>NC_071518.1:22790363-25757863 GCF_027887155.1 Malaclemys terrapin pileata | reverse complement strand
ATGAATCTACTTTCTGATAAAGTACAGAAAAGGAACACAAACCTTCTTCAGTCACTTCAGAGCGATCTGGCTTTGTCTCCTTGTGGTGTCCTTCTGCCACTTTCACAGCCACTGCTCTGCAAATAGCTCCAAATTTCCGATCCAAAGAGCGGACTCCTGCCTCTCTAGTGTATCTACCACAAAGAAAATATTTTACTCTGGATTTAAGTCTATAAGCAGAGTATCATCAATGCTTGTTTTACTTACCAACACATCAACTCCCCCACCTACAAATCCTATTGCTCTATAGATACATTTTCAATGGTAGTTTTTCCTTTGTTTCTAGTTTATAGATTTCTCTGAAGATGCTAGAACATCCCTAATCTGAGCAGGGAAAGGGAGAAAGGAGCACCTGTGTCTGACACCTACTCATAAAATCTGCAGCAATACTGTGGAAGAGAGCAGAGGAACACACAGCAGACCCGTGACCAACTCTTGATCCAAGAGACCAGGAGCAGTTTCAGGGAAGGCAGGGAGAAAAATATTTTCTCTCAAGTAAGGAATACACAGCTGGGGAAGAAATGGGAAGAGCATTTCCCTCAAGCAGGAACTTTGAGCAGAAGAGAAAACTTACCTTTCAAAGGAAAGGGTGAAGATGGGAGATGGGGGTGCAAGGGCGCTCACTATGTATGTTATTGACCACTGTCTACGGTGCTCCAGGCTGCTGCCCTCTGCAAGACTTACCCTGCACTTCCTACCTAGCATTCTTTTGATCTGCCACTCAGAGGAAAGAGAGAGGATCATCCTCTCCAGTCCCTGTCATGGCCTCTCTCCTCTTTCTGAAGTGTGAAGTGGATAGTGTAGCCTGCTGCCTTCTCTACCATTTATGCAGGCCAATGTGGAGTGATCTTCTGCATCACTCCACCCTTGTGCAAAATTTTCGTCCCAGAAGTATGTGTAAGTTTTTGCGCACCTCTAAACACAGGGACTGTGATCATCCCTCATCCTTGAGTGGCATGCACAAAGCTGAGGTGGGAGGTAGGTTCCTTGTACCGTCCCATCCCACCTGTGTTGCTGGTCCTAGTGCAGGTGCAATTTTAATATCCAAAACAAGTCAAGAAATTCAAAGTTATGTAGCCCACAGCAACCCCCTAACTTAATCCCCTTAAGGATATAATGTTCTATTCTGTATTACTTTCCACTGTTAATTTTATTACCTTAATATATATCTGGAGCATCTTGCATCAGTGGTGTTAAAAAATAATGGGAAATTACGTACATGACTTTTTAATGTTTAAACTTTTTTTATTTGTGTGTGTGTAAACCATGTTTCTACATGGGGGGGAGGGATAGCTCAGTGGTTTGAGCATTGGCCTGCTATACCCAGGGTTGTGAGTTCAATCCTTGAGGGGGCCACCTAGGGGTCTGGGGCAAAATCACTACTTGGTCCTGCTAGTGAAGGCAGGGGGCTGGACTCAATGACCTTTCAACGCCCCTTCCAGTTCTAGGAGATAGGATATCTCCATTTATTTATTTAAACATGCAACAGGTAGTGGATTAAGACAGTGGTTCTTTACAGGTGACGTTGACAAGGATTTTCTAATCTAGGCATAAATAAATCTTCCATTAAAACAAAAAGCAGCAGGTGATCTGCTAGAACAATTATGCATATTGTGACTCTACGACAACAGAACACTGGAATATTCTATGCCATTAACTATTCAGTTTACAAAGGAATCCCTCACTAATCTTGTGGAAATGCTTTATGGTGTCACATTAAAAATTTTCTATTAATGTACCACAAGAAAAGTAATCTAGAGCCTAAAAGTAGTGAACAGCACATTTACCTGGTGATGATGTCCAGGGTAGTTACTTGTGGAATCTGAATCTGCTGAGGAGTCAACCCATGCTGTTCTAGCTGTTTAGGGATCAAGTGTCTATGTGCAATTTCTATCTTCTCTTCTTGTGTATATCCTTCAAAAGAAAGCATTTCATTCATCTTCTTACCTATACTGTACCAGGACGTCAAACTTCTTACTAAATTAAATGTAAAACTGAGAAAATTTAACAAAGTAAGGAGTTAGTTTACTGAATTATATTCAAATCACTCTCAATCTCCAATAATCTCAGGAGTCCATTAGCTCCAACAGGTGAATTGCTTGCCTGACTAGACAGTTGTTTTAAACTCCAAAATTCCAAAGCATACCCTGTAAAAATTGCTGATTTTTGCTTAGATCAGGTCTTGGATTGAGAGACTCCCAAGATTTGGTTTCTGCCATGCCAGATGGTATGAACAATCAATGAAAGCAGAAAATGCTTCTGAAGTACGTTATGGGGAAACTTCACATCTGTCCATATACTCTATAGTTACTCTGTTGACAATATGGGAACAATCAATTATTTATTTACTATGATCATCCAGGGCATAATTTTGAAAAAATCCTCTAATTTCACAGGTGCAGTCAATTATGGGTGTAACTATGTTTGCACAGTATGTTTATGGAATGATATTTTATATACAACAAACATAACTGAATCAGACATCTATCTGATTTTTGGTTACAAGTAGCTCTTACACATTCAAGTTTGGTAGATGGATATCAGAATTATATCCATTTAAACCCCCAAGATTTCAGATGAAAAATCAGATCCCAATCCTGCAAACATGCATGTGTGAGAGTTGATTCACTCAAACAATTCTACTGGGATTTATATGAGTAAAGTTATGCACATATGAAATTGTGGATTGAGGTCTTAGAGAGTAAACTGAGACTCTTTTGAAAATTTGTTCTGTATGCCATGTAAAACGTATCAGAATGTAAAATGTAACAAAAATAAAACCACCAAGAGATTCCTCTCCCCACAAGAATTAGGGGGCACTCAAGAGGACTTTTTCTGTGTAGATCAGTGTACATTTCAATGTAGTATCTAGCTGTACACAGCCAGAAATCTGTGACCAGCTAGAATTTAATGGATGTCATTATGATCCCTGCTGTGACCATTCAACAGGGATAGAACTCCAATCTTCCTGCTGCAAAGCAAAAGCTCTCTCTTCAAGATCTTGTAAAGAAACTATTAACTGACAGCAGGGTAGGACAGATATACACCAATCCATTCATTAAAGTTCTTCACAGACTGCACAGTACTGCATCTGTCACAAACTATGTCACATGCTTAGGCCTAGATTTTCAAAAGTGAAACATTGAACATCCCCCACACTGAAAATCAGGACCTCTGACAGTGTCTCAAGATGGATACCCAAAAATAGAGGCAATCAAATTAATTAGTTGCTGTAGAAAGTCTTGGCAACAGATTCTAATTTTCTGTGGTGCTAGCCTTATGAGAGTACACTTTTTTTTGAAGGGAAAAAGCAATCATTTTAATCAAAGCACTTAAGTGTTACCTGGAACCTGAATGACCTCCATTCTGTCCAACAGAGCTGGTGGGATGGTAGCAGTAGTGTTGGCTGTGGCTATAAAAAGGACTTGGGATAGGTCAAAGGCTACATTTAAGTAGTGATCAGTGAAGCTATGATTTTGTTCTGGATCCAAGACCTTAAAAAGAGTGAACACAAAAATAATGCAATTGCTCCCTTTCAAAAAAACAAACCACCACCACGTATATGCTTTTATTTAGCTATCTCCTATTTGCTATTCGTACTGAAAGCATGCTTTCCCATTGGATGTCAGTGTCAGATTTGCCTGAGTAAGGCATGCAGTACCAGGCCCTAAATGTAATTCCTGGTCTCTGACATTCTGTTCATCTGTTTTAGTTATTTACTAGTCGATTCTATACTGCATGGAAAAAATTGCAATAGAAATCCCTTAATGAAACTTGTTTAATTTAGAGTATTGACAGTAGACAAACACCACAAACTACTGAAAGGTGAACTCTGTACAGTACAGACTGTGTATTAGGATTGCCAAAGCCTTCTAAACTCATCCAGTTTACTTCAGCTCAGTTTCACTGGAGTTGCTAGAAGCATTTCAAAATTAACGTATTAAAATCTCTTATATTAGAGCTTTTATTTGCATTACTCTTCATATTCCTGTATGGTCAACCCTGCCTTTTTTAAATGGTTATATAATCCTCAACCATTTTCTTAAAGTTCATGCTGATTCTGCCTGCAGGCTTCATATTACACAATACCAGCAACAGCATCAAGCGTTCCAGTGAACATGGCTCTGGTGAGGCTACTGACACCAGAACTGCCTTCAGTCTTCAGGTTAGTATTCCCTCTCATGAGACTGCACATATTACGCAAATCACTGTAATCCACCTAATACCACAGGCCAGGGATTACCTTTCAAGTTATACTCTGAAGTAGTGAAGGGTTCCACATATTGTTATTCAGAGTATTTATAGTGTCTGAAGTATTTATACAAGTAGAACAAAGACTCCTCTTAAAGATCTCTGCTTGCAGAAAAGCCCTCCCTCAAGAAATGGAACAAAATATAGACTCTTTTTTCAGTGTTTTTAAAGAAATGAAGACATCTTGATTACTCCACATCTATCACTCAGCCTAAATATAGAGGAACACTGCAGCAGTTAAGTCCTTTTTTCCTAAAGAAATTCACTATCAAGTTAAAGTTCACTGTATCAGGAATTGTCATTTGCACTGAACTTTCACACTATAAACTGACTGACTACTTCTGAATTAATTTCAAGTGGGATCCTCTCCATTTCAAAACTCTTAACCCAGAGTTCAGCTTTAAAGAATGTACCAGCTTGAGACTGCTCTAGTTTTTTCCTAATATGCCAATATTAAAAAACTTGGAAATTCAAATTTAATCTTCCACATTATATTTAAATAAACAAAAATTCCACACATTCGAACGTGTGCAAATGCAAAGTTAAAATCATCCAAAGAATATTAACTTAACTTGTGATGTGGTCAGCCTTCCATCTTCTCTTCTTCCTTTTATAACAACTTTGTCAATTTATTTTCCGATTAATCAATTTTTGGTTTGGGCTTTTCCCCCCTCTAAACCAGTTTCAAAATGTGCTCAGGTTATGGCCAGGACATCCTAAATTTTGCAACCCCCCCGACACAGTAACCATATTGCCATTAGCCTTCCAGCTTCCTGCATTTTTTTTCCCCTGAAGAGTTTTAAGAAGGCTTCAATTGTAGGTATGGACATCCAATTTTCAGACAGTATTTGAACAGTTTATCAGTGGGCTACCGAAAAAAGCAAAAAGCACTGGTTTCGTAGCTGGTTTCATAAATCTTTCCTGTGACAGATATGGCAATCTCTTTAAATATCCTGGACAAACCTTACTGAATTAAGTTATATCTTACTGTAGTAAGTGAATGTATCACTGTGGGCCAGGGATTGTATGTAATTCCATGGCTGGGTGGAGGTGTAATTATGCAAATTCATTCAGTCCGTAAAATCTCTGAAGAGGCACCACCATTTGGAGAGACTTGCATATAGTGGTTCAAACTGGATACCCTAGAGACCAGCAGACAATGAAAGCACTTTTGGATAAATAACCTGGGTTTAAATTATCAAGAGCCTTTGTTCCGATCTAGCAAACAGACAGGACCTTCTGTCAATGGGGGCGGGGGGGGGGGGGGGGCCCAATCCATACGGAAAGATTGGAAGGACTGACACCAACCAGAGCCATTGTGGAGATGTTTTCTCTGTAATGCTTTTACCTTAAGAATAAATATGCTTGCTTAGAAAGAGCTGTGCGGTAACTTAACTGTAGGTAACTACACTGTTTATAGCCTCTGAGACAAAAAGTAGAGCAAGCCTGTTTCGGCAGTCTGACTTGCAGGGAATTCACAATGTAGGCAGGGAACTGTGCAGCCTGGAAACACCTCAGCCAGAAGGGAAAGAGCCTTGTGTCTTCATGCAAGAGAGGTCATGGCTGGGGAGCTAGAAGCCTGAGAGCAGGTGCCCTGAATGGACCATGACGGGGAATACAGGCGCTGTTGTCCTGAACTCTATCTCCAAAATGAAGTTTCAATCTTCATTATCACACAAACTTCTGCTCTTTCCACTAAGTGCCAAAATTTCATGATCTTGGCCAAATAAATTTCTGTTCTAGGACAGAAAGACACACTAGCTCCAAGTCTTATGACATTTGTGTCTTCTGCAGCTTATGGAATTTTTTGAATAACTAAGTAAAACTGTTTTCAATATGCTACTTGTCTGTTCAGGAATTGTTAAAATCAGATGGACCATAAAAAAAGATCACTGTCTGGCACCAGCACTGGATGTTCTACGAAAAAGGCATTGGGACCAAGTTCTCTGCTGGTATAAATGGGAAACAATGCTGACATCAATGACATTTTGCCCATTTGCACTAGAAAATAATTTGGCCTTCTATGTTTTATGGTCACTGATGACATGAACTTGTGTAATGACCAGGTAAGATTGTCTCAGTTTGTGATCATGCTCAGGGTGGTGCTCTGATGTAAAGTTAAGGCTGTTTGAATAAACTCAACAATACATTTGTACTTTTTGAATAATTTGGGGGCTGTAAAGTAGAATTCTTACTTTTCTTACAAAGTTGTTTGGCTGAAGTAAGCGACAGATTCTTTCAGCCTTTACTTTAGGTTAATAGTGGTTTTCCCCAGGGAATTTCCATAGATTTTCAAAAAAATGTTTAAGAATTACTCTCTGCATAGACTTCCTGTACTGCTTTCAAGCCATTTGGAAACTGTGATGATCCTTGCAAACTAACCAGGGGCTGTGGCAGAGCACAGATCATGCCCCCTCTCCTCCTGTGGCGTTCCATAAGGGAGAGGCTCCCCTCACCCATAAATATGTTTCCCCAATTCAGATTTTATATCATATGTGGAAGTGGCTGGTAATAGCTAGCTACCTATTTACGCATCGAGGCCCTCAACATTTTTAATGTAACACTCCAGAGTAGAAAAATTATGCCAGCTTCAGAGAAAGTCTTTATAAAGCTTTTGTATTACATATTCTTCCACACAGAAATTTCAAACATATTAAGTTCTATAGACAATGAAAGTTAATTTAACAGAAATTCACTAACTTGTATATCCCCATTACCAGAGTCCCATAGGCCTTTTTTGTAAAATGGAAAATATTGATGGATGACCATGAATTCTAATGACTAAGCCTTGTATTGGCACCATATGTCCCCTCTGTTGGTAGCATGGAAGGAAGCAAAAACCACATAAGTCCTGTGGAAGCAGTGCAAGGGATCTACATGAATGGTAGGGGCAAATAACGACGAAAAGGACTCTACTATACTTTACTTCTCCAAATATCTGTCACCAAAGCACTCTTCACAAACCAGCAATGTTTCTATTGCAGGGTAGCCCAGATTCCAAGGTAAATGGATACTAGTTAATGCTGCTCAAAACAGCATTAACTTCCTCTCTGCATTGTGTGATCCTCCATCAGAGGGGTCACAGAGAACAGCCACAGCTCAGGTTAACAGAAGTTGAGCCAATAAAAGATACCACTTCACCCACCTTGTCTCTCTAATACCCGGGGACCAACACTGCTACAACAACACTGCTAAATTAAAATGGAAGTTCCACACCAATTCTCGGCTAATCAAAATTAGCATTAGTGCAGAAAGCACCAACAGAATGTCACTTATGTTCAAGTGGGCAATTGGAGAACTATTTGAGAGCAAAAGACAATTAACTTCTTGCTGGTGTAAGGCTCATTTCTAAATGCTAATATTGGTATGTTCAGAAATTCTAGACTACCAGCACCTACAGAAAATATTTTATTGTACATTCAATGTTCTCAATAAGCTTTACATGCACACGATTAAGATACAATAAGCATGAGCTGCACTCCTTATTTAGGCCTAATTACAATTAAAAGGGCATTCTCAACTGGAAACCAAAGGGATTTAAAAAATAACGAGCTAGCAGTACTTTAAGGTGATGTATCCATCTGAGTCCTCCTGACAGTTTCTATGGTTCTACAACAGTAGTCCCCAAACTGTGAGGTGCGCCCCCCTAGGGGACTCAGAGGAATGCCGGGGGGGGAGGCATGTGGCAGGCCCAGGCCAGCCACGCTCTGTTCCCAGCCCTGGCCTCAGTCCTGCTCCAGTCCCAATCACAACTCCCCTCCCAGCTTCAGCTCCCAGACACGGCCCCCGGCACCAGCTTAGCGTTGCAGGTGCCCAGTTTTCAATCAGAAATTCAGGTCAGAATGGGGACTGGCAATGTCCAGTCAACACTGCTGACCGGATACTAAAAGTCCGGTTACCCGCAGTAACTGGCCTTGCTGCTGGGGGGCGGGAAGAGCAACAGCTGCTGGAGGAGCCTGGAGAAGCACTCAAGGATGGCTTTGGCAACAGAGGTACTGGTGGCTCCCCCATCCCGCCCCGAGTGTGGCTCCCCTCCCCCGTCCTGCCTCAGTCACCCCCTCCCCCCAGAGCGCAGTTTGCCCTCCTGCATCCTGCCCCAGTCACCTCCCTCACCCCCATCCTGCCTCCTCACTCCCCGCCCCCTCCCCACGCCACTCACCTCCCCACCTGGTTTCCGGGGGGCGCAGACTAGGTAAGGGTGAGACATGATTGAAAAAGTTTGGGGACTGCTGTTGTATAATCACATTTTTTTATTATTCAAAGTGCTTTTCTTTCCCTTGTTGCTGTGTGAAAAATCCACACAAACAGTAGGCATCCCTCCTATAGGAAAATCCGTGAAACTGTTTCAAATACACAAACTACATAAATAAACTATTTTCTCTGATCTCTTTCAGTTAGTTACTTTAGAGTTACTCACCACAAAAGCAGGTAAATAGTTTTGCAGACAGAAGTTTGATTTTTAAGTCAACAGTGGTCCTTCAAATTTCAGTGGTATTTTTGCCTAACTAAAGAATGAAGGAGCAAGGCCAATGTTTACAAAATGAACATGAAGAGTCTGGAAAATGTATCCATTTAACCAATACCACATGTACTAAAGGTTTACATAGTGTATGTGGTTCTGTTCCAAAGGCGTTTAGTACTCCTAAAGTTGTATGTGTTTAGTCTTACCAAAGGCTCATTTACTATCCTAGGTATGATTTTGGTTTGACTGAAAAACACTAAGCCAGCAAGCTCATTGATCTGACATCATCATGTATACTGAGCGCATATATTCAGATGACCTGAAACCAGCCTCTTCTGAATTTTGTGACTGCAAAAATGCATGTGAACCCCCACAATTTATATGTACGAGTAGGCATTTGCGCACCAAATTCAGGTAACGTGATCTGTATGCTTTAAAACAGGCACACACATTTCTGTGAAAATGTGGCTCACAGTATGTAAATTAGGTACAGTACAGAAATGTCATTGTCATGTAGTGAGTAACTCTGACAAGGAAAACCCCAATAACTTACTGCTGTTGTGAAAGAAAAACTAAAGGCTTAAATAATGAAGTGTTGGCTTCCTGTTGCTAGTATTTTTACTTAAGAGTGTTAGTTGAAATACGTGCAAGTATTTCAGCTCTCATTTGAGTCATTTTTCACTATTAAACAAGTACAGTATTTACCAGGATCACAGCACTATGAATATGCTATCCTCTGTTTTTGAATTGTGTCTGAAATTAAAAGTCCATACATATGGCAATAATCCACATCTGCTTCATACCCCACACCTGTGTACCACCTTCATTCCATCTTTCTCTCTTAAATTACTGTGCTTTTTCTCGCCACATGATAAATTACCAATGGTATGTTGACATGAAAAGTTCTCACATTACACATAATGGAACCTATGGAACTCCCAAGCAATTGCATATTCCTGTCAAAATAATTTATCCTTCGCATTATGGCATGAATACATCCCTTGTCCTAGCCATTTGAATTACAGCTATGAATAGTGTTTGTAATATTTAAAAAAAAATTACAATCTGTACACTTGTCAGGAAACTGACTGAATAAAAACAAACACTCAGAATTAACTTTCATTATAATAAATCCTTTGCACTTTTTGAAAAAACATTTTTGTTCAAAAAGCTTTCGATCACAAAGAATCAGTCAGGGTGCATTTTTAACTCACTGTAAAAGCAAAACAGCTAAGAGCAGATGTAAAATGGAGCTATTTCAGTTGATGTCATTTGATTAGTAAGGAACTCCACATTGGAAATCCTGCACAGGGTCTGGATAAGTACACTTCTACCTCAATATAATGCTGTCCTTGGGAGCCAAAAAAATCTTACTGCGTTATAGGTGAAACCGCGTTATACCGAACTTGCTTTGATCCGCCGGAGTGCGCAGCCCCCGCCCTCCCGGAGCACTGCTTTACCACGTTATATCCGAATTCATGTTATGTTATATCAGGTCACGTTATATCGGGGTAGAGGTGTATCTGAAAATTTACAATGACGATGTAATAAAATGCAATTAATATATTCCTTTTAAAGGTGATGTCTGATTATTAAAAGTATACTTGAAAAATATACTTGAGTCCTAAAGGCAAGGCTGTGACTCATCGAATATTTCCTCTCAATAGATATTGTTCATCACTGTATCATTAGATTATTCAGAGGCTTCCTACTTAAGTGCTCTCCTCAGCAGAGACCTGTTGTCAGCATTTATCCTCTCCTTTACTGATTGAGACAGAGGCCTTCAAGAATCATAGTCAGCCAACTGCACTGAGCACTAATTCAATCAACCTGGTTACATATGAATACCTATTATCACATTCATATTCTAAAGTTTGGAAGCATATATAACTATACAAAATAATGTGAACAAAGCTTCGGCAGATTTTCTCCCAAGAAAACAAGTCTCAATAGATACCACAAACAGAATTAATATTTTGTTGAAAGCCTAGTCTTGTTCCTTTTTAGTAAAACTGTTCTGTCAAGACTTCCACTGACATCTCTGGCAGAACATGGACAAAATAATTTTGTTTCACTAATTGAGACAAAATGGAGCTTATTTATACTGGCAGTTTTTATTAAAGTTTAACCATAAACTTTTCAAAGGGGCGTCAAACCCATCCCCTAACTTTCAACATGCTTATTTGTGTGTGCAAGCAACATTTGCATAGAATTTAGAACTGTGCACACAAACTGGTCACATCTTTGAAGCATACATCATATATTTCTGAAAATGTTAAACCCATTGGATTTTGAAAGCACAATATTCGTACTGGCATATGCAGCAAGTTAAAAGCTCTGGGAATGCTCCACACGTTTTATTTACTGGATTTTAAAATTCATTCAATTGTACACATCAATTCTTCTTCCCTCTTTTTTTCACATCCCTTGTCTAACCACATCCCTTATGGAACCCATTTCTTAGCTAATTGCTAGTTGCTGGCTAATGTGTTATTTACTAAGATATATGTGCAATGGCAATAATGTATTTTTAAATATCTCCAGACAATAAGATTGGATACATTTAACTGAAATTGTAACCAAAAAAAAAAAGAGTCAGTTACATGTATGAAATTCTGCATTATCTGATGGAATTTTAGTTTTTCATAAGAGCAAACATCTCTCCCTAGACTCATAACTCTTTTCTTTGCAATGCTAAGTATTTCTAATGTGGAAAAAAAGAGACACACCCCTACTCTTATTTGGACATTATTCCAACCACCTCTCCAAAGTAAACAAAGGTGCATTTCAACAAATTGCCTTTATCTAATACAGCAAGGTTAGATTTTTTCAAAAAATTAGGTTGAATATATCATTTTATGAAAAAATAACACTCAAGGAGCACAAATATCTTGGTAATTTCCACAGAGCATTCACATGCATACAAAACTTTCTCTGTAAAAAATATTTTATTACCATAAAATCCAGAGGTAAGTCCTATGGATGTTTAATTGCCTGCCTATAATGCTTGGTCTTATTTCACTTCCCTACAAACACATACTAACAAGCACTTGGATCCATTTCTATTTTCTCCAGCTTTCAACAGAGGTCATCTAAATTTAGAATAAATGTTCCCTTGTTGACTAACAGTAACTAGAAGTAGGAAGACTTTCTGTTTTGCTTAAGCAATAACTCCACAGAAGCACCACGACAAAAATATATCTGACTTTGCCTCCAAGCTTGTGGGACGGGACACATTTATTCTTGAGTTTACCAAATGTACTGGTACCTTTGAGGATTATCACCATTAAAATACACCTAAACACATTAAGACCTTTTCCCCATGCCATTTAAGATTAATAATGGAAGCTAGTCAGCATAAAAGTGTGGTTTGAATAACAGATGTGCCACTCATCTGATCACTTGCAGTCATTATTTTCCTACAAAATAGCCACATTTGTTCAATCCAAATGGAAATACCAACAAAGTACAACCACCAAAGCAGATTAAAAAGTTTTTGTATGTTGAGGTCTGAGCTCTCCGTAGAGGAAGTGGAGGACCAGCTTCAAGATGTTTAGGCAGCGGTACCAACTAGGTTTCGGTAACCTTAGTTACCATACTGATGTTATTTAACGAAAGATGCTATTAAGGCTGAAATCAACTTAGAAGGAAGCAAAATAAGTGACGAGAAGCAAGACAGTTGGGAAATGAGCTGAAGAAAAGATAGCTAAGATCTTGTAATGAACATGTACTTGAGAATATCAGAATTTCCACAATGGGTTTGTATCAAGAAATAGAGACTCATTAAACCAGGGGCAGGCAAACTTTTTGGCCTGAGGGCCGCATCAGGTTTCGTAAATTGTATGGAGGGCCGGTTAGGGGAGGGGGTTGTGGCCTGGTCCCCATCTCCTATCTGCCCCCCCACCCTCCCCGGGACCCCTGCCCCATCCAACCCCCCCCGTTCCCTGACGACCCTCCCCGGGACCCCTGCACCATCCAACCACCCCTTCTCCTTGTCCCCAGAAAGCCTGCCCCTGACTGCCCCCTGTCGCCCCATCCAACCCCACCCCCCTCCGGCTTAAAGCTCATTGCCATGTAAGGCCAGTAGTTTCATTATACTTGGAGGCTTTCTAGACATTTCAGGAATGTCTTGATAGCTAGAGAATTATTTAATTAGATGATCGTGCATTGTTTGGACTTTTTCAAAGTTAATTAATAAGAGAATATGAGATTCTTTCAGGCACACAGATTGCAAATTAATTTGAATTAAACATAACACCACAAAAGAGGACTAAAACATTGGCTTGCACTCACTCTGAATCTCAAGGGACTGGTTGACATTCTCAAAAATGAGTCATTTTTATCACGTATAAGGCAGGAATGATATTAGCCTTTTTTCACAACTGCATCACATTGTTGACTGATATTCCATTTGTGATCCTCTATTACCCCGAATCCTTTTCAGCAGTACTGCCACCCAGCCAGCTATTTCCCATTTTGTAGTTGTGCATTTGATTTTCCTTCTTAACTGAAGTACTTTGCACTTGTCTTTTCTGAATTTCAACTTGCTGATTTCAGACCAAATCTCCATGTTGTCAAGGGCATTTCGAATTCTAATCCGGTCCTCCAACGTGCTTAGACCTCCTACTAGCTTGGTTTCATCCACAAATTTTAAAAACACACTCTCCACTCCATTATCCAAATCAGTAATGAAAATATATTGAATAGTACCAGACCCAGGACTGAACCCTGTGGGAAGCCACCAGATACGCCCTCCCAGTTTAATAGCAAAGCACTAATAACTACTCTGAGTATGGTCTTTCAACGAGTTGTGCACCCACCTTATAGTAAATCCATCCATACCATACTTATATAGTTTGCTTATGAGAATGTAATGTGGGACTGTGTCAAAAGCCTTAACTAAAAATCAAGATATATCATCTGCTTTCCCCTATCATCTGCTTTCCATGAGTAAAGCTGTGAGTTTGTTATGGAAGTCATGGATTCCGTGACTTTCCAGGACCTCAGGGACTTCTGCAGCCAGCCCCTGGGCCAGCTGCACCCTCCTCCCCCAGCAGCAGCAGGAGTTTGGGTATGGGAGGGGGAGGGGGAGAGGGCTCTCGGCAGCACTTACCTGGGGGGGGGGGGGGGGAGGGGCCCGGAAACATCTCTTATCTCCTATGCAGAGGCATGGCCAGGCGGTTCTATGCGCTGCCTCCACTTGAAGGCACCGCACCCAGAGCTCCCATTGATTCCTGGCCAATGGGAGCTGCGGAGCCAGTGCTCAGGGCAGAGGCAGCACGCAGAGCCATCTGACCACGCCTCCGCCTAGGGATTGCAGGGGCATGTTGATGAAATGAAAACTGATGCACTGCTGCCCCCGCCACCAAGCACTCGTGGTGCCACACCACAAAGATTTAGTCAGGGGTATATAGTACAAGTCATGGACATGTCACAGGCCATGAATTTTTCTTTACAGCCCATGACCTGTCCATGACTTTTACTAAAAATACCTGTGACTAAAATGTAGCCTTTTCCATGAGGCCAGTAATTCCCTCAAAGAAGGAAATAAGGTTGGTTTGGCATGATTTGTTCTTGACAAATCCATGCTGGCTATTTCTTATATTCCTATTAATCTCTTGGTGTTTAAAAAATAATTGTTTAATAATTTATTTCAGTATCTTTCCAGGTTTCAAAGTTAGGCTGACTGAACTATAATTCCCTGAACTTTGTCCTTCTTTTTAAACACAGGAACAATGCTTACTCTTCTCCAGTCCTCTGATACCTCATTCATCCTCCAGGAGTTCTCAGAGATAACTGCTAAGAATACAATTTAGTCACGGAGGTCTGTGACTTTAATGAACCTCTATGACTTTAGCACAGGGGTTGGCAAATTTTTTGGGCTGAGGGCCACATCTGGGTGGGGAAGTTGTATGCAGGGTTGAGGCAGGGGGTTGGGATGCAGGAGGGAGTGCGGTGTGTGGGAGGGAGTGCGTTGTGCAGGAAGGGGCTCAGGGCAAGGAGTTGGGGCAGAAGAGGGGTGCGGGGTGTATGGGGGGCTCAGGTCAGGGGGTGGGGTGCAGGAGGGCTGCGGGGGCAGCAGGGGGCTCAGGGCAGGAGGTTGGGGTACACAGGAGGGCAGGGCGCAACAGGGGGCTCAGGGCAGGGGGTTGGGGTACACAGGAGGGCAGGGTGCAGCAGGGGGCTCAGGGCAGAAGGTTAGGGTGCAGGAGAGGTGTGGGGTGTACAAGGGGGCTCAGGGCAGGGAGTTGGGGTGCGAGATGCAGGCAGGGGGCTTAGGGCAGGGAATTGGGGGGCAGGGTGCAGGAGGGCTTCAGGATTTGGGGTGGCAGCAGCACACACCGGGGCCAGGGCAGGCTCCCTGCTTGCCTGCCCTATCCCCAGCCCCGCGCTGCTCCAGGAAGTGCTGCGGCCCCTAGGGGAGGAGGGGCAGAGGGCTCTGTGTATGCTGCCCTTGCTGCGCCCTCCAGGTACCTCCCCCGAAGCTTCCATTGGCCGTGGTTCCCTGTTACCGGCCAATGGGAGCTGCAGGGGGCGGTGTCTGGAGGCAAGAGAAACGCACAGAGCCCTCTGCCCCCCTGCCCGGGGGCTGCAGGGATGTCCACTTCTGGAGAGCGGCATGGGGCCCGCAGCTCCACGTGGGGCAATCCCGCGGGCCGGATCCAAAGCCCTGAGGGGCCGGATCCAGCCCGCAGGCCGTAGTTTGCCCACCCCGCTTTAGCATCACCCCACCGCCAGGCAGGAGCTACAGCTCCTCCCCTTGAGGAGACAGGGCTCAGGCTGTCAGTCACTCTGCCCCCTGGGGTTCAGACTTCAGTCCCCCCAGCGGTCAGCACACCCCTCTCCTGCGTTATTTTTAGTAAAAGTCAGGTTGCAGGCTTCCGTGAATTTTTGCTTATTGCCTGCGACGTGTCCGTGAGTTTTACTAAAAATATCGGAGACAAAAATCTTAACCTTAATAATTGCTAATGGTTCTGAGATTGCTTCAGCTAGTTCCTTAAGTACCTAGGATGAATTTAATCAGATCCTGCAAAATTTCCAGTTTTGTAGGAGTCCTTTCCCGATTTTCAGGTCACTAAAGAGCTCCTGATGGAGCCATATTTGCCTCTTACTATTCTCCCTATCTTTTCTTTGCATCAGGATGGTTTGCAGTTTCTTCTTTAATATTATCTTCTTGAGAAGCTACCAGCTCCCTCCTCCTGAGCTACTTTTTCCTTTAGAGTTTCTTCCCATGGGACCTTATCTCCAGTTCTTTGAGTTTGTTTGTTTTTTTAAATCTACTGTTCTTATTCTGCTGCTCTCACTTTCTTTATCAGAGGGGTCGCCGTGTTAGTCTGAATCTGTAAAAAGCAACAGAGGGTCCTGTGGCACCTTTAAGACTAACAGAAGTATTGGAGCTTACTTGCATTTGAAGAAGTGAGGTTTTTACCCACGAAAGCTTATGCTCCAATACTTCTGTTAGTCTTAAAGGTGCCACAGGACCCTCTGTTGCTTTTCACTTTCCTTAGAAATCCATCATTTCATGATCACTTTCACACAAATTGCCTTCCACCTTCAGTGTGGCTACCAATTCCTCCCTGTTGGTCAGAATCATGTCTAATACGGCTGCCCCCCTAATTACTTCCTCCACTTGTGAAACAAAAAGGTGTCCCCAATACATTTCAAGAACTTACTGGAAATGTTGTGTTTTGCCGTATTACCTTTTCAACAGATATCTGGGTAACTGAAGTCCCCCATTACTCCCAGGTCTTATGTTTTGGATATTTCTGTTATTTGTTCTAGAAATGCCTTATCTACCTCCCTTTCCTGATTTAGTGGACAGTAGCAGACCCCTCCCATGAGGTCACCCCTATTTTTACCGCTTTTACCCAGAGACTTTCAATTGGTCTGCCTCTCACCTCCTTCTGGACTTCAGAACAGGTGTATATATTCCAGATGTATAATGCAACACCACCTCCCTTTTTAGCCTGTCTGTCCTGAACAAGCTATCTCCCTCTATACCAACATTCCAGTCATGACACTTATCCCTCTAAGTCTCTGTGATGCCATTAAGTAAAAATTTAGTTTATGGACTAATACTTACATTTCTTCCTGTTTATTCCCTATTGATGAGGCTTAATCCATTACTTTAGTTAAGCACGGAGATCATTGGATTAACAAATAAATGGAAAGTGTTTGTCTCTAATCAGATGTTCACTACAAAAATGCTGATTTAAAATGTAACAACAATGATAGTGTAAGTACTTATGTGATCCTCCCTATACTAAGTCATGTACTTCGTTGTAGTATTAAGCTTGTACCAGTGAAAGCTTAAAAATAAAATAAAAGAGACTAAATCCCAGGGAAAACCTTAAAAAAAAAAAAATCCAGCTATACCTAGATTTAACTACCAACACATATGCTGGTTAGCCCGCAGGTCTTCTTCACATCTGCTAATAATGTTATATCAATAAAAAAAAATCTATGTGGTTAAAGATTTTAATAGTGTAAGAGTATTCTTAACAGAATCTATTTTGGTACAATTAAAATGTCTGACTTTTTATTAAAGTTTAAAACACTACATTGAGTAGGTGTAAAAAGGCCATTGTGAAGTCAGCAAAAGGACTAAAAGTTTAAACAAAGATCACTGTCCTTGTAAGTATTTTAGAAGATGTGCAGCCAGTAGAGTTTGCACTTTGTATGAGAAACTGCAAAAGATCCAACTATCATTAAGTTCACTGACTAGCAGCACACAAAACCATCACCTCAGCCTGTCTTTCACTCAGTACAAGTCCCACTATGCCCTCACCAAACTAACACTTTCTTCCTGAGAATGATATTCAAAATTCTGCTAGTCTGAAATGAATTAATCTTTGGAATGTACAGTATGTGACAGGGAGAATAAGATGATTCCATATCATACCTCAAGCAAAGCGGCTGCAGGATCGCCCTGCAGGCTCTTCCCCAGTTTGTCAACCTCATCTAACAGAAACACTGGATTGTTAACCCCAACAGTCTTCAAGCCATTGATTATTCGACCAGGCATACTGCCAACATAGGTGCGCCTGTGTGAAACACACAGAAAAAAGTCAGAATCAGAAGACATCAGGCATGAAAACAACAAACCTAAAACCCAAAGGAACAAATCTGGAAACAAGCAGCCTTACCGTAATACTTGTGTAAAAACAGTCTTTCTTCCTCTCTAATCAGTGAACAAGTATCATGTTTCCATTGTTGAATATACAACTTAATTAATGTAACTGATTAAAGGATGATATTCTAATCCCAATTCCTTACTGAAATATTTGTTCCAGGCAGAGTAATGCATGTCTAAAACTCACATAGTGCATGATTACTAGAAGTGGTTGAATACGAGGTTTGGGTTTTTTTTAACCCTTTGGCCAACCAGAAACAGATTTTTGAACTCTGCATCATTTTTATACTTTTAATAGCAGTGATACTGGTATCCTAACTGTGACATGCAGTATTAATAAATTAGGGCATAATTCCACAAATGCCAGATTCTATGAAGCCTATGGTAGGTAGCCATGTGTCCTAACTAGAACCCATAAACAGATTTTTAATTTAATAACTTTTTAAAAAACCTTATAGTTTATTTTGTCATATTTGAACACAAAAGAAAAATTAATTTAGCAAAGCATGCATGGACTGAAAAAGTAACTATCTAAATTTGTTTAGGAAATTTGTTTTATAGTGTGTGGGGGAGAACTATATATATTTTACACATAAGCACATATCATTTCCTAAGTTTATCACAGGATTTCTGCTTGTGCCATAACCAAACAAAACACTGATGGCAAAGAAGAATCCGATACATGATGTGCTATACTGCAGGAGCTATCTCATGACCCTCACAAAGCAGATATGCAGAACAGGCCTAAATGCTCTGCCATATAATCTGTATTAAACTAGTCAGAATAAACAGGAAGCGCTTTGGAAAGATGAATCCTAAAAACCATGGGAAGGGTTTTAAAACTACTAAAGGTGACTGTAAATCATTGAACTCCACAGTAAATATCACCACACCCTGTAATAATGATATGGTTTTATATTAAATTTGTCTGTTGAAGGAGAGGGCATGATTCTATAATTGTTTAAGTGATAGTTACATTTAACTTTATGAAGTTATAACAAATTTGCTGTTATTCTCGAGGGCTCAACAACTACTGAATACATCCAGCCTCCTTAACCTTAGGAAAAATAGCAAACTAGGTAAACGGAGACAAACCTAACTATCAAGAGCTGTGGTGAGAAAAGATGAAGGCAGAAGCATCTGTAAAACAACTTATGGCAAGTCCAGCAATATCAGAATCTTGCAAGGTGCAGTTTCAGTGGCTGTCTTGATAACCTAACATCTTTCCGAGGAGGAATCAGAAAAAAACAGAAAAAAAAAATTCTTACGGATAAAGAAACAAAACCAATAATGGGAACATTTTTAAGTTGTAGCCCTTCAAAAAGTTGCATCAGTGTGTAGAAATAAATAAAACTACCAGAGGTAGAGATTGGGAGTTGCTTTGGTTCCTACTAAAATGGGGTACTCATGATACAAGAAGGGTGAAATGGGCAATGTAGGCCTCATGAGATTTTCAAGGTTCAAATGTAGAAGCAGCTTTGTTGGGCACAGGTCTCGATTCAGCAAAGCATTTAAACATATGCTTAAGTCCCATGGAATTGGAGCTTAATCACTAAAGGGTTGGACAAGAGCATGGGTAAGTAGGAAGAAATTACAGTTCCAAACAGTATCGTAACTTTTTCACAGCTATCACCCTTCCCTCCCTTATCCCTTGTAACTGTAACAATTTTTAAATATGGCAAATCGAGTTAATTAAATTCAACACAGCTGTTTAACCAGTGGATTAAATTCTAACTTAAAATGTGCATGCATTTATTTACATAATTTGATATGCTAACATGAAAGACAGCTTAAATTTACAGCCTGAATTTAACGGGTACATGGATATCAATTTTCCCTTTACAACTGTAACAGCTTTCCTTGGAGAAAATTAGACTGTCTATAACCCTGTGCTACAAAGTGCCATTGCTATAGGTGGGCACTACCCAACTTTATTATTGCATTAATCTGACAGACTCAAGACCCACAATAGTGACAAGTAATGCTAGTTTTGCAAGAGGTTAATAAATACCATACAAAGGCAGATCTGTATGAGGACATTAGAGAGACTAAATACAATGCGACAGGTGGAATAACAGCTTAATAATATGATAACCATGTGTCTGAATATCTTTTACTGAAATTCCTGATCATTTAAGAATCTAAATTGTTTCCAAGTTTCAATATTCAAAAATTAGTGACTGGTACAATTAATTATTAACAACAAAACCTTGAACATTTAAGATGTTTTGAACTACTTATGTCTGCCACATAAGTATAATTTCCTTTGCTGTGCAAAAGCATAACCGAAGCTTCATTAAGATTCCTTTTTGTGGTGCTGTTTCCCCCCCCGCCCCCCATCAGCAACAAAGCAGTCCATCCAAATTAAAATTTAAGAAAAGCAGCAGCTTTATAAACGTTGTCCAAACGCTAGAGGTTGATACAGAAAATAGAAAAAAATATGGCAGTCTTCAAAAGAACAAAAACAGGGCCCAAGTGTCATCACCACAAGCCTAGAAAGTCGGCTGACAGCAGCTTCTTCTAAAGACCTCTACTGTAGAAAAACGTATGCTCCCGCATATGGGTCTTGTTAGGTTAGGCTAACACACTTTAACATGGACTTTCAACTTGGTTTAAGTCCTGTCCACACTAGTATCAGAATTTTGCTAGCAAACTTATTTAAACACAGCTATTGCTAGAGGGATTTTAACAGATTCCCTCATCAATGCACATAGAAATTACGCTAGTTGAACTATAATATATTGTACTAAACTTTAAAAAAAATGGATAATTTTTAAAAAAAATGTTTCTACTATATCTTCAGTTCTCTTTTTAATACGGAAGTTTGCATCAGATGTAAGCAACAAACTTTTACATATGGAGTAGATGTGTGGTAAAAGTTAAGGACAGATGGAGGATGTCTGATAAAGCAGTTCTGTTTTTGTACTAAAATGTTGACTTTATTTTGAGAATGCAGAACAGTAGCGGCTACTCATAGCCTAATGAAAAAAATAATTCACATGAACTCCAGCTGCAAGCATGTGATCAGTCTTTAAATTGTAAAAGCTGGGTGTTTCCAGATTACCGTATTTGTACATCACATGGAACTGCACGCCCATCGAAACACCACCCCATGACACAATGCTTTTCCTGTTGAATAGATCATTCAGTATACACCTTCCTCCCACCTAGAAGGTCAGTGGCAAAATATATTGATTGCTATTTTTGGTAGCCCTTGCTTGCAAACAAAACACAAAAAAATGATGTTAAATCAAATCTATTTACAAGCTTTTATTCACTAGGAGTAGGAGAGGTAACAAGCACTAACCGTACCCCTACATATTGCTCCAATGTTAATGGAAAGTCCTCTTTAATGGTGCAGAAAGGAGCCATTAGATGGCATCAAGGCCTGATTCGTAACAAATGACTCACAGACACTCTCAGAGAACCTTATGTCTTTTTGCACCAGCATTATCCCATGTACTTTATATTTCAAAGAAAAGCAGTCTCCCTCTCTCCTACCACCCCTTCGTTTCTTTTCTCCCCTCCTTTTACCTCCACATTTCTGTCTGATAGTATTCATTACATAAATCTGTAATGATTTTTTCATGATAATTAAAGAATCTTTGAGACAATTTGCAAGAAAACGTTATATGGTACCATTTTATTTTGTGTCTCCCCAATTCTTTAATTGGATCCTAATGGACTCAGCCCTTTCCTGGCGCACAGCCCACTGAAGGCACCACACAGGTGCAGGGGTTCACTTGTGAAGCTTCTATTGTGGAACCAGGGCTTACTTACATAAAGGACTTTGTAGAAACAATCTGTGCATGCAGAAAAACTTACATTTTTAATAGATGCAAACCCTACACTGAAACACAAAACAGCTATTAAAACTCAATAAAAGCCGGGAAAATTCAAAGGCAAAATTACAAACATATCAGTCTTAATTCATCCTGTTGTGTACAAGCATTCCCGCACATCCTGAGCCTAACATTACACCCACAATCCTGCAAGAGTAGTTAGAAGAGTTAAGAAGGGAGGGATAAATCTGGCTAGTGACTAAGCAAGTACAACTTAAACTCAATGTAATTGGCACAGAAGGATATATTTGGTCCTTAAGTTCTGTATTTCCTTGTTCACTGAAGAATTATCTGAATCTCTTGCTAATACCTCAAAGATAACTTGTTCTTTCCTGATGCAATACACTGGTAGCCAAAGAATTTTCAATCAATTTATTTAAAAAAATATTTATAGTTAGGCATTTATATCTGCACAGAAAGCTTTATTTCAAAACAAGCATTTCTAAGGATAGTACTTTAACGAAGCCCTTATAAAAATATTGATGATCTGAACATTTTAGCTTAAAATTATGTTACATGCCATTATTATACAACACCAATACTTATGTTTTAAAATGGATGAGATGGGAAGTCTAAAATAAAACTGGTAAAACTATGAAGAACTATTGGTAAGTAACGAAAGTTACTAATGTCTTCACTTTAGATAATTATCTAAGCAGAGCACTCATCTTGAAACCTAGCAGGCAGGCAGAAGTCCTACCACCTATTCTCTGTTGAAAAGCATGTTCATTAGCATAGATGCATGCTTCTTTAAGAAATGTTGGACACCCTCTACTGGCTCCAGTTTAAATAGCAACACATGACAATTTAAATTGTGTATGTAATGTGCAAAGTTTTAACGTTCACATGACTAGAAACACTTGAATATTGCAGAGCTTTGTATTGATAAGGAGAAAAGTTTTCCATCAATGCCTGAGAGATTCTGCAATATGGACAGATGCTAAAAGGTCAGATTTTAATCAAACTGTCACAGAAAAAACACTCGTCTATTGCAACCTAAAAACCTGCATCTCTGTGTATAAATCATCTACGGCTCCCTCTTTTCACTGACTGCTGGATCCACATGTGACTCCTTCTCCAAGAGAAGGTTTAAAAGAGCCCCTTTAAAGTCAGAAATTCAAATACATCAAATATGCACTCTTGAAAGCATATCCATAATAGTTACTTGCCAATTAACTCCTGTGGACACTTGTATATTTTCTATTTAATGTGCTGCTCCAATGATGTATATAATGAACAAAGTAGTTGTGTTCATCTTTAAAGGTCATGCAAATGATGTCGGCAAACAGCATAAGTGTCAGTCAGATCATTTTACATGCTTTCTAAAAAGAAATAGAATTCAGTTTGCTTCACAGCAATTACTGCACAAACAGTAGGGAAAACAGCCTTGGGGAAAGGAGGTGCAGTTATTAGTCATCTCCAACAAAAAGTTGTCCACAGATTAAAACATACACAACAGTGCCTTTTAAATATATTCTCTTCTGAATTTCCAGAAGCTGTGTACATTTTCACCAGGAAATACCATTCCAGTATGTTTTTTCACATTTCATCGGAAACAAGTGAAAGGACTAAAATAATGAAAACAGGCAATGCTTCTAAACCAAAGACAAAATGTAATATCGTCAAAAGTTGTTAAGAAGATAGAAAAGATTCTAGCGCCTCCCAAAAAAGTGTGAAAAATAAGTTCTTTTGGATATGTTAAGCTCAAATGCATCACTGAATAAAGTTTTGTCTTTTGAAAAGGAAGAGTAGAACACTGATGAGTATGAAGATACTACCAACAAGGTATTTTCAATGCCCTCAACATCACTGCAATATAGCTGCGGTAACCCAATTCCAGTCCTTCCATCAGGTCTTCAGCATCAACTTCACTGGACAATGTGTGTGCCTTTTTATGTTTGTGTAAGAAATGGTTACTTACTGTAACTGCTGTTCTTCAAGATGTGATTCAGACATAAAATCCATTTAGATGTGTGCACACCCAACGCACCAAAGCTGAAGACTTTTGCCTAGCAGTACGGGTGGTGTTCGCACCTCACGGCTGTGGCCCCTCCCCTGACTACAAGAGGCAATGCCTTTAATCCAAAAGCCCATGAGAGGAGACTCCAACGCAGAGGGGATGGAGGGCGAGTTGTGGAATACATGTCTAGATTACATCTCAAAGAACGACAGTTACAATAAGTAACCGTTTCTTCTTCTTCTTCAAGTAGATGCAGACGTATATTCCACGTGAATATATATATAAAATTCCATGAGCAGTACCCCAATCCAGAGCTGGGGCTCACAGTCTACTGAAATAAGGATCGCAGGACCTCCTTCCGGGGCCTGTGTCCGCTCTGGAAGATGTGGTAATAGCACAGTGGTCCGTAAATGTACGTATGAATGACTACGTGACTGTCCTGCAAACAGAAGTATGGAAATTTCACTGATGATCAATCACTATTGATGTTGCTTGTGCTCTCATGGAGTGAGCCCGTACCCACTGAGGAGGCATAGCCAAAGCTATCTCATTATTAATCTAGAGATAGACTGCTTGCCCCTTCATGGGGTCCACATACGACATGAACAGGCAAGGCAAAGCACAAAACTGTTTAGTCCTGTCCAGATAAAAGGTTAGACATCACTTGACATCCAGATTATCAAGGTGCTGTATTTCCAGAGAGGAGTATGGCTTAGAGAAAAAACACAGGTAAATATATCACCTGATTCAGATGAAACTAAGAGAACACTTAGATAAAACCTGCGTGTGTGGTCACAGCATTACCTTGTCCTTGGAAAACTGAATGTAAGGCAGCTCATCCATTAGGGCCTGCAACTCTCACTCTTCTTCTGAAGTGATGGCTATCAGGAACGCGATTTTCTGAGACAGAAGGGGCAGTGGACAGGATACAAGAGGCTCGACTGGAGGGCCCATCAGAGCTGCCAAAACCATGTTTAGGTTCCACACGGGAACTGGTTCACAGACCAGAGGATATAAGTGGAAGAGCCCCTTCAGAAATCTCATCACCATGGTACTGGAAAAAAATGACTTCTCTTGAATCAGGAGGTGCAATGCGGATATTGCTGCCAAATGCACTCTCAGAGAACTGAGCGCAAGGCCCGACTTCTGAAGATGTAACAGGTACTCCAAGGTGTCCTTGATGGAAGCCTCTGTTGATTGGCCTGTTGGCCAAGGAACACACAGAGAATCTCTTCCATTTCACTAAGTAGGCCATCCTAGTGAAGGACTTCCTACTATTGAGAAGGACTTATAGGATGGCCTCTGAGCAGTGCTCTCTCTCTTCATGTAGCCATAGAGCAGCCATGCTGTGAAGTGCAGGGAGCTGACTGCAGGATGGAGGGCGCGGCTGTGGTCCTGTGTGAGCAGGTCAGGACGGAGAGGAAGCGGTATGGGAAGCTGAGCCGACAGAGCAAGGAAGTCCGAGAACCAGCACTGTTTCAGCCACACTGGAGCAATGAGGATGATCTTGGCTCAATCCGCCTTGAGCTTGAGGATGACCTGCAGAATGATCGGAATGGGGGGGAAAGCGTACAGAAACTCCAGCTGACATCTGCAATGGAAAGCATCGGAGAGGAAGCCAGGACCGAGGGCCCCCCCAGTAGCACAACAGGCGACACTTTCTGTTTTGTTATGCGACACATCACATCCATATTGGTGCACATAACTTTCATCTGGTGGGGCGGAGGGATTCGAAGTGTGGGAGGGGGCTCAGGGCTAGGGCAAAGGGTTGGGGTGCAGGAGGGTGAGGGCTCCGGCTGGGGGTGCAGACTCTGGGGTGGGGCCGGGGATGAGGGGTTTCGGGTGCAGACTGCCCAGGGGCTATCGTGGGGAGAGAGAATTCCCCCAGCTCTCTCTCCCTGCAGCAGCACCTGGGCTGTGGGGGGAGGAGGGGGGAAGAGGTGCCTCTCCCCCACCTGCAGCAGGGCTGGGGATGGGGCTGCGGCAGAGGCACCTCTACCTCCAGCTGCGTCAGATCTGGGTCTGAGCTGGGTTGGGGCCATGGGCGAGACGTCTCTCCCCAGCGGCAGCAGGTCTGGGCCGGGGCTGGGGCCGAGGGAGGGCGCCTCTCACCTGGCTGCAGCAGGTCCAGGGCTGGGGGAGAGGCATCTCTCCCCATCACAGGCCTGAGTGCCTGCGCGACGCTTACTAGGCTGCCACACGGCTGCGCAGCTTAGAGGGAACTTAAGCTCCCCATTTGAAAGACGACCCCGAGAACATTCTCCTTCACTGCTCCTGAGTCTGCTGCTTAAACGATTTACAAATTGAACAGCGCTCTGTACGGTGGGCTTTGCCAAGGCAAAGCAAGCCTGTGTGAGGGGGTCACTGTTGGGGATCGCCCCTCCACATGAAGGACAGTGTTTAAACCCTGATGAGGGCATCACCGGGGCACATTAAGTATCAACTAAGACTATTCTAACTATTCTATTCTACATGCATCCAATGAAGTGGGCATTCACCCACAAAAGCTTATGCTCCAATACATCTGTTAGTCTTAAAGGTGCCACAGGACTCTCTATTGCTTATTCTAACTACTAACACTAACCACATACAATAAAGTAGGCTAAGACAAAATGCGAGGTGGTGAGACTACAACCACACAGCTCCAACTCCAGCCCAACTGAGTTGGGGTTGGACAGCACCGCTTCATATAGCCAGGGGAGGGGACACAGCCACGAGTGCCACCCCTCCACAAGTACTTCTAGGCAAAAGTCCCTGCCATGCTGGGCACGCACACCCCTAAGTGGAGTACACATCTCCATCTACTCCAAGAATAAAAATGTTTATGAAGTAAATCACATGACGTTCATTTGTCATTTTGTTTAATAAAATCTTTGTGGTCTTTTTAGTAGGGCAAATCAGAGCCACCCTGTAAGAATTGTTATGCCTGTGTAGGAGTTTGTCTACTGCAATTCAGTTCCAGCATGCACAGAGATGGGAGATGAGAGAGGGCTGAACTTAACAATGAAACAGTACTATGTCTCCCTCCCCCTTTTCCTTTTTAATTCCCTCTTAGAATAATGCCGGATGACCACCCCCACAAACTACCACCCTTATGAAAAAGCATTCTGGTAAATAGCAGGAATAGGACAGATTAAGGAATAACCTTTGTTGAAAATTTGATCTGCCGTTAATTTTGTATTTTCACTCCTTAGGAATGCTCCAAAGCCACTACACCCTTGATATCATTATATCAGAACTGTCTTTTTTTCCATATTGTTTTTGACATATGTTGATCCCAGACAATCACAAACTCCTGAACTCTATCCACTATTCTTAAATTTTGAAAGAGTTCCAGATCTACCCATGATGTTACATACTACATGAGCCCTACTAACAAAGAAAAACAGGAGCAGGGACAGATGACAAGCCCAGTCAGCCTTAACACTGAATGTCCTCAATTATTGTTTAATTTCTATCCTGTTGAGTGGGTGCCACACCCATGTTAAACCCTCTCTTAATAAAAAGAACATCAGTGAGAAAATGACAGGGGGGGGGGGGGGGGGAATTACCAGTATGAAACAAAGATAAAATTACCTGTGACCTCGAATGTCAGACTGATCACATACTCCTCCCAAGGCAATCCTATGGAACTCTCGGCCCAGGGTTTTCGCAACAGATCTTCCCACGCTAGTTTTACCGACTCCAGGGGGACCCACAAAACAAAGGATGGGTCCCTTTAGGTTGTTTTTAAGTTGTCTGACAGCTAAATACTCCAAAACTCTCTTCTTCAACTTCTCCATGGCATAATGGTCATTGTCCAGAAGAATTCTAGCAGCACGAATATCCAAACGATCTGTCAAGCACCAAAATAAGGAGATCAGCATAATTTCCCTTTAAAGATTAAAGCTTTGTTTCTGAAATGCAATTGATAAAATTTGCTAACTATTGTAAACGGCCACATTTCAGACTCTTTTTCTAAGAAAAAACAGTTACTCACCTTTTTTGTAACTTGTTCTTCGACATCATGTGTTGCTCACATCTATTACAGTTAGCTGTGCACGTGCGCCACGTGCACAGACCTCGGAAACTTTTTCCCTAGCAGCTACCCGTTGGGCTGGCTGTGGAGCCACCTGGAGTAGCGCCGATACGGTGCTCTATATAGGACCCTGCCGGCCTGACTCCCATTCAGTTCCTTCTTGCCGGCTACTCCGACAGAGAGGAAGGTCGGGGGGAATGGAATAGATATGAGCAACACATGGCTTGGGACTGTGAGCACCATGTCCAGGTTGTCATGGCCCGGGCGATACATGGACGCCAACCACGTCTGTAGGGGCCTGACTCTCAGTTTGGTGTGCTGCACCACGTAGGTGCAGGATGCCATATAACCTAGCAACTCGAGACACTGCCTCGCTGTGGTAGTGGGGAACCTGCAAAGGTCGGTGATTATGTTCGCAAGGGCCAGACGTTGGGCCTCTGGGAGAAACGCTCTTGCTTGGTTTGCACCCAGGACTGCCCCGATAAACTCTATTGTTCGGGTTGGGGTGAGAACAGACTTGCTGACATTCAACATGATGCCCAAGCGGTCGAACGTATCTGTGACCATCTGCACCTGAGACTGAACTTGCTGGCGAGATCGGCCCCGTATGAGCCAGTCGTCTAGGTATGGGTAGACGTGAGGTCGGCAAAGAAAAGCTGCCACGACCGCCATACATTTGGTGAAGACGCGAGGGGCTGTGCAAAGGTCGAATGGGAGGGCTGTGAACTGATAGTGCATCTTGTTCACCATGAAACAGAGAAAACGTCTGTGGGACGGGGTGATTGAAATGTGAAAGTAAGCGTCTTTCATATCGAGGGCGGCATACCAGTCTCCCGGATCCAGCGAGGGAATGATCGTGGCCAAGGAGACCACGCGGAACTTCAAGTTGACAATATGTTTGTTGGGCTCCCTGAGGTCCAGAATGGCCCTTAGGCCTCCTTTTGCCTTGGGGACGAGGAAGTAACGTGAGTAGAAACCCTTGCCCCTGAGCTCCCGAGGCACCTCCTCCACCGCTCCTAGGGCAAGGAGTGCCTGCATCTCTTGAATAAGAAGTTGCTTAGTTGAGAGAGGTCCCTGAAGAGGGATGAGCAAGGAGGGTGGGAGGGCGGGGTGGAACAGAAGTGAATAGAATATCCCACCTCTACCATGTGGAGGACCCATCAGTCCGATGTAAGAAGGGACCAGGCCTGCTAGAAACGGGACAGACGGTTCAGAAAGGGAGGACAACTGACCAGGTTGTGGACTGGTAATCCGTCCTCGTGCGCATCTTCAAAATGGATGCTTAGGGCCCGGGCCGGGGGCTTGGACTGCCCCGGCCCTGCCCAGGAAGAAGGTGTGATGGCCTACGCTGAGAGTATCTGTTCCTCCTGTGGGAGAAGTCCTGTCTGGGTCTGGCAGGGAAGGAGCGCTGTTGGGTGGGCTGAGGCTTGAACGGCTTTCTTTGAGTTGCCAGGGTATGCATGACTAAAGATTTAGTGGTGTTTTGCGAATCTTTTAGGGTACGCAATCTCGAATCAGTTTGCTCGGCGAATAAGCCTTGACCGTCGAATGGAAGATCCTGGATCATCTATTGTACTTCAGGTGGAAGACCCGATGACTGGAGCCAGGCGTTTTGTCGCATGGTGATGCCAGACGCCAGAGTACGTGCTGCTGCATCCATGGCATCAAGGAAGCCTTGGAGAGAACTGCGAGCCACTAGTCTGCCCTCCTCAGCAATGGCCTCCAGCTCCGTGCGTGACTTGGATGGGAGGAGCTCCTGGAACTTTAGGATCACAGACCACGAGTTGTAGTTGTATCTGCTGAGGATCACGAGTTGATTAGTGATCCGAAGGGAAAGGTCACCAGTAGAATAAACCCTCCTCCCAAAGATATCCAGTCATTTAGCATCCTTTGATTTAGGGGCGGGCCCCTGTTGACCCTGCCTTTTTTATTTACCGCATCCACCACGAGGCAACATTGGGGCCGGATGGGTAAAGATGTATTCATACCCCTTGGTGGGGACATAGTACTTCCTTTCAACTCCCTTGGCCGTGGGCGGAATGGAGGCCAGAGTTCGCCAAATTGTTTTGGCATTGGATTGAATCGTTTTGTTCATCAGCAAAGCCACCCTGGACCTAAGATGTCCACCATAGGATCTTCATCTTCCACAACCTCCTCCACTTGGAGGTTCATGTTCAGGGCCACTCGCTGGAGAAGCTCCTGTAGGGCTCTGAAGTCCATAGGAGGTGGACCAGATGTGGACGTGCCTGCCACAGCCTCGTCAGGGGAAGACGAGGAAGATGCTACCGGGAGAGCCGGGTCCGAAATAGCCCCCTGGTCTGTTGGGTCCAGGTCTTCCTGAGCACCGGGGGTAGCCTTCACAACAGGTGGGGCTGGTTCCAGAGTTTGTGCTGGGTCTGGAGGGGGGCGGCTGAGGGTTGCCTCAGGAGGCCGGGTACCTGAGCGTGACGGCGGAGGGACGCCCGGGGATTGGGGGGGGGCACCCTGGGCCTGATGTATACCCAAGGGGTCCAGAATTGCCACTGGGGTTGCTGGGCCCGATTGGTGTATGTCGATATGGGGAGCGCTGCCACGAAGACAACAGGTGCCGAGAAGATAGGCCCCGCCTTGAAGGAGAGCGACGATTAAAGGATGACCACGACTGGTACCATGCTGGGGAGCGGTGCCGTGATGGAGACCGGTGCCATGCAGGGGAGCAGTGCCGCGACGGAGACAGGTGCCGCGATGGAGATCGTCGTCGTGTAGGGAACCAGTGCCGCGGTGGGGACCGGTCCCGGGATGGAGACTGGTGCCGAGCCGGGGATCTGCGCCGTGCCGGAGAGTGTTGCCACGGTCAGCAATTTGACGAGTCTTGGTGCTGCGATGGGGAGCGGTGCGCAGAGTGATGTCAGTCCAAGAGGTGCTGTGAGGTCTCAGAGCGCGATCTGGACCTCGAGCAGGACCACGACCTGTCAGCCGACGACCACCATGAGCGGGAACGGCTCCAAGGGTCGGGGCTGCGAGACCAGTGCTGCGAGTCAGACAGGCGCATAGGGTACGTGCAGTGCCTGGACTCGGAACAGCTTCAGGACTCAGAGCGGCACGATGATGCTGGTCTGGGGGTGGACGATCCAAACATTGCTGGTTCGCCCCTCAACAGTACAGGAGCTCGGGCCAGGGGAGGCCCCGAGATCGGAGACACGGGTGCAGTCCTTTCAATGAGCTCTCTAGCGGCCTCGAAGGTATCCGGAATGGAGGGCAGCGTGACCTCCTCCGCTTGCAGGGGGCCCAGTGGAGTGGGACTGCTCTGTGTAGACTGAGGCCTAGTGGAGGATTTGCCAGTCTTAGGGGCCTGGTCCGCGCCCTGCTCAGTCGGGTGCCAGCTTCAGGCCTCTGAGGAAGTCTTTCCATGGCCTGCTTTTTATGGGTGGCCGGGGAGTGGAAGCAGTGCCGGGGGGGAGCGCTTCTGGGCTCCGGGAGATCATCGGCCCCTAGGAGGGCGTGCCGAGTCCTTTTGCGGTGCTGTAGACTGTACCGCTAGGGGGGGCACTCCGCACTGAGGCGCTTGGGCCCGCATCTTGAGAGGGACGGAGGACAGACTCCATGAGGAGTTGTTTGAGGCGGATATCCCTCTCCTTTCTTGTGTGAGGTTTAAACACCTTGCAAATTTTACACTTGTCAGCCTGGTGGGCCTCTCCCAGACACCTAAGGCAGGAGTCGTGGGGATCGCCCGCAGGCACAGGCTTGCCGCAGGAGCTGCAGGGTTTGAAGCCCTGGGACGGCATGCACCAGAGCCCTGCAGGGCACAAGCTGAAGGGGAAGCCCCCCCCCCCCCCCCCCCCCCCCCCCCCCCGCTATACTACACTTAACACTAGAGAACTACTGACAAAGGTAACTATATACAGAGATAAGAGATAGCTAGGGAGTAGTGGATAACAAGAGACCACTGTTCCAACAACCGTAACAGGCAGTAAGAAGGAACTGAAGGGGGGTCGGGCCAGCAGGGTCATATATAGAGCACCATATCGGCGCCACTCCAGGGGGCTCCACAGCCAGCCCAACGGGTAGCTGCTAGGAAAAAAGTTTCCGACATCCGTGCACACGGCGCGCGCACACACCTAACTGGAATTGATATGAGCAAGCACTCGAAGAAGAACTCAAGTAACTGTGACTCTAAACTATGCACATATACCCCTTGGAATGCACAAATACAGGCAATTGCAGATGCAAATGCTGGTTTATATATTCACTCAATTCCAGCAACATTTGAAAATGTAGTGAAACTCTAAAATGAACAAAGGCACATCCTGATCTTGCTCTAACTGGAGTCAATGACAGAATCCCTCAATCTAAAAGCAATCAAAACAGATAGCCAGGGCAATGACTGATCTTTAAATTAAGCATCATATACATAATCTTGCATCTACACCCAAGTTGTACTCAGTCACCTGAGATTCAGGCAGTTTTACCTCCAGAATAATTTTCAATAAAGGAATAAATCACATGAATCTAAGGGCGGGACTGTGCTTTTACTTATGCCAACATAAACCAAAAATAATTTCAATTAAGTCAATGGAATAACAGCAGTGTAAAACCAAAGAGGAAAGATTCAGGCTCGTTGTGTTTGCAGTTGCTCTGTGTGACAAATACTGCATGCAGCTCCAATATCTTTGAGGGAGCACATTGTATTAAGTGTATGTATCACTGTGGACCAGAGACTGTATGTATGGTTGTGTTCTACTCCAAGGTGAAGAGTTACCACAGCTATTTCATGAACTAAAACAGAGGGGAGTTATTAAGGTGAATCACTCACATTGTAAACACTTCCAAGGAGGCACCACCCCTGAGGGAGGTTTGCAAATTCTGGTTCAAACTGGATTTCCAGAGAGTAGGGAGACAAAGAAAGGGCTTTTGGCTTAACAAGACTGTGTTTAAAGTTGTCTGCCCAAGGTGCAGGAAGGGGAGGGGGATGTTTAGACCCAACCTTTGTGGAAGGGTTGGAAAGACTTTGGCCTACCAGGACCGCATAAGACTGAAGGGAGACTTCTGGAAAGCTTTTAGGGTACGTGTAGGATATTTTTTACCTTAAGAATAAACATCCTTATTTAGAAAGCACTGTGTGGTAACCTGCAACTGCTGGCAATACTTGTTCAGTCCTCGGAGAGAAAGCAAAGCATGGATCTAAAATGACTTGCTGGTGATGTCACAGTGTAAGGCAGGGAGCTGTGCCGCCTTAAAACCTTCAGGTCAGAGGACGGCAGTGGGACAAGTGTCCCTACAGAGACAGGTGATGACAGGAGACCTCAGACCTGACTGGGAACTACTGGAGTGGACCAAGGGTTTGGGGGAGGATGGAGAGGTGGAAGATGCAAGTAGAGTTATCCTGAAACTATGTTACTCAGAAACAAACGAAGATGGAAAAAGCAGGGGGGACAATTCCAGAAGTGACAAATGCCAGAGATCTTCCAGCACTTGCTTTCTACTAGACACAGCCTGATCTAGGACATCCTTATCCATATACAACTTTCCTCATGTGAAGAGATTTGGACCAAACCGAGGATTTTGCATGGAGCCCACCTCTACTATCTACCTCCAGTGACCTAGTGCTGTAAGCTGTTAAACTCTCTTAAGCAGAGCAGGATTCAGCAGGTTGGACAGAATACCTCCAATTATTACCAACTTGTTTTAGGATGCATTAGCGATTCAACAATCAGTACTTTGCCCAAAGCCAGTTCTGAGCTAATGGGCCGCATTGTTAAAGACTGAAAATGGTGTATTACAGCTGCCCATGGGGGTGGGGGGTGGGGAGAAGGCAAGTGGGGCAATCCCCATGAGAATATAGTATTCTATAGTATTGCAACTCTTTTTTATGGAAGGGGCCCCCGAAATTGCTTTGCCCCGGGCCCCCTGAATCCTCTGGGTGGCCCTGCAGCTGCCATCTTTCAAGAGAGACGAATTGGAGAGCCTGACCAGTTGTCATCATTAAATTCCACTTTATGTAAGAGTTGAGGTTTTACTCCAGTGTCCTGGCCAAATTCCCGACAGCTCCATTTGAATGGTGCATGAAGGGGTTCCTTACATATCCCATACCTATTCCACAGTAACGTGTTAACATTTATAAAGCACTGAGTTCCTTGGACAAAAGCTGCCATGTAAGTATTACTATTGGCATGAAAAGCAAAGAGGCAGAAACTGGAGAAAAAACCAGAGATAATATCTTCTGATAAAGTGCGGCTTTGCCACAGAAAGTGTTTTGACCTTAGGCAAATAAATAACGTGTCAGTCCTGAGATACTATATGTCCCACATATTCCCTTATGATAAAAAAAAAATTTACATTTAAAATGCATAGACATTCTCTTTAAGAACCATGTGATATTTTCTTAAAAAGCCACTGAGGGGGCAAAAATACAAGTATAATTGTATTTCTCAGGTTTCTAATACTCTACTGTGAATGTGTTACAATGCATATAGGCACAGGATGTATGTGTACATATAGTACACTGCATGCCTGTGATTGCAAAGCCAGCACATTTGTCCAAGGAGACAAGATTCAAGCCATCTTCAGCATGGTGTCCTTTTGAAAAGTAGACGAGTAACAGATGTAGTTAAACATTCCACCAGGAGAATTCAGAGACTCCTGTGGCTCAGATTGTAAATAAATTTCAAACAACACCGCATGCTTTGAAAACATTTATATTCCCAGGCAGATATTAAATATGAAAAAAATCAGAGTACTGTATAGTAACATCAATAATGCAGTGAGATGTAGGGCTGTGTAGTGCCAAAGTAAATGCAAGTTGATCATGGTAGCGGAAAGAACCTTGCTAAGTATTTTTTTTCAGTTTAGTTTTAGAACCACAAGTTTTTATTTAGAATGATAAAATTCTTTATATTGCAACTGAAATTGTCCTTTTCTAGTTTTCAGTTGACTAACTTTCAGGCACTCTGTATTTAAAAACTAGATGAAATCACTACAAAGAAGAACTTCAACTTATAAATCACTCAGTCATACTAAAATATCCATTTTGGGCACTAGCCTCATCAGTGTCATCAGCCCAACTTTGTGAATGCATTAGCTGAAAGCTGCTGTAGAATCAGCAAATGGGAGCACAGAACTCTAACCTACTAAAACATTTATTAGTTAGAAATTCTCTATATTCAGCTGAGCAAATCCAAGCAAACTCTCAGGACTTCAGAAGATCAGAACATAAGAACGGCCATACTGGGTCAGACCATCTAGCCCAATATTCTGTCTTCCAACAGTGGTCAGTGCCAGATGTTTCAGAGGGAATGAACAATTTATTGAGTGATCCATCCCCTGTTCACTTTTACAGAGTATTTACTGTACGCTCCCTTTTTCCAAATGTAGACTGAAAATAAAATATTTGCTCGACACAGACTATTAATTTTAAAGTGCCGCAATCCAAAACAGACTGAGAGGCTGACTTTTAAGGCTATGTCCACGCTACGAGCTAGAGGTGTGATTCCCATTCTCGTGTACACATGCTCAAACTCTCTCTCTCTCTCTCATCGAGCTAGTGCAGTTATAAACAACAGTATGGCAATGGTAGTATGGATAGCGGCAGCAGAGGCATGGCTTACCCATTCCGAGTACGTACCCACCAGTTTCAGGCAGGTCTGCACTCAGCACATGCCTCCACTGCTGCCGCCAGTGGTACCACGGCTAACCTATACTCATGCTAATGCAACTATCTGTACACAAGCAGGGGACTCATACCCCAAGCTCACAGTGTAGATGTGGCCTTTGCACTGCAGTCCCAAACTACTAGAATAAACTAACTGTTCCACTTCAACAGGCATCAGCAATGTCTAGGTTTTAGAAACTTTTAATCTCTTAACTAACACTGTCAACGCAAAAAAATATGATTTTTTGATATTTTAACTATGAACAGCTGACCCAACAGTTTCTGCCTACACTAGCGCTACCATGTTTAACAGCATGTAAATTAGCATGTTTTGTAACATGGTTCACCTAAGCTATGAGTGACCCACATTTTGCTGTTTATACCATACAGAACATGTCCTGGAGTAAGACTGTCAACTGTTCTCCTATTGGAACCTTGATGAAAACAAGATATACATCTCATGGAGCTCTCTCTGTAACCAAATATTTAAATAAAAATTCAGCATGAAAACAGATCTCTTTGTCAAGCTTCTGTGAAGGTCCTTCAAAAATGTGGAAACAAAATTACTTTACAAAACAGTGGAAACTACCTTGTCAGACTTCATTTAAATCAGTGGCTCTCAACCTTTCTAGACTACTGTATCCCATTCAGAAGTCTGATTTGTCCTGCATACCCCCAAGTTTCACCTCATTTAAAAACTACTTGTTTACAAAATCAGACATAAAATAACGAAAGTGTCACAGCACACTATTACTGAAAAATTACTTACTTTCTCATTTTTACCATACAATTATAAATAAATCAATTTGAATATAAATATTGTACTTACATTTCAGTGTACAGTATATAGAGCACTATAAACAAATCATTGTCTGCATGAAATTTTAGTTTGTACTGATTTTGCTAGTGCTTTTTATGTAGCCGGTTGTAAAACTAGGCAAATATCTAGATGAGTTGATGTACCTGCTGGAAGACCCTTGCGTACCCCCAGGGGCACACGTATCCCTGGTTGAGAACCATGGATTTAAATAACAGACCTATTTCCTCAGCTGTTTGCATATCTTCGGTGACGCTTAAAGCAACAAGGAGATACACAAGGCAAAACAATGTTGGCTTCAGTGACCTGTTCTTCATAAAGAAGTCATCTAGTCTAAAGTTTTGTTGCCTTTTTTTTTTTTTTAAAAAGGGAAATGAATGAGTGCCAAATGTAAACTCATTAAACAGGCAGAACAGAATATGCTGTGAATTTCTAAGAGAATATCAACAATAATCACTTAAAAATACATTAACCTACATGCTTTAATGACCTTACAATGTGAAAAATCTAAGGAAAAACGAAATACATGACATCAATAAAATAAGAAAAATTAGGCAGTGATCAGATCAAATCCTTTCACTCAGTGATTCTCTAATCATCATTTTTCTGATGTACACATGAGTTACATTTCATAGTCACTTGATTTGTTTTACCGGGTTAAGAATAATTTATTTTAAAAACCAAATTAGCACACTAAGGGTATTTCTGCTATCAGACCATGCAACAAGAATTTACAAGACAGACCCAGTTAGGTACCACAGTATTTAATTGCCAGATACTTTTCCTGGAATTTCTCTTTGACAGACAGTCAGCACCAAAGAAGGTCTAACAGGCATTTACCTTTTGTACTTTTGTTCCATGGAAGTTCCACCATTAGTTCCAAATAATTTCTGGTCAAGGCATATTCTGGCATTGACTGAGGCATTTTCTTTAATCTGAAAGTACACATATTTAGTAGATGTGTATCAAGGAGATAGTAAGTTTGAACTGAGAGTTTTTCCTCCTACCACAAAACCTGTATCTGGTACATGGAGGTCCACAGCATTCCTATTTACTACACTGAAAATCTTAATGCTAAGAAATGAAGCAGAGTACTGTTGCATGAATTATAAGATTGTGGTTTTTTTTCTGATTTGGGTCTGAACTGGAAAAACCTGAACAACATTTCAGTTCGGGTCTAACCAAAACTGAAATATTTCTCTCACACACTCATAGAAACTAAACCAAAAAGAAAAAACAAAAACAAGTGTTTTTTGTTTAGTTTTCGGCTTTTTTAAAACCCTTTTTGTTTAAATGAATATAGCTAAATTTCTAAACAAAACATTGTTTTAAAATGCTTTATTTCAAAATGATCAAATTTTGACTTTTTCTTTTCTTTTTTTTTAGCCAAAGCTATTTGTCAAATTCCACCTGAATTTGCAAATAGTTACAATGCCCCAAGAAATGTATTTTCTGACAAATTTAATATTTACCCAAAAAATTCACCCAGACCTATTGTGAGTCATGCATGAAAACAGCATCTTTGTATAACTAGCACGAACAAGCAGAGGCTCTCCCTCATATTTACATTGATGAGAAATCTAAAAAAAAAAATAAAAAAAAAAATTAACCAAATGTGCCACATTGCTATAGGTGTCAAAAACATTTCTCGTGTTTATGCACCATACGTGCCCAATAATAAGGTACCTCCCTAAGCCAAGACTGGGCAGTAGTACTATCACCAGATACTCGTTTGTCTCTGTTTTTCAAGACCTCACTAACATATACCCATCCTGAATCTGTTCTTGAATATCTGCAGAGATGGATCCTTGATCATCCTTCTTGACATCTATTCCACTGCACATCTTTGAAAAAAATAACTCTCACCCTGAAGCTAGTTCAAAATCTATTATTAGCTGTGTGCAGGTGCAAGTGGAATTCATATGCAACTTAGTAGCTGTGCCTCTAAGTAACTGACTGAGCCAAAAATCAGGGAGTCAGATGTCACCAGAAAGAATTGTGGGCAAAATACCCAAGTTCGAGTGTTCAAAAATGCAGGTGCAAAGAAAGATGCAGAGAATCAGCCCTTTAGAAATGTATCCCTAAAGGTTTCCCTCCTTATTTCTACCTTAATGGATTTTTATTTATGTATCATTTTTATCTATACCGTTACTGAAATCCTAGCAGGCAGTTATCCACTGCATTTTCTTTATCTACTAATTAATTTAGAAACCTCAAATTTGATTATAAAAGTAGGAAATTACAAAGAGAAATAGATGCCCAGAAGCCAAAAGTGTTCCCTAGTGCAGTGTTTTTCAAAGTTCGGGTCACGACCCAGCACTGGGCCATAGCATGTAAGGCACTGGGTCGCCCTGCTCAGCCACTAGGGACCCTAGTTGCTCTGGTCAGCACCGCCGACTGGGACGTTGAAAGTCCTGTCGGCGGTGCTGCCCAGTTATGGCAGGCTAGTGCCTTCCTGTTCCAACAAACGATGCGTCCCAGAAGCGGCCAGCAGCGGGTCCAGCTTCTAGGCAGCGGGGAGCCACGGGGCTCCATGCGCTGCCCCTGCCCCAAGTACCGCCTGTGCACTCGCTGGCCTGCGGGCGAGAGCTGCATGGTGCCGCTTACGTGCCTCGGCCTAGGAGCTGGACCTGCTGCTGGCTGCTTCTGGGGCACAGCGCAGTCCACGATGCCAGGACAGGCAGGGAGCCTGTCACTGCACCCTGGCTGCACCATTGACCAGGAGCCACCGGAGGTAAATCCGCGACCCAATCCCCTGCCCCAGCCCTGAGCCCTCCCAAACCCGGAACCCTTCCTGCACCCCAAATCCCTCATTCTCACCCCCCCCAGAGCTTGCACCATCAGCCCTGACCCCCTCCAGCACCCCAACCCCCTGCTCCAGCCCTGAGCCCCCCAAACCCTGAGCCCCTCATGCACCCCAAACCCCTCATCCCTGGCCCCACCCCAGAGCCTGCACCCCCTCCCACATCCCAACCCTCTGCCCCAGCCCTGAGCCCTCCCACACCCAAAACCCCTCATCCCCAGCTCCGTTGGCTCATGGGCATCAACAATTTTCTTCAACTGGGTCCCCAGAAAAAAAGTTGGAAAACCACTGCCCCAGTGGATAGAGCACTGGACTGGGACTCAGGAGACCTGGATTCCAATCCCAGATTGTTCACTGTCCTGCTAGGTGACCTTGGGTAAGTCACTTCACCTCTCTTTGCCTCCTTTTCTCCACTATAAAAGGAGGATAATGAGGTTTGCCTTCGTTGTAAAGTACTGAGATCTCCTGATGAAAAGTATTATATATGAGTATTATAGGGCAGGTTAGTGGCATCAGCTATTATTAAGTTTGCCCCAACACTTATAATTGTAAGACCCTTTTTTCAATTTAACCAAACTCTTCACAGGTGGCCACATATGTTTTCCTAATTTTCTGGTTGCCCAACGGGAGACCCTGGTGCCTCATTTGCAGAAGTGCAGAGCGCTCGCAACTGAAGCCAATGGAAGATGTATAATGCCAACTACTCTAATAAGTCAGGTACTAGTTTCCCAAATTGTCCAAAATTAGTGGATATTTTTGACCTTAATGTCTCTGAGCCTCAGCTCCCCAAGTGTAAAACTGGGATAATACCACTCCCTCACGTCACAGGGATTTTGTGAAAATAAAGTGCACACACAACCTTTATTCTGGCATTTCCTAACTTCTGAGTGCCTGATTTGCAACCTGAACAACATGCTATTAACATAGCTTTTTGTGCAATTATTATTTCTATTAACCCACGAAAATATAATTGCACTTAGTGTTTGTTTGTTTGTTTTTTAAATAAAGGAAATTAAAGCTTTTGGCCCTTTATCTAAGAGAATCCCATACATTATTTTCATCAGCATGACTTAATGATAAAGTCCATCCTCCTTATTTTAAAGTTTTTGAGACTGTTTCACATCTCTGAATGTTGTATAGTTTTTTAACAGCACATCACCACAGCCAAGCACTAACATCATAAACATAGGTTTAAAGCTTGAGCATGTTATCTGTTTTCTAAGCAATGAAGATTTAGAGAGGCTTTAAGTTTTTAGTGTAAAGTTATACTGATTCTTAATCATCATTTAGGGGGGCTTTCTTCAGGTTTCCTCTTATTTATAAACACTTATTTTTAAACTATGAAAATGATGAAATTAACACTATGGAAAAACAACTCTGTTCTGCTTGAAATGTAATTTTTTTTTTTTAATTTCCCAACATAATCAAAAACCTACAAAAATATGACCTCTCAATAGGCAGACAGGCTATGGCAAGAATGGCCAATTGGAAATTTAGTCATTAATAAACTTTGGAAAACCTCACTATTACAGAGATTTTATCACCTACCTTTTTATTTCTTTTACACAAACTTTAAGAGCTTGCTCTGGCATACTGGATGTTCTAATTTTCTTTTCTAGCATCACAATGTCATCATGATCTTCATCCTCCTCTTCATCTTCTGCAGTACCTGGAATGTGATTGATCCTCCGAATAGGACGAATAGCTACAACCTAAGAAGCGGAAAACAGAAGCATAGAATGGTGTACAAATATTTTTTAGAAGATAAACTGTGGTTTAAACTGAAGTTAAGGGCTTGACGCATAATTTATTGGGTGAGGTTCTTTGGCTTGTCTTACGCTGAAAGTCAGACTAGACAGTTATAATGGTCCCTTCTAATATTAAAATCTATGACTTTATTAACCTGTTCTAAATATGATCTCATGATTACTAAAATAAAGAAACATTTATCTTACGGTACCGGTTTACAAAAATACACTAATTAACCAGCCATACCTATTGGATACTAGAAGACAAGAAAGAAATTTGAAGGTGTTATTAATTATACTTTTAAAATCTCTGCATTATAGGCCACAATAACTACTGAATAAGACTAATCTTCAGTGAGTAAACAGGGCTCTTACTTTTCCCCCCTCAATTCCCATAAAAGTAATTGTTCATCATTAAACATGGTTGTATATGTGATCAGACTATCACGTTTTGGAAAACTACAGGTCTCAATGCCTGTTTCATTCATGTATAAAACAATTTTATTCTCATACTATTGGACAATAAAGTCACATTCTGAAAGAGGCGTCAACACGAGCTCTAAAACTGTACTCAATTTTTCACGTCTAAAGTTTTAGATAGTGCAAACAGAATTTGCACAAGCAAACTGGGTCATGAAATGATTCTGTTCAAGACAATTTGTTTTTTTTTTTTAATGGATGTCAAATGTGCTTAAAGCCTTTGCTTAGGTGCTTTTATATGGTTTACTAAAAATCTAAATAAATAGCCATCTTATGTAGAATATGGGAGTTGGACGTTTTATACACGTTATTACCTGGATATGAAAAATTATGGTCACAGAAATTAAATGTGAATGATTGTGGGTTCAATTTTAGATGCCATTTTTGAAAATGAGACCCTATATTTAATTAAATTATTCCTCTCTGCCAAACCATGAAGTGCATTTGGGAATCCTATGTTTAAAAGTCCATACCCTTTTATCATCATCCTGTTTGGGTTTTCTGGTTTTCTGAAGCAGCTTCAGGCCTTCAATCTGTCTAACAAGCAATGGTATAGTCATCTTGAATCGCTCCTCCAGGCTAACAGCATCTAAAATCTAACAGCAGAAAATGAGAGTGAAAACAGTTAACAGTATTTCTCTGTACTATTTAGAGGTTAGTCTATAAGTAATGATAGCGCACAGATTTTCTCTGGGTTAATGACGCAATGTTATCAGAGTTCTGAAGTAGACAGTGTGCAAAAAAATATGAAAGCAGTTATTACAGCAGAGTGGAATATAAGGCTCCTATCTCAGATGTGTGAAACGACTTTAGAATTTGGTTTGTGCTTTGTGTTCGTTGTTAAGAAGGGCCGAAAGGCAACTGGAAGCACACAGTGTAAGAAGTGAACAGGGAAAGTAGACAAGACATAATGTGTATGTTTACACAGCAGTTGGGAAGATGCTTCCCAGCACAAGCAGACAGACATGCATAGCTCTGCTCAAACTAGCATGCGAAAAATAGCAGTGCGGCAGGGACAGCACAGGTGGCAGCTTGAGTTACCCATCCAAAAACAATCCTGCCCAACCCCCTGGGTATGTACTCAGGTGACTAGCCTAAGCCACCACCCAGGCTACTGAGGCCACTCTGATATTTTTAGCACACTAAGTCAAGTAGGGCTATGCATGTCTGTCTGCCCAAGATGGGAAGCATCCTCCCAGCTGCTGTGTAGACATAAACAATGAAAGTAGAGGAAACCTTCAAAAAGAGAGACAACAGCAGTGTTGCTAGTTAAAATAACTTTGTATTTAATGCCTTATTTTCTTTTGCCGACAGAGTAGTACACTTCCCTCAGGTACCTGCTTTAAGGAAATTCCCAGACTAAAAGTGGTGAAATTTCTGGGGCACAATTCTACATTACCAAGTTTTAAACACACAACTGAAAAGGTTTAAAGGGTACTATAATTCTAAGGCTAGCATCAAAAGACTTCTAATTACTCCAGCAAGACTACGGAACTGGAAGAAAAAGAAAACTGCTCTTATCCTGCCTCTCTTTTTAATGTGCCTCATTAATGAAGTGCGTATGCTGCAGCAAACCAGTATCAGCAGTCATTTCTCAATTATTAAACCTGGAGGCAGGACCTAGCCCTCTGAGAAAAATCACAAGATGATCTCTTCCTTCTCCAGCAGTCTCACAAATCTTGCCTTCTCTTCTGGTTTCTTTTCCAATTGTATCTCTGACTTCATTTTGAATTCCAAGTCTGTTCACACTGATCATGTGAATGTTTGGGCACTTCATCTCTTATTAGGCAATGAAAGCTTCTTATGGCTTGTTGTCACCCCAAGATGGGACTTGCAATGTTCGCAGGGTTAAAAATGCAGAGATTTACTTATCTGCACAGATTACTAAACAGCTAGGGGTGTGGCAATGAAGCCAACCACGGGCCAATTAGGAGTTCCTATCCCCACACTCAGCAATACCCTGAAATACATTTAATATTCTCCTCCCCTTCCTGCTGGAGCTGGGTCACTAGGAAAGGTGAGGCCAGGCTCTCACTGCTCCTACAGGCATACTAAAGCCAAAGGAGTACAAGTAACATCACTGCTAGTCTGAAACAGGCAGGTGGATTTCTGAAAAGCCACCTTTTCTACAATCTTCTTGGTGCTGTCTTCTACTCTATGCTTCCCACTGCAGATCGTCAGGAAGCAAGTAATAGGCAGCTGTTGTCTACCTCCTTCCACTCTACTTGCAATGACAACTATAGGGAGCAGAGCTAAGTAAGGACTGCCCTATCTTTCCTTTGCACAATGACCAGCTGTATTCTCACTTCAGATCAGTAACTGGGCTCCTATTTGGTCTGCCATGAGAGAAAGTCTGGCCCTGTCTCACGTAGGAGGAGGAACAGCACAATCAGTAACCCAGCTAAATACTAGGCCTGAAGCCAACATGGTGTTGATTCAGCATCATGACTGTCACATGACATGCCCATGGCAGCACAAGCAAAACCTTGACACTCAGCCCTTCAGTAAAGAGAACACATGCAAATCCACTTTTAATGGTGGTTTGCAGCTTACCAAGGAGATTCTTCTACATGCCACTTTCTTACTCAACATGTTGTGCTCTCTCCTTTTACTCTCTACCAGTTGCTTTATTGATAGAAACAAATTATTACTGTTAGCACTGACAAGCCAATACAGCTATAGAAAACCGAACTGGGGAGAACTCTCAATTAAATTCTGAGGGCAGAATATTTACATGCAAGGGTGAATCAGAATCTCCAGATGAATTATTTCAAATCCCAGATTTAATTTGCAGCATGACAGTTACAAAACAAAACTTTTTACTTATGAACAGAGCAAACTGGATACAGAAATCACTGAGACCAATAAATATGAAACCTTACATGCCATTTTCACAGTGTAATTGTATGCCAAAGAAATTAAAGCGGTTAGATTTATGCCCATTTTCTAAGAGTCCCCAATGCTCTAATCTTACACAAATAACTACAAAAGTAACTGGGGTAATTGACCAAAATGCATTAACACAAACAATGGTACAACAGTAACCTTTGAACTCAGTTTGCCAACTCAATATAGTTTTGAATAATGTGGAAATATTTTTTTAAATACAGTCACACAGATGCAGACAATTACTTTTTTTTAAAGCACAATATTAGTACTTTATAATTTCCAGAGATGAGTGATTCTGAAGTTATCTAATAGTGGACTGAACTGTAGTGCTAAACCCTTGGTTCCCCTGGAAGTTTAAGGCAGAAGCATACAGTACCTGCAGCTTTTCTCGGTTGGTTGTGCGGATGATCGAAGTCAGTACATCTGGTAAAGCTTCTCTAGGCAGATTGTCTAAAAGACGTCTCAGCTTAGCAACTGCAGGGACAGACATATCCAACATTTCAACCAGCTGTAAGGTGGAAACAAGAAAGTGATAACAATTTTCAGTATTCCCTGGTGTTTCTTTCTGATATGAAAAAACAGTTGTCCAGATTATTAAGTTGAACAGCCACAAACCGAGAAATAATTGCATCTTTGAAAGGAAAAGATTTCTATTTACATAGCCAAACAGCACTTCTAACAGCCAGTAAAAAGAACTAAGAGGCCTTAAGTTAACCCCATCTCCCAGGACCGTCAAAACTTCAGTTTCTTTGCTTGTTTGAGACAGACCCTAAATATTATTATAGTTCTTAGTGCTTTCCTCAACCTCTTTTATTCAGTGTTAGAAAAAAGAAAGAACAAAAACTCTCCGATTCACATTGTACCAAATCTTTTTGATCCCATAAAATGTGACTAAAACAGTTATGATACTTTCTCTGACATCTCAGATTTGTGCATCCTTTGGACAAAATAATTTCTATATAGTTGTTTTTTTGTTTGATTTTTGTTTTGATTTTTATGGTTAAGGGGCAGTACTTTAAACAGACTTTTAATAATATTCTTGTTACAAATAGAACAATTTAAAGCCTACCCCGATACATGAAATAGTCAAGTCTGTTTCTTCAGAATATTATATTAAGGTGCATTTAAGATTTACATAGCTCTGATACACAGCGCTACTGAAATGCCTGGGATTATTGAATTGTAGCACCTAGCCTGTGATCTTGTTAAATTTCACAAGTTAAACAACATCAGACCTGGTCAGCACTTTGGTAGAAGATAAAAGAATGCAAAAGTGGTGCAAGAATTGCTCTCAGCAATTCGGTTACTGGCACTCTTGAGTGAACTGAACCAGCACCCCAGTTTGGCAATATTGAGTACTATATTCCTGGTAAGTGACATCTTTTGAATGAGATATAAAATAAAATTCCTGATTATTTGTGGTCTCTAAAAGTTCCATTATACTTTTTGCTGGGCATTGAATGGCAGGACTGGGTTTCCAACATGGAAGTCCTGGAGAAATCTGGTTTGGTCAGCATCTAGTCTCATTAGATCTGCATCCCCTTGAGACAGACTGGCCACATAGTCCATATGCCTGAGACCCATTTATCAAAACAATTCTTATATACCAAATTAAGCTCTGGCAATTGTAAGCATAAAGGGCCGATGCAATGCTTCAAAGACACCCTGAAATAAAATCTGCGCAAACAAAAATTTCTGACTCAACCTTTGAGAAACTGGCGATCCATCGTATTCCATGGTACCATGCAACAAGGATGCATGTCCATGATTTTGAGAAGAATTGTTGAGCAGCTGGAAATACAGAGCCAGGCATAAAAACAGTGTGCAACTCAATCACCACAACTAGCCAGATGACTGTGGCCAGTGTGATAAATTCTGTTCTTCTCAAATTGATCTATGGAATCACCCGAAGACCCATTAATACAAACTAGGATTGTCAATGTCATCCTCGAAATCAGGATAACTAGCATCATCACCACCACCACACCACCACCTTTTGCAAGACATTATGCATATGCTGCCAACAGAGTTGCATAAGAACAGAAGTTGATTTTACAGCTTTACTATCAAAGACTTATTATTTAACCTGTGTTTGGAAGTGTAGTAGGCTCCCTCACAGAATACAAAGACATGGTCCCTGCCTCAGAGAGTTTACAATCTAAATTCAGTCAAAAATTAAACAAAGGAAAGGGATAAACATACAACCAAGTGAAGTATGTCATGTGTCTTGTTATTGCATAATTTTGGGGGGTGAAAGACTACATGTTTAGTTCCGCTCTTTTCTTTCTGCTCGTCTGCTTCTTCTAGCCATCTGTCCAAGATCCACACCCTGCCTCTTTTAAAACAATACTTTCCTCCTCTACCTTCCAATCATTTCTATCCATGTTTTCCATCCTAGATTTTCAAATGAGGAGGAGGATTACATCATGAGGGGATAAACCAAGGAAAAAAACAAGTCAATCTTAAAATATCTTCAATAGTTCTATGAATCTGGAGCATCTAAAGGTAGTTTGGTGGGAGTAAGCTTCAGCTGCTGGAGTCCAGCAGAACTAATCAAGAGAAGACTTCCCTGGCAGCCAGTCAAGACTGTAGAGGCCGGGGTTGGAAGGGATGCCATAGAGCAATGGGAGTTACTGCTGACTTCAGTATGCCCATGGCTCAATATGCCTGCTCAAACATATCCTTTTCTTTTAGCAGAGCTCATAGAAGGCTCAAAAAGACATGCTGTAGCACACAGATATAAAACATGTTTAAACGTCCAAGGTATCTGTTTGCTAGACAATGTCAAAATCTAGAATCATCACTGACAAGAAAGCAAAACCAATTCTCCCATTTTTGGGATAAGCAAAACACTTTAGACCCCGGTGCTCCTAGTGCAACCTAAAAACATGTTAGACTCTGGTGTTCCTAGTGCAACCTACAGAAAGTCGTTGAAGCTGAGGGAGAAGTTAAGTTAAGTCTGGTATATTCTATTTAGTCTTTCCCATTTTTTTTTCCTTTCAACAAACCTACTCAACATACTTTTTCTCCTTCTGTAAATGGAATCTGCTAAGACACTACTACTCACTTCATTCAAATTCTTCTACCAATCACTTCGCCCATGGTGCCCACAAAAGTAAAAACAACAATTAAAAAATAACAACCCATTTTATACTTTCAATGCCACCTGTGAAAAATCAGGCCTTCAGAGGATTTGGCACAATTGTCACCAAGACCTAATCTGAAGACAACAGGACTATGCAGTTGCAATTTGGCTTAGAATTCTTTTATTACTCGAATGATGCAGGAGATGGAAAGAACCCTGCTTGACGCTGAGGAAATTAGATATGGAAATCTGTGTAAAACAATGAATATGGAACCCCACGATGCCATTTTTCATTGCTTTTCAGGTAAGAACCAAACTTTAATTCCACCAGCTCTGGGCATCCGTTATCACATTCCATTCCAAAGACAGCAACTTCCAGCAACCTAGTGCCTCCAAACACTAATCTACCAACATATTTTTTTGCAATGTCCAAGTTTTCCTTAGCTATGTCTGATCCCAGGGCTAGATTCACCAGAGGACTTTGTCTCGTCACTTCCAGAATCAAGCCCCACTGGGATTCATAAAACCCACACTTAGCTGCCACCAAACCCTGTAGGCACCTAAATTTTTGCAGTAAAAGTTCTCTCTCTCTGTTTCTGCCTGTGCACATGTGCACTGCAGCCCCCCTCCAGATATCCAAACACCTAAGTCACAAAGCAATGCATGAATCAGGGTAAGATGGTGTTCCTCTGCCTCAATTGCCTGTGGGACCCAATCCAGTAACTGGATTGTTACTGGATTGGATCCCACAGCAGAGCTAACACGCAACAGCAGGAGGACCTCCCTCATAACTTTTAGACCAGCAGTTAAGGTACTCACCTGGATCATGGAAGACACCTAGCTCAAGTCCCCCTCTACCTGAGGGGAGCATGGATCTGAACAGAGATCTGCCACCTCTCAAGTGAGTGCCCTAACCACTGGGCTGTAGGATTTTGTGATGTGGGGTTCCCTCAGTCTCTCCTATTGAAGCCTCTCCATTGTGGATAAATAGTTTAAGAGTCAGTGGAACAGGAAAACTGGACCCTGGGTCTCCCACCTGCCAGTGAGTGTTCTAACCAGCAGGCTGCAAAGTCATTCTCATGCTTTTTATTTCTCCCTCTCTCTCTGGCCCAATTATTCTTTCATTATTTAGTCACAGCAGAACACTTTCAACAGGAGAGACTAAGGCATCCCCACATCAGAATATTCCATAGTGGACTGGCTAGGCCACTCAACTGAGAGATGAAAGACCACTGTTCAAATCTCTTCTCCTCCACAGATGGACAGGGGACTTGGACAGAGCTCTCCCACATCAAGAGAGGGTTTGTAACTAAGAATCTCAAGCAGAGGCAGGTGCCTCCCTGCAGCCTGGATTTAGGCACTGACCTCTCTGAGAGGGACAGGGAGATGCCCTCTCCTTGGTATCTCCCATCAGCTAGCTCAGCCAGGGAGCCACCTAGCATGCTGACTCCTGTTAATCCTATTTATTCTGAGGCCTTGGCTACACTGGCGGTGTACAGCGCTGCAACTTGCTGCGCTCAGGGGTGTGAAAAAACACCCCCCTGAGCGCAGTGAGTACAGCGCTGTACAGCACCAGTGTAATCAGAGCCTGCAGCGCTGCAAGCTATTCCCCTCAGAGAGGTGGAGTACTTACAGCGCAGCGCTGTGAAGTCCCGAGTGTAGCCAAGGCCTAAGTATGCAGTGTTGTTGTAGTTGTATTGGGTGCCTTAACATAGGAGAACCATCTCCCTGCATTCATTGTATAGGAAGCCTGAGCATTTAAACTCAGGCTTTGTGAGTCCCAGTGATTTTCTAAGCACCTTTTAGTTAGGCATAGTGAGGTATCGCCACACCTAAGTTCCTTTGTGAATCTGGCCCCAAGTAATGGATAAGGGCTGGGCCTACTTAATGTTCAAGAAAGTCTGTGATTTTGTCATGAGATAGCACAGGCATTGCTATTTCCTGGTAAATGATTTAGTCCCAAATCTTGTAACAAACTCTGCATAGAACAGGATGTTCCCACATGGAGCTCAATATAGGATCAGGATCTTAGCATATGGGATCTTTGAACTATGTCAAAGAACATTTCAAATCACTTGTTTTGTAACAAGAGGGTTTAAAGACAAGGCAGTACTCAAAAACAAAATACAAACTTACAAAATATAAACAAAAACAGTTCTAGAACAGGGGCTCTCAAACTTCATTGCACCGCGACCCTCCTCTGACAACAAAAATTACTACACGACCCCAGGAGAGGGAACCAAAGCCTGAGCCCGCCCAAGCCTCTCCATCCTGGGGGGGGGGGGGGGGGGGGGAGGGAGGAAGAGCCAAAGCCCCATCTCCCCAGGCCGGGGGGCTAAAGCCGAAGGCCTTCAGCCTCAGGGAGGGGGCCTGTAACCTAAGCCAGCCCTGGCGCCCACTTTGGAGTCCCAACCCACGGTTTGAGAACCACTGTTCTAGAAGATTAAAGCAACTAACCTGTACTGCATATTTGTAGAACTGTTCTGACAGCTCTCCCAATTCTTCCTCGGATTTAGTCTGGTTGGTAAATTGTTCAAGTCGGTCCAACTGTTCAACCTCAGCAATGGGATATGGTTTTTCTTTCAGCAATTGCAAGATTTGAAATCTGCAGAGGCCAGTAATTAGCAAGGTGTAATGTGGTTTAGGCCAGTTACTGCCAACTACCTGAACTGCCAGTGCAGCAGTGCCAATCCTGAAAATATTCCAAAAATTCATGTTATTTGCAAGCACTCAGCTGAGCATTTTACCCCAACAATCAAACTACCGTATATACTCGTTCATAAGCCGAATTTTTTAGTAAAAAAGGGAAGCACCAGAGAAGGGAGTCGGCTTATGAACGGCTATAGAGAGGGAGAGGTGGGACACAGCCCCTCCCCCCAACAGAGGGAACAAGGAGAGGCAGCACAGTCAGCAGAGCCAGAAGGGAAGAGGCGGGGCCAGAATCTCTCCTCTTCTCGCCACGCTGCTCTCCCCCCAGCCCCCGAAGCAGCTGCAGCTCCGAGGCTGGCAGGCTGCAGCTGTGCTGCTTGGCCCCGCCCTGCAGAGCAGGCGGTGGCTGCAGCGCCCAGCCCTCCGGAGCCCGCTGCAGCCACGCCACCCGGCCCAGCCTGCCGGAACATGCTGCGGCCGCGCCGCCCCGTCTGGCCCCTCGGAGCAGGCTGCGGCCATGCTGCCCAGCCTGCTGGAGCAGCTCCACCCAGGCCAGAGACCTCCTCCCCAGATAAGGTGAGAAGGGATGGGATGGGATGGGATGAGAGTGGGGGTCCGGGCTAGAGGTGGGGTCATGTGGGAGGTGGTGACAGGGGTTACTCCCGTGACCCCTAGCTTCTCCCCCGCAGAAAATTTCCCCACCAGTTGCTGTCCCAGCCCGTCAGGGTAAGCAGCTGGCGCGCCAGGACACTTTGTTTATTTAGGTTTACCTCCGTGCCTGCAGACGCTCGAGGTAAACAAACCATCACGGTCCACCAGCGGCTTATCCTGATGGTCTAGGAGCCAAAGTTTGCTGACCCCTGAATTATAGGGTTGACTTATGAACAGGTCGTAAAAATTTTCCATTTTTACTTATCCATCTTGGTGAGGGGAAAGATGGTCGGCTTATAAATAAACTGGCTTATGATCAAGTATATACGGTAATTTACTTGCAACATTTATATTTCATCAAAAATTCATACTGCATTAAAAGAAATCAAACCAAAACCTCAAGGAAACAAAGCCAACCACATTAAACATAATTTAGGGCCTAAACCTGCATACACATATAACTTTATGAACATGAAGAGTCCAACTGAACTCAGTGGGAACTCATGTGCTTTAAATTTACTTGTGTGTGTAAGAATTTGCAAGACTGAGGCATTGTATTTTAATATTTAAGTTCTTTGAGAGGGAGTCTGGGCCTTATTACAATCACACACTGTTGTGAGTCAAGTGCTACTCCATTTAAGGTCAATGGAATTACACTAGTATAACTGACTTAAGTAAAAAGCAACAGAGTGTCCTGTGGCACCTTAAAGACTAACAGATGTATTGGAGCATAAGCTTTTGTGGGTGAATGCCCACTTCGTCGGATGCATTCACGAAGTGAGCATTCACCCACGAAAGCTTATACATCTCCAATACATCTGTTAGTCTTAAAGGTGCCACAGGACTCTCTGTTGCTTTTTACAGATCCAGACTAACACGGCTACCCCTCTGATACTTGACTTAAGTAACTTAACATTGTCTGTAATGGGTTATACCAGGGATCAGCAACCTTTGGCACCCTGGTGGGCCGGGCCAGTTTGTTTACCTGCTGCGTCCGTAGGTTCGGCCGACTGTGGCTCCCACTGGCTGCGGTTTGCCACTCCAGGCCAATGGGGGCGGTGGGAAGTGGCGCGGGCCAAGGGATGCTTACTCTGGCGGGCCGTGTGCCAAAGGTTGCCAATCCCTGGGCTATACCTTACATCTATGCACAAGTCGTCCCAATGGATACAACCTATTTTGCTTATTAGACAACTCATGTAACTAAAGTATTCAGGTGTGTGTTTACAGGATCAGTCCCAGTCACATTACTCATGAGAACAACAATAAGTCATGAATAATCACCATATTCTTTAAATGACCCAGGATTCATTTTTTGCAAGTTTCAATTGAAAAAAATAATGATTTTATGCTCTTCTACCTCTCCTCTAATATTTTGCCATTCTCTTTCCAACCAGTAGTAGTGCAAGGGGGATCAGGCGGAGGGCAAGGAGGCCTGGTTACAGGGTATGTGGGTGAGGGAGGCAGGGGATGAGGTTGGTGGTGGCTGGAAAGGAGTGAGCGTGGCAGGGAGAAGGCAGGGAACCGGGGACCTGGCCAGGCTGGGAGGTGCAGGGGGAGGTATGGCAGAGAGGGCAGGGAATGAGAGAGCCTGGTAGCAACCGGGCAGGGGAAGGGCAGGGGATGCCTGGCTGGGCAGGGAGTATACGGTGGGGAGGTGGCAGAGGAGGAAGGGGGTGTGGGGGGAGAACCCGGCTGAACAGGGCGGCCAGACAGGGGGTGTGTAGCGGAGGATACAAGGAATGGGAGAGCCCAGCAGCGGACGGGCAGAGGGGAGAATGGCGGGGGGGGGGGGTAGGCAGTGGATGCCCGGCCAGGCAGGGGATGTGCGGCGGGGACGGCAGGGAATAGGGGAGCCCAGCAGGGCAGGGGGAGCCCGGCTGGTCGGGTGGCGGGCAGGGAAGGGAGGGGATGGGGGAGCCCGGTGGGGGCCCGGCCGAGCAGGGAGGAGACGGGGGCCCGGCCAGTGGCTGTGCCGGGGCTCTCACCTGTGCAGCGAGGGCAGCTCCTCGCAGTCGGAGGCGGGGTCGCTGGTGTTGGGGATCACCCCGATGATGGTGCTTTTCAGCGAGGTGCCCTTCAGCAGCCGGCTCCGCACCAGCTGCATGTTCCGCGGCGAATCCACGCTGCTGCGCATGGTGGAGCCGGGCAGCAGGACTCCCTCGTGGGTGAGCAGCAGCGGCAGGCGGCTGGGGATCTGGATGGCGCTGCCGGAGGCCATGGCCGGGCGCTGCCAGGGGAGCTGGGCCCCAGCCGGGCCGGGCAAAGTCCGCAGCCCCCGCTCGCCACGCTACGGGCTGCGGGCAGGGACAATCATCAGCCGCTGGGCGCTTCGTGCTGCCACCTGCTGGACGCGGCGGCGGCTGCAGCCAATGCACAGACTGAGCCACCATCCGTCCCCTCCCACCCAACGCCCTGGGTCCCCCCATAGCCGAGGGGTCATAATCATCAATGCAGAGAAAGCGGGATACGCATAAGAAATACACATTCGGGGACTGACATTAGTATTAAAATAATGCATAAAGCGAATCATATTAAAATTAAATGTGCAGTAGTAAGTAAAATAATGCACACAATACGTTATGCCAATTATAAATTATATAATTAATACCACAAATGGCAATATCATCATTAATAGTGATTTTAATAGGTAATATGTAGGTTGGTGGTGTGTCAAAGTCCTGGGGAGATTTCAATATGAAAGGAGCCAAAGTGCTAAAAAAAACAAAGGTTCACACAATTTTAACCAAAAATTAAAAACTTTCCCTCTTTTCCCACCCATCCCCAAATCGCAATCTAGACATTTTTACTTTCTTCAGAATGGTCAGTTTTCCAAGAAAACATAAAGATTCATTGTACATGTTTTGATTAAGGAAAAAAAAAAACAATCCTTGTCTGAACAAATGTCTGAAAATCCTAATTTTGAAAGTGTCAGGGTTTTCACTAAGACTCTATAATGCTGACAGAACAGCCAACCTGTGTATGACGCACTAAAATTTAACAGGAAGCATTACAATTGAAACCACACAATTTACTTGCATATGGATAGCAAAGAAATGTTAATCAGGCTAACAATCTCCAATGCATTACTTTGTATTGATAAGAATCAAAGAATAGTTGCTACGTGTATTTTTACATGTTTACCTATATCTTTTGTTAGAGGTTTAACAATGTGGTCTAATTAGCTTGAAAACACTAAATCCTGTTCCTGTCTTTAGTGCTTCATTACTCAATTCTATTGACTCAGAGGTCAAAAAGATCTATTAACATTTAGATGGAGCTTGTGGAGTAATAATGTTATGTCCTCATTTCTCTTTGAAACTTGTAATTTCAGTGAACTACCTGTCAACTGTTTTGATAGTTTGAATGGCTATTGCTAACTGTATTGTCTGAGAAAGGACCCCTTAGGTCAGGGGTTCTCAAACTGGGGATTGGGACCCCCCAGGGGGTCGCGAGGTTTTTACCTGGGGGGTCGCAAGCTGTCAACCTCCACCCCAAATCTTGCTTTGCCTCCAGCATTTATAATGGTGTTAAATATATAAAAAAGTGTTTTTATTTTATAAAGGGAGGTCGCACTCAGAAACTTGCTATGTGAAAGGGGTCACCAGTAAAAAAGTTTGAGAGCCACTGCCTTAGGTAGAAATCAAACTGTCAGCTTGCTTTCATCAAAGCGCATATGGTGGAGTTACCTGTGAGTGCCCAGTTTGCTTCAACTATAAAATAATCTTCTGGCCTGATCCTTTTTATCTCAGATCTACTTAAACTTTGACAGGGAAAGACTAAGCCACAAGATGGAGGTCTCCAGGTTTACTTCGGATTTATCCTGGAATTCTATGGAAGAATTTGAACAAACTCTCCATCTGGACTGCCTATTGGAGTATAGCTTTTTAAACTGATTGCAGAAAGACTTTTACAAACCAGCAGCCTCATCATCTCTGCTATGAAACTGACCGAGGGCTTTGCACATATTTGTATGTATATTGATCTCATAACCATATATAACTTTCTTTTATTAATAAATCTTAGATGTAGTTAATAAGGATTGGCTGTAAGCATGTATTTGGGTGAGATCTGAAATATTAATTAAGATGGGCAATGTGTCTGTGCCTTTGGGACTAGCAGAACTTTAAGTATGGCAAATAAGGTTTTCAATAACCCCTCACTATATTAGACTTAGCTGTCTAGATAGGAGCTGAAGGCTGGATTGCCTAAAGGGAACAGTATTTGACTTCTGGTTAACCAGTGTGGTATTACAGAAGCTGTTTTGCTACTGGCTTGGTGAATCTAATTATAGAATAAACCACCAGTTTTGGGGATTATTTGCCCTATTTCTTGCAGTCTGCCCTGAGTTGGCATTCTCAGCTTGGCCTATCCAGTCAGCATGGCCACAGACCCTGATCCAGGAAATCAATTACACAGGCTGTCTATTGACTGTTAGAGGCAGTATAGCTTAGTGGACAGATAATGGGGTTGGGATTGTGGGCAGGGCCAGCCTTAGGTAAAATGTTGCCCTGGGAAAACTTGTAGTTTGGCACCTCCACTGGCACCCCATCCCCCTTGACCTCCACAACTCCCCCCATCACCTCCAGGCCCCGCTGCCTCCCCTCCAGTGCTTAATTTGTATTGAAATGGAAATGAAGCCCTGGAACAAACTAAGGACTGGCTGGGTGGCCAGTGCTGACCGGGCATCCCTCTCTGAGCGTTGGAGTGTGTGTGTGTTGGAGGAATCTGAGAGAGACAGAGTGTGGGGGAGTTAGGGTGACCAGACGTCCCGATTTTATCGGGACTGTCCCAATATTTGCTTGTTTGTCCCGCGTCCCAACCAATGTTAGGTCGGGACACTGGACAAACAAGCAAAGGCTCCGGAGCCCGGAAGGGCTTGCGTTCCTCCGCCACCCCGACTCCGCCCTCTCCCTCCCCCATTGGCTCCCTCCCAAATCCCCACCTCTTCCCCAAGCTCGCCATTCCTCCTCCTTCCACAAGCGCTGGAGGGAGGCCCTGGAGACGCAGGGGGAGCGTGGGGCCAGGGCGAGTGGGAGTCCGGCCTGGCCCCAAGCGCAGGCAGGACTCAGTCGGGCGGTATCTGCAGGGAGAGTAGGGGGGGCGGCCCGCGGGGCCAGGCGGCGGCTGTTCTCCCCCCCTGGGCAGCGGGACTCGAGAGCAACCGCTGCTGCAGCTCCCACTGCCGCGGAGGGAGGAAGCGGCCATGGCGCTCGGCGGCTGCGGCTCTGACGCCTGGGCCCGAACCCCCCGAGCCCAGGCCTGTTGCGGGGACCCAGCAGCACGCATGCTGTGCCCAGCCCCTGGCCAGTCGCATCTGGGCTGCTGCCCAACTGGTGCAATCCCGCGGCGGCCCCCCGCAGCAGTAGGAGCTGCAGCAGCGGTTGCTCTCGAGTCCCGCTGCCCAGGTGGGGAGAACAGCCGCCGCATGGCCTGGCGGGCCGCCCCCCTACTCTCCCTCCAGGTACCGCCCGACTGAGTCCTGCCTGCGTTTGGGGCCAGCCCAGACTCTCACTCGCCCCGGCCCCACGCTCCCCCTGCGTCTCCGGGGCCTCCCTCCAGCGCTTGTGGAGGGAGGAGGAATGGGGGGGTTGTTTTTTTGCTCTGCCGCCGTTGTTTTTTTTTTTTTTTGCCCCGCCCCGCGCCCCCCTCCGCATCCCAATATTTGACCTGGGTGATCTGGTCACCCTAGGGGGAGTGTATGTGTTGGGGTGGGTGTGTTCCTGAGTGAGTGTGTCAGCATGCTGTCTCTTTAAGAAGAGCATTTAGAAGCCTGAACAGCAGGGGCGGTAACTCCCACTCTGCACCCAGAGGCAACAGACAGATATGCTCCCCCTGACACCCACCCCAGATCAGCGGAGAGCAGGTATACAGGTGGGAGGAAGGGGATACCCTGACATCAGCGCCTTCCCGCTCCCCTGCCCTGCCCAGCAGACAGAAGGCAGGCTCCAGGTCCGAGATTGGCCGGGGCAGCTTCATAGTCTGGTGGAGTGAGGACAGTACCAGCAGTGGCTGTAGATGGCAATGGAGCAGGGCAGTGGGGGAGGAGAGGCACCCCCACTTCAGAGGAGTTACCTGGCTGGTCCATCTGCCCCCCTAGAGCTCGGTCCGTCCCTCCTCTCCAGACACTGCCCATGCGTGCCTGACTACCTCTAAGCCCTACTGGCTGTGGGCTCGGCAGGTCAGGTGGCTGGGAGGTACCAGCAGGGTTTCCTCTTGAGTACCAAACCCTGTGTGAGGCCAGCCAGCTAACCAATAAGGTCAGCCCTTATATATATATAGGTTCTAGTCCTGGCTCTATAACTGACCTGATGTGTGACTTATAAATCACTTCCCTTCTCTCTGTCTAACAAATTTATTAGAGCATAAGCTTTCGTGGACTACAGCCCACTTCTTCGGATGCATATAGAGTGAAACATATATTGAGTGCATGCTCTCTGTATGTGTGTATATATATCTCCTCAATATATGTTTCACTCTATATGCATCCGAAGAAGTGGGCTGTAGTCCACGAAAGCTTATGCTCTAATAAATTTGTTAGTCTCTAAGGTGCCACAAGTACTCCTGTTCTTTTTGCGGATATAGACTAACACGGCTACTACTCTGAAACTTCTCTCTGTCTGTTTCCCTTCTCACACTTTGGCTGTCCCTTAGATACAGAGGGTTGCAGGTGCTCTGTTTTAGGCCCTGACCCTGCAAGCTGCTCTCTGCGTGGACGGACTCTGTGCCCACTAACACACTGAAGTCATTCTCTCTCTGGACGGGCTTTAGAGAGGGTTGCCTACCCTTTTAGTACTCACATTCAGGGCCGGCTCCAGGCACCAGCCAACCAAGCACGTGCTTGGGGTGGCACCTTGTAAGGGGCGGCCAATCTTCGGGTGGTGGGGGGCAGCGCGGTGCGGCGCTCGGCAGGGGGGGAGGGTGTTCCGGTGGCGCGGCGCTTGGCCTGGGGTGTTCGGTGGCGCTCCACGGGGAGGGGTTCGGCAGCGCATCACTCCGCGGGGGGTGTTCGGTGGCGCTCCGCCCGGGTGGCGGTTTTGGCAGTGCAGCACTCCGCAGGGGGCGGGGGGTGTTCGGCAGCGTGGCACTCTGTGTGCGTGGGTGTTTCGGCGGGGCGGCGCTGCGGGGGGGGGGTGTTACGGCGAGGCGGCGCTTTTTTTTGCTGCTTGGGGCGGCAAAAAAGTTAGAGCCGGCCCTGCTCACATTGCGCTAGTAGTAAAAGCAGAATAAAAAAAATGCACTATGGTTAACAAAAGGAAATTATGGGTAGGTATTTAAATGGTGCAGCAGACATGTGGAGAGACCCAGTAAAGTGCTGCTTTTTCTATTTGTTAATTGTTAAGTCACATCACTCAGTGGTTTGAGCATTGGCCCGCTAAATCCAGGGTTGTGAGTTCAATCCTTGAGTGGGCCACTTAGGGATCTGGGGCAAAATCAGTACTTGGTCCTGCTAGTGAAGGCAGGGGCTGGACTCGATTACCTTTCGGGGTCCCTTCCAGTTCTATGAGATAGGTATATCTCCATATATTAATACCATACCTCACATCTGTCAAACTTCCAAGTAGTTTCTACTCTTGAAGCTTTCTGAGTGTTGCTACGGCTGTCTCGGCCACCAGATGTCAGGCCAGCACCTACAATTAATTTATATTGTTTTTGTTAAAGGGAGACAAAATGTACTACAAATATACGGTCTAACATGGGGATGGAAGTTTATACAAACAAGATATTGTCTTCTGTTAAGTGTGATGGTTCATAAGTGACACCTGGCTCTTCTCTGTTTCATGGTCACTTGCTCACTCTTATTATGGACTAAATCCTCCCCTATGCTGTTCAAGTGTGCAAAGGGCACAAGGAGCCTCTTTTCTTATGCAAGTATCAGGGCAGGAATTCTCTGAAGTGCTTGAGACAAGCCTGGAATGTACTGATGACCCATGCACCACCTCTTGTGCAAAGTGAGGGCCCATGGGTTAATCAAATTATCCAGCTTCCCAGCAGGCGAGTCTAGAGAGCACTAGTTGGAGGAACACTGCAACTGCTAAAAGAACCCAGAAAAGTGAAGTACTACACAAGTATGTCCCTTCAGCCATCCCCATGGAATCCTGACCTGGCCAATAGGAGGTCTTTTCCAGAGGATAAATGAATCTGTGTTCCCCTTTCTTGTGCCAACTAGGTCATGATTTAGCTATACACAATAAAAAAAATCCTTTCAGGTTTTTCACAGAGCCCACTACATGCTGAGACTGGACTCTGGGTCTTAGCAAGTGCTAGGATCAGGGCCCCATTGTACAACATTTTGATTTAAGGAACTCCAGATCTTTCAGGAAATAACTGCACTCACTCTCCTCCCTCAATCATCGCCACTCTTGTTCCACGTTTCCAGTTACTATTTTCTTTCACTAGAAACAAATCCCTAAAAACAAACGTGAAGAAAAGAGAAAGTGGAATAAGGCCCATGCTGCTTGTTTTTCATCAGCATTGGATTGGCCTTTCAAGGCCTACTGATGGAATGTTGGTATTCGACAAGCTTTGGCCCCAATCCCGCAAAGTTCCATTAAAGTAAGGGGTCCAAGCTCCCAGATCAGATTGTTGGATTGGGCCCTTGAAACACGTCGTTCAGCATGTTCTTTGCTGATGTAAAAATATGCAATGTCATAATGCCTGTGACCTGGCCTCTTGTTAATTACTGACTTTGATGGTGTACTTTGAACTACTGCTTTTCTGTACAGAGGTAAAATCTCAGTGGTAACAGAAATCTTTATACTAACTGTTTTACAAATTTGCTACAATAACCATAGTGCAAACTAACTTGTTTAGCCACATTGCTAAGAAGATGTTAATAAACTATCTTGCATTCAACTTGAAAATGACAAACTAATAGGATATATTTAAATACGTACAAGAGATTCCTATGGCCTAGTAAGATGTTCTTGCTCACAAGGTTACATCTCTTCTCCAGCCCCCACCTCAAACACTTCAGCTGGGCTGTGGGCAGGGCTGGATTTAGGGGCAGGTGACCCAGGTGACCACCTGGGGTACCGGGCTTATGGGGACGCTGGGCTCGGGGTGCTGTAGAAAAAATAAGGTATTCAAAAGTTTAATAAATGGAAGGGGTGTTGCACAAAAGACGCTCCTTGCCTGGGGCACCATTTGGTCTAGGGCTGGCCCTGGCTGTGGGGTTTTGTCTGGGACAAGGAGGGAAGGTTTTCAAATCTGCTAGTTAGCCCACTAAGCATCTTCTTCAGGAAAGAAGCACTGGTAGATGCTGTTTGCCTATTTAAATGTACTGTTCAATGTGGTATTTAAAAAACATGAATGCCAAAGTGCAAATAAACATGAGAAACGTTGAACTTTCTGGTATTAGACAAAATAAGCATGTAAACATATGCTTAACATTTAGAGGGGAAGGATTGGGTTCATATAAATGTTTAAGCTTCCCTAATTATGTTTGTTTGAAACATGAACACAAACTAAACCTAACGGTTAAACATTTGCTAGTGCATATTCATTTAAAGGGTTTCTGAGCCATCAGATAAAAATTTTGCACCATTACTGCAGCAAAGGAAGCACATCTATCTATAGTTATGCCTATCCCTCCCCTCCATCCATTTTTTTCTCTTCCTGACAGATGGTTAGTTCCTAAGATCAGCTAGGCAGAGCTCCTCACTCAATTTTTGGGCTCTATCAATTCTTTCAAGGAGAAATAAATTCCAAATATTGATATAAAAGACTCTGCTTTGCTGATCTGTCTTGAACAGCTCTTCAGGGCTGGGGCTGTCTCTTACTACATGTTTGTACAGGGGTTAGCACTGTGATGGGGATCCCTGGGGTGCAGCTTGGGACTGTTGGGACCATTGTGCCCCCTGAACTCTCTCCAGCCTGGGCTGTCTCTCACAATGCCTTGCTAGTGACCAACAGCAAACCCCTCCAGGTACTGTTATCACTCAACACAACTGCATGGGGAAACCCCACACCCAGCCAGATTGCATGAATGCTCCCAGAGCCACTAATGAATCACACAGGGAAAGGCACCTGAGCCAAATCCCCCCAGCTCCCAGCACTGTACCTCCGGAATATACCACCTTGCCCTACTCAAGACAAGCAGTGCAAATTTATTAATTGGTTCACCACTCATCAATGGAAAGTGGATATACACCAGCCTTTGTAACCTGAGCAGATTACCAAACACTTCAGGCAAACTCACTGGTAAAGATAAACAGTTAAACAAATTTATTGACTACAAAAGATAGATTTTAAGTGATAGGCAAAAAGTCAGAATTAGTTACCAAAAGAAAAGAAAATATAACCACGCAGTCTAAACTCTCAACCCTATTAGACTGGGCAACATCTAGATTAAGCAGTTTTTCTCACCTAACTGGATGAGTCCTTAATATACAGGTTTGTCCCTTAAACCTGGGCCAGCCTCCTCTGTTGGAGTCTTTAATTTTCTTCTGAGTGTCTTGGTTGCTTGCAGCATAGGTGGGGGCAGGAGAAAGGACAATCGTAAGGCCCCAGTGTTCTGTTTTATACCCTCAGTCCCATGTGCTTGGAGAACACAACTCCAGGCATGTCTGGGGGGGGCATTGTTGAGTCTCCAGGCAAGGTTCAGCAAATTCCCTTGGTATGGCCTCATGCAGGTGAGTCATTGAATTGTAGCTCCCTTACTGGACAATAGCTCTTGATGGGTTGTTTGACACTCCTCGCGGGGGTTGGTTACTTTCCTTGCTGTTGCCTTTGGGGAGCTATTATCTGGCTGATTCCCCAATTTACAGCATGTGACAACCATACAACACAATTCTCATAACTTCATATGCATTAATGATATACATATATGGATAGAGAAATGACTTTCGGCAGATCATAACTTTTCCCCTGATACCTTATAAGGCATGCTTTATATGTAATATCACAATTATATACAGATGAGGAATATGGGGGTTACAAGACCCTCACCCAAGGTATAGTATGTCACAAGCACAATGGGGCCTGAGTCATGATTGGGATCTGTCATAGGGTGGCTGTCCCTTTACCAGGGAGTTCAACTCAGCCTTGCCTGTGATGTAGCAGTTATCCTCCAGCTGATCTTGATCTGGTAACTTAATTATAACTAGCTCTTAGCTGTGAAAGGGTCAAAGAGAACTACATAGGGAAAAGAGGAGAAAGTAGCCTGAAAAGGGACTACAAGGAGCATCATGGGTGGCCGGTGACCTGGCTGTTGGGGGTAGCTAGCCCCCAGCCCCTCCCCTTGTGCCCAAGGCCCTGCCGAACTCCATCTGCCCCCTCCCTCCACTGCAGGACCCTAGAGAACCCCCACCACAGCCCCCAGCAACAGGTGGCCAGGAGGTGAGGCCCCAGCCCCAGTGCTCTGGGCGGCACAGCCAGCCTGGTGCTCCAGATGACAGGGTGGTGCTGCCAGCCCCGGCGCGCTGGCAGCAGGGCTCCCGGCATGCTGGGCAGCCCGGCAAGCCCCGGTGCTCCGGGCAGTGTGGCCCCAGCACCAACCGCCCTGCCCAAGGCAGAGCGCTGGGAACTGCAAGAGGGGGCCTGGCCTGTGGGCAGAGCGTGGGTGGGGCTATGCTGGGCTGTTTAGGAAGGCTCAGCCTACCCCTGCTTACGATACCCGCCGCCCATGAGGAGCATGTTGAGCTTCTGTGAGAAGTTCTGAAGGAGGGCCTATAAGCAGTGGAGACATCCCTACAAGAAGCTGCTGGAGGTCCTGGAGAGGGAAGATAGAGGAAACCTGCTGGAAAAGAGGGCCTCCAAGGAAAGCCCTGAAATGCAGTCCTTGGCTTAAGGAAAATAGAACTCTGCCAGGCCTGGAACTAGGGGTTAAGAGTAGGCAACTTTAATGTAGCCCAAGAGGGGCAGAAGACCCATTTGTTTGGATGTTTATATGTAATTTGCTAGGCTTTTGTTACCCTGGTAGAGGGGCTGAACTAGAAGGCAACATGACCAGAAGGCTAGGCCACTGAAGGTATAGATATACCATGAAGGGCTAAAGAAGATGTCAATAGGGGGTGGTAGCAATAAAACCCCTTGCAATGTCATGCTGTAGCAGTTCGTGGAACCACATGCAGGACCATAATACAAACAATAAATAATAAGAGATGTCTGCTTAAGTGCACTCAAATAATCTTTGAGTTTCTGCCTCCCTAAAGTTCTTTAGTGGCTGGCAGTACATCACTCAGTAACTGAAGAACCAGCCCCTCACAATAAGATGTCAAAGGGATTTCTCAATTAGCTCCATAGAACTTAGGGCCCAAAGGAACCATTATAATGATCTGACTGCTGGTATAACACAGGCTATAACAGCAATATCTGCATCAAGCCTGTAACTTCTGTTTGAGCTATAGCATATATTTTAAAGATATCCAGTCTTGATTTAAAGACTCCAAGTGATGGAGATGCTACCATATCCCTAGATAAGGATATCTGTTAAAATGTGCATGTTATTTCTAGTCTGAATTTGACTAGCTTCAGCTTGCAGCAATTAGATCTCATTAGCTCTTTCTAGTAGATTAAAGAACTATCTACTATCTGAAATCTCTTCCCCATGGAAGTACTAGTGGAGTGTGACCAAGTCACCACTTAACTCTCTCTTGGATAAACAAAATAGCTTGAGCTTTTTAAGTCTCTCGTTGATTTGGGGTCTGGAAAATAGACCTTACATTCTTATACCCCTTTGCTGAATCCCTTCCAACTGTTTGACATCTTCTTTGAAATATAGACATCAGATCTGGACCTAGTACTCCAGTAATATTCTCAATTATGTCATATACAGAGGTAATATCACCTCCTTACTCTTACTTGATATTCCCTCGTATCTCCAGGGACTGTGTTCACTCTTAGTTACAGCATTGCACAGGCAGCCCATGTTCAGCTGGTTATCTACCGTTATCATAGGCTCCATGGAGTCATCTGACTCTATTCCCTAAAGCTGGATTGCCAGGACAATTGGGCCTGGCAATCAGAGCCTTTGCTTTTCAGGTAACATGCACTCTAGGGAAACTTAGCAAAATATACATCTGCACCAGTGGGAGTTCTAATGTTGACAATGTTATGACATCTTCTGATGTTGTTACTATCAAGCAGGACTAAGGCTGAGCCAATATGTCATGGTACAGTGTATTGGTACCCCTCTCACACTGCCATGATGTGCTCCAAAAATTCAGCTCCTAATTTTTCTTAAAAAGTTTCTAAGTGTTACAGTAGCTAAGAAACATTGAGATCACATTTTTTAGGTTAACTGATGCAATGGGTCTGAAATAATAGCTCTGAGAGGTGTGAACTGCCCCTTTATCTCAGTGAGGTATTAACTCAGATTCCCAGTGATGATACTGTCAACACTGTTAGCTACTTGCTCATGAAAGCATGTAAGCAAGAAGAGGAAAGTTCACATCCTTACAATAGCCTGAAAGTGATAGTGCAAAAATTAAGTATGTGTGGGTGGTGTCTGGGAGAAACTTTTCCCCCAAGTTAAAGGAGCCAAGCAGAGACCTGAGTCCCACCAAGGAAGAGCCAAGCCCAAGGAGCATATCTGGGGATCTAAGTACCACAAAAGTGAAGCCACGCTTGAGGAGCTCAGCACAGTCTATTGACACATTCAAAGCATGCTGAAGGGGACCAAGTTTGAGGTGCCCAGAGAATAGAACAATCCATATTTTGAATCTCTGCACAATCTACCATGAGTAGTACCTCATTTTGGTTGACTCAAATGGGTGAGGCTTATTCTGTGGGCAGAGCTTGGAAGAATATCACCACCTTTCCCCTCCAATTTGCCCCCATGTCACTTAAACCTCTGGAGGAGCGGGCAACTCTACCAATGCAGTGGCTCCCGGAAGAAGCTTGCACTGGCTGGCCCCATGTAAACTAAAATTGCTCTGGCCTGATTTAGGAACCAGTTCAGCAAGGTACTAAAACCACATACTTAATCTTAAGCATGTGAGTAGTCATACTTCATGTGCTTAAGTGCGCTGCTGGATAAGGCACAAAATGCTGTTGAGCTGGTTAGCAAGGCCATACCTTTTCTCAGTCAAGTTCCCCCTCCCCTTGACACCCACTTCCACTGTGAAGCCTACAAGAAACTAGCCAGCTTAGAGATCTATTTATTTTATTCCTTTTAAAAATTAACTTATTTACTACACTACACTGTCCACTTTACTTCAAAGTGCATGCTCAGCACCTCTGAAAACCAGGGCTTGAGTATCTCATGTTGGCCACTCAAAATTAAGATATAATAAATACTTCTGAAAATTTGGACCTAAGACTTGCTCAAGTCACACAGAGGGTCAGAGCCATGAAACGAACCCAGAAATCTTAATTCTTAGTTCTCTGCTCTGATTCCTACCTCCAACTATTTTCCTTACATAGTACCCCTAATACTACAGATAGCATTCTTGATCATACCAGATTCATAAATCAGCCTAGACTTGAATGTAAATACTTGCATGGGTAAGGTGAATAGGATGTACATTTTCTGTGGCTCTGTAGAAATCTTCACAAGCTTTAAATTGACTTTTATAAGAGACACATTTAATTATATAAGTGCTTTATCTAGAATTGCACAGGACTCTCTAATCTAACCTTTAGACTAATTACACTGAGAAACTGCTGCAATACTACCATACATAAAAACATTTGCCACAAGAACTTTGTCCTTTGCACAGAAGCTCCTTCAACAGGACAAGCCAAACACTTCTAACTCACATGGTAGAGTAAGTTTCACTTTTTTTATGTGTGCAGGATAAATATAAACTTTGAATGAAAGTGAGATTATTCTGCAATAATCTGCATATTATATATGATAATATAATGGTATCAAACTATTTTTCCAGGTTCATGTTCCATTGAGTTTTAATATGCAGACATAGATCTAAAAGAAAAATGACTTACCTTTTATATTAACTGTATGACTGTTAACTTTGTTAGTTATGAAAATACTCTGTTTCATGAAAAATCTATATTATAAGTAACAATGTCAATGAAAACAGATCCTACACTGTGCAATGCTTCTACTTTATTTCTTTTGAAGTGCAACCTCTAACTGTTCTGTATCCATTGCTACTCTGAGTAATTAATTCCTCTCACTAATAGGGAGGATGTCAAGACAAATTTTTTATATGCAGTAATGTATACTATCAGATAATGACACTTTATTACTGGACTGTGGTAGATTTAACTGAGCATGTCTTTTGAAATGATAATTACAGCTGATAGGTTTATTTTCCTTTTTTTTTTAAATAGGGGAACATTTTACTTTAGGATGCAAGACTTTATATTATTGAACTATCTTTTGAGAAAAGTACACACAATGAAACAGTTTCATGCTGGATGAAGTTAGCTGTTCCCTGGGGCTCACTGTAGACAGTCATGATACTGTTTTTTATTAAAGTTCCTGCAATATAAGCTCCCTATCCAGCCCCAGAACCTTTCTGCAGCTGCTGTCTTTATTCTACAGGTGCATTTCTTCTTTAGTGGGTGCAGAGCCATTCCACAACAGCCACCAAAGCTCCAGCCTGTACAGGGTAGTCTCAGCAACCTATTATATCACAGCTTTATAAACTCCACCGTATTATAATATGCATATAAAGACACTTTATTCCAAAGCAAAACTGTCTCCCTTCCCCTACGAACGAGATTTCCCAGCCCCCACCCTACACAATCATACATCCTGATCTTCTTAATACCTATCTCATGTAACTCTCAATTCCCCTCTCCTGCAGTAGATGCTAAGGTGCTTTACCCCTCTTCCATTTACCACAATCAGGCTCCTCTTGATGGACGTGATCCTCATCTTGCTTTCATTAGGTGTCCCCTTACTAACACACCCACAAACTCCCAGTTCTTTGCTATACTCTGTGTAGCCATTTTCCCCAATATGTCACTGAACTTTTTTTTTTTTTAAACTGTGTTACTACTCTGAATCCTACTGACCTTTGCATACATTTCTGAAGCCTGGACCACACTATGAAGTTAGGCCGATGCAAGGCAGCTTATGTCAGCCTAGTTGTGCATGCGTCTTCACTTAAATTTAGCTCCTGCCAACATAAGTGTCCCATTATGCCAATTTTAGTAACACCACCTCTCTAAACAGCACAGAGCCAAGGTTGATGTACCTATGTCGATGCAGTGTGAGTGTAGATGCTGCATTACTTATGTCGATCATTGCTGTCCTCCAGCACCTGTCCCACAATACCCCACACTGACTGCTCTGGTTACCATTGTGAACTCTACTGCCCAGGGGTCGCGGACAGCAGAAGCCGCCCTCCCCACTTTAAACCCTGTGAATTTTTGAAATTCCTTTTCCCAATTGCCTGGCTTGGCAAGCACACCTAGCAACTCTCCATTTTCAATGCAACTGCCCAACTGACCATGCCAGCTACCTGCTCCAGACGTTCTTCGCTTTGGAGTAGACAGGAGATATTGGATCTCTAGGGCCTGTGGGGAGAACAGGCTGTGCAAGCACAGCACCAAACCAGCTTCAGAAACATGGACCTCTACAAGAACCATTGCCCAGAAGATACAAGAGAAGTGGTATGACAGAAACCGCCAGTAATGCTGTGTCAAAGCCAAGGAGCTGTGGCAGGTATATCAGAAGGCCAGGGAGGCTAACAATCAATCTGGTGATGAGCTGCATGCCATACTCGGTGGAGATCCCATCACCACCACCAGCAGCACCAGTGGATACCTCCGAGGAGCATAAGTCACAGGCCCCTGCCGTCAACAGTGAGGAGGAGTATGAGGGACAGGCGATCAGGGGATCCAGGTGCACAGCAAGCTAGGATCTGTTTTTGACTCCACCGCAGTCCAGCCAGTCCCACCAGTTGAGCACGGGCAAGCACAATCCAAGGGAAAGAACCTCGGATAAGTTTGTAGTTTAATTTTAAATAACAAGGATGGCCCCCCTCCTCAAAGTAGCACGTTTTTTGATGTATTGATTTACTCATGCTACAAGAGGTAGTGGTACAACCAAGAGAGGTAGAGTTCTTTCCTTTTCATTCCCCTCCAGAGTTAGGCCTGGTCTTCACTAAGCCCCCACTTCGGACTAAGGTATGCAAATTCAGCTACGTTAATAACGTAGCTGAATTCGAAGTACCTTAGTCCGAACTTACCGTGGGTCCAGACGCGGCAGGGAGGCTCCCCCGTCGATGCCGCGTACTCCTCTCGCTGAGCTGGAGTACCGGCGTCGACGGCGAGCACTTCCGGGATTGATCCAGGATCGATTTATCGCGTCTTAACCAGATGCGATAAATCGATCCCAGAACATCGATTGCCTGCCGCCGGACCCTCCGGTAAGTGAAGACGTACCCTTAGGCTTCACATACCATGGCCAGACAGAGTACACTACAACAACACATGCTACTCTGGCTCACTATGAAAATGGTCTTTCAAAGCTTTCCTGAGCTGCACAGCTCTGTGTTGAGCTCTTCTAATAGCCCTTATATCTGGCGGTTCAAATTCAGCAGAGAGCTGCTCCACCTCAGCAGAAGCTTTCCCCGTTTTGCTGCACAGATATTATGCAGGACACAACAGGCAGCTATAACCATTTGGATATTTTTCTCACTGAGATCCAATGCCAGTGACCCTTCAAACAACCAAAGACACATTCAACTGTCATTCTGCACCTGCTGAGCCTGTAGATGAATCTTTTCTTAGTGCTGTCGAAGTAGCCAGTGTACAGCTTCACGAGCAAGGGGTAGGCTGGATCGCCCAGGATCACTATTGGCATTTCAACTTTGCCAACTGTAATCTGCTGATTGGGAAAGAAAGTCCCTGCTTGCAGCTTTCTGAACAGTAACTCCTCACTTAAAGTTGTCCCGGTTAACATTGTTTCATTATTAGGTCACTGATCTATTAGAGAACATACTCATTTAAAGTCGTGCAATGTTCCGCTCTGCCCACCCGTTCAGTGCTCCTGCCGGGGAGCAGGGTCAGGGCACGGAGGTGCTTGACCTGCTCCGCCCACCCAGCTTTCCACGCAGCGAGCGGGCAAGCCCCCAACCCTGCGCCCCAGCTGGAACACTGGGTGGAGCAGGGCAAGTCCCACGCCCTGACCCCGCTACGCCCCTGCATCAACCAAGCTTCACAATCATCATTGGGGGAGTATAGTATTAAATTGTTTGTTTAAAATTATTTAAAACTTATACTGTATATGTATATAATGTCTTTTGTCTGGTGAAAAAAAATTCCCTGGAACCTAACCCCCACTATTTACATTAATTCTTATGGGGAAATTGGATTCGCTTAACATCATTTCGCTTAAAGTAGCATTTTTCAGGAACATAACTACAATGTTAAGCGAGGAGTTACTGTATTCTAAAAGTGCATGCATCATGCACCTTTCCTGAGCAGCCCACACTGAGGTGAGTGAAGCATCCCTGGAGATCCACCAACACTCGCATAACCATAGAAATGTAGCGCTTTCTGTTGATTGACTCTGTGGCTAAGTGGTCTGCTGCCAAAATAGGAATATGCGTGCCATCTATCTCTCCACCACAGTTTGGGAACCCCATTGCTGCAAATTCATCCACTATGTTCTGCACATTGCTGAGAGGTCACAGTCCGACGTAGCAGGAAACAATTAATAGTCCTGCACGCTTGCATGACAGTGGCCCCAATGGTGGATTTCCTGACTCCAAAATGATTCCTGACTGATCGGTAGCAATCTGGTGTTGCAATTTTTCATAGTGCAATAGCCACTCGCTTCTCCGCTGTCGGTATGGCTTTCATTTTGGTGTCTCTGCACTGGAAGGCTTAGGTGAGCTTGGCACACAGATTCAGGAATATGACCTTGTATATCTGAAAGTTCTGCAGCCATTGCTCATTATCCCAAACTTGCATTATGATGCGATGCCCCCAGTCAGTATTGGTTTCTCAGACCCAGAACCAGAATTCCATCATCTGCAGCTGCTCCATGAACGCCACCAACAACTTGGAATTGTTTCTTGCTATGACCCATAGCAATCTGTTCTCCAAGGAATCATCATGTTCCCGTGTCTTTACTTGTGGCTCTTTAAATACTGCAGGATTGTGTGCCCTGTGCTTGCAATGCTCATGACAAGAGCGCAGAGCATTGCAGGCTCCATGCTTCTGTCAGAGATGGTGGACAGCGAGAAGGACCACATGAGTTTGTGAAATACAGATGACGTTATGGGATGGAAACAGTTGCAAACTAGGAAGTTGACCCCATACTCCCAGTCACTCCTGCACGACTCGTTTCAGTCGTGTCATGCATGGCCAAATTTCTCAAAAGACAGTGTGCTGGATGGTGGTTAGTTGCACAGTGGGATACCTACCCATGTTACACCGCACTCTGCATCAATACAAGTGCCCCTGGTGAGTACGCACATTGCCAACACAAGGAGCAAAGTATGCATGCACACAAGCAATATACTAACTGCGGCAGCTGTATGCCAACGTAACTTGAGTTAACATATATTTGTAGTGTAGACATGGCCTGACTCTGAAGGTCTCCTTTGGGAATTACATTCCTCTCCCCTCTCTAAACTGCTGGATTAATCCTGTGGAATTAAGATAAAGTGAGCTAAGGCCACTTGATTTCTGGATGAGAGCAACCACACAGGGATGTAATGCACTTTAATTTCATACCTTTAGTTAATTTGTCTTAACTTTCCAGCATCTCTAGTAAAAGAAGCAGTTAGAGGCAAAAAGCCATCCTTAAAAAGTGACAGTTAAATCCTATTGAGGAAAGTAGAAAGGAGCATAAACTCTGGCAAGTAAAGTGTAAAAATATAATTAGGAAGGCCAAAAAAGAATTTGAAGAACAGTTAGGCAAAGACTCAAAAAGTAACAGCAAAAAAATTTAAGTACATCAGAAGCAGGAAGCCTGCTAAACAACCAATGTGACCACTGGATGATTGAGATGCTAAAGAAACACTCAAGGAAGATAAGGTCTCAGCAGAGAAACTAAATAAATATTCTGCATCAATCTTCATGGCTTTTGTAAAGGGAAATCATGCATCATCAATCTAGTAGAATTCTTTGTGGGGGTCAACAAGCATGTGAACAAGGGTGATCCAGTGGATATAGTGTACTTAGATTTTCAGAAAGCCTTTGACAAGGTCCCTCACCAAAGGCTCTTAAGCAAACTAAGAGGGAAGATCCTTTCATGGACCAGTAACTGGTTAAAAGACAGGAAATAAAGGGTAGGAATAAATGGTCAGTTTTCAGAAATTAAGACAGGTAAATAGTGGTGTCCCTCAGGAGTCTGTACTGGGACCAGTACTGTTCCACATATTCATAAATCATCTGCAAAAAGGGATAAATAGTGAGATGGCAAAATTTGCAGATGATACAAAACTACTCAATATAGTTAAGTCCCAGGCAGACTGTGAAGCATTACAAAGGGAACTCATAAAACTGGGTGACTGGGCAACAAAATGGCAGATGAAATTCAATGTTGATAAATGCAAAAGTAATGCACATTGGAAAACATAACCCCAACAATACATATAAAATGATGAGGTCTAAATTAGCTGTTACCACTCAAGAAAGTGATTTTGGCATCATTGTGGATAGTTCTCTGAAAACATCCACTCAATGTGCAGCAGCAGTCAAAAAGGGTAACAGAATGTTGGGAATTATTAGGAAAGGGATAGATAATAAGACAGAAAATATCATATTGCCTTTATATAAATCCATGGTATGCCCACATCTTGAATACTGTGTGCAGATCTGGTTGCCCCCATTTCAAAAAAGATAATTGGAATTGGAAAAGGTACAGAAAGGGCATACAAATTATTAGCTTTCATATGAGAAGAGATTAATAAGACTGGGACTTTTCAGCTTGAAAAAAGACAAGAAAGGGGGGAATATGATAGAGGTCTATAAAATCATGACTGATGTGGAGAAAGTAAATAAGGAAGTGTTATTTACTCCTTCTTAGAACACAAGACTGAGGGGTCACCAAATGAAATTAATAGGCAGCAGATTTAAAACAAACAAAAGGAAATATTTCTTCACACAATGCACAGTCAACCTGTGGAACTCTTTGCCAGAGGATGTTGTGAAGGCCAAGACTATAACAGGGTTAAAAAAAGAACTAGGTAAGTTAATGGAGGATAGGTCCATCAATGGCTATTAGCCAGGAAGGGAAGGGATGCAAAACCATGCTCTGAAGCGTCCCTAGCCTCTGTTTGCCAGAAGCTGGGAATGGGCAATAGGGGATGGATCACTTGATGATTATCTGTTCTGTTAATTCCCTCTGAAGCACCTGGCATTGGCCACTGTTTGGAAGACAGGATACTGGGCTAAGTAGACCATTGGTCTGACCCAATGTAGCCATTCTTATGTTCTCTGCTTATCCAGGATATCAGCTAAGAGGCCTCCTTCCTAAGTTCAGGCTGAGTACTGATACCTAGGCCCTTAAACATATACTCAACCATACGGATGTGAGCTTTAATCACCGCTTTAATCAGCTGATGATCTGGCCCACAGAGAATGCCTAAAGGAAGGTGAGGTAGGATGTGGTAGAAAGCATTTATTGTCATGAATTTGGAACAACCTCATTATGCATAAGTGATGAAGCCATGTAAAGTTATGCTAGATGACTGATCACATGGGATGTACTGTCTACTCTCTATGTAAAGGAACAAAACTGAATAGTCTGATCATCAGATTATTTGTCTCAATATAGAGAGACTTCACCTTTTCCAAATGTGGCAAAAGTTTCACATATTTCTCAGCATCGTGACATATATCATCAAGGCCCCACAAATCAAAAGAATATCATCAAACAGGAGATTTGAATGTCAAGTTATTCAATGCATGCATCATAAATTTTATAATTCAGTGCAGTTATTTTATCTGTCTGTATGTCTCTCACACTAGACGGTTGCACTGGAAATGTAAAAAGCTATTTTTCACATGTAGTCTCTGTATTAAATACCCGCAATCATTCCTCTGTCCTCAAAGGATCTCTGGGTTTTTTTCTATATCCAGTTTGACTGAAATACTGCCAGTTGGTTGTGTAAGCTCAGTACGTGGAACACATGCCAAGAATTGCTGGCAGTCCATTCCTGACAAAAAGAATGAGTTTAAGACCTTACAGAGATTTTCAGTTGTGCGTGTGGGATTCTTTCACAGTAATTGCATTGTGCAATATTCTAGGAATATTTGCTAGTGAATCTCAGATTTCAATCTCTCCATTCAAATATGAAAGAGGGGCCATGTTGAAAAGGGGAGAGTAAGAATTGGCAGCCCAACAAGAGAAAGTTCAGTCTGACCAGACATAAAACTAGGGCCCATGGGAATGCACAAGGGGCGGGGGGACAAGCAGGGGCACAAGCAGGGGCACAGACACTTCCAATAATTGGAGGGGGGACAGAGCTCCTCCGGCCCTGGGGCATGCATAGAACATGCCCCTCCAAAAGCCATCACATTTTTATTCCTGTGCACGCCCCATCTGAGCCCTGGAAGTGGATGGAGGAAGAAGTTCAGAACTAGCAGCCCAAGAGGAGGAACATCAAGGGTGCATTGCCCACCCAATCTTGAATTTGATTTTTATGTGAAAATTTTAACGCTAGAAATACATCACAAAAATCTGATGCAAACTAACTTCTTTGGAGGACACAGGTAATTCCCATGGAAAAATCAGCATAGCTCCATTCTTTAATACCCAACTGAGGACCTGGCCCTAAAAGTTGCTGTTCTGCATCCTACCAGATCAGCTTTTGTTTAGGGAACTGCTAATGGGAGGTAAGTGTTTCTTAAACATAGTTTGCCTGAATGAAAAAGTTGTGGTAAAGGAAAAGGCTTCAGGCTCACTTAACTTTGCTGTGTTTTTGTAATGTTTGTTTTCTTTTCTTCTCCATTTTAGAAAAGAAAGAGTTGTGGTATTAACAGAAAATGCCAAGTAAGAAGAGTAAATGCTTTTCTGGCCCCAAAAATAATTCAACCAAAGAGAAGAATGTAGAAAGTAATGGAGTTACTGGCCTCACTTATGTAAGTAACAATTTACTGTATTAAACTACATTACAGCCATGTATAGTGGCCCAAATTCTATTCACTCACCCAGGCTGAAGGCACTACAAAAGGAACTTTAAGTGCCACTTTACACTGGCAGGAGCATTTCTCTTTTACATAGATCATATGAAGATTTTCTTATCTGCAAAGTAAAAATGGTATATTAATGGTCTAAAATACTTCCAGTTTATGATTTTTAAGAAAGGTCACAGTTGTGGGAGGAAGACAATCTTAGGGCCTAATCTTGCATCCCACACTCAGGCAAAGCTCCCATTGTCTTGATAAGGAATACAGGATGGGCCCATTTAAAAAGTGCTTAATATTGTACCATGAAACAGCATTTGCACAGCTGATCCTACAGTTTACAACTAAAGACTGCTTCTTTTCTTTATGACTGGCTACTAAAAGATACCAAAGGGGCAGGATGTGTTCCTTGCCCCCACCCAGACAAGGACTGAATCCCCATGCTGTCAAAACTCACAGGGGTTAAAAAATAAATATCTTTCTGCTTTTTCTGTGTGTTGGCTCTGAAAGAGGATTCAATATAGGTGTGGCTAGCTCCAGCACTACGTTCCCCAAGAGGATCCTGCACGGAAGGGGAGCCTTGTTGCTGAGCTACAAAGAGGGTCTGTAGTGGAGTTAATTTGCTCTTTATGCGTAAAAAGGTTAAGCATTCTCGATGGACGCCTTCTAGCTTTTGCTTCAGGCAGAATGTTTGGGGTGATGTTTCCTTAACAGAATGGGGGAAGGAATGTTGGTGCCAGAAGGTTCCCTGCAGGTTGCAAGCGACAGTTGGACTGAGCAGTTGGAGAGCGAGAGGTCTGTGTAATTAGTAATGATAGGCAGGACTTCCCTCAATGTGGAGAGAAACAGATGATGATGAAAATGAGTTGAAGAAGAAATAGAGTACCAGAGAAAATATAAAGAAGAGATTCAAGACACAAAATTAGAAGGGAAGGAACAAGAAAAAGGCCAAGGAAACAGATAAGTGCCTTGTGTTGCACCTGCTAGAGATGTCTAACTTGGCCCTAATTTTCTGAGCACTTACATTTCCCACTGACATCAGCTGGAGTTGTGGGTGCTCAGCGCTTGAGGACTCTGGTGACTAAAGGGAACAAGAACTCATCAATAACTGTAGTGTTAGCCTGTAAAGAAAAGTGTTGCAAGGCTAGGGGGTAGCTAGCTGGAGAGAATGGGGAGCTTGTCACATAGGACCTACGCATCTTTTGTTAGTTTTACTTTAAAATATTTGCATTTAACAACTCCCATTTAAAAAATGTTTTCCCTTACAGAGGAGGCTTCTGCTCTTGCTAGTTTACATGTCTCCTGAGAGCAGGCTAGGAAAAAGACTGGGGCTACAGAATAAAGAGGTAATAAAAAGAAGCCACTAGTGTTTCACCTACTCTGATTCATAGATTCCAACAGTAAAGAGCCTAAAGTCAAGGCAGGAAGCGGAGCCTGGCTAGGGATGAGTAGTCTTGACACCAGATTCCCAAAGGACATCCTTTGTGCCCCTAGTATAAGGCTCCCTGTAAAAGATATTATGAAATAGGAGGTAGAGCAAAGAGGAGACAACCTGTGTAACAGTAATAATCATCATCATAATTTTATTATACTCCATTAAATTATCATGATTGCTTATGACCCCAAGGGACTATTCCAACAGCCAGGAATTGCTGTGGTCATGCACCTTTTCTCCTGGTTACACCTCTCCTCTGGCCACAGGGAGGTGGGAGCTACTACAATGACTAAGTGACACCCTAGGATACCCCCTATGCAGGAGGAGTCCTCCAGTAGTTGGCTCAGGGCAGTGTCACATCAGTGGCACAGCATACAGTAACGTCAGTGTAGGGTTGGATCTGGCTTTATATATTCCCTTAGTGAATCCTCATTTAACTAATGCTTTTTAACCCATACCTAACCATGTTTTCAAAATCCTTCAGTATAGTTGTTGCTTTTCTTTGGATACTCTCCATTTTATTAATATCCTTGTGGTAATTCAGATGCAGCTTCATTAGTGTTGTATCTGCCTTGTCTCATATGAAATACCTCCTCTGATACAGCCTGTGCTTTCTCTGCAACTGTATTTCACTGTAGAGTAACATTCAATTAACTGGCTATTATTTTGCCCAAATCTGTGTCTGAAGTATTGCTGTCTAACATTCTTCCATATTAATGCACAGGAATTTTATTCTTAGGTATAAAAAAAAAGTGGCCAAATCCCAAGAGGTTTTGCTCCCTTGCTAAACACCTGCAATTCCCACTGTGATCCACAGTACTTGCAGATAATTAGCATGTGCTCAGCACTTATCAGGATTTTCACCTTAGCATTTGTCTTTACTGAACCAAATCTATTAAAGTTACTGAAGTAGACAAAGTTTTAGCTCAAGTTATATATTTGCTTTGCCTTACATTGTTTGCCTCTCCTCCTCATGTGGTTTTTTTTAAATGGAGATATCTCATCTCCTAGAACTGGAAAGGACCTTGAAAAGTCATCAAGTCCAGCCCCCTGCCTTCACTAGCAGGACCAAGTACTGATTTTGCCCCAGATCCCTAAGTGGCCCCCTCAAGGATTGAACTCATAACCCTGGGTTTAGCAGGCCAATGCTCAAACCACTGAGCTATCCCTCCCCCCCATGTTGTAGCATCCTATGATTAGGGGTTTGGAATGAGTCCCATATGAGGAGAGATTAAAGAGGCTAGGACTTTTCAGCTTGGAAAAGAGGAGACTAAGGGGGGATATGATAGAGGTATATAAAATCATGAGTGGTGTGGAGAAAATAATAAGGAAAAGTTATTTATTTGTTCCCATAATATAAGAACTAGGGGCCACCAAATGAAATTAATGGGCAGCAGGTTTAAAACAAATAAAAGGAAGTTCTTCACACAGCACACAGTCAACCTGTGGAACTCCTTGCCTGAGAAGGTTGTGAAGGCTAGGACTATAACAGGGTTTAAAAGAGAACTAGATAAATTCATGGAGGTTAAGTCCAGTAACGGCTATTAGCCAAGAAGAGTAAGGAATGGTGTCCCTAGTCTCTGTTTGTCAGAGGGTGGAGATGGATGGCGGGAGAGAGATCACTTGATCATTACCTGTTAGGTTCATTCCCTCTGGGGCACCTGGCATTGGCCACTGTCGGTAGACAGTATACTGGGTTGGATGGACCTTTTGTCTGACCCAGTATGGCCATTCTTATGTTCATAGGAATTCTGTTAGAATATTGAAGTATTGTACATAAAAAAACAATGGCAGATATAGACACTTATTTTTGCACATTGCATCTCTGTTAAAAAAACTCTGCAGCTGCTGTCTTTTTATTAACAGGTCAAATTGCCTTGTGATGGGCTGTGTACTTCTGAATGCAGACATAGTTCTTCAGTATCTTATGCAAAAGTTTCTTATGGCTGTTTAGAAAAGTTCCTAGGAGCGTTATTTAAAAATGGCAATTAATCAGACTTAACAAAAACAAAAAGCCCCAAAGACCACCTGGTATATCAGATATTATTAAATGTGCAGTACATACCTGGGAAATTTGTTGTAATTTACATATAACTGACCCAATTATGTACATTACAATGCATGAATTCTCAACTCAGAATGTGCTGTACAGGTTGAAATTCATGGTTGTGATGTCATAGTTTAAGGCCAGAAGGGACCACCAGATAATTGAGGATGACCTCCTATATATCACAGAGAAGGGAAGGGGCACCAAAATTGGAGATCTGAATGAAATAACTTGTGTTAAACTAGTTTCTCCTCAAATGACATCCAATACGGCAAGTTATTTCATTAATATATACAGGGTAACCACATATTTCAGGCCTCGTGCAGGAAGACAAATGGAGAATATCATGTGCAAGCAGTACTGAAGTGAACTATAAAATAATGACAGGAAAGGCAGATTTAACTTGCTATATGCTTTAGCCCAGAACTAGAAGTTTTAGCCCACCCCCTGCCCTATTCAAACAACCTTTTAATCCCAGCCCCACAGCTGCCAGAGATTGAAGACTGTTTATTTGCCCTATAATTAGAAATGTAGGGCCAACTATGCTTTCAATTACACTGGTGCATGCCCATAAATTTCGGTGGGGTTGCACTAATGTAACAGAGCAGAATTTGACCCTTATTCCATTTAATTAAATCCAGGATTCATTAAATTGTTATGGCACATCTTTTGGGACAGTCTATGTTTCATTCATCACTATTAATTAAAGGTGATCTTAAAAACAAAATAAAATTTGGTTTTACCATATACACCTTTTTATTAGGCTCTGATTTAGTAAAGCGCTTAACATTCACTCACTCTATCCCTGTTCTGGACAGCACTTAAGCTTGTGTTTAAATCTCACTGAAGTCAAAGTTAAGCATGTATTAAGGGTTGTCCTGAATAAGGATAGCTTCCAGAATTGAAGTTTATATACACAGATGGCCTTTCAAACTTTCAAAAGTTTTGCTTTGGTTATATGTGAGAAATTTCAGTGATAACAAAAGAAATGTCAGGAATATCATAGACTCTAAGAAGCAGTACCTCTGTTCCTAAAATTGACAGAAGGGAGAGGTGCCGTTTACCTTACAACCTTATGTGATGCCCAAATAAATTTGTTAGTCTCCTCGTTGTTTTTGCTGATACAGACTAACATGGCTACCACTCTGAAATCAATATTAAGGTCTTCCAAAAATGGCAAGATTCTCCAGCAAAGAGAGAGGAGGCTGTACCTGCTACTTCTAACATTAAAAACAAGAATTCCCCTGTCCCCATATCATCAGTCCTGGGATGAATATTTACACTATGCATATATGTGTGACTTATACAAATATTCATTGTATATGTATTTATATAAACACACACAAAATAACTTTTCCCGGAATCATTTTCCGATGGCTAATGAAGATTAAAATTTATTTTTCAGTAGGCCTTGGCTACCTCCACCTTCCCAAATAATAATCTAGCATTTACTTCACATGTATTTGAGTAGAGATTAGTTTTTCTGCTGCTGCAAAAGGATAGCTTCCCCTCCCCCCCCCAATTTATCACAAATATAATGTTATAAAATTAACATTTCCTATTTTAATGGCAACATGTGCACTATATTAGTGAAAACTCATATTTTACATAATCAAGTATAATACAATTTCACTGTCGGACTAAACTCTCCAACATCATTATGAGCAAATATTTGTTTATCACATGACTATATTATGATCTATATTGCTGATAGAGTCCTGTAGTTGTCCATTAGCAGTTTATATTACAACTGTTCTTCAAAAATATATCTTTACATCTTTTTAGAAGACTCACCATATATTGTACTTTTTATATCTACATAAAAGAAAAAATAGGGAAAGAACTTGTAAAATGAAACCTTTAGAGATTTGACCAAAGGAAATTGACATGAGACATGATTTTTGCAGTTGAATTGTAAAGAGCACCATTTTAAAAATTCATGCAAAGTATGGCAACTTGATTTCTCAGCAGACTCAATTTTATTGTTAAATCAGTTGAGTATTTTAAATCAGCATAGTGTATTGGGCAGATTATCTTCAGTTGACATGATTGCAGTAAGTTTATTTTAAAAATTGCAAATAATGGGAATTATTTTGCCCAGTATCCCTCTGAGCATTTACGGGAGCAAAAATGTAACAAGAAATGAAAGGTTATATGGGACTTGAATCTCTGAACAGTGATACAGACGGTAATCAGTCTTTTTCATTTTTTCACAAAGATATGCCTTTTTCAGCATTTTAGAAGAAGGTTGCTAGAAAATGTCCTATTTGCAAATCTCAGTCCTCATTCAGCAAAGAGTTCATTTTTCTTGGTTGTGTGTTCAGTGCTCAGCATATTGTGTCAAACACTTTGTTCATATATTCCTACAAGGTCTAATCTGCTTTCTGGGAAATATAATGGTTATGGGGTTTCAGATGCACTTTATTGCCATAAACTAGAAAGAAAAGGGAGACAGGAAGCGTTTACAAAAGAGATTCTGTCTATAATGGCCAGAAAAACTGTGCTAGCACTTACCATCTTTCTAGTGAACTGTGCTTAAACATTTTTTTTTTGCGTGGAAATACTCTAATCAAAGTGTCCGTGCCCGTTGTATGCAGGACCATAGGGACCATACAAACAAATTAAATGGCACAAACAGATTAAAAAAAAATAATGGAAGAAACAATGGAAATGAGCAAGATGCCTGTTTCCATCTCCCAGCATTTATACATGAGAGATGGCTGATTTCAGTGTCACAGATATAAATCAAGACCAACTCCAGTGAAGACAAAGCAGTAAGACTGGGGTAAAAATGGAGTGAAGGAAATCAGAATCTGGCTCCTGTTAGGATAAATCTCTCTGCTCAGGGTATTTATAGTCTCTATCAATGTACTATCAAATGGTTTATTTTCATTACATGGAGGCAAGATATCAAATGGGTGTATGGTCCCAATAGCATCAATATTGGGTCTATGTTTGTCTAATATTTTATAAACAATTTGGAATAAATGAATTGTAAATGGATCAAATATGCAGATATCACAAAATTTCTGGAGGAGGATCTGCAAACATGCCCTTAAAAAGAATTACAGAATGATCCAGAGAGAACTAGAGAACTGGACAGAAGTAAGTGGGAATGAGTTTACTTTGAAAAATGCATTATGTGAGCATGCGGTGGAGGAAAGAAAATAATGGCATTCAGAAGTACAAAATGGAGATTGATGGTTAAGACATCTTAAATACAGAGACGGGTATAGGCACAAAAATCCAACATGAATTTACATTGAGGAGAAAAAAGCAAAGCTATTCTGGAGTATATACACACTTCATCTCTTAATATAGCTTTAGTACATTCAGACTCAGACTGTATACAGTTTGAAACTCTTCACTAGAAAAAGACTGAAGAGAAACTCCATAGAAAGGCTACAAATATGATAAAAGGATTAGGCATTATAACATACAAAGACAGACTAAGGGCTCAATCCTAGCATCCCCAATGTAGAAAAAAAACTCCTTTTGACTTCAGTGGGGTTTGGATAAGACCCTAAATTGCCAAGGGAGGTCACTGAGGGAACAGTGTTAGAGATGTTAACCATAAACTTGATTAAACTTGTACGCCAACATTTTCAAGTATAGGTACCTACAATTGAGGACTTACTGGTATATCCATATTAGGTACGAAAAATAAATGACCTGATTTTGAGAGATGCTGAGTTGCACGTGTTCAGTGTATTGTGATTTAATGGGGTTTCTCTGTACGTCAGAAGGCAAAGGCAAAAGGCTTTGGACAGCTTGTAGGTTTTTATAGTTTTGGTTACTGAGGCCTGGTCTACACTACGACTTTAATTCGGATTTATCAGCTTTAATTCGAATTAACCCTGTAACCGTCCACACAACGACGCCATTTAATTCGATGTAAAGGGCCCTGTAGCGGGGCGGCCTGGCTTCCAGGCGCCCCAGGAAGGGATGAGCCAGAAAAGCCGCCAGAGTGGGCGGAGCCACCGCGGCCTGTCCCCGCCCCCCGGAAGTCAAGGGGCGGGACAGGAAGTATAAAGGCCAGGCCCCAGCGCTCAGTAGCTGGCCAGCAGCGGGAGAGGACAGACGCTGGTGCCCGAGCTCCCGCGGACCTGAGCCTGCCGAGAGCCCGGTATCCTGAGGAGGACTGGCCGAGCCGGCCGAGAGCCCGGTATCCTGAGGAGGACTGGCCGAGCCTGCCGAGAGCCCGGTACCCTGAGGAGGACTGGCCGAGCCTGCCGAGAGCCCGGTACCCTGAGGAGGACTGGCCGAGCCTGCCGAGAGCCCGGTATCCTGAGGAGCAGTCTGAGCTTCCCCCCGCCGAGGGCCCAGAGGGAGTGACAGACCTACCTGGTGCTCGGGGCCCGGAGGAGCCCATGATCTGTGACCCAGCAGACGGAACTCAGGAGGAGCAGGTACCCATGGAGGAGGAGATGGGAAGTGGCCCGGGGATAGCAGACCCCGAACCCATGTCAGTGTGTTGCGGTCAGGATCCCCACTGACTGCGCGGCAGACGGACTGCTGCGGATAGGGCCCCGGGCTGGAACACAGTGGAGTGGGCGGGCCTGTGTTCCCCCCTGCCACCCCGCGCCGGGTGGCAGTCTCTCCTCCTCCTTGTCCAAGGGGCCTGGGCCCCTGACAGACTATCCGTTGGCTGCCCTGCCCTGACCTAGGGCCTGGGCTAACCCAAACTGACCCAGCCCCTGCTACGAGGCCTGGGCCTCTGACTGACTATTGGTTTGCTGCCCCGCCCTGACCCAGGGCCGGAGCTGTTAATTGTGTGCTCAGCCCCTGCATAAGGGCCTGAGCTCTAAACTGTTCATTGTCTGCTCAGCCCCTGCACAAGGGCCTGAGCTCAGAACTGTTAATTGTCTGCTCAGCCCCTGCATAAGGGCCTGAGCTCTAAACTGTTCATTGTCTGCTCAGCCCCTACATAAGGGCCTGAGCTCAGAACTGTTAATTGTGTGCTCAGCCCCTGCATAAGGGCCTGAGCTCTAAACTGTTCATTGTCTGCTCAGCCCCTGCACAAGGGCCTGAGCTCAGAACTGTTAATTGTGTGCTCAGCCCCTGCATAAGGGCCTGAGCTCTAAACTGTTCATTGTCTGCTCAGCCCCTGCACAAGGGCCTGAGCTCAGAACTGTTAATTGTCTGCTCAGCCCCTGCACAAAGGGCCTGAGCTCAGGACTGTAATTGTGTGCTCAGCCCCTGCATAAGGGCCTGAGCTCAGGACTGTTAATTGTGTGCTCAGCCCCTGCACAAAGGCCCTGAGCTCAGAACTGTTAATTGTGTGCTCAGCCCCTGCCCAAAGGGCCTGAGCTCAGAACTGTTATTCGCTTTGTAGCGGGGCGGCCTGGCTTCCAGGCGCCCCAGGAAGGGACGAGCCCCACCCCGGAACTACTACAGGCCCTTTAAATCGATTTCTGTACTCCACCCCAACGAGCGGAGTAGCGCCAAAATCGATTTTAGCAATTCGAATTAGGGTTAGTGTGGCCGCAATTCGATGGTATTGGCCTCCGGGAGCTATCCCACAGTGCATCATTGTGACCGCTCTGGACAGCAATCCGAACTCGGATGCACTGGCCAGGTAGACAGGAAAAGCCCCGCGAACATTTGAACTTCATTTCCTGTTTGCCCAGCGTGGAGAGCACAGGTGACCACAGATACCTCATCAGCACAGGTAACCATGCAGGCTGATAATCGAAAAAGAGCACCAGCATGGACCGTGAGGGAGGTACTGGATCTGATCGCTGTATGGGGAGAGGATTCAGTGCTTGCAGAACTTCGTTCTAAAAGACGAAATGCAAAAACTTTTGAAAAAATTTCCAAGGGCATGATGGAGAGAGGCCACAATAGGGACTCTGAGCAGTGCCGCGTGAAGGTCAAGGAGCTCAGACAAGCCTATCAAAAAACAAAGGAGGCAAACGGTCGCTCCGGGTCAGAGCCGCGGACATGCCGCTACTACGCCGAGCTGCATGCAATTCTAGGGGGGGCTGCCACCACTACCCCACCTTTGTTCGTGGATTCTGGGTCGGGGATAGTCTCGACGCCTGAGGATTCTGCCGATGGGGTAGAGGAGGAGGAGGAGGAGGAGGATGAGCTTGCAGAGAGCACACAGCACTCCATTCTCCCCAACAGCCAGGATCTTTTTATCACCCTGACTGAAGTACCCTCCCAAGCCTCCCAAGCCAGTACCCAAGACTCTGACCCCATGGAAGGGACCTCAGGTGAGTTTACCTTTTAAAATATAAAACTTGTTTTAAAAGCAAACAGTTTTTAATGATTACTTTGCCTGACTTTGCATTCGCGGTCAGTTCAGCTACTGGAAAAGTCTGTAGCTACTGGAAAAGTCTGTTAACGTGTATGGGGATGGAGCGGAAATCCTCCAGGGACATCTCCATGAAGCTCTCCTGGAGGTACTCCGAAAGCCTTGCCAGAAGGTTTCTGGGCAGTGCATCCTTATTCCCTCCTCCATGGTAGGACACTTGACCACGCCATGCTTGCAGCAAGTAATCTGGTATCATTGCCTGACAAAGCCTGGCAGCGTATGGTCCCGGTGTTTGCTGGCATTCAAGCAACATCCGTTCTTTATCTTGTTGTGTAATCCTCAGGAGAGTGATATCACTCCTGGTAACCTGGTTGAAATACGGGAACTTAATTAAGGGGACAGAGGTGGCCGTTCCTACTGGGCTGTTTGCCTGTGGCGGAAAATAAATCCTTCCCTGCAGTTAGCCAAGCGCAGATGGGAAATTGGCCCTGAAGTTTTCCGTGTTTGGCTAGCAGGGATCTTCCCTGTTACCAGCCACGCGGTGGGGGGAGGGTACCGTGATCATCCCAGAGAATTCATGGCGAGGGGGGGGGGGGTCGTCGGCGGGGGGGGGGGTAGTTTGGTGCCTGCAGGGATCTTCCCTGATACCAGCCACGCGGTGGGGGGAAGGGTACCGTGATCATCCCAGAGAATTCATGGCGGGGGGGGGGGAGTTAGTTTGTTTTCTGGTGCTGCTGAATGTTAACAGAAAAACCGCAGCACTCTACTTGCCTGAAGGGGCCCAGACAAGCCCCCCCACACTGCCCCCCCCCCCAACTGGCTGAGATTGGCCAGGCTTCTGCAGCACTCTACAGGCTATGCTTGGTATGTGGGAAAGGAGGGTGCAGAAGCTGTAAAACAATGGCTTACCATGGCCGCATGCAAGCCGAATTCTGTTGCCCAGACCTGTGATCTCTAGCAGCAAAGCCACAAGCACTCAGCATTAAGAGGCAAAATGCGACCTTGCACAGAAATCACATGTGCTATGTAATGTGAACAGTGTTGGTCACCGTGAAAGAGTATAAGCATTGTTCTGCAAAATGTAGCTTTTAAAACAATTCTCTCTTTTTCCCCCTCCCTACAGCAGCTGCAAATTCCTCAAGCCTCCCTCCTCCATCCCGAAGGTTATCACAGATAAGGCGTCGTAAGAAGAAGACGCGGGAGGACATGTTTTCTGAAATTATGCAATCCAGCAGGAGTGACAGAGCTCATCTGAATGAGTGGAAGGAAACAGTTTCAAAGTATAGGAAAGAAGTCAGTGAACGTGAGGAGAGGAGGGACCAACGTGAGGAGAGGAGGGACCAACGTGAGGAGAGGAGAGATGATCGAGATGAGAGATGGCGGCAGGAAGACCAGAGGATGAAGGATGCAACGCTGGGGCTGCTCCGGCGTCTGGTGGAGGTTCAGGAACGGCTGCTGGAAAACAGACTGCCGCTTCAGCCCCTGTTCCACCCTCCCCCCTCCCCATGTTCCGTATCCTCCTCACCCAGACGTGTAAGAACGCGGGGGGGGAGGCTCCGTACACCTTCCCATTCCACCCCAGTAGACAGCCCAAGCAAAAGGCTGTCATTTTTTTAACCTTTTCTTTGTGGCTTTTTCCTTCCCAGCAATCCTCCTCCCAAATACCACCCGGGTTCCCTCCCTCTTTTTCTAATCTATTAATAAAGAATAAATGATTTTTAAATGATAGTGACTTTATTTGGTTTGAAAGAAAGATGGGGGAAGGGGCAGGGTGGGTTCCTTACAGAAAATCAGTCAGTAAAGGGGGAGGGTTTTCATGAAGGAGAAACAAACAGATATTTCACACGGTAGCCTGGCCAGCCATGAAACTAGTTTTCAAAGCTTCTCTGATGCACAGCGCTTCATGGTGTGATCTTCTAATCGCCCTGGTGTCTGGCTGCGCGTAATCAGCAGCCAGGCGATTTGCCTCAGCCTCCCACCCCGCCATAAAGGTCTCCCCCTTACTTTCACAGAGATTGTGGAGCACACAGCAAGCAGAAATAACAATGGGGAGATTTCTTTGGCTGAGGTCAGAGCGAGTCAATAATGAACGCCAGCGACCTTTTAAACGGCCAAATGCACATTCTACCACCATTCTGCACTTGCTTAGCCTGTAGTTAAACAGCTCCTGACTCCTGTCCAGGCTGCCTGTGTATGGCTTCATAAGCCATGGCATTAAGGGGTAGGCTGGGTCCCCAAGAATAACTATGGGCATTTCAACATCCCCAACGGTTATTTTCTGGTCCGGAAAGTAAGTCCCTTGCTGCAGCCCTTTAAACAGAGTAGTGTTCCTGAAGACGCGAGCGTCATGAACCCTTCCCGCCCAGCCCGCGTTGATGTTGGTGAAACGTCCCTTGTGATCCACAAGTGCTTGCAGCACCATTGAAAAGTACCCCTTGCGGTTTATGTACTCGGTGGCTTGGTGCTCCGGTGCCAAGATAGGGATATGGGTTCCGTCTATTGCCCCACCACAGTTAGGGAATCCCATTGCAGCAAAACCATCCACTATAGCCTGCACATTTCCCAGAGTCACTAACTTTCGTAGCAGCACCTGAGTGATTGCTTTGGCTACTTGCATCACAGCAGCCCCCACAGTAGATTTGCCCACTCCAAATTGATTCCCGACTGACCGGTAGCTGTCTGGCGTTGCAAGCTTCCACAGGGCTATCGCCACGCGCTTCTCAACTGTGAGGGCTGCTCTCATCTTGGTATTCTGGCGTTTCAGGGCAGGAGACAGCAAGTCACAAAGTTCCATGAAAGTGCCCTTACGCATGCGAAAGTTCCGCAGCCACTGGGAATCGTCCCAGACCTGCAACACTATGCGGTCCCACCAGTCTGTGCTTGTTTCCCTTGCCCAGAATCGGCGTTCCATGGATAGAATCTGCCCCATTAACAACATGATCTCCAAAGCACCGGGGCCTGTGGTTTCACTGAATTCTGTGTCCGTGTCCGTGTCCATGTCCTCATCATGCTTGTCGCTGCGCTGCCGCCGCCGCTGCCTCCTCGCCTCGTTTTTCTGGTCCTGGCTGAGCATAAACTCCACGAGAACGCGTGAGGTGTTTGCAATATTCATGAGTGCTGTCTTGACCTCAGCGGGCTCCATGCTTGCCGTGGTATGGAGTCTGCAGTGTTCACCCACCCAGGAAAAAAGGCGCGAAAATGGTTGTCTGCCGTCCGTTGCTTTCATGCAGGAAGGGAGGGAGGGAGGAAGTGAGGCTGTACCCAGAACCACCTGCGACGATGTTTTTTGTCCCATCAGGCACTGGGATCTTAACCCACAATCCCAATGGGCGCGGGAGACTGCGGGAACTATGGGATAGCTATGGAATTGCTACCCACAGTGCAACGGTGCAGAAATCGACGCTAGCCCCGGTACTTGGACGCACACCACCGAATTACTGTGCTAGTGTGGCCGCACTCATTTCGACTTTATACAACCTGTTTCTCAAATCCGAATTATCTAAATTCGGATTAATCCCGTAGTGTAGACATACCCTGAGTTACTGTGGTGATGGGAGCATTATAAATGGGGAGAAAGTTTATGTGTACTGTATTTCTACATTGTGCAGGGGAATGAAATAGATAACTATGGAGATCCTTTCCAGCCTTTCGCCAATGATAAGATATTGTTGTGGTTTGAAAATGGTTATGGGCTTTACCACATATTTTAAAATGTTACTTAAATAAAAGTAATTAATGTTAATATTCTCTATTTTTTAAATTTTACTTCAAAGAGAAATCTGACTGAGCACAAGGAACCTTGGTACCTGCAAACCAGCGCAATGGTTACTTCAGCACCGTATCTGCTACCTCATCTAGATATACGAGATGATGAAATGACCTTTCACCATAAATATGAACCTAGTTTAAAAACAATGATTCCTGTCCGCCTCAAAGCAAAGCAAGTCACATTTATTTATAATTGAAATATAATATATAGAAAGAAAATCATTTTTTGATGGCTAATGAAGATTAAAATTTATTTTTCAGGAAGTCTTGTTTACCCCCGCCTCGCCAACTATTAAATTAGCATTTACTTCAAATGTATTTTAGTGGCTAAAATTGCATTATCTGTTTTAATGAACCTACTAACGGTGTCTCACTTATAATTAATTGGTTAATTGAGTTAATACAATGACAAGAAAATTTTTAGGCATAATCTGAGCTGAGCTAAACTGACAGAATCTGACATTTCAGCATTGTTGAAAGCTAGCATGAGTGACTAGTATGATGCTCTGTGTATGTCCTGTAGCATTATCTGAGGAGGATACTGATTAAATGCAGCAAATGCCAGTTGATTTCAAGTAATGAAGCTGGTTTTTAGCTCAGAAGCTGAGCACACAGCGTGCTTTGGAAGCTACAGACTAGATTCTCACCCCATCAGTGTGACCTTACCTTATCATTAATTAATAAGTGGTGTATTCATATTATCTATCACTCCACTAAGGGATGCATGATGGTCTCTGCCTAACAGTATCGAAAGGTCTTTATATGGCTCAGAAAACACAATTTTCTACAGTTAACATTTGTAAGGTCAGTGAGACAACCGTAAAATTAACTTGAATACTGTATTAGTAGCTTCTATTTTCCCCCTAGATCTGCTGTTAACCCAATGGATAATGCAGGACTGTTCTCATTTGCTACATATTCTTGGCTTTCATCTTTAATGATCAAAGGATACAGACACAATATTAACGCGGATACCTTACCTCCATTATCATATCATGATAGTTCAGAGCCAAATGCAAAAAGGTAGAACTATTTCAATTTTTCAATATAATTATTGTAAGATTCCTCCTTATGTGGTTTTCTTTATTGAGAGCTATGATTTGAGACTTCTGGGGGGCACTAGATATAACATATAATAGCAGTTTTTAGCTGCAAAATGTTTTGCATGTTTCCTACTGTTTGACTCAGTACAGGACCCTTAAGAAAAAAAACAATAAAACAATAAAAAAGAGAAGGAAAAGAAGAAAACAAGTTGTTGGAATTGTTTTTTGAAAAAAGATACAAAAGAAGGGAGAAAGAAACAAAACTTCTTGAGTCTTCTCTTTCCTTTATTGCTTTTCCATTTATTCTTTCTTCCCATATCTTATACAAGGATTCCACATTGCAAGAAGCTGAGGTAGGGGGCAACTCCTCACAAGGAAGACCCAGTTGTGTTGAAATCAAGAACTCCCTCCAAAATTTTAGCCTTCTGTATGGCAGACAAGGCTTCTTCAGCTATGGCACTACAGGTCCTTGTCCAAAGCCCACTGAAGTCCATGGGAGTCTTTCCATTAACGGGATTTGAAACAGACCTGAAGGGCTCAATCCTGACAGGTACTGAACATTCTGGCCCAAATCTAGCAATGCACATAAGTACATTATCTTCAAACACATGTTTAAGTGTGTTGCTGGATCAAGACCAGAATGTCAGCATCATACAGTATTGAGCCTAAATGTACTGCAAAGCTCTTTGAAAGGACTAGTACATTTTGCACATAATGGATTGGGAAAAGAATATTAAGGACCCTCTGTAACTTTGATTTAGTGGTTGTAGTATTCATTAGTTCAGCCCCAGGTACCATCAGCAACCAATTAATTCCTGAGATTTTGAAAACTATTTCAACCCAGTCCATTTTGGAATACATACACTTAGCTGAACAGTTAAGAATATCTGTCCTCAGATTGCAAATTTTAATGTTTTCAATGTGATAATTTCCTTAGAGGAATCACATTGAATAATGAACTCCCTTCATGAATTGTTGATCTATAAGAATGTTCTTTGTATAATTTTTAGATTTCTATAACTATTGATTGACAGGATGAGGAACTGAATTTTAATTTTATCATCGTAGCAGTTTCATATATGTTTCTTATTAACTGTTGTGATTAGAAAAAATGCTTTACCATTCTATTTATTTATCTATTCTATTTAACCTTCTACTCTTTAATATGTGGGGATATTTTTTTCTCCAGATTTCGACTCCTTTGGGAAGCAGAGCTTGCAAGAGTTGGGCCTGAAAAAGCTTCGTTGGTCAGAGTAGTTCTTAAGTTTCAGAGAACAAGAATTTTGGTGGATGTGATAGCAAACTTCATTTGTATTATCTTGGCTGCTTTAGGACCAGTAAGTAGTTCCATACTGATGAACAATTTTAGTGTACTGCAATTAATCTCTCTAAGTATAAGAAATGGAGACCATTTTTTGTTGCTCAGTTATTGATAGAATTTTAAAGAACTAACAGGCATTAAAAGACATTAATCTCACCAATCACCTGTAATGAGAGGATTTCATGGATATCTCAAGGCCAAATGAGTCTACTTTAATCTTTGTTTTTTATAAAGTTATGTTTCATCTAAAGTATGGTGTCATGGAAGGTCTGGGTCAAATCAGATATTTTATTGCAAATCTCAAAAAGATTTCTGGTGACATATAACATAAGCTTCAACTTATAAGAGTCCACGAAGAGTTCAAGGCCTGCTAGCTGTTCATACATGTAGAATCCCCATATTCTATATATGACAAATCAATAGAAATCGAAAGTAATTTTTATTATTAAAGTATTGAATTCTTCACAGAGACCCTAACAGCAATGTTCCATTAGTCAGAAACATGTTCTGAGTCCTTCTACCCATCACTGTAGTCTAAGTACCTAGTCATGGTATCACCGTATGTTTACTTCATGCAGTATGTTATTACATTTGCACATCTTAAGAGTATCCTGCATTATTATTCTGTTTACTAGTGCCATTTCTGTTGTGAAGTCAGAAGTTAAACATTTGTACAGTACCAATTACATTTAAAGTACTTGCCTCTATAAGTAGGCAAGCCCACGAGCTTGCTTGGCAAATATGCTTTATCTAAAAGATGTACATGAGTACTAAAAAAAAAAAACAACAACAAAAACTTGCACTGTAAAAATGCCCCATAATAATATCACATTAACTTGTGACCATCTCAAAAATCTTAGTTGTATCATCTACCTAACAATCACAAAGCAAAAGATTGTTTGTTGAGAATCTCCATAATAAGGGGATACAAAGGAATGGGGGTTTTAATAACTGTTAAAAAGGAAGAGACATGCAAAATGGTTCCTGCTACTGAAAATCAAGGCAGCAAATGCCTCTAAAGACAATGGCATCAAGTAGAGGAGCCACAGCTTGCTGCAGGGATGGGGCAAAGTCCATACAAGAAAGGGGTAAGCAACAGGGCCATCTTCAAACTTTAATAGATCCACAATGCTTGTCATTCACCTATTCCTATTTATTGCTTACATTTTACAGCTTCTTAAAGTAGAAATGGCAGATTTGGAGGGGGGGAAACTTTGCTTCACCATTCTTTGATGATTTTCAAAGATATTTCTGTGGGCTTGAGAGAGATAGTATCTGTTTGAGAAGAACTTGAGAAGAAGGTAAGGAGGAAACCCAGGTAAATCAGAAGGATTTCAGAAACAAGTTGACAAATAAGATTATTCTACCTCATTAGTGATTTCCAGTGAGTTTTTTTAAACTGTTTGTGGGAAGAGAGGAACTGAGAGCCTTAGGGTATGTCTGCACTGCAATCAAACATCTGTGGCTGGCCCATTGCGCTCAGGCTGTGGTGCTATAAGATTGCAGTGTTGACATTCGGGTTCGGGCTGGAGCCTGGGCTCTGGGGACCCTCCCTGTAAGAACTAGGTTACCTGGAGTGAGGCAAGGCAGAAGCTGGGTCCAAGGCAGAAGCAGGCCTAGAAACAAGCTAACAAGAAACTCAGGAGCTATTGCTTCTATGGGCAAATGCTTTGAGCAGCCCCTGAACTGCTGTTGGGGCTGGGCTTAAGAGCCAGTCTGATGGCTCTTCCAGTCAAATAGGCTGTGTAACCAATCAAGCAGCCACAGGCCAGCTGTGCTCATTAGGTTGTCCGGAGAGTGTCTGCTGCAGGCCCTGCTGCTAGACTGGCTCTGCTAAAGGCCCTGATTCTTGTCAGAGGTTTCTTTTTATTACATGTCCTACTGTAGCGTTCATTTTTTATTCCTGTCCCATGTAACTGTGGATATTCTAATTAGCCATAGAAATTTCTAATCCTTTTATTGAATCCTAATAAGATCCTGATCTCAATGATATCTCATGGGAATGAGTTCCAATGGTTCATAAAATTTTGTGTTAGTCTTTTCTTTTAGCAATTTGTCTTTTAAATTTGTTGCCCTTCAGTTCTGTCAATCATCCTCTTATATTTAAAAAATCCCACTTTCTAAATTTTAGTCTCAGCATACTAGCTTTTGGTGTGATTCCTCCTCCAAGGATGTTGAACTTAATTATATTGCAGTCAATATTACTTTATGGCTCTATTATTGTCCTTGAACCAACCTATTCTGTGTGGTAATAAGAAACAAGTCCAGAATAATCTCTCCCTTTGGAACTATTTGTTGCAAAAAGCAATTGTTAAACCTTATTCTGATGTGACAATTGACCAGTTTAAGCACGCTTAGTTGAAATCCCCATTATTGCAGTTTTATCAATTAATGTATTTGTTCATACCTCCCTCACAGAGTAGCAGCAACTTTTGGTAACTAGCTTCCTGAGCTGATTCCAGTGGTTTATATCAGGATATCAAGAGTGGATAAATATTTTCATTGGGCCAATAATACAAGTAACTAATTTCAGAATCTTCCCGGAGTGAAACCACGTGGTTCTCAAATGTGACAGACAGATAGGTAACTGGTAACCATCTATTAAAATCTAGCCAGGCATCATCCTGCACTCATCACCATAGTATCTGAGTGCCTATCCTTTAGTACCTCATGTACTTTCCTTTCCAAAACCTCTATTATTTATATGTATAAATCCCATATGGTACCATGCTGGGTATGCCTACACTGCGCAGCACTTGCAGAGGTGTGTAGGGTACATGTAGCTACACCCTGCAGTGAAAAACCGTCTGAGTCCACACTGCAATGTGTACACATGTCAGTGAAAGGCTCTGAGGGGAGGGAGGGTAGTCAGTGGGGAAAGGCTCTTGAGGGTGGGGGACCTGCCAGAGCCTTTCCCGTCAGGCTCCCTGCTCCTGGAGCCTTTCTCTGCAGTGGTGAAAGACTCAAGCAATGAGGAGTTAGCATAACATTACACTACTAAAATAGCTGCATAGATGGAGAGGTATTGCAGAGTAATGTAGGGCACATACCCACATGGTTCAGCCGTTTTGTCACTCTACTCACCTAAGCAGTGCCTCACCATCTACACTGCTATGTATACCACTGCTAGGGGGCATGTAGGTTATGAACTCTACATGCCACTGAAAGGAGTGTGCATTGTAGAGGCATCTGTGAAAGCAGCACAGTTCCTGACTTTGCTGTGTTGAACTTCCCAAAGGTTAACAGATGTGAAAATTTTCATGATGCAATTTTAAAAAATAATTCTGAAATTTCTTTGCAGACTGTGATCATTCATAAAATTCTACAGCACAGTGAAAGCGTCTCCAAAGACAGCATTCAGGGAATTGGACTCTGCATAGCACTTTTTCTTGCTGAACTTTCCAAAGTAATATTTTGGGCATTGGCGTGGGCCATCAACTACCGTACAGCTATACGATTAAAAGTTGCTGTATCTACAGTAGCTTTTGAATATCTATTAGCATTTAAGTCTTTGACACACATCTCTGTTGGTGAGGTAAGTTTTCATAATCATATTCTACTTCTTAACCTCTAGGTGGCCTTTAATGTCTGAGCTGTTTTTGTGAAATACTAAAATAAGTCAATTTAAATGGTATAGTCACTTAAGTCTTGATGCACTAATAAACAGTATATGGATAATGGATCCTGAAAGGCTTACTCCTGGGATTATAAAAACATGATTGGTTTAAAAACTCTTGGTCACAAAAATATTGATAAAAGGGAGAACTATTCATCTCTCTCTTTTTATGTGTTTGCAGGTCATTAATGTATTATCTAATGATGGCTATCGAATGTTTGAAGCTGCCTTATTTTGTCCTCTGCCAATTACTGTGCCTGCACTAATGATCATTTGTACCATATATTCTTGTCTTATTCTTGGTCCCACTGCACTCACAGGAACATTTGTTTATATTATATTTATACCTCTACAGGTAAAGTGACTAATTTTCCTAATCATTTTATATGTACATTGATCAATATTAAATGTAAAGCTGAGATTTTCAATGGACCCTAAGGGTATAAGGCACTAAAATTTAATGTGGAATTGGGTACTTAACTCCTTAGGCTCCTTTGAAAATCCTTACCTTAGAATCATAGAATCATAGAATATCAGGGTTGGAAGGGACCTCAGGAGGTCATCTAGTCCAACCCCCTGCTCAAAGCAGGACCAATTCCCAACTAAATCATCCCAGCCAGGGCTTTGTCAAGCCGGGCCTTAAAAACCTCCAAGGAAGGAGATTCCACCACCTCCCTAGGTAACGCATTCCAGTGCGTCACCACCCTCCTAGTGAAATAGTGTTTACTAATATCCAACCTAGACCACCCCCACTGCAACTTGAGACCATTGCTCCTTGTTCTGTCATCTGCCATCACTGAGAACAGCTGAGCTCCATCCTCTTTGGAACCCCCCTTCAGGTAGTTGAAAGCAGCTATCAAATCCCCCCTCATTCTTCTCTTCTGGAGACTAAACAATCCCAGTTCCCTCAGCCTCTCCTCATAAGTCATGTGCTCCAGACCCCTAATCATTTTTGTTGCCCTCCGCTGGACTCTTCCCAATTTTTCCACATCCTTCTTGTAGTGTGGGGCCCAAAACTGGACACAGTACTCCATATGAGGCCTCACCAATGTCGAATAAAGGGGAACGATCACGTTCCTCGATCTGCTGGCAATGCCCCTACGTATACAGCCCAAAATGCCGTTAGCCTTCTTGGCAACAAGAGCACACTGTTGACTCATATCCAGCTTCTCGTCCACAGTGACCACTAGGTCCTTTTCTGCAGAACTGCTACCTAGCCATTCGGTCCCTAGTCTGTAGCAGTGCATGGGATTCTTCCGTCCTAAATGCAGGACTCTGCACTTGTCCTTGTTGAACCTCATCAGTTTTTTTTTGGCCCAATCCTCTAATTTGTCTAGGTCCCTCTGTATCTGATCCCTACCCTCTAGTGTATCTACCATGCCTCCCAGTCTAATGTCATCTGCAAACTTGGTGAGAGTGCAGTCCACACCATCCTCCAGATCATTAATAAAGATATTAAACAAAACCTGCCCAAGGACCGACCCTTGGGGCACTCCGCTTGAAACCGGCTGCCAACTGGACATGGAGCCATTGATCACTACCCGTTGAGCCCGACGATCTAGCCAGCTTTCTATCCACCTTACAGTCCATTCATCCAGCCCATATTTCTTTAACTTGGTGGCAAGAATACTGTGGGAGACCATATCAAAAGCTTTGCTAAAGTCCTTAAATCATATTTTATTAAAGAACTCAATAAAGGACCATGTTCTTCTCTCAGTAAATGCAAAGTAACTCTATTCTCACAGTTGCTCTGGAATAACTAAAAGGAGAATTTGTCCCAATATCTGAATTTCTATTACCTAGGCCTCTGATCTCATTCTGATACACAGCACTGCAATACCTACTTGCAAGTATCTTTTCACTTTGGTGTTGCCATTTAAGCTGTTTTAGAAAAACTAAAATGAATGTGATTTAAAGACAAAACAAGGGCCAAATTTTCAAAAACAATCAGGTACGATAGTTACAGATGATAATTCTAACATATGTAACTGCAATTTTGTACTTGTTGTACAATCAATAACTCGTGCAAGCGTAGAGACTATTATGAAAATATGGCCTTAAGATAGTTCGAGTGTGTTAATTAATGTATTGATTGAGTATTCACTGGTGCTTAAATTTTTCATATAAAGAATAAACTACATTCAGAATAGTTAAAGGAGCTTTCCTTTCAAGCAGTAACAGTGGAATAATCCGTTGTTACTTTTAAATTAAGCTATATGTCTTTTATTTCTATTTAAAAGGGATGCATAGAGCTGTTTAGTTACGGAAATGTGTTTTCAATTGATTAAACTTTTTCAGGCACATCTTAACAGTTTCTAAAGTACATTTGATAATCTCCTACTGTACAATGCTGTCGCACCTATAGGCGCTAAACACACAGAACCACAAACCATTGCCTCAAAGTGTTTTCAATACGGTGGCAGCAGGGTTTTTTTGAGTGTGTGGTTGTGTGGATGGTCAATGGCTACAACTGGCAATATTGCAGGAGCCAGTTGCCAAATCCTTTAAAGTACAGCATTATACTTCTACCTCACAAGCTAGTCTTTATACGTTAGAATGTTTTTCCACCATATACTTCCAAACTTTTTGGAATATTCATGTTTCCAGCATCTATTGCTGTTCATTACAGTATTTCACTGAACACAATAAAGGACTCATTCAGGCCTCCCTTTTTGCATCCAGTAATATATATTATATAGCTTTCTTGTTCTTTTTCTAACTTGATATTAGCATCTGTAAGGGTAAAAATATATACAAAGATTGTCAAATCTACATATTAAGGTGAATAGGAAATCACAGCTGTTTCCTGTTGTTTCCTCGTCATGTCTAAATAGTAAGGTGTACAGGAACATACAGATCTGTTCCTGTTTTTTACATGATATGTTAATAGCCTCTGACATGGAACATGGAAGCAAGCTCTAGTCTAGGTGACACACATCTTAGAAGAAGAGTCAAATTAGAAAAGGAACAAGAAATCTATACATTATATGATATTGGATGCAAAAATGGAGTCCTGAATGGGGCCTTTAATGTGTTCATTGAAATACTACAATGAGTATCAACAGAAACTGGAAACATGAATATTCAAAAAAGAGTTTGGAAGCATATGGAGGAAAAACATTCAAATGTATAAAGACTAGCTAGTGAGGTAGCAATATAATGCTGTCACTTTAAAAGGATGTGGCAATTGGCTCCTGCAATATTGCCAGTTGTAGGCATTTACCATCCACACAAACACACACTCAAACATGTTTGCTTAAATTCACATTTTTTGTTAGATGTCTCCATTTTAAGGATATGTTTTAATGGCATTTTTACATCTTGATTGCAGATGCTCATGGCTAAGCTCACATCCGTATTCCGACGAGCTGCTATTTCAGTGACTGATACGCGTGTGCAAACAATGAATGAGATTTTAACATGCATTAAATTGATTAAAATGTATGCTTGGGAAAAATCTTTTGCAAAGGCAATCAAAGGTATAGAAAGCGGCTATTTTAAAGTAGTATATAAAATGGTAACTGTGCCTTTCTGTCCAATATCAGTGACTGTGTTTTTAAAACCATTTATTGTCTCTAAGAAGGATGTTTATGAATCCCTGTTCTGTTTTCTCCACTGAAAATCAGCAGAACATAGGCTCCTAAGTCAGTGAGGAACTTTTGAAAATGTTACCCCTGAAGTATCATGCCATTTACTCCATGACCCTGCCAATGCAGCTCCCTACAGTAGGTTACCTAGTCTGCTTCCTGATCCAGTCTAATTTCAGCAATTCCAAGCAATGGGGTTAACAAGATTCCCCACCCTGATTTTGAGCCTACATTTTTCTTTTAATTTCATCCCATTACTCCTACTTATACCTGCTGAAGCACCCTCAATAATTCCACTCATTCTCTCCTTGGTGTTTATACTCTTCAAATACTTGTAAAATGTGATATCACCTTTATTGCTTAGTCACGCCATGCATATTTGGCTCTCTTTTCTCATAAATTATTCCCTCTAGCTTCCTAATAAAATTTTTGCTCTTCTCTGAACTCATTCCAATTTGTCTACAACAAGCAGCAAATCTTGCCAAACAAATCTGATTACTACTTTTGGCTGTTACAAAGTAAGGGCTCAATCCCAAAAGGTTGCTGTATGCCCTCAACTCCCATCATAAGTGGGAGTTGAAGAGCAGTTAGTACCTCTCAGGATTGGGCCCCTAATAAAGGAAGGTAGCAAATGCAATATAGGATTTAATAGGATGACTCATGAAATGTTGATCATGAGATTAATTTGTATTGGCCTGGATGCGAACACTTACCTAGATTGGAAACTGAAGTGCCATAAACAAAGTGGAATGGTAAAACAGCATTAAATTGGGCGGGGGGGAGATTTTAAGATTTGTCCTATTTAATCTCTTCATTCATGATGTGGAAGTGGAAGTAAATAACACATTGATCAAACTGGCTGACACTAAATCAGGAGGTGGTCAGAACACAGTAATAATACAGAGGTAGCAATATGGCAGAAAATAAGAAGAAGAAATTCAGCTAATATATTTAGGTAAAAATGACCCAAAACTATTCAATGGGAGACCAAAAGCTGGAAAGCAGGAATGTCGGGAGAGCTATAGGGATAAAGGGCAGCAAATAAGAAACATTGTGATTTGGCAATAGAAAGGGTAACAATTAAAGAGTGCATATGGGGTGGCATCTCTCAACAGGAGATAGTTTGTCTTTGCCTGCTATGGTGGCAATGCCCCTGGAATGTTGCATCCTGTATTACAATATTTCCCTTTCTCCAGGCAGCCCCACCTCACAAATCCCTTATCTTAGAGCCTAAAGCCTGAATTTCCATGATCCTGGCCAGGGAATCAGACAGGGAAATCAGAGCACTGGAGGCCAGAAGAGCTGTGCATATGGTCAAAGGAGGATGAGGGAAAGATATGTGATGAGTCTCTGCATATGGGTGAGACCAAATGGAAGCCTGTGGGGGGAAATGGTCAGAAGCAGCCAGGATAGACTGAACAGGGGGAAATCCTAGACCAGATGGGACAGCTGCAGGGTATACCACCAAGGAGTTACACTCCTATGGGTGGTCAAGAGAGGAACATTAAGTGAGTCAGTCCTCCAGAAATAATCTTAGAAGGGCAGCAGTAAACTGAGGTGCTGCTCTTATAAGAGGGCTCCTAACCTTTGAACGGGTGGTACATAGAGATTAAATGGGACACAAAAATAGAACTTTGGGACCAAGTGAGATATGGAGAAGGGGACAAAGGAAACAGTCTTCCCACTGTCCATGAAGATCCTTACTCTGGTGGGAAGAAAAGCAGCCCCCTAAAGGCTTCACATAAGAGGGAGTAAGTGAGGTGGCTCTCCCTCAAGGCTGCAAAAGGTAAGTGACGGGATAACTTTGGAAGGGAGTGGATGGATTCCAGGCCACTGAAGAGAGGGCCAGGCTTACTGGGGTGAAAGGGTTACTGAAGTGGAGGTGCTTTGATCAATTTTAGTGCAACTCACCAAGAGACATTTTTTGTGTTTTCCCTTCCCTTTTCCACTTTGAGTTTGCATTTTCACACAAACCCAAAACTCAAAGCAAAACTGGGGTTCAGAACCTGTACAAAGCAAGCCCATCGTCTTGTTCATCACAACCCATGCTATCTTAAATGTAGCCCTTGTAAAGACTTCCTCCAGATTCTGGAGTAAATATGGAAATAAAATATTTATACAAAAATACAGATTTAAGAAGGTAAACATGGTAATGAAAAGAGAGCGCTCTAAAATCAATGTTTAACTGAACCTAAGTGCAAACATTTGAGTCTGTTTACTGATTATCCATCATTTAATGCTTTTAAAGGGCAAAAATATATAGTCTTTTATCGGGAAATGTTAATTTTACTATATACCCACAAACCAACAAAAATATTTCCATCAACAGTAACTGAAATTTAATTTAATTTAATTTAAATTTAAAGCTTTAACTTTTTGAAGCTCAACATCTGTCATTAATTATTGTTTGACATCCCTCCCAGTTTTCTGCACCAGTGAAAATTTAAACTTGATTACAAATAAAAGAATGCTTAAACACATAATTTTACACAACTGTGAAAATTTAAACCAATAGAATTTAAAAAAAAAAAAAAAACTGGTATTATCTATTGAAGTTATTTAAAAAAAAATCAAAATCAATTTCTTCCAAATCTAAAAGTATATATGTAAGGTAGTCATTTAGGCTTTTGCTTAATCATAAGATTTTTGTTTGTTTGTTTAAAGGGAACAATGTTTAAATAGCTTTTGTGTTACCACCTTAATGCTATCAAATGTAGGGCCATAAATTTACCTTTGGTGCATGCAATTCAATTGATATCAATGTCTCCCAAATCCAGGCTTAGTATAAGGAAGGCCTTTGCTGTTTAGAATAGTCTTCTCTTGAAAATGTTAGCTTTGCTTTACATTTTTTTTTACATTACAATATTTTACATTTCTTATATTTCACAGGTATAAGAAATGTGGAAAGGAAAATACTGGAAAAAGCTGGATATGTACAAAGTGTAAACTCTGCTCTGACACCTATTGTATCAACACTGGCTACTGTCATGACATTTGTTTTACACACCCTTTTAAAGCAAGAACTAACTGCATCAGTTGTATGACTTTTTTTTATATATTTTTCCCCCCAAAGTCCTTGTTCCCTTATAGTACTGTATATCTTTGTAGAGTAGATCTGGATCCTCTTAAATTTACTTACTTTCCCCTAGGATTTTTAATGAATGGCAGCTCCAAAATTAACATAGCTTTCCTGTACAGATATATATGGCCAGGTTTGTATAATTTTTGGTGGTACTCAGAATGGGTCCAAATTCTGCCTCCCCCCCGCACACGCACCTGCCTAAGGCTCAGGGAGGAAGTTTGGGGGTGGGAGGTGTCATAACTATAAAGGGAAGGGTAATAGCTGTCCTGTGTACAGTACTATAAATCCCTCCTGGCCAAAGACTCCAAAATCCTTTTCCCTGTAAAGGGTTAAGAAGCTCAGGTAACCTGGCTGGCATCTGACCTAAAGAACCAATAAGGGGACAAGATACTTTCAAATCTTGGGGGGGGAAGGTTTTTGTTTGTGTTCTTTGTTTGGGAGTGTGTTCGTTCTCGGGGACTGAGAGGGACCAGACATCAATCCAGGTTCTCCACATCTTTCTAAACAAGCCTCTCCTATTTCAAACTTGTAAGTAAATAGCCAGGCAAGGCGTGTTAGTTTTCCTTTGTTTTTCTCAACTTGTAAATGTACCTTTTACTAGAGTGTTTATCTTTGTTTGCTGTACTTTGAACCTGAGACTAGAGGGAAGTCCTCTGAGCTCTTTAAGTTTGATTACCCTGTAAGGTTAATTTCCATACTAATTTTACAGAGATGATTTTTACCTTTTTCTTTAATTAAAAACCTTCTTTTTAAGAACCTGATTGATTTTTCCTTGTTTTAGATCCAAAGGGGTTTTGGATCTTGATTCACCAGGAGTTGGTGGGAGGAAGGAGGGGGGATGGTTAATTTCTCCCTGTTGTAGATCCCAGGGGGGGGGTTGGAACTGATTCACCAGGAGTTGGTGGGAGAAAGGAGGGGAATGGTTAATTTCTCCTTGTTTTAAGATCCAAGGGGTTTTGGATTTGTTTTCACCAGGGATTTGGTGAGGGTTTTTCAAGGCTTCCCAGGGAGGGAATCTATTGATGGTGGCAGCCAAACCAGAGCTAAGCTGGTAGTTAAGCTTAGAAGTTTTTCACGCAGGCCCCTACATTTGTACCCTAAAGTTCAAAGTGGGAATCTCAGTCCTGACATGGTGGCAGAGGTGGGATCATTTTAAACCCAAAAGCCAGTGAGATTTTTTTTTCCTTCTAGCTGCTTGGAAAGCCGAGCTGGAAGTAGATAGATGCATATCTTATCTCTCCTTGCCTGAAGGCAGAGGTGTTAAGTTTTTTTTACAGGTCCTTTGTTAAGAGAAGGGTTCAATTAGCAAATGACTGGTAAAAGGTATTTACAAGCTGAATTTTTTTTTTTTTTTTTTTCTTTTTACATCCTCGGGAGTAGCTAGTTAGAAAGTTACTGTTAACTCTGCAGCAGCCAGAGCTGAGAGCTTCCCAGTTTGTCAACTGCAAAGGGGGTTACCCAGCACAAAAAAACAGGAAAATGACTACCAAAGAAGTAGCTAACAAAATAGAACTGGCCAAACTAGAAGCAGAAAAAAATGAAAAAAAACATCAGAGACTGCTTCAATTAACAAAACTCGAGACAGAGCAGAAAGAAAGAGAAAAAAAAGCCAAAGAGGAGGCCCACAAGAGAGAGATGGAGCTGGAAAAAAAAAAATGAAGATAAAAAAAAAAGAGATGGAGAAAAGAAAAAAAGAAAGGAAGCATGAACTGGAAGTAGCAAAGGCTAAGCAGGATGCACCAGCCAATGCTAACAACCCCCCTCCAGGTACCACTTCCCATCCCAGGAAATTCCCCACCTACAAGGCAGGCGATGATACTGAGGCCTTCTTAAAAAATTTTGAAAGGGCCTGCCTTGGATACAGCATCGCTACAGACCAGTACATGGTAGAGCTGAGGCCGCAGCTCAGTGGACCCTTAGCAGAGGTGGCGGCTGAAATGCCTAAGGAACACATGAACAGTTATGAACTTTTTAAAAACAAGGCCAGACTCAGAATGGGGCTAACACCCGAGCATGCCCGTCGGCGGTTCAGAGCCCTAAAGTGGAAACCGGATGTGTCATTTACCCGTCATGCCTACCACATTAACAAAAATTGTGATGCCTGGGTATCAGGAGCAAATGTTAAATCTCTGGAAGATCTGCTTTCCCTAGTAAAAATGGAGCAGTTTTTAGAGGGTGTTCCTGAGGAAATAGAAAGGTACATCCTAGATAGGAAGCCCAAAACTGTAACTGAGGCGGGGGAGATTGGAGCCCAATGGGTGGAGGTGGCAGAAAAGAAAAAAACTAGTAGCAGTTGGAGCAAATATCAGAAGGGGCAAGCCGAAACAAAACCTTACCACCGGGGACAACCCAAGGCCCCACCCACATCCCAAGGGAAACCCCAGACGCCTTCTCACCCCACCACACCAGTCTCCACCAACCAACATCGCCCCGGTGATACCTTAGCAGGGCGATGTTTTAAATGTAATAAACTGGGACATATAAAGGCTCACTGCCCCAAAAACCCCAACCGATTACAGTTCATTACACCCCAATCACACCAAAGATCCCCAAACCCAAATGCCTCTCTCATACCCTCGGAGCGAAGGGAAACCTTGAGAGTGGGCGGAAAGAAGGTTACCGCCTGGAGGGACACTGGGGCTCAAGTGTCAACTATCCACCAATCCCTAGTGGACCCCAAACTCATCAACCCAGAGGCTACAGTAACAATTCAACCCTTCGTGTCACAATCTGTAACCTTGCCTACAGCCACGTTGCATGTCCAGTACAAGGGCTGGTCAGGAATGTGGACTTTTGCAGTCTATAACAATTATCCCATTCCCATGCTGCTGGGGGAAGATTTGGCCAACCATGTGAAGGTAGCCAAGAGGGTGGGAATAGTCACCCGCAGCCAGGCTAAGCAAGCTTTCACCCCCATCCCTGTTCCTGAGCCGTCCACCAGGGCCCCGTCTGTGTTACCGGAGACCCAGACAAAGGTGGAGGAACTGGATCCTCTGCCAACGACTGCAACAGCCGTAGTGGATCCAATCCCAGAGACCCAGCCAAAGCCAGTCCCAGAACCGGAACTGGCAACGCAACCAGCACCAAAACCATTGCCAGCCCTGAGTCCAGCGCTTGCAAACCCATCTACAACTCCAATGCCAGAGGGCACCAGCGAGCCTGAACTGGCAGAAGCAGCAGATAACCCTACCCAAGAGGCTCAGCCAGAGCCTGAGATACCACATAGTGCACCAGCGGACAGCGGTTCACAGTCAATGGAAACAGCCCCAGCACCTGCATCGCTTCCAGAGGGACCAAGCCCCAGTCCACAGTCCAGGGAGGAACTGATGTCTCCAGCATCAAGGGAACAGTTCCAGGTCGAGCAGGAAGCAGATAACAGCCTTCAGAAAGCTTGGGCGGCGGCGCGGAGCACCCCACCGCCTCTCAGCTCTTCTAACCGATCCCGGTTTGTTGTAGAACAAGGACTTTTATACAAGGAAACTCTTTCTGGTGGGCACCAGGAAAACTGGCATCCTCAAAAACAGTTGGTAGTTCCCACTAAGTATCGGGTAAAGCTCTTGAGTTTAGCCCATGATCATCCCAGTGGCCATTCTGGGATAAACAGAACCAAGAACCGGTTGGGGAAGTCCTTCCACTGGGAGGGAATGGGCAAGGACGTTGCTAATTATGTCCGGTCTTGTGAGGTGTGCCAACGAGTGGGAAAGCCCCAAGACCAGGTTAAAGCCCCTCTCCAGCCACTACGCAGGCCCCTACATTTGTACCCTAAAGTTCAAAGTGGGAATCTCAGTCCTGACAGGAGGGGTGCGGGCTCTGGGCTGGGGCAGTGGGGGTTGGGGTGCGGGAGAGGGTGAGGAGTTGGCGTTTACCTTGGGTGGCTCCTGAAAGCGACCTGCACACCCCTTTGGCAGCAGCTCCTAGGCTGGGGAGCCAGGGGGTCTCCACACACCGCTGCCCGCAAGCACCACCCTTGCAGCTCCTGTTGGCCGCAGTTCCTGGCCAACGGGAGATGCGGAGTCCGCGCTTGGGGCGGGGGCAGTGTGGGGCTGCAGGAACGTGCTGGCCGCTTCTGGGAGTGGCACGGAGTGAGGCCAGGCAGGAAGCTGCTTAGTCCCACTGCGCTGCTGGTGGTGGTGGCAGCAGCTGGGAGCCTGCAGGCCCTTTTAAATCGCCTGGGGATAGCAGGCGGGGCCAGGAGATGCTCCAGGGCAGGTGCGTGGGGACGGCAAGCAGGGCCGAGGAGAGACCTGGCCCCAAACATTGGTGGAGCTGGGCCCCCAGGCCCTGAATATTCCTGGAGCATGGGCACCATGGGCCAATACAACTCGCTGCCCCTGTATTTGGCTAGTAAACAAGGGTAGCTTCTATTAAACACTGCATGGTAAAGATAAAGTTAATAAATTAAATTGGTTATTAATTAGGGAAGCTTCTAAAAGAAGATATATGGTCTTTTAAATGCTTTAAAGTATTTTCTTAAATAGTAAGAAACTAACTAGACATTTGGGATCATTTACTACCCACTCCTTCCACACAGAACTCAATGCAGATTAATGCAAAATTCAGTCTGGTGAACAGCAAGATGCATTCCCCTTTAGAAAGCAGTAGCCAGGGAAAAGACGGAGGGCAGGAAGAGTAAACATACAAGCAAAGGAGGAAATTTTGTTTAAAAAAATAAACAGCCTGACATGTAGGGGGGTTATTGGCAAAAACACTTGACTACAAAATGAGTGAGGATGTACAAAAGGAAAGTCAAAGAAACAGCAAAAAGCAGGGGGAAAGATTCCATGTAATGCTGATAAAAGAGAATATAGCTTCTGATATACTATCACAGTTTTGCCATTCACTTAAATGGAGCCAGGATTTCATCTAATGAATCTATATGCTTATATGTCCCCCAGCATACCAGTATCCGAACACCTCCTCTATTGGAAAATAGAAATAATAGTGTGGTCTCTCTCTTTCTCCCCAGCCCGTAGGAGATATAACTTGAATAGTTGATAGGGTTTATGTGTTTACTGAGCAAACGGGGGTAAAGCTAAGCAGAAGGGATGAACATTGGATTTCATTGTAAACATGGTGAGATTAGTTGTCATTCTGACTTCTGGTAGCGAGTTCCATTGTCTTGGTCTAGCTCCTGTAAAGTTTGGCCTCCCATGTTGTTTGATCATTTCATTGCTCCAGTGAGACACAGTTGTCATGGGAAGTCATGGCCATGGAAGTGATCTCTCAAGTAGACAGGGCCAGTTCCATGGAAAGCTTTGAATTTCAGGTTAGAAACCTTGAACTGTGGAGCTGGTGCAGAGTATTGCACAAAGGGGATGTATTTCACAGCAACCCATTTTGCTAAACAGATCTGCTGATGCATTTTGTAACAGTTGTTTATTCCAGTTATGTTTCTTGTATATTTGTGTATAGTACTTTCATATTTTATGCTTTATGTGTGGGAGTCCAAAGATTCCCTATGAGAAAACAATGATGAAGGTTGTGAGGTATTATATCAGAGTCCTTGCCCTTGTGGATGTTGAAATCTCCTGAGATGAGTCTTGTGAACCATGTCACCATGTGAGAGAGCATCTGTATCAGCTTCTCTGGGAAGCCTGGGGGTGCCTGTAAAGCTTGTGCAGGGGTTGCAACTGTGACTAGTTTCTTGCACTGCCCACTAGAATTGGTTGAAAATTTTCCAACAGAACAATATTCTATTAGAAAATGCTGATTCAAGAGAACTGAAACATTATGTAGGAACATGTTGATTCTGTCAAAGTCTGCCTGCCTAGTTTCCTGCCAGTACAGACTCTCCCAGTTCTCTGACTCCCCAGGCAGTTGCTTTCTTGGCTTGCCCAGCTCCCTAGGCAACTCTTGGAATTAAGCAAGGAACAAGCAAAAACGTTAGCATCTTTTTATTTTGCACGTAACTGCATAAACAGAAAATGCACAAAGACAGTGGATGTAATACCAATTTTTAAAATGCATAGTAAGCTAGAGGCCCCTTAATTACAAATCAGTAATCTTATTTATGTCTTATGAAAATACTGGGTTCATGTATTAGGGATGAAATGAAATGTTTCACTTATAAGTATATAACAGGAGTTAGGCACTTGCCAACATGTGTTCACTAAGAATAAGCCTGACTGATTTCTTTAAAGAAGTGACAAAGCATATGTAGGAAGGCAGGGCAGTGTATGTGAGTTACTTGGATTTCAGTGAAGTCTTTGATAAGGTATCACCTAGGAAGCTTCTAGACAAGATACAAAAATGTAAGCTTCATTGCTAACATAGCAAGATGGATTGAAAGTTGGTTTGCAGGAAGGGTTCAGAGATTTATTGTTAAAAGGCCAAATTCCTCCCTCACCTAATTTCACTGAAATCAGTGGTAGAAGACCAAGGAAGAATTCTCGAAGTGATGTTCTAGAAAGCTATAAATTGGGAGCAATGACATTTTGCATATTCATAATGACTTGAAAAATGGAAGGAGTTGCATTGTGTTTTAGCCACTCACGGTGCAATTATGAAAATGAAAACCACACAAATTAAAAGCATATAGATATATTTTTTCCTACTCTTTAAAATATAATACAAAAATAATATATTTAGAATTTTAATGCAAAAAAATGGTCGGCACTAAAATAGTAAAAGCCCTTTTCCTTTTTCTTTTGCAGGCATTTAGTGTGATTGCCATGTTTAATGTAATGAAGTTTTCAATTGCTATCTTACCTTTCTCAGTGAAAGCAGCAGCAGAAGCTAAAGTTTCCCTAACAAGATTGAAGGTAAAGCAGAGTTTTAAAATATTTGGGGAATTTTCTAGATAAGTGCAAACAAGGGCTTACCTATATAGGGAGTTATTCTGGAATAATTATTCCTAATTAACTCCCTATATGTACATACCTTATTCTAAATTAGCTTAATCCACTTCCAAAGTGGTTAAAGTTGGCCAGAATAAGAATCTTCTTAAATCAGAGCATCCACACAAGAAGTTAATCAGAAATAGCTTTTCTGTTTTAATTCACATTAACGGAATTAATTTCTCAGTGCAGACAATCCCTTAATGTAGATTATATTTTTACTTCTTGTTCAGAGCAATGGAAAGACTCCCATTGACTTCAGTGATTTCAGGCATTATAACAGGCTTTAGTTAGTAAATAAAAGAAAACTATACTAAGCTACATACCTAATTCTAAAGAGAAAACTAAAAATGTGTATCTCAAAAGTAGAATTAAAAACAGAATAATTATCCATCAAATAAGCCACCACTTCCTTCTTCCTCTGTTATTATTATTAGTATTGCGGCTGCACCTAAGAGACCTCAACCAGGACCAGGGCACTATTTTGCTAGGTGCTGTACAAACAAAAATATAATGAAGCAAGAGAAAAGAAGAAAGATTAAAAGAATCTGTTTCCTGTTAGAGTGCACTGGAAATAGTGAGTTCTTAAATTATTTTAAAAAAATGGGAGCTAACCTAAAAGTTATTGTTGAACCAACTGTTAAGTGAACCAATATGTTTATATATATATAAAGAATGGGCTGTCGAGCGATTAAAAATTTAATCGCAATTAATCGCACTGTTAAACAAGAATGGAATATCATTTATTTAAATAGTTTGGATGTTTTCTACATTTTCAAATATATTGATTTCAATTACAACACAGAATACAAAGTGTACAGTGCTCAGATTGTTTATTTTTGATTACAAGTATTTGCAATGTAAAAAAACAAAAGAAATAGTATTTTTCAATTCACGTAATACAAGTACAGTAGTGCAATCTCTTTATCATGAAAGTTGAACTTAAAAATATAGAATTATGGGGAAAAAACTGCATTCAAAAATAAAACAATGTAAAATTTTAGATCTGCAAGTCTACTCAGTCCTACTTTTTGTTCAGCCAATCACTCAGACAAACACGTGTGTTTACATTTGCAGGAGATAATGCTGCCCGCTTTTTGTTCACCTGAAAGTGAGAATAGGCATTCTCATGGCACTGTTGTAGCCGGCGTCACAAGATATTTAAGTGCCAGATGCACTAAAGATTCATATGTCCCGTCATGCTTCAAACAGCATTCCATGGGACATGTGTCCATGCTGATGACGGGTTCTGCTTAATAACGATCAAAAAGAGTTTGGACAGATGCACGTTCATTTTCATTATATCAGACAAATGCCTCCAGCAGAAGGTTGATTTTCTTTTTTGGTGGGTCGGGTTCTGTAGTTTCTACATTGGAGTGTGGCTCTTTTAAGACTTCTGAAAGCATGCTTCACACCTCGTCCCTCTCAGATTTTGGAAGGCACTTTAGATTCTTAAACCTTGGGTCAAGTGCTATAGCTATCTTTAGAAATCTCACATTGGTACCTCCTTTGCATTTTGTCAAATCTGCAGTGCAAGTGTTCTTAAAATGAACAACATGTGCTGGGTCATCATTTGAGACTGCTATAACATGAAATCTATGGCAGAATGCGGGTAAAACAGCAGGGGACATATAATTCTCCCCCAAGGAGTTCAGTCACAAATTTAATTAATGCATTATTTTTCTAACGAGCGTCATCAGCGTGGCTGCATGTCTTCTGGGATGGTGGCCAAAGCATGAAAGGGCATACGAATGTTTAGCATATCTGGCATGTAAATACCTTGCAATGCCAGCTGTAAAAGTACCATGAAAATGCCTGTTCTGACTTTCTGTGACATTGTAAATAAGAAGAGAGCAGCATTATCGCCTGTAAATGTAAATTAACTTGTTTGTCTTAGCAATTGGCTGAACAAGTAATAGGACTGAGTGGACTTATTGGCTCTGAAGTTTTACATTGTTTTGTTTTTGAGTGCAGTTATGAAAAAAATCTACATTTCTAAGTTTCACTTTCATGACAAAGAGATTGCACTACAGTACTTGTATGAGGTGAATTGCAAAATACTATTTATTTTGTTTATCATTTTTACAGTGGAAATATTTGTAATAAAAATATACACTTTGATTTCAGTGACACCACAGAATACAATATATATGAAAATGTAGAAAAACATCCAAAATATTTAACAAATTTCAATTGGTATTCTATTGTTCAACAGTGTGATTTAAACCAGCCCTTATTTTTTACATATAATATATATATTTAAAAAATATTACCTTATACAAGCTCTGAAATTTTCTGATTTCCAGTGCCTTCTTATGGGACAACTGATTGGATTAGTTCTACTTTGTTTCACGTAATGTGGCTATCATAGAAATGCCTGCCCTCAGTGAAAGAGAAATTAACCCCATTCACTGAATGGAGATACTGAAACAGCAGCAGATATTTCTAAAAAAATATTGTATGTATATATATATATAAAACAAATCTCAAGAAATGTTATGTAGCAAATAGGTCTCTAAGGTCCTGATTCTGAAAACAATTGGGCCTCCCACATGCCAAAGGATTTACATGATGCTTCTCTTTGTATTAGAACTAGTCAGTGGACTTTTACTGTAACTAAACAAATTATTTGTTCATGGTGAACCGCAAATGGTTCAGAGGATCAGCGCACAAAAGCTCAAATGTTTATCCAAATTCTTGAATCCCTAAGAGTGAAAATCTCTTAAGAATATTTTTTGCAGTATTTCTAAAGCAATATTTGCACTGAATCTGCTTCCCACTGCTTTTTTGCACTGATTCTGCTTCTATACTAAATAGTTTGCCCAAATTTCACCACATTTCATCAACATGTTATTAGCAGTCAGCTCTATGCTGGATTAATAAAAAAATAATAATATTTTTTCACTTTTCATACTTTGATAAATAAATGGCATTCTTAATTTTATCTCTCTTATTTTAGAAAATTCTCCTAACTGAAATTCCTCCTGATTATGTAAAGCAACTGAAAAATTCAGAAAATGCTGTGGTAATGGAAAATGCTACACTGTCTTGGGAACGTCTGAATGAACACAGCAGAAAGAACAATAATGAAAACAGTATGAATGGGAAGAGTGCTTATAAATACCAACCAAAACCAGAGCCTGTCCTTCCTCACTCTGAGACATCAATCAGAGAAACAGGAAAAGAGGGTAGTGCAGCAATTGCTTTATACAACTTAAGCTTTACTGTGAAGAAGGTAAGTTTGTCTTAAATATTCTTTCTAAAAAGAATATTTTTTACAATCTGCCTGCAAGGATTTGGGTGCCCTGGTTCCCTTGCTATCTCTGCCTTGCACTGCCCTACTGAGCTAAGGAACAAAGATTTCAATTCTCCTTCTTTCCCCAGACACATACCTTTCCTTGCCCAGCACAGGCTTTCTAAAGCACCCATTAGCCCACGAATAAATTATTATTTGTACTGCAGTAGTGCCTAGGAGTCACAGTCATGGATCAGTATTCTATTGTTCTAGATATAAACACAGAATATGGTCTATAAAGTGCATATCTCAATACCAAACAATTACTGATTTTTATAAATAAATTGCATATTCAAGCCTTCATTTATCCACCAGTCACCAGAATAGAGAAGTTTTTTGTAAATTCCTTACATTAATGAAAAGGCTACAGCACTGTACACAGTAAAAACAAATTTTAAAAAAAATTACATCACTGCATTATTTAAAATACCACTTATATAGGCTCCTATCAATCCAAATACAACACCTTTAACTTTGTCTTCTTGGGGGTAAAATATGCATTATGGCACTGATACAGGAAAGCACTTTATCTACATGCTTAAAATTAAATGCTTAGGAGGTCTTCCTGAATAAGGATGCTTTCCTGAATTGGCAGGTGTGACAGGACATGAAATATCTGTGGCATGATCGCAGAACAGTAGGCAACGTGACATGAGAAATTTCTCTCTTTACAAATATAGATCAACTATCTGCAAAATATGTCTCTTTGTAGGGAAAGATCTTGGGAATTTGTGGAAATGTTGGAAGCGGAAAGAGCTCAGTCATATCAGCTATTCTAGGACAGGTACGCTAATCACTGTAGAATAACTTCCATAATTATTTTTTATTTTCCTTTTGCATGAGAAATACATATTTAATTGAATGTTTTGGTACTGTTTGTTCTAGTACTGGGGCTGTCAATTACTCACAGTTAGCTCATGTGATTAACTCAAAAAAATTATTCACGATTAATCGCAGTTTTAATTGCACTGTTAAACAATAGAATACCAATTGAAATGTATATAATATTTTGGATGTTTTTCTACATTTTCATATATATTGTTTTCTGTGTTGTAACTGAAATCAAAGTGTATATTATTTTTTATTACAAATATTTCCACTGTAAAAATGATAAACGAAAGAAATAGTATTTTGTAATTCACCTCATACAAGTACTATAGTGCAATCTCTGTCATGAAAGTACAATTTACAAATGTAGATTTTTTTGTTACATAACTGCACTCAAAAACAAAACAATGTAAAATTTTGGAGCTTACAAATCCACTCAGTCCTACGTCTTGTTCAGCCAATCGCTAAGAAAAACAAGTTAGTTTACATTTACAGGAGATAATGCTGCCCTCTTCTTATTTACAATGCCATCCGAAAGTCAGAACATTTTCATGGCACTTTTGTAGCTGGCATTGCAAGGTATTTACATGCCAGATATGTTAAACATTCATATACCCCTTCATACTTTTGCCACCATTCCAGAGGACATGCACCCATGCTGATGACACGCGTTAAAAAAATAATGTGTTAATTAAATTTGTGACTGAACTCCTTGGGGAGAATTGTATGTCCCCTGCTCTGTTTTACCTGCATTCTGCCATAGATTTCATGTTATAGCAGTCTCAAATGATGACCCAGCACATGAAGAACACTTGCACTGCAGATTTGACAAAACACAAAGGAGGTACCAATGTGAGATTTCTAAAGATAATTACAGCACTTGATCCAAGGTTTAAGAATCTAAAGTGCCTTCCAAAATCTGAGAGGGACGAGGTGTGGAGCATGTTCTCAGAAGTCTTAAAAGAGCAACACTCCAATGCAGAAACTACAGAATCCGACCCACCATCCATGTCCCATGGAATGCTGGTTGAAGCATGAAGGGACATATGAATCTTTAGTGTATCTGGCACGTAAATATCTTGCGAAACTGGCTACAACAGTGCCATGCGAACTCCTGTTCTCACTTTCAGGTGACATTGTAAACAAGAAACAGGAAGCATTATCTCCTGCAAATGTAAACAAACTTGTTTGTCTGAGTGATTGGCTGAACAAGAAGTAGGACTGAGTGGACTTGCAGGCTCTAAAATATTACATTGTTTTATTTTTGAATGCAGGTTTTTTTACATAAAAATTCTACATTTGTAAGTTCAACTTTAATGATAAAGAGATTGCACTACAGTACTTGTATTAGGTGAATTGAAAAATACTATTTTACTAATACATCCAAAAATATTTAAATAAATGGTATTCTATTATTGTTTAACTGTGCGATTAATCGCGCAATTGATTTTTTTGATCATCTGATTGATTGCGATTGATTTTTTAAATTGCTTGACAGCCCTATCTAGTACATTGGTTTTGTTAGCTATTTTGAAAAAGGCTGGCGCTGACTCTTAGGTTCTGAAACTATGTTGGCTGAGTTTCTCTTAAGCTGCTTTTGGATGAAGTATTCAGTTATGTATTTGAACGTAACTACTGCCTGTCCTTTAGGTATGTGACATTAAGAAATGTGTGTTGGGATCAGAGTTTTCTTTTGATCTTTAGGGCCAAAAAAGAGAAACTGAGCAAATTAATAACCACCCTCAAAAGATGAAAGACTGATGTGGGGGTCTCAACATGAGAATAAGAAATTCATGTTATGGCTAAGATTTGCAAATATAGGAACCTAAAGTTAGGCACCCAAATAAATGGGCTGATTTTTAAAAGTGACAAGCACTCACTAACTCTCACCAATACAGCTGGCCAGAATGGATTTTCAATTCCATACAGAATTACAAGGTTTTGGAAAAATTTTCATCCCAGATTGGGATGAAAATCCAAAAACTTGAAATTTTTCACAGATCTGGAAATCTGCAATATTTAGTTTCAGATGCCCCAAAACATGCCTGAAACAAAATAAGTTCCCTGGGCTCCCAGGCTCCACAGTTGCTCACTTGGCAGTCGGCCAAGGAAGCCCTGGCAGGATGCTGAGGAATCAGGGTTAATTGAGGAGCCTAGATTCCCCAGCAGCCCACCAGTTGGGATCCTGAGGACCCTGGGAATTGGGCAGGGAGATAGGAAATCAGGTAAGTTTCCATTGGAAATCTGCCTGGTTTCCATCAAAGTTTCCATTGGAAATCTGCCTGGTTTCCATCAAAATTTCGTTGGAATCATGTTACTGTGGAATATTCTGTTTTTGACAAATTAGCATTTTCCACAGGAAAAGGGTTCTGTTGGAAAATTTCTGACCAGATCTACTCATTTATTCTAACCCTGCCCTACACAGGAGAGAAACTCCTCAAAGTTCAAGAACAATTCACACAATGGTAACTATGGCCACTCGCAGTTATTTTATCACTCACTTAGCCCTCCACTTCTCAGCTATTCCTGAAAAGGACCAGGGAGGTAAAAAGGGCACCATAGAGGAGTGGTTACAAGAGCTTTTGGGTGAATGGCCAAAAGAACTGCGGGTCCTTCTTAAGTCATGTTCTGGATACCTGTTATTTATACAGTGAAGAATTACACTCATAACACATTAGCAAAATGACCATCCTTGCTGATTGTACAGTATTTTGAGTCAGGTTATAATGATGATTAGAAGACCTCTATACATTTTTTTTTTAATTGTACAATCTATTTGTTTCAGATGTACTTGTATGATGGGACAGTAGGTATTGATGGAACATTAGCTTATGTGTCACAACAAGCATGGATATTTCATGGAAATGTTAGGCAGAATATATTATTTGGAGAAGAATACAATGAAGAAAGGTAATTATTGAAATATTGAAACCTTACCAATACTTATTTACTCTAAGTATAAGCTTCCATATTTGACAGATGAGCTTACATACGTGTACACACACACACACACACACACACACACACAAACACACACGTCTTCTATTGTATGTTCCCTTTTGTGACTAGGGCCCAAAGAGTCTGAACATGTGGTTTCCCTCACTCTATTTGATCCCATGACTAACGGGGAGGAGAGGGTATTATTTGACTTTCACCATTGCCTTTATTCTGGTTCATTTCCGCTAGAACACCTATAATTAATCATGGCCCCATGCATAAGTACACCACAGGGTATCACACTTCTGAGTTCCAATGCTCCTATCCACACCCAATGAAACTTTGTACTCTGCTGCAACCATCAATGCCAAATATTATCTTCCAAGACATTAACTCCACAACCAGTCATCAGTGACTGCTGAGACGAGATGTATTCAACATTCTCAGTCACAAGATATATAGTTTTCAGAGTAGCAGCCGTAGTCCACGAAAGCTTATGCTCTAATAAATTTGTTAGTCTCTAAGGTGCTACAACTACTCCTGTTCTTTTTGAAGATATATAGTATCACCTCTTTGATGCTCCCAGCCTCAGTTAGCTTTAGAACTAAAACTTCCAGGTCTCTCTCATATATGGACTTCAGATATTGCCAATTGAAGGATCAGGCTAATCAGTTATTTTAATTAATTTGTATAACTCAAAAGGCAAATGGACTATTTAAAAAGTTACGTTAAATTAATGTTAGGCTATAAATGGCCATTACTTTCTTTGTGCTGACCTAGACTGCTGGATATTTTAATTTTTCAGGACTGGTATTCACACATTATAATGATGATTAAATCATCACTTTACTCCTGTTGTCATGTACCATGTGTTCAAATTTCAGCTTCAATAGCTTGTGACTAAAACTCAGAAGAAAATACGTGTGTTAAATTTGCCATAAGCTAAATAATAGAAATATCCCCAGAAATCAAAAGCAGCAGTTCATAAGTTCTCATATTATTAACTGATGCAGTGCAGTCAGTGTATATTGCATTTAGTTTTGTGAGACTATTTAAAAGGGTTTTTTTTTAATTAGTTATAAACAACTAGGAAATGTATGGAATTCACTTTCTCTATTGGTGTTGAGTCTCTGCTCTCTACGCAACATTAAGACTAAGAGGAAACCACAAGGGCAGACTGGGGGGTCCATATAACCATATTTACTACCTATAATCAAACATGCAAGGCCTAGTACATATATATGCTGCTGATGTGTTAGGTGTCTCCTGCAGTAGAAGACAGGCAGGTCCACTAGGCCCCCCCCAAACTATTTAAGGGGATACCAACCAATTGGTCTGTCAGTATTATTCTGTTTATCTTCAGGACATGGTGTAAAGCTCATCTAGTTACTTAGGCCCAGATTTTAAAAGATATTTTGGCACTGCTGCACTCTAACTTGCAAGGCCCTAAATGATTTAGATGACTAAGTTCTATTCACAGAGTCAATTGGACTTAGGCTCCTAAGTGCCTAATGGTATTTAGGTGCCTAAAGATGCAGATAGATGCCAAGTAGGATTTTCAAAAGCACCTAACTGCCTAACTTCCATTGAAATCATGCCTGGCCTAGACACTTTTGAAAATGGAACTTAGACCCCATAATGGTGAGCAGAGCAATACCTAAATACCTTTAAAAATCTGGGCCTCAGGACTCATTTGTGTCTTAAAGGCACAGCTCTTCCCGGCATGAGTGGGAGGTGCACCATTCCAGGGGAAGCACTAGGAAACATTCTGCCTTAGTGAAGTAAAATGCCTTCTAGCACTTCTGATGTGCAAGGGGAATACACCCTTCTGTGAGTGCAGCATATTCCCCAGTACCCACTGGGTCCTACACTATGAGCTCGTGATATGGGCAAGGCCAAGCTTTCACCTCTTTTTTCAGGGCCGACCGACAACATTTTGGCACCTGAGGAGGGGAGCTCAAATGACGCCCCCATGCCCCCTCGCTTGGGCCAAAACTTTGAAAAGTCTCAATTCTGCCTTCTTCCTGTTCTACTCCTCTCATGGTACTGCTCTGCTACCTACCCCAACAGAGGAGAACTAACAATTTAAAATGCCTTGTTCAAAAATTTTAAGTAACACAACTTTCAAATGCCTGAACAACAAATGGAACTTTTCTTGTCTGCATAGTAAACACTGGCATTTTTATCTGTTTGAATAATTGAAGTGGTGCTTTCCGTGCCTTCTTGGTTGCAAAGATTTGAACTGCTTCTGAAGGTCCACAGTCTGGGCCAGCTCATGCTCTACTGAGATGGTTGCAAGGCCGACCAGCCTCTCCTGTGTCATTGTGGCGCGTAGATGTGTTTTTATTAACTTCAGCTTGGAGAAGCTGCGTTCTCCACTGGCAACTGTTACAGGAAGTGTTAGAAGTATGCGCAGAGCAACAAAAGCATTTGGAAAGAGGGTGGTCATCTTATTTGTGCACATACATTCCAGAACAGCCTTTGGAGTCAATCCTGCTGAAATGTATCTTGAAAGGCCTTTTAGTTCATCACCTAAATCACTCGCATCAATATCGCGCATGTCATCATGTGTCAACACTGCCTCTAGTGCCCTGCATTGCTGGTGTAGGTCTTCTTCAGGTATAGTGAGGAGTTTTGGAATATCATAGAACATCCCAAATATACTTCTGTGTTCCTTGAGCTGCATGAAACATTCTTCAACTGACTGTATTGCACAATCTAGCACCTGGTTAAAGAATTCAACTTTGAATTGTTGTTTGGGGTCTTTTATGGGATTATCCTGTGCCTCGTAATCAAAATGTCTTCTTCTTCGGTGACTCTTGTATTCTTGAATGGGTGGGAAAAAGGCTTCAGTGTGAAGTTCCTCTGCCAACTTCTGTGCACTCTTCAGAATGTTTTGAATCCCTCATCTGACCGGTAAGACTGTAGGTATGACTTTGCTTTGTCCCGTTGTTCCATTGCTCCAGATATATCAAGGTCAACACCTTGGACTCTCTTGCTTACAACATTTATTTCAAACAGTATGTCATGCCCCAACACTAAGCCACAAAGAAATTTGAAGTTATGTATGTTTCTGGTGATTCCATTTCCCTCTGCCACTGTTCTTCCATGAACAGTTCCTGTCATAGATGTTGCCATAGTTGCCATTCTGGAGGATAATGCTATCTTCCCAATTTGGTGTTTGATAGGCTTTATTGCCTCCACTCAACTTTCCCATCCTGTGGCACTCAGTGGTTTCAGTGTCAGAGAGGATGTTCCCAGATGTTGCTTCAAAATTTGCCATCGATGAGTTGATGCAGAGAAAAATACATAAATGCATTGAATTACATTAAAAAATTCAGCAGCCTCACTAGAAGCTGACACTGCATCACTCACCACCAAGTTCAATGAATGAGAACTGCATGGGACAAAAAAAGTTCAAGGGTTTAACTCTCGGCTCCATGTCTCCACTCCTCTTTTTTTTTCCTCTCATGTTGGCACCATTATCGTAGCCCTGACCTCTCATGTCAGCTATTGCAATTCCCATATCTTCCAGCTTTTTAAGAAGCCTTGTAGTATCATCAATGTCAATAAATTCTAGAAAATTCTCTCTGACAGTCACCATTGCAGGGACATTTTCACTAGGTTCTGTTGTTGTTACAAAACGCACCATTAAAGTCATTTGTTCCATATGGCTGATGTCAGGGTTGCAATCCAGAATAACAGAGTAATATCTTGCTGACTTCAGATCTGCCACAATCTTCTGTTTGACTTTTGTTGCCAGTAACTGTATGATCTCATTTTGAATTGTTTTTCCAAGGTAGTGGCATGTGTACATTTCTTGCGTGGTGACTCTTCTGAGGCCTGGTCCACACTAACCTCCCACTTTGAACTAAGGTACGCAAATTCAGCTACGTTATTAACATAGCTGAATTCGAAATACCTTAGTTCGAACTTACTGCGGGTCCAGACGCGGCAGGCAGGCTCCCCCGTTGATGCCGCATACTCCTCTCGCCGAGCTGGAGTACCGGCGTCGACAGCGAGCACTTCCGGGATCAATCCCAGAAGATCGATTGCTTACCGCCGGACCCGGAGGTAAGTGTAGACCTACCCTTAGATGCTCCTGGAGTACAGCATCAAACTTGGCCATCAGCTCCACAATTTTAAGGAAAAGTTTGGCCAATGTACATAGCAGAGGGGCATTGCTGGCACATGATGGCATATATAACATTGGTGGACGTGCAGGTGAATGAACCGGTGATGTTGTAGCTGATCTGGTTAGGTCCTGTGATGGTGTTGCTGGTGTAGATATGTGGGCAGAGTTGGCATCGAGGTTTGTTGCATGGATTGGTTCCTGAGTTAGAGTTGTTATGGTGCGGTGTGTGGTTGCTGGTGAGAATATGCTTAAGGTTGGCAGGTTGTCTGTGGGCGAGGACTGGCCTGCTTCCCAAGGTCTGTGAAAGCGAGGGATCATTGTCCAGGATGGGTTGTAGATCACTGATGATGCGTTGGAGAGGTTTAAGCTGAGGACTGTAGGTGATGGCCAGTGGAGTTCTACTGGTTTCTTTCTTGGGCTTGTCTTGTAGCAGGAGTCTTCTGGGTACACGTCTGGCTCTGTTGATTTGTTTCCTTATTTCCTTGTCTGGGTATCGTAGTTTTGAGAATGCTTGGTGAAGACTTGTAGGTGTTGGTCTCTGTCTGAGGGGTTGGAGCAGATACGGTTGTACCTCAGTGCTCAGCTGTAGACGATGGATCGTGTGGTGTGTCCGGGATGGAAGCTGGAGGCATGAAGGTAGGCGTAGCGGTCGGTGGGTTTTCGGTATAGCGTGCTGTTAACGTGACCATCACTTATTTGTACTGTGGGGTCTAGAAAGTGGACCTCCCGTGTAGATTGGTCCAGGCTGAGGTTGATGGTGGGGTGGAAGCTGTTGAAATCGTTGTGGAATTCTTCCAGAGTCTCCTTCCCCTGGGTCCAAATGATGAAGATGTCGTCAATGTAGCATAGGTAGAGGAGGGGCGTGAGTGGATGAGAGCTGAGGAAGCGTTGTTCCAAGTCAGCCAAAAAAATGTTGGCATATTGTGGGGCCATGCAGGTGCCCATGGCGGTGCCACTGGTCTGGAGGTATATATTATCACCAAATTTGAAATAATTGTGCGTGAGGATAAAGTCACAGAGCTCAGCAACAAGTTGTGCTGTGTCATCATCAGGGATACTGCTCCTGACAGCTTGTATGCCATCTGTGTGTGGGATGTTTGTGTAGAGAGCCTCCACATCCGGGGTGGAAGCTGGAGGCATAAAGGTAGGCATAGCGGTCGGTGGGTTTTTGGTATATGGTGGTGTTAATGTGACCATCGCTTATTTGTACTGTGGGGTCTAGGAAGTGGAACTTTTAAGGAAGTTTCCGTTGTTTGGCACATACAGCTGATGTGAAGTGCCATGCAGCGCTAGGGTTTTGGGTAGCAAGCAATGAGCCTTTTCAGAACATTTTGCCAGTAAAGAGAGACGATGCAATCTTCTCTTGATGCTGATCATCTATGGTGGCCTTGAACTTTAGTCTCATCTCAAGCTTTTTCCACCTATGGAATACTCTCTGGTGATTTGCTGCCTTCTCATGGCATGCCAGATTTCTAGCCAGATTTTACAGTCCTTTGTTCCTGTAGAACCCAATGTGGCTGGAAGAGTTTGCAACAAAAACAGTATGCAGCATTCTGGGTTTTTGAGTACATAAGCCATGGCCTCTCCACTTTGTCACCATTGGGGATTTTACACCAGTAATGTGTTGGATGGAAACTTCTATTTTCATTGTCCTTGGGGAACATGAAGTTTTTCACTTGTTGTGGCCCATGCAGTAGAAGGAAGTCCCTCAGGCTACTGCTCAAGTGGGTCCACAGTCCTGGATCATCTAGACTTAAGGAACTAAACTCAGCAGCAGCTGTTTCTTGCGCCTCCACCACACTCTTCTTTGATCTACACTTTTCTTCAGGAATGTGCATGGTTACATACATTTGAGATGGAGATATGGATGGTGCAGTAGCTGCCAAGTCACCTGCACTCTGTCTAACTGGAAGATCAGGCATCTCCTCACCACTCACATCCTCACTGGGGCCGGAAGACTCACCGTGAACATTTGTGTCTATGGCCTGGTCCACACTAACCCCCCACTTCGAACTAAGATACGCAACTTCAGCTACATGAATAACGTAGCTGAAGTCGAACTATCTTAGTTCGAACTTACCGCGGGTCCAGACATGGCAGGCAGGCTCCCCCTTCGACTCCGCGTACTCCTCTCGCGGAGCAGGAGTACCGGTGTTGACGGCGAGCACTTCCGGGATCGATCCCAGATCGATTGCTTACCGCTGGACCCAGAGGTAAGTATAGACCTACCCTATGTATCTCAGGAGAGCTCCTTCCTGCTTAGATAGAAAAGCTTCCTTTGCTTTCTTTCTTTTTCTGAATGCTGCCCCAGAGGGCCATTTTTTTCTTTCACTCATGACTGCTGTTCTGTGCCAGCTATCGTGGCTCTCAACACTGAATTGAAGGGGACAAATAAGCAGGCTGGTAGCAGGGCCTGAGTGAGGGAAGATATCAGTGTCTTAAGGGCCTAACTGGCTCCTATTACTTCAGTTGACTGTCTGTTCTCCTCAAATGGGTTCAGGGAAGCAGCGGGAAACAGGAAGCTCCCTGAGAAGCTGGTGTTATTCAGTCCAGGCTCCTGGGGGTGCTAGAGAGGTACATAAGAGGCTTCTCCCCTCTCTCTCCCTGCAGCTCCTGCTGCTTTCTGTTATTCCCTCTCACCTTTTCTCCTGCCTACCTGTTATGTCTCTTGTGCCCTCCTTCTTCTAGCACAGCACTCCACCATCTCTGTGCATCTAGAGCTGAGAGAATACATATGCACCAGCAGCAGACACAATTTTCTACCCTCTGGGTCCTAGTGGCACCACTCCACAGTCTGGCACCTGAGGCGGCTGCCTCAGTTCGCCTCATGGTAAGGCCAGCCCTGTCTTTTTCTACTCCCTAGGGAGGAAGCAGTCCCTATGTTCTTCTGGCTTTGGACTGAGACTGCAGGGAAATGGGTTTTATTTTAGTTCATGTAGTGTGCCATGTATATGTTGTGCTTTGTACATAGACTTAGGACACATTGAATATGCCTACCAAGGTGCACACACCCCTCTCTTTTTACAGCCAAATCAGCTTTTAGCCCTTCCTTCCTGGTTCCATTTTTTTGTCCAAACAAGTCACAAAAGGAAAACAAAACTTCCAGCTGGGGCTTTCTACCCAACCACAATTAGCAGGGCTTCCCCCCAGGAATATCCCTTCTTCTGGGACTACTGTAGTAGACTGTCCCTTCCTGCAGATTCTCTCAGCTGTCCCACTGTTTTGCAGCTCTTTAATAGGGAACACCTATTTCCTTCACAGCTGCATTTGAATAGTGAATATGGCTGGCTGCCCCAGCCCTCTGGCCCTTAAAGGGGCAGGACAACCTGTTACACACCTGATGCACATGCCTCTCTCCTTTATATTCACATGGGCCACACATATCACACAACAGGTCACTTTAATATGTGAGAGGAGGCTTTTTAAATCCAAAATGGGAACAAATTAACTAAATTAGGAGACTTCAAACCAAAGAAATATGGAAAAATGTAGAAAATGTAGAAAATAAAGAGCCCTTGTAAATATCCATAAACTTTCCTCTGCATTCCTGCTACTTAACAATGCAGCATTGCATAAAACCAGCAAGTTCCCGTCCCTAAGTACTAACAAAAGCTACCTTTGTATTGATAATACTCTAGTTCCAACCTTGTTCAGCCATACTTTTATGGACAACAGATAGAGAATCCCTGTGCTTTTTTTTTTTTTTTTTAAAAAAGGACTTGTTCCAGTGTCTAACCTGCTAAATCTGGCTAGATGCTGGTGAGCAGCCATGCTTGTCAGATGTTCATTTTGCACAATACCTGCTATTGTCTTCAACCTGCCAATTCGTGAAGTTGAGCCATGTGGGAAATGGAATGAATTTGCCTGTCTATAAATTTCAGATAAATGTTTCCGTTAGACATCCCAGACATATGGTTTGTATTTAAAAATTCAAGAAGTTAATTTTCTTAAATAGTTTAGTAGCTATTTTATCAAAACATATAGACATAGAAATATCAGAAAAAGACATTTAATATCCATTTCTTATGGTATTCATATATTACAGCAATTTTTGAAGCAGCATATCAAATTCTATGGTTCTTCTTAAACTCCATTTACCAGTTCCTGAAAATGGCTCCAAAGAATACTGGGTTTAGATTATGAAGAGTTACATGTAGTTAAAAGGCAATAAGTATTCTAAGAATATACACAAATTAAACAAAAAAACCTTCTTTTACCATTAGTTTAGGTCAGTCATCAATAAACTAAATCATAAAATCATTAACAAGTACAGGGTTAAAGACTAAATAGGATTAAAAGATTATGAAAGTTTGGAAATGCCAGATCGATTGTTGCCCATGCAACCTTTAATTCGGCCCCTTGTACTATTTAAGTAAAGCACTTGCATATTAGCTTTCTTCAATATATATCTGGTTGCCATTCTTATCTTTGTGAAGTTCCATATTTCAACACTCAATACATGTTGACCAATATATTGAAAGGAATTAAATTAAACTGTAGTCAGAACATGTTTTTTGGTAATTAAACTTCAGTTTTACTACAACTTCTAAATGACTTTTTTAATTGTCTGACAGTGAAAACTGAGTAGGGATTCAGACCTATAATTTCCCATGTTTTTAAAAAAGCTGGAGGTATTCATAAAGTCTCAACCTCCAATTTGAAAGAAGCATGTAAACAATATGCATGAAAAGTAATTTTGTATCTGAGAAAAGTAACAATTACCCTTTGAAAATAAACAGTGTAACTTGCCACAGGACAAGTCCAAAAGAGCACAGTCAGCCTTCATTCCAGTTCCTCCTGGGCTCCTTCACTGTAATAATGTCATGGTTGTCTGAGGTAAATCAATTATCACAGGCAGCAGTTGCCATGACAACCAAGGCACTAGTGACTCTCCTCAAGTATGCAATTGAACTGGAGGGAGTGAGTGATGAATGTCTGATTAGCGCTGATGTCACAATGTTACTGCTCAGGCACCATCAGGGTGCAGCAAATGTGCGCTACATAGGGAAGAAAAACAGGGTTTCTGGTGTTTGTTTCCCCAAATTTCCTAAGAAACCAGCATACAAACACAAAATACAAATTGGAGATCGTCTCACAAACATATGAATTAGTAGCTGAAATTTGGTTCAAATTTCCCATGGCATGTTTACAATAAAGGGTTCTGAAAAAAGGAGAGACAGTGGGGTATAGGCCCTGTAAAACAACATTGGGATGCAACAACTGCAAGACCTTAATACAGTAGGTATTTTCTTCCAGGAGAACCAGAAGATTCTGAACATATAGTCACTACATAAATTTGGTAGGAACTAAACAATGTTTTATAAGGCATTTGGTGCAACTGATATGGACTACTGCTCATAGAAATAGGGCTGATAAATGAAATGTTAGTTGTTCTTTGCAAAATATGAAATGAAAGAAGAGCATAAGATTAATATTTGCAATATAATCTTACAGTAGTAAAAGAACAATTCCTTTTAATATCTGAGACCAGTTCTGGTAGGTAGACACCTAGCCCATCCTCTCCAGAAAGAAGAAGAAATTTTGCCTGTGTAGATTGTATATAAGATTGCACTTTATCCTTCTTGTTTTACAGTACAAAGTTTTAAACATTCAGAACCTGTCTTTCATTTACACTAAGGCCCCTTTACACTGCAGTGTAAAGGTGCCCCAAAGTGGCCATCAATGCAAATTTATGCCCTTTTAGATTTTAAACTTTCAGGGCAGGGACCATGTCCTTATTATGTTTGTACACAGCTGAGCACAATGGGGTAGAGCCTCTGGGTGCCACACAATTCAAATACATTATAATACTACTAATAAAGTAAGGCCTTTTTACACTGACAAAGTGGTGTAAAAACTCTTTAATGTAAATGAGAATCAGGTTCAGTATTTGGTTGGTCAAAAGGCTCAACCTATAGCAAGCAACTGTGATTCAGGGTTGAGAAATCCAAAATAATCTCAAATCTAATCTCAAATTCCTACATTTTTGGATTTGTATGTGAGGCTGGAATTGCAGAGTTGATGCTCTTGGTCTCAATTGGAGGTTGTAGAGTACAACACTATAAATCTGCTCATTTGATGATATTGTATAAGAATTTCAAAGGCAACTGTGTCACAGTATGATATAACAGTAACTTGTACACACAGAAAACAGGGGGAAAAGGGCTGGATCTGAATGAATGAATAATAGCCATGGTCACTGAATTATGGTTCAAATCAATGTATTTGCAACAAAGATGCTAGGGTAATTCAAAATGCATGAGATTTTGTGCTGAAGAAAATAATAGATTTTTAGAAATTAAACAATTCTGAACATTCATTCTTTAGGTACAATTATTCAATCCATGTGTGCAGTCTGAAGTCAGATATGGAAACTCTTCCTTATGGAGATTTGACTGAAGTAAGTCTCATTATGCAATCTAGTAAAATATTGGCACATATTATGGAGAGCTGTTAAACTCTCCATAGAAAAAAGTTGACAATAGAGTCCCATTATGTCCAATTTTCAACCCACTTTCACTCTGATTTACACACACCCCAAAAAAATTTCACATTCCACACCAAATCCCAGGCTAGATTTTTTTTCCTGGACATTTGTTTTAAAGTTTTAGAGAAAGGGGATTTCAAAATATTTTTAAAAAACTTATTTCTAGTTCTATGGTTGCACAAAAGAAATTTTACAAATATGAACTGAATGTAAATCATGCAGCACGGTCTTTCTAAGATTGCAGACAAGCTGAATACATCTTGGTAGTGTGATTATCCCACAACCCAAAGCTTACGGCCCCACTCTCCTAGGAGTAAAAAAATATTCTAATTGAGCCCCATCAAACTGCCAAGCTCCTATCCAGCTTCCTCCAACAGCTTCTACAAAGTAGTTCTGTGTTGTCAATTCAAAAATCTGCAACATACTGAAAACTGAAAATGTGGGGGCTGCATAAAGTATTTATTTATTAAACTTTTTCATTTTTTTTTTATAACAAACCAAACAAGTTCTAGGTGCCAACATATTAAACACGTACAAAAGTATTATACACCACAAAAGAGAAAATACCCCACAGTACTCATATTCCAACATATTAACTGCACTATTCCTAGCACACAAATTTTATGGCCCATATGAAAGCAGAAAAGAGACAAAGAGCAAAGGGGATAGGGAAGGATTATGGATTTATCTCCCGCCTCTTTTCATCCAGACCAGCATAAAATAAATGAATTTAATATAAAAATAAATACAGGGGCCACTGTATTCTTTGTATTATTCATATTTGCTTAACTAAAACCCTGTATTTTTAATGTTTAAATGAAGCTGCCATAGAAGTTCCAGTCTGTGACACCAGAGTGCTTCTGCATAATCCAGAGATCCAGTTTGCCACAGAGTATACAGGGTGATGGGCAGCAGTAATAGCCTATTTATCTGCTACCATTATATGCATACATATTCCTACTACCTGGGTGAGGAGCACTCTCAACTATCAACCATGCTATCTAGGTGTTGCTCTTGTGGCCTAAACTAAAGCCTGCTGAAGTCAATTGAAAAACTTACCTTGACCTCATCAGGATTTGAATCTGGCCCTAATCTTCAAGAAAGCCTTAATGGACATAAAATAATGTTATGCTTCTGCTTAAAGAAAAGAAAAGAAATAAAAACCCAAGTGACATCTATTTTTTATTAAATGAAAAAAATCAAAGTTGTGTTATAGGAGAAATATCTGTTTTATGTAAACATTCTTAACAGCTGACATAACCCTGAAAAGCATCCTCCAGCAGAAAAAAGGATGACTGATAATTCATTGTATGTATTTATTTTACAGATTTCTACTGTGGTAGTTCTATAATTCAATGCAATAACACCCACCTCTTCAAATACTTTCAATAGTTTGTCTGTGTGGTTTCTAGACTTCCTGTACTGGATCTGTTACCAAGGCTAAAAGATATCTTCTTTGTAGAACATTCTCAGAGCACAATGGCCCCAAAAATATTACAATTCACCTATTACTGTTTGTCAACTATCCTGTCAAGCATTATTTGTTAGTGGGCGTTAGAGTCCAATTTGACTTTCTTTTTATGTTGTCTTCATCAATTGCAAGTCACATTTGTGACAGATTATTCCCAAAATGGGTGAGAATTTACTACTCAGAGCCTTTCGTAACATATCTCTTGTACACTATCCTCTGGAGATGAAGTTGTATATAAATATCTGTGCACCTAGCTCTCAAGTCCTGTAAGGAAAATGGGTTCATGTCCTCACAGACAAGGAAACAAAGACATACTAGCTGAATGAACATAAATGGGTTCACTCCAGGTCTTTAAATATACAAAGAAGCCATTATCTTCTGGAAACAGATTTGGGAGAATGGTAGTATTCCCTGAGCTGTTTCACTGCAGAGACAATGTTCCTGTGCATCTCTGATTCCCGACTCAACTGTGTAAACTGAAGTCAATGGAGCTATATCAAGTTACAGCAACTGAGACTCTGACCCTGAATGTTTAGATCAATATTTCTCAACTGGTGAGGGTCATAGAAAGCAATTAGGAGGGTCACAAGGCATTGAAATTTTCATTACAATCTAAAACAAAGAAAATCTCTTATCCCTATTCGCTATACACCTTTACACTTCAAAGTCAAGTATTCGCTGTCAACCTCCTGAAATACACACACAAATAAATTACATAAGCTTATAGTTGATATTTAAAAATAAAACTTACTTTTATCAAAAATGTAAGGGGCTCGTGAAAATCTTGACTTCAAATTAGGGGTTGCCAACCTGAAAAAGTTAAGAAATAAGGTTTAGATAACACAGATTTCCTTTCTGCAATGAAAGCTTCCCTCCTTATCTCTCTTTCGTCAGTCACTTTTCTAAAATGTTTTGGTCCATAAAACTAATACTGATAGTATTGATGATCAAAAAATTGTAATAGTTTAACTGATGGATTTTGCATTTTCTTCTGTTTGCTTGCTATCTGGGAACAGATCATGAAATTTTCAAATGTATTCATTATTTGAAATTAGTCACAATTGTCTTGGTCTGCAAATTTCAGTTTGCAGTCTTATCTGCAGATTCAAAATACAAACAGCAAATATTACAAAAACTGCACAAATTGTGAATTATATGTTCAACAGATATAGCTAACTCAACTTACCAATTAGCCAAACAGCATGGATTTCAACTAATTAATATTCACAGTTTACACTGTTCTGATTAGTCACTGACGTGATCCAATCAGGGAACAGAAACAGTACAACCTGACCTCATTCACCTTCTCCTCCTTCTTTGGCTCTGAACTGCTTGACACCTTAAAAATTTCTTTTATAAGCTGCTGTAGAAAGTTTCTTTATACGTATGTCTTATATGTATGTCTTAGTGGGACTCACATGATTGCACCTTGCACTTGTATTTCAGGGTTAAGAAAGGCATAGGTTAAAGTTCCACATCAAGATTTGGGTTCACGCTAACATTAATGCTCTTATGCAGTGTTGAGGCTAGAGTATTGTTAAAGGTGGGGACCTTGAGATTGTGTTAAATCATATTCCTTTTTCCATATCTGGTGGCTGTTCCTGTGGAAATTATAGAATCCATGGCACCTTTTAAAAAGTAAAAGGTAACTCTACTGATCCAGCTAACTGTCAGTGAAACAGATTCAAACTGTGCATGAGGTATTATTAAGTGTACAATGGTTGTCATATTTGCCTAACCACTGCACGATCAGTATCTGATCCATTACTGTAAAGTGCTTTGATATACCTTGTATTTGAAAGGTACTATTTAAAATTAAGATACTATGTTGCAATTTCTTATCAGAACCTCCTGTTATTCTTTTCCATATAAAGTGGTCTTGTGGTATCTTTGGACTACTACACAGAGAGGTTCATCAGTTTAATGCTCCTTCCTGTCAGAATTCATTCCACTAGAGGAATGCCCGACCCTTCTAGGAATTTTCATTTAATTGATTCCTGGACCTAACAGGGTGAAGGATCAGAGAACTAAAGTTATTAGAAAGTAGAAATGGGTACACTCCACGAAGTTTAGATCTGGCTTCGATGGGGAAATTCACAAGATTCAGGGTCACTTGAGTCCAGGTAACGCCCATCTCTACTAGAGAATTATCTTTACTGTAATCATAATTTTACTGACACTTTTTAGGGCTACTAGTCCTCTTCTTCCCCTTTCTATGTCTCTCATCTTTCATTCAACCCTTTTATCTGAACAAGCTGGCGAGAATGAAGTGGATGCAATGCTAAACTCATTTAAAGCTGCCCTTTTTATTATCTGTTTTGCATTCTATCATACTACATGCCTCTCTGAGTTGTCATTAAATATTTCAACCTAATTTTAAGGGTGCTGCAATCATTTGATTCAACAATGCTTTCCTCATGGTCTGGCCAGCTTTTTAATTTTTTTATTAAAAACTTAACTAGGAACATAAAGCATATTCCAATTTAAGGCTCAGTTGTGTTTTTAAATCAATGACCCACTTTCTGGTTGGCTTAAAGCTGTTTGGCACAGCAGAAAGTTCCAGAGGCACTGGGCTTTAGGGGGAATGCACCTACAATTACAACCCTTTAAAGCCTATTTGTTCTTTTTATAGCATATTAATATTTTGTTGCAGTGAGGTTAGATTTTTAATTAGCTCTTCTGTAATAATAACTATCACAGTAATTTTAATAATTTTAACCAAAAACTTGTTGGAAGAGTCTGATCCTTTATTCAGAACTAAAGAACAAGTCAGCTTCTATTTATGGACCTGATCTTACATGCCATCTGTGTACAGAACTAATTTTGAGGTCTATAGAATTTCTGCATGCAAAGATTTTAGAAGAGCAGGTGTCAACTGATTTTGGGTCCTCAACTTGAAAAATGTAGGGTCTGATTTTTTAGAATGCTTAGCATTTTATGGTACTTTATATGTTCAGAGCAGAGCTCCCATTGACGTTAGTTGTAGTGGTGAGCATTGAGCATTTCTGCAAATCAGATCACAGAAGTCTCACATTGGGTACTGAGAATATGTGGAACACAGTGATCACCTGTTAAAATTTTCGTTTACATGACCTGCCTTTCATCACATAGGAAATCTGTGGCAGAGGCAGGGATAGAATAAAATTTTCCAGGATGGTATTTAGCTGCTTTAACCACAAGACAATCCTTTCTCATGAATTACACACCTTCCAAGAATTGCAACAAATGAAGTAGGAATCCTACAGACAGCAGTGGCAGGGGAAATCAATAAGTTAGGCAGAGGTCCTGTGGAAGAAATAGGATGTGATCATGTAGTTAAAGATGATCATGAAGCACATGCACAAGGAGGATGAACGAAGGTTGCACAGGCAACTTGAATTCTGGCATTCCCTACCATTTGAGGGGATGACTTTGCAACCTTCACATTCTTTTAATTATGTTTTTAGATGTAGTTTCCTAAGTTTTTTAAAAAACTGAAACAGTAAATATTTATTCATATGGAACCATATTGAGCCTGTGCCCATCCCTGTGGTTCAGTATTGTTGGGATCTTTAGATCTACAGCACAGTCCTCTATGAATGGGTTAATAGAGTACAGTAACTCCTCACTTAAAGTCATCCCAGTTAACGTTGTTTTGTTGTTACATTGCTGATCAATTAGAGAACGTGCTCATTTAAAGTTGCGCAATGCTCCCTTATAACATTGCTTGGCAGCCGCCTGCTTTGTCCACTGCTTACAGAAAGAGCAGTCCACTGGACTAGCTGGTGGGGGCTTGGAACCAGGGTGGACTGGCAGCCCCCCTATCAGCTCCCCACTCCCCTAAGTTCCCTGTGCGGCAGCCGCCCAGCAGGCTATCAATTGCAGGCAGTTCAGTTGTCCCTCCACCCACTGCCCTGTGCTGCTCCTGCCCTCTGCCTTGGAGCTGCTCCGGGAAGCCTCCTGCTTGCAGTGCGGAGGGAGGGAAGAGGGGGGCTAATGTCAGGGTGTCCCCCTCCCCCGTACTCCTGCCCCCCGCTTACCCCTTCTCCATATAGGGCAGAGTGGGGACATGACAGGGCTCAGGGGGAAAGAGCTTGCTGGCCGCAGCTGCTGTCTCAACTTCCTGATCTTTTTAAAGGCAATGTACTTAGGGCTGGTCCACACTAACCCCCCACTTCGAACTAAGATACGCAACTTCAGCTACGTTATTCACGTAGCTGAAGTCGAACTATCTTAGTTCGAACTTACTGCGGGTCCACACGCGGCAGGCAGGCTCCCCCGTCGACTCCGCGTACTCCTCTCGCGGAGCAGGAGTACCGGTGTCGATGGCGAGTACTTCTGGGATCGATCCCAGAAGATCGATTGCTTACCGCCAGACCCGGAGGTAAGTATAGACGTACCCTTAGAGTGGGGTCTTGTTTAACCAAGCTTCACAATCATCATTGCTGTGTACAGTATTAAATTGTTTAAAACTTATACTGTGTGTATATATATAGTCTTTTGTCTGGTACAAAAAAATTCCCTGGAACCTAACCCCACCATTTACATTAATTCTTATGAGGAAATTGGATTCGCTTAACATCGTTTAGCTTAAAGTCTCATTTTTCAGGAACATAACTACAACGTTAAGTGAGGAGTTACTGTAATTGATAGCAGCAGAAAGCGGTTATCTTCTATGTGGACCTGCCACTCGAAGAGATAGACACACTTTGCCAGTAGATTTTACAGCTATTTACTAGACAGTAAGGGAATTTAGAGACTCAAGAATAATGGGTTCAATTCCAGTTTCTGTAGGAGAGTGATCTCTAATGGTTACAGATCCTTCTGAGTTGTCTCTGCCAGCCTCTCCCTGTTCCCTTCTGGTTCTATAGCCCCTCCTCCCCAGATCCTGCCTTCATTCCTGCTCTTAGCTTGCCTGACTTGGCAAAGTTATAAGCAACTGAAAACAGGGTCTTATAATGCAAAGTTTTGTGCAACCTTTACTATAGGGAGAGGACCTATTATTATATGTATATATATAAAAAATCAAACAATTATTACCAATAAACTCATACAGTCATCTTTTCCCATTTAAAGATAGGTGAAAGAGGTCTCAACCTCTCTGGAGGCCAGAAGCAAAGAATCAGCTTAGCTCGTGCTGTTTATGCCAATAGAGACATTTACTTGTTGGACGACCCCCTATCAGCAGTTGATGCACATGTTGGAAAATACATTTTTGAGAAATGCATAAAAGAGGCCCTTAAAGGAAAAACAGTAGTTCTTGTAACTCATCAACTACAGGTAATTAAAACAATTAATATTATTAATGCAATAATTATAAATGTGAAGTATATTTGAAGCATATATATGTATAAGTATACATGTAAAATAATATTAATATCACAAACAAAACAATGTAAGCGAAACCGTACCTAATAGAGGAGACAATTTCTTTCTATTTTTAGTATGTTGGAGATTGTATGGTAAGTGTTCTGTTGGGGAAATAGAACATAAAAGGAGAATGTGGGACAGCCTGATAATTACTGTTTAGGTCCGGGTGCTAAGTTCAGGCTCTAACACAGACTTCTTGAATGACATTAGGCAGGTCTACTATAAAGGTCATCAGTGAAATAGTTAAGTCATTTTAAATGTGATCCTTAGGTTGAGTGGTTAATATCTTACTGAGATGAATACGGCTTAGAGTTATTATTTTAGGTTGTCTGGACTCATGCAGACAACTCTGCATGGGTTTACATTCATTACATAATTTCAAGGTTTTCTTTGCAATCAAAAGGATTGGAAATATCTTTTTTTAAAATTAAAGCTTAGATTCTGAAGAAGGGAGTGCATTCCATGGCAAATTCTGCAGCCGTGGAATGGCGGAATACACAGGACACTGATTGTAGGAACCAATTAACTGGTGTTTAAATGTCTCTAAAATCTGGGGATACAGATGCTTTCATAGGTCATTAAGTAGTCTCTCACAGTTAGTTTCTTTTTTTGAGGGTTAAATAATTCAACTATTGCTATCAATAAGACAAAATTGCTGTTTGTTTATAGTTTTGGCCTTCTCTCTTCAGGTTAAAATTATTATTATAATTTTTAAATACGTGCAAGGCACTCAAGTACTATGATGATGGGAGTAGATATATAGATAGATGTTTCTTTTTTAGACTCCACCTCAGTTTCCATTTCTGGAGAACATTCTAGGAGTGAGGACAATTTAATCAACTGCCTCCAGTTCTTCATTTCACACTTGTTAGCACTGGAGATAGGGAGCCCTCTTTAATCACTTTATACAGAGATATACCTATCTCATAGAACTGGAAGGGACCCCAAAAGGTCATCAAGTCCAGGCCCCAGTCTTCACTAGCAGGACCAAGTACTGATTTTGCCCCAGATCTCTAAGTGGCCCCCTCAAGGATTAAACTCACAACGCTGGGTTTAGCAGGCCAATGCTCAAATCACTGAGCTATGCCTCCCACCTAGTTTGAGCCACCTTATGGGAAAAATCATAATAATAAAATATAGGATATTGGTAGTTCGTTTATTAGGAGCTCTAGTTTCCCACTGGAGATTAGCATGAGTAACTTATAATAATGGAAAAAGCATTAAATAGCCTCTGCCTTTCATTTGACTGTTTGTTGCATTAAGTTAATAGCCATTGAAAACTAACCCCAATATCCTATATTTGGAACTTACACTTTCGTGGTATACATAATGCCCATGTACAAGAACTGCAGGGGAAAGTTAAGCTGTAAATCAGCATGAATGAGCCAGAAGCTACAAAACTTAAAGTTGAAACATAACTGAGCAGCAGTCTCCATGGACTTGATCCAAAGTGCATGGAAGCCACCGGGAGTCTTTCCATTGATCTCAGATCAGGCCCATGTCTGTGACCTTGATTTTTCCCAAGTGTCAGAATACCAGTCCCATTGCATATAGCAATAGGGTCCCAGACACTTACATCTTGATTTTCTGATGCAGTGTATGTATAGATCTCACTGATTTCAAATGGAGCACTGGGTCCTCAGAAAAAAACACGTCCTAAAAGCAAAGAGAATGCTCATCAGTCCCCTTCTCTGGGTGGGTCTCTTCCTTTGTTAAAATAGTTTCCTTTGCTGATATTCTCTTCCTTTGAGCCCCTGTGCTCCCTCAACCAGGCTAGCTAGCTATTTCCTTTGTTCTCTAAACTTAATCTCAACCTCTACAGCTGTTCAGGAATTTGACTGATTTTTTTTGACACAACATGCTGAGTTATCAAAACCAATCCTTTCAGTGAGAAAGTTTCTCAGGTCCAGGATTGAATTTCTGGTCACAATAGACACACACTGTAATAGGGTGTGGTCAACTCAGAGCAGCCATTGTGGGCCACGTATGGTGCTGCTGCAGACTTTCTCTCCTTCCCCAAGGTAGGGCTCCTCAGCTCTCCACACACAGGTCAGTGCTGGAGATGTGGTTTAGGCCTACAGACAAGTCACAAACCAGCTTACAAAATTCCAAACTTCTAAAAGTCCCAAACAAACAAAATGTTCTTTCCCTTCCACACGGGCTCCTCCTCCACTTGTTTTCTAGGCTCCCTTTAAGGGTTTGTCTATACAGCATATGGCAGCATGCTTCCCATTGCAAATTGACAGACTTAGCATTGTGGGGCTTATGCTAACACTCTATAACTAGTTATGTAGACAGCACTTTAAAATTGCAGGTTGGGCTGGAGCTCAGGCTCTGAAGCCTACTTAGTCCCCATGCTGGAGTCTTCAGGGCCCAAACTGCAATAATCTAAACAATTATTTTTAGCACAGTAACATGAGCCCAAGTCTGCTCAGCTCTGGGAGGCTAGCTTCTGCAGGCTGCACAGACATAGCCAAAGGCCATGTCTACACTACAAAGTTAATTTGACTTCATGTAAGTCGACATTGACCCTCCAATTTAAGCAAGTCAATCTTGCATCTTCACACTACGCTCATTGTGTCAGCGGAGTGCATCCTCACTAGCAGGGCTTGTATCGACACACGGAGCACTGCACTGTGGGTAGCTATCCCACAGTGCACCTAGCTGAGTGGAATTTTGGGTTGGGCTTGCAATGCCTTATGGGACCAGAACATTGGCGTGGGTGGTTATAGGAACATGGCGTTAGCTTCTCATGATGCACTTACCTCCCTCCCTCTCTGAAATCAGTAGCAAACAATCAGCCTTTTTCACGCCTTTTTCTATAAGTCTGGGTTACCCACGTGGACGCCATAGCACGATAAGCATGGACCCTGCTCAGCTGTACACTATTGTTGTGAGCATTACAAGCACCTCGTGCCTTATCCTGCAGTATTTACACAGCCAATACAGGAGATGCCTTACAGAACAATGTGATGCCAAACAAGCAGCCCTGTTGGAAGAAACAGAGTGGAGCAATTTGCAGTTGCTGGCGACAGTCACGCATCACCTTGACATGGTTGAGCGCCGTTTCTGGGCCCAGGAAACAAGCACTGACTGGTGAGACTGCATTGTTGTGCAGCTATGGGATAACAAGAAGTGGCTGCAGAACTTTCAAAGGCGTAAGGCCACTTTCCAGGAACTGGAGCTTTCCCCAGCCCTGAAGCGCAGCAGTACTAAAATGAGAGCTGCTCTGACAGTGGAGAAGTGAGTGGCAATAGCTCTATGGAAGCTTGCAACGCCAGACTGCTACCGGGCAGTGGGGCATCAATCTGGAGTGGGTAAATCTACTGAGGGATCCGTTGTGATCCAAGTTTGCAAGGCCATCAACAGACTTCTGCTAAGAAGAGTAGTGACTCTGGGAAACATCCAGGACATAGTGGATGGTTTTGCCATGATGGGGTTCCCTAACTGCAGTGGAGTGATAGATGGAACGCATATCCCTATCTTGGCAACAGACCACCTTGCCAAAGAGTAAATAAACCAAAAGGGGTACTTCTCAATGGTGTTGCAAGCGTTGGTGGATCATGGGGGCCATTTCACCGACATCAATATGGGATGGTTGGGAAAGGTGCATGATGTGCGCATCTTTAGGAACTCCAGTCTGTTCAGAAAGCTGTAAGCAGGGACTTTCTTTCCAGACTGCAAAATAACCATTGGTGATGTTGAAATGCCAATCGTGATCTTGGGAGACCCTGCCTACCTCTTGCTCCCATGGCTCATGAAGCCGTACATAAGCAGCCTGGACAGCAGTAAGGACTGGTTCGACCATAGGCTGAGCAAGTGCAGAATGGTGGTAGAATGTGCCTTTGGATGTTTAAAAGGTCACTGGCACTGTTTGCTGACTAGATTAGATTTCGGTGAAAGCAATATCCCCATTGTTATTGCTGCCTGCTGTGTGAGCCATAATATCTGTGAAACAAAAGGAGAAAAGTTTCTGCTGGGAAGAAGGCTTGAGGCAGATCGCTTGGCAGCTAATTTTGAGCAGCCAGACACCAGGCCAGTAAGAAGAGAGAACATTGAGGGGCTCTGTGTCTCCATGAGCCTTTGAAAGCCAGCAATGAGCCAGAGCAATGTGACACTTATCTGTGTTGTTTCTTACCAAACTGTTTCCTCCATCACATTTTCTTCCCTGTAAACTCAACCCACACCAACCATGGTGTTTTGAATGAATAAAGAGCCTTTTCTCCTCAATCCATTAAGTTTTATTATGCACACAAACACACAGGGACAGCAAAGAAAAGTAAGATAACCTGGGGCAAAAGTGCTGATAAAACAGTGAGGGGAGAAACAAGAAAAGCTTGCTTACCGATGCACTGCAATAACAATCAAAGGTGTGAGAATGTGCACCTTCTGGTCCTTGTACCCTGCCCTGGTGTTGAGTGTAAGCAATACTGAACTTCGCCCCCTCCCCATAGGACATTTTGGGGGAGGAGGATGTAGAACTAGGCGATGATGGCAACAGGTTCAGGATAGGCTGCAGAGGGACTCTAGCATCCAGCTGCCTTTCCTGAACTGCAACCAGATGCCTCCGATACCCACTACCCCTAATTTTTTGTCCAGATTAAACATAAAAAATAATAGCATGTAAACCCCTACAGTTTGATTGGAAATGTGTACTCAACAGAGGTGCCTTCCCTGGCATCATGTTCTGCTGGCAACTGGCCCTTTGAAGGGATGGGCTCCAGGGTTAAAAACAGTTCTTGGCTATTGGGGAGAATGGATACTCTGCCTGCCTGCCTCACATTCTCCTCCTCCTCCTCTTCCTTGTAACAATGTCCTCCTCATTGTTGCTCGACGTCATCCAGTGCTTCTGGGAGGTATTCATGGAGCGTTTTGGGGTAGTGGTGGGGTTGCCGCTGAGAATCACATGCAGCTCCTCATAAAAGCAGCATGTCTGTGGGGCAGAACCAGAATGACTGTTCGCCTCCCTTGTCTTCTGGTACACTTGCCGAAGCTCTTTTATTTTCATACCGCACTGCTGCATGTCCCTGGTGTAGCCCTTTTCCCCCATGCCCTGTGCAATGTTGGCACAGATGTCAGCATTTCTTCTGCTGAATCGGAGCTCTGCCTGCACAGACTCTTCTCCCCACACAACAATAACCTCCATCACCTCCTGTGTACTCCATGCTGGAGCATGTTTGCAGCTGTGAGTCTCCACGATCAGCTGTGCTGGCGAGCTCGCCACGCTGATCAAACAGGAAATGAAAATTCAAAAGTTCCCGGGCCTTTAACAGGGGAGTAGCCGTTTCCCATGTATCTGGTTGACGTGCAGTTGAAAGTGCTCTCCAGAGTGGTCACAGCGGAGCACTGTGGGATACCTCCTGGACAGGGTGGATTTGATTTAAATCAGATTGATTTAAATCATTAGTCAGGAAGACTCGATTTAATCATGGATTTCTACATAAAAGTGCATTTTTGTTGGTTCTTATAACCTTAATACATATTCTTCACAACTCAGAGATAGATGTAGGTTTCATTTTTAGAAGGTACGCACTATACATTTTTAAAGTGATTTATTTTGAAAACTTTTCAGATTAGTTTTACAGCTATATCAGAAAATTTTAATTTACCAAAGGTAATTGAAGCAGATATTTATGAAGTCATTGGGAGGTGAACTATCTCCAATTCAACAGATTAATGATTAATATTTGGAGGATTTTCTTGCCATGCTGTATTAGGAGGAGAATATCACCAGACAGACATTTAAATTGTTTTATTTAACTAAAACAGCAATGTTATGTATTCTGGATTTTTTTCTTCAACAGCAAACATATAATATTTTAACAAAACAAGCATATTAATTTTTGAATTTAGTTAAACATTCACATTTTTTAAAATCAGGTTTGTTTTTGTTAAAATTGTTTTTAATGAAAATAATTAAATGAAATATTTAAAAAACAAAAACAAAAATTAACTATGTCAGCCAGGTCAACATGAGAAACTTAAAATATTGGTTTCTGCAGTTAATTCAGTCGTCTTCACCTTCATTTTCCTGTTCGTTCATAATCTGGAAAAGAAAAACAAGCTTTCCTGCTTTTTCAGGTCCCAAACAATTTCTCAATTTGGAATGAATTAGTCCAAAGGAAGAAAATATTCTTTCTACACCGGCAGAAGAAGCTACTGCTGTTAAAAGTTAGATTATCACTTCAACAGTCTCTGAATCCAAGTGATTAAGTGACTTCCATCAGTTCACTGGTGTGACTTTCTTTAAAACATCATCAGCAAACATATATTTCTTGAATGGTTCACCCTTAGCTCTGAAGTTTATTATAGTTGGCATTATGGAGGGACTATTCCTGGATGTCCTTGTCATAGCCAACTCCTCTTCTTCAGCAGCTAAGGTTTGACCCTGGTACCAAATATTGAAAATATCTGCAAGAAGATGAGCTCGAGATAGTGCTTGTCCCATTAGTTTTTTTAATGCTTGTAATTTAACTCTGTCTTTGCATATTTCTCTTTTTAAGATCTCACTCACTTTCTTCCAAATTTCAACAGCGTCAGCAATAAAACAGCTATTTCCCTGCATTTTGTTCAAGACTACAGAAATAGACTTCAGGATACTCAGCATATGTTCAACATTTCTCTTAAGCCCAATGTTGAGAATGTTGGCTAAGACAGTGCCATCTATTTTTTCATGATTTTGTTCACAAACTGTCATCAGATTAGGTCAGTTCTTGATATAGTGCTCAAAATAGTCCACTACTGAGTTCCATTGCATGTCTTGTGGGAGAGTTAGCTTGGTTCCTCCCACTTTTTTCAGAGCAGCTGCTGCAAAGTGGTTGTTATGGAAATATTTTGCAATTTCAACAACATTAGCCTTTATTCCTGGAACACTGAAGTCTTTGTCTAGGAGGTGCATCAAATGAGCATTGCAACCTTATGTTATTAGCTTTGGACTCTCTTCACAATCTTCTAAATTTCTTCTCATCTTGGATACATTTGCAGCATTGTCTGTGACCAAGCTGCGTACTAGACACTTTAATTTTTTTTCACAGTTTGTTATAGCTTTTACTGCTACTTCTTGTAAGTATTCTGCTGTGTGTGCATTTTCTGATGTATCAATTGTTTCTGTAAGGAAGACATTCCCTTCTTCTGTTGTCAGACAAGCACATACAACAGGATCATTGTGGACCTTGCTCCACCTATCAAGACTCAGTTTGACAATTTCACCCTCTAGACCTTTTGCACACTGCTCAATTTCTCTTTCATACACTTTATTCAGCAATTTGCCTGCGACATCTACTCTGTTGGTGGACTGTATCCTGGTCTTAATGACTGAACCATGTTAATGAAGTGTGGGTTCTCAATCATACAGAAAAGCGAGTTTGTTGCATAAACAAACTGGGCAATTTTTTCATCAATTACCTCTTTTTGTAATCTGCTGGTTCTTATCACAAATTAATCTATGGTTGTTTCTGGATGATGGAGATGTGCGTTCTTTTTGCTACAGGTGATATACTGTGGCTATGTGACATACATGATGTGACTGAAACACTAACACTGGCAGATAACTCTGAAACTATAGAAAATGATGGTGATCTTGAAGGTGGATAGTTTTCAGAATCCTGTATGTTGAGGATGGATTCTCCTAAACAAAATAAGTCAATGCAGTTATTTAATTATGATTATCATATTGCTCATTTAGTTTTACTCATTGCATTCACTGACACTCAGTACTACTTTAAAGGTTAAATTGTAAAAGGAAGATCTGCCTATTTCAGCTATTTATTTTTTATCACAACTGCATCTAAAATTATAGTACCATAGAGTAACAACTATATTTTTTGCTCAGTGTTAAGAAAGAAGTATGAAATAAAAAAAGTTTACCAACCTGAAGATCCTGCATGTTCAGACATGTTCCTTTCATCATCTTCAACGCAGCTTACTCCTGAGAAGGAACACTTCTCATGATGTTGTTTCATTCGGGCTATCAGGCCTTGCATTTCTTTGTTGTACTGTTTGCATTTTGCATGCATGCCTGTCTTACCCAGAGCTAGAGGAACTTCATTAAAATATTCCCAAACTGGGACTCTTTTGCGGCCTGATGCCATTGTAGATTTTCACTTCTAGTGAGAGAATGGTATGGTAGAGATCAAATCAATGAAGGCTACCCTCAGAAAGACCTCAAGACTTCTGGAATATGCTGCTCAAACAGTTTCACTTTTGTTTCTACTGCCCGTCCCTCCCTTCTCACATCTCCAGATTTCTTCTCCTTGTCCAGATCTATTCTGCCCCCAACAATCTTCTATTCATTGAACTTTTTGAAACTTAGCACTTTTAGAGAGAGGTAAGGGATTGACTCTGTGTACACAAATTTGCAGAGAGACAATAGGGTTGAGGTCTGTTATTTCTCACCTCTACTTATTCATTTATTTATTTAAAAACATTTTTGCTGTTAACAAGCGTGTTATCTCTGGAGACACAAATCCACAGTTTGAGAACTGCAAAACTAAGCATCTCTGATGGTATCTTCTAGCTGAGCACCGAGTCCCATTGGGTAGATAGAAAGATTAACGTAAATAATCTATACAGAAGCCCCTGGAACCCCATAAGATTGGGTCTCTAATCCATGAACCATTGGAATTCATTTACAAAACTTTTCTTAAACACTACATGAATATATTGTATCATTCTATAAAATTAGAATTTATCATTCCTATTTCATGATGAGATACCATTGAGCTATAATGTATCTGTCTTTAGATAGGTTTCTTCCTCAAAAAGCATTTTATCCAAAAAATCCGATTTAAATTAAAAAAATCCTATTTTTTTTATTTTTTTGAAAATATCATTGATTTTTATCCACCCTGCTCCTGGGGGCCAATTCATTCGAATTACACAATGTAGTGTCTACACTATCCCTATGTCAACACATGGGTCTCGAATCAAGTGCTATGCCTCTCGTGGAGGTGGAGTACAGAAGTTGACTTTACAGACCACTTAGATCAGTGGAAGGGACTCAGTAGCATAGACACACACATTATTAGATCGACATAAGGAGGCTTATGTTGACTTAAGTTTGTAGTGTAGTCCAGGCCAAAGTCTCTTCTCCCGGGAGGAGAGTGCTGACTGCAAAGCTAATTCCTTTCACAGCTTCAGTCACTCTGGCTCTACGACCCAGGCTGCTTCCCTGGAGTCCTTTCAGACCCTGCTTCAAAGCCTTCCACAGGAACCCAACTTGCTCCCTGTGATTACCCCCCCAACTGAGCTTTCTTAGTCCTTTTAAGAGGCCCAGCTGTTTCATGCTATCACTTGACCCCAATTAATCTAGCTCCCTCAGGCTGGGAAGCAGCTAATTAATTACACCGCAGATGAGCTGACTGAACAGGGCTAAGGTGACCATACATCCCATTTTGGCCGGGGCAGTCCCTTTTTTAAGCCCTGTCCTGGCTGTTCCAACTTTTTTTGGAAAAACTGTACATTTATTGCATTTGCTCTTGACAACTGAGGAATGCGTGTGGGGGGGGTGAGTGGCAATGCCAGCCCTGCACGAGAGGGAGGGCTTGGGAGAGAGGCTCTGCGTGGGCAGGCGTCAGGGGGCCTTGGGCTAGCCCCGCATGCAGTGGGTAGAGGGAGGCCTCAGGCCAAGTGGGGTAGAGGGGGGCACTGGCAGCAGGGGGGCTTGGGCAGAGGGCACGGGAGTTCAAGCCAGCTCTGCGTGTAGGCAGACGGCAGTGGGGCTCGGGCCAGCCCCACACATGGGAGAGAAAGGGAGGCCTCAGGCCGGCCCCATCAGCAGCAGGCAGGTAGGGGTGGGGCGGGGGGTGGGTCTCAGGTTGGCCTAGTGTCCTGTTTTCCCTTTGGGAAAATATGTTCATCCTAAACAGGGCTGACTACCCGCAGGCCTTTTGGCCCTTAAGGGGCAGGCGACCCTGCTAGAGCCATGCACCCAAGCATACCCAATAACCTGGTGGTTAGGGCATCCTCCTAGGATGTGGGCAACACAGGTGCAAGTCCCTGCTCTGTCTGATTCAGGCCAGAGACTTGAACCTGGATCTCCCATGTCCCCACTGAGAGCCCTTGCTAGTGGGTGTTCTGGGAACAGGCACAAAACTTCAAAAGCTCTTGGGTTTGTCCCAACGCAGAAAAGAATAAGCATTTGAAATCTTAAATTGTTTTTTGCAGGGCAGGAAAAACTTTCCCCTCCCAACTCTACCTCCAGGCTTACCAGACATACAGTACAAAGCCTTGTGTTTGAGCAGACATCTCTCTGCAGTCTAAAGTACTGTGCTTCAAGCCCCTCCTCCTTCCATTAACGAAGTAGGGAAATGTCTCCCTTTTGAAAGTCATAATTTTCAATAAATCTTAATTAAAGCACAGATGTCTTTGTTCAGCATTAGAGCCTTTATACTGGAATGTATTTCTCATAGCTTCCTAATGGCAAATATGTCTCAGGAGTTGCTTTTTTGTTTGATCTAATACACCCATTTCATTTTTCACTTTTTTTGTTGTTGTTGTTGCTAGTAATATAAAAGCAATGTACCAGCAGGTGGCACAGAAGCAACATTTTACACTGCCTTGAAGCAAAAGCTGGAGGAGAATGTCCTACACTAATGGAAGACATTAGCATTGCATGTAGTAAATGCCAAAATCTAAATTAATGCAACATTAAGGTTGGTCTGATAAAAGAAAAGAAAAAGTCAGGAAATGCAAAATGTGAGGTTCCTACAGCAATGTTAACTTGGCCACTCTGCCCAATCTGTATATTTGTGTTTAACATTTAACAACATAAATAGAAATGTAGAAAAACAAGAAGAGAAAAACCTACATATGTATACCTTAGCTGATTTGACATTGCTGTAGAAGCCTTTGCTTTGCTTGATTTTTTAAAAACTTTCTATTTTAGCAGGCATCCTTCATAATACATTAATATAGCTGGCCTCATTTATAGAATCATAGAAGATTAGGGTTAGAAGAGACCTCAGGAGGTCATCCAGTCCAACCCCCTGCTCAAAGCAGGACCAACACCAACTAAATCATCCCAGCCAGGGCTTTGTCCAGCCGGGCCTTAAAAACCTCTAAGGATGGAGATTCTACCATCTCCCTAGGAAACCCATTCCAGTGCTTCACCACCCTCCTACTGAAATAGTTTTTCCTAATATCCAACCTAGATTTCCCCCACCGCAACTTGAGACCATTGCTCCTTTGTCTGTCATCTGCTACCACTGAGAACAGCCTAGCTCCATCCTCTTTAGAACCCTCCTTCAGGTAGCTGAAGGCTGCTATCAACCCCCCCACCCCTCACTCTTCTCTTCTGCAGACTAAACAAGCCCCTCGCAAGTTATGTGCCCCAACCCCCAGATCATTTTCGTTGCCCTCCGCTGGACTCTCTCCAATTTGTCCACATCTTTTCTGTAGTGGGGGCCCCAAAACTGGATGCAATACTCCAGATGTGGCCTCACCAGTGCCAAATAGAGGGGAATAATCACTTCCCTCGATCTTCTGGCAATGCTCCTACTAATGCAGCCCAATATGTCGTTAGCCTTCTTGGCAACAAGGGCACACTGCTGACTCACATCCAGCTTCTCATCCACTGTAATCCTCAGGTCCTTTTCTGCAGAACTGCTGCTTAACCAGTCGGTCCCCAGCCTGTAGCGGTGCATAAGATTCTTCCATCCTAAGTGCAGGACTCTGCACTTGTCCTTGTTGAACCTCATCTGATTTCTTTTGGCCCAATTTTCCAATTTGTCTCAGTCACACTGGACCCTATCTCTACCCTCCAGCGTATCTACCTCTCCCCCCAGCTTAGTGTCATCTGCAAACTTGCTGAGGGTGCAGTCCATCCCATCATCCAGATAATTAATAAAGATGTTGAACAAAACCGGCCCCAGGACCGACCCCTAGGGCACTCCGCATGATACCGGCTGCCAACTAGACATCGAGCCATTGATCACCACCCGTTGAGCCCGACAATCCAGCCATCTTTCTATCCACCTTACACTCCATTCATCCAATTCATACTTTGCCTTTTTCCAATCGTCCGTGACCTCCCCCGCTTGCCACAAGTTTTCAAAGATAATGGCCAATGGCTCTGCAATCACATCAGCCAATTCCCTCAGCACCCTTGGATGCATTAGATCTGGACACATGGACTTGTGCCTGTCCAGCTTTTTTAAATAGTCCTTAACCTGTTCTTTCACCACTGAGGGCTGCTCACCTCCTCCCCATACCGTGTTGCCCAGGACAACAGTGTGGGAGCTGACCTTGTCTGTGGAGACCGAGGCAAAAAAAGCATTGAGTGCTTCAGCTTTTTCCACATCATCTGTAACTAGATTGCCTCCCCCATTCATTAAGGGTCCCACACTTTCCCTGACCTTTTTCTTGTTGCTAACATACCTGTAGAAACCCTTCTTGTTACCCTTCAAATCCCTTGCTAGCTGCAACTCCAGTTGTGTTTTGGCCTTCCTGATTACACCCCTGCATTCTCGTGCAATATTTGTATACTCCTTCCTAGTCATCTGTCCAAGTTTCCATTTCTTGTAAGCTTCCTTTTTGTGTTTAAACTCAACAAAGATTTCACTGTTAAGCCAAGCTGGTCACCTGCCATATTTGCTATTCTTTCTGGACATTGGGATGGTTTGTTCCTACGTCCTCAATAAAGCTTCTTTAAAATACAGTCAGCTTTCCTGGACTTCTTTCCCCCTCATATTAGCCTCCCAGGGGATCCTGTCCATCAGTTCCCTAAGAGAGTCAAAGTCTACTTTTCTGAAGTCCAGGGTCTGTATTTTGCTACTCTCCTTTCTTCCTTTTGTGAGGATCCTGAACTCAACCTCTCATGGTCATTGCTGCCCAGGTTGCCACCCACTTCTACTTCCCCTACCAATTCTTCCCTGTTTGTAAGCAGCAGGTCAAGAGGAGAACGGCCCCTGGTTGGTTTCTCCAGTAGTTGCACCAGGAAGTTGTCCCCAACATGCTCCAAAAACTTCCTGGATTGTCTGTGCACTGCTGTATTGCTCTCCCAGCAGATGTCAGGGTGATTGAAGTCCCCATTAGAACCAGAGCCTGTGTTCTTATCTTCCTAAATTATTTCCTAAAGAAAAAAACTCTGTGGTGATGGTGCAAATGCACCAGTGCATACTTCCAGGAGACAGTGATATGAGTGCGCTTCAAGAACTGAACTCATACGTTGCACTTATTTGGAGCTGAGAAAAACTGCACTACTGCCTCCTTGAAATCAACTGGGGCTGGCTGGGGCAAGGACTTGCTTATACAATCTAGAATGCTCTCAAAGAGGGAAGTGGGGGGAGATTGTGCGCCAAAAAATTCTACATAGCTGTTCTGGTGCCACAGTGGCCTCTGTTGGGTGAAAGGCAGAACTGCAGCACTTCTTAGGCAGAATGTATTTTCTGCAGGAAAAGAAATTCTGCGCTGAACATCAATTCTGCGCATACATAGTGGTGCAGAATTCTCCCAGGAGTAATAGTCATCTACTTCAAATTTCTCAGGTTCTTTAGGTCCCATTACATTCTGGGGCACAAAACTCCAGAGCCCAGATCTGAACTGAATGTATAATGTAATGATCACATATTGACATGTCTTTTGAGGAGAGAGTAAGGGGCCTGCCAACTTGGCAAGAAGTACAGTTTGACAGAAAAGGCTGAGGAAAGGTGATTGTTGAAGTTAATTTTCTAAGAGACTCATGGGGCAAAACTAATCCTCAGCACCCAAGGAAGGGAAGAAGAATACTCTCATCAAGGCAATGAAATTACAGTGGAGCCAGCGCCACTCCATGAAGCCAGTAGGGTGAAGAGAACTTGCAGAGGCATGGTGCATCCCTCTGCAGTTTGAACATCCCCCCATGCCTCTAGTGCAGCAGCCACACCAGTTTTGCTGCTGTACCTGTACCAGTGAAGGCAGGATTTGCCCTTTATGTGCAGAACTGTGACACTAATAACTTGGGGAGATTTGGTTCAGATTTGTCAGAGACAGAATAAATAGAAATCCAATTAGTAAATTAAGTGCATCAGACCTGCCCTGGCCCCTGCTCTGCACTGCCATTCAGTTGGCCTAAAGAGGTTGGAAAGAAAACATAAGCAGTCAGCTTGGAAACCCTCTGCCAAGGAGAAATTCTTGGGTGGAGTACAGCCACCATAGCCAGTTGTTATGCTATCTCTCTTCAGGAACTTACAGAGGGGACATGTTGAGGTCATGCCAAGAAGGGTGTGTGACCAGAGTGCCACTGTGCTCTGACAATCTCCAATTGATATATCAGATCCTTGGAATCATAGCCAGCCCTTAGGCTCCAGGGCTAACTACACAGGGTCCAGCACAGAATCAGCCCCAGGGTTATAGAAAGTGCCCTTTTCACAGTTCTTCCTCTCAGTGGCCCTCACCATTTATAAACACAGCTAAGGAATGAATCCATTATGTTGGCTAAATTAAAGGGAAGAGCATCAATTTCAGTGGAGCCCAAACAAGCTATTTTTGTAATTTAGGCTGAATTTTTGAAACAAAATTGATCGTATTGGAAAGCAATTTTAAAATAATTCCTTTACACAATTAATTGTGGAGTACAGACAGAGGCATAGACACCTGCATGAATGTAGTAAATGAACCTAGAATTGCTGATGTTTTCCCAACTGTGAAATGAAACCTGTTAATTACCATCATTCACTTTGAAGACACTACGCGCATGCATTTATTTCCAATGCAGTTACAATATTTATGGAATTAATGGTCCATTCTTAAAAATCTGTAGTATTTAGAATTCTGTGATGAAGTCATTTTATTAGAAGATGGAGAAATATATGAAAGGGGAACTCACAAAGATTTAATGAAAGAAAAAGGACGCTATGCTCAGCTAATTCAAAACCTCTATATGGAGCAAGCAAAGGTAACAGTTAGCCCTTACTCTTAAACATATTCTGCTTTTACATGCCTTAGAATATTGAAAATAGGGTTTCAGATCTCACAAGTAAATTTTTCTTATTTTACAGGACCCAGAAATTATTTTGACTGGATCAATGAAAGAACCAACGAGCAAAACTCAGGATAAGAGTGATTCCTCAGGAAGTTCTTATGGAGGAGTTGAAAATCCTGGTAATGTATTTTAGGACAATAATCAGAATTGTCTATACTCTGTTGTTTAAAAAAGACTAACTGTTCTTTCATACACATAGCTTTTGTTATGTCTGATGAAGAAATCATCATAAAGGAACCTGAAAGAGACCCACAAAGGGGAAATAACACAGGTATGATACAAAGATTCACTTGTGCATCTTTCCAAATTGTTGCTTTTAAAAAAATAAATTTAATTGTATATTAATATAGATTTCTGATTTGAAAGAGATTGCTGCATTCAAAATGTGCTGTGTCCATCAACTAGTTTCTGTTCCTCAGATCCTCTTGCCTGCTCTGATTAGGTGCTCTTTTAGGGATGACATTGTCTTTTTGCTCTGTTTGTACAGCACAATGGGATGTTGGTGCATTACTGCAAAACAAATAATTATTCTAAAATAATAATAATAAAATTGCCTTTCCTGACCTGATGGGCAGAGAGGCAGATCAATCATCATTGCCGCCACACTTCTTGGAACAGTTTTAGATTAATTTAATATTTTGAAAAATGCCACACTGAGAATACTGTAAGCTGATGTCTTCCCTTTAGAACAACCAGGGCCGGCTCCAGACACCAGCGCAGCAAGCAGGTGCTTGGGGCGGCCAACGGAACGGGGTGGCACGTCCGGCTTCTCGGCGGCAATTCGGCAGCAGGTCCCTCTGTCCCTCTCGGAGGGAAGGAACTCCTGCCAAATTGCCGCCGAAGGATGAAGCGGCGGCAGTAGAGCTCCCACCGAAGTGCTACCAATTGCGGCTTTTTTTTTTCCGCCACTTGGGGCGGCAAAAACGCTGGAGCCGGCCCTGGGAACAAGCATAACACAGACACTTGCAGTGCAAGCATCCCCACATTTGCTCTGCCACTGTGCCTCCACTCTATTGTAGACCAACTGAGGCATTGCTGGAGAGGTAGTAAGTCTGAGTGGGGAGTTTTCTAATGAGACTCCCAGTAAGAGAGTCCTACCTCCACCTTCCATGTTGGTGGGGTGAAGCAACCTGAGAGACGTTTTTTCAACTTGGTTGGAGGAATAGGAGCAACTTTGAAATTTATTAAATGTAACTTGTGGAAGAGTGGGGTTGTAGCTAAAAAAGTGCAGGGAGGAGAGAGAGAAGATAAGACACAGCCCATTTTGTTATCTGTCCTGAAAGATGAAAACTTTTAAGCACTGACACTGTTCCTTCATTTGCATAGCTGACACTGTCACTTATAAGAACATCTCTCACAAATATGAAGAAGTTAAAATTACCTTGGCTAAATTGCCAGCCAGAGCCTTCAGTAGAACCAAAGGTCACAGTATTAATGCTGAACAGAAGTTTCTCATTTGTATCGCCCAAAGTGGCTGGAACTGTTATTTCAACTGCTCTTAAAATCCTTTCAAGGAAACATAATGGGGTTAGGACAAACAAAAGACACTTTCAAGCTAAATCAAAGTTACAGGGATGTTATAAAGGAGTGCTTCTCAAAGTCAGGCCTCTGCTTGTTCAGGGAAAGCCCCTGGTGGTCGGGGCCGGTTTGTTTATCTGCCGTGTCCGCAGGTTCGGCCAATCGCGGCTCCCACTGGCCGTGGTTCGCTGCTCTAGGCCAATGGGGGCTGCGGGAAGTGGCGTGGGTCAAGGGATGTGCTGGCCGCCCTTCCCGCAGCCCCCATTGGCCTGGAGCGGCAAACCGCATCCAGTGGGAGCCGCGATCGGCCGAACCTGCGGACGCGGCAGGTAAACAAACCGGCCCAGACCGCCAGGGGCTTTCCCTCCACAAGCGGCGGACCAGCTTTGAGAAGCACTGTTGTAAAGGACTAATCTAGACAGCAAATTACATTTTAGCTAAAAAACCTCTCCCTTCACATCAAATTCTATACATTAGCAGTGTAGTGATATACACAGTTTTATAACTGTCTTAGGTGGAGCAGAAAAATGTGGTTTCTTATTCTGCTTTAGCATGCATATTGCTCTGTCAAGGATGAGGAAGAAGAACAGGAATGTCAATAGAGTTTTGCATTCAAACCTATGTGCTATCGATCATTTTTAGCAAATCCATATCATTTACATTTTAATTCTCATCATGATTTTCTAGTCATTCAAAAACCATTATAAAACAGGAGGGAGCATTTACCATATGGCAGCATCCAGAGGCAGTAGGGATTCTTTAAAAGAAGGAATACATTTCATTGAGTTTCTTATGAAGTTACAAATATGTATTTTAGCATACAGAGTCTTTTATTTTGGTTTAACACGCCCAGGATTCCTTGATATTGGGTCAAAATTTTGTTACACGAATGTATGCTTTTTGTTTGTGTGGTAGCTCCTGTAAACCAACTTGTTAGAAAAGAGGAAAAACAAGAAGGCTCAGTGACATGGAAAACCTATCACGCGTATATTAAGGCATCTGGAGGTACATTCTGCAAAAATGTCTTTATACTGATTTTTTTCCTTTGATATTTCCATTTTTAAAGCTAGGATTCCTTTCCAATGTTTTTCCCTACATCTAAACTCTAACATTCCAGTTTCAGATTGCCTCATTCTTGATCTCTGTTAAAGTTTCCTGCTTTAATCTTATTGAAATTAGACAAACACACAAAACAATGGTTGTATTTCTCAAGAAACAAAGCATTGTAATCTCCTGATATATTTATAACCTAGAATTGCAGATCACTGGGTTTTATACAGAAATTGAGTAATTGAGTAATAATTTAAGATATTCTGACATTTATTAGAGAGAAAATGTGAAATGTTCTAGTCAGAGCGGAGCCTGAAAAGCAAAATTTGGATCTAGATTGGGATTTCAAGATTGAAGTTTGGAATAGTTCACATCTGGGTTTTGTTCCAGCTCATTAGATAGAGAAGTCAGCAGTGAAATTCAGGTCTGGATCGGGTTCAGATTTACACACCCCACAGATTTCCAGGGTGTTTGTGAGATTTTGCTTTAAGACAACTTCTAATCCTACAATTATATAGGAAAATTGTGTTTATGTAAATATGTATGCATATTTTTACCCTTAAGATTTTACCTCGCTGACATAAAACATACTGTCTGGGCCTATGGTTAGCCAGGGGCACAATTACTGTGCCTGTAAAAGTGCACACACAACTATTTGACCACAAATCCCATATATGCATATGCAAACAAGCATTTATGTTCACAGATCACATAGTAACATACATAAATGAGAGTGAGACCCACTTACCAGATTTTAAATATGAATTATTAATCCTTATAACCCCTTTTGGGTTTATAGCCAGGGAGCATTGCCCACTATTTCAATGCTAGTTAATTTAGTAAGAATCATGTGGTGTGTGTGCGCAGTGAGTACGCATAGATTTTAATATGTACATCAAGTGTTTTCCCAAGCATTAATTTACTAACAGATTCTGAAACCCACACTCACAATCATTAACATTTTGTACAGTCAGACTGCTCACTTGAATAAGAGCTACTTAATATGATCAAGGATTGCAGAATCTGGCCCTTAGCCACCATTCTGGAAAATACCAAAAACAATTAATATCAGTTCCCCTTCTTAGGGCTAATGGGTTAAATTCAGAAGCCCCTATTCATTTTTTACCTTGATCTTTACTTCAGGATTTAACTCCTTGTCCCCATGTTCTTGTAAATGGCAGTTCTGCACCTATAGGAAGAGAAGAATAAATACAGATTAAACAATAAAGTCTTTGCTGAGAACAGGGTACATGAGTATAGTATGTTTAACCATTCTTACACCATCAGTTATTAGTCTAGTCTTTTGTTCCATTTGCAGGTTTTATACTATCTTCCTTTGTTGTGCTTCTCTTTATTTTGATGATTGGCTGCTCAACCTTCAGCAATTGGTGGTTAAGTTTCTGGCTAGAACAGGGCTCAGGGGTAAGTGTAACAATTTAATTGTAAATTTCTGCTCCTTAAAAACAGAGTTGCACATATATTTGAAGTATTTAATATGAATAATAAAGCTCAACTCCAGCATCTGTAGCATTAAGACAGTTGCTCGACGGCTTCCTTCAAACCCTGCTTCAGATGAAATTCTTATTTGTCTTAATTTCTTCCCATCTCAATTGCAGTTCCTTTTAAAATGGTTTTCATAAATCCTTTCTCTCTAAACTTCAGAGGGCCACTCTCTCTTCCTCTGAACTTCGTTGAACTTGCTCTTGAAAGTGTCCAATGTGTCATCATTTACACGATGCTCGTTCAGATTCATATTGCTGAAACTATTTCTCTTTCTCTCTCTCTGAGCAAATAATGGTGTGATTGCCGCTTTAGCTAGCATGGGTAACAACAGTAGTGAAGATGGGGCAGCACAAGCTTCAACATGGGCTAGCAACCCAAGTGTGCACCCAGGGTTCCTGGTGGGCTTCAACTGGGATGGCTAGCCTGCACTGAACCCTGTGCCACCACATCTTCGCTATTGTTACCCAGGCTAGTTCGATTAGAGCTACTATCAGTATGCCTATTGGCACTACAATCACCCCTTCATTTGCTGTGTGCACGCTCTCTAAGTAAATGGACCATATCACCCCTGCCACTTTCAGCAGTCTCCTGCACATTCCAATGCAACATTGCCCTCCTGGTTTGCAACACTTTCCCTGTACTCAATCCACACTGTCCCTTTAGCCTCACATTTATCTAATCCCCTCCTATCCCACTCATTCCACCTCTACAATTTTGGGCTCCTCCAGAAGTTAATCTTTCTCTGATGCTGTTGTATGTCCTGTATCTAGGATTCTCTGACATCTCTCTCCAACCCACTGACTCACATACTCACCCTAAATTTCACTTCAAAAACTTTTCCTTCCTTTTTGGCATAGAATGAACTCTCTGTAAAGAACTCTGAGATAATGCATATTAAGTATGCCATATAAAAATCAAATTGATTGTATTGAATTATATACTAATTGAGGACATACTAGCTGGGAATTCAAAGCTGTGTATATGACTGATTTATTGCTTCACATTTTTTCACAATGAATATAAATAAATGGACATGAATCATGTACTGATTTGTATTAGTTTGAGTGCTCTATTGTTGTACATGTTTTACTGGAACAAAATCAGACCTAAATTTCCCATTATCATTAGATAAAAATAATTTAGAGCTAAATTGTGCCTTCTCGCCAGCTGAAGGGCACCAGAGGCCCTGGATCATAGAGGTACAATGCCTCCCTGGCAATCCAGTTGCATAGGATTGGGGAGAAGTAATTTGCAACATCCCTTTCTGGGGTCCAGCATCTTGCCCCCTTTGCCAGGCAGCTGACTACCAGAGCTGGCCAGTGCATCATCCCAGTTTCAAAAGACTGTTGGGGAGAAATTTCTTCTTTCTACTTGTCTTTGCAGCTAGGTAAGGCTTAGGCAAGTATAAAAACTTGCCCCTATGTAGCATAAAAGGGGATTAACTAGCTGACAGTGACTCAACTTTAAGTGTTTGGGTTTTTTAATGACAGAAAAACCTAACAATAATGTAAATGAAAACAGCTTTTGTATAAGGTTCCAGTATGCTGTGTTTATAACCCCAAAACTATAATACAATAATAAATAATAATAATAATAATAACAATACCTAGCTTTTATAGAGCATGTTTCTTCAGTAGATCTCAAAATGCTCTACAAAGGAAGTAAGCATCATTAACTTTGTATTCATGCATCAGAACCATGAAGCATAATTTCCAGTAAAAAGGATCAATTTGTTTTCATTCTTCAAGCTAAAGGAAATGCAAAATATGAATATAATTAATGGAGAAAAGTAAAATTGGTTCTTAATAATTTAAGGTGTTATCATTAACAGGTTAAAATTTGCTTTTTTTAAATAGGGATATCTCTGACAGTGTCCCTGAAAATATAAATAGATATTAATTTTTCCCCTCTTAAATTTACAATATTTAAGATACTTCAAAGGCAAGGAGCTAAAAGACTCCTGATATCCGCAGTTGTTTTTCATAAACAAGGGTTAGGCTGACAAAATAAGGTAAAGGTAATTTTTTAAAGGTACAGTGGTGTTTTAAACTCTTGACTTTACTTTTCCTTATCTGATATACATTTCCACGGAAAAATAAGAATCATTGTCTTTCTGATAACAGCTTTGTCAATACTACTTCTATTTCCATAGATGTACATACTGGACTGGAAAAAATAAAGTCAGGGTTATAAACTATTGGCTCTTAACAACATGCCATTACCTTATTTTAAAGAGTTTAAGTAAGAACTCTGACTTCTAGATTTCAGTGGCTGTCTGCCTGCTGAAATATACAAGTATACATTTTAAAACCCAACTACAGCTTTCAGGAGGCAAAATTATTACATTTTATATAGCACCATAAATACACATGGTACTTAACAAATCATATTACTAGAGTAACAAGGCTGTGGGACCTAGAAACATCACAGGTGTCACTAAGCTCCACACAATAGTAATTTAAAATTTAATGATAACAACATAGAATGCAGATACTTCTCCAAAAGCACAAGACCCTACCACTTGCACAGAGGACTCTCCTTTAACAGTTAGCTATAGGGTCCTATGAAATACAGTTGAGCAGTTCTGATTCCATTTAGTGGAGGTAAGTGACACACACATACATGATAACTAGAAAAGTCCAAAATAATTTAATAGGGATAAAAATAAATTTCTATTCAAATTAGAATGGGAGGATAAGTTGTTAAAAAAATGAGAGATGAGATGTAGGCAAAAGTGGAACTGTCTAATGAAAATGAATTTTATAAAACTTAAAAAAATACAATAAAAAAGAGAAAGCTAGTGAAGGGGTATGTGTAACATAGCCAGAGAACTGTTGTTACAAAAATCTGTAGGATTTCAAACTGGAAAATCTTTTTCTTTGCAAAAAGTAATAATGTTGGGTGAGATTGAGTCATTATGGCTGCATGACATCAGTGGATATGCAGCATTGTGAGGATTTCACTGTGTAAGGGGGGGAGAGAGATTCAAGTGTGGTCTGAAGGTGACATAATAGCACTATGCCACCCCAGCTCTGACTCAGGCATAGGGAAAGTGGTGTAGATGAGGGTATCCTTACACTTTAACTATCCGATCTTCCTTTATCCCTATCCATTTATCATTTTATCAGTAAAAGCTTTCAAATTTAAATCACTGTATTTTACACATTTGCTTTAAAGACAAACTGCAGCCTCCCGAGTAATGAAACAGAATATCCCATTTGTGACATGAGAAGCATCTCGGATAACCCCAGACTGCACTTTTACCAGTTAGTCTATGGAATAAGCATGGTGACCATGATTGTCCTAAGTATCATCAAAGGGTTTGTTTTCACAAAGACAACGTTAAAGGCTTCTTCAATGTTACATGATGATGTATTTTATAAGGTATGGAAAATACATGGCTTTAACCATTATTATGGGATATTTACCATAATAAGCTTATAAAAGGATGGAGTATGGTTTAGTAGTTACTATTGATGCCTGGGGTCATTAGTTCTATTGCCAGTTCAGCTGCTGTCTCATTGTGTGACCTTTTGAACATATGAACATTTTGTGCCTGTTTCTCTATTAAATTATAATGTCTGCCTTCTGAACACAGTTGCTGTAAACTTTAAATTAATGTTCACAAAGTGCTTAGAGCTTCTCAGATGAAAGACTCTATGTAAATGCAAACTATTACTTCTTGCAACTTGGACCTAAAATGATTGCTATTGAGGGAAACTGCAACATTACCATGTGACAGCACTGTGCAATTGGATAGAAACACCATACAGATTTTCACCTTCCTCTGAAGCATCAGATATTGGTCTCTGCTGAAGGCATTTTACTAGACAAAAAAGGCAATGGGTAAAATGTTCAAAAATGCCTAAAAGACAGGAATTCAAATCCAACTGAAAATCACTCCCAGCACTGGAGACTGAGGGCCAAAGGGTAACATTTTCAAAAGCACCTAAATCCAATTTTCAGAAGTGACGCCAGCTTTACAAAGCTATTTAGGTGTCTAAAGATGCAGATAGTTGCCTAGTGGGCTTTACAAAAGTGCCTAAGCATCTAGGCCATAGGCTCCGACTCCGTGGTTGCTTCAGGGCTGGAACACACATGGAAAAAAAAATAGTGGGGCTCAGCACCCACCGGCAGGCCCTGTCAATCAGCTCCTTTCCCTCCCCTCCAGTGCCTCCTGCCTGCTGCTGATCAACTGTTCAGCAGTGGGCAGGAGGCGCTGGGGGGAGGAGCGGAGGCAGGAAGAAGCAGAGTGAGGGCAGGGCATGATCAGGGGAGGAACGGGGTGGGAAGAGCTGGGAGAGGAGCAGTGGCAGGAAGAGGAAGTACGGGGATGGGCACTTGGCAGAAGGGGTGGAGTGGGGGCGGGGCCTGGGGCAGAGCGGGGGTCTGGCACTCCCGGAGAAATCAGAAAGTCAGGGCCTGCGATCTAGGCACCTAACCTGCTTTGGTGCTTTTGTAAAGCTTATTGACTCCTAAATCACCTAGGTGCTTTTGAAAATTTTACCTCATTCATCTAATCTGGTGTGACCTGTCCTTTGTTCCTATATTTTGTGAGGCCTTGATTCAGCAAAGTACTTAAGTAAGTGCCCAACTCTAAGCATACGAATAGTTCTATCAAATTCAATGGAACTACTCACCTGCTATGAGAGGCAAGGTGAGTGATGTAATATTTTTATGGGACCATCTTCTGTTGGTGAAAGAGACAAGCTTTCAAGCTTACACAGAGCACTTCTGACCTGAAAAAGAGCTCTGTGTGGCTTGAAAGCTTGTCTCTCTCACCGACAGAAGTTAGTCCAATAAAAAATATTACCTCACCCACCTTCTCTATCTAATATACTGGGACCAACATGGCTACCACAACATTGCAAACACCTGCTTTGAGTCAGACACCTGTTTAAGCACCTTGATGAATCAGGGCCTATACAGTATATCTTATTGTAATGATTCCTTTTTAAGTGAACTGTAGATCCTCACCATTCAGATTCTCATGTACATTTATTCTGTTATGATCATGACAACAGGAAATAAGCCCTTACTCTATTTTCAAAGGCTGCTTCACAAATATTATGTGATGTTGTGAAAGCTATAATACATTTGTTTGCTGTTTCTCTTATTTACATTTTAGTCAAGATTATACTAGTGTCTATTTTATCACACAAACTCTGAATACTGTAAAAGACAAAGACTGTCATTTGATTCTGCTGTTTCCCTTTATCCACAGATCTTACTGAGTCCAATGAGTTTCTTTGATACAACTCCCACTGGTAGGCTAATGAACCGTTTTTCTAAGGATATGGATGAATTGGATGTGAGACTTCCATTTCATGCAGAGAATTTTTTGCAGCAGTTTTTTATGGTGATCTCTATTCTAATCATAATAGCCATTGTGTTTCCGTTCCTCCTAATTGCAGTTGTTGTCCTAGCTACTATTTTTGTTATTCTCTTTCAGTAAGTTGATGTGCTAGTTCTTTAAGAACTATTTTAAGAATTTTTATTACCTTTGCGGTCTAGTCAATAGCAATTGTAGTTCTTATGTACATCTGTTGTTGAACTCCAGTTGCGAAATACTATAAATTCTTTTGTAAAGGTTTACTGGAGGGTGAGAACTACAGGAACCAGTATCTCATAGAGCTGGCACAGCCAGTGGAAACTGGGAAGCTATCAAATATTTACTGCCTTCTATACTAAGGGCTAAATTCAGTCTTTTGCTTGCACTGTTTTCTGCCAATATAGTCCAGAGCCCTTAGTCTGCCCAAAATGATGTTACAGAGACAGAAGTAATCCATAACCTTCCCTCAACCTATAGGTCTACAATCAGGACCAAAGCCACAGAAATAAGCCAGGCTGGCAGGGGAAGGCATAGCCAAGGTAACCTGGAATGCGTTGATTTAGCCCATGCTATATAATCTCCAGCAGTGGAGACACTATGGAGACTGCAGCTTAAAGCCACAGCCTCACAGTGGAAGCACCAAGCCACAGTTCTGTTGTTCATATGGAGGATGGATGTTCAGTGGGATGCTGCTGCTTAGGCTCCTCTCCCCATACGTGTTTTCTGGCCACATGTTGCGTGTATTTTTCTCACGTGCCTCTCGTCCCTTATGTACCTGGAAGTAGAGGGGATGATATTACTCTTGCAGTTTTCAAAATCTACTGTCATACTTCAGTACTCATAATACATTATGATATACATGAAGGCCTAGATTATGCCTGGTCTCTCACTGGGGGGCAGAGAGGATCCACGTAGCCAAGATTTTAAAAAGTGATTAGTGACTTTGAGTGCCCAATTTGAGACACATAGAAATGACCTGATTTTCATAAAGTACTAAGCATCCAATCCCTTTAAGGTATCTCAAATTGGGCACCCAGTCCCTTCTGATTATCCAGTCCTTTTAAAGTATTTTAAACTGGGCCCTTAAAAATGGAGGCAGGAGGCACTCACAATTTCTACTCACTTTAAGTTTAGACAAGGAGCTTTCCTCCATTTGTACTTCAGTGCTAGGGCCAGACCCAGCAGCTGTCCCTGGGCTTAGGAACTGCTCCCTCTTAGCCTTCAGGGGACACAAGGTACTCCAGGGGGGTGAGAGGAAGACGGTAAAGCCATGGCACTGACCAGCTAAGATAAGCTGACTGGGCACAGAGTGGAGCATAGTATGGTATGTGCACTCCTTCTGCATACTTAGGCGCTCCAGGTAAGGATGTGAAATGCAATTCCTCTCTCTTTTCCCCCAGTGCAGGCCATTTGAGATTCCAGTTCAGACTACTGGCTTTAGCCATGAGACAGTGATGTATACCATTGGCTTACTGACATATAAACACCTACAATATCATTTTGCTTTCATTTTGTTGCAGAATTTTTCAGAGAGCCATCAGAGAACTAAAAAGAATGGAAAACATTAGCAGATCTCCATGGTTTTCACACATTACTTCTTCTGTGCAAGGCCTCAGTGTAATTCATGCTTATAATAAAAAAGAAGACTATATCAACCAGTAAGCTGCATACATTACAATTATATCCTGTTCGTTTTGTTTGTCATTTTGATATGGACAGAGAGCACTGCATTGTTATTCTTTACTTGCTTGTGGATACTGTGTCTTTGTACATGCAGTGACACTAGGAGGACCACATGCCCCAATTTTATAGGGACAGTCCCTATATTTGGGGCTTTTTCTTATATATGCATCTATTACCCCTGACCTCCTGTCCCGATTTTTCACACTTCCTGTCTGGTCACTCTAAGTGACACTGATGAAACCATTCCGTTATTATAATGCAGAACAGCAATGATCCTGCAGCTTTTCATTTTTGTAAAATGATGCTCCTAGTTTGTACCGTGGACTCTTAGAAGTCTCACAAACAGCACTATATGTCCCATCTCTCTGTGTCCACTTTTGAGCATTGTGCAATATTTTTACTTTCTGAGTTTTAAGCAATTTCTAGGATCTGAATTAAAAGCCATGGGGCAATGAGTTCTCACTGGTGGGTTCTCAAAATTATCTAGACCCACACATACAGACCTTTAGGGTTTGATTTGTGATGTCTCATGAATTGTACCATGTCAGATCTATTCTCCAGAACTGACTATGAACCCTGCTTAGTTTGCTTAAAGGTTCAGATTCCATAGCTAGGTCCCTACCAAATTCACGGTCCATTTTGGTCAATTTCACGGTCAAAGGATTTTTAAAATCGTAAATTTCATGATTTCAGCTATTTATATTTGAAATTTCACAGTGTTGTAATTGTAGGGGCCCTGACCCAAAAAGGAGTTGTGGGGAGGTCGCAAGGTTATTGTAGGGAGGGTTGCAGTACTGCCATGCTTACTTCTGTGCTGTTGCTGGCAGTGGCGCTGCCTTCAGAGCTGGGCAGCTGGAGAATGGCAGCTGCTGGCCGGGAGCCCAGCTCTGAAGGCCGCCAGCCGCAGCGCAGAAGTAAGGATGGCCTGGTATCCTGCAGAGCTGGGCCCTTAGTCAGCAGCTGCCGCTATCCGAGCTCTGAAGGCAGCAGTGCAGAAGTAAGGGTGGCATGGTATGATATTGCCATTCTTACATCTGCACTGCTGCTGGCGGGGCACTGCCTTCAGAGCTGGGCGCCCAGCCAACACCTGTCACTCCTTGGCTGCCCAGCTCTGAAGGCAATGCTGAAGTAAGGGTGGCAATATTACAACCCCCCTAAAATAACCCTGTGACCCCCCTGAAACTCTCCTTTGGGTCAGGACTCCCAATTTGAGAAACGCTAGTCTCCCCCCTGAAATCTGTATAGTATAGGGTAAAAACACACAAAAGACCAGATTTCCCGGTCCGTGATGCGTTTTTCATGGCCGTGAATTTAGTAGGCCCCTATCCATAGCCCCTGAAATTCCAAAGGGAAGCTCCCACTTCCCCTATGGGTCTAAATGCACAGGTTGTTAGAACACAGGTTAACTAATGCAATGTTTAACACAATGTAGCACTGATCATAGACAAGGACTGTTGTGTTTTACCTCATGTCATGTGAACTTTGAGGTTAACCATGACACTTCATTAAAGGTCTGATTCTCATCTATACTGATGGCTCTTTACACTGCATAAATTACACTTACACACACTTTAAGGCCCCTTTAGACTCCCAGAGCTCCTAAATCTGTACATAGTCTTGCCCTATCAGTATTTGTGGGTCTTGTCCAGATACAGTAGATCATTTCTGTTCCTGAGGTTGGGACTTATGGAAGCCTCCCTTTAGAAAAATGTTGCAATATAAATCAATTCCTGAAAAATTCATACGAAGCTGTGGTATCTCCTGTTTTACTCAACTGTGTTTGCATAATATTTTAAGTAAGTAGAATAAAACATGCATGAAGGCTGTCATGAAAATATCTACGTCACCAACTCACTAGGCGGAATGGAACTTGTGTTAACGTGTTAAAACCTCTTTTAGATTATCAGAAATGTTCATCTATTTTCATTTCAGGTTTAAAATGCTAAATGATGAAAACTGCAGCCATTTTCTGCTGTTTAATTATGCACTACGCTGGTTTGCGATTAGAACGGATATCCTCATGACCTTGGTAACCTTCATTGTGGCATTATTTGTTGCTTTGAGCCCTTCTTTTATTAGTACTGCAGCAAAAGGCTTGGCTTTGTCCTATATTATTCAGGTAAAAATAAATGTTTGGTGTCTTGGGTTAACCTCTGTTAATTATGTTAGTGCATATACATTTCCTATTCTACCCTCTCTTTATCCTAAAATACATGAAAGTATTATATTCACTTGAAGCCAGATTCTACCACCCTTACTCAGGCTGGGCAATACTTTACTATGCAAATAGCGCATTGGATACTGAAATCAATGGCTCAAGATATTACCCAGCGTGAAAAAGAATGGCAGAATCGAGAACACAGGAAGACAAAAAATAGTTCACATTTTAGAAAGAGCTGAGATTGAAGTTGTACACATAGCTAATTTATGTAAATACATTATCTCATCCTCATTTCACTGTATCTTACCTTCTATTATTTAATAACTCATTTGTAATATCTTGTTTTAAGTTAGATTGCGAACATTTCAAGGTAGGACCTGTGTCTTTCTATGTGTCAGTACAGCACCTACCAGAGTGTGTATCTGATCCTGACCAGGGCCTTCATGTACTACTGCACAATATATAAGTAAATAATTCCAAACCATTTGTGTTTAGTATATGAATGTTAAATATCCCTTCATTTTATATAGAATTTACCATAGAAAATGATTCCTAACTTATTGCAAAGCACAAAAAGGAATGGGAGTTGTTTATTTTTTTAAATGGCAAATGAAAATAAATTTTATTTTTTTCTTTAAAAATTACAATAAACCATCCCCAGTCTTACACACTTAGGGTAGTGTTGTTTTTACTTTCATAACCTTTCTACTTTCAATAAAGTAATAGAAATATTTCCAGTCATAATGAACCTCTCAGAAGCAACAATAGTTTCTGCATTTTTACCTTAACTGTTGTCACCTTAGCCCACTACTTTTGTTCGTAACATTTAAAGCTCATACATCTATTGAAAGTTAGTGTGCAAAGATTGAATACATATGCCCAATTGCTTTTACTGCTGGATTAATGATGTGTTGCCAAAATATATTTTAAATGTTAAAAATAAATATGAAAAAATGTAGATTTAAAAAATATACATATTATTTATTCCTAAATGTGAGGTAGTTAAGATGTCATGGAAAATACAAATATATTTATAACACATTTAATTGACTACCGAATATCTCCTAACAATAAGCAGAAAGGCCAGAAAAATGCAGGACCCTCATGTCAAACTGTGAAAGATATTTTTCCAGTTGCTTCAGCTTGGCAAGCTCCATAGGCAGTTGTAATAGCTTTGAAATCACCTCGGGATCTATTACTGAGCTGTGCTGGTGATTAGCTTGTGTGCAGTTTCATTCTCCAAAACACTTTTTTACATTAATTATGCACTCTTCATTCATCACTAGAGCTACTGTAGACAGAAGTGAATAGAAGGTGACTTCCCACAATGCACTGGGCTAAATTCCAAAGGCTGTATGTTGTTACGTGATTCATATACACTTTTTCAAATGCCTGTTACATACACGGCTAATTAGAGAGGGAGAAACTCCTGGCATACAGTTGTGTGTGTGAAGATTTTACACTTCACAAAAGGAATGGAGAATTGGCACAGCTGTGGGCTAGATTATACCTAATAGCCTTGCATTGGTGTGGGCATAGAAGGACTATACCACAGCAAGACCCCCGCATGGAGTATTGGCTGAATAAACAAACATATTAGATACACGTTTGTGCACCTATCTTTTGAAGGTCAGACTGTAAGGGATTGATTTTCAAAGACACGAAGGGCAGTTAGGCACTCAAATCAAACTGAAAATCAATGGGAGTTGGGTGGCTAACTTTCCTTTGTGCTTTTGAAAGTCACACCCTAAATGATCACTATCATATGCCTCACTTATTAGACAGAAAGAGATTTCCTGTGAAGCTCTGGACAATGGTCAGAAGAGTTCAGCAAGCTGATATAAATATTAATGAGTTTGTTATTGTTTTAGGCCCTTTTCTTGCAAAGATTTAGGACACATGCTCAACTTTATGCATATGAATAGTTCCATTAAAGTTTTTATTTATTTTTTTAATAGTTGAGTGGACTTCTCCAAGTATGTGTAAGAACAGGGACTGAGACAGAAGCTAAATTCACTTCTGTTGAACAGATACAAGAATATATCTCGGTAAGAAATACATCTAAATGGGCCACTAAGACCCCATGTGTATAAATATTGCTGAAATCTTTAACTGTTGACTTGGTGGCTCAATTAAATGTTTTCCTTTTTTTCCCTTTCTTGTAGACGTGTGTTCCTGAGGCCTCCCAGTGTGCAGATATAGTGAACTCTCCCAAAGGCTGGCCGGATCGAGGGGACATCACATTTAAAGATTACCAGATGAAATATAGAAACAACAGTCCTGTGGTTCTCAATGGCTTAAATATGAGCATTCATGGTGGAGAAACAATTGGTATTGTTGGAAGAACAGGCTCTGGTGCGATATACCATTTTGTCTTTTTGCCCCCTGATTTCTCTCTGGCCCCTCATACTAATTAATTACATATTTTTGATAGTTCAGTGTTTTCTATAGTCAGTTTATCTGTAAATTGTGACATTACATTAAAAGGACTCAGTTCTGCCATTAAGGGAATGTCTACATCGCAATCTTAAGTCGACCTATGTTAAGTCATGGTGGCTGATGTCCACACTACCCTCCTTTTGTCGGTGGTGCACATCCTTGCCAGGAGCACTTCCACTGACTAAAGGGGGGGCACTGTAGGGGCCAGGGTGCTCAGTTCCCCACCGCTCCTCCCTGGGAGCCCAGCTGCCCGCCGGGGCTTCTCACCTCCAGCAGAAAGTTCCTGCCTGGAGTCCAGTGCCTGACACGTTTTCTAAAGAGGAAGATAGAGATAGCTCCTCTTTTTGAACAAGAGCAGATAGATACAGACTTTGATGTGACTTGTCACCTGATGAGCAGGTAGGTGTTGCTTCTGCTTTGTCTCCTTCTGAGGATGCTTTGCAGTTTCATGACCTGGTGGACCACATGGCATCCACGTTGAACTTACCTTCTGTGGCTGTGGAGGAAACCAAGTGACAATATGTGCATGGCTTTATTAAAATGAAAGGTACTCAAGATCTTGAGGCTTATACATTAATAAGGATTTACTGATCCAACCCTCATTGATATTCATTGTCTTTCCACAGAGTAGAAACTGGATTGGGCCCTTGCTACTAGGACTGTTTGGGCAACCCCTGCTTCCAGTCAGTGTATTTCTGAAAAAGTAGATAATTGTATGAGATACCTCAGGACTTGGGGTTTTCTTACTGTCACACTCACCCTCTGCCTAATTCACTGTGGTGGCTGCTGCCAGTAATAAGTTTAGGTCCAGTTAGGCCCATTAGACTCTTGACAGAGAGGGGGAGAAAGTTTTTTTTCTTCCTCGTCTCTTGGTATTAGAATGACTAATTACCAGGTGGTCATGGCATCTGTGTTTGTTCAGGCTTTGCCAGACAATAAGAGAAGGCTGGCAAATATTATTTTGATGAAGGGACAAAATGTGAAGCATGCTCTCAGGGCTTCAACTGATGCTTCTCACTCTTCCACTAGAGCACTGGCATCTGTAGTTACCTTAAGGAGACCTTTTTAGCTTTGTTCCTCTTCACTGGCTGTGGATACCAAATTAAAATGGAAGATCTTCTTTTTGAGAGGGATGCAATAAGACTGATGAATTTTTGGAAAAATTAACAGATAGCAAATCCACTGCTTGTTCACTGGGTATCTATCCCTGGTTCAGAAAGAGACCACACTCCTTGTTTCCATTATCAGAGACAATTTTACCTCAGTCATTTGCTTATTTTTCTCAAATCACAGATGTCAGTATCAATAAGCTTTGTTTTCATCTCAGAGCGAGTGCAAGAAGAAGGCTTTTAGATACACACCTAAGACTAAACAACCTGCTCCCTCCTCTTTACCTTCCTTGAACACCAGTCCTGAGATTTGATGTGAGGATCGAGAGTCAGGAACCAATAAGTGACAATTCCTCCCTTCCTTTATTTGGAGACAGGCTAATCATTTTCATAAACAATTGAAGGCTTATTACATCAGACACGCGGGTTCTAGAAATCACCGAGGAGGGGTATGCCATATAAATAAAAAAACTACCCTCTTTCAAATCTCCCTAATCTTCCCTTTACAGAGAACTGTCTCATGAGGCTATTCTTCTATCACGAGTTCAAAAACTGCTTCTGCTAGGTGTTGTCAAAGAGATACCCAAACATCTTTGGTGTCCGGGTTTTATTCAAGATAGTTCCTGGTATAGGAAAAGATGAGGGATTCTCTTCAATTTTAGATCTCAGAAAACTGAACAAGTACATTTGGAAGTTCTGGTCTTTAATGTTTCAATCCAGCTGAGCCTTTGTTTTGTTATGGCCCAGCAACATTTCCAGTACAAGGTCCTGCTGTTTGGCCTTTCTACAGCACTACGAGTCTTTACAAAGTGGCTCTCTGTAGTAGCAGTGTATTTAAGAAAGCAGGGTGTGTTTGTTTACCTATATTTGGACAACTGGCTGCTGAAGTCTTCTTCATCTGAGGGCCTGCTACTTCATATCAACTCCACAATCTGCCTACTCATGGATCTAGGGCATCAAAAAGTATGCTCTGATGGCAGTTCCATTATTTATTATTTTTCATACAGACAAGATGGTTCTTAGAACTGACTCCAAGTTTCTACAAAAATAGCATCTGAATTACCCATCGAACTATTAATTTGTTTTCCCTAATTTTCCCCCCTTAAGCCACATGCTAATGAAGGGGAATTGGAGTTACATACTTTAGATGCTAGAAGGATTCTGGCATATTATTTAAATAGAACAAAGAGTTTTAGAACGTCATCTAGGTTATTTATCTCTTAAGCTAAGAATCATATGGGTAATAGTATATCTATTCAGACTATTTCTAGATCAGTTAAACAATGTATAACTGAATGTTATAAATTAGTGGCAGTTCCTGTGTCTGCTATTGTGAAGTGCCATTTTACTAGAGCAATGGTAACATCTCTTGCATGCCTTAAACATGTTCCTATTGGAGAAATCTACTAAGCTGCAACTTCGAGGTGAGTCTATTGTACTTTTATCAAAAAATATGCTTTGGATTTTGCTTCAAGAGCAGATGCCAGAGTTAGTAAGAGACATGCTTCGATCATTATTTGATTAGGACTCTGTTCCCTCTTCCTGAAATTTCAGCACTGTGTACCAAACTACTCATAATTATGAATATGCAGAGTCACTCAAAGAAGAAGTGAAGGTTGGCTACTTGTAACTGGAGTTCTTCAAGACAACTCTGCATATTCACACCACAATTTGGGTACAAGTAAATAACCTTCCCCTCTTTCTCAGAGTCTTACCTTGGTTCTCTGGGTTAGTGGTGGAAAGAACAAGGTGGAAGGGGGCACACCATCACCTCATATAGATTACCCTTAGAACATTTGAGGATGCTGAGATGGTGGCCATGTGTACTCTATGGGCACTACTTGGAGAAGGTTCTATCATTAGGCACCACCAGGTGGCACATTACCCGTAAATGGATATTTACAGAGTCTTCTGGAAGAACTCTGGTTACAAGTAAGTATCCTTCATTTATAATTAACATTATTGGCAAACTTGTTAACATATTCAGCAGAGAGCCCAAGAATGAATAAGCATGGAGAATGAACTTACCTCTCACCTTCAAAGTGATCAATTTGTATAAGTGTTGCGACACATTGAAGCGGTACAGACAACTACATTTTAGCAACTTGCACTGGTGCTAACTGTGCTATAACTCATCTGTGAGTAAAACAGAGTTCGGATCACACATATATCAAACCTGGAACTTTCCAGGTAGACTAAAATGCACTTTACATCATTGTTTATAAAAGTCAAAGTTTATCTGAATAATATTTTTTTTTATCCCCTACAGGAAAATCATCATTAGGAGTTGCACTCTTTCAACTAGTAGAACCAACTGCTGGTACTATCCTAATTGACGATGTTGATATCTGTACTATTAGTTTGGAAGATCTAAGAACAAAGCTTTCTATTATTCCTCAAGATCCTGTTCTGTTTGTAGGTACAGTAAGGTAGTTGTTCTTACAACTGTAAATTAACATTTGTTGCAAAGTGAAATCTCATTAAATCATAAATTGAGGCATTTTGGTTTGAGATTGAAGCCTTGAGATCCAAACCCCCTTATGCTATACATGCACATAGTAAGAAAAGCATACAGTATAAACAGACAAAGGTGGGATAAATTAAGTATTATCATCCCCTTTTACAGATGAGGAACTGGGACGCAGGGAGGCTATGGGTATGTCTACACAGCAGTTGAGAGTGCGATTCCCACCACAAGTAGATATAGAGGCAGTAGTTCTGCTTTAGCTAGCATCTAAAAACAGCGGTATAGCTACAGCAGCATGGATGGTGACCCACGTCCTTACCCAGGAGGTTGGAGGAGACTGTACTCTGGTAGCTAGCCCAAGCTGCTGGGGCCACACTGGTATTTTTAGGTGCCATCTAAAGCAGAACTAGTGTATGTATGTCTATCCATGGAGGGAACTGCACCTCTCAGCTGCTGTGTAGACATATCCTAAGTGACTGGCCAAGGTTACACAGGAAGTCTGTGACAGTTCTGGGAATTGAACCCAGACCACTTGTGTCCAAGTCCAGTAATTCTCTCAGAATCAAATTTTTGAAAACAGAATTTCATAAAATATACACAGAACATCTGAAATTCCCAGTTTACCAATATTGAAAATGGTTTGTGAATGGCAGGAAACTAACCTCTAAAAATCACTCATCTTCATTGGAGCAGAATTCATTATGTCTCAGATATATCAGCTTGAATGGCTCACCATGATCTCAAACTTAATGTGGGCAAAGCTGAGCTCATTATCCTTCATTCTAGACCCTCTCCACTACCTCCATTCCTCATAAAACTTGATGCCACCACTCTCCTTTGTCCCTATCCAATTTATCCAAAATGTTACCTCTCTGGCTGTCACTTCAACCACACCATCCTCTTATTTGCATTACTTTCCTGGCTTCCCATTGTGCTGTTCTTCATGCCCACCTTCTTGTATTTGCCTTCATAGCCCCATGTCAGACAGTGCTTGCCTACATCTTCAACCAGGCCTACACTACCCTTGCACCCTCGTCTCCATTCGGTCTTCATAACACCTTCATCTTTTTTTACAATGCCCTCCATGCAATCTTTCATGCTTCACTTTAGTGTTGGAATATGCTGCCCAAACTTGTTCACCAACATTCCTTAAATTCCTTAATAAAAACCTCACTTCGGTGAGAAGAGAAGGCATTAGATCATATTAGCAGTAACACTGAAATCCTGAAGATAGCTATTATATTTTTATAATAATATCAACATATTCTACGGAATAATCATGAATCCAGAAGTATCAATATCAACAGGACAAACTGATTTTTCCCTCAAACCAGCTAAGAGCTCAGAATACAGGAAAACAATGTATGAAAAATAATTGAAAACATGCATTATAAAAATTAAAGTACAGATATAAGTTCTTTGGCCATTCAGCCAAAATATTTCATGTTCAAAGTGACTTGTAATAGTAATTTACAAAGTATTGTTGTACTATATTGTGTTTTATTTAAAAAAAAAATCATTTTAATTTTTGCCTGTCAGGTACAACCTAGATCCTTTTGATAACTATACAGATGAGCAGATCTGGAAAGCTCTGGAAAGAACATTTATGAAAGAGACGGTACATTTTGGGGGGTTTGGTCATAATTCATTTTCTGTTAAAGATAATAAATGGAAAGTCATTATTTACTGTTTGTTATGGCATATAATTTATCATGATAGATTGGTGATAATAATAGTGAGGCATTAATATATAATCTCATTAGTTGTGAATAATGTCTACTTACCACATTGCTTTCCTTTTTGATGTTATAATGGCAGAATGTTTATTTGAAATGTACAACACTCTTTTTAACGATCATGAAAATATAACATCCTGATAAATGTATGATCATGCACAATCAATATATATTATTGCATAGTATGTATAGTCGTGTCTTTTTCTTTGTATTCTAGATTTTGAAACTCCCAGGAAAATTACAGGCAGAAGTTGTTGAAAATGGAGAAAACTTCTCAGTAGGGGAAAGACAGCTGCTTTGTATGGCAAGAGCACTCCTTCGAAATTCAAAAGTAAGTAATGGGGGAGAATCTGATACTTCTAGCAGTGGTCCCGAATGCATGAGAGTTGCAATATTTTTTTTCCCATCTAACAGAGGAAAGAAACCAACATGTTTGTTCTCAGTTTTATGACTAGCTTATGAGTAAAGTCAACTTAATTGAAATATATTTTTCAGCATTTCTTATCTGCTATATTTGATCCAAATCTCTTCCACTTTTTAGCTTCCTCATAAATCAACCTATATCTTGTCATATTAAACACTAAACATCTACTGCAGTTAATGATTGAACACCCATATTCTTTATTTTCCAACAATATATACATCTCACACTAACAATGTCTCCTGCTCACTTTAATTGCTGCTTTTGGCAATTTGAAGTCACAAAGTTCTGTTGTCCTACTAGTTAATAGCACTATGAGGACAGGAAGCCTGTGGTCATTTTTGAATCTATAAAATCATGGAGCCTGATCATCAGCTGGTATAAATCCACTGACCTCAGTGAAGCTATGCTGATTTACACCAGCTGAGGCTCTAACCTTTTGTCTTTTGCTTGGCAAAGCATGTTTGAGATTTGCCTATTGCTCAGCTATGCTTTTTCAAGTAAAAATGAAATTGAAACTTAAAAAGAGGGCTCTGTCTGCAGGGATTCTCTCTCCCCGGAGGAGTACATCCCTACAAATAATTTTTATGCTCAAATATACATATCCAAACTTATTCGGAATGAAGGTTTAAAACCTGTAAGAGAGACCATGAGAACTGGTTCCTGAGAGGAACTAATCCATAATGGGATTTCCCAGCGTTCTCAGGAAACTAAATAACCTTGTAGAACTGGTCCATCAGGCTACTCGTCAAGTGTTGACACGGTATAATCTATAAGGCAATAGAGCAGTAACAAACAAGTTCCTACATCTGTCTGTAAAAGCATAAAAGCTTCTGTTTGGCTTTAACTTGCATATTTGAGCATAAACATGACAATGGGGACTTACTGCCAATTTTCAGCAAGGGCCCAATCCAGTTTCTACTCTGTGGAAAGACAATGAATATCAATGAGGGTTGGATCAGTAAATCCTTATTAATGTATAAGCCTCAAGATCTTGAGTACCTTTCATTTTAATAAAGCCATGCACATATTGTCACTTGGCACTGATCTATACAAATATCTGGACCCATTTTTAATATTATAAGATATGTGGTGTTAGTTTATAATAGGTTTCTCATTCCTCCACAATCGCCGAAACCATCAGAACAAAAGTTCCAAGGATCCACTGTTTCTCTCCCCACCTCCCCCAATAAAAGTTTCAAAATATTTTTAAAATTATGAATTTCCAGCTCTGGCAAACCCTTTCAAGCCTGCAACTGTATCAGGATGGTCTCAAACATGGATTCTGTGTTTTAATGTAGTGGGCCCCATTTCCAAAGGGCTTCAACCTCCTTTTTAAACCCACATTTGCAATTCTGAAGGCGCAAACTGTGCAATTCAAGCAACTAGATAGGAGCAAGATTCTATCTTAATCTAGCCTCACTGAAATAAAATGAGACTATTCATGGAGTAAGGTACTATTCAATGTAAGTAAGGATCACAGGACCCACCACACCAGGATCATGTTGTTTGCATACATAGCCATTTAAGAAATTACATCCATATACATTATCTCTTAAAGTTAAGTCAGAACCTCCCCCTCAAAAGATAGGTACGTACTAGATGATACATATAAAACTGCTGTTGTGTTCCACTTACAAGACTGCCTCTTTTCTGCCTCCTAGAGTCCTCTTTGCAAGTGTCCTATCTTTTCTCTCCTGTAATTCAAGTTTAATTTTTCCTCAACACTTCATACAATAGGGGCCATAATTTGCTCTTCTAGGACTCAATCTTCCTCCATTTGGAGTCACCCAGAGAGTTTTGCCAATGGCTTCAATGAGAGAAGGATTTAGGACCTAAATCTTTCCTGAAAAACAAACACAACTGGCCCCTGTGACATACCAGGGTCAATCCAGACCAATGAGGGGCTTTGTCACCTCTGTCCTGCCACCTGGGAGGAGGGGGGTTACAATGCCTTGCTGAAGTAGCTCACACCTGGGTCACTCACAAACAGCCTTCCAGCATGCAAACCACCTCCTGTGTGTCTGTATGTAACTGCAGCCTGCCAGCCACACTTGGATTACACTCCAACTCTTACCAGCCTTGGCTGTACTTCAGGGTGACCCCCAACACTCCCCTAGTCCCAGATTTTCCCCAGAAATGTATGTCCTGTACTGCCCAGACCTCTCCTAGACAGTACAAAATATTTTAAGTCCATTATTCCTTTAAGAGAATAATATGCACACAACTTGTCACCCCAAATGGAGTTATCCAGACACTTCAACTTTAATACATTAGATCAGATAAACCAAGTTTATTAACTACAATGAGAGAGATTTTAAGTGAGTCCAAAAAATGAGGCATAAAAGTCAGAAATGGTTACAAGAATAAAGATAAGACATTTACAAATACCTAATTTAACAAACTATATCAGATTCAAGCAAAGTTTCTCACCACATGCTTTCAGAAGTCTTACTGGCGAAACTGTATGTCAGGACCCTTTCCCCAGAGTCCAGCAAACGCTTCCTTTGTCACTTCAGGTGCAATGAATGTGATGGGCAGAGAGAGAGAGAGGGGTGCCTTGGGGTTTTTGTCCCTCCTTTTATGGTTTCAGTCCCCCTCTTGAAAAATATTTCTAGCTGGGCACTAGAAGACAAAGAGTCTATGTTAGAGGATGTTCCCTGCTGTTTTCCCCCCTCACCTGACTGAGCTTTCTTTGTTTCCCTTCTTGCTTGATGACTGTTTACTACTTAAATGCAAATTACGGCAAGCACACATTCCTTTGTTTAGGGCAGACTTGTTTGCCGCCTTCTGTTTGGGCAGGGCTGTGGAGTTTGGAACCTGTGTTAATAACACCATAAAGGAAAATTTTACAATTTTATATACAATTTTGCCACACATTTTATCAGGACAATACTGAACAGCAAATTATGAGTTTTCAAAAGATACCTTACAGGGCATACTTTGTACAAAGATTATTACAATAGTGTGTATGGTATGAACACGGTATATTCTGTCACAGCCCCATACTTACTTTTGTTTTTGTTATTCGCAACTGAAGAGGAAGATGGTGCTATTGCTTAGATGACCAATATGCTTAAAATTTCCCCACCTTGTGGAAATTTCAGTTTGTAACTGTAGTATCCAATGCTTAAAATGAATATTTATTCATTTAGATTTAAAAAGACATAAAAGAATGCCTAGTCCAAGCTGTAATTGGCTTTGCCATTAGTTAAAAATAATACCCAAATCATTACAAAATCCAGAACATCAGCACATTCCCCCTGCACCTTGCTGCACATACTACCAGCAAGTAGCAGAAATATATTACAAATCAAGGCCCTAATCCTACAAACACCACATGCTTAATTTTATGCATATGAGTATCCCATTGAAGTCAGTATGGAAGAAATCTTTAAAATGCTTATTTTAACAATACAAATAGAACAGGAAAAAATGAAAATCAAATTCACATCACTGAGGTTTCTTCTGAGAATCTGAAGTGTAGTGAGTATTTGATTTGCACCCCAATCCTACACACAAACATGCTTAACTTTCCTCATGTAAGTAGTTGTAACATGAGTAGTCTCACATGGTAAGCATGCATATAAGTATTTACAGGATTAGGGATCAAATCAAAATCTCCCCACCTTGCAAATTCTCAGACAAATCCCAATGATGAGAATTTAATAATCAGATTTTCATTTTTTGGTCTAATCTGATTGTTAAAAATAAGCATTATAAAATAAATATCTAACTTGATAAACACCATTTTTAATATATGTTCCTGTTTATTCATGTATAAAAGCATTGTAAGGCGTAAAGATTTTTAAAAAAAAATACATATTGTACGTTTAAAAGTTTTTTTCCCCTCAATAGATCATACTTCTTGATGAAGCCACGGCCTCAATTGATTCTGAAACTGATGCACTAATTCAGTGCACAATCAGAGAAGCATTCAAGGACTGCACAGTCTTAACTATTGCGCATCGCATAAACACTGTTCTGGAGTGTGACCATATTCTGGTTATGGATAATGGAAAGGTACAGAATCAAAGAAGTTAGAAAGGGAAAAGACCTGTTAGATCATCTAATCCATCACTCTAACACTGTACCATTTATTCCCTATTGTACATTTACTAGTGCTATGTCTGGTCTACTTTAAAATGTCTGAAACAACGGGGCTTTCACTACTACTTCCTTTGGGAAAAAGGTTTCTACTGCCTAATAGATCTCTTTTCACGGAAGCTTTTCCTTAAGTTTCTTCTTAATTTCTTCCCATTGTTCCATTTCAGACTCCAAACCATCCAAAATATTCTCTTCATCATTGGTGCTTGCACCCTTCAAATATTTAGACTTTTGCCATGACCCTCCCCTATTTCCTTTCACTATTGCTCAGCCATGCTATATTTATTTAACTTTTTCGGGGCTCAGTTCTGTAATGTGCTGAACATTCTGGCCTCAATCCAGTAAATAAATTAAGTTTAACTTTAAGAACAAGTGTGAGCCTTTGATCATTTTTTTTATAAATCAGGGCTCTTCTACTCAGGAAAGTTACATTGTTATAAACTGACATGAATTTAAACTGGTATTTTTATTCTGGTATAAGGGGGCTTTTTTTTGCTTTAGCTTATATTGCTTATGAAGGGGTTTAAACTAAACTGAAAAAACACCATTCTTATTCTGGAATGAGTGTGTCCACGTGGAAAGTTATATCAGCTTAACTATATTGGTAGAACTGGAAAAACTTTCCTGTGTCGACAAGTCCTCAGTCCCCTCCAGCCTCCTAAACATTTTTGTTTCTCTTCTCTGAATTCCCTATTTGTTGATAGCATTTTGGCAATTAGGTGCCTAGAACTGAATGCAATATTCTGGGTATAGTCACAGCAGAGTTACATAGACTTTTATCTAACTGTTCCGTAAAGTTATGCCTTTGGCTCTGATCCTTGTTGGCAAGTAAAAATTGATGGGGAAGGAAAGATGGAATTTGTGACCTTTGCACCCCTTGATCAGGGAACCAGTGCCACTTAGAAGAGTCTCAGGGTTATGCCAGCTGGTAATGGTCTTTACAAGACCATTGCATCAGCCAGCAATCAACTGGAGCTTAGCAGCTCTCTGACCATGCCCCCATCCCTCACCAGCTAATAAGTTATCTTTTAAGTAATATAGAAATGTCTCTGCTGATGCATTTGTGGCTCCATTTATTATCTTATAGAATTCTGGGTAATCATAATTTACCATGATATAAAGCACTCAGGTTCAGAGAATCATAAGTTGGTTCACAAATGTTTTCCGCTCACTTTTCTCTAGTGCTGGTGGTCTATAGCAAATTCATACTGCCATTATTACTTTATATGTAATATACTTTAAGCCAGAAGGGATCATCATGATAATCTAGTTTGACTTCCTGCACATAACCCACAGACCCTTCCCCAGCCACTCTTTTAATAGGCCCATAACCTATAGTGGTATCCTCACCCAAAGAAGTTTTATATAGTGTGAAACTCAAAAACATTTGTGTTTTTGCTTCCTATTTGACATTTGTTCAATCTATTTCCTGCTGACTTTCAGGTAATCGAGTTTGGCAAGCCCGAAGATCTTGTACAAAAAACAGATTCTGCATTTGGATCACTCTTGGCTGCAGCAAACAAAGTGGCATTTTAGAAGACATGTTTTGTTTTGTCATGTGATCACTGAAGATGGATGTGTGATATAGATAGAAATAAAGACATTACTAGATTGCCATGTTAACTTCCAGCAACAAGATCTGGTTAGAAATTAAAATTGTGACCTTTAGCTGAAAGTCATATCACTACCAGTCACGTAACATCACCTAAAAAGACTAAGGATTAAGCTAGAATAAATGCCAGATGAATTAGTTGCTTACTTCACATCTGGTTTGAAGTCTGGAAATGAAGCATGTGTGTCATAGTGCACCCAGCCAGTGGAAACTACAGAAATGTACAATTTTTACCACATTCTATCATTTAAAACCAGTCCAATATTGTACCCTCCTATAAAAATATAGCTAAATGATGAAATACTGGAAAATGCAAGACAATAATATTTTTAAAGCTTTATTATAAAATTAGAAGTGAAAAGCCTGGAAGTTTATGAGTAAGTGCTAATTAATATCTTTCACTTTAATATGCAACAGGTGTATTGATCCAAGGCATGAAATACAGTTTGTTGGCAAGTTTGGTGTAAAGATGATTAACTTGTATACTCCATGTGATCTATTAATCATTACAGACTGGAAAAAAATAAAATTTTATCCATTGAAGCTTATGTTTCAATACTTTTATCTCTTGCTCAGTGGCGAAGTCAAGTTTGGAACCAGAAGTGGCAATGGATAATTAGTGGTGCCACCTTCAATTATACCTGCTGGTTTGCTAATTTCACACGTTATCATGCCTGTGTATTTCATATATTATCATGCCTTCTGCATCCTCCACCTTAGCATCACAGCCTTAATTCTGATCTGGTGCAGAAGGAAGGCCCCTGGGAACAGGGGTGTTGGAGAGTGAGCCCACTCTGCACTCACCCAGCAGCAATGGCTCCTGTCCTGCAGGGCAGGGCCCAGTTCCCTGGTCCAGGTGTTGTGACCTAGTGCACGGGGTCGCAGCACCATTCAGGTTTGGCCCAGCTGTCCCTCCTCATGATGAAGGGGCTGCTGGGTGAAATTGGAGTGAGTGGCTTGTGACATGTTACATAGGGTCACAGTGCCATGTCATAATGCCCAGCCCTCCAGGACAGGAGCAACCATCAGGTCAGTGCAGGGTGGGGTCGGTCTCCAGTGCCATGTGAAAATTTGTGTTGTACACCTCCTTTTGTCAATGCATAAAATGTGTGAAAAGGCACCAGACATACACCTAAAGGCTGCAGTTGCCCCTCTTGACCTATTAGCTCTGCCACTAATCTTGCTGTTTTCTCATTCAAATATGTTACTCAAAACATCTGCCAATGCAGCGTCACAAAATTTGTCTTTCTGCAATGTTATGTGTTTCTTTAATATTTCCTTTTATGGCCCAAATTTTCAGGAGACCTCCCTAAGTGAGGACACTTCCTTTTTTTAAATGGAAAATCAGGATTTTCCTGTGTGCAATAGATAATTGTGCATGCAGATGCACTGGTATGTAGACTTGTATGTTTGTGTCTGATCTCTTCTGTAAAAAAGTAAAAATTTCTTGCAGATCTTCTCCTTCCACATACATTTTTTGTTCGGTAATTTAATTAGAGCTTTCTCATATAGTACAGTATGAGAACTGAACCACAGTAGTTCAGTGTTTTCTTTCTACTGTTGTCATGAACATTTTCTAAAGGGCCTAGAGAATGGCCAGTGATAATAAGCTGTGACTTTTGAAAATGTTCTCAATGGTTCTTAATGTTCTTAAATGGTTCTGTTGAAACATTGGCCTTTGGTTAGCTTTTACAATGAGAACTAAATGTTTATATTAATTGCTGATGCAAAATGTTACAAAGTATGTTTCATTGGTATGGTTAAAAATCAGTGTCTATGCTTTTTAAGAAAGTTGTAAAGAAAGGTATTGTTGATATCAGATTGCATATAGCTCCCTGCTAGTGTTGTGTAGATCTGCTGTGTGTCATCTGGGAGCGGCTTTTCTTCTTCTTGCTACTTAAGCAATGCCTAAAGTGACTGATATTTCACAATATGCAGTATGCACCAAACAAAACAGAATCCCAGGCCATGAAGCCACTTCCATTCTAAAGGTATGTCTACAAGGGATACAAACCTGTGCGTGGCTCAGGTCAGCCGTTTCAGGATTGCAGACTCAAAAATTGATGTGCAGATGTTCGGGCTTGGGCTGGAGCCCAAGCGCTGGGACCCCACGAGGGTGAAGGGTCCCAGAGCTCAGGCTCCAGCCCAAGCATCTACACAGCAATTTTTAGCTCTGTGAGCCAGAATCAGCTGACCTGGGCCAGCCGCAGCTGTGCTGCGGGGCTTTTATCCTCATGGAGATGTTACCTAAGGGACTTATGAATAACATACATCACACATGTGCCGACTTTCCAAAGTGCCAGAGGGTGCTCGACCCTCGGCTCTGACCCAGGCCCCGCCCCGCTCCACCTCTTCCCACCCTGTCCCACCCTCTCCCCCTAGTGCGCCACGTCCTCCCTCCTCCCCCCTCCCCCCAGCCTCCTGCTATGACACAGCTGTTTGCGGCGGGCGAGTGGGCGGCGCGGGAAGGGCGGGGGAGGCACTGGTCCACGGGGCTCACCAGCAGGCAGGAGGTGCTGGGGAGGTGGAGGGGAGCTCATGATGGGGGGCTGCCAGTGGCTGCTCAGCATCCACCATTTTTCCTCCAGGGGCGCTCCAGCCCCGGAGCACCCACGAGTCGGCGCCTACGATACACCACAAAATAATATGGAGAAATATGGGGTCAGATTGTGATGCTGTAACTTACCTTATGTACCTTATACCACAAGTGGTCCCACTGAAGTAAACGTGGATATTTGTGCAGTGAGGAACCATTCAGTATGAGTAAGGGCATTATAATCCACAATAAGATGAAATATTGAAATAATGAAAATTGAAATAATGAAATAATAGTCCACAATAAAATGAAAATATTGGGATAATCTAATGTTTTTATCCTTCATTTCCTGAAAAGTTGATAATTCTAAAAAATAAGAATATCACTCAGATTAGAATCCAGATGATAAGGTCCAAGCCAATCCTTGGTCCTATCAAGGTGGGGAACACAATATACGCCCTAACTCAGCAAGTCACTTAAGATCATGCCTAACTTTAAGTATGTCAATAGTTTCATCAACTTCAATGGGACTACATGAATGTTTAAAATTAGGCATAAAGTCTTTGGGGCATGGCCTGTATTTTTTGTTCTGTGTTTAATGGGACTAGCACAATGGGACCCTGGTCCATGACTAGGGGTGGTAGGTGCTACCACAATACAAACAACAATATGCTTACATGCCTCACTGAATTGGGGTCTTACTTTTCTACCCTAGGAAGCTGATGGATTCCACTGTGTTTCAGACCCTCCAAAAGATGTCACAGTTCAGCCCTTAATAATTCTTCAACTCCATCTTAAATCATCCTAAATTGTTCCTACAAGTCCTTCCCTTAAAATTAATCCAGAATCTAAGAGCCATACAGCACACACAGCTACCTTTTTATTTGTTGTTATAGAAGCATGTGTATGGTTAATGCCTTCTCTTTGTGATCTGCATTGGTTGTAACTAACCAGTGTTCTCGGTATAAAATTTTGGTTATGGTACATATAGCCCTTAATTATCTAGGCCTACGGTATTTTAATACTTGTCCCTTATCTCGTTTGTCTTGAAGGAAAATAAGGGGAGGGACATTACCTAAAGAACCTGTAATTCAAATGAGTTTGGATGGCTTTGTCTTTGGAAAGGAGCCTCAGATGGAGATCAATCAGGCCAAGGGAGGGTCTTGTAGGTTTAGGGATCTTGTCTATGACACTTCCTTTTCAGAGTTCCTCTGTGGCTGTCATCAAAATTAGCTGTAAGGCCTTTCTACTCGGGTCAGTGCATGTTTTCTACATAAATAAGAGCACTAAGAAAACGTGGGAGCAGTAGGGTAAACAGCAGAAGGAAATATTTTATTAAAGTAAGCAGCATGGAACATATGTCCGTATACAAATGTCTCTGGATCTCTGGGCCTGATCTCCATGGATCCCAGGTCCTATGAGTCAGGAGCCTACAACATCTTTACCACCTAGCAGAAGGTTAATCTGAAGCTCTGTGAAGTGAACCATGTAGAGTTTCCAGGGTCCTCTGTCCCCCCAGATCCCACAACAGGATAAGGCAGCCCAAAGAAAGCAAAAAATTAAAACAACCTTACAATTTCAGCCTAGTAATGGAAACAGAAAAGCATGGACTGGTACCTAGGGTAATGGCAGGTAGATAATATGAAAAATACTTGTGAGACTCTGATGGGAGGGAAGCTGCACTGTTGGCTAGCACTGAAATACAGGAATATGGCAGTGATTTCAAAGTTCTGTGGAGACAAGCGACAATGAGGACAACAGAAGAAAAATATTAAAATGAAAGAACTGAGTATAAGCACGATGTGTAAATTGCTTTTTAAACTGTGTGGGCACTTGGCAGTGATGGTCCTGAAGCAGATACCTAATGGTCCAAGTCCAATGGTCCAAATCTCCAAGTCCTTGATCAGAATAAATAATAGGGCAGTTTATACACAAGCACATGCTAAACATTTAGCTCTATTTTTCCCCTTCCCTGCTATGTGATAGAAACAATAATTGCAGTATAGAAGGAGAGTAAATTCACAGCAAGTTCTGGCAAGGGATTACCATTTTCAGGAATAATTAATTTAGTGTCCATACTCAGGGAGACACACAATCTTGTCAGTAACATCTTTGCAACACAGTGAATTAGGGGATTCTCTGGAAGGGCCTGTTCTAGCACATTCATTATTAAAATTTATGACTCATCAGCCATGGTATAGTACAAAATATACAAGAAATGTGGTGACTTGCTTGTGACTTTATTGGAAGTAATTGCGTACTGCAGCATGGGAAAAATCTGTGCTATGGCTTAAAAGGGCTTGATCCTACAAATTGTTAAGTAACCTTCACTTTGTTTGACAGGGTTAGGAAGTAAGACTATGGTAAATGATTCAATAACTATCCATTACAAGGTTTCTTGTACTTTTTTCTGGAGCATCTGCTATTGGCCACTGTCAAAGGCAGTATACTAGACTAGATGGACCACTGATCTGATCTGGTGTGATGGTTACTTTGTTCCAATTGAATCCAAACCTTCAGAAATGAAACAGTGAATTAATCTGTTGCCCTAATCTAGAGCCCTAACCAATGGATATCTGGCTTTATTGTATTTTTTGACTTAGAGTAAAGCAAAATGTTTCCACATGCTACAGGGATTCCGGAGATTCTGTTTTAGGCATTTTTCACCAATGCACATACAAATTTGATGGCAATATTTTAGATTTTGTCTCTGAATTTCAAAAAGACCTCAAAGTTGGCCTCAACTTTGCACCTGCATTTTTCTGCTTGCAAATAATTGCAGCTGTACTTCACAGCACTCAGTTGTCCAATCACCTGAGTTGCAAATGCTGTCAGGTAGATAGACATCACTATGCTATAAAATAAGCCCACAATTACTTTAGTCTTCAAAACTGCCTCCAATTATGTACTGCTATAAAAGTCTACACCAAATATCAGAGATATTTTCTGAAAGAGAAGGGGTTTAATGCACAAATGCTCACCCTAAAGGAAAATAAACTATATTAAATAAAATTCTTAAACAATTTTATAAGATCTTCATGTTGATCATATAATGGGCATGCTCTTATACAAAAGCTACTCATGCAGTTGTAATGATACAGAAGCACCCAGGGCCACCGAGAGCGGGTTCGGGCCCCGGTGAAAAAAATTTTCGGGCCCCCCAGCAAGGGCAGACCAGCTAAACAGGGCCGACGAGAGGTGGGGGAAGCTGGACCCAGAATTTTTTCGGGCCCCCCAAGGAAGGGCGGACCAGCTAAACAGGGCCGACAAGAGGGGGGGAAGCCGGGCCCCGGTAATTTGTATCGGTTTCCCCCCCCTCTCGTTGGCCCTGGAAGCACCAAAGACTATACTGACATTCTGCATCATAATCTTAGTTTGAATATCACTTAAAGGCAGTATATTTTCACATCTTAATTACTCTGAGCAAAAAAGAAAACAATATCTCTCAGTGACTGGAAACAGTGTTTGCCTTTTGTACGAAAAGAAGAAAAATGGATTTGCTGTTCCGGAACCTATAGACTTAGCCCATATTAATCTTACAAGAGTATATGGGGGATATTAAAAGGAAGAAGGCATTAAAAAAAGATAAATCAAGGAAACTTGTCAGTTAAAATTTTAAGAGAATCTAAGTCACTGACAAAGTTCTCAGTCTGTTTGTTCTGTACTTTAAATTCACTAAATCTTGTCAAACCAGCCTTCAACACACTTCTACACAGCTTTATCTTATCTGTTGTCTTCTCTAAAATATCACATTTTAAAATGACTTTTTGCCTCCGATTCTAGAAAAAAATATAAGAAATAGCCTAAATGAAATGGCAAGCTTTAAATAAAAATCAGAGGGACATTTTAAAAAATTTGCAGTGTTCATGAAAAGAAGTCCTTTTTACTGTCAATCAGCTGATTAACAGAAGTAGTTTATAAAATCTCCCACAAAGCTAAATGGTTATCCTGGATTTATTCTATTCTATCTAGGAGTTTTGAAGCTGCCCTTCACCATAGTAGATGAGCATTTTATCTAAGAAAATTGGCAAGACCCACATTAAATGTGATTCAGCAGTTTTTCTAACGCTAAGTCAAGCAGTACTAGAAACAAGGGAATAGGAAGCATAGTCTGACAGTTAAAGTGCAAGAACTTCTGGGCTCTGTTCTTGGCTCTGCTCGTGATTTAGTTTGTGATCTGTGGCAAGACACTTGTTCTTCACTCAGGTGTGTTTAAAGTAGAAATTATATTGTTCCCATTATTTTAATATAATCAAAGTAGGAAGTGGCTTCTCCATTTTAAACAGTCATCAGTTCAGGGTAATAACCTATTTAAATAGCAATCACACATAATACATATATATTATCTAAATATATGTAATTTGTAGCTCTCATAAGAGCTAAATCCTCCCCAGACTCCAATGTTTCAGTCAGAGCTAAAGAGGTTTTAATTAATTGTGCTCAGTCCAAAAGAGAAACACTTGATTCCTGCAAAAGATTTTAAAAGATAGGGAAGGCAGCAGCATGTTGGGGGATTGACTGAATAGAGGAGAGAGAATAGTATTGGATTTCATGGGCAGAGAGAGCTAGGAATCATGATCGAGGGATTTTTTCCTGAAATGAAACTTTCACTAGTCTTAAAATATCTGAAGCCCTCTTGTATTTATCCGTGATAGAAGGTTATTGTCCATACGGATACAGAAATACAAGAGAGTATTCCACAACAGGTTACATCAAGGAAAATATTTCCCCAAAAAGTAATATCACAGCAATGTCAGATCTCTCTGTTCCACTCTACCTAGGCTCTTCTGCACCCATTTCAGTAGTGTCCAAGTACCAACAAAACTTGTGTTCCTTTGTGCCAGATCTTCCATCCATTCTTATTTAGGTTCCAAAAAATTTTTGGGGCTGCAGCACTGGATGACAAGACACAGCTTAATACATGAACCATGCATTTCACCACACTGACATAATTTGTGTAATTCTACTGGAGGTGCTGTCCACAACAACAAGGTCTGCGTCCAAATACCAAAGGGTTCCTCTTAAGACTAGCACACCACCACTTCAAGCCCCTACCCACAAATTTCTGGTACCACTAAGTACTTTCTCAGGCTGGGCGCCCTTAGTAGGTAATACTTCTACACTCACCAGCACAGAGGCTATGTATGAAACAATGAAAGTAGGGCTGTCAATTAATCACAGTTAATGCAAGAGATAAATGCAAAACAAATTGACTAGATTAAAAAAATAGTCATGATTAATTGCAGTTTTAAATGTACTGTTAAACAATAATAGAATATCAATTTAAATGCATTATAAATATTTTTGGATGTTTTTCTACATTTTCAAATATTGATTTCAATTACAACCCAAAATACAAAATTTACAGTGCTCACTTTATATTATTATTGATTACATTTGCACTGTAAAAAAGATAAAAGAAATAGTATTTTTCAATTCACATCATACAAGTCCACTCACTCCTATTTCTTGTTCAGCCAATTGCTAAGACGAACAAGTTTATTTATACTTACGGGAGATAATGCCGCTTGCTTCTTATTTACAATGTCAGCTGAAAGTGAGAACAGGCATTCGCGTGGCACTGTTGTAGCCAGCATTGCGAGATATTTATATGCTAGATATTCTACACATTCATATGCCCCTTCATCCTTCAACTTATAGGCTCTAAAGTTTTACATTGTTTTGTTTTTGAGTGCAGTTATGTAAAAAAAAAAATCCTACATTTGTAAATTGTACTTTCACAATAAAGAGATTGCACTACAGAATCTTCAGTGGAATGAAACCAGTAGCATACAGGACCCTTGAGGAGAGTTCTTACCACAGAGGATGCACTGCTTGCTGGGAGATCAGAGCCCTATTCTCATCTCAATTCAGTTCCACTATCCAACCAATTCCGAGCTTGTGTACAGTTATGAAGACACACAAAGTCTTACTGGAAGAGTACTAGGTAGAAAGCTTATGCAGATAGTCTCTCTGTAGCCATATTTCCACTTGTTCACCAACAGATGAAGGACTTCCCTAAGGACTTCAGGCTACAGCACTTACATCTAGAGTTTTATATGTAGTGCCTACCTGCCTTTACCAAGTTGGGACTGATACTGGACACACACAGTAAAAAAAATAAATGACAGCAACTGTCCCAAAGAGTGACATGCACGCCACCTGCCACAAAAATCTGCCAATACTATGCATACTCTGATCGTCTTGTAACTCATTATCCATTGTGTCCTAAAAGTTTAAAAAACTATTTCCACTTGGTGTCAAGTATCAGGGGTTAGCTGTGTTAGTCTGTATCCACAAAACAACGAGGGGTCTGGTGGCACCTTAAAGACTAACAGATTTATTTGGGCATAAGCTTTCATGGGTAAAAAAAACCACTTCTTCAGATGCATGGAGTGAAAATTACAGATGCAGGCATTATTATACTGACACATGAAGAGAAGGGAGTTACCTTTCCAGTGTTGATAGGGCCAATTCAATCAGGGTGGATGTTGTCCACTCCCAATAATTGATGAGGAGGTGTCAATGCCAGGAGAGGGAAAGTTGCTTTTGTAGTGAGGCAGCCACTCCCAGTCCCTATTCAAGCCCAAATTAATGGTGTTAAATTTGCAAATGAATTTTGCAATGACTCCTTGTTATTTCCATTTGGTCATCCCAAATGCCTGAAGCTTCATCACAGATGCCAAATTAATGTTTATATATAATATATTTCACAGTTCATTCACACTGCTATCTACTACTGAACTTTTGAATTTTCACAGTGCTAATCTTAAACATACACATAGTGTTTCCCTCTCCGCAGCATGAATCATGCAGGATCAGAATTATAGGTCAGAAGCTGTCTAAATACAACAATTGTTTCATTAAACCATATTTCACATAGATTGTTTCAAATCCACTTAACACTTCTTAATGGTAATATTTGCATCGTTTCTTTATAGCAACAGATACATACAGAAACATACACTGCCAGCCAGTTCCCTATCAGCTCCACATCAGACAGTAATAATCAGGGTCAGAGTAGATAGCAAGAAAGATCACAGGAGAGCCAGATTTAACTAAAATTGTCTCTGGACTTTCTGACTTATTTACCATGATTTTGTTCATCCAAACCAGCAAAGCCTGGATGAAGTTTAATAGTCTGTAATCTCCACATAAACAGAGCAATTATTAGGACTCTTGTTCTGACTTCTTCTCACCCTTATTTCATCCTCTCACAGCACTAGCCCAGACCCATTTTAAGGTTCTGGCCCAGAATCACAACAGGACTTAGGTACTCAAAGAGGCAGTAGGTGCCTAAGTCAAATATGTGGGTACCAATGGCATCCACAAAACCCCTGTTCAACTACTGCCTAAATTTCCACTGTTAAAGCCCCTGAGGAGTCTACATTTTGGTGGCTGGGCATGCATATAGCCACCTCTTTCTTGACACTCAGCAGCTCAGCAACAAACTCACCCCCAAATCTTGGCGAGATTCTCAAAATAGGCATTCCCCCAACTATCTTGTCTTCGGGGCATGTTCAGAGCACATCTAAATCTACACCACAGATGCCAGAGGAGGTGGCACTGGCCCCTCCCTTATAACTTTTAGCCCAGTTGTTGGAGTACTCACCCAAGATACGGGACACTCCTTTCATTGGCTCCTGCCATTGGGTAGCTTAGGCACCTGCCCACTCATCTTGCTGGCTTTTGTGAAACCCACCCTTAGGCACCTAACAACAATGCATTGTCTTGGGTTGTGAATTCCACTAAGCAGTAGGGCACCTGCAGCTGCTTAGTTCAGCTCAGAGAATTTAAAAGCCCCTGCAGCATTTAATATTGCAGTTCTGCTACCACTGCCCCTGTGCTGCCTGACTTGGCATGGTTTCCTCTTATGGGTACAACTGGGGCGGGGGAAGGTAGGATGCTACTCCATATAGCAGCAAGTGACCTGTACATTCTTTTACGCTACTCCATCTAAGATTTGAAATAATTTGGGTGTGTGAAACAGACTTCACTGAAGCAATTCTCAGATGTTAGAAGATGAATGCTGGGAATGTTTTGCAAAGCATCCCTTTTTGGATAAATTACATCCTTTCCAGGTCCACTATTGGGAATGCTCTGAGGATGTGGGCGATGCAGATAAACACATCTAAAGGTCTGGAAAATCCCAAGGGTCACCTTTTATAATCTCTTTACTTTGGCAATGTTGCATTCCATTTCTTTGACTGTTAATCATTTTAATAAAATCCATTACCCACTTGTTGTAATTAATAAATTATTTCTTTGGAGCCAGAAATAATTCACTTTGCTGACCCATTAACATCAATGGGTTCTGGGCTGGAAAATTCCAACTCCATGCAAAAAAAAGTTCTACACATTTTAGGGCCAAATTGTGTCATTACACCAGGTAGTCCAATAAAGGGTGCACACAAATTATGCAAATGTGTTACTGCATGCACATAATATGGCTGGCCCACACATATCCCACTCCTTTGCGCAGATTAAGCCTGTTGAAAACAAAGTGTGTGTGTGTGTGTGTGTGTGTGGGTGAGAGAGAGAGAGAGAGAGAGAGAGAATATTTGCCATTTATGGCTCTGGGGATGTACATACACATAGATCTATTTACTGACTTGTAAAATGGTGATTATTAAACTGATTACTCTGCACTGGACAACTGGTAATTATACTTGCTAATGCTCTGCACCAGGCATCTACAATCTGACCAGCAGTACAGTTCTGATCAATTATACTATTCATCCCTAAAATGCAGTGAAAGACAAGCAATGCAGCAGACTGGACTTCAGATGTGTATTTGGTCTCTTAGTCTCCTGATTCCCAGTGTCTGCAAGGATTGTGAAGGAGTAAGCTGAACTTTGAGGAAGGGAGCATCTTGTTTTGCTCTGACACAGTTCCTTCCAGCTTGACCTGGAAGAGGCACAAAAATAACCTGAAGGCAGTTCCGTCTGACAGCTTTCCTCAGCTGGAGGGAGAGAGCAAACTGGACCCTGGCTTTTGAAGGATGATAAAAGAACAAGAATGGAGTGTATCTCAGAAGACCACTCCTTAACCCTAACGTCCCTAAAAGAGAAAATGAAGAATTACTCTCTTACCTCCATTCATTCAAAGGGTTTAGAACATTTGCTTATTATCTTACTCATGTTTTCCCCCAAGCTTTTATAGTTGTAGCACTTTACTGCTGTTTAGCATCTTCTCATTTTTGTAATAAATATCTGGGGAAATACACTGTATGTTCTACAATGATTTAATGGACTGCAAGATATGGGGCTTGTTTTTTCCACAGCAAATTCTTTCATCGCTTAAATACAGAATTTCATTAAGTAACCTCACTTGAGCAGACTAATTGGCATTAAAATTATACATCTCAGTGTTTAGCTCTATTTGAATAAACTTGAACATTTTCAGTGTCAATTAAGTGTGCATCGGGAGTTACAGTTCCATTACACAAAATGTAAATTTCCCTCAAAAGGAATTCTAAATAACAGGTTACCACTTCACACTGTGCAGAAAGATAATTTGGTAAACCTTTGGAATCAAAAGGCCAGTGTCCTTAACAAATCAAAATTAAGCTGAAGAAAGAAATTCACATGGGCACACTCAGTCTTCCCTCATTAATAGTCAGTTTGTTAGACTATGTCTGATTAGCAAATTCTTTTCTAATAGGAACCAAGAGCATTGTACGAGAGCTACAAAAGAGAAGATCTGATTCTAATCATTCACTCAAAACAAACAAACAAACTCAGGCCCAGATTTTCAAGTGCTTTAGCACCCAAAATTGGAGCCAGGTTTTCAAAAGAGCTCAGCTTCCATTTAGGTACCTAAATAAAGTCAGATTTTCAAAGTACTCAGCAGCTCCTATTGTGACACAGCCAGGTTTCAAAAGATGCGCTATGATGCACTGAGCTCTTTTGAAAATCTGGCCCTACATCTCCACCCTGATGAAATGCTTGAATTTTCAAAAGGTAAACACAAATGGAAAATGTTACCTACAGCAATCCTGATCCTGCAGAGCCCTGACTTGTGTGAGTAACCTCACTGAATCAGGGTGGCTATCTGCATGTAGAGGCAACTCAAGGGAATGAAGGATCAGGCCCAGTGAATACAAGAAGAAGTCGGTAAGGATGACACTCTGGTTCCTATTCTGCACTCAGATTCAAGAGCCCCAAACCCTACTGGCGTTGGTAGTAGGTGCAAACTTGTACCTGAGTGCAGAACTACTCCCAAAGCATTTGCAAAAGATTTCCTCTTATTGCAAAGAAACAAAATCCCCATTTTAAACAGGAAAGGAATTAAATATCAATGTGACTCTCTCACCAATAAATTTTGACTGGAAAGGAATGAATTCTACAATTAGAACCGAATGCTGCTATGACAAAATGTGCACACAACTGCCTTCTTCAATGGTCCTGGGCAGCGGGTGGCCTTTAAATAATACTTAGTACTGTACTGAATCACTCTTCAGCTCTTTCAGGCTTACACTTTTACACTGAATGGACTAAGTGCTGAGGGATACTGAACATCTGCAACTTCTATTGAAAGTGCTCAGCAGGTGCTTAGCATCTCTCTGGATTTGTCCCAATACAGGCTTTGAGTTGAGAGTTCTAAATGACTGCTCTAGTGTTTGCAATCAAACACATTTAAGATACTTTATTGTCTCTTAAAGTATGTAAATGACCTTGACACTTCACTCATCCATAGTAATCCTACTGAATTATTACATGCATGATCAGAAACTAACATACCACACCAAAGATCAGGGGCTCTGCTTTCAGGGAGTTTTTAATTTTTCAGCCACTGGGTGCTGCTGTGGTTAGAGGAAAACTGAAAATTCAGAGCTATTAATAAATAAGTAAATAAATAAAATCAGTGATTATTTTATGACATGAATAATTGTGTAGTTCAGTGTTTTTTTCCTACTCCTCCCCCACCCCCTTTTAACTATACAGTCTCTCTCTTTACAATTTATCCAGCTCTGGAATGGCAGGTGGTTTCCATCAGGCTCTGCTTAGTGCGCAATGTGACAGATGTTGTTTGACAGGCTCAGGCTGATGTCATTGAAGCTGATTTGGTTCTTAAACCCTAATACTTGCTTGTTTATTCAACTTCCATCACACTGTAAAATATGTTGAGTATCCTCATCTTTAAACTTATTTTCAGTTTACAAGATAATAGAAATTAGCATGCAATTGAAGTTAATTGAGACTAAAAAACAAACAGCATTTTCAAAGACACTGTTTTCTTAGTGGGACAGAGAATTAAAGTAAGTGACCTATTGTTATTGCTCATCTCCTGCTAGTTCCAATTTTCACATACATTAAATGAAAGTTCTGTAATATGGCTCCAGCCCTTTCTTTATGCAGTCATGGAATTCTGAATCCCCGATCTGAGAATCTGGTGCATATCTGTGGATACATGCTCTTGCTTAAACAAAGGGGGAATGGCATCTAACTAAAAAAGGGACAAAAATCTAAACATAGGAGAACCCTGCCAAAGAGAATAGGTTACCCATATGTTGCTCTCAAAGGTTAAAACAAATGGAAATATTAATGTACAATTCTAAGGAGCCAGAGCAAATTCCTCTGTGTTTTCCATATACAGTATTGACAAGTCAGAAGAAACTCTCTCACTTGAAGTGGAATCTTACATGCTTACCCCTCACGCAAACCTGTATAGCCAAACCACAAGTCAGACAATTAGACACACATTTTTTCACTTGTGCATGTAAGTTTGAAAATCTAGCCCTAGAAGTTGGCACTTGTGAGCAAAAGCACCTACTATTTCTATCAACCCAATTGCAAATGAAGATAAATCTCTATTAGTATGAATACTTTTTATAAATAAACCTATGCAAGGAGAGTTTAGCATGGGGACTCAGCTGTGAAGAGCCAAGAAGACCAAAAGCTGTTTTATTTGCAGGAAATTGTCCATGTAATAGATCTCTGTTCCCTCCCACTACCCTCTGCATTTGGGAGACTCTTCCAGATGATTTTAGAGCAGTGTGTTCTACCATTTTCCATTTACCATCCAACCCGGAGGATGCGGACTGAAAAATTGTTGCCGAGAGTGAAAAATATTTGACAAGTCCGAAAAATTTTCCAAGTCCCCACTCGGCCACAGGTCAATCCGGAGGAAGCAGGCTGAAAATTTTTTGCTGAGTCCGAAGAATTTTCCAAGGCCCATCTCGGCCAGCAGGTGAACCTGGAGTAAGCAGGCTGAAAATTTTTTGCTGATTCTGAAAAATATTTGCCAAGTCCAAAATATTTTCCAAGTCCCGTCCCCACTCACACATGAGGTGAACCCGGAGGAAGCGGGCCGAAAATTTTTTGCCGAGTCTGAAAAATTTTTGCCGAGTCCTAAATGTTTTCCAAGTCCCCGCTTGGCCACCAGGTCAACCTGGAGGAAGCGGGCTGAAAAATTTTTGCCGAGTCAGAAAAATTTTTGCCGACTTCAAATTATTTTTGCCAAGTTGGAAAAGTTTGGAAATTTCAAAAAGGCTGAAAATTTTTGACGAATCCGAGGAAGCGGGCTGAAAATTTTTTGCCGAGTGCGAAAATTTTTCCAAGTTCCCGCTCGGCCACCATAGAATCATAGAATCATAGAATATCAGGGTTGGAAGGGACCTCAAGAGGTCATCTAGTCCAACCCCCTGCTCAAAGCAGGACCAATTCCCAACTAAATCATCCCAGCCAGGGCTTTGTCAAGCTGGGCCTTAAAAACCTCCAAGGAAGGAGACTCCACCACCTCCCTAGGTAACGCATTCCAGTGCTTTACCACCCTCCGGGCTGAAAGCGGGCTGAAAATTTTAACCGAAGTCCAAAACATTTGTGCCGAGTCCTAAAAATGTTTGCCGAGTGGGGACCTGGTGGCCGAGCGGGGACTTGGAAAACTTTTCCAACTTGGCAAAATTTTTGCTGAGTCCGAATAATTGTTGCCGAAGCTGAAATATTTTCAAACTGGAAGGGGACTGAAAATATTTTGCTGAGTCTGAAAAATTTTACATGTCCCCGCTCGGCAACCTGATCAACCCGGAGGAAGTGGGCTGAAAAATTTTTGCTGAGTCCGAAAATTTTTGCTGAGTCCGAATAATATTTGCCGAGTCCAAAAAATTTTCCAAGTCCCTGCTCGGCCACCAAGTGAACTGAGAGGAAGCGGGCTGAAAAATTATTGTTGAGTCCGAAACATTTTTGCCGAGTGCAAAAAATTTTCCAAGGCCCCACTTGGCCACCAGGTCAACCTGGAGCAAGCGGGTTGAAAATTTTTTGCCGAGTCCGAAAAATTATTGCCGCATCCTAAATATTTTCCAAGTCCCCGCTCGGCCACCAGGTCAACCCGGAGGTAACGGGCTGAAAAACTTTTGCAGACTCTGAAAATTTTTGCCAAGTCCAAATAATTATTGCCGAGTCCGAAATTTTTTTGCCAAGTGTGAAAAATTTTCCAAGTCCCCGCTCGGCCACCAGGTCAACCCGTAGGAAGCGGGCTGAAAATTTTTTGCTGCATCAGAAACATTTTCTAATTCCCTGCTGGGACGGAGAAAGCGGGCTGAAAAATTATTGTCGAGTCCAAAAATTTTTTGCCAAGTTGAAAAAGCTTTCCAAGTCCCCGCTCGGCCACCAGGTCAACCCGGAGGTAACAGGCTGAAAAACTTTTGCTGACTCCGAAAAATTTTGCTGAGTCCAAATAATTATTGCCGAGTCCGAAATTTTTTTGCCAAGTGTGAAAAATTTTCCAAGTCCCCGCTCGGCCACCAGGTCAACCCGTAGGAAGCGGGCTGAAAATTTTTTGCTGCATCAGAAACATTTTCTAATTCCCTGCTGGGACGGAGAAAGCGGGCTGAAAAATTATTGTCGAGTCCAAAAATTTTTTGCCAAGTTGAAAAAGCTTTCCAAGTCCCCGCTCGGCCACCAGGTCAACCCGGAGGTAACAGGCTGAAAAACTTTTGCTGACTCCGAAAAATTTTGCTGAGTCCAAATAATTATTGCCGAGTCCGAAATTTTTTTGCAGAGTGCAAACTATTTTCCAAGGCCCCGCTCAGCCACCAGGTCAACCTGGAGCAAACAGGCTGAAAATTTTTTGCCGAGTCTGAAATTTTTTTGCCGAGTGCGAAATATTTTCCGAGTCCCCGCTCGGCCACCAGGTCAACCCGGAGGAAGCGGGCTGAAAATTTTTTGCCGAGTCCGAAAAATTTTTGCCGAGTGCGAAAAATTTCCCACATCCCCATTTCCCCACCAGGTCAACCTGGAGGAAGTGTGCTAAAAAATTTTTGCCTACTCCAAAAAATGTTGCTGAGTCCGAGTAATAATTGCCAAGTCCTAAAATTTTTTGCCGAGTGCGAAATATTTTCCAAGTCCCCGCTCGGCCACCAGGGCAACCTGGAGGAAGCGGGCTGAAAAATTTTTGCTGAGTCCGAAAAATTTTTGCCGAGTGCGAACAATTTTTGCCAAGTTGGAAAAATATTCCAAGTCCCCGCTTAGCCCCCAGATCAACCCGGAGCTTGCGGTTTGAAATTTTTTTGACAAATCTGAAAAATCTTTTGCCGAGTCCAAAAAATTTTCCAAATCCCCGCTTGGCCATCAGGTCAACCTGGAGGAAGGGTGCTAAAATTTTTTTGCCAAGTCCAAAAATTTTTGCCGAGTCCAAATAATATTTGCCAAGTCCGAAAAATTTTACAAGTCCCCGCTCATCCATCAGGTCAACCTGGAGGAAGCGGGCTAAAATATTTTTGCCGAGTGCAAAATATTTTCCAAGTCCCCGCTCGGCCACCAGGTCAACCCGGAGGAAGCGGGCTAAAATATTTTTGCCGAGTCCGAATAATTATTGCCGAGTCCGAAAAAATTTTGCTGAGTGCAAAAATTTTTCCAAATCCCCACTTCCCCACCAGGTCAACCTGGAGGAAGCGTGCTAAAATTTTTTTGCGAACTCCGAAAAATTCTGCCGAGTCCGAGTAATTATTGCCGAGTCCGAAAAATTTTGCCGAGTCCGTATAATTATTGCCGAGTCCGAAAATTTTCTGCCGAGTGCGAAAATTTTTCCAAGTCCCTGCTCGGCCACCAGGTCAACCCGGAGGAAGCGGGATGAATATTTTTTGCCGACTCCGAAAAATTTTGCTGAGTCTGAATAATTATTGCCGAGTCCGAAAATTTTCTGCTGAGTGAGAAAATTTTTTTGCCAAGTCCAAAAATTTTTGCCTAGTCCAAATAATATTTGCCAAGTCCGAAAAATTTTACAAGTCCCCGCTCGGCCACCAGGTCAACCCAGAGGAAGCGGGCTGAAAATTATTTGCCGCGTCCAAAACATTTTCTAATTCCCCGCTGTGACACTAGGTCAACCCAGAGGAAGCAGGCTGAAAATTTTTTGCCACGTCCAAAACATTTGTGCCAAGTCCTGAAAATTTTTGCCGAGTCCAAAATACTTTCCAAGTCTCCGCTCCGCCACCAGGTCAACCCGGAGGTAGCGGGCTGAAAATATTTTGCCAAGTCGGAAAATTTTTGCCAAGACTGAAATATTTTCCAAGTCCCCGCTTGACCAGAAGTTTAACCCCAAGTTTGGATCTGGTGTTTGAGAGTATGAAATCTGAACCTAGATATAAATTTGAATTTCACAGCATGTTACTAGTTCACTATAATGGACTGCACAAAAACCCCAAATTCGAACACACACAAGATTTGGGATGAGTGAAATCTGGATTCAGATCTGAACTTTGCAGCTCAGGCTCATCTTTAATCTGAAGTAGTTTTTGGAAATCTTCCTATTTATTACTATTTTGCATATTACAATAGCACCTAGATCTTGATTGGGGTCCCATAGTGCTAGGGACCACACATATATGTAGTAAAAGACAATCCCTGCCCCCAAAGAGTTTACTGTCTAAACAGGTAAGACAGATAAAAAGTGGGAGAGGAAAGCAGCATGCAGGTGTAAGGTGACCAGTCCAAAATCACATTGCAGGTCAGCAGCATAGCTAGAAATAGATAAATGCAGGTCTTCTGAGCCCCAGTCCCTATCCACTGGATTACACTGCCTCAACTTGTGTTCCATATTGTCGTCTTTCTCTAAAGACAAACAAGAGAGTAGTGTGACAGGTAAGATCCAGGTCCTCCATGTCTTCTTGGCACAATCTCTCGTCACTGCTCCAGATATCTTCCACACCAGGAGTTCTGATTCTTGACATGTGAAATTGTGTTTCATCCTCTTGGCTATAGAAGAGCTTGTGCATGTCACTAATTTATTTTAGGATTTCATGGTAGGAACATCATCTGCAGATGTCAAAGTGATTGTAACCAACCAACCATCAGGAAGAAGTAGAGGCAGCAGCAACAGCAGGAATATTAGGTGAGAACACAGCTTAATTTTTCTCTGTAGGATCAGTAACCAGGAGCATTCAATCAGCTTTAGTTAATATGATTAATCATGTTTATTACAGTAGTACCTACATCATGTTCATTCCAAGATTTTTTGTGGGGTGGGGGGTTACTGAAGAGGAATCAGACAAATGGAAATAAAAGTGATGGTAGATGGGACATTGAAAGGAAGGGGGTAAGGGAGACAGAGAAGGGGAGAAAAGGATAAGGTGTGTAGAGAAGCTGACGTTTAAAGACTCAGGGAGGTAGGAGGAGCAGGAAGAGGGTTGGCACAAACAATCAGTTAGCACAGGGGAAAGAAAGTCCAGTCAAAGTCCAGTGGAAAGTTCTCTGAATGTCCAAAGGAATGTAGCTCTGGCTTCTTCTGTTCTTACCGGCTGGCATCTCTGGCTGGCTCCCCTCAGCAGGTTCTCCCCAAGGTCACCTGGTGTGGAGTGAATCCCCTTCACATTTCTGGGGCCAGGTCTGCTGGGAGTGGTGTCCCTCATTTTACCACCTCTCACCAACTCCCTCACCTTAGCAAAGCAGTCGCTGCTTCTGCAGAATCTACTACTGACTGGAGCCTCATCTGGTGCATAGTGAAGAAAATCCTCAAAGAAAATTCATGCATCAGTTGAAAGCGTAGCTAAAAAGATGACCTACAAGCATTTCCTATAACAATGCTGTATATGCAACTAGGAACAACACATAGACTAGGAATTTGATCCTTCAGCAGTATCTGATCATACAATGTGATAAGAAATGTTGCATCCAGGACACCTGCCTACAGCCTCAAAGCAAAACATACACTTAGGCACACAAACACACACACAAAATAACACAATAGAGTCCTTGGAATAAGATGCCTTGTACTGCATAAGAGTGGTTTTAAATCTGACATTTCAGATTTTGTATGAGTTATGTATTTTAAGCTTTTAAAGTGTTTGATACGTTAAAAACTAACCATGCTCAGATCTCCTGTGAAATACAGTGAGTGCTTTTTTTGTGTGTATTTCTAAGATAACCCAGAAAAGATTGATTAATATAAACTGGACTTGGAAGCCACTTCTTGATTACTTTCTGAACAGAGCCACAGACCATGTAATTCCATTTCGGTAACTGATGTATGTGTATGCACTCATTCACACAGACACAGATCTTGACTGACAGATAAGAAGCCCTCAGTGCAGGTCAGGAGAGCCAGTGTGAAAGCTGGTTTTAAGTCATCTTTGTACCCTCCCTCCTCTGATCATGGACCATTCTGGTACCAGTCCCTGGGGCAAGCTAGACCAAATCTGAAGGCCACTGTAAGTTGCTCTGGCTGCCTATGGCCTCTATGGAGCTTTTCTTGCAGCTAAAGGATTTCCAGGATGAAGAGACCATGGCCACACGCCATTTTTTTCTGATCACACCCCTGCAACAGCAATCGGGAGAAGAGGCCACACGGACCACTATGGAGGCTACACACTCTCCTCCACTGGGGAAATTTTCCAATGGCCAACTAAACCATCATTAAAACAACTTTGTACCATAAGAGCAACACAAGCCTGGCCTAACACAGGGCAGGATCTAGACCACACACACGCCACACTTTTCCCCACCAAGGTAATTTATCGTTCCATATTTGTCTTTCAATTGTCACATAAGATTTATCTTCCCTAAACTCACATGTGACCTCTCCAGGAAATGATGCAGCAGGACACATCAACTAATACACCTGATATTTGGTGTAGGACTTTATGCAACTGAGATAGCAAATGACTTCAGATGCAATGTTATTATGTTGGTTTTTTGCTTCAGGCTTCTAGAGCTACTTTATACATAGTAGCACCTGAACAGCAGTCTGACGTGCAGCAGAGATGTAACATGTCCCTCTAACTCAGGTTTGATTGATGTTACAGAGTTTGCGGGAGCAGGAGCCATATGGCTGTGGACAGCTCTATTACTTTATTTTTCCCATTCATTATGCTGAAGTGGCAAGTCCCTCAGCTGGGCTGCAAAGTATTTGGGAAGGAAAGCTCTTGGAAAGGTGCTGTTTTGGGGCTCCCTCGACTCTTCCTCTCCAAGTTTCTACACTTCACTATCCAAAACAGTGCTTAGAAGGGATGTGTTGTGTTCTCATCCCCATTTGACAGCAAGTTTAAAAAAAAAAAAAAAGGCACATAAAAGTGCTGCGAAACATCCTCATTGTCCTGGATGTCTCACTGAAAAACTGAAAAAAAAAGTGTGTTTTGAGATTCAGCCCTTATAGCATCTCTCGGTCTCCCGTATGCTAGAACAAAAGCTCTTTAAAGAATGCTCTTGATATTGTGTGCACTCTCCAGACCTACTCTCAGGTATTTGGCTTAAGCATAGTTTTGTGACATAATCCACCTTTCCCTCCTGTGTCATATATATTTTTGTCACAATCTCTGACAGAACCATTCATCTGGTCCCAAGCTCACGTTGCACAAACCAATAAAAAGCACGTTCACACAACAAAGAGATTTCATCCTGAGCGGAACCATCCATTTCAGCATCCTCATTGCCCTCCCCCACATGTTCCCGATCGCCAAAAATATCTCCATTTTTCCATTAGCTCAGTAGTGAGAGCGTTTATATTTATTTATTTTATTTATTTTTGGCTTGGTCCTGATGGTGAGCTTATGATGAAAAATGTGCTGAAAAAATGACCCTCCTGGGTAATTCTGGGGAGAGCTTTCAAAAAGCAGATCCAACAAAATAAAAAAACAATCTTGGGATCCCCAATACAAATTACTCGCCATTGTCAGTTACAATCCAAGGTGCTGTTTTTTCCCCAATTTTTGCTTTATTGTATATAACAGATACACAATGACTGCATGGAGTAGTGGGAACAGGAGACCGAGAAACAGATAACACCTGCTTTTTATTCACATCTCTGCCACTGATTAAGTGACTTGGTTAAGGACATTCATTTGTAAAATGGAAGTAATCCTAATCACATAACTGTGTAAAATGCTTCGAGATCTTCAGATAAAAGGTGCTATGGAAATGCAAAGTCATATTATTTGATAAGATAAAAAAATCTTTGAAAATTCAGAAATTCCACAACTTTAGTTATCCTCTTAGTTATTCTCAACTCTTTTGATCTGATGCTTTTACTCTTATGCTAGTTGTATAAATTAGACTGGAAAATCCTTGGGACTGGGGCCTTAATTTTAAATACACAAAATGTGATGCCCTTTCTCCCCGCTTTCTTTGCCAGTGCTATATAAATAATAATATAATTCCTGGAAGCATGAAAAAGAGGTTTCCAATTAAATTTCCTGCAGGAGAAAAGGGATTGAAGATTAGACAGATGTGTTTTAGGAGGGGGAAGGTGTTCTATACTATTATCTTGCAAAGTATGCAAGAGGTATATAAAAAGGACGTGAACCATCTGTTATGTTTAAGGCCCCTATGTGAAAGCATATTTATATAAATTCAGATTGTCAACCACAGTTGTACTTTCGTTGAGGAGATACGATCTCCACAAGTACTTAATCAATGTTGTAGGGGATGAATCGGGAAGCTACGAACCCTCCACATTAATACAAAATGAATTTATTATGAACAGTCTTATCACAGTGAAGCAAAGTGAATTCCAAATGAATTAATAATGTGATGGGACAACTCAAATAAAATGTTCCTGCCAAGTCCCTGATGCTGTTCATTTCTGATATGAAGGGCCAGTTCTTATACACAGAGTATCTCAGATTTTGGTGTAACTTAAATCATATGCTGCAAAGCAGATCTCATTTAATTTTTTTTTTACCTTCTAAATTATATTAACCTCCATCAAGTCAGTGCACATCTCAGGGAGATGCCTAGCTGGAGGCAGTAGCCAGTGGATTCTTTGGAAGATCTACATAAAAAGACATGCAATTTACAGAAAGCTACTCCTCCTAATCTCCCCTTTTCTTTTAAAAAATGTAATAAGAAAGAGCCTGAGGATAGTTTTAAAATATGTCCCCTACACCGCCGTTGCCAAAGGAATTGGTTGGTTAGTGTTTTTAATCACGCCAAGCAAATTCAAATTCCTCCAGACTTTCCTCATCAGTCAGAACTAGTAACAGAAATTTCATACCGCTCACTCACATTTTTGTGTGAAATTCAGCAAACCCATCATCAGAAATAAAACCATTTGTGTACATCTTATTTAAACTTTAAAGGTTCTAATGATATTTTGATGTTTGCATCTAACCTCAGAACATTTTCTATTATGTACAGACAAGCGACAGTCCATTGCCCTCTTCATTCTGAGCCTGATTCTGCCACCCTTACTCAATTGAGTAATACCTTTCTATGTGAGTGGCTTCATTGATGTCAGTGAGACTACCTGCATAGTAAAGATATGGGCAGCAGAATACAACCCTTAATAATTAGGCATTATTTAGCTTTTAATCTTTATAAACAATATCCCTTCCCACAGCTCTCTGAGTTAGGTAATTATTATTACAGATTTTACAGAGAAGCAGAGCTGTTGTCCAAGGTAACAGATGGAACCAGTGTCCGACTCCAAATGGAGATTTAAATGCTCAGGCTTCCAGTCCTGACCTTAGACTCAGAAGTAAACACTTTTTTCCAGATTAGATCTTTAGCAATGGAAAACTGATGAGTATAGAGATACACAAATGCTGTTCCAAACAGCAGAAGCTGCAGAGAATAGGGCTCTTGTAATAAAGGTGGAGAGATAGTAAGAATTGATAGAGAGTATGCAGGCACTAGATGAAGAGAGGGAGTGTGGAAAGGAGTATAGAAAGAGAGAGACAGGGACAGAATCTGTCACTTAAATAGACCAAGTCCATGGAGAGTTCCAGACACAGGAAGAACTGTTTTGAACTGCATCCTCAAATGAATGGGGAACCAGTGGCAGTGTCTGAGGATGAGCGTAATATGGTGCAGGCAAGAAGTTAGAAAGCACCCTGCATGTGGTATGGTGAGGAGTGTGGAAAGGAGTATAGAAAGAGAGAGACAGGGACAGAATCTGTCACTTAAATAGACCAAGTCCATGGAGAGTTCCAGACACAGGAAGAACTGTTTTGAACTGCATCCTCAAATGAATGGGGAACCAGTGGCAGTGTCTGAGGATGAGCGTAATATGGTGCAGGCAAGAAGTTAGAAAGCACCCTGCATGTGGTATGGTGAGGAATCTGAATAACTGCAATTTGGGGAAGCCATAATGGACAGTAATGCCATAGTCAAGGTTAAAAGAATGAAAGGCAATGATGATTTTTAGCAGAGAGATCTGTTTTCAAGACAGTGGTTTACAGGAGCAATGTGTGGAGGCGGTGATAGGAAGATTTACAGATATGGGAGGGACAAAGGAGAGTTTAGGGTGAATGATGACTCCAAGGTTGTGGACAAAGGGAGCGGGCTGAGTGAAGAAGAAACATCTCAAAACACATCCAAACTAGGCACTTTCCTACCTTCCCATGTTTGGAATAATTTATACAATGTGGTCCCCTATGATTTGGAAAAGTGACGTGGCAACAGGATATTGCTAGTGGAAGGGACATGGGGGAGGAGAGTGGAGTGTGGGATCCTTTTAATGTCTGGGATCCTATGTACCAAATCCTCTTTATATTATCTTGGCATTCACTCTAATGAATCCTCAAAATACCCAAGGTAGCTAAACAATTGCAAATGAGGAAAGTGAGGCAGGGAGTGGTTAAGCGACTATTCCAAAGCTACAGTGAGTCCATGATACATAAAATTTGCATCCCGGCCTTCAAGAATTTGTTTTTTTCCCCTTAAACATGGTGAAGATACAGGGCCGGCTCTAACTTTTTTGCCGCCCCAGGCAAAAAAGAAGAGCACTGCCCCGCCGTAACACCCCCCCGCCCCCGAGCGCCGCCCAAACCCCTGGAGCGCCGGGCCACTCAAACCCTCGCCCACCGAGCGCCGCACTGGGCCGCCCAAACACCTCTCCCCCCTGAGCGCCTCACCGGGCCGCCCAAACCCCCGGAGTGCTGCGCCAGCCAAACCCCTGCCCTCCGAGCGACTCGCCGGGCCGCCCAAACCCCCGCCCTCCTCCCCAAGCACCTCGCCTCGCCGGCCAAACCCCAGAGCGCCGGGCCGCTCAAACCCCTGCCTCCCGAGTGCCGTGCCCGGGCACCCCAAGCGCCGCCCCCACCCCAGCGCGGGGCTGCGCCGCCGAAACATCCCCTGCACTGCCCAGCTGAAACCAAAAAAAAAAAACACAAAAAAACCCCCCGCAAGCGCCGCCCCGCCGAACAACAACAACAAAAAAACACCACGAGCGCCCCCCGCCACTCCAACATTGGCCGCCCCTTCTAGGGTGCCGTCCCAAGCATGTGCTTGGTCGGCTGGTGCTTGGAGCCGGCCCTGTGAAGATACAAAGAATTCCTCTGGCTATATTTCCAGTTCATTCTATCTACAGTAACTCCTCACTTAAAGTCGTCCCGGTTAATGTTGTTACATTGCTGATCAATTAGGGAACATGCTCATTTAAAGTTGCGCAATGTTCCCTTATAACATTGTTTGGCAGCCGCCTGCTTTGTCCACTGCTTGCAGGAACAGCAGCCCGTTGTAGCTAGCTGGTAGGGCTTGGAACCAGGGTGGGCCACCAGCCCCCCGCAATCGGCTCCCCACTCCCCTAAGTTCCCTGTGTGGCAGCCGCCCGGCAGACTATCAATTGCCGGCAGTTCAGCTGTCCCTCCCCCCATAGCAATGTGCTGTTCCTGCCCTGTGCCTTGGAGCTGCTCCGGGGAGCCTCCTGCTTGCTGTGCAGAAGGGGAGAGAGAGGGGGGCTAATTTAGGGTGTCCCCCTCCCCCCTACTCCTGCCCCCCGCTTACCCCTTCTCCATATAGAGCAGAGTGGAGACATGACAGGGCTCAGGATGGAAAGAACTTGCTGGCCGCAGCTGCTGTCTCAACTTCCTGATCTTTTTAAAGGCAATGTATTTAGAGCGGAGTCAGAGTACTTAAAGGGGCAATGTGCATCTCTCTCTCTCTCTGACACACAGGGTGTGTGTCTCTGTCTGCCATGCTGTCTCCCCTCCCTCCATTCGTGCTGCCTTGTAGAGTGTGAGGCTACATTAACAACAATGTGTTAACCCTTGAGGGCTCAGCTGAATGCTAGTTCATCATTTAGCAGTAAGACATTCCCTGGGAAATATCCCACCCTCTGACTTTACCACCTCAACCAAGCGTCACAATCATCATTGCTGTGTACAGTATTAAATTGTTTGTTTAAAACTTATACTGTGTGTGTGTGGTTTTTTGTCTGGTGAAAAAAATTTCCCTGGAACCTAACCCCCCCATTTACATTACTTCTTATGGGGAAATAGGATTCACTTAACATCATTTCGCTTAAAGTTGCATTTTTCAGGAACATAACTACAATGTTAAGTGAGGAGTTACTGTATGTATAAGGCTATGATTTTGTCACACAGGTCATGGAAGTCACAGAATAATAATGGAGATATCCCATCTCCTAGAACTGGAAGGGACCTTGAAAGGTCATCAAGTCCAGCCCCCTGCCTTCACTAGCAGGACCAAGTACTGATTTTGCCCCAGATTCCCAAGTGGCCCCCTCAAGGATTGAACTCACAACCCTGGGTTTAGCAGGCCAATGCTCAAACCACTGAGCTATCCCTCCCCCCCTAATCCGTGACTTTCAAAGACCTCTGTGACTTCAGCCCCGGCGGCTGGGAGCTGCAGGGTCCTGCTGCCTCCTGCAGCGGTAGGGAGCTGTGAGTTACGCCCACTGCCCGAGACAGTGGGCCCGCAAGCTTCCAGCCACCCCGCAGCTGGACAGCCCCTTCCCATTTTATCATGGATATTTTTAGTAAAAGTCAGGGCCAGGTCAAGGGCTTCCATGAATTTTTCTTTATTGCCCATGACCTGTCCGTAACTTTTACTAAAAATATCCATGATAAAATCTTAGCTTATCTTACAAATGTTGCTTGCACACTTTCATGCCTGTGCATTTTCAGTGGCTGATATGCAGAATACCAACCAGCATTCCCACTTGTAAATCGTCCTAGGAAATTTGTGGGAGAAAAACTATATGTATGCATAAGTAGTACAACAAAACAGAATAGAGCACTTAGGGTTTAACATGCGGAAAGAATGAAGAAACAGTCTCCTCTAAAGCTAGAAATGATTGACTTTTGAAATGCTGTAAGCTTCTTCAGTTAGAACACATACTGTCAAACTCATTTTTCCACTCTGTGAAAATTCTGTCAAATACCCTAAAGCTTTCTGCCTATAAAATGCATTTTTCTCAACTGAATCTTCAGCACTGATTATTTTTCCCTCAAAAACATTAGCCTTTTGACCACCAAATATGGACATACACGGAGATTACATAAACATTGCTGAATGGGTATTTCTGTTTCCCTTTGAGGGACAAAGAAATCTTTCTTTTGTTAGAGCTAAAGGAAGAAAAATACTTATATTTCCATTTGCTTTTCTTTGAAAATGTTTTATAGCCAAAATTGTTTTCATGTGCTTCAGGGGGAAAAAAACATTCTCTGAAAGCCAGAAAGTTGTACAGTAACATATGTTCAAAATACTGGCGGCAGGTCTACGCTATTGCTTGAGTTGATGCAATTTATATCGCTCAGGGATGTGAAAAAGCCACACACTCCTCCCACCCCCCAAGCGACAAAAGTTACAGCAACCTAAACACTGTCCACACTGGTGCTATGTTGGCGGGAGATGCTCTCCCACTGACGTAGCTTCCGTCTCTCACAGAGGTGGAGTAAGTATGCCGACAGGAGAGCGCTCTCCCGTCGGCACAGAGCGTCTTCACCAGATGCGCTACAGTGGCACAGCTGCATCGGTGCAGCTGCATCAATGTAGCTCTTCTAGTGTAGGCATGCCCTGTGATGCACAGCAGTCTTAAGGTATGCAGCTCCTTACTGGGTTTACAATCAGTGGAGACAATGTTGTTGCTAGCATTACAAAGAGAAACTAAATTTTCCAGGGTAACTTGGGCAGCCACGGAAGGATGCACCTCCACAGCACAAAGGTTTTTGTGATTTGTGAAGAGCCATTGTAATAGCTCCCATGCTCCCCCAGCAGTCAGCATAAGGATACAGTCGGATCATTCTCGCGTCCTAGCGAACTCTAGCTTCCACAATAGCCAGTTGCGGCCATTGAGAGTGTCTACACTACAGCTGGGAGCATGCCTCCCAGCCTGGGTAGACAGACGTGCTAGCTTTGTGCTAAAAACAGAAGTGTGAAAACTGTATACAGGCAGTGGCACCGGCTAGCCATCGAGTACAAGCCCATCCAACACCCTGGGTCTGTAGTCTGTAGACTTGCTGCAAGATCCATGCTTATATTTTTGGCATTCTAGCTTCAGCAGAGCTAGTGTGCATCTGTCTACCCAGGCTGGGAAGCATGCTCGTAGCTGCAATGTAGACATATCGATACACTCAATACAAGTCAGAGCATCTCTCAGCAACTTGTGTGGAGAGGTGTCCCGGGATCAGTAGAGCACATTTAAAGCCACATCTCATTTCGTCATTCAACATGAGCACTCCTTAGTCACAGCTGAGAATTAAGCCTCAATTGCTATATTCCACTAAAAGAATATAAACTGCACTGAGTACCATACACATACCCCCAAGGAAGGGATTTAGCCCTAAGGGAACTACAATTGTTTGTGGGCCAAAAGAAACGGGGAGTCAAGTAACACTTGACAAATGCAAAGGGCCTAGCATCAGATGCTATCCAGTCTGCTATTAACAAAATCTGATTTAACAATCACTAGGACGTGTTATTCTGCAATATTAAGCAACATTTAGTTTTTAAGGATAAAATTGTTCATCTGCTCCTAAAGGACTGTTAAGACAGAAGAGAATCTGTTCTATGCTAGGATCCAATACTGTTTCTGCCACTAATCAGGCCACTACAGTAAAATTATGACTATCAGCAGTTAAGTCAGAACTTATAATTAAGTGTCTATGACTCAGTTTATACATTGGAGATTTGGCCCTCAGTAAGGCAGAATCAATGCACCTAAAGGGGAATGCAGACACTGTACTAGTGGTGCAATGTCCTCTGCTATCCACAGCCCTTGAGCTAGGGGCTTATTATACCTTTCCACTTGTACCCCACATAAGGGCCAGTCACAATATAATCCTCACTGAATGTACATGGAACAGAAAGAAAATGGTCCGTGCTCTGAGAAGGTCACATTCTAATACTGCCACAAAAAATAAAACAGACTAAGGTATGTAGAGAAAAAGGGTGAGAAAAGCTGTGTGGTACAGGGAGGATTCTATGAAGAATTGTAGTTTACAGAGGGAAATGCCTCCTTTTAATTAAATTATTCACATTTAAATATTCACAGTTAATAGGTGGAAAACAAAGGCTCTCTTTAAATTAATTTCCTGAAAACCTGTGCAGAGTAAAGTGCAAGGCAAGTTTATTTATAAAGCAAGTCTGGGATTGGATTGTGTATCCAACTGCAATGAATTCTTGCTATGTCCCTGCATACTGCTTGAAATTAAGTGGATTCTTTAGCTCTATGTTCACAGAGAAGGGTAGATATATGCTGGAAACAGATATATTTCCCATGGGAGGAAAAAGAGGGGGAGGGAGGGAAATCACAATCCTGTCAGAAGAAGAAACAAGATCCTACAGTCTGACAATCTCAGGTCCAGATGCAATTCATTCCTGTATTCTGAAATAGGAGAGCAAAGGAAACAATGGAATCATTAATAGATGTTTTTAAATATCCACTGCAAAGCAGGGACATGACGAAGGTCAACGAAAATGATAATAGAATTTACATTCAAGATGGAGATCCGGGAAATTATACATCTTTTTTTTTTTTTTTAAATCTTAGCCATGAATAAGGTAATTGTAATAGTATTCTGAGCCATAATAGAGCAGTTCCTGAACAATTACTGTTTCATTAAGATTATGCATTGATTATAAGAGGTAATGGCACAAACAAATCTAAATAATTTTTCAAAGTAACAAAAAGAGGTTAAACAACTCAGGAGAACATCATTAGGAAGAGACAGCAGATCTCAAAACAGTTTACCAACATAACAAGCAGGTAGCAATACAAATCAAAGATCCAAATTATTAGATAACCATTTTATTTACTGCTAAATTTTTGGAAAAGCCATTAGTAGTCAGACATGGTGGCTTCCTCAGTGTAACTTTTAAGTTTCTGGTTCCAAAACAGCCTGTTGGTGCTGATAACTAAGTGATAATCAAATTCTGATTGTTCAGTGTCCTGAGGTACGTGAATGGAATTGGTGATTTCCTTCTAGCTCTTAGTGGACAACATAACTCATCAACATTCCAGTAATTACATTTAGCAGGGCTTTAGAGCGGAGCCCGGAGCTGGAGCACAGAGCAGCTCCGGAGCAGTAGAGCTGCAGGTTTTTGCCTGGAGCTGGAGCGGAGACGGAGCACAGCTCCAAAGCCCTGTCATTTAGAGACTAAGGGACTGATCCCGCATTCCACATCTACCCTAGACTCCCACTAACTTTACTGCAAAGCATATAGGACTGAGACTTTGAACTGATTAAGCCAAAAGGCCATCCTTTGCTCTAACCAGGTTGGGGAACTGTATTGTATCACCTGGGAAGGCATCACTCCCAAAGGCCATGCTGTACATATTTTGTTGAGTTCCCACACTGTCACACATGGCATTTTTCAGGAGCTCTGCATTCATTTAAAAAAGTTAAATGTAAATTTAAACAACTGTTATAGAGAAGAAAGAGAGGAGGAACCTGTCTCTTGACACACACAACACTGGGATATCTGAGTGCAAATTGACCTAGGCTTTTAAAAGCTTTTGCTACGATGATTCTCCTAAATGTTGTCATTCTCCCTCTGATCAGTCCAAATATGGTCAAAAGTTGCTGTATTGGAAAAAAAAAAACAATAAAAAAATCTGAACGGAGAAGGGAAATTAATACACAAAATAATTTGTATTGCCACCTGCTAGATAGAAATAAAGAAAGTGGTTTTATCCTGGGAAATCCAAAGAGAACAGACATACATTTTGTCAATTAAAATGGCCATTAGATGGGATTGCTTTTCCACTGAAACTTAAATGTGTATCCATTTCCCTACCTGTGAATGGGAATAGGGTGGGTGTCTATTATTTTTTAAAAGACTGAAGTATAGAAAAAACAGTGTAGACTCATCGCTGGTTTTATAAATACTCACTGTGGGATGCAATGAATGCTCAAAGCACGCATCTGCATCCTAATCAAAGGCATCATCTGTGTCAGTGTGCCTTTGACCCACTAGTGTGAAATACACATAAATGTTCACAAAATGACTGGCTCCCTTACTAAATACAATCTTGAAGTCTATGTAAAGGAATCCTTACATTTATAAATTAACAGTTTATTGGCTGATTATGGCACTGTTCATTTTCTGGAAGGATGCTGTTATTTTCACTTTACCAGCTGGGATGTCAAAAACACCAGAATACAACTAGATTATCATACTGATATTGATTTATGGCTATAATAAATAATTAGATCTGTTTGAGGAATGCACAACCTTATAATTGTATTGTCAGAATTTCGGCTTGGATCAGAACCTGCATCCTGGAGTGGCGCCTTCATGGCGCTGTATATAGGGGCCAGCCAACCCTCCACCTCCTCAGGTCCTTCTTACCGCCAGTGACGGCTAGCTGGAACTTCGCTTGCTCTTCAGCAATCGTAGCAGTGTTCCGTCGTTGTTGTAAATAGTTAGTTTGTTGTTAAGTGTTAGCTTAGTTAGTTATTACTTGGGGGGTTTTCCCCAAGTTTTCGTCGCCCCGCTGGGGCATGCCTGGGTCCCCGGGGTTCAAGCTCTGCCGGGACTGCGGGAAATTCATGCTGAAGAGTGACCCACACTCTTCGTGCTTGAGGTGCCTAGGCGAGAGCCACCAAAAAAGACAGATGCAGTATCTGCAGGGCTTTTCGCCCCAAGACTCTCAAAGATAGAGAGCAGAGACTTAAAGTCCTCCTAATGGAGGCGGCCGCAATCAGATCCCGGGCCTACTGAGACGGCACTGAGCACTTCATCCTCAGTGCGCAGTGCTCCGGTGCCGGAGATGAGTTGTGAGGCCAAGGCCACCAAACGCCGGCTCCAGAGAGAGTCGGCGCACAAGAAACCGTCCTCTATGAGACACCGTTCCCCATCGCCAGTGCCAGTTAAAAAGAACAGGCCGGTGAGGGATCGTTCTCCACACCGGGACTCTAAAGGGCCTGCGCCGTCCACATCTACTACAGGACAATTCGCGCCACAGACCCATCCGGCCATCCCATTGACTCCCACCCCGGAGAGGGTACGGTCGAGTCCGGAAAAGCCTAGATCCCCGGACACGATGGAGGAAGTGCACCTCCCATCGACGCCGGAGACGTTCGAGGCCGCCTCAGACCTCTTGAACCTCCCGGTGCCGGCGTTGCCACACTGATGCAGAGAACCTCCGGGTACCGCTCGGCCCCATTATCAATCTAGGGGTAAGCCGGCATTGCTCTCGCCGCGCTCCCCGCGCCACGCCACTCTAGCGGCACCGGTGCAGACAGCACCCTCTACGGCGACAGTGGGTACCGCGCCTCCTATGTCCTCCTACTAGGAAACTTCGGACTCTGAGGCGGACTCGTACCGCTCTAACAGATCAAGAAGTAGGCGATCGTCCTCACGTACCAGTGTCCAGCCATACCCACTACACTGGCAGCAGCAGCAGTGGCAACCGCCCCCCCAGTGGCCGTTCTGGATGCCGTGGGCCTACCACCAGTCAGTGGGTCAGGCGTACGGACCCTGTTCACGAGCCGCATCTGTCTCTTCAGCCTCCGCGGTACCGCCGCTAATGCCACCACCACCGGCACCGCCGTCTGACAGGAGTGTGCCACAAAGGGACACGGCACCGCCTAGCCAGACAACGGCACTGACAGGGACCTTGCTCCCAACACCGCAGGCACCGTCCAGCATGCCTCGTCGCTTGGTGTCGACCCCGGTACCGGCCACGGTGCCGCATCCCGAGTTTGCACCGGCCGCGCAGCCTGAGTACGTGTGCCGCAGGCCCTCATAGAGGGAGAGGGGATAGATGAAGGCCCTCTTCAAGGGATCTCTTCCTCCTCATCTCCGGATGAGGCAGTAGCGGGAACTTCAACGGCACCGGCCCTGGAGGACAATAGGATCCTCCAACAACTGCTTACTCAAGCAGCCCAAAGCCTCTTGATCCAGACTGAGGAGATCGAGGCAGACACAGATCCGGTGATTGATATCCTGACCCTGTCAGGCCCATCCAGGGTAGCCCTACCTCTCATAAAGACCATTACGGACACAGCCCGCACCTTGTGGCAAACCCCTGCCTCATTGGCCCCTATGGCCAAAAGGATTGAGAGGCGATATTTCGTTCCAACCAAGGGCTATGAACATCTTTATACACACCCTCCCCCGGACTCCCTAGTGGTGGATGCCACCAACCAGAGGGAACGCCAGGGTTTTCAGGGGGCTACGCCTAAAAATAGAGAGGCCAAAAAGTTGGATCTGTTCGGGCGCAAGGTTTATTCAACGGGGGGCCTGCAGTTGCGCCTTGCCAATCAGCAAGCCATAGTGAGCCGGTATGGACACAACACGTGCTCGGTTTTGTTTAGGTTCATGGACCTCCTTCCGCAGGAGTCACGAACTGAGTTTTAAGCCCTGGTTGAGGAGGGAAGATTGATTACCCGGGCTTCCCTACAGGCGGCCCTGGACATGGCCGATTAAGCTTCACGCACGTTGGCGACTGGTCTGGTCATGAGGCATGGAGCCTGGCTTCAAGTGTCCGGCCTCCCTCACGAGGTCCAACAAACAATCCAGGACCTCCCTTTCGAAGGGCCCACACTCTTCTCGGAGAAAACCGATAAGAGGCTTCATAGCCTAAAGGACTCACAGACCACTCTCCGTTCACTAGGCCTTCACACCCCTGTCACTCAGCGTAGACAGTTTAGGCCACCGCAGGCTCCTCGGCCGTACCAACCTCAAAATCGAGGGGATGCCTCGCGCAGAAGGCCAATGACGGGCAGGAGGAGGCAACAACAGCAGCCCTTTGGCCAGTCTTCTACCCAACCAAGGCCTACACAGGGGCCTAGACCACCATTTTGATGGCCCGGTCGAGGACGACCTACCGGTCAGAACTCTGGATCCTGCCAGCCTTACCTTTTCGTCACGTCTGTCCCCCTTCTATCATGCATGAGCCCGGATCACGTCCGACGCTTGGGTGCTTCGCACGGTGAAGGAGGGATATACTATCCAGTTTTCCTCCCTCCCACCCCACCAGCACCCCTCCCTACGGGGCAAGGGCTTCTATTCTCGATATTTCCTAATACCGAAAGCAAAAGGGGGCCTCAGACCCATTCTAGACTTGCGCGGTCTCAACAAGTTTGTGAAGAAGCTCAAGTTCCGCATGCTTTCCCTGTCCTTCATCATTCCTTCCATGGATCCAGGAGACTGGTATGCCGCCCTCGACTTAAAGGACGCATACTTTCATATTGCAATAATCCCTCGGCACAGGTGTTACCTCAGGTTTCTCGTGGGCAACGCTCATCTACAATTTACGGTTCTGCCCTTTGGTCTGTCAGCAGCCCCAAGGGTCTTCACGAAGTGCATGGCAGTCGTGGCTGCCTTCCTACGCAGGCACGGGATCCAGGTGTTTCCCTACCTGGACGATTGGCTCATCAAGGGCAGGTCCAGGGCGTAAGTGGAGGCTCAGGTGGTCTTTACCAGGCAAACTTTCCTCGAACTCGGCCTCTTACTCAACGAGGCCAAGTCCACACTATCTCCAACCCAAAAAATCAAATTAATAGGAGCGGTTCTGGACTCGACACACGCCAGAGCATATCTCCCAGACGCCAGATTCCGGACTATATCCAAAATTATCCTCGGCCTCCAAAGTTACCCCACCACCACAGCAAAAAGCTGCCTCAAATTACTAGGGCACATGGCAGCATGTACCTACGTGGTGAGACACGCCAGACTCAGACTGCGCCCACTCCAGTCTTGGTTGGCACGGGTTTATCGGCCAGTCAGGGACTCCCTAGAATTGGTGGTGACGTTACCTCGGCTGGTGCTGGACTCCCTTCAATGGTGGCTCGACCCACGGGTGGTCTGCGCAGGAGTTCCTTTCCTCAACCCCGAGCCCTCCCTCTCCCTGGTAACGGACGCATCGGATTGGGGATGGGGTGCACATCTGGGTGACCTCAGAACCCAAGGCCTTTGGTCATGAGAGGATCTTTCGCTCCACATCAATGTCAGGGAATTACGAGCTGTGTGCCTCGCATGCATAGCCTTCAAATCCCAGCTGGCAGGCAGATGCGTTTCTGTCCTCACGGACAATACTCCAACGATGTTCTATATCAACAAACAGGGTGGTGCTCGCTCCTCTCCCCTTTGCCAGGAAGCCCTTGCATTATGGGACTTTTGCATACAGAACGTAATTCACCTGACAGCATCCTACCTCCCGGGGGCGCAAAACGGGCTCGCAGACGCACTCAGCTGCTCGTTCCAGGGTCACAAGTGGTCTATCCGCTGGGATATAGTTCTCTCAATTTTCCGGCTCTGGGGTCATCCCCAGGTGGACCTGTTTGCCTCCACCGAGAACAGGAAGTGTCACCAATTCTGCTCCCTCAGGGGACGCAGTCCGGGGTCCCTAACAGACGCCTTTCTCCTCTCTTGGACAGACAGGCTATTTTACGCCTTTCCCCCAATTCCCATGATTCACAGAGTAATCCTCAAGGCCTGCAGAGATCATGCTCGGCTCATCCTGATAGCGCTGGCGTGGCTACGCCAGAACTGGTACACGTCTCTCCTGCATATGTCTGTGCGGGTGCCACTCAGGTTGCCCCTACTCCTGGACTTGATCACACAGGATCGCGGTCGCCTGCTTCACCCGCACCTGGAGTCGCTCCACCTTACAGCCTGGATGCTCCATGGCTAAACCCGGTGGAGTTGCAATGCTCTCATCAGGTCAGGAAGGTCCTTCTGGGTAGCAGGAAGCCCTCTACAAGGACCACGTACTTGGCCAAGTGGAAGCGCTTCTCCCTCTGGGCTACACAACGGGGCCAGGCTCCCTCGCTCACCCCGGTCCCCCTCATATTGGACTATTTGCTGCATCTGAGACACCTGGGACTGACCTTCTCGTCGGTTCGAGTACACCTTGCTGCAATCTCGGCATTCCACCCAGGAGAGGGGGGTACCTCAGTGTTTGCGAACCCACTCGTTACGCGGTTCCTTAAGGGCCTTGACAGACTGTTCCCACACATCCGTCAACCTGTCCCAGCTTGGGACCTCAATTTGGTCCTGTCCGTCCTCACAGGGCCCCCTTCGAGCCGCTGGCTTCGTGCCCGCTGTTATATCTTTCATATAAGGTCGCGTTCTTGGTGGCTATCACATCAGCTCAGAGGGTGTCAGAACTCAGCTCTAACATCTGAACCCCCATACATAACATCTGAACCCCATCTTCCACAAGCACAAGGTCCAACTCAGGCCGCACCCAGCGTTCCTGCCTAAGGTGGTTTCCCCATTTCACATGGGTCAAGACATTTTTCTCCCGGTCTTTTATCCGAAACCACACTCCTCTGTGAGGGAGCGTAGGCTGCATTCCCTCGACGTTCGCAGGGCTCTCGCTTTCTATATCGAAAGGACAAGGTCCTTCAGGAAGTCAACCCAACTTTTCGTTGCTGTGGCCGACAGGATAAAAGGGTTCCCGGTCACGTCACAGCGAATTTCGGCTTGGATCAGAACCTGCATCCGGGAGTGCTACAGTCAGGCCAATATACCAGCCCCGCCTATCATGGTTCACTGCACAAGAGCGCAGGCCTCTTCCGCTGCATTCCTGGCCCAGGTCCCGACGCAGGAAATTTGTAGAGCGGCCACCTGGTCCTCAATGCACACCTTTACGGCGCACTACGCCATCACACACCAGGCCAGAGATGATGCTGCCTTTGGCCGCGCAGTTCTCCAGTCTGCAGTAACCTCCGACCCCACCGCCTAGATTCGGGCTTGTGAGTCACCTGCTTGGAATGGACATGAACAATCACTCGAAGAAGAAAAAACGGTTACGCACCTTCTCGTAACTGTTGTTCTTCGAGATGTGTTGTTCATGTCCATTCCAATACCCACCCTCCTACCCCTCTGTTGGAGTATTGGCAAGAAGGAACTGAGGGGGTGGAGGGTCGGCTGGCCCCTATATACAGCGCCATGAAGGCGCCACTCCAGAGGGCGCCGAAGCCGACCCTACGGACGCTGCTATAGTAAAATCTTCCGGCTGGCATGCACACGGCGTGCACACACCTGCTTGAAATGGAGATGAACAACACATCTCGAAGAACAACAATTACGAGAAGGTGAGTAACTGTTTTTTCTTCTTTAATTCTTGTAACCAAACTCATCTGACCAATAATAAACACTCTATGGAGACAATCTTCCCAGTACTAGGGAGATAATTTTTTCATATTCCATTCTCCATTGAATCAGAATTTCCTTCATCATTTGGCATGGATCGTGCATATCTTTATGTTGCAACTATTTCCTTGAACCAAACACTTTTATGAATGAGCAAAAGGAATTAGAATCCCAGTCTCCATTTCTATCTGAGTTCCCTTCTGTGATAAAATACAATATGGATTATATCCAGGAACTGCTTCCTCGCCTCTATCAATTTAGTTGAATTCACTTTGAAAACTCCATCACCATAAAGCAATAAGCTACTGTAAGTGAAACTCAGCACCAATAAATTCATCTTTTGGGAAACAAAATGGATTTCCTTACTATGGCATGTGAAAATCCATAATATGTGCCTCTTGATCTATCATGCAGAAGTATCCAATGACATGAACAGTAGACGATGTGAAGGCAGAGACTTTTATGCCAGTAGAATTTTAGCAATGTGAGAATCATAACAAGTACAACATTTTAAATGTAATGAAAAACTGCCTGATTCCTGTGCACTCCCCAGTAAAGGAGTCTATGAGATCAATTCCAATCTCTCTTACACTAGCGTAACTCTTAAGTAATTGAGAGTAGAGGACTTTGGCCCATATTTTTTTTAATTGATTACTGCTTAAAATGAAGTTACTGTATGATATAAAACAAGACTCCAAAGCCAATGTTTGCAATTTGTGGCTACGTACTGAGGACTTAATTCTGCTCTTAGTTACATGCATGCAAGTCTGTTAATCAGAGTGTTGCAAACAGGGCTTTGGAGCAGAGCCCGGAGCTGGAGTGCGGAGCAGCTCTGGAGCAGAGGAGCTGCAGGTTTTTGCCTGGAGCTGGAGCGGAGCCAGAGCACAGCTCCAAAGCCCTGGTTGCAAAGATGTAACCAAGAGCAGAATTTGGCCCTGCAACAGATAACCCTTGGCAAAATATTTAAAAAAAAACCAACAAAACAAAAACGAGCAAACCAACCAAAACCCTAACAAGAATTTATCTATCTATGGCATGCATTACTGTAGCGCCTGATCACCTCACCAACATTAGACGAAAAGGCGAGATAGGGAAGTGTTATCATTCCCATTTTATAGATGGGGGAAATGGAGGCACTGAGTGGTGAAGGTATTTGCCCAAGGTCACACAAGAAGTTTGCAGGAAAGCGAGGAATAGGATTTAGAGGCATTCTTTATTGCTCTGCATACTATGAAGTCATTTACTCCAGTGAAAAGTGCGTGTGAAATGCTATTATTCTGACTGGTAGGATTTTACATCCGTTTTGCACTTCTCTGTATGATTACACAAAGTGCAGGGCAATGGAGAATCAGGTCTCAGATGTCCTAAGTCTCCGCTCAGTGCCTTAACAAAAGGCCATTCTTCGGGTTTATTTATTTTTGTTGCTTTAGGAGGGGAAAATTAAAATATCGTGCATACATGTAAGTATAGCTAGTCAAAATAGAAATCTGTAGGGTTCTTCCTGTTTCAAGGTAACAGACAATACTATATATTTAGGGATAAATCCTTCCCTCTCATGTTTGCACAACTCCAGTTAAATAAATGAAAGTTACATACATATCTGAGGGCAGACTGTGGCTTTTATTGTGCAATAAAATCCTTTTACTTTTGACTATTAAGGGTGTGCAAAACTGCAGTTTTGAGAATTAGGCCGTTATCTTTGAAAATGTTTTTGATCTCTTGGGGTTTTTCCATTTACAATCCTAGCTCACATTATCATTAAGGGAAGTGAATCACAGTGCATTTCAGTGGAAGAAAAATTTATTATAAATTCAAAAGCTCTTGGAACAAACGCTGTATTTCAGCTATAAATTATTTGTCGTTTCCTTATTTCATTATCAATTTTATTCCTGGTGCTTATACTGAACATCTGTATTTTTAATTCACTCAGATGGACACTGAAAAATGACATTAAATGAACTTTAACAAAAATTCTTAGCTTCCTTTGCATTTTTTGGGTGAAGAAATACACAAAGTAAGGCACTCGAGAGTGAAATTCTGTTATAGCTCCAGAAGATGGGCTCAAGCTGGACAGAGCATTTTACTGTATAAACCAGTGAATGCATAAAATGGTGAGGACTCAAAAGCTGCATTTTCACATCTAAGAGTAGATGAGATTAAACAGAAGTCTGAACAGCACATAAACTCCTTTGACATAAAACATACTGTTCAAAGAGGAAAAACTGTACACTCCGCAAATAACAAAAAGATGGAAAATTCCAGTAAGTGCTTTATCAGCCACCTGCCACATCCTGAATGCACCCAATAATGAAAATTTATGCAACACCAAGACTATTTGCATTTTATCTTATTCACTGGAGAATAATATCCTTCAGAATGGATTACTGGTAAATTTCAGGGGTAACGTTTTGCACAATACTCTGTGAAGTTTAAAAACACATCATTAAAGCCACCCTTTGAACAAAAGCCTAGTTCTAAAAGACACACAAATTTCTGCTGATTTATCAATAAGTATGCTCTTTAAATGCAATGAATGGTGAACAAACCTATTTATGTTTGCTTTAGTATTCAGAGAGCATAGTGTGTTCCATGTAAATGAAAATGAAGTTAATGAAATACTAAACAAAGTGAAGGTGACAGCAAAGAAGAAAGTCTTATGTTGTGCATAAAAATGTGTTCTGACACTGCCTCCTCTATATTAGCAAGGAGTTTCAGACTCAAGGAACATTAAGAGGAGAAAGATAAGCCCCAAATGAATGTCAACAGGCACACTGTAAATTCTGAAAGCAAAACTAATAGCTGTCTATAGCTTCATAGAGACTAGCAATGACATTTGGACCCAGTTGGAAGAATGTGGCAGAGCCCTGTTGCATAGCTCTCCAGTCCTGCACGCTGGTGAGAGTTGAGAAAGGATAGAGAATAGGAGGCCGTATAGCATGGTCATCTGATCTCTGGCTGGTGCAGTGATCCCTATGGGACTGCTGCAGCCACAGTAATTTAGGGTGAAGTTTTCAAAAATGCTCAACATTGGCCTAACTCTACTCTTACTGAAGTCAATGATGAAACTCCCACTGATTTCAATGAGAGAACAGAGATAAGTCAATGCTAAACACTACTGAAAACCTCTTGCTTGTCTATACCAGGGGTTCTCAGACTTTTGAACTGGTGAACCCTTGCACACAGCAAGCCTCTGAGCGCGACCCCCCCCTTATACATTAAAAACACTTTTTTTGTATATTTAACACCATTATAAATGCTGGAAGCAAAGCGGGGTTTGGGGTGGAGGCTGACAGCTCGTGGCCCCTTGAGGGGTCCCGACCCCCAGTTTGAGAACCCCTGGTCTATACAGAGTTATTCCTGACTAAATCCTTGTGTGGACACGCATATTCCAGAAGAAACTAGGCACTCTTATGTTTAGTTTAACCCAGTAAGGACTTAATAGATCACAAATATTTCAAATGTGTAATTGGGAGTAATGGGATGAAGTGAAAAGGCAATTTAAAATGAATACCAGTATAAGTTTACTAAGGATATCTTTTATACTGTGGCCTGGTCTATGCCTAAAATTTAGGAAGACCTAGCTATATCACTCATGAGTGTGAAAATTCAAACTTCTGAGAAATATAGTAAAGCCAACTTAAGCCCCATTATGCACACCACTACATCAACAGATGAATTCCTTCATCAACTTAGCTACCACCCCCTTGAGGGGGTGGATTTACTACAGTGACAGAAAAACCTCTTCCTTCTCTGTACCAAGTGTCAACGCTACAGGCCCTACAGTGGCATAGCTCCAGTGCTGTAGAGCTTGTAAAGTAGATATATATGTCATCTAGTCTCTCAAGGATGTGGCAGAAGGCCTATTTGAGACATTTAAAACTAGATATAAAATAAAATAAAAATAAGTACATTGAAAAATGAAAATACAGGTTTACACTTGGTGCATTTGAAAAGAATGGGAGGGGGAGTTAAGAGTTAAGTGGGTTAAGATAAATGGGAACAAGACATTCTTATTCCAGAATGAAAGTGTCTGCATATGGAGTTAATCAGGAAGAGTTAAACAGCAATAACCCTATGAATACACAAGGCCTTAGGCTGTTTCAGTCCTAATAATTTTTCACTAAATTTTTTGATTTAGATGAATTGGCAAATTCTGACAGAAAATTTTCTTGGAATTTTTCAGACCAGCTCTACTGGAAAAGTACTTATTAGTGCTTCCTTATATAAATGAGGTAGGGTAAAACTTACCCAGGGCTTGTCTGCACAGGGGGAAATGTACAGCACTCTAAGTCATCACATGGGCCTTGCTACTGTGCACTAGAAGTTTTGTAGTGCACTTTGACATACACAGCAGTACATCAATGCACACTACAGAACATTTAGTGTGAAGTAGCAAGATCCACAAAGCCAGTTAGTGTGCAGTAAGCTAGCGCTCTGTAGCTTTACATCCTGGCTTGCTGCTCACAAAGTTTCCATGTTGACAAATCCATAGATATGTAATAATTTGGTTAGTGCATCAGGACCCCAAACATTGAGATTTGTTATTGTGCACATGAATGGATGCACTTGCTAATTATTTCTACGAATATTTTTTCTTATCACTGAGTTGGCCAGATTTTAAGCATAATGCCCATTGGTAATTAGCCTATGCCAGTTACAAAGTTGTTGGAGACTACATCTGCCAATAAATTAATTGATGGGCAAATAGAACAATGTTCTAAAATTTAATCTGACTAGATTAACTATAGCAATTATTCTGTGGCAATTATTTATTCCAGCAATTTTCCTGTGACCCTACATGAGGTTAGATACGTTCTTTTTAAAACGTATTTAAACTTGTATTTATTCTTGAACTTCTCAATTCCAACACTGTAGTTACCAGTCACCAAAACTAAAAGGAAATAGCTTTCTATGAAAATATAGTTAGAAATTCCTTTGTTTTTCTTTAAACATTCTCTTTCGAATTCTGCATTTTTTCTTTAGAAACCATAAAAACTGAAGGTAAAATTCATCATAATATCTAAGTCTTTATACATTTTTTCACCCCTACACTTTTGAATAGTTCTTGCAACTGCCCAGAACCTCTAAGGAGGTGCTCAGCACCTTGCATAATCCAGCTCATACTAAAGTACTTTGAGGATTATTATTATATGTATGGAAGTAGTGTTTAGAGGCCAAAACCAATACTGGCTCCCTATTTTGCTAGGCATTGTACATATACACAATAAGAGGCAGTCCAGGATTCAATGAGCTTATATTCTAAATAGACAAGAAAGACAAAGGTATTACCCCATTTTACAGATAGGAGACTGAACTATTGAGAGATTAAGTGGGGACTCAAGCTGACACAGGAAGCCTGTGGGAGGACCCAGACTGTGATAGTCCAGAGCCTTTATTACAGTATCACCTTCCGTCTCGAAGGGCCTCATCCAGCCCATAGACTTCCACGGGCTTTGAGTCAAGCCCCTAATCATGGTATAAACCCTAAGTATTCTTATTAAAGACACAAGGTGGGTGACATAATATCTTTTATTGGACCAACTTCAATAAAGCAAAAAATTTAAATACATAATAGATACAATAAAAGATATTACTTCACTCACCTTCTCTCTCTAATATCCTGGGACCAACATAGCTACAACACTGCATACAAGTATTCTTATTATAATTTAATGAGAACCAATCAAGTAAAACTAATTTATACATAAAAATAAGGTATGTTTAGAAAACAGTTATACCTTTGAGCTGAATTCCCAAAATTCTTTAAATAAAGGAAACAAACAAAAAAATAGGTTATAGAAAAACAACAATTCTGCTTCCTTTAGAGTTATCAACTACTTTGTGGCGCACTCTGACACAGGGCCCACAGAAAATGCACTGCTTGTGGAAAAGGTAAGATAACGAGAGCAAAGAGTTCTTTGCATCGACTCCTTTGCCTACCCTCACAGATTATGTAGGTTATGTACTTCTACTTCTCTCCCTGAGTCTTTAGACTTCTAGCTGATTTTTTGGTAGGCCCTACCCCAGTTAGGGCCCACAGTCTGGAAAGCAAATCCTCACAGACAGTGGTTAAAAAATGTTTCTGACAGAACAAAAATATTAGTTTTCAAGGAATTCTAAACACTACAAGTAATACCCATGATACCTTGACACCAACTTGTCAATAAGCTTTGTCAAACAGGGAAGGTTAGACCCAGCACTATAACTGATGAGCTAATGCAAACAGCAGAATTACAGGACAGATCCATTGTGTGGCTATGTCAGTTTATACATGCTGAGGCACTGGCTCTATTTTTTTTACCCTCCTTTGTCACTTATTTCATCCATTTCTTTTTGAAGTTTCTTAAGTACAGCAAACCCTATCTGTAGATTTGATTGATATGGAGATCAGCAGGGCAGAATCATGGAGGTTCAGAACAAATAATATCACTTCACAACTACTCCTGCCATACACATAGTCCCAGACCACCTCCTGAACATGGGCGGCAGGTTTGTATAATTTTTGGTGGTGCCCAGGTGGAGCCGTCCCATCCATAGGACAGACCAGGGCAACTGCCCCGGGCCCTGCGCTTTGGGGGACCCCGTACTTCAGGGGGACACAGGGTCCAGGGTGGCCTGGGGGACTAGCGGGGTGCCTGGTGCCGACAGCAGCGAGCAACCCTGCTCCACCCCACCTCTTCCCACTCCACCTCTTCCCCGAAGGCCCCACCCCTGAGCAATGCTGGGAGCCGGCGAGGTGGAGCGGAGTGAGCTGGGGTCAGGTCACTCGCTGCTGCCAGCACCAGGCCCTGCACTAACTCCTCAGGCTGCCCTGGACCCCATGACCCCATGAAGCACAAGGCAGGGGTAGGCACCACCATGTTGTGCGACAAACACTTGACAAAATTACCGGACTTAGTGATGGATATTGGTGGCAGAGGTGTATTATGTCAGTCAATCATTCAACCCATAAAATAGCACACATTTTGCCACAGTGAAACCCCCCCCAGTAACCTAGCTAATAAAATAATAATAAATTCAACTCATATAATTAATGAAAAATGTGTGTATACTGTATATGAGATTATATGAGAAATGAAAATGAGCTTGCTTTGGGATTTTACAAGGCACTTATATCTTGTAAACACATTTGGTACCTTGAGTAAGGATAACACTTCTTGCAAATTACATCAATAGGAAACCCTTGGTCCCCTTCCCTCACCCCATTGCAAAGGCACAGGGGTTACTGCTGGCTGCCCTAGGGCTGCAGAAAACCCTATGGGCAAAACATATGGAAAGAAGAGGATCAATTTATACAGAAGGCTAAAGGGGACTCCCATAGTGCATTATTAACACTTAATAAATACATCAAAATTAAATACATTACAGAGATAAGAACCTGTCATGATAGACTTTACTTCATGAGAAGCTCCAGAGAAAGAAAGCCCAGAGGGAGTAATGGGAGGGGCAATCCTAGGGAGACCAAAGGGGCCGGTAGAGGAAGCAGACAGAGAACAAGCGTAGAGGCGGAGTCACTGCAAGGTTGACCCTGTCTTCTGCCTCTCCCCTGTGGGTGGAAACACTGATCACTGTCACTATAGGAGGGAACAATAGAGTGGAATGCCCAGAAGAATGAATGACTTGAGGACAATTTCCTGAAGGGACCCTTACCCTTGCAGAGCTTTTCTAGCTCCGACATTTACATTTCTACACAGGGTGGTTTGGCCCACAGATATAAAAATCTGCACATCTTCCATGTGTTTTTGGACCAATGAAAAAAAACAGGTACAATTCAAGTGACTTTTAAAATTGCCTACAAAACTGAGTTAACAAAATAAATGAGCTTATGAACAACCAGAAAATATACTTCTCAAGTGAAAAAAGTATAAATGCACTTCTTTGCAAAGAAATTGTAAGTTTTCTTACAGGAAAAGCCACAAACTATCTGGAAAGGAAGAGTCAATTGAATTACTTGCCTCAGTGAAATTAAATACCCAGAGAATTGCTGTGCCTGTGATGATGATGACTGGGGTTTGCTCACCTGTGGCTCTCCCTCCTCGTGCCGTGGAGGCACGGCCAGGCTGGTCTACATCTGCAAGTAGGCACCCTGCCTCAGATGCAGCTCCCATTGGCTGCGCTGGCCAATAGACTGGGAGCCTCCCGGCTGATGGGCTGCAGGAGGGGAAGGCAAAGGGGGAGATTGTAGGGAGGCTGTGGGGGAGGGGGGTTGTCTGGCACAAAGGGGGGCTGTCTAGAGAGGGATGACAGGGGCACAGAGGCCATTGGGGGTATCTCGGGGGAGGGCAGAGAGTTGTGTGAGGCTCTGTGGGGCAGGGGGGAGTGATGGACGGAGCCAGCTGCAGCCCGGGGCTGCTCTGCGGGGGGAGGGGAGGTCTTGCTATAGCCCCCTCAGGGCGCCCCCCCGTACTGTGTATTTTATGCCAGCCCTGGGGTGCCCTCCCTGTTCCTTTCCTCCACCCACGGCTCCATCTGTCTGTCCCTTCAACTCCCCGGCTGTGTCTGTGTGTCTCTGACAGTGACAGACTCCTTGGGCTCTCTCTGCCTGTGGCTCCCTCCCCCCCCTGCTGTGGAGGCATGCCCAGGCAGCTCTGGCACCACCCCCTGCAGCTCCCATTGGCCAGGGTTCCCAGCCAATGGGCTGGGAGCTGGGTCCTCGCTGGGGCCTCCCCCAAGCATGCAGCAACTCCGGGGCCTGGGGGAGCTGCTTGTGGGGAGGCGGGGGAGCTGCCCCTGAGGTGAGAGCACCCCACGTTGCTGACCCATGACGCAGGGCCCCCCAAAGCATGGACCTTGGGGCTCGGGGCCCAAACATTGGTGGAGCTGGGTGCACCTTCATGAATATTGATGGAGCATGGGCACCACGGGCCCATATAACTCGCCACCTATGCTCCTGAATATCTTAAAAGATATTTGCAAAGAACTGTTTCTATTTGGAGGAATATTCTCTACTGCTGCAGATACATACAGCACAGTTTCATTGCACCTCAATAAGAGAGTGAGCACTGAAGTCAGACACAAAGGGTTGTGTGAAATTTTTTCTTCTTTATAGTAAATGGTCTGTGCTCACTTAGATGAATACTTCACCTTTAAGTAGGATGGGGAAAAAGTGCTGCCTTAGTATTAAATCCCCAAATCTAGCAGACTGAATTTGCAGGCAATTCACATAATGATTGATTTTAAGAAACGAAGAGTCACAGGAACAAAAATATCTAAGGTCAAGAAACTGACAAGTGAGGCCAATGTTATTTCCTAGGCCCATGGAAAAACAATGAGAAGACAGGAAATTATAGTAATGAAAGACCATGTAACTCATTCAACCCAGTCTGTTGAACCAGCAGTTGCATCCCTCTTGAATTGTTTAATTTTTTTATCACCGTTTTCTCCTATTTCTGTCTCACCCGCCAACTAACTGTTCTCTATGCAAAGAAATGCTGTTCCTTCATTTGCGCATCCTTCTTGTATTTCTGCTGGACACCACCTCAAACAGTCTTGTAGCAATGATCCTTTTTGTACCTCTCAGAATTTTTCATAGCAAGGTTGCGCTTTTTTGTGCTTTCTGCAACACTTTTTTTATATGGACTATAGATAAGGGCAATATTCTAGATCTGGCCTCGCTAGTCTTTGTTGGAGAAGGAATGTTGTCTAGAAGAAAGGACTAAGAGTAAGGAATAGAAGATTCTATTTCCACCTCCGTCATAGAATTATTGTGTTACCTTAAGATTCTGTGGCCTGCGTTGTGCAGAAGGTCAGACTCGATGATCAAAATGGTCCCTTCTGACCTTAAAGTCTATGATTACAGAAGAAGGCTTAATCACTTTTGGTTAAATTCATCACTGTTGAGGGCCTGTAAAAGACCTAAATATCACTTAAGTGTTACATAAGCCTTTAAATAGTGTTTAAATGGGACTTAAGAGATGCATCGGCATCTGTAAAACTGTTATAGTACTTACCTACCTCATAGGAATTTATTAGGCTTAGTTAATTGATGTTTCTGTTGCACTTTAAGATGAGTTGTACAGAAAGGGCTCCCAGATATTACAGTGGCAGATACATTATAAATGCAGGCAATAAATATTAATAAGTGCAATATATAATTACTGTTCATAACATAACATGCCTGCCTTATGCAGAGCACCTCCAATTTATATATCCCAGAAGTGTGTTTATATATTTTTAATCGACTCCATAAGATTTTGTCACTATAACCCCCACATCCGTTCTTTTTATGATTAGAGTTACACAATGTGAGAGTGCTGAGGAGCTCCTTTCAGGTTGTACCTATGTCCTACTATCATGGCTTCATATTTCTCTACAATGAATGATATGGAACATTTTCTTACCAGTGTGTACTTTACCTGGACATTCTTGAATCTGGTGGCTTTCCTTAATGCTTTGCTGGATCAGGACTTAACATGGAGTTTTACCATTATCTTTATAATTAATTATTTGTATTACTGTAGCACCAAGGAGCCCCAATCATGGACTAGGACCCCATTGTACATGGCGCTGTACAAACACAGAACATTGATTTCAACAGAACTACTTGTGTGTAAAGTAAAGCATGTGTTTAATGCTTTGCTGGATCAGGGCCATAACTCTGTAATGACTGCCTCTATCCTTGGTTTTGTGGCATTTATAGATTAGACTGCTTTAGTGGCCTCTCCTTTACCGTGGCCAGAGGGTCCCTGTACAGCAGAATCAGTGGGGTTCCACTGCATGAAGGCTGAAGAGCCACACACCCCTTTGTGGCACAGAGAACTGCACCATGAAAGCTACCTGCAAGGCAGCAGTATGTTGGGGGAGACAAGCAGGGATACGAGCCAGTTGGGAGCAAGACTGTGGGGCTGCCATGTGTATAGTACCTCAGCAGTTGGAATGAAATAATAATGAAAGAAGAATGTCAGTAGGGATACAAACCCTCCTACTTCAGATTATGAGCCCCAAACTAACTATTGACAGTTAAGAGGCATCTTTCTCTGGGGGTAGCCTAGCTCATAACTGCCTACTGCAGCATTTATTTTTTGTACCTTCCTCTGAAGTATTTGGTACCTGCCACCATTGGTGTCAGGATACTGGATTATCAAACGCTGGTTTGATCCAGTCTGGCAATTCCTATACAGCCTTGAAGGAGTGGCTGCAGAACTGCCCTTTATCAGTGTATGTGCAATGTGCTCAGCCATTTGATGGCATCATCATCAGCCAGGTGGAGAGCCAGTTGCCCACCATCGAAATAAGTCAGTGGGCACTCGTCACAGGTATGTGAAGTTGACCGCAGCTGCGTTGGCCCCAGTGAATCACCATCATTCAACTTTTAAGCCATTGGACTGGTGCTTAATGTTGAGGGCCTGTCAGCAGCTGAACACAGCATCATTACTGTCCTATGACCTAGAGGTAAGATTCTCCCTCTCTGTCTGTCACCATGCAACTCACCATTGACCAGACAAACTACTTGGTCCTTGTGTGGGAACCAGATTTTCTCCACCAGTTCTTTTAATATAGACAGTGAACAAAGCTGCTCTTAAATACGTACTTAAGAGACTCCCCACGTTACCTCTTTCCCACTCACAAAGGCCTTAATTCTTAGTCTTCAACTGGCTCCTTCAGCACTCATGTAGCCGAGCCTTTCTACCATACTGTTCATTGCATACAGTCATCTTTTGGATACTAATGTAACAAACTTGCTCAAGACCCAGGTAAATTATCTCCATGAATAAATTCTATATTAGACATGATCTTCTTTCTGTGTATCCATGCTGACAGTGTTGGATAAAACTATATCAAAGGAATTCCTTCTATCCTTTTTTCACCCTATATGCTTTATTAATCACAGAATAATACATGTCATACACTAATGCATTCCATAAACTATGAGACTGCAGATTAAATAATTTACGTACAAAGATGAAGAGAACATTTAAGCATACTTGTGATGCAAGAGCAGAGATACTGAATACATGCTACAAGAATAGACAGAGGCAGGTACTTTGTGAGAAGGATTTATGGAGAACTGAAAGCTCAGAAGGTTGGTAATGAGCTATGAAACATTTTATCTCAGGTCTAATCCAAAACCCACTGAAGTCAAGGAAAAGATTACTACTGACTTTGTATCAGGCCCTAAGTCATCAATTCAAATCCATTCAGTAATAGCCAAATATCTTCCTATGGCTATTTGAAGTCTTTTGTGAGATAAATTGGTGGTGTCATTCCTGTTCCTAGTAGGCAGGTGTGTACATCACAAGTAAAGATAACTCCTGGGGAATTCTGCACCAAAAAATTAAAAATTCTGCAAAATTCAACATATTTTATTTATCAAAATAACACAATATAATCACACCAGTTTCTATTATTTTAGTAATTTTTTTCATAATACCCATCATAGAAGATCAGGAGGTCATCTAGTCCAACCCCCTGCTCAAAGCAGGACCAACAAGTCTGTTTGTAACAATACAAACAACAAAACAGATTCAGGAAATGTTTTTTGACAGATTCCTTACTAGGCATATTAATTCATAACTGAGTAATAATTTACTTAGACCACAATACAGAAATGTATTTCCTGTACCCCTCAGAAGCAGTGCAAAGGCTTGGAGGAGTTAGGGGTAACGGAGGAGCTGAGGGATAGGGAAGTAATTGCTGGGAAAGAGCCAGGAGTGAACCTGGAGGGTTGTTGGATGTGGGTGGGAGAAGTATGGAACAGGGGTTGCTGTTTTTTTGGTGGGGGGGATTGTTAGGGAGTTGGGGACGCTCCCCCATGCATACTTTATCTGACCCCTAGCCTCTCCCATTCAGTCAGGCATAGCTGCCCCTGTCCCCATGTGGCCCTGCACCCCCACCCCCCCCAATCTCCATATGGCCCTGCATCCCCATTCCCATTCATCCCCTGGCCCAGTCTATCTCCTCACTAGCCCTTCTGAACTCCAGTCTATGTGACCCCCCAGCAGCCCCATGTGCCCTGCTCTGTCTGTGTCCCTCTCCATATCCTGTGACTTCTCACCTGGCTCCGTGGGCAGGGCGCTGTGAGGAACGCAGCCTCTGACCCCTTCCTATAAACTGCTACGGCTGGCTGAGGTGGCTGCCCTCTATTCTGGAGCCACAGCAGGAGGAGTAACTGCAGCACCTCTCTGGCAGAATATATTTAATGCAGAGAAAAAAAATCTGTGGGGGACATGAATTCGGCATGTGCACAGTGGCACAGAATTTCCTCAGGACTATAAAGATGGGAAAACATAAATATTTTGTGAATTTTCATGTGAATTTAAACAGACTCAGTTCCACTGTGTTCTGACTCTTCTGTGTTTGCTGTATATTCACATTTGATTGTGATTTTACTCACACAAGTAGTCACAGAATGTGCATTTTAAGCTCTCACACATGAACAGCTATAGAAAGCAATTTCGAAGCTTGCATGTCAAAATATTCAAATGAGAACCAGGTTATAAAAGTTATGTTCATCCAATCAGGAAACAGAAACAATTAGATTCAATTTATGTAACATATCACAGCTAGTCATCACAGCTCTTATATGGAGTAGCGAATATTCACACACAACTTATTTGACCAATCCATAGACGAAGAAAAAATTTAGAAGAAAATATGCCAAATACATTTGATAAAAACACAACACAACACAACCTACTTGCGATTCTTCAAACAGAGAAAAAGGCAATACTTCTCAAGGAAGTTATTCATATTGAATAGGTTGCTCAGTTCTAATCACAATTAGCACCTTATCAACACACAAAAGTTGTAGCACTTTGACTATGCTGGTATAGTTAAAATGGCAACCTACCCCCACAGTTATAACAATATTATTCCCATATAGGCAGAGGAACAAGCTATGCTGGTATAAGGCATTTTCATACCAGCATAACTGTCTCCACACTAACAACTGTAAATATATTGGTTACAAAAAAAAAATCACTACACCCCTTAAGTGAAATAGTTATATTGGTACAAGAACTGTGTGTAGACAAGGTTTTAGCAATGCCACTAGAAAATTATTCCTGGAAGTGCTGGTTTATTCTTGGAAGTGCTCCCTACAAGTGAGTTTTGAAGCAAAATGCAGGGAAGTTTCTACTGCTCCATCCTTTATTTAAGACATGGTCTATCTACACTTACAAGTTTTACCAGCACAGCTGTGTTGGTTAGGGATGTGATTTTTTTTTTACCGACATAGCTATTCTGGGAAAAGCCCTAGTGTAGATGCAGTTATACTGTTATAACTGCTTCCCTGAACTGGCATAAGCTATACTGGTATATTGAGCTAAAAGTGGTTATAACTGCAGCCATATTAGAAGTTTTTGCTGGTTAAACCACTCTGGTATAACTATACCAGCAAAACCCTCCTAGTGCAGGCAAGGCCTTAATAGGATCTCTAGCATTTGCTTTTTGCTGAAATGAGAATTACAGGTTCAATTTCCTCACTTTTTACCAGACTGTACCTTAAAGAAGACTATCAGCTTCTCCCCTTTCCTTTAGGTCACTCCATTTCTTAAGAGGTTTCAAATATCTGATAATAAAATCCCCTTAACACCAATTTCAGAATTCTGAGACCCTCTCTGTGACCCCAATGCATTAATCTCCACTAGGTCTGGTTTCTGAATCACATGTTCAGATGTGACGCCTAAGTTCCTTCACCAATTCTCTTTCCTATTGTGGAAATCTAATTCATTTTCTGGCATCAGTCCCTCACTCTCCCTGGTGAACATAGAGACAAAGAATTATTTTACATTTGCTGCCATGCTTGCCTTGTCACCAAATTAGCCCTTCTAAAATTATCTCTTAGAAGCCCGACAGACTTGTTTAATTGTTTTAATTTTACTAATCTCTTATTCTTAATGTATTTCAACATTCTTATTACTTTTTGTGCAATCTTCTTTATATTATCTATTTTAAACTTGCTTATCACTTTTTACACTCTCTTAGCTTGGTTCTATACACATCCCCATTTTTCTTTATGCCTGATGTTCTATACCTAACCTCTCATATGCCATTTTCTTATCTTTGATTACTTTTTCAGGTCCTTGTTCATTCACATTGGCCTTTGCTGATCCTGTTGGATGTATTGCAGTCTGCTATTCATAACCCTTGGGAACACAATTTCTCACTTAGCAGTTTCCATTTCCTATCTGTTCCCCCTTCAACCCACATTGCTTTATCCCATTATATTTTATCCAGCATTCCTCTTTATGTTCCAAAATCTGCTGTATCAAAACAACAAAGTAGCAACATAAAATGTAGTTGATATGGCTAAACAACATGTTTACCCTTAATCTCTCTGAATACCATCCAATTCTTCCACATCTGACTTTTGGCTTATCTCACTGGATTATAGCCAATGTTTCTTTAATACTTAAAAAAAATTAAAACAAAAAAATAACAACAATAGTTTTGCCTACTGAATATGACATTCAACATATGAGTGACTGCAGGGACACCATCTGTTTTTCTCTATATAAAAGCATTATTAGGATGGATGCCAACAGCATCTGCTACATTTAAGGTTGCAAGACTCTTTTCGGTACAAACCCCTTGTTTTTCCACACATTTATAGGTCCCCAAATAATTTACTTTTACAGATGAAATTCTCCAAACTTGATCTTTTCCCAAAGGTTATTATTTTGGGGAACTGTGAGCAAAGTCCCTTCATCCATTTTTCAGCAACGAAAGAGTGGAGGGGAAGTATTTTTTTCCACTGTTTAGGAAAAGTTCTAACTAACCCCCCACCACCACCACCACCAAAAAAAAAAAAAAACAGCTGAAAAGCGATGTGTGGCATGAGCATGAATTTATGGTTTCTCAAGTAAAAACATAGTTTTGATTTAATAAAGTTAGGAAAAATTGCATACTAGTAATGTTTTGTAAAAATTCTCATTAAAATCTACACATGAATGTTTATGCTTATGAACTTCCCACTTCCCCTTTTAAAAACATCTAGGAAATTAAATTCAAAATATGAAATAAGTGCTTAATCTTAATGTATCACTTAAGTCAGTTACCCATGCAACAGTCAAGAATGCCACAACTAGAGGGCATTCTTCTGTGCTGGTTTAACGCCAGTGAAGATAATGGCATTCTGCAAATTAGGTGGTGAGACAGAGGATCTCTGAGAAAATGAGAGTTTAAAAAACAGCTTGGAGAGTTATTTCTACCCTTTCTGAAATTTTTACCTGCTAGGAGTACTCAGAAGTCAGATCTGTGTCAAGGTGCTCATCTGAGCAAACAATTTCTTTATATTCTAGTTCTTTCTTTGACAGAGGAGACTTCTGTTGTAACATTCACAGGAACAAGTGGTGTCACTTTGGATCAACCTTTTACTCCCTCTCAGTGTTCAGACACAGTGGCTATCAAGTTGTGACCTCCTACTTCCATGCCAGAGGTCAAAGAAGCACACTGGCAGGGAGACTTGCTCCAATCTTCCTATTTTGATCTTTTCCAACTATTTCTGCTATCAAGGAAGATGAAAGTAGACAAAGAAAACAAAAGATTTTACAATCAAGTCACCATAGAATCATATGCTGGGTTCCTTCTAGTATTAATTTCCTTATTTTATTAGGGAGTAACATCAAGAAGGGGAGAAAATTTCTTCCAACTAGCAGGCCCCCAAGAATCAATGCTCTTTTAATGGAGACTGCTTCTTTTTTCGCTTTTCCACTTTGAATGAGTTTCATTATTTCTGACACAAACCATAATTCTACTTGTTGACTCTTGCTCTCTCAATATTAGATCTGTAATATCCATTTATATCCCTCTTAAAGGCATCTCAAAACTCTCCTTTACCTGTGTCCTGCTACTGTGTCCCATCTATATCTCTGATCACTCTACAAGCAAGTGATTTTAGTCTTCATCCCTGCAGAGGACATTTTTTAATTACCACATTTTTAAAAAAGGTAGACATCCCCCAATTGCCCCCCACACACACACATCGCATTGTCAGAGAAGCTGACTTATTCCCAAGACTGGGAAAGAAAGGAATTCCTATAAGGAGACTTATCTGAGACTACAATTTTGCTCTCTCTCCTCCCTCTCCCCCACTCACTCAGTTTTCCAGTTTAGTGTCTGACAGCTGGATTATTTATATCAAAGTGTCATCCAAGGCTGGAGGTTTGTCAGGGGAATGTCAGAGGTAAAACCCTGTAACTCTAAACTCAGAACTCTAAAGCAAACTCTGACTTGCAGCATCTCCTGATGGTCTACATTTATGGATGTCCACCTCTTGAAAAAAAAGGAAAATTCAGCTCTTCCAATGCATCTCAGTCCTGCCTGACAGCAGCACCTGTTATTCACACTCCCTCTCAGATTTCCCAGTGCACCACCCTTTCCCTCACAAGACTCATTGCTTTTCCAAGCCCCTATTCTCATCCCCGCAAATTAGCTCTGTCAATGTATCTCAAGAGAGTAGCTACAAAATGGGACTAGGAATCAGGAATTCTGGATTATTCCCGGCTTGGTCCCTTACTTGCTGTGTGATGTGATTAACCCCTCTCTGCTTTGGTTTCTCCTTCTGTAAAGTGCAAATGATAACACTGTTCTTCCACCTTACAGTGGTATTGTGTGAATTACTGTTTGTAAAGTGCTTTGAGGGGCTTGAATGAAAGGTGCTAATGAAGTGAAGCGCATAACCTGCAACACCCTCACTATTATTCCATTACTCTGTCCCTATCGTACATTGCTTTACCTATGTACCTCAGCCCTGACCTGCAGGACCAGCAGGGGCAATGGCACATATACTCTAAGAAGCCCATTACACACCATGGGATTGATTTTTAAAATATGCACATGCAAAAGTTCACCCCTAGTTTTCATGAACAATTAACAACTGGGTATGCAAAAAATTCTATAATTCTGCACATAAATGGTCACTTATGCAGTTATTGAGTGCATACAATTGTGGCAAAAGGAAATGCAAATTAGGTGTGCAGTTACCCATGCACTTTTTTCATGCGCACTTGCGCACTCATAGTTTTAAAAATCAGTCTCTGACTATACAACACATGTAAAAGACAAAATCTTTTTTTGGAATTGATCAGAATCGCTATCATATTCCTCATAGTTCAATCAAATTTACTTCCACTTTCACCTAAAAGGGAGTCCAATGCTACTTGGAAAGGTCTCTCCAGGGAGCTTAAGCTCAAGTAGGGTAGGTCACAGTAGCCTTTCTGTGTCCTCTTCCAGTTGTTGTTCACTTCATCAATTCCTAGGGGCTGTGTCTATCACTGCTTATGCCACACTCCCCATTTACAGGTGAGGCAAAAGGGGCATGATCACAGCCCTTTCTCTTATATTCAATCTCCAACCCCCTTACGACCAAATAATTAAAAAAGTTTTAACTGATTAGACACAAATTTACCTTGTTAATCCAACAGACTTTATATGGGCTCCCTGAGGCATCTCCCCGCCTTTTATGTCATGCTACAATGTAGTGATGTCATAATCTCTTATATTTTCTCAAAGTTACTCGTCTGACTCTCATCCATGAAAGATGCTGGATTCCCAAATCCTATGAGGCTTCTACCCTCCCACATCATTCCTTCATTCCTTTTTATCTTTTTTGCAAGTGATATTTTACAGCAGTGTGGTGTTTTGCTTACTGCAGGGGTTTGGGAGCAAGGACCTTTTGTTTCTATTCCCAACTCTGGCATTGATTTGCTGTGTGACATTCAGCAAGTCACCTCACTTTTCTGTGCCTCAGTTAACCCACATATAAAGTGGGGCCCTCCCACAAAGGACTATTGTGAGGTTTAATTAATTTGTGGATAGGAGAGAATTTGTATTACCCTGGTGCTTTCTGTCTGCAGATCTTTCTGAAAAGTACATATACGAAGTCAAAATAGTCAGAAATAAATATATAGGTTACCACAATTTCTATATTCTTAACTAGGCCATTTCTCACCTCATGACAAAGTTAACTTTAAGAACGCTTACTGGCACAGAATTAATTTTTTGCATCCCTCTTCCTTATTAGGGCAGAATATCACTTGCTCTAGGCAATATCACCAGGAGCATATGAACCATACGACAAGATATACATCCAAAAATGCAAAGACACATTCCATGAGAATTAATATGGCCACATCGCTTTGCAGAGAGTAACCTGTACAACCCCCTCCAAGATGCCATTACACACTAATCACCTGCATATTATGGGAGTCAGCTGTTTCAATTACCGCCCTAAAATAGTGCTTCATCCCTGCTAATGAGACACCAGGCCTACATCGTATTCTGTATTCATGCAGAAAAACGAGCTGATACTCTAAGGCAGATTATCAGGAGACCTCCAAATAACGTAGAAAGATTAATGAGAAATGTAAAACCAGAATGAGTAGTTGCCAAACACATGTAGAGGAATAAGGCAAACCTCTCGAGTGGTCTAAAAATGAGACTCTAGTTCAGAGGAGAATACAGAAGCATCAAGACATTAGCACCAGCATTAAATAACTAAAAGTCAGCAGCCAGAGCTTATACAATGAAATCTTTCAGAGTGGTAGCTGGGTTAGTCTGTATCAGCAAAAAGAACGAGGACTACTTGTGGCACCTTAGAGACTAACAAATTTATTTAAGCATAAGCTTTCGTGGGCTAAAACCCACTTCACTGGATGCATGCAGTGGAAAATACAGTAGGAAGATATATATATATATATATACACACAGAGAATATGAAAAAATGGGTGTTACTATAATGAGAGTAATCAGTTAAGGTGGGCTATTGTCAGCAGGAGAAAAAAAATGTTTGTAATGATAATGAGGATGGCCCATTTCCAACAATTGACAAGAAGGTGTGAGTAACAGTAGGGGGAATGATTATACTTTGTGTAATAACCCATCCACTCCCAGTCTTTATTCGAGCCTAATTTAATGGCGTCTAGTTTGCAAATTAATTCCAATTCAGCAGTTTCTCATTGGAGTCTGTTTTTGAAGTTTTTTTGTTGAAGAATTGCCACTTTTAGGTCTGTTATTGAGTGACCAGAGAGATTGAAGTGTTCTCCTACTAGTTTTTGAATATTATGATTCCTGATGTCAGATTTGTGTCCATTTATTCTTTTATGTAGAGACTGTCCGGTTTGGCCAATGTACATGGCAGAGGGGCATTGCTGGCACATGATGGCATATATTATATTGGTAGATGTGCAGGTGAACGAGCCTCTGATAGTGTGGCTGATGTGATTAGGTCCTATGATGGTGTTCCCTGAATAGATATGTGGACAGAGTTGGCAACGGGCTTTGTTGCAAGGATAGGTTCCTGGGTTAGTGTTTTTGTTCTGAGGTGTGTGGTTGCCGGTGAGTATTTGCTTCAGGTTGGGGGGCTGTCTGTAAGCGAGGACTGGCCTGTCTCTCAAGATCTGTGAGAGTGAGGGATCGTCCTTCAGGATAGGTTGTAGATCCTTGATGATGCGCTGGAGAGATTTTAGTTGGGGGCTGAAGGTGACGGCTAGTGGCGCTCTGTTACTTTCTTTGTTGGGCCTGTCCTGTAGTAGGTGACTTCTGCGTACTCTTCTGGCTCTGTCAATCTGTTTCTTCACTTCAGCAGGTGGGTACTGTAGTTGTAAGAACGCTTGATAGATATCTTGTAGGTGTTTGTCTCTGTCTGAGGGGCTGGAGCAAATGCGGTTGTATATTAGAGCTTGGCTGTAGACAATGGATCATGTGGTGTGAAAGCTGGAGGCATGTAGGTAAGTATAAAGGTCAGTAGGTTTCCGGTATAGGGTGGTGTTTACGTGACCATCACTTATTAGCACTGTAGTGTCCAGGAAGTGGATCTCTTGTGTAGACTGGTCCAGGCTGAGGTTGATGGTGGGATGGAAATTGTTGAAATCATGGTGGAATTGCTCAAGGGCTTCTTTTCCATGGGTCCAGATGATGAAGATGTCATCAATGTAGTGCAAGTAGAATAGGGGTGTTAGGAGACAAGAGCTGAGGAAGTGTTGTTCTAAGTCGGCCATAAAAATGTTGGCATACCGTGGGGCCATGTGGGTACCCATAGCAGTGCCGCTGAATGTGAAACAGTTGTGGGTAAGGACAAAGTCACAAAGTTCAGCCACCGGGTTTGCCGTGAAATTATCAGGGATGCTGTTCCTGACGGCTTGTAGTCCATCTTTGTGCGGGAATGTTGATGTAGAGGGCTTCTATATCCATAGTGGCCAGGATGGCATTTTCTGGAAGATCACCAATGGATTGTAGTTTAATAAATACATTTGTTAGTCTCTAAGGTGTCACAATGAAATCTGAATTTCCAATTCATTTGATTGAAATGACATTTAAATAGACCCTAAGAAGATTTACTAAAACTGTGCTGATATTCAAAGCTCCATACAAACATTAATCTATTAATCCTCACCTAGCCACACCCCTCGTGAGTTATGTAAGAGCTATTTTCCCCATTTCACAAATAGGAGAACTAAAACAGTGAGATTAAAGCCAACATTTTCAGCAATGTCCCTTAATTGTGAGTATCCCATTGGAGACAGCTTATTTTCAGAAGCTGTGACCTCTTTCAGCTCTAACCAAAACAGTTACCTAGGCTTTGCCAAAGCTAAACCATGAGTGCCTAGACCAACTTCCACTACGTGTTGGACATCATATTTATTTTTAAAATATTCTTCTTTTTAGCTATCCTTCCATGCAGAACCTGAATATTTCCCATGGGTATAGCATTCTTTAGCATTTCATTAGAGGAACAATGCTCAACTTATTTAAAAACAGGCAAGCAACATCACAGTTCATTTGCTCTGATGCAAATGCAAGAAGGTAGTTACAGTCTGTGCGCTCAACCAGAGGGAACATTTTGCATAGAAAGACATTGCAGGACCTATGTTTTTTTAAAAAGCAGGGAATGATAGTCTGGGAGAAAACTAGTCAACTGAACTTCAAGAAGTAGATGAATGGCCAAATTCCCCTCTCCTTTACAGCAGTGAAGCTCCCAGTGGAATTAAAAGGGAGATGTAGCACCAAGTCCGTGATTGTAGGAAGCTTTCATACAGTCACGGCCAACCCAGTGTATTTCTGTCCTTGTCCAATAGGGGGAGTGCTGCCCTGTAGGAGGATACAGTCAAAATAAATCCCAGCACTACAGAGGGAACACAAGTTTATATATATATATTTATATGGAGATATACCTATCTCATAGAGCTAGAAGGGACCCTGAAAGGTCATCGAGTCCAGCCCCCTGCCTTCACTAGCCGGACCAAGTATTGATTTTGCCCCAGATCCCTAAGTGGCCCCCTCAAGGATTGAACTCACCATCCTAGGTTTAGCAGGCCAATGCTCAAAGCACTAAGCTATCCCCCCCCTTGAAAGAGTTACCCTGATTGCCTTCGAAAGACACATCCCCGTTTCTGGCAATAACACATTTGGGGATGCACAATCGTAGCTACTCATCAACATCATCATGGCAAATCTCAAAAGGAATGTAACCTCCTTGCAGATTTAGCGCCATCCAGATCAATCTCTAACTAGGTTCTTAAGAAGCAACAGAGGGTCCTGTGGCACCTTTGAGACTAACAGAAGTATTGGGAGCATAAGCTTTCGTAGGTAAGAACCTCACTTCTTCAGATGAAAGTAATGGAAATCTCCAGAGGCAGGTATAAATCAGTGTGGAGATAACGAGGTTAGTTCAATCAGGGAAGGTGAGGTGCTCTGCTAGCAGTTGAGGTGTGAACACCAAGGGAGGAGAAACTGCTTCTGAAGTTGGATAGCCATTCACAGTCTTTGTTTAATCCTGATCTGATGGTGTCAAATTTGCAAATGAACTGGAGCTCAGCAGTTTCTCTTTGGAGTCTGGTCCTGAAGTTTTTTTGCTGTAAGATGGCTACCTTTACATCTGCTATTGTGTGGCCAGGGAGGTTGAAGTGTTCTCCTACAGGTTTTTGTATATTGCCATTCCTGATATCTGACTTGTGTCCATTTATCCTCTTGCGTAGTGATTCCTGATATCTGACTTGTGTCCATTTATCCTCTTGCGTAGGTTCTTAAGATTGCCAGTGACAGACAGTCTGTCTGGATGTTCAGTGCCCCTGAACCTTTTGGTGTCCACATGATCACCAACGACTTCTAGGCATTCCTTGGTGAACACACTGTGCAATTTATTGGTCCTAAAAATATGTCTGTACCAAGGAAGTCACCAAAACCAAACCAGTACAGATGGAGGAAGTTGGTGGGTTTGGCTTCAAATATGCTTATTGCTGATCTTATCCCTGCTACTTATTATGGAGCATCTGACAATTTTGATACTCGTCTTTGTCAATCTGAGCTCTTCAGCCTTCCTCAGTGCACGTGTTTCACTGCTGTACAGGAGAGATTAAGTATAGCTGTAGACCCATAGAGCTGCAGCTTCGTAGTAAGCTTGATGTCACAATGTTTTCACAGAGGCTACTGAAGGGCCTGACACATGGCAGTGGCTGCTGCTCTAGGAGCATCCACATATTTCAAACACCCTCCAGCACTGTCTATGATGCTTCCCAAGTATTTGACAGTTGATGGCTATTAAATATCCATCCAGACAGGTTAATACAGTTTGTAATCTAGAATAGGGGGCTTCTTGATAGTAATGACCAGGGACTTAGTTTTATCTGGATTAATAACCAGATCAATACATGCTGCTTCTTGTCTGACCAAATTGGCCACCTGCTGCTGCAATTTACCAGACTGAGACAATTAGGCAATAGCATCAGTGTGTTTGAGATCTCAAAGCAAGATGGTGTTTAGCTTGATGCCACCAACAGCTGCTCCTTCAAGTTTATCCATCAACCAATCAATGCCTCTATTGAACAACAATTTTGACAATACACAGCCTTGCCTAACTCCTGTTGAAATAGGAAACCATGCTGTATATCTACCATTAGCTAGAAAATAGCATCATTGATAGAAGAGCTGCGTAATGGAATGGACAGCTATCTGCTGAGTCGCCTTATCAGATCCCACAAACTTGCTCAAAGCATTGTGTAAAAGGCTTAACAAAAGTCTATAGAAATTGCTGTGCAGGGCTTATTCAACCATCTTCTCCAAAAGCTGTCTGAAAGTAAAGATCTGGTTGACAGTAAAATGAGCAGGTCTAAAGCTGCACTTAGTATCCCAACATTTGTCATGAAGCACATAATTGATTTGAGACATTAACACAGAAACAAAAACTCTCCCTGGGGCAGACAACAGCATAATACCTCAGTAAAATTTGGCTTTATTGTCCTTTTTAAACAATGGTCAAACAGCACCCTTCTTTCTATCATCGGGGATTATATTATTAGTGCACCAGATGGCTTGGAAGAACCTATGCAGCCATGGTACAACAATATTCTCACCTGTCTTCATCAATTTAGGGTGATGTTACAATCTCAAATTCAGATCTTTTCTTGGTTGAAGGAAGGTGGCCCTATTGGAACTTTCTGACCCACTTCAAGCGGAAAAAGGACCGTAGGTGGAGGACAATTGAGGAGCATCTTGAAATAAATAACCTTACTATCAATATAAGTGATCTTGCAGACTCTGGATGCTACAGCCATATTGATTCTTTACTGGACAAGATGGTGCCACTTTCTACCCCAACACCACAAAATTGCCCACAAGCTGTGGAGTTTGCTAAATAACATGACAAAACTGAAACATTAACGTTTTGATCTAACTCTGTAACTGCATGTAGTGTTTCTCTGCATCCTTTTCATATCATTCTTCCTCACTCTCCTACCAATGCTGTGCAGAACTGACTTGATACACTATATAAGCATATGTAAATAAAAGCAGATGAGACTCAAAAGGGGACCCTTAGACCATAGGCAGTATCTCTACTTCATGCTCTACTTGATACAAGAGAAGAGCCTCTCTATGGTGAGCCAATATTTTTTTTTTTTTGCCAGTTCATCAGGTAATTGGGGAGGGGAGGAAGGTGTAGGTAGGTACTTTAAAATAAACTTCACATCTGATTCACTTCCAGTCACTCTTGAATAAACCTTTTAGTGATGTTCATGCACTTTCTATGTATACAGCATATAACAGAGGGTTGCTTCACTGTTATGCTTTAGAAGTACTAACAACCATTTTGTTACCTGCAAACCTGAAAACTCCAGACACCTTCTGTGTACAGTGGAGTGCTTGCCTTACCACTCCATTGCTTACTTGGAAGGGTGACTCTGTTCCCTTTTGTTGTACAGAACTGTTTCCATTCTGGCAGTCCTGCCTTCAAATGAAATATCAGGGTGATCGATTGGTGTGTAGAAATGAGGGACAGATACCTGCATAGATGATAACAGCTATTTTATTATCCACCCTTTTCTGCACTTGTCTCATAACAAATTTATGGGTTAACTTTTTTCCGTTTTGGAATTTCTTAAGCTTTAATTTTTCCCTAGGGGTGAAAAGGACAATACGCCAATCAGAAGTAATTCCTGATTTGTGTTACATTTTACAGGAGAGACAGAATTAGTAACATTATCTGGCATAACAAGCACAGAGGAAAAAAACAATCCTGGTAAAAAAGCCTTTTTATTTAAAGCAGTTACTAACTACTGTAAATGTACAAATAAATACATAAATAAATAAATAAAATAAGAAGCCTGCATTACCCAGTGGGTAGCCCAATGATGCCATTAATTCCATTAATCATGTGGAATCATATTCACCTCAGCCAAGAATGTTAATTTACATGTCTCTGAAACATTTAGTTTGAGACACATTAACACCTGAAAATTGGGCGTTCATATTGGAAGGATGCATCGACCTGACTGAGCAGTGACTCCTGTCACTGGGTAACAGATGTAGCCATATTATGATTTAGTGCTATGAATCACTGTGCGATCACATTGACTGTTCTGACTCTTTTTTTCCCTTCGCTTTATGTGGAAAAATTTCCCTTCAGATTTGTGGACATGAGAAGGACTGTGTACCAGAGGCTGCAGCCTTGAACAATACAGAACTTCTTGTATTATGATTTCCAATCAGCAACAATATTCCATAGCTGTCTGTAATAATTCCCGTTATATTTTGAACAAATGTTTTATGGCTAGCATTTGAATATATATATATAATGGTCCATAATATTGTTATGACAGGCATCACCACGTGACACTTAACAGTCTTCTATATTCTTTGTCTCAACATGCAAGCAGATGTTCAGTCTAGAAAAAACAAGCTGTGCTGTTATTTTGGTTATGCAAGAGTTGGTGTAGAGGCAGTGGTCCTAGAGAGAGGGGAGCTGTGAGAATAACAGGAGAGTCTGATTGGTATCAATGAGGCTATGGTTACTGGGCAGTGGTATTGGGCTGAGATTTCTTCAAGAAGAGACCGCTCTGCATGCTGTTTGACCACCATTGTCCCAGGACTGGCATGCATGTGTAAATAAAACAAGGTACATTTAGAATATATCCAGATACCTCATCACTGATTTCTCCTCCACTCAGAAGTTGACCTGCAAGGCCATAGACACCTGCTATCACTCAGCAAAGGGATGACACTGGTGCCAGAATGGGACACTGATGTCAGAAGAAGGAACAACATTATACTATGAATATCGGTAAGAGCAAATTTCGCTCCATGTGGATAAAACCAGAATGCTCTAGCTCTTTGCCTATAATCTCTGGAGAGTTTGGGAGATGAGAGTCACTTTGCAAATCAGTGCCAGGGTGGAGGGCTGCCATTGAAGCTCTCAGTGCAGCTGCTGCCTCAACCAGTGGGGCTTGGATAGTGGCCGAACTCCATGCTGGTTGACTATAGTTCAGGGGCCAATGGATCTGCATAAATGCAGATCTTCATCTCTTCTTCTTGCTTGCCCCTGAACCCGCAGTGACCCATTCCCAAACTGACTTCCCACACCAGACCGACACAGACAGGTGCAGGACAAAGAAGGACTATGTAGCTGCCTGTATGGGGCTTGAGTGTTGTAAAAAACCTTGCAAACCAGTGTGAATTTCAATAATATATATAATTATTACACTAAAAATTTACATTAAAAGAACATTATTATGGTTACAAAGTCAGATACTCAAAAGTCAGGAAAAGCCAGATTTAAAGTTCCCTGTGCAACCTCAATTCCACGCACTTGTTCATATCCAGTATGATATAATTTTTAATTACATGATCACATACCATCAGGGCCGGCTCCAGGCACCAGGCACCCAAGCACATGCTTGGGGCGGCATCTGGTAAGGGGCGGCGGGGGGAGCGGTGGGGGAGCACGGCACGGCATTCCGCGGGGGGGCTGGGGGGCAGCGCTTTTTTTTGCTGCTTGGGGCAGCAAAAAAGCTAGAGCCAGCCCTGCATACCATTTTTCTACAGTACTCCTGCCTCATTCAGTGCACAGAATGAATTGTGCTCACTTAATATTTTGTTTTCTGCACATTTATGGCCCCATACTTTAATCATTGCACATTAGTCAATCCTGCTACAAAGGACAGAAAGGACAGTTACCTGTTCCGTAACTGGCGTTCTTCGAGATGTGTTGCTCAGGTGTTTTCCACTATAGGTGTGCATGCTCACCACATGCACCGGTGCTGGAAGTTTTTCCCTTAGCTGTACCCGTACTAATGATGAAAAAGGTAAGGGACCACAAGAGTCACACATTACAACACACAGACAGTACCTGTGCCTATCACAGGAGCAAATGACTATGAGCAATGACAATGCATTATGAATTCATAATGCACTTAGCTCCAGGTGCATATGTGGATGAGATATATGTAGGTATATTTACCCATAGTTTAGAGATATTTAAGAGAACTATCCAATCAAACACCATAAGAGAGGAAACATTAACAAGGCACTCTAAAATGGCAGGAGGAAGTCTTTCCGGTTCTCTCTGTCCCACTTACATAGTAGGATGAGCAGATTATCTTTCAGTCAGGTTGGGACAAGATTCATATTAAGGGATCCCAATATCCAGGTGCCATTCACACCCCCAGATCCACAGGATCCTTACCCAATTTCCCATTGGGCGCTATCAATCCACAGAAGATAGGAATCTATTACAGCCCCAGCTAAACAGCCCGGACTTTATAGCTCAAGCAGTAGAGACTGGTATATTTAATTCTGAAGGCTCCTCTTCAATCCCCACTGTTTCAGTCAAGATGGTGGGCATCATAATAGCTCTATTTACCCTCCTCTAGATAGGGGCAGCAACAGAGCTGGAAGCTTCACTATCCTTCTGTACAAGGATGGATAACAGGCAGGTGGGTTTTCTCTCTCCCTGAAAGTTTAGGATGAAGGAGAGTTGGACATTGAGGTTGGTTGTCAGTTCTGGAGCTGAATGGTGCTTGCCCCCCTTTGCTAGATCCATTGAGCCAGATGTTCACTGACCAACTCTTAATCTAATGCTTTCTAGATCCTCAGCATATCCCATCCTCAGACAAAGGTTCTCGTACCAAGTATGGCCAGAAGTTCGATATCAGGGTAATACTGAACTTGTTGAAGAGCACCGACGTTTGTGTATTCAGCAGACTTATTATTCAGTTCACTGATCCCTAATAGACACCCACTCTTTCTAACCAAGACCCTCCTCCCACTTAAGAGCTCCAGATGAAGTCTTCCTCCCTGACTAGTGCTGTAGCAAGGCTAGCGAGAAACTTTGTAGAAAGAGGGCTGAACAACCTGAAGGGTACTAGGCTCAGTCATACTAATAAAGAAATGTCTTCAAATTACATTCATGAGCAGGCATGGAGCTATCAGCCCTCAGACGCACCACTTGTTTCAGAGTTGTGGGGCAGATGGCAGAAAGCCCTGTCATCCTACGTTCATTGCCAAGTAATTGTAATTTGAAATAATTGGGAGGCTGCAGACCACAGGGACTTAGAATGGGCCTCTCTTATAATTACATACACAATGTACTGAAAGTCAAGGCTCAGGCTGTGATGAGACTGAGGTTCATAAAAGGATTTTAAAATCAATCCTTTGTTTTATAGGCTGCAGGCACAGAGATTGGAAAAATATGCCTGTGCTTTCTTGCATGAAATAGTACCCTGGCAGTAGAATTTTGCACAAGCCGAATATTAATCATCAAACTACTTGGTATACGAGCAAGCAGAGCATTGCAGCAATTTAATCTAGAGGAGATAAAGGCATGAATAAGCTTCTCCAAAAGATCTGAAATGAATATATACAATTGAAGAACAGCCACATCTTTCAAGTGCTGAGGAAAGGGTTAATTTCCCTTAGAAAGGGTTCTTGCATCCCACTGAAATTCTCCCATACCTGAATATCCTCCCCATCTTGGACCCTGCCTCATGATCCCAATCCTAATGAGTTCCTTAATGCCATTCCTTAACTGGTAGGAAATAACACTCCTGAGTTAAACAAGGTTTCCACAGCATTCTCCGACTGCAAGGCAGGAGAATCAGACTGGAAAAATCAAACCAGAGTCTCCTTTATGGCAATGCAGAAAATGAACGCCAGGCTGGCATGATGAGATGTTTTAGCCTCTTCATTGTGAATGTTAGTACTAACCCTGGGTGGCACATTCAGCATCTTCCTTTTAAGAATGGGCTCTCCACTTGGAAATTGCCACTTCAAAGGCAATGTGCCGTTTATGGGAGATAGCCATGGAAATGCATTTTATTTTTGGCAACAGATATGTTAAGACTAAGTTCATTAACATTTGTAAAATACTTTTAGATACACAGTAATATAGAAGTGTTGATTGATAATACTTCTACTAATAGCAAATTTGGTGTTATTTATTCATTTGTGTTGTGGTTGGGCCATGTACCAGGCCCTACCCCAAAGAACTAGATGCTGTAGAAACAGAACAAAAAGACAGTCCCTACCCCAAAGAACGTACAATCCACATATAACAGAAGAAACAACAGATGGCTATAACAGATAGACGAAAGCACATGGCAGTGATGAAACAATAATGGTTAGCATAATTGGCTGTGGTTACAGTACACCAACTACCTAATCACTGTTGAATGCGTCACAGCTGGTTCCAGGCCTGCTCTCTTCATAGACACCAGTGTGTTATGATTGGATCCAACCACTGAATCTTACGTGTTTCTAAGTCCCCTGTATCTGGGTAGAGACTGGTCACTATTTCTAGCTCTGGATCTCTCAATGGAACTCCCGGGTGCTGACCCCATATCTGACCTCCTTCTTGGGCAGTGGGACCCTGCAATACAACTGCCTAGACTCTGGAACAGCCCTCCTGAAGTTTCTTAGCCACCATTCCCCACATAGTCTACCTGACTTGGCGAAGTCTAGTTCCCTAGTTATACCCTTCATGGACAACATGGCATGAAAGTAAAGAACATAGACTTAGTAAAGGAATTTCTTAAACACATACACTGTACTATTCAAAAAGATAAGACAGTTACAGATCTATGGAAAACAATGAACACCCGAATGCAACCCCCACTCTGCCCTCACCAACCCTATGAGACCAGGATGTGGTCAGACTCCTTGAGGCCAGGCAACTCTTCTAGCCTTCTTGGCCTGTCTCCCTTCTTTTTCCTTGCTTAGAGATCATTCCTCTGTCATCTTTTCTACCCATGCACTTTCTCTGGGGAATTTCCGGGCTCCAACATCCCCCTTGCCTGCATGTCAGCTTCTGGAGACAGAGTTGTTCAAAATCAATGAATCAGCTGGTAACAAAGCCATTGTTTTGTTAGGGTAGAGCCATTTCAACGTCAGTGGCCCTTGATTGCTCTGTCACAGCTTCCTAGATATAGTCTCTCCATTGGGTATCAAGTTCCTGCTACAAAATAAATGCTACATGTCACATCAAAGGTTACTAATGAATGCTAAAGTCATTCAAAATGGATGTTGAAGTATAAAATGGCATTCACAAAACCAAAATGGAATTCCTAAGTTGACACACACCTATCCCCCTAATTGTCACAGAGTGCACTGTAGTTTGTCAAACTGAATCACTTGGTTACATGCCCAAAATCACACAGGAGGTCTATGTTATTGCTGGGAATATCACCCGATCTGATTTCCAGGCCTACGTTTTAACCACAACACCATATTTCACATAATTCTAGAACAACAGTTCAATGCCAGAACAAAGCGCCAGTGCTCCAGGCTGTTATTTTTTGGAGATCATGTATAACAATCAAAATCCAAAACAAAGGCTCTCGCACTGACCAAGTTTCTGCTATCCCCATTTTATAACCTATACTGGTGGTCATCCATACTTTGGTAGCAGCCAGCTGACCACTTATTATGGTAATCAGAGCATGATTTTGTTTAACTGACTTACAGACCAATGAATCTATTTCTCATCCATATCAGTGCACAACATTGCAACCAAACATTGCGCTTGTGAATAGCCTGTCTCATAGGCAGCTTAAACTGTAAATATTTAGTAGTAATAGGTCCCGAATGGACTCCTGTGAAACATCCAGCATTGAATAATCTCACAGAAGCACAAAAAGCTAGCTCATAAAATAAATTGCTGCTTATCTGACAGATATGGTTTGAACAATTTAAAAGTGTCCAGACAAGCATGCAAGAGCTCTCAAATATTTTAAAAGAATATTGGGATTTGAGAGTAGCAGAAGTAATACCAAGAAAAGATGGAGGCAAGAGCAGAGTGTGCAGAAGTGAAAAGTCATTTAAAACCTTAATGAGTGAGATGTCTCCATGGGGGGATGTGACTAAAAACACCACTGAAGTTTACTTTACAATGAATACTGTGATATGACTTGGACTGTGTTTTTCAAATCATCGAACCAGAATCTTAGTCAAAAAAGGAAAGGCAACAATTGTATATTGGCCAAATACTATTATTCATTTGTATTATGGTAGCGCTTCAGGGCCTTAACTGAGATCAGGATCCCACAGTACTAGATACCAGTGATGCTGGCAGATCAAGTGCCTGCTCATGCCAAGGTCCCCATGTCTCACACATAACTAAGAAATACATAGGTGGAATCAGACCGGCTCACCTGTGTGTTAGTATTGTTAAAATAGGTATTAGAAATATAAGAATTTGCCTAGACTTTATTGAATGCTTGTGAGTTGCTGCATTCATTAATCTCACTTCTAATATCTGTATCCCATATAGTAAGATGATATATGAGCGGTTGTATTGTGAGCCTCTGTAACTGTGAGAATCACCAGACAGGAGAGAGACATTTAGCATGAAGGGCTAATCTTCAACAGAAGGTGTTACACCCTTTCCAAAGGGAAAGGTCCATCAATATCAGACAGACTATTGTGGGACGTTGCAACTGGAATTTCCCTTCATACTATCAAGAGGACAAAATACTTTTGTTGTTCTGCCCTCTTTCTTGTAAAGAGGAGTCATGCAAGTTGACTCCTTGCATCAGCTGAGCTTGCAGCTCAGAGCATGTGGCAGGAGGGTGATAAAAACCCTAATAAGAAGGAAGTGATTATCTCTATGCCGCTTGGACTATGTTGGGGGCAAAGTGGTTCTAGGCATCAGCAAGAGATCCCCAGCTGCTTTGCCTGGGTTAGCCCTACAGGACATAAAGTGTTTGCTGATTATAGTAGCTTTTATTACCTTTTGAAATTTAAGATTGTTATAACTCATTTGTGCATATATGTTTACCTGCTTTAACCTTGTAAATAATCCTCTAGTTTCCTATTTAATAATTCTTTATATAGTTTATTATAGGATTAGCCTCAAGTGTTGTCTTTGGTGTGAGATGTAAAGTGCAACTGACCTGGGATAAGTGACTGGTCCTTTCGGACTGGGAGTAACCCGAATATTGCTGTGATTCTTGTTGTAAGGAACCATCTATCACAAAGATAGGCTCACCTGAGTGGCAAGATAGATCAGCATACCCAAGGGGACTCTCTGTGACTCCATTTTAGGCTGTTATAGTGCCTGAGGAGTTTACACTTCATAATTGGTTGGTGAAACCTAAGTATAGAACGCTCAACCAATTTGGGGTTTGTGCCCTGGTTCCTCACAGTTTGCCTTGAGGTTGATACTCATGCTCTAGAGTCACTGCAGGCAGCATTACAGTACCATACAAGCACAAAGTAAGAGACATTCCCTGCCCCAAAGTGCTCACAATCTAAACAGAGAAAACAGACACAGGGTTGGAGGGAGAGGATATAATATAAGCAGAAGGAACAGTGTGATGATCTGCAACAGTCATGTTAGTGCCACCATTTTTTGTTTGAGTGGCTTGCTGGTTGGTTTTATTTTTTGGGGGGTGGGGTGTTGCTTAGAAGAGGTAGTGAAACAGAAAGACAACGGAAAGGAGAAATGACGGGTTGGATCACAGAAACCCCCTTGGGAGCTGCCACCCGATGTGCAAAGACTACCCCTGCTCCGGTTTTCCCTGCCAGCTCAGGACTCCAGCACCCTGTCTTGCTGAGCCAGACACTCCCGTCTGGCTCCAGACACTCCCGTCTGGCTCCAGACACTCCCGTCTGGCTCCAGACACTCCCGTCTGGCTCCAGACACTCCCGTCTGGCTCCAGACACTCCCGTCTGGCTCCAGACACTCCCGTCTGGCTCCAGACACTCCCGTCTGGCTCCAGACACTCCCGTCTGGCTCCAGACACTCCCGTCTGGCTCCAGACACTCCCGTCTGGCTCCAGACACAGACCCAGGGTCTGAATCACTTGTCCCAAAGCTGCAAGTTTACCTGAAAACAGCTCGCAGTAGCGTGCTTGTCTTTAGCACTCGGATGCCCAACTCCCAATGGGGTTTAAACCCAGATAAATCCGTTTTACCCTGCATAAAGCTTATGCAGGGCAAACTCATAAATTGTTCGCCCTCTATAACACTGATAGAGAGATATGCACAGTTGTTTGCTCCCCCAGGTATTAATACATACTCTGAGTAAATTACTAAATAAAAAGTGATTTTATTAAATACAGACAGTAGAATTTAAGTGGTTCAAAGTAGTAACAGACAGAACAAAGTAAGTCACCAAGCAAAATAAAATAAAATGCGCAGATCTATGCCTAATCAAACTGAATACAGATAATTTCCTCACCAGTTCCAGAGTGCTCCCTTTTACAGGCTAAGCTCCTTTTAGCCTGGGTCCAGCAATCACTCACACCCCCTGTAGTTACTGTCCTTTGTTTCAGTCTCCTTCAAGTATCCTGGGGGGGGTGGAGAGGCTCCTTCTTTAGCCAGCTGAAGACAAAATGGAGGGGTCTCCCCTGGGTTTAAATAGACTCTCTCTTGTGGGTGGAGACCCCCCTCCTCCCTCCTCTGCAAAGTCCAGCTCCAAGATGGAGTTTTGGAGTCACCTGGGCAAGTCACATGCCCCTGCATGACTCAGTCTTTGCAGGCCGACGCCATTGTCCACATGGCATCTTGCATGTCTCCAGGAAGACTTCTCATGTGGATTGGAGCATTCCAAGATGCATTGTTCCCCAAGTGTTTCCTGATCAGGTACTTAACCTGGTGAATTCCTTCCTAAAGAAGCTGACCAAATGCCTCACAGAGCTTATTTAGAAATCAAGCAAGCATACAGCCAGTTATATCATACATACATTTATAAACGTCCCCCCATAAAGCCTTATGGGGTACGCTGTCACAGGGTGGGGTGTTGCTTAAAGAGGTAGTGAAACAGAAAGACAACGGAAAGGAGAAAAGATTTTGAGGTGGGGGAACTACCAACAGGGGAGCTGAGTATTGGTAGGTGGGAAGTATGGAGGGAGTTGAACAGTCTGCAAGGATGATGTGGGAGGGAGACTGGGGGCAAACAGCCAATCAGTACAGACATCAGCATCTGAAGGTCCCTACTGCAGCTGTTTGTGTCTGTTTCTGCTGTCTGAGTGTCAACTCCCAGGAGTTTCTTTCTTCCCCAAGCTTGCATGGCTCTGGGAGAGGAAGGATGATCCAGTGGTTAGGGAACTAGCCTGGTTCCTAGGTCCAAGTCCCTGTTCTGCCACAGATTTCCTGTATGACCTTGTGCAAGTCACTTAGCCTCTCTGTGCTTCTGGTCCCCATCTGTAAAATGTGGATAATAGCAAATGTAGATAATAGCACTGTCCTACCTCACGGCGCATTGTACAGATAAATATAAAAGATTATAAGGAGCTTAGATACTATGCCACTGGTAATGAAGGCCACATAAAACTACTTAAGAAATAGAAAGGCCTCGTTGAGCCTGAGGTTAGGGGTAAGGAGAGAACTTTCCCCACCAAAGTTCAATATGCAAATATTCTGGTATTGGATTTTGTTACAAACTGGAAAAACTTCAGCATAGGTTCACTGACAGATTTATGAATCAAAGCTATTTATTAGGTTTGTGTCAAAAAAATTCATCTCTATAGACCAGGTCACATTTGAAGTTTTGGGAACTGTCTGAATACCAAACTCAAAGCAAAATTGAGAGGGTGACAACTCAGATGAATCAAGACCACAGAAAAGGTTCCTATGAACCTCTGAGCACTGAAAAGAAGAGATGCAACTAGCGAAACAGAAAGCCAAGATCAGAGACTAACCCAGCAAGATTCATCCAACCATCAAAACTAGAATCTTCCTTTTTAAAAAAACTGGGATTATTCACAACACACAAAATGAAAACTAGGTTCTGATTAATGCAGATAAAATCAAATTTTCCCAACAGAATCGTGCAAAGGAACTTCAAAGTCTGGGTGGATATTCCCATGACAATGCACAGTCTCTCTGCAGAAATTGTAGTGTACTGGCTAATGTCATTCTCTAGAGACTGGCCCATAAAACATATGGGCTCTACTATGCTGATAACTAATGTAGTTTCTCTATTAACTAAGGGCACATCTTCACTGGCAACGTTAAAGTGCTCTCCCAGTGCTCTAAAAAAACCCATCTCCACGAGGGGTGTAGCTACCAGTGCTGGAAGCACGGCTCCCAGCACTGGTGAACTGTCTATACTGGCACATTACAGCGCTGAAACTTGTAGCGCTCAGGGGTGTATTTTTCCACACCCCTGAGTGAGAAAGTTGCAGCGCTGTAAAGTGTCAGTGTAGACAAGCCTTAACTTAAGTTTTCAGATTGTAAGTTACTTGGAGAGAAATGGTCTCATTTTGTGTCCAGTTCAGTTCCAAGTACATTGTCCTTAAATAAAAACAACAACAGAGGGCTGTACTATAAGGAGGCGTCCCTTTCATGACTGCAGCGCCCAGGCTAGAACTCAGGGAGCAGAGCCAGCATAAGCAGACTAAGCAATTACTTAGGACCCTGAGCAGCTCCAAGGGGCCCCCATTTGCTTTTTATTGGGAGGGGGGGGATATTCCTGCTTAGGGTCCCCAATGGGCTGGCACTGCTTCTGTTAGGGATACACTGTGTGGCACCAAGCACCACAGGATGTGTTTAGTTAGACAGACAGGAAGAACTGGAGAGCCAAGAACTGCACATGTCCAATAAAGTAATCCATTTGCATTCACTGCAGCCAAGCCCACCTCTCCTTATCCATAAGGCAAACTACAAGCCTGATGTTTATTAAGCCAAACATCTGAGCTTCTAACCCAATGATATGAGCGTATGCTGGCAATTGTTAGTGCCTATGGGCTTGCTACAATTGTTTTGTGAAATTCTGAAAGGGTTTTAAAGTTTTTTTGGGGTGGGGGAAGTCTTTATTGCATTCTGAGTAATTTTCTACCAGACACCAGTCCTCTTCCACTGCAGTGTATGGCTTATGCGATAGGTGGTAACTTGTAGATTAGCACTTCACAGAAAAATAGGGTTGACAGAGACCAAAAAAATCTTTCCCAGCTGGCAGCTGTTCATTGGCTCACATTAAATGAGCTTGTGGTCTCACACCTGTCTGTGATGCACAGGCATACATATTACAAAACCTACTGTCACAAATGGCCCCCTTTCTGATGTCTCAGCAGAAAGGCCAGGAATTTAATTTGCATGGAACCAGATGCTAAACTATGTTTTCACCCCAGGAGAGTTAAGATACACTGAATTGGATATTTATAGCAGATGTATTGCCACTGCCTGAACTGTACCTGTTCTGAGAACATATAGAGGAAGGCGAGCTCTGGATCTGTCATTCCAGAACTCTTCACAAGCCATTGTAAGAAACAAACACTCTCCTGAAAGTTTGCTAAACACCCAGAGGTATTTTTCCTTCCTCCAAAACTTCCTAAACATTTTACAAAACACCAGAGCATTCCCACATGCCAGGCCCAGTCCTGAAGTCCATATCTGGGCAAAAATCTCACTGACTGTCATGGGGATTTTGCCCAGCAGAGCCTGCAGGAACAGGCTCCAAGTGCTAGTGAGCCATCCCAATGGCTGACCCCGTGGGCACTAGCACAAAGAAAAAAGACAGATTAATTAGACAAAACTGAAGGTTACAAACAAAAAATTAGCTGTGACTCACTTGGCTTTGACAAACACTCACTTCCTAAAGGCAAAGTATAAAGTACTTTTTTTTTTTAATTATTTACCTGAACTTCTTTTTCCACCAGAAAGCATTTCTTCTGTTTCAGTATGGGCACAGTTATGTTATTTTTAGCTCTGTCCCATGGAGACTGAACTGACACAGATGGAGAAAGCCAAGCAATTACGCATTAAGAGAAGTGAACTTCCACTATACTGCTGCACTGTAGCAGGCCAAAATGACATTTCCTCCCTTCCCACCCACCCACATGTTCTGGAGTTAAAATGACTAAATTGCTGCTTTTTACCAAATTCACTTATTTGATTGTTAACTCATCTCTGGAGTCACTGTGATTTTCACATAAATTCCAGACCCCAGTCTGCAGGGCTAGAGATAGGGGAATAAATTAAGCTGTACAGTATCTTTTAACAAGAAATCTAATTTTGGAAACTGATGTAAAGAATCAGAGTGGTAGATGTGTTAGTCTACATCAGAAAAACAATGGGGAGTCCTTGTGGCACCTTAGAGACTAAAAATTTATTTGGGCATAAGTTTTCGTGGGCCAGAACCCACTTCATCCTAAAGCAAATACTCACCAGCAACTACACACCACACAACAAAATCACCAACCCAGGAACCAAACCCTGCTACAAACTCCGGTGCCAACTCTGTCCACATATCTATGCAAGGGACACCATCATAGGACCTAACCACAACAGCCACACCATCCGGGGCTCGTTCACCTGCACATCTACCAATATAATATATGCCATCATGTGCCAGCAATGCCCCTCTGCCATGTACATTGGCCAAAACGGACAGCCTCTATGCAAAAGAATAAATGGACACAAATCTGACACCAGGAATCATAACATTGAAAAACCAGTAGGAGAACACTTCAATCTCTCTGGTCACTCAATAACAGACCTAAAAGTGGCAATTCTTCGACAAAAAAACTTCAAAAACAGACTCCAACGTGAAGCTGCAGTACTGGAATTAATTTGCAAACTGGATACCATCAGATTAGGCCTGAATAAAGACTAGGAGTGGTTGGGTCATTACAAAACCTAAACTTAAATTCTCCAATACTAATTTCCCCCTACTGTTACTCACACCTTCTTGTCAACTGTCTGTAATGGGCCACTCTCTTACCACTTCAAAAGTTATTTTTCCTCCCTTGGTATCCTGCTGTTAATTGATTCTCATTAGACTGACCTCACACTTGGTAAAGCAACCTCATCCTTTCATGTATTTATACCTACTCCTGTATTTTTCGGTTCATGCATCTGATGAAGTGGGTTCTAGCCCACGAAAGCTTATGCCCAAATAAATTTGTTAGTCTCCAAGGTGCCACAAGGACTCCTCGTTGTTTTTGATGTAAAGAATGAATCTCTAGATAACAGAATCTAGAGTAAAGCCATTCAGAGTGTAAGAAATCTTACAGACGGCACAAAAACAACTTTGACATGTAATCCAACACAGTATAAAACTAAATGAGATCTGTGGGACTTTGAAATTACAGTTCCATATGGCTGCTGTTACAGGGAATCACCAGAGACTACTATCAACTTTGTCAAACACTATTTATAATAAAAAATTATTATCTAAAAAAGTAGGTTACAATAATCCTTTAGAAAGGCAGACGATCCACAAATGAATCTACCTAAAAATCACTGCAACATGTGATATGCTTTAGAGACTATTATCTACAAGTAATGGGAACTGGAGGGAATCTGATAAAAAGTTGACAGGAGAATACTGCAGACAAAATAAACGTTGCAGACCAACAGCAAAGAAATAAGTTTAGTGGGTAAAAGGTGGTAGAATTAGCACACTATGAAGTTTGTACTGTTGGCGCACAATGTATCTGTGGAGCACTGTGGTCATTTATTTTCAGGTAAAATGAATCCATAAGCATGCAGATTATCTTCCCCACAATAAAGAAGTTTTTCACTACAAAATCTATCATGAGAGCGTTAACAGCTACATTTTCATTGTACTGCCGTTGTCTCCTTCTCCGTGCCCCCAACGTTTTCCTGATAAGTAAATAGGTAACAAGCTTTAGAACAGCAACAGCTACTAGAAGATCATGTCCCAATCCCTATGCTGTCTGTTTTCTTATAAATCTGATGGAGGAAGGAAGTGAGGTATCAGACTTCTGAATACATTGTAGGGGAAGGGGATTGCAGACAATCACTTCCCTCCAAAAGACGTAAGTAGGTCAGAGGATCCTAGGGCCTGATATAAGGTAGGTGTGGGAATTGTGGGTTGGGGGGTGTAGTAGGTCCTAGCCGGGGCTCGACCCTTCCGGGCAGGAGGGGAGCCACACCGACTCACTACTCTGGGAATAAGCAGTCAGTTAGTCCTGAAACTCCGGCTCTTTGGTGCAGAGTCGGAGCAACCACAGTTAAAGCTCAGGAGCCCAGGCCCTGGATCAGGGCGGGGCAAACACAGTTAGCTCAGACCCTTGCTTGCTGGGCTGAGCGGGCAAATAGTTCAGAGCCCAGGCCCTGGATCAGGGCGGGGCAAACACAGTTAGCTCAGGCCCTTGTTTGCAGGGGCTGAGCGGGCAAAGAGTTCAAAGCCCAGGCCCTGGATCAGGGCGGGGCAAACACAGTTAGGCTCAGGCCCTTGGTTGCAGGGGCTGAGCGAGCAGACAGTTCAGAGCCCAGGCCCTGGATCAGGGCGGGGCAAACACAGTTAGCTCAGGTCCTTGTTTGCAGGGAGCTAAGCGAGTGAATAGTTCAAAGCCCGGGCCCTGGATCAGGGCGGGGCAAACACAGTTAGCTCAGGCCCTTGTTGCAGGGGCTGAGCGAGCAAATAGTTCCAAGCCCAGGCCCTGGATCAGGGCGGGGCAAACACTGTTAGGCTCAGGCCCTTGTTGCAGGGGCTGAGCGAGCAATTAGTTCAAATCCCGGGCCCTGGATCAGGGCGGGGCAAACACAGTTAGCTCAGGCCCTTGTTGCAGGGGCTGAGCGAGCAAATAGTTCCAAGCCCAGGCCCTGGATCAGGGCGGGGCAAACACTGTTAGGCTCAGGCCCTTGTTGCAGGGGCTGAGCGAGCAATTAGTTCAAATAAGATATGCCTAGGCTTCTGTAGCCGAGCGTTGGGTGAGGGGGAAGCCTGCCACCCGTGCGGCGGGTGGCAGGGGGGAACGCAGGCCCACCCACTCCACTGCGTTCCAGCCCGGGGCCCTAACAGCGGTTGCTGCCGCTGCTGGTCAGTGGGGTATCCAGACCGCAACACACTGACATAGGCTCACACTCAGTTGCAGCCGGACCGGGGTCGGCTATCCCCGGGCTACTTCCGTGATCCCCCTCCCAGCCTACCTCGTTCGTTACGCCGGGATCGGGCCAGTCCATCTCCATGGGCTCCTCTCTGCCCGGGCTCGGTGGCAAGTCTGGTAGCTCTGCCGGGAAGTCCGGCCAATGGTCCTCAGGCGGCTCCTCTGGATAGCAGCAGGGGCGAAGGGGTTCGGGTCCAGTCTCACCCTCAGGGTTAGTGGGGTCCGGTTCCCAGGGGTTCTCCCAGTGGCGGGCGTGAACGGGCTCCGGCGGCTCCTCCTCGTAGCGGGCCCGGGGTAGCTCAGGCCAGCCAGGGTCCAAGCCCCGGTCTTCGACGGTCTCCTGGCCAGGAGCTCCCGGCCGCACGTCTGCTCCCTGTGGTGGCTGAGACCCAACTGAGCTCTGGCGGCCGGCCTTTATACTTCCTGTCCCGCCCCTTGACTTCCGGGGGGCGGGGACAGGCGGTGGTGGTCCCACCCACTCTGGTGCCGGCACGTGGGCTCCCTCTTCTGGGCAGGAGGGGAGCCACACCGACTCACTACAGGGGGAAATCACTATTTTCATTGAATTTTAGAGAGTTTGTGTGAATTTGGACCAGTAAGTGATCCTCAGGCTGTGTAAAGTTACTGCAAGCTAAACCCACCCCATGTATTCTGGGGTTGGGGTGAGGGGAGAGTTGAGTCTCTTTCCTCTGAAGCATTAGAGATAGCCACAGCTGGACATGGGACATTGCATGGATTGGACCAGTGCTCTAAATGACACTGAGCATTCTCTCTGTCTCTCATGTGTTCAGCTGACTGGCTCTTGCATAGATACCCAGGATCTAGCTGATTGCCATATGTGGGACTGGGAAGGAATTTTTCCCCAGGTCAGATTGGCAGTGATCTTGGGGCTTTTTCCATATTCCTCTGCAGCACAGAATGTGGGTCACTTGTCAGAATTATCTCGGTATATCTCACTTAATTACCAGCCACTTCAGAGGCTTCAGGCACTACTGTATGTTGGTTCTGCCTGCTCTCTGCTTGTGGCACATAATGGTTTAGTCTCTTGTGGGGGGTGATATTTTAGTTTAATTTCAGTTGTTGGGATGTGGGTGCTGCTGACCTGTCATATACAGGTCAGATTAGATGATCTGGGGCCATTCCGGCCTTAAACTTTATGACTATATACTGTAGTTGGGGGGATGTTTAATAGGAACACTGTACAGTAGGCTAACTTTGATGGAATTAGAGAAGTACAATTAGTGAGATTAGATACATCCTTAGTAAACATATAGGGATATTTGCTCACTTTTAATGTTATTTCCCTGGTTTAATTTTTTTCTCCTAAAAAGCAAGACAAAAATGTATTGAAAGCCCAGCATTAAACTCAGCTGATATCAGACTTAAACTGCCAAAAGCAGCACATCAAGTAATGCTGCTTCAGCTGTTTTAATGCTATGGTTGGCTGTTTAAAATGATTGCAACCTTGAGACCCAAACTTGACTGATTCAATTGCTCTTATTTGGATTTTAAAATCATTCCTGTCAAGATAATAAGTCTCTTTCAAAACATTAAATCAAATGAATCACAGATAGAGATCTCAAGTTAGATTGAATTTCTGCAGATTGTCCATCAAAGAAACCTAATGAAAAAGCCAAATGAATAGGTCTTAACTGAAGTTCAAAATAATTCCCTATAAGGTCCTGCACTAACATACATACTTAGCAAACCGATGAGTTGATGTTTAAAGTTTCTCTTTGGTTTTCCCCTTTTGATTCACATTCCTGATCATTTTTAAAGGTTTTACACAGAACATATAGGGTGGAATTTTAAAAAAGTATTTGTTTAACTGCTGCCACTGATATCAATGAGAGCAGAGTTAGGTGAACACTGAGTGCCCTTGAAAAATCTCCAACCCGATGTTGAAAAGTAATTACAAACAAGCTCCAGGTAATATCATTAATACATTTGCATCTCACTCATGTCATTGTCAGTGATGCCCATTGGCTTTTGCAAGCCACTTTCTTCCAAAGTGTTTCAGCCTCATCAATAGGCTGACCCTGCAAACCAATCCATGCAGATGAGCCTCTCATCCCCTACACAGAGTCTCACTGAAGTATATGGTGCTGTACACCTGAACAGGTGTCCACCCATGGCGTCCACCCATGTGGATCAAGTTGCACAATCAGGGTCTTAATAATAAAAAGTTCAAAAGACAGTTAATTAAGCTCTCTGGAGAAATACTTCAATTAGTATATCGCTCTTAAAAAAAAAACCTCCGTTTTTATTCTCCAGTACAATTTTTGCAATAAATCAAGTGCCTCACTATAGACTTGTTCCATCATAAGAAATCCTGGATTTAAAAAAAAAATCAATTTCAGACTCCAATCTGCAATAATGTCAGTACTGGTTATATATTACAAGTACTGTAGACCTAAGCCACTGACAGTCTGTCCTTGGTAATGACTTATGCTTTCAGTTTGCTACTTGTTACAGAAATATGCCTTGTATGTCTAGGAATTTAACTGGTTTAAAAGATTATTTTGAAGCCTCTTGCCTGAACATGGTTTTAAAATTAGAGAAGATGACATATACTCCTGAACCTTAATGTGTAGAACACAGGGGTCTTTTTTTCCAGTGTTGATTAACAAAGTGAGCTGTTCTGTACTCTGAAGACACCAAGGGACAATGAAAGGGATTAGAAACAATATACAATAGAAAGTAAACCCTTCTAGAAAAATCCTACTGAATTTAATACCCATAGAATTGTATAGCAGAGGTATAATTCTCTATAATTTTATACCCTGACATACATTTTATAGAAAGGATGCCATTTTATGGGTTTTATTGTGATTTCTATAGATTCACAATTAATTTCTATAGAATCCTTTTGATTCAATCACTATTAAATTCTGTAGGATTCTTCCATAAGGGAAATCACAACTCTGTTGGGTGATTTATACCAGTGGCTCTCAACCTTTGCATAGGGCTACCATACCCCTTTCAGGATTCTGATTTGTCTTGCATACCCCCCAAGTTTCACCTCACTTAAAAACTTGTTGCTTACAAAATCAGACATAAAAAGTGTCACAGCACTCTATTACTGAAAAATTGCTTACTTTCTCATTTTTTACCATATAATTATAAAATAAAGAAATTGGAATAAAATAATGTACTTACATTACAGTGTATAGTATATAGATTAGAATAAACAAGTAATCGTCTGTATGAAATTTTAGTTTGTACTGACGTCGCTAGTGCATTTTACGTTGCCTGTTGTAAAACCACGAAAATATCTAGATGAATTGATTTACTCCCTGGAAGACCTCTGTGTACTCCTGGAGTATGTGTACTCCTGGTTGAGAACCATTAATTTATACAATGGAAACCATCGTGAGGGACTTTGTGAGATAAAAAGAGCAATATTATTTAGTAAGCTATCATCATTAGAAGTGAAGTTAATTACCATAAATGATTTGTGGACCCTCAGGGTAGTAAAATTAACAGTAAACAGACATACTGGTTTAGGAATTCCCCACTGGCCTGATCCAGATACTTTCTGGCATCTTTGTGCTCTAGGAGTAGTGCAAACGGACCAGAGCAGGGTTGAGAGTTGAGCCCTGTGGTTTTCTGATTTTTTCTGATGATTATCCATATTAAAAAAAGGATTTTTCCAACCCAAAACATCAGTGAAAAGGAAGTGTGGTGATTGGTACATGAGACAACTCAATATTACATAGTGCTTTGAATTGCTAGCATTAAAAAAAATTAGGTGAGCAATACCTTCCATAAGGTCAGTAAATACTTTTCCTGGCAATCCCACACATAACATTTGTTTATATGACTTGTATAGAGTACCATGGCCAACAGCAGCATTTCAGTTTGCTTGTACACTCCTGCTTGATGCCCCTTCTGATGAAAGGTAGTCTGTAAAAATCACACTATTAAGATTACAAGTGACTTGTGTCACTTGGCTTTAAAACTTATACAGGTAAGGGGGAAAAAACACTTGTTGCTGCACTCAGCACAAACATTTCCAATGGATAAAGCCATTATTCTTTATAAATTGGGACTTGTAACTGTAGACAGCAAGTACCGTGGAGAGTATTTTAGAAACAACACTTGCATAACTGAAACAAGCCTAAAAACCCAATGAGATTTCAATAGAGATTTCAGTTGGTATATGTAAGCTTGGAACCCATCAGAGGATACAGTGAAACCTTGTTAAGGATAGGAACAGATTTGAAATTTGTGAAATATGAAATTTGGGATATCCATGCAAGTGTATCTTGGTAGGCATTCTACAGTTCATTATATAGAAGAGAACACTCAACAGGAAGCCTAGAATAACCTGCTCCATAAGGATCAGAAAAAGATATGTGAACATTATTTTCATTGCATTAAGGACCCTTTGGCTGTGTAACGGGACTTAAAGTGGTCATAAGTTAGAACTGCACCCATTGTAAGGCCCCTGTACATGGCTAGACCAGTGTAAATGAGCCTGAGGGTATGTCTACACTACGAAATTAGGTCGAATTTATAGAAGCCGGTTTTATAGATATCAGTTTTATACAGTCGATTGTGTGTGTCCCCACATAAAATGCTCTAAGTGCATGAAGCCGGCGGACCGCGTCCACAGTACCAAGGCTAGCGTTGACTTCCGGAGCGTTGCACTGTGGGTAGCTATCCCACAGTTCCCGCAGTCTCCGCCACCCATTGGAATTCTGGGTTGAGATCCCAATGCCTGGTGATGCAAAACAGTGTCGCGGGGGATTCTGGGTACATGCCGTCAGGCCCCTCCCCCTCTGTTAGAGCAACGGCAGACAATCGATTCGCGCCTTTTTACCTGGGTTACCTGTGCAGACAACATACCACGGCAAGCATGGAGCCCGCTCAGCTCAGCTCAGCGTCACCATATGTCATCTGGGTGCCAGCAGACATGGTACTGCATTGCTACACAGCAGCAGCTAATTGCCTTTTGGCAGTAGACGGTGCAGTATGACTGGTAACCTTCATCGGCTATCTGGGTGCCGGCAGACGTGGGGCTGCATTGCTACACAGCAGCAGCCCCTTGCCTTTTGGCAGTAGATGGTGTACTAAGATTGATATCCATCATTGTCGTATTCCAGTTCAATCATAGGCACCTGGGAAGACATGCTTTGTCTCCTGGAGACTCAGTCCTGCCGGCAGTCCTATTGAACCGTCTTGACAATGATGGCTAGCAATCGTAGTACAGTATCTTCTGCCAAGCACCCAGAAGATGCCGAGGGCTATCAGTCATGCTGCACCGTCTGCTGCCAGCTTAAGATGTAAAAAATAGATGTATTCATTTGCTTCCCCCTCCCTCCGTGAAATCAACGGCCTGCTAAACCCAGGGTTTTGAGTTCAATCTTTGGGGGGCATTCTGTGTGACAGTTGTTTGTGTTTCTCCCTGATGCACAGCCACCTTTGTTGATTTTAATTCCCTGTACCTGTACGCCATGTCGTCAGTCGCCCCTCCCTCCCTCCGTCAGTTTCGTGCCTTTTTTCAGACCAGACGCCATAGCACTGGGATCATGGAGCCCACTCAGATCACCGCGGCAATTATGAGCACTATGAACACCACGCGCATTGTCCTGGAGTATATGCAGAGCCAGGACATGCCAAAGCAAAACCAGGACCAGCCGATGAGGCGATTGCAGCGCGGCGACGAGAGTGATGAGGAAATTGACATGGACACAGGCCTCACACAAGGTACGGGCCCCAGCAATGTGCAAATCATGGTGTTACTGAGGCAGGTTCATCCCATGGAACGCTGATTCTGGGCCCGGGAAACAAGCACAGACTGGTGGGACCGCATCGTGTTGCAGGTCTGGGACGATTCCCAGTGGCTGCGAAACTTTCGCATGCATAAGGGCACTTTCATGGAACTTTGTGACTTGCTTTCCCCTGCCCTGAAGTGCCAGAATACCAGGATGAGAGCAGCTCTCACAGTTGAGAAGCGAGTGGCGATAGCCCTGTGGAAGCTTGCAATGCCAGACAGCTACTGGTCAGTTGGGAATCAATTTGGAGTGGGCAAATCTACTGTGGGGGCTGCTGTGATCCAAGTTGCCAGGGCAATCAAAGACCTGCTGATATCAAGGGTAGTGACTCTGGGAAACGTGCAGACCATAGTGGATGGCTTTGCTGCAATGGGATTCCCAAACTGTGGTGGGGCGATAGACGGAACCCATATCCCTATCTTGGCACTGGAGCACCAAGCCACCGAGTACATGAACCGCAAGGGGTACTTTTCAATGCTGCTGCAAGCCCTGGTGGATCACAAGGGATGTTTCACCAACATCAGCATGGGATGGCCGGGAAAGGTACATGATGCTTGCATCTTCAGGCACTCTGGTCTGTTTCGAAAGCTGGAGGAAGGGACTTTCTTCCCGGACCAGAAAATAACCGTTGGGGATGTTGAAATGCGTATCATGATCCTTGGGGACCCAGCCTACCCCTTAATGCCATGGCTCATGAAGCCGTACACAGGCAGCCTGGACAGTAGTCAGGACCTGTTCAACTACAGGCTGAGCAAGTGCCGAATGGTGGTGGAATGTGCATTTGGATGTTTAAAAGCACGCTGGCGCAGCTTACTAACTTGCTCAGACCTCAGCGAAAAGAATATCCCCATTGTTATTGCCGCTTGCTGTGCGCTCCACAATATCTGTGAGAGTAAGGGGGAGACATTTATGGCGGGGTGGGAGGTTGAGGCAAATCGCCTGGCCACTGATTATGCGCAGCCAGACACCAGGGCAGTTAGAAGAGTACAGCAGGGCGCGGTGCGCATCAGAGAAGCTTTGAAAACGAGTTTTGTGGCTGGCCAGGCTACAGTGTGAAACTTCTGTTTGTTTCTCCTTGATGAACTCTCCGCCCCCCCCCCGCACCCGGTTCACTCTACTTCCCTGTAAACCAACCACCCCATCCTCCCCTCCCCCTTCGAGCACTGCTTGCAGAGGCAATAAAGTCATTGTTACTTCACATTCATGCATTCTTTATTAATTCATCACACAACTAGGGGGATAATTGCCAAGGTAGCCCGAGAGGGGTGGGGGAGGAGGGAAGGAAAAGGACACACTGCAGTTTAAAACTTTAACACTTATTGAAGGCCAGCCTTCCGATGCTCGGGCAATCATCTGGGGTGGGGTGACTGGGTGGCCGGAGGCCCCCCCACCGTGTTCTTGGGCGTCTGGGTGAGGAGGCAATGGGACTTGGGGAGGAGGGCTGTTGGTTACACCGGGGCTGTAGCGGCGGTCTCTGCTCCTGCTGCCTTTCCTGCAGCTCAACCATACGCTGGAGCATATCAGTTTGATGCTCCAGCAGCCGGAGCATCGACTCTTGCCTTCTGTCTGCAAGCTGACGCCACCTATCATCTTCAGCCCGCCACTTGCTCTGTTCATCCCGCGATTCAGCCCACCACCTCTCCTCTTGTTCATATTGTGCTTTTCTGTAGTCTGACATTGACTGCCTCCATGGATTCTGCTGTGCTCTTTTCGCCTGGGAGGACATTTAGAGCTCCGTGAACATATCATCCCGAGTCCACAGTTTTCTCCTTCTAATCTTTGCTAGCCTCTGCGAAGGAGAAAAATTTGCAGCTGGTGGAGGACAAGGGAGAGGTGGTTAAAAAAAGACACATTTTAGAGAACAATGGGTACACTCTTTCACGTTAAATTTTGCTGTTCACATTACACAGCACATGTGCTTTCGTTACAAGGTCGCATTTTTCCTCTTATATTGAGGGTTTGGTGTGAGAGATCACTCACGCGGTGCCAGGCAACAGAATTCAGCTTGCAGGCAGCCATGGTAAGCCACAGTCTTTTGGCTTTTTTAACCCTCATAACATGTGGGAATGGCTTCAAACAGTAGCGCCCTCATTTCCCATAACAAGGACCTGTTGGGTTGGCCATTTAAAATGGGTTTGCAATGTAAAAGGAGGGGCTGGGGTTTCCGGATTAACATGCAGCACAAACCCAACTATCCCCCCCCCACACACACACACACAATTCTCTGGGATGATCCCTTCACCCCTCCCCTCCCCACCGCGTGGCTAACAGCGAGGAACATTTCTGTTCATCCGAGCAGGAACGGGCACCTCTGAATGCCCCCTTAATAAAATCACCCCATTTCAACCAGGTGACCGTGAATGATATTACTCTCCTGAGGATAACAAAGAGAGATAAGGAATGGATGTTGTCTGCATGCCAGCAAACACCGGGACCATACGCTGCCATGCTTTGTTATGCAATGATTCCAGACTACGTGCTACTGGCCTGGCGTGGTAAAGTGTCCTACCATGGCGGACAGGATAAGGCAGCCCTCTCCAGAAACCTTTTGCAAAGGCTTTGGGAGTACATGAAGGAGAGCTTTCTGGAGATGTCCCCGGAGGATTTCCGCTCCATCCCCATACATGTTAACAGACTTTTCCAGTAGCTGTACTGGCCTTGATTGCCAGGGCAAATTAATCATTAATCATTAAACACGCTTGCTTTTAAACCATGTGTGATATTTACAAAGGTACACTCACCAGAGGTCCCTTGTGTGCCCTCAGGGTCTGGGAGCACGCCGTGGGTGAGTTCGGGGGTTACTGGTTCCAGGTCCAGGGTGATAAACATATCCTGGCTGTTGGGGAAACCGGTTTCTCCGCTTCCTTGCTGTGAACTATCTTCATTGTCTTCATCATCATCATCTTCCGCGTACCCTGAACCCGCTTCCCTGTTGCGTGTTTCTCCATTGACGGAGTCAAAGCATACGGTTGGGGTAGTGGTGGCTGCACCCCCTAGAATGGCATGCAGCTCCGCGTAGAAGCGGCATGTTTGCGGCTCTGCCCCAGACCTTCCGTTTGCCTCTCTGGCTTTGTGGTAGGCTTGCCTTAGCTCCTTAATTTTCACGCGGCACTGCTGTGTGTCCCTGTTATGGTCTCTGTCCTTCATGGCCTTTGAGACCTTTTCTAATATTTTGCAATTTCGTTTACTGCTACGGAGTTCAGCTAGCACTGATTCGTTTCCCCATATGGTGAGCAGATCCCGTACCTCCTGTTCTGTCTATGCTGGAGCTCTTTTGCGATCCTGGGACTCCATCATGGTTACCTGTGCTGATGAGCTCTGCGTGGTTACCTGTGCTCTCCACGCTGGGCAAACAGGAAATGAAATTCAAAAGTTCGCGGGGCTTTTCTTGTCTACCTGGTCAGTGCATCTGAGTTGAGAGTGCTGTCCAGAGCGGTCACAATGAAGCACTGTGGGATAGCTCCCGGAGGCCAATAACGTCAATTTGCATCCGCCGATTTTAGTGCTAATCCCCTCGTCGGAGGTGGAGTAAAGAAACCGGTTTAAAGGGCCCTTTAAGTCGAAAGAAAGGGCTTCATCGTGTGGACGTGTCTAGGCTTAATTCGATTTAACCCTGCTAAAGTCGACCTAAACTCATAGTGTAGACCAGGGCTTAGTGTTAAGAAGAATCAGGACAATGTATTTTTTTGATCTCTGCAAGTAAACAAAACATTTTATCAAAGGAAAAAAAGTCACATTGATGAAGAATGGAGATAAGGAGAAATCATTGCAGATGCTCCCAGTAAGACACAGAGTGAAATCCTGGCCACACTGATCTTGTTACTTTAAAAAAAATGTATTTCATAAACTGCTTGAAACTCTAGGTGTCCTTCTCCAAAATCTTGCAAAATTCATATGAACCACTGTGACAACTGCACCTTTTTCTAGGAGTCTCTTACAATACATAATATTAAACAAGTGTATTTTTTTAAACATTGCCATTTTATATGGTCTGTGCTTAGAAACCACACTCCTGGGCATGTTTAAGATACTTGGATTGGACAGGCAAACATATTCCTGGGGGAGAGGGCTGAATTTAATTGTCCTACTATTTCAAATCATGGGAGTGGCATTTTGTGACTCATATGTCTCATTCAATAGCTGTGCTCTGATCTTGTTTTTACTAAAGACTGAAGTTGTGACAATATGAATAGGGTGATTTGTATGTGCTCTAAAATATACATTGGCTGTATATTTGATGACTCACTATAGCATTATCAGCATTATCACTACAGCATTATCTGCTATTACATCTTTGACTGCTCTTGTATAAAGAGTAACTTAAATTCATCTGCATGTAAGGGCAGGTCCTGGGTAATGGAAACAAACCTCAGTATAAGGGCTTTGCTCAGTGTAAAAGTATCTCAGGCCTGAGAGATGAAATCCTTAGCTCCAGCTAGCCAGAAAGTCCATTCAGAAGGGCTGCAGTCACCATTAGCTTTGTGACAAAGTTCCTCCTCTATCTTGGTGGGTCCTGAGCTTATTGGCGGATTTTCTTGCCTCAGAGATTCACCATGTGGGTTGGGGAACAGCCCAGAGACCTTCCCCTCTGGGAGAACCCATAGTCCAGGTCAATTGGGAGGTTTGGGGGGAACCCGGGCCCGCCCTTTACTCCGGGTTCCAGCCCAGGGCCCTGTGGACTGCAGCTGTCTATAGCGTCTCCTGTAACAGCTGCATGACAGCTACAGCTCCCTGGGCTACTTCCCCATGGCCTCCTCCAAACACCTTCCTTATTCTCACCACAGGACCTTCCTCCTGGTGTCTGATAACGCTTGTGCTCCTCAGTCCTCCAGCAGGACACCCACCCACTCACTCTCAGCTCCTTGCGCCTCTTGCTCCCAGCTCCTCACACTCCCACTACAAACTGAAGTGAGCTCCTTTTTAAAACCCAGGTGCCCTGATTAGCCTGCCTTAATTGATTCTAGAAGCTTCTTCTTAATTGGCTCCAGGTGTTCTAATTAGCCTGCCTGCCTTAACTGGTTCTAGCAGGTTCCTGATTACTCTAGTGCAGCCCCTGCTCTGGTCACTCAGGGAACAGAAAACTACTCATCCAGTGACCAGTATATTTGCCCTCTACCAGACTCCTGTACCCCACTGGTCTGGGTCTATCACAGCTTGTAGTGGGAAAAATAATGGATGTGGCCCAGTAGATCCATAAAGTGAACGTGCACATGGCCAGCCTCCACACCTCTACCTTGCATCAGGGAGATCTCACCTGCAGCCCAGGGACCTTCACAAGATCTCTGTTGCTTTTGCCCACTGAAGAGCCAACATATCGTTTGAGATACTTTTGGGCCTTACATGCTGACAGAACATCCTCCCAGGATTTGCTACTTAATGAATCAATGTCACTTGAGACTGGTGACATGGGAAAATAGGTAGGCAAAGATGACACAAAAAGAAATGCTCAGAGGCAATTCACAGCAGCAGGTAAATACTGTACTGTGTGTCATGCAAAATAAGAAGGGAATGCCTGACAGAATGACAGAAGAATGTTTTCATTTATAAGACAATAAATCTGATTTAGTATTACAAATCTACAGATATGCTGATCTCTTCTATTTTCTGTTCTTCTAAACCAATACATATAAAACCTAAAAGCAACACAATCCTGCAAAACGCATGTAAGTAATCCTTACTTCTCCAAATAGTGCCACCAGCATCAATGCTCTAAGTGTAGCCAAACTGTCCAACATGACTTGTTTTCAATGGTCCCGTAGCATCGAATGAATATACTGGTGGCAAGCATCTATCTATTTTAGCAACAAATTTAACTACTCTCCTAGTTCGTTTCTCACCTTTTTTCCCATTCAGTCTACATAATTGTACAGGATACAGACCCAATACAGCAGCATAGACAACACTGATAATGGAGAAGATAAAGTAGGTGGTGTAAATGGAAGAAATCAATTCACAAACTCACCCAAATTTATCTTAATACAATTATATTACATATATTTTATTACATATTCACAGTGGATACCAAGATTGATTTGATATTAGAAGCAGCGTATTACTCTTAATTCAGATAAAAGGGTTAAATGATAAACTGTTTGAGCTGTGAGGCAGTAATATATAAATATGCAGTATCTATCCACCCGTAAATTCCAAAAAGGCTAATACAGAAACTATATATAAACATTAAAAATAGTGGTTTCATCTCTCCAAACATTCCAATGAATTAAATGAAGGTAAACATGCCTTTCTCTATAGTACATGAAGAGTAGATTGTATTTTACTTTTAGGAGAGTGTGGTAAATTCAGTGAATGGAACACTGAGATTAATACAAATGACTCCCATAAACATTAACAATGGTCACCTAAATATGAGCTCCATAAAAGGTAACCCAAGTAAGAGATGTTGTAAGGGCACTAAAATGTCTGCTAACTAAAGACAGCAAAAAAAATCTCCAGATCCTCTTAAACTACCAAATTATTCATAATAACTCATTAATAAATTCCTTATCTGAAACTCATGAGAACATTATAGGCTAATCAATTTTCAGTTTGTCTTAAAGAGTTTAGGCCCACATTAACTCTAACCATACTCTAATCAAAAGATCACGTTCCTTCTCCTTTTAAACCCTTTGCACCAGATCCTCATCTACAGCTGAGGTGTACACAACAAAGAATGGGGGAATGAGTACACAATGCTCACTTTTTCATTCATCCTGGCTTTCTGCAAGGCTTTTCCCCAGTGTTACATCTGCCATAGGCAGCTAAAGACTGGGGGGGAGGGAACGTAAGGAATCCCCATTCATGCCTCTTATACCAATCTCAGAGGCATCTCTACAGTGACTTTTCACCATCAGAGTATCTCCCTCGAGTAGTGTAACCCTCTTGTGGCCTCTTAGACCAGCTGGAGAGCCAGATTCTGCTGGTGGCACTAATGTGGAGAGACACCACAAACACTTGAGAATCTGGTCTATTGTTTCTAACAATTAAGAATGTCAGAAGCATTTCAGTGAATTGAAAATTCAGCACCATGGAAAGCACTATGACAAACAAACTAGCCATGTAACCATCTACAAATATATACAACAATCCCTATTTCCAGCAATAATCCCATTAACCTCACATTCAGCTAAATTCAATAAATGTTTTTGAAACACCCTTCACAGAATCCCAAGCCCTATGGCCTCAATTTTGGCTGCTCTCCTCAAGGAGTCGCATGACCTCAGGACATACGTCTGGATGTTCTCCTCATGAAATCCCAAATAACCAGAACTCAAGCATAATACTCCCTTAAAGGCTTCCAGACTCTCTGGCCCCAAGTCAGGCTTCTCTCCTAAGTGAATCCTAGACCCACGTATCACAAGAAGCAATAGATTGTGAAATCTAGCTTTTAATAGCTTTACTGCCAGACTCCTCTGTAAACTGTACCAAGGTACGTTTTCCTATTCTTGTCTCAGTAGCTTCTGAAAGAACACCAAACAAGCAGCCCCAAAATTCACAGTACAAGGAAGAAGCTACAAGCATGAATCTATGGGATGACCCAATATGAGCGATTAACATACAACTTAAGCCACACTAGAGACTATTACAGCAACAGAGAGCATGACTGCAGTCAGAAAGTAGGGGATTGTTACCAGAGAAACAAAGATAAGCAAGAACAGTGTTTCTATAGCAACTGGGAGACATCGACAGAGCCTCCTAACAACTGTGGTGGTGATAATGAAGTGACAAAGAATCACCTCCTGTACCTGCCCCCTCTCTGGAGGTGTGCAAGACCCTGGGTTTGATTATCTCACACTTAGAACATGACTAATTAGGATGATCTAAGGATTTATCAGCAACATTGCATCTTAGATCCTCTAATTCCTAAGGCCCAGATGGTGCCTGGTCCCTGTAACAAGAGTGAAAGGAGTGCACATTCTCCAGAATACAAAGACTGATCCCTCTTTCAGTGCCCCTTGGAGTGCAAATCACCCCAAAGGAGGATAGGAGAAGCACAGAAAAGATGGAAATATTGCCCACTGTGCAGTATTATGCCTCTCAGGCACAATTTGGCCAGAGCTAATCAGCCAGCTGCACAAAGAAAGTTAGTGCAGGATAAAATAAATTGGATTGTAACTCCTGCCAAATTAACCCTTATTTTTAAGCTGTTACATTTTCCAAGATTAATGGTATTTCCCTGGATCCCCATATAATACGGGCTAGCACACTTTGAAGGCAGTTACTTTAGACACTTCTTCCTTAACGCTCCCTCCCCCCCCCCAACACACTGAGTATACAGAGACTTTTTTTTAATGAAATTTTCCATATGCTAGAGGAAAACAGATTAAAAGACCAAATTTATCTACACTAGTAATGGGTAATACAAACACATGTAAACCAAAAAGAAAAAATAAACCAGGTTTGAAAGAACAAGTAGATATATTTTCATAAGAACTAACATGTAATCATGCACCAGAACTTTATGATGATGTTGGATTGTAAACAGTAACCTCATCCCTAACCAAGCTCATAAACTGCGACTGTCTCTACCTTGAGGATGGAGATGTCATCCTTTTGTAGCCTCAAACAAACCAACCCACAGTCTCACTTGTTATTCACTCTAGGAGAGGGACTAACATTTTTAACATTTCTGCATTTTTAATCTATACAGAAACTTTTATGTGAAACTGTATAGATGTTAATGGATTAGAAATTCAGCATATTTTCCAAGGGTTCTCAACAATGCTGAGGAGAGTGATAGAGAAGGAGGAGGAGGATCGGATATGTTTTGAGTGCTGATCTTTTGATCTGAGGGTCCTGGCTAGTCCAAGAGTAATTATCTGCAGCTAGAATCAAATTTCAGTCTTGCTCCTAAGGTGACAGTACATGCGATGTGAATATCTAATGAGAAGTCCATCTTTTAAAATAACATGTAGCAAAAATCTCCTGGGCTAAGATATCCTGTGACAAGACCATTTTGTCACTGCATGCATATTATCAATATCTTCCATACACTAGTGTTAAGCCACAGAAACTGACAAAGTAATAAGTTTTAAAAAAATATTATATATGTACACATACACACACACACACACACACACACAAAACCTCAAAGGCAAGACAATTCAGTTAAGACAAATTCGATCCCAAACTGTCTCCGCAGCATGCCCACATATTGGAAGACAGACAATAGCTAACAGCACAAAGTGTTCTTTAAAGAAAAGGAAGACAACAAAAGACGGGTGGGTGGGTAGGAGGAGTAGCTAACAGTATATGGATTCACTGTTTAAGACAGAGTTTGAGAGGAGAAGGAAAGCAGCAGAAGCCAAGGAGAAAGGAATAGCAGAGAGTTCAAAACTTCTGATTAAACATTGTCAGAATGTAACTGCAGCAAAGTCTTTATCAAAGATACATTTTAAAACAATAACACCATTTGCATTGTGTTTGTCAGGTCAACACCTTGCGTGAGATGAGGTGCATTTGTTAAGTTATATTTTCAGCATTTAGCCCCTAATCATCAAGTGTTTGAATTGTTATCCTGTGATCTCCCCAGGGCAGACATAAAGGGGTAAATCCCCTGCTGGTGTAAGTGGTCATAGTTCCTTTGTGGAGCTATGAAAATTCAGACCAGCTGAGGATCTGCCCGAAGCCTCTCTGCATTTGTAAAGCACTGGGGATGCGTAAGACATTTCATAAATGTTAAATTTAGGGTTACCATACGTCCGGTTTTTCCCGGACATGTCCTGCTTTTCGGCAATCAAACCCCCGTCCGGGGGGAATTGCTGAAAAGCCAAACATGTCCGGGAAAATGCCGGCCGGGCACTTCCCCTCCCGTGGCTGCTTTGCTCTGCTCCTCCCCTCTCAGACTTTAAGAGCCGAGCTGCCCAAGCCAGCGCTACCGGCTTCGGGCAGCCCCCCCGCCTCCGGACCCCGAGCCGCCGGCCAGGCACTTCTCCTCCCCGGCTCCAGCTGCTCTGCTCCTGCGGCTCGGGGTCCGGAGGCAAGGGGGGCTGCCCGAAGCCGGTAGCGCTGGCTCGGGCAGCTCGGCTTTTAAAGTCTGAGAGGGGAGGAGCGGAGCAGCTCAGCTGGAGCCCGGGAAGGGAAGTGCCTGGCCCGCAGCTCGGGGTCCGGAAGCAGGGGGGGCTGCCCAAAGCCGGTAGCGCTCGGGCAGCTCGGCTCTGTTTAAGAGCCGGGCTGCCCGAGCGCTACCAGCTTCGGGCAGCCCCCGTGCCTCCGGATCCTGCACTGCCAGAGCCCAGGAGGGGAAGTGCCCGGCTGGGGGCGCAGGGTCCGGAGGCATAGGGGCTGCCCAAAGCCCGAGCGCTATTGGCTTCACGGTTTGCCGGGCAGCCTCCAGACCCTGCGCTTCCCCTCCTGGGCTCCAGCTGTGCTGGGGAAGCGCCGGCCGGGGGCGCAGGGTCTGGGGGCTGCCCGGCAAACCGTGAAGCCGGTAGTGCTGGGTCAGCCCTTTCCCCATGGCTGGGAGTGGGAGGGAGGAGGGGCGGAGTTAGGGCGGGGCTGGGGAAATGGGCGGGGCCATGGCCCGTGGAGGGTCCTCTTTTTTTATTTATTAGATATGGTAACCCTAGTTAAATTATAATTTTAAACAAGAAATCTGGTTGATGTTCTTTGCTGCTATGATGGAGACATGTCAGTGTCAGAAGAACAGGTCTGGCCTGCCCTGCCCACATCAGAAAGAGTGGATACATGTTGGTACTGGAGTCTAAGGCCTTGTCTACACTTCTAAAAAGGTTATTTTTTTACCTCAGAGTAATGAATGGACATGAGCTATCACAAGATAAAAGCACAGTGAAAACTGAGCAATGAAATAAGAGTGTCCACACAGGGGTTTTCACCAGTTTAATTAAATTGCTTTAAAAAACAATTTAAGTTAAATTGGTGCAACTCTTTTGTGTAGACAAGGACTTCAGAGTAGAGCTGGGTGAAAGTTTTTTGGACAAATAGTTTATTTACTGAAAACTGCAGTTTTGGATCAATTGAAACTATTTGCATATTTGAGTTGAATAAAAAAAAATAGAAAAAGTAAAAAAAGATTATGGTGACTTTTTTTTAAAACAAAAACATTGACTTTTCATTTCAAAACTATGTTTCATTTATAAATTTAGCGAGATTTATTTAAAAACCACACCTGAAAAAGAAAACAAAAAGGAAAGGAAAAGAAAAATACATTTCAGGTTTAATTAAATGTTTTGTTCAACCTGAAACAAAATTTCTTCAGTTTCTTGTTTCAGCAACAAAAACTGACAAAATTCTGTTTTGGATAAACTCAAAGCCATTTTTTCATCGAACTTGAAAAAAAGATCAATTATTCGCTCAGTTCTACAGAAAAGGATAAATAAATAGAGATATCTTATCTCCTAGAACTGGAAGGGACCTTGAAAGGTCATCAAGTCCAGCCCCCTGCCTTCCCTAGCAGGACCAAGTACTGATTTTGTCCTAGATCCCTAAGTGGCCCCCTTGAGGACTGAACTCACAATCCTGGGTTTAGCAAGCCAATGCTCAAACCACTGAGCTATCCCTCCCCCCAATGATAAGCAGAGAGCAGATGCAGTCTGGGCTAAAAACAGTCTCCACACTTTGGTCCCACTCCTACCAGCCCTTACTTGTATCTATTATTCTAGGAAAGTCAAATCACCCAATCCTAGTCTTCAATGGAGCTGCAGTTCTCTCATCTACACTGTATCTGGCCCACTGGGTCTATTCATGAGAGTTGCAGGATTGGCCCGTAAAGTAACAGACTCTGCCAAACATTGCTCCCCAGGCCTCGACAGTTTCAGCTATAAAGAGAAATAAAAAAATTAAACCCAATTGATCAGATATTATAAAGTTTAATCTATTTAATTATTTTAATAGGTTTTTATTCATCCTGTTTTATGGGAGAAAGCTCTATAAAATGACAGAGTTTGTGGTATGCCTCTGAGTCACCCTGAACAGAAGCTTGGATGTGTGTGGGGCAGGGCTCAAGTTTTCTAGGTCAGTGAGAGATACTAGAAGTACAGCTGTGCTGCTATCTCCTGCATAGAAGGACATCCTCACATCAACATATCCTTCATATGACAGTTGATAAACAAACATTTAAATAAATTTCCTTGTACAGGGCATGGCAAGTAGCAATATATTTTGTCTTGGGGAAGATAGGAGTGAGAAATTATGATAATGTGTTTTTTTTTTCTTGTTCAGCAATCAACCCCATTAATAACAGAGTTGCAACTTCTGTAGTAGTATCCTGTTACTAAAGCACTCACAATAAGAACAACACTTGCTCATACACGAAACTACCCTAAAGATGCTGGTTTTCTCGAAAAGGGCTTTCATACACTGTGTCAAATAGTGTTACAATAGTGTACATCTGGAGTAATTCCACTGGTTTTGTCCTGTCCACAACCTAAGAGATGATAGTAATTTACTAGTTAGTGAAAGGAAGAAAACAGAATGATTGGAGAAGATGGTTTTCCCCTAGAATCACAGAGCAGCTGAGATAAAAAGAGAAGAGATATTGAAAGCAATTAAAATAATGAATGGCTCCTAAATACAAGGACTGCACTTTGGTTACAGTCATACAAAGCCAATGGAGTTACTCCATTTTTAAATAAAGGGTATGTCTACACTACGAAATTAGGTCGAATTTATAGAAGTTGATTTTTAGAAATCGATTTTATACAGTCGATTGTATATGTCCCCACTAAGCGCATTAAGTCAGCGGAGTGCATCCTCACTACCGTGGCTAGCATCGACTCACGGAGCGGTGCACTGTGGAAAGCTATCCCACAGTTCCCACAGTCTCCATTGCCCATTGGAATTCTGGGTTAAGCTGCCAATGCCTGATGGGGCAAAAACATTGTTGTAGATGGTTTTGGGTACATGTCATCAGTCTCCCCTCTCTCCCTCCCTCTGTGAAAGCAACTGCAGACAATCATTTCGCACCTTTTCTCCTGGGTTACCCGTGCAGACGCCATAGCATGCACGGCAAGCATGGAGCCCACTCAGCTCACTGCTGCTGTTGCGAGTATTGTAAACACCTCGTGCATTATACTGCAGTATGTGCAGAACCTGGCTAAGAGACGGCAGCATGAGGATGATTGTGAGGAGGACATGGTCACAGATGTTTCTGAAAGCACGGGCTGTGGCAATTGGGACATCATGGCAGCAGTGGGGCTGGTTGATACAGTGGAATGCCAATTCTGGGCCCGGCAAACAAGCACAGACTGGTGGGACCGCATAGTGTTGCAGGTATGGGATGATTCCCAGTGTCTGCGAAACTTTCACATGTGTAAGGCCACTTTCCTGGAACTCTATGAGTTGCTTTCCCCCACCCTGAAGCGCAGGAATACCAAGATGAGAGCTGCCCTGACAGTTGAGAAGCGAGTGGCGATAGCCCTGTGGAAGCTTGCAACGCCTGACTGCTACCGGTCAGTCGAGAATCAATTTGGAGTGGGAAAATCAACTGTCGGGACTGCTGTGATTCAAGTAGCCAATGCAGTCACTGACGTTCTGCTATCAAGGGTAGTGACTCTGGGAAATGTGTAGATCATAGTGGATGGTGCTGCTGCAATGGGTTTCCCTAACTGTGGTGGGGCGATAGACGGAACGCATATCCCTATCTTGGCACCAGACCCCTTGCCAACCAGTACATAAACCGCAAGGGGTACTTCTCAATGGTGCTGTAAGCACTGGTGGATCACAAGGGATGTTTCACGGACATCAACATGGGATGGTTGGGAAAGGTGCATGACGCTTGCATCTTTAGGATGCGTTTGAGCAGCTGCAAGTAGGGACTTACTTCCCAGACCAGAAAATTACGGTTGGGGATGTTGAAATGCCAATAATTATCCTTGGAGACCCAGCCTACCCCTTGCTCCCATGGCTCATGAAGCCATACACAGGCAGCCTGGACAGTAGTAAGGAGCAGCTCAACTATAGGCTGAGCAAGTGCAGAATGGTGGTAGAATGTGCCTTTGGACATTTAAAAGCTCGTTGGTGCTGTTTGCTGACTAGGTTAGACCTCAGGGCAACCAATATTTCCATTGTTATTACTGCTTGCTGTGTGTTCCATAATAACTGTGAGAGTAAGGGGGAGATGTTTATGGCAGGGTGGGAAGTTGAGGCAAATCGCCTGGCTGCCAACTTTGAACAGCCAGACACCAGGGCGATTAGAAGAGCACAGGTAGGGACGCTGCACACCAGAGAGGCTTTGAAAACCAGTTTCATGACTGGCCAGTTGTGTACGTTTCTCCTTGATGCAAACCTGCCCCCTTTGTTGATTTTAATTTCCTGTAAGCCAACCACCCTCCCCCCTTTGATCACAGCTGGCAAAGGAAATAAAGTCACTATTGTTTTGAAACCATGCATTCTTCCTTTATTAATTTAAAAAAAGCGAGATAACTGATAAGATAACTGATAGGTGGAGTAGGGTGGAGTGGGGGAGGAGGGAAGGACAAGGCCACATTGCTTATTGTAGCCACACTACAAATCAAAACTGTTTGAATGACAGCCTTCTGTTGCTCTGAAGTTGAGTGGCTGGGTGACCGGAGCCTCACCCCCTCTCCCCCCGTGTTCTTGGGTGAGGAGGATATGTAACTTGGGGAGGAGGGCAGGCGGTTGTACAGTGGATGCAGCGGCAGTCTGTGCTCTTGTTGGCTTTCCTGCAGTTCCACCAGATGCCTGAGCATGTCCGTTTGCTCCCCAATTAGCCTCAGCATTGCATCCAGCCTCTTCCAATCGCGCTCACTTAATGCTTTCCTGGACTCTGCCACTGAATTCCTCCATGCATTCAGCTGTGCCCTATCAGTGCGAGAGGACTGCAGGAGCTCGGAAAACATGGCATTGCGAGTGGGTTTTTTTAGCTTTCTAATCTGCGATAACCTCAGGGACAGAGATGATAGGGGGAGCATAGAAACATTTGCACCTCCGGGCGGATAAAAAGGGAGAGTAAAATTTAAGATGATACATTTCTGAGAGCAAAAGGGAGACTCTTTCACAGTGAATCAGCCATTCACAGCAGACAGCACATGTGCTTTAGGTATAAGGTTGCATTTCGCCTTTTATATTGAGCACCTGCGGTATGGTGACACATCACAGACGCCTGGGCAACAGAATTCGGTTTCCAGGCAGCCATGGTAAGCCAAAGGGTACGTGGGTTTGGCTTCTAACGCCTTGATAACATGTGGGAATGTTTTCAAACTGCAGCGCTCTTCTTTCCCATAGCAAGCAACGCCGGTTGGGTTTGCCATTTAAAAGGAGGGGCTGCGGTTGTCGGGTGGATGTGCAGCACACACCTCCCCCCACCCCTCTGTGTGGCTATTTGGGATGATCCCTTCACCCCTCCCCCGCCACGTGGCTATTCTCAGGGATGATCCCTTTTAGCCAAGCGCAAACAGCCCAGCATGAACGGGATTCTTTTACTGTTCCCTTACAAAAATTCCCCTATTTCAACCAGGTGACCTTGAATGATATCACTCTCCTGAGGCTAACACAGAAAGATATAGACCGAATGTTGCTTGAATGCGATCAAAACCCAGGACCATTCGCTGCCATGCTTTGTGCTGCAATGATTCCAGACTACTTGCTACTGACTTGGTGTGATAAAGTGTCCTACCGTGGAGGACGAAATACGGCAGCCCTCCCCATAAACCTTCTGTGAAGGCTTTCAGAGTACCTCCAGGAGAACTTCATAGAGATGTCCCTAGAGGATTCCTGCTCCATCCCCAGACACGTTAACAGACTTTTCCAGTAGCTGTATTGGCCATGAATGCATCCCAAGTCTTCAGGGCAAATCAAACATTAAACACTATTGCTTTTTAAACCCTGTACTGTAGTTACAAATGTGCACTCACCAGAGGTGCCTTCTCTGCCTTCAGGGTCGGGGATCCCGCCTTGGGAGGGTATTGGCTCTAGGGTGATGAAAAGGTCCTGGCTGCCGGGGAGAACGGATTCACCGCTTGCCTGCTGTGCATTCTCCTCCTCCTCCTCTTCCTCATCCACAAAATCCTCCTCCATGTTGCGTGAGACTCCCCCCTTGCAGGTGTCCACCGACAGTGGTGGGGTAGTGGTAGGGTCCCCCCCTAGAATGCCAGGCAGCTGTTCATAGAAGTGGCATGTATGGGGCTCTGACCCAGAGCGACCATTTGCTTCCTTTGTCTTTTGGTAGGCTTGCCTGAGCTCCTTGACTTTCACACAGCACTGCTGTGTGTCCCCTGTTGTAGCCTCTGTCCATCATGCCCTGTGCGATTTTGGCATATAGATTTTTTGATCGGAGTTCTGCCTGCACAGATTCTTCTCCCCATACAGCAATCAGATCCAGCGTCTCCCATTCGCTCCATGCTGGAGCTCGTTTGTGATTCTGGGGGGACTGCATGGTCACCTGTGCTGCTGAGTTCGCCACACTGACCAAACAGGAAATGGAATTCAAAAGTTCCCGGAGCTTTTCCTGTGTACCTGGCTAGTGCATCAGAGTTGAAAGTGCTGTCCAGAGCGGTCACATTGGAGCACTCTGGGATAGCTCCCAGAGGCCAATATCGTCAATTTGCATCCACACTACCCCAAATTCGACTCAGCAACGTCGATTTTAGCACTACTCCCCTCATCGGGGAGAAGTACAAAAGTTGATTTTAAGAGTCCTTTAGGTTGATGGAATGGGGTTGCTTGTGTAGACGCATTCATTATAAAATCGACCTAACGTGGCTAAATTCGACTTAACCCTGTTGTGTAGACCAGACCAAAGGGAATGATACAGAGACATAGATTCTCCACTCATTTACACCTGTTTTACACAGGTGTAACTGAAAGCAGAATTTGGCCCATGAAATACAGTGCATGTGTTGAGGGGCCTTTCATTATTTTAATTGGTCCACTGAAATTGGAAAAGTATTCTCTGGAAGTTTTTGAGAAAGACTTAATATTATATCTGTCCTGCAGGGTGACTTCTATTGAAGAATACCACATTACTGTAAAATAAATTTCTGCCTTGACAGGTATCCTAGTATTAAAAACATATACTATATTTTAGGTATAAAGTTGCTAGGAAGTTTACACATTTGATCAGGTTAAAATTCAACTGCAGTTAATTTAAAAAAAACATCAGTTACTTATGAATAAATATTTTCAAATTATTTTCAATGTGAATTTTATATATAATAAATATATGATAGTAAAAAATATAAAGATATGAAACAGTTCTTCTAACCTTGATGCTTTTCCAACCTAGATCAGTCTTTCCAAACAGATATAAAATCCACAAAAAGCCTACATCCCCTCCCTGAGACTTATATACAGGGAATGATACACTCTACAGTATAATATTAATTGCCTCCCTTTAAAAAGCTTTTAATTTGGCACAGATTTATGTAGATGCTTCTTAATGACAGAGTAGAGGACTTCTCAGCTTTCCTACAAGTTCCGACAAAAATATTTAAAGTGCGTTAGCAGAGCAGTTACTTTACAGTTTTGCATTTTACAGTTGTGCCCAGGGGGTAGAATGGAGTCAGGCTATTCAGAGAAGAATTTATTTTCCATTTTTTATGGAAACTCCAAGCTCAGATACATTTTTAGATACTTTTCCAAGTGAAGATATCACCTGACTCCTGACTTCAATAGATATTTTACTCTTTGAACACAGGGAATGATACTGTGAGCCTTATTCTCCAGTCATTTATACCCATTACTCCATTGACAATGGAGTTAGTCCTAATTAACACATGTGTAAGTGAGAATGGAATCTGATTTTGTATATAATTCTCCTAACAGCTGTTTTGACTAGCTAAGTAACACCTTAGGTGCCTGATCCCACAGACTTACTCACACACTTAACTTTACACATTGTGAGTAGCCCCACTGACTTCAGGGGGCGCTACTCATAGTGTGTAAAATGAAGCATATGCAAAGTGTTTACAGGATGCCTTATTGCAAATGGACTTTACAATCAGAAAGAACGTGTTTAATTACCACTCTTTCACTACCAGCTGACATAATTCATGGAATACTTTTTTTTGGAGGGGGAGAGGGGAGTGTCAGTCTTTTTCTTAACCTGATCTGATTAATGTGAGAAAAGACCCCAAATATCTTAGCTCATTGTGTATAATGGATATGTTCTCTTTACACTAGGTCTTAAATTCTAAAGATAAAAGCTGAAAACTGTTTACGTAAAGGATGGACATTTGGGGTCTGAGTATAAGAGAAGCATGCATAATTGCGCGTGCAAAAGTGCACCTGCAGTCTCAGTAACTGCATGCACAAGTTAGGTACATATTTGCAAATATGTTATTGATAACCCAATAATTTGAGTTCAGTTTGCCTTATCTGATAGATAGATAATGTATTTTTGTTGCTCTGGCAGAGGCAGACTTCTTTCGTATTATTTCATATATTTTAATCGTACCTTCCCAACAAATGTCTGTCTGGTTTAGTGGATTTAAGAAATTGGCTGTGTTATGTTCCTAACTGAATCCTATTTTCATACATAGCCCGTAAATCCCTGTAACAGAAGCACACGCATACTCCATTCAGATAAAACTGTTCACTCTTGTTTTTCTTTTAATTCCTTACGCTTTTATGAGAAGGTACACATCAAATGAGATCTGATACATAGGAAATACCATCAGACACAGTTGTCAGTGTTTTCTACTACATAATATACAGATATATTTAAAATTGACTGGTTATATATCTGAAAGTCTGACTCTAGAATTTCAGTAATAGTCTGGTGACTAGTCAGTTATAGTCAGATTCTAGGATTTTGGTGCTATTCTGGGAATCACTGAGGACTAGGACTAGGGAATAGCATCTACTCAGTGTGAGTAAGTGGGGCAGACTGAGCCTTTAATTAATAAGGACTAGATTCCATAAACCATACCCATCTTGCGTAGCACCTACACTCTGGGCAGCAGAATCTAGCTCTTAATATTCTCACATGCTTTGAAGATGCAATGCTACATATTATTTCCTCCATGCTGTACAGAAAAATATTACTATGGATAATGACAGAATTTAGGGCTTGAGCCAAAGCCTTCTGAAGTCAAGGGAAATCTTTCCACTGATATCAATTGGCTTTAGCTCAGGCCCTCAAAGCATTTCTGTAGGATGGAAAAAATAGATGACATCTTGCACAACCCTGAAAAGACGACCACTGCCATCTCCCATCTCTAAACCATCTGTACCTAATTATCACTGCTAATTAGAATTATCCGGAGAGGCTGAATTTGCAAAGCCTGACTCTTGCACTAAACTTTGCTTTTTGGTTATCAAAAGAGAAAGGACATTAATGATGCAGTTTATATGAATTTGCTTCAGCCACTTCTCTAACATCTGACAACATTAGCTACTGAAATGACATTTGCCTTCGTGCCTTGCCAAACTTGAATATTTAATGAAAAAGGAATATGATAAAAACAAGTACCCAGTGAACAGTAACATAATTTCTGACAATAATGTGAATTGCAATGAAGATACTCATGATTTCCTAGAGAAAAAAATTATCTTCTAAAGTTTGTAAATAATATATATTTCATACATGATAAGGTTCATTCTATGGAGATTTTATTAAAAATAGTGCCCTTTTTGCTACTTGGAAAGCAATAAAAACTTTCCACTTTTATAATAACAAGGAGTCCGGTGGCACCTTAAAGAGATTTATTTGGGCATAAGCTTTGGTGGGTAAAAAAACACTTCTTCAGATGCATGGAGTGAAAATTACAGATGCAGGCATTATATACTGACACATGAAGAGAAGGGAGTTACCTCACAAGTGGAGAACCAGTGTTGACAGGGCCAAATCAATCAGGGTGGATGTAGTCCACTCCATAATAGATGAGGAGATGTCAATTCCAGGAGAGGCAAAGCTACTTTTGTAATGAGCCAGCCACTCCCAGTCCCTATTGAGGCCCAAGTTAATGGTGTTAAATTTGCAAATGAACTTTAGTTCTGCTGTTTCTCTTTGAAGTCTGTTTCTGAAGTTTTTTTTGTTCAAGTATAGCTACTTTTAAATCTGTTATAGAATGTCCAGGAAGACTGAAGTGTTCTCCTACTGGCTTTTGTATGTTACCATTCCTGATGTCGATTTGTGTCCATTCATTCTTCTATATTGGGACTCTCCAGTTTGGCCAATATACATGGCAGAGGGGCATTGCTGGCACATGATGGCATATATCACATTAGTAGATGTGCAGGTGAATGAGCCCCTGATGGTGTGGCTGAAGTGGTTGGATCCGCTGGGACACTTTTATAATATAACTGCAGATTCTCAAGAAGTCAAAGTATATCTTTTATAATTTCTCAAAAATAGTTCCCTGATATATTCCATAATGTAATATGTATATGTATAATATATATTAATTCTATACAAAAATGCCTACATTAATAAAACTTTACAGTTGAATTGTTAAAACATGCAAAATCAGGAAATACCAATGTAAAGGTTGCTTCCGCAAACTTAACTCTACCCCTTTCTGTGTATGTATGATGACAGTCAATCATCAAAGCAAACACTATTTCTCAAATATAGTATATTATATTTTTCTGCTACTTAACGTAGGTGTAGCATTTTGTAATATTTTTTCCACTGTTGTATACCTATATACATTTTGTTGACCTAATATATATATATATTTATTTATTTGTTTGTTTCCCCTGCAACAACTTTACCTCTATGGCAATAACAAGGGCTCAGTACATGTCCCTTAGTCAGATCTCTTAGTAAGGAGATATTCCAGTACTTGAAGTAATTAAAAACAATTGGTGTAAGCAAGCATAGCTCCACTGATGCCACTGCAGCAATGCTGATTTACACCAACTGAGAATCTGACCCGTCATCATTTTAGATAATGCAAAACTCAAGATTTCTATTTTATAATTTTGTCATCACCCACATACTAACCATTTGAAATGATTTTTTGTCTTCTGCAGACAGATACACCTTTAAACAGTAATTTATTATTGCAGTATCTCAGAAGCTGTTTCTCATAGAACTATATATACGGAGCGACATTAGAAGTTCATAGTTTTAGGATTTCTTCTTTGATTATCTGTTATAGAGAAGTGTAATGATCTGGTGACATAGCCCTACCATAGTTCTACTGATGCAATGGGAGCCCTGCTGATTTACACCACCTGGGGGCCTGACCCTGTTTTTAATTCCTTCTAGTACAGAAATACCTCCTCACTAACAAGCTCTATAGTAGATGATACCTTGTGTCATTTTAATTTCAAGATTTTTTTAAAAATAAGCACTTGCTATCTATTTTAAATGGCAAATTGTTTCAAACTGAAAAATATCTCCAATACACATTTATGGGGAATTTTAATTTATTCACATTTCTATACTTTTAGGAATTTCATTCTCCAAGCTCAAAAACCAGGCTTCACTTTGATCATTCTCTTATTCATTTGGCGCAAACTTTGACTGAACAAAAATCTTGCTTGATTTCTCCATTATTGTCATATTCTGCATTTGTGTTCAGACGCAAAGGCTTTGTGTTTAAATTAAACCTTTATAATTCCCTTCTTCACTCTGAATACTATATTGGTTTCCAAACACAGAAGCCACACAGCTTCCTTCTGCAAGCAGACTTATTCTATTCAATTTAATGAAATAAGTAGTTTGAACAGAATAATGTTTAGATATGCCATAAAAGCTAAGGCACAGATTCTGAGTTGATGTAAATAAACATAGCTCCACTACTTCCATGCAGAATACAACAATTTATATCTGTTGAGAATCTGCCTCTCAAAGTTTCTTCTCTTGAAAAGATCTAAGATTTTATCACTGCCACCAAGTAACCTCCTTCAATAAAAGTGATTTTATCTAACTAGAAACACTAGTATGCACTTAGAAACACAAGTATAAGTTGCTATTCGAAAGCAGAGTATGTGACGCAAGTCCAAGCACAGAGGTGAGCACTAAAGCAACAGTATTGAAGCACAGTAGCTCGGTTTAGGAATAGGGTTGCCAACTTTCTAATCACACAAAACCAAACACCCCTGCCCCATCCCATGCCCTGCCCCTTCTCCGAGGCCCCGCCCATGCTCTGCCCCTTTTTCGAGGCCCCACCCCCGCTCACTCCATCCCTCTCCCTCCATTGCTCACTTTTCCCCACCCTCACTCACTTTCACTGGGCTGGGGCAGGGGCTTGGGATGCAGAAGGCGGTATGGGCTTTGGGCTGGAGGTGCAGGCTCGGGGGTGGGGCTGGGGATGAGGGGTTTAGGGTACAGGAGAGGGCTCTGGGCTGGGGCAGGGTATTGAGGTGCGGGGAGTGAGGACTCCGGCTGGGGGTGTGGGCTCTGAGGTGGGGCCGGGGATGAGGGGTTTGGGATGAAGGAGGGGGCTTAGGGCTGGGTGTTGGTGGGGGTGCAGGCTCCGGGAGGGAGTTTAGGTGCAGGAGGGGACTCCGGGCTCAGACAGAGGATTGGGGTGCGGGAGGGGATGCAGGGTCCCAGCGGCACTTACCACGGCTACCAGGAAGCAGCCACCAGGTCCTTGCAGTGCAGTCCCTAGACACATGGGCGGCCAGGGAGGCTTCACGTGCTGCCCTTGTGCCCACAGATGTCAGCCTGGCAGCTCCCTTTGGGCACAATTCACAGGCAATGGGAGCTGAAGAGCCGGCACTAAGGGTGGGGGTAGCATGCGGAGCCTCCCTGGCCATCCATGTGTCTAGGAGCTGCATTTCAGGGACCTGGCAGCAGCTTCTGGGAGCCACATGGAGCTAGGGCAGGCAGAGAGCCTGCCTTAGCCATGGCCCCCTGCTGCGCTGCCAACTGGACTTTTAATGCCCCGGTCGGCAGTGCTGACTGGAGTGCCCAGGGTCCCTTTTCGACCAGGAGTTCTGCTTGAAAACCAGACGCCTGGCAACCCTATTGAGGAATAAAGTTTTGTTCCCACAAGTAGCAGATATTGCTTAACACATAGTATCTAGGGGCTTCTCTAAAGGAGAAGTTCATCTAAGGGGGAAAAAAAAGGTAATAAGAAGATTAAAGGAAAGAGTGAGTTACATAATCTTTGTGATCAAATTTTTTTCTGAGATAAATTTGTTACTGTTAATTTCTTCCAAAGCCTTGTAAAAATACAATGGATTAAAAAAAAACCAACCCCAAAACCAAAACCCCAAAATCCCTCTTTTGTTTTTTAATCAAATGTTGTTTTCCAAACATAACTTTTCGCAGCTGATGAAGATGGTTGAAGATTGAGTGTTTAAATTAACCTACATAAAGATACTACTGATGGATTTACTGTGAAATGCTTAAAGGTTTAACATTCTGAATGGAGATAAATGAAACAGCTTGGAAAGAACTGAAACTACGGAGTGTGCACAATCCCATGATCTGAACAAATGGCTTGGATTACTTTAAATTCTGATGCACCAAAAAGGCAACATGATGCCATGTCATTTGTCAAAACAACAACAACAACAACTGGCACATCACATTAGATTATGCCATGAGGCATGTTTGCACATGTTGGCTTTCAAATACATCCTTCTTGAAATGATTTGTGTCCCTATCAGAGTGTATAAATGACTGATTGAAAGCATTTTTTAAAAAACTGTTAGTCCAGTAGTTTTCAACCTGCGGTCTGCAGACCTCTGGGGGTCCGCAGACTAATCTAAGATTTACAAATGGGTCCGCACTTCCATTCAAAGTATTTTAGGGGTCCACAAATGAAAAAAGGTTGAAAACCAGTGTTAGTGAAATAAAAGCTGCTGTAAAGTGGACATTCTCCTGCTGTTTATAAAGAGAAGTGCAAGAACATCCTCAATTTTCAGTCTTATACCCAATTACCATCCCATCTTTTCTATTATCATATAAATTTGGACACACAGCCTTTCAGTGTTATGTGAAATGCTTTTAGTCAGTGGTAAAAACTAAACCAGTCTCCAAAAATCCAAAGCTTTTTGCAAACCATTAGTGACAGCAATAGCACCTTTGTTTGTGCATGTGACACTTGGAAGAGCTTTCTGTGTTTCAGCATAATTTATGCCTTTTACTAGTCCCTGCCTCTGCCAACCCTCTATAATGCTCCTCCCTGAGGACATGTTGGAGAACATTTTTTTCTTTTGTCTTATCCTATGGCAATTTTTATTGTTTTGCTCCCTTCTTCACTGATCTCTGGGGGAGTGAAGCAAGGGACCATCCAGAAAGTATCAAATAAAGTCACAGGAGTGAATCCAGAAATTCATTTGAACAAAAGCTTTTAAGTATTTTTGTGAAAACAGAATGCTGCTGAAATGTCCATTTTCCATTTGGGAAAAGGTATCAATACACCTGAGAAAAAGAGCATGCATGCATGCACATGTCTCTCCTAGAAGTTAGGGTACTGGCCTGGGATGTAGGATACCTACGTTCAAGTCCCAGGTCTCATGTATTCAAAGCAGTTTTTCATACCAAATCACTCTTGCGCATAGCCCTTCCACAAGCTAGTAACTTAGCCATCAGGCTATTGCATGCGAAAAAGTCTCTCTGGATCAGACGTAATGCTTTTTGAACCCTTAGTCCCATGTTAACACCTTCAACCGGACTACTCATGGAGGCAAACTCTATGCCCAACAGTTTTTGCTGGATCAGGCCCTTAGACCGTAAATTCTGAGGCAGGGACAGTGGGTCAAATCCTCAACTGGTGTAAACCAATACAGTGGTACTGAAGTCAATGGAGTATGCCAATTTAAACCAGCTGAGACTCTGGCCCAATGGTCTTTTCTTTGTAAAGCCCCTAGCACACTGTATAAATAATAAAATCCCACACCTGCTCCTTATCTCACTAGCATTTATTCAATGTTGTTAGACCTCTATGGTTATTTACGAGATCAGACTGCACACTGTAAAACAAACTCAGACAACTGAATGAATAGGAAGGACTTGGATTACTGACTCCAAAACACCTAAATTTAGCATTATATTTAAATATCTCCGGATTTAGAAGGAATGTAATTAAAGGACTATTGACAGGTGATGTTGCCACAGCTGCACTGTGCAGTAGCTCTTTACCAGGACCTTACAAACAATATGCTGCTGATTTAATAAAAGTGAAATTGAAAAACCAGAGCATGTACGATGTAGGAGAAATGCCAATGAAAGCAACAGCTGATCCTGACGTGAGGGTCGTGTTTATGAGCAAGGCGCCGATCAAAGAAGCTTCAGAAATATTTACTACTGTAAAGGTGCTAAATCCTGCCACCTACTCCATGACGACAAGGGCCCCAGATACAGCACAAGCAGAACAAGCGTGATTCCCCTGAATAAAAGCAGATAAGATTTAGTGAGAGGTTCCGGTCCACTTGGGTATATAGAGCCCAGCTCCAACGGGTCTCGCTGGTTTTTAGAATGCTAAGACAAAGAGCAGTGACGGTGGGGCCAGTAGATCATCTGCTCCATGAATACAGAGGTTATTGGCATTTGTAGGGTGGAGGGGAACGAGTAAAGGAGACTTTTGTAACCTTTGACCTTGATGGATTCCCTCCCATTGAGCCTCTTACATGAAGTCATCTTACTTGGCTATAGCAAGGGGATGATATGGACAGAGTTTAACTTTAAAAATAAATAAGGAAAAAACAAAACGATAAAATACATGCTTCATAGAAAAGGCTTAATTCTATCCTTAGATTGAAGCTCTTGTACAGCAACTACAGACTTCAGTGGGAGCTCTAAGTATGCATCTGCGTAGGCTCCCATCTGGCTAATCACCCTGTCATACCATTCTGAGAAGCACACCAGCAGGGATGAGAGCTACTGCTTTGCACAGTCAGATAAACCCAACTGCGCACATGTGATTCCTGGACACTGTAAAGCAAGCTAAGCAAAAATGCTAACACTGATGAGTGAGGGTGGCCACAAAAAGACATTATTACTGTTGCCTAGCTTTCCATTAAGGCTCTGTGTGAATAAGTCATTGCAGATATTTTTTTAAAATCTATTATGCCAGTTGTCATTTTATGCAAATATTTTTATTTATATTGGAATATTTCATTGGGGTGTCGGTGTTGACACTGGTCCTGCAGTCCTGAAATCACTATCTCCCCTTCATAAGATCATAAATCATGCACTGATGGGAAGTGGTATTTTTGGAAGAACAGACTCCATGCCCAGGAGACAGATGGTCTGAAAGCAGCAGTAATATGGATTTAAAAAACAAAAATAAAAACAAAACAAAGAAAGAAAAGCAGAAGTGAAGAAAATGAGTGGGAAATTATTAGAAGGAGGAGAAATTATGATAATATTTGCATTTAGTTAGAAAGTATACTGAATTACCCATAGCGTCATATACTTTGTATAATACAACTGTTACTTTAAATATCCATCATAGGCTGATGGAATTGCTATAATGAATTATTATGGGATAAAAGGTGGGTGGCAGCCCCATCACAGTCTCTGGGTGCATCTGATACATAGTTCACACCCAGGAACAGCACAATTATATGTATGGAATGATACCAAACAGATGTTAAGTCATAAATAGGGCCCTACCAAATTCATGGTCCATTTTGGTCCATTTCACCGTCATAGGATTTTAAAAATTGTGAATTTCAAGATTTCAGCTATTTAAATCTGAAATTTCAAGGTGTTGTGATTGTAGGGGTCCTGACCCAAAAGGAATTGTGCAGGGGTATTGTGTGTGTGAGTGGGGGGGAGGGTTTGCAGTACTACTGCCCTAACTCCTGCGCTACTGCTGGCAGCAGCACCGCCTTAAGAGAAAGGCAGATGGAGAGGGACGGCTGCAGGCCGGGAGCCCAGCTCTGAAGGTAGAGCCATCTCCAGCAGCATAGCAGAAGTAAGAATGGTATGGTATTGCCACACTTACTTCTGTGCTGCTACCTGCAGAGCTGGGCCCTCAGTCAGCAGCTGCCACTATCCAGCCACCCAGCTCTGAAGACAGCAGTGCAGAAGTAAGGGTGGCATGGTATCGTGTTGCCACCCTTACTTCTGTGCTGCTGCTGGCAGGGCACTGCCTTCAGAGCTGGGTGCCCAGCCAACAGCTACTGCTCTCCAGCCACCTAGCTCTGAAGTCAGTGCAGAAGTAAGGGTTGCAATACTGCGACCGCCTTAAAATAACCTTGTGACCCCCCTGCAACTCCCTTTTGGGTCAAGACCCCCAATTTGAGAAATGCTGGTCTCCCCCATTAAATCTGTATAGCACACAAAATACCAGATTTCACAGGAGGAGACCAGATTTCATCGTCTGTGATGCATTTTTCCATGGCTGTGAATTTGGTGGGGCCCTAGTCATGAACATTCCTGAACACTCAGGGGACTCTATACCCGCAGTCCTATAGCTGATAGTGGATTCTCACTCTCTAAGCAGTCAGGCCCCGACTTTGTGGGAAAATGTCCTCTTAGCCTAGAATCCTGGCATAGCCTGATCCCACTTGGAACCATAGTCCTCTCAGAGCAAACATTTTCATTTAAAAGTCTATTTCCCTAATGAGGCACAGTTGTCAGTGGAATGACAATGCAGACTCTCTTTAGGGACAGCAGGTGTTTTTCTTCCCATCCAGAAAAGCTCAAAAAACACCTTTCCCCCACTCCTGGGGGCAGAGTACACATAGCATCTCTCTTTCCTATAAGGGGAAGACAGGTATGCTTGGTGAAAGTCATGTTTCCTTATCCTCTCCTTTGATGCCACAACAAAATATAAAGCAAGGCCCCATTCCAGTCTTTAGCTCTTTATGACTGAATGATTGTAACTGAACTAAAATGTCTATGGAATGCAATGTGAATTTCCCTGAGTCTCATTGAGATTATAACAGGCAGGGCCAGGTCCTGTTCCTAACGAAGCAAGAGACAAATCTTAGACTTCAGTGGGACTTCACAACACTGAATGCAGTGAAAGAAGAATTGGACCTTCATTTTGGAACAAATAAATAGGGAATTTTACTAATTTGCAAAAATAAAGATTTTTCAGTAATAAATATGCTAGATGCATCAGGGAAAAGTCACCGATCTTACTGCAGCTCTCTGTTTTTTCCTTTTACAACACACACACACATACACACACACACACAACCTTTCAATGCTAAAAAATCCCCACACAAACATTGGGCAGAGGAGCTTTGGTTTTTCACCATTAGTGGACAGTAAGGTTTGCCAGTAAAAACTGGTTTTTCATTTCATATAAATTAAACTTGCAGGCACAGAAGAGTTGGGGGATGCAAGTCAAGTGATAAGTTGTATGAGCTGCAACATGGACTCTGACACAAATCAGGACTTTTATTTCTAGAACAGCATTTCAAGATCAGCATACCACAGGCAGCTCAGGTAATCTCACTGCATTCTAGTTGGGTAACGAGAGGAAGAATGGTTTATTAGTTAGGGCTTGGGAACTGGGAGACACACATTCTAGTCCTTGCTGTACCATACTTCCTGCATGACCTTGCACAAGTCACTTAGCGTTTCCGGGCCTCCCTTTCCCTTTTGTAAAAATGGGATAACAGCACTTCTCTACCTCACAGGGGTATTGTGAGGATAAATACATTAAGGATCATGCAGCAGTTCAATACAATGGTAATGCAAGCCATATAAGTATCCTAGATAAATAGATAAGGATTCATAAGCAAGTATTATATAAGATTGCCTGAACACCCACATTTGTCATATTCTATTGTGTACTGTTATTTATTAAAAGCTAAATGCTTTCTATCCCATGCATACAATTATAAGCACCTTTCATTGTCTTCTATAAGACAAACGGTACAGAGTTACAGAAACATTCAACTATGAACTAAATTAGTGTTTTAAAGGAAAAAGGACACAAGGGACTGAAATTTCAAGTAAGGCTGTCATTTTTCATTAGCATACTAGCAAAAGGGAACAGTCCATTGAATAGAATTCATCTTTGTTCTTTTGTATACTTTTCCTCAAGCTTCTTAAACTTCCTTGCTGAATATAATGATATTATGGGCTCTTTATTAAAATCTGAAAGCAACTAAGCATGAAATGAAATCGAACTAGTTTTCAGGCAGTACAGCATAGTTCTTAATAGGAATAGTCAAAAATATAGGTTGCACCATTAGATTGCTGGGTCGCATTTTTCTAGTTAACAAGAATGATCCAGGGGGAGAAAAGCATCAACCATAGTTGTATAAATCAATAACAAGAAAGAAAGAAAGAAAGAAAGAAAGAAAGAAAGAAAGAAAGAAAGAAAGAAAGAAAGAAAGAAAGAAAGAAGCACCATCTCTAAGTTCTACTTCAGGAGAAGCAGCACATTTTATTGAGTGAGCCCATCTCTTATTCAATCCTGGAAGTGTAAATGTTTTATACTTGCTAAAAAAAATTTTTAAATAAGCTCTGAACTCCTCTTGGGGTAACTATCCAGTGTAATGAGAGAGAGAAAGTGGGTGATGTAGTATCTTTCAGTGGACCAACTTCTATTGGTGAGACACAGACAAGGGTTCTTTTATGTAAGCTTGAAAGCTTGTCTCTCTCACCAACAGAAGTTGGTCCACTAAAAGATATTACCTTACCCACCTTGCCTTTTTAATATCCCTGGGCCAACACAGCTGTATTCAATGTAATGTTACACAGCTATACTGCATGATATTTTTATGTAGTCACTCACACTCATTCCCCTTTCTCCATGTTACTGTTTGGTAACTTATCCAACTCTGATGACTTAACAGTCCGCACATTGTTGGATTTGGAGAGGTGAAAGAGAACATCTAGATGCCTTACCAACTTCCATGTGAATCTTTTTCTTGTCCTCCCTCATACCCACCCCTCCACATATGAAAAAAATGAGTTAAATTAGGAGGAAAATAGGCCATGCAATCTTGTATTTATTACATTCTTACAGTTTGCAAGACATCTCTAAAGGTGCATAAACTGAAACCACTGAAATGCTGTCCAAGCTTACCTTTCCAGAGTAAACTCATCAATATGCAGTATAGTTGTGCCAGAAGAAAAGATCCCTTTAATTTATTTTATGCTTGAACAAAGTTGCACTTTCCTTTGTGTTCCATATTTTTCTATAACAGAGACTAGCGGAGCATCAAGGAGTCAATTAAGCTGTTGCTCAGCAGGAAAACAATACCCATTCCTTTATATTCCAGAAGGATTTAGAAATAAGCATCTACATCTGTCACTTTCTGATTTGTGTAGAAACACTTGTCACAGCTTCCAGATTCTGCACTCTCTTTTACAGAGTGTGGTAGTTGACTTTAGTGTCCAAAATAATTTACAAGTAAAATTTTTTTTTGTTTAGATCATTTTTCTTTTATTATGTCTTTAGCTTCCCATCAATTCCTGATGCTTTATGAAGCCACTTAGAATTTATTTCACTATTAGAATTGAATACTTTCAGGCAATCATAGCTTGCCCTCACTTCCCTTTCCCCCAGCCACAAACATACCTTTTGAAATAATATAGTACTTTGGGCAAACCTTTCTCTTTGAATAAGAGACCCTGAGGGTGGAGTGTGGTTAGGAGGAGAGAGCATCAGTCTGCTTGCTCTACACACTACTCCAAGGAACCTCCTATTTTAATCATTTGTTGTCTCCCATGTTTAGCTGATTCTTGATCTGCATCCTCTCCTCTATTTGAGGGGTCAGGCATTTTGTTCTTGTGGGCTCTGCCCACCCTTCCAGGATTTCAAATAGGCTACTTCAAGGAGTCAACTTTTTGGGCTGAGTCAGAGCATATACAGGAGAGGAGGACTACAGAGTCAATATGGTCTCTTTTGGAGTTTTGTAACTGGCTTTTTAGGGCAGGCTTACAGTCCAGCACTACCATGTTCCTGCTAGGGTTGCCACTTCTGAGGTACAAAAAACCTAAACATCCAGGATGATCCTGAGCCCATAAAACCAGGGTGGATTTGATTTAAATCACTAGTCAGGAAGACTCTATTTAATCATGGATTTCTACATAAAAGTGCATTCTTGTTTCTTGTTATAACCTTAATACATATTCTTCACAACTCAGAAAGAGATGTAGGTTTCATTTTTAGAAGGTACACACTATACATTTTTAAAGTGATTTATTTTGAAAACTTTTCAAATTAGTTTTACAGCTATATCAGAAAATGAATGATTGTTTGGTTATTTCATTTACCAAAGGTAATTGAAGCAGATATTTATGAAGCCATTGGGAGGTGAACTATCTCCAATTCAACAGGTTAATCATTAATATTTGATGCCATGCTGTATTAGGAGGAGAACATCACCAGGCAAACATTTAAATTGTTTTATTTAACTGAAACAACAACGTTAGGTATTCTGGATTTTTTTCTTCAACAGCAAACATATAATATTTTAACAAAACAAGCATATGAATTTTTGAATTTAGTTAAACATTCATTTTTTTTTAAATCAGGTTTGTTTTTATTAAAATTGTTTTTAACTAAAATAGTTAAATGAAATATTTAAAAAAAAATTAAATCGACTATGTCAGCCAGGTCAACATGAGAAACTTAAAATATTGGCTTCTGCAGCTAACTCAGTCGTCTTAACCTTCATTTTCCTGTTTGTTCATAATCTGGAAAAGAAAAACAAGCTTTCCTGCTTTTTCAGGTCCCAAATCATTTCTCAATTTGGAATGAACTAGTCCAAAGGAAGAACATATTCTTTCTACACCAACAGAAGAAGCTACTGCTGTTGAGACTTCAAAACAGTCTCTGAATCCAAGTGATTAAGTGACTTTCCACCAGTTCACTGGTGGGACTTTAAAACATCATCAGCAAACATATATTTCTTGAATGGTTCGCCCTTAGCTCTGAAGTTTATAATAGTTGGCATTATGGAGGGATTATTCCTGGATGTCCATGGGATAGCCAACTCCTCTTCTTCAGCAGTTAAGGTTTGACCCTGGTACCAAATATTGAGAATATCTGCAAGAAAATGAGCTCGAGATTGTGCTTGTCCCATTAGTTTTTTTAATACTTGTAATTTAACTTTGTCTTTACATATTTCTCTTTTTAAGATCTCACTCAGTTCCTTCCAAACTTCAACAACGTCAGCAATAAAACAGCTACTTCCCTGCATTTTGTTCAAGACTACAGAAATAGGCTTCAGGATACTCAGCATATGTTCAACATTTCTCTTAAGCCCAATGCTGAGAACTTTGGCTAAGACAGTGCCATCTATTTTTTTCATGATTTTGTTCACAAACTGTCATCAGATTAGATCAGTTCTTGATAAAGTGCTCAAAATAGTCCAATACTGAGTTCCATCGCACATCTTGTGGGAGAGTTAGCTTGGTTCCTCCCACTTTTTTCAGAGCAGCTGCTGCAAAGTGGTTGTTACGGAAGTATTTTGCAATTTCAACAACATTAGCCTTTATTTCTGGAACACTGAAGTCTTTGGCTAGGAGGTGCATCAAAATGAGCACTGCGACCATATGTTATTAACTTGGGACTCTCTCCACGCTCTTCTAAATTTCTTCTCATCTTGGATACATTTGCAGCATTGTCTGTGACCAAACTGCATACTAGACATTTGAATTTATTTTCCACTGTTTGTTAATAGCTTTTACTGCTACTTCTTGTAAGTATTCTGCTGTGTGCGCATTTTCTGATGTATCAATTGTTACTGTAAGGAAGACGTTCCCTTCTTCTGTTGTCACACAAACATTTTATCAAAAAAAATCGATTTAAATAAAAAAAACTCCATTTTTTTTTAAATCATTGATTTTTATCCACCCTGCATAAAACTGCACAGCTGGCAATGTGTACTGAGCATACTTACACATTTCCCAGGACAGCCTACCTTTAAAAAAATAAATAAATAAAGATCCCAGGGGGCAACCCTAGTTCCTGCAACAAGTAGGGTTAACAATCCTTCAGGATTCTCCTGGAGTCTCCAGGAATTACAGATTAATCTTTAATTAAAGATTGTATTGTGATGAAACCTCCAGGAATACATCCAACCAAAATTGGCAACTCTAGCAAAAAAATACACTGGGACTGTCGTCCAGGAGGGTTCCTGGGACTTGTAGGCCTCATTGCAAAACAGACTGTATATAAGCAGCTCACTTTGCCCAGTACAGGGAGCAGGTACTCTAATGTATAGCACCAATCAAAGGGCATAGGAGGGACCTAAGAAACAGCCAGATGCTGGGTAAAATGCCCTATTGAGACATCTGTCACTAGACAGGGATGCAGACATAGACAACTCCTGGTTCCCCAAGAGGAATCTAATGGTTTATAGCAGCACCAAAGGAAGTAGCCGAGGGGGAAGAAATGTGGGGAGAGTTCTCAGACCTCATGCCTACTTTGTTGTCTAGGGCTCAAGACTGAAATATTTGGAAAAGGGAAAGCAGAAGTTCTCCTTCTGCTGGGACAGATGCAGCGGGTAGTGGGGGGGCGGTTGTCTCTGGTACACCGAGAGTGAGGAGAAGTTTTGAAGACCGACACTGACTCCGGAAGAAAGGGCTGTGGACTTTCATTTAGACGTCTGTAAATCTAGAAAGGATCAACTTTCACTTAGCTGGAGATAGGAACCAATTAGAATACCAGGACAGGAAACTGAGGCAATAGCTGCCTTAACACAGGGAGATGGTAAGGTCTCCATGACAACTCTCAAAGATTTGGATAAGCATCTGAATTCGACTCCAAACCTTTGAGAGATTCCCCCCACATACACACAGACTGCAACTAAATGGCAGTCACTTAATGACTCATCACATAATTGCTCTTTGTCTAATGAAGCAGGATTGTTCTTTTCCTTGCATATAACACCGACAATAAGCAGGAAGCAGTTGAATGTCAGGTTTTTGAAAGAGCTTGGGTAATATCTTCCTGAGAGCTCTACTTAGTTTAGCCACCTCAAATATCCGTGGGGCTGTTTTGGATGAATCGTGACACAGCAAACTCTCTAAATGACTTTTGATTGCCTGTTTACCAAGTTGCTCCTTGAAACACTTGTAAGTGCACTATGGAGAGGCAGGACACAGAACTATGGGTACTGAGGAGACATGGGGTGATTTCCTGGCCCCACTAATCAATGGCAGTACTCCCATTGACTTCAGTAGGTCAGGATTTCACCCCGATGTATAACCAAAGGTATTTATGTATCACACACACCTCCTGGTTGTGGTGTTCTGTCCCACCTAGTGGCATTGACACCACTCTGAGAGAGAAAGAAAGAGAAAGAGAAAGAGAGAATATGAATCTGCTCTACAGCCTTAGCTAACAGCCATATGGCTTTTAGCTCATGCACTAAGCTACAGAGGGCCCAGAGTTTGATGCCAATGACTGGGGTCTGTCAGCGTTACAGTAACTCAGTAAAATACACACAGATATTTGGTCAATTAATTTACAATTAAATTGAATATTTTTAAGTGTTCGTACCAGGAAAAGGTAATCTGTGCATGATGCCTGAACATTTAATCAATCACTTTAACATTTAATTTATCTGGATATTTTGCAATCATTTAGTCATGCAAAGAATTTCAACTTTTTTTAAAAAACTAAATTTCTCTGCTACAACAGCAGCATTGATATTGCATTAATTTATGCTGAAGTTAGGAAAACATAGTTTAACAGTAAGTCTTTCTCAGCCAAAACCAAAAAACCTTCAAAACTAGTTGTTTCCAGACCAAGTTTCTTAATATAACACATATGCCCTCCTGTATTCTAATCAGGGGCGGCTCTAGGCACCAGCAAAACAAGCACGTGCTTGGGGCAGCCCATTTGCAGGGGCAGCAGGGATCCAGCATGGGAGCTGAGAACCAACAGGGCGTAAGGAGGATGCAGGTGGGGGGGGAGAGCCCAGGGCTGGGGCGGCAGGAGTTGTGTGGGGGGCAATGGAGGGGGGGTAGGGAGAGCTCAGGGCTGGGACGGCAGGGGGGTGCGGGTGGGAGGGTGAGAGCCCAGGGTTGGGGGAGGGGGTGGGAGGGTGGCGAGGAGCTCAGGGCTGAGACGGGGGGGCAGCAAAAAACCTAGAGCCGGCCCTGATTCTAATTCAGTGGTTCTCAACCAGGGGTAGCCGTACGTCAGGGGGGAACATCAACTCATTTAGATATTTGCCTAGTTTTACAAAAGGCTACATAAAAAGCACTAATGAAGTTAGTACAAACTAAAATTTCATACAGACAATGACTTGTTTATACTACTCTATATACTATGCACTGAAAGTTAAGTACAATATTAATATTCCAATTAATTTATTTTATACTTATATGGTAAAATGAGAAAGTAAGCAATTTTTCAGTAATACTGTGCTGTGACACTTTTGTATTTTTATGTCTGATTTTATAAGCAAGAAGCTTTTAAGTGAGGCAAAACTTGGGGGTATGCAGGACAAATCAGACTCTTGAAAGGGGTACAATAGTCTGGAAAGATGGAGAGCTACTGTTCTAATTCATGTGCTAGTTTGAGGTCAGGTCTAGCTTCTTCCTCCTTCCATATATTAACACCACATTCAGATAAATCTGATACGTTGCTCACTTTGCCAGCGTTTCTTCCTAATTGTGATCTCAAGAAACCTAGAGATGCACATGGTAGAAGAGAGAAATATGGAGTAGTTGCAAGTGACCAGATGGCCTCTAAGACATAAATGGTCCATATGTAAATAGGCCATTTGATCACACTTTTCCCCAGAAATATTGCCACTATCACCATATTGATTCGGTTTCTTCAGTGCATGATATACCTCAATCAAGATGGCTTAGCGACACTTCATAGTTAAGTTAAAGCCTAAAGAAGGACAGAACTGCAGGCTAACAACAGGATTTAAAAAAAAAACCAAAAACATACTATGCACCTCAATGCCTAGGATCCCAGGCCACTTATGTCTTTCAGCCATTAAAACAAAAGGAAACAATTCAAAACATCGCTGGGATGGGGGTATTTATCTATTTGAGCCAGGGTGCTTTTGTGCTCTCAGATGGATTCTCCCTCTGACTCTCAGAAGGGACATGATGCTCCATTCCAAATGATTAATAGACAACATGGAGCCTGCTTTAATGATAAAATCAAACTTAGTATTGAATACTAAAGGGGAACAACAATTTAAGCTGTGTGCAGCAAAATCATATTTAGATTTTTTTCGGTCTGATGAAACAGCTCTTAATTTAATGGGAGTAATTCTGATATAAGAGATCTCATGCATACCAGGGTTTTAATGGATGGCATCATTCAGCAACGGTAATCAGTTTAAAGACAATGCATTAGATTTCTCTGTAAAGAACTGAAGTTGGGGAGGCATTTCTTTCCAGAACAGCTCACAAACTCTGCAAGATCTAATGCTGATATCCTATGCTAGTTTTTCATTCAGAAATCTTGTCTTCTGTCCAGTATCAGAGGGGTAGCTATGTTAGTCTGTATCCACAAAAACAACGAGGAGTCCGGTGGCACCTTAAAGACTAACAGATTTATTTGGGCATAAGCTTTCATGGGTAAAAAAACCCACTTCTTCAGATGCATGGAGTGAAAATTACAGATACAGGCATAAATATACTGGCACATGAAGAGAAGGGAGTCACCTAACAAGTGGAGAACCAGAGTTGACAAGGCCAATTCAATCAGGGTGGATGTGGTCCACTCCCAATAACTGATGAGGAGATGTCAATACCAAGAGAAGGAAAATTGCTTTTGTAGTGAGCCAACTACTCCCAGTCCCCATTCAAGCCCAAACTAATGGTAATAAATTTGCAAATGAATTGTAGCTCTGCAAAAACAACAGAGGGTCCTGTGGCACCTTTAAGACTAACAGAAGTATTGGGAGCATAAGCTTTCGTGGGTAAGAACCTCACTTCCGAAAGCTTATGCTCCCAATACTTCTGTTAGTCTTAAAGGTGCCACAGGACCCTCTGTTGCTTTTTACAGATTCAGACTAACACGGCTACCCCTCTGATACTTGTAGCTCTGCAGTTTCTCTTTGAAGTCTGTTTTTGAAGTTTTTTTTTTTTGAAGGATAGCTACTTTTAAATCTGTTATTGAATGTCCAGGGAGACTGAAGTGTTCTCCTATGGGCTTTTGTATGTTACCATTCCTGATGTCGGATTTGTGTCCATGTATTCTTTTACATAGAGACTGTCCGGTTTGGCCAATGTACATAGCAGAGGGGCATATGGCACATGATGGCATATATCACATTAGTAGATGTGCAGGTGTGGCTAATGTGGCTGGATCCTCTGATGGTGTCGCTAGAGTAGATATGGGGACAGAGTAGGCAACGGGGTCTTGTCTTCTGTATAACACACACTAAATATATCTTGCAAACCAGGTTAATTTTGTACATAAAAATAATTTCAGTGATCAACTCTGGAGGCATAGCGTTATTTACTTCCTTTAAAAAAAGTGATCTCATTGGCACATTGTTTGATTTAAATGAAAGAGAGAGGAAATTTATATGCTCATTACTCTGAATGGCGCCTTTAAAATGTATGTGACTTTTCCCCTTTTATCTACAAACATGTAGGTGTTTTACATTTTTCAGGCTTAAGCTTGTGCTAAAAATATCAAGATATAACTAATTAAAAATATTAGAGATGTTGTAGGACTTTTGAGCACAGAGGTGATCAATTATTTCGAGGAAGGGTAGGTATTTGCGAACAGGTAGAGGCTTATGTATCAAAGAGCCAGGAGCTGTCATCTTTTCTGGATTGGATCTTAAAGTATTTTACCTCATTCACAGGGCAATATTCATGGAACACTGCTCCCACTGTAATAGGATTTGGCCACACCTATAAATCCTGAACTCCATGTTTATGTACTTACCCACATATAATAAGGTCACAGAAAATTTCTGTGTATATATTATCATGCAACTATTGTACCGAATAGTTTCCTGATTACTGCTACCTCGGTATAAATTGAGTTATTTTAACTTCCAATATCTTCCTCTTTTCATCCACCAACATAACTTCATAAATACATACCTTTATTTCCTTAGTATCCATTACTTCATACAAAAGTTAAACATTAACATCTGTAATACTGCTTGCACTATAAACAAATACGAGTTAATCTTGGGGACTGGGACACATCATGCAAGCGTCTTCTGTGTGTACTCTCAAATTTTGTGGGTGCATATATGGATGCCCTATGGACATACGGCCCATGCCACACAGCACTTTTCAGTTCAGAAATGATAGCTGGAGACCTAGAAAAGTAGTAAATATTAGATTTAAGTATGGAAGTAAAGTATTTAGTATATAGACTATAGAAAGTAAAAACCTCATCATTATCTAACCGGCTCACTAATTCTTTCCACGAGTAAAACACAAGTATCATCCAATGATAATACAATCCAAAGATGATGGATAAAGTTTTATACCTTAGATGGAGTTGCAATAAGCTATGGCCATGTCTGCAACGTCCATCCTGCTTATTTCTCATACTCCCTGAATTTAGGTAGAGTAAGCATTTGTGCAAACATTTCCCCCATGCTGAGTGGCATGTGCCAGCTTCTCTTCACCCCAAGGAATGTGCAGGAAGGGGAGAGAAAATGTTTCCACATTTCACTTACTACCCTGAGCTGTTAGCAGATCAACTTCTCATAAAAAATCACTAGGGCAGTTTCCAGTCTCAGCTCTGCACTCTGATGTCATCCTATCAGCACAAAACTCAGCACTATGAAGTCAGTGCACAGTACCAGAGAGGAAAATGAAGACTTCAGTGCCTCTGTGGGCCTAGTGAGTTAACAGGAGTAGAGCAGCTGGGTGCACAGCTTCAGAGTGAAAGTGAAGGAGAGAAAGAGAAAAACAGAACTATGTATATTTGAGAAAGATGAGATTTAAGAAGCAATATCGGGAGGAAACAAGAGGAGTTCAGATGAGTTTCTGAGAACAGTAAATTCCCTTATCTTGAGTTGGGTGTCTAACTTGGGATGGTCAGTGAAGTGTGAAGATGGGTGGAGGTGTCAGCATGGAATAGACTCAGGGATATTCCCAAATCAGTGTAACTAATGGGAAGCTTTTCTAATGTTGGTGTAATTGGCAGGAAATATGGAGACATTAATTCATTTTCTTTTCAAATATTGGCTTATTTCCTTTATTTACAAAATCAAATTTAATTAGAGAAATTCCCTTCTGGAGGAAGTTGTATTTATGTATTGATTTTTTTAAGGGAAAGGAGAGCAGACTGGGAAAATGCTGAGAAGACAATATACAAATGAATTATAAAGAAAATACTACCCATCGACTCTGGTTCCAAGCGGGACAAGAGCTCTTGAGGATCATGAAGATTTTGGCAGCGAGGAATTTCACCAGAAAGAGTGTGAGTTCTAATACCTCTAGAAGTTTGGCTGGCAGGGATTGGGGGAGAGGCTCTCCTCCCTATGCATGAAGATCTCCCATTGAAACTCTTAGAAATACTCTTTCTGTTTCAATGTTTACCTCACAAAGCTGGTAGGCAAAGCCCCGGGGGGAAGACTGATTCTGACACATTGAAATTACACAACGATTTCTTTCTTGTGCATTGGTAACAGAGGGAGGCTTCTTAACGACTCCAAATACAGTTTTGAAACTAAGCAGCAGAGTTCACCCTCTGGCAACTGTCCAATCTGTACCAACAGGTCAACTGTAAGGGAGAGAGGAGACAATGCATGTCCACCCCTTATGCAGGATAGACAGCAGTGCCTATTCACTTACAGCAAGCAAATGGAAGTGCCATGCTGTGTACTATAAAGGATCTAGCTCTGATGTCCATGGCGGTAGGAAGGGTACCTCATCTTAAAGCACTGAGTGGAAAAGGAGTGAAAGCGAAGTGATGCAGAAAAACTATGACAAAAAAATTATATTTAAATGGGAAATAGGTATGTAACCTCAAATGTTTGGGGGCTCATTTGCCCCCACAGGGCTTTGCCTAACAGCTCTGTGAAGGATATAGTTCTCCCTCATTTGGCAGTAGTCTTCCACTGACATCTCCTGACACATATGTACAGTACCTCTCACTTCACTGACTCAGTTCAACCAAGAGTCTAGAATTGCAGCACACAAGTTAACTAGAGAGGAATGGTGATTGGCCAAGTTACCTCTGATGTCATAATGAGACTATTTAAGATGGACCTAAGCTAGTGACTTTGCCCTGACTGTAAGTATAGTTGTTAACTTTGCTTAATTATATCTTCAAATGTAGCCTATGCTTGAGTTTTCAATGCAATCTAACTACATGTAGAGTCTGAAGGGTTAGTAATATGCCATTTGTTAGGTAGACTGCTATTAAAAAGGCTACTCTTCAATTTTAACTAAAATCAGTTAATAGATTATTTCTTAAAAATCCTCACCCCCGCAAAAAAATCTATCTTTACTCTATGAGCTGCAGAAATGGTGAACATATACACTAACCTTCATACAAAATAAAGGGAGTTGAATCCCTGATTTGAGTGAAAACTCAACAGTACATTAAGTATGGATGACCAGTGCTTCAACAACAACAATGCTCTTCAAAAATGTCTTAGTAAAGTTAAAAAATGAGAACACATCAGTTTCTATGTAATTGACATTAAAAAAAGATACAAAAGTCCTTAAGAAATTAAAAGAAATCCAAATCTATGAGAAGCAAGGTCTGAAGTTAGTACAATACAATGGTAGGACACACAGCGCTTTTAACTAATGAGTTTAACTTTAACGATATCTTACAAATTTTGCCAGCTCTTTCATCCCCTTGCCACCCTCCCCACCAAGTGTCATGTTTAAATTCATTTTACAAGAACTTTTGCAAAATTCTAAGAAATATGCCTTGTTGAAAGATATAGTTTTGAAGGGGTTATCCTAAGGAAAACGTATCAGCAATTCGTTTTTAAAACTCATAAAAAGCTATATGATAGCTCACTTGTTTGATTTTACATGAGACAAAATGAGGGGCAGATTAGTTCATGTGCTTAGTGCAGGGTTCTTGCATCTTCCTCTGAAACATCTAGTACTGGCCACTGTGAGACAGGATACTGGACTACATAGACCTCAGCTACCTGGATTTCATATATTCTGTATAATTCTCAGACAAGCCACACATTTCCTGAACTGCATATCAATAACTCCTGGACCTATTTAAATATTTCCACTGATCCTCATTTATAGAAGGGTCTCTATCCTTGGAGCCGCCATACAAAGCACCCGATTCACAAAGATATGCATCTACATGCCCAAGATCTGAATCAGGCCCTTTTCATTCCTAATAAATGAAGATGGCTGTGCTAAGTACAAGGCTTTATAAACAGAAGGAAGTTCTTTGGGAAACCAAGTATCATCTCAAGGGTAAATAACTCTAGAATAGAGTTACATTTTTGGAGATGTAACTTACTACTATACATCAGAACACTTTTCACAAAGCAATCACTCCATATCTGACCTCTCAGTCCTTGTCCTCAGACAAAACTGCCTAACTCCTTCATAAGATGAGATTGGGAACTTAAATTCATAACTCTGCTGGACACTAAAAACCATGAGCTTAACTGGTTTGATAGCTCAGTAAAACTTGTAACACACCATGCTGCCTACTAAACCTCCATTGTCCTACGACTGCCGAGATGTTAACTGCCCTCTTCATTTTAAGTGGTCTCCTACAACAGGTGCGTACCCCTTATGCTTAACAATCTGTTCTACTGTGTATTAACTTGGACACTCTAGTTTCCTCCTCCAGACAAATTCCCACCTTTCCTTTAGGAGAACATGATGGTTCTGAGAGATAAGGCCACCTGTGAAACACAGAAACATGTTCTACAGGAAACATCTCATGTGGTGCACAACTTACACCAGCAAAACCAAATGACTCAAATCCAAACTGTTACTCAGGGCTTGTTTATATGGGAAAGTTTTACTTGTTATAGCGGTACAATTATGTTGATACAGTTAAACCCATATAACTATGCCAATTTAACTCCCCATATGGACACTCATTCTGTTATGTGCAGCGTCTCTCAGTTTAGCTTAAACCTCTTCCAAAGCAACAGAAGCTAAACCAAAAAAACCCCAAACACTCGGAATAAGACTGTACTCACAGAGGGTTATAGTAGTATCAGTATTAGGGTTACCATATTTAACAAATAAAAAAAGAGGACCCTCCACGGGGCCCTGGCCCCGCCCCTTTCCCACCCCAGCCCTGCCCTAACTCCGCCCCCTCCTCCCTCCCACTCCCAGCCACGCGAAAAGGGCTGCCCCAGCGCTACCGGCTTCACGGTTTGCCGGGCAGCCCCCAGACCCTGCGCCCCCGTCCGGGCACTTCCCCTCCCGGGCTCCGGCAGCGCAGGGTTCGGAGGCATGGGGGCTGCCCAAAGCCCGTAGCACTCGGCTCTTAAACAGAGCCGAAGAGTCAGGGGAGGAGCAGAGCCGCCATGGCCGGAGGCTCTGCTCCTCCCCTGACTCTTCGGCTCTGTTTAAGAGCCGGGCTGCCCGAGCGCTACCGGCTTCAGGCAGCCCCCATGCCTCCGGACCCTGCGCCGCCGGAGCCCGGGAGGGGAAGTGCCCGGCCAGCGGCTGGGGTCCGTCCGGAGGCAAGGGGGCTGCCTGAAGCCCATAGCGCTCGGGCAGCTCGGCTCTTAAACAGAGCCGAAGACTCAGGGGAGGAGCAGAGCAGCCGCGGGAGGGGAACTGCCCGGCCGGCATTTTCCCGGACATGTTCGGCTTTTTGGCAATTCCCCCCGGACGGGGGTTTGATTGCCGAAAAGCTGGACATGTCCGGGAAAAACCGGACGTATGGTAACCCTAATCAGTATATCCTATTACACTCACTCCTATTGGTATAATTTTTCCATGTAGACAAGTCCTAAGACTGAAAGATCCTTGTGGCAATGTCCATTTCTTCCTCCATGTTTGGATGGTGCTCAAAAAACAATAATGTTTATAGGAGAAAAATGAATTTACCATATGTTAGGAAAAACAGATGGAAAGAATGCATAACGTTGTTATATTTCAGGAAACTGCCTTCTCTGGAAGAAAAAAAATTTGATTTATTAAGCATATATTTCCATCTGCTTTTTCTAAAATGAATTCAAGTTTACCATTGAGAATGAATTTAGATGAATCCTCCCCTCCTCCTCCATCTAATAAGCCATCCGAATTATATTTTGTATAATATGACCATTTGAACAATTAACCCTCTTCTATCATGGCAGTTATTCTAAATGTCACATACTTATAGAGATGGACAGGCTCTTTTCCCTTCATTGCTTGACATCTATTATCACCACCACAGTACTCCTCACCCACATTTCCTGCCGTTTTCCTGCTTTCCTTCACTGGTTAGCTCCCTTTTGCCTTCCTACCACTCCCCGCTTGTCCTAGGATTCCTTCTTTCCAGTTCTCCTTGGCTAACTCCCTCCTCAGTACCAAAACAGAACAGTCATTACAACTCTCATTTTTCCATGTTATATGTTTTTGCTCAAATTAAACTTTGCCCCAGGCTGAAATTGAGCCAAATTCAGCTCTGGGGTAAGCAGCCACAGCGCCAATATTGTTAATGAATATCTGCCAGTTTGTGGCATGGCTGAATTTGGGCCCTGTAAATTCTTCCACACACAGTGCCTGCTTTCGTCTCAAACGTTATGGGCATAGCTGAGCAAGCCATGGAAAAGTGTTTTTGTCAACATGTTGACTAATTCAGTTGTACAGTTCAATACAGCCATACTAATATCCTCTTGCTTTTCTGTGAATATTCATGCAATTTATTTTGTTCTTATTAACATCTGAGAAGGAGCTTTATCCAACTGAATATGGACATTTGTACACAAGTTAGTAGAGCCATGCATGAGCAAGTGTATTCACACATGATGGAGTATAACTAAGGCTGTGTCTATCTGTCATGGTGGTCACGGATTTGGTGACTTTCCGTGACCTCCATGATTGCTGCAGCAGCTGGTGCGGCTGGCTCAGGGGTTGCCCGAGTCGGGCAGCCACTGGGCCCGCAGCAGCAGCAGTTTGGGTGTGTGGGAGGGGGCTGTGGGCTGGGGTAGGTGTTGGGGTGCAGAGCAGCGCTTACCTCAAGGGGGTCTCCCTGGCTCCCACCAGCATGTCCGTGTCACTCCTAGATGGAGGGGCCAAGGGGCTCCGTGTATTGCCCGCAGCCGCAGGTGCCACCCCCACAGGCGCTGCCCCGCAGCTCCCACTGGCTGTGGTTCCCAGCCAATGGGAGCTGTGGAGCTGGCGCTTGTGGCGGGAGCAGCGCACAGAGTTCCCTGGCTGCCCCTCCGCCTAGAAGCTCCAGGGACATGCCGATCAGAGCCGGGTAGGGAGCCTGCCAGCTCTGCCATCCTTCCCCATCCAGCACCAGCAGGGGTCCCGGGCTGCACGCTGCCCCCACGCCCCCCCCCCAAGAGCACCCGCGCCCCCCCGGCCCAAGTTTTAGTTAGGGGTACACCTTTACCCCGATATAACGCGATCTGATATAACACGGGTTCGCATACAACGCAGTAGAGCTCTGACACACTGCTCTGAGCAGCGTGTTAAGGGTGCCAGGCCAGGCTGGAGGGGTTGGATAAGGGGCAGAGGGTCTCAGGGGCAGTCAGGGGCTCCCCCCCACCAGGGTCACAGGAGCTGTGGGGGGGCAATTTTGGGGGCCCCGCAGTCCCAGAGTGGCCCGGGGGATTAGCGGGGGGCCGGGAGCAGCCTGCTCCGCTTCCCTCACCCCGGCCTCAGTCGTCTCGCTCAGCGGAGGGCTCTGGGGGAAGGATCCCCCCACACTCACCTTCAGCAGTGGAAGTGGAGCAGCCCGGCCCCAGCCCGCTCCACTCCTCCAGCTCCCAGCCGCGGCACTCCGCAAGTGAGTGCAGGACCTTTCCCCACCTCCCCGACCGCCTCACCCCCCAAGCGACACGGCTGGGGCTGGGGCAAAGAAAGCAGAGCAGGCTGGGGCCCCATCACTCCGCTTCCCGCCGCCAGTGAGTGCAGCGGGCATCCTTTCCCCAACCTCCCCGCACTCACTGGCAGCAGGAAGTGGAGCAGCCCGGCCCCAGCCCACTCTACTATGCCAGCTCCCAGCTGCCGCACTCTGCTTCCCACCGCAGGTGAGTACAGAGGGGGCGTCCTTTCCCCAACCTCCCCGCACTCACCGGCGGCGGGAAGCGGAGTGCCGCGGCTGAGAGATGGCAGAGTGGAGCGGGCTGGGGCCACATTGCTCTGCTTCCTGCCGCTGCCGGTGAATGCCTGTCAGGGGGCAGGGTGTGCGGATAGCAGTTGGAGCAGTCAGGGGACAGGGAGCGGGGGAGTTGGGTAGGGGGTGGGGTCCTGGGGGTGATTAGGGACAGGGGTCTCTGGAGGGGGCGGACAGGGAACAAGGAATGGGGGGGGGGGAAGCAAGTTCGATACAACACGGTCTCACCTATAACGCGGCGAGTTTTTTTGTCTCCCGAGGACCGTGTTATATCGGGGTAGAGGTGTATATAGTAAAAGTCATGGACGGGTCACAGGCCCTGAATTTTTTTTACTGCCTGTGACCTGTCCATGACTTTTACTAAAAATACCTGTGACTAAAACGTAGCCTTAAGTGTAACTGATTGTATCAGGAGTGCTTGCCCAGTCACTCACCATATAGACATAATTGTAGCACTTGGTGGGAATATGACAAGAGAAAACGGAACACAGAGTCATCTAAACAGCTAACAAACCTGGCTTCTTGCCCCCGCCCCGCCCCCAGCAAAGAACCCAACTATTTTTAACTCTGGTGTCCATGTATGTACCCAAATGTTATGCCCTTAGTGCAGAAGAGTATAGGAAGAAATATGAAGTGTTCTAAAATTTCCAAGACTCACTTATCTCCTCTGTCTCTCTCACTTTAAAATGATCCCCACACTCACCTCTAATGACTTCTTTAGATATTATTGCTATTTATAAAGTTTGGCCATCCATTTATGGAACAGAAAATAAATAAGGTGTCTTAGTCAGTCACACAGACCAACCAACAAATAGATTGCACCATGTGTAGCTTGCCAAATACACCAAACAAATCCATAGGTCCAAATATGTTCATCAAAACTATTCCTCAAACAATTACAATGACAAATACATAAAAGTAATGACTGGTTCACAGACAGTGAACAGAAAAGAGGGTCAAAGCCAATCAACTGTTTAGTATTAATACTTCAACCAGCTCTAGTCACAGATGAAGTTTCTCCTGGACTGGAGTGGCAGATTCACAAATCTAGCAGGATTTTTGTATATGATATTTCCTTTTTATTCAAAGTTTGCAGTAGACTTTGATATTTTGTCTCTGATCCTGCAAAGAATGAGTTGCCACAAAGGTGGTTATATACTACCTTTGCATTCCCTGATCCCTGGAGCTACTGAGGGTCAAACTACCCTCAGCACAACTCAGAGCAGTTTCAAGGCTCCTGTTACTTACACTGGCTGTACCAGTCCCCTGGTGCTGTTCCATCATATTTCATCACTGGTGGCATAAAAGACAATATTTAGTAAAGGATCTGGCTTATTGCCTTTTGGGGGTTAAAATCCAAAATAATATTCTTCTCACTCCATTCACTTGCTTTTCTGTTTAACATAAAATTCTATTAGACAACATTATTGGACATCTATGTAGATGTCTCAGATGCAAAGTTCCTTCCTGAAAGATAAAAGTAAGTGCAGCAAATCCAAAAACACCATCATGCTAACTTGGTTTCCTTTGTATGGTGCTGTACTGCAAGCATTCCAAAAGAGTGATTACAGAAATAGAAGAAGACATGTAAGAAAGAGTGAGTTCAATAGAATCCTGAGAGTACAAAGAAATGCCTCAATAACTTGGGCTAAAAATCCAATCTCATTCATGAAATGACATAGTAAGATAACAGTAGTTAATCTCCACATTCAGTTACCAACAAAAGCAGTTTCAGAAGTACAGAGTTCATGTACTAATGTCTCCAACAGGTATATTATACTGAATTTTTCTGTCAAATAGTCTTATTGTGGAAAATTCCTTCCCAGTTGTTTTCCAATTTTATACCCCTTTGTTAGCAGCCAAACTGTGTTCCAGTTATTCTCCACAAACTGTAATTTCTCACTGCTACCAGTCTCTCAGACCCTCAAGGTCAAGACCTTTTTCTTAACACTTACTATGTGATTCATCTATCACAGCCCATGTCATTCCAGACAGTGTTAGCACAGCCCGATATTCTGAAGCATGTGAGGACAGTCTGAGACCTACGTCCCACTCCAACTCTGAATGCCTGCAACACCTATGACCCAGTTCTGATTCTATGTTCTTTTCCCAAATGCTGCATTCTACTCCAATGCTAAAAGTATGCTAGCCTTCTATTAATACAGACAGCGTGACTGTTATTGTTCCAGTGTTCTCTTCATATGGTCTTATACCTGTAAAGTGCTAATTTTCACAGAGTTTAGTATATGGATTACATTATTCAATCCTTCATCACTGGAATCAGTGGCAGTTTTCCCATTGATTACAATTACACAAACTTCTGTGTGAAGAATTTTGTGAGATCCTGCAGAAAATCAAAGCAGGGGTTGACGATGGTGGCAGAACCTAAAGGAGTGTTGCAGTGGGAAGGAGATTGCAATAAATGGATCAGTCAGAGGGCACTTACATTAAATTAGGAGATTCTGGGGCTGGTGACAGCTACTAAGAGGAGAAGACCTGAGGTCTAAGATTCTGCAAGTTTGGACATTTCCATTTATTGCAGAACATCATAACCCAGACTTAGCAGATTCACAATTCTTTTTCTACTTCTGGCCATCTGTACTACTTTCAAAAACAATGCCATAAGCCCAAACCTATATCACCTAAGACCAGGAGTTCTCAAACTTCATTGCATTGCAACCCTCTTTTGAAAACAAAAATTACTACATGACTCCAGGAGGGGAGACTGAAACCTGAGCCTGCCCGAGCCCTGCCAACCCGGGTGGGGGGGCCAAAACCCAAGCCCCACCTCCCTGGGTGGGGAGGTGGGGGCAAAGCTGAAGCCCTTGGGCCTGTAACCTGAGCCCTACCACCCAGGGCAGAAGCCCTTGGGCTTCAGCTTCAGCGCTGGGTGGCAGGGCTCAGCCTTTGGCCCCATGCAGTGGGGCTCGTGCTTCAGCAAGTCTAACGCCAGCCCTGGTGACCCCATTAAAATGGGATAGCTGGAGTGATTATGCCACCCAACAGGCAGTCTATTTTGCAGCTGGGTGGGAAGGTGCTGCAAGCAGCACATCAGCTGTGTGCCAACTAAGAGCTCCGCTACTCTGAGGCAATCCTCAACTTTCCGGATCTAACTACTTTCCAGCCATGCAAAGTGGCCAGAGCATCACAAGCATCTAGCTTCCAGTGTTTGGCCAGTTTTAGTCGCTAATTTTAGGCTGTGCTGTTAGCAATTTCTATAGCTAAGATTGAAAACAGGAATTTATCATTAGGCAGTTACTTACAACTTTGCCAAACAAACCATTCAGGCTGAAATTTTCCATGCTGTCTGCCTCAGGCTGAACTTTTTTGGAAAGCTTCAGCTAAAGTAGTCCAGCCACATCTTTGCCCATGTTAAAAAAAACTCTTACAACTGTTTCACTGAGAAGCTTTAGTGCCTCAATGCTTTGGAGCAGGAATTTGAAATTTGGCAGCAGTGCACCCTGATGTCTGGGGTGTGCCTTCTGCAGAAAAAGTGGTATGTGATCATGTAATTAAAGACTGTCATAATTCATACGAACAAGGAAGGTAACCTTAACTTTTGAATTTTCTAACTTTTGAGCGCTTGACTTTGCAATGTTAGTATTCTTTTAAGAAAGGTTTTTAAAATGTAATTAAAATAATGTGCCAAATTTAGGCCTGGTGTAATGAGCTTCAACTCCACTGAGGGCCAATGAAGTCTCACTCACATTTTCCAGGTCTGAGTTTGATTCATTATGTTGTCTACCATATGTCAGGCTCACCAAACAACAAAAACTACACACACACACACACACACACACATACCCCTCCCCTGCCCAAACTTCACTTCTGAAAAACAGCAACTTAAAAAGCTAATTTATGAAAAATTCAAAAAGCTAGGGGAAAGACATTGCATGGCATTATGCTCATTTCTGGGGAAACAGTAGTGTTGACTAGGGTAAGTCTCTTTTTGTTTTGTTGCCCCCTGATACGCCACTGTGTGTAGTCATTTTGACATTGACTATCTTGTAGACAGTAGAGTCCAATATGCAGATGCCACTATCATCTAAAACCAGAGTTGGCCTTAATATGCCCACAAAGCCACATTGGCATTCTCAACTTCTGGGGAGATTAAAATAAAAATGGAAAATCCCAACTTGAATTTAAATATAAAAAAGGAATGTTAGCCCTTTTCCTTGAAAGGATAGCTTGCCAGCTGCCCTATTTTCACTAATAAGACTGTGTTTTGAAGACTTTTAAAAGCATTCCAATTTTCCTGCAATGTATTTCCTACTTCCTTTCCAAAAGACAAACAAAACACAACCACAAAGTCTCCCTTCAATTCCCCACTGGAAACTCACAGATTATATTGTCACTAAACTCTGCATTTATCCAGTTTTCCGAAGTTTGTTGGGGGGGAGAAGGGAGATCAAAGACTAATGTGCATTCCTGAGGATAAACTTCCCCTTTCAAGTAAAGTATGATTTACATAAAGAATTGTAATTAGAAAAACTCCAGAATTTGCAGCACTCCCTTGAGACATCAGTTTTAGGGCTTAGATGGGCTCCTCTGAACACAGACAGGCTCCAATGTCCAATCTATTTTGTTCATATTCTCTCAGGACCTTTTAGAAAGTGTCACTGATTCCTTCATGTCTCTCTCTGATGTACAACACTGATAACCATTTCAAGGGAGATTACAAATAAGGCAGGCTGGGTTAGAGAGACATTTCTTAGAAGCAGCAACTGAGAAGGGGCAGAACAACATAAAAGGTAACTTCTGCGTCAAAAATCATCCAAAACTCTGGAGAATTAGTATGTAGTTTCAAGTGAGACAGAGCCCCTGTGAACACTGACTCCTAATTCTCATTCAGTTACACCACTGTAGCTCTACTGGCTTCATTGGAGTTACACTTGATGTACACCAAAGTAAGTGAAATGAATATCAGTACTATAATACACAGTCCTTTCACCAAATTAACAATATTTAACATTGAATTGGACTTTCGTATTCATTTTCATTTATAGCTCCAGTCTTCATACTTCTTCCCAGAAACTCATATTTATGTTACTTGGAGATTTTAATGCCAACAAAAGGATTTCTTAAGTAACCTAATCTCTTTATGTCTATCTAGAGTTCAAATATTCGGCTGAGTTTTAACAACTGTTAAAGTAAGAACAATAGCAACCTGTAAATCTCCACAGAGAAATGGGAAGGTCACACACAGGCAGCTTTCATTAGTAAGGCTTTGTCTACACTTAAAACTTAGGTTGACATAGCTACAGCACTCAGGGGTGCAAAATAAAAAAAAATCTACACCCCCTGAGCACTATAGCTATGTCAACCAAACCCCTGGTATAGACCCAACTGGGTTGACAGAAAAATGCTTCTGTTGACCTGGCTACTGCCGCTCCAGGAGGTGAAATCGATACAGTGATGGAAAAATCCTTTCTGTCACTACAGTCTGGATCTGCACTACAGGGTTACAGCAGCATAGCTACAGAACCATAGCTATGGTGCTGTGGCGCTGTATCACCCATAGTCTAGACATAGCCTGAGTCTCCGTGTTCCAAATAAAATGGGAAAACTCTGAAATTCAGAGTGCACCAGGCTGTGCTTCCCAGATAGGAAAGACTTTAATAAACATCTTTCCCATCCCTAATGAAATTTCAGCTTAAAAATATCCTCATAATGCTCACTGATTATAATTAAGAAAATAATCAAAACCCAAATTCAATTGCTTTGCTTCTAGAGGTTGTAGCAACAATAAATTGTCAAATTAGTCAATTTTTAATGTCAATCTGGTGACCAGAAAAAGATGACTTCATACTGCATTGCAGAGCCCAGACTGTGAAAACAAAAGCACTATTTCCATTCTGCTCTTTAACAATCAGCCGCATTAGCCATTTGCATTACTTACACTACTAACAGCTCTTCTTTTTGGGCAGCATAATGCTTGCTTATAAATATTAATGAAGTTACATACAGCAGATTAACTGTACATAGAGAGAAATAACTGAAAATATAGTCAAGGAATCTTTCCCTTGAATCATTCATACTAGTCAAATGCCAACAAAATATTAATTGTCCTTTATAGTGCCACAGATGCAATAGAAACACAGGCTCTCTTCACGCAGTCTCTCTGGTCCTTATTTAGGAGAATGTTTGATTACAGCCAGTCCTGGATGGTACCCTGGACAAAGGGCTTTTTTCAGCCCTATTCCACCCTCAACTTGAGTCAAAGAAAAGTAATCTTTTCCTACTCCTTTCTTGGGTCCAACTTTCACAATCTCTTAGATAATATCTGCCTTCCTCTCTGGCTGGCTAGGTAGAGAGCTTGTCTCCTTACCAGTATGCTTCTTCCTACTACCTGTACTTTGGAGATGGGCTTCCCGAGTATGGAGAGTTTCTAGCCAGATAGCTTACTTCTGCAATAGATCCCCTCTCAGTTACGGGAAATATCAACTGCTCTCTCCCCCAAATAATTATTACTTCCGCAACCGGTTATTCTGTTTATACCTAAAAACATCAGATGTTTGGTCATATAGGAAGATTTTAACAGCATGAAAGGGGCAATGTGAAGATAATGGACTATACTGTGAACTCTGTTTCAGCTGTGTTAAACTGCAGTAACCCCACGGAAGTAAATTTACAATCACTTTAACTAAGATCTGAATCTGACTTAGAAGGTCTTTTCACAGGAGCTGAGAGGATAAAATGAAAAATAAATGTAGCACAGCTTCTGCTAAGAGCCATGAAAATTAAGTTTTCACCCACAATTTCTATTTGAGAGCCCAATAAACCAGCACCATCCTTGCCTTTCTTTATTAATGTGGCACTGGAGATTGAGAGCATCCCATTGTCAGGTCCACAGTATCCATCCCTCCATTGTGAATGTAAATTTATTTTAGTGAGTGTAACAAAATGTATTTATTGTTAGAACTAAAATCTCCTTCTGAATAACAAAAGACTCTATATATGGCCCAATAGATTGCCTGAGCTATTCTACAGATAGCCCAGAGAGTAAAATCATTTTAAATGGCATAAAAACGACACCTGTTATAATATGGGGTTCTGATTGCAAGGACACAAAATACATTTTTTTAAAACAATACCAAGAGATTTCGGGATTGTCATACCATGGGCCCTAAAAGTATCCTTGCAGATACTGAAAAAATACACGAGTTATGCAACTATCAAAAACAACTAAAAATGAAAAGGTTAAATTGATATTGAAAATGTGTCTTGATATTGCAGCACTAATATGAAACCGTCAATAATAGAAAGGGGACAGTTATATGAAACCTTCTATATTATTTTGAAATGTTTCTTGTAGTGATATACTAAAGGGTCGATCTTATCATTACTTCAAGGGGAAGTGAATTAGAAATACAAGGTTTCAATACTGCCTTCTAGATTCAAACATTTATTTATATTGTACCTATCACCATGTGGCTATATTTTACATAAAATTAAAACAAATGACTGTCGTCAGCCTGAAATCTTATATGCTGTGTTCAGGGGTGAAAGTAACCCAGTATGGGCACATACGCAGCCCACGTTAAAGCGCCACTGACGGGGGTGGGGGCACAAAAGGGGCAGCAATGTTAAAGCACTGCCGAGGCAAAGGACCTTTAAATTGCCGCTGGAGCCCCAGGCGTCGCGGATGGGCTGGCTGGGGGACGTTGACCGCCCCAACCCCGCCCCTTCTGCCTGAGGCCCCACCCCTTTCAGGGGCCGGAGCCCGCCCCCGTACCACTAAGTGTTCAATGTTACTTTCACCGCGGCTGTGTTTCACTGCAGATTTATTTAGATGGTAAGTTCCTCAGGATAGGGATCTTGTATATTCTGTATATGGGCCAGGTCTTCCAGCCCTGTCTACACTTTCAAGGCTTTCTGTTGTCTACCCCCACCCTAGTTTTAACTTCCCTCTCAGTTTCAAAATGTCAGTTCCCAACTCCAGTCAGGCCAATTTCTATTGACCGCTTGTTAAATTTTCAAATAAGCACCTTTATGTGTTCTCCCGTGCTGCCCTAAGTCTTGGGAGGAGCTCAATTATCCTCCTTCAAATCCCTCCTTAAAAACTATCCTTTGCTGTGATGCTTACCAAAGAAAAAAAATTGACACCGGTTGGGCCACTGCTGCACAGAGATGACACTGTCTATCATGCTGACCAATACTGTCTCATTATGATCTTGTATGATCCCATCTGATTTTCAGTATGTTGTTGATTGTCTTATATGTAAGGCTATGTTTTAGTCATGGGTATTTTAAGTAAAAGTCATGGACAGGTCACGGGCCATAAACAAAAATTCATGGAGTCCATGACCTGTCCGTCCATGACTTTTACTAAAAATACCTGCCATGACTAAAACTTGGGGGGGAGGGATATGGGGGTACTCGGGGGGGGCAGTCTGGGGGCACCATGAGTGCTGGGGGAGGTGACCTGGGACCCGATCTGGGACCCCGCTGTTACTGGGGGAGGGGCGGTTGGCGGGGCTGGCAGAGGCTTCCTACCAGGCTCCGCGTCCCTGCAGTTCCTAGGCAGCGGAGGCAGGGGTCAGGACAAGAGCTCCTCCACTGCACCTGCCACAAGCGCCAACTGCCACAGCTCCCATTGGCCGGGAACCCCACACTCCAAGTAAGCACTCCCCACACTTTCCAAACCCCTGCCCCAACCCCCTCCCACACACCCAAACTGCTGATACTGGCCCAGCGGAAGTCACAGAAAGTCACAGAATCTGTGACCTCTGGGACAGGTCTGTATGCTTTTTGGAACAGGGACCACCTTTTTGTTCTGCTTGTAAAGTGCCTAATCCAATGGGGTCCCAGCCCATGACTAGAGCTCCCGGACACTCTGGTAATACAAATAACAATCACTCTATGTTACCCAAGCATTGCAAAGCCACCCTAGCAGGGTATCTGGAAATTCCTCTGGTGTAGAGAAATCCTTGGATAGTGTGAAGTGAGCATAACCATCTCTGTATCATCTGACCTTGGTCACTCTGAGTATTCTAGGCATGTTGAGGGTAAAGTAGGGATGTAGCCAGAGGGCACTGCAATCTGGTGACTCCTAGCAGACAGGCAGGTGGTTTGTATTGGCCTTCAGGGTACTCTAAAATCACCCTTGGAGCTCAATCAGCCACTGTACAGCTCCAAGATTCAGGAAATGAAAAGGTGGCTTGGCATCATCTTTCCCTCCATCCCACCAGCCTCCTGCACCAAAGACAACTCAGCCAGACCCAGGAACCAAGACCTATATGGGCCAAGTATCATGGACAGCTATAGTTCTATATAAATAATAATGTTCTACAACCACATTACAACTAATCCTTAAAAACAGAGGGCTTGTCATGGAATTTCTGACATAGCATGCCACTGTTGTCAAGGTTATAATCCTGAAAGGGCACAGCTTTCTGGTAACTAGGTTTGTGAGGCATCTTCTTTTCCTCCCTAATTGGTCTTTGTACCTCCTTCACAAGATTAACAATGCTGGAATGATGAGTAAATTGTAGGACAAAAGTATACTTAAGGGAAAAAAGTGTATTAAGAAGAGGTTAATGGGCCAAATTCCCACCTGGCGTAAAGCCACTGAAGTCAAGGGAGTCATACCAAGACTGAATTTGGCTCAATATGAGTAGACAAATGTATTGTTCATATAATTTGATTTTCTAATCTTATTTTTCCAGATTTCCACTTTCTTGTGCTATCTGACATTAATATCATCCACTAGCTATAGTGGAAAAGTAGTAAGACTGAAGATTTTCATACAGAGGAAACCCTGACAATGATGAGCCACTCACACATGCCATTGTTGGAACAATTGCTCTGAGAACTGACTTTTCAGGGACAAGCAAATTCTCTGTAAGTGGGAGAAGGGAACAATCAAATTGCTTGTCAAATAGATACCAAAACTAAGAAAATGATCTTGAAATCATGCCATGCTGAGCCACTGGACTAACCGCCATTGGTTTTAAACTGTACAGGTAAAAACAAAACAAAAAAACAACAACTTTCCTTAATCTAATGTCTCTACCTGCATCTAAAGTTTAGTGTAATATATTGGGCAAAACAAATTAAAAAGGCATGAACACTTTTTCTGCAACAATTCTCATCAGCAGTACAGTAGTACGACCTCTGGTGTGTAAAGAGAAATAATTTATGTAAAGGAAAAAGCTAACAATTCCAGACATTGCTTGTTTAGAGGTTAATCCATCAACCGCAGAGCACAAACATTTTTCTGCTCATTAAATGCACAAAGAACCTCCTATCTGAAATAATAATCATCATCAGAATTAACAGACAATTCTATTCAATATTACCTTCATATTGAGTTTTATTTCCTGCCTTTCCCCTTGGAACAGCATGCAGGAAAAAAAATATCTTAGTGGCTTCTAAGGCTTATGTATCATTTATGTATAATTTTACAAAGCAGGATACAAGAAAATTCTTTTGTATAAGACTCCTTTAAATGAGTATGCATCTTTATTTTTTTAACTGCACATGTATTATTACAGAGCTCACTTTTTTGTCTAACCCTGTTTTGTATGCAGCATGTGAGAGAAAATACAGATTCTAATTTGCAGACACTTATTTTCAATTTCATTCAGAGGCATTCTTTTCCTCCATCAGCATTTCTGGATTCATTAGAGTATCTAATGGAATGGAAAACAAAAGATGATGACTATTAAAACTACAAAAAGCCTGTGTGACCTCTTTTAGAGAACTACGTATATGGTGTTTTGCAAATGAGCTTTACAAAATCATTTTTATGTTAAGACTTCATAATAATTTTATTAAAAAGTGTAAACTTTATTAATATGGAGTTACCAGCATTTTTGTAGAACAGTTTAATTCCCAACAAGCACACATACAGGATTTGTGGTTAATAATTTAATTGTTACTGAGTAACTTTTGAATGAAGAGTATTTATTGGAATTTTTCATGGACCAGATCCTCAAGGCAAGCCCTTCTGTGCCCAGCACACCTCAGAAGGGATGTTTGCATAAAGAGGGCTTTATGCTTTATTTCTACTCTGCGCTGATTATGCCTCAACTGGAGTATTGTGTCCAGTTCTGGGCACCACATTTCAGGAGAGATGTGAACAAATTGGAGAAAGTACAGAGAAAAGCAATAAAAATGATTAAAGGTCTAGAAAACATGATCTATGAGGGAAGATTGAAATAATTGGATTTGTTTAGTCTGGAGAAGAGAAGATGGCTGAGGGGGGGGGAAATGATAACAGTTTTCATGTACATAAGATTGTTACAAGGAGCTGAGAGAAAAATTGATCTCTTTAACCTCTGAGGATAAGACAAGAAGCAATGGGCTTAAATTGCAGCAAGGGCAGTTTAGATTGGACATTAGGAAAAACTTCCTGTCTGGGTTGTTAAGCACTGGAATAAATTGCCTAGGGAGATTGTGGGATCTCCGTCATTGGAAATTTTTAAAAGCGTGTTAGGCAAACACCTGTCAGGGATGGTCTAGATAATACTTAGTCCTGCCTTGAGTGAAGGGGACTCGTCTAGAAGATCCCTTCCAGTCCTGTAATTCTATGCTCTCCCTACCCTGGGAAAAAAATCCTGAGACACAATATAGAGGAAACTCAGGGCTTCTTTAAGTTGTGCCAAACTGCCCATAACCCCAAGGGGCTGTTTGAGCAGCCGAGGATTGCTGGAGAGTTCCTGTCCCCTACTACCCAACCACCCCCACTACTCCATATTGTTGCCTATTAACTTACACATTTCAAATTCTAACTTGTCCATCTGTTTTATAACAGTCAAATTTTCTTGGCTCCAGAAATACTCTAGTCTTCCATATCACTGCTGCCATATCATCGTTATAACATTTTCTAGTTTTCTTATTCCTCATTGGTTTACATTTCTACTAAAGAAAGCATACAAGTAAAAACTCAAGGCAGAATGATTACCACTATAGGCTTGATTCTCTTTTCACACTGGTTTATACACCAGGGCAATTGCACTGATATCAATGGAGCTATACCTGATTTTTACACCAGTGGGAGATCAGAACCAGACCCTAGAACCCAATCCTGGTCCCTTTTGTGACCTTCCACTGCCTATTTCCACTGTGCCAGGCGGGGTGAAAGTAACTTAATGGAGTTACTGGTACACAGGGCGGCCGGGGTCCTGGGCAAGGTGGGGGGGTGGGGCTCCGGCCGCTGGTGCGGTAGCCAGGAGCCCCGGGCCCTTTTAAATCGCCAGGCCCTGGGGCAACTGTCCCTTTTGCCCCTCCCTTCCCACCCACCCCCAATCAGCGACCCTGCCGGTACAGTCAGCTGTGTACTGGCTTTCTTACCAGTATGCTGGACCAGACCGGACCGGCTTCAGGCACCAGAGGTGAAAGTGACACCATCTCAGTTCTTTTGCTTTGGGGGCCTGCAATGCTCCTAGAATTTAGACATAGGGCCAAGATTTCCTAGGTATGGAAATGCTGCCAGTATTTATAATTCCAAGCCCTATTTTTACCAAAGTAGTTGGAAACCCAATAATGTCTATGATATATATAGTTCTGTGCTACAAACCTTCAAACACAGACTGAATGTTTTCCAAAAGTGCAAGTGCATTAGCATCATTGAATCTTAGTGGCAGAAGTGTTAACACTGTAAGCCCTTATCTGTAGCGTTGGGTGAGGTCAGGGGCAGCTCTAGCTTTTTTGCCGCCCCAAGCACGGCAGGCAGGCTGCCTTTGATGGCATGCCTGTGGGAGGTCCACCGGCCCCGCGGCTTCGGCGTACCCGCCGCCGAATTGCCGCCGAATCCGCGGGACCAGCAGACCTCCCGCAAGCAAGCCGCCAAAGGCTGCCTGACTGCTGCCCTCGCAGGACCGGCAGGGCGCCCCCTCCCCCCCCCGCCACGCGCTTGGAGCGCTGGTGCCTGAAGCCGCCACTGGGTGAGGTTGTATTTAATTGAGGTATTGTATTGCTGAGTCTTTCCTTGGGCTGCCACCTTGACATGGTGGAGAAGCTTGTGTATACTTAAGACCCTAAGAGCGATGCCGTTGGGAGTCCTGTACTCCTGGTAGGGTGACTCCTGGCGGTAAGATGGAAGGCGAGGTACCAGACAAAGTGCAGCCCAACCCAACCCAGTGTAAGACCTCAATGGCAGAACAGCCAGATGAAGCAGGATCACCTCTCAGTGGCAACTATTGAGGCATTGCCCTCCTCTCCATTGCTGGGAAGATTCTTGCTAGAATCTTACTGAATCACCTGCTCCTTGTTGCAGAGGAAGTACTTCCAGAGTCCCAGTGTGGCTTCAGACCATTACGAGGCACCACCAACATGATTTTAACAGCAAGGCAGATCCAGGAAAAATGCCAAGAACAAGACCTGGAGCTGTATATGGCCTTTATCGGTCTGACCAAAGCCTTCAACTGTGTCAACCATGAGGCTCTGTGGAGAATCATATCAAAGTTTGGCTGCCTAAGCAAATTTATCACCATTGTAAGCCTTCTCCATGACCAGATGACTGCCTCCATCCTGTGCAGTGGCTCTACCTCTGAGCCCTTTGTCATCTGAACTGGTGTAAAACAAGGCTGTGTACTGGCACCCACCCTTTTTTCCATTTTCTTAGCAGCTATGAAAACATTAATCCAAGACCGTCTACCACAGGGCATTGGCATCCAATATCAGACTGATAGCAACCTCTTCAACCTTTCTCATCTCCATGTCTAAACTAAAGTAATATTGGCAACAATTACTGAATTCCAGTATGCAGTTGATTGTGCTGTAGTTACACACTCAAAGGAGGATCTACAAACAGCCCTTAATTGCTTCTCTGAAGCTTACAAAAGCCTAGAGCTAACTCTGAACAGCAGCAAAAGAAAAGTTCTCCACCAGCCAGTCCCCGGTCAATTGTCAGACCCAGCAAGGAAGATCTACATTGACAAAGAAGGACTGGAAAATGTAGAATACTTTGCCTATCTTGGCAGCCATCTCTCAAAGAGAGCAGACATACATGTCAAGATTCAGCACAGAATCTGCTGCACCAGCCTTGCCTTTGGCAGACTGTCTCGCCAGATGTTCAACAATCATAACATCAGAACACATACTAGACTCCTCTGCGGCTGTGAGACTTGGGTGACCTATAGAAAACACCTGAAAAATCAGCACCAGCACCAGTACTTTCTTCAGAAGATCCTCAGCATAAAGTGGGAGAATCGTCACAATAATATCAGTATCCTCACAGAGGCCATCTTCAGTGTTGATGCCCTGATTATCCAGCATCAGCTGAGGTGGAGCGAACACAGTGTGCGCATGCTTGATATATGCTTAGCAAAACAACTGCTGTACGCCCATCTCACCAAAGGAGAAAAGAAACGGGAAGGCCAAAAGAAATGCTTTAAAGACACCCTCAAGATAAACATCAAGAGAGGTGGCATTGACACCACACACTGCGGGAGAGCAGGATAGGAATAACTGGTGAAGACTTGTCAGAGAGGGAATATCCACTTTGGAGGAAAATCGCCTTGCCCTGATCACAGAAAAACACCAGAAAAGAAAGGAACGACAACTGTCATGCAGCAATCGTGGCCCAACCCTGTCTTCCAACACCACCCGAAATGTCTGCCAACAAGACTGTGGCTCAAGGATCGGACTTCTCAGTCACCAAAGGACCCATGAAAAATAAAACCTGTGAAAGAGATCATCCTCGACCTTGAGGAATCACTGATGATGACTGCTGAGCTCTAGTTCTTCAATGACTTTTGTACAATGCTCTTTGAATACTTGGCGTCTCTCTCTGCTATGACAATCAGAACTTTTATGTTCAGGGTGTACAACAAATTTCCAGCAATCACATTAGACTTCCCTGGTAAAATATGTGCTTCAGGCTATGGAATGTTCTTGGGGTCTCAGGTCTAATCCCTTTAGGCTTCAGAATGCTTGTGCCCTTGGCCTTCCTGTTACTACAGTCAAAGTTTGGCCAGGTCTACACTTGGTATAAAATAACTATGCTGGCAAAGCTTTCCAACAAAGCACTCCTAGCGTGGACAGAACTTATACTGGCAAAACTGTACTTTTGCTGGTGTACCTTATTTTCCCCTCTCCAAGTGAAATAAACTACCCAAGAAAAAAGGGGGGAAAACCTCACCATTTTTTTCTGGTTTAATTGTGTCTACATTAGAGGCTTTTTCTGACCAACAGCTATGTTGGTCACAAATCACACCTCAGCCTACCCTTGACTGACTTAGCTATGCTGGCAGAAGTTTGTAATGTAAACCTCGCCAAATTCTCCAGCTTAGTAACAATCATTTTGGCAGAAACCCTGACTTTAGAGCCTCATCTATGATATTTCTCAGTCTTCAGACTCATTGCCATGCACTGAATATGTTCATCTCTTAGCATTCTATACAAATCCTCCAACATCAAATCATACCTGGAAAGACAATAGTTGCAAAATAGTGATTAAAAGGTATTTACTTACATAAACTATATTATAAGCATTTTATTCCCACAGGACAATGTGCTCCATATGGGAAAGTAATGAGAATGCCTTTCTTTGTACATCAGAGAAATAGCTCAATATAATTCAAGTATACAGCTAATGACAAAAACAGCTCCTACTGCATCATTTTCAGCTACAGGTTCCATATAATATATGCTAACAACAAACTCAGTTAATTGTAATCAACATGCATGCTACATCAATTCAGCTCAGATGTATTCTTTGTCCATTCAGCCTTCTAGCTGTTTTGACAAATGTCTTCAAACAAAGAGCTTGAATGAGATAATTAGAAATTATGCTAAATGCTATTTTCCTCAATACTTATGCCTCTTTACATCTGTAATAACCGTATACACTAGATAAAGTAACAACTGATCACGTTAAGTCACAAAAAATATGTGCACAAAGAGAAGAAAATTCATAATTAAGACAGAAACTTTCAGTTCACTCCATCATGCCTAGACATGACAATACACTGAATGTGTCTAGTTAACCACTGTCTAGAAATCCAAGTTGCACCACAATATTCAGTGGGGATGGAAAAGGGTTTCCGTTTTGGGGCCATATTCTAACCTCAGCCTCTATGCTGTACTTGAATTTATATCAATGGAAGTTGTATGCAAGGTATTACCAGACTCTCTCTCCATTAAGCTATTTTTCTGCAGAATGACATTCTATAACTATACCCATATGTAGTAACCAGAACTCTCATATAGATATGTGACAGTTTGAAGGTCTGATATTATGAATTCATAGTTAAAGTTGTGCATTGAAAGCAGGGATTCAACTTCTGTTTTGTATGAACAGTAAAATTTGTCCTACCAAGATTCAAAACACTTACTCTTTGAGTACCATATGAATTTTCTGGTTAAATATGTTAACCAGTTTGAGTTAAACGGTCCTTTAAGAAATCTGACTATTAGTCTTTTCTGTGTTCCAAATGACCTTAATTTGGAACAGACACTTCATATTTTCCATATAGTTAAAATAATTTAAATCTTGCATAGTCTAAATATGAAGAAATTAGAGTGTCATTACACTAAGTTATTACTAATTATTGTATGTAATTGCTGTGGCCAAGAAAAATGAGACTTAACAATCAACTCAATGGCATTTCTGTTTAAAAGTTGTTTTACAAATAGAAAAAGTTGCATCTGAAGAATTCAAAAATTTCAGGGAATGTTCTAGGAATCAATAAGAAAACCCCTATTGATATGCTGACAATTAGAAAACCAAAACACCAGAAAAACCTGATTTCCTCACAGTACCCACTTGGTACTGCAAGCAGAGAACCATTGCAACATCGATAGTAATTCATCCAGTCATCACTCATTCCCTCCAGTTCATTTGTGTGATTCAATCCCATTGATTGAAATGAATCAGCAAATGAGTTGTGGGTCAGGACTGAAGCACTTTGACAGAGTTGGGGAGAGCTGGGGTTCAGGACTAGAATAATGAGGGCCATTTCAGATCAGGAGCTATATTAGCTGAGTAGGAGCAAGGCTAGGAATTTGCATCATGTGTCCCTCCTTGCTACTCCTGATTCAGGCAAGATCATTGCCCAGCAAAATCTGTTTTAGTTAATGTAAACAGCACTAATTTGGGGCTCAGGCAGAGAGATCCCTCCACCTACAGCACCAAATGGGTACTGTCAAGGGGAGAGATAACAAGGGTGCAGAGTTACAGTTTAAAGTGAAGGTTAGTGTTACTGGGGGAGTGATGGATGATTGGCTGAGATACTTCATACTACGAACAATTGATCACCATCCTCTTTGTAATAACCCTTAACATATTTGAAGATTTACCAGGTCCCACCTACCCCTTGCTCTCCCCCCCCCCCCGTTTTCTTTTCCCAAGACTAGATATGCACACTTTTTAAAAGAAACAACCACCTTTCCTCATAGGTCAATTTTGTCAACCTTTTATAATTTTTTTGTTCTCCTCTGGACTCTCTCCAATTTTTCCACATCTTTCTTAAAGTGTGGCTCTGAGAGCAGGACACAGTGCTCCAGGTGTGGCCTCAACAGTGCTGAGTAGAGTGGAACAGTTACTTCCCATGTCTTGCATACAACACATCTGTTAATGTACTCCGAAATATCAGCCTTTTTCACAACTGCATCACATTGTAGACTCATATTCAATATTGTGACTCAATTTGGACTCATAACCCCAGATCCTTTTCTTGCAGTGCTACTGCATAGCCAGCTATTCCCCATTTTGAATTTGTGCATCTGATTTTTTTTCCTCAATGTTGTACTTTACACTTGATTTAATTTCATCTTGTTGATATCAAATCAATTCTCCAGTTTGTCAAGTGTGTTTTGTATTCTAATTTCATCCTCAAAAGTGCTGGCAACCCCCTCCCACTTGGCATCATCAACATTTTATAAGCATATTCTTTAGGCCAGGGGTGGCCAACCTGTGGCTCCGGAGCCACATGCAGCTAGCTCTTCAGAAGTTAATATGCGGCTCCTTGTATAGGCACAGACTCCGGGGCTGAAGCTACAGGCGACAACTTTCCAATGTGCCGGGGGGGTGCTCACTGCTCAGCCCCTGGCTCTGCCACAGGCCCTGCCCCCATCCACCCGTTCTTGCCCCCTCCCTTGAGCCTGCCGTGCCCTCGCTCCTCCCCCCAGAGCCTCCGGCATGCCATGAAACAGCTGATCAGGAGGTGCCGGGAGGGAGGGAGAGGCGCTGACTGGCAGGGCTGCCAGTGGGTGGGAGGTGCTGGGAGCGGGAGCTGATGGGGGGCTGCTGATGTATTACTGTGGCTCTTTGGCAATGTATATTGGTAAATTCTGGCTCCTTCTCAGGCTCAGGTTGGCCACCCCTGATCTAGGCCATTATCCAAATCATTAATGAATATATTGAATAATACCAGACCCAGGACAGGTCCCTGCAGGCTCCCATCAGATATGAACTCCCAGTTTGACAGCAAGCCATTGACAACCTCCTCTCAGTATGTCTTTTTTCCAACCAGCTGTGCACCCACCATATAGTAATTTCATCCACAACACATTTCCTCAGTTTACTTTTTGCTTATGAGAATGTCACATGGCACTGTGTCAAAAGCCTCACTAAAATCAAGGTGTGTCACATCTGCTGCTTTCTCCCAGCCCACTAGATTAGTAACCCTGTCAAAAAAAGGAAATGAGGTTGGTTTCATCTGATTTGTTCTTGACAACTACATGTTGGCTATTGTATCACCCCTATTATCCTCTAGGTTCTTATGAACATACTATGTAATAACTTGTTCCAGTATCTTTCCAGGTATCGAAGTTAGGCTGACTTGTCTGTAATTGCCTGGGTCCACTTTGTTCCCCTTTTTAAAGATATGTACTATGCATGCCCTTCGCCAGTTCTCCTGGATATCAAACAGTAAAATTGCAGCACCCTGGTTCTCAGAATATTTAAATAAATAAAATAATGAGATTTTACAAATGTATAAGGAATTTGTTTTCCTTTCACTGTGATGCTTTCACACGTGGCTCAGTCCAGGCAGTGTGTACAACAGGGGTAGGCAACCTATGGCACACGTGCCAAAGGCGGCACACAAGCTGATTTTCAGTGGCACTTACACTGCCCGGGTTCTGGCCACAGGTCCGGGGGCTCTGCATTTTAATTTAAGTTTAAATGAAGCTTCTTAAACATTTTTAAAACCTTATTTACTTTACATACAACAATGGTTTAGTTATATATTATAGACTTAGAGAAAGAAACCTTCTAAAAATGTTAAAATATATTACTGGCATGTGAAACCTTAAATTAGAGTGAATAAATAAGACTCGGCACACCACTTCTGAAAGGTTGCCGACCCCTGGTGTACACCTTCAACTCCCACTGACATCTAACATGAATTGCCAGTGCTCAGCATCTTGCAGGAATTGAACCCACAGTAACAAAAACAGCGTGGTTTTACAGGTGGAAGCATACAGGGGAAAAAAGTGTTAAAATGATAAGCACCTTCTAAAAACGTTTCTTCCCCATCCCAATACATGGTGGTGTGTAGTGCTTGATAAGAAAGGTTTTTATTAGCAATTGTATTGGATAATCTTCATAACATTAAGAATCTCCAACTATTTCATGAGGAGTTGAGGACCACACAAGATCAGGGCCTGAGTAATGTAGCCATCCCACACTTGTGCCAATAAAACTGTTACAGACGCCCCCCCCCCAACTTACACAATCGTTCCATTCCAGAAAGCCTTGCGTAACTCAAATTTTGCGTAAGTCGGAAATGTGTACCCGTACGTTACGCAAAAATTTCCGTAACTCGAAAATCCTATTTCTAGCTTATGGAATTTTTTCCGTAAGTGCGAATTTGCATAAGTAAGGTCTTGCATAACCCAGGGAGCGTCTGTACATACCACCATCTCTCTCTATTAGACGAAGGTTTCTAACCATCAGAGGGGTGAAATTTTGGAACAGCCTTCCGAGGGAAACAGTGGGGGCAAAAGACCTCTCTGGCTTTAAGATTAAGCTTGATAGGTTTATGGAGGGGATGGTTTGATGGGATAAAGTGATTTTAGTCAATAGGTCAATAACGTGCCATGATGGGATATTAAAAGTTACTACAGAGAACTTTTTCCAGAGGGTCTGGCTAGAGAATCTTGCCCACATGCTCGGGGTTCAGCTGATCGCCATATTTGGGGTCGGGAAGGAATTTTCCTCCAGGGTAGACTGGCAGAGGCCCTGGAGGTTTTTCGCCTTCCTCCGCAGCATGGGGCAGGGGTCGCTTGCTGGAGGATTCTCAGCGATTTGAAGTCTTTAAATCATGATTTGGGGACTTCAACAGCTGAGTCAAGGGAGAGAATTCTTCCAGGAGTGGGTGGGTCAGCTTTTGTGGCCCGCATCATGCGGGAGGTCAGACTAGATGATCATAATGGTCCCTTCTGACCTTAGAGTCTATGAGATAATAGCGAGCTACATATTTTTATATAAACAAACATTCCTGTTATCTACACGTAATTGGATCCTTTGGGAACTATATACATTAAAATGTATCTGAATTTGAAATTATTAACAGATATTCATGACAATGTATATCATAAAGGTTATGTACTGTGAATGGATCTACTCAATAATGCATTTAGGTCATGTATCCGTGATATAACACAGAATGTACTGCTTTCATTTAATGTGCACTCACATTGCATACGGAAGGAAGCAAAGAATGCAAGATAAAAATTACACCAAGAATTTGCTATAGATGGAGCTCAGCTACATAGCAGGGGGAGTCAATTATTTTTTGTCAAGGTCCATTTCTTGGTGAAGGTATAGTCAAGATCCAGTCTCCAGAGAAAATAATAATAAAAATAATAATGAATAAATAAAATGATTTTGGGGTCTGTTCAAAAGCCATCTAGCAGTCTGGATTTGGCCTGCATTCCCCCTATTGACTACCCCCACTGTATAGGATAAGATGCAGTGTTACACAAAAGTTTACTGTCCTTTGGCATAACAAAATTAGACACTGATCAGTTTGCTTCTAAAGAATTTTCATAAAATAAATGACAAAGTAGTAATTTTTACATGTCACTTTCTAAGAATTATAGAAAAATTAAGTCCTGCAAGCATCCAAGCTGTGTAACAGCTGCTCTTTTCTAGACCTAAGTGATATAGGAGAGGGTGGAATCAAGGCCAATAGTATTACCTATTTCAGGATATGAAATTCAGATAGCATTTCATTAAATAAGTTATTCTTCGTCTCTAAAGATTTGAAGTAAGACAGATTCATTTCCAAAACCTTGTCTCTTGGATAGTGGGATAGTGCAGGTTGTCTGCGTCACAGGCTAGGATGCTTGCTACAAATACAAATCACAATGGAAATGTTTCCTTCACAGTGCAGATCCTCACCCTTTCGGATCTCTAACAAGCCTCCTCCCTAAAGGCAGCTTTCCTTGTCTAGGGAATGGCCTATATATTCGTCTGACTTGGAACAATCAAAAAAGTAAGTTAAAATTGTTCCCACCCAGGAGAAAATTCTGGCCATTTACAAGACAGTTCAGGAGGCTTTCAGTATGCTAAGCACCTTGAGCCAGTCTACCCTGATAATGGCATTGCCTCTACAGTACTTGAACTAAAACAACAAGACCCTCAGAGAAAACTCACAGGGCAGACATTTAAGACATGGAATAAGGGAAATTAATGAAATAGCCTTGACAACTAATCTAAGGTTAGCTCTATTCTGTGCAGTTTGGCTCCATGGCCTCAGGGGTGGCATGCACTCCCTAACTTGACAGGTTTGCTAGTATAACTGCAATACTGATCTTGGACACCTTGTAGTCTAGGCAAAAGCAAATCAGAACAGATGGTGTAAGTCAGATGGTGTAAGCTTGGAGATGAGATGTTACATACATAGATTTACACCAAATTTAGATAGACCATGTGTATAGATAACAGCGTACTGGGCAAGAATTTATCAGAGACAGCTACAAAAAAATCTGGATCTGAACTGAACTGTTTAATTAAAATCAGATTTTGTCCCTTATCTGTGGGATGAAGAAAGGCAACAACTTTACTGCAATGGAAATAAGAAAAAAACCAGAGGCAGGTCAAGCATCTGAGTTGTAATAAACAAAAGCCAACACCCCAGATCTAAGGCCAGTTAGGAAAAATCCTAAATAAAGTCAAAAGGCCTGATATCAGATATGTTGCTGATGAAGACATGGGAGGAGGGGGGTGGGAGGGGAATGTCAAGTTATATATGTACAAATGACAAATAAGATACTGACTATACTGAATTAAATTATAAAAAAATATCCTGTCCAAGACAGTCTGAACATGGATGTTGAAATATTCTGTTCTTTGCAAGACCTTGTTTAGGAATATTGATGAAGCTTCTGTCAAGTAGATATAGATGAGAGTATTAGGATGAACAACTGATTTATGTCCATGAAATGATTGCTGGATAATTAGTCCAAATCTGCAACCACATTAAAAAGAACAACCTTCAATATATCAATATAAGAAGAAACTTGGTGTAAGAATTGAATATGAGAGACATATTTCCTCTGTGGCTTCTATTCATCACCATTTGTCTTAATTATACCTGACATCTCATGGATAGCAGAGAACAGACCTTTCTTTCTTAGAAACTTCTCACCTAATTGGTATTACCATGAAGAATAAGAAAGATAGATAATAGTGCAGAACACACCAGAACTGGAAAATTGATAGCTGAAGGGAATATTTAGGAAGCCAAGAAATTCAGAGTTAAGATTGCTGTGACCTTAAGAAAGCCTCAGTGCCAACTGCAAAAGGTTCAGTGTTCTTTAACAGCAACTCTTATTGAGCTCGACAAACTCGCCCTACTTAACACATTGCTATCGTAATATTTATTTCTAAAGAATGTCCTATAAGGTATCAAATTAAAGCTCTATTACTGATCATAAGCATTGCGTGATATATGTACAGTTGGTGTGTAAGGAGTTATCTGCACCTACTGAAAGTTAGACAGAGTTGACAAACAGTGTGTTCCTTAGACAGGAGACCTCTCTCTGCCACATGTAAATTAAGCCAACACAGGAAAAACAGGTTGCCGGGGATGTGAACCAACACGGGGAAGCACACCAGAGAACAAGCAATGGGGGAGAAGAGTTATCTGGAGCTACATGTCAGAAGGGGCACTTGAAAGATTTATTGAGATATAAGAGGAAGGAAAGAGTACCCCGAGAAGAAAAAAGGACAGTGTTTTTTGCATTCATGAATGTTGGATCCTGGACATGAAGGACTAGTGACGCTGGGAGGTTGCTTTAGGTGAGAAACTGTTTTGGACAAGGATTTTAGCCTGCTAACATTATGTTTAGACCTAAGAATCATGTTATCCCTTTTGTTTTTATGTAACCTGGTATTATCCTTACTCAATATCTCTTAATCTTTGGAAATAACGTTATATTTGTTTTCACTATATGTAGATTCCAGTGCTATGTTATAAGTGACCTGATCCTGAGTTATGCCAGTTAAGCTTCGCATACACTGTCTCTTCAGAGACAGCTTACTTGATTATTTCAGTAACAGTCCAGAGACGGGGGCTGGATACTACACAGGGGGATGCTGACAGAATGGCTCATGAGTGTGTGTGTGTGTTACTAGCATGCATGAGGGAGGGCTAGGTCTATGGAGACCTGGAAGTCAGTGTTCATCACTAAGGGCAGGTGGTGGTGAGGTTTCTCAAAACCATGAGTACGCCTGGAAAATGTCACAACTGCATTTTCACAAAAAGCTACACTCACCCTCAGATAACCACCAGAACATTAACTGCATCAGCAGAGACAACAAAAGCCAAAACTCACAGCTGTAGGGAGACACAGCATACCATTACAATGAACAGTAATCAGGAAGTGCAAATAAAGTGGTTAAAACCATAGATTAGAAATTGGGTTCCCCGAAGAATAACTGTAATAAACATACTTTAAGATGTATTCCATAAACAATTCACTTTCCGTACACATCCAAATACTATGTTACATTCTGTCAAGGTGCACACAGGGAAAACCATTTTAAAATACAAAGCAGAAACGTGCTCTGGTCCTCTTTTTAAAAGTTTAAATGGAGAAACATGGTGTGAATTCTTAATTAAAATGAGATATTTTCTTAAGTAGTAACAAATAATTTTAAAAACAAGGTTTGTGTGCATAAATGCATGACTGAGTCATACAACAAAACAGAAATAATTTATAGTATGATTTCTCCAATCTCCATGGGCTAGCAGTTACAGATGTCTAAAGTCATCATCAGCGGCCCTTATTATACTGGTATTTACCCACAGAAAACAACTGCAAATAACCTTCCAGGCCAGATATTAATGAACTAGAATCGGACAACTGGTGCATAAATATTTTCAACAGCACTTCTTTAACTGACTTCTCTCACTTAAAGATACCCAGCTGAACACAAAATCTTCCTGAATATATTTAAATATATCTGAGAATACCATACTGTCTTAACTCTACTAGGATAATTAAGGATATGGTAACAACAAGAACTCTGGTGGCACTTTAAAGACTAACAGATTTATTTGGGCAAATAAATCTTATGCCCAAATAAATGTGTTAGTCTTTAAAGTGCCACCAGACTTCTTGTTGTTTTTGTAGATACAGACTAACACGGCTACCCCCTGATACTTGACACCATGCAAGGATATGGTAGTTATCCGAGGTTTGTTGTGAAAGGCAACATTCATTCTGGTATGGGCCTGCAACCTTAACTTCACTGTAATGTAATTGTTGGTGTTAGAATACATGCTAAGGGTTATTACTGCCTTTGATGTGACAGCAGACCTGCATACACCAGTGTAATTTGCCTAGACTGGTCACAACTTTATTATTAATACTTAGCACTCATATAACACTATACTTATATTAAATAAATACAATTGATGCCAGAGGTTGATTAACTGAGTTAAAAATTAATTATTGGAAATAGGACCTAAACTTTCCCACTAACCACAGTGGAAATATCTTGTGGCCCTGCCCTGGTATAGCATGCCAACTCTATGGAAGGCATTATATCTCCAAAGGATGTCACGTGGCCCGCAGATGATGTGATGCTACTCCCAGAAGCGTATCTATGGAGAGTTATTCTTCTGGGAATGTCAACAAACAAGAGGGATGTGCCTTTAGTTCAAAGACAGGATGAAAAGGCAAAATACTTGATAGTCTATACTAGCCTGTGGAACCTCTTCCATTCTGGAGCTGTTCCATGGGGCTCTGGAGCAGATCCTCTGCATTTGCAATCACATTTCAGAAAGAAAGAACATCATTCTAAAGAGGCCTTGTAACTCTTTCCATGTATTTTTCTCATTAATGCACATAAAAAGAATGTGGAGGCAAGTAGTCATTAATATTGAAATAACACCACAGCACCTGTTGTGCAATAGCATAAGCCAAGAAAGCAAAACTAGCGAACAAAAGATTTTCATTTTTTTCTGGGATGTGCTAAATCCATTACTTTTTCTTCATAAAATAATAATTTTCTATTTATTTTTGAACATCTGCACAAACTTCTCCCAAATGTCTGCAACAATTCTCAGTAAATTAACATGGTCATATTTAGCAGTGTTTTAGTGAAATATTTCATAAGACAATCAGCTTCAAAAATAGCTCAGAATCCAAGATAGAGAAATACTGAAGAAAAAAACACCCCAAAAGTAAGATTCCCACTGGAATACCAATGAGCTACTTTTCAGATATGAGTAAGGGAATGAGTGTGTCCTTTCAAGCTCATAGTTTTCTACAGTAGATGTCTATAGTCTTATTTACTATAGACGTAATAGTCACTGTAGTTTCCTACTTATTTATTGCAATGATATAGTCATAGCTGTTAATTTTAGGGCTTGAAGTAAATTAGCTATTCTTTAAGGCTACAGAGAGTCTGCCTGCATTCATTTTGCACTGAGTGATAAAGCAAGCCTATCTTTATAGCAAGCTTTGGGTTTCTATATTTCATGTAAAATAATGAGACAGCTGATAGGCACTTAGTTTTTCACTGTGGAGAGATTGTGAGAGTGTCCTTTCCACTTGCAACCTCTTTTTTTCCTTTTTATCACTAATTTTTTTAATAGGATCCACTCTGTTAAACTGACCAGTTTTTTTTCCAGTGAATTGATGGGCAAGCTTTTGTTTGCTCAAGCTGTTTTGTTTGTAAGAGAGAAAATACCAACTTTGCGTCATGTTCTACTGTGTATGACTAATGAGAACATAACATTTGAGCTGTACCTTTGTATTCTTAGGAGACTCAAATTAGTACCATTTTAATAATATTCTTATTTGCATAATTTGCTTGCTTTTGAACGATAACATGCTCAAGCAAGTTAAATTATAGACTTTTATATGCTATTAAAACCATTAGGGAGGTAGAGATAGGCTACTCTTGGTGCAAATGACACTATATTATAGTCACCTTTAATATGGTTTGAATGTTGTTGTTTTTTTCCCTTTGTTTGATTATGACCCTGGATGATCTTGACATATGTCCTCTCAGTTTGCTATCCTTGTCTGCTTTGCAGATTGTGATATCTAAATTACTCAGTTATATTTGCTACAGTAATGAATGTGTTATATATGGTATATATGAGCTGAGATTAAAAGATCCATTTAGCAAGTCTGGATTTTGGCTCAGAAAAACTTGCTGTAGGCATTTTATTAAAAAAAAATTGACAGAATAATCCTAGTGACAAGTTGTATGAAATTCTGTGATAATTAATTGTCAAGCAAATGACTCATTAAAGCTTCAATTCTGCAAAGCTCTAAAACCCATGTTTAACTTTAAGATAAACAGTCCTGTTTATTTCAATAAAATATTCAAGTGCTTAACTATAAACATATGCTTAAGTGCTTTGCTGGACTAGGGCCTGAAAAGGTATAGGCAGGGATTAAATTTACCGTGGCAGTGGGGAGGGGAAGAGCAGGCAGCCATTTATGAGAATATGGCAGCTCAGAAAACATCCATTATAGTTCACTATTAGTGCAAACACCACAAATTGAAAAGTTAAAACAGCAGTAGATTCTAAAACAAGTTATAAATGTGTGAAAGGTTCATTCATAATCACTTGAGCCTGAATTCAAGGTTTGCTCTGTTTTGTGAACCTGGAAGAAAAAAATCCAAGTAACGGCAAACTGGCTAACCCTGTTTGAACCTTTGGCATTTTCAAAACCAACCAGGCATCCTCTTCCTTTAATCTCAACAACTGCCTGATCTCCAAAAACAAGACTTTCCTTCTTTTGTATTTTTCACTTTTCTGTCCATTTTCACTAAATTCTAAGATTGTTTTACTGAATAGCAACTTGGAGAAAATCTGGAGGTGGGTGGAGGATAATAGGACAGATGCCCAGAGCATGAAAAAAGTGTGCTCTTCACACAACTGGGCAAGGTATTGTTGTTGCTGTGCTTTAGGAAAGGACAAAGCCTGCAAAGGGCCACTCCAGAATAGTGGAAAGTGATTGGAAACAGGAGACTTTTTCAGTTTTAAAGACAAAGGCATCAGGCTGTTTGGGGCAGACATAACCTGTCCTAAGTCCTGACATGTGGCTGATTATTGACAGTAGGGGAGGGACCCCTTCTACATTCTCTTGGATGTGGGAGGAGGAGGCGCTGTCTCCTGATAGAGCTGATATGGGATCAAGAGATTCAGCTATGGACATGGTTCCGTAGGAACCATATAGCATCCTTTACCTAGCCTCAGTTACACCTGCAAACCTACATGATATCTATCTACCACAAAATGATATAACAACAACAAAACTCTAGGACACTCACTAATGCAGAACTACAGTTGCCCAGTGGTGCCATATGCACTTCTAGAACAGTGAGTTCATCTGAACACAAACTTCTGAAAAGCAGAAAATATAGAGTTAAGATACATGCCACCCCCTCCTGCCAACACACCAATAGCACATGTACTAGCACACTATCCTTACAGATGCTACAGAACACATGAGCACTGTAGCACAAAGTCTGAAGACTGCCTACATTTAAAATTTAGCTTGACCTAGCTACCTGACTCAGGTGTGCGAAAATTTCAGAAAAATTTACAACCCTGAGCAACTTAGTTAAACAGCATAACCCCCCATCGTAGATGCAGATGGACGATGAAAGAATTCTTCCCACCAGCCTAGTTACCGCCTCAAGCCTAGTTACTGCTTCTTGGAGAAGTGAATTAACTAAAGTGATGATAAGTTCCCTCTAAGATGCGCGGCTGTGCAGCAGGCTATCAAGGGCCGCGCAGGCAGAGAGAGACACCTCACCCAGCCCTGGGCTGCTGCGGCGAAAGAGGGCTGGGGGAGTACTCTCTCCCTGCCGCAGCCCGGGGACAGCCTGCTCCCCAAACCCCTCAACCCAGCTCCACCCATGAGCCCGCACCCCCAGCTGCAGCCCCTCACCCCCCGCTTCCCAACTCTCTGCCCCAGCCCTGAGCCCCCTCCCACACCCTGAACCCCTCATCCCAGCCCCACCCCAAAGCCTGCACCCCAACCCTCTGCCCTGGCCCTGAGCCCCATCCCACACCTCAAGCTTCTCATCCCCAGCTCCACCCCAGAGCCCACACCCCCAGCCAGAGCCCTCATCCCCCTCTGCCCCAGACCTGAGCCCCCTCCCACTCTCCAAACCTCTCAGACCCATCCCACACATCACCTCCATATCAGTGCACATAGCAAAATTCATTCCACATGTGGATGTAAAAAATGAGAGGGAACATTGCAGTGATGGAAAAAACCCTTCTGTTGCTGTGGGAAACATAAGCTATGGCACTACTGCAGCACAGCTGCAGCACAGTAGCTGTAGTATAGACATAGCTACAATCCTTTCTATTTACTATGGCAAATTTGGAGTTAGGTCAGGTGACAGGAATTGGCCAATACTCAAACACAGAACTCACTACACAGATTTTGCATGTCGGAGGGTGGTTTGTATCACCCCTTCACCTTTGCCCTGAGAATTTCTTCTGAGACATTGCTTTCATTTACCCTTCACTAAGCCCTGCAGACCACTATCATGTATACCACCGGACTACTGACAATCCCTATAGCAAAGAGCCACCATTGTGTGCATCTACTGAAAAAGCATATAGAAATCAGCACTGAAATAAGGGAATGTTTGGCTTTATATGGTACAGGTGACTCATCAGTCACAGTAACATCTTTGCCAATACGCTCCAACTAATCTATCATTCAATACAGCTGCACTTAACATAGTGAATAATAGCAGAAGTGTATAAGGATAAATGCTGCAATTCAAATCTGTAGAACACAAGCCAAATACCATACACTGTCCTACCCATTCTTTATGTCTACTTACAATGGCACCCCTCCTTCCTGAACCATACCCAGTAGCTAGTGCTAAAAGGGGCCTTAAAGAAGTGGGGAGTCCTGTCACTTTCTACAGACATGAAAGCAATATAATATCTGTTCTGCCCCTCCACCTCCCTCAATTCAGCCCCCACATCAGTTCTGCCCCTCCCAATTCTATCCCACATTGGTTCTTCATCCTATCTCACCTTTGATCCTTCTGCAGTTCCTGGGGCTCTTCACTCCCCGTTCACAGGTCAGGGAGAGGGGGTGCTGGCCAGGGCCATTCTCAGGATTTATGGGGTCCTATGCAGTATTATTAAACTGGTGCCCCTATGTCTGACTTGGGGCATAGCCACCACCCCCACCCACAGACCCACAGAAGAATCCTCCCCCCTCCCAGTTGCTGATACACATCAAGCTTCATTCGCAGCCCCGGGGGGAGGACGGGGGAGGGACGAGGCAACAAAGGATATTGAGCCACCCGGCCCACCTCACTGTTCATCACAGAGATCCCCATACCCTCTCCCTCATGAAGAATGTGCTGCGCCAGCATGTTCAGCTCTGTGAATATGGCCCCTGCCTAAGCAGACTGCAGTGCGTTCTGGGTATGCGAGAGCTGACCTACTCTTACCTGCTGTCCCAGTGGTGCCCCCAAATTTTTGGGTGACCTACGCAGCTGCATATGTTTCGTATGCCTAAAGATGGCCTTAGTGCTGGGATGAAGAGAAGGGGAGAGACACAAGAATCCTCCCCTTCTCACAGGAGCAGAGGAAGGGGAAGAGCAAAGCAGCCCCAAGCCAATAAAACTCTTTCTACTCCTTCCTGCCTTCTGTACAAATGGTGTCTCCTGTCCTGAGAGCAGGGCCAGCTCTGGCTTTTTTGCCGCCCCAGGCAAAAAAGCCTAACGCCGCCCCCCGGCAGGAAGCGCAGCAGGGGAGGGCCCCGAGCCCGGCCGCGGCCCCGCTCTCCCCAGCCGACCGAAGCGCTGCGGGGACGGCAGCAAGCCCGGCCGGGGCCCCGCTCTGCCCGAACTGCCGGAGCACCGGGAGGAGGGTGGAGAGCCCGGCCGCGGCCCGGCTCTCCCCGGCTGGCTGGAGCGCCAGGGGAGGGCGGCGAGCCCGCCGCGGCCCTGCTCTCCCCGGGTGAGCGCCGCCCCCCTCCAGGTGCCGTCCCAAGCACATGCTTGGAGGGCTGGTGCCTGGAGCCAGCCCTGGTGGGCAGGGACACAAGACAGGGAAGTAAAGCTCTTTGCACTCTTCTCCTCTCTTGCATACCCATGCAATGACCATCGAGGTTTCCCCAAGACAGAGAGGAAATGTGCACCTCTCAGCCACTTAGGTGGAATTGTGGACATTTCATTTGCGGGTCTTTGACCACCGGCACAGGCGAACTGTAGCCATCTCTAGGGGGCAGAAATAAAATTGTTTGCCAGGGAAGGGGACATGTCCACTAACATATGTTCTGCTTTTCAGAGATTTAGGCTTGTATCACCTTAACTCTTCATTTCCTAGTTTTGAGTTTGAGTTCAGCTGAATTCTGTGTATTCAAAGGGCAAGTAGCACCACTGGGGAAACAAACTGTGTTAATCAAGATTTTTGTTTGTCAATGAACAATATACCAATAAACACCTGCTGTTAACAACAGCCAGCTGCCATCCATTCTGTTCTCCAGAACCCAGCCTTCCAAAATGGAGGATATTGTTTTGTCTTTATAACCCCGCACCACAACTTTACATAACAATGGCTACTACACACAGATCTTGGTAACTTTTTCTTCCTATTGGGGGTGTTATTGGTGGAAGGAAGTTATTTTATTACCTTAAAAACATTGCATTACTCCTTTATGATGGCAATATCCTTCCCTTTGTTCTGTTGCTTCTAGCTGGAAGGAGAGGAGAACTGGAACTGCAGAACCTTCTATGCCTCTCAGTCTATAGAATCTAGATTTTCCAGTTTGTTGGGTGGGCCTGGCACACCTTTTTCCTGGTGCTGTTGCTATTAAAAGGAAGAAATGAGTACTGAGTTTGCTAAGAAATTAATAAGCTGAGGATTCTGTAAATTGTGCATGTGTAAAAACGATATCCAGTGGTATGTCTAATTTCCTTGTGTAATTATCACAAGTGTATATGCCAAACAAGTAATTGTATGTGGAATGGACAAATTATGCATCTAACAGGCAAATTGCTCATGCAAATAGCCAACGCTGCAGGTGCAGATTAAGGCATTTGACTGTGCACACGCGCGCACAGAGCTTCAGACACTCGGGAGTTGAGGCCCGATGTAGCAGACAGATGAATTTGAGCCTCTGGAAGCCATTTTGGCGGGGCTACTAAACGTCACTCATCTCACAGCCAGCCCGATGCTCTGCCGGGAGGCCTCCAGTATTGGGCTAAACGGCGGGCGGCACTGAGCTGTGCGTGAGCCTTTTGGCCGCTTGAAGGCGCTGTGGCTCCTGCGGAGCACGCAGCTGGGCGCCCGCCGCCTTCCCTAGTGCTGCTCCCCGGGCGGAGGCCGGCAGCGGCCGGAGGGTGGTGGTGGTAGCAGCAGCCGCCTCAGGTAGGGGGCGTAGCGGTGCCAGGCTTCTCCCCCTACCCTCACAGCCCCAGCTTCTCCCAAGCCCGCCAACACGGAGCAGTCGTTCCCCTACCCGCACTACCCCTTCCCCCCGCACGCTAACTGCCAGTGCCCCCCAACTGCCACCTACCCACGCAGCCCCGCTGTCCTCGGCAGCCACCAGCCCCACGCAACCAACGGTCACCTAGTGACTCCCCCCGACAGCCCGGTGCCCACCCAGCGTCCACTTCAACTGCTCCGGGCAGCCACCAGCTCGCCTCAGCCAGCCTGCCCGCAACGCGCCATGCTTCGTGCAGTTCCGTCCTGCCCCCTTGCCCCCGCACCGTGTCTGGGGCACGGTGTGTTGACCGAAAGCTGAATGATTGTAAGTGCAAGTTTATCAGTTAGCTCAAGTCACTTGCATGAAATGCTCCCCGAGCCGCCTGAGCCTGGCAGCCAGCGTTTGGTCGTGCTAAAGGGAACAGTATTCCTGCTGTGGAGTCACACGCCAACCAAACTATTTAAAAACACACAACACAAGCCGTTCACCTGCTTAGGACATTCTGTTGTTGTCAGAGGCATTCTGTGAGCTAAATGTTGCTGATAATAAATGTGTCCGCAATCAAGCCACAAGTTCTAGACTGACAAAGTCACAGATGGAAGCGAAAGCATGGCACTACATTTTTTTATATTCAACATTATTAGTACATTAGTTAAGATTAAAACGGTGAATGTTTTTCTGACAGTTGTGCAGAAGAGACTGAGGCAGCTCAGGATGCTCTAGAAACACTAACCAATGGAACAAACTTGAAAAACACCCTGTTTCCCTCCCCCATCCTCTACTCCCCCAGGCACTGAAAAGTGAATATTTGTTTAAAAAAACAAACAGAACCCCTCTCTCACTTCCAAAATGGTTCCTTCCATATGGTCTTCATGCCCAGAGTCCATCGATCAGTCTTTAAAAATATATATATATGACTGTGTCATGGTCACTCTCAGCAGTTGGAATATGCCCCTCCCAGGACTATATAATGTCAGAAAGACTCTTGACTATTCAAGGCTTTTTGAGCTCTATGGCTGAATAACTTTTATGAGTTCATTATTCATTCTTTTACCTGATTGATACCCTGTGTAACCATAGAATATCAGGGTTGGAAGGGACCTCAGGAGGTCATCTAGTCCAACCCCCTGTTCAAAGCAGGACCAATCCCCAACTAAATCATCACAGCCAGGGCTTTGTCAAGCCTGACCTTAAAAACGTCTAAGGAAGGAGATTCCACCACCTCCCTAGGTAACCCATTCTAGTGCTTCACCACCCTCCTAGTGAAAGTTTTCTCTAATATCCAACCTAAACCTCCCCCACTGCAACTTGAGTCCATTACTCCTTGTTCTGTCATCTGCTACCACTGAGAACAGTCTAGATCCATCCTCTTTGGAACCCCCTTTCAGGTAGTTGAAAGCAGCTATCAAATTCTCCCCCCCCCCCCTTCTTCTCTTCTGCAGACTACACAATCCCAGTTCCCTCAGCCTCTCCTCATAAGTTATATGCTCCAGTCCCCTAATCATTTTTGTTGCCCTCTGCTGGACTCTTTCCAATTTTTCCACATCCTTCATGTAGTGTGGGGCCCAAAACTGAACACAGTACTCCAGATGAGGCCTCACCAATGTCAAATTGAGGGACGTGATCATTCCCCTCTATCTGCTGGCAATGCCCCTACTTATACAGCCAAAATGCCATTAACCTTCTTGGCAGCAAGGGCACACTGTTGACTCATATCCATGCATAGTAGTTTATGAAATGAAGGTATATTTGGTGTAGATTCATGTCCAGAGGAGAGTGTGACATTCCCCTGGTATTATCTGGACTGGTGATCTGCTAGGTCACGCCAATCCTCGACTCAGGGAGCCAGCCTTACCCCGCTCTGCTGTGAGACCCCCACTCCTGGGCTGTTCACACACAGCCTCTAGCATGTAAGCTGCTCCCAGTTACGTGAGTGAGCACTTTTGGCCAGCCGCTGCTTGGATTGTGCAACCGAATGACACTAGCCCATATCTCCAGTCCCAGAAACAACCCTAGGAACCTCTGTCTTGCAGTGTCCAGTAATGCCCACTGGAAGCTGCAAGCTTATATGAGTTTGTCAATTTAACAAAGAAATTGATATGTACCAGGCTTGTTATCCAAGGGGAGTCTTTGACACAGTTCAGACCAAACGCACTACTTCAGGTAGAATAAACAAATTTATGAACTACAAAAGATAATTTTAAGTGATTATAAGTCAAAGCCCAACAAGTCAGATTTGGTCAAATGAAATAAAAGCAAAATGCATTCTAAGCTGATCTTAACACTTTCAGTGCCCTTACAAACTTAGATGCTTCTTACCACAAGCTGGCTGGTTGCCCTTCAGCCAGGCTCTCCCCTTTGATCAGCACTTCAGTCGCTTGGTGGTGGTGTCTGTAGATGGAGGTGGAAGAGAGAGAGAGCATGGCAAGCGTCTCTCCCTTTTATCATGTCCTTTCTTCCCTCTTGGCTTTGCTTTCTCTCTTTAGAGTCAGGTGAGCATTACCTCATCGTAGTCCCAAACTGATCAAGGGAAGGGGGTGACTCACTTGAGAGTCCAACTGATCCTTTGTTGCTGCCTAGGCCAGTGTCCTTTGTTCCTGTGAGTTGGGCTGGGTTTGTCCCATACATGCCCTGATGAGGTGTGAACTGCTCCTCTGCTCCTGGAGAGTTTTGCCTGGGCTTGTTTTAAGCCATGAGGACACATTTTCAGCCACATAACTATATATATGAAATTACAACCTATAACATTACTATAACAACAATGCTCGGTGCATCATGAGCCTTCCGAAGATACCCAACATGACAAACTTTGCACTGGATACCACACAATCATAAGGATAAACATGGGGGTACAGAGTGTTCCCCGAGGTACAGAGTGACACAGAGAGTACTATTATTGTGTTAATAGGGTTCTGCTTTGTTATTTTTTGGGAATATATGAGTGCTCCAAAAAATTTTGAACAATACTGGGATTAACTATTTTTTGTTTTTGAATGTGAATCAAACAGTAGGAAAAAACAATGCTGGGCTCAAATTGGCAGAGAAACCATGATAGACAACCTAACTGTAGAAGAACTCTGTGATGCTTTTTCAGCAGCATTAGCAAACTCACCTGTTTGATTTGCCAGACAAATAATTGCTTATAGTTATAGCTCACAAAGGTTAACTTAAGCCCCACTACTACAAACACTTATGCATGTCCTTAACTTTGAGTAAAGGTTAGAGATTACAGGATGGAGGCCTTAGTTCATAGTTCTTGGTTTGTGAGTTTTGACAGTACAACAGCCATAGCCATGTGAATGCAGGCCTGGTGATTTAGCAATACATGTTGAAATATAGGTGCTGCTTAACAACATCATCCCTGAAGAAAGAGAGAGGAAAACCACAAAATCTTAAAAACCCCTAGTTTTTAGTAAGATTATTTTCCATTTTGAGGAGAATTCACCTTTAGTCATTCAAAAAACAATGTCCCCCAAATCTGAAATAAATAACCTCTATGCACAGTCCATAGCTATTACTATTTCTGAAAATGCTATTATCTTGTATTTAGGTATGTAAAAATAAGTGGTAGCTATGCATAAACATTTCAAATAACTCCTCACAACTTTTCAATTCCTTGAGAATCAAGACTAAAAGTCCTCTACTTTAGAATATTTGATATATTTTTTAAGGACAATTATCAGGGGTTATGTGTGTGCGTTTTCCATTTTTCCTTACACAAAGTCAAGCTAGCAAGTTTTACAGAAATGAAGGATAGCTTTGATTAATTTAAAAGCATATTCACAACTTTTTGCTGCGTTATATTTGCTATCATTTCTATTTGTAAATAAAATGGAATATTCAAGCATTTTTTATTTAATACACCTCTACCCTGATATAACGCTGTCCTCGGGAGCAAAAAAATCGTACCGCATTATATCGAACTTGCTTTGATCTGCTGGAGCGCGTACCCCCCCCCCCCGGAGCGATGCTTTACTGCCTTATATCCAAATTCGTGTTATATCGGGTCGCATTATATCGGGGTAGAGGTGTATTTATATTATGATAGCGTCTAGAGGCCCCAGTCATGATCGGGTCCAGTAGGACTAGGTACTGTAAAACACAAATGAGGATGTGATCATTTGAACTATCAAATCTGTTGATTTCCTCAACCAGTATAGGGAAAGATTCTGGTACCCTTACTCATATGAGTAGCACTTACTCCATGAGTAGTCCTATTTGATTCAATAGCAATAATTACGGCACATGGTGCTATTTAATAAGAGAAAGGATATCAGAATCTGGCTTGTGGACATTGATTTAAATCAGTTTACAGATAAGCAAATCAGCTTTGTTAATCACTGATAAAATACAAACCTTCCAAAGTAAATAAATAGTTTTTCTGCTGCAGAGTTAATCTTTTGTTTCATTGTCCCTCATGAAAATTGTTATTTTTTCTCTCTGCCCCCTCCCCACCTGCTCTTAGCTTTTACCCACAGCTTGACTCATTCTTACCTAGTCTGCCATTCTTTTCTCTCCTTATTTTCCACTGTACTTTTGTGTGACATCCTAGATTTTAAACAGACAATGAAGCCTTTTATTGATAATTCTTGAATGAACGATGTTACACAGTAAAAAAAAATGTATGGTTTCCAAACAGTGAGCTGTACATTTTTGTGAGTGCTCTCAGGAATGGAAAGTTCCACTGGCCTTCCAGGGTGGAAAATGCCAAAATAGGTGGGATGATAATGAAAAATGCTTATTCTGAATCAGCTTAACTCTGAATCTCCAATCCATGTTTAGGAGCCTTCATTACTTTTTTCCCAGGGAGATCCAAGTCATCTTGCAATAGAGTATATCTGCTGTGCCTTAAATTACTATAGAGGAAGTCTTCAATTGGAGGTACAGGTTTTAATTTCAAGATCTTCCCACACATAGCCTGTGATACATCTCTCAGTTTAAAATAATGAAACCTATGTATTCCAGTCAAATTAAATGTAAATAATTAGTCAAAGCTGAGAGAGTTATTTCAGGCCATAGATTTCATAAATACTCATGTAAAATATTTCTGAACAATTTATCCTTTGTCCAGCTTGTCCTCGTTCATCCCTCCACCAATGCAAGTCAGCACCACACCATTTTGTTGCGAGCACATTCTTTCCATTTTTGGCCAAAGAGTTTTGTCATGGGATCGGCCCAGTGCATTTTCAGTCTGCCCAGAAGTAGTTTGTGGTCTCTGGGAATCCAGTCACTGACGTGATTTGTCCACCTATTGTCTTGCCTGTGGACTACAAGACCCACCCATCTTCACTTTGTGTCATATATTGCCTGCACTACATCGGTCACCTCTGTACACCTTCTGATCTCATTCGGTATATGATCATGGAGCGATATCTTACACATTCGCCTTTCCATTGCTCTGTGGGTGACAGCGAATTTTTCTTCCTCTGCTTTTGTCATTGACCAGCTTTCTACTACGTATATCATTGCTGGCAGAACAGTGGAGTTAAACAGTTCTTTCCTTTTCTTCATGGACAGTTCATCATCCGTTAGAGAGGTCTTTATTTTGTTGAAACTTTCCCACCCCGCCTTTCGCCTCCTACTGCATTCCCCTTCAAATGCTCAGCTGCTGACCCAGGTAAATATATTTGTCAACCTCCTCGATTTTTTCCCCATTTACAGTGATGATTCCTTCTGCACAATGCTCATTCCGCATCCACTTCATCTTTGATGTACAATTGTTAACAATTGTTAACAATTAAAGGCAAGAAATAAGTTACCACTATTTAAGTTAGCACTCTGAAACCTGTCACTATTTAAGAGTGATGGCAAAAGAGCCCAGGGAGAAATCCTTATTTTCCATCTTAATAAACTTTTGACATGATTTATTGAAGAGACTATAAAGTTTGAGATCCTTTAACAAAAGGAGAGCTGTTATACCTAGTGGTCAGCTGACAGTGCATGAATTTTTCACATGACTGTTTGCAACTGAATCTATCCTAAGGAGAAATGGGGGCATTCTCTTGAAAATAAAATGGGCATATAGGGCAATCATTTTGCTAAACAATACTTATGCAAAACAAGGATCAACAAACCTTCTGCAAGTCAACTAAAGAGTGAGTTTATTTTGCTTACATCTAAGCAATTTATTTTTCCACTTGAACTACCTTAATAGAGTAACTGATTTAGCTTTAGGAAATTTTTTTTTATTACAAGTGGAACTCAGTATGACTTGGAAAAAATATAATGACATTCATTTCCATAATATGAATTCAACCATAAACAAATCACAGGAGTTACTAAAGTCCTATAGGATTTGATTTAATATGGATATTTGAGTAGCTCCCCCTACAGGAAGCATTGCATTCTTAGTAGCTTATATTTTATTAAAAATAAAATTGAACTGTTGACACAGTACAAGCTGTTTAAATAACCACATGAATAATAACAGTGGTGTCAGATACAAGATAAGGAAACAATACTGCAACACACAAAACATTTACCTCTGAAGTATCATATACATTTGTATCCAAGCAAATCGGTAGACAGATGGAACAATGGAAAAAATGCCATTCATATTTATCCTCCTTCTGAACTTCTCACTCTTATCTGTTGAAGTATAAAGTCATTTGTGGCAGTCAGAAACTGACTTTTTTTAAGGGCTCCTAGCACATTGGGTTCTTGGTCCATGACCAGGACTACTACAATAAAAATTATAATAATGTTGCAGGAGTTATAGTAGTGGAAGAGACATTATGTCACCGTGGCAGGTATATGGTTTCGTGTCCACTCCTCTCAGGTGGATAGGAAGAGGCCCATGCTTGAACAGGTACCATAAAGTTTTGGGCCTCTGGCATCTTCTGTACTGTAGGACAAATTTAGTATTCCAAGCAAACAAACAAATTTCCTAAACTTCTGTGGCTTGTATATAATATGTTCTTTTATAAACAACCAGTTCAGTACATCTAAAAATACATTCTTGCCTTTTCCTGAGGATTTAAAAGCTGTATCAGTTTAAAGATGATAAACTGAGCTTATTTGGATTAAAGCTGTATGTCTTTTGAAATTCTCATTTTTATTTTTTTAGACTACCTCTACTGATCAGGACAAAGGCAATTTTCAACATCAGTGGATCCAAACTGACAATTACATTAAAGCAAATAGAATTGAGTGAAACCAAGGATGAAAATTTATTTTACTACTTTAATGTGAAAACAGAAAAACAAATCAAGTGTCCCTGTCCTCAAAAATATTATACATTTCCCCCCACAATTAACATGGGACTTTTTAGCAGTGTCAGTCTTCAGCAACCTACATGCTTAGTAGTCCATCTCCTAGTCATTTAAAAACTTTATATACTTATTGAAGTTGTTAAGGTCAGTGAGTGTCACCAGGCCCCTAGGGTAGCTTGTACTCCATAATAACTAGCTTACTGATTAGAACTGCAACACTCTTTTTTAACCAGTCACTATGCCTCGGTGAATAATGTCTTGAAAGATCACAGGATTGCTGATGTTTACATCTTCAACTTGAGACAGAAGGGACATTTAACAAAGATTAGGGGGGAAAAGGTTAATATTCCAGGCATAGATCCAGCTTTACCTTTATATTTTTGAAAGCATCAGAGCCAACAGTGATATTGAAATGAAAGGTTATGTTCAGAATAGGATCACTTTATTGAGCTTTGTTTTCAGATGAGGAGTGGGAGGAAAGTCATGCATCATAAAGGAGCACACATATCTTCATCAGAAAGGGTACTAGAGGAAGTACTGGTGGTGACAATTGCATTTGTCCTTATCAGTGGAGACAGTCCAAGAAGACATGTTTAGGATGCTTATTTAAAAAAAAATACACATCTAGGATTCTTTATCAGTGAAAAATTAACTACAGTACTTTTAAGAAGCCTAAGTTGGACAGGAATGTGGTAAAGAATTGTAAGTAATACCAGTGAGAACTGACCAGAGAGAGAGAGAGAGACTAGAGCTGCTCTTGCCCTTTTATCATATGCATGTTGCCTCTGTCATGGGCCCCCAGATCAGATTCTCATAGACTCATAGACTCATAGACTTTAAGGTCAGAAGGGACCATTATGATCATCTGGTCTGACCCCCTGCATGCTGCAGGCCACAAAACCGTCCCTACCCTTCCCTTGACTCTGCTGATGAAGTCCCCAAATCTTGTGTTTTAGTGACTTCAAATGGCAGAGAACCCTCCTGCTAGCGATCCCTGCCCCATGCTGCTGAGGAAGGCGAAAAACCTCCAGGGCCTCAGCCAATCTACCCTGGAGGAAAATTCCTTCCCGACCCCAAATATGGCGATCAGCAAGACCCCGAGCATGTAGGCAAGAGTCACCAGCCTGACCCTTGTTAGCCATTATACTATTTACCTTCCATTACTCTGTATTCCTCAGCTAATATGTTTTACCATTAGACCATTCCCTCCATAAACTTATCTAACTTAATCTTAAAACCAGACAGGTCCCTCGGAAGGCCGTTCCAATATTTCACCCCTCTGACGGTCAGAAACCTTCGTTTAATTTCAAGCCTAAACTTCCCCACGGCCAGTTTATATCCATTCATTCTCGTGTCCACATTAGTACTAAGCTGGAATAATTCCTCTCCCTCCCTTGTATTTATCCCTCTGATATATTTAAAGAGAGCAATCATATCCCCCCTCAGCCTTCGTTTTCTCAGACTAAACAATCTGAGCTCCTCTAGTCTCTTTTCATACGACAGGTTTTCCATTCCTCTGATCATCCTAGTGGCCCTTCTCTGCACCCATTCCAATTTGAGTTCATCTTTTTTAAACAAGGGAGACCAGAACTGCACACAGTACTCCAAATGAGGTCTCACCAGCACCTTATACAACGGAAGCAGCACCTCCTTATCCCTACTTGATATCCCTCGCCTAATGCATCCCAAGACCGCATTGGCTTTTTTCACCGCCACGTCACATTGTCGACTCATAGTCATCCTCCAGTCTACAAGAACCCCTAGGTCCTTCTCCTCTTCCGTTACTTCTAACCAATGCGTCCCCAGCTTGTAGCTAAAATTGTTGTTAGTCATCCCTAAATGCATCACCTTACACTTTTCACTATTAAATTTCATCCTATTTCTGATACTCCAATTCTCAAGCTCATTCAAGTCTCCCTGCAGAATATCCCTATCCTCCTCTGAATTGGCAACGCCTCCCACCTTCGTATCATCTGCAAACTTTATCAGTCCACTCCTGCAATCGGCTCCGAGGTCAGTTATAAATAGATTAAATAAAATGGGTCCCAAAACCGAACCTTGAGGAACTCCACTGGTAACCTCCCTCCAACCTGACAGTTCACCCTTCAATACGACCTGCTGCATTCTCCCCATTAACCAATTCCTTATCCACCTCTGGATTTTCATATCGATCCCCATCTTTTCCAGTTTAACCAATAATTCCTTATGGGGTACAGTATCAAATGCTTTACTGAAATCCAAGTATATTAGGTCCACCGCATTTCCCTTATCTAGTAAGTCTGTTACTTTCTCGAAGAAGGAGATCAGATTCGTCTGGCACGATCTGCCCTTCGTAAAACCATGTTGTAATTTATCACCCTTGCCATTAACCTCAAGGTCCTCAACTACTTTCTCTTCCAGAATTTTCTCCAGCACCTTGCACACTACAGATGTTAAGCTAACAGGCCTGTAGTTACCCGGATCACTTTTTTTCCCTTTCTTGAAAATAGGAACCACATTAGCTATTCTCCAGTCTAACGGAACCACCCCCGAGTTTACAGATTCATTAAATATTATCGCTAATGGGCCTGCTATTTCCCGTGCCAATTCCTTCAATATTCTCGGATGAAGATCGTCCGGTCCTCCCGACTTAGCCCCATTAAGGCATTCTAGTTTTGTTTCTACCTCGGATACCGTAATCCCCCATTCTGTATGCCCCTCTGTCACGGTGCTAGTATCCCTAATCCCTTCATTGGCCTTATTAAACACCGATGCAAAATATTCGTTGAGATATTGCGCCATGCCTACATTATCTTTAATCTCCTCTCCGGCTATAGTCTTCAGCAGTCCTACTTCTTCTTTCTTTGCTTTCTTCCTATTTATATGGCTGTAAAACCTCTTACTATTGCTTTTAATTCCCCTCGCTAGGTCCAACTCTACATGGCTTTTGGCCTTTCTCACTCTATCTCTACATTCTCTAACTTCACTAAGGTAAGTTTCCTTACTGATCCCTCCCCTCTTCCACTCTTTGTACGCTTTCTGTTTTTTCCTAATTGCCCCTTTAAGACGGTCGCTCATCCAGCTTGGTCTAAATCTCTTGCTTAGTAATCTTTTTCCCTTTTTTGGGATACAGGCCTCTGACAGCTCATGCATCTTTAACTTAAAGTAATCCCAGGCTTTATCTGCCTTAAGATTCATTAATATGTTTGCCCAATCCACTTCCCTTACCAGTCCCCTTAATTTGTTAAAATTGGCCTTTTTAAAATTATAAACCCTAGTCTTTGATTTAATTTTGTTACTCCTTCCATTTAGTTTAAACTGGATTAGCTCATGATCACTGGAGCCCAAGTTGTCCCCTACTACCACTTCCTCAACGAGGTCCTCACTACTCACCAAAATCAAATCTAAAATGGCCTCCCCCCTCGTCGGTTCAGTTACCACTTGATGAAGGAATTGATCAGCAAGCACATCTAGGAACATCTGAGCCCTATTATTGCTACTAGCGTTTGTTTCCCAATCTATATCCGGGAAGTTAAAGTCCCCCATAATTACACAGTTTCTATTAGTATTTACTTCCCTAAACACATTAAATAGTTCTTTCTCCATATCCTGGGTCGATCCCGGCGGTCTATAGCACACCCCAAGCACTATCCCTGGGGAGGCTCTAGTAGTCCTTTTACCCAGTGTGAGTATTGCCCAGACGGATTCTGTGTTATCTATTCTATCAACTATTATTTCTTTACAGCTTATCTCACTATTGACATACAATGCCACCCCGCCACCTTTACCTTTGTTCCGGTCTTTCCTAAACAGCGCATACCCCTCCATACCTGTATTCCAGTCGTGACTGCCGTTCCACCACGTTTCAGTTATTCCTGCGATACCCGGTTGCAATTCTCGGACCAAGAGCTCCAATTCCTCCATTTTATTACCTAGGCTTCTCGCATTGGTGTATAAGCACCTTAATGTATCCTGTGTAGCCTGTCTCCCTTTAGTAACACTATATGTTACAGGCCTCTTTGTGTCCTTCCCCCCTCTCCTTCTTATGTCCAATCTCATCTCCCTGGCTATTTCTCCTCTTATCTCACTCACCTTTTCAATGTTGGAATCTGGCGTGGAGATTAACTGTACATCTCTCAACCGTCTCCCCAAACTGCCTAGTTTAAAGCTCTTTTGATAAGATGAGCCAGCCTCCCTCCCAGAAGTCTATTTCCTTCCCTACTCAGGTGAAGTCCATCCCGCGAGAACAGCTGTCTGTCCCCAAAGGCCTCCCAGTGGCCATACATCCCAAAGCCCTCCTTATAGCACTACTCCCTTAACCAACTATTTATTCTCAGAATTCTATCAGCCCTTTGCTGCCCTTCCCTAGGAACAGGCAGAATCCCACTAAAGATAATCTGAGCCTCTATCTCCTTAAGCGTCTTCCCCAGCCTGGCAAAGTCTCCCTTGATTCTCTCTAACGAGAACCTAGCTGTGTCATTGGTTCCTACATGAAGGATTATCAAGGGGTTCTTACCTGCTCCTTTCAGGATCCTTTTCAACCGCAGGTCCACATCACGTATCTTTGCGCCCGGTAGACAGCACACCCTTCTGTTCTCCGGGTCCGCCCTGGTCACAGGCCTGTCCAATCTCCTCAGTAAAGAGTCTCCAATTACATACACCTGCCGTCGCCTGGCAACAGTGCGATCTAGGACTCTAGTCTCTGACCCCTCTAGTCCTGACCTGTGCCTGTTCCTATCTTCTCTTATGCTCCCCCTTGTGCCTTCCTCTATCCTCTGGGGGCCCAGGTTTTGCGCTGTCTCCATCAACACCTCCCCTCTCTCTATCGGACTAGCGGCTCTTCTCTTCTTCCTCACCCTCCCACCTTCTGTCACCACCTGCTGCCCCTCCACCTCGTTATCCAAACACCCAAACCTGTTCCTGAGTTCTATCCCCCCCTCACTGGCCCTCCTTTTCCTTGGCCTGCTTCTCACAGTCACATGCTTCCACTTCCCTTGTTCTCCCCCTTCCATTCCCCTCTCACTGTCGTCTACTTCTGCCTCTGCCTCCTCCTGCACCCTAGAGCATTCCCCTTCAGCCCCTCCTTGTCTGTCCTCCATCAGCTGTTCAAACCCCTGCCTAAACTCCACCAGGGTATCTACCTGCATCTCTAGCCCCTTAATCTTTTCTTCCAGATGTGTCTGGTAATCATAGTCCCCCATCAGATGATCCGTTACTTGGTTATCAGCCTTCCTGGCAAAAGGATTTTTCTTGGCTTGACCATCTTCAGTATAAGTCTTCATGACTTGGCCCTATGACCAGGTCATTATGCATGTTTCCCCTTCCTGGCAATCAAAGTCTTTCTTCAGAAGTCTTCCCATTCACTGCCCTATGGTGCCACTTCCTCAGTGGCTGGCAGAGGAACCCAGGCACTCTGGGTTCCAGCCCAAGGACCCTCTAGTCAGCAGCCAAGGTCTGTTCCCTCCTGAACCTTGCTGCCTTTCCCTGAGCCTCTTCTGTAGCTTCTGGCTCTCCCTACTCCTCTGGGTTTGCCAAAACAAACTCCCTCCTCCCAGGGAGTAACTGTAGGCTACTGCCTCTGTAGCCCCAACTATATCTCCCTTTTTCCAGGTAGTGACTTCAACCTATTTCTCTGCAGCTTCAAACACACCTCCCTACTCCCAGCAAGTGACTGCAGACTACTTCCCTGCAGCCCCTTTCATTTGCCAACTTCCTGGCTTTATAAATCTGGCCCAGCTCCTCCCCTAGCTGGAGTTCATCAGCCAATTAGGCCTTAGTACTCCCGGTCTTTCCTCCAGGTACAACCTGTAGATTAACTGGCCTAATTTACCCCTTCCGGTCTTGTGTGGGGTGGACACCCCATCACACCCAGGTAGACATATTCAGATGTCAGAGTCTTGATAATCCATGCACCCTGCCCACACATGTCTAAAGCTACATGTATGCTATAAGATAGGGGTGTGAGTCCCCTGCTTGTGTACACATTGTTCAACTAGCTGTCATCAAGCTACCATGAGTATAAATAGCAGCATAGCCGCAGTAGCACTGGTAGTGGCAGTGGAGATACAGCTTAGCTGTGCCAAATATGTACCCTCCTGAAACTGGTGAGTATGTACTCGGCATGGGTAAGCTGTACCTCTGCTGCCATTACCCATGATTCTGTGGCTATGCTGCTATTTATGCTCATGCTAGCTTGATGGAAGCTGGTGCAAGTATGTGTATGTGAGAAAAGGAATCACACCTCGAACTTATAGCGTAGACGTAGCCTAAGTGGCACATATACACCAGTTCATTTATTGTCTGTTCCAAGGATGGCCAAACTTACTGACCTTCCGAACCGCATATGACAATCTTCAGAAGTTTGAGAGCCGGGGCGCATCAGCCGGGACTCAGGGCTTCAGCCCCACAGGAGGTGCCTGCTGAGGGTCAGGGCTTCAGCTCCACTCCTGCTGAAGTCCTGAGTCCTGGCAGTTGTGTCTTGCAGGGCTGAAGCTCCGAGACACCCCCCCGGCTTCGCCCTGGGCAGAAGCCCTGAGACCCCCTTCCCCATTGGGCAGAAGCCCCTATCCTACCATCCCGCTGTAAGGCAGAGGTCCAGAGCTCCCCCCAGTCTGGTAGATGGAGAATGGGGGCAGGACATGGGAGGCTCCGCGAACCGCACTTCAATGGTAAAAGAGCCACAGTTTGGCCACCACTGGCCTATTCTCTGCTCCCAAGGAGTGTCTCTGGGAAGAAATTAACCCCCTGAGGTCAGATAACAAGCAGCGCAAGATTAAACAGATAAACTGAGAAACAGAATTTTTCATAAAAATAATGCAGAAATCTCCCATGTTCTCCACACTAGCCCATATCAGTACCGTTTGAAAGTGGTAATCCATTGCTTGGGTTATATTAGAGTTTCCCTGAGTGTGGCATGTGTCCCTCTGTGGAGGGAACAATGGAATAGCTGGAAGTTATATAAATGAAGATGGGAGGTCTTTAAGAATACATGATAGAGTTAAAGATGGATCTGATTGGCTTCATTTTACCCAAGGGTGGGGGCAGGGTTCAGTCAAGGTATGCAAAATGGTGGCTTATATGAAATTAATTTGGTGGTCTGTCCAGTTCTATGATCCTCCATAACTGGCACTGACAACCATGTTTGTACTCTCAGTAGAGATGCCACTGACTGATAGGGTAGTTAGTTCAACCACTTGTGCCTCTTACCCTTAGAGGAGGTGCCTCTAGATTACGAAGGGTTGCCCTCCTTCCATACTGATGTATCTACATTTTGGAGTTTTCCCTCATGCAAGAATACAAAATACTTCTCTGCCTTATTATATTTTGCTACAATTACTTTTGAGAGTACTGCTTAAGAAGTAATTTCTAAACTTGAAATTTAGTACCAGTCCAGAACTGTGATGAGCTCAGAAGCAAACACTAAAATGAAATACCTTTAATACATATCATATGTAAGATTAATGGAACCCATTGTTTTGCCAAAGGCATTCAACCCCAAATATTCTACTTGGTGTTTTCAAAACGTACCCTGGGTTTCAAATCCTACATACTCATATTTCATGCAACATCTTTTCTTGGGGGTTTGGTATAATAAAAATAGTAAGATGTGGAGCATTGATAATTATTAGATTTTAAAGAATTAAGAAATATGCACTGTCTTCTTAGTAACAATTTTGTTTTCATAATATTTTATTTTGAAGGATTCAAACATTTTTTAAGGGAACATGCCTGTAAAAATCCTTCCAGAGATCCAAACAGTAGCCTATTAATATTAAAGATAGGTACCTTTCCCCTCAAATGCATTTTGAGGAGATTTGGTATGCTAGCTCTGGGGGATTCTGCTGTTCACTTAATTCTTTTGAGGGTTAGAAATAAAATCCGTAGTTTCTGTGTTGTGTAGAAAATGTCCAATTTTCCTTTGTGCACACATGTACACAGAGAATTGCTCTAGGCTCAGAGAAAAAAAATTCTTAACAGCAGGCTATTACTTGGTAATAAATATTCTGATTTAGGAACCTTACAAAGTGAAGGATGAGAGTGATGCAGTAAAATAAAGCTCAAATTAATCTTAAAAAATTATTTTCTGATTGTGAGCTTTGGTATTTTCATTTATGTAGCAGAGTGCTGAAACGAGCAGCTCAGAAAACTGGGTTGCAAAAATGAGAAGAAATATAGCTATAATATTTAAAAAAAACAAAAACAAATTATAGTTAGCAACTCCATTCAAGCTTCCAGAGGTTACCACCATTTGCCCAGTGCATTCCCAATAAATAATGGGCCTGATGCAAAACCTACTGAAGTCAGTCTCTCCGTTGACTTCAGTGGCTACTGGATGACACTCAGTATGTATAAAGCATCTTTCGAAAGTCATGCCAATCAAATGCTGGGAAATTCTGATTGCTACCAATATAAAAATCATGGAGTGGCTGAAGTCTTCCAGTATTACTGTGATATTACTAAGTTATGTGCATGTTTTCAATGTGCTTTTATTGCTTTGTTGTTAAAAATCCCTTATTACTATAGGAATCTATCCTTTTAAACCCAAATTTGCTTCTTTACCACACAAAACAGATATAGGGCCTGTGCTTTTAAATTATTTATATTAAGAATGAAAACATATTTGAGTGAAAGGAAGGAATGATGAATCAGCCTAGAGAAAGTATTATTCATGCTTAAGGAATTAATCCCACATCATTTAAACATTTCTGCAGCATAGTGTTTCTTGTGACTTTTTTTTTTTTTTTTTTTAAGTTTCTTTGCTCTCACATATATTTATAATCTGTCTATAATCACAATATCGTGATGCTATGTTGTCCCATATTAGAGCTTCTCTGGGTACAGTATGTGTGAGATAGGGACTGAGTACTAAGTAAACTGATAGGAGAAGACAGGATGAAAGGGAGAGAGCATTTACCAAAAAGAATGCTTGAACAGTACGTACTGTTTTCTTCTTAAGGTCAAGACAGAGATAGAGGTGGGAATGGGGAGACAATGAACCCCTCAGCAGCACTTTTTGGCACAGATAAGTGCTACTTATTTCAATTTCAGCATTTGAATCATAGGCTCTCTTTGGATATTTTGCCTGTTGTGTCTACCTCTACACTGAGGGTACGTCTACAGTACGAAATTAATTCGAACGTATTCTATTCGAATTTTTGGAAGCGATTTTATACATTCAGTGTTGTGTGTCCCCACTAAAGCGCATGAATTCGGCGGAGTGCGTCCACAGTACTGAGGCTAGCATCGAATGACAGAGCATTGCACTGTCGGACACAATCCCACAGTTCCCGCAGTCCCTGCCACCCATTGGAATTGTGGGTTAAGCTCCCAGTGCATGATGGGGCAAAAACATTCTCGCGGGTGTTTCTGGGTGTGTGCCATCACTCGCTCTTCCCTCCGTGAAAGCTACGGCAAATGCCATACTGCCAGCAGACGGTGCAGTTCGGTGCACCGCCTATCTCCCGGTACTATGAATCCACCTCGCATGTCCTCTCGTCTGTCTATCTACTCTTTTATCTAACCATTTCCCACCTTCTTTCGGCTACTGTGAACCGAGCAGCACAGCTTCCGCCGCAAACTCTGCTCTCCTACTCTTTCATCGCTAACTAATTTTTCCATGTCGTCTGTCCTGGGCTCCCATGCAAGTTACAGAAAACAGCAATTCCCCGCCATTTTTCGGCCATCGTGAACTGAGCCGCACAGCTTCCGCCGCTTTTTCCATGTTGTCGGTCCTGGGCTCCCATGGAAGCTACAGACAGCAACAATTCCCCACCGTTTTTCGGCCATCGTGACCTGAGCCGCACAGCTTCCGCCGCAAACTCTGCTCTCCCACTCTTGCAGCTCTAGCGAGCTTCCCAACTCCATGAAAGCTACAGAAGACAACCATTTACCGCCATTTATTGGCCATCTTGAACCAAACAGGCCTCCTACGTTTCACGCCCTTTATCCAGGATTACCTGTGCAGGCGCCATAGCGCGGCAATCATAGAGCCCACTCAGATCTCTGCTGCAGTTTTGACCATTGTAAATACCTCGCACATTATCCAGCAGTATGTGCAGTACCTGCAAAACCGGGCGAGCAAGTGATGACAGTGCGATTACTATACTGATGAGGACATGGACACAGACGTTCCTAGAAACACAGCATGTGGCAATTGGGAGATCATGGTGATATTGGGCCAGGTTCATACCGTGGAATGCCGATTCTGGGCCCGGGAAACAAGCACAGACTGGTGGGACTGCATAGTGTTGCAGGTCTGGGATGATTCCCAGTGGCTGCAAAACTTTCGTATGCATAGGGCCACTTTCATGGAACTTTGTGACTTGCTATCTCCTGCCCTGAAGTGCAAAGACACCAAAATTAGAGCAGCCCTCACAGTTGAGAAGTGAGTGGCCATAGCACAATGGAAGCTTGCAACGCCCGACAGCTACTGGTCAGTCGGGAATCAGTTTGGAGTGGGCAAATCTACTGTAGGGGCTGCTGTGCTGCAAGTAGCCAACGCAATCATTGACCAGCTGCTATCAAGGGTAGTGACTTTGGGAAATGTGCAGACCATTGTGGATGGCTTTAATGCCCTGGGGGTCCCACACTGCGGCAGGGCGATAGACGGAACACATATCCCTATCTTGGCCCCGGCACACCGGGGCAGCCAGTACATAAACTGCAAGGGGTACTTTTCCATGATGCTGCAAGCACTGTTGGATCATAAGGGACGTTTCACTGACATCAGCGTGGAATAGCCGGGAAAGGTGCATGACACTCGCATCTTCAGGAACTCTGGTCTGTTTGAACAGCTGCAGGAAGGGACTTACTTCCCAGACCAGAAAATTACTGTTGGGGATGTTGAAATGCCTATAGTTATCCTCGGGGACCCAGCCTACCCCTTAATGCCATGGCTCATGAAGCTGTACACAGGAACCCTGGACAGTAGTAAGGATCAGTTCAACTATAGGCTGAACAAGTGCAGAATGGTGGTAGAATGTGCTTTTGGATGTTTGAAAGTTATTTCGGCTAATTCCGAAATAACAGACTAGTGTAGACCAGGCCTGAGTGATGATTTCTTGGATTTTGTTACTCCTGAAAACACCATATTCAAAGGTTCTTTAGTGCAGTTTCTCAGAGCGAAACCAAACCCTCAGTTCTCATTTCTTAAACACTCTTCCTTCCTATCCCCAAAGTAGTAGACAAATTGGTTGTTTAAAAAAAATACATAGTGATGTTATTGCAGGGAGAGCAAGAGTCCTAATGAAGAAGCTAAAGGGGAAAGAGTAAATTTATAAGGGGGGTGCTTTTAAGATCAGCACTGATTCATGGAGGAATTTCCAGACAGATTGGATAACATGAATGAAGGAGTGGATCTTCTATCACACAGACATGAAAATGTGGAGATGTCATGGAAGGTGTGGGATTATTATGGTATGGAACTGTATCTCTGCCTCCCATTCTGAGGAGACATGTACCCTGTCAAGATGGGGATAGTTGAAATCCCCCATTATTATTGAGTTTTTTTATTTTTATAGCCTCTCTAATCTCCCTGAGCATTTCACAGTCACTATCACCATCCTGGTCAGATGGTCGGTAATATATCCCTACTTCTTATTATTAGAGCATGGAATTACTATCCATAGAGATGCTATGGTACAGTTTGGTTCATTTAAGATTGTTACCTCATTTGATTCTATGCTTTCTTTCACATATAGTGACACTCCCCCACCAGCATGACCTGTTCTGTCCTTCTGATATATTTTGTACCCTGGTATTATTGTGTCTCATTGATTATCCTCATTCCACCAAGTTTCTGTGATGCCTATTATATCAATATCCTCATTTAATACGAGGCACTCTATTATGGCGTTCACCTTTCGAGGAGAGGGAAGACCCTATTCGGACACAGACTGGCTAACCTAGTGAGGAGGGCTTTAAACTAGGTTCGACGGGGACAGGTGAGCAAAGCCCACAGGTAAGTGGGGAACATGGAGACCGGGGAAATGAGTCGGAAACAAGAGGGAGTGTGGGCTATATTGGCAGAGAGAAAGGAGAGTCAGGAAAAAACTGGGAGGAAAGATCAAACCAGTATCTTAGATGCCTATATACAAATGTGAGAAGTATGGGGAATAAGCAGGAAGAACTGGAAGTGCTAATAAATAAATACAACTATGACATTGTTGGCATCACTGAAACTTGGTGGGATAATACACATGATTGGAATGTTGGTGTGGATGGGTACAGCTTGCTCAGGAAGGATAGACAGGGGAAAAAGGGAGGAGGTGTTGCCTTATATATTAAAAATGTACACACTTGGACTGAGGTAGAGATGGACATAGGAGACGGAAGTGTTGAGAGTCTCTGGGTTAGGCTTAAAGGGGCAAAAAACAAGGGAGATGTCATACTAGGCGTCTACTACAGGCCACCTAACCAGGTGGAAGAGGTGGATGAGGCTTTTTTCAAGCAACTAACAAAATCATCCAAAGCCCAAGATTTGGTGGTGATGGGGGACTTCAACTATCCGGATATATGTTGGGAAAATAACACAGCGGGGAACAGACTATCCAACAAATTCTTGGACTGCATTGGAGACAACTTTTTATTTCAGAAGGTTGAAAAAGCTACTAGGGGGGAAGCTGTTCTAGACTTGATTTTAACAAATAGGGAGGAACTCGTTGAGAATGTGAAAGTAGAAGGCAGCCTGGGTGAAAGTGATCATGAAATCATAGACTTTGCAATTCTAAGGAAGGGTAGAAGGGAGAACAGCAAAATAGAGACAATGGATTTCAGGAAGGCAGATTTTGGCAAGCTCAGAGAGCTGATAGGTAAGGTCCCATGGGAATCAAGACTGAGGGGAAAAACAACTGAGGAGAGTTGGCAGTTTTTCAAAGGGACACTATTAAGGGCCCAAAAGCAAGCTATTCCGCTGGTTAGGAAAGATAGAAAATGTGGCAAAAGACCACCTTGGCTTAACCACGAGATCTTGCACGATCTAAAAAATAAAAAGGAGTCATATAAAAAATGGAAACTAGGACAGATTACAAAGGATGAATATAGGCAAACAACACAGGAATGCAGGGGCAAGATTAGAAAGGCAAAGGCACAAAATGAGCTCGAACTAGCTACGGGAATAAAAGGAAACAAGAAGACTTTTTATCAATACATTAGAAGCAAGAGGAAGACCAAAGACAGGGTAGGCCCACTGCTTAGTGAAGAGGGAGAAACAGTAACAGGAAACTTGGAAATGGCAGAGATGCTTAATGGCTTCTTTGTTTCGGTCTTCACCGAGAAGTCTGAAGGAATGCCTAACATAGTGAATGCTAATGCCTAACATAGTGAATGCTAAATCAATTTCACACATACAGAATGGGAAAAGACTGTCTAGGAAGGAGTACGGCAGAAAGGGATCTAGGGGTTATAGTGGACCACAAGCTAAATATGAGTCAACAGTGTGATGCTGTTGCAAAAAAAGCAAACATGATTCTGGGATGCATTAACAGGTGTGTTGTGAGCAAGACACGAGAAGTCATTCTTCCGCTCTACTCTGCTCTGGTTAGGCCTCAGCTGGAGTATTGTGTCCAGTTCTGGGTGCCGCATTTTAAAAAAGATGTGGAGAAACTGGAAAGGGTCCAAAGAAGAGCAACAAGAATGATTAAAGGTCTTGAGAACATGACCTATGAAGGAAGGCTGAAAGAATTGGGTTTGTTTAGTTTGGAAAAGAGAAGACTGAGAGGGGACATGATAGCAGTTTTCAGGTATATAAAAGGGTGTCATAAGGAGGAGGGAGAGAACTTGTTCACCTTAGCCTCTAAGGATAGAACCAGAAACAATGGGTTTAAACTGCAGCAAGGGAGGTCTAGATTGGACATTAGGAAAAAGTTCCTAACTGTCAGGGTGGTTAAACACTGGAACAAATTGCCTAGGGAGGTTGTGGAATCTCCGTCTCTGGAGATATTTAAGAGTAGGTTAGATAAATGTCTATTAGGGATGGTCTAGGCAGTATTTGGTCCTGCCATGTGGGCAGGGGACTGGACTCGATGACCTCTCGAGGTCCCTTCCAGTCCTATAATCTATGAATCCTATGAATTATTATTATTTAGATGGCTACCGTTTGTATATAAGCCTGTTAAAAACTTGTCACTCAGTTGGAGTTAGGTTTCTAAGTCACTTTTGAAAATAGGATTTAGGCTCCTAAATAATTTTGGCACTTTTGAAAGTTTTACCTTATGTCACCATGACTGCCACTCCAAAGTGTAAATATAAGGAAGTGTGAGAAGATCAACATCAGACTATGTCTACACTGCAAAGTTGGTTGATGTAAATTATGTCAGTGTACAGCTGCCAACTTTTTTTATATTGCTCAGGTACCCGCACACTTGGCTGCTTATGTTGGCGCTGGCTGTGCTCACCACAAGTGGTTGTGTCAATGAAAAGGTAGGTGTCCTAGTGTGCCCTGGACTACCATCCGGCACAGTCCCTTATGGGACATTTTTGCAGTGCTTTTGGGCATACCAGCAATTTGAATTAGGGTGAAGTTCCCATAATTCCACTTTCTCAATCTCATAATTGTTCCATCCATAATTTTTGTGCCCTTTTAAAAACTTCCACAGTCCTGTGCACAGCTTTTCAATCTCTGCCTATCTTTCTGGCAGAAGCACGGATCTTGCAGATCGTAATTGTCGTCACAACTTTTGCTAATACGGGATATGCAATTAGTATTACTACAACTGGGTGGGTGAGGAGAAGGAGATGTTCAACCATAATGATGGGCTACAAAAAAAATTGGCAAATTGCTCCTGGCATTCATGAAACAGCTGTACATGGTGGATCGCTGCTTCCGGGCTGAAAAATGAGTACTAATTGGTGGGATTGCATCATAATGGTGGTTTGGGATGACAAGCAGTGGCTACAGAATTTTTGGCTGTGAAGGGCCACATTCCTGAATTTGTGTTCTGAGGTTGCTCCAGCCCTCCAACTCAAAGACACCAGAATGAGAGCTTCATTGGCAGGGGAGAAGTGAGTGGTGATAATGGTCTGGGAGCTTGCAATATTGGATTGCCATTGGTAATTGGGCAATCATTTTGGAGTTGGAATATCCACAATGGACCAGTTGTCATCTAAGTCTACCCTGCTGCACAGGACTGTGACTCTATGATATGTACAGGAAATGGTGGATGGTTTGATAGACCCAGACCAGTTGGGAACAGCAGAGTAGCAGAAGGGAGATATACTGGCCACTGGATAAGTAGTTTTCTGTTCCCTGAGTGACCAGAGCAGGGGCTGCTCCAGGCTAATAGACCACCTGACTCCAATTAATCTGCTAAGAGTCAGGTGAGGCAGTTAAGCACCTGACTCTAATTAAGGCCCCTCTGATGCTATAAAAGGGCTCACTCCAGTCAAGCCAGGGGGAGCCAGAGGAGAGGAAGTGTGTGAGAGGAACTGGGAGCAAGAGGTGTGCAAGAAGCTGAGAGTGAGTAGGCATACTGCTGGAGGACTGAGGAGTACAAGCGTTATCAGACATCAGGAGGAAGGTCCGGTGGTGAGGACAAAGAAGGTGTTGGGAGGAGGCCATGGGGAAGTAGTCCAGGGAGTTGTAGGTGTTGTGCAACTGTACCAGGAGGCACTCTAAACAGCTGCAGTCCACAGGGCCCTGGGCTGGAACCCGGAGTAGAGGGCGGGCCCTGGTTCCCCCCATACCTCCCAACTCCTGATCAAACACAGGAGGAATTGACCTGGACTATAGCTTCTACCAGAGGGGAAGGTCTCTGGACTGTTTCCTGACCCACAGGAATCTGTGAAGCGAGCAAATCCGCCAATAAGCGCAGGACCCACCAAGGTAGAGGAGGAACTTTGTCACAATGGATTTTCAGCAATGGGGTTCCCGAACTGTGGTGGGGTGATAGATGGCATGCAAATTCTATTCTGGCATCTCTCGACCTTGCAAGAGAGTACATAGACAGAAAGGGATATTTATCCATCATTATGGAAGTGCTATTGGATCACTGAGGACACTTCACTGATATCAGTGTGGGCTGGTGATGGAACGTGCAAGATGCTCCCATCTTTAAGATCATATGACTTTTCCAAAAGCTCCAAGTAGGCACATTTTTCTCTGACTGGCAATGTTGAAATGCCAGTAGTGATTCTGGAGGATCCAGCCTACTCCTTTCTCTTTTGGCTCATAGAGCTGTGGACTGGCTACATGGACAGCACCAAAGAGAGAGTCAGCTACTCACTCTGCAAAGTCAGGATCACCGTTGAATGTGTATTTGATAGATTAAAGGGTCATTGGCTCTGTTTACTGACTAGATTGGATCTCAGTGAGGCAAACATACCCATTGTTATAGCTATATGTTGTGTACTGCATAATATCTGTGAAGAGACGGGGGTGGAGGGGGGGGAAAGGTTACTGCCAAAGTGGAAGGGTGAGGTGGACCAGCTATCTGCTGAATTGAACCGCCAGACTCAAGCTATTAGAAGAGCCAACCGTGAAGCTATATGACTGAGGGAGGCATTAAAAGACTGTATTAACTGTCAGCCACAGTAGTGTTACATGATGCTTTTATGAATAGTGAACTTTTGTGTGTATGGAGCTTAAATATGTTACATTAAATATGTTAAATAACTCCTGTTATAAATTATGTAATAAGACAGTTATGCTTGGTGTAAAGTAATAAATAAACTCTGAGTTTCCAAAAATAAAACTTTATTGTGTACAAAGAAACAGGAAACAAAGTTAAAGTGCAAATACACAAGGTAAAAATATTTTTGCGGCACTAAAACCCCAATAAAACACAAGTAAACAAGAAATATTTAGTTTATGTATTAAATATATTACAATGTTTCAGTCACGTGCATTGTGGCTAATCCTGTGATTTTCACAAGTCGGGATGTGTGTAGTTGTGGTTCTCATTTTCCCCTGGTGTAGAGTGGTAGGAGTAAGAGTTCAAACTATGCTCCCCTGATATGTTGGGGGATTACAGGGGACAGCAACCAGGAAGCTTTCCACAGATTAGAAAGGCTGCATCTGGGGTCTTTGGGCATTTAGTTTGGTAATGCTCTGCAATATCTGGGTGTGTTGCCTGAGCAAACCCAGGATGCCCTGGTGCACTTCCCACTTCACTTTTCAGTCCATTTCCCTCTCCTGCAGCAATTGCTCTCTCCAAACTTGGTCCTCCATGGTCATAAATGTGGCCCCTACAAGCCCTGTATTCTCAATCAGCACCTAGAGAGGGCTGGTGGGTCTCATTGAACATATTCTTCCTGGTCCACTTCTTTCTCCACTTGATCAGGGTCAGATGTTTGGCAGGTGTGGCGGGGGCACCTCTCAAGGGCACTATGCCAGACATAGCTGATTGAAACACACAGACATGCCATTAGATTTATAGTAACAGTGAAAAGGGAAAGATAAGTCTCAAAACTCCCTTATGTTATTCGCACAAATACCTTTAATAAGAAATGCTAATTTCACTTTAGCTTTGGAGCACATTGCTGTAGTACCTCTCTGCAGGTGGATGGGCAGTGGCAATTTGCAAGGTTTAGATGGTGGTCTCCCTGGGTAAAAGTATAAGAAATTTGCAGTGAATATTGCTAATATTTTCACAGGTAATGATGATTTTTGCTGATATTTCATTCCTGACAGACTGCAGAGAACCAGCTGCTAAAAGCATCCTGAAGCTGTCTGAGCCTGTGTGCTGCAAACCTGTCTATTGCACTGGTGCCAGTGGAACTCATTGCAGAGTGGCATCGGAAAGTCTCCTCTTGCAGACGAAGAAACAAGGCTACCATCTCTATAAATGTTCGACAGAGGATTTCAGAGGATCTCCATGAAAGTTTCAAGAGGATAGAAAGGACATCCCTATTCAGGTAAACAAAGTATTACATGTGGTCCTCCATGTTTAGCTCAACAAGCTGAAGAATGGAAAAGCAGATGTGCCTCAAACTTTTTTTCCCCTACCTAGCATAGGACAACTGATTTGACATGAAATATGTAATTCATACTGCCATTCTAAATTTTTTTGAATTGATTTTCTAACATTTTAAATGAAAAACAAGGAATCAAAAATTAGTGCCTTTATTCTCTAAATGCGCAGATGGGATGGGCTCTATTTTTAAATGGGAAAGAAGGGCAGAGGGAGGGAGGGAGGGAGGGGAGATGAGGCAATGGAAATGTAAAAAATGAAGGAATAATGCTGTGGCATCCTGCTTGGGGTACCAGAATTGTGATCCCCTGTGTTCTCTCTCTAGAACAGAGATTTAATGTGATACTAAGAAGTATGAATAGAAGACAACAGAGGGTCCTGTGGCACCTTTGAGACTAACAGAAGTACTGGGAGCATAAGCTTTTGTGGGTAAGAACCTCACTTCTTCAGATGCAAGGTCTTGCATCTGAAGAAGTGAGGTTCTTACCCACGAAAGCTTATGCTCCCAGTACTTCTGTTAGTCTCAAAGGTGCCACAGGACCCTCTGTTGCTTTTTACAGATTCAGACTAACACGGCTACCCCTCTGAGAATAGAAGACAGGTATGGTTACAAACAAAACAAAATACTCTTTCTAGTCACTAAAACTTAATTTCAGCAAGTTACAATCTTTGTGTAAGCAGGCTTCTCGCTTACATTAAGTCTCCAGCAACTCTTGCCTTCCAGCCCAGATTCAGCTTTTATAAGCTAAAAGGGTGCTGTATGCTTTCATCCCCTAAGTGAAGGATAACTGAAATGTCTCTTTGCCCCCCTTATATTACTCAAAGTCTATTGTCTCTATTTCAAAAATACATTGTTAAGCAGTCTTCTCCCCTGCTTGTTAGCTTGATGGCTTTGTGTAAATGCATTTTCATTGTCCTCTGCTGGTGATCAAGCTGGTCAGACATGTAAATACACATTCCTTTATGTAGGGCAAGCTGGGGCTTATGTGCTTCCTCCCAAACACAGTTCAAGAACATATTTCCAGCACACTCCTACAACTCTTTGTACACATCCATCCATACATCATGCAATGATTTTTGGGACCAGTGTGTCACCAGTTTACATGTGATACCTTACATCAGAGGTTCTTCTTTGAGTGGTGTCCCTTTAGGTGCCCCACTTTAGATGTCGTTGCGCCCCTGTGCTCGTAGCCAGAGATTTATGGTAGCAGTGCCCCAAGAAGGCAGCAAAGAAACAGGGCACTACATCCCCGATTCTGGGGTCGGCCAAGAAAAAGCGCTCCAATAGCGGCCAAACGCTCCCGCTACTGACTGCACCGGCCTAATCAATGGCCGACAGACCAGGTCCCTCCGGTACAGACTGTACTAAGAAACCCAGAGCTCCTAAGCAGTTGAGCTCTGCCACAGGTATTAAGGGGAAAGTGAAACCCCATGCCACGGCACCAGCAACAGCAAGCAAGCCATCGGTACTGAGTATCCCAGCACTAATGCTGCCACTCCAGTACATGGTACCAAGCTCCACCATCCCACTGGTACCAAGACCGGACATGTCACAGCAGTTCCTGTGTTACACCGAATTATCTGTCTCATTGGTACTGCAGTCTCCTCTCCTTGGCACCAACGATACACATGGTACTTAGCCAACCCAGCTCTCTACAGCTTTCAACACAATTCTCTAATAGGGAGGACGATGGAGAGGACGACAAAGGACACTTACTACAGCTTTCTTCTCCTGTGGCTACTCGTGCCACACAGGCCCCACGACTCATGGTCTTCCCTGCAAACTTTACAAACCAACCCTGCTGCGGCCATCCCTGGATGCCCACAATCCCCTTCCAACCACAATGGCCATTCTGGCAGTCATGGGCTCCATATCCACAACAGCAGGAAATACCTACCACTCTGCCCACCACTGGTGCACCTCAACCACCTATATTGCCATCAAAGGCACCTTCTGCTGGCTCCAAACAAGGGGCCGAAGAACAGGAGCAATTCTCGGACCCAGACGAACCAGCTGACATTCATTTTTCATCTTCCTCATCGGATGACATAATTATGCCTCCACCTCCCACTGCAGTGGACGATTTCAAGCAGTTTCAGGATCTCTACAAGAGAGTGGCCACTTCCCTAAACTTCTTTCTGGAAGAGGTCCAGGAATCTCGCCACATGCTAGTGACATATTACACATGTCCACTTTATCCAAAATTGCCGCTCCCGTGAATGATGCGATTATGAACCCCGTGAAGTTGCTTTGGCAAACCCCAATAATGATTCCACCTACCTGTAAAAGGTTTGATAAGTATTACATGCCAGCCAGTGGCACTGAATTCCTTTTCTCACATCCAACACCGAATTCACTGGTTATCAATGTGGTGAACAAACTGGGTAAGCAACAATGCTATAGAAATGCCCCATATGATAAAGATTGGAAACGACTCGACATATTTGGCCGCATAGCATACTCGGTTGCGATCTTACAATTGAGAATTGCCAACTATGAGGCCCTTCTGGCAAAGTACGATCACAATAATTACGCAAGTCTCTCGGAATTTATAAACTTTATTCCAGATGACAAAAAGGATCAGTACAAAGCACTCAAAACAGAGGGCCAGCTTATCACCAGAACAGCACTACAAACTGCCCTTGACTCCACTGATTCTGCAGCAAGATCCATAGCAACAGCAATTGTTGTCTAGTTTCCCAAAGCCAGTCCAGTCCACTGTAGAAGACTTACTGTTCGAAGGCGCCAAACTCTTCATGGACAAAATGGACGAGTCATTGCATACCTTGAAGGACTCAAGGGCCATCTTGCGGTCTCTAGGCATCCATGCACCTAGGAACAAGAGATGGCAGACCAATTACCAAACTCAACAGTTCTGACCCAGTCCGTATACTCAACGAAATAGGTATTACAACCAACAGGGGCGGAAACAGAAAACATTGAGGCGAAGGCAATCTGCTTCCTCGACTACTACCTCTCAACCATCAACCTCTGGACAACAGATTTGAAGCCTTGGTCAAGGGCTCAAGAATCCCATCTCTCTAAATGCTGGCACCATCTGCCACTGGCAAAATTTTTGGAGATCGTCTACTTTCATTCTACCGCATCTGGCAGTCCATCATCATGGACACATGGGTATTAGAAATCATCAAAACCGATTACTTGGTTACTCTATCCCCCTTACCTGCAAACTCCCTACCCACTGCACCTCCCCGTCCCTCTTCAGGGACCCCTCTCACAAACATCTACTCCGGGAAGAGGTGAATCATCTCATATCCCTGGGAGTAGAGGAACCCGTACCAATCGAGTACAGAGGGAAGACGTTCTATTCCCACTACTTTCTCACGCAGAAAAAAACAGGAGGTTGGAGACCTATTCTCGATCTACGGCAGCTTAACAAGTTTGTAAAAACACAAAGATTCAAAATGGTCACACTAGGCACCATAATCTCAGCATTGGAGAGGGGGGGGACTGGTTCTCAGCCCTCGACCTACAGGATGCATATTTTCATATCTCTTCATTGTCCAACATGCAAGGCTACACATGTGGTGCCTTCAAGTCTGGATATGGACAAATTATGCTCCCCACAGGCACAGCAGAAACAAACTCCTCACCATGCCCTGTGCAGTCAAGGACTCCCTGCTATGTTGGACCAATTCAGACAATGTCTGCAGGGGCGTGCCATTTGTGCAGAATCCACCAGAGCTCACCAGCACCACGGCCGCATCCCTCCTATGCTGCGGGGGGGCACATCTACAGGCATATTTCATACCCACTGGTCTTCAGCGGAGACCCAGATTCATATCAATCTGCTGGAACTATGAGCAATTCAAAATGCCTGTTCTTATTTCCTACCACTAATCCAAAACAAAACGGTACAAATCCTCACGGACGATGTAGCCACTATGTTCTACATAAACAGGCAAGGAGGAGTGCGGTCACACTCCCTATGTGTGGAAACCAAGCGTCTTTGGCAATGGTGCATCAAACACAATATCCATGTTATAGCTTCATACCTACCTGGCTGCCAGAACAATACAGCAGATGCCCTGAGCAGGAAGTTTTATCAAGACCATGATTGTGAGATGAACACATGGGTCATCCGAAATATTTTCCAGATGTGGGGATTCCCAACGATAGTCCTTTTCGCAACCACACAAAACTCCAAATGCCCCCAGTTCTGCTCCAGAGCAGGACTCAGTCAACACTCTCTGGGTGACGCCTTCCTCCTCAAGTGGAGCATCCCACTCCTGTAGGCCTTTTCCCCCACCCCCTTTTAGTCCATGTACTCCACAAGATAAAACAAGATGGATCCAGAGTGATCCTAATAGCCCCCACATGGATACGACAAATGTGGTACCCTTACCTTCTTCACATGTCGGTCTGTCCCCCATGCATGTTCCCATGTGTACCTTGGCTTCTATCGCAGGATGCAGGTCTCATCATTCATCCACATCCCCAAAAACTTCATCTCAAGCCTGGTTACTACATGGCTCTCAGGATCTGAAATGACCTGTTCCACAGAGGTTCCGAACATATTATTAAACAGCCCTAGGGCAACTACCCGACACACATATGGACATAAGTGAAAACTATTTGAATCATGGTGCCAACGCCATCAGACTGCACCTCGCACCTGTGTCAGCCTCCTTATCTGTTATTTTAGACTACTACTGGAACTTGAACAAACGAGACTTTCCATGAGTTCCATCCGTGTACATCTGTCGGTCATCAAGACATTTCATCATGGTTGATGGATTCTCTATTTTCATGCATCCCATGCAACTGACTCACTTCCTAAAGGGTCTCTCCAACTGCTATCCGGAAGTGAGAAAACCCATCCCACCATGGGACCTCCACCTAGTCCTCTATGCCCTCACCGAGCCCCCTTTCAAGCTTATAGCTACAAGCTCGTTACTACACTTCTCTATGAAGGTTGTGTTTTTAGTGGCCATTACATCTGCCGGGCGGGTAGGAAAACTAGCTGCTCTCACGACAGACTCACCCTATACAATCTTTTTTTAAAGATAAAGTATCTCTCAGATCCCATCCTAAGTTTTTGCCTAATGTGGCTTCATCCTTTTACCTTAACCAACCTACATACTTACCTATATTTTTTCCGAAACCACATACAGACAGTACACAATACAGACTACACTCCTTGGACATCTGCAGGGCTCTCACCTTTTATATCGATAGAACAAAATCTTTTCACAAGTCTCCAAAATTATTCGTGTCCATCACTGAACAATCCAAAGGGCACGCCATTTCCAAACAACGCCTAGCCAAATGAATATTAGACTGTATCAAACTCTGTTATCACCAGTATGAATGACAACCCCCTACAGGGATCCGTACGCATTCTACTAGGATTCTCTCAACTTCCATAGCATTTCTCCAATTGCGGAAATCTGTAGGACCGCAATTTGGACCTCACCACACACTTTTACACAACACTATGTGTTGCAACAACACACATCTTCCGATGCCCTCTTTGGACACACGGAGCTTTCATCTGCTATGACTTTGAAGCCCCCTCCTTCCACCAGAGGGCACTGCTCTGAAGTCACCTAAAGTGGAGCACCCACAGGGACACCACTCGAAGAAGAGGAGAAATTTACTCACCTTGTGCAGTAATGGAGGTTCTTTGAGATGTGTGTCCCTGTGGTGCGCCACTACCCTTCCTCCTCCCCTGTGCTTCAGAGTTCTATCAAATACGGGCTCTGCAGTAGAGAAGGAACAAGGGCGGGGGGGGGGGGGAGGTTGGTCACACAGCACCAGTTAACAGCTTGAAGCAGTGCAAGATGGGGACTGTGCATGTGCAGCCCAACTGGGGCACCGCTACCATAAATCTCCAGCTATGAGCACAGGGTTGCAACAACACTTAAAGTGGAGCACCCACAGGGACACACATCTTGAAGAACCTCCATTACTGCACAAGGTGAGTAACTTTCTCTTCTCAACCAGGGGTACGTGTACTCCTGGGAGTGCACAGAGGTCTTCCAAGAGGCACATCAACTATCTAAATATTTGCCTAGTTTTACAACAGTCTACATAAAAAGCACTAGCAAAGTCAGTACAAACTAAAATTTCATACAGACAATGACTGTTTATACTGCTTTATATACTATACACTGAAATGTAAGTGCAATACACCTCTACCTCGATATAGCCAAAAAATCTTACTGCGTTATAGGTGAAACCACATTATATTGAACTTGCTTTGATCCACCGGAGTGCACAGCCCCCCCCCCCGGAGCACTGCTTTACCACATTATATCCGAATTCGTGTTATATCGTGTCATGTTATATCAAGGTAGCAGTGTATTTATATTCCAATTGATTTATTTTATAATTATAAGGTAAAAATGAGAAAGTAAGCAATGTTTCCGTAATAGTGTGCTGTGACACATTTGTATTTTTATGTCTGATTTTGTAAGCGAGTAGTTCTTAAGTGAGGTGAAACTTGGGGGTATACAAGACAAATAAGACTACTGAAAGGGGTACAGTAATCTGCAAAGGTGGAGAACCACTGCTTTACATGACACTTTTCGGGTCAGTGAGTCTGTCAGTCCTCATGTGAGTTATATTATGGAGTCATCTGCCATTTGGAACTAAAGGGCTCCTAGGGTCACAAATATATGCATGCACTTACACAAACTCACTCCCCCTTCATCAGTGGGTTCATCTGCGCTCACCTGGTAGGACTGGTGAGATGCCGGCAGAGTTTCAAACAGCTCCTGGCTCGCCAGATGGTTTGCATCCCTTTCCTATCACCCCTCCTCTTCCTCTTCCTCACTATGGGCTGTAGGGGTCTTCATGTCAGGCTGATGTGAAAATTCTACAGTTGTAGGCAGAAGGCTCTTAGGATCCACATCAAGCAGTTCGTTGTAGAAGCAGCAGGTCTTTAGGGCAATCCCAGATTTAGCCTCCCTCGCCTTCTGGTATGCCTGCCAAAGTTCCTTTGCTTTCACCTAGCTAATCTCTGTAGACTATTGTGAATGAAACACATTGAGACACATCAGTGAGCCATACTGCACAAGAGTGTCAACAGCAGGGTCGGAAAATTGTAATTATGTACATGAAGTTGAAAGTATTAAAAAATATTAACCCTTTAAAGTACTTTCTCATTACAACTCCAAAAATGTACTACATATGCATGTCTTCTAATTGCCAATATTGTAAATTGCAATTTTGCATTCAAATACAATCCCAAAACCTTTTGTGTACTCTTTGAATAACACAGGTTTCCTTTTGTGTGGATAATATACAGTACTGCTGGAGAAGGATTAGCCTATACATGTCTTTATGGGCAGTTTGATCAGATTTGGAAGGGAACCTAAACATTGTAGGAAACAGATATTTCTATAAATGATACAATAATATATATTCAAGTTGTAGAGATTTTTGAGGTGGTATATCTGAGAGTGATGTAGAAAATGGCATGCCCACCAGAAAGTTTTTTTTTTTTTTTAAACAAAACATGATCTTATTATTGTTTCATCCTAATAACTAGCGGCCACTATCTCTTACTTTAATTTTTTGTGTGGTATTGCTTATTTCCTATTTTAACTCTTACTGGTTTTCTGTGGATTTTGCCTCATTTATTTTTAACTCTTGGCTCTTAATTTTTGTTTGTTTGTTTGTTTGGTGCCTATGGGCACCTATGTTCTGAGTGGGATGAATTTCTTGTGTAACTATTACATATTCTAATTTACTTTCACATTATTACTCCCCCACCACCACCATAGGTACAGTCACACAGAAACCACATTGGATGTGTATAGAATGAATCAGAAAACAAATATTTTAATCTCCCCATATTGTCCAAGAAGGTTTTGTCAGATTGAGTTACTCTGACCATGTATATAGCAGTGGTTCTCAACCTATTTACCATTGTGGGTCGCATCCAATACAACCTGTGTGACCCTAATGATGTCACATGGGCCACAGCTGTTGGCTGATTGGGCCACAAGTTGAGAACCACTGGTATATAGACTTACCTGCATGTACAAATACATGCATACTACAATTTCACGTGAAATGAGTATTTCTATGTCTTCATACCAGTTCCAGACCTATAATCCCATGGAATTCCACATATTAATGTAGAACTGCAGGCCTTGGGTCTCCTCCTCCTCCTCCCCTCAAAAAATGTGGCCCTAGGGTCCTTATTGAGAATCCTTACACTTTGGTAAAATCACTGAAGTTAATAGAGTTACAACAATGTAAAACAAATGTAAATGAACTCATAATTAAGCCTTGAATCTCTGATGAAAGTGGACACGATTGTCATTCTGCTGTATTCATACATATTCTGCCTTTAACTATGATTAAAAATACATGTAAAACAAAAATATGCCAACTAGTTTGAGAGGAAGGAATTATACAAGACATCTGAATGCGCTGATATAGGAGTTGCTCTATTTACATAACCGAGGTATCGATTTGTTTGTTATGTATATGATAGCTTTTCTTTGCTTTTCAAAGCAGCCTTTTTTTTTCTCTTAAAAACAATGTTTCATGTCACTGCAGTTTTGAGAAAACCATTCTTTCAAATTGCACAGCCAACTGGTTGGTTCTGTCATGCAATGTTAGATCATGTCAGTCCCATTATGTTATATAATAGGACATGACTGATGCATTCGGACATGATGCGTCAACTGCAAAAAAAAAAATTAAGTTTCAACATTTTCTCAAATCAAGAAAAGAATGAACAGCAATTTTCACAGAACTGGCAAAATATTGGTTAAAAACCCAGTTATACCAGTTTAAAAATGCATTATACTGGCATAGCCCATTCCACTTCCTGAACTGGAATAAGCTATACCAGTATAACTTCATCCACAATACCCAGGCCCGAAAAAGAGCTCTGTGTAGATCAAAAGCTTGTTTCTTCACAAACAGAAGTTGGGCCAATAAAATATATCACCTCACCCCACTTGTCTCTCTGCATATTCGCTAGTCCGTCCCCCCCGGACCCCTTTAAACTATACTGGTATAATTAAAGCAACAAAACTTTCTAGCATGGATAAGCCCTAAATCTGCCCTGTACTTCTCCATCCAGTCTCTTTCTGGTACATGAGTCATTCTTATCTAAGATTCATAACAGCATAAGGAATATTAGGTCAGCAAAAGGCAAAGCCCAGAGTGCTAGCCCATTTTTAGTGTATCTGCCGTAATCCTAGTTTACTGCTTTTTCACCTTTCCGGTGAAGAAATCTAGTTGTCTTTTGTATTCTTTTTAATCATCTTCCCTAGCAATTTATTCCATGTTTATTGCCTTTTGTTTATTATTCTGCCAGAAATTCCATTTAATACTAATTTATCAATTTTTAGATTATGTTCTCTAGTTACTGTTCATTACGTTGTCTCCTAGTTTTGAAACATTGTGGGAAACTGGTACTTCTATAAATGATGATGCTGAGCTGAGTGGTCAAAATGACAATGTATCTCCCAGTAGTACAGATTTTGGGTGTAGTATATCTGAGAATGACATAGAAGATGGCTTGTCTACCAATAAGTCACTTTTTTTAAACTTGATTTCATGCTGAACTTTCCCCTTTTTATTATTGCTTGATCCTTCAAGTCTCCTCTTTTTAGTGAGAATAAAAAACTCCAAAAACCTATTCTTAGAACTTAGATTCTCCAGTCCTAGTACCATTTTTATTTCTGTGAATGGCATCTTTGCTAAATCAGTAACATCCTTTCTATGAGATAATGACCAGCATAGCACACTGAATTCTAAACTCAGTCTAGCAAGTATAGTCTGTACACTAGGTTGACAGTTTTAATGATTTTCTATTTCTGTAGTAACCCGCAAATACCTTTTGTGATCAGTGTGTTGGATGAGTGTCCCAAACAGCACATATTTCCTAGCTTGGTTCCTTCCTCCCATATTATTTCACATTTACATTTATCTTAAATGAGCTGCATTTGCAACTTACCGGCCACTTAACTACATCTGAATCTTTTTGAATCCTGTTGCATTATAACTCCTTTGAGGGAATCTCCAATTTCAGTATCTGTAAATTTAGATGCCTTGCTTTCAATCTGCTCTTCCGTCATCACTATACACCATACATAGACAACAGAGACACTGAAGTTTAAATTAGTGGAGGTGCCACTGGGATCTATTATCATTTTATCTATTTGCCACATTTAATTGTTAACAGCAGATAACCTACAACTGGTATCTGAGGTACTAAAATAACCCCTTGCCACCCTGAGCAGTTTTTATCTGAGGCTCTTATTTATATCTTGCTCTTAGCCAGGTTTCTAACATGTACACAGACCTCTCAGACTGCATTGTGCAGCACATCCTCCACTGGAGTGGTTCAGCCTCCCATCTTGCAGCACTGCATTCTTAGGAGGGTTTGACAGGACAGGGGCTACCAGCCTGCAGCTCTGCCCCCTCTTCCCTCCCCTCCCCTCTAAGCAGCAGAGAGAGACCTGGCGGGGGGAGCTGCCCAGGAGCCAACAAGAGATTTCAGAAGAGGAATGAAAAGGAAGAGAACTGAATGGAACAGATGCCTTTTTCACTATAGGGATTGGCAAAGGAATGTGCAGAAAGATCGAGCTCTGCTCACTCTCCCTTTTCCCTTCTTTTTTATCAGTCCCTTTCCTTCTTACCCCTCCCCTACCTGAAATTATCTGTTGGGTCCAAGGCAGCTCTCCTTCCAGGCCTGACTCTGCACCTTGGAAGGAAGAGCGGGCCGGGGGCCCAGAGCTGAAACAACCAGAGCAAGTGGGAGTCTCTGGACCCCAGCACAGCTGCAGAGGTGCAGCAGGGAAGAATTAACTACATGGGGAAGGAGAAAGGTGATGTGTATGGTGGATGTTGTATAATTGTAGGATATAGGCTTTGCATTAATTGTGGCAGGTGGGCAGTGGTTTATATGTGTTGGGCAGCCTTAACAGGGTCCCCTCCATCCCTCCACTTAAGTGTCAAAATATTCTGTTTTTTGGGAGGCTGGGTTTTGTTGTGGGTTGTGCCACAATTTATATATATTGTTATTTTTAAGCATAAACCCTGTGCAAATCAAAATAGCCTGCTTTACAATCTGTACCAGGTTGATTGGTTGGAAAGGGATGCAGCCTTTTAAAGATTGGATAATTGGCTGAGTTGTTTTGTACAGTGAAAAAAATCCTTATAAAATGGTTTTATACTTAAAAACCATTATAATCTGACAATTGTGTTTCAACATGGAACAAAACAGGTGCTACAAATTTGAGCTATTTGTCACACGTCAATGACTTGCATTACACATGGACATGTTTGGAGGCTAACAGGACTGCTTGGAAATAGTGACCATAATATAACAACATTAACATTCCTGTGGTGGGAAGAACACCTCAACAGCCCAACACTGTGGCATTTAATTTCAGAAAGGGGAACTATGCAAAAATGAGGAGGTTAATTAAACAGAAATTAAAAGGTACAGTGACTAGAGTGAAATCTCTGCAAGCTGCATGGACACTTTTCAAAGACACCATAATAGAGGCCCAACTTAAATGTATACCCCAAATTAAAAAACACAGTAAAAGAACTAAAGAAGAGCCACCATGGCTTAACAACCATGTAAAAGAAGCAGTGAGAGATAAAAAGGCATCTTTTAAAACGTGGAAGTCAAATCCTAATGAGGTAAACAGAAAGGAGCATAAACACTGCCAAATTAAGTATAAAAATGTAATAAGAAAAGCCAAAAAGGAGTTTGAAGAATAGCTAGCCAAAAACTCAGAAGGTAATAACAAAATGTTTTTAAGTACATCAGAAGCAGGAAGCCTGCTAAACAACCAGTGGGGCCCTTGGACGATTGAGATACAAAAGGAGTACTTAAAGATGAAAAAGTAATTGCGGAGAAACTAAATGAATTCTTTGCTTCAGTCTTCACGCCTGAGGATGTTAGGGAGATTCCCAAACCTGAGCCGTTCTTTGTAAGTGACAAATTTGAGAAATTGTCACAGATTGAAGTGTCACTAGAGGAGGTTTTGGAATTAATTGATAAACTTAACAGTAACAAGTCGCCGGGACCAGATGGCATTCACTAAGAGTTCTGAAAAAAATCAAATGTGAAATTGTGGAACTATTAACTATGGTTTGTAACCTGCCCTTTAAATTGGCTTCTGTATCCAATGACTGGAAGATAGCTAATGTAACGCCAATATTTAAAAAGCGCTCTAGAGGTGATCCCGGCAATTACAGACCAGTAAGTCTAATATTAGTACCGGACAAATTAGTTGAAACAATAGTAAATAAAATTGTCAGACAAATAGAAGAACATAAATTGTTGGGCAAAAGTCAACATGGTTTCTGTAAAGGGAAATCATGTTTTACTAATCTACTAGAGTTGTTTGAAGGGGTCAACAAACATGTGGACAAGGGGGATCCAGTGGACATAGTATACTTAGATTTCCAGAAAGCCTTTGACAAGGTCCCTTAATAAAGGCTCTTACGTAAAGTAAGTTGTCATGGGATAAGAGGGAAGATCCTTTCATGGATTGAGAACTGGTTAAAAGACAGGGAATAAAGGGTAGGAATAAATGGTAAATTTTCAGAATGGAGAGGGGTAACTAGTGGTGTTCCCCAAGGATCAGTCCTAGGACCAATCCTATTCAACTTATTCATAAATGATCTGGAGAAAGGGGTAAACAGTGAAGTGGCAAAGTTTGCAGACAATACTAAACTGCTCAAAATAGTTAAGACCAAAGCAGACTGTGAAGAACTTCAAAAAGATCTCATAAAACTAAGTGATTGGGCAACAATATGGCAAATGAAATTTAATGTGGATAAATGTAAAGTAATGCACATTGGAAAAAATAACCCCAACTATACATACAATATGATGGGGGCTAATTTAGGTACAACTAATCAGGAAAGAGATCTTGGAGTCATTGTGGATAATTCTCTGAAGACGTCCACACAGTGTGCAGCAGCAGTCAAAAAAGCAAACAGGATGTTAGAAATCATTCAAAAAGGGATAGAGAATAAGACGGAGAATATCTTATTGCCCGTATATAAATCCATGGTATGCCCACATCTTGAATACTGCATACAGATGTGGTCTCCTCATCTCAAAAAAGATATACTGGCATAAGAAAAGATTCAGAGAAGGGCAACTAAAATGATTAGGGGTTTGGAACAGTGACCATATGAGGAGAGATTAAAGAGGCTAGGACTTTTCAGCTTGGAAAAGAGGAGACTAAGGGGGGATATGATAGAGGTATATAAAATCATGAGTGGTGAGGAGAAAGTGAATAAGGAATAGTTATTTACTTGTACCCATAATATAAGAACTAGGGGCCACCAAATGAAATTAATGGGCAGCAGGTTTAAAACAAATAAAAGGAAGTTCTTCACACAACGCACAGTCAACCTGTGGAACTCCTTGCCTGAGGAGGTTGTGAAGGCTAGGACTATAACAGGGTTTAAAAGAGAACTAGATAAATTCATGGAGGTTAAGTCCATTAATGGCTATTAGCCAGGGTAAGGAATGGTGTCCCTAGCCTCTGTTTGTCAGAGGTTGGGATAGATGGCAGGAGAGAGATCACTTGATCATGATCTGTTAGGTTCACTCCCTCTGGGACACCTGGCATTGGTCACTGTTGGTAGACAGGATACTGGGCTGGATGGACCTTTGGTCTGACCCAGTATAGCCATTCTTATGGTATGTTCTTAGGTATGCTTCAGTGAACTACAGCATGTTAATTAAATATGACGTTCGCTGTGGGTGAGAGACAAGCTTTCAAGCTTACACAGAGCTCTTCTTCAGGTCTTAGAAATGTATCCCAGACCTGAAGAGCCATGTGTAAGCTCAAAAGCTTGTCTCTTTCACCAACAGATGTCGGTCCAATAAAAGATATTACCTCACCCCCCACTTTGCTTCTTTAATATCTGGGGGCCAACATGTCTATAACACTGCATAAAATAAAGTGAAGTAAGTATTCCATAGAAAATAGTAGAGGAGAACAAAAAGGCAAAGGGCTAGGAGCCTATTAAAAGGTGATGGCTAGTTGAAAACGCTTTATTGCATGCTTTGAGGAGAAAAAAATGGCTATTGAAGAGAAGAGGATTTGGGGAGCCTGTTGGAAGATAATACAGATACTCCTGGGGGAATTCTGCACCACTGCACATGTGCAGAATTTATATCCCCTGCAGATTTCTTTGCTTCCCTGCAGAAAAATGACTTTCTGATTGGGAAGGAAAGGGAAGCCACAAGAGCAGTCATGTGATCCTCCCCAGCAGTATGTTTCCAGTGCCCAGGGCAGCCAGCGGAGAGGTAAATCACTGTGGGGCAAGGGGCGGGACTGTGGGAGACCTGGCTGGTGGCTCCTACCCTGTGCTGGGCTCAGCTGCTAGTCCCGACTGGGCTGGGGAGGACGGGACTTCTTCGTCCCCTACAAGGCATCTGGGGCCCTGTCAGACCCACCCCCAGATTTCTCCTCTGGCTGTAGAAGCTCTGCAAACTTCCCTCCCTGCTTCTTGCACCCATTGCTCCTCAGCTGCAGCAGGAGGGATCACTGTACAAGAAGCTGCTCCCCTATCTGCCCAACCCCAGTGCATCCAGACCCCCTCATACCCAGACCATCCCACCGAGCCTCACTCATCCCCACAGCCAGAACCCCCCCTACACCTGGACCCTCTCGACGAGCCACCCGTACCCAGATCCCCACCCTACCAAGCTCCAACCAGCTCCACCTGGATCCCTGCCCCACTGAGCCCCACCTCCACAGCATCTGGACCCCCCCACTGAGTTCCCCACACCCAGACACCCCCTGCCTAGCTCTATCCCCCCACACCCAGACACCCCCATGCTGAGCCCCAACCACCTTCACCCGCTGAGTCCGTGTCCCGGCGGGGGTTCTGCATAGTGATCTCCCACCTCTGTAGCGTGGCCTATGCTCCCCAATGCCATGCTGGAGTCTCCACATTTATTTGACAAATACAATTTGCAGAATTTTAAAATAGTGTGTGTGGAATTTTTAATTTTTTTGGTGCAGAATGCCCTCAGGAATATAGAGAATGTTGAGGACCTGAGTTGAACAATGTAAAGAGAAGGATACTGAGGCACTCTAGAATGTTACAGAGAAGGAAGGATATATGGGAGTCTCTTGGAAAGCTGTCTGAAGAAAAGAAGGAAATAAACTGTGGTTTAATAATTGAGTCAGGGAGATGAAAAGTTTCTGATGTAACTTTTGTCCCCCTGAAACTGAAAAATGGTTTGGTTGAGTGCATGTGTGCAGTTTTGGTTTGATTTCTTTTTTCTGATTTAGTTTGTCCCACCTTAGCAACAACTGGTGTATTACTGAGTTATCACTGTTTTCTGTTCTGAGTGAATAAGACTGTTTCAAGTGTTCTGTGCCTCCAAATTGTGCAATAAGGTCAACTTGATTTTCAATAATTGGGCAACTCGCGATGCAAGCTTGCAAATTTTAGATATCAGCTCTTTTAATTTCTTTAATATTTAAAATGCCTGGCACTTTCAGGAAAACAGGTAGATAAATCAACAGCTCAGCAAACAACTTATTCAAGCAAACCTAAGCATATCCTCTGTGCACTGACTTTGCTTAAAAAAAATGGCTCCATATTATAGGGTCTTTGTCAATGGTAAAAAGGAAAAAATAAATGAGTCCATTCATATAACTTACCTGGCAACATTCTGGATCCCTCTCATTAATCTTATTGGTGGAATCACTTAAAATCCATACAGATTATTTTGAAAATGTGTAGTCATTGCAAGTGTGAATTGGAACCCATTATTAACTTTACAACATGTCTCATGCTAAGAACCACAGAGAATGTAGTGTAAAGATTAATATGAAAACATTTGGTCATCTATAGGGCTGGCAGCCATCCCCACCTTTAAGCACACCTCATCACCTAGAAGAGAAGTAGAAAATCATTATTCATTGGAGTCTGTCTCTTTTACGTTTATCTTGAATCAGTCTTACTTTTCCTTCTCATCTGCTCTTAAACAGCTGAGAGCCATGTGGCAGCATGGAATCCCCAGGCTATGAAAGTCCATCAAGTATCTTTACTGCCACAATATTATTTTCTTTAACTAGACTATTCTTCTAACCAACTTTAATTGTAAAGAGCATTTATATGCTTCCAAAGCAAGGGGCTTTCTGCAACTCAAATAAAACAGCTTCTGCCGAGAAGAGAGGAAAATCAATGATTCAGTACTTTGAAGATGTACCCAATTAGTAGCTGAACTGTCCACTACATTAACTGATTACCTTTTTGGAAAGCAAAAATTGCTTTCATTTAAAAAAAAAAAATCCAACAACCACCCTTCCCCCCTTAAGATAGAATTGGGACACTGGGCCTAACTATTGCTGGAGTTGAATACTAGTTTTATTGCTGAAGAAAGTCATTTTAAAAACAAGAATCAAATAAACAATGCTTGCATTGCTCAGCTCTTCTGTCTTGACTGACTGTTCAATCTTCCCATATTTTAACAATAACCTCAGCTCTGTTCCAGTACATACTGCTTGTCCACACCTGTGTTGTACAATTCTTAAGTGTATGTGTTATTCTTGGAGAGGATCCTGTGCCAACATTTTAAAAGCTAGCTCAGGAATGCAGTCTTTTTCAGTTCACTTAGATTACAGCTCAAAGGCTATGTCTGTCAATTATCCACTGCCATCTTAGGCTACGTCTACACTACTGTGATAAGTCAACCTATGCTACGCAACTCCAGCTACATGAATAACATAGCTGGAATCTATGTACCTTAGGTCAAGTTACCACGGGGTCTACACCGCAATGGGTTGATGGGAGAAAATCTCCCGTCAACTTACCTTACTCTTCTCGTAGGGGGTAGAGTACAGGGGTCGACTGGAGAGCGATCTGCAGTCGAATTGGCGGGTCTTTACTAGACCCGCTAAACTGACCACCGGTGGATCGATCTCAGAGCGTCGATCCCCACTGTAGTGTAGACCTGCCCTAAGAGAGACTAAGTGTATTTCAACACAAAAACAGTGACTGTCAAAAAAAGTAATTTTAGCCACATTTAATATTAAATGTAAGCTGTAAAACCAGAATAGTATTGTCTTATAACCATTCATATTTGCCATATACAATTTGATCCGGTAGCCACTTTGATAATTTTTATGTGGTTTTAAAACTACTTTTAATGTTGTTTTTGGCAGGTTAGTTTCAGTGCCTGATCCTACACGGTCCCTACCTGGAATTTAGGGAACTTCCTCTAAGACAGTTTTGCCATTTCCTTTAATTCAGAGCTGATGAGGTCACCAGCTGCAGTCTTTCTATTAACTTTTTTTTCTAATTGTGCATCCAAGTCATTCCTTGCCTATATATTCATAATTGTATAGGAAAAAGAACCCAAGTTACCTGCTCGATGGCCCTCTGTTCATTTTCATCCCCATTACAGATTTGCCTTGAGAATATGCAGAAAACTTATTTCCAATTGTTTTGACTGTGAAAACAGACATTTTGCAGAAGTTTCACAAAGCAAAATTTGGATGGGTGGGAAATTATGGTTGCATTACACAAAATAAAACATTGTCACATAAAATTCAATTAAACACAAATGCTGAATTTCATATAACTGTATTTTGGTGACAGTACTGACTTCTATCATCTCTGATTCAGAATAAAATATAACATAACATAACAGAATGTGACAATAGCAATTTTCACTAAGTATAGAAAGGGCTCAACTGAATGGATTTGTAGAGAGCTCCAGTTTTGATTATACTGGCCCTGGTTGGGAGATAAATCCATTTTATGCATTATGCGTTTACTGGGCATTGAAATTGTTTATTTAGGCAAGCAAGCAATAACCTGTGCACCCCATGATATCAGTTGTTTAATATTTTATTCTTCTAGACCTGCAACTTTGCCAATCTGCCATGCCATCTAAATTGATTTGTACTCGAGGAGCATCTTAAGATAATGTTCTTGAACGTATAGTTTGTTTGAAAATGATACTATATAAAACAGTGATTTTCTTAGAACACCATTTTGACAAAAGGCCAAATCCAAAGCCCACTGAATTAATGGTCATGAAGCAGGCTGCAAGATCGTTGTTCTAAAGTGCTTGGACTTCCATATGTGACTTGGACCAAAAAAGTCTAATAGTGAGGAACAGTATCCAAATATCCTCCCTGTCATGTGATGCAACCAAAAGACCAAGGGAGCTATAAATAGCTCCACCATGAATGAACACCACCATGAATGAACAGTTCAGAACAAGTGGTATGTGATGTGGTAAATTATAATCAAAAGGACTACATAGGTAATGGTCATTCAGCTCCTCAGAGAGTATTACAGCATATGGAGCATCACACAAAGTGATTAACTAAAGTCTCAGGCATAGGGTGCCTACAATATGCTTCAGAGATTTGCACATGAAAATACCAACATTTAATGCTTTAGGCATATCCCTGTCTCTGCACATACTTGAGATTATTTCCCAAAGTGTGGCTTGGTTTTGGCACTTCTAGTTCCAACCAGAATCAGATGTTGTAGAAGCAATGTGAAAGTGTTCATATTTAAAGTTCAAGTTACATTTTTAAGCTTCATCATCCACGATAATTCTTGGTCTTGGACATCAGAGTGGGTTGTTCTTGATAGCACATAAATACTTGACAGCATATACTGTAGCTTCACTCGTTTTTACACTGAACATAATACTGACTATATACACAAACACACACACACACTTTTACACTGGATATGATTTTATCTTCACACTTTATGCTAAATTCAACAGGATTTTTTTTTTTGGCTCATATAGTTTGTAATTTTTATTCTGATCCAAAATAAGCACCGTGTGTAGAATCAACACTGGAAATAATACTGTATTGAATAGATCTTATACGATGCATTAAACTGATTCTTGCTCTTTGGGTATTACTGTCCAGGCACTGTAATAGAGTAAATGCAGTACATTCCATACATTTCATTTTAGATGGTATTGGAAACCCACCATGCTTGGCTTACATGTCACTGATCATCACTATTACTACATTCGTAAGAAACACATTTTGTAAGAAGGTATCACCACCAGATTGGCTTTTGTTTTTCCTCTCATAGCTTTTTATATTATGCAACTCAAAAACTCCTGTATGGAGGATGGTGAATCCCCTAATCAATATAGCACTTGGTATTTACAAATCTAGGATTCCATTTTAGATAAATAACCTTCATGTGCTTCTTGGTATCCCCTGGCTATCTGTAACAACAGTTCTATAATGTTGAGCAACTGGTAACATATCACTGATTCCCTTCCACATTAAATGTCTTATTCCATTTTAAACTCTACCAAGCACATTTTTAATCAGTTGACATATATAATAGATCATAGAGAAGAAGAGAGACATGATATGTGTACTATAAAAATAACTGTGAGCTACAAGCAAGGCCTTGGAATTTAGGAGCTCTTTACTGGGCCAGTTTCTGTAGCACATCTTGTAGATTCCTCACTTTCCTATTTCTTTTATACCTCCTCCTCTTTACTCATCTTTTCTTTTTATTCTCCTTTACATGCTCCTGGTTAAATTCAGCTGGTGTTAATTGTCATAAATACATAGACTACATTTGAGCTATGATAATTTATACCAGCTATGCATCTGCTTCTATTTCTCTTGCCTTTCCGTCTCCATCTCCCATAGCTATTTATTACATCCTCTCTTTTCTCTGATTTCCTTTCCTTATGAGGATGCTCACTAATTCGCTTTTACATGGGTTAACTGGCACTAGTGAAGGATGAGGCCAGCCAGTTTCAGATGGTGTGGTAAAGACCCAGCCTGAGCAGTCCTTATCACTAGAACTGAATCACGTCTGAAACCTTTTATTTTCAGGTTTGGATCCAGTGAAAGAGTGATCCATGTTCTCTCCCCCGTTCCACTTCTGCTCCTTCTCCCTATTAACCTCCTACAAGACTACTGATTTGCCCTTGACTCCTTTCCTTCATCCTCTCAACCTTAGGCTTTGTAGCCAAACTTTTATACATGAAAAACCAGGTTGTAAACCAGCTTCTACATAGTCACACTCCATATAGCCCTGGTGACAGGGAACCATCAAAGTTCATATTTGAATGCTTATCCAACTCTATGGAGGCTCCACACAGTCCTCCCTTCACAACTAACTTGTGTTATTTTCTTGCAAAGGACCATTGATCGGCTGCCTTTCACTCCCACACATCTTTTGTGGATGGACCACTTGGTGTCTTCTGGGCTATTGTTCTTCTGAAACCCTCAGTAGTCTTCATAGTGGGCAAAAAATAGCTCTCCGAACTGCAGCAGAAATTAACATACAATGCTACTCTGTGATGCTGCTACTCCCTCTGAGAAAATGAGTAAAAATTACTTCAGTTGAGCATTCTGGCCATATGGAACAGGCTTATCCAATCAGCAACCCAGAATCAATGTCTTATGACGTATGACCACTATCAGCTAAGCAACCGTGTTTGAAACGCAGGCCTTGATCCTGCAAAGGGTCTTGTGAGTAACTTTACTTATGTAAGTAGACTCATAGAAGTCAATTGGAAAACTTGCATGAGTAAAGTTAAATGCATGCATAAATGTTGTCAGCATGGTCTATGGTCTGGGCTATGTTTTCCAACACCCTATCCCTTTTAGGGTTGGAACTTTATTGAAAAGGTCAGAGGGACACAGCTCTAGTGAGCAGCTGTCAGTCACTAGAGTTTGGTCTTTCTAGCAGTGTAGCTTATGCAAACTGTGTTTGGTCCTGACAAAAGTTTTAATAAAGCACTCCAGTTTAACACTGTACCTTAATCTTACAGTGTAACATCAGGAACATAAAAATAGTGAACATATTTTTAAAGCATCTTTTTATGGTTGTCCTAATAGCGAAAAATCTTCTATGAATTTTTCACTGAAAAATATCTAATTAAAAAAATATGAGTTACAAAAAAAATCAGTCCCAGAAAACAATCATTTTTGCTGAAAATACTTTACCAACATTTTGTCTTCCCTCAAATGAGTTGTCATTAGCCTTAAGAAGAAAAATGTTTGATTCAGAATGAATGTATTGTAAATTTTAGCATCTTTGTGTCTGTATGTGCTGTTCCTGCAGCTACAGCTGAAATTTAAGAGTTCTAAAAATTCTGCTACTGGCCACCATTTCCATGAAAAAGGGTAATGTAAAATAATCACTGTTTTAAAACTTTCAATTACCTTTTTTTTTTTTTGCTGAGCCGATGTCTGTTTCTATGGAGACTGGAGTGGTAATAGTACACAGCTGCAGAGCTGTTAGAATTCTCTCCTGTACATTTTATTTGTGGCTATCTGCAAAGAGCTTCAAGGACCATTTCCCAGGCAACATATCTACAGGTTTTAATATATAATAGCGTCTAAGACTTATTTAGGAAAAAATGTAAATCTTGTAAATCTTCACAAAAATTATTTAAATCTAATGAACATGCGTCTATACCAGATGCCCCGGAATGTATTATGATACTCGCTTTAGAAATGGGTACAGTAAAGTGCCAGAGAGAGTGAGTTACCCAAGGCCACACAGCAAGTCAGTTGCAGCCCCAGAAAACAAAGCAAAGCTAGCATCTGTACATATACCCAAGCAGAAAATTACACCTCCAGTTGCAGTGTAGACATACCGAAGAATGGGATTTTCAGAAGGGTTCAGCATTGGACTAACTCTATTCCTGTTGAGGTCAATGGAAGTTTTACCATTGACTTCAATGGGAACTAGAGCGAGGCTAATGGTGAACACATTTAAAAATCCAATACAAAGTTTTCTAGATCCCAGTGCTCTGTTGTAAGTACTGAACCAAAATTCATTATGTGCTACTTTTAACACAACGTGAATATATTGGTGGTAATTATGTACTTTTTACCTCAGCTATAAAGGGCTCGGTACCAAAGACTACTGTTACCAAGAGGGGGACTTCAATGGAATCCACGAACCCCTCGGTATTGACACTAGTGCCTTGAACAACGGCATTGGGAACATCATTGGTGCTTGGACCAGTTCTTTTGTGCTGCTGGTACCTTGGGAGTTCTGATATCTGAAAGACCTTATGATCCCGAATGAGTCCAAGTCTCCCCTCCTTGTGACCTCTGGACACCTCTTGGTACCAAGGTCTGCTGGGTCATCAACTGCTCATGTTTTTGTGAGACTTAACTCTTCCCCAACTTTTACTATCCATGAAGAGGGGTTGTCACCTCCTGTACAATATGTGGAGGAGCATCCCGACTCAGAACTTTCCATTCAGGGCTCTCCAATTTACTCCAGGAGATGTTATTCCCCAATGCACATGCAAAAAAGGCAGAATACTGGATCCCAGCCTATTAACACTTGGGATGACCAATGCATACCTCCCCCTTATGGTCCTCCTTAGTGGTCTTATTGGGATCCAAGACAATGTACCCCCAGCTATTTTTAAAGACTCCAATTCAGTCCCATAAGGAACAAAGAAGGCCTCATTCCCTGGTATCCTCTATCCCTCTCCTCTGATCTCAGTCAGCAGAGAAGACCTTTGAGGAGCAAGAGGCAAGAATAAACAAGGAGGTTTCCCTTCTTACAAATATGTCTTGGTCATCACCCAACGAGGCAATAATCCCACCACTACCATTAGCTGATAACTTTCGCCAATTCCAGGACCTGATGAAGCAGGTCACAAACACCTTACAAATTCCCTTGGAAGAAATCCAGGATTCCCATTGCAAGCTCCTGGACATACTGCACACTTCTGCTTCATCATTGGTGGCACTGACAATTAATGAAGCCTTTCTTGAGCAAGCCAAGACCATCTGGCAAACTCCAGTAGTGGCTTCCCATACATGCAAGTGGGCTGATAAAAAATATTATGTCCAGTTCAAGGATTCTGAATTTTTGTTTTCTTGACCAGCATCAAATTCTCTGGTCATGGATGCAGTCAATGAAAGGGACAGGCAACATTCCCAAAAAGCCAACCTATATAATAAGAACTAGAAACATCTGGACCTTTTTGGTCATAAAAGCTACTCTTCAGCAACATTACAGTTTAGGATAGCTGATCACCAGGCACTGAAGTCAAAATATGACAGTTTGAACTATGAGAGGTTTAATGCTTTTATTGACCATTTGCCACAGGAACACCTAAAACAATTTAACACCATAATAAAGGAAGGTAAGCTCTTGGAAAAGACATTCCTGCAGGTGTCACTTTATGCAGCAGACACTGCAGCCAGGTCTATTTCCACCACAGTAGTAATGAGACAAGCTGGAGTCACTTGTCTTGATATTTCCTCATTCAACCACAATTACATTCCTGAAAGACCTTATGAATCTTCTTCTGCTGATTAGAGCCCTTACACCACTTTGGGATCTCAACCTTGTTCTTAACCAGCTCATGAAACAGCCCTTTGAGTCACAAGCTACTACAGGAATCTGCCTGCAAAGAACTCATTGCAGGATCAAGACCTGAGATTCAAGTTTTGCCTCTGAAAACACTATAGGATTGGGTCCTACAGTATGTGCAGTGTATGTCTTAGTTGTGTTATAAATAACATGAATTGCTTATTTATAACAGTCAAAAGCCAAGGATTTCATACACTGCACAGAGGAGATATTTTCTCTTTCTGAGCCTGCCATTCCCAGGTTGATCTCCTGTCAACACATTCTAAGTTGTTTATAAAACAGCACTAGCATGGCACCAGTGTTACAATAATGAGCATAAATAGACCCCAATGAACCTATTGTTCTCTACTCAGACTAAAATGTTATCTTTTGAATTAATATTAAAGAATTAAGTTCCAGCTCATCTCGCAAGGCATTTGTGAACTTTGAAATAAAAATTCATGAACTGTTGCACTGGAGGCAATGCTCTGAATAAACCAAGTTGGAGAGTTTTTAAAATTCAATTTCTCCTGACTATTAGTAGATTGAGTTTTGGATTTTCTTTACAGTAGTCATCATGAGGTTTTTTTTTTTTTTTAATATATAGTTTTAGTTGACATTGGTCAACTCAGTTTAAAATATGGTTTATAACCATGCACCCAGTGACAGAGAATTGCATATTTAAATATTTAAAAATAAGTACAACTCTCAAAACACTTAGGACCAGATTCTACAAGGAGATCTGCATTGGTACCCCTCTAGCCAAACAACACCTCATCTAAGTCACAAATAGTATAACACTGCAGTATATAACATAAAAGCAGTGGGGCACTATGGGGCACAGGAATCTGCCCATGGGGAGCTCCTCACAGGATTATAGGGCCTTAGTTAACCTTCCTTTGTAGTTTGTATATATTATGTCATGAAGATTAAGTGAAACAATGTGATTGAACAAGCCAAACTTTTAAAAGTGATCTATACGTTTGTATGTACAAAATACACATGCAAAATTTTAGGAACCCAAAATCTCAGATTTTTGCACAGAAATGGAGTAGTTAGAGATCTGTTTTGGGCATGCTAAATATCTGCAGATCAATTTTTAAGTGAATAAAATTGGAGGTCAGGTTGAGGCCACTGAAAATATAGCCCCAAACTTTTTCAAATTGCTCTAATTTTCCTATTAACCAACCAGTGATGGTTTGGTTGGGGATAATTTGGGGGATAACTGATAAATTGATGTAAAAATACATCTACAATCATTTGCAGCCATGAACCATAGCTATGTTACGTAACCATGTGAGGTTGTTATTGTTACACTTGTCCTCCCTTCCACCTTTCCTCCTTTTATTTGTCATTCTAATTTGTTGCATCTTATTTCAAATTAAATTGCAGAATTTTTGGAGTAGATGTTGTCTCTTAATGTGCATCTGTACAGTGCCTAACAAAAAGTTGTACAAGTCTGTTGTGGCCTCTTGGTGCTAGTGTTATAGAAATAATAATAAGTGGTAATATTTCATAAGTGATTAAAAGAGGCAGCTGACATCCAAAAGCCAACTTATTTAAGTAGTGTCCTTATGGGGGCTCCACTGTAGGGGTAGCTGCATCCCTGCAACTTAGATTGGAGATTTTAGGTAGGACTGTCCATTTCACCGGCATATGCACTCTCCCTGTCTTGAGGCTACCTAGCACTGTGTGGGTGAACCACCCCTCAGTTCCTTCTCAACTACCTTTGCCCTTCTATGGCATATTACCAGAGTCCGAGTGATAATTTATTTCTGAACTTTATTTCCAGTTGATACTATAGCTAGTAGAGTTTCTGTTAATACTATCCCCTTTCCCTTTCTTTTTTCCTTAAAAAATGGGAGGGGAAGTGTTCGAAAACAGTTATCTCCTTGTCCTTAGTTGATTTTTGTCATCTCTTTCCCTTTGGGAAGCAAAACCCAAAAAGGGGCATGCCCAGCTCTTTCCTGCAGAGAAGCTATTCTGGTCAGCAACAGCCATTCATGTTGCATTCACTGTCTCGGAGGGTCTCACGTACTAAAGAAGTGTACTTTCTGCCTAAAATTAAAATCAAGAGCAAGAAAAACCTGTGAATTGAAGCTCAGACTCCTCATGAAGCTCAGTGGTTTGAGCATTGGCCTGCTAAACCCAGGGTTGTGAGTTCAACCCTTCAGGGGGCCATTTAGGGAACTGGGGTAAAAATCTGTGTGGGGATCGGTCCTGCTTTGAGCAAGGGGTTGGACTAGATGACCTCCTGAGGTCTCTTCCAACCCTGATATTCTATGATTCTATGATGGAAAGTTCACTTAGACCAGCCTCCAACTTGGGACCCCTCCTGAACAACAGTCTGTGACACACAGGGCTGCCCATGGGGGGCGGGGGGCAAGTGGGGCAATTTGCCCCAGGCCCCGGGCCCCGCAGGGGCCCCCAAGAGAATGTCAGAGGTTCCTCCCCCGCCTCCGCCAACCCCATCCCCCCCCAGCCCTGACCCCCAGTTCCAAGCCCAGCCCCTCTGAACTGGGCACTCCCTGACCCGTTCCCCCACCAGCCCTGACCCCCAGCTCTGAGCCCAGCCCCTCTGAACTGGACACCCCCCCGACCCATCCCCCCATAGCTCTGACCCCCAGCTCTGAGCCCAGCCCCTTTGAGCCGGACATCCCCCAACTCCATCCCCCCCACAGCCCTGACCCCCAGCTCCGAGCCTAGCCGGGCACTCCCCACCCAGCCCTGGGCAACAGTAGCACAACCCCCAGGCAGCAACAGCCCATTGGCACCAACCATCACCATCACCCAGCGAAAGCCCAGTATGTAATTGCAAATGTATACATAGCATTAAAGCATTTAATGTTTTTAAATGATGTATTTTGTGTATTTTCAAATTACTAAAAATTAATTTTTGAATGTATTTCACTAGTTATTTTTTACATTTCCAAATACATGTTACTATAGTATTGCAACTTTTTTTATGGAAGGGGCCCCCGAAATTGCTTTGCCCCAGGCCCTTTGAATCCTCTGAGTGGCCCTGGTGACACAACCATCAAAATTCTCGGGACATCACACTCAGGTGGCTTCAAAGAGGTGAATTCTCTCAGAAAACAAGGCTACAAGTCCTCAGACTAAATAATTGACCAGGAAAAAGAGATCCCCAGCACAATCATTCAACTCGGTACTGAATGAACTGCGACTGGGTCCCCATTAAACTATAGGCTTCTCAGATACTGGTATCATCTGTAAGCCTAAAGACCCGAAGGGACAGGTTCAGGGACATCGGTACTGTCAGAGGAAAGGAGCAGTAGAGAGTGCAGTAGCTCTTCTAAAATGTAACCGCCAGAGACAAGGAGAGTTTCGGTACTGAGCATCTCCACTACACAAAAGACTAACACCATCTTCTGGCCATTCATTGGACCACAGAAGACTACAGGTACCGTTGATTCCCTTGACACTTCAGATCTCCCTAGACGAAATGAAGGAGTTGCAACACAAGCTGCTTGACATCCTACATATGTCCTCATCAGCTCATATTGCATTCGCTGTCAATGAGGTCATACTAGACACAGCCAAAATCACCTGGCAAACACCAGCCACGATACTGCCCACATGCAAAAGAGCAGATGAAAAATATTATGTGCCCTCTAAAGCCGTGAATTTTCTATTTTCCCATCCATCTCCCAGTTCCCTTGTGGTAGACGCTGTAAATTAACGTGGCAGACAGCACCACGATAAATCAACACCCTATGACAAGGACTGGAAAAGACTGGACTTATTTGACAGGAAACCATACTCATTAGCAACCCTACACTTTAGAATTGCTAATTATCAGGCCCTTATGATAAAGTACAATCACATCAATTGTTTGAAACTCAGCGCCTTTATTGAACAGCTCCCGAATGATCAGAGAAAGCAGTATCAAGCCATCATTTCAGAGGGCCAGCTTCTGGTGAAGACATCATTACAGACCATGTTAGATACTGCTGATACAGCTGCATGCTCCATATCAACAGAGATGGTAATGCGGAGAGCTTCTTGGCTCCAGCTTTCTGGCCTCCCAAGAGAAGTCCAAATGACTGTGGAAAGAACATACTCTAAAAGACACAAGAGCCATGTTTTGTTTTCTGGGGATCTATTCATCTGCACAGAAAAAGACATACAGTAAATCTCAGACATCACAAAGATTCTGGCCTGCTCAGTTCCCTCCACCCCAGAGAAACTATAAAACCCAGCAGAAGAGACAAGGGGTACAAAACCGAAAACTGATAATGCCCCACACTTCAGAACCATAAATGTCAAAACATCAGTTTTGATGCATTGGTCAAGGCTCCAAGCTACCACTGCCGCCATTAATTGCTGCAAAACTCGAATCATCTACAGCCTTTCAGACACAGCCTTGTTCTTTTTTGACAAAACTGGGAAAAGATAACATCAGACAATCATCTCCAATGGTTATTCAATCCACTTTACCTCTCTTCCTTCTATCTGCTCTCCCTTCCCATTCCTCTTCAGAAAGCCTTTTCGTGAGCACCTGGTACGTCAGGAAATAAACAATCTCCTAAACCTTGCTGCTAAACCAGTTCTCAATCAGCACTGAGGGAAGAGGTTTCTACTCCAAATACTTCCTGATGCCAAAAAAGATATGTAAAGACACAATGGTTCAAAATGGTTATATTAGCAGCAATAATTCCATCTTTGGACCAGGAAAACTGGTTTTCGGCCCTCAACCAACAAGATGCTTATTTTCATATCATGATCCAGCTATCCCACAGGAGATTTATGAGATTCACCCTGGGTTAAGACCATTTTCAACAGAAGATACTTTCATTCAGCCTATCATCTGCATCCAGAGTGTTCTCAAAAATCCTGTCTGTGGTATGAACACATCTTCACAAACTAGGAATTATGATATATCCGTATCTAAGCAACTGCCAGCTCAAGGCACGATCCTTCAACAATGCCCTATTTGCCACACAAAAGGCTATAGATGTATTCATGCAGCTGGGACTACAACTTGAAAACCAGTGACTTCAGCCTATCACTGAGGGCTTGATTCAGTGCTCAGTTATGTTAGTGGAACAGACCCCAAAGCTGGCAGTATTGGCTTAGAGAGCCTATGTTATGAAGAAAGTGTAACTCATTTTGCAACAATAAGTTGTATTTTGAAAAAATGAAATGATTATCTTTTGGTGCCTTGGCCAACACTACCAAAATGACAATAAAGTCAACATGATAAAAGGGATCAATCTGGGCTAGTTGTGTCTGCATAGCAGGAGAGTTTCAGAAATATGTTCAAAGAGGAATGAAAACTAAAATACTGTGAGATGTTTTTATTTTCCAATATCTCTTGTTAACAAGATACATTTAGTAAATTAACAGCACATATTTTAGTCTCTCCAAAATTTTTTGCTAAAGGTCTCAAGATAGCCATTTATTTGAGCATATTTAAAGAAAATAGTTCTTTACAAGCTGTGCAATTATGTAGTATATAATACCTAATTATGTAGTATATAATACCTAATTACCCTCAACAATGACATAGTTATATGTGGTGTGGAAGTTACCAAATAATACATTGTTCAGACAAACTAAGAGGGGGTGCTGCTCTGCTATAGCATGCTTGTTAAACATATGTCTCCTTGTCCATTTACATGAAATACTCTGCACTGCAATCCCAAAATGCAAGTGGATGTGGTGGGTTGAAGGGCTGCTCCATGTTTGCTGTAAGATATATGTGCTGGAAAAAGAGAGATAATTAGTTAAAGTTTAAAAATGAAAATGCATTCCTTAGTGATGGCTCTGATCTCCGTCAGTCACTTCTTTTTGTAGATAGAAGAAACATACTAACTAGGGCTGTCAAACGATTAAAAAATTAATAATAGAATACCATTTATTTAAATATTTTGGATATTTTCCACATTTTCAAATATATTGATTTCAATTATAACAGATTATGAAGTGTACAGTGCTCTCTTTAGATTTATTTTTGGTTACACATATTTGCACTGTAAAAAACAAAAGAAATTGTATTTTTCAATTCACCTAATACAAGTACTGTAGTGCAATCTCTTTATCATGAAAGTTGAACTTACAAATGTAGAATTATGTACAAAAAAACTGCATTCAAAAATAAAACAATGTAAAACTTTAGAGCCTACAAGTCCAGCCAATCGCTCAGACAAACAAGTTTGTTTACATTTACAGGAGATAATGCTGCCCACTTCTTGTTCATACTGTCACCTGAATGTGAGAACAGGTGTTCACATGGCACTGTTGTAGCTGGCATCACAAGATATTTACGTGCCAGATGAACAAAAGATTCGTATGTCCCTTCATGCTTCAACTACCATTGCAGAGGACATGCATCCATGCTGATGATGGGTTCTGCTCGATAACCATCCAAAGCAGAGTGGACCAACTTGTATTCATTTTCATCATCTGAGTCAGATGCCACCAGCAGAACCTTGATTTTCTCTTTTGGTGGTTCGGGTTCTGTAGTTTCTGCATCGGAGTGTTGCTCTTTTAAGACTTCTGAAAGCATGCTCCACACCATATCCCTCTCAGATTTTGGAAGGCACTTAAGATTCCTAAACCTCGGATGGAGTACTGTAGCTATCTTTAGAAATCTCACATTAGTACCTTCTTTGTGTTTTGTCAAATCTGCAGTGAAAGTGTTCTTAAAATGAACAACGTGCTGAGTCATCATCCGAGACTACTATAACATGAAATATATGGCAGCATGCGGGTAAAATAGAGACAGACATACAATTCTCCCCCAAGGAGTTCAGTCACAAATTTAATTAATGCATTTTTTTAACGAGCGTCATCAGCATAGAAGCATGTCCTCTGGAATGGTGGCCGAAGCATGAAGGGGCATACAGATGTTTAGCATATCTGGCATGTAAATACCTTGGAACACCGGCTACAAAAGTCCCATGCGAATACCTGTTCTGACTTTCTGGTGACATTGTAAATAAGAAGCGGGAAGCATTATCTCCCGTAAATGTCTTAGCAATTGACTGAACGAGAAGTAGGACTGAGTGGACTTGTAGGCTCAAGTTTTGCAGTGTTTTATTTTTGAGTGCAGTTATGTAACAAAAAAAATCTACATTTGTAAGTTGCACTTTCATGATAAAGAGTACAGTACTTGTATGAAGTGAATTGGAATACGTTTTCTTTTATCTATCATTTTTACAGTGCAAATATGTGTAATAAAAATAATATTAAATGAGCACTGTACACTCTCTATTCTGTGTTGTAATTGAAATCAATATATTTGAAAATGTAGATAAACATCCAAAATATTTAATAAATTTCAATTGGTATTCTATTGTTTAACAGTGCGATTAAAATTTTGATTAATCGACAGCCCTAGTACTAACCATCTGTCCAGTTTTTCTCTAGACTAAGATCCAAACTCTATAGAAGAAAAAGCTCACTGACTTACCCATAGAAAGGGTGCTTATTTTGCTATCATATCAGTAATTTGCTGATATAATGCCATGTCCCTTGTTATGTTGTAATGTTATTCCTGTAAGTGTTAGATCTAGGTGCAAGCATGGTTAAGTGTTATCCGGGGGTTTTCAGAACCCAAAGTAATGGTAACTTAACTGTTTCCCTCAAGATGGTGTCAGGGAATACAGTGCTTCTGTCTAATAAATGATTGATACAAGTAAGCATGCTATAGTTACCTACAGTCTGAGATGTTTTCGAATGATCGCCAATTGGGCTTCCAGGGACATTCTCCGTCCAGCTGATGGGGAGGTTTAGATGTCAGCTCCTTGTCCTAAGAAAAGCTCCCACGGACTACTCCAAGGTATTTACTGTTACCTAATCTTTTATAGCTAGCTCTAAGGGTCTGTCTACACTACGAAATTAGGTCGAATTTATAGAAGTTGATTTTTTAGGAAGCGATTTTATACAGTCGGTTGTGTGTGTCCCCACTAAGCGCATTAAGTTAGCAGAGTGCATCCACGTACTGAGGCTAGCGTTGACTTTCGGAGCATTGCACTGTGGGTAGCTATCCCACAGTTCCCGCAGTCTCTGCTGCCCATTGGAATTCTGGGTTGAGCTCCCAATGCCTGATGGGGCAAAAACATTGTCGCGGGTGGTTTTGGGTATATGTCGTCAGTTGCCCCTCCCTCCATGAAAGCAACGGCAGACAATTGTTTCGCGCCTTTTTTCTGTGCAGGCGCCATACTGCTTTCAGCAGACAGTGCAGTAGGACTGCTAACCGTCGTCATCAAACGACCACTTCCGCTGCCACTCTGTTCTCCTGCTCTGGCCGCAGACGGCTCAATCGGTTGGGAAAACTGGTCTTCCAACCACCGCCACTCTGCTCTCTTACTCTGGCTGCAGATGGTGCAATAGGTCCACATAAGCACAAACCACATAACCTATAGTGACTCCTAGTGGATCAGCATAACCACCTCTGCTGGGTCACCAGTTCTCCTAATTTCAACAAACTACTCATTAGTTCAAATAATTTCCGGTATTTCTAGCCAAAACAAAAATATATTAGGCGCACCTAAAACCCAGGTCACTATTCACTCACTCTCTTCCATAATTTTCTGTCCCATCCACCCATTCTGATTAACAAACTGCAAGTATGCAGCTGTCTGACCTTGTCTCACAAAGACCTAAGATTAAGTCATATTTGGTTTTTACCTGGCAATGGCTAAACATACAAAATGGCTGACTGCAGTACTGTCAAGTTCTGGAGTACGTGCAGGAATGTCAAATTCCGAGGTAACAAAGGCCTAAATGCAGTGATTTATTGACAGTACAGCCTTGGGTAAAATAAAACCAGGCATGGACATAGGGCCACACAGGACACTGTTTAATGGTAGAGCCATGGGCATCGGGTCACATAGACTAGGGGAGGCTCTGCCTTCCCAAACAGCCAGGCGTGACCCTGCCCCCTGCCATGACTGCTCCCTTTGCATGGCTCCAGTCCTCCAGCTCCAGCTCCCCAGTGCTCTGGCTGGGGTTGGGGCCATGCGCTGCCTGCCTTCCCAACACTCCAGGGCTTGGGGGCCAGGGGTTGGGGCCACGTGCCTCCCATGCTCCGGTGCTGGGGCCACCCATTGCCTGCCTACCCAGTGCTCTGGGGCTGGGCAGGCTGGGGCCACTTCCCGCCTTCCCGGTGCTCCTTTGGAGCTGGGGGGCTAGCCGTGGGACTGGGCTGGTGGCCACCGTGGGGGGAGGCCTCTGGGTTCCAGCGGAGGCGGGGGGCAGGGTTCTGGGCTCCAGTGGGGGAATGGGTAGAAGGGGGGACTCTGGGCTCTGGCGGGACCAAAGGGGCTGGAGCTAGCCTCCCCCAGCTGGCGATTCACGCACCGCCCATGGGTAGAGCCCCAGCTATTGGCTTCATACTCAGGAAAAACTTACAAAATACTCACTGATTCTACCAGGAGTGCTAAGGTTCTTGGCCTATAGGCATTTGATGGCATATTAGGGATACATCATTACCCTGATGAGAAAATTCTTTTGGAAATAAAACAGGCACATACTGTATGTAGATAACAGCACAATTCAATATTTATGAAGTAGCAGCTTCCTATAATTATAGACAGGTATAATTATCACTACCACTATTCATTAACCTCAGGAATTAGACATTTGATGAGTGGGAATGCTATTTATTCATTAAAATTTTACAAAAAAAATCAACTCCTCTGTTTGATGAGCCTGACCTCAGCAATACAGGTGACAGCTGTAAGAAACTTCTCTAATAACAAATGCCTTCAAAGAGCCAGCAATCTGAGGGAGGAAAGGCTTATTCTAAAAATGAACTATATTAGAATAAAGATTTATCTCACACACACCCAAAAAAATGGATTGGGATTCTTTACCAGATATATTTGATATAGAGGTTTATGGGTAATTTAAAAGCAAGTGGTGGAAGAAACTTTAATTTCAAAGTGTAGAACTTAAACTAGATGCAAATAGGTCCATCTGTGCACCAGTGAGAGAATGTACGTGTTCAGAGACTATTCGTAGCTGTCTAGCTGCCAATGGCTTAGCAAGTCTGGTTTTGTGTACACGGTCTCATTTATGTGGATCACCCAGATGGAAGCCAAATGATCCGTATTTCTATCCAGTATAGACTTGAGTTTTTGTTCGCCTTTGTCTGCTTATATATGCTAATGTTGTATTCTCTGATTGTATTTGGACATGCTCTTTCTTCAGGCATTCCAGGATATCCTCAAGAGCCAGCTTTCAAATGGTGTGATGTTTCTCAGCCTCTCTCAAGGTTGGGAGTATATGAAAAAGCAATGTGGAGGAGCCTACAGAAAACAGCCATGCTGTGCTATCTCTAGTACCAAATCCCAGCAGTCAATTGACTACAAATACTTCAAAAGAGTCTGCCACCAATACCTATTTTTGGTCTTTGGAGACAGGAATGGTGAGAATTTGGATTGGAAGGAGGGATTAGTCCTATTAGAAGGTCTGGGCTTCCCTATGTATAGAATCCAGGGTTGCCTTTGAGATAAGATGACTATCTCCTCTGGTACCTTTTGTTGCAGATAAGAATGAAAGGAGCATCTACATTTAAAAGAGGTACTGCTAGCAAGGATACTGAACATGCTGGCTCCTCTGTATTGTTAGCCACCATCTAATATAGGTTTTCTACTGAACAAACTTCCTGTGAGAAACTGAGGCATGGTGAACTTGGTTTAAATAATTAGCTTCTTTCCAGGGTTTTAGCCAGAGTTGGTGCCTGACCATTGAGTTTGTTGCCATCGTTCTAGGTCCCAGTTGAATGGAATCCATGCACTCTTAATGATAAATGCTGTTCCTAGGCATAGTGGGGTATTACTGGCTATTTATCCCACACTTTGCCACCAGGGCAAATCCCCTGATGGACCTGGTAAAGGCTCAGGGTCCTGACATGGTGAGGTGGACCAACACGGCATAGCAGGCGTTCACAGACCTACAGACAGTTCTCTGCAGTAACCCCATGCTCATAGCCCTGGACTTTACCAAAGAATTCATTTTACAGATGGATGCATCTGAAGTGGGGTTGGGGGTTGTTCTGTCACAGATGGTCGGAGAGGAGGAACACCCAATCCTTTATCTTAGCAGAAAACTTCTTCCGAGGGAACAGAAATATGCAGTGGTGGAGAGGGAATGCCTTCCAGTCAAATGGGCCATGGAAACTCTGCATTATTACTTAGTAGGCTGGCGATTTCCCCTCATGACCGACCATACACCCCTCCAGTGGATGCAGCGGAACAAAGAGAAGAACGCAAGGGTGACCAGACGGTTCTTGCCCTCCAACCATTCCAATTCAGCATACAACACAGGGCCGGAAGCCATCACAGCAACGCAGATGGCCTGTCACGGGTACATTGCCTGACGACCCAAGTTGCCCAACCCCATGGTGTTGAGCAGGGGGGAGGGATATATGACAGGGTCAGGCGAGATGGCGATAGGAGAGTGGTCCCGTTGGTATCCAGGACCTCCCCCCCGTCTAAGGGGAGGATCCACAGGTCCGTGATACCAAATAATAGTGGGGGACAACTAATGAAATAACAGGGACAGGAGTGAGGTCACAGGGCTAAATGAAGGGAACCTGACGGGGACACTGAGCAGAAAACCCCAGACAGCACCCATTGCTCCTCGAAGGCGTCAAGGGAGCCAGCGGACGCTGCCCAGAGGAACTCTGCCCAGATACGCGAATGGACGGAGGAGCGAAAATAGGCCCCACAGTCACAGGAAATCCCGTCAGCCAACCTCCTCTCCCTGGTTTTGTAGATGGCCATTTTGGCCAGAGTTAGGAGGAGGCTGACAAGGAGGTCCCGCGACTTTGTGGGACCATGGATGGGGAGTGCATAGATGAACAAGTGAGGGGAAAAGTGCAACCAAAAACGTAAGAGGAGCAGGAATAGGGGCTGCAACCTGGTGCATTCCAGATATATGTGCGCCAGGGTCTCCCTCACGCCGCAGAAGGGGCAGGTGTCCGGGACAGGGGTAAACCACGCCAAGTACACACCCGTAAAGGAGCCGCCAGCTGATATGAGAGTGGAAGAAGGCAGGTATATTAGCCTCAGGATAACCAGGTCCCTTTTCCCCAGTTAATTGAACAGGGGTTTCTCTAGGTTAATTAGGACATCTGGGGCCAATCAAGGACCTGCCAGAACCTGTTAAAAGCCTCCCCTCCAGTCAGATAGGCATGTGCAATAGGAGCTGTGGAGAGCTGGATGGTGCAGACATTGACAAATGCCAGTAGGGAGACCTCACAGGTACAGAGGTGAAGAGCAGGGGAAACCCTGACGAACAGGGTTTGTACAGCCCTTCTGGGCCCCAGAGGGGAGAGAACCTGCCAGAGGAAAGAGACTGAACTGGGTATCTGGTCTGCCGACACTACGCCTGGAGGAGCTACCAGAGACTAAGAGGCTCCCCTCCCCTGCCAGGGAGGCCTGGAGGAACCCCTGCTCCGACAAGGTGGGGACAGTAAACCCACGGGCATGGGGAAATTCCCAGGGAGAGAGGAATCCTCCCAGCCGCTAAGAGGATGCACGGAACCCACAGAGGCAGAGAAGGAGCTCTGCCACACTACATATAGTATAGAGTGTTGGACATTTGTAGCAATCATTCATGAACAATCATTCACCAAAGTTTGTGCCGGATCCTAAGGCCCTTAATCTGTTTTTACTCATTCCTTACGCTGACTCCGAGTGAAGTCATGAGACTTCTGTCTAAGCAAAGATTGAGTTGCCTAGCAAATGACTGAGTAAAATCTAAATTAAGATCTCGGGATTTGGCTGTTGTTTGTAGTTAATTTTTAAATCCAGACTTGCTGATCATTTTATTTTAAAATAAAAGTATCAGTAATGATTATTTTCAGTGTTGTGCATTTATACATATTTCATATAATGAAAGGGTTACTGCTTATATGGCATGCTTTCATAAAATGGATTTTTAATATACCCTTTCATTCTAGTTATGGCTGCAGTTTTTAAGAACACTTCTTTTTTTAAATTAATTAACAAGGTAAGTTGAAATTCACATCTGATTCTTAAGGGAATATGGCAAGGCAGCAGCAACATCACAGTGTAAATTGTTTACAACTGATGTTAATAGCTACTCATTTGATTTAATGTGTAGAGTGCTATTCAGTTTCTCCAGGGGGCTTTCTTCTAATAGTCAATCTTGTCCATAATTGCAATGGCTCTGCCTTTGTCTGCCTGCAGAATGTAGAATGAATGCATAAATGTAAAATGCCTATAAATTGTGAAACTGTTCAGCAGAAATCTTGCTGCAAAGTGAACACAGATACAGGAGAAAGTGTACAAACATCCAAAGTAGCTGCTACAAAATAATGTTGACTGCTCTGTTGCTAGTGTTAACTGCTGCCGACCAAAGACATAAAATCTTAACACCACACACGCACTCTGGGGGGTCTGTGTAAAAGATCATACAATTCTTCATAAAACTGTTATTAGAAGTGTTGCAAGAAATTATTCATATACAGGATACATTGAGGAACCTGAGAACCAGCAATGTTTTGCCATGTGGAGAACTACACATGCTATGTAATGCTTTCCTTCCCACTCTGCAGCGTCACCAAGGGAGTAAAAATAATTACTCATTCACAATTAGTTTTTATTTTTTGTTAACACTCAATTCATAAGCTATTTGCTAAATGTTTAACAACTCTGAAACCATCATTTCACTATCTCTGATACAGAACTGTGTTGGAGCCATAGAATACAAGGAGGATTAAATACATTACCTGTGTTGACACTGCCAGTTTGGGGAATATTAAAGATAGGATAAATCCAAACCAAATTTGGTGCAGATCTAATCTAGTGAATATTATCAAATCCAAATAATTTCAGAAACAATGTATTAGACCGGCTGTACAATCCATAATAATAATACCTATCTGTGTAATGTGTTTGCTGATCTATAGATGAACAAGCACTATGTAAGCCACTACATCACAGAGAAGGTGAGTGACTTGGCCTGGGAGAAGTCTAGGTATGTGGATAGATATTCATGTCTTCCACATCCATACCAACTATAAGCAGTAATGTAACCCTTCTGCCACGTGTCAGTAACTAGGTCTGGATTCACTACTGTGTCTGGGGGCTGAGGGTGGGTGTTCTTTCTAAAATAAATTAAATATATTGCTTGAGCCTCTACCAAAAATCTTATCCCTTGCAAAGTTTTAGGAATTTAAAAATCTGAATCACTGGTCAGTTTCCAAGTGTTTCTTCCACACTCGCAAGCACACAGTAGTCCTGGAGAATACAAAAACATGAATATCTTATTTGGAAAAAACACAGTGACCATATATTTACATAGATATACCCTCTCAGACAGCTTCCCATACCTTTGTGAATTTGAACTACACGTCCAACCTGTCAGCTCAGAGCGATCACTTTCTCCACACTATACCTTTCACAGTTTTGCCCCATTTTCCTAAATATATTTACATGTATCATATAATATAATTTCAAAAACCAGAACACAAACAAGCTCCAAACAATACAGGAAAACTCTGTACAGAAATGCATTAAGGCAGAACTATATGTAAAGTAAGCCTGTCAGAGCTAGCTTCTTTTCCTTTCTCCTACAGTAGTAGAAGAATGGTCCTTTATCTTTAATGCCTTCAACTCTGGGGCTTACAGTAAGAAGAAATTGTAGCAGTAAATTTCAGGTCATTGGCAGATAGCGTATGTAGATTTTCACCAGCTGCAGTGCTTGTATGCAGTTGATCAACACTGGGCACTGTATCCCAGAGAAATAAGGTTTCTACATCTGTTGGACTAAGTGACAAGTGCTTTAATTAAACACATTTCTGTTTGAATTTTAAACAGTCATATAGTGATTGTCAGATTTGGTTGATTGTGCTAACATCCCAGTACTCAGATTCCTTCTGAGCTTTCAGTTCATGCGAACTCAGTCTCATGAAACTTGAGTGAATTGTGTACGTTTTACCTGATCAATTTTGAAAACAGAAAGTTTCAATATTTTCTATATAAAAGTAACAGATTCATTAGTTTTATAAGACCCTAGTGGTGAAAAATCACTGGTTTTGACAAATCCCCAGTGTTCTGTGTCTCTGGAATCCAAACATTGCAAATAGTTTCCATAATTAACATATGGTTTTGCCATTGGGCACATACACTAGGTATCTGGTTTGAGGCTTTGTTACTAAAGTCTTATCAGGCCTGACAAAAAAATTAACACCTTTCTTAATTCTGGCCTTTGAAATTTGTTAGAACAAATTTTGGTGACCTTGGATCCTGCTCCCATTGACATCAACAGGAACTGTGGTATTGACAGCAAAGGGAACAGGATTAAGTGTTCTATAATATAAAAATAAAAATCTCCATAAGTTTGAAGAGAAGGGGAATGTCGAGACAGAAGGCTGTTGGGTCACAGACAAACTAGTCATTTGTCATACTGACAGTAAGATGAAGGACAAGTCTCTGTTATCTTTCAGACTCCAACACAAGAGCATCTATATTGTGTTTGAAATGGTGCTGCTACCCACTTAATCCTTGTCTACACTAGACAAGGATTTTTCAGAGATAACCCACTGATTTAACGTGTAGCACAGTGGGGTCCTGGTTTATGACTAAGGCTTCTAAGTGCTATGGTAATACAAATAAATAATAATAATTAATAATTATTAGTGCTTAGGAGAGCGATTCCCCTTCTCCCCCCTCCCCCTCCCAAATCTAGTGGAGACATAACCTAAAAGAAATACCCTAGAGGAAGAGGGCAAACATGCAGAATTAAACAGTTAACAACTTGTTGAGCTACACATTTTATGTGCTTTCATGTTTGGACAATGAAAAGAAAGGAAAATAAAGATAATATGTGTAAGGTGAAAAGCCTCACTGAAAGTGGGAATAAAACAGCTCAGGTAGCCATTCATTTCAGTTGTATCTAATCCTTTGAGGTTCATAGCACTAAGAATATAACTCAGAAGAAACCATTAAGCAAGCACCAGCAATCTGGAGGCATGAATGTAGAGAGGATGAATCCTAAATGCCTCTTTTTAGTGCATCATTAAGAAGCCATTTTGTTTCTCTTTATTTACATATCTGAATTTCCTTGCTTTGAGGAGCATTTCATGTTTTTCCAAAGCACATTACTTTGTATCTCCTGCCATTTTTCTTTTCACCCTTCTTGTGTTTTCACATCATAGTTTTCAGAATGGAAGGCAGCCCATTAATGCCTTATTGTAATAGTGCTCTTTTGTGTAAAAGTGTGTGATAGAGAGATTCTTTTCTGAGAATGTTGTTAAGTTATTGTTCTTTTATGAATTTTTCAAAAATACAGTTTATCTTCAGAAAGTGCAACATTCAGTACCCTGTAGCATATGTACGAGAGCATACAGTTCATCTCACTGGGTCAAGGACAAACAGGCGGATTTTCCAAATTAGCAAACATTTGTCTTTTACTGAACTTCCTCTTTGGGCCCACGTTTGATGTTGTCCATCCCTATTCACTAATGCACTTAAGCACTTGCATGCCCATGCATTTTCCCTTCACCGGGATTTAAGCATGTGCTAAAGTGCTTTGCTAAATAGGGAAGTGTCACATTCCGGGGTGCAATCCAGTGAGGGGTTGTGTCATCACCTGCCCCACAATTTTGGGTGCCTCGCAATGCTTTGCTGCTGTACTTCCCAACCTGGGCTGCTCACAAACAGCCTGCCAGCATGCATGTCAGACCCTGAGTGTCTGTGTATAGCTGTAGCCCTGGTCCAACAGCTCTGACCCCAGGAGCCTGTCAGCAACACTCCAATCACACTCTGGCTGCCACCAACCTTGGCTACTACTTGCAGGGTGACATCAACACACCCCCAGTCCTGAATTTTCCCCAAAACATGTGTTCTGCACCATCCAGCCCTCTCCTGGACAGTTCAGGTATTAAAGGTCCATTGCCCCTGTACAGGGTCAATATTCAACAGTTTGCTACTTTGCCTGGAGATACCAAACAGTTCAGTTTAAACACAACACTAGATTGGTTTAGATTAAAAATAAAATAAGTTTATTTAAAGTACAAAGAGAGAAGTTTTAAGTGAATTCTAGGATTGGGTATTAAAATCAGAAAAGGTTACTGGAGAAATAAAGATAAAATGCTTTCTAGTCGCGAAAACTTAATAAGCTCCACTTGGTTCAAGGTAAAATCCTTACCACATGTTCCCAGCAACATGGATAACCAAATTCTCAGGTCAGGATCTCCCCCACTCCCCAAAGTCAAAGGGCTGGTTCCTTTGTCATTCTAGGTGAGAGAGCAAGAGAGAATGCATTTGGAGTTTTCTGTCTCTTTCTTGTATAGTCCAGTTAACTTTGAAGTGGATTCTTCTGAGGGTTACCCCTCAAAGCAAAAGTTTATTCTAACAGTAAAGAAAGAGACAGAGTCTGGTGCTGAAGGAGGCTCCATGTTCTTTCTTCTCATGTGAGTTTGCTGAGATGCAAATTTGCTCTGTTTCCTTCCATCTCCTCTCCCTGCTGTCCTGAGAACCCTATATACTACTTATATGTAAAGTGAGGTAGACTCATATCACGCTGTCTGGAGTGGCTCATGACTGTGAGTGCCAACCTCAGGCCAGACTGGCAAGAAGCAGGGCAAAACCCCCAAGCTGGTTATATGTTCTATAATTAGATTTCACCAACCCAGTAACAAGTGTGAACTTCTAACGCACTACAGCACTCTTACCATGGAATCACAGACAGTCCCCTTGAACATTCCAGTCTATCTTGCCACCCAGTAAAGCTGGACTTTGTGATAGATGGTCGCTTATGCCAAAAATCACAACAATATTCAGATTACTCCCAGGGGATTTTATGCTTATGTTTAGGAATCTTTCCCCTTCAGAGTCCAGACAGTATAAAGATATAAATTTCTCTTTAACGGGCATTTTTATTCCCTTCGCCCAGCAATCAAGCTGTGATGGGATGTGGGTTTGCACATGTGCCCTCTTCAGGGGTGTGGGGACAGTGATCAGCAAAATCTTTTGTCCATAATGGCTTGTCTGATGTCTGTCGACCTTCTTTTGTTGGGGAGGAGATAACACCTCTTGTGGTAGACTAGCATTTCACACTTGATAATGCTTTGTATTCTGTGTGGTAATTGAAATCAATATATTTGAAAATGTAGAAAACATCCAAAAATATTTAAATAAATTGTATTCTGTTATTCTTTAACAGTGCGCTTAATCGCGATTAATTTTTTTAATTGCTTGACAGCCCCATTTAACATCTGTTTCAACACTACTAACAGACAGGTGAACCAAACTGGTTTCCAGCTATACATTTGTCAGTGTTCAGTAAGGCCCAGGGCCTTCGCATGGGCTGGCCCCGAACTGCCAGCATCACAACACATTTCTTCATTCAGGATACTTCTTCCTGGGAAGGGCTGTGTGGTTTTGAACATATACTAAGAAAATTTTACATGAAGTTATGAAATCCCCCTGTATAATGTTACTACATATATTTTACTATAATGTTACTACATATATTATTGACCAGTGAGTTACTAGATTCCAAATGATACCTCACAAAGCATATTTTGTACAAAGATTATTACAGTAGTGCATAGGGTGTGAATAGATGGTTGTTTTTGGTCACAGAAAGGACTTAAACACACGCTTAAGTGCCTTGTTGAATTGGGCTCTTGATTAAAAAGGTGATGCAATTGCCAGTTCTTCTCCCATTTCTTCCCTGCCTCATAATTGTAACAATGATTGATACCTCTTTGCTTTTACACAGTGGCCATAATATGTCCGACCAAAAGTTGCTTCTCTGTGATTGAGACTCCCATATTTTGCATTCCTTTTAAGGTTGTTTTTCAAGTATCTCCCTTTTGGAAATAAGTATTTTGCCATGAGATTCAATGAGACACTTAAAACTTCCCCAGTTAAAATCACCCCAGCTTGATGGCTCCTCAGTAATAGATGCCTGTTAAGGGGATATTTAAATATGTCATAATGAGATCAAACTTACTGATAATAAAAAGTGGGGAGAGGGAGAGAAAGAAAGAGATCGAGCATAGATCCAGTTATATCTGTTTGAATACCTGTGCATTTTGGTGTGGCTTAATTTAAAAAAAAAAAAGGGAAAATGAAAACACATTTTCTAGTTTATAACAGGCAACCTGCTGTTATGTTACCTAACATCATTACATCTATTTGCAGGTACATTGAACATAGCAAAGAAAATCATTCCAACCTTTTAATGGCTCCTAATAGTTGGTAAAAGAATAGTCTAGCCAGATGATTATTGCGGAATGATGTCTATGGTGAGGCTGCAAAAACATTCCTATTAGGGCTGTGAAGTGATTTTTAAAAAGTAATCACAATTAATCGTGTGATTAAAAAATTAATCATGATTAATCATGTGATTAATCACACTGTAAACATTAATAGAATACCATTTATTTAAATATTTTTGGCTGTTTTCTACATTTTAAAATATATTGATTTCAATTGCAGCACACAATACAGTGCTCACTTTATACACAGTGTACAGTGCTCACTTTATATTTATTTTTATTACAAATATTCACACTGTAAAAACAAAGAAATAGTATTTTTCAATGTACCTAATACAAGTACTGTAGTGCAATTTCTTTATCATGAAAGTTGAACTTATAAATGTAGAATTATGTACAAAAAATAACTGCATTCAAAAATAAAACAATGTAAAACTTTAGAGCCTACAAGTCCACTCAGTTCTACTTCTTGTTCAGCCAATCGCTCAGACAAACAAGTTTGGTTACTATTTGCAGGAGATAATGCTGCCTGCTTCTTGTTTACAATGTCACCTGAAAGTGAGAACAGGCGTTGACATGGTTCTCTTGTAGCCGGTGTCACAAGATATTTACGTGCCAGATGCGCTAAAGATTCATATGTCCCTTCATGCTTCAACCACCATTCCAGAAGACATGCATCCATGCTGATGACCAGTACTAGATTTATAATGGCACCGTGGCATTGGGCCCTTGCACAGCAGGGGCCCCCTCGGCCAGCACTCCACTTCTGTTGCAGCCCAGTGGCCGCAGTGTTGGCTCTCCTCTCCAGCCCCTTCCCCTATGACCCAGACCCAGACCCTGGGCTTCTCCTCTCCCCCCCATCCCCTCTCCTCCTCTCAGCTGTCCAGCTGAGGGATCCTTTCGTCTCCACCCACTGCCATCCATCACTGGCAAGCAGCCTGCGGGGCGGTGGTGGTGGTGGAGAGGAGCCCTCAGCCACTGCCTTGGTGCTCCTCCAGGCTGCTGGTGACAGATGATCTGCTGCTTCAGGCTCCCCCAAGGTCAGGAAGCCCGAAGCCAGGGACTATCAATTAGCCGCCCGGAGCGGAGCGGAGGGGACCGAGTCCCTGCCTGCCACTCAGCTAGCTCAGTTGCTCTGCAGCAGAGGAAGGCGGGGTATCGGGGGCTAGGACCAGGGAAAGTAGGTACCTGCTCTATGTGGTTAGGGGTGGGGGGAAATCCTGTTTACCCCCTCCCTAGCCCTGCTGTGCTTGCAGTTTACCCCTGACACCTCCCTCACTCAAGGGACTTTTCCTAGGTCCTGCCCCCCTGTGCTTTTGCCCCCGGCCCCTGTCTTGCTCCAGTCAGCAGGGACTAATCCTCTCTCCATACCCCACTGTGCTGGTCTTGCCTTGGTCCCTGCCTCACTCCAGCTGGGGTCCAATCCTCCCCACCCCATGCCCCACTGTGCTCTTGCCCCTGGCCCCTTCATTCCACAGGGGGGCCCACAAATATGTTTAGCGCCAGGCTCACAAAAAGTTAATCCGGCACTGCTGATGACAGGTTCTGCTCAATAATGATCCAAAGCAGAGTGGACCAACGCGTGTTCATTTTCATCATGAGTCAGATGCCACCAGCAGACGGTTGATTTTTTTTTTCGGTGGTTCGGTTTCTGTCATTTCCACATTGAAGTGTTGCTCTTTTACAACCTCCACACCTCATCCCTCTCAAATTATGAAAAGCACTTCAGATTTCTTAAACCTTGGGTTGAGTGCTGTAGCTATTTTTAGAAATCTCACATTGGTACCTTCTTTGTGTTTTGCCAAATCTGCTGTGAAAGTGTTCTTAAAACGAACATGTGCTGGGTCATCATCTGAGACTGCTATAACATGAAATACGGGTAAAACAGAACAGGAGACATACAGTTCTCCCCCCAAGGAGTTCAGTCACAAATTTAATTAACACATTATTTTTTTAACGGCATAGAAACATGTCCTCTGGAATGGTGACCAAAGCATGAAGGGGCATACAAATGTTTAGCATATCTGGCACGTAAATACCTTGGAACATCGGCTACAAAAGTGCCATGCGAACGCCTGTTCTGACTTTCAGGTGACATTGTAAATAAGAAGCAGGCAGCACTATCCTCCATAAATGTAAACCAACTTATTTGTCTTAGTGATTGGTTGAACAAGAAGTAGGACTGAGTGGACTTGTAGGCTCTCAAGTTTTACATTGTTTTGTTTTTGAGTGCAGTTATGTAACAAAAAAAAAATCTACATTTGTAAGTTACTCTTTCATGATAAAGAGATTGCACTACAGTGAATTGAAAACTACTATTTCTTTTGTTTATTGTTTTATAGTGCAAATATTTGTAATTAAAAATAATAATATAAAGTGAGCACTGTACACTTTTTATTCTGTATTGTAATTGAAATCAATATATTTGAAAATGTAGAAAAACATCCAAAAATATTTAATACATTTCAATTTGTATTCTATTGTTTAACAGCGTGATTAATTTTTTTAATCGCGATTTATTTTTTTTAGTTAATCGCGTGAGTTAACTCTGATTAATCGACAGCCCTAATTCCTATTCAGAAAAGCATTCAAGCATCTGCTTTAGTTCCAGTTACTGTAATGGGATGTAAGATCATGCTTAAAGTTAAGTACCTCTTAATTGCTCTGCTGAATAAGGATGGACCTAAGCACACGCTTAAATATTTTGCCGAACTGTGGTTCTTCGTGGAACAATATCGTATATTAAAGATAACATAAAAAGTGACTAAACTTGTAATCATGTGATATCAACCAATGGTGATTCTGACAAGTATGTGTCAATGTGAATTCCAATGGACAAATGATTCCCAACAGTGCCTTACACATTGTCATTGTCATGTCCAGGACACACCTTTTCTACAGCATCTAGGAGGGGCCCATCCCCTCTCAGGTCCATGAGTGATGAACTGAGAGACCTGAGGACTTCTATAGAGCCCAATCATTGGCCTCCCAATAGTGGCACTGATCTAATCAACAACCTGACAGTCACTGGTATGCATACAGAATGCCTCCACATCCCTACTAGAGTTATTGTGGCCCACCTTCACAGGCTGTTTGGGAGGAAGTCATACTCAGGCATCACTCGAGAAGTGCAAGCCACAGTTGGGGACTTGCCTTTTAAAGACTCCGAAATTTTTAGTGAAAGGACTGACAGCACCATTCTTGCTGAAGGAATGGTTTAATGGAAAAACATGATTTTAGTCAAAGGAATACCGTGCCATGGCAGGTAAATAGTATAATGGCTAACAAGGGTCAGGCTGGAGACTCTTGCCTACATGCTCGGGGTTTTACTGATCGCCATATTTGGGATCGGGAAGGAATTTTCCTCCAGGGTAGATTGGCAGAGGCCCTGGAGGTTTTTCGCCTTCCTCCGCAGCATGGGGCAGGGATCACTAGCAGGAGGATTCTCTGCCAATTGAAGTCTCTAAGCCACAGGATTTGGGGACTTCAACATCAGAGTCAAGGGAAAGGGTAGGGACGGCTTTGTGGCCTGCATCATGCAAGGGGTCAGACCAGATGATCATAATGGTCCCTTCTGACCTTAAAGTCTATGAGTCTATGAATCACAAGCGACATTCCACTCCCTGGGGAACCATACCCTTCCATCTTGTCATAAGCCATACAGCCCTCATTCTCAGCATCAACAGATACAGCGTGCATTGTCTTACCACTGGCAGATGGAATACCATGCCAAGGAACACCTGAGGTATTATAGGGGCTATAATCTTAGATTCATAGCTTTCAAGGCCACAAGGGACCATTGTGATCATCATCTGACCTCCTGTATAACTCAGGCCATACAACTTCCAAAAAATAATTCCTAGAGCAGATCTTTTAGAAAAACATCCAATTTTGATTTTAAAAATTGTCAGTGATGGAGACTCCACCATGAACCTTGTTAAATTGTTCCAATGGTTAATTACTTTCACTGTTAAAAATGTACGCCGTAGTTCCAGTCTCAACTTTTCTAGCTTCAACTGCTAACCACTGGAACCTTTTATATCTTTCTCTGCTAGATTGAAGAGCCCATTATTAAATATTTATTACCCATGTAGGTACTTATCTTCCTCAAACTTGGCACTGTGCTTGCACATATGATACATCAGCGAATTTGATGAGATGGTCAAGAACTCCACCAGATCCAGTCCACAGAGTTCAATTTTTGAAAGCCGCCTCACTTCATTCCACATCATGGTCTGCCTCCACATCAGACAGATGAGTGCTAGAGATCATTGCCCATGACTACCACATCCAGTTCCATTCATTATCCTCTCCCCACCTGATCTGTACCCATCCCTCTTCAGGGACCCTTCTTAGAAGAGTCTTTTACAAATAGAAGTGGCCTTGTTGCTTTGTCTAGGAGCCATAGAGGAGGTTCCTCAGAGATAAAGGGAACGAGGCTTCTACTCTTGATACTTCCTCATTCTGAAAAAAAAAAATGAGTCTGTCTTATCGTGAGGAGACAACAAATACACATACCATCTCCAGTTTAGGATAGTCACACTTTCCCCCATCATTCCATCACTCCAAATTCAAGACTGGTTTGCGGTTCTTGACTTGCAGGATGTATTCTTCCACATTGCCATCCATCTGGCTCACAGGAGGAAGTACCTCAGATCATAGGCAACGTGACACGTGGGGTCGCATACACACCCACCCTCCCAGATTTCTGCCTGGGTGGGAATCGGGCTGAGTTCAACTGAAGGGATGTGCCTAGGAAAGGCACCAGCAGCGAGCACTCCCACTGAGCCCCACTAGGTGCCACCCAGAGCAGGGAAGCAAGACTGGCTGGCAGCACAGCTCTCTGCCAGAGGGGGTGTGGGGAAGCCTGCTGAGTCACATCCCTTCCTTGCTGGCCAGCAGCCACAGTTATCTGCTCGAGAATGTATCTGTACTAGCCTGTGTGGAGCTCAGGAAGTTGGTGCAATGGGAGGGAGGCAGCGGGGCCCAGTGGAGCTGGGGTTGGGGTGGGGAGTCCAGGGAGGCAGCAGGGGTCAGGGGCAATGGGGAGGGGATGAGGATCTGGGAGCCAAAATAAAAGTTCGCCCTAGGCGCCATTTTCTCTAAGTCTGACTCTGGCAGGGCCAGCCTTTAGGGTAGATGACATGGGTGACAACCCAGGATGCCATGGTCAGGGAGGCACTGTAGTCAAGAGGTTGTTGCTGGAGGGTGCCTGGCAGTCACCAGAAAGTTGACCATGACTGTGGTGGCAAGGAGCCTGCCATTGTGTCCCCGTCCCCTATCAGCAGTTTCCTATGCCTGAGATTCATAGGAAGGCCCAACCATTATCAATACAGAGTTCTGCCCTTCGGATTCTCCACAGCACCGAGAGTGCTAGTTGTAGTAATGGCACATCTAAGGAAACAGGGAATTAATGTCAACCTATACCTAGATGACTGGTTGATCAGAGGCCGGTCCCACAAAGAGACCGAGATCACATTAGTTTCTTGTTCTTTCAATTGGGACTCTTGGTGAACTATGAAAAATCGTATTTCACACTATCACAGACAATACTGCTCATATGAGCCCTACTCGACTCCAGATTAGCAAGGGACTGTCTGTTAGAGGACAGGTTATAGTTCCTTTAGTAAGTTGTATACAACCTACGGACAGGCACAGCGATGACACTGCATACATGCCTGGTGCTCTTAAGCCATATGTCTGGGTGCATCTATGTGACACTGGCTTGCCAGACTTCATCTGCAGCTGAGGACCATCTACTCCAAACATCACTTGAACAAACAGGTCACAGTTCCACCTCAGGTCCTACAAGAGCTTGCTTAGACCCCCTGAAAGTGAGGAAAGGGGTATCTTTTTTCAGTCCCCGCCTCAACAGTGATGTTTGTCACAGTTATGTCAGGAACAGGCAGGGGCACCCACCTGAACCACTTTCAGCTGCAAGGCATGCGATTTCAGGACAATTTGAATCTTTACACATGAACATTCTAGAGTTGAGGGCCATCATTCTAGCTTGCATAGTATTTTTGTTCTTCAGAGCTCCACGGTGCAATCCCTGATGACAACAAGTTGACAAGGCACTATATAAACAAACAAGAAAGCGCACAATCATCCCCTCTTTGTCAAGAAGCAGTTGAGTTTTGAGCATGGTGTCATCAACAGGGGGAATCCCACTGGCTTTATATTTTCCAGGGGTCAACATCAAGCTAACAGACTTTTTAAGCAAGTATGTATAACCACCCTCAAATAGTCACTGCAGAAATCCATCCTACACCTGATATTCCAGTAGTGCCTCCTCTCCTCCATAGATTTATTTGCCACATGGATAATGCCTGGTGCCAGTGCTTCTCCTCCAGAGTAGGTGTGACTCCAGGCTCCCTACCATATGTTTTCCTCTGCCAGTGGTCTCGAGGACTCCTGTATGCTTTCTCATCAGTTCTCCAGATCCCCAGTACAGTATCCAAGATCAGACAGGAAAAAGCTACAATCATGGTAGCCCCCCACTGGCCAAGACAGTTCTGACTTCACATGTCCAGCCAACCTCCCTTACACTTTCCTACCTGTACAAACGTAATATCTCAGAACCATGGCCAGATAATGCACCCAAACCCATAGTTGTTACACCTACTGGCCTAGATGTTGGTTGTATGAGCAGGACTGACAGACTGCTCCCTAAAGCCTCAGGAAATTCCTTATACAAAGCAGGAAACCTTCCACTAGGAAGATTTATTCCTCAAAGTGAAAAAGATTTTCCAAATGGATTGCTCAAAACAACTTGAATCCAGCACAGGACCCAATACCAAAGACTCTGGTTTATATATATATCTCCTGAAACAATCAGGACTAGCATTCAGTTCTCTAAACTACAGTCCAACTAAAAGCAATATCTGTGTGTCATGCTCTGATATGGTTACATTTGGTCTTCTTATACCATACAGTGTTGAGATTCCTCAAGGGCCTTCATGATTTCTGCCCTCTAGTTAGGGACCTAACTCCCATGTGGGACCTCTTTGTTGTCCTTCTACGAGCACTGAGCCTCCCTTTGAACCTATGTTGGGGTGCTCACTATATCACCTCACAATCAAGGCAGTCTTTCTCAGGGCCATCACATCAGCACAGAGAGTCAGTGAGCTCTAATCCCTTGTGGCCCAATTACCATACACATCTTTCCATAGGGACAGGATGGTGATGAACCCATGCCTTAAGTTCATCCCTAAATTGGTCTCAGAATTCCACCTGAACCAGTCTCTTACCTTACCAGTCTTTTTCCTGAAGCCACACTCTTCACCAGGAGAAAAGAAGCTCCAAACTCTGGACATCTCCAGAGCCCTGTTTTAATACCTCAACAGGACTAAGCCTTTCAGGCTATCTCCCTACCTTTTTGTGTATCTGGTGCATCAAAAGGCCAAGGTATCTTATCCGAGAGAATTTTGAAGTGGATCACATAGTGTATTTTCTCCAGCTTTCAGCTAGCGGGAGAGCTTCTCTCTCTGAATGTCAAGGCACACTCAACTAGGACACAGGTGTCATCTTCAGCCTGCTTCAAAAAGATGCCAGGAGCTAAGTTGTGTTAGATAGCCATGTGGAGTGACCCACTGATCTTTGTTAAACTTTATTCACTTGACATGGCAGTCAGGGTAGATATCAAGTGGAGAAAAATAGTACTTCAATCTCTGTTTAATGAATATAGCCAAGCATCCTCACTACCACCATTCAGAGATGGTGATGCTTGTCAGTTACGTATGATGGGATCTACACTGATACATATTTGAAGAAGAAAGAATGATTACTAATCCAACAATAATTGTGGTTCTTTGAGACGTAGTAGTCAGTGTGGATCCCACAACCCGCACTCCATCCTCACTTTTCAGAGTCTGCAGGAAGCCTAGCTTAGAATTGCAAGGAAACTGTCGGAAACTGGGGCTGCTGTGCTCTTTATGCCCGCCTATGTGACCATAACAGACACTGCTTGTCAAGAAAAATTTTGTGTCGGACTCATGAGGCTCATGCACACCTAGGATCCACAGTGACTAGAACAACTTGAAGAGCCACAGTTACTGTAGGGTAAGTGTGAGGTTTTGGGACTCACCCAGACCAGTAAGGGGTTTTATCACCTCCAGTCTTGTAACCCTGGCATGCCTTTATGCTTTGCTGCTATGGCTCAGTAGCCTTCTCCCAAGCACAAAGTCTCACCCTGGCTTTCTCCAGCCTGGTTACTCCTTGCCAGGTGACTCCAATAGCCCTTCCAGTCCTGAGTCTCCCAAAATCCATCCTTCCTGAGTTCTTTGTCACCCCTGAAGATGTGAAACTAGCCTCCTGGTCACTTTGGCAAACACATTACACCCAATTTGCACATCTGTTTGGGGTAGAAATAAACAAAAAGTTTATTTAATGGAAAAAGCACAGATTGAATAGTAAAGGAGAGCAAACATATACAAGTTATATATAAATAACAAAAAGACAACCTCAGGCAAACTCACTTCTCTATAAGTGAAAATCCCTTTTCTAATACAGGTTACCTGTTGCCTTTCCACGTTTTCCTAGTGTACCCCTTGCTCTCTGTAGTGGGGAATCCAGTGTTTCACATAGCCTCTAGCCTGTATGCTGGCCCTCAGTTTCTGGATGAAAACTTCAGATTCAAGCTTGCTATCAAAGGCTTTTGTCTCACTTCTCCAGGGAAGGTGACTCATGGAATTTCCCTCACTCTGAATAACCTTCTTGTCTCAATGTCTTTCCATTAACTTTAATGGTCCACCATTGTCTTTTCCTGCACTGGACAATGGATAGGTACATGAAGTTGGTTTTATGTAAACACCTCACTTTGGTGGTACCTCCTCCCTGCCTGAGTGCTTCACCACCCTGTTGCACCACAGTTACAGTTTTCTATAGATACTTATACATATATTCATAACCTCTGTCTGTATATATATATATATCATAATGACCATCAAATTCAGAACTTTACAAGCTCTCAGAATAAAACCTTACTTAATAGTACAATAGCATTGTGTAGAATCAGTTGATTTAACTGTGGTTGTTTTGGTTCAATCCTTTTGTTTTCCCTTTGGGGTGTCTGGACCCTGATTGTCACAGTAAGTAACCATTCTTTTTTGGGTCTGTTTGTATTGATAATCTAAAGGTACTGCATAGACCAGTTATTTGTGTAACAGTCTTTCATAAACAGAGACAAAGGTGTCATCATAAATTTGCATATTTAAATTATGTGTGTGCATTTGAAGACAGTCAGGTCAAGGTCAATGTTTCTTCATTAGAGCATATCAGCCTCACTGTTGTTGAGATTAATCTTCTGGGACTGAAACTACTTCTTGGTAAGCCAAATGACTTCTCCATTATTTTCCCACACTGGGGAAGGCACATTCAGTTTTAGACCTATGTTACTAAAGAAATGTAAAGCAACAAGACTTATTTTCTCATGACTATTAGCAGTGTACAAGTAGTTTTTGTCATGTATTTGGACATGGGGTCTCCAGGTGCCTTTTCTCTCCATCACTTCAGTGTATATTCACTAATAGGAAAGTTGAGTTACAAGCAATTTTGTCAAACTTTACAATTTTTCCCATGTTTGGGTCACTTCTTTTTCTCGGTCTGTCTGGCTCCATTGTTATCGCTGAAAATATTCACCAGTGGCCAGCATCATATGACTGACCAGGCTTCACACTGTCATACCTTGTCTGTTGTCTTTAGGAAACAGGTTCATGTGAGGTGGCTCCTTATTGTCTGGAGCTGGGAGGGAGTATACTGTGCAATATATACCAAATACCTTCTCTTCAGCCTTAATGTATCTATATTTTGTGAACACCAACAGTATTTTTATAACCCACTTTAAGTAATTCTTTCAGATTAAGACAAAAATTATTCTATTTTGTTTAATGAGAAATGTTTGTAGACTGTGAAAAGAAAGAATCCCTGTTAGGAGCTCATTCTTACTTCATGGGGAAGACATTTCACCCACCACAATGATCTTGAACTTCTACATCTATTCTCCAATTATAATTAATATCCAAAAACAACAAGAAGCACGGCTGGAAATCACCAGTTAGTGCTTTTTTGCTCCTGCCATTCAAACCATGTTGCCTAGAAAGGTTAAAGGTATAGAAAAAGTGGGAGGGAACATACAACAGCCCCTTCCAATTCCCTACTCTCAACCATTGGTTAAAGTAAAGGGGAGTGAATGGGGGCAACCCCTCCGCCTCTGCTAACAGCACAAGGGAACTCTCCTTCCTTTCCCTGGGTTAGATAATTGCACTCCTCCTTGGCTGATGCGCAGGGAGCTCCATTTCCCATTGCAGCAACTAAGCAGGAAGGGAGTACAGGGGAAAGTAGTTTACCCACACCAGGTTAAGGAGAAGGAGTTCCTCTGAGCTTTCAGCAACATCTTGGAACATCCCACTACTCACAATCTATGCTCTGCCACTGTGGTGCACCTTTCTGCTCCCTTCATTTTCTTCTCCCATGCTACTAGTATTAGGTTCATCAAAGGAACTTAAGACCATCTCACTTCTAGGAAAAGTGAAATAGATTTAATGAGGAGTCTGCAGATCATGACTGTATAAAAATCCACTCAAAGCGTCATTTTCTTGATTGATTTTGGATCATTTGCTCAGACATGACTAGATAAAATACTGAGGTGCAATTTACTTAATTATATTGCAGGTATCTGATTGCTGCATCTCCCCTACCACTTTTTAAATACATTTTTTCTATTGTAGACTATCAGTTAAAAACTCTTCCTGGTAAATGCTCTGAATATATTGATTTATATTGTACTGGACTTATTAAAGTATTTTTCCTAATCATATACTAAAGTACTATAATGTCTACACCTATTTATCATTAAAGTACAACAGATGTGCTATCATTTTTCATCACATTTACTAATGCTAGGTTATTTAACTTTATTACTTTTATGTTATAGCTTCTTAGCATATTCATTTATAATGGAAAATTATACTTGCAGGCTTCACTGGTTAAGATACATTTTATTCTTTTAAAATAATTTTAGAGATAAATGTTTCCAGTGAGGGTCTCTGAGCTCTTTAGAGAAAGAAAGGGGAAAAAAAGTCACTCTTTTTAATTCTACTTTCCTTTCAGGTTATTTGACTTAACAATAGTTAGCTTTTCAGTTAAAAGGTGCACACATCAATGGCAGAATGTATTATGTCAAAGGTCAGGTGTAAATTCATTTTGTAGATCTATAAAATACATCTTTACATTCATGCACAGTTTTGAATTAAAAATATAGTATAAACATATTGGCCCAGGTTCTCAGCTGGTATAAATTGGCATAGGTCCATTAAAGTCAATGGAGCTGTGCCCATTTACACCGGCAGAGAATATGGGCCATATACTTCAGCTCATTGATCTTATGCATCCATCAAAATCACACAGTACTGTATTCTCATCACAGACATCTTTTGCTGATTCCTGGTGGCAGGGATTGAGATCTATATTATTTTTATGTTGCAGTAGTGCTCAGAGGTTCCAGTAAGAATATGGGTCCCATTGTGTTAGCTGTAATATAAACACGAAGTGCGCTGTCTGGCCAGTCCCTCTCCTGGGATTCGCTGTTGGATGCATAGATAGTGCAGCCAGCAATGCAATGGTGAATGACAGGTGTCAGTTAGTTAATAAACCTGTCTCCCCTAGGGAAGTTCCAATGGCTTTGGGTGGAGGAGCACCTAAAGGTGGGGTAGTGGAACCCCTGGGTGAAGGAAATATCCCCAGAAAACCAGATGAGCCAGAATTTTGTTGGCCAATGGTACTCACATATTAGGACCATACCCATCCAGAAAAAGCGCAGTTGCAGACGTGATAGGGTGCTTTCTTCCACTCAGAGTGGGTGTTTCAGTTAGAAGCAGCAGCATGCCTATAATGCTATTGGAGTTCTATAGTTTCTGGTGAGAGAGAAGGTGGAGGGCCCATGGCAACCCCTTCCTTCTTTGTTTTGCCTAGGCATATGTGTCGCGTGTGCTCGATGGTCACTTGTTCTGGTGGGGAAGGACCCAGACATTCAGCAGTGTCTCAGATGTCCAAGCAGCCCTATTTAGTGGTGGTCTGCTTTCCCCAATCTGGGGAAGCCCCTAGAAAAGGTGGGCTAAAAAAGCTTCCTTCCACCTTCTTATTTTCTTGCTCTAAACTAATCATTGCTTGTTGGAACGATCGCACCATGTTAATTGGACTTGAACTGGAAGACTATGAACTTCAGAAAACAGACATAATTGATGGAGAACTACATCAATTGAGAATTGATATTGCAGCCCTCAGTGAGACAAGGTTTTTGGAAATTGGATCATTAGATTAAGTAAATTACCACTTCTACTGGTCTGGGAAACCTAACAATGAACCAAGGATACATGGTGTTGGATTTGCTGTCAAGAAGTGTGTTCTCAGTGCATGTACCCCTCTGGTACCTATCAATGAGAGGATCATGCAGCTGGATGTAAACACGAACTTGGAACCCTGACTCTTCTCTCATCTATGGACCAACGCTTGATTATTTCAAAACAGCAAAAAGATTAGTTTTATTCTCAAGTGGAACAAATCATTAAGAATGTCCCAGCAAAAAAACAGACTTACTGTTCTTGGTGATTTCAATGCCTTTGTGAATAAGGATCGGGGATACATCATTAGTCAATATGGTACAGGTAGCCTCAGCGAAAATGGCCAGTGTGTCCTGGAGCTTTGTGCCTCTTGTGAGCTGATAGACTTGAATGCCTATTTTGCTGGCAACAGCCACAGTAAGGTAACATGGAAGCATCCTTGCATGCCACTGCCATCAGTTTGACGTCATCCTGATCTGTCACAGAAATGTTCATGATGTATTGCATGCTTGATCAATTGTATTGTTGCTGTTTGTGACACTGATCTTGCTCTTGTTAGGGCTAAGCTCCAATTACATCTTCATAAGATCTGTTATGCAAAGCCAAATGGCAAATCTCACCTCAACATCACTAACATGAAGGATTCTGACATTGGTGCAAAATTTCAGTGTGTGCTTGAGTGTGTTTTTGAAAATGATCAACCTGATTCCCTTGATTCTGACACCTTGTGGGAACATTTTAAGAACAAGACACTGGCTACTGCCAAGGATGTCTGGAACAACAAAGAAAAAACATCTTGACTGGTTTGCAGCATCTGAACATCTGCTGCTCTCACTTATAGAAAAGAAAAAGCAAGCTTGCCTAATTCTACTTCAACAACCAACCAAGCTCAGAACTCTCAAGTTTAAGGAGGCTAAGGTTTGGTTCAGAATGCCACCAGAGCATGTGCCCAGAAATATTAGCAAGACCTGTGCAAAAAGATTCAGATCACCTTTGAAAAAGGGGATATTTGTGGTACCTATAATGGAATTAAAGAGGCACTAGGTCTACCTTGTAAAAAGACTGCAAAGCTGAAAATGAAAGCTGGTACCATATTGACTGTCAGGAAGAACAACTTGACCGATGGACTGAGCATTACAAACAATTCTATTCAAAGGATGCCATTTTCTGTGATACTGCCTTAGCTACCATTCCCCAGCTTCCAACAATGCAGGAGCTGGACCAAACATCAACTCCTGAAGATGTAGAAAAAGATATCAAAAAGATTGCACCTGGGAAAGCAGCAGGCAACGATCAGATACCTCTGGAGCTCCTAAAGGCAGGGTGGAAGGAAGCTTGTGAGTGACATCTATGCACTTCTCTGCACCTATTGACAAGAAAGCCACATACTCCAGGATCTGAAAGATTCAAAGATAATTACTCTGTATAAAAATAAAGGGTTCACAGCTGGATGCTCCAGTACTGACACATCCTTCAAATTGCATTTGTTCCAAGCAAAAAGCTGTGAATAACAGGCACTCACCATCTAGCATTCGTTCACCAACAAATGCCCTTCAACACAGTTAGCAGGAATGGCATTTCTTCTTTGCGTGGCGTCCCTGTGGGTACTCCACTCTAGATGTCAGTGCATCCCTGTGCCTGAGATTTCTCACAGCAGTACTTGGTAGGGGAAAGAGTGCACACAGGAGTCATCTCGTGCAGCCATTGGCACCTCCTGTAGCGCGCGCTCCCCCTACTGTCCCCTCAGTTCCTTCTCAACCATCCTCGGCTGCAGACGGAGCTCTGTGACTGCGCTCTCTTTGATACTTTCTGGGGGCGGGGGGAAGTTACAAGTTACATAAGAACTTCCTTTTAGTCTATACTTTGATACATTCTTTAGTTAGTCTTAGTCTATACATAGTTACATAGATTCGTTTGTTCCTCTTAAAAGTTTTTCTTCAAAAAAAAGGGGGGGGGAGAAGAAAGAAGATGACTTTTTCTCTCCTTAACTCCCCCCGTTTGGGAACATTTTCTACAGTTTACCATTACAATTAACTCTCACCCTTATCTCTCAAAAGGCGGGAGAGGCTTAACTGCAGTCATGCCAGGCTCAATAGGATTTAAAAAGTGTGACTCCTGCTGTGAACCGATGCCGGTCTCTGACAGCCACACATCCTGCATTTGCTGTCTGGGAGAAACTCATATCTCCCAGAAATGCATACATTGCATCAACTTAACAACAAAGGCAAGACGTGACAGGGATCTCTGCTTGAAAATGCTTCTGCTGGAGAAATCCCTCCAACCTCCGCAAGAGACGTCCTCCGGGGAGTCTCATAAACTGAGATCCCTGAGCTCTGATAAGGCTCCGACTTCCAAAACTGTCAGGAAGCGAGCCTCGACCTCTCCAGCAAGAGTCTCTCAGAAAAAGAGAGTGTCCCCAGTGAGGTCTTTACCCTCAGTGTTCCACTCATCCAGAGTGAGCACTTACGAGGCAATGGGCTCCCTCAGCGGACCCCTCCTGAGCCCCAACGTGCAGCATTGGAGTTGAGATGTCAAGTCTCCATGGCACCAACTATCCCGGTGCAGAGTGTGGCACAGGCAGCGGCACTGCAATCAATGCTGCCGCCTCTGGCACTGACCCAAGACTTGCTGCCGCCTAACAAGCCGAATCCAGCACTAGTCAGCACTCCAACTGTCAACCGCAACCCCAAGGCAGGACCAGCACAACTCCTGTATCCTGCTGACTTAGCAGTTTCTTCAGCACTGCAGTCACCACTGCTCGGTACCGAACATTCTCTGAGCTACATAGCACAGTACCATCCTTCATCTCCTGCATCACTCTCCATGCATAGTGGTGAGGAAGGAGACGTGCAGGACAACCGCTTCTCCTCTCAACTTTCATCCCCATCACAGACGAGACCTACATGGAATGCTGTGAAGCCTATGCCTCACAAGCATTCACAGCCCTGGTATGCACAGCACTGGCCTTACCCATTACCACCTTACCCCATGCAATGGCCACAATGGGGTCCTTGGCCCACATACCAGAATCCCTATTCTGGTCCCCTTTCCCCAGCCAGAAGAGGTTCCAGAGTACACTCATCATTACCACACAGGGAAACCTCTGAGCATACATCATTCTCATTGTCCCCACCTGGCCAAGACAGACTTGGTTTCCATACCTCATGTCTAGCAGTCTGTGCCCCACAACCACTGCCTTTCCGGATGGACTTCCTGTCCCAGAACAAGGGCCTGACACTCCATCCAGACCCAGCGAAACTCCATCTCAAAGCGTGGCTCCTCTCTGGTTCCAACATGGGGAATTGAACTGTTCAGCGAAAGTAAAACAGGTATTACTAACAGTGGTGTAGCTACGGGGGTGCAAGGGAAGCAGCCGCTTCCCCCACCTTTCCAAAAGCAGCCGGAGGAGCGAGGTGGGGGTGCAGGCTGGCGGCCCGTAGTGCAGACGGGAACCATGGGGGAGCGGCGGGCACGGCCGGAGGAGCAGGGTGGCGCAGCCGGAGGAGCGGGGGGGGGGGGGCGCAGGCTGGCGGCCCGCAGTGTGGCCGGCAGCCATGGGGGGCAGCGGGCGTGGCCGGAGGAGGGGGGGCACAGCATGGCGGCCAGCAACTGCGGCTGGAGGAGCGAGGGGGGGGTGGCACGGGGGTGGCACGGCAGGGCCGGTGGAGCCATGGGGGGGGAGGGGTGGTGCGGTCGGAGGTGGAACCAAGGGGGACGTGGCCAGAGGAGAAGCCAAGGGGGGGTCGCCTTTTTTATGTTTGCTCCCCCTCCTCTTAGAAGCTGGCTACGCCACTGATTACTAAATAGCTGTTGCCTCACCACGAGAAATACTTACCGCCACAAGTGGAGAAGATTCTCCCTTTGGTGTCAGCAAAAACAGCTGGACGTGACCAAGGCGCCTCTGTCTATGATCCTAGACTACCTACTAGAACTGAAGGAAACGGGGTTAGCCGTAAGCTCTATTAAAGTACACCTCGCTGCCATTATAGCCCTCCACAAACAGATAGAAGGGGCTTCAATATTCGCTCACCCGATTATACAGCGCTTTCTAGCAGGTATACAGAACATGTATCCAGAAGTACACGAACCTACACCACCATGGGATCTCAATCCTGTGCTCAAATGTCTCACAAAACCACCCTTCAAACCGCTAGCAACCTGCTCACTCCTTCATATGTCAATGAAGGTAGCATTCCTAGTGGCAATCGCGTCTGCCAGACGTGTCAGCGAAATAGGAGCATTGATGGCTGAACCACCATACACTGTATTTATCAAAGACAAAATCATGTTACGTCCTCACTCAAAATTCTTGCCCAAAGAGGCTACAAATTTGCATATTAACCAAACCATATGCTTACTTGCCTTCTATCCCAAGCCACATAATGACTCTCGAGAAGCAACATTGTACATGCTAGATGTCAGGTGGGCTATAGCCTTCTGCTTGGACAGAACTAAACCATTTCGCAAGTCACCAAGACTATTCGTCTCTACAGCAGAGTGCTCAAAGGGCTCTACAATATCAACCCTGAGACTCCCCAAATGGGTCTCTACCTGTATTCAAACTTGCTACCACCTGCATCACAAAGAACCCTCTGTGGGCATCAGATCTCACTCAATGCAAGCCATGGCAACATCAATTGCATTCTTGAACAATGTCCCCTTAATAGATATTTGTAGAGCCGCAACCTGGACATCAGAGCACACTTTTGCAAAGCATTAAGCTATCACCCCAGGCCTTGTCTCAGACACTATCATTGGCCTTACAGTGCTCTCATCACACACTTACACATAACTCTGTACCCCTACCACCCCTGGTTTACAAGCACCTAGAGTGGAGCACCCAAAGGGACACCTCTCAAAGAAGAAGAAGAAGTTACTCACCTTGTGCAGTAACGATGGTTCTTCGAGATGTGTCCCTGTGGGTGCTCCACTACCCACCCTCCTCCCCTCTACTTTGGAGTTCACACAGTCGAGCTCTGCGGTAGAGAAGGAACGGAAGGGATGGTCAGGGGAGCGCACGCTACAGGAGTTGCCAACGGTTGCACAAGACGACTCCTGTGCGCACCCTTCCCCTGACCGAGTACTTCTGCGAGAAATCTCCAGCGAAGGGACACACCGATACCTAGAGTGGAGCACCCACAGAGGGACACGTCTCGAAGAACCATCGTTACTGCACAAGGTGAGTAACTTCTTCTTATAAGATCCTGTTGAAAATTGGTTCTCCTTAAAAGGTGCTGTCCTTATTCAAGGAGTTTGTTGAGGGAATGAAGGCAACAACCCAGTATAAAAATTAAACATCATCCAAGTTTAGTATTGATACTGGTAAGAAGCAAGGCTGCGTTTTAGCATCCACTAGCTTTGGCATCTTCTCTATTTTTCTTTGGAAGTGATCAATCTGGCATACTAATTGAATTGAGGATGGATGGCAGGTTGTCTAACACCAGACAATTACAGAGCAGAAGGCATGCCACCCAGCTTACTATTCAGGATCTGCTTTTTGCAAATTCGTCTCGAATTCACCTGATGAATTGCTGGTCACAATTAACAAGTTCTCTGAGGCATGCCCCAAGTTTGGCATGATAATCAGTATCAAGAAAACCGTTGTCATGTCACAAGGTACCAACATTCCATTTAAAATCTGGATAATGTCAATCACTTCTGCTATCTTGGCTCAATTCTTACCAGCTCATTTAACCTTGATAGGGAACTTGATGCTAGAATCGGCAAAGCTTCTGTTACATTTGGCAAACTTACCTCACGTGTTTGGAACAACAAGTTGCTAACCCTCAACATAAAGGTGACTGTTTATCAGGCTTGTGTCCTTAGTACCTCCCTTTACGGTGGTAAAAGATGGGTTACCTACACCAAGCAGGAGCGGCGATTGAACATTTTTCACCTCCGCTGTCTTACAAAAATCCTTGGAGTTACTTGGGACCAATGAATCACCAATAATGAAATCCTTGAGAGAACTGGCTTACAATCTATGTGGACTATGATGGACATTTGCAGGCTTTGTTGGTTGGGATATGTGGAGCTCATGCCTCAAGATCACCTGCTGAAGGCTGTGCTCTATGGCCAGCTTAAGAACCACCCATGAGGCAGAGGAATGCCAAAGCTCTGATACATGACAGAGTCAAGCAAGGTCTCAAGAAGTTCAACATTCCCACTAACAACTGGGAAAATCCTGCCCACAATTGCTTAGTTTGGAGTAGCTGGGTTAAGGCAAATGCAGTCACCTCAGAGAATCATCAGAGAGCCCAGGCTGAGCTCGCAGGCTAGTTAGGAAGCAGAGTATACTTCAACCTCCATCTGATGAGTGGATCTATAGCCACTGTGGGAATGTTTGCCACTTGCACATCGGGCTCTTTTCCCATACTGTTTCTAGGCACCACTTATGGACCAACTTTGTTGCGTCTCCTTTCATCCGTCAAGATGTTGGACGACCAGAGAAACACAAAGTAAAATTTAATCCCTGACCCAAAGGGCTTAATGTGTATAAGGGCTCAATCCCCTGCCCATTTAAATGAATGGGGGTCTTTCCATTGTTTGCAGTGAGCTTTAGATTGTGCCCTCTCTGAGAAATATTTTCACCCCCTCATGTTCAAAATCCCATAAGAGTAGCTACGGTGGGTAGCAAGACAAAAAGATCACATAGAACACTTAGGAGGTTTTAAGGCACAGACCTATTTCAGCAAATTTACTGTGTGTATTACAATCTTAGCAGATGTTCAGAATACAGGGGGGACATAATTAAGGATTGCCTGCATAGTATTATTCATGAGGCATTTATCAATTTAAAGACTCCAACTATGGAGCATAAACAATCACTGTCTCCCTTTCACAACCTGGTATCCATGAACAGCTGCAACTAAATTGTATTCATATTCATTGTTGCCAAGATTTAACAGAATAATCCTGAATAAAACATGATTCCATGCTGCCCAAACTCTTACAAGAGCAGCCTGCATGTACCAGTCTAGGGGAGGAGAATGAGATCTGCAATGACCTAATGTGTGTCCTTCAGTTTCACTGTTTGCCAGAGTTGTTTTCCTTCATTGATGAAGCAATAACGCTACCCCAATTCTTTTGCAAGAAATAGACCCCCCCACACCATGAAAACACGTGAACACAATGCTGAGAAAACTGTGTTCATTGATTGGAATGATATGAAAAATTCAGAATGTTAGAAAGCTATACAAAGAAACTGTGCTCTAAATCTTGCTGACTCTAGCAATGACAACTTTAACATTAGTAATCATGCCACAAAGGCCATCCTAGTGTCAGATTGTATAAGTCTGTTCGTATAAATAGTTGCTACCCTATGTCCACATTAAGACCCAGATCTTACCGTGTGAAAATTTTGATTTTTGTCAAAAAATTTTGATTGCTGCAAAAGAAAATTGACACAAAACATTTTGTTTTCCTGACCAGGCTACATCTCCCCTGATGCACCATGCAGTTGCCCCTCTGTCTGACTGACATAGTGCATTGTGGAAGTCATGTAACTATAGTCATCATATGAGATGTAGTTTGGGCAGGGATCCCAGCTATAGGAGATAATGGGGCATGATGTATCCAGAACTACAACACAATATGGAAAATACAGTTTAATATGGAACTGGCTCAAAATGAAACATTTCAGTTCAGTTCAACAAATTAAAATAAAATTTCATTTTGGGAATGTTGAAATGTTATGTTGATTGAAAATGTCAAAACAAAACATTTTTGAATCAAAAGTTTTTGGAACTTTGTTTCATGGAAAATTTTGTTATTTGGAATGAAAAAAAGTCAAAATATCAGAATTTCCCATGAGACAGAAATTCTGATTTTCAGTCTGCTTTACTGATGATGGAAAATCAGGCCCTGATCCTTCAAACACTTATGAGTGTCCTTAAGTTTACTACCATGAGTCATTCCATTGAGCTAAATGGAGTAAAGTTAAGCATGTGTGTAAGTAGGATTGCCAACTTTCTGACTGCAGAAAACTGAACACCCTTGCAGCGCCCCTACCCTGCCCCTTCACTGAGGCCCAACCCCTTCTCCAAGGCCCTGCCCCCCGCTCATTCCATCCCTCCTCCCTCCATCGCTTGTTCTCCCCCACCGTCACACTCATTGATTTTCAGCAGGCAGGGGGAGTTGGGGGGTGAGAGGGAGTGAGGGCTCTGGCTGGGGGTGCAGGCTCTGGGGTGGGGCCAGGGATAAGGGGGGTTGGGGTGAGGGAGGTGGCTCAGGGATGGGGTTGGGGTGTGGGAGGGAATGAGAGCTCTGGCTGAGGCTGCGGGTTCTGGTGTGGGGCTGGGGATGAGGGGTTTGGAGTGCAGGAGGGGGCTCCTGGCTGGGGCCGAGGGGTTTGGAGTGTCTGTGGGGGTGGGTGGGCTTTGGGAGGGAGTTTGGGTGCAGGAAGGGGCTTAGGGATGGGGCAGAGGGTTGGGGTGCAGGAGGGGATGAGGGCTCTGAGAGGGAGTTTGGGTGTGGGAAGGGGTTCAGGGATGGGGCAGAGGGTTGGGGTGTGGAAGGGGTTTGGGGTGCAGGCTCCAGGCAGCGCTTACCTCAGGCAGCTCCCAGAAGTGACTGGTATGTCCCTGAGGCCCCTACGTGCAGGGGCAACCAGAGAGGCTCTGTGCGTTGCCCTTGCCCGCAGGCGCTGCCCCCACAACTCCCATTGGCCACAGTTCCTGGTCAATGGAAGCTGCAGAGCTGGTGCTCAGCACGGGGGCTAATTTAGGGCCTGATTTAGAGTCCATTGAAGTAAATGGATGTCTTTCCTTTGATTTTAATGGGCTTTGTATCAGGCCTTTAAACCTTAAGCTCAGGTACATGGACAGGAAAAGTAAGGAAGTGCAAGTTCTAAAAGTTGATCCAGAAGAAATACTTATTTCCTCCTCCGGGTGAGGATTACCAGTTGGAATAAAACATTTCCCCTTATTTGAAGGAATGAGCTGCTCTCTTAGAACTAATCAAGACAATATCAGAAATGATCCTTATTCTACTCCTGGGGGGATTCTGTGCCAAAAAATTAAAAATTCTGCAAATTTTATTTGTCAAAATAATGCAATATAATCACACCAGTTTCAATTGGTTTGATAAGTGATTTAAACTACAATGCAGAAAAAAGTCACAATAACTATTCAGCATTTCCTAAACACATAAAAGCTAAGTTACAAATACTTGTTAACTAATATCCTGCATTCCAGTTATAATCCTGGATTTTCATTTGAATTACATTACAGAACACCAAACGGGAAAAAAGTAGAATGTCATTTTAAATTGCTCAGACTGTCACACATGAAAGTCATACAGTTTGATAATTATTTTCCTGGACCTAGCTGGGCACTTTGGGAAGTGCTTGGTTCTGATTGTCCTGACATTTTATTGACTGCTTGGTAAATGTTTTATTTGCCCTCAAAAGTCTTTTTTTTTTTAAATGGGTAAGTAAAAATCTAACCCCATTGTGCCACTTTGGCACGGGAAAAAAGTGATAAAGCACATAGATCTTCCTAGCTGATTCCCTTACTGTCATTTATAAGGCTTTACATCACTCTGGCAATGTAGTGGCTTAAAACTTTTACAGGTTTTTATGCTCCTGGGGGAATTGACTGAGAATGGGAACAGTTAACTAACAACTGAATAATTAACAATGTTACTATGCAGACAGGTTGCTACATTTCTGCCTCAGAGTATGAGATCAATTAACTTATCAACAGCAACATTCACAAAATGTGGTGTTTGGTTTTTTTTTTTTTTACAAAAGCTATTTTCTTTAACTTAAAAACAAAATTTTCAGTAACATGATACTAATATTTAACTAAGTGTTTTTTCAATTCTCAAGAAGTTACATTTTACTAGGCAGGCAGGCTGCTACATTTCTGCCTTTGGGACAGAGCCTTCCTTGTTTATAACAAAAAGACCTACCCTCCTCCACACCCCTCGAGCTGCAGTATCAAGAGAGAGGGACAGAGTCTCTCTCACTTGTCGGCCAACTCCGCCCCGACAGTGATCAACATATCCCCCTCAGGCACGCATGCCCAGCCTCCTTCCCCCACAGTGATTTGCGTTTCTAAAGCTACTCCAGGCATGGTGGATCAAATGCGCTGACTGGGCTGAATTGAGTTGAATTCGGTCAGAAGTAATATTATTCAGAAAAGGGTTAGATTACATCAATCTTGGTGAACACAGCTCTTCTTCCAGCAAGGGAAGCTTAACCAAAGTTCTCTCTGTGGAAAACTGTACGTTGTGCTTCAGATATTAAAATCAGATCGGTGCTACACCCCAAAATATTGCCCAGCATCACAGGATTCCCCTAAATGTAAACTGAATATACAATAAACAAAGAAGTACTTTAAAGTACAGAGTATAATACATACGTTACAAAAGCAGAATGACAGATTTCCAATGATATAACCACAGGGATCTTGAGCTCATTATGTCAAATTTGTAACACCCCCAATGAGAAACTAAAAAAAAAAGTCAGACATAATATGTCAGAAGGGTCACAGATCCCAAGCTTCCGAAGTTTCCCTGCCCCTAGAAAAGGATCTTTTACTGCTTTACCCAGCCCAGTGTGTGAACACAATAGCAATGGAAAAACACTTCAGGGGACTTTTTAAAAATCTGGCAGTCTACTTTTTTGTTTTTGTTTTTTTAACATAAAACAACTTTGTGTAACATTACTTAGAAGCAGAAATGCTATATCAAACAGGGTGTGTGTAGTGGGGGGAGAATGAGAGTGAAGATTCAGGTCAAGGAAACAGATTAAAATGAAGTAAATTTAGTAAAAATGTCATGTTTGGAGTCAGTTTTGAATTGTATTAATTTCATGGCTTCTGAATTTGCTGGAAAGAACTGAGCTATTTGAAATGTCTGATGGTCTGCAAACATGACACCTTTTAATTGTCACTGTAATCCAGAATTAGAAGGCGATGGTTCTGTATTAAAGTCCCCTATTGAATAGCCTCCTCTATGTGAGAGAGTTTTGTCTGGGAATGTGATGTGTACCTATCTTGGGAGCTGCAGCTGAGAGGCTGAGATTCCCACTTCCTTTACCCAGATAACAGAAGGGAATAGCTCTTATTCTCAAATTAGAGCTAGTTGTACAATTTCTAACAAAACAAAATTTCAACAAAAATTGACTTTAAAAAATCCATTTTTCTGATCATCTTTAGTCTAAACTGTTCCCCTTGTTGTCTACCCACTGTTTGAATATATCCTACTTCAATTATGAATCAGAATGGACTTCCAAGTTTGGAGAACTGCAAAGGTTTATAACAGGAGAACTGCAGCAGTGTGAACCCATGTGTCCTTTCACCCACCCAGCTTGGACTCAGTTAGCTACAGTTCTTCTTCAAGTGCTTGCTCATGTCCATTCCAGTATAGATGTGCGTGCGTAGCATGCACCATTGCCAGAAGACTTTTTTCCCTTAGTGGTGTCCATCGAGTTGACTGTGATGCCCCTGGAGTGGCACTTCCACAGCGCAGAATATAGGCACTGGCTGACCTGCCGTCTGTGGTGGTTGCTGGAACGCTCTTACCTCTTGCTCAACAAGTGATCCCTGTTATGGTCTTCTTCCTGTAAATAGATTGTAGATAAGTGTAAATAGTTAGCATAAGTATAGCAGTAGTTAGTAGATAGTTTTCTGATAAGCACCCACCCTGCGGGGCTTTCCCGCCCGGGCCCCAAGGCATGCAGCATGTTGCAAGAACATGCCAGTTAGTGGCCCCCACAAGAGCTGTTTTAAGTGCCTGTGAGAGGACCATATCTAAAGATAAGTGCTGGATCCCACTACCTGACTGATTGTTTGGAAATCACCTATATTGGAAGGGACATGAGCAAGCACTCAGAAGAAAAGACAGTTACTAACCTTTCTGTAACTGCTGTTCTTCGAGATGCGTTGCTCATGTCCATTCCACAACCCGCCCACCTACCACTCTGTTGGAGTTGCCGGCAAGAAGGAACTGAAGAGGCGGTGGGTCAGCAGATGCCTATATACCGCCCTATGGATGTGCCACTCCAGGGGGCACCAAAGTCAACCCGAGAGATACCACTAAGGGAAAAAGTCTTCCAGCAACGGTGCATGTGGCATGCACACTCCTGTATTGGAATGGATATAAGCAACAAATCTTGAAGAACAACAGTTACGGAAAGGTTAGTAACTGTCTTTTATTCAGTCTTCAGTGGTCCATATGGATATATTGTGAAATTGTATTGATTCTTCCATTTTAGGCAGGTGCATCCCCTCATGATTTATCTCCTTCCTCCTCCTCATGAATCAGTTGTTGTTCTATTCTGCAATCAGATCAGGCCCAATTTTGTGAGGTGCTAAGCATCCTCAACTCCCCACAAAGACAATGGCATCAGACTTGCATCTGAAGAAGTGAGGTACTTACCCACGAAAGCTTATGCTCCCAATACTTCTGTTAGTCTTAAAGGTGCCACAGGACCCTCTGTTGCTTTTTACAGATTCAGACTAACACGGCTACCCCTCTGATAAATGGCATCAGAGGATACTCAGTACCAAAGGCCCCCATAAGCCATAAGGTTACTCAGCCATGCTTCTGCACGTAACAGATTGCCTGCAACACAATGGAATTGCTTTCTGGTTAAAATGGGCAGGAATGGCAGTATAGGGAAATGGAAAATGGCTTCCAGTGCTCCAACTTCCCCTGTCCCCAGGGCAAAAGTTAGGACGGGGTTTGGGAAAGGTGAGAAGAATAGTGGGTGGGATACAGAGGGAGAGAGTACAGAATGAATGAGGTGGGAGAGTAAGTTTTTGTAGGGGGAATGAACGAATGAAGGGGCAGAGGAAGGAGTGAGGGAAGGGCATGGTTGAGACTTATTTTAAACTTGGGTTCAGGCAATCATGTCTTCCATACACAAAAAAGAAAATGAGAGGGAACATTGCACAGTACCTGGCAAGAGGCACCTACCACTTTGCTGGACTGGGCACATAGACTGTAAAGCAGATTGCTAGGCCTGGTTTTCACTCTTCTGCTTTCTGTCTATCCATAGGGTGAGACAAAGTGCTTCTTCTACACCCCACCTGGAGAACTTTTAAAAGAAAGAAGTAATGGCATTTGCTAAAGAGGCAGGTTTCCATGAGCTTGTACAGATCCACTTTTGAGTTCTCTCATCCATACAAAATAATCTACCACTTGTAAAAAGTAGAGAGGCAAAGTGGGTGAGGTAATATCTTTTATTGGACCAACTTCTGTTGGTGAGAGAAACAAACTTTCAAGCTAAACAGAGCCCTTCTTCGGATCTGGGAAACATACTAAGAGTGTCACAGATTAGTACAAGAGCAAACAAACAGTTTAGCACAAGTAGTTAGCACATATTCTAAGGGATTATTCAAGGTGAAGTGGCCTGTTAAAACCCCTGTTGGCATAGGACAAAGAAGGGGATTAGTGGGTTACAGATTGTTGTAATCAAACACAAATCCAGTGTTTTTATTAAGATATTGATTTTTAGTGTCTAACAAATTTATGCACTTAAGCTCCCAGGCTCATCTTTTGAAAGTGTTGTGTAGGATTCCTTTGAAGGTGAGGACTGATAGGTCATATATAGAATAATTGCTTTGTGAACAGTGCCCACCCACAGGTGATATGGTGTTTTTGTCTTGTATCATTTTCATGTGTGAGCTCATTTGAGAGTGTAGTCAGGGCTTAAATTCAGCTGGAGCAGAGCTCCTGTAAATATTTTCAAACCCGCAGGAGCCCCGGTGCCTCTCAGGGGGCTGAATCCCTGACGACTGGGAGCTTTCCATGGGGCAGGAGCCCCACGGTGCCTCACAGGCCTAAAGCTCCAAGACCCTCACCCCGCAGCTGAAACCCAGAGTCCCAAATAAGGGGGCGTTTGGGGTGCCGTGAAATAATCTCTGCAGATTTAAGCCCTGAATGTAGTGATTGTTTGGTTTCACCTACATGCTTTTGGGGCATTTAGTGCACTTGATGAAGTACACCATGTTACGATAGGCATGTGTAGGACCCATCAATCTTGGAAGGTGTGTTGTGCGGGATGTTGCTCATTGTAGCAGTGAAGATATGTCTGCAAGTTTTCTATCTGTTGTTCTGGTAGGGTTATGTCCTGCTTTGAGTTGATGTGTTCTGGTTTGTGGGGAGCTTGCTTCCGATGATGAGCTTGGGGGGTTGTTTGATGGCCAGAGGAGGGGGTCCAGGAGAGATTTCTTTCAGGATAGGGTCCCCATCAAGTATGGGGTGTAGTTTGATAACCTGGTATGGGTTCCAGTGTGCGGTGGTAGGTGACAACTACGGGTGTGCAGTTGGAAGGGGTTTTTATTTCTGTATTGAAGCAGGTTCTCTCAGAGTATTTGGGTCGCCCATTCCATGATGTGATCTACTTCTCTGGTGGAGTGTCCTTGTTTGGTGAAGGTGGTTTTGTATGTGTTATATATCCCTTAACAAGTCCACCACTCTACAGGGATATATACTTAAGGAAAAAGAAATAGGGAGAGAGACATAAAAGTAGCCTTTCATATCTACTCAGCCTAATTCTGATGCTTCCACTTCTTCTCAAATTCTAGCAATTGAAAGAAAGAGCTTTTAAATAACATAACATACATACTCACCCAAGAGGATTTTAAGCCAGTGAATGAGAGGAATATAGAGGCCTGGGAGAGGAGACTCAAAAATAGCAGAGAATGAAGGGTTTAAACTAGAAGAAAAATAGAAACATTGCATTATTAATAAATGTCTATTCAAGCTTTGTCCCATCTCAAGAAAAACTGAAACCGATTTTACCTTGTGGTCTAGGGACTGGGTTCCAGGTTGTAATGAATTATAGCCTGGGCAAATTCCATGTAGATTCCAAATGGTGGACAAACTGCACCGTGGTGCTTTTTTGATGATCTAAAAAAGCCTGCAAGCAAGGCCAACCAGTGTGCTTTTGGAACACAATTTCAGATTTTAAAGCCTCAGGGTTGTTTTTAAATGTAAAGTGTTGGGTTTGAAATGTATCACCCAAAAATCCCCAAGCAAATCTGTACTTTGATTTCTCTAAGCATTTGCTAAGAAAACCATCCAGGCCTTATTTCTGGCAAGGAAGGTTCTTAAAGTCTTTTTTTACCTTAATGTGCCAGTTATGCTGTGACATTCACTGATCAGTGAATTTCAGCTTAACAAGAGAGAAAACAGACAATGCAGTTGTAGAAAATAAATAAGCAACAGGACAATCTCTCTGAGCTGCTAGCCACGAGAAAGCCCACTTAAAATAATGTATACATCACAGAGGAAAGCTCTTTGGGGAGGCACATTTTGTTAGGTGTTTGTACTGCGCCTACCACAGGGGCTGATCAGGGCCCCATGGCATTATCACTGTACAAATAACAATATATTTGAATTGTGCTTGGCAATCAGACTTGTAGATACAGTACTATTCCTCCCCTCCTTACTACTGTATTGTCTTTTATGATCACATGAAACTACAGCAGAGTATGAAAGATAGATTTTTGTATTTTAATAGTTTGCTCACCCCTTACTGTATATGCTGTACTGTATGACTCACTTGTCAAATACATATTGCTATAGTCCGTCAATGTCTACAATATGTTTGAATTGGCTGAGTTACTGTTATGTATACTATAATCACATATTAGATTTCAATTAACCATACTGGTGATATTTCCAGGAAAGAAGGAAAGTGAAGAAGTTGGTTCATTTGTTTGGCAGGTTGGGATGAGGGGAAGAATCTAGATGAGATCATTTGTCTGATGACATGTAAATTTAAAGACAAACTATTTTAAGAAATCCCTCTCTCCCCTCTTGTATCAAGAATTTAGAAACTAAGAACTCTGTCTGGTAGGTTTTAAATAATTTATGTTTGGAGATTTCAAGGCTTGTCTGATAGATATTTCATTCCAGTTCATTTCTTTGTGGAGAAAATAACATTTCTAAATGTTCTGTCTTCCCAAATATAATATTTTCAGGTCTGTGACTGTAAAATAAAATAAATCAAATGATGAGTCTGTTAAATGAAAAAAGTAAAACTAAACTGAGAGCAGGAAAGGCCAGTAAAATTCTACATGGAGAAATGGGGTAGCAGTTGGAACTCCAGGTCCAATAACCTATACGATAGCCACAAACCATTTAACATCATTAAGATGTGAGACACACCTTGTTGCATTGGGAACAACAGAAGAGGAGACTGTCTAGTGTCATAAGACTAAACTATGCAAGAGTTGGATCAGAAAGGTAAAGCATAGTAAATAAGGGATGGTGAGTTTGAGAGGGAATACTCCCTGTATAGGGCCTTGTCTTTCAACCATAAATAAACTCTGTCATGAAAAGTTGCTGTAAGAGCCAGGATAATATTTAGACCAGAACACATAGCAGGGTAAATTGGACTGTAACAGCCACACTAGCTCCTCTTATCGTAATTCTGATCTGGCCCAACCCAGCTTAACTTGTGAAATCTGACAGGATCATAGCATTATGTAGCATGGCTCTCTAGCAATGGACATTAAGTATGTACCTATATAGCAAAATTTGCTTTAGAAAAAGGAGAAAAACACTTAATATGTTTAAGTTGTTTTATTTAATGCAGAGGTTACCAAACATTTTCTTCTTCACCCATCTTTGGAGATTCATGTGCCATGCATACCCCTTCTTCCCTCCTTCCCCCCAGTCCCTTGCTCTTACTCTCCTAGCCTGCTGTTCCCTCCTGCAGCACCAGCCAGCCCTTCTCTCCCAATGGGCAGGATGCAATCCCTGTCAGACTGCGCCTGCTAACTCCACTCATTGGCTCCAGCTTCTTCCTCCATCCTGTCACTGCCTGCCATAGGTGCTGGAACTAGGGGTGCTGCCATACCACCTGGCTTGAAGGGGTTTCCATCATATATACAGGGTTTACAGTCAATGGCTCCCAGAACCCCCAAGATACAGATTGTTCCAGCTCCCCTGCTCCCACCAGCCCAGTATCCAGGGCACATGGCAGCGGGCAGTAACAGGCACTGTAGGGGCAGGCTCGTTCTCCAACCTCTCTTTCTGGGGACCTCCCCTTGTGCACCATCTGCTGCCACTGCTCCTGCCTGTGGTAAAGTGCTGCCTCCGCTGGCTCCTGAGTAAATAGCAAGAATGAAGGAATGTTTTATTTCATATCAGGTCCTCATCACAGTTGCCAACTTTCATGCTGTAAATAAACACCCCAACTTTCACAATAAACCAAAAATCAGGCTAATCCCATTTCAAAACAAGCCAATCCCTAAGAATCCCAACACTCTATGTGACTAGATTCCCCTCGGCATGCAGTCTGGGACTGTGGTGGGCTCACTATGCACCCCTGACTCTCTCCCCTGCTTGCTGATCAAAAAAAAAAAGCAACAAGCTACAAGCCAAATAAGGACCAATCTACAAGCCAAAAACTAGCCAACAAGCAACTCACAAGCCAATTAAGCCAAAAACAAGCCCAATTTCTGCGCTTTTTTTGCGGGTTTTGCATGTCTGGTCCTCATGCTCTCCTGATAACCTCATCCACTACAGTTTGAAAACCTGTGATTTAATGTATTATTTTCAAATAAAATAATTCCTATGATACAGATTAAATGATTGCATGGAAGCTAAATAATATGTGGATTCACCTGGTATTGAGTTCCATGTTAAATTGCATATTTCTAGTAAAAAGCCTGCTGAATATATATTAATTTTATATTTATGTATTAAATATTTATAAAAGCTGGATTTTAGTTTTCAATTTAAAAATCTTCATGTCATTTGAGACTTGGTCTAGAATTTGCATGTATTTACAATATCCATTCTCTGATCTGTCTAAAAATGTATAGTGAAGCCCATAACTGATATCTGAACACCATCCACAACCAGTGATGTTACAAACTGACATCTTGTGTCCAAACTGTCTTGTAATTTGGTAGTTTAGATAAAATGGAATCCAGAGTTGAATGACCCTGTTCCTGATTCTGAAAAACCGAGACATAGTTTCCTCAACCCTTCTGTTAGCCAGGCTGCTTCATGAGTTCTGCAGAACCTTGCAATTGAAAACAGCAACAATAAAAATAAGCTGTTTAGCCAAGATGTTGGTTCCCGAAGTTATACTTTATTTATTGTATGATCATAACTACTAGACCTTTCAATTGCTGCTACATCCTGACCTTGAAAAGATTCTTTGCTCAAGCTACCACCACTCCTATTGTTCACAAAATGACAGGAAGAAGAAATAAGCAGTCATAAAAAAGATTCAATAAAATCAGGTGTATGATCTCAGTTTGGGAATCTAAAATCTCTTTTTGAGGATACAGACTAACACGGCTGCTACCCTGAAACCTAAAATGAAATGGCGTATCAATTAAGGACTGCATTTTTCTTTCCTAAAAGCACAAAGACAATTCTGGTCAAGTATTCAAGTAACCTTAATAAAGATACATGTAGATATCTCTCTTTAATGTTGAGGAGTCCAAGTAAAGAAGGGAAGGATGTAGTTTCTGGATTATTGGTCAAAGATAAAGCAGAGCATTTTGCTGGAATACCTGAGAAAGGGCGGAGTGTTTGCGGTCATGTTTCATGACCAGGCATAATATGAGCTAGCAGCAAGTGACTCCTACAATGTCAACAGAATGATCATGAAAGTCTGACCTGAAACATGTGCTCATAGGCTGTGTATTCAGTGCTTATTGCATTTCATGCACTTCAAAAAAGCAAGTTTTTGGTGATAAAAAGTTGTGATAAAGTCCATTCTTACAAGCATAGAGAAATGGCCCAGTGACTCTCAAATGTATTGGTTAGCACAATCAGCTGCTTGCTAATTGTTTAAAAGTTTATTTTAGTGCTTCCAGAATGTTAGACTGCAAGCCATGAAGACTGAAGCCTTCTATATCCACAGAACAAGCACAGCAAAGGGAGTGACGCTACAAGTTTCTCCACATTGCTCTGTCAATATTCCCCTCAGCCCAGTCTTGGAGTGACTTACTCTATTGGTAAGTGGGTATTCAATCTCCATGCCTATTCACTGCTTTAGCTCTCTGTTGAGGATGCTAATAATTGAGCAGACTATGTCAGTGTGTGCTGTAGTCACTTGGCCACTGGGAACTGGTTTTATTTCACGTAAGCCATTGAAAAGCCAAATAGTATCAATTTATTATCATTGCTGACATGGCTTGGATTCTAATGTACATCCTAAGGGTAAAACGTCAACATTTTGTTAGCACTCTCCAATTCATCTAATCCATAATTAGCTATTTTGATTGGATCAAGGAACTCTCATCTATATATTCATGTTCTGAGAGGCAATAGGATGGTGATCTTTTTGAGTAAATACTATTAAGGAAGCTCCATGGAACTGAAGGGAAATAATAGACTTAAACTGTCAGACAGTCATGGTGCCAAATAAAAGTGAGGCAGTAGTGGTGGGAAATAGTCCATGAGTTTATCCCTACTGCTGGTCCTACTGTCAGAAGATGGTGAAGAATCAGGGGTTCTTCTTCCAGTGATTGTTCATGTTCATTCCAAGCAGGTGTGTGCGCGCCGCATGCACGCCAGCCAGAAGATTTTCCCATAGCAGCGTCCGTAGGGTTGGCTCCGGCGCCCCCTGGAGTGGCGCCTTTATGGCGCTGTATATAGGGGCCAGCCGACCCCCCACCGCCTCAGTTCCTTCTTGCCGATACTCCGACAGAGAGGTAGGAGGGTGGGTATTGGAATGGACATGAGCAACACATCTCGAAGAACAACAGTTACGAGAAGGTGAGTAACCGTTTCTTCTTCTTCGAGTGATTGTTCATGTCCATTCCAAGCAGGTGACTCAGAAGCCCAGGTCTAGGTGGTGGGGTCGGAGGTCACTGCAGACTGGAGGACTGCACGGCCAAATGCAGCATCCTCCCTTGCCTGGTGCGTAATGGCGTAGTGAGCCGTAAAGGTGTGGATTGAGGACCAGGTGGCCGCTCTACAAATTTCCTGCATTGGGATGTAGGCCAGGAACGCAGCTGAAGAGGCCTGTGCTCTTGTGGAGTGGGCCGTGATAGGCGGGGCTGGTATATTGGCCCGACTGTAGCACTCCTGGATACAGGATCTGATCCAAGCCGAGATCCTCTGTGACGTGACCGGGAGCCCCTTCCTACTGTCCTCCACAGCTACGAAAAGTTGGGTCGACTTCCTGAAGGGTCTCGTCCTTTCTATATAAAACGCGAGTGCTCTGCGAACATCCAGAGAATGCAGCCTGCGCTCCTCAGCCGAGGAGTGCGGTTTTGAATAAAACACAGGGAGAAAAATGTCTTGACCCATGTGAAACGGGGAAACCACCTTAGGTAGGAACGCAGGATGCGGCCTGAGTTGGACCTTGTCCTTGTGGAAGACGGTGTATGGAGGCTCGGATGTCAGAGCTCTGAGTTCCGATACCCTCCGTGCTGATGTGATAGCCACCAAGAACGCGACCTTATATGAGAGGTATAACAGCGAGCATGAAGCCAGCGGCTCGAACGGGGCCCCCGTGAGGACAGACAGGACCAAATTGAGGTCCCAAGCAGGGACATGTTGACGGAGATGTGGGAACAATCTGTCAAGACCCTTAAGGAACCGACCAACAAGTGGGTTTGCAAACACTGAGGTCCCCCCCTCTCCAGGGTGGAATGCGGAGATTGCAGCAAGGTGGACTCGAATCGATGAGAGAGTTAGTCCCAGGTGTCTCAGATGTAGAAAATAGTCCAAGATGAGAGGGATCGGGGCGAGCAAGGGGCCCTGACCGTGCTCTGTAACCCAGTTACGAGAAGGTGAGTAACCGTTCCTTCTGGCATAGTCGTTAGTGCCACTGCAGAGAGGAAGATTAGGTTGTGGCGTAGGGCTGGTACACCCTATCACCCTTCGGAGACAGGATGAAGGGGTGTTCTGGCCCCAAAGTTGAGTTTAAATGACTGCATGTACTCTCAGGGCAGTATGGTTTGATGTGTGGGGGTTGACAAGGTGGCCCGGCTATGGCTATTAAGCTGCACAGCACAGCAGAGTCAATGTGGTTGCCCTTCCAGCCAGGGCTGTGTGGCCTAATGTCCAGAGTCAATATGGCTGTCCCTGGTCAGGGCTGTGCGGCCTAATGGCCAGCGTCCATATAGCTGCCCTCTCAGTCAGGGCAGTGTGGGCCAGAATCAGTATATCTGCCCTCTGTGTCAGGGTCATGTGGCATAAGGCCCAGCGTCCATATAGCTTCCCTCTTGGTCAGGGCTATGAGGCGTAATGGACAGCATCCATAAAGCTGCCCTCTCTGTCAGGGCCGTGTGGCCTAAGGCCCAGCATACATACAGCTGCCCTCTTGGTCAGGGCTGTGTGGCCTAAAGGCCAGAGTCAATATAGCTGCCTTCAGTCGGGGTAGTGTGGCCTAAGGACCAGAGTCAATATGGCTGTCCTCTTTGTCAGGGCCAGAGTAGTTGGAGGAGGGGAGGCGCTGCCTCAGGGTGGGGGATGGCCAAGGTAGGGGGACCTGAGCCCTCCCTACTCCTCCGGGTCCCAACCCAGGGCCCTGGTGGTGGGGGCCTGGCCCCAACTCATGGGGATCCTGCTGAAACATCCTGAGCTAACCCCGGTTCTATGACCGGTTCCCTGTTAAGTTTCCCTAGGTACTTCCTACCTGTTCCTCTGTGACTTGTCATCTCAGGGTTCCCATGGCATCTCCTCCCTCTGTGGAGTCTGCTGCCTGGGGTTCATGGGTCATCTCAATCTGGCCTCCGTGTCCTGAAGTACTGGCAGTCCTTCCACAGGACCCTGCAGCGCACCTCTGTTTCCTTTGTCAGTCAGCCCCGACTGCATTGAGCTGCTCCCTTTTATATCTGTGTTCCAGCTGAAGCATGCTCAACAGAACCAAGGGGGCATGGCCTTCTTGGCCCACAGAGTAGGATTAACCCCTGCTGAACCAGTGCGGGGCCAGTACACCCCATCACAGTTTGGCTTGTGAAGAATTGGGGCAGGGGCCGCAAGTTTGGCATAAGGAAAGACCTTAATATACATATATTAAATCCCAGACTGAAAAAATTATGCAAAGTGAATATTATTAAACAGATTGACAAAACTGGAATTTTGAACTGTAGGCTATTAATATGTTGATGCTGTTTCTTTCCTTTACATCAGTTATGGATGATCTAATTTCCTTGATTTCCCATGTCTAGCTGTGATCATAGAATCATAGAATATCAGGGTTGGAAGAGACCTCAGGAGGTCATCAAGTCCAACCTCCTGCTCAAAGCAGGACCAATTCCCAACTAAATCATCCCAGCCAGGGCTTTGTCAAGCCGGGCCTTAAAAACCTCCAAGGAAGGAGATTCCACCACCTCCCTAGGTAACACATTCCAGTGCTTCACCACCCTCCTAGTGAAATAGTGTTTCCTAATATCCAACCTAGACCTCCCCCACTGCAACTTAAGACCATTGCTCCTTGTTCGGTCATCTGCCACCACTGAGAACAGCTGAGCTCCATCCTCTTTGGAACCCCCCTTCAGGTAGTTGAAAGCAGCTATCAAATCCCCCCTCATTCTTCTCTTCTGGAGACTAAACAATCCCAGTTCCCTCAGCCTCTCCTCATAAGTCATGTGCTCCAGACCCCTAATCATTTTTGTTGCCCTCCACTGGACTCTTTCCAATATTTCCACATCCTTCTTGTAGTGTGGGGCCCAAAACTGGACACAGTACTCCAGATGAGGCCTCACCAATGTCGAATAAAGGGGAACGATTACGTTCCTCGATCTGCTGGCAATGCCCCTACTTATACAGCCCAAAATGCCGTTAGCCTTCTTGGCAACAAAAGCACACTGTTGACTCATATCCAGCTTCTCATCCACTGTGACCCCTAGGTCCTTTTCTGCAGAACTGCTACCTAGCCATTCGGTCCCTAGTCTGTAGCAGTGCATGGGATTCTTCCGTCCTAAGTGCAGGACTCTGCACTTGTCCTTGTTGAACCTCATCAGGTTTTTTTTGGCCCAATCCTCTAATTTGTCTAGGTCCCTCTATATCCGATCCCTATCCTCCAGTGCATCTACCATGCCTCCCAGTTTAGTGTCATCTGCAAACTTGCTGAGAGTGCAGTCCACACCATCCTCCAGATCATTAATAAAGATATTAAACAAAACCGGTCCCAGGACCGACCCTTGGGGCACTCCGCTTGAAACCGGCTGCCAACTAGACATGGAGCCATTGATCACTACCCGTTGAGCCCGACGATCTAGCCAGCTTTCTATCCACCTTACAGTCCATTCATCCAGCCTATACTTCTTTAACTTGGCGGCAAGAATACTGTGGGAGACCGTATCAAAAGCTTTCCTAAAGTCAAGGAATAACACATCCACTGCTTTCCCCTCATCCACAGAGCCAGTTATCTCATAATAGAAGGCAATTAGGTTAGTCAGGCACGACTTCCCCTTGGTGAATCCATGCTGACTGTTCCTGATCACTTTCCTCTCCTCTCTAAGTGTTTCATAATTGATTCCTTGAGGACCTGCTCCATGATTTTTCCAGGGACTGAGGTGAGGCTGACTGGCCTGTAGTTCCCCAGATCCTCCTTCTTCCCTTTTTTAAAGATGGGCACTACATTAGCCTTCTTCCAGTCATCCGGGGCCTCCCCCGATCGCCATGAGTTTTCAAAAATAATGGCCAATGGCTCTGCAATCTCATCCGCCAACTCCTTTTGCACCCTTGGATGTAGCGCATCCGGCCCCATGGACTTGTGCACGTCCAGTTTTTCTAAATAGTCCTGAAGCACTTCTTTCTCCACGGAGGGCTGGTCACCTTCTCCCCATACTGTGCTGCCCAGTGCAGCAGTCTGGGAGCTGACCTTGTTTGTGAAGACAGAGGCAAAAAAATCATTGAGTACTTTAGCTTTTTCCACATCCTCGGTCACTAGGTTGCCTCCCTCATTCAGTAAGGGGCTCACACTTTCCTTGACTTTCTTCTTGTTGCTAACATACCTGAAGAAACCCTTCTTGTTACTCTTAACATCTCTTGCTAGCTGCAACTCCAAGTGTGATTTGGCCTTCCTGATTTCACTCCTGCATGCCTGGTCATTTGGCCAATCTTCCACTTCTTGTAAACTTCTTTTTTGTGTTTAAGATCAGCAAGGATTTCACTGTTTAGCCAAGCTGGTCGCCTGCCATATTTACTATTCTTTCTACACATCGGGATGGTTTGTTCCTGCAACTGCAATAAGGATTCTTTAAAATACAGCCAGCTCTCCTGGATCGCTTTGCCCTTCATGTTATTCTCTCAGGGGATCCTGCCCATCTGTTCCCTGAGGGAGTCAAAGTCTGCTTTTTTGAAGTCCAGGGTCTGTATTCTGCTGTTCTCCTTTCTTCCTTGTGTCAGGATCCTGAACTCGACCATCTCATGGTCACTGCCTCCCAGGTTCCCATCCACTTTTGCTTCCCCTACTAATTCTTCCCTGTTTGTGAGCAGCAGGTCAAGGAAAGCTCTGCCCCTAGTTGGTTCCTCCAGCACTTGCACCAGGAAATTCTCCCCTACACTTTCCAAAAACTTCCTGGATTGTCCGTGCACCACTGTATTGCTCTCCCAGCAGATATCAGGGTGATTAAAGTGTCCCATGAGTACAAGGGCCTGCGATCTAGCAACTTCTGCTAGTTGCCAGAAGAAAGCCTCGTCCACCTCATCCCTCTGGTCAGGTGGTCTATAGCAGACTCCGACTACGACATCACCCTTGTTGCTCACACTTCTCAACTTTATCCAGAGACTCTCAGGTTTTTCTGCAGTTTCATACTGGAACTCTGAGCAGGCATACTCCTCTCTTACATACAACGCAATTCCCCCACCTTTTCTGCCCTGCCTGTCCTTCCTGAACAGTTTATATCCATCCATGACAGTACTCCAGTCATGTGAGTTATCCCACCAAGTCTCTGCTATTCCAGTCGCATCATAGTTCCCTGACTGTGCCAGGACTTCCAGTTCTCCCTGCTTGTTTCCCAGGCTTCTTGCATTTGTGTATAGGCACTTAAGATAACTCATCGATTGTCCCTCTTTCTCAGTATGAGACAGGAGTCCTCTCCCTTGCGCTCTCCTGCTCGTGCTTCCTCCCAGGATCCCATTTCCCCACTTACCTCAGGGCTTTGGTCTCCTTCCCCCGGTGAACCTAGTTTAAAGCCCTCCTCACTAGGTTAGCCAGCCTGCTTGCAAAGATGCTCTTCCCTCTCTTCGTTAGGTGGAGCCCCGTCTCTGCCTAGCACTCCTTCTTCGAACACCATCCCATGGTCGAAGAATCCAAAGCCTTCTCTCTGACACCACCTGCATAGCCATTCGTTGATTTCCACGATTCAACAGTCTCTACCCAGGCCTTTTCCCTGCACAGGGAGGATGGGCGAGAACACCACTTGCGCCTCAAACTCCTTTATCCTTCTTCCCAGAGCCACTTAGTCTGCAGTGATCTGCTCAAGGTCATTCTTGGCAGTATCATTGGTGCCCACATGGAGAAGCAGGAAGGGGTAGTGATCCGAGGGCTTGATGAGTCTCGGCAGTCTCTCCGTCACATCGTGTATCCTAGTTCCTGGCAAGCAGCAGACCTCTTGGTTTTCCTGGTCGGGGCGGCAGATAGATGACTCAGTCCCCCTGAGGAGGGAGTCCCCGACCACCACCACCCTCCTCTTCCTCTTGGGAGTGATGGTTGTGGAACCCCCATCCCTAGGACAGTGCATCTTTTGCCTTCCAATCGGTTGAGTCTCCTTCTGCTCCCTTCCCTCAGATGTGTCATCTAGTCCACTCTCTGCATTAGTACCTGTAGAGAGAACATGGAAACGATTGCTCACCTGTATCTCCATTGCTGGTACATGGACGCTCCTCTTTCTCCTTCTGGAGGTCACATGCTGCCAAACTTCTTCACCATCCTTCTGTCCCTGCTGTGCCAGCTCTGAATCTTCAGAACGTTGTGGCCGTAGAAGCATCTCCTGACGTCTGTCCAGGAAATCTTCATTTTCCCTTATGCAACGCAGAGTCGATACTTGTTTCTCCAGACCTCAAACCTTCTCTTCCAATATGGAGACCAGCTTGCACTTTGTACAGACAAAGTCACTTCTGTCCTGTGGAAGAAAGACAAACATGGCACAACATGTGCAGGTTACAACAGCTGATCGCTCACCTTCCATATCACCTTCCTCTTACGGATGTGGATTTGGATGACAATGGATTGGCTGAGACTCACTCTGTCTATGAAGGAGGTGCAGGATAATTTGTCTGCATTGTGTCTATTCAGTCTATGAGTATTGTTTGTTCTCTCTGTGCCAGGGAACTTTTTGTAAGTTCAGCATACTTATGCCCCCTTCCCCCCAATAGCAGAGAGGGCTTTTGCCATTTTTTTTTAATTGCAGTTAGTTGAGTTTTCCATGCTGTTGCATACTTCAATCATACATCTCTCCCCACACCTGGATGCCTGAAATGGGCATTATGTGAGATTGCCCTTGAAGAGTGTGGTGTGACTGGCTTGCTCAGTGAAATGGATTGATATGATTACAGTCATATATACTAGCATTTGTGTAACATAGCTAAGCTACTATGGGATATGGTAATTGTTGGTAAATGGTGAGGTTTTTAATGGCCTGCACTCTGTGAACTTCTTACCATTTATGCCTAGGTACGATTCAAGTTATACGTACCACTATAAGGGTCTGGCACTGGCTATTTTAGGAGTTGCATCTTTCATTGTACACTCGATCCCATGAGACAATTAAGTTGACAGGCCCATATGGGTGCAGGAAATAGGATATTTTCAGTGGCAGTTAGAACAGAGCTTGAGTTTGACCTTCAGAAGACAATGTTACCTTGTCTTTTTGGTTAAACATCCAGTTGAAGCAAATGTTTGGCTCATAATGGTGGTGGTGGTCGGGGGGGTTCCTTATATTGTATTTGTGCCAGAAAGGGTATGAGCAGCATTTGTGCTGTACTTTGTAGGTAGTTTAATTATGCTGTTAATGTATGTCATGCATCTAAATGTCACAGTGGTAGGTGCATTAAACAAAACAAACCATTTAAACATAAGCATGTTATTCTGGTCTTAAATCAGTCTGTGGGGGAAGGAGGGGGAATGTACAGTAGAGTGAGTTAAGAACTGAAAGTCATCAATTTTTTTTTTTTTTTTTTTTTGCTTTCCCTTGGTTTCTGACACAATCTGTCATCAATAGTTTTTTGTATTGAATGGCCTTTCTTGCTTCAGTAATTTTCAAAGAGGGCTATTTGTTGTATGCTATGTACAGTTTAATGGAGAAGAATCTAAAATCAGGACAATAGAGTAGGAAAAGAATACTTGCTTTCACATGGAGGGACGGAATAAGCAAACCAAGGTCAAAAACAGCTTGAAGAAAATGAAGACGCCAAGGCCCCAGTCCTGCCAAGACTTTCATTCATGCTTAAGTTTACTCATTGTGAGTAGTCTCACTGGTCAATGGGATTATTCTCAGAGCATAAAGTTAATCAAGTGCTAAAGTCATTGTAGGATCATGGATGGCCTGCTATGGTGAGGTGGAAGGAGAGATCACTATAAAAATAGGAAGTGATGGAATAGGGTAGGCTTACAGTGGAATGGAGGAGACTAATGGATAATAAGGATTTATACAAGGAAAAAGGGGAGAGAAATTTACAAGTCTTTCCAGGGTCTGTAGATACTTAATAGCAACCCACTCTGGGAAAATAAAGCCAGGATGAAAATGGTACCTACAAAGCTTAGATATCTGCCCTGAAAGTGTGTGAGAGTAATATGAAAGTCTGAGTGCATTTTCCCACCTCACCTATCCCCCACATAGTAAGGTGTCATACCAAACAAACTACTTACAGTATCTGGGAAGACATTAGCTCTATTAAAAACAAAAACAAAACAAAACAAACAAAAAAAACCTCCACAGCGGACAGCCCTTCAAAAGAAAACATTGCAGCTTTTTATATTAGATTCATGGTAGGGATTATTTAATTTATGTATTAACAAACAGTAAGTTATTTATTTGAAAATGAATGCAGTGGAGAACTCTATAGCTATTAAAGAATCTCCTCACTTGCAAAAACATGAGGTAGAGTTTTATTGTGAATACCTAGGCCTGGAAGTACTTGAGTATGACTTATCTCTGTAGTTCTGCCCTCACCCAGGGCCATGATCCCTTGCTTTCCTTCAGCCATCAGAAATACTTTATTGTAAAAAAAAAAAAAAAATCCAACCTCCTCTAAAAATAAAAATGAATAAACTTACTCCCATCTCTGATGACCGAGTAACTTTGTCAAATGTCTGAAGCCCTTAACCTAAATCCTCTCTTCCCTCTCCACTCTTCTGGTCAGTTTCCTGTAGTTGTTCTCTGCTTCAGTGACTCAACCTTTCCTGGTTTATTTTAATGTAGTCTCTCTCCCTTTCCAATCCATGTGCTGCAGAAAAGGTAGGCAGTTACATTGTGCATACTTCACACTGCATCCACCCTCTCTTTCACACACACACAGAGCTAATACATTACAATCTCTTTCCTTTTATGAGATTTTCTGTCCCCTTCTCCCATGTAGGCCCATTGGGAAAGATCCCTTCCTCTGTTAGAGGAGTGAATAAGAGAAGGGAAATTTCTATAGTACTGAAACCTTGGAAAAAAACCTTGAAAGGTCAGATATTGAAAATGTGACAAACCATCAAATGCTGTGGCTGGGAAACCTATTAGAGAATATGCTCAGAGCCAATTACTATTGTACATGAATAAAACATACAGAATGAGTGATGTCTCCAGTATGCTGTTTGCTAGGAGAGGTGAAAGGTGGAATTCTGTCTCTTAGGCAAAAATGCAACAAATGCCAACAAGCATGTTATTCTTTATCTGGCAAAAAACTCTTCAGATTAGCTGCAAGCTGCTCTATAGGGATACTGTTTATAACTTGTGCAAACAAACCACGAGAGGTCTCAACTCGAAACTTCTTAAGGGATGGTTAACGCACTCTGTGCACAATAATGAGGGTGATTAACCATTGAAACAAGCTACCAAGGGAAGTAGTGAATTCTCCATCTCTTGATGTCTTCAAATCAAGACTGGATGCTTTCTGGAGGATATGCTTTACTCAAATACAAGTTACTAGGCTCAATACAGAGGTAATTGGGTGAAATTTAGTGGCCTGTGATATACAAGTGGTCAGACTAGATGATCTGATTGTCCCTTCTGGCCTTAAACTCTATGACTAGAGTTGAGGAAAAAATCTGTAATGGATGTTGCTTAGAGAGACAATCATTTTAGAAAATTTGCAGGGGAAAAAAAAGAGCGGGTGCAGGATAATTTGTCTTTTTTCACAGAGAATTTGTAGGAGATACACTCAATTGTTCCTAGTCATCCATTTTAAAAGAAGACCTGAAACTCAACTCCTACCCTACTGATTGATAGAAGTGATCAATAGACTATTTCAAAAGATAAGAAGTAAACAAACTTGACTTAAACAGGTTTCTTTCCATGCTTTCCAGCTGAGGTTAAGCTAGGAAAAATGAAAGGTTTCAAAGTGATTAGGGTAGACAGCAGCCAAATCTTTCCCATTGCAGCATTGAAAATTATCAACTGGGAACAGAGGCTGATTTTTACAGGGTGTAGGATGCATGGTCAGACTGAATGGTATAACCTTTATGTTGAAATATTCCCAATTAATATTAATTTGTTAAAGATAAGGGTGCAGTAAAACCCAACTTAGCTTTCCGGTTTGAGCCTCTAGGTTGGTTACAGAGCATTTATTTAGTAGAGGACCACTAGGCAACAATTTAAATGATGCATCCAAACTTTATTAAAAGGAAAAATATGATTAGTTAAGCAAACAGACATGTAATTACTGTTTTCACAAATGCTAGTATTATACTCACATTCAGAGGTGAAAGGATATATCAATGGGTGATCAGTGCACTGACAGTGAAGTACAGCTTTATAATCAATACATTAGTACACGAGGAAGACCAAAGACAGGGTAGGCCCACTGCTCAGTGAAGAGGGAGAAACAGTAACAGGAAACTTGGAAATGGCAGAGATGCTTAATGACTTCTTTGTTTCGGTCTTCACCGAGACGTCAAAGAATGCCTAACATAGTGAATGCTAATGGGAAGAGGGTAGGTTTAGCAGATAAAATAAAAAAAAGAACAAGTTAAAAATCACTTAGAAAAGTTAGATGCCTGCAAATCACCAGGGCCTGATGAAATGCATCCTAGAATACTCAAGGAGCTAATAGAGGAGGTATCCAAGCCTCTAGCTATTATCTTTGGAAAATCATGGGAGACGGGAGAGATTCCAGAAGACTGGAAAAGGGCAAATATAGTGCCCATCTATAAAGAGGGAAATAAAAACAACCCAGGAAACTACAGACCAGTTAGTTTAACTTCTGTGCCAGGGAAGATAATGGAGCAAGTAATTAAGGAAATCATCAGCAAGCACTTGGAAGGTGGTAAGGTGATAGGGAATAGCCAGCATGGATTTGTAAAGAACAAATCGTGTCAAACCAATCTGATAGCTTTCTTTGATAGGATAACGAGTCTTGTGGATAAGGGAGAAGCTGTGGATGTGATATACCTAGACTTTAGTAAGGCATTTGATACGGTCTTGCATGATATTCTTATCGATAAACTAGGCAAATACAATTTAGATGGGGCTACTATAAGATGGGTGCATAACTGGCTGGATAACTGTACTCAGAGAGTTGTTGTTAATGGTTCCCAATCCTGCTGGAAAGGCATAACAAGTGGGGTTCTGCAGGGGTCTGTTTTGGGACCGGCTCTGTTCAATATCTTCATTAACAACTTAGATATTGGCATAGAAAGTATGCTTATTAAGTTTGCGGATGATACCAAACTGGGAGGGATTGCAACTGCTTTGGAGGACAGGGTCATAATTCAAAATGATCTGGACAAATTGGAGAAATGGTCTGAGTTAAACAGGATGAAGTTTAACAAAGACAAATGCAAAGTGCTCCACTTAGGAAGAAAAAAATCAGTTTCACACATACAGAATGGGAAGAGACTGTCTAGGAAGGAGTACGGCAGAAAGGGATCTAGGGGTTATAGTGGACCACAAGCTAAATATGAGTCAACAGTGTGATGCTGTTGCAAAAAAATTAAACATGATTCTGGGATGTATTAACAGGTGTGTTGTGAGCAAGACACGAGAAGTCATTCTTCCGCTCTACTCTGCTCTGGTTAGGCCTCAGCTGGAGTATTGTGTCCAGTTCTGGGCACTGCATTTCAAGAAAGATGTGGAGAAATTGGAGAGGGTCCAGAGAAGAGCAACAAGAATGATTAAAGGTCTTGAGAACATGACCTATGAAGGAAGGCTGAAAGAATTGGGTTTGTTTAGTTTGGAAAAGAGAAGACAGAGGGGACATGATAGCAGTTTTCAGGTATCTAAAAGGGTGTCATAAGGAGGAGGGAGAAAACTTGTTCACCTTAGCCTCTAAGGATAGAACAAGAAGCAATGGGCTTAAACTGCAGCAAGGGAGGTCTAGGTTGGACATTAGGAAAAAGTTCCTGTCAGGGTGGTTAAACACTGGAATAAATTGCCTAGGGAGGTTGTGGAATCTCCATCTCTGGAGATATTTAAGAGTAGGTTAGATAAATGTCTATCAGGGATGGTCTAGACAGTATTTGGTCCTGCCCATGCGGGCAGGGGACTGGACTCGATGACCTCTCGAGGTCCCTTCCAGTCCTAGAATTTATGAATCCCGAAACCTCACAGCACCCTTTTAATATTAATTGAAGCTCTTCCACAGTTTAGCAAAACTACTCCCTTTATACTCCATTATAATGATTAACATTAAACTGCCCTTTACCATAATTATATTTCCACCACCTTCTAATTGGCTCTTTACAATACACATTATTTGAATTAACAACTGCACCAATGTCCTTCCCATACTATCAGTACAGATAGCATTTTAATAAAACATTCACAATTCTCTAAAAAATGATTTAGTTGGGGATTGGTCCTGCTTTGAACAGAGGGTTGGACTAGAGGACCTCCTGAGGTTCCTTCCAACCTTGATATTCTATGATTCTATGAAAAACACATTAAAAACCAGTTACAATAAAAATATAATTGTAATATAACCGTGAGTCATGTCCTGAGAACTCTTGCTTTACCATAACAGTCTATCTCCAACTTATCTTTAACTTTTCTCACACTAGCAACTTCAGTTTCTTCAAGTGATTGCACATGTACATTCCACTCCAGAGGTGTGCGCACCCTGAGCATAGTTGCCGGAAATTTTCCCCTCAATGGTACCTGTCGAGGGACTCAAGCGCCCTTTTGCACTGCGGGCTCATAGCACTGGTATAAAGGGCCCCGCTGACTCCATGCCCCCTCAGTTCCTTCTTACCACCCGTGATGGTCACTGGAATTGCTATCCTTGCTTTGATAAGTTCTCTCAGTGGTTTTCCCTGTATATATCTCTACATAGCTAGTTGTAAGTAGTTTTAGTCAGTTTACTCTGTTTTAGTGAAAGTTTTTAATTATGAGAGTTAGCGGAATTTTCATCTGTTATCAGGTGCCAAGGCATGCCTCGGTTACTGGGCTTCAAGCCCTGTGCCTCCTGAAATAAGTCTCTGGTACTGGTATCTCCGACAGTACAGAAGTCGGTGGTATCAGTGCTGTTGGGCAGGATGGAGTCTGTTGCTTCAGACCATCGTTCGGCATTAGGCCCTTTGGTACCATCAAAAGAAAAACTGGCTATGGTGGTCTCAGTGCGGGCATCTTTGCCACGGCACCAGTCTCTAGCACCAGTGGGAACCACATCTCTGTGGTCACCAGACAGAGCCTCGGCAACCTCTGAGTTAGAGATAGAGTCTTTCTCCTCTCGCCTGAGGAGTCGTTCCCACCACTCCCCAAGGCACTCCTACCCTTACATGGACCCAGGCACAGGGGAACCATCGAGTGTGAAGTCAGGTCACCACTGGGGATCTATACCTGTTCCATGGCCCTTTTGGAACCTGGCAGGGTTTCCACCAGTTTCAGGAGCTTACTCTAGGCTCGCCTATTCGGTGGCCTCAGAACGAAGGGCACCAAGGCCCTATTGGTCTGCAGCCTGTCTCCAGTACCAAGCCCAGCATAGAAGTTCAAGAGCCGGCCCAACAGGAATCCATCAAGGCAGAAAGGGAGGAAGAATGTTCTCAGCTAGTGCTGGTCTCTTCCCCTGACGAGGCTGTTTCAGGAGTGGGCGTGTTACCTCCCCTGAATTACTGTAAGGCACTCCACAGTCTGTAGAAAAGGGTTGCCTTAAATCTGCGCATTCACATGGAGGTAGTAAGAGAGTCCTCCCACAGCCTGGTCAATATTTTAGCCGCTGCAGGCCCAGTAAAAGTAGCCCTCTTTCTCAATAAGGCCATTATGCACCCTGTTAAAGCCTTGTGGCAGACCCCCCGAATCCCCCCTGCCCACGTCAAAAAGGGATAAGTAAAAGTACTTTGTCCCTGCCCAGGTTTATGAATTCTTGTACACTCCGCCACACCCCCCCCCGGAATCTTTGGTGGTATCTGCAGCCAATGAAAGAAAGGCAGGGTCATCAGGGTGCAATATCTAAAGCAAACAACTCCAAGAAGTTGGACTGACTTGGTAGAAAAGTTTATTCTACTGAAGGGGTTACAGATCAGGATTGCAAACCAGCAAGCGCTGCTGGGCAGATATAATTTCAACATGTGGGACTCCATGTTGAAGTTCAAGGACTTGCTCCCTTAAGAGGCCAAGCAAGAGTTCTCACTGGTGGAAGCGGGAAAATCAGTGGGGATTGCCTCATTGCAAATTGTGTTGGATGCGACTGATTCAGCAGCCAGGTCCATGGCTTCAGTAGTAGCCATCAGTGATGAGCTGCCAAAACATTAACAGATTCCCTCCAACTCACCCCACGAGGGGGTCGTGCCCCCCCCCAGACTCCTGCCCAATCCAACTCCCCATGTTCCTTGAGGCTCCCCTCCGGGACCCCTGCCTCATCCAGCCCCCTTCCCTGTCCCCTGCTGCCCCATCCAACCCCTCCTCGCATTCCTGATGGCCCCCCGGGACCCTTGCTCCAGCCAACCACCCCTTCTCTCTGTCCCCGACTGCCCCCCATCGCCCCATCCAACTCCTGATCCTTCCTGACTGCCCCCCCGGGATCCTTGCCCCCATTCAATCCCCCTGTTCCCTGCCCTCTGACCGCCCTGACCCCTATCCACCCTCCCACAAGTCCCCGAATTCCCCTGCCCTCTTCCAACACCCCCTCCCTGCTCCCTTACCGCGCTGCCTGGAGCACTCGTCCGGGTCCGCTCGTCCGGGTCCAGATCTGATTGGCTGGGGCCGCTCCGGCGGGACCAGCACCGCAGGATCCAAGCCGGGCCTGGCTGGAGCCGCTCGGGCAGGACCGGGACCGGCGCCTCAGTGCCCGAGCCGGGCCAGAGCTGCTCAGCCAAGACTGGGACTGGCTCCGCGGGGCCTGAGCCAGAGCCACTCGGCCGGGACCGGCACCGGCGCTGTGGGGCCCGAGCCGGGCCGGGCCGGAGCTGCTCGGTCGGGACCGGCACTGGCACCGCAGGGCTCGAGCCGGGCCGGAGGCAGGACCGGGCTGCTGTGCTCAGCGGGAGCCAGGCCAGGGCCAGGGGGCTGGGCCGTAGGGAGCCACTTGGCCAGAGCCGGAATGGGCCGCGCCACGCTTCCCTGGAGCCCTCCTCGCGTCTCCCCCAGCCCCAGCTGACCTGCCTGCAGCTTGTTTCAGGCTTCCCGCGAACATCTGATTCACAGGAAGTAGGGGAGGGGGAGGCGAAGGGGGGTGAAGCATTCAGGGGAGGAGGGGGAAGTGAGCTGGGGCCGGGGCCAGGGGCCGGGGCGGACAGCTGCCCGAGCCTTTGTTAAATTTAAAAGCCCTTTTAGAACCGGTTGTCCTGGAACAACTGGTTCTAAAAGGGCTTCTAAATTTAACAACTGGTTTCTGTGAACTGGTGGGAACCGGCTCCAGCTCACCACTGGTAGCCATGCATAGTAGTTCATGGCTGCAGTCCTCAGGACTCCAGCAGGAGGTCCAGCAAACCATTCAGGACCTACACTTTGAAGGAGCTTTGCTCTTCTCAGAATGGACTGATGTAAAGCTTCATGGGTTAAAAGACTCTAGGGTGACCCTTAAGTCCCTTGGTTTGTACACATCAGTGACATCAAGGAAACACTACAGGCCCCAAAAGCCCGTTCAGTTCTATGCCCCAGCTGTCCATCAGGATCTACAGAGAAAAAGAAACAAAGTGTTTAGGCGCAGACCACCATCCCCTTATACCTCGGCATCAATGCTTGCCTCACTAAGACAGCCAGGGGGCTCTAAGCAGACCTTTTAACAAGCCATTCAAGGACACCATACCAGTTCCCATGATGCCAGACCTTATTTCCTCCTTGTTTTCAAACTACCTCTCCCACTTCCTCCATGCATCACCATGGACTGTTGGGTGTTGAGCATGGTGGAAATGGGATATACCCCTTAGTTTCTCTCTGTTCTTTCTTCCCATCCTCCTTCCCTGTCCCTCTTCAGGGACACCTCTCACAAAAAATGTCTGGCCCAGGAGGTTCAATCTCTTCTGCAGGTGGGAGCTGTGGAAGAGGTTCCACAGAATTTAAGAGGGAAGGGGTTCTACTCCTATTATTTCCTAATCCGAAAAGCCAAAGAAGGTCTCAGACTGATTCTAGACCTGCACCACCTCAACAGCTATCTCAAGAAAATAAAGTTCTGCATGGTCACCCTGGTATCCATTATCCCTTCCGTGGACCCTGGTACACTGCCCTTGATTTAAGAGAGACGCTTATTTCCACATATCAATATACCATTACAGGAAGTTCCTCAGATTCATAGTGAAGCATGCACACTACTAATTTGTGATGCTCCCGTTCGGCCTGTCTGCAACCCTGGGGGTGTTTACAAAATATATGGTGATAGTGGCAGCATTCCTGAGAAGACTAGTGGTGCAGGTCTACCTTTATCTAGACGACTGGCTACTGAAGGGGGAGTCCACGCAGAGTTCTGAAGGTAAAAAATCCATTGCAATCAACATACTACACTGAGTATGGTGAGAGACTGTGCCACACACTCTCAAAGAAACTGAGGAACCACCTGATCAGCATCCTGTACAGCAGACAGGAGAAGATCAAGAATGAGCTCTCAGAACTGGAGACTCTCATACAATACCAGCCTTCTACACAAACTTCCACGTGGCTGGACTTTACAAAAATGAGACAAGCCATTTACAATGCACACTTCACTTCTCTACAGAGGAAAAAGGATTGTAAGCTATCTAAACTAATACCTGCCACTGGGGGCTATAACAATGGTACCCTCAACTCATCTAACAACATTGTCAATCTTTCCAACCACACACTTAGCCCAGCAGAAGAGTCTGTCCTATCTCGGGGACTCTCTTTCTGTCCCACCATCCCCACGAACATGATACAGTTCTGCGGTGATCTGGAAGCCTACTTTCGTCGTCTCCGACTCAAGGAATATTTTCAACGCACCACTGAACAGTGCACCGACCCACAGGAACCCTCCTACCAACACTACAAGAAGAAGAACTCTGCGTGGACTCCCCCTGACGGTCGAAATGACAGACTGGACCTCTACATAGAGTGTTTCCGCAGACGTGCACGGGCTGAAATTGTGGACAAACAACATCACTTGTCCCATAACCTCAGCCGTACAGAACGCAATGCCATCCACAGCCTCAGAAACAACTCTGACATTATCATCAAAGGGGCTGACAAAGGAGGTGCTGTAGTCATAATGAACAGGTCAGATTATGAACAGGAGGCTGCCAGGCAACTCTCCAAGACCACATTCTACAGGCCACTATCCTCTGATCCCACTGAGGAATACCAAAAGAAACTACACCATCTGCTCAAGAAACTCCAAGCTACAGTACAGGAACAAATCTACATGGACACACCCGCAGAACCCCGACCAGGGGTATTCTATCTGCTACCCAAGATCCATAAACCCGGAAACCCTGGACGCCCCATCATCTCAGGCATTGGCACTCTGACAGCAGGATTATCTGGCTATTTGGACTCTCTCCTCAGACCCTATGCTACCAGCACTCCCAGCTATCTTCGAGACACCACCAACTTCCTAAGGAAACTACAATGCATTGATGTTCTTCCTGAAAACACCATCCTGGCCACCATGGATGTAGAAGCACTTTATACCAATATTCCACATGAGGATGGACTACAAGCTGTCAGGAACAGTATCCCTGATGAGGCCACAGCAAGCCTGGTGGCTGAGCTTTGTGACTTTGTCCTCACCCACAACCACTTCAGATTTGGGGACAACTTATACCTTCAAGTCAGTGGCACTGCTATGGGTACTCGCATGGCCCCACAGTATGCCAACATTTTTATGGCTGACTTAGAACAACGCTTCCTCAGCTCTCGTCCCCTAATGCCCCTCCTCTACTTGCGCTATATTGATGACATCTTCATCATATGGACCCACGGAAAGGAGGCCCTTGAAGAATTCCACCTGGACTTCAACAATTTCCACCCCACCATCAACCTCAGCCTGGACCAGTCCACACAAGAGATCCACTTCCTGGACACTACAGTACAAATAATTGATGGTCACATAAACACCACCCTATACCGGAAACCTACTGACCGCTATACGTACCTACATGCCTCCAGCTTCCATCCAAGACACATCACACGATCCATTGTCTACAGCCAAGCCCTAAGATACAACCGAATTTGCTCCAACCCCTCAGACAGAGACAAACACCTACAAGATCTTTATCAAGCATTCGTAAAACTACAATACCACCTGGGGAAGTGAGGAAACAGATTGACAGAGCAAGACGGGTACCCAGAAATCACCTACTGCAGGACAGGCCCAACAAGGACAATAACAGAACACCACTGGCCATCACATACAGCCCCCAGCTAAAACCTCTCCAGCGCATTATCCACGATCTACAACCTATCCTGGAAAATGATCCCTCACTCTCACAGACCTTGGGAGGCAGGCCAGTCCTCGCTTACAGACAACCCCCCAACCTGAAGCAAATACTCACCAGCAACTACACACCACACCACAGAAACACCAACCCAGGAACCTATCCCTGTAGCAAACCTCGTTGCCTACTCTGTCCCCATATCTACTCTGGCGACACCATCAGAGGACCCAACCACATCAGCCACACCATCAGGGGCTCATTCACCTGCACATCCTCTAATGTCATATATGCCATCATGTGCCAGCAATGCCCCTCTGCCATGTACATTGGCCAAACGGGACAGTCCCTCCGCAAAAGAATAAATGGACACAAATCAGACATCAGGAATGGTAACATACATAAGCCAGTAAGTGAACACTTCAATCTCCCTGGTCATTCTATTACAGATTTAAAAGTCACTATCATTGAACAAAAAAACTTCAGAAACAGACTTCAAAGAGAAACAGCAGAACTAAAATTCATTTGCAAATTCAACACCATTAATCTGGGCTTGAATAGGGACTGGGAGTGGCTGGCTCACTACAGAAGCAGCTTTTCCTCTCCTGGAATTGACACCTCCTCATCTATTATTGGGAGTGGACTACATCCACCCTGATTGAATTGGCCCTGTCAACACTGGTTCTCCACTTGTGAAGTAACTCCCTGCTCTCCATGTGTCAGTATATAATGCCTGCATCTGTAACTTCCACTCTATGCATCCGAAGAAGTGAGGTTTTTACTCACGAAAGCTTATGCCCAAATAAATCTGTTAGTCTTTAAGGTGCCACCAGACTCCTTGTTGTTTTTGTAGATACAGACTAACACGGCTACCCCCTGATACTTGAGGTCAGACTAGATTATCATAATGGTCCCTTCTGACCTTAAAGTCTATGAGTCTATGGTTTGTCAGGCTTTCCTGCTGCATGTTACAGGCAGACATTTATTTGTTCTTATGGACAACACTATTGCCATGTTTTATCTCAACAGGCAGGGAGTAGCTCACTCTTCCTATCTTTGTCAGGAAGAGATTCAACTGTGGGAATTTTGCATAGTCCACTCGATCAATTTTGAGACCTTGTACCTTCCGGGAGTGCAAAATGAGCTGGCAGATCACCTCAGCAGGTCTTTCTCCAGTCACCATGAGTGGTCCCTCTGCCCAGCTGTGGCAAAGGATGTTTTCCAGCAGTGGAGGAACTTCTCAGATAGACCTATTTGCAACCTGACACAACAGAATGTGCGCTCCCTGTGCAGCCATCGACTAGAGAGCTTATATCTGCAAGTAAGAGAGCCCATTCCGCCTTGGGACCTGAATTTAGTTTTATCAAAGTTCATGGGACTGCCATTTGAACCATTGGCAACATGCTCCTAATTTTACCTATCCTAGAAAGCGGTTTTGTTAGTGGCCATCACTTCGGCCAGGATGGTCTCAGAGCTCAGGCTCTCACATCAGCACCTCCTTACACAGTCTTCTTTAAAGACAAGGTGCAGTTATGTCCTCACCCCAGTTTCCTACCAAAGGTGGTAGCCAATTTAATAACCATCAGGGAATCTACCTTCCTGTTTTTTACCCAAAGCCACACGCAGGGAGGAGCAATAAATTCACTCATTGAACATTAGGTGAGCCCTAGCTTTCCACATACAATGGACTAAACCATTCCAAAAGTCCAATTCTTTTGCAACTGTTCCTTGTGGTAGTGGACAGGATGAAGGCTCTCTTGGTTTTTTCGCAGACAATCTTATCCTAGACTAAATCATGCATTTGGTCTTGTTACAATCAAGTGGGGGTTCTGCCTCCGGCTGTCCTGATGGCTCATTCCACAAGGTCACAAGCATCCTCAGCAGCATTTGTATCACAGATCCCTATTCAAGACATTTGTAAAGCAGCGACCTGCTCATCGAAGCACACATTCTCTTCTCATACGCCATCACTCAGCAGTTGAGATATGATGCCAGATTTGTTCGTACTGTCCTGCAGTCCGTGTGTCCATGAACTCCGATCCCGCCATCTATACAATTGCTTGGGAGTCTCCTGGTGTGGAATGCACATGTGCAATTACTCAAAGAAAAAATGGTTCCTAACCTTCCATAACTGTTCTTTGAGATGTGTTGCACATGTCCATTCCACGACCTGTCCTCCTACCCCTCTGCATTGGAGTCTTCTGGAAAGAAGGAAGTGAGGGGGCATGGGGTCGGCTGGGCCCTTTATACCGGTGCTATGAGCATTAGAGGGCACTCAAGCCGCCCCAACAGGTACCACTGCGGGAAAGTTTTCTGGCGACTGTGCTCGGGGCATGCTCACATGTGGAGTGGAATGAACATGTGCAAAACATCTTGAAGAACAACAGTTACGGAAGGTTAGTTACCATTTTTCCCCATGCTCCTCTGCACTTAGGTTTTGTGCCTACGTTAGCCTAACTTTTATTTATTTCTTAAGCCAAACCATCCTATAGGCTACAGTGGGTAGGGACCAATGGCCACTCTGTAGTTGGTCACCAGATTAAATGGTCATCAGTTTAAATAAGAACACCTTTCCTCCTCCAGAACCCTAGTTAGTGGTATGCAGCTGATTCAGATGCTTGGACTGTAGATGAACCTTTGTATCTTTCTTTGATTGCTGCTGCCTTACTGAAAAATTCAACCTGAAAGATTCAACCTGAAAAATATTTGGCAGCATAAGATGCTCTGAATCACTGAGAGGCCTTTTATTGTGATTTCTTACAGGATAAAACTATGCCCTGTAATTAGAGATGAGGGGAATAATCATGCCCTCAATCTATGCCCGCAACTCTCATTGATATTAATGAAAGTTGCATGCATGAAAAAAGGGCAAGAGACTGCCTTAAGATTTTACAGGACTTTGAGAAGGAACTAGTTGCTTAAGAGTTGGAAAATGGATGTTGAGCCTTTAATCTCTAATTTATGGTTTCTAATCTGACCCAGTGAATTAGTGATCAAGAAATTCATTACTATGACTAGCAAAGCAATTTGGATAAAATAAGAACCAATTGAACCTTCAGCTCAAGTTTGAAATGATCCAAATCTTTGAAGCTCTAAAAACAAACAAAAAAAAAATTTGGTAAAATTATTTTGTATGTCTTTGTCTGGAAGGGGAAATGGAAACACAAAAAGAACATGAGAAGAATCTATTCTTGGGGTGTTTCCAACTTATCTGAAATTAGAAGAACAAGAGAGCTGGTTTTTCACACCAAAGTAGTTCATGAAAGGATAGAGGGACTAATCTGTATTTTTTAGGCTTGTCTCAATTGACCTAAACTACCAAACATTTTGAGGTTAGCCTGTCATTAGTTATTAATTAACAGCTGTTCACTGGTCTGCATAAGGAGTAACAGATTCTCAAACTGGTTCCTGCTGGTTAGTGCCCACATCCCAAATTACACCATCACAACTGGCAGCCTTGTTGGTATTTTCAGCAGAGGGGGGAAGGACTGACAATGGTGATAGATCTAGTATCTCATCACTGGAGGTGGTCATCATGTCAAGGTTGAGGTACATTGACACCATTATGTAGGAAAGTTTGAACTAGCAGATGATTGCTTTATCTGGTTTGTGGGTAAATAGAGGATTTAAGTCTTTGGGGCTTTCAGTCCAGTTCATTTTATAAAGTATTAAAACATTTCCCATTGAAAAGATATAATAGAGTAGAAGATTTTTCACCATTTAGTTGCTTCTCCAGTTGCCTGTGGTGCAATCTTTAAAACCTCAGTTCAATTGCCACAGTACTTACAAATCTATCTATAGTACGGTGAAGCACTCCAAAACAAGAAGCCATTTATGGCAGACTCCTTTTCTGTTGCTATTTCAGAAGAATTAGAGAAGATTAATGGCACGGTTCTTCCAGTATGTGAGAGAGCTTCTTAAATGAGTGCTGACTTTGCTGGTTTTTGGTATTTGCCTTTTATAGTCCAGTTACTTATCCTTATTTTGTAGAAGATGAAAAATCACTTTGATTACAGTTTTATAAAATGTGTGAACTGTGTTGGTTTGAAGGTTATGAGGGAAAACAGAACCCTTTTTTCACAGAATGTCAGCCAAAGAGTTTGCATGAGGAAAAGCATTTCTTGCCATCTGCAAAAAAATATCACTTGAATTGAAAGATTCTGATTAAAATTGGCAAGCTTGAAACTCATCGTAGCTAGCAATATTGTGTTGAAAGAGTGGATCATGAGTGAAGCAGTCAAAATGGGGGCCAACTGGTCAAACAAGTAGCAAAAATAGCATCTCTGCAGTGTAACAAGCAAAAGAAAAACTTTGCTATTTAAAGCTTAATATTTGATTTAAATTCTAAACTAAATAAACTGCAAACTGGAATTGGATAAGTGATTTCTGACATTAGGCCTCCATACAAGTTGGCGTCACTAACGATGCAACTGTTCAGCAGTGTCCTGGTGGCTCAGAAACAACCTTTTAAATCAGAAACTATGATAGTTGAATGGAACATTGTAGGACTCTGATAGCACCACAAAGTGATGAAATAAAAATTACTTATAATGAGGGACAAGTAATATAACAAACTGTTGTTCATTCAGTGATTTGTAACAGCTGGTGCATATAGAATAAACTTAGCTTCACTGAATCAGTCATTGTGAGATCATAAGCTTTAAATCAGATTTAAGTCTTGCAATGTTCTGATAAATGTGTTAATATTTTTACTTAACTTCTCTTGCAGGTGTTTATAAATATTTTGAAACTAAAAGGCCAATGGCACCTGTTTTTAACTCTTACTATTAGCCTCAAAACAAGAGGTTTTCCAATTTGTTTTTAATTCTGTCGACCACTTAGAAAGGGATCCTTTCTCTACTCAAGTTATCAAAGGGGTATCCGTGTTAGTCTGGATCTGTAAAAGCAGCAAAAATGCATCCGAAGATGTGGGTATTCACCCATGAAAGCTCATGCTCCTATACGTCTGTTAGTCTATAAGGTGCCACAGGACTCTTTGCTGCTTTCTCTACTCAGCAACCAATCGCCTCATTGTGTGGTTCAAGAAGTATTTAATTGTGATCACCAAGAAAAACTCTGTAGATTACTGTAGGCCCATGACCATCATCAGAGAACACCAGTCCTAATTCATTTCTGGGTAGGTACTTAAACTGCGCCGATCTTCATTCCATCATTTTCACATTCTGTTCACCATATATCTGTGGCTCAATTTCACTACTATGTATTTAATATAGATTGAAAAGAAATCAATTTATTGTAAAACATTCTTGTAGTGGACCACCATTTATTAGATTACCAATGCTATACACAAATCTCAATCAGTTGAACATATTTTATTCTGTCACAACATCTGTTTTGATGATATATGTTCAAACGGGCCTCATCCAATATCCATAAAAGCCAATGGGAGTCCTTCCCACGAGATCTGGATCAGACTCAAAGGGGATTGATAGAAAATGCAAGCTTTTATAAAGGAACGTGGAAACTACCTTCTTCAAAATAATTCAAGCTTTGTTATTTAGAATTTGTAGATTCTATACTAATCTTCAAGCATAGGAGACAAATAAACCATCAATACAGGAAAGAACTTGTCAAATGCTTATATTTAATGAACGTCTCTCTTCAGTCATCTTCCCAACATTAATTTCAATTAAATACATTTTTAAAAATTTTCATCCCATATTAACTAATGTATCCAGTGTTAATTTATAAATCTCATACAAACTTTTGAACATGTGGCTAGCTGCAATGACATTTATTTAAAATATAAAAAGCAATTCTACATATTTTGTATTCATTTTCTGGCAGTCTTCAATCTGTGTAATCACATTATAACTAAGCCATTAAAACCCTAAACAATTCTCATACGATTATAACCAACTAAACTGCATTGTAAAGAAAATATTTTGTGCAGAATATTGTTTTTATTTTACCTACACTTTGACTAAGGTGACCAAATACAAAACCACTCTAGCTTTTACGTTAAGTGTCAATCTATTTTGTGTGCTAACCATTAGTTCAAATGTATTCTGTTTTTTTAAAAATTCTGGCTGTATTTCACTCAGCATTTACAATAAACATTTTGTAATGAATTACAGTACAAATGGAAGAAAGAGGTAATAAATCTTGCATAAACTGTTAGTTCAAAATTACACAAATAACTAAGTATATCATTTGTTTTTAAACAGTTACATAGCCAAAAATACAGGCCCAGCCAACTTTATTTAAATATCATTGGGCTCATTTAATATGAACTGTATGTCATGCTTCATGCATAATTTTCAGTCAGCACACTATTTTGACATTTAGGTGAAGATTGCTGATTGCTGTTGAGATTTTTTTCTTGATTAAATACATTTATTTTTACTGCCAAATAATCAGTTGTGGCATTTACTACCCTAAGCAATTCTGCTTATCACAGTGAAGATTTATAGTACTGCCCATGACTACTCTTCAAAATAGGAATTAAACATCACATGCAAAACTACACTAAATAAGCAATGGTTCCTATATTTCTTTCTGAACTTTAGCTAATGGTACAGGGATCATCACTGCATGGCTTCACTTCCCCTTCCAACAATAAATTCATCACAGCTTTAGTCAAGTAGCTGCATGTTCCTCTTTTTCCCACTGGGGGAGTGTTGTAAAATGAAGTCATGTCATCCTATAAAAACAAAAACAAAAAAGTGTATTTTTCTATCCGAGTGTTGATTGATAAGAATCAAGATTAACCATTGGTACAGAGTAAATTAATTGAAACCATTTTATAGGTGAAAAGTGCAATTCTCATTGTTGACATTGTCAGTCTTTTTGTGACAACTCATTGAACAATGAGTGTGTCATAAACAGGAACGTTAAAATCTAAGATTTTTCTAAAGGTATAATATATATGTGTTCAATTGCTTAAAGACTTTCTTAGAAATCTTAGAGTGCGCCTACTGTATTTGGGCATAGTTTTGTGAAAGAACATATTACATATTCTGGTCACATGATTTCCCTCTTAATTTCCTAATGACAGGTCGGTTTCTTCACATTGTTTGCAAAACATATTAGTTAGGTAATCTCTCTTCAAACATTATGGTTGGGCTGGTTTCAACTCCATGACTAAGGTTGTGTTTAAAAATGCAGCTAAAGTATGGGACTTATTCCATTAACCTTATAAGGAAAAAAAATATTTTCTTCCTAGACTCACATCACATAAAAGAGTCCAGGCATTTTAAAAGCTCAGTTAGGGATGATATGAAAAATTTGACTTCTTACTTATATTTAGGCCATGTTTACACTACAGAGACTATAGCAGCATAGCTACAGCGCAGTAGCTACACCTGCATCATCCCTTAGTGTAGACGCAGCCTTCAGCGACAGAAGGGGTCTTTCCATCATTCTAGGAACACTAGCACCCGGAGTGATGGCAGCGAGGTCGACAGAACCCTTCTTCTGTTGACCTGGCTATGTCTACACTGGAGGTTAAGTCAGTGTAACTATGGCACTCAAGGGTATGGATTTTTACCCCTGATCTTTCTTGCTATGTCAACCTCAATTTTAAATGTAAGCCAGGCCTTATTTGTGAGGATATTGTCTGATATTATACATGAAAGAAGAAGTGATTTTTAAAGGCCTTGATTTAGTAAGGTAGTTAGGAATATTATAATTACCTTGCTGAATCAGGGCCAGAGTTTGTGAAAAAACCCGAACTAAGAATTTCTTGTATTTTTAGTTTATGTTTGGGGAATGAATGCAAGGCACCTTAACTCCATGTAAAGCTTTCTGTGCTCGAAGAATTATTAATAGGGAAGTATTAACAGGGAAGTACTAAGAAGTAGAGCTGGTCAGGAATTTTTTGACAGAAGGATTTCTCATTGGGAAATGCTGATTCATCTACACTGGAACTTTTTTACTTAAACATATTTCTGGTCTGAGAGAAACACCCACACCCTAGCCTAGCTAACAGCCTCGTGGCTAGGGCCCTCACTCAGGCTGTGGGAGGTGCACAGACTTGAACCTGGGTCTCCCACATCCCGAGTGAATGGCCTAGCAACTGGGCTATTAGCTAGGCTGGAGTGGGTGTCTCTTATGTTTTTTTCATGAAAGTTTCCAAAAGATCTTAGGTTGGTCCTGCTGTGGAACATGAACATTTCTGAAATGTTGAAAATTTTCATGGGTGGAGAAACAGTTTCCCATCTGGGTCTACTAAGTAATGCATTCTGGCTTCAAACCACTAATTTAGTTTATGTTAATGACAATGGGTAAACACTTTAGATGCAAAACTGAGTTTGTGTTACCACCAAAATGTTCTTGTTGAGGTCAGCTGAAGTTACTGGGTACTCAGCACTTCTGGATATCTGGGCACTTATTTAGGTGCCTCAGAATGGATTTAGGATCCTAACTTCAGACTGTTTTTAAATATCATATCCTGCATCTATTTAGATACCACCACCGCTTACCTTCTTGCTCCCCTATCAAAGAGGAAACATTTCATTTTAAGACACCAACTTTTTCTAAGCATATTCAGGTTATTCCAGCTTTACCTAAACAATCATTCTAGCATTCAGTGAGGCAGGATACACTTTCTTTCAAGCACCTTTGTGGGCTGGTTGTCTAGCCCTCAAGGACTTTGAGTTCAAAGAGATTTAAGATGTCAGTCTCTGTTGCTATGAAGACACTTTTACAGGCTCTACAAGATCCATCCATTAACCTGTCATATAACATAGTACTTCAATAGAATTAAATTTCATGGATTCCATTTGGGAGTTCTGTATGTCTGTTTTATTTTCAACCTCACACATTTACAATTACCAAATTTTGTCTTTGATTGAGAAGAACTGTAAATTTTACATGAAGTGAATATTTTACTCACTTGTTTTTCAACTCCCTTTAGCCTGGTCTCATCTTTCTGGAAATAATGAAATGCTTCTTTCACCAGTTTGTCCAAATCCACTTTATCCTGAAACTCTAACTCAGGGTTTCTCTCCAAAATAACAGATACAACCATTAACAACTAGAATAGGGAAAAAACAAACAAACAAACAAACATCTTCATTATGGCAGTGTAAACAGGTAATTTTTGATTTTCTATATATTGAAAAAGCAGAATTTTATGTAAAATATACGTTTGAAATTGATGAAGTAGGTAGAACAGTCAAAAGATCATTACAGTAATCTGAACAAATAACCAACACTAGGGAATGGACAAAGGCTTAGCTGTAGGCAAGGGCAAGCATTTGTAAATATGAGACACATTAAACAACTAAAATCTAGATGTACTACCAATGCAATCTATATAAGCAACAAAGAACAAATTTAAGTCCAAGGATACCGAATTCCTTGCAGCTGGAACAGCATTTAAAATGGGAATAACTGACTTGCATGACTGGCTTGCAGGCCTTAAGAGTGTGACTAGCAGTTGGTGGTGGATTGCATATTGATCACTTGTGTCCTTGGGGACTCTAGGCCATATCTTTCAGCTGCAGGTTGAGATATTGTACTCAACATACCAGTAGTTGTTGGACATGATCAAAATAGTTTGGAACTCTTAAGTGCCAGGAAATATCCAGGGACAGATTCATAGTCGCAGGCAAGAAATACTAGGCAGCTATTGAAGGGAAAACTGACCCCTAGTTTGCTCAGACAGCCCAGGGACTGGTTCTGGGGGGAAGGTGCATAACAGGATGGCAGGACTCTATTGCCTCACTTTGTTTGATTAGCATGTGTTTTAACACTGGAGGGAGCTGGTGGTTAAATACTGTTGATTCAGTGGGGCAAGTGTGGCTCTTTGGATTGCCCAACAGAGATGGGAGGGAGGAGTTGTCATTTGGCAGGTGGAACTGGTGTTTAGAACAGTTGGGCTTTGAAGAAAGGATCCCATGGCTTAAGCTGGGGGCGGCATACAGTGCTATTTTGGAATTATCTTTTTGTTTGAAAGTCTGGCCCAGTATTATTAACTCTATGGCTACTGTTTGCTTTGTTTGGTGCAGTGTGGGGACCCCAACATCCTGAAATGTGTTATCCAACTACATTAATGTGAAACTGCTTAATATAAAACACAAAAATCTGTGGAGACAGTGTCCTAAAAACTGCCATAGTAGTTTGGATCTGCAAGTGCTTATCTGTGATTTTAAACCAGTCCTGTTAATTCAATTCTCTATGGGGTTCAGTTACTCTTTCTCAAAATTGTTACAAACAAGTCATGTATAGAAAACTTCTCTTAATCATATGGTACTGACCTCTACAATAATCTGTCTGTATTCGGGCTGGTCAATATTTTGCAACATGTCTTCAACCAGAAGGGAAAAATTCATCTCGTACATAGTCATATCAGATAGTGTTGGCTGCTGAAAAAGAAACAATACAAATAATAAAATGCTGCATGTATTTTAACCATTTGATTTCAATAAAAAAAAATTCTAATATAACTGGTTGGATTATTTGTTGTGGATTATTTATCCAACATTAACAATCTGGGTTCCGTTGGATCAAAGGGGAAGCAAATTTCTAGTCAACGATAACAGCATTCTGTTAGGAGTCTTGTCTGAGATTTTTTTGCCCTTCAGAATATTAAAATATTTTCACTGCAGTTACAAGCAAATAGTAAACTCAAAGCTTCTTCCAGCACCATATGTCCAATATGTTATTTTACACCTGGAATCCTTTGTTATCTGTAGCACATATTTCATGAAAAGAGAAGAAAAATACAATGGCAATGCATTCAGTAGTTTAAAAACCAATGTGCAACTCTCTAAATATTTTCTTTTTTACCTGTGGTAAATATTTTTCTGCTACTATTACACCATTGGGGGTTCTCTCCAAGATTTGCCACACCCTGTCATAGAAACCATGGGGAGTTCGATTCAGAGAACCATCTATTTGACGTCTGTTAAGCCAACATCTGTGAACAAAACAAAATGACTGAAGGGCTTGAAAAACCAATCTGTTTCGGATTCAAAACAAAGCTTTCTTTGTGGATTAATTAAGCCATTAGGGTAAGCAACAACAGTAAATATCCATCAATGATGCACACACAGTATATGTTGCATTTCCTGATAAATATTTCATATGGAAATAAAAATAGAACCTAAAGAGAACAAAAGCAAGATGATTTAGAAGCTGGAGCGTTATACTCAAATGTGGGATGGTGTCTTATTAACTGGTCTAAAAATTTAACACTTAAATTGATTTAACTTAGAACACAGGACAAGACATAGGCCAAATTAAACTCTGCTGTAACTCCACCAAAGTCAATGGAGTTACCAGGCACTAGGGAAGAATTTGACAGAACATCTATAAGAAAACATATATACGTTTAGGGAAAGCAAATTTGCCATTTAATTTACCTGAGATATAATTTGTCAGGCACATGTGTATGGCACCAAAATGTTTACACCTTGCATAAAGAAGAAACCATGATCCATGCTAGTACTACTACAGTATAAATATTTCCTTTATTATCCCCTCTACTGTATGTAATACACCTCTACCCCGCTATAACGCGACCTGATATAACATGAATTCGGATATAATGTGGTAAAGCAGCGCTCCGGGGGGGGGGGCGGGGGGGGGAGGGGAGAGGCGGGGCTGCATACTCCGTCAGATCAAAGCAAGTTCAATATAATGCGGTTTCACCTATAACATGGTAAGATTTTTTGGCTCCTGAGGACAGCGTTATATCGGGGTAGAGGTGTACAATTTACGGTGCTAGTACAGCTTCCATATTAAAATCCTGCAATTCCAAATAACAGTGCAAAAAATGTACTAAGCTGAAGAGACATTTTTGCATGCTGTAATTTAAATTAAAAAAAAAATTGAAGTTGGTAAACTGAAATTTTGTTGGTACTTCATCCCAAATGTTCAGTGCTTTACAGCATTTGTAATTTTAAAGAAATTAAGAAACCTACATTTATGAAGTTGATTCTATTGTTAATTTAATAAAAAGGGTTTAGTAGACTAATGTAGTGCAGTATTGCCAACCACGAGCATTGAAAAATCATGAGATCAGCTTAATCATTAGATTTTAAAAGATAATAAATTTTGGATTGTTTGTCATCCAGTTTTTGAGCTTTGGGTGGATCATATCTTCAAACTTTTCTTTGCAATTATAAAGGACTACAAACTTAAGTTTTTTAAGAAGAAAGGTGAGATTCTTACAAAGAAACATGACCCCCAGAGCTGGGGCTTTAAAAAAGACAAATATTGCAAGACTAGCAACAAAACTGTGAGAAGTGGTAATAATGGAATGGTTGTAATGAGTAAATTCAGTCTACAAAATTACAGTCTATGGTAGCAATATTTCATAGTTAGTTTATAATACTTTTATTTAACTGAAAAAAAAATCTTTCCTAGCAGCAGTATAGTCCTCATAGGTCTTCTCTTTGAAGGAGAAAATCTTTTCCCATGCAGCAGGAGTTTGTACAAGCTCTCTTTACTGAACTGAAAAAGCTTTTCTTAGAAACCAAACTAAGTTCTTAGGGTAAGTGCTGTTTTCCTCAATTATTTTAATATTACTAAAAAGGAGTGCAGAAGAAAATGAATTGTGGACCAGGTGCCTCATTTCATACTTCATCTCTCAGCTCAAAAATATAGCTGTTTTATTAAAAATTAACAAGCCTTTTTTAGGAGAGCACTATGTCTAAATGTGCCAGACATTGGCGGCAGAGAAGTCAGAAAACTAAATGTTATGAATTATTTACCACACCAATTTGTGTAGGTAACCTAAATTTTAATTAGTGCTGTGTTTAATAGTTTTCTATAATTGAATGAGCTGGTCCCGTTAGGCTGTTAGAAAATTTATTACAACCTTAAACTCCTCATTTAAGATACACTCCCACCGTATAACATTTTGAGTGTTTGAACAGAGTAACAGAATAACCACCAGTTTCGGTTACCTTTACTCTCTGTGAAGAACGAAAGAGATATCTGTATTATTATTATGAATATTATATATACTGTTTATTAGATTACTAATCTAACTAATCTAATTACTAATCTGTTTATTAGATTACTATGATGCTGGTAGCTATCTGGGATCAAAGAGTTTATTTAATTCTTGTTGGTTATACATATCTGCAGGAAGGCAGGGAATGGCTTTAGAGATAATCCTAGTCACGAGAACTTAAGGGAACAAGCCCTGTGAAGTCTCCCTCCAGCCATGCTGGAGCTTCAGGTGGATGTTGGGAACAAAAGACTTTTTGAACTGTTAAAATGCCACAGCTCTGAGTTAAGAGTGGCAGACGGACAGGTCTGGAGGGAAGCAGATAGTATTCCGTTCCCAGATGTTGGAATGACTTGGATAAACTAGGCCTACCTAAATTGTTAGATAAGACAATATGCATATAGGCCTTTTATTGTTTTAATCCTTTGCTCTCTGATTTTTATATTCCTATGGGTAAATAAATAATACTTTTTTTTCCAAGAAGGTGTCTGGAGTTGCTGCACTGTCATATTCCCAAAAGAGAGTTTCTGGCAGGTGCCAAACACAGGCAGGCCTGCTAAGAAAACATGGTTAGTGACACAAAATGGCAATTTTCTGCAATATTTGTATGAATCCTATGTGCGCCTCAGGTCCTCGCTGTACTTTGCAGTACTACCCAGTGGGGGAGGAGGGAGAAAGAGTTAAGTCTGCTGTTGGGGCAGCACAAGTGACATCAGGTGGGGTGTCATCTTGCTGTCTGGGCTACAACGAATGAGTCATTAAGGAACTGGCTGAAACTGACCCAGATCAACAGAGGTTCCAGAAGCACAATGGAAGCTCCAGTGACTGAATGATCAATGCTATGGGTAGATGGGGTGGTGAACTCAGCATGTCCCTGTCTGAAGACAAAGGACAGAGAGGTGACAGTCAAGGGATAAACAATGGGCTTCTGGAGTAGGCTGCCAGCTCTCACATGGGACTGTCAAAGGGGTCAGAAAGAGACAGAGACTGAGTCCATTACAGCTTGGCTGGTGGATTGCTCTGGCTTGACCAGATGGACAAGGTAGATGGATTACGTATTATTAGTTTTGATTATATTTGCCTCCTCTCCAGCCAACCTACAAAACTGGATTGGACCAGGGCAGGAAAAGGCCCATGAACATAGAAGAGCAAAGGACTGTGGGTAGGATTAAAAGAGTCCTTCTCTCAAGGGAAACATGGTAGTTGTTTGGGGGAACCAGAATGACACACAACACTTTGCTGGGGATGTCTGAAGAAGTCAGGTCTGCCAAGGTTACCATCAGGGAATGATACGACAGGCATGCATGGAGACTGTTGTTTTAAAATCCTTCTTCTTTAAGTGCTTTTTAACTACTGCTAAAATAAATAATACTTTTGTTTTTGGAAGGCTGTCTGAATCGATGTACACAGTGACAGGGACAGCCTCCTCGATCCCTGTATACACCACTCATCACAGACTCCCGAAGAGAGAACATGCAGGATAAGAATGGTACATACACAGGATACTAGACCAGGCCCCGGACTATAAGAGTGGCAGAATTGTGAAACTCCGGCAAGACATCAGGCCTAGTACCTGAGGGGGTGCACTCAAGGGGGCACAGATATGGCTAACTCTGACATACTGGTGGCCGTGTGTGTGGGATCACGCCAATAGTGAATCTCCAATAAGTAACAACAGCACTAAAAACAAATATTGTAGAGGAAAAACCAAGAGAAAAATTGTCCTATATTTTTTTTCAGGAGGGGGAGGGAGAGAAGAAGAAAAAACGAATTGTGAATTGCTCAGGAAAGATGAGCTGGAAGAGTCGTGCAGTGAAAGAAAGCTAAATTTTAAAGAGCTGAAAAAGACACAGCTGGCTGGTCTGCTGTACACAGATGACCAGAAAAGGAATTGTCGCTCAGAACTGGATGAGGACTTGAGAAGAACACTCAGTTCATTGGTAGTCCAGCAGAGGTCAAGGGAGACAAAGGCCAGAATTGACCAGCAGGACTGGGATCCCAGAGGGAGGTGTAGAGGATGATGTACACAGTGACTGAAGAAACAACCGGATGCCATTAAGAGTTCCCTGAATCAGCAGAGTCTAGAGGAGGAAAAGCTGCATCTGGAAGAAAAGAAACTGGAGCTGGTGCAGTGCCAGCATGAGTAGAAACAGAACCACCACGAGCAGGATGTGAGAGAGAAGATATGAATTGGACCTGGAGCTACTGCACAGTCAGTATATATCAATTTGGTAAGTGGCACTGAACACCAGCCTTAGGAGACAGCACAGATTTAAAATGATTACCTTGCTACAGGTATGGAAATGACATGGATGTGTTTTATATGCTTTGGAGGTGAGCTGTGAATTGAATGTATGGTACCTATCTCCTTTACTGACAGGGAACACTGTCACCCATATGGCCCAGAAGGACTATAGAAATTATGAGCCATGTAAGTAAGTCTTACTGCAAAAATTTAAACTAACACACAGCCTGTAAGAGGAAATTTCTGACCTCAGTCTCCCACATCAATTTGTGATCAGCATGGAGATAATGCCCTCAGCTTCTATCCTGCTCATTTGTGATGCACCAACTAAAAATGCTCTCTCTGGCAGCTAATAAAAACTAGGCTACAGCCTTGAAGGAGATGGTACATGTCAGACAACGTGGCTGGGCTTGAAGATGCTGAGGAGACAGGGGATTTAAACAAGGAATAATTACAGCTCAGAAGGAGGTGGTCAACGAGCAGCAGATAAACCCTGCTCTGACTGGAGAAAACTCCTTAAGTAACTAGTCTTGGGATGTTGTTTGCTTCCTAGTGTCAGGCTAGGTGAGGAAAATCCTACACATCAGACGTCTACAGTATCAAATATTGCTTTATTGTAAAGTTTCACACAAGGATTATGGGGCAATAGAGCAGGTTTTTAGACATGTACAAGAAAATCAGAAAAATCGAAGACAGCTAAAAGAACAAACAAATCAATGTGTGTCTTCACTACCTCTCTATACATAATTAAGAATATGTTTTAGTCATGGGTATTTTTAGTAATATATCCCTGACTAAACCTTGGGAGCAGATTTGTGCTGGGGGGGGGAGCAGCCTAGGACCCCTGCTGGTGTTGGGGGGAGGAAATGGCGGGCGGTGGTGCGCAGCCCTGGACCACCGCTGGTGCTGGGGGTTGGCGAGGCTGGCAGGCTCCCTACCCGGCTCCCCAGAAGCAGCGACATGTCCCTCCCTCAGCTCCTAGCTCCGCGTACTGCCCCCGCCCCAAGCGCCGGCTCCGCAGCTCCCATTGACTGGGAACCGCAACCAATGAGAGATGAGGGGGCAGTGCCTTTGGGCAGAGGCAGCGCACAGAGCTAGGAGCTGATGGAGGGACATGTTTCCGCTTCCCGGGAGCCCCCCCAGGTAAGCGGCTCCCAGAGCCCTTACCCCCTCCTACACGCACCCAAACTCCTGCTGCTGCTCCTGGGGAATGGGGGGCAGTGGCCCAAGACTGCCCCAGCAGCAGCTGGTGCAGGTGGCCCAGGGGCTGCCCGAGCTGCTCAGGTGGCCTCTGGGCCAGCCGCCACGGAGGTCCCAGAAAGTCATGGAATCCCTGAATTCCATGACCTCCGTGACAAACTCACAGCATTATACATAATGTATGACTGAAACTTTATTAATTGCAGACACCAGTGATTTAAGATGCATACAGATTATTTCAGAAACACAAAGATTATGCAATTGATCTATTATGAATAGCAGCATGAGATACAAACTCAGATCTCATTACCTCCCTTGCTGCTGTGGCTGAAGAATATCCAACAGAAGCTGCTTCACCTCACTAGGCGACAGCTGGTATAAATCCATGGGTGGCATATCCCCGGCACGGATTGTTAGTTCATACTTCATAGCATGAATAATCCATCTGAAATATAAGGAGGAAAATATTTATTTATAGGACATTACATATACACGTACCCTTCAAAATGTATGAAACAGAACTTTTTAATAACATAGTTCTCCTCTACCTAGACAGACAGCTGGAGAAAAAAAATCATGTGGTTCCTTTTGAGTTTAACTATATGTGTTTATATACAGTTCTGAATTACAGAATGTATACTTTTTACTAGAAGACAAGAAAAGTGCAATTTCCTAAAACAAAACGGTCTGATGCAATACCCCTACAGAACCCAGAAAGATCCTTTTTATGTAACTTGGGCTGCCAAGAGATACATCAATAACTCGGTCAACAAGATGCTATTATATCAATTTTACTTTGTGATGGAGTTTGTTCAGATTCCCACAGTGCATTTTACATGTCTGATGCAAACTGAAAGTAGTACTATATAAACAGTTTTAGGAGATGGGTTGTAAAATAATTGTGATCTATATGTGGCATTTACATGGAAGATATGCTTGCCCCATGAATTTCCACTTATATCACTGACCTTCACTGAAAAAAGCGTTACCTGTCCTCTCATATTAAAAAAGTCAATTAATATTTAAAATTATTTGCTGTTGTGATTTAATTAAAATAATTATGGAATCAATACTATTTTTCTGTTCAACATTCAGTCTTAGGTAAGCAGAACTTGCAAACCATTAGAAAGGAGATGGAAAATGGTTTCTTTTACATCTTACAGAAACAATTAAGTCCTACAGTCTTTAACTGAATAATGAGTATGAAAAGACACTGTATTGCAAGGTCAATTTGGGAAGCAGGATTACTCAGCTACCCTGTTTTCTTACTAAGCATAGCTCCTTCAGCACACAAGGGTATTTGCTGTCAGATGTTAAAAGAAATTTGACTAGGTCTGGCCTGCTAGGGCAGGCATCCCATAACATTAAACTCAATAAAAGTGGTTCTAGGGCTTAGAGTCTCTGTTCAGTTACCACAGTGAAGGAATAAAGAGAGGATGAAATACACAAGTCTATTTATAGCAAGTATTTCTTAGGGATTCACCTTTCACCATTGTATTAAACTTTCATACATATTACTTTGTTTAAAATACAACATATCCTCAAAAGAAATTATTTAACAGTACCCAATCTATTTATATAAACACATTCATAAGTCTTAAAACTTTGTAATTTCACAGGTAAGAGTATCTAATATTTCTGTGATGCCAGCAAGACTCCTACACCTGGACATATATTCTACATTGCTTTGCAGAGTAGAGCCTGATTAGGAGCTGCTGTACACTCTACCATCTGACAATTATTCCCAAGGGATCACTTGCTAACTTGTGACTGATAAATGTGCAGGGCATCCTGATCAGGCCTATTCCCCACACCAGTCATAAGCCTTATGCTGGGCCTGAAGGACGGAGTAGTATAGGAGCTATTCATATGCCTGCTGGGGACCCTCCTACATGGGGGGGGGGGAACACTAGTTTGGAAATTGCAGCTGTTTTCCACTCCCTTTTGCACCCCCAGCATAGTGCAAAAGAAGTAGAACAAGACTGAGAATCTGTACATAATGCCTACTCATACATTGGGCAAAGATGGGTCATAGTTCATGAGCTGCGTGTTACCACCTTCAACAAATGATTAGTAGATTGATATACTGGACTTTAAAAAAAAAAAACTAACTTGCAGTCTCAAACCCCTCCCCCCCACAGTAGTCAAAATTACAAGTTATTAATTCAAATAACTCAAGACAAATAAACTCATGTTTGCATCCGTTTTAACACTGATTCCACAGTGCAAATTGAAAAGCTTTGTAGTCTCCATTTAAAACCCTAAATTATTCACACAGTTCCTGTGTATGCGTGTAGACCAGGGGTCGGCAACATTTGGCACGCGGCTCGCCAGGGTAAGCACCCTGGCAGGCCGGGCCGGTTTATTTACCTGCTGACGCGGCAGGTTTGGCCGATCGCGGCCCCAACTGGCCGCAGTTCGCTATCCCAGGCCAATGGGGGTGGCGGGAAGCCGCGGCCAGCACATCGCTCGCCCATGCCGCTTCCCGCTGCCCCCATTGGCCCGGGATGGCGAACCGCAGCCAGTGGGGGCCGCGATTGGCCGAACCTGCCGCGTCATCAGGTAAATAAACTGGCCCGGCCCGCTAGGGTGCTTACCCTGGCGAGCCGCGTGCCGAACGTTGCCGACCCCTGGTGTAGACTGAATCACTGTTTACGAAACTTTTGAATGCTAAGTCCCCACTTTAGGAAAATGAAACCATTTACACGCTCCAACCCTGCAACTCCACCCCTTGCTGAAAGTCGAGACGTCCTAGTGTATACATCTTCTTTGCCCACTCCCCACAAATAGTTCTTATTGCCCCTCATCCCCCTGCCCCACGTTTGGGAAATGCTGATGTAGATCTTCAAAATAGGATTCATCATCTTCTTTCTTACATGCTTTGATGAGCCATGATATAGGCACCTAAGTTAAAGCCCATTCCAATGACAATACATGCCTCAAAGCTATTGTTTCAGAGTCTACAAACTCATGCAGATGTCGCTGCATTGCATCAGTTACATTCACTTCATGTTCTGAAAGTTCTCTCTGCAACTATAACTAGAGACTTTTTAAATAAATGAATTCTGAGACTTTTTAAAACAACTGAGAGATATGTCCATGCCTCCACACCGAGGGTAGTCCTTTGGGCATGCCTCATCTTACGGGGAACACTGACTTTAATAATACAAGTGCACTTTCAGATATTTTGTTCAGTCATTCCTCCTTCACTTTCCTGCCAAGTCCTGAGTAGCACCCTGAAAGCATAGATGTCAGTAAGACTTAAGTCAGAGCCAGGAACATTTTCCTGCTTCCCTTTTGTGCTAGTTATGTCATCAAGTGTGGCAAGGGACTCAAAGTCAGGACGTATGGCAGGATAAGTGATTTTCAACTATAAAAAAATATATTGACTTTTAAATGACTAACAAATACATGTCTGTTGGTTACTTAGGATGTTCAACAAAGTTTCTGAATAAAGATTTGAAGCTGATCTTTAAAAATCACCATGCAACCAAGGGTTTGATATTTTGAGTTAATGAGAGAGATGTGCCCCATTTCTCAGTGTGTGGTGAAAGACAGAAACAGGTGTCACCCATATGAAAGGAAGCAGTGTTCTACAAAAGATGTATTATCAATGAAAACATGGTAATTTGAAGGTTTGTGTACTGCACTTGGATAATGATGATTCAGACAGCCATATGATTTGATGATTAATGGATAGTAAGGTAGATTTAGCCATGTAGATAGCTATCATTACCCCAATTCTCATATCAAAAGTCAGAAGCAAACCTGTAGAAATTGCTTTTAGTGGATTATGGGTTCAGAGCATCAATTACATTTATTTTCTTTGCCTGGACAAAGCAATGTCATTGCCCTGTTACTAAAATACAGAATTACCTTTGGAATCGGTTCACTGATACAAAGATGCAGTTTAGACATCAATAGGAGTTCATTCACTGACAAGGTATTTTCTGTTTGTAATTGCTTATGTGAGGTGTTCTGACAGTATAAAACGTGGAGATGAAAAATGTTTGATAAAATAAACCTTTAGCAGTATCTCCTACTAAAACCTGAGTGACAGAGCTTGGGTAGAAAGCAGGTGATTGGAGGTCTTTACAGTAATGGGTCTGTCAGGAACTTGATCTTTTTCAACATGAAAGCCAGACTACAAATCAATAATGAGAGACCAAATCAAATAATTATCAGACTGGAATACTATTTCTGTGAGAAAGTTAATTTACTTATTGAAGTGGGTGATAATAGTAAAATAAAATTGAATCTAAAAGGATGAAACCTTGGAACAGGGAGGAACACTGACACACTGGGATTGGTTTAAAGAAGATTCTGGGATGAGTCATGTGAATAAGCAGACACTGCAGAAAGTATGTTTTACAATGGGAAAAACTATTGCACTTATGAGCGACTCTACCAAATATGAACTGTTAATAAAACCAATATTTTAGTATGACTAAAGATAAGTTGACTTGAAAACACTGCTACTGCCCATGGGTACCTTGCAAATTATCCATACACTTGCAGTTACATTCCTTCTGGAATGTTTGCCAAAGAACATCTGGGAGGTCATAGTGGACCACAAGATAAATACGAGTCAACAGTGTAATACTGTTGCAAAACAAGCGAACATCATTCTGGGATGTATTAGCAGGACTGTTATAAGCAAGACATGAGAAGTAATTCTTCCGCTCTACTCCGCTCTGAATAGGCATCAATTGGAGTATTGTGTCCACTTTTAGGCGCCACATTTCAGGAAGGATGTGGACAAATTGGAGAGAGTCCAGAGAAGAGCAACAAAAATGATTAAAGGTCTAGAAAACATGATCTCTGAGGGAAGATTGAAAAAATTGGGTTTGTTTAGTCTGGAAAAGAGAAGACAGAGGGGACATGATAACAGTTTTCAAGTATGTGAAAGGTTGCTAGAAGGAGGAGGAAGAAAAATTGTTTTTCTTAACCTCTGAGGATAGGACAAAAAGCAATGGGCTTAAATTGCAGCAAGGGAGGTTTAGGTTGGACATTAGGAAAAACTTCCCAACTATCAGGGTGGTTAAGCATTGGAATAAACTGCCTAGGGAGGTTGTGGAATCGCCATCATTGGAGATTTTTAAGAGCAGGTTAGACAAACACCTATCAAGAATGGTCTAGATAATTAATCCTGCTACGAGTGCAGGGGACTGGACTAGATGACCTCTCAAGGTCCCTTCCAGTTCTATAAAAGGGAGATAGATGATTATCTAATGCCCCGATGGAGAAACTCTTCCATTTAGTAGGACAGGCAGGTCTGGTGGAGTCATTTCTGCTGCATGCCAGGTTGTTTTCAACTGCTAGAGAGCAGAATTTGTCAGTGGATGTCAGTCAGGCGGTGAGATGCAGGGATGTTGGCTTCAGGTATAGATTTGTCCCTCCAATTGTGTGATAACATCTGGTTGTATCAGGAATACAATCGGGGAGCCATGCTGACAGGATCATGAGATTGGAATACCAAAACTGCCTGGGTCTTGCTGAGGCTATTGTTAGGTCTGCATTTTGTTTGATCTTCCCGAGGATTCCTGGTATCAAAGGAATTGGCAGGTAGGAATACATGCGTCCCAGTGACCATGGAATCAGAAAGATGTCTGACAGAAAACCAAGACTGGCTCCTGCTCTGGAGAAGAAACTTCATTGTTTGTTTTTCTGGTCAGATGCAAACAGGTCTAAGCTCGAGTACTCCCATCTGCACAAAAATGGAGTTCCTGCGTGACCATTCATAGTTGTTTCAGTATTAATGACTGTGATGGTCCAATAGGGTATTCTGGGGAAGATGTAGAGCCACTGGCATGATGTGGTGTCTGAGGTATCATTCTCCTAAAGGTGGATCACGTCATGGCACAGCAGCAACAAGTGCTGCTTGTTGAGCTCTTCCCTGCTTGTTGCTATAGGGCATTCCTGTTGTGTTTGTGAGTACCTGTGCTGCGACAACTCAGAAGTGCTGGGAGGAAAGCTGTGCATGCCAGTTGAATGTTTATGGGAAGGTTCACCACCTGGAGGGACCAGAGGCCCTGGATCCAAAGGTGGCCCAGATGAGCTCCCCATCCTATTATGGATGTGTCTATCACCTTTGTTATACTGGAGAGAAATGAGGAGGATGACACTCCTCTACAGGTGTGTGGTGGGTCCTTCCACCAGTCTAACCAGGAGAGGATTTTCTGCAAAATTTTTACCAATGTAGCGTGTATATAGTGTCTGCTATGTAGATTCACTGATCTCCGCAACTTTTGCATGGAGCAAGGTGAAGTCTGGTAAAATGCATCACATAGGTACAGTTTCAGGCAGATTTGGGCCAATGTTCTTGGATGAGACTGAACCTGGTTGATGAGATTTAGAATGGTGAGAAATCTGACATGCGGCAGATACTGTCACTATGAACTCTGTGCTCTGAGTACGGGTAAGAATGGATTTTGCTCTGAGGCTCAGTGCAGTGAAGAGAATGAGGATTACTCAAACTGAATCGTTCACTCGCTGAGATGACCAACGTCAGACTAACCAGTTCAAGTAAGGGCAGATTTGAATTCCTTGCCTTTTCAGATGTGCAGCCACAATTGCTAGACACTTGGTGATGACCCTCTGGGCTGTGGATAGGCTAAAGGGAAGAACTCTGTATTGGTAATGAGACTCCCACAAGAAATAGGTGGTATTTCCTGTGGGCCAAGTGAATTCGATATGAAAGAATGCATCCTATCTTGAGGACCTAGAGTTGGAATTATGGACACCAACATCACCATCCTGAACTTTAATCGACAAATGAATTTGCTGAGTTGTCGAAGATATAGGATGGAGCGCCATCCCCCTTTCTTCTTTAGGACCAGGAAGTAACGGGATTAGAATCACCAGCCCTGGAATTTCATGGGCACATCTTCCACTGCTCCGAGTTGCAGGAGGAAGTCTACTTGTTTCCTGAATAATATCTTGAGAGGCGTCCCCAACGGGGAAAGGAAAGGGGGTGAACTGTAGGAATGGATTTACACTGGAGTACCCCTTGTGCACAATCTCCAAGAAACACCGGTCTGAGGCAGTCCCATTCTCTGCCTCCAAAAACAAAATCAAACAGTTCACAATGGGATTGGAGGAAAAATAGGATTTACTGGTTCTGCAAGGCTGGAGACTACACTGTCAAACCTACGTTCATGAGATAGATGGAAGATGGGTGTGCAGTGGAGGAGGAAGAGGCAGAGGGTCTCCTCCCCTGGAACCTCTGCCCCTCAAAGGCTCAGACAATCTCTGCTGGCTATAATGGTACAAGGATGGTTGCTTCTACCCCAACAGGGATTAGGGCTTGTACTGTCTCCTTCTGGGAGCTAGGGTTTACACACCAAGGAAGCATAAGGTTGCCCTTGAGTCTTCTCCTCACTGTTCTTATTAAAGCGGTGGCAGACTCAACACCCCACTTTTTAGGGCCCCTGAAAGAGACTTCGGGAGGGCAGGTATTAAAATGGTAGACGGGGTGAACTAAAAGGAGTGAGCTTTACTATCATGGCTTCCAGTCCCACTATCTCCTGGGACCACATAATTTACCATGACACCCTTGAGAGCCTCCCTTGTCCTGATCTTGAGAGATGTCCTGACCAGACTGAGCCAAACAAAGCAACCCAGATGACATAACCACTTCTGCTGGCTCCAGAAGAGTCCTGAACACCACCTGGAATATGAGACTTGGGTTCCTGATCTCATCCCTTCCTTTATATGCCATTTTCCTTTCCCTACTTTATTTCTTCTCTTTCCTATCACTTTCTCTTTTTGACTTCTCTAGAAAATACAATTGTACATTTTGCATCAGTGCTGTAGAGCAATGCCCTAACCAGCTCAATGCTAGTACAACTTTGCCAGGTCTCAAAGTGGCACACAAGACAACGTACTGGGTCCATGTTTCTTCAGCACGGAGGTTGCAAATGAGAGTCAGCAGCAGAGACAGAGTAGCATTTTCTATATTTCGTAATTTTTTTTGAGTCCTTTTGTGTGTGTGTCTGTCTTGTTTTGTCTTAAAGGAAGCAGTATCAAATTTTAACAGCAGCAGGCCATTTCAACTTACATTTTCTCTTCTTCCTCCCCCCTCCCCCCTCCCCAAAAAGGCAGTTCCTTATAAAAACTCTCTACAGCTAAAGGGATTGGACTAGATGACCTCTTGAGGTCCCTTCCAACTCTGATATTCTATGAATACATGATATTATCTTTACTAACCGTGGCAGAATTATAAAATATTTTTGCACAGAGAATTACTCTTGAACAGTGTCTCCAATATGCAGGCATAAACATGACTTCGCTCAATATTATGAGTACGTTTGTGCCATATCATATTGCTAAAAAAATCTGAAATGGTCATAACAGGTTACACTGCAACAGAGCAACCTGTATTCTGACTCCGTGTGCTTATTGGGGATATTACTGTGTTGATAAATACTGTGAAAAGTGTTACATCCTAAAAGGGTTCAAAATACAATAAAAGCGGTTTTGTCTGGCACTTCAACTGGAAAGCTCTATAAACCAGCATTTCTGATCTTCACTGACATCCTGTTTATAGTCTGGTTGGCGCAGGGCCAGTAGGGACAGCACGCAGAGCCGCATACCGCGCCTCCGCCTAGGAGCAGCCAGGACAGGTCACTGCTTGCAGGAAGCCGCCTGAGGTGAGCACCCACCTAATCCAGCACCCCACCCCCCTCTTATGCCCCAAGCCCCCTCCCATACCCAAACTCCCTCCCAGAGTCCACACCCCGCTCCCCCTCCTGCACCCCAACTCCTATCCCTGCATCCGAACTCCTTCCCTCTTAGTTAACTAGCATTTTTCACTAACTGGCACCCCCATTCCTCCAACATGCTAGATAAAACAGCTTTTACTGTAATTTTTTTATTGTGTAAATGTACATCTGAAAAGCAGACTGCATATTCCATCAAGTTGCACTGAAAGCATGCAAAGAAAATACACGTAGTGTAAGAAGAGGGGCATAAACTTTTACCCCTTGAGTGAAAAAATAATGCAACACAATTCTGAAATACATTTTAGAAAAAAGTTACTAACCTGTTCTATAACTGTTGTTTTTCGAGAGGTACATGTTCATTCCACACTTGGTGTCGGTTCGTCCAGCGCAGTGCCACCGGAAACTTTTCCCCTCAGCAGTACTTGTTGCGCTGCTTGAGGTTCCCCTGCTGCCATGAACCACTGCGTGACAGTATAAATGGCAGACCTGTCCCTAGCCCCCATCAGTTCCTTGTTGCTGTAATTCTGATGACGAGGGGTAGGAAGATGGGTTGTGGAATAGACATGTGTAACACATCTTGAAGAACAACAGTTACAGAACAAGTTAGTAACTGGTTTTGTTTCTTTGAATGATTGTACACCTGCATTCTACTCCTTCTGATTCATAAGCTGTAAGACAGGAGGCAGGATCAGAGTCTATTTCAATAAAAATTGGACAATGACTCATCCCATTGTAGCATCGTATCTGGAATCTTCATCTGCAGCATAGTGGGAGGCAAACATGTGGACTGAGGACCAGGTTGCTGCTCTTCAAATGTCTGCAATTGGAACTTGTGCCAGAAAAGCCACTGAGATTGATTGTGACCTCGTCGAACAAGCTGTGTCTGTGTCAGGTAGAGTGACATTAGCCAAGTCATAGCACATAATTATGCAGGATGTAATCCAAGAAGATTATCTGGGTAGAGATTGATTGACCTCTTATTGTGTCTTTTGGAGGTTTTCTGAAAGCGACTGGTTCTCTCCATGTAAAATGCCAAGGGTCTTCTGACGTCCAGGGTATACAAAAACTCTTCCTCGTTGGTTGTATTTGGTTTTGGGTAGAATACAGGCAAAGAAATTGGCTGGTTGATGTGGAAAGAGGAAAGCACCTTTGGGTTGAAATTCAGATGAGGATGCAGGTAAACCTTGTCCTTAAAAAATACTGTATATGAAGGACCTGACATTAATGCTCCCAACTCCCCTACTCTTCTGGCCAAAGTAATGGCCACCAAAAATGTCACCTTCATTGACAGATGCAGCAGCAATCAGGTAGCCAATGGTTCAAATGGGGACCCATAAGTCTTGACAATACTAAGTTTAGATCCAACAGGGAACAGAACCTTGGCACCTTATGGACATGTTATTGGAGAAAATAGAAAAATTGTCCATTTAAGGATGGACGCCAAAATAGCAGCCAGATGTACTTTGATGGAGTTAACTGCCAAATCTTGGTGTTTCAGATATAATAAGTAGTCCAGAATATGTTGGAACTGAAGAACTGGTTGGTGATACCCCATACTATTGAGACCAGATGGAGAAATGTCTCCATTTAGCAAAGTAAGTAGCTCTTGTAGAAGGCTTTCTACTATTTAGCAGGACCTCTTGAATGTCTTTTGAGCAAGCCTTCTCTCTATTGTCTAGCCATGGACCATCCATGCAATTAAGCAAAGGGATTATAGGCTCAGGTGGAATAGACGACCATGATTCTGGGAGATTAGGACCAAATCTAGTGGAAGTGAAATTGTAGGCTTCACTGAAAGCACCAGAAGAGTGGAGAAACAGTGCTGATGGACCCATGCTGCAGCTATAGGTATGACTCTGGCCTGGTCCTGTCTTATCTTTAGCAATACCCCGTGAATGAGTGGGACTGGTAGAAAAACATAAAGGAGCTGCGTGATCATGTCAGTAAAAAGGAATCTGTTATGAAACTTGTGCTGTGACCCTGTAGGGAGCAGAACTGCTGACACATTCTGTTGGACTTTGTCAAATAGGTCCACTTGGAGAAACCCCCACAGCTGGAAGATGTACCTGGCCATTTCTGAGTGAAGAGACCATTCATGATGACTTGTAAATGATCCACTCAGTTGATCTGCAAAGTTATTCTGTACACCCTGAAGGTAAGATGCTTCTAGAGCTAATGAGTTGGCAATACAGATCTCCCAGAGTAGAGTTGCTTCTTGACAGAGTGGAGAAGAGCAGCCCTGTTGAGGTAAAACATTGCTGCCATGTTGTCTGTAAGGACTAACAGGCTGCTTCCCTTGATCTGCAATAGAAATGCTTGACATGCCAGTCAGACAGCTTTCAGTTATGTGACACTGCTGTGTAAAGCTAAGTCCTCTGAGGACCATAGATGCAGTGTTTGTAGAGAACCCAAATGGGCTTCCCAGCCCAGAGCCAAACCATCTGTCACTAGCATGACAGTCAGTTGTGGGTGGGCAAAGGGAATACCTATACATACATTGGCTGGATCTGTTCACCAGTCTAGGGAGGTGAGGACATGGGAGGCTATTACTGCTGAGAGTAAATGATGGCAGCTTGGTGAATAGACTGATGACAGCCAGCTCGCAGAATTCTGAATTGCAGTCTGGCATGTTGAACCACATAGGTACAAGAGGCCACTTCACTCAGAAGCCTCAAATAGTTTTATGCCGTAGTGACCAGCCAAGCCTAAATCCATAACAATTGATTGAATTGCTGGGAACCCTTGAGTGTGGAAGAAAGGCCCTGGCTTGAGATGAGGCCATTACAGCCCCTATAAACTCTATCCTCTGTACTGGGGAGGAGAAAAAATTTTCTTTGTTGTTTAACAGTCCCAGAGCATTAAATGTTGACTGAATCCAGGCAACACTGTTCTGCACTTCTCATTTGGACTAGCCATTGACAAGACAGTTGTCTAAGTAGGGGGTAACACTGCACTCCCAATCTTAGGAGGAATGCAGCTAATACTACCATGACTTTTGTAAAGACCCTGGGAGCTGCTGACAGTTTCCAACAGTCATGTGCTGGATGTACCAACACTAAGAGTGGAATGTACATGTGCAATCACTTGAAGAACTAAGAAAGTTGAAGCTTTCCACTAATTTTTTTCTTCATGATGATTCTCCTCTACTGTACATAAATATAATTTTACATGATACTAGAATTAAATTTTTATCTTTACTGACATAGCATTTAAAGAAAAGAAGTAATATTTCTCATCCAAAGTATACGGTGAATACAGAACAGAAAAATAAAACAGCAGGGGACCTATTGTTAGAATAAATTAAATATAAATAGTTCACATGAAATCTAAGAAGCTTCAGGACAAAATTAGTAATTCAGAAGATGAGGATGTTATCCGACAGAAATATAAATTAAACCTGAAAAAGGTAAATCAGCAGTCAAGCAGAAACTACTTGAGAAAGAAAAGATAGCATCATAAAAACTCGGAGAACAGCCTCCACTTTAAAACTCTGTTTAGGTTTAATGAAGTGACTCCACCACGTAACACTGCAAAAAAGTAATACTCATTATACTGCACACTGTATACAGCTTGGCAGAGTAATGTGAATCTTACTACAACTTGCGTGATAAAAATGTTTTAATAGAGCTAGTACAGCAGAACTACATTCTGCTGAATGATCTGAAGTTTAGGTATAGGTTTAGGTATATTCAGAGAATATACTTGGAAAGACGAGTATATTCTCTGAATAAGAATGTGTATGTGATATTTACCTGAACTAGTCATTCTAACTTAGCTGGAAATATTACTATAGCAGAATACATGTTACATTAAACTAAGAGCAAAATAAATTAAGACTTAGTGCAAAATATAATAAATAAATAAAAGCTTCAGTGTATTTGCTTAAATGAATCACTAGCACACCAGGGCCCTGATCTTTGCTGGGGCATCTCGTTACTACCATAATACAAATAAATAATAAAAAAATCAGAAACAAAGACATGTTACTGACCCAACTCGTATTTTTAACATGCCACTAAATAGTTCAGGTGAGTTTGAGATGATCCAGCCAATATGAATGACAAGTTCTTGTTGAATTACAGCTTCCCTCTCATCCTGTAAATTGCATTTGTTGTAGATGATGTTCTTAATCACTCCTGGAGACAAGGGATTAGAAATAACTTCTTCTTCATGGCCAAAAGCTCCAAGAGTAACCTAAGAACATATTAGCAACAATGTAGGGAGAAAAACAGGAACAACAGATGACAATAATAAGTTAGACTTCATATTCTAACCTTTCCCTGGTAGTATTAAAACTGCATTTGGGGCAAAATATAGCGTGCTGTCAACTGATTGGTAAGAGTAACTGGCCCAAGAGAAGGTGACCTTACGAGGCCATCACTTTATTTTGGAACAGTTTGGATAACATGTATCCTTGACTGTTTGACTTTTCTAGATGGTATTTTCCTTTCCCATGTCATAACTTTCTAGCAAGCCTTCCTTAAAATTAAGAATCAAGATTCTTGTTACTGTTTTCTTAATATTTTTTTTCAAAATTGTGTTCTAGGTTTTAAAATCCTAATGCAATCAAGATATTGGACTAGTTAGCCAAAAGAAAAACATGCTTAAAAATGTAAAATTTTAAAATTTCTCATCTACTGTAAGTGAAACAGAGAAAAAGGCACTCTTCCTGACATTTTAAAAAAATGTACATTAAAAATGTTTTTACCAGGACAGGTTAATCAAAAAAGGTGAAAGTAAGCAACTACAAACCACTCTACATGCACATTGACTTTCCTACATAGCACCAGAAGCATGCTACCAGCCCTTCATGTTTGGAATGATTTGATGATGAAACTGCCTGATATGTATTTTTTTCTAATTGAAAGAATTTTATAATCATACTATAATTACTTTACACTTTTTGTGCCAGGAGGGCAAACAATAGTGCAATTTAGGGTCTAGGACTAGGACAGAGGTGTAAAGACAGAAAAATGTGAATGGTGAAAAGTTCCCCACTGATTGGCTACTCATAGTACAAAATGTATTAATGTCCCTTTTAGCTGATTAGGTTCTATATATTAACTTTTTCTTTAAATAATGTTTTACTACTTGTTTCAATGTCCTTTTGTATATTAATTCCTCCTTAAAATTTCTAACATATGTTCCCCCTTAACTTTAATCCCAGCATCTCTCTCTCCCCTTTCCCATCTAGTTCTGGTCTGCTCAACTATCTACTCTATGTTGCTCTCACAAGCACAAGTATATGCAGAACATTACATTTACTAATTTTTATTTTATTCAGTTCTTTTGTTATTTAATAAATGAGCTTTTTGAGTCTTGTACTTTTTAAAGTATCTGAGACCTACAAAATGAAAGAGCCTATACAGTTTTTTTCTCTTGATTATCATTGCTGAATGCAATTCTGAAAAATGCAGACTTACCTGTTTGCCCTGAACTAAAACATTAGTAATAGATGGTGCAAGGCTGTCCACTAGTTTACCTAAAAGGCTTGCTGCGAAGCGCACAACAGACCTGAGGGCAGAAAACAGAGCAATCCCACTGGATATCAAATGCTAGTTTAATGGATTCAAATATGTGTTTGAATTCTGTCACCACATTTGATAAGTCCCAAAAGGCTAACTATGAAAATACATATAATATTTGTTTTTGAAATGTCATTTCATACAGTTTTTCTTTTTGGGATAAATCCTGGATTTTTATTAATCACTAAAGCAAGTATAGAATAATGGCTGTGTTGGGAACAGTTAGAATTCATTAAACTATGGACTGCAAATAATAAGCTGGCTTTCTTTTCTCTCACAACATGTTAAGAAAACAGAATGTTATAATTATTTCTTCTATCAAAGAAGGTCTGTTTTTGTTTGCCACCAATGTTTTTGTTTGCCATCAATTTGCAATCAGTGAAAAATTTCTCTTCGGTAGATGTTTTGGTTTGTTTTGGAAAGATTTAGAAATTTTCAAGCAAACTATATTAATCTTTGAAAAAGAAATAAAGCATTTAACTTCTCAGAAAGTTATGCTGAAAGATTAGGCAAAGATTTTTGTTGTAAGAGTAAGTACTGCATGTGCAACACATATTTACATGACATTTTTGACAATTTTTGCCTCCAGGCAATATTTTATATGTAAGCGATGAAAAGAAGGGAATCATGTAAAGTGCTAGGTTATAACTGGCTGCAAATTTCAAGAATAACTAGAATTACACGGTATTATTACTATTAAAAAGTAATATTTAACTTTATAAATCATAATTTCATGACAAAATGGAAACTGAAGTTTAAGCTAAGTTTAAACTTTTCTGACATGGGGTTTGTAGCTACAAAGAATCATTTATCAAGAGAGTTAATGAACACGTTACAATATTCAATAAAGTTAGTACAAAATCCATCAACCAAACTGATACTGACTTCTGTGAAAAATGTTGTGCACTCTTTGAAAATCAAGAGCAAAGCATTTCAAAACTGCACTAGCTGATCTATCAAAATGCAAGTAAGCCAACAAATCTCAAGCAGCACTATTTAAGACCTCTGTGCACTTTACCTGTTTCCCATGAACCAGCAAAGTAGTAATATGTGGGGCTATAGAGGAAGCAAATTTCTGTGTAAATGCAGCACTGTAGCGTACCATCAACCTAGGTATGCCATATGACAATCATAAAAGAGAAATGAAAAATAAGACTTTACATATTTTAGTTTTACAACATGCCTCAGTTTTCTAAGTATTAAAAATACCAACAATGAAAACATTTGGTTTATAAGTGGATACAGGTCCATTTCATTCTATTAACAGACTAAAACTAAAAAACTGAAATCAATTCTTATATTTATATAGTTAATATCTTTTCCAAAAAACACCTTATTGGTTAACAGTATTTACAAGGTGAGAGTGGGCTTCATCTTAGGCTCAAATCTTGCTTTCTGTACTAAATAATGAGATTTCTATTCAACTTTCAGTCCAAATAGAGCAATTACTCGAACTACATGTAAATACTATACTTTACTTTCCCAACCCTTTAAAAATTATTTTGGTAAAGCCATCATTAACCCAACTGCCTTCAGGAACAATAAGCAGTAAACTGCATAAATTTATCTACTTTTGTTATTAATTTAATGTTTTTGACCACCAACCTTGCTACTGAAAGCCATTATTTTATACTGTTGTAACATTCTCCCCAAAAGATGACCATGTCAATTACCCTACTAATTCTAATTCTTTTTATCCGACTAGTCCTGTATGTTTATCATGCAATTTGTTAAACAGACATATTTTAACACAATTCTATAGGAAAAAGTAACACCAGTCATCCCGATTTCAGGGCCAATGTCAACAATCACAGTTTATACTAATGGGTCCTCAGCTGGCTACAGACCAATTTGTGAAGAATAACATTTACTGCTCTGATCACTGAGCCATTTGCTTTGTGATATACTTGTGACAGGAACAGCTACATCACATATAAATTTATTTCCATTTGTTTCTTTATGTTAATTGATTTAGGCTAGATCGTCAGCTGGTGTAAACTGGTGTGGCTGAACTGAAGTCAGCAGAACTGTGCTTCTTTACATTACCTAACGATCTGGCCTTATGTTTTGTAAACAGGCTGAAAAACAGTATTTATCTATCAAACAAAAATTAAACAAAGATATTATATACAAACCAGAGCTTTTTGCTGCCAGCTCGTCTATAGATTCTTTCAATATGGTCAGAAACAGTACCTAAACACATGAAAAAAATAAAAGCTGTAGTGGCTTTTATTCAGCAACAATAAAGTAAGTTTGATAGAGACGTTAGTTCATTTTGGACCAGATTCAGTAAAGCACTTAAGTACATGTTTAACTTTCAGAGGGGTCGCCGTGTTAGTCTGAATCTGTAAAAAGTAACAGAGGGTCCTGTGGCACCTTTAAGACTAACAGAAGTATTGGGAGCATAAGCTTTCGTGGGTAAGAACCTCATGGGTGAGGTTCTTACCCATGAAAGCTTATGCTCCCAATACTTCTGTTAGTCTTAAAGGTGCCACAGGACCCTCTGTTATGTTTAACTTTAAAGTTTAAATTTAACCTGCCACCTAGTCATCACCGGAGTCCTGTGACACTGCTCAAGTAACTCTGACTAATTTTAGTCAAACCTGTTGGGAGACCATAAGAAAACTCAATAAATCAAATGTTCTACAGCATTTTATAATTTTCGCATAAGCAGCCAGCTAAAATAAATGTATAATAAGAAAATCAAGTTGGTTTCTTTTCTGTTGCAGGGTATATAATAACTTTTCCTAATTGTGAATTATTGGCTTATTTTGCAACAATTTTCTTTTTGATGACTACCTTGAAGGATCTCTGAAGATTTAAAGAGACCAAAAATGGGCATTGGTAAGAATGTCCAGAAAATGAAGTCTGACAGCTTTATTACAAATAGACTGGTAATGCAGCAGCAGTTATAACAGCTAAGTATGCATTATTATACAATATTGCTCTGCTCAGAACTAGTTTCTGATATCACTGTCCCCCAACTCCACAGGCCCTGGTGCACTAATTTAGCCTCAATGGCAAAGGATTGAGAATCGAGAGTTGCACTGGGGACCACTGGGTGAGATAGAGCGGGTGCTGATTACCATTCAATTCCTTAGGCTTGAAATATCCATCAGATTAAAAATTCATAGGTGTGATGCCCTTATTTGTACTCCCCAAGTGTAGCAGCAACCTCCCTTCAAAAGGCAATGTAGGGTACATGGGAGAGTTGCACTGCAAGATCATAGCTTGTGGATATGTAGATCTGAAGGCCTTGGGCATGTCAGCTGGAAGGACATAGGTCCTTCAAACCATTATTGGTAGGAAGTGAAGGTTAGGCAGGAAGAGAATATTTTATTTATTTATTGTGTACAACACATATTCAGTGTTTAATGTCAGTCTCACTGCTCGTGTGGGATAGCGTAAGAAATTGGCTGGCAGGGACTCTAGTCAATGATTTGTATTGTTTAATACAAGATCAGTAGTTAATAAGGTTATCACCATCCACTACTTCACCTTGGATGACGCCTCTGATTGAACATATTAGTACTATCTGATCAGAAGGCAATGCAGGAATTGTATTAAGCCCAGAGGTCTCGAGATGGGTACTTGGTTCATTATGAGTTGAGGATCAGGGAGATGAGGTGATTGTATTGGCTGCAACTAATCTTGAATATGGGAGGTTTCCTATGAATGTTTTCCATTAGAGCAAGAAACTATATATTCAAAGTAATGACCACAGAAAGCTACTGAAGTATCTAAGTCCACAACAAAGTATTTTCCAGACTATTTGGGGTGGTGGTGGGCACACCCCCCTGATGTTCAGAAGTAGACCAAGTGTCTGGATACAGTGGCCAAAATTCACAAAATCTTAGTATTACATTGGAACATGTTTTTACAGTACAATGAATCAACTTTTCATACATCCTTTATACCTGTCAAAAATGCACGTGTTCTGGAACACCCTATTCAGGGGACTCTCAAAAACTTTACAAGTTGCTATCTTTGCTGATCCAAGCTTGTGTATTTTAGGGGTTCTGAATGAGTTGGTATTACCAGTTAACATTAAGAAATTGACTGCAGTAACTATATTAGTGACCAAAAGAGTTATTTTGAGAAAATGGAAATCTGCAATTCCTCCCTCATAGCTTAGTGAGCTCTCTACTACTCCATTAATGGAAAAAATGATTCTGTCTAATAGAAACACTTGGAAGAAATATGAGGGTGTCTTGTCACACATGAAACTATTGCATACTTTTGCAGTTTGGTATATGTTAATCCCTGATGCTCATAAGATATATTCTCACTTATTTATCTATTTAGTCACGTTAGTAATTGATGCCCTGCATGATCTCTATGGATTAAGGTTTTTTGCTTGTTTTTGTTTTGTTTTTCCATGTTTTATAAATAACGAACATTGAATTTTGTTATTTATGATATTTCCATCTCGTGCATATATTCATATATGTTTTGTTTTGTGTTTATATTGTATATAAAAACAATAAAAATAAAGTTAAAAAAACAAAACACGATGAAGCATGTTGTATTTTTTAGTACTTTCCAGGATGTGTTTTATACAGTGATGCTGCATGTAAGGTATATTTATACTAGAAGTGCCAAGTCTCCATCATGTGCACTAACATAGAATTAGACCATCCTCAGGTAAAGCCCTGTGAAATGAAGTGGTGGGTAAACTATAATACCCTAAGATTATCCAAGAGAGAAAATGTGAAGCAGAGTCCTAATTCCACCTCTGATCGCCTCTTTCTCTGGGATGTGTGTGTAGGCTGAAGGGTGGGGAACAGTTCAGCAGCCCTTGAAAGGGTACAGCTCACATCACTGGCCTGTCTGGAGCACAGCTCCACCCACTCCCCAACCCTTATTTTCCCCTTCCCATCCACTTGCTTCCTGAGGGCAGCAGAGCTGGTCCCAATCTAGCATTATCTAGGTTAGCATTACTGGGTTGTTATTATTAGCTTATGTTTTGTAATGTCTTATGTGTATTTAACTCCTGCATTTTAAATACTGAAGCAGAATAACCTCTATAGATAATATTTTGAAATAAAATCTGATTTCACAAAATAAGAAAAATAAAACAAAACCATCAGTATAAGATTGCTGATACATTTCAGACTAAGAGGCACAGGCACACACAACCTGTCTTCAGCTTCATTTTATTATACAAAATCAAACCCTTTCTGACAAAAATTGCTTGCTCAGACTTATGAATAGACAACAACATGCTGCATGCAAACAATTTAAAAGAGTTAATAGATTTAACAGCTCATTCCACTCTACAGTATATTGATGTGCATTTTCCATTTAAAGCAAAAACTGCTTTAATAGAGAAGAAAATAGCTACACAACTTTTTCTAACCATGTCCATTATTCATGTTTATTAGAACTACACAGAAAACTGCCTCCTCTAGTATTTAGAATAGTCACACGAAAGGATATCTGACCTTCCTTGGTGATGAAATTCGGTCCTTCCCTTTTGAGCAAAATACTTAACAGAATTGCTTGACTTGCTAGGCAATTGCAGTCCTAAAAAAGAACAACTTTTAGATTTAAATTACTAGCAAAAGGCATCACAGTTATTACAAATTCCACACGAACCAGAAGACAGTTGTTTTAGCAGTACTATACAACACACATTTCAAGGAGAAAGTCTCCCCTCCCCATAAATTTTAAATCTTCATTTGGTCCCCCTATAATAGTAACCAAATAGCCAATTTTAGGTTTTCAGTGGGACTTGAGGGCTCTCAGCACCTTACCAGATCAGGACCTTAGTGATACCCCAGTTATATACTCATCTCTATCTTCATTTTCTATCTCCTCTGAAGAAAAGAGTGGCACAGCAACACTGGTACAGAGTTTGGTAACTCTTCTCACTGCTGCTTTAGAATGGCTTTTTTTAGGACATATATTAAGGTTCAATAAAGTTGCACCACTGGGCTCAAAAAGATCATTCGTGTCTTGGCGCCCTGGGCCTCTACCATTGGCAAAACAAATGCTTGTGATCAGATGACTAATTGACATGATAGTTTTCCAAGTTCCCACTAAGACAGAATACTGAAATGTGAAATACTCATTCATTGTTGGTTTCTAGGTTGAATGATTCAATGAACCCAATTGAAACTTATAATTGATCTTACAGTCAAAAGTCACTAAAAGGTCATCAGTCTGTCTTAGTGGATTTCAACCATTCAGGGTTTTTTTGTGTTTGTTTGTTTGTGGAGCTGCAGTCTAGGTATGAGGTATTTATTCATATGGGACACAACCATCTCTCCCCCTTTAGAACATTTCAGGTATTATCAGAAAAAAATGATATGGACTTAAAGGGAGTATGGAAAACTGTTAGCCGGAATGTGGCAGCTCAAAGGGTTCTGTGGCATCTGGGAAGACTACAATGAGGGAAGACTCTAAAAGCAAAAATCAGTACAGGAGAGGCCAGAAGTTACTAGTTCTATTTAAAAGTTGCAGAGAACAATTATATGAATTCAATGAATTATTGACCGTTTCCAGATGCATTTAGATAAAAAATGTTAATGGGTGCTCAAAGAATGCCGGACCTCCACTCCACCTAAGCCCTTCTCTGCTTCCCTTCCCCTTAGTCCATTCCTTCCCTCCTCTCCCTATTTATGTACGTCTTCTCCTGTTTTATTACCCCCACTCTAACATGTTATCTCTACATAGTATTGTCTGGTCTTGCAGCTTTGACAAGCTGTAAAATTGCATTATCGTATAATTCTATTAAAGATCCTGTGAAGCATGTGGTATTTGGAAATATATACTAGCCATAAGTCATTTACCTTTTTGTTCTTTTCATTATCTGCTTCTTTATGAAAAAAAATCAATAAACATTTAATAAAAAATAAAGATTCTGGCCAAGAAAACTGTTAAGAGTGGCTGCTGGGGTGACAATGTTAACCATGTTCATCTGAAGAACGTGCTGTTAACTAGTAGAATTAAAACAAACAAAATATAATCTGATGAAAACTAGAACTAAACTATAGAACAATTTCTCCAATTTTCTTACATTCAGTTTCTGAAGAATCTCATAAGTCGACCTGTTTTTCCAGTCATTAATATTTACTTCTGGTTGTTGTTCAAGTTCAGAAACATTTGGAGTACTAGTCTGTCTCTTGACTTTCGAATGTTTTGGAAGTTCCAGCTCCTCAAAACTCTTAAATTCAGGAGGCCTGAAAAAATAATTATTTAATTGTCCACAGTTCAGAAGATATTTTAATTGTGAAAAACACTGTAATTAGATCTCCCACATATCCTTACTCTTCTGTTTCACTGATTCTTAGAAAGTCAAGTTGTTCAACAACTGCTCCAGATATTAATGTCTGGGGAGGGAAAAAAAAGAAGCACTCAGCAAGACAGTATCAATCTGTACACTGCACATACCAATTCTGAGATCAACAACGTAACAAATTGCCCCCTACTGAACAGGAACATTTGAGTTATACTTATAAGAAACTGCTATATTTTAAAATACCAATTTCTCTTCAGTTTTCATGCACCTTTTCCTGTTCATGAGTAGCAAGTGTAGTATGTTATCACCCCAAACCAAAATAGCTTAGGAAGGCCTTTTTTCTGCAATTACAGAAAAACTGGTTACATACCCTACAGTAATTGTGGTTCTTTGAGATGTAGTCAGTGTGGTTCCCATTGTAGGTGTGCAGGTACCTCACGTTGCTGAGGAATCCAAAAAGCAGGGATAGAGAGCAAGAGCAGGTCATGGGAACATACTGACATCATCATCCTGAAGAACCACAGTTATTGTAAAGTAGCCATTCTCTCCTCTTATAGTATGCATTAGTGTGCAGAGATGCACCAAGAGGGGACAGGGCAGGGGACCCAGGCTCACCTTTGGCCATACACAGCAGAGGCAGGAGCTGGAGATGGTGGCTGCTCAGCACATCTGAGCCCAGTAACATGCAGGGAGTAGGCTTAGCTGCTGGCATGCATGGCCGAGTGTCCCCCCAGGGTACCAAACCCAGCTGCAGCCACTGTGTGGCCAGTCAGCCCCCACCCCGGGCAGCCAGGGCCCAAGCCTTCCAGCTCCAGAAATCATGACTCTGGGGCTTCCCCTCCCCAGGAGCTCCACAGCTGTCTGGGGTGGGGGAGCAGGTCTTGCCCCCAGTCAACCTCCCCCAAAGAGGGGAATCCCCAGGGCCATAATTCCTGAAGCTGGGTTATTTAATTGTTTTTTACATTTATCTTGAATGAAGAACACCTGTTATGCCCACAAGCTTCAGTAAGGTTTCACCCAACTCCCAGCACAGCAAATCTATTGGGATTCCTTATTCTTAGTCATTCCTTAGTCTAGAAGTACTTCTCTCTTGTCCCCATACATATATACATACGTACACACACACTTCTACAGACAAATATTTGGACGCTCTCTCTCTCCTTATCTCTCTCTCTCTCTCTCTCATAACAATGTTAAGCTTCTGTCATTAATATTTTAGTATGCTTATTGATTACAATTAATTCATTTAATATTCATATGAATTTCATATGTATGTCCTTCTAAAGGAAATCTGTTCTAATAAAGCAGTTTTTAAAAGGACTTTCTTAAAAAGCATTGTTTTGATAGTTGTCAATAGGAGAAAAAAAATGGATGCGTGTCCTGTGAGCTTTTAAACTCAGTTTCCATTTTACAGTTTATAGTAAAATACCACAGTATTACACTGTGAGAGTTGATTGTGAAAATAAAAAGCTGCTTGCTTTTTTTCGTTTGTTTTTATTGCTGATTTCCTCCAGTCATCTTTCTTACATACATAATCCTCCGGAACACAGGTGATGATGGAAGCAGTTACAGACAATGAAAGTAAAAATTATTAAGAACAGTCCTGGAAACCATACAAATTATTTGTAGGCTTGGAAGGATTAGGCTTTTAATAAGTAATAGTCAATTTTACTAGACACATTCAAACAGACAAAAAGTATTTCCATTAATAATAACTGAAATTTACAGTTAGGCAAAGAAAAATGCTGCTTGAGAACTATTAGAGTTTGATTTAAGAATATTTACTTTGTATATTTTGACATGTGATGTGGACAATTTAAGTTTTAATGGTTATAAAGTTTAAACTTTTTGAAACTCAACATCTACTGTCATTAAATAGATATTGTCTGTCAAAATTATAAAAAAATAAAAATTGAATTCTGCCAAGCCTAATTATATGCTGTCTGAAAGGACAAATACATTTTAATGTACATGTCACAAGCAAATATTGTACACCCCCTTTTGTGAATTAAGATATTAAAGCCTAACTGTACATGTTCAGACACGTGCATACAAATGTACACACTCAATATAAATTATGAAAAAGCAGTATACAGTATATTGTTTTAATAGATAATGCGTTACCACCTTTTTGCAATCTCAGCCACTTTTTCAGGACTTTTTCCTCTTTAACGAAATGCACAGTTTCCAAAATATGACAATATACTCAGAAAATTAAATGATTGAGCTTTTGCACTTCATGTAGTGGAAATTCTTGCATTTTCTGCACATTTGGCATAATATATCAGCTGACCAAACTGTATGATAAGTTTGTAAGACAATTTTTAGACTAAAGGAACATATACACTATTTTCTATCTAACAAATAATTCTCCTCCATTGATCAGCAGTGCCTACAAATTTTGGGTGATGAGGGGGAAAGGAGATAAGACTTCCTAAAACTCTACAAAACCTCAAATAAATGTTTAGAATTGAGAGAGGAATCATAGATTCAAGATGATTCCTATTTCACCCAAATCAGTTTCCCCATCCTTAATTTAAAAGTATAGTAGGAAGTAAACATTCACTATATCATAGTTAATATACTATAAACCTAACCTAGTCAGTATATATTATACTGAATCCTGGGGAAATGATTACTTACCTTCACAGCTGCTTTAACAATATATTCCTGGAAAAATCTCAGTAGGTTTTCAAAAAGAAATATATCATGAAGAGATACTCAGGGGTGTGGGACAGAGCATGTAACCTTATTTACTAGTGTCACATTGGTCAATAATGCTCATATCTAATTTTTGGTGCCCATGATTGGAATTGGATGGTGAAAAACCAGAGCACACAGAATACCAAGACACAGCACAACACAACCTCGATGAAAACCATCCTAGAGCCAAGCCAGTTAAAAAGGTTACTGAAATGTTTTTGCACCCTTCATGAATAAGAAAGACAACATAAACAGCAGTGATTGTCAAATAGATACAACAATTCTAAAAGGCTTATTAATTATGTAAAGAATATTCAAGGAAAGGAATTGAATGTGGAGGGGAACAATGGTTTGCTGAGAACTTTGAAATAGTACATTGTGTAAAATAATCTAAGAGCACACTGTGTAGATAATGTTTGAGAAATGTTTCTTGTGACAATATATCAGTTTAATAAAATACAAAGTAATAAAAAGGAGGCATTCTAGATAAACATCAAAAGCCCCCTGGAGCCTGCAGGCAGCACTCTGCATGGATGGCAATGACATTTACATCAGGAACTCTAACTTATGATAGCCAGAGATTTTATGAACTAGGTATGACTGCTTTAATTTACAAATTTTTATTTAAATGGTCATTGAAAGCATTTATTTTATTGTCAGAGCTAGGAATGTTCTCTTTGTAATTTTAACATGTTAGCTGGTTGTGGTAAACCCTAGTCTCCCCCTTAAAATTTATTTTGAACAGCTAATGTATTAAAACTGACTAGAACTTTAATGTTAGTTAATATGTGAAACACACACTTTTCCCTGCTGTTGATATGGCCCAGAATAGAGTCCTTAACCCTTGATATCAAGGACTTGCCCTTTTGTGATAAATTCCACAAGACAGATGGCTGGAAGTAAAAAAAATAAAATAGATTCCCTGCCACATTAAAAGGACCTTTGTAGAAAATATCAAAGCCCTGTGCTCCTGCTTAGAGAAAGCATGATTTATAGTGTACAGAAACTGAACAAAGGGCTTTTAAAAAAAGAGCAGAACCCTTGACTTTATCTCATCTTTAATTTTATAACACTCAGTGAGGTATTAAAAAGTCACAGGAGAAACCAAAGAATTTTGATGGAATAAATAGGTCTATAGAAATAATTCACAGTTCATGGACTAACACAGACTACTGCCAGAGTATGAATGCAACATTTAGAAGAAGAAAAAAAAAAATACCTGCACTCTATCAGCATGAACCTTCACTCCTCCAACGACTCCTTTTTTAAAGGCTGCCAGCATATCTAATATTGGATTGAATCTGCTTCCCCTATAATTTTAAAAATAAACACATTAATATTAAAAATGGGAAAAATGACATTACAAATAATGATCTTCACATGTATTACATACCTTATGTTATCCTCACGTATAAGCACGAGGAACAGGGGACGACCATGCATTTTCCAATATTGCTTAATGAACTGTAATGCATTCTAGGTAAATATAAAAATGTATGTGATTCATGCCAGGAAACATACAGTACAATAAATTGTAACTATAACAAACAACCTAAAATAAAGGGTACTGCTATAAACCCAACAGATTTCAAATCCCAAACAATTAATCAATTTTTTCAGTTACGTATTTATTTTTTTCTGAAGACTGTAAGCAATTTGCAGAGACTACATAGCCACAGATTTTATAACAACACTGCTCTCACTATAGGTGAGGCACAAACCAACCAAGTCACCAGTCTGAGCAGAATGAAATATTGGATTACATCTATTGATCTGTATAAATAGGATTCTGATGTGAATAGTGAGTGAAACACTAACGGGGAGATAATTGGCACCTTTTATTCAGCAGAAGTAGCTGCTGCAGCCCAGGTCATTTCACTGTGAGGATGGGGGAATAGGGCAGGTGATGTTAGCACTAGAACTGGGTGACATTTTTTTCAAATAAAATATTTGCCAAAAAATGCAGTTTCAGGTCAATTGAAACTATTCATCTATTTGACATGAATTCACTGGTTAGTTTCATCAAAAAAAAATGTCAGGATTGATTCATAAGAGACCTTAGGTGCCATTTTCGAAACTGAAGAGGGGGTGGCGGTGGTCTGATACCTGACAGCGCCATGGTTAGAGCACTCACCTGGGAAGTGGAAGACCCAGATTCACATCCCTACTCTGCCTGATTTGAACTTGCAGATGAATGCCCTGCCCCTAGGGTTATAAGGTATTCTAGGGTGAGTCTCAATTTCTCCTATTGATGCTGTCCCACTTTGCATAAATAATTAAATATTCAACAGACCAGAGAGAGAGGAATGACCCTACAGCCTGATGGCTAGGGCACTGATTTGGGATGGGGCACAGCCAGGTTCCAATCCTTGCTGCAAACTGAACAACCAGTTATTCACATAGCTCTAATCTGCACCGCTGCCCTTAACTGTGTTTCACCCAAGGAAGGCAAGTTTTAATTTGTGGCCAGGGCTCCTGAAAAGCCCCACCAGGTGAGGCTTTCAATCAAAGCATCCCTTAAGTGAACTGGCCATGCCTCTTGCCCCAGCCAAATGCGTCTACCTTTGGGGCCTGTGCTTGCCAGTTTCCCTGGAAAACAGGGGTTCGCGCATGTTGTGCCACTGCATTCTCACCCCCTCCTGGAGTTAGCTTTCTGCCACCACAGAACATCCACTAGGATCTGCACTGGTCTAACAGTATATTAATGTTAATATTTGCATTGTTCTTCCCACCATAACTTTGCTTGTATACTTTATATAGTAAGGTATACAGACTATATATTTTTTCACCTCCCCTTTTCAATCCTAAATTTCATCAAACCTTTAGAACCGCACAATTTATTCTTAATATAGGACTTATTTCAGCAGGTTGCATAAGATAAACAGATAAATACCTTAATGTCATCAATCAACAGCATAACATCCTGAGACATGTAGAAGTCACTTAGATCAAAAATGATTGGGTAGCAAACAACAGTCTTTCCTAGTATTCGATAAATCTGTAGGGAGAAAAAGCTAACATTACCCATTTCTTTAAAATGTATGAAACTAACATTAATACAGTTTAAAAAGTGAAAACACAGATGTAGTGTTGCAGAACTGTCAAAGTAATAAGGATCTGCAAAAGGGATAACTGAAAAATCTAATCTGAAGAATCCTTGTTCTTACACAGTGTGCAAATCCACAATCTTTTTTAATCACAGCAGTTCACCCCATCATGATCAAGCTTGTCTTGGGTGAGTAAATATTGCTGTAATTAGGTGCTTAGGTAAGGCGTGAAATAATTTAATAGTGAGATAGCTTATGCTTTGTCCTTAATGGGTTTACAAACTATATTAAAAACATTTTATAATAAACAATAAGATTTACATGCAGAAAAGATGATTACATTTAGTAAATTCAACAATTTAAATAGTATTCTGTCTTCACAGAATAATCCAAAATTTGTCTGGAGTATATGCTAATTATCAAATCAGTCACTTCTTGCAATGACCTTTGAAGTTCCAAGGCATCCAATAGGCCTGTCGGGTCTTCCGGATAATCCCAGTTTGTCATTAATCCCCAAATGAAAGTAAGCCTGAAAGAAATAATAATTGTGACACTGTAAGGCCATCTAGTTACACAGACAAAATTCAGGTCCTTCTTGTTTTTGCCCCCAGCACTAAACACCACCAGAAACTTGAACTCAGCTTTTTTTTGAGGAGGGCATAAATATAAAACCACTACAATTCTTCCTATTGGCTTTTTGGGCATACATCTGTATCACAGTAAAAGAACTGAGAAAAATAGATAAAACTTGACTAAAAGTGAAGCCCAAGGACTGAATTTGGCCCAGTATTTTGATAAGTAAGGAAGCAAAAAGTGAATTATTTATTAAATTCAAATAGGAAATATATCGATTACTTATATCTTAACTTTTAATAATCTCTTCATTGACTAACCATGTTCAATAATAATGAAAGCCACATCACCTCTGGCAGATCACCAACATTGAACTTCATTATATCTCTGCTGTGTACCTGTTGTCCTCCAACCTTCCTTTTAAAATAATGTATTGCTTTTGAAAGCAAAGGGATGGATTAACAGTTGCTAATATCAGCATGGTGTGGAGGTAGGAGCTATGTAAGCATCTCAAAGATGTTCTTTACTAGCATAAGAACGGCCATACTGGATCAGACCAAAGGTCCATCTAGCCCACTTTCCTATCTTCCGACAGCAGCCAATGCCAGGAGCCCCAGAGGGAATGAACAGAACAGGCCCATTCCCAGCTTCTGGAAAACAGAGGCGAGGGACACCATCCCTGCCCATCCTGGTTAATAGCCATTGATGGACCTATCCTCCATGAATTTATCTAGTTCTTTTTTGAACCCTATTATAGTCTTGGCCTTCACAACATCCTCTGGCAAAGAGTTCCACAGGTTGACTGTGCATTGTGTGAAGAAATACTTCTTTTTGTTTGATCGAGAGCTAGCGAACAGGAGTGGCTAACGGGAGTTTCGCGAGGGAGTTCTCCAGGTGAAGGAGGAGAGATTACGTGACCCTTGGGGTAAGTTTGTTGTCTGTAGTGTGTGTGTTTGTGGTGTGCATACTGCTTGACTAAAATATACCGTGTGGTCTGTTTGTTTGGGGGACTATGTGCTGGGTGTGTGTGTGCTAGGCAAGGCTGAGAGCTGCTTAACGAGGCTTTGATTCCTAAGCCCTTTACCACTGATCAATCCTTAACGAGGGGACAGGCCTACTCAGGAAGGCCAGGGCTTTAAAATGCCCACTCCTAAGCGACTAGATGAGCTAGCGAACAGGAGCGGCTAACATTGCTGTATTGTTAGCATCTCAATCATGCCCTGAACATCACAATAATTATAGTCCTGGGTCTCTTCAGCAGAACCTACCACACATACTGAATTAGGGTCTGATCTTTGAGCTTTGGGTTCACTCCTGGATCTGTGCACAGCACCACTGACTCCTGCCTATGTGCAGCAAGTTTCAGAATTGGGCCTTATGTTGTAATGGGAATTCGTGTTCTATTGACTAGGTTGATTCATTCCAAATTCCCATTCAGAAATCTCAAAACTTGCCCAACTTAACTAAACTATCTACCCTAGACCGATCATTAAAGCAAATGTTGATGTTAGCTGATTTAGGCATTAATTTTCGGCTTATACTGTTTTACCAACAGAATATTTTTAATGTAAATATCTTGTTTTCCTGTGTGGCAATGTATTCATTAATATGTGAGGTTTACAACACTGTGCTGTATCAGATTAGTCAACATGTAATAGAAACATGTCATAACTATTGAGCTGTGAGTAAACGAGAGTACACATGCAAATTAAATCTTTGAAAAAAATATCTGCAACTCCCATTCTGTTTGGGTGATTTTAGATGATAAAGCTCACCATTATTAAAATAGAACTAAATTTCCTAGAATTTTATAAGTGACATCAGGAAGATTTCTCTGGGCACATTCTCTCTGAATGCAGGAAGAAAGATCTCTCAGGGATAAATGAAGATGAAGTTTTAGACAAAGATGACTACCTACTTATGATCTCTTAGTGTATGTCTTCACCACAGAATTAGCCTGGGTTCTTACTTGGATGTTATCCGTAACCTTCCTCGAGTCCATACACAAAAACCTTACACTGGCATTAAGTGGTGCTTTCAAACTGCAGGTGGCTGGGGCTGTGGGCTAGAACCTGGATTCCCCTTTCAGTCAGGCTGGTAACCCATCCACTTTGCATTGCGGACACAGAATAAATCATGCGACTGCTGACAGTCCCCCTATGTCTGTGACGTTGCACTCTATATGTTTATGGAAATATGCTTATGAGTGTGAATATAATGCAACTGGAATATGCTTCATGCAAAAGGTCTCTTGTAAGGTACCATTACAAAGCTTATAATCTACTGAGTGTGAGCATCCTATTTGTATGTATGTATCATTCTTCTATCTGAAATTAGGAATATGAAATATAACTCTGAGGTCCTATTGTAGTTATGCAAAGTGTGGGCCATTAATGGTGATTAAAAATCTTGATGGCTCCCATTAACCAGGATAATTGGTTGTAAATGGCTCTGTTTACTTGTAAGCCTTCCTGTATACGCGGGTGCCAGCAAGTAGGTAATGAAGTCTCACAGGACATGTGACCATGTCACATGATCCTGGAATCCATCTTAAACCTAGAGCTTTTCCATTTAGAAGGAGGGGGTGGGAACCCAGAGAGAGACAAAGGATTCCCGCCTTGTGCCAAAGCTATAAAAGGGGGTGGAACAGAATAAAGGGGCTGCCAGTCATGGAGAAATCCCCTAGTTACCATCTGAGCTGGAACTAACAAGGATTGTACCAGGGGAAAGGATTGGGCCCAGACTAGGAAGGAGTCTGGTCTGTGAAAGAAGCTTATTGGAACATCTCTAAGGGTGAGATTTACTTGTATTCAGTTTCTTAATGTATTAGGCTTAGACTTGAATGTTTTATTTTGCTTGGTAACTTATTTTGTTTGGTCTGTTATTACTTGAAACCACTTAAATCCTACTTTTTATACTTAATAAAATCACTTTTGTTTATTAACCCAGAGTAAGTGATTAATACCTGGGGGAGCAAACAGCTGTGCATCTCTCTCTATCAGTGTTATAGAGAGCGGACAATTTATGAGTGTACCCTGTATAAACTTTATACAGAGTAAAACGGATTTATTTGGGGTTTGGATCCCATTGGGAACTGGGTGTCTGGGTGCTGGAGATGGGTGACTTGCTGAGCAGTTTTTGGTTAAAGTCTGCAGCTTTGGGGGCCTGGTTCAGACCTTGGGTCTGTGTTGCAGCCGGCTGGCATGTCTGGCTCAACAAGGTAGGGTTCTGAAGTCCCAAGCTGGCAGGGAAAACGGGCTCAGAGGTAATTCCAGCATGTCACGTGACAGTACCAAGGGGGTCTCTGTGACCGAACCTGTCACAGTGGCATAGTCGGATGCAGGATAAATCATGCGACTGCTGACAGTCCTCCTATGCTTTCCCACAATTTCCCTCCACCCCAATGTCCGCAGAAAGACAAATATTTCCTCACAATTGGCTGGGAAAGAATGAGAGTGGCTCATCTTACTGCACCATAAAGAACCATGGGGTATGCCCCCAGAGGTCCTAAAGACACGCGGGGGAGTGCAGCATATGTGAGGAAACAGTAGCTTGGGTAGGGTTTTGCAGTGTGGCTGCTTACACCTGGGCTAGGTTAACCCATGTGCCAATTACACAGTCCAACTCTGCAGTGATGAGAGGCGATGAGCCAACAACAGCTGTAAATTAACTGTAATGGAAGAAATCTCACTATTTAGAATATTTGAAAACAACAAAGTCTCATTGAATACATCAACTCTAGCCAGTCCAAATCATTTGCTGCTTTTTGAGCCTCATAGATTGCAGAAAGCTGTGGTTACTAGTTCTACAGCAGGATGACCTTACAGAAGAAAAGTCAACTTGCTGCAAAAAGTAACAAAATAAAATTCTATCCAATGAAGTACTGTAGAACTACCAAGGGAGAAAGGAGAGTTAATGCAAAACAGGGAAAAAAAGTCATGGAATAGAACCTGTTTTCAGGGCTACCCTACTTCTAGTGAACTGAAGCTGATGGGAGAGTAGCTAACAGGCATGGGACTCTAGCTGTTTATCAAACTGAAGGGAGGGAGTTTTTCCTCCTTATTTTGGAAAAAAAATCCCACTTCCCTGACCTATGTGTCCATGTTCTGCAGATTAGGTACAATGTAAATTGGCCTTGGAGTCAGCTTGTTTGGCTTTAGCATTTTAAAAAAATTGCATATGTAGCACAAAGGCTTTTTTCACTCATTACAAAGCTGTAAACAGAGATATAGAACTGTCAATCACACTGCTACAATGCAATGAACAAAATGTCCCCTATCACAATTATCCAATCTGAATAACTATATTCAAGTGGGAAAAGATTAGAGAGTCCATTCAATGTCAAAAATATTAATAAATTTAATATGGTGTCCGTACATAACAAATTAAAAACTGCCATTCATGTTAAACTGCTTATTCTTACATAGTACAGAGACCATATGAATGACAAGTAATAAGCACATTATAACGTAACACTAGATGGAGCTCTACTTCCCTAGAACAGTCTATAATATTTTACATATAAAAGAACTGTCTTTACTAATAAAAATGGAATTCTAATAATCCTATAATACCACATCTTTCTTTGGGGATTCTGCTATGCTCTACAATCTACTCTGCATCTTCCAATAATAGATCTCCTTACCTATTACTGTTAAAAAAAAAAAAATCCACAAACTACATCATTCAGATTCAGCCTCATTTCTTTATTTTTGGAAATGTGCCTTTAAGCTAACCAACATTTTAGCTACCAACTACACCCCTAGCTCAAAACACCAGAACACTAGTTCATCTCCAAGAAATCTCAAGTACTGTACAATTCACTAATGGAAGTTTTTCAAGTTAACCTTCTCTATCCAGTTGGTTCAATGCAGTGCAGAAAGAAATAGCTAGAGATTTCTATAAAAGCCTGGAGTGATAATGGGTATCCAGATTCTAGAGTCCTTTACAAAAAGCCAAAGTGGACTCCTCTGCCATCTGTTTTTCTATTCTTTGCTTTTGCTACCACTTAGTCTATTCTTGTCTTCTACTGCTCTCTTGTACCATCTGTTTTCTTATTCTACTTGCTTGAATTTCCCCATCCTCAGCATTCCTCCTGTCTATCTCATCTTCCTCTTATTTGTTAACTGTTTCTGTTATCTTTCTGCCATTCCTTACACTCTTTTTACATTTCTACTTTCATATCTCCTCCTCATCTCTTCCTCTCATATATACTATTTCTTTGGACACAGCCCCATATTTTAGAGTCTTTAGCTTTAAAATGCTAGGCTAGGCTAGTTTGCAATTTTGTAATTGAGTATTTTGAACTACAGTAACTCCTCATTTAATGTTGTAGTTATGTTCCTGAAAAATGCAACTTTAAGTGAAACAATGTTAAACAAATCCAATTTCCCCATAAGATTTAATGTAAATGCGGGGCGTTAGGTTCAAAGGAAATTTTTGTGGGGGCAGACAAAAGGCATATATACTGCAGTGTACTGTGGTTGGGAAGTGCCCCTGGCTTACCCCACACAGGCACAGTCTGCTGCAGACAAGGACGCTAGGAAGCACCTTCACAGCAGCAGTGGCAGCTTCCCTGGAGAAGAACAGGCGCTGACTTTGCCAGAGGATGCTCCAGGCCTGCCTCTTCCTGTCCCCGTTCCACTCCAGGCCCACCCTCTTCCCATCCCTACTCCACCTCCTCTCCATAGCATGCTATATCCCTGCTCCTCCCCCACCAAAAGTCCTAAGCACTGCCAAACAGCTGTTGGGCGGCACTTAGGACTTTTTTTTGGGGGGGGGGGAGGGGAAGAGGAGCGGAGACCCAGAGCTTCCCTGCTCCTCCCCCTCCTGCCTGGCGCTTCACGCTTAGGACTTTCTGGGAGGGAGGGGAAGGAGCGGAGACGCAGCGCTTCCCCGGTCTTCTCCCCCCCTCCCAGAAAGTCCTAACCACCACCAAACAGCGGGAAGCGCTGGGAGGGACGGGGAGGAGAGGGAGAAGAGGAACTTTACAAGGGAGTATTGCACAAGTCGCTGCTCTTCCACAGAATCTTACAAGCAGTGGACAGAGCAGATAGCCAAATGATGTTATATAAGGGAGCATTGCACAACTTTAAACGAGCATGTTTCCTAATTGAGCAGCACCGTAACTTTGAAACAACGTTAAGCGGGAGGATGTTAAGTGAGGAGTTACTGTAAATTAAACATCAAACCGACTTATCCAGTTCCCCAGACGAACACGGACAGTGGTTCCATTATGCAGCTCTCTAATCAAGTCCAGCAGAGTGGTAGGGACACCTACACCCTTTAAGGCCTTCTATAATGCAACACAGTCTACTGAAGCAAATATAGCCTTAAGATCAACATATGCTACATGCAGGGGCTTCCTGAACTCGCGATGTATCTCTGACAACAAGCAAAGGGCCAAAATGGCGTCTAATATGGACGTATTCCACATAAAGCCTGACTGTTGGGGACGACGCATCTGATGTAGCAAAGGCTCCAGGTGTGCCAACTAAACATGAGCAAACACCTTCCCTGGAATGGAGAGCAAGGTGATTGGCCTGTAGCTCTTACGTTAACTGCGCGGTCCCTTGCCCTTATAGAGCGAGATCACAATACCATCCTTTCAGGCAGTTAGCAAGGTTCCAGTTCGCCACACCAGATGAAAGATGGCCAGAAGTGATTCTGCTACAGGATCAATAGCACATTTTAGCAGCTCTGAGGGGATGCCATCAGCACCAGTTGCGCGTCTGTTTTTCAGTGTAGAGATGGCACACTTCACTTCATCCAATGTTGGTGCATCAGTATAAATGTCTGGATCCTGAACCGCAGTGACTGCCAGAACATTCAGCTCTGAACAGTGGAGGATGGTTCAGGACACTGTGATAATGTTCCACCCAGCGTGAGAGAATGGCATCATCTGATTTACATGGATGGCCTTGGCTGTCATTCAGGATGCCGTTCGTAGTGACTACCTCTTGACCGGTGAGATCGCGAATGGCACGGAATGCTGGCTTCAAGTCGCTCCTGGCTAAGCCAAATTCAACATCATCCGCCACTTGATTATAATATGTCTTGCGATCGTGGAGTGCCACGCTTCAATTTTTTGCTTCAACTGATCACGAATGCGCTTATCACCATGCTGGCAGGCTGCAGCTTTCAATTTAATTATCTGGAAGGCCTCCTCCAATAGCCATGGTCGGCATGCTGGATGCCTATATCCAATTGTCTGCTCAGCAGATGGGTTGAGGGCAGAAGTGAACAGGGACCAGGCAACCTCCACATCATTTGGCAGATTGGCTAGAGCCGAGAATCTGTTGCTGACATCAATACAAAACCTGTTGGCTAAACCTCGCACATGGAGTGCATTGATGTCAAACTTCTTCATCATCACAGAGGGCTTACCTACTCATTGGAGCATCAACACCATATGGACGACCACTAGATGATCTGTGTTCGCCACGCATTCTGCACCGCGATATATTCTACGGAAGGCGAAGAGATGCCTATCACGTATAATTAGGTGGTCCAACTCCTTCTGAGTGACGCCATCATAGAGATCCATGACATCTGGTGTATGCATCACCACTTGAACCATAACCCAAGAACGGAAAGATTCTGGGAGGCACAGAGTGTAAGCAAGCAGCGAGAGTTATCATTGGGTGTAACTGAACCATAATGACCGATGACCTGTTCAAACTCAGTTCGCAGGGAGCCAGTAACTGCATTTTGGTCACCCAGGATCATGAGCTTATCATGTGGAGGGACTGTGCATACTAGATGTTCCAAATGATCATAGAAATTATCTTTAACTGAGTCGGCAGATTCCTCTATCGGCGCATAGACTACTAGGACAGTGAGGTAACCATGCCGATGTTTAAGACATGCAGTAAGTAAACGAGGAGACACAGGCATCCAGGTTGTCAGGGAGGACTTGGCCTCACTTCACAGTAGTAGTGCTACCCCATATAGATGGTTGGGGCCACCAGAATAAAGAAGTAAAGAATCTTCCACCTTGTGATGTCCGTGATCTATCAGCCTTGCTTCTGTTAGTCCTGTAATCAATATACCAAGAGAGTCCATGTACCTCATTGTGGTGGAGGGGGTGTAACATCTGGAGTAGGGGATTGCTCGCTGGAGCTATGCCATCAGCGATGAAGGCTTGTCTGAAATATCACCTTGGGCATTATGCGAGGTGGACAGATCCAGTGTGAACTCTGAAAATGATGGCTAACACAGGCGGCGAAGATGCAGAGCAGAAGCTGCACCTAGCTACCCGAGGTGAAGGAAGTCGCCGAGAAAGACTCAACGTCTCGGGTTGCACAGCGTGAAGCCCATACTGGTAGACCAGGAAAAGGGTCACGTTACTGCACCTCCGTCTCATCCCCCAGTGGGACGAGGTATTTCCCAGGATAATCATTTGCTTTTTTTTTTTTTTGATGATGATGAATAACCTAGTACTCAGCACCATGGTTAAAGCCCCTGCCTTACTTTCAGCTGTAGATGCCTTGTTGGTGCTGTCTCCCCTCAGTGCAAACATGACACGTTCATGCCAAAACCGCCCTGGGAACGCGAGTCCTCTGATGTCGGGAGACTTGTCTGCAGTATATTGTGGCAACGCATCCAATTGTATCTGGGATCTCAGACAGTCCACCAAAATTGCAACCTGGAATATGGCAACTCTTCACAGGCATGGTCATCAGGTCGTTGTCTCACACAAAATGGAATATCAAGAGTTAGGTCAGTGTAATTGTGTTGCTCAGGAGTGTGGATATTTCACACCCCGAGCGATGTAGTTATACAGCTGTAAGTTTATAGTGTAGACTTGCCCCGAGTAAAGTTGAAAGACTGAATCAGTATATCAGAAGGTAAAGAAAGACGCACTGTATCCATTCACTGAGGAGTCATCTTGTTGAGCAGGGGTATTTCATGAAAGTGTGCATCCTTGTTCCTGGGAAGCCAACCAGCTCAGCAACAGACTACTTTTGGGGGGAGGTGGGGGTTAGGGAACCTACTTTAGTAGTGGTTACCTATACGATCTAATAAGTGTATGCCCTAGTTTGTGTTTTATGATTTTGTTTCGTATTGTAACCAGGTTCCCTTCACTCTCCCTTGTTTCTAGTGGCATCTCTATTCTTTCTTAAATAAACTTTCTTTTGTTTTATTGCAAGTGCTCACAGGTGCTGTGCGTTATACAGGAGCAGTGATTTAAGGTAAAACTGGTGTACACTGCTCCTTTGGCAGCAAAGGAACTGGGATTTCTGTAAGTAGCCAGTGTCAAGGGCTGGATATCACAAGGGATCTGGGGTGCACCTCTTGTTAATCTGCAAGGCAAACATAGGACTAACATAGCCCAGAGGAGAATCACTGAGCGGCTGAAAGGCTGGTGATGGTAGGGAGCTACCACAAGCAAGACTCCGTCTCACTAGAGTCAGGGAGTAACAAGAGGACTCTCACTCCTGGATACACTGAGAACCATCAGAGACGGTGCAGGATTATTCACCATTTATCGTACCCTCAATTATCAATCGGCAGTCAGCAAAGTTCTCATGGAAAATGAGGCCTTAGAGGACATTTGTTTTGCACTGCCTTTTATTTAACATTCTTATCTGTGCAGTATATGTTCATGACATAGATAAGGGCATTGCTGACATCCTTTCGATTTCAAGAGGACATTTTCCAGGAAATTGCACAATTCACCAGAAGAGGCCCTCAGGTGATGCCTCATCAGTTGTCAAGACATGGCTCCTGACAGCTTTTAGAATTGGCAAACAAACTTCATTGCTCCCTCTACCGCTCACCCCCACCCCCGTCAGAGTGTACAAGGCCAGTTTAGTGGAATCTGTATAATTCTGAGTTAGGGAAGGACTCCAGTGTATCTGCTCCATCCCTGAACATCAGGTGGTAAGAAATGTAGTGTCTTTAATGCACCGTGGATTGGCTTCATCCATAATACTGGGTCACCTTGCTGGCCTCAGGTTTTGCTGGAGGCTAGCAGGACTTGCTGACTCAAGTAGTGGATTTTTATTAAGGAAGATTTTGAAAGGATGTTCCAGAGAAGATGGTTGCAGGGAGGAAGACAGGCTCCCCATAACCATACTGATTAGAAGCTTTACCCAGAGCGTGCAGTTGTAGGGTGGAAGCAGTTCTATTGAAAGCAGCATTTGTCATCGCCTTTTTTTTGGTGCTTTTACTAAACTAGTGCCGCAGACAACAGGAGATAGCTCCAGGTGTGCATTAGAACTACTGGATGTGCAATTTACGCAGGAGCAATTTCACTGAAATTGAAGTATTCAAAAACTGATCAGGCAGGAAAGAGGGCCACAGCAGAGCTCAAGGAATATGACGATCAACAGGTAAACCCATGAATGCTATCAACGCCTTTTAAAACATACAGGACCAGGAACCAGACGCTCTATTCATATCCTGGGATGGCAGCTATCTGAGCAGGTATCGGTTTGCTGTGGACACGAAGAAGGCATTAGCCTACTTACATCTCAGTCCTGCAAATTCTGGCATGAGTTCCCTTAGGTTTGGGGCAACAAAAATCAACAGGATCAGAGGATTTCAACTTCCAGAAGGTCCAGGCAATCAAGCCCTGGAAATCAGATTGTTACAGAATATATGTTCACCTACCAATAGGTTGCTGGGGCACATCCCGGGTCTGAACTAACTTTGTCGTTTGTGATTGCAGGAGACACTGGGAGGAGGATTGATGTCTGGAGCTGCAGGCACTCAACTGTGAATGGGGCCCACAAGCAGGCAATGAGGTCAGCAGGTGGATCACAACTGAGCTTCAAGGCTGAAATTGTCTGCCTTGAGTGATATAGCAGAACAGCCATGTTATGGAACCAGCTTATGGCTCTGCTGCACTCACTGATGGCTGAGGTATTCAACTTGGTAAAAATGACCTTGAGGCTTCCACCAGACTAAATTTGAGAATTAGGATTCAGAGGGATGTGGAATCGATTAAGTGGTAATGACCATGCACAAAATTGGTTTGGTCAGAGATGCTCGCTAAGCAAGTTTGGCAGGGAGCTCTCAAGCCAACCTGTGTTGACAGAGCCCCATCAGAATCCAAACCACAAGACTACCAGGATAATTTTGGGGACAGGGGGCTCAATGATCACACATAGGGACATCCAATACACTGGGCATAAGCTATAAGGATGATGGACACCATTAGACAGATGTCTTCATGACTTTAAGGGCTGGATATGGATGCCATGATGGCCATGACCATTCTAATTGCTGGTACCTCCATTAGCCAGTTTCCAGTGCAGATAATGGCTAAAATGGCCAGTTCCCTGAGGTAAATGAGACCCAGAATTTCACTGTTGGACCTTGTGTCTATAGGAAAAGGGGAGACTTTAAGACTTTGCAGACTGAGCTCCCCCCTTAGCACCTTTTATCCTCCCACAAACGTGGAGGGCAAGAGGATTCAGAAGTGAACTGTCCTAAGGCACTGGCCAAGGAGCATCTTCCCTGAGATATCTGTTATATTCTGGGAGCCCTCTAACCCCACACTCCACCCAAACAAATGCCTGCTATGTGACAGCATGGGGTGGGAATATAGCACACCCACCCACTGATAAATTAATAAAGTTATGGTCTGTTGCTTAAATCCATCTCTGTATTTGTCTCTGATTCACTGTGTGTCGAGATCAACCTTGACTTAAGTCCACTGATCCACTGTATTCTTTTTTTTTTTTTTTTTTTTTATTGTTTGGAAGGTGATTAGATACTACCTAGATCAGATAACAGATCATCACAAATTACATTTTCGGTTATGGTCAAAGATGTACTTAAGTGCAAATATAGAACACAGCATTCAATTATTTGCTAAATGCTTCAAACAGGCATGCATTATAAACCAATAATGCACACTTTGAAGTATCTTACAGTTTAATTAAAATGAAACAAAAACCTAGGTAATTCATTGCAACATAAGTAGGCACGAGTCTGGTTGTCAGCAAATAAGGAATTGCATAAAAAAAAAAAAAAGAAAAAGGAAGAACCGCATAGATAAGTCATTAATGCAAAATCTCTTACTTTGACAAGTTCCTGTTGAGCCCATATCTGAATAGGTTCCACTTGCTGGGGAGTCTGAGTCTGGATTCCATATGTATTCAGAAAAACTTGCAGGCTATAAAACAAAATAAATGCAGGGATTTAATCACAGCATAACTACAGTCTGATTTTGTAATGGTCTTGGTAGCAATTACTGAAGAAGCAAAAACATGAATATCATGTCAATTTAAATCTGAGTTAATATTCTCACTCACGCTTCTTTGAAAACCTGTGCCAGACTGTAGATCTAGTCACATTCAATTCTTCCTTAAAATAAAAATTCTTAATAAAACTAAATGTCTTACCGTTGACTTTCTGCTATCAGGGCCACATGGACCACCAAATCATTTTCTAGAGGCCCCTAAAATCAATAAGGGCAAACAAATACTTTTATTAACATAGTTAACCAAGAACAGTTTGTTATCTCAACAAGAAACAAGGACAATATTAACAGTATTTAAACAGTTCATAGATATGATCGGCATCAACTCACTGCACTGCTGCTTCTCTATGCTCTCAACTGCCTGCTAATCAATTTGACTGTGTACACAGGGTAATGGAACACCATAGACCTAAAAGCCATAAATCTCACAACTTAGTGAGCAGCTGTACTGTCAATGGTATTTTGAATGATGCATGTTGGGGAGATAGGAACCAATTCTTCTTTTGTCACCATTTACATTTTTGTAATGGAAAAAATACAAGCATATATGAGATTTATTTAAAAATTGTTACATATGGTAAAAATCCTTCAGTATGTATCCCAGAAAAAAATGCAAGGTTATAGTATTGATGTTTTTGGTATTTTCCCCTTATACGTACTATATCATAGTATTATTTTGATATACTGCATAGACCTTGTAAAGAATTAATCATACAACTGACTGTATAACTGATATTCTTCATAAAAAAACAACCAAAAAACAAAATGCGCGTGCGCACACACACACACATGACATGCATGCTGATAGCTTTAATATATTTTTAATCTAAAGTATTTTTGACTGGACAGTTGCTAACTGTATTGTTGTATGAAAGATATAATGTACATTTCTAAAGGGTGACTATTTCTAATGTTATGATTAATTAGATCATTAAGAACAAAATAAATGACAGTATTTTGGTAAGAGAAAAGGCATGCAAATAGTATTGAATTCAACAGTTTGGATAAAATTCTGATCTCACTAAAATCAGTGACTGGGGCCAGGATTTAACTGGCAACATGCTTCACTGGCTAAGATGCAAGATGTCTGCATTACTCTCATTCATTTCCTTGATAGTATTCAATGTACTCTATATACATACCCTCTGTTTTCTGGGGAGAAGGAGGAGGGAAGGGGAAGTGCTATGGTGCATCTAACAGAAGCAAATATAGTGTTATTTCCAAGATGGTTCTCTCTAACAGCTCAGTTATAGCTGTAAAAACCCCTCACTTGGAATTTTAAGTTTAACAATGTGGAGGAAAACTGCAGAATTTGCATAGCAAAAATTAAGTTAAAATTATGTTAACTTTTTAAAAATTTCTACATCCAAAATGTACCATAATTTCTTTCCATTGTAAGTCTTTAAAGTAAAAAGACCAGTTCAAGCATTTATGACTCCTCCAAACAAGTCATATTTGCTGTAATCACAAAGGCAAATCTTGAGGTATTTGTCCTAAAAAATACACGAATAATTACTTCTACTAAAGGTTGCAGAAGCACTATAGCCTATGGTTTTTAAGCACACAAACTAGTTCCCCCCAACCCCCCCAATATAAATGTTACAATATACAATATGGGACCCAGGATGACCTGTTGGAAATTCAAGTGACATAACACTTTGATGACAAAACAGTGTCCTCAACAACAACAGGGAGTTCCTATTGACTAAACACTGTTTGTAAAGGTATTAAAAACAGACAAAATAACTTTCTGTCAGGATAGTGTAATAGACCACTGTAAACTTTACCTCAGAATTAGAATTAGGAAGTTTCTTTGCTGCTCTATTTCTATGAATATCATGTAAGAGATTGAGGTTGTTTGACTACTGCGATTGAGACTATTTGAAATGAAAGCCTGGAGAAAGATCTTTGGATAAGTTCTATGCCAAGTTACTATGTTTAGATTTATACTTAACAGACAGAAGGAAGAAAACAGGTTCTAACTAGAATTCCCTATTTCCAACTGACAGAGTATCTAAGTTGGTTGAGTAATTGGATTCTTGACACTCAAAGAAACAGGTAACAATTTTTAGCTATAAAATTTTAATACAGAACTCTAGAAAATAATGTCTGGGACAAAAAAGGGAGTTTATTAAAAAATAAACTGCAGATCCCCCATTTCTCAAGTTAATCTATTTACTGGTATCCAGGATTTCATGGATTACTGCAACTGATGAAGTACTTTATCAAAAGGTAGATGCTGCAATCTTTTTCTAAGTGACTTGCTGCTTCAGTCATTTTTATTTTAGAGGACCTGGCTGTGTGAAACTTAAGATTTTCAAAAAATACTGTGAGAAACTCAATATAGTGCATGTAACTAGCATACTGTGATATATTAAGCAGAAAGCAAATGTCTTTGCCTTTCAGTGTGTCAAGGTCTGGAAGACAAGTTATAGATCTAGAATATGCCACTTCATACTGTAAACACTGTTAGAATATTCAGTTAGAAGATTAATGAAATAAAGCCACTTACCAGTCCCCAAAAATTATAGTGCGCTCTCTATATATAGCATTAACTACTCATATTCAATCAAAGCTGAATACAGTGGATGTCAGCATGACCCTATATTCATACCCTACAGACCATTGTAACAACCTTTGCACAAAATATACCTTGTAAGGTATCGTTTGAAAACTAATAACTTGCTGCTCATTAATATCATGGTGAAACATATGTAGCAACTATGTAAAGATATGAACATCAGCTGAAGTTAGGTCTGAAATGTGTTTACCAGATCAGTAAACTAGTTTCTCAAAGACAAAGGACAAGCTGATGCCTCTAGCCAAGTGTCATCAAAGTTGATGGACAATCGCCTATCATGAGGCCATTCTTTGGCAAGGAAGGGGAGCAGGTACAAACAAATCTGCATCTTAGCAAACAACAACCTGGAACCTCTTTCACCACCGTGCTCTTTGTCTCTGTCCTCACAGCAGGAATGAATTTTATCTAGGAATAACCCTCAAGAAAAGGTGTCATTAGAGGAGGTTTTGGACAAATTGATAAACTAAACAGTAATAAGTCACCAGGACCAGATGGTATTCACCCAAGAGTTCGGAAGGAACAAAAATGTGAAATTGCAGAAATACTAACTGTAGTCTGTAACCTATCATTTAAATCAGCTTCTGTACCAAATGATTGGAGGATAGCTAATGTGACACCAATTTTTAAAAAGGGCTCCAGAGGTGATCCTGGCAAGCCTGACTTGAGTACTGGGAAAACTGATTGAAACTATAGTAAAAAACGAAATTGTCAGACATATAGAGAAACATAATTTGTTGGGGAAGAGTCAACATGTTTTTTAGAAAGGGAAATCATGCCTCACCAATCTATTAGAATTCTTTGAGGGGGGACAACAAACATGTGGACAAGGGGGAGCCAGTGGATATAGATTTTCAGAAAGCCTTTGACAGGGTCCATCACCAAAGACTCTTAAGCAAAGTAAGCTGTCATGGGATAAGAGGGAAGGTTCTCTCATGGATTGGTAACTGGTTAAAAGATAGGAAACAAAGGGTTGGAATAAATGGTCAGTTTTCAGAATGGAGAGAGGTAAATAGTGGTGTCCCCCAGGGGTCCTATTCAACATATTCATACATGATCTGGAAAAAGGGATAAACAGTGAGGTGGCAAAATCTGCAGATAGTAAAGTCCAAGGCAGACTGCAAAGAGCTACAAAAGGATCTCTCAAAACTCAGTGACTGGGCAACAAAATGGGCAGATGAAATTCAATGTTGATAAATGCAAAGTAATGCATATTGCAAGACATAATCCCAACTAAACATATAAAATGATGGGGTCTAAATTAGCTGTTACCACTCAAGAAAGACATCTTGGAGTCACTGTGGATAGTTCTCTGAAAACAATCTCTCAATGTGCGGTGGCAGTCAAAAAAGCTAACACAATGCTGGGAATCATTCAGAAAGGGATAGATAATAAGACAGAAAATATCATATTGCCTCTATATAAATCCATGGTACGCCCACATCTTGAATATTGTGAGGAGATGTGGTCACCCCATTGAGGCGATTAATAAGACTGGGACTTTTCAGCTTGGAAAAAAGAGACGACTAAGGTGGGGATATGGTTGAGGTTTATAAAATCATGACTGGTGTGGAGAAAGTAAATAAGGAAGTGTTATTTACTCCTTTTCATAACACAAGAACTAGGGGTCATCACATGAAATTAATAGGCAGCAGGAACAAAAGGAAGTATTTTTTTCACACAACACACAGTCAGGCTGTGGAACTCTGCCAGAGGATGTTGTGAAGACCAAGACTATAACAGGGTTCAAGAACTAGATAAATTCATGGAAGATAGGTCCATCAATAGCTATTAGCCAGGATGGGCAGGGATGGTGGCCCTAGCTTCTGTTTGCCAGAAGCTGGGAATGGGAGATAGGGGATGGATCATTTGATAATTACCTGTTCTGTTCATTCCCTCTGGGGCACTGGCATTGGTCACTGTCGGAAGCCAGGATACTGGGCTAGATAGACCTTTGGTTTGACCCAGTATGGCTGTTCTTATGTTCTAAATACATATCAAAGCGTGATAACTATAAAAAGGAGGGGCAAAAACACCCTAAGTTATCTCTACCTAGCCATCTCTCTCTCTTTCAAAAGAAACAGCCCTTGGACTTCAGGAGCAGATCGTGGCCTGACAATTTTGTCAACAGTTACTGGAAACGTGGTAAGGAATTTCACCTTGAACCAAGTATAGTTTGTTAAGTTAGAGTACGAGGAAGCATTTTATCTTCATTTCTCTTGTAACCATTCCTGACTTTACTACCGTAGACTTGTACTCACTTAAAACCTATCAATTTATTATATTCTTTAATCAAAACAAATCCAGTGTTGTGAACTGTGTGGGTTACTCCATTTAAAAAAGGATTCTGCGTGGACTCCTCCGGACGGTCGAAACAACAGACTGGATTTCTACATAGATTGCTTCCGTCGACGTGCAAAGGCTGAAATTGTGGAAAAGCAACATCACTTGCCACATAACCTCAGCCATGCTGAACACAACGCCATCTACAGCCTCAGAAAAAACCCTGACATCATAATCAAAAAGGCTGACAAAGGAGGTGCTGTCGTCATCATGAATAAATTGGAATATGACCAAGAGGCTGCTAGACAGCTCTCTAACACCACATTCTACAGGCCATTATCCTCTGATCCCACTGAGGATTACCTAAAGAAACTACACCATCTGCTAAAAAAACTCCCTGACAAAGCACAGGAACAAATCTGTACAGACACATGCCTAGAACCCTGACCAGGGGTATTCTATTTGCTACCCAAGATCCATAAACCTGGATATCCTGGACGCCCCATCATCTCAGGCATTGGCACCCTAACATCAGGCTTGTCTGGTTATGTAGACTCTCTCCTCAGACCCTACACTACCAGCACTCCCGGCTATCTTCAAGACACCACTGACTTCCTGAGGAAACTACAATCCATCGGTGATCTTCCAGAAAACACCATCCTGGCCACTATGGACGTAGAAGCCCTCTACACCAATATTCCACACAAAGATGGACTACAAGCTATCAGGAACAGGATCCCTGATAATGTCACAGCTAACCTGGTGGCTGAACTTCGTGATTTTGTCCTCACCCACAACTATTTCACATTTGGGGACAATATATACCTTCAAGTCAGCGGCACCCGCATGGCCCCACAATATGCCAACATTTTTATGGCTGACTTAGAACAACGCTTCCTTAGCTCTCGTCCCCTAACGCCCCTACTCTACTTGCGCTACATTGATGACATCTTCATCATCTGGACCCATGGAAAAGAAGCCCTTGAGGAATTTCACCATGATTTCAATAATTTCCATCCCACCATCAACCTCAGCCTAGATCAATCCACACAAGCGGTCCATTTCCTGGACACTACTGTGCTAATAAGCGATGGTCACATAAATACCGCCCTATACCGGAAACCTACTGACCGCTACACTTACCTACATGCCTCCAGCTTCCATCCAGGACACACCACACGATCCATTGTCTACAGCCAAGCTCTAAGATATAACCGCATTTGCTCCAATCCCTCGGATAGAGACAAGCACCTACAAGATCTCTATCAAGCATTCTTAAAACTACAATACCCACCTGCTGAAGTGAAAAAACAGATTGACAGAGCCAGACGAGTACCCAGAAGTCACCTCCTACAAGACAGGCCCAACAAAGAAAATAACAGAACACCACTAGCTGTCACCTTCAGCCCCCAACTAAAACCTCTCCAGCGCATCATCAGAGATCTACAACCTATCCTGAAAGATGATCCTTTACTCTCACAGATCTTGGGAGACAGACCTGTCCTCGCTTACAGACAACCCCCCAACCTAAAGCAAATACTCACCAGCAACCACACATCACTGAACAAAACCACTAACCCAGGAACCTATCCTTGTAACAAACCCCAATGCCAACTCTGTCCACATATCTATTCAAGTGACATCATCATAGGACCTAATCACATCAGCCATACCATCAGGGGCTCGTTCACCTGCACATCTACCAATGTGATATATGCCATCATGTGCCAGCAATGCCCCTCTGCCATGTACATTGGCCAAACCGGACAGTCTCTACGCAAAAGAATTAATGGACACAAATCTGACATCAGGAATCAAAATACTCAAAAACCAGTGGGAGAACACTTTAACCTGTCTGGTCATTCTGTGACAGACCTGCGGGTGGCTATATTACAACAGAAAAACTTCAAAAACAGACTCCAACGAGAGACTGCTGAGCTAGAATTGATATGCAAACTAGACACAATCAACTCCGGTTTGAATAAGGACTGGGAATAGTTGAGCCGTTACAAACATTGACTCTATCTCCCCTTGTAAGTACTCTCACACTTATTATCAAACTGTCTGTACTGGGCTAGCTTGATTATCACTTCAAAAGTTTTTTTTCTCTTAATTAATTGGCCTCTCAGAGTTGGTAAGACAACTCCCACCTGTTTATGCTCTCTGTATGTGTGTATATATATCTCCTCAATATATGTTCCATGCTATATGCATCCGAAGAAGTGGGCTGTAGTCCACGAAAGCTTATGCTCTAATAAATTTGTTAGTCTCTAAGGTGCCACAAGTACTCCGTTCTTCTTTTTGCGGATACAGACTAACACGGCTGCTACTCTGAAACTGTTGTATATTGATCCCCTTAGAGAAGCAACAGACCTAACATATCTGAAGTGTTCAGGAAAAGGCTAGACAGTTCAGAAAACACATTTTGGGGAAAAATCCAGGACAGGGAGTGTGTAGCATGTGGTAACCAAGATGGTAGAAGCCAGAATGTGACTGATATATGGCTGGCAGGCTGCAGCTATTCACAGATACCCAGGGTGTTATCCACAGGCTGGAAGGCTGTTTGTGAGCTGTCCAGGTGGGAGCTACAGCAGCAAAGCACTGTGAGGCACCCAAGTTCACAGGGCAGGGATAACAGCCCCTTCTTGGTCTGGATTGCACCCCAGAATATCATAGTCAGTACTTAGATAGGGCTAAACAATTTATGCCCAAAACTTTTGGTAATTTTGCTGGTGCAAGCTTGCAGAAGCATCTCAAACTAAAAAAATACATAACATTTAGTTTTTTTAATATAACATTGTATATTTTGAACAATTATAGTAAAGCTAAAAGGAAACAGGAACATGCCTAAGATTATAGCTTCCTCCATTGGAGTCAGAAACAGGAAGAAAAGATTTAAGGATGATATTTAGTTATGATAAAAGTTTATGCAAAGCTTGCACTATAGCTAACACTGACAGTAGAGACAGGACCAGAGGAATGCAGGGAGTTAAGCGTATTTGGTTTTGGAGTATAGATCACACCATAAATACAATAGTCAGATGCTCTGTGACAAATACTGTATATATATATATATATCACTTATTCGATGAAGGAAAAATTATCCACAAAGGCAAAAGAATGCTATTTGCATTTGTTTGAGGTAGAATATGGTTTTTAAATTATTACTTAGCATTTAAAAGTTTAAATGAAACTCTTAATTTTTTTAAATTAAATTATTCAAGATATGTCACAGATCCAGAAAACTTCATACCAAGACCACTCATGTCTGCTGTGAAATTTTAAGATAATAGAAGCTATTAGAAAATAAATGTACAGTATTCTGAGCATCTCTCTACAAGGATTAACTGCTAACCAAGATGGAATCCCGAAAACATTTCTGTAACATGCATACTTATTTTCAACATATCAGATTAGATATGCCATATCCTAAAATACTTTACATAATTAAAAACAAACAAACACACCCTTGTCTTATCCTCTAGCCATTCCCTAACTCTCAACTACCTACAGGGTCAAAGTCAATGGAGTTATACCACTGGTGAATTAGGCTTACAATTTTTGGTTTGTTCACTGTTTCAACAGCTCTCTACATCTGGCCAGTATAATAGAGAAGTCACTCCAATGTTATAAAAGGGAGGGTGGTATAAACAAATGAACATAATACAGATTCTGTTTATCTTGGAAATCCTTGTCTATCTATCTTTAGGATAATCTGTGCTGATTCTTTATAGGGAATTATCTACAATCCTGAAAATAAAATTAACCAATGATTTAAGCAAGAAGTGACATTTTGAATACCCTCTTCTGAATATTAGTAATGGCAGCTTCAGTCTCCAGATCAAAAGATCAACATCCCAAATTTAAAAAAAAGAATTCTAACTGTATTTGTTCAGGTTAGAGAACCTCAGTAATTAAAGTTTTGCACATACTCTTGATCAGCAACTGAATTGCTCACAGTAGGTGTGTAATCAGGTTTTGATTTTACAGCTGCATGTTATAAACAAAACAGTAAAATATCAGCTTTCATATGCTGCAAAGGGGAAACCTTGACATGACAGGCCCTTATTACATCTTTTATCACTAGAATCTGGTCCATCTCAGTCACTAAAATCCCCAAATGAAACATAATAATCAACTCTGTTGCAAAAAATTTGGTCCAATAGGTACAAAAGGGGACCAAACAAACTTTTGCAAAAAAATAACAATTACTTAAGAAGAGTTATTGACCACCTACATTATATCTATTAAAAAAGCACAGTGCACACATGTGAATATATATAAAAAATTAAGTTCTCTATTGGGAAATGAAGTCCAACAGAGAACACTAAATAATGACCAGATGTCACTACAAAACAAAATATGGTGTATACATAAAAATATTAGCACAAACCAGAACAGTTTAGATTGTGGTGTCATTCTTGTTTCTACTTTGGAACATAAAGTAAAATCCTCGTTTGTGTAGTGGACTAATTGTATATTGATGACTTCATATTATGTTATACAAACAGACCTTTTGCTGCAATACAAAAAAAAAATGTTTAGGGATTAATTAGGAGAGCAAACTACTACTGGTTTGCTATGTACACTAAATGAATTATTTTATTGTGTTTTTGTACTGAAGCACTTTTAACACAATCTTTACCATATTGCTCATTATGCGCCACAAGCATTCTGTAACATACAAGACTGCTGTTTTGCTCTTACAGGTTTTGTAGGATTTAAGATGAGTGATTTAGCTTTAGCTATAATGACAACTAATGCCTTCCATTTAGATAATACCCCATTTACAAAGCAATCCTTTACAAATCACTTAACCAGACCATATTTTTTATATACCACGTAACATATTGTAGGTCTTAAACAACAAAGAATCTTCAGAGACTAAATTTTCATGCCACAACTTAAAATAAGCGATCCTAAAATAGGAGTTTATCTGCAATACAGTGCTAATTCTTGGGACCGAAGGGAAAAGTGTATTTTGAGGATTAAATAAAATTTTGCTTTCAGTTCCTCAAATAAGAGTAATTTGTGCTCATTAGGCTTCATTTGTACATACTGCTAGCTAAAGGATAGCCGACATTTTCCACTACATTAGTGCTCCTTTAAAAAGAGTGTCATATTTAATGTAAGCTACTATGCAGGTATTATGATGTATTTTAAACAAAATTTTCAGAAAAAGTAACCAGAAAAATAGTCTATGAATTCTGACTCAAAATGTGAGACACATAGTATAAAGCACTGAACTATGTACCAACTTTGTTACGCTAGCGAACTGGAAGGAAGAGCTCCTTCAGTACACTGACCACACATTTCTTTATCATTATTCACCAAGCAAAGGCTAAATGTGGCTCAAACACATAGGTAGTAGATGTGGGCTAAATACAAATACCTCCGAAATATTGTATAAGGCATCTATTGAAATGTAAGATGTGAAAAAAATTGAATATTTATGTCTTTATTAATTTGTGATTTTAGTCATTTTATTACTGAAGGAAAAAATAAACCAATAAATAAGTATTTTAAGACATGCTATAAGAAATGAATCTTAATTATCTAGTAAACTCTTCTGCTTTCACTGGGTTTTTTCTTCAAATTTCTTTATTTGGAGTTAGCAGCTATAGCACAGAGTAACATACATATGTTTTTGTGCCATGATGGATTTTAATACTGATTGTGAGAAGTCCAGGATGTTAAAAGAGATCAGATGCTGGTAGATTATGGATGTTGCCACATTTCAAATGATTTTGCCTAAGAACAGAAGACTGGAAACATGGTGACAATTTTTAAGACAGTTGGCATCCAGTGTCTCTTTCCTGAGAACTAGCCAGACTGTCACAATATGGCAACGCTCCAACAAGTAAAAACTCATCTGATCACTTCAGAAAAGCTACGGAGTCCCAGTGATGGTCAGTATGCTGGATTTGGGGCAGTGAGGATCAAACCCTTTGTTTTTGAAGATGGAAATGTTTACTTTTGCTAGAAGAATCTTATTTGAGTATGAAGAGTGGTGGACAGATAAATTACCATGGTGAAATTAAGGAAAATTAAATGGACACTGTTCCAGGGGGTTATAACAGTTAACTAATCTCTTGAAGTGGGGATCTGTAGAGGCAATTATTGGAGAAAAGAAAATGATTCACCTGTAACTGTAGTTCTCACAGTATATTTCCCCTTTGCAGTTCCATGGTCATCCTAGCCTCCCTCCCCAATTCTTTGGGGTCCTTCACCGGTATTTCAAACAACAACAAAAATTGGGTCTGCAGCCTTTTGTATAGCCTTTCACTGGAAGTTTGTATCCAGCAGCGGTTATGAGCATGAACCACATAGTCACTGTTTTCTAGGTGGTTCCAGAGCTGCAGCACAGATAAATCACCATTTTCAAGAGGGAGCCTCTGCAGAAGCATTTTATAGTGATCGTCACTGAAACATTAATATTTACCCACAGGTACCACAAAATTGTATCTGAGACAATTCAGTAGTTCCCTACATTTATACCACTGCACTCGAACTGCAGTTATAAAGTAGCCTCTCTCTTGATAGACGTGTTTCCAAGATACTATACACAAAGAAAGTTCATATAGATAGCAATTACAGTTGTCTCTTCTATCTAAATATTTGTGGAACAAAACTTAGGTCTGATTAAGTTGTTTTATTGCAAATGCAATAATAATAAAATTGCTCTATTTTTTAAAACTGAATTTGGGTTGATTGATTTTGTTTCAGTAACTCTAAGTTGCCAAATGCCCTGAAATAACTTTAAAAAAAAAGAGAATGAAGTAATTTAATGCATTTTCTTTAATTGTGGAGAAAAGGAACAAGGCATTATGAGGAAAGAAGAGGGTACAAGGGAAGATCAAGGTATTGGAGAATTTATGCAAACTGAGAATGGCTGTAGAGCAAGAGGCAATTCTTATGCTAACTAACTGAACCCAACTTTAGTGCTGCACAACTGACTGTGCAATGTAACTTCTGGTAGCACCCTTAGGTGCTGGGTAAAACACACAAGCAAATTCCATACATACTGCCAGCAGTTCAGAGTTTTTGCAGCAGTAAGAACCCCATCAAGTATGAACAAACAGCTGAAACTGGGAATAAATGAAGTCTCTGAGTTTCCATTATCTTACATTAACATAGCGTGAGTGCTGCAGTGTGAACAATGGAAGTCTCATTCACTGATAATCAGCTAGCACCCAGGCATTGGGATTGCTTAGGCAACAGGAAATAGTAAGATACTGGGTGGTTGTAGGGGGTATTTGGATAAATCAAGAAAAAAGGAATGCTTTGGAAGCAGGATACTCATTCATTTGCACAAGACATAGTAGCTTTTGTTCCCACAGAATAATTTACGTCAATATCTGATAAACATTTCACAATTTCTTCCACAACACTGCACAGTAAGAAAAAAAGTTACTCTGGATTAAGGAAAAGTCTCTCTGCAAGAATGTAAAAGGTTCAGAATGTGCTTTTAATCACCCGCTTCACACTTTTTACATGCATGTGGCTCTTGCCTCCATTATAAAGGACTCATCTACACACAAATTGCAGAGAAAGAGCTGGTCGGAAAAATTTTGAAAAAACAATTTTTCATCAGAATTTTCCAATTTATCAAAATTTAATTTTTTTTGAAGAATCAGTTTACTTTTGACAAATTACTTCTGGAAACCTGCCTGTCTTCCTGCCAGGTTGTGCCAGAGGCCTTGGAACTTGACAGCCAGTACTCGGAGAGGTTCGAGTCTCCCTGACAGTCCACCAGGTTAGCTGCCATGGAGCTGCAGACTGAAATTGACATAATTCTTAATTCATAATTCTTGTCAGTCTTCTGCCCCCTACTGAAGAGCAGTCATGAATTATGTCAATTTCAGACCACAGCTGCTAGGGCTTCCAGGGTTCCTGGCTCAGTTACAGCCCAGCTGGTAGGCAGCTGAGGATTCTGGTGAGCAAATTTTGTTTTGGAAATACCACATTTCACTGTTTCAGGGGGAAAAAAAAAAAGAGTGGGTTTTTAAGTCCTGTGAAAATTTTTGAGTTATTGTTTTTTTGTCCTGAATCTGGATGAAAAATGTTTCTGAAAACTTAAAAAAAATGCAGAACTAAAATGTGGTTTCTCAGCCATCTCTGTGTAACTTAAATTGATTTAAACAATTAAACTTTTCTTTATACAGTCTCATATCAGATCGTATCAGTTTAGCATGTCCTTGTAGCAGTACACTGTAGCAGACTTACATTATGACATTTCAATGATGACATTAATTCTTATATTCTATTATCCACAGGCTCTATTTCTATATATATTTAAACTTAAACTATTCTACAAAGACTTGCCTACATAATTGAGGTCGAGCAATAGTAATTTTTGTATACACTCACATATAAATATACACTATTTGTAGGGTTTGTCTAAATGAGAAAGTTGCACTGGCGTAACCTAAATGTACAATCCCCTGTGGGGAGCTCATTTTGATTTAAGAGTGCCTTTAGTATAGCTGAAGTAGAATAGCAATAGGTATAAGTTAAACAAACATATGAATCTTAAACCAAAACAAGCCACATCTACAGTAGAAACTTTTGCTGGCATTAGAATGTTGATTGGGGTGAGGGGTTGTGACATTTCAAGGCTGGCAAAAGCCCTAGTGTAGAAATGACTATTTGGCACAAAAAATGCATATTTTATATAGCTTATTTTGCTTGCTGAACCAGTGTTAACTATACAATCAAAAGCACATTTTTGCTGGAATAAGCGGTGTCTGAGCATCAGGAGGATTTTGCTAGTATATATACTTGCAAAACTTTTAAGTGTAGATTAGCCCTAGAAGTATCGGCACTGGCTGTTTCTTCACTAGGAATAAAGGTGTGTTCTTAAATAGAGTTATCTAACTTAAGGTAAAATCCTAGAAGAAGACAAGGTAGTCTGTAGTTTTCACATGAGCTAGCAACCTGGTAACTTGTGTGAAAACTACAAACTGATTTGACATCACTAAGATTTTACCTTCAGTTAACCTGCCTTTTTCCCTAGAGATGACAAGGCCACGAGAGTTTGCACTGGTTTAAAACCCATTTAATTTAAACCAGTAGAACTTTTGCATGCGGACAAATTCCTAATTTTAAAAATGCTGATGGTTTAGAGTCTGCATTTACATTTCAAGAAATTAGAAAGAAAATTAATTTTGCTCTCCTGGGTTCTGTTCTGCTTATACATAGTTGCAGGGATCTACAGCTAGAAGGATGGGACTAAACTGATCAACCCATATTTATATTGCTGTGAAATCAAGAAATATTTGCTCGTGTACAAGGGTACAAATGCACTCAAACATTAAAGTTGTGTGCATTTGTTTTTAAGTAAAAATAGTAAATTTATATTCAAATTATATTCAACATTCTGGCTTCTGTCAAGCTGAAAGGATGAAATTTAGACGTGCAGCACTTAGGCACCCCATTTTAAAAACCATAAACACTTGTACATTTTACATTATATAGTATAGTACAAACATTAATTTTTCCTTGTACCAACTCAGATGGTGCAGGTGTTATTTTTGTTTCATTTATTTAGCATTTCATAATTATGACTAACTCAATCAAAAGAAAAATATTTTAAAAAATGTTCACAGCATTCTGTCTAGAAAAACCAGCGCTCAAAAATACTAAGAAACTCATGTGAAAATTATAAACTGCCTTTACCCAAATCTCAATCCTACATTATTCATTAAATGTGACAAATATTGTCCAGACTGGCAAAAATAACAGTTATTAAATAAGTCCGTTGCTGCAAAATTCTAATAAAGTATCTGTTGGATCAATATGTTATCCACATTCACAGATTTTAAGGTCAAAAGAGAACACTGTGATCATCTAGTCTAACCTTCTACATAGCACAGGCCATAGAACTTCCCTGAATTAATTCCTGCTTGAACTAGCTCCTTGTCTACACTACACAATTAAGTCGATCTATGTTAGGTTGACATATAACCATCACAGTAATTACTGCGGTTTTTCATGTCCATACTACGCGCCTTCTGCCAGTTGTGCGCATCCTCACGGGGAGCATTTGCACCAACTTGAGCGGGGCACTGACAGCCTGGGCTGTTGGCTACATGTGGAGCTGACAGGTGATATAAGTAACACACTGTGTACACAGATGCTGTGTTGACCTAGCTACAGTGACCTAAGCGCTATGCCTCTCGTGGAGGTGAAGTTATTAGGTCAGTATAGTGGGGGACTTGCATCGATGGGAGCAATGCTGTAGCGTAGACACTTATAGAGTTAGGTCGATGTAAGCTGCCTTACATCGAGCTAACACTGTAGTGTAGACCTGGCCTAGAATGTATCTTTGACAGAGCTATCTTCCTTTTTTTAATCCAAGAACCAGGGAAAATTTTGTATCAACATAGTAAAAAGTAAACAATGTGTTTAATTAACCTAAAGTTGATATGAAACAAAAAAGAAGAAGAAAATCAAAGAGCAGTAAGACTACATTAAGCAGGAGCAATTTTATACTTCTAGAATGAGTAATTTTTAAAGTATCAGAGGGGTAGCCGTGTTGGTCTGAATCTGTAAAAAGCAACAGAGGGTCCTGTGGCACCTTTAAGACTAACGGAAGTATTGGAGCATAAGCTTTCGTGGGTGAATGCCCACTTCAGACGCTTATGCTCCAATACTTCTGTTAGTCTTAAAGGTGCCACAGGACCCTCTGTTAATTTTTAAAGTATCTGGAAATGTGTGTGCGTGTATATATATATTATAATTTGTTACAACTATTATTCCTACTTCTTTCCGAGAAACCATATCACCTACTCTCTATCATGAAAGAATATAAATGTTACAATTATCCTAGCAGCTGAACAAGGATTAAATACTGAACCTTTATTATTAGGTATTCTAATTTTTTCATATCTGGACCAAGCCCTTGGAAAACAAGTAAAGATACCAAACCAAACCACAGCACAAAAACAAAAAAAGCAAAACAAACAAAGAAAGCAAAAAATTAGCTGGCTCCTCCTTCCCTGTCAGATATCAAATGCCCAAAATTTTACAGTTTGCCACACTGAGTGCTTCAGAAACTAGCAGCTTTGCACCTAAGGTCCTCCAGAGTAAGGTTACCTTTTGTAGATCTAAGGAGGTCCATGTGCCTGGCAGAGGAATGGGTATATAGCAGAGAGGGGAGGATGCATGCATCGAAGAGAGCCCAACTCCTGCATGTCTTAGGAACTCAACATAGAAAATCCTTTATACACTTACAACCACAATTCATCTGGAGGTAGAGAGAAGAGCAGGTCTCTCCCGGACTCCCTGTACACCTCTTACAGTGTGCAAGACTATGGACATCTTTGATTAGACCTAAATTATGTGGCAATGTGCTTCCTAAGTCAGGGCATCTTGCTTATATCATAACATGTATCCAGAAATAGCTACTACATGTGACATAATCATCACAGTTCCTGTCCACACTACCGAAGTAGTTATACTACTATACGTAAGAGTTCACGTACAATGTACTTCTCACCCAAAGCAAGATTTCCTCAGGTTTACATTTTCATATTACTACATAGTATCAGTTTCTGTCAAAGAGCACACATACAAATCTGAAAGAAAACCAATAATCCATCACTCAGAAGGATCCATTCATTTTTACTGGAAATTGATTTTAAAATAAATAAAAAAGCATAATACATGAATTTAATTTTGAAAATAACCTGAATTCTGACATAGTATTGATGCTGTTTTGAACTAAAATATTTTAAATTAATTTTTGTTCATACATCATCTAACAGATTAAATGAAGCATATGCTTACCTGATTTGAGTATCTCATGCTAACATTCCGCTGATCTTGTGGAGGTATGTAACGCCCTATTGGGTCAATGTCTTTGGGATTTACTAATCCATCAACTGAAAGTAAATCACAATTGAAACATTATTAAAGAGTCTGAGCACTTTCAAGGTAACATGTATTCTATTACCAGTATTATGTAATCCATTAGTATTACTTTCATTAATGTAGACACATAGCATAGAAATAATAGCTTCAGGTCCTATTTTGAAAGGACCACTACAGTCTCTAAAGACAGGCAATCAACTCCCAAACTCTTTCCTCATGCAGACTGATAAAATGTTGCCTTAAATCCCTTCTCAATAACAAAATCTCTTCCCATGTCTTAATTTCCCCAAAGCATCCTACAGCTGCATTTGTTCCTGGATTGGTGCTCATGTTTGAGATAAGTGACAAGCCATAATGTGCCAATACTGTGAGGAGCTCCTAGTACAATTAAAGTTGTGACCAAAACAGCAAACATCCACCAAAGCAGGTATAAAAGCCCAACAGCCATACATAGCTTGTTCAGCCATCATAGCATACCCATTGTAACAAGGAAATCATCAGGCGCTAATGGATGCTGCAAGAGAAGGTGAATTTCCCCTATAAACACTCAACTCTGCCAGCTTGGCACTGAAAGAAAAATTCGCTTCTGATCCCAAAACTGACAGTCACCCATAGCCCTAAGCATGATGGAAAGCCTGCAAAAAACCCACACAAACACCCCTCTCCCCCAACTGTGCTAACTAAATAACAATGTTTAACAATATAGGTGTATACAACTGATACCAAACACCAACCTGAATGTCAATAAAAAGGAAAGGAGGGAGAGGGTGCAGGGTCATTTTATTAATGGCGAGTGGGGATTATGCTATCACTCTTTGGAGCTGAACCTTTTATTATGTCATGGGGAAGGGAGGAAATCAACAAGTCAGTGGGATTCAAAATGATGAGTAGAGTAGTTGAAGAAATGGATTAAGTTTTCAGGTAAGAGTATTTGTACAGAAAAATATTTGCATTCATACAATATCATGTTACTTATCTGACCAATCAGTGATGATTCATACTGAAACTTGCATATAATTATTAGTGATCAACTGATGGAGTTAAAATAGTTTTGAAAACGTGTGTCAAATAATTTTTTCTCTGCCCCTCCCGCCGGCATTTGCACATGCTTTCCTGACCTCCGTCACTTCTGGCGGGAGGTTGTGTTTCCGGGTTAGCGTGTCCATACCGCTACCTGGTGTCCGCGGAGTCTGAGTGGCCGCAGAAGCAGCCCCGCCGGCGGGGACAGAAGAGGGACCCGGCCCCACAGGAGTTGCAGTGCCCGCAAGGCCTGTAAGTGGGGAAGGGTCCTGGGTCCCAGCTGTGCCATGCGCCCACCCGCCCCAAGCACGGCTGGCCCCACTCCCGTAGCATATACCTAAGGAAGATTTGTCTCAGTGTAGACAGCTTCACATTTAAAATGAAATTATAAATGCTTCTTACAGCTTAGCTGAACAAGTGCTACAAATTCCTTAACTATCTACTTTAACTAATTAGAGTACTCCATTTTCTTTCTGTAGAATAAATGCATGTTTCTTCCTATAAAAGACTCTATAATGGAAAATAATATATGCAGAGGGTATGATGATTATGAATGGCATCTTCTGGAGCTGCCATATCACAAGGGAGGTTTAACAGTATTTAGTTATAATTTTGTCCTTTTAGAACCACAGACACAGGATCACTTTGTGATAGCTGCTCATTGCTCTGCTTCAAAGCTAAAACAAAATCTATGATGGTATTAAATGATGGAACTCTAGACAGGAGCTCAAAACTATTCCATAATTTATCTGTGTGCTTTACATTCACTGGTGTCTGGGTCTTAAATATGTTCTTTTTGCAAGCTTCCTTGAAAAAAATGGGTTTATTTGATTTAAGTGTGACTGTAAATGCAACCGTGTGTTAATTAGATATGATGGGTTTTATGCTTAGCTGTGGCTGGTATTAAGGTCATTTTTATTTTTACATTTTGAGTATTATTTTCTTTTCAGTTCCTAGATCATTTTAATGCAAGACAAATATTCTCAGTTAGGTAGTCGAAGTGACTGGCTAAAACAAAACACACATGCTTGTGCGCGCACACACACATCCTTTCCCAGTGGTCAAACAGAATCACTGTTTCACTAAATACATACGTATCATATCAACATATGAGACACATCAACAATGAGACACATACACCGTAACATAGTTAAATAGGGAGCCGCAACTTTATTAACCAACAGGGAACCACTCCCCAAACTACCTGGGTAAGACTGTTCCAGTGCAGATTTCAGTTGGTCACCAACGGCCCCAGGATCTACAGACTTGAGGGCAGGTATGAGGGTTGTGTCCACTCTACACCTTCAGTCCTGCCCAGTGACCATGGCTAGAAATCAGAATCCCAACCCTTTCTTCTCCTCCAACAAAGGAAGGAGAGATGAGATGAGGGGAGCCACGCAGTGCATGATGCGTGGTGGTACGACGCAATGTCGTGCTCAGAGCCCATGCCCAGGCAGCCCATTGGCCTATAAGGACGTTAGATGGGATTCTTTAACCTAACAATCTCGGTGGAACCCACCAAAGTTGTCACAAGTGTAATTTAAACCCCAAAACGAGACCTTCGGGCTGCCAGATGGAAGGTGGAAAAACCCACATAGCAGTTTACCAGTTTTGCCACACAAGGGGAATCCCTTCCAGACCCCAAACAAAATGTGATGATGAGTCCAGCTTCTGGTATCACAAGAGGTCTGGCCCCTTAGACAAGGGAGCAGAGTTTGAAATGGCTTTTTGCAGCAGCAAGAGCAAGCAGCAGTAGCAACTTGCATCCCCCAGAAGATGAGAACTGATCAGGCAGCTCAACATGATCCCCTCTGTCCAATGGCAGCAGGAGCAGATGAGGCCGGCTCCCAGATGCCATATGAGAGGGCATCCCACTGGACAGGGAAAGGTGGGGAGGTGGAAACGAGAGAGAGAAGCAGGACCCTCTCCCAGACGCACACAGTGTGGCCATCAGAAAGGGAGAAGATGATATGGGGGAAGGGCATGTATAATACTGCCCCACTGGCTCTTGAATGAGATCTCCCTGGAGGGCGAGGGTGTCCCCATTGCTCCCAGATCCCTCAAAGACACCCCCCAGCTAATGAGGTGAGCATTGATTTCCATTTCCTGTTGACTACACTGTCCAGAAGCTCACCTGGCTATTGTTCGCTTTTAGATTTTCAAATCTTTGTTCATAAATCCATACTCAGTAGTAATCAGCAGTGTAATAACATCAGTTGGTTAGTGCATAGTTTAGCTGTTTCTAAGAATCATTAATCTAACTTCATAACCAAATCTAAAATCCACAGTTTAGGACAGACTCTTCCTCTTGTTTCTCAGTTGAGCAGAGGCTTGGGAGCATAGCAGAAGTTATCAGCCCCTGATTAGGGGGAAAATGGTTCATGCTCTGTTCATTCTTGCTTTAGAAAACGTTGTGTACTGCTCTCCCCCACCAGAAAATTTGGCTCCTTCCACTTTTACTAAGGAAAGCTAAACAGCAAATTGGCTGTTGGAAGTGCTGGTGAGGAGGAGGTATGAGAACAGATATCTCCCACAAACAAAAATTACTGAGAAAAAGACACACAAGTGCACACACTAGAGCAGGGGTCGGCAACCTTTCAGAAGTGGTGTGCCGAGTCTTCATTTATTCACTCGAATTTAAGGTTTCACGTGCCAGTAATACATTTTAATGTTTTTTAGAAGGTCTCTGTCTATTTTATATAACTAAACTATTGTCGTATGTAAAGTAAACAAGGTTTTCAAAATGTTTAAGAAGCTTCATTTAAAATTAAATTAAAATACTGATCTTACGTCGCCGGCCCACCCAGTCCGCTGCCAGCCTGGGGTTCCATTCACCTAGGCCAGCAGCAGGCTGAGTGCGGCCGGCAGCCGGGACCCCGGCTGGCAAGGGGCCGGCTGCCAGTCTGGGGTTTGGCCCTGCCCACATAGAGTGGGTACCTAACTTCTCCCTGGTTCGAGCCCATTCTTTTCCTCTCTCTCTCTGTACTGACCTGAGGGTGGGAGTGCACTGAGTACAAGGCTGGGGTGAAGGAGCAGGCTAGGGGTTGGGGTGTAGGGTCTGGCCAGGAGCTAGAATGAGGGAGGGGGCTCAGGATTGGGGCAGGAGGTTTGGGTGTGGAGTGCTTACCTGGGCAGCTCCCATTTGGTGCGAGGGGTGAAGGTGGCAATGTGTGGGGGGGTGCAGGAGCTCCCATTTGGTGCGAGGGGTGGAGCTGGGATGTATGGGGGTGCAGGAGTCAGGGCAGGGGGTTGGGGGTGTGTGAGGAGGGTGCAGGAGTCAGGACATGGGGTGTGAGGGGGTTGGGTATGTGTGGGGGGGCTGGGGTTGTGGGAGGTGCAGGGCTCAGGGCAGAGGATGTGTGTGTGTGGGGGTGCAAGAATCAAGGGTTTGGGGGGCATGTGGAGGGGTAGGGCGGGGAGCGGGGTGGGAGTTGGGACTCCTGGGCTCCGGGAAGGGGCTGGTATCTAATGCTCGTAGGAGGAGTACTGGGAGCGAGGACTCTGGATTCCTGGGTTTCCAGCTGGGCTCTAGTTGTTCAAGGGCGTCGCAGGCAGATGGAGACTAGGGCTCCGGACTCCTGGGTTCTGCCCTCAATGCCGAAGGGGAGCAGGGTCCAGTGACCTGAGGTGGGTAAAGAGGCACGACCCAGCTGTTCCCAGGGTCCAGCAGGCGGCGAGCCGTAGCCCCCGGGCTCGGGTTCAGGCTGTGGGACACGCTCTGCCCCAGTACAGAGCCGAGCTTATCCCGGCACTGGGGCTCCAAACCCGGGGCAGCCTGCCTGAGTCCTACAGATGGGTCATATTGTACACTCAAGTTATTCATGAACGAGCCAATAATTTGTACAGGATCTTGAAAAGCACTATGCAGTTTGACTACCAGGAAATTCAATAGCGGTCAAAAAAAGCAAACAGATCTGCTGGCTACATCAGCTAACACCAAAAACTTCAGCAGCAGTAGAAAATGACACTGATTTTGAAATGAAAATGCTCCTGTATACAGAAATCTAAAATGGGTTAAGATATGTATAAACAATCCAAGTACTAATAAAACTAACTGATTTATTAACGCATAGGATAAGAGAATATGTGGGCTCCACTACATGTACATTCATAATTGTAATGCTGAATAGAGTCACTTACAGTCATGCTCAAGCCATAAACTAAACTATTCTGAAACCAATGACCTTTTTGCTTGATGTTTTTGGAAAGCAAGAACCATACTGAAAGTGTTGCTCTATGATACTTGCAATTTAGCTTACATTTGTATTTAAACCAACCTATGACTGAAAGCACTTTTTAGACCCACATAAAGTCAAAATGATTTCTATATGAAGTCACTTATACATGAATGCACAATTGTTAGAGTTGAGCTGGAAGGACTTATTCCAATATCCAATAATCATCATTATATTTAAAACATCCACCTCAGTGTACATTCACCACCACAAATGCTTTGGGTCCATTGGGCTCCAAAGCAGAACCTCCTTTGCTGGTAACGTTATTTCTATTAATAAAAGCTGATTTTCCAAGCCCTATTAAATCCATCTGCCTCTTTACTTCATATGCTGAGGTTCTCAACCTGTGGCCTAAGGACCACTGGTGACCCACAAAGCAGGATAGGATACAAGCATCATGTGGAGAGGCACAGAACAGATGAGAGAGAGAAATGAAAAAAAAAAAAGATGATATTTTCCCAAAAAAGGACAACACTTGTAGTACTAAAACCAGATAAATGCATTGTATCTACTATCCTAAGTTATCAATTGCAATTGTCAGCAGGGCTTGAAAAATCTACTTACCTAATTGAGTAAACAATTTTACCCAGCAAGTGACATCACCTTGTGCAAAATTTAAACTTTTTTTTTCCCCAAGACCTTATAGTTGGAAAGATAACCCTCCAAATGTGAGCCTAGCTTAAACCCAAGATGAGCTCCTAAGGCTACAGACAGACAGCTCCAATGCCTCTACTGGTCAAAGCTTCCTTAAGTTGCAACAGAGCAAAATGTGAACAGAATTTTGTTAGTATTTACTGCTCTTTTTCAGATCTCTGTGGGCAGCAGTGACTGCAAAATCCAGCAAGTTTCATTCTGCTGCAAAGAAGTAGGACAAGGCAAAGAAAATATATTAGTAGTAGTGAATACAACTTGGGAAAAAGTTAAATAAGAAGAAAAGAGGAAAGACACCAATGATAACTTAGAAATGATTCAACATGATTATAGGACAGAAAAAGGAAAGTAACAACAGGAAGGGAAAGAAGGTAGAACAGAAGCAAGGGAATGTAGCAAGAAGAGCTGGTCAAACAGCACTTGGCAAATATTTCATTTGATTTATTTTACTAGTACTCATCAGCTACAGAGCCGATCAAATACTATTTAGCAAACCTATTAGATTAATACCATTAGAATTAATCAAATATATTCAATACCTACTTCTTCCAGCTATCTGACCAATCTTAGTAGGAAGCGGCATCTAAAACATTAAGTACAAGATTGACTGCTAATATTACAATTAAATATACTACACAATAAACTGTACACAACTCCTTTATTCACTTAATTTGCAGCAAACATGGCCTGGTGGGTAGAAAGGGGTGGTGGTGGTACAAGTATAGTCTCCCCCTGGCTAGCAGACTTATTGCTTCACTAAGAAGAGTCACATACATTTTTCAGCTCTTGTCAGAAGGATGTTACATACAGGATCATAATTGGTGAGCTGTGAAGAAATGTGTCCACAAGACCAACCCTCTATGAAGAGGTCTACTTTGTGAAAAAGCGCCATCTCTACTAATGCACAGCCTAATATTGAAAAGTGTTTGAAAGTTGATAGACCTTTATTCTTATGAATATCCCCCACTCTTTTTTCTTTATTCCCAAACTTTATTCTCTCGTGGGATCCTTGACTTTGTATTTCAGGTGATTTACCAGCAATGACAATTTTCTCAGTCTCAATGAAAATAACTAATTAGTTTAATCATTATGGAATTCTAAGTGGTGACCTAACTGTCTCAGCAGTTTGGAGGTTAGGCCAGTCATTGGCACAATAAACCTTAAATCTGGCATTTCCTTTGAAAAGGAGTTCTTGGTTCAGAATATAATTTTAATGTATTAGAGTGGAGTATGATATGTTATAATGCTGGTAGGGGTGTCAAAGCAAAAGTTAGTGGCTGAAAGACAGAAAAGTGTATTTGGGGATGGGGTGGAATCAGAGGAAAGCTTGAAACTTTAAAAGCTGACACGGTGTTTCACACATGAAGTAACATGGGAAAACACACACGTACACTGCCATTGTAGGCAGTCCCATCATACCATCCCCTCTATAAACTTATCAAGTTAAGTCTTGAAGCCAGTTAGATTTTTTGTCCCCACTACTGTCCTTGGAAGGTTGTTACGGAACTTAATGCCACATATTTATCAAAGCAGAGGTAGTGACTGATTTTTATATACATACACATACATACATACACACACACACACAATAACTATTCAGAGTCCATCCAAAACTTAAATCTGGATATGTATATTGGTTTAAAAAAAATGTTGACAAGAAATGTATGTTTTATTACTAGCAGTCAGACGTGTGATAAGCATGGTTTGAATCTAGTTTTATCCATTTCATCTTACCCAGGAGTTTTGCAATGATGTACAGTGCCTGTCCCCACAAGAAAAGCTTTCCATCACGTCCACTGTTGCTGGGAAATCGTTTCTGACTACCAGGATTTTTCTTTTCTAATTCAACAAAGTCAGCTGGCACATAATAATACTTGGGTACAACAGGATATCCTGTGGAATTTTAAAATAAATACATTAAGTAAATAAATAAAACTATCTACCTTATAAAACTGAAGTGAATTTAAAATGGAAAAAAATATACACGGTTTGAACTGAAAGGTTGCCAGCAGTGTGTTATCCTTCCAAGGCTGTGCTTTATTTATGCCTGAACATCATTTTTACATGATTTCTTTACTGAACAAAATGTACTGTTTCTTAATATTCTATTCAGGGCAAAGCAGAATGTCTATTTATTTATAGACAGCAAAAAACATGTATGTGTCTAGAAATGAGCAAAATACTCACAGATAATCAAAATTACTTGAAAATAAAGAAGCTTTTTGCATTTTTTTACAAATTCAAAATTGGACCAATTTTTGTGAAAAATATCATGAAGGTAAACAGATTCTTTTCAAGGAGAAGTAGCTTTATAATAAATCATGAGTAAATTCCAAGTTTTTGCATGTATTCAGTGCAAAGTTAGATATTTAATCAAAATCTTGCTTTAAGTAAAATTTAACTTGTATGAAATTGCATGAAACAAAATGGCACAATTATTATACTGGAGCACAGGAGGATAGCAAGTGGTGTACCCACAGAAGTACCCAGTGTGTTCCTGTGAATTACAGATTAGACGACCTTATTTCAGTACGAGGTAAGCTGGCTGAATCAACAATTTAGATGATTACAATATTATTTGGACAAACCAGCATAGCCTTTGCAAACAAAAATTAGAGCCTCACTAATCTTCTAGATTTCTTTGAGTATTTCAACAAAACAGCCAAGCAACTGACAATTTCTCTGCCCCCCACCTTCCAAAAAAAAAAAAAAAAAAAAAAAAAAAAAAAAATCTCACGAGGGTAATACAGAAATTAAGAAGTAGTAGAGTGACAGGTGAAGTACTCTCAGGGACTAGAAAATGACTCAAAGTCAGAAAAATTCAGATTAAAAATAAATGGTGATGACAAAGGTTAACAGTCAGCACCACAAGATTCTTTCTTAAGATCATGTTGCTGAATATATTAATCATCTGGAAAAGAGATGATCAATGAGGTGACAAGATTTGCTTTGTGGTCTGATGCAGTATGACAATTCTTAAATTCTTGTGAGCAATTGACTCAGTTTAATTAAAACTGCAAGATCCAGGAATGATACAAAGACTAGAAGATTCTTGTATATTACTATTTGAATAGACAAAAATTAATATCATAAAATCCACAATGCCATAGATGTCTAGAATATCTGAATATTATTAACAAAACATATTATTCTAAGAAACTCAAAATTTTAGGCTTGGATTATCAATATTCTAAGCCTGATCTCTATTCAAACCATTTTTGTCATTTTCATTTAATCTGTGGTCTCCTTATTCATTGTGGACAGATACCCATTTAGTCCATCTGTGAGCTTCCTAGTATGCAGTTCCACTAAAACTGTAGTAGAAGTGATTTAGAAGATAGAATATTCAAAATAATTCTAAAATACTGTTATTGTCACAGCATGCTAAATCCAAACTAGAATCTGTATCATATTCAAATGCTGAATAATTTTTAAAGCACTCTTGCTGTTGAAGTTGAGAACCAGTGAATAATTAAAGCGGTTACTTATATTTGTCTCAGAGTGGAATATTCTGATATTGGGAATATTAGTAACTAAACTTTCCAAGTGTAATCATCGTAATCTTTGTAAATAGTGAAACAGCAAAAAAAAAAAAAAGGTTTCTGCGTAAACCTTGCATTTAAACCATCATCAATTCTTTTCCCAGATAATGAACTCCTTTTCTGATTAGATGTATTTTTACAGAAGAAATAAGTTAGGTTTTAGATTATAAATTATAATAAAATTATAATATTTTGTATTATATATTAAGTGCTGTGAAGCATTACTCTCATGACAATATATTCTCTCCACATTACTTTGATCTTCTGTTGCTACAGTATTTGCAATAAAATTTAGAAAACTTAAGTATACTTTTTAAACGTTCAGATAACTCAAAGGAACCTACAATTTCTTGAAACTACTATCGCACAGTACCTTCAGCTGAGTGTTGAAGCAAAGGATCCAGAAGCTCCTGATATTCCTTTACTTGTTCTGGATTTCCTCTAAAAATTCCTACAAATAGCCAAGTAAAATTTCAATTAATAAAGGACTTTTTTTAACATGTGAATTTAGCGATCATGAAAAGGTCTATACTAACACCCCTGATGACTGGACCCTAATGAGTTATCTGCAGAATGGATACAGCACAGGCAGTGACAAAGCAAGAATCCTCATGATACTCTGCGAATACGTCTCAATCCTGACCTGGAGGGAGCACTCTAAGGTCTTGTCTATGCAGGAAAGTTTTTTGGGTATAACCTAAGTTGTGAATTTAAACCAATACAGTTATATCAGTATAACTCCCACATGCTGGCACCCATTTCAGTATGAGTGCCTTTTTTCAATTTAGTTTATACCAGATGGGAAGAAGTTTAAGCTAAAAAAAGCCACTCTTATATCAGAACAACAATGTCTATATGGGGGACTGAGAGGGGGGGAAGACTTATATCAATGTAACAGTGTCTGCTAAATCTTTCCCTCACAGAGGAGGGCTAAGGGCAAGATGGTAGTAAAGTTTCTATGGTCATATTCCTTGACCTTTGCTGAGACTGTCAAGAAGGAAGCTGGATGTGCCAGCTGCGATTTTTTTTTTAAATGATGCAATACGTGTCCACTAAAAAGTGGAATAAGGCAACCAGACTCATTTCACATAGGCTTCTTAACAGCCACCCAATAGTAAAGCTAGAGAGCTAGTATTCTGAAAGTAGACTTTATATCCCAATGTACATGCTCCGAGCGATCCAGTCTTTCCTGCACAAGTTCTAGGTCTTTACGGTGGACTTTTCAGATACCTGAAAATTAGGTGCCCAACTCCCATTGAATTTCAAAAGAATTCAAGTGCCTAAATCTTTTAATGACCCTTTGAAAATCCAATCCAAAAACCCTTAATACATTTTATGAAGGCACAGTATCTTTAATATCAAGAGCAAAGTTGGGAGGAATCAAATACCCTTGACCTGGAAGGGGCAAAATTGTGTCTTGAAGGGGCTTAGGGACGGTTTACCAGCTAGGAAAGGTGGAGGGAATTTGGGATGTGCTAATCTCCTTTAATATACACCTGCGCTACTCTGTAGCTCTAAAGCTGATTCTCTTTTGACAAAATAGTAACAGGCAATTTTCAAACTGTCATAACAGCTTATACATGCTCCTCCATTCTGCCATCAGGTTCCCCTCATACCCTTATCGTGAAGGATTTCTGTAGTTTCCAAAAATCACAGAGAATAACAGAAAATAGGCACAGCACTTCCCAATAATGAAACTGGCTTGTCTAGTCCAACCCCCTTCTACACTGTATGATTCATTCACAAAAGATTAAAATTGCTACATAATTTTCTCCTGAGAAAGGCCCCACAAGGAAAGTACCCTGTACTGAGTCTGGAAGAAGTATATCTGTGTGTGACACTGGGAGTACTGAAAACGTAGTCCACCAAAAACACGTGAACTGAAAAAAAACAGTAAGATGCTCCGAAAAAAAATAAACAAATACATTTTTATTAAACATATAAAGTTCTTAATCTACATTTTCCTAAAAACTCTAAAATTTCTTCCCAATCTGTTTTAAGCATACCAATGTGCAATAAATTGGCTATTCCAATTAAACCAGGGCTTTGAAAAGAAGTCTAAACTCAACCTTCATAACAGAATGTTGATGAGAGGTTCTCTGAACACACTATCTTCCTCTTCACCCAATTTTGTAATATTAAAGGGCAAGAAAATATCTTAGCAAATATATTTCCATATATTTTGGAATATTGTTATGTATACAGCATATAGAAGAACAGCTAAGGAGAAATAAATGCAACAGAAAACAAAACTGCAAATCTTGGCAGGTGAAGGTTGTGCAAGGATAAAAGGTATGTTCAAAAACACATTGAGACTATATAACAGTGACCTCTCATCAACATACTTTTGAGCACTGTGTTGACATGACAAAGAAATGGAATATTTTGACAGCATTTATTTGCAAATTATTTTCCCCAGATGTAAGTAAAAAAAAAATCCTCACAAGCTGCATGTGAAAATCCAGTTGCCATTTATACCAAACAACATCTGGAAAAGGGTAAATATGACATATGGGAAATTAAAGAGACAGCTCCTGTTAATGTTAATAGAAAATGCAAAACTAATTGCAGAATATATAATTTTCAGAATCTCACCTACTCCTCCCAATTTCAAACATTAGAAAGTTGTGATTTGACAGACAACAGAAAAGCTGACATATATATCAATAAAATATTGGAAAAACTGTGTTACCTCATGGTATAACAGAACAAAATGCTTTAAGCAAAAATTAATTATTGTAGATGTGTATATTTGTTGGGAAATGTGTCATTCTTATTTTAGAGGGGCATAGAGGAATTTCATGGCTGTGATGATGGTTTTATTTTTTTAAAATGATCAGCGGCTGATTGCAAGAATCTCTCTTACCACTGAATATATTTTGCTATTCCACAAAGCTCAGAGTACCTTTGCTGAAATCATTTCCTCTGTAGATACGTGGGGGCACGGGGTGTTATGTGATGACAAACCGCTTCCAACACAGTCAGCATTCATGATAGGAGTAATTCACTCCTTCTGAAATTTAATTTTCCCTTTCCAGTTTTATTAGTCTCTCTACATATTTCAAATTTTGTATTAACTTTAGGTACAGGGATTTGGAGATTCAGAGATGTTTTTTCTCCCACACTGAGAAACATATACTTTCTTTCGTGGTGATGGTTATTCTAACCAATATTTTATCCCACTATGGCTTCTACCATTAAATCAGGATATAATGTAGTAAGATTTGATTCAAAAATTTGAAACATTTGTTTACTTCATGGCTTTCAGCTCATTGCCTCCTTTGATCATTGATTTTCTTCATTTGTTTATTTTACAACCAGTGAACAAGGTACTATATATATTTTCCTGGGTGGCAGTTGGATGAAGGTTTCTCTGGCCTGTCATGGACATTCTATTTTCATTATTAACCCATAGTTGTTTTCATCACTACATAAGTTTAATATTACAGACCAATGAGCAATTTGGAAATAGCAATTTTTCCACATGCAAACAGAGAACTTATTTTTAGAGTGGCATTATGGCGAAGACACCAAGCAGCCTAACTGCCTTTTGTAGCAGTGGTTTTTGAAGCCTAATCTTGATGGCAAACATATCATAGAAAAGAAAGCAGCAGATATTAGTACTCTGAATGCACACATGCACAGAGGCAGCTGAATTTACATTTATTTTATTCAAGGAGATGAAGATATCAGAATCATAGAATATTAGGGTTGGAAGAGACCTCAGGAGGTCATCTAGTCCAATCTCTTGCTCAAAGCAGGACTAACACCAACTAAATCATCCCAGCCAGGGTTTGTCAAGCTGGGCCTTAAAAACCTCCAAGGATGGAGATTCCACCACCTAGGGTGACCAGATGTCTTGATTTTATAAGGTCAGTCCCGATTTTTGGGTCTTTTTCTTATATAGGCTCCAATTACCCCCCACCTCCATCCCGATTTTTCACATTTGCTGTCTGGTCACCTTACCACCACCTCCCTAGGTAACCTATTCCAGTGCTTCATCACCCTCCTAGTGAAATAGTGTTTCTTAATATCCAACCTAGACCTCCCCCACTGCAACTTGAGACCATTGCTCCTTGTTCTGTCATCTGCCACTACTGAGAACAGCTGAGCTCCATCCTCTTTGGAACACCCCTTCAGGTAGTTGAAGGCTGCTATCAAATCCCACCTGCACACTTCTCTTCTGCAGACTAAATAACCCCAGTTCCCTCCACCTCTCCTCGTAAGTCACATGCCTCAGCCCCCTAATCATTTTTGTTGCTCTCCGCTGGGCTCTTTCCAATTTGTCCACATCCCTTCTGTAGTGGGGGAACCAAAACTGGACACAATACTCCAGGTGTGGCCTCACCAGTGCCGAATCGAGGGGAATAATCACTTCCCTTGATCTGCTGGCAATGTTCCTACTAATACAGCCCAATATGCCGTTGGCCTTCTTGGCAACAAGGGCACACTGCTGACTCATATCCAGCTTCTCGTCCACTATACTCCCCAGGTCCTTTTCTGCAGAACTGCTGCTTAGTCAGTTGGTCCCCAGCCTGTAGCGGTGCATGGGATTCTTCCTTCCTAAGTGCAGGACTCTGCACTTGTCCTTGTTGAACCTCATCAGATTTCTTTTGGGAAAGGCTATAACTATTTTTTAAAGCTATGAAATTTGTAGTTTTCCCCTCAGCTTACAGAAGTGAGAGAGACAACATTCTCTTAACCATTCCTATTGATAGTTAGTAGAACAATAAACATTTTCTGCTTTTCTAAAGCTCCATGTGAGGGGAACCTATCAGAGCCTTCTCTGCAGCGTATTTGGCAGGCTTCCTTGTGAAAATTGCAAATGTCTATTCCTAAAGGAAATGTTCATTTGTGTACTGGCATCCTTGTCACTCCTCACACTGTAGTCTACCTACCCAAAATAGAAAATCTTATCTGCTGCTCAGATAATAAAGGGCATTTCTTAGAAACAAGGCATTTTAGTCCAAGTCTGGAATGACAGCAAAGGTAGGAGCTGTATATGACTTGCACTCTTCTTTTTGCAAGCACCGCAATTACAAACTTCAAAATATTCAATAGGAAGGGATAGCTCAGTGGTTTGAGCATTAGCCTGCTAAACCCAGGGTTGTGAATTCAATCCTTGAGGGGGCCATTTAGGGAACTGGGGTAAAAATCTGTCTGGGGACTGGTCCTGCTTTGAGCAGGGGGTTGGACTAGATGACCTCCTGAGGTCCCTTCCAACCCTGATATTCTATGATTCTATGACTAAGGATGGAAAAGTGGACATTATAAAAATCTTGCCTGAATTACATCCTTGTACCAAAACTGAACTAAAATCTTTTAGAAGGTTCTGATCTATTCTGTTGAAATCCCCTCTACTCAACCCTCTTTTCCAAAACTTCCTTGGCTACTTCCATGAGAGCTTCTGCTTCTCTCCTTCCCTTCATTCTTCTACTTCATACCTTTAACAATTCCAATATCCTCTCTGACACGTCTCCTAAACTTACAGACATCTTGTAAAGAAATTTAACTTTAGTATTCTCCTGCCACCAAGAGATCTCTGAGTTGCTTACTTCTCCTCTCCTGTATTCTGTTTCATTTACCACAGCACACCCATTCTTGCCTGAATACTGCTCTTTAGAAACCCCACTTTCATCTCTTTCACACACTGGAGTTTGGTGCACCTCAGGTCCATTGAGAGAGAGAGAAAATGGGAGGTACCAAGTTCTAGTAAAAACACATCCAAGCACTGCAGTGAATCAAAAGTGATGGCGGAGTCCCTGATAACCTAAGGAGAGCAAGAATGATGGATGACAAGAGTAAGGAAGATTAATGGTAGGCATCTTAGGGCCCATGGATTAAGGGAGGTGACTGTTGGGGAAGGAAAGGCTAAGCAGTTCCCACAGGTTTAATTAAAGACTGAAGCAGGATCTGAACTTTTAGAATTGTGTACTGTCTCTCTTAACCATGCATCATTATTATTAACTTAAGTGTTTGTATCTTTGATTTTATTAAAAGAAACTATTCACCCTAAATATCTGAAATATGGTAATTCATTGTATTTGACTCATGAGGCAGACCTATCAATGAGACATCTGTATCAATGAATTACAGTTTACTCTTGCAGGGAAGGAAAATAATTTCGTTTTTGTACTCTAAGAACCAGTCTCTAATGTCTTTACCAAACACTAGTGTCAAGCCATACTTACCATCAATCATCATGAAAATAAAAAACAGAGGAAATTCACACTCAATCCCATCAAACAGCTAAAAAGAAAAAAAAAGACATTTAACATTTTAGTTTAAAAGAAATGCATTCAAATATACTTTTAAACCAGAGGATAAAAATGAATACAAATTATTCTTTTTAGTAAATTAGCTCCTCATTTTAAAATACAGATCATTTTTCTTGTTTCATGGAGATTTATTGTGCTTTTACCATGTTATAGCATATATTCAAGTAATAAACTTACATAGTCTAAGTTATATTCTGAGCAGAAGATTTTTTATTTAATTAAGACACATCTGAAAGTATATGAAGGAAAAATGGAAACTTAATTCAGACAACCTTTACTGATAGACATTAATACTCAAACACATAGTGAAATTGTTTTTAATATACTCAGACTGTAGCCAACTGTGAAATTAAATTAAGTGATAAATAACTTGCCTATTTGTTATGTGAAACCAGCTGTTCATTGAATTTAAATGTTAGCACATTTATCATTAGACAAATCAATGATTAAACTGCTGACTTAACATTCTCTCAGAACAGCACATGCAAAGATACAACACATCTTCAATCAAATGGACTGCACAATGCTGCCTAATGTAATAACTCAGAAGTTTTTCCAGTTTTCCGTTTCCTCCTAAAGAAAAGTACTGAAACATTCTCAATCTTGGAAGCTCACATTTTCACTGCAACCATGTGAGAAGATTATGATCTAGAACAAATAATATAATGTTCTGACTCCACATCAAATAAATCCTAAAAGTAAAAGTTTAAGTAAAGCCAGCATTAGACCACAAAGGGCAGAGCCGCAGGCCCTCTCAGAGGTCCAGAGAGACCCAGGCCACTTCCAGCTTTTGAGGCTCCTAGCTATAATAAAAATAAAAAATGACCACACATGGTCTAATCTTGTGCCATCAGAACCAGTATATTTTTATTAATATTTATGAACATTTTAAACTCTTTAATATGACAAAAATCTATATCAGTTAACAAAAAAATTATGTCTTTTACCAAATCACATCTATTATTTGCTTAAATTTGCAGCTCTAACTTGAGAGCGTGTCTCACATTTTGGGCCGATAGGGATGCGCATTAAAACAAGTTGCGAAACTTACCAAATGCAAAAAAATTAACAAGTGTCTAAATTTGAGGCCCCCCTTTAAGCTTGAGGCTCAGGTCAAATGGCCCTCCTGGCCCTCCCTCTGATTGGCCCTGGACAGAAGTAATTCAAAGTTAAGACCCTCTGCGTCAGTACAGGCATTTCCACTCATTGTTTTGCTTCTGTTTTTCAAAGACATCTTGAGTACTGACAAACCTAGTTTAAAACTGTTCTTTTCAGCTTCTTATAAAAAACAGATATATTGAAGCATTTTGATTACATTATTTCTAGAGAGATGATATAAATCTTTAACAGCCTTAAGTATAGCACAACTAGGTTGCTTCCATATTATATAAAATGAGAGAATCCCCTGTTCTCCCCCTCTCCCTGGGAAAGGGTTACAGGGAGAAAACAACAACATTTATACATTTTTTGGCTTGGTAATATGGTCTCTCTAGACTCTTGCTGGAAGTCTAATTTTGTGTCCTATTACACAGGCCTGATTTTTCAGCACTAAGGGATATCACTGGAAAAAAAATAGACACGATGAAACTATTAACTCACTGATAGTTGGTAGTTGCCTAGAAGAATCCATCATAGATAGAGAGCAACAAGCAGGCCAAATGTAGCTGTGTCAATAAGAATAGGTCTACTTTTGGATAACTAGTGGGACCCATAAAAATAATTGCCAAACTAACATTTAAGAATTTGATTAAAAAACACACACACACACACACACACACACACACACACACACACACACTAAAATCAGATTATGTACGAACAGTGTCAACCTGAAAGACACTTTTATAAAGCTAGTTAAAATCCTTGAAAAGAGAAAACTATATAAGAAGAGCTGACATAAATATAACTATAGTGAATGCACCATTTTAATGCATGTAATTAGAATGGACGCAGCTATTTTTCAGTAAAAATTCTGCTGTTGACAAAACTCACAGGATTACCTGGAGGAGCCAGCAGTGAGCAGAATCAGAACTCTGTATTAATTGAAAACCATAACAAGCAGCAGCAAACGTCAGCAAAAAATATGTCAAATTCTGTTCTGAATATAAATACTTAAAACTCCAAATCTCCATTCATGTCAAAGAGAAGAATTTCTCCCTAAGCATGTTGTGTGTTCCAGTAATATATTCCATTACCTTAATTTCTGCTGGTTTATAGTAACGCCGATTTCTGTCCTCCAGTGATGTTCTGTAACCATCTCTCAAAAATCGTTTGAACCCATATCGTCCTTTTAGTTTTCTAACAACCTTATCAAGTGTTTGACTGTACAAAGCATCATCATCCACAGCAAATGCAGGATAACTAATGCAGGGTAGAAGTGCTGCATCAGTGTTCTAGAGAAAAAATAATTAATTTATCTTCATTTCTTATAAACCATTTCATGCATAATCAAAGAGAGCTTAACCCATTCAATGCAATATGAAATTAGAATATAAGCAGAAAGACTATTTACAGTAAAAGCTGTTTTATCCAGCATGTTGGGGAAATGGGTGGTGCCAGTAAATGAAAAATGGTGGTCAACTAAGAGAGGGAGAGAGTTTGGGTGCAGGAGGAGGTGCGGGCTGGGGGTTTGGGCGCAGAAAGGAGCTCAGGCAGCGGGTTGGGGTGCAGATGTGACCTGTTCTGGCTGGTCCTAGATGGAGGGCAGCTCTGTGTACTGCTTCCGCCTGCAGGTGCCACCCCCACACTCCCATTGGCTGCAGTTCCCAGCCAATCGGAGCTGTAGGGGTGGCGCCTGCGGGTGTGGTGGGGAAGTGTGAGGAACCGCCTGCCGCGCCTCCGCCTAGGAGCACACGGGACAGGTTGCCGCTTGTGGGGAGTCACCCAAGGTGAGTGTCCCCTGGATCCGGCACCCCGCACCTCCTCCCACGCCCCAACCCGCTGTTCTGAGTCCCCTCCCGCTCCCAAACTCCCTCCCAGAGCCCATGCTCCGCACCCCCTCCCATGCCCCAACCCCCTGCCGGCCCTGAGCCAACCGGATTATAAACCGGCATTTCAATGAAGATCAGAAATGCCGGTTTGTAGAGCTTTCCGGTTGGTGAAGTGCTGGATAAAACACCTTTTCTGTACTTATAGTATTGATGTACTCACGTAACTACCCTGGAAAATAATACAAGAAGATTTAAAAATCCCAACAATAAAAAGGTATAAGAATAGAGAAGAAATTGTGTATTTAGTTATTTAGCTAAAATATTTGTTGAGAAATAGGTGTTGAAAACTAGGATACACAGATAACTTGTTTGGCCCAAAATTTGAACTACTTTTAAGCTGATAACCTGCATAGGGTATATACTGAAGATATTCTAGATCTCTATCTTTTTTTGGGAGGGGGGGAGAAGAACACCCTTTAAGCTATCCCAGTGAACATACAGTAATTTGGGGATCTAATTTCAAGACCAACCATGAACCTTTATTACCTAGGCTGGCAAGATTAAGGAGCAAATACGGTTAAACCAGAATTTCTTAAAAGCTTTGTATTGAATCTGTTTTCTTCAGCTAGAATAAAAATGAACTTGTCTTAAGGTGGGAGGAAAGGAGGGAATAACTGCATCAGCTGCACCTGGAGGGGAGCCAGGGATCAATAACACTTTATTAAGGATGAAGCTCACCTGGGCAGGAACAGGCAGGACATCTATAAAGCGAAGAAGCTGAGTACAGAAGGGGGGAGTAGCCTGCAGTCAATCCTTGACAGGAGGGAGGTATGTTGGAGATAATAGGGTTTGGCAAGAAGCAAAAGGGGAAGAAGCCATGAGGAGCACAGGAAGCTTAGACAAGTGGCAAACCCAGAGGTGCCAAAAAATAGAAGGAGGAAGTAGGACAGATCCCAGGGAAGTAACAAACAGGACTGGGAGTGAGTAGACCATAGTTGAGGAGCATAGGGTCCCTGGGCTGGAACCTGAAGTAGAGAGTGGGCCCAGGTTCCCCTTCCAGCCATTGGAGAAGTGGCACAGCCTTCGATGTAGAACAGAGCACTGCCCAGAACCGCAGAGACACAATTTGCCCAGAGGTACTTTAACAGAGGAAAAGTCACAGAGAGGGAGCAGCTGAGTCCTAAAGAAGAAGACAACTCAAGAGTCCTGGGAGTTGAGATTGAGACAACAGGCTGAGCAACCACAGGAGGGGAAGGGGATGTCCAACCAGTGGAGAGCTAATCCCCAGATAAGCCAGAAGGCAGCGCACCAGTGGTGAGTAGTGAACTGCGTTACACAAGGTATCATCAAATAGCAAGGAATCCCCTGTGTAAGCTACCAAATCCAAGGCAAATTTCAAAGGACCCTACCAAATTCACAGTCCATTTTGGTCAATTTCATGGTCATAAGATTTTAAAAATCATAAATTTCATTTAAATCTGAAATTTCACAGTGTTGTAATTGGAGGGGTCCTGACCCAAAAAGGAGTTGTGGGGGATTGCAAGGTTAATGTGGGGGGGTTGCGGTACTGCTACCCTTACTTCTGCACTGCTGCTCGCAGCAGCACTGTCTTCAGAGCTGGGCAGCTGGAGAGCGGCAGCTGCTGGCCGGGAACCCAGATCTTAAGGCACAGCCGCTGCCAGCAACAGCAAAAGCAGCGAAGTAAGGATGGCATGGTATGGTATTGCCACCCTTACTTCTGTGTTGCTGTTGGCGGGGCGCTGCCTTCAGAGCTGGGCACCTGGCCAACAGCTGCCACTCTCCAGCTGCCCAGTTCTGAAGGCAGCGCAGAAGTAAGGGTGGCAATACTGTAACCCCCCCTCCCCACACACACACACACACACACACACACAACTCCCTTTTGGGTCAGGCCCCCCAATTTGAGAAATGCTGGTCTCCCCCATGAAATCTGTATACTACAGGGTAAAAGCACACAAAAGACCAGATTTCAAGGGGGGAGATCAGATTTCGTGGTTCGTGATGCATTTTTCATGGCCATGAATAAGGTAGGGCCCTACTCATATACCTTCTGTTACAGATGAAATCCAAAATTCAAATTGTTAGAAGTTTAGTACCTCAGGCTTCGGGTTTACTATGAAACAAAAAAATCTTATAAAACTGCAGATATTTCAGCCACTACACAGTGTGCAAGGTGGATGAAAACAAGCACACCATTCATGAGACGTCAAAGCCCTTTAAACATCTCTCTTGGCCTCGCTTATTCATAGACCAATAGTTCTTTCTGTTTTAAATTATTTAGGCCACTGTTTTCACCTTGCCCTAATTATTCTTAAATTAAAGAGAGGTTGGCCGTGATAATTCTATTGCAGAGATGGCTCCTATTCTGAAGTAACATTTAAACAGCAGAATCTAATTTCTTCCCAACCAAGAAGTTCATATCCTTTATTAAATAGGATATTAAAATGGTAATAAAGCTAAGAACTAAGCTCCTACCAATTTATTTTTTCTATATTCTGTTAAACTGAACTTACATCAAACTACTTACATGAGACCTTGATTCTCGGGGTAGCAATGAGCAAAGAGTTTGTCTGTTTCGATTATGGGCATCAAGATCCACGAATATGACGGACCAAGAGCAGCCCTATAAATAGAATATGAAAGTTAAGTTGAGGTGCAGGGGGAAGGTAACACACAAATTTCTGGAGCAGCAAATACTGGTAAAGCTATCAGCTCTCTTGTTTTACATAGGCAATTTAAGGTAACTAGGAATCAGAAGCCAATATTTTTCACCAGAGCAGGAATCAAATGTAAATTTTTACATAAATATAATGAACATATTATTAATAAAGGAATTAAATGCAATTGGCAGAAATTAAACAGCAAGAACGGAATCTGAGATTACAAAAAATTAGCTCTCCATTACAAAGTAACTACTGTTTGGACTATTTAATTAAGACAGAATAGATGAAACATTAATTTCATTTCCCATAACTTCTTAAACAAAAGCAATTCGATAAAAGAGACTGGTGAAAGCAGGAGTTTTAACGGTTACGTTAAAGAGACCATACGGTTCCCTTATGAGACAAGCAAAAAGAGAACATCTTTCAAGAGAACATCTTTCCAATGCATTACATCTCAATAAGAGTTATAAAAACAAAACAAATATTCTTGTCTTTCAGTTACCACACTCACTTCATTTTATTAAGGCAGAGGTTCTCAAAAAAAAATTAACACTCAGCAAAAATTAGGGAGAATAAACCACTTTGACATAACAGAAACTCTTCTACTTGAAACAAAGCCCTCAAAGCAAAACATTCCTTATACTTGTCCCAAGTATTCCAATACATAAATGTAATAGTCAAATTTGGATCGTTTGAATTTTAACTTGTAAAATACAATAGTTACATTAGAAATATAATTTTACTAACTTTCAATTTTTGACAAATGCATGAAAATGTATGAAAGGAGTTTATTGCCAAACAATATGCGCCACTTAGGGCTGGGCTTGAGTACAAAGGTCCACCAGCCTGGATCTGACTGTAGGTCTGGGTCCTTAGGGTAAAATCCCTGGCCTCAGTGAAGTCAATGGCAGAACTCCCCTTGACTTCAATGAGGTCAGGATTCATGCTTCATGCTTATAGTGCCACATTTCATTATCTGAGATGCTGTAATTAAATCTCAAAAACCTCCATTTAAACAAATACTTTTTGAGGTGCTGAAAGGACCTGAGTCAAATGATGTTTTCCAAGATTAAAAAAAAAAACATAAAAAACATCAGTTTATCTACCCCTGGGATTCACAGCTGGTTTAGGCCTTGGAAGACTTTTCTGCTATTTTCAGTAAATGAAGGGCTACAAGACGGCCTCTCTTAGCACACATGCTGTCAATGCTAAAGACTCACATTACAAATTTCTGCAACTGTTAATTACAAATGTGTATTGCACAAACAAGATATTTCAGCAGATCCTACCAACATTCTAAGGAGAGATTTTTAGAAGTTATTTATCATCCACTATAAATTTTAAAACATTTTTGGGTTCCAGCACTGTTAGCCAGGGCCGGCTCCAGGGTTTTGACCACCCCAAGCAGCCAAACAAAAAAACGAAACAAAACAAAAACAAACAAACAAAAAGCTGTTAACGTGATCTGCGGAGGAATTCGGCGGGAGGTCCTTCACTCCGAGCAGGAGTGAGGGACTGTCCGCCAAATTGCTGCCGAACAGCTGGACGTGCCACCCCTCTCCGAAGTGGCCGCCCCAAGCACCTGCTTGGTAAGCTGGTGCCTGGAGCCGGCCCTGCTGTTAGCCATTTCATGGTCATCCTTCTGCAGAGGGCTGCCAAAACAATGTTAGAATATGCAGCAGTTCTCCGCAAAAGAGGATGTTTTAGAATATGCAGTGTCCTCTTCCTTTACATTGCTTTCTAGCCATGTTTCAAAAATCTTTTCCCTCTGATAAGGGGAGGGAAAGACAATTGATTTATGTTGTTATACAAAACTATTAGCTGTAGTAACACTATACTAGTTTATCATTGTACTAGCTTACTGTTGTGAAACAAACTGACAGATTAGCCATGTAAATAACTTTTTCACATGGTTTGCTACATAGTATCATCTCAGTGAAACATTGTTGTTCTCTATCTTGGATAAAGGGAGTAAAAGCCATAACATGCTTTACATGAATACCAGACATGATTGCTAGGATCATTTTCATAAGGGAGATGAAAAATCTTCTTGTTACGAATATTCTGAGAATATTAAACAGAAAATATCTAGTTTTTTAACTCACACATTTAGTTTCTTTTTTTAAAAAGAGATTTCAAAATGTTTGTCTCCTCTTTTCCTAAAAATCAAAAAACAAACAAGAAAAGAAATACCCCCCCCCCAAACAATGTAGATGATTGGTTCGAGAAACACTCTTATCAGTGTTTGTATCTTAAACACCAATGGGATGCAAACTTGTAAATAGAACAGGAGTACTTGTGACACCTTAGAGACTAACAGATTTATTTGAGCATAAGACTAGAGAGGTCACTCAGTAACAGACTTAAAAGTGGCAATCTTGCAACAGAAAAGCTTCATAAACAGACTCCAATGAGAAACTGCTGAACTTGAATTAATATGCAAACTAGATACCATCAATTTAGGCTTGAATAGAGACTGGGAATGGCTGAGCCATTACACACAAAGAATGGCTGATGGAAGGAGGCACTACTGTTGATCTTCTCCCCATGCAGGAGAAAAGGATGGGCTGTTAAGGTCAACCTTTTCTTGACAAAAGAAAGTGCTGTTGCATCCTACTGGGGGGAAATGGAAAAGGGGGGGGGCGATCCTGTCACACTTCTTTTGGTGAAAACAGGCTTGCTGCAGGTTTATTTATGCTATCTTTTGGTGAGCAGTGGTCAGAAAGGTGCAACCTTAATAAACACTCATGTAATCCATTAATTAAAACAATACAGAACACATTTGCCTCATGGTCCAGATCCTAAGCTGGTATAAATCAGTGTAGCTCTATTGACTTCAATGGGTACACACATGAAGTTATATCCATGTATATAGCCAGTTGGAGCTCTAGCCTATGATCTCAGAATACACACTCTAGCAGCTGATCTTCTCTATGAAATAGCATTTTGAATTGCAGCACAAGAGAACCACAATGGCAAAAACTTTGCTATCTACCCGAAGAGCTCTGTTAGCAGGAAACTGAACAAACTCAAACTGCAAAATTGGAAGAAAAATTCATCATATTGATAAATAGGTCAAAAAAGAATCTGAAAATACAATTGTGATTTTTTTTAACCTAACTGTCCCTTTAATAACTACATGCAGGCCAAGCTGAACAGAATTGAATAGAGAGCTGTACTGGCAAAACTAGTCTTTTAGCTGAAAGAGAAATCAATCTCAAGCATCAATTTTATTTTTAGAAACTAAAAGCTATGATAGACTAATTATTTAAAATGGAGAAAATCCTTCATATACTTGCATAATAGACAGGATAATGCTCTTTAGAACACCAGTGTCTTGGTTTTATATTTCAGAGTAGCAGCCGTGTTAGTCTGTATCTGTAAAAAGAACAGGAGTACTTGTGGCACCTTAGAGACTAACAAATTTATATATATTTTTTTTAATCTGGGAAATAACCAACATCTTTGCAGATATTTCTTAAATCAAGTCAAGCACAGGAAGAGACAGCTTCTAGATTTCATTTCCAACTGTGTTCCCAGTCGCTTTGAGAAGTCCTGCTGAGCATCTTGAGAGGAACCTGCCTGCACTTGAAACTATACTAACACCACCAGACTGAAGGATGCCTGGAAACATGAAGCCACCCAGCCCTTCCAGAAAGATTCTGCACTTAAGCTGTGGATGGTGTGAAAGGCTTCAGGAAATAAAAATAAATATCATAATTTAAAAAATCAATGTATGGGGAAGTTTGCATGTACACGCACACGTGCATGGAGAGGGGATTTATATAAAAGGAGGTGTAGTTATCAGTTGTTGGGTATGACGTTACATGATGAAGTTTAAAGATTAAAACAAATCTTGTGAGAGCATGAAAAGTCTAACAGAAAGATGTGTTTATCTACTTGTTTAAAAACAAACACACTCCTCCCCCCTCCCCCCAGCTTTTTGCTTCATCTCCAAATACTTCTAACACATCCATCACCATCATATCTAGGCACTAACCTCAACAATTAAGAACTGGCATTATGTCTGATAAGAAATTCTTTGCTCTTTACTGCTTCTAGATTTAGCTGTTTTTATTTGAAGGGTTTTTGTTTATTTAAACATTCATTATTTGGCCTTCATTATTCAAATGAGATTCACCTGTGTAAATACACAAACTCATTCAAAACTAGCACTGGAAAAAACATTTGCTTTTAGCAAAGAAAAAAAAATAATTTGATTTCTTCTTCCCTTAGAAGACAATTATTCCATTAAGCTCTACAATGTTCTGTAGGGGACAAAGACCCACTCCTACTTTTTAGGCTGACAATCTATAACTGATTTTTAGCTATTTACACTTGTCAGGTGACTATTGATTGTATTTTGGCTTTTGGGGGATGAACGGAGGCTTGTGGGTGTGTCTCAGAAAGTCTCCTTGTGCGGGGCTTTAGTTTAAGGAGACCCCTTTTCTGCCTCCTCTTGTGAGGTCATGATGAGGGACATCAGCCTCTTCCCAAATCCCACAATCCTTAGGAAATTACTTGGACTCCCAACCTATTCTCCATGCAGACATTAAGCTCATTCCTCATTAAGCCTAAAGCCTCTGGGAGATGAGTTGGCATCCCTGACAAGCTTTCCAAGACTTGCATGGTGTGTGTGCAGGCCTTCAACTAATGTGCTAAGAGACTCCTAAGGTTTACCTATGGGTGATGGGCATGAGCCCCCTAAGCTTCATTGTACAGAAGGGTTGTGGGCATCAATGAGCCTCTGAAATCTTGCAGAAAATGAGGGAAACAGGCTCATTATAATGTTTGCTGGCTGTTAATGACTTACACAGACAAAGCCATACTTCTGTAGATTGTACTTCCAAAATTCTGCCTGACAGGAGTTCCCTTCCTGTAGACCTTAGAGGGATATTAGGTATAGGGTTCCCCTCTTACAAACCTCACGTTCAGGAGCAATTTTAAAAACGAAGGAAATTCCAAACAAAAACTTCTGTGGAGCAAAGCCTAAGGGTAAAAAGCCTTACAAGAATATTGTAGTCAGGGAAAATAATACAACCCTTAAAAGCCCAGAAAATTCAGAGTTCAACTTACAAGAAACCCAAACATTTGAAAGGACAAACATTTATTTATGGTACTCAAACTACCTCAACTTTGCTCCTATATTCAGAGTAATTCCCTATGCAAATCAGAAAATGGAGGTTTCTTACCTTTAACTGGAGGTTTTTTTTAAGTGTGGTCCCTATCTGTATTCCACATGTGAGCATGCATGCTCCCCATGCACCTGAGTTCAGAGATCTTTAGAAAGTAGTGTCCGTTAGTCCACACATGTGCAGTTGTTCTGCTCATGCTCTGAACCAAAGGCATAAGGGGCAGTGCGGACCAATGCCTTTCCAGCTTCTCTTCTTATTGCAAATCAGATAAGATCTGAAGCAGAGGGGAGGGAAGTGTAGTGTAGTGGAAACAGATAAGGAGCACACATCTCAAAGTCACTCCAGTTACAGGTAACTAACCTCCATTTCTTCGAGTGCCGGTCTCAATGTTATTCCATGGGTGGGTGATTAATAGGGGGTACAACGATGCAGCTGGTATAGATATTTGTAATACTGCAGTTCTAACAGTTGCATTTGCAGAAAAGGCTTGACCTAATGTTTAATGCTTCATGAACATATGGTTTGAGGTAGCCACAGTACAGATATCCAGTATAGACACCTCTCTAAAAGATGCTGTTGGGGTTACTTGGGCTCTACTGGAAAAGGATGTCACCCCATCTAAGGGAGGAATACTTACTAATTGGTAATAAAGAATGATGCAGCCAGAGATGCACTTCGAGAGGCTCCGAACAGATGCTTGTCCTCACAACCATTCCACTAGACTCACAAAAAGTCTTGCTGATTTTATAATTGGTCGTGTTCTTTGCAGGTAGAACACCAGAGCTCATCTGATATCTAGAGAGTTAAGTATCAGAGGGGTAGCCGTGTTAGTCTGGATCTGTAAAAAGCAACGAAGAGTCCTGTGGCACCTTACAGACTAACATCTGTTAGTCTATAAGATGCCACAGGACTCTTTGTTGCTTTCTGGAGAGTGAAGTCTCCTCTCCTCCTTGGAAGTATGAGTTTTTTAGAAGAAAAACAGTAAGTGGATGGATAGATTTACTGATGTGAAACTTAGAAATGACTTTAGGGACAAATTTTGGGTGAAGGCAAAGTGAAACCTTTTTCATAAAAGACATAGTATATTACGGGTCAGTCATGAAAGCTCCCAGTTCACTCACCCTTCTAGTCAAAATGATGGCAACTAAAAAGATGACCTTCATGGAATGGTAAGACAAAGAACATGTGGACAGTCATCAAAATGGTGGTCTGGTAGGTACTGACAGTACAAAGGACAGGCCCTGTTGTGGTGAGATCTCACCACTGGTGGGAAGGTCCTAACTAGATACTTCAGGAATCTAACTGTTGTTGGGCTCTGTCCTCTTGGAAAAGTTTGTCCTTAAAGTCCCAAATCCTCAAATAATTTTGCTAAGAAAGCCTGGTAGTTAGCAATAAGGAACTGAAGACTTGTAGAGGAAAATACCTTCCCCTCCCCAGAAGATCAAGTTGTTGAGAGTCCTTATCTGTCAGTGTAGCCTTAGAATGTTGTAATCTAAAACTTTCAGTGGCTGCTTGCGCCACCAGGAAGTTGGGTCCTGTGTGTGTAAAGAGGAACTCATCTCCTTTGGCTGGTACAAATATCTCTCAGCCCTTTTGGAGTCGGGGTGCAGGAGACTGGAGTGTGATACACCATCTTAGCTGGGTCCATGATGGCATCATTTACAAGGAGGACCACCCTACTTGGAGGACCAAAAGATCGCAAAATGTCAAGGACCTAATATTGGGTATCCTGGACCTCCTCTAGTGGAATCTGGAGGTCATTCGCCATTCTCTGCAGAGGCTCCTGATATTGCCTGGGGTTGTCAGGTATGGATGGTGGAGATGGGGCAACGGCCTACTCTTGTGAGGAAGACAAAACACATGTAGGTACATGTGGATCCAGATCAATCTCCCCTTCCTCATGCTCTGATGGAGCTGGTAGGTGTCGCACAGAAGAGGGACAGTGGATTGATCCGGGATGTCTACTGTAAGGATCCCATGGAACCCAATAGGGCCAAGTAGGAAGGGTCAATCAGTTGAGGGGGACTCCATTGTATTGGGTACCATTGTTCCCTTAGGTAGTCACATCTGGGTGGAGGATAGACCCCAGATCTTTGCGAGTCTCTGTCTGGACTTACCTCATTATGTGGGGGTGATGGATCACCTGGAGACTCCAAAGAGAATGCCAGTTCCTGTTCCACTGGTAGAGCTATCAGTACCAATGAGTGAAAGCTCCTGCCTAAGGGCTAAGGAGGGGAACATTCATGTCTCCTGGAAGTAATTTCCTCCTCTGGTGTGCCAATGTCTCGCAGGAAGGTCAGATCAGAAGGAATAGGAGACTGAGATTAAGGAAGGGTGAAGATCTCCTCTGACAAGGTGTAAGTTTTGGTCTGTCCCAGAGTCTGGGGCATTCCAGTAGTTGGGACCAATGGATCCAGTGCATCCACAGTCATCATGGATGGTAGTTCTTTATAGGGAAGGGCCAGTACTGTCAAAGAGTCTACAAGTGAACTCTTAGATGCTATTGTCAAGTGCCAATCCTTCGGCTTAGAAATCAGACACAACAATAGTACTGGTGGATCTTTTTTTCCTTTGCACCTTCCGCTCATGGCCAAAAGATTTAAGTGAGCCTAATTCCTTAGGATCCACCTGTGAGGATTCACTTGACTTGGAGGGAGTTAGGGAGTGATTTCTTCTGGAAGGAGATATGGCCTTATGATTGTGAGAGTGGCCCTCACTATTATGAGAAGCCTGGATGATGACTCTATGAGCTTAGCAGCTCTGACTTTTGTTCCTGAGCATGTGCTTGGAGGGGTACTCAACAGTTGAGACTGACATACAAGGGGGTCTCCCTAACCCAGATCAAACTGAGGTCTCATAGCCTTCTCCATCAGATGTTTTTCCAACCAGCACTCACAAGCCTCATGGCTCTGAGGGAGAAACAAGTGCCAAATTCTGTGCTTAACTGAGATATATGCCTCTCCCAGAAAACAGAGGCAGCATTGGTGCTCATTGCTCATGGAGAAGGAGTGGGGGCAGGAAATGCAGTTCTTAAACCCTGTGACTCTGTGAGTAGTCTGTGTCTTGGAAAGAGACTCCCAGAGGCAAGGAGAAAACTAAGTTATACTAACTATGATAAAACTAAAACTTTAACTACACTAAAATACTAAAACTATTTACAATATATTTACAGGTTTGTTAAGAGAAAGGAAGCATGGAAAAATCTGTGGACACAGAGGATTATAACTCAGGCCATGCAGGAGTAAGAAGGATCTGCACTGCCCCTTATATCCTTGGTTTGGAGCATGAGGAGAACAGCTGCGTATTTGCGGACAATGGATACTATTTTCTAAAAATCTCAGAACTCAGGTGCATGGTGCAAATGTGTACCCACATAAGGAATACACATAGAGATCAGCACTTGAAGAACAACATAAGATACCTTTATTCACCCATAAAAACTTTTTCATCTTATTAGTCAATAAAAAAACAGAATAATTTATTTAGTCACAAAGTGGTTGTGCCAACTCTGGCATTCACACACTGCTGGGGTGCGGTAATACTACTTTAGACATTCTTGATTAGATAAAAGGCACACTTATAATAATCATTCACTTCTCCTCACTAGGCTCCAGTGATGCAAGTTGTTGAGCGTGTTCAGCACCATGCAAGAGTGGGCCCTATGATTGCACTTGCTAACCACTGATTGAAGTATGTATGTGATACAGAGCTAGCACATTTACAGTGGAGATATTATACCATTTATAACGCAACATTCTGCAGTGAACATTTCTGATATTCCTGTAAGCTGCACAAATACAGTGACTATCCAAAATCTAAGCCACTAGCTGTGAACTTAAAAAAAGTCTTAGAAAATGTCTTTGATCCAAAAATAATTTATACAGCTAGAAAAAGAACTAAGGAAGGAAGGATGAGAGGTTCAGATTGCTAAGGAAGATGACAGACCTGGGGGGAAGAAGGGAAGAATTACACGTAGATTGAGTAGTGTAATTTTGAATTTCCATATTTTCAAACATTGATTTTCTTGTAAGGTTACACTTCAGCGGGAATTACCACAGGTGAAATTAAGAGTTTGTCCGTGCACAACTGATGTCAGTGGCAAAACCTGCATCGATTTTAGTGGTGCAAGACTGAGCCCCAGAAGCCTGCGTACTTACAAAAACCTATAGTTACAAAGTGATACTTTGCATCCTTAAAAGAGAATTATAAAATCTTACAGTGCAGAATGGAATCTGCAGCAGGTTTTTGAAACTGATTGTATGAAATTAAAAAAAACAAAACCTGAATATTTTGTTTTGCCACATACTCCTCTCTATAATCTACATTTTTGTACTATATTGTCTGTCAGTAAAATAAGAAGAGAAAATTCTACATTAAGTACAGTTTAATTTTTTTATATAACTTTGTCTAGTGAAAGTACTTCCAGTAAGAAGCTTAACAGTACTTGGTACTTACATTGCACCTTTCACCTAAGGACCTGAACATTCTTTACAATTATTAATTATGCCTCATAATATGCCTGTGAGGTACCTATTACTATCCCCAATTTTACAGATGGGGAAACTGGGGATCAAATAATTTAAGGGGTTTACTCAAAAAATCATACAGACAATAAGGAACAGGACTTAGAATGGGAATCCTGGTCTCCTGTTTCCAGTAAGTAGCAAGGAGGCATGGCCCCCCTCAGAGGCGGAAGCGGTGGGAATGCTGTAAGCCACCTGGGGGGCAGAGCCAGGAGGACCACGCCCCACACCAGAAGCAGAAGGGTGGGACAGGAAACAGAAGTATAAAAAGCCAGCCCAGCAGCTCAGTTGAGAGGGAGCTGCCGAAGGAGACAGACGCTTTTTCCCCACTGCTGGAGAGGGATGCAAAGGAGAACCACTGCTGCCCCGGGGACCAGCCTAAGCTTCCAGAGAGCCCTGCCACGCCCGATGCTGAGGAGCTGCTACTGATACCCTTGGCAGTGTATCCAGGAGAGACTGAGGATGACCCCTGGACACAGGTACACCCAAGTGGGAGAAGTAGAAAGCAGCCCAGGGAAACCAGGCAACAGTCTAGCTGGAAGTTGGCCTGAAACAAGGTCAGTGTATTGCAGGCGGATCCACTGACCCACTAGTGGACCACTCCACCGCTGTTAGGGCCCTGGGCTGGAACGTGGTGGAGTTGGTTGGACTCTAGCAGACCAAACTGGGAGGAGCTGTGGCCTACCTCAAAGGTGGAAGCAGAGGGATGGCCACGCCAGTTTACACAGTGCCATACTAACATTAGATCTGTGCTATAACTCCAGCCAGTAGGAAGCGGAACAGCCAAAGCAGAGACAGGAGGGTAGAAAGTGGGGCCCTCCAGACTCAGAACTGTGCAGGCAAGACCCACACACACTCTGGGGACACTACAGAATGTTCGTGCTTTCTCTGCCCTGTGCCAATTGTGCTGTTTGCTCCAACTCTCCCCCTCCCTCCTCAGGCGCTTCAGCTCAGCTTTATTCCACAACTGCCACTCCTACCATCTCCTGCCCTGCTCTGTCCCCCGTCCCTTTTCTTTCCTCCTAACTAACCCCATCTCTCCAATACCCCACAAAATTATGGAACTGCAGTAAAAGCTTTTTAATCCAGCAGGTTGGGGGAATGGTAGATGCTGATAATTGAAAAATTCTGGTTAACTAAGAGGGAGGGAGTTTGGGTGCGCCAGACGGGGGGCACTCACCTCGGGCAGCTCTCCGCAAGCAGCAACCAGTCCTTGCAGCCCCTAGGCGGAGGTGCACCTGGGTGGCTCTGTGCACGCTGCCCCTGTCCACAGACACCATCCCCGTAGCTCCTATTGGCCACGGTTCCAGGGCAAAGGGAGGGGGGGCAGTGAGCGCAGAGCCGCCTAGCTGCGCTTCCACCTAGCGGTAGTCCTTGCACTTCCATAGGGGGTGCAAGGACTACTTGCGAGGGGCTGCCTGAGGAGAGCACTCCCTGGATCTGGCACTCCACCGCACCTCAACCTCCAGCCCCGCACACCCCTTGCACCCAAACTCCCTCTCAGAGCAAGCGCCCTGCACCCACCGCACCCCAATCCTGCACCCAAACTCCCTCCCAGAGCCTGCACCCTGCACTCCACTCCCTCGCCCCACAACCCCGCACCCTCCTAGCACCCAAACTCCCTCTCAGAACTCGTGGCCTGCACCCCCTTGCCCCAACTCTGTTCCAGAGCCCACGCCCTGCACCCCCCTGTGCCCCAACCCCCCCCCCACACACACACTCTGAACCTCTCAAGGCCGCTCCTCCACCCAGGAGCAGCAGAGACATGTCGTCGCTTCCAGGGAGCCTGACCGCCCCGCACCAACTGGACTATAAACCGGACTTTATATGAAGATTAGAAATGCTGGTTTATAGAGCTTACTGGTTGGTACACGGCCAGATATCACAGCTTTTACTGTAATATGTTCGCTATCGTCACATGGTTCACTTGGTTCTGTGTTGTATCCCCTCTCCCACCCAGTGTCTGTCTTGTCTATGTAGACAATATTGTCATTGTTTTCATGTACTTCCATCTGTCTGTATCCTCCTATTCTAGATTGTAAACTGTTTGGGGTAGGGAATGTCTTTTTGTTCTGTGTACAGCACCCAGCAATGGGATCCTACTCTATGACTTGGGCTTCCAGGCACTTCAGTAATACAAATAAGAAAATAGTAGTAATAATGAATAAATAACCACTAGCTCACTTAGAAAGCACTATGTTAGTACATTGACTCAGCATTGGGTTTGCAAGTCTAAATAAAGGTGACTTAAAAAAATGCTCAAGTCTCCCTGATCTTCATTTAAGACAATATTAAGAAAGACCTTAAAGACCAAAGCTTTTTTTTGGTAACTATATAAATTTCCTCCCCAACCCCCACACTGGATTCACCATCGGAATCAATTTTTGCTGTATCTTAAAGTAGGATTTTAAGCTTTGAAATAGGCAAGGATTGCCACTCTGCAAATCAGCTGTGTCTCTGACTTTTGAGGCAACAGAAAAGTACCAGCAAAAACAATGAGGAGTCCTTGTGGCAGTTATTTTTGCTGATACAGACTAACACGGCTACCACTCTGAGAAAAGTACCAGTACTTAGGAAAAAAAAAAAAAGTTCCCACCCTTTTAAACCATCAAGAATAATGTTTTTGAATAAGATTCCTGGGGCTCAGTCAGTCCTTAAGTTTTTTGATGTTTTCATTCAGTGTATAGCTGGGACATTCCTCTCAGCATATTTGGATATATTTCTCCAGCCTCTGACTTTTTTAATTAGATCAGTGCTACTTCAAGTACATAAGGTCACAATATAAAATGATTTAACCCTTCAAGGATTATAGACTTTCAATGCACTACTGTTTAACAGTAGCAGTTTTATTTTAGTGGCTGAAGGAGGAAAAAATTAATGGTTTCAAAATCAAGTTTTGAATGATTTTCAACACAAAAAGGGAATTTGCAAAACTAAAACATTACATCTATTAATATTTTCTTTTCAGAAATGAAGGCATATGGGTATTCTAGAAAGACAAATACTGCCTGAGAACTGAAAGAATACTTGAAAAAATGCAACGTGGGAGCAAGTTTAAAACATTAAAACATTTTAAACTCACAGCTCTGTTGCTGCACTCACTTTTTTGCCAAAAGTCACTTATGGACAATCCTCTGACAGAGTGCTTTGCCCTTGCAATTCAGTTATCTCTGCACGTATGGCACCATCTATGTCTCCTTTATTTTTGTACAGCCACAACTCCCTTTTCCTCCATTGACTGACAATGTTTAATGGCTCAGTGACACATTTCCTCCATTACTCACCTTTTCAGGGTCGTAAGTTTGGGAAGAATACTCTTGAGTCTAGACCTTTGTGGGTATAATATAGTAAGAGATCTATATCCAATATTTTTGAGAATGTAAAAATGGGAATGTCTGGCAGAGGTAAAGTATGATGAAAGGCTTACGTTTTTTAATGGAATTCAATATATCTGGAAGGGGGGGGGGGGGAACCCAAACCAAATAAAAAACAACAACAAAAATAAATAGACCATGTGCAAGGTTGATAACAGAGAAGATTCAAATGATGGTGCAACCTACTTGAGATTTAAAACACAAATGAGAGTAGTTAGATCACATAAACAAGATGAGTTGTTTAAAATCTTGATCAAAGGTGATAGGGAAGTAGAAAAGTTGTAGACATTTCAATTTTAACAAAAAAAATATTAAAAACCATACACAACTAGAAAGAGAAATAAAACTTGCTATATGTAAGGACAAATCTGATTTTATTCAGTTATTCTGTACCTGAAAAAGTAACAAATTAATTTACCAGTTTTGAGATGGAACTGACTGTTTTATATGAATTCTACACATCCATTGATCGGGGTGAAAACAATTTGTTAAAAAACAACCTGTTAATTTTTAAAAATATAGAATGAATAAACAAATGTTTTTACTACCTGATTGCCAAAGAGATTGAATCCATTAATTGCTTCTAGGGCTGCTTTTGCTAACCCAACAGAGCTGAGGGGGAGAAAAGAAAGACATCTGTTATGCTTACAAACCTGGAATTTAACAAATCAATACTTGATGTTTCTTTCAGAAGTAGGATCTCTTCTTGATTAGTATTTTGTGTTTAAACCCTAAGCTAATGGACAGTGATGCAATAGGTTGTATTTATTTTCCAGAATTTTTCTTTTCAGTTTTTAATTTGTCTTTAAAAGTCAGTGACCACCTGGAAAAAATGCATCTGGTTTTATTTTGCTGTTGGACATCTAGCATTCTGTGCTTCAAGGCTTTGCTAGTAGGACAGCACGTTTACTTTCTATACAAATTGTGTACAATTCTCAGACAGAAAACTTGACAAAAGAAACCTGTGATCAAATAACTTGGATGAAAAGTTAAAATACCACATATCAGTTTTAGATCAAAGAAACTGCACAATTCTGATGTCTGCCATCCATCTATAATTATCTTCAACTCATTCACTCAACTAGTGGATAAATACTGAGATACACTCTGTAGCAGACTATATCCATTAAACCAAAATGAGCTATACCGATGCTTTGAAATTATTATCTAAAATTATCTCCATGATTTCCCACTTCAATGTTATTACAATGTTTGGATAAATGATTATCTATCTACCTATATATTTATTTTTTTACACATTTTTTGTTTATTCTGAAACTTTTATGTAATGTGTATAGTTATCCTACTACATGTGAAAACAAGTTGCACGGGGCCTGACTTTCAGAAGAGCTCATGTCTCATTTAGGCACCTACATGAAGTGGCCAGATTTTCAAAAGTCCTCAGAAGCCAGTAGCTTCAAAAATGCTGAGTAACGCTGCTAGAAAATTATATAGAAAAATAATAGAATTTATTATTTCATTTTTTAATGAAAAATAGGGACAAATATTTCCATCCCATTTGTTTTATTCTTAGTATGGGTTATATTTAATAAATTATCTGGAGTATTTTTATATCAGGGAGTCCTCATCAATTTTATATATGAATGTCCTATGTAGGAATCTCTGTATCATCTATGTCCCACAGTAAAACACTGGAGAAAACCTCTTTCAGTGTTAAACAGGCCAAGATGCAGGGATCTATTGGGGCACGCTGGGATACGGGCTACTGGATTTGCAGAACCCATTTCCTGCCCATTTGGAATAGCCATGCCATAGTTAGTTCACTGCACAAAGCATGTTTTTCAGGCTTTGTGCAGAAAAAGGTGAATTTCACCCTAAGTAAATAATGTTTTTCTGATTTAAATTAATTATTGACAGGGCAACGAGCCTTGTGGATAGGGGGAAAGTGGTAGATGTGGTATAACTTGACTTTAGTAAAGCTTTTGATAGTGTCTCGCATGACCTTCTCATAAACAAACTAGGGAAATACAACCTAGATGGATAAGGTGGGTGCATAACTGGTTGGAAAACTGTTCCCAAAGAGTAGTTATCACTGGTTCACAACCATGCTGGAAGGGCATAATGAGTGGGGTCCCACTGGAATCAGTTCTGGGTCTGGTTCTGTCAAATATCTTCATCAATGACTTTGATAATGGCATAGAGAGTACACTTATAAAGTTTGCGAACAATACCAGGCTGGGAGGGGTTGCAAGTGCTTTGGAGGATAGGATTATAATTCAAAATGGTCTGAAGTAACTAGGATGAAATTCAATAAAGGACAAATGCAAAGTATTCTACTTAGGAAGGAACAATCAGTTGCACACATACAAAATTGGAAATGGCTGCCTAGAAAGGAGTACTGCGGAAAAGGATTTGGGGGGTCTTAGTGGATCACAAGCTAAATATGAGTAAACAGTGTAACACTGTTGCCAAAAAAGCTAACATCATTCTGGGATGTATTAGCAGGAGTGTTGTATGCAGGACACGAGAAGTACGGTAATTCTTCCACTCTACTCTGCGCTGATTAGGCCTCAACTGGAGTTGTGTGTGTCCAATTCTGGGTGCCACATTTCAGGAAAGATGTGGACCAACTGGAGAAAGTCAAGAGCAACAAAAATGATTAAAAGTCTAGAAAACAAGACCTATGAAGGAAGACTGAAAAAATTGGGTTGGTTTAGTCTGGAAAAGAGAAGACATAACAGTTTTCAAGTACATAAAAGGTTGTTACAAGGAGGAGGGAGAAGAATTGTTCTTCTTAACTTCTGAGGACAGAACAAGAAGCAAGAGGCTTAAATTGCAGCAAAGGAGGTTTAGGTTGGACATCAGGAAAAAGTTCCTAACTGTCAGGGCAGTTAAGCATTGGAATACATTGCCTAGGGAAGTTGTGGAATCTCCATCATTGGAGATTTTTAAGAGCAGGTTAGACAAACACCTATCAGGAGTAGTCTAGATAATTAGTCCTGCTACGAGTGCAGGGGACTGGACTAGATGACCTCTTGAAGTAAATTCTAGTTCTATGATTCTATGTATAAACTCTGTGTGCGTGTTTTGTTTTTTTGTTTGTGTGTGTACTTAAAAAACAAAAACACACACTTTTAAGCACACATACTTTGTTCACCTGCTATTACAATAAGGCAAAAATATCTCCTCTGACCTTTTGCCACCAAAACAGGATGGTTGCATCATAAACACCTATTGGTGGTTCTGTTGGGCAAAACTGCTTAATTTCTGGCCAGGGACCTTTATTAGTTGGCTGAAAGCCTACCCAGAAATGAAAAGGAGGTGGCAACTAATTGCCCCTTCTGGATAAACATTCCTCTGCCGTAAGACAACACTAAATCTAGCCCATCATCCTAAAACTCAGCTCACATTCCTATCACATTTTTTCTCCATGTTACTATCCTTTCTCTGTAGGGTGACCGGATGTCCCAATTTTATAGGAACAATCCCAATATTCGGGGATTTGTCTTATATAGGTACCTATTACCCTTCCCACCTCAGTCCCAATTTTTTTTTTTTTACAGTTGCTAATTGGTCACCCTATCTATTTCACCATAGAGAAAGGCCTATACTAACAGGAAAAGAGATAAGAAACATTTCTTAAACAAATGATGTCCACCCACTTAACAGAAAAGATGCATTTTTCACATGATGCATCTTTCACTGGAATTCCCACAGTATCAGAAATGTTCTTGCCCAAATCATGCATAAATTATATTTACTAAAAGAAAAGTAACTGAAATTTTCATTATGATGTTCTGCCTGAAGTTGTAGCTTCCACATCAGCTAACCTGGCTAGGTTCTAGAACCATTCTTTACTGGAAGCTCACTTATACTTAAAATATGCCAAATTCTTTTTTAAATTAAAAAAAAAAAATCAAAAGGAATCCTTTCAGGTTTTGTCCTTATAACTGAGAAGCCACTGAAACATACATGAAGGCCATTCTCATTAGCACCAGGTGGTAATCAGGTGGCAATGTACTTTAGAGTAACATCTAACCCGACTGACCTTTCATGTCACTAAAGCGGCTAGCAGAACTTGTTCTGGCATTACAAAAAGATGATTTTGCTATTATGTGTCAATCTAATTTTCGATGTTCACTTTTTTGATGTTTTCATGGCTATATAGATAGATAAATAGATGGTTGTTCACATACAACAATTAGTACAGAGCTTGTTGCCCAAGTTCCACCTTTAACTGTTTATGCTTCCCACTACATAATAAAAATAGCATCACAAAATGTTACGTGTTCTCTCTTGCCTCTGTGGACATTGCATGCAGAACAGAGAATGGGAAACTATGATTACTCCTTCTAGTAATCAAACAGCCAGGTAATAGTACAACATACTACAGGTAATCAAACAGCCAGGTAATACTACAACATTACTTTTCATTTACATTTTTTAGTAACTAGTTAAGACCCACATAAAAATATTACAAATTGCTAATCAACTTGAGACATTCTTACAAAATTGTATGTAAACAACTGATGTTTTATTTTTGAAGAAATAAAAAGGAACCATCTATTTACAAAATTCTACAATTTTCTAAATACAGATTGCAAACTAAAATAAAATTTATAAACCTTTCTAAATTAGCAAAACTTTGATTTTAAAATATATAAAGCATTATTCACAAAGCATCCATTGTAAAGTCAAATGGTTTGTAGTTTCCAATTTCTTTCATTTTAATAATACATAATAATATACTTTCAAGGGTCACCAACACTTTGTCAGCACAGAAGCAACAGCAACATTTTCTTCTAGCTAACACATTTTCTGGCCTTAGACTTTTTTTTTTTTTTTTTTTTTTTTTTAAAGAGTTTAAGGTGGGCTAATATAAATCTACAGACAGTTGACAGATTTATCTGAAATCTGAATATTAAAAAAAGCAAAACCACCATCATAAAGAGAGAGAGGACTTTTTTACTCTTAGGGTATCATTAATGTGATTTTTTTTTCAAAATTTACTAAGCAGGTTCATTTTCATTATCACACTTTATAGCTTAATACTCTCTGATAATTTACATTTTTTATGGAAAAAAAAGCAAAAACCAACAGCAATCCACTGCTACAAATGTGCTGAGTCAGAGACCTCATCTTAAACAGAGGAATGACAAAAAAAGACACCATCACTGAAATATTGTTTTAAATGATATACAACTAAACTACATATACCAGAACTTCAACTGTGTCAACTATATTGAAATAATAATGAGCTAAAACATTAATATATATGAAAAATGGTTTTGCATTAGTACAAAAAAAACCCCAAATGTCAGCTTTTAAAATTCATGGGACTTCTAAAAAGTAAAATATTAAGATAGCAGATTAATGACAGTTTTATTACAGACTATAAACAGACACTACAAAAACTAGGAAGATCTCTTTAGACAGACTGCTTACAAATCACATCTGTGGTCAAAATGAGAGTACATGAACTAGACAAACTATAGTTGCCTGACTAATAAAATGAAGGCCTCTTATTTTCTTCTAAGAGTGACTGCTTGTATATGTTTAAAATGTCAATCAAAATGACAGTGTGAGCCTATCACTATCCTTGATCTTTTAACTTGATCATAGTGTTATCTCTCACCTTTTCTCCTTACCTATTCCTACTTCATAAATCAATCTAACACGCTGCCTCCAAGATCATTTGCTGACATCATCCTGCTGATATTCTAATCATATCCTCCCCTTGAATGTCTTCACTGATTTCCTCTTGCTTTCTCTAGCATCTCATTCCTCCTACTTGTTTTCACTTTCAAGGCTCCGCTCAACTCTACATCAATCATTTATTTGTATATTTACATGTCAGAAGCGTGCATAGTGTTTCAGAGTTAATGACAAAAACGACAGTACCTTCTTTTTAAGCATATCATCTGATTAATATTAAAAAAAAAGGAAGATGAACAAAGAATAGGAGAGATGATATAGGGGATGAGAATTACAAGAGAGATTGTGAGATAGGTTTTTTCGTTACATATGCATCTTGTTGGTTTGTTTTAAAAAGTTGCTTAAATTGAAGGAATGGGAAGAGGAGGTCAGTGATGAGAAGCAAACTGAAATAAATGAGTTTTAAGGTGGGATTCGGTTGTGCACAGGAGTCAGGCAGGATGCACCAGATATCAAGGCTGGCATGTGTAAAGGTGCAAGCATGCCTGTGAGAAGCAAAACAAAAAAAGGGTCATCAAGGGAAGCGAAAGTGATGAGATACAGGGCATAAATGGGAAGCAGGGTCCAAGAATGTTCCGGAATAGAAAGTCTCCAAGGAAGTGAGATCAGGAGAGAGAAGTAGTAAATGCCTCACCTTCCTATAAAACTGGTGGATCATAATAGGCTCACTCTCTTCCCCATAATTTCCTAAAGTGGCATCCAGGGAAAGGAGAGAGAGAAAAATCTCTTAACACTGCCCTCCATGTGAAGCTGCTGTCACCACCATTATGCAAGAGACATCATTTGAAGAAAGGCGCTCCTACCAAGGATAATGAGATATACCAGTGTTTCCCAAACTTGGGACGCCGCTTGTGTAGGGAAAGCCCGTGGCGGGCAAGGCTGGTTTGTTTACCTGCCGCGTCCGCAGGTCCAGCTGATCGCGGCTCCCACTGGCTGCGGTTCGCTGTTCCAGGCCAATGGGAGCTGCTGGAAGCGGCGAGGGCCAAGGGATGTATTGGCCACCGCCAGGCTTTCCTTATACAAAGCGGCGTCCCAAGTTTGGGAAACACAGTTATACTGTTAAGATTAAGATAGTGGGGAAATTCCTTAAGCGATGTAATATCGTAATATTGGGAAAGTCTGAAGGATCTGAAAAGTATTAATTGGTGTAATATTGTAGTTTCTTTACTGGTAGCAATACTTGTGTAAATACTGGTCAATTACTTCAAATTAATAAATTAATTTTCTCTATAAAAATACAACTACACCTATATGGAAAGACTTTTTTGTCATATTCTGTTTGAGATAAGGATTATGTAATTAAGGCAATATGAAGAAATTAGGATACTAGCTTATATCAGAGCCCCCTGCTCCCCACCCCCACACACAGAGATACCAGGAGAGTGACCTTGACTCAAAGAAATTCATGACTTTGAGGAATAAATTTGTCTCGAGGTATTTTGGCATCAGTCCCTTCTGTAGAGAAACTGCAATTAATCACTGCCAGGAATTTATATTTTTATAATTTTGACAACATAAGATTTTTTAATTAGAACAATTTAAAAGGGAACATTTGGCTAAGGGGAAAAGTACTAGTTCAGAAGAGTCAACAATAAGCCCAATTTTTTCTGACTTTGAACTGATGTTATTTAAAAATGGTTAGATTACCCACAGCTAACAAATTATATGATTATGTGCAATTTTTCAAAAAAGATACAAGTATGGATAAGCTATATCTTGAACCTTGCTTGTGCAGCATCAAAAGCATTTCGTTAGAGAAGTTTGGCTGGGATTTATACAGACAAGTTTTTCCTTGTAAATATACCACCTTATATTTATGGATATTCAATATAAAAATATTTAAAAATAAAGTCAGATCCTAGTCAGGAGAGCATCTTATAACTATGCAGAAAATATTTTAAACAGAATGGAAGGGGAAACATATCTAGTTGTAGAACTGCATGTATTATATTTAGCACACATTATTTCTGTTTGACTGTTTTCATTACCAGCAATGCCATAAAAAAATTGATTTCAAGCTGTATCATTTTTTTTTAAACCATCATCAATAGGTTTACAAAACCTCAGGTTTCCTTTCAGAAACACTGCCAGAAACAGAGCTTGTGGGATTTAATTCTAATTTGTTCAACAAGGGAAAGCTGATTAGGTTAGCTAAAAAATTCTGCTTGGAGCAGCTGGCATCAAAGACTGGTAAATTCCCCTGGTTTTTAAACCTTTGGATGATTAGAAAGTCATTGTTACCCAGATAATGCAATGAAGTAGTAAGCTGAACTCACTGGTGTAATGGATACTAACCATTTCCTTAGTGTCAAGTCTCTCAAAATAAATTTTAACTTTATTCTTGTAGTTTTGTCTAGTATAGCTATGAAAGAGCAACTGGTTTAACTGAAATCGGCATAGCAACTTAGTTATATCATGTTTCTTGGGTGTTATAGCTATATTATAAATAAACTGGATACGCTCAAGATAAATCCATTACTTTGATAACTGGATTACATGTTAATGGAGAAGTCTGTATTTCTTCTTCCAGAGGAACATCTTCAATACACATGAGCAGGTATTTTTGGAGAGTGACGGCAAGAAGAACTGACTGGCAAGAACTAACAGAGGTAATAGTTGACTGGAAGGGAAAGAGCAATGACATTTAGGCAGAATAAGTTATCTTATTTTGTCTAGGTAAGGGAAGGGGGCTCACAGAGAGTATAAAAAAATATGGATTCCTCCATAGTGAACAACTTTAACTTACATTACTTTTACTTACTCACTCAATATTCCTGGGTAAACAATCAGTATTACTTGTAGCTCACCAGGATTCTTCTACCTTTGCTTATTCAATACTTAGAAGATTTCACTACTTGCACAAACACTGCTTGCAAATAAAAATACTAGGGTTTTAAAATTAAAAGGCTGTTTACATTTCCCCATCATATAATAAATATTCCTTCATGTTAATAGTCTATCAGACCCTTCCCCTACTGTATGCTAATGACTGCTATAAGTGCTATATTTTGCAGATGACAAATACATAAGGAAGATCCTGCAATACTACAGTAAGGAGGAAAAGTGCTAATATATTTTAACAATTGAAATAGCAAATATGTCTTAAGATAATGAAAAGCTATTCAAAACAGTAAGCAGTATAAGATTATGCACATTACGAATGCTATTAAATTTCAGACAGTTGAAGATTTAATCATTAATTACTTCATGTTGGAGGAGTCAAGAAAAAACAACAGAATAGAGTTTCTATTATTAGGCATCTTATGTCATTTCTCTTGGGTCATTTGTACATTACATACCCTATGAATTAATATTGTAAGAAATATATTCTTTTAAAATATACAGCTCTGGTCATAACTCCTAAGGAACTTTTCCTTCTTTTCCCCTTTAGGATGGACAACAGCACAAGATGAACACGTTGTAGGAACCCAGTCTACTCTATTCTCTTTGTGAAAGATGTCCTATCTCTAGATGGCCTCAAAACAAAACCCAATCCAACCATTCTTGAGATTTCGGGTAGTCAGGACCTGGATCTATTTTATTTTTTTTGTCTTAAATCCATGTCTTTATTAATTTAACTAACATTTGTATTCCCTAATGCTACTGGCATGACAAGGAAGTTAACTGAGTTACTAAAAAGTCATTAATTACAGCTTTAAATTGCTACATCTATCCCATAACCTTAATGAAAGAACGGAAAGCAGGCACTAAAATTTGTACATTATTGCTAATTACTAATCAAAATCTTAGACAACAAAAAGTCAAGGACCCTTGCGTGGATTGTTTCCCTCTAAACATAACAGTAAGAGACAATGTATTTTAACATATATTTAGCCTAATGCACATTACTTATTTTGAAAGAAAAATGCTCACACAGTTGATTCCCATTAAATTTAGTAACAGGTCCTCAATTAGGTCTGAATCCTTTGATAAACACAAGAATATCAGGATTCTCATCTACTCCTGCACTTTTTTTCCTGAACTCACAAGTTGCGGGGTTAAAAGGAACATCACAAACGGTGACAGAAATAATGTCCAATAGCATAAGATATTGCACATATATGTGTGTGATTAAAATATATGTTAAAAAAGGCACTAAACAAAATTAAAAAGGCTGCCAGCCAGACCAACAAAACAATCTTGATGGGGCAAACAACATGACAGCAACCTATGATCTGCTCAACAAAGAAGCACAAGATCAAGATTCCTGTGCCTTTTTGACCTGGAATATGGAGATGCTGTGTTCTAGAAACATCCTATCAACAGTACAGATGCTTGGAGAACATCTTGATCAAATGGTTGCAAGACAAATTAATTTTTCAGAAGCTCCAACACATAGGTAAGGAAACATACTATTCTAAAAGGTGTTACAACGCTTGCCATTAAACCAGTGAAATACAGCAGACCTGTGATTCCCCTATTGAGATATCCAAGAGGGAAAGAATAGAGATGAGACAGATATTGCAAGCACATTGGGTATTTTTGAGGACCATGTATCATTCTGGGCCAGGAATTATATGCAACTCCATGGAGTTGCATATATCACAGCTTCTTCAGGAACTAAAAAGTGTGCGTGGTCGGGATGGTGAGCAAGGCAAGTTGCTGAGACCGTAAACAAACTCTGGAAAGGTACTATCCCCTGGGGTGATCTGCATAGACTGGTTCAAATCAAAACAGGTTTTCCAAAGACCAATAGTCAAAGAACAAACTTGGAATATATAAAAGCTGAGTATAAACAGACTCAAGGGTCTTTCTTTTGATTCAGAAAAAGGAATAATTTTGGCCTACCAGAGCTCCACAGGACTGATGGGCAACTTCTGGTAAATTTAGTAAACATATAGGCCCTTTTATTTTATTTTTAATGTTTTCTCTGTGATGTTTTTATCCTAAGAATAAATGTACTTTGCTGAGAAAGATGTGTGGGGTAACCTGTAGCTCAGTGGTTCTCAATCTATTTACCACTGTGGGCCACATATGCAGCTGTCTATTTGTTCTGCATCCTGCATCCACACAATTATATATATATACACATACACACACTACCTGTATGGACCTGAGGATGTCACATGGACCGCAGCTGTGTGCTGATTGGGCCACAAGTGGCCTGTGGGTTGAAAACCACTGCTGTAACTACTGGCATACACTGGTCATAGACCTTAGAGAGAATGCAAAGCATAGGTGAAGGCCACTAGGCAGACTGACTCGCTGGGCATATCTTAGTATAGGGATCGGCGACCTTTGGCACATAGCCCACCAGGGTAAGCCCCTGGCAGGCCAGGCCGGTTTGTTTACCTGCAGGTTCAGCTGATCGCAGCACCCACTGGACGTGGTTCACCACTCCAGGCCAATGGGGGCGGTGGGAAGCGGCACGGGCCGAGGGATGTGCTGGCCACCCTTCCCGCGGCCCCCATTGGCCTGGGACGGCAAACCACAGCCAGTGGGAGCTGCGATCGGCCGAACCCGCAGACGCGGTAGGTAAACAAACCGGCCCGACCCGCCAGAGGCTTTCCCTGATGGGCCGCGTGCCAAAGGTTGCTGATCTCTGTCATAGTATATGGCATGGGGCTGTGCAGCCTTAAAATCTGTGGTTGGAAGGGAGTGGGACATGGATCCATGCTCAGATACAGGTGATGGCTAGAGACCTGACTGGTCATTCCTGAAGTGGAACACAGAGAGCGTACACTGGCGCAGTTATCCTGAAACTGTGAATGTAGGAACCTCATCTTTTCCAGGGTTACATAAAGGTATTTTAAAAAGTTCTACATCTTTCTGCTTCATAATGATTTCTGACTTCTGTGCTAACTTCAAAACCTTTTAGTTAGAAATAGAGACTTCAATCCCCAGAAGGTGCAAATCAACACAGCATCAACAAAGCTGACTTCAGCGTAGCAGCATCTTTATGTCTGTGAGGATCTGGTCCAAAGAGTTTTTCACCATTCAGTGGCAATTAGAAACTAATTATCACCAACTTGAAACTAATCTAAAATAGAACACTACCCTTTTGTAAATACTTCAAAGATATTTGCATCTTCTGCATCAGAGGCTGGGCTTTTTGGTTATCACTCAAATTTCATACAGGATGCTGTCTTATATAAAGGCCTATATCCATTAAAGATGACAAGAAATAACTTCCAATTCTGAAAGAAAGCATAAGTTATGAGCAGGAATAATCACTCAGATATTAAGTGACAAGAATTCAGTGTCAAAAGTGTTCTGAAGCTTAAGAGCCTGTTTCATAGTCCATAGCCATTAGAGAGAGACATGGACAAATAATTCACCTACAGCCTTGAGTAGCATTATATACATTTCCTGAATGATTTCTGATATTCTCCTATGCCACTCTACCAGAGCAGTGGTACATTGAGGCAACGCATGGGGTATTTTGGAGTAGCCTAGTCTCTTTTTTCATCCACACAGATCCCTCAATGCACATTTCTCTCCCACTTTTCCTCATCTGTGGCTGAAATTGGACCTCAGCTCTTTCCCATGAAGAATTAAAGGGGAAAAACCTCCAAGAGATATTAGAGAGAGTAAGGATATCTGTGCACGGGCAGGGAGATGGGGAGGGCAGCAGCTTACACACTTTTTGTGATGGATTAACCAAAAGTCAAAGCTCTATTTCTCAGCTTACAACAAGCTACAAATGTCATTGTCATTTTGGGAACAACAATGCACTCAGTCCCATATGGCACAACAGAGACGTTCTGGTCCTTGGCTCGAGGAGCTTGCAGCCTAACTACACAGAGAGCACAAAAGAGACACTAAAAACGCTGGGAGAGACAAAGGAAGGATATAACTTGGAGCATTGATTTTTCAATGGAGGCTTTTTTTATTTGTTTATTTTTCATGAGGGTGAATGACAGTACGGGTGAGCACTGGTGTGGACTGGCATTTTTAGACTTCAAACACCACAAAAAAAAAAAAAAAAAAAAAAAAAAGAGGAACTACTGCAACACTGTGTAATCTTGTAGATTTTTTTTTGCTTGTTTTTTGTATGTTTTGTAATTTATGTAAACAAGACCTCACCAAAGTATAGGAAGGATATACCTATAATTAGCAGTTTTTAATGCAATGAGATTCACAACACATGGAGTTCCACATCATGCAACTGAATTAAGTAAAATTACTGCACATTAAAATAAGTGTACTGATCCATTATGACAAATCCTACATACTATGGATGTCATTTGTGTCAGACTATCTGTGACGTTGTGCAGTCTATATGGTTTTATAAAAACTTGATAATAAGTCAATATAATGTAACTGGGATAGTTTTAGAGAAAATACGGTAATAAGTGAATGTAACGTAACTGGGATATGCTTCATGCAAAAGGTCTCTTGTAAGGTATCATTACAAAGCTTATAATCTACTGAGTATGATCATCTGATTTGTATAAATGTACCACTCTTGTATCTAAAACTAGAAATATAAAATGTAACTCTGAGGGCCTATTGTAATTGTGTAAAGTGTGGACCATTAATGATGGTTTGGAATCTTGATGACTCCCATTGTCTGCAGATGGCTGTATTTACCTGTGAGTCTTCCTGTATATGTGTGTGCTGGCAAGTGAGTAATGAAGTCTTGCAGTGACATGTGATCATGTCACCTGAACTGGAATCCATCTTTAACCTGGTGCTTTTCCAGTGAGGGGGGGGTGGAAACCCAGAGAGACAAAGAGTTCCCGCCTTATGCAAAAGATATATAAAGGGGGGAAGAGAAGAGAGAGGGAGAGGAGCCATCATGAAGAATCCCCTAGCTACCACCTGAGCTGCAACAAGAGCTGTACCAGGGGAAAGAATTGTGCCCAGGCCTGGAAGAGTCCAGTCTGAGAAAAACTTACTGAAGCATCTCTGAGGGTGAGATTATCTGTATTTAGTTTGATTAGACATAGATTTGCGCATTTTATTTTATTTTGCTTGGTGACTTACTTTGTTCTGTCTGTTACTACTTTGAACCACTTAAATCCTACTGTCTGTATTTAATAAAATCACTTTCTATTTAGTAATTCACTCAGAGTATGTATTAATACCTGGGGGAGCAAACAACTGTGCATATCTCTCTATCGGTGTTATAGAGGGCGAACAATTTATGAGTTTGCCCTGCATAAGCTTTATGCAGGGTAAAACGGATTTATCTGGGTTTAGACCCCATTGGGAGTTGGGCATCTGAGTGCTAAAGACAAGCACACTACTGTGAGCTGTTTTCAGGTAAACTTGCAGCTTTGGGACAAGTGATTCAGACCCTGGGTCTGTGTTGGAGCCAGACAGGAGTGTCTGGCTCAGCAAGACAGGGTGCTGGAGTCCTGAGCTGGCAGGGAAAACAGAAGCAGGGGTAGTCTTTGCACATCGGGTGGCAGCTCCCAAGGGGGTTTCTGTGATCCAACCCGTCACACTATCATTGTCACTTTTCTTTTAATCTACCTTTGTAAACCCATTTTCTCTAGAAAATGATTACAATTGTCATTTAAAAAGCCATAGCTCTATTGACTTTATAGCTAATAGATCACAAATAGTGCTTGTATCTGATTTCAGAGTTTTCCTTCGAGAGGACATAGATAACAAAAAGATCACAGCTAATAAGTATATGGACAGTCTCATCATAAAGCAAAAAGAACAGGAGTACCTGTGGCACCTTAGAGACTAACAAATTTATTAGAGCATAAGCTTTCAGTTAGACCAGGTCTACATTATCCAGTAGTCTATGATGTGCCCACACGAAAGTTAAGATATGTCTGGCGGTATAATCCTTGAAATGCTCTTGGAATTAAAGAGCTCAACCTGATATTCAAGTACACCTTTGAAGTGAGGTAGGTCAATAACCCGCCATTTAATATATCATTACTCTAGAAACCAAATGACTTCTGAAGCCTCAAATCAGACTAGAGATAGATGAGAGGTACCCAAAGTGTTTCTTTTTTGTTTCTAGAGATGATGATCAAGGTAGATGTAAGAGGAGGGATGTAGAAAATAATTATTCTGAATTTATGGGCAGGCGGAAACACGGTGATTTCTTTCAGATTTTCATGATACCTTCAGCCTGTGCTTTAGGACGTTATAGTCTATATTTTCTGATACATGATCTCAGAGAGGGCAGTGGATGGGTGAGAGTCCAGATGGTTAAATGTTGTGTGCATCCTAGCTGACAAATATATAAAAAAAAATCAAGACAACTTATAAAATCAATACTGCAATGTTTTAAGAATTTAGGTAATAAATACGAACAGAAGAAGCTTCAGATCTGAATTTACATAACTTATACAAGAATTAAAAGTTTTCATTTGTTTTTCAGCACAAACATTGCTTCTTCCACTAGAAGGTGTGCATAGCAGGAAGATGTGGGAACGGACCACGCACTAGCAATAGCTAAACTGAAAATAAAAATAAGAACAAATAAGAGATCTGAACAATAGAGATGCACATGTTAAAACATCACCAAGCTAAAACAGATGACAACACAATAAGAATTTAGAATTCAGCTAGCAAATAGATACCAGGTACTTAAAGATGAAGATGATGGAATATGGAAAGCAAATTGAACAGGTAAAGGGAACTTTCACTAAAACGTGTGAAGAAGTGCTGGCATTCAGCAAGTAACATCAAAACAAATGGTCATCTGAGGATACATGTGAGAAAAAAGAAGATGCAAAGTTATACTGAAATTAATCAAGCAAGAACAAGATCACAGACACAGTGACTAGAGGAAGAATATACTGTAAAGAACAAAGAGGCAAAAAAAGAGCATAGGAAAGTGCAGGAATATAGGCCCATGTTAGATTTGGGTGCACTATGGTTTTAAATTGAGTTGGGATAATAGTATGAACAAAAGGCCCAAAGCATGGAATCAAAAAGAATGAAATAATGAGAAAGAAGAATTGTTGTGTTAAACTCATAGTGACTCTGAAATACCAGTGTTATCTTATTTAAGGTTTGGGCTGAAGTAACAGAAATAAAACAGAGTTAATTGGGTACCAGATGCAATAAAGAATTGGCTATATAAGAAACTGCTTCATCTGTACATAGCTATGGTCTGATAATTGGCAATAACATCACTAGTTCGTTAATGGGTATAAAAAAGTGAAGGGTTCATTGCTAATATCTGCCTGACCAATATGGGTTTAAGCACCCCTGGGTTTAGCCCACTAGTAAGTATCGTGATCAAATGCTTATAAGTGTTTTATTATTGTTTGGGTGTAGTAAACTGCTTATTATTTTGACTTCTTAGGCAAGTTTAAAGCAATTCTACAAATACAATTTGGCCTCTGGATTTAATAAAGGAATTTATGGTTAAATTAGTGTCATGGTAATATCCAGCGTAAATTATAATTCCAACAAAAAGACTTATAGACAAAATGGCAGCAGATGTGAGACCACTGCAGCAAAAAATGACATGAAGAAACTGTATAACATTATACAGTTGACAGGATGAAAAAACATACACCAACCGACCAGTTCAAAACAATAAGACCTCAGAACAATTAAATATATATGGAGGTAGTACTTAAGTGGACTACTGATTGGCGAGCCAGTGGCCAGACACAGAGGTAGGAGAAGATCTGAACATCAAATTAGGACCTCTCACCAGAACTGTCATGGCAGCCATTACTTTAATATGAATTGTATAGATTTCAAATAGTTTTTGTAACAGCGGATAGAACAGTCTTATGGAAGCTGCTATGCCACTATGGAATCCCTCCGAAAATTGTAAACATCATTAAGAGCTTCTATGAAACTATGACATGCCAAGTAATACACAACTGAATCTGACTAAGTCATTCAAGGTTACCTCAGGCATCAGACAAGGATATCTTGTGTCACCCATCATCTTTTTACTGGTAGTGGATTACTTAATGAGAAAGACACAGAACAACCAAGTGTCATACAAATGGACTTTCACACAGAAGTTAGAGGATCTTGACTTTGTGGATGACAACTTGCTATTCCTCACCATATAGATATATGCAAGCCAAAACAAATGATCTTCAGGCCTATGCACAATTAGTAAGGTTGAAAATCAACACAAAAAACCCCTAAAACCATGAGAATCAACACGCCACAAGAAATACAAACAGGTTCTCGAATTGACATAGAAGAGGTCCAATATTTCACACATCTTGGCAGCACTGTAAGTACTACAGGTGGAGACATCAAAGTCAGAATAGCAAAAGCCAGACATGTCTTCATAACTCTACAGCTAATCTGGAGAATCAGAAATCTTGCCGTCCAAACTAACCTTTGAATATTTAACACCATTGTAAAGTTGATCTTAACAAATCTGCAAATTACAGCACCATACAGTAAGCCCTTAATATCTAAACTCAAAGTTTTAATAAACAGCTGCCTTAGACAAATCCTCTATCAGATGGCCAGAAAAACAAGTCGCAAATGAAGAACTGTGGAGGAGGACAAAACAGGTAACAGTTCCAGTGCCAGTGGCCCCCCTCTTCTGCATAGGATCTGGTGCTCCTGCAGTGGCCCCCAAATTGGCCTGTACTTTAGTCTGCCATTGCAATGGGCACTAAACTACCTCTCAGCGAGCTGGTCTTCCAGATATGGGTGGTATGGTAATGGGAAGCTTAGCCTGCCATAACATGTGCTATAACTGCTCCATACATGAGCAGGAGGCTTCAGGTAAATTTTCGTAAAAATACATATACAGCTGCAATGACAACAATTTGGGTGCACAAGTAACTACTTACATGTGTATCTGGTTATTTGCACATGGAATGTAGATATACAACTGTGCTCATATTTCTCATGAGGTATAGACGTCAGTCTCCAGAAGGCCTCAATCTGGCATCTTTCATGAGCACTAATTTCACTCTAGAACAGTGTTTCCCAAACTTGGGATGCCGCTTGTGTAGGGAAAGCCCCTGGTGAGCCGGGCCGGTTTGTTTACCTGCTGCGTCCGCAGGTCCGGCTGATCACGGCTCCCACTGGTGCTGTTCGCTGCTCCAGGCCAATGGGAAGCAGTTGGAATACTACTTTAATTATTTCTATTTTGATACATTTCCTGAATTTTTTGCATTCACATTATATGCCTTTATACAAGCAAAAAGAACTGAGAGTTTTGCCAAGTACCTTGAATGCAGTTCTGTGCTGCCATTGTTGTATTTACTTCCTCTTTCCCAGACACCAAAGTCAGGTACACGGTATGCTCTTTCCACACAAAACACCAGGTTTTGAATGAAGGACACCTATAAGGAAAAGAAAAAGAAAAATCAAGGGAAACTGAAATACGCCAAAATTTCTTATTTGTATTTTTAAAAAGAAAATGGCATGGTTTTCAGACTGCACAATTATATTTGCCAATTAGGTTTTATTTTCTTGTGGAGTATGGTGTTCCCAACTTCAAGGGACCTCTTTGTAAAACCAATTTTCATTAAATATGTTAAAAAACACTCCCCAAAACACTTGTAACTTAATTTACACAAAGCCCTAATGAAGCTAGGAATGCAAATGATTGGGTATTAAAGTAATGTGCTAGAACATCAGCGCCAAAAAAAAAAAATCTAACATCTTTACTTTTAAAAATGACTGTTAGGGAGCAGAAGAAAGTAAGCCCTATAAGTAACGCTTAAAATAAAATCTGGGGCATGGAAAGTCTGGCATTGTCCCTAACCGCTCATTCTAACACAGCTCTGACATGTAAAACAAGTTCTGTCATGTTAGCTCAATATAAATATATGCAGCACATCCTTCCGTGAAAATAAAAAGAATGACACCATTTATTCAATTACAATCTGGTCTTAGATTATGAAAATCTACTAGAAAGTAGGAAATTATTCATAGATATGGGGGACAATAAGTCATGATCATGGGTTTTCTTTATTTAGGTTTTGATTGTACCTTAACCATTGTGGTATCTGAGTACCTTATGAAATTAAATGAAGCTGAAAAGGTAAACAAAAATTCTCTCTTCTCCATGTTCCACAGAGTAGGGTTTTTTGATCCTAGGAAAGCTAGGATGAAGAGATCAATCTTACATTTCATCCCAAAGATACTATAGAAAACATTGTGCTCATGCTTAACTCTTCCTGAACAGTTCCATGGTTTCAGACACAAAAATGGCCCTGCTATTCTCCACTATCTAACTTCCATCTCCAGCAATCTAACTTTGCAGTTGTTAGCTCCACTGGATGGGAAAAGGAGGAGCAGTTACCAGCTTTGTTGGCTTCTTGTCTCAGGAGTATCTGTGCATGTGTGTATTTCTTGGTAGCTGACTTGTCCTTTTCCCTCTCTCTACCAGGAGATCAGCTGATAAGGAGCCTCTTTCATTGCTTCATGGTGTCAGAGAGGAAGAGGAGGAAGAATATGATTGTGACACTGCACCCCATATTCTTCACAGTGATATTATTATAATAATATGATTATAACAATCAATGTATTTTATGCAAGCTAAGTCATGTGAAGTGTCATTGGAAAGGTTATGATTTACTGAATATGATTATCCTATTTGTATGCATGTATAATTTTTGTGTCTGAAGTTAGGAACATTGACTATGTATCTGTATTACAAATGTGTGTATACCTGAATAACCCACTAGGCAAAAGACTCTCAGTCTATATGGCTGGCTGGGAAGGGCCCATTCCGGTTAATTAGCCATTAGGAGAAAACAATAGGCCTTAGAAGAAGCTTATCTCCCACGGGGAACCTTCCTGAGAACACTGCAGACAACCTCCGACTCACGGCTGCTGTGACACTACAGGAACATGTGACCAGGTCACCTGGTGCTGGACTCCATCTTTTCCACTGACTGGTGAGGGAACCAAGCTTTTAAACAAAGGGTTCCCACTATATGGGGCGATCACATCTGCACACAGTATTCAAGATGTGGGTGTACCATGGGTTTATATAGAGGCAATATGATATTTTCTGTCTTATCTATCCCCTTCTGAATGATTCCCAACTTTTTGTTCGCTTTTTTGACTGCCGCTACACATTGAGTGGATGTTTTCAGAGAACTATCCACAATGACTCCAAGAACTCTTTCTTGAGTGGTAAGTGCTAATTTAGACCCCATCATTTTACATGTATAGTTGGGATTATGTTTTCCAATGTGCATTACTTCGCATTTATCAACACTGAATTTCATCTGCCCATTTTGTTGCCCATTCACTGAGTTTTGAGAGATCCTTTAGTAGCTCTTCGCAGTCTGCCTTGGACTTTACTATCTTGAGTAGTTTTGTATCACCTGCAAATTTTGCCACCTCATTGTTTACCCCTTTTTCCAGGTCATTTATGAATGTGTTGAATAGGACTGGTCCCTGTACAGACCTCTGGGGGACACCACTATTTACCTCTCTCCATCCTGAAAACTGACTATTATTTATTCATACCCTTTGTTTCCTACCTTTTAACCAGTTATCAATCCATAAGAGGACCTTCCCTGTTATAGAATCATAGAATATCAGGGTTGGAAGGGACCTCAGGAGGTCATCTAGTCCAACCACCTGCTCAAAGCAGGACCAATTCCCAGCTAAATCATCCCCGCCAGGGCTTTGTCAAGTCGGACCTTAAAAACCTCCAAGGAAGGAGAGTCCACCACCTCCCTAGGTAACGCATTCCAGTGCTTCACCACCCCCCTAGTGAAATAGTGTTTCCTAATATCCAACCTAGACCTCCCCCACTGAAACTTGAGACCACTGCTCCTTGTTTTGTCATCTGCCACCACTGAGAACAGCCGAGCTCCATCCTCTTTGGAACCCCCCTTCAGGTAGTTGAAAGCAGCTATCAAATTCCCCCCTCATTCTTCTCTTCTGGAGACTAAACAATCCCAGTTCCCTCAGCCTCTCCTCATAAGTCATGTGCTCCAGACCCCTAATCATTTTTGTTGCCCTCCGCTGGACTCTTTCCAATATTTCCACATCCTTCTTGTAGTGTGGGGCCCAAAACTGGACACAGTACTCCAGATGAGGCCTCACCAAAGTCGAATAAAGGGGAACGATCACGTTCCTCGATCTGCCGGCAATGCCCCTACTTATACAGCCCAAAATGCCGTTAGCCTTCTTGGCAACAAGAGCACACTGTTGACTCATACCCAGCTTCTCGTCCACTGAGACCCCTAGGTCCTTTTCTGCAGAACTGCTACCTAGCCATTCGGTCCCTAGTCTGTAGCAGTGCATGGGATTCTTCCGTCCTAAGTGCAGGACTCTGCACTTGTCCTTGTTGAACCTCATCAGGTTTTTTTTGGCCCAATCCTCTAATTTGTCTAGGTCCCTCTATATCCGATCTCTACCCTCCAGCGTATCTACCACGCCTCCCAGTTTAGTGTCATCTGCAAACTTGCTGAGAGTGCAGTCCACACCATCCTCCAGATCATTAATAAAGATATTAAACAAAACCGGCCCCAGGACCGACCCTTGGGGCACTCCGATTGAAACCGGCTGCCAACTAGACATGGAGCCATTGATCACTACCCGTTGAGCCCGACGATCTAGCCAGCTTTCTATCCATCTTACAGTCCATTCATCCAGCCCATACTTCTTTAACATGGCGTCAAGAATACTGTGGGAGACAGTATCAAAAGCTTTCCTAAAGTCAAGGAATAACACATCCACTGCTTTCCCCTCATCCACAGAGCCAGTTATCTCATCATAGAAGGCAATTAGGTTAGTCAGGCATGACTTCTCCTCAGAAAAGCAGACTGACTCCCCCAGGGAACAGATGGGCAGGATCCCCTGGGAGAATAACATGAAGGGCAAAGGGGTCCAGGAGAGCTGGCTGTATTTTAAAGAATCCTTATTGCGGTTGCCGGAACAAACCATCCCGATGTGTAGAAAGAATAGTAAATATGGCAGGCGACCAGCTTGGCTTAACAATGAAATCCTTGCTGACCTTAAACGCAAAAAAGAAGCTTACAAGAAATGGAAGATTGGACAAATGACCAGGGAGGAGTATAAACATATTGCTCAGGCAAGCAGGAGTGAAATCAGGAAGGCCAAATTGCACTTGGAGTTGCAGCTAGCAAGAGATGTTAAAAGTAAGAAGAAGGGTTTCTTCAGGTGTGTTAGCAACAAGAAGAAAATCAAGGAAAGTGTGGGCCCCTTACTGAATGAGGGAGGCAACCTAGTGACAAGAGGATGTGGAAAAAGCTAATGTACTCAATGCTTTTTTTGCCTCTGTCTTCACAAACAAGGTCAGCTCCCAGACTGTTGGACTGGGCAGCACAGTATGGGGAGAAGGTGAACAGCCCTCGGTGGAGAAAGAAGTGGTTCTGGACTATTTAGAAAAAATTGGATGAGCACAAATCCATCGGGCCGGATGCGCTGCATCTGATGGTGCTAAAGGAGTTGGCGGATGTGATTGCGGAGCCATTGGCCATCATCTTTGAAAACTCATGGCGATCGGGGGAGGTCCCGGATGACTGGAAAAAGGCTAATGTAGTGCCCATCTTTAAAAAAGGGAAGGAGGAGGATCCGGGGATCTACAACTATCCTATGACAGGTTTATGCTCTCTGTATGTGTGTATATATATCTCCTCAATATATGTTCCATTCTATATGCATCCGAAGAAGTGGGCTGTAGTCCACGAAAGCTTATGCTCTAATAAATTTGTTAGTCTCTAAGGTGCCACAAGTACTCCTATCCTATGACAGCTTACCTTGCTTAAGAGCCTTTGGTGAGGGACCTTCTGAAAGTCTTTCTGAAAATTGAAGAACACTAGATCCACTGGATCCCCCTTGTCCACATATTTGTTGACCTCCTCAAAGAATTCTAATAGATTGGTGAGGCATTATTTCCCTTTACAAAAACCATGTTGATTCTTCCCCCAACAAATTATGTTTCGCTCTATGTCTGACAATTTTGTTTTTTACTATAGTTTCAACCTGTTTACCCAATACTGAAGTCAGGCTTACCGGCCTGTAATTGCCAGGATCACCTCTGGATCCCTTTTTAAAAATTGGCAGCACATTAGCTATCCTTCAGTCATTTGGTACAGAAGCTGATTTAAATGATAGGTTACAGACCACAGTTAATACTTCTGCAATTTCAAATTTGAGCTCCTTCAGAACTCTTGGGTGAATACCATCTTGTCCTGGTTACTTAGTACTGTTTAGTTTATCAATTTGTTCCAAAACCTCCCCTAATGATACCTCAATCTGGGACAGTTCTTCAAATTTGTCATCTAAAAAGAATGGTTCAGGTTTGGGAATCTCCCTCACATCCTCAGCCATGAAGACCGATGCAAAGAATTCGTTTAGTTTCTCCACAATGGCCTTATTGTCCTTGAGTGCTCCTTTAGCATCTCGATTGTGTAGTGGCCCCAATGGTTGCTTAGCAGGCTTCCTGCTTCTGATGTACTTAAAAAAAAAAATGTTTGCTATTACTTTTTGAGACTTTGGCTAGCTGTTCTTCAAATTCTTTTTTGGCCTTCCTAATTATATTTTTACACTTCATTTGCCAGAGTTTATGATCATTTCTATTTTCCTCACTAACTTCCACATTTGAAAGGATGCCTTTTTGCCTCTCACTGCTTCTTTTACTTTGTTGTTTAGCCACGGTGGCACTTCTTTGGTCCTCTGTTTTTTAATTTGGGGTATACATTTACATTGAGTCTCTACCTTATGGTGTCTTTAAAAAATGTCCATCCAGCTCGCAGGGATTTCACTTTTTGCGCTGTACCTTTTAGTTTCTGTTTAACTAACATTTTTCTGTAGTCCCCCTTTCTGAAATTAAATGCTACAGTGCTGGGCTGCTGTGGCTTTGCCCCGCCACAGAGATGTTAAATTTAATTACATTATGGTTACTATTACCAAGCGGTCCAGCAATAGTCACCTCTTTGACTAGATCCTGTCCTCCATTTAGGACTAAATCAAGAATTGCCTCTCCTCTCATGGGTTCCATCGAGGTCTGCTAAATTAGCAGGCTGCACTCTGATAGTGCTGATAACACCAAAGATACAAAAACAAAAACACTGAGAAGCTGTAACATCTCAGCAGCCTTGACTGCATTCCAACTTTCTACAATCTGAAGCACTGTAGTTTGGGATTCTAACTTCTTATTTTATATGAGAAAAGAGTCATGATTACTTTCCTAAATCTGACACCAGAAATGAAAACCTGACATTCTGACTCTGTGAATAAGTACTAATCAACAAATGTTATGCAATATTGTCAAGTTACAGAGCAAGGGGTCCCTCAAGTGCAGATTTTTTACATCCCTGGGAATGTAGCTACGTTGATATAAGTTCCCAGTGTAAACCAGCCCTGAGTCAGTTCACTGTTATGTATTACTTGGCATGTCATATTTTCATACAAGCTCTGAATAATATTCACAAATTTCTGAGAAATTCCATAGTGGCACAGCAGACTCCATAAGAATGTTCTATCCACTGTATCAAAGACTTTTTGGAAATCTATTAAATTCATGCAAAGCGGTGACGGCCATACAATTAACAGTTCTATGATGATGACTGCTATTCTATTGCTATGTGATCTATGCAGGACTTCTCCTGTCAGAACCCTGCCTGTTCATATCATAGCCTTAAATTTACTGCTTTCTTTAGTTTGTCTAGGGCAGCGGTTCTCAAACTATGGGTCGGGACCCCAAAGTGGGTCATAACCCCATTTTAATGGGGTTGCCAGCCAGGGCTGAAGCCGAAGTCCAAGCCCCACCACCCAGGGCTGAAGCCCTCAAGCTTTGGCACCCCCCAGCTCAGGGGGGCTCAGGCTTCGGCACCCCTTTGGGGTCTTTTAGTATTTTTTGTTGTCAGAAGGGGGTCGCAATGCAATGAAGTTTTGAGAAACCCTGGTCTAGCATAACGTGTAATTATTTTACTTGGGACAAACAGCGATCGAATGCCCTCTCCAGCTTTTGCACTAACTTAGGGCTCTCTTTTTTTGGCAGGCTCAATATATGACCACTTTTCCACTTGTTTGGTACGTTTCCTTTTTTTTTTTTTTAAATTAATGGAGATATCCTATCTCCTAGAACTGGAAGGGACCTTGAAAGGTCATCAAGTCCAGCCCCCTGCCTTCACTAGCAGGACCAAGTACTGATTTGCCCTAGATCCCTAAGTGGCTCCCTCAAGGATAGAACTCACAACCCTGAGTTTAGCAGGCCAATGCTCAAACCACTGAGCTATCCCTCCCTCCTTCTTCCCATATCGTCTGTAACAGGCCTAACAAAATGTCTAAAGTGTTTTTCGAGTTTGCCTTAACGACTTCCATTGGGATGTTGTCCAGACCCAGTGTCTTTCCACTTTTTAACCGATTGACTGCCCTCTCTACTTCTACTTTAGTGTTAGCTCCTAATTCCATATCCAGATCTTCTCCTTCCTCTAAATTGGGGTGTTGATCACTGGTTCACCATTCAGTAGTTGACTAAAATGCTGCCTCCATATATTTAATTTAAACAAAATTATTTCTCTCTTTTATGTTCCCATACACTGTAACTGGGCTGATTTGCCTGCCTCTAGCTAACACAGCAGTGGCAGAAAAATCAGTGAGCCCTATTGCATTGTATATGAACATGATGGAGAGAAATAATTGTTTAAAAGTTTTTCTATTACACTAATCATTATCATCTAAGCACTTACAGACAATGGATTTCTCTTCATAATAACAGTGTGAATTCAGGACATATAGATAGGTAAGGCCTTTTTTTTCTTAGTTCTGTTTGTTTTAATTTCCTTGGAATTTATCATTTTATATTCAAAAACTTTAATGGGAGAAAATTGGTAAGAATTAAAAACAAGGGAGGCGGACAGGGGGGAATGTCGCCCACTATTCATAGGGGATGAGGAGAGAAGGGTGCCCAGAACTCATGGACTGGGGAGAAGGGGGTATTAATCAGGTGGCAGTTGAGAAAGCTTTCTGCTCCCTGTAACAGTTGGGCAGTCTCAGCTGCCAGGATCCAGCTTCCTGTCCATCTTGCTCCCCTCCCGCAGAGAGGAAGCAGACATGCGCTAAAGGGTCAGGAGGGGTGTGGAAGGCTGAACCCCAGGAGTACTGGCACCTTCCTGACTGAAGTCCCCTGCTGACTTCCACACGGCCCTATCTGCTTCCTCTGCTCTGCTCTGGAAGGGGAGGTGGACAGGGCTCTGTACTTTGGGGCTGTGCTGAAGGGCCAGGATCAGAAGGGGGCACTGTCTGGCAAAGGGTCAAGACTCCTAGGGTGCAGAGAGACTTCTGCTACTGCTTGCAAGAGTGCAAAGGAGGGTTACTACTGGTTGGTGGTTACTGCAACCACACAATGGAAGAGCAAGAAGGCCAGGGAGTCTGGTCCCAGCAACTGAAACTGGAGCTCTCTCCAGACTCTGGACCTTCAGCTCAGCCCTGCTCCCACATCGAAATGCTGGGGTTAGGAGAGTGCTCTCCTTTGGCGAGGAGGGCCACTCCCTGGAGTGATCAGGCAGTCTCGGCTGCTGTGACCTGGCTCCCTGCCCATCTTGCTCCCCCACTGTGTAGAAGAAACAGACAGGGCAGCACTGAAGGAACAGGGTCAGGAGGGGAGTAGAAAGTTGCACCCCATGAGTACAGGCCCACTTGCTGGACAGAGCCCCTGCTAACCCCTCTGATCCTTCAGTGTGGTCCCATCCACTCCCCTGGTGAAAATTCCGGGGTCCCAAAAAAGTCAACATTTAGTGAAAATTGGTAAAACCATAAATACTGGCTTTTTCAAAAATATAGGAATTTTTTGGGGACAATTGGTAAACACCAATAACGAAGGGCCTTATCAATGGGGAACTGAAATGCAGATTTGACCAAAGTCACTCAGTAAATTGGTCGTAGAGCCAGGAACATAATCTGCATTTTCCAATTCCTAGTTCTTAGCATTTAAAGCCTGAAGAGATCATACTATCTAGTCTGACCTCCTATATACCACAGGCAATTATATTTCACCCAGTTACCCTTTATTGAGCTAAATAACTTGTGTTTGCCTGAAGCACATCTTTCAGAAAGACATCCAACCTTGATATTTGAGAGATGTCCTGGCATGGATCAGACCCTCTTCATCACTGATGGTTTCTTAATTTTTAGTACTGTGAGGAAGTCAAATTAGTAGCAGGAATGAGGAGGGCTTGGATTGTTACAGCTAGAGCAGTGGGGTAGTTTTAGGGAAAGAATTGCAGCACCATGGAAAGGAAGGAGGCAGAGATGGGTTACAGGAGAAACTGTAGAAGTAGGAGGGAGAAGAAATTGAGAGCTGGGCGGTCTCAGAGTTTGTACAACTGAAGAGTTGCAGCAAAACTGGAGCACTCCACTTTATTGATAACACAGCTCTTGACAACTCAAGGTGAAAGGATTAGCGTTTTTTGCAGAGAATATTCATTTATATTAGACCTAGTTTCTAGCAGTGGTTTAATGCTCTTCATGAGCATTAACTTATAGTAGCAGCTGTGGATGTATTTACAATGCAAAAATTAGATCTAAAGAACAGCTTTGCCACCACCATTCATCTCCAAGTGGACTACTGCAAAACACAAGGTTCACTATAATATGACACATAGTAACCATTCCACATGCATGATCAGGGAGTAGTAGGCATCCTTCAGTCTTGAGAGACCATGGGTATGCACCCCTGAAAAGTAAAGAATTAACTCAGTTGGTTTTATGGCAACCGTGAACATGGCTGAAGAGACCCACTCGAGAGAGACAATCTCTGCCGCATCTGTCACATTTAAAAGATGATATTTTGATCCTTTGGGCTTTGACTTCTGCAAGCATTTTTCTCCTCTGCTAAGCTGGACTGCTTCATCTCGTAACTCCGAAGACCTTTGTTAAGCACTTGTTTCCAAAGGCTGGGGACTTGAGTGTGAGCTTTCCATTTGTCCACATCCATGTCCATTTCTTTGAGGTCTCGCTTGCACACATCCTTGAAACACAATTTTGGGCATCCTTTGGGTCTTTTTCCAGATGCCAATTTACCGTAGAGGGGGTCCTTTGGGATGCACCCATCATTCTGTTTGAGACATGTTTGTATGCTGGCCCGTTTCAACACATCTGTAGTGGTGACTCTGTCCCTCCAAAAAATTCAACGAAGGCAACACATATGAAAGCTCTTGAGCCTCTTTTCCTGATGAGAGTATAAGGTCCATGTCTCCCTTCCATACAAAAGTGTGCTGATAACACTGGTCTACAATTTTTGAGATGTTGTCTGCTTCAGAGATAAAATGTGCTATTTATTATGTATTTTGATGTGAATTCAAATATGACAATTAAAACAACTGATTGGCTACTGTTTCTAAGATATTTAAGTTTTTACATTTTATGTCTATGTATATTGTGTAGATAGAGTTTTAATCATAAATTGTAAACCTAGGTCTTTTCATGTGTTTATGGTTGCTTTACATGAAGATATTTCACCTGTCCTGTTTATGTAACACTTTAAAAATCAGCAAAAGGGTTATATAAATAAAATTTATTATGAAACAAAAGGCAAAATACTATTATGTACATAGTTTAGTCCTATTCAGTGTCTACTCGGCGCTTCTTGGCTTGTCTCTTGTATTCATTAAATGGAGCATCTCTTGTCACTGTCCAGCAATAGTCTGCAAGCATTGATGGGCTCCATTTGCCCTGATAGCGTTTCTCCATTGTTGCAATGTCCTGGTGAAATCGCTCGCCGCGCTCCTCGCTCACTGCTCCGCAGTTCGGTGGAAAAAAATCTAGATGAGAGTGCAAAAAAATGCATCTTTAGTGACATGTTGCAACCAAGGCTTTTGTATGCCTTGAGGAGGTTTTCCACCAACAACCTGTAGTTGTCTGCCTTGTTGTTTCCGAGAAAATTTATTGCCACTAACTGGAAGGCTTTCCATGCCGTCTTTTCCTTGCCAGTCCACTTTTTCTTCTTTGACACACCTTTCCCAACTGGAGGCACCATGCAGAAGTAACAATTGCTGGTATGATCTGTTGGCTCTCTCCAAATCATTGGCACTGCAAAAGGCATAGATTTCCTTTTCCTGTTCAACCACTGGCGAAGATTTGTTGCACAAGTGTTGCAGTATATGTGTGGGGCCCACCTCTTGTCCCGATCTCCAATTTTGCAGCCAAAATAAAGGTGATAGGCTTTCTTAACCATAGTGGTTATACTGCGATTTTGTGATGCAAAAGTCACTTCACTACAAACATAGCAAAAGCTATCTGCACTGTTCACACAAGTATGAGGCATCTCTGCTCACTTTGGCTAAACAGAAATGTGTCCCTTTGCAAAATCAAACACTGACAAATAAGAGAGCACGACACTGTATGATTTCTAGAGCTGATATAGGGCAATTTGTTCAGCAGAGTGATGTAAGCTTCATTATGATTGCATCATCCATGACTTCTAGGAATAACATGATGCAATTCATATTATGTATGATGCAATACCAGCTTCAGATTGCATCATTCATTGTTTTGCCTAAAAAGCAAGTACCGTCCAAACCCAGTCATAGATTTATTCATAGATCCAGTCAAAGATGTATTTTAGTCATTTCTGGTTTAAATTGAGATCCCTTCCCTTTATAACTCACTTATCCTCCACCATTCCCAAGTCAAGGGTCGTATATACTGACTCAATAGCATATCTTGAAAACTAGAGCCAATCAACAATTTTAAGCATCATTTTCATTCTCAGTGACCCAGAATTAGTAAAGTTTGACTACATTTATTTCAGAAGCATTTTGGCTGTAGAGCAGTGTAACACATCCATGATACACACAGACTTTGCGTGTTCTGTCAGTTTGTTGTTTTGCCATACCCTCTTGTTCAGTCTAGACATTGTTGTGGTGGCTTTTCCAATGTGGATGGTGAGTTCTGTTTCAAGTGAAAGGTTGACTGCGATAGTGGACTCCAGGTGTGTGAACTCATTCACCGCTTCAAGTTCATAGCTGTTGATCTTGATGGAGGGTGCTTTTTCAACTCCTGGGCACATTATGTTAATCTTTTTTAGGCTTATAATATGCCTGAAGTCTTGGCAGGCTTTGGAAAAACTGTCCATTAGGCTTTGAAGATGAGCTTCTTTCTGGAAAGCCTCAGACATTGAGCCGTTGTATTGGACTGTGCCATACATGTTTTCCTTGAAGGAACAAATCACTCTTAAGAGCCTGGTGGGCCATCCAATCTTTTCTAGAAGCTCAAAAAGAGGTGGTGTTGGATAAGGGCCTCCCGAGTCTTGCAAGATTGAACAGCTTTCCATCAGCTCTTGCATGCAAGTAGGTTTCCCCAGTTGAGGAACCAAAAGCTTGTTTCAGTAGCAGGGAGAAGATGATCCCAAACACAGTTAGGGCAAGAATACAACCTTGCTTAACTCCGCTACGAATCTGGAAAGCCTCAGACATTGAGCCGTTGTATTGGACTGTGCCATACATGTTTTCCTGGAAGGATCAAATCACTCTTAAGAGCCTGGGGGGCATCCAATCTTTTCTAGAAGCTCGAATAGTTCACTTCTATTGACAAAGTCAAAAGCCTTTCTGAGATCAATGAAGGCTATGTAGATGGTTTTTTTTGTTCTCTGCATTTCTCTTGTAGTTGTCTCAGTGAGAAGATCATGTCAGTAGTAGACCTTTCAGATCTGAAGCCACACTGTGATTCAGGATAGATTCTGTCTGCAAGCATCTGAGGAGGATTAGTGGTGCCATAAAAATATCAGAATATCCTGGGCAGACTAATAATTTAAGCTTAATTTTAAAGTAAAATGCTCTTTTAATTTTGCCAGTAACATGTAGATTACTCAGGCTGAAAGTCTTCCCTCTCCCAGCTATGGTAGCCTACAATGTGCTGACATAGATACACTCATTAGGAAGCATCTTCCATGAAGAAGCACTGCACTTTGTCAGCACTGAATAACCATACAAGGTCATTAATCATACTTATATGCCGCTGGTCATTATGGTTATGAAAGAATGGTGAAAGATATAAATATTACAAGAGTCTATGGAACATTTTCCATCCTTGTGTTTAGAATACTAAGGAAAAGCAAGCAGCCAAACAGAAAAAAGGTATTGCTGTCAATCCACATGTTCACGGAGAAATTACTCATCTCATAGATGTGTTGACGTAACAAAGTCAGTGCCAAAAGGCTCATACAAAAATTAGGAACTGTTTGTGGTAACCTGACATATTCAAAAGTCAATCAGGTATAGAACAAGCAATTGTAAAGGATATGCATGTAGCTTGGATGAGTGAAAAATACCACCACTGTTATTTCAGCTTTTTATGTAGCTCCTGTGTTCAAGTTCATTCATTTCCATGAAAACTAGCTACCAAACAATTACATTCTGCTTTCTTGGCTATGGATTCCAAGATAGAAGAACTAATATAATTAGTTTTGCAATTGGCATTGCTCAAACAGATGTAATCATTTTTAGCTACTACTGACAATAAGCAGTCTTGTGAACAATTATTTTCTCCCTGCAAAGAGACTTGCGTACAACATCTCCTAAGATGATAACTTGGTGAATATCAGGCATCTGTCAGCACCTTTAACCATAGCAGCCCTGTTTCAGTACCATTTTCCAAGAAATGAAAGATGAAAGCAAAACCTGTAGCATGCAGTCCTCAGCAAGAACAAGCAGAGAGAACACTAAAATTTAGACAACTTTAAACCCTATCAAACCTCATCAAAGAAGGAAACAACATAGACCCTGCAATCCTACTTTCAGGGCAAGGTTGAAGGGAATCCCAGAAATCTTCTTGATGCCTTTTTAACATGAAAGAAAATGAACAAGAGGAATATGGAGAGGAAAGTTTAATTTATTTAGCTATTTAATTCAGTGAACCACTTGAGCATTTTATTAAATGCTTTGGCCTCATTTTTAAGCTGTTTAACCAAATAATTAGTTTGATCAGAAATATTGCAACACGCACCATTAGGTTTTTCAGATTTTTTTTTCTGGCTTGCTTTACATGCTTACTTGGAACTTTAAATATTTTGGAAGTTATTGTGTTCTACCATATGTTTTGTAATAAAAATGCAACAAATAGAAAATGATCACAACTTCTATTTTAAGTGAGTTTGATTAACCTTACTATTAATCACAAGGAAGCAAAACCCATTAAACTTGTATCTAAAATTGTTAAACTTTTCAGCCCTTCCATCTACTAACAGATCTAATTCATTGATCTCTGAGGAGGAAAAAAAAGTAGTGATGAACTACTTCACTGCACTCAATGTACAGTACACATCCTACACAAATTAACTTTCTAAATGAGAAATAAATGAAACATTCAAAAATGGCCTAAAAGGCTTGACTTTCAGAAAAATGTGTCCTGTATTGTGACAAAGGATCTCTTGGCTTTAGGTGAAAGAAAACTATTAAATATTTAATAGCAGCGTAATATTTAAACAAAAAAGAAATTTTCTGTAGTTATTTTGGTTGAGCTATAAATATAAGAAGAAAACAATAGGGCAACATTTCACAAGTGAATAAGTGATTAAGGTTTTTTCCCCCTTTAAAAATTCAGTATCCCACAAAATACACTATTTAATAGTGGAAACTGTTAAGCTGCATTTAAGTTAATTAGGGAAAGGAATTTAAAGTTGCATTTTATACACCTGCTTGTAATGGGACTATTTTGTACATTACCACTAAATTCATCTTCTCACAGCATAAAAATATCCACCAATCTGGAATAATTTCTGTCAGGTCATGTAGTAATGTTAGAGACAGCTCTTTTACATTACCACCAACAAGGTAGGAGATAAAAGTACAGCCAAGAAAATTATCCCAGGCTTTTAGGATATGAACTGCAATGTCATTACTGACCATTCACATTACTATTAAGAGTTGGATCCTCCCCTCTGCAGGATTATGTATTCTATTTGGAAGTTAATTTACAGATTTAAAAAAAAAGTGGCACTTTAATACATTACCCCATTCACCAACGCGAGCAATTGAGAATTAGCTAGTAATAACAGTAGAAGACAAAGGAAAAATAAGAGAAAAAGAAAAAGGGAAAAAAGAAAAAGAAGAAAGGAAAAGTAAGTTACAAATGGCAGCCTAGAGGTCTTCAACAATGCACTATTTGCCAATATATGCAGATCAGTCATATAGAACTTGGTAATGGAATCAAAGGTCATGTCATGACTTTGCAGATTGTCTTCATCCCTGACACTGCCCTGGATCCAATGAAGAGGGTGGGATACAGAAAAGTCTCTCTCAGATATTAATAGCATTCTGTAATTGCCATACAAATGCCCTTCTGAAATCCAAATAATAGTGCCAAACCATTGTAAAATAGTGTAACCCCTTTGGGGTTTAGAGAGCATGGCCCTTTAAATCTTTTTCCTAAGGGGAAGGGGGAGAGTAAGAAAAAAGGAGGGAAACTTCAGGGGGCAGCACTGGAGCTCCAAGGAGAGGGGGAGGCAGCCTGCAGGCCCTGGAAAAGTGAAGCAGAAGAGAACCTGCCTCAAGCCTGGGAAGGACAGGGCCGATCGGGGACACCCCAGGACAGGAGCCAGGAGGAGCACTGTGCCAAGGAGGAATTGCCTGAGGACAGGCCGGAGCTGGACCCAGTATCACTGCTGCCCAGAGCTGCATGGGGCTGTGAGTACTGGGGCTTGTGACTCTGCATTGAGGACAAGGAGGGAGGTTGCTAGCTAGTTAAGTGGGGAGGTGGTCGCTCTGTGTGGCTTTGCAGAGAGTGGCAGAAGAGGGCACCGGAGGGGTTTGTTGGGGGAAAGTTCACTGGCGCTGAAGATGACCAGGAGCACCCAAGACTCACCACGGACTGGAACTTTGCTCAGGACTTCTGAACTCTGTGTGCAGACACATTACTCAATGTCTGCCCTTCCAGACTGTGCTACCACTGGGCCTGTGGGGCTTTGGTTTGGATGCAGCCCTGTCTTACTGCTCTCCCTATATTTCCCCTTGTTGTTTTTCTCCTCTCATCCCTCTGTAAATAAATATTTCCCTTGTTATATCCACTGTACTTTTCCTGTGGGTGTGCGTGTTCACTTTGAGGGGTTTGGAACAGGTGCCCCTGGGGTGGAAGGGATTTCTCCTGCTGAATTCCTGCGCACGCTTTCTCTTGGCCAGACCTGCCTGCAGAGCAGACTCCATCTTGGCCACGAGGGCACTAAACTTACAATAGCAAAAAGATGGAAATTAATCTAATTTAGGTGGAGGGATAAGTATATGTTCAGGCTGAATTGTAGCAGAGTCCTGATAAGTACTTTATCATGGAAAAATCCAGCACTTTGACTGATAAAGCATCCAAACTTCATCATCCTGGGTGTAGAGATTCACAAGCAGGAAGGCTACTTCAATAGTGACAAGGAACCATTCCTCATTCCATGGTAGCTGCAGAGGGGGATAATGGTGTTTATAATATCATACAGACCCCAGTCAGACAAGCCAGTCTTAGTCTGGCTGTGGGTGAGTCTTGTGAATCTAGAGATTCATGGCTAAAATATCAGGCTCTGTTCCTACAACATATTCATAGGACACTGAATACTGCTGGACGCCTCAAAGAGTTGAGATGTAGGTCTTTGAGTGAAATAGAAGAATGAAAACTATGGAATCTCGACATGAAAAAGATGTGTGCGGTTGCCACCAGTGCTTTGGGGAAGCTTGAAGAATTAGCCATTGTAGAAGAAAGATCAGTAGCACAGTGGACACATAGCAAGTCCAGGATGGCACCAATTAGCAAAGCCTGTCTAATGCTGCTGTCTTTTCCTTCCAGTGTCAAGCAATATCTTGCTGAAGCAGCCATCTCAACTATCAGGCATGGCCAAGCTGCCTGCTGAACAGAGTGTGCTTAAGCTGATTCCACTGAGCTGAAAGTTGGTAGTCTAATGGAGATCATGAACAGCAAAATGGCTTGTAGTCCTTGGAGTGGAGACAGGTTCAGCTGATAAAGCCTGACACAATCACAGATTCACAGAGAAAAAGGAAGAAGGAAAAAGCAGGGAGTTAGATAGAATGTTCTCTCTCAGTAGAGACCCTCCATTCTGCTAAACTTCAAGCTCTAAGACAGAGAAGATGACTTTGAGATGCCATCCTTTCTCCATCCCCAATACATTCTTTTTTCCAGGCAGGGATTTCCATTTTTCAGCCAGCTCTAGATTCAATGCATAGTACAGTATATGTATTGCTGTCTTAAAGAAACTGATGGAAGTCAATTTTTTCTCTCCTATTATGCTGATGAGAGTTCTCTTTACTCAACTTTCTGAAATTCTATACAAAGCTACTCAGAAACCTAATCACTTGGGTTAGAGTTACAGTGACTAACTGTGGTAGCATAGCACTGGAAACTTATCAGCATTATTTGGTTTCAGTGAATCCCTCTTAAGAAACCTTGACATAAATTTGCATACTAGAAGAAGCAATGTATTCCATAATCTTCATAAATCCTGCAAATACGGTTTGGTAAAGCGAACCATCTGAAACAAACATGTTTGTAATTGTTCACCACTTGACATTTCCCATTAACATTTTGGCTTCTTTTACATCTTTTAAAACTTGTCTCTTATTTCAGATTATCACATCTCTTTTGCGTCATCAGTGGTTTTGTTTTTTTAATATGCCCTGATGAAGATAAGCGCATGGGTATAGTTTAAAACAAAACAACTAGATATAGCCTCTCCCTCATCATTATTAATTAAGTACCAAAAAAAACCCCCCAAAAAAACACCACCACCCACAAACCCTATGTTAAAAGGAGGCTATTTAGGTTGAAAAGGCAAGCACTCAAAAGATGTTTTTTTCAAAAGATAGAGAATATCAGAATTTAGGTTGCCCATGTAATCTTAATTCAGCCCACATACGCATAATGATATAGTCTTTAATCACATGATTATGCACGGTTTTTCCCCAGGACTGCTGACTCTCCTGCTCAGAGAAGGTGGGACATTTCAATATTTCTTTTCATCTTCATCATTCAATATATGGCCTCTACTTTATTTACTGAACATAATCCAAACCCTGCACTGAATATGGAATTATGTTCTCATGCCAAACATTTCCTGAGGAACACAAGTGAGAGACAGGAAATTACAGTTAAACAGTTTATATTTCATCCAAACCTAAACAAATTTCATGGGCCAAGCAAAAGGCACATCTCTAGCCCCAAGGCTTTGACCTTGCAATTTTAAAGGTTTGCTGCAAACAGCTGAACAGTTAGTGCTTCTCAGAAAAGGTCATAATAATCTTTTATAGTGGAAAGTATTAGGTAACATGAATAATAAAGGCTTCTACCAGCTCTATCTATATACATTGCACTTCAATAAAAAGTGGACATTTACAAAAACATTTTCTTCTGGTGTATAACATGGTACTGCACAGATATTATGTACCAAAACATTTAGAAGCAATATTTCCAAGTGAGTTATTTAACTACAAGATGGCCGCACGAGCATCCCATTATATTCCACCCTGTTATGTACCCAATTTGTTTTTAGATACTGCTACATTTATTGTTCTCTCTGTTGCCCTGGGGAGAGTTCAGTGTCCTCTGAAGACCCTCCATTTATTGAAGGTTCCTCCTCTTTATTCAAGAAAACTGGCATCACAAAAAAGAATAATGGTAACAGCAGAAATGTATTCTACGATTTAGATATGGCGCTCATAAATATTTCTAACATGAAAGGAGCAGGGTAGCATCTAATAAAGGTGCATAACATCTCAGAACAGGATGAGTGAAGACTTTGTTTTCCCTGAACAAGAAGGGAGAAAATCAAATTCCATGTGTAATGTGCCAGCCATCAGGCTCTTTATGTTTTAAGAGAAGGGTTTGGCATCTAGATAACTAATTTCTGATGTTTCAGTTCATTCAGTGTATAGTTATTTGTTTGTTTTCCAAACAGAGAATTCCTTTGTATGAGTGGTCTGTTTGAATGAATGATGAAGGCGAGGCTGTTAATTTTTTGTATAATCAATTACATTTTTTTCCTCTCTCTTAATTTATTTTCTTTTGTTATTTTGCCCTTCTCCTAAGTAGCTAAAATGATTAACCAAAAGACTGCTAAGATTTGCTTGATAATAGGGCCTGAGAAGAAACACACCTGTGGTTTGTTTTAAGCTTGTCGCAAAATAAATGCTGAATAACCATCACCTGCCAGCTGTGAAAGATCAATCTAGTTTATTCAATGCAAGCGCATATAAAAGGTTTTTTTTTAAATTAAATGATGATGGGAAGAGAAACTCTTATAATGGAAAGTGGTTCAGAAGTTTAAGGAAACAAGAGGTTTTCAGAGAGAGTGAGTATATGGCTGTATTGCTATTACATCATAACAAACATTTCTGTAAGGCATACTGTTGAAGTCTGTAACCTTCTGTTCTTATCCTAAATCCAAAAGATATATAGGCCAGGTCTACCCTGCAGACCAATACTGGTATAACTACATCACTCAGGGTGTGTGAAAAATACACACACCTGAGCAACATAGTTATACCGATCTAAGCCCCCGTGCAGACAACGCTATGTCAATGGAAAAGCTTTTCCAGTCAACGAAACTACTGTCTCTCAGGGAGGTGAATTAACTATGTCCAGGGCCGGCTCCAGGGTTTTTGCCGCCCCAAGCGGCAAAAAAAAAAAAAAAAAAGCCGCGATCGCGATCTGCAGCAGCAATTCGGTGGGAGGTCCTATGCTCCGAGCAGGAGTGAGGGACTGTCCACCGAATTGCCGCCGAATAGCTGGACGTGCTGCCCCTCTCTGGAGTGGCCGCCACAAGCACCTGCTTGGCAAGCTGGTGCCTGGAGCCAGCCCTGACTATGCCAACTGGAGAAGCTTTCCTTTCAACATACCAGAGTCTTTGCTAAAGCGCTACAGTGGCACAGCTGAGCCGCTGTAGATCTGTACGTAAATACAACCTCATAAATCTGAGTTTACTACTAATCTATCACATTAATGAAAAAAAACTACTTTGAAGTTCAGCAGTGTTGGAAGAACACGTAGGGGCTAATTTGAATGCATCCTTACATTGCTTGACAACTTGATTGGTGACAACACAACAGCCAACCTATTCTAATTATGGATGTCTAGACATAAGTCTTACATAAATCAAATAGGATTGATTGCTTTCTAGTCCATTAGAACGTTCTATATCCACTTTTCATATCAATTACAAATCCTACGATTTCACTTACCACTTGACAGTGTCAGAGGATAAGGAGAATATACCACCCTCAAGTGCTAGATAGTAATAAGTATTTTAAAAGTCTAAGTGTCTCAAACTCTAAATTGAGAGCACCAGCATAAATTACAGTGGAAAAAGTGTATGGGCCACATCCCTGACTGGTGTAATTTAGTTTTTTGACATATGGGTCAAAAACAAGATATTAACATAATAGTGTATGATAATGTAAGCTACATTAGTAAAACTTTAGTAATCAAGCAACTCAATTGCATATGATTTTAGCATTTAAATGTAGTCTGCAGCACAAAGAACCTAATTCTTGTGCCAAGGAGATCTGATTTCCATGGTACACTTACATTAAATCATGAAGCAAATTAGAAATTCACAAAAGTGTTAACCAATTATAAAATGATACCAGAAGATATAAAAGTAAAACTAAAAATGCAACAAATACTGTCAAACACTTGCTCTATGGAGGCATCATATACAGATGTTGTCCCAGATCTTTCTAATTTGGGTTGCCGAGAGGAAAAACTACCCAGAATGTAAGTGCTGTGGAAAAACGAAAAAAACAATGAACCCACTTAACATGGACACCTTCCATTTCAGAGATCTGATCTACTCATTCCTGGAATATGAGATGACAGTGGCAGATTTTAGCAGCCCATATACCAGCCGTAAGCAAAGAAGAGGGTTTTTTTTTGTTTTTTTTTTTGTTTTTTAAAACCCCACTGTTTATCATCCTTGGAAAAAATTACACAATTAACAGGTGGTAATCAGTGAAGAGAAGCAAACATTCTTGGAAAATACTTAGAAAAATACACTTTTTGTTTTTGTAACGTTGAAGAAATTTATTATAAAACAGTTGAAAAACACACATTTATAATCAGAAATTAAAAGAGGAAAAAGCCCTGTTTTGGGCACTACAAAATAAAGAAAACTAAAGTTTTTCCTTTTTTCCCCTCACTCACTTTATGACAATGATGAGGAAAGAAAAAGGCCTTTCAACTGTATTTTCTCACAAAACAGACTAGTAGTGCTCAATTGATATTCACTAAGCAAATGCTGATTAATAGACTCAGACAACAGTGGCCTCCACATTCCAACCTTAAGAATGGGAATGTTTCACATGCACTATCACTTGTCCTTGAGATTGCATAAATAAAGGCAAACCTTTACTAGGTGATAACACAAGCAAAGCAATGTAATATGTCAGGCTAAGTAAATACACAGTTTTAGACAAGATTTTGTCTTCCCATGTAAACACACAAGCTGTTCAACAGGGATAGCTCAGTGGTTTGAGCATTGGCCTGCTAAACCAGGGTTGTGAGCTCAATCCTTGAGGGGGCCATTTAGGGATATGGGGCAAAAATCTGTTGGATGATTTAATTGGGGATTGGCCCTGCTTTGAACAGCGGGTTGGACTAGATGATCTCCTGAGGTCCCTTCCAACCCTGATATTCTATGAAACATTTCACTAGTACCTGGATAAGTAGTGGTGAGCACAAAGGAGGAGAGATGGGATTTCTAGATGATCGTGTACATTCTCCCCAATCCTATTCCCCCCAAATTACCAAGGTTATCTGTGATAAACTTTCTAATACACCAGAAGAAGTTTAACAGTAAAATATTTAGATTTTAAAATTACACATTTTGATTGCGTACATTTGGCAAATATCTTCTAACTAAAAAACAACATCATGGCCAACAGGCCAAACAAGAATTAACTGCCTGAAATTTTATATACAAGAAGATGGTTTACTGCTTCAAGTTTGGTTTAGGGTGATGTGTACAACTAGCAGCAAACTCTGGTTCACGTTAATAAGAGTACAACTCACTATACTCCTAAAGTTCTAAATTGGGTCTTCTGTGTTTGATTAAAGACATTATATAATTGTATGATGCACATACTAACACATCCATTTGAAGGGAGCCAGAAACACCTCCAAGTTGATTTATATCAGGAATTCTGGAAAGAATATGCTGTAACTCAAGAGAAGTGATTGATTAAAGATTTAATTTGAAGCCAATGTAAAATAAGTGAGTCATGAAATAAAACTTGAGCTCTGGGGAAGAGCACTTTGTGCTCAGACTAAAACTATTAACAGCTCGTGATCTATTTGTGTCCCTTTCAAGCTCAAAAACTAACATCATTTTATTTACATAAAATGGTTTTAAACTTCTACTAAAAATACTGAATATAATTCATCCACATGCAGGGCCGGTGCAAGGATGTTTCGCGCCCTAGGTGAAACGTCCACCTTGCGCCCTCCCCCTCCCAGAGCCCTGCAGCAGCTCCCAGCCCTCCCCTACTCCCCCGCAGCAACTCCCCATCGCCCCCAGCCCGGGGAGCCGTGCGGCAGCTCCCCACCCCAGCTCACCTCTGCTCCACCCCCTCCCCGAGCCCTGCAGCAGCTCCCCTCCCCTCCACCCTGAGGCATCTCCCCCATGCAGCTACCCACCCCCCCTCCGCCCTGAGGCGCCCCCCCCCGTGGCAGCTCCCCCCCCCCGCCCGGGGAGCCATGTGGCAGCTCCCCACCCCAGCTCACCTCTGCTCCGCCTCCTCCCTGAGCATGCCATCGCTGCTCCACTTCTCCTGGTTCCCAGGCTTGCAGCGCCAATCAGCTGTTTGGCGCCGCAAGCCTGGGAGGGAGAGAAGCAGAGCGGGACGGCATGCTCAGGAGAGGAGATGGAGCAGAGGTGAGCTGGGGTGGGGAGTTCCTCTGTGTGCCGCACCCCCCCTTACTTGCTGCAGGCGGCCCTCCCCGCGCCCCCCGCCCCAGCTCCCTCCGCCTAAATGCCAGCGGTGACCGGGGCGGCCAAAGATCAGTCCGCTGCGGTCGCTGCCGAAGAAAATGCCACCTCCCCAAATCCTAGTACCCTAGGCGACCGCCTAGGTTGCCTAATAGGTTGCAACGGCCCTGTCCACATGTATATTACCAATGACTCCAAATAAGTTCCATCTTCATGTATCAGAGTGAGTGATTCCCACTTTTTCTTACTCAACCTCTGTTATACAGAGAACTGAATTTCACTGGTGGGTGATGTCATCCCTGACTAGGGTTGCCAAGCCTCCAGAATTGTCCTGGAGTCCCCAGGAATTAAAGATTAATCTTTAATTAAAGATTATGTTGTGATGAAACCTCCAAGAATATGTCAAACCAAAATTGATAATCTTATCCCTGACATGTTCTTATCAAAGCCTACTGAACACTTTTACCTATTGTTTACAGCTCCACTCAGCCACGTCATACTGTGCAAAATCTCCCAATTTACAGGCAAGGAAGGCCAAGTGGGTGGGATGTTGCCTTACTAAGATATCCTTTTTTCTTTAAACATACTACAAAACTTCTCTACATTTCCTGGTTTTTGAATTTTTTATTTTTTTATTTTTGGTGCATTAGAGTTGATGTTTCTAACATTCTTATTTAACCCGTATCCAAAGTAGGAAAAATGTCACTATAATAATGGATGTTTCACTTGTGGTTTACAATAGTTTGATTTTTTTATGCATGTAACTTGAAGATTTGTTAGGGAATGGGGTAAAAAGTGATGCAAAAAAGAGAACATCCAAGTATTAACTTGTTTTCAAGCCACTGAAAAGGGAGACAGAACAGGATAAAATAACTATCCCAGAAGAAACTGGTAGATCTCTCGTTCTTATGGTTCCCATTCAGTTCTAAAAGTTTTAAAATTTATGTCAGATCATGTTAAAATGCACTTGTGTAGCTGTGCCATTTTACCACCTATTTGTTATATATTCAGCTTATCTTTAATACGGCAATCATTAAAAAATAAGTGGCTTTTTGATGCATCTCTAGATGACCAATTACCTAAATGCAGGAAGAAACTCACTCAATTTTATGGTTAATAAACTAAGTAAAAGGCAAGAGAAATCTTCAACATGCATAACTGATTAATGTCAGAATTCAATTAATACCTCATCTGTATTGTAGATAATCTGCAGTCCTGAGGATATCATCTCAACCAGGTAGAGGAGGAACAGTGATACAGCATTTATCTGAAGTGAAGAAAAGGATAAAAAAAAAAGTATACTTTACATTTATGGGGTCATGGCAGACCAGTTGAATTTCAAAACAAAAATGTGATATTAGATAGAGAAAAGGGAACTTTTGTGCTATGACATGGTTATATTCTTAAGAAATTTCATCCGGTGTAGTATTACACATGTAATGTAAGTGTACTGATGTGGAACACTTGATCAAGAGAACTGCAGCAAGCAGTGTTGTAAACAACTGCTTCTACAACATTTGTTTTTAAAGCTTTCCTTGAAAATTATGATATTAAAATATTTTTGCTTGGGAATACTGTTTTGAGCCATAGGCAATTATTTCACAATCACCTGTGACAAGCCATCTCAAATTTATGTAAATGACAAAGTTATTGGAAAGTGAAGCACTAGAAGAAGCAAGCAGTAGCTTAAACAGTAGTCTGCATATCTGGAAAACAGACCATTTAAGTCCTAAAAATACAAAGCATTAATGCAACCACCTGGAGAGAAGCATTAATTTTAATCAACTGTTCAGCATATGATTAAATTACATTTATGAAAAAATGAGTTGTTGTCTTCTGTTACCAATCACTAATAGACTATTAGGTTATCAACTGCCTTAGCATTCATCTGAGTACCATTACACCAGAATATCAGAAGAAACATCAATGAAATCATGATATACTATTCTTGTATAATATAGGATTCATTTAATTTTAGTGATTCAGAGACTAAATTAGTGACATATAAAGTGTTCATATTAATCAGTAATTTGCTTAAGAAATTAATACAAGCCTTAACTTCAGTGTGTGGGATTTAGAGAAATAGTTGGGACCCAAACTATGACCTTCCTTGAATTTTTTTTTTTTAAAACATGCTTAAGAATACCCTCCAAATTCTAAACCTTTTATGATTCTATTGTTTTGAGTCCACTTACTCGGACGACAGAACTGGATAATAGAACTAGAGTGTAACTATTTCAGAAAAAGACTGGCAGCTCTCTCTCTTACACTTCCCAGATATTTCCAAAAGTTATAAAGATTTACATCAGATCATATTAACTACACTCTTTGTAGCTGTCATATTTTATCAATTTTATTTTATGTATTACATTTTAAGGTTCTATCGCAATCTATTGCTCCCATGTTGTAACATAATTTAACGGGAACCAAACACAGTCATAATGGACTGGGAAGGAGGATGAGGACCAAGAGGCCATAGTGATTTTGCAACATGCCCCTTCCAATCTTTCCACCCCTCAATCTTACAGAAGCCCCTGCACTTCCACTCCATGATGTGGATGTGCCACACTGTGGAAGAGACTTACTGGAGATAGATGGGAGGGCTGCTCCCTTTCCATGGCATCGTTCCCTTGCAAATTAACAGGGATTTTGTCACAAAACATTTCACTGATCTTAGTCAGGATTATATCCCACCTCCCCATTTTGTTGTGTATTTGGTTTTCATGGCAGCCACCAGCTACAAAAGCTGCATTAGCTCAAGTCTAGAAGGAATAGCATTGCTGTGAGGAAGAGATGCTTAGAGTACTGGGCCGCTGCAATTTCCCCAGTCTTATTCAGATTTACCAAGAGCCATGTAATTTCTCTCACGATCTTTAGACATGTGCATGTTCAGCAGGTTTCATTCAGCAGCAGATTGGGTCATAACACGCCATCCATGAAATGATGTGCAGGAAACTGTCTTTAACAGAGCTTTCTGACTCTGAAACGGGTATATTTTATGAAGGGAATAATTTGGCCATATTGGCACCAAGAAATTAAAAAATCCCAGTATAACAACCACACTTTATTAACTACACAATATTTTGTGCTTTGGTTCTAGCTCTGCTGTTTCAGGAGCAACATCACTGTTCTTAGAGCTGTGCCAGCGTGTTCTGTTCTAAATAAGGATGCTAATGAACACAAATGAAATGAATTTGGTGTCAGTTACATAAGAAACATCACAGTTATACAGTGGAGGGGAAATCAATATCTGGCAAATGGAAAAGGACAAAAAAAAAGTATAGAATTTATATTTTCCAATCTTAGAAGAGAGCATCACAGACAACAGAGAATAAAAAATTAAAAACAAACAAAACAGTAGTTTGCAGTGCCTTTTAAATCTTTTAAAAGTTAATTAAAAACTTCTCAGCTTTCTGGAAAATGTGGCTAGGAACATTAATAAAAATATAGTATCCAATATAAGATTATTGCAATCCTTCAATTTATTGATAATACAGTACATACAGAAACTTTTTTATGCTGGGTTATTTATTGAAAAATCACTTTCTTTCTCAAAAGAACCTCTCCCCCCCCCCCCTTTTTTTTTTTTTTTTTTTTTTTTTTTTTACAGTTGCATTGATATCTTCTGCACAGGATATACAGCTCTTGAAGTCAGATTTCAAAACAGTTTGATCCTTTCAATACAAGTTACTGAAGACATCTCAATTTATAAAATTCTGTAAATCTTGTCAGACTATAAAGAAACATCCATCATGAAAGAGCATTAGATTCAGTAGTAATATTATATAAAGGCAATTCTGCAATCACATTTAAGAGAACTGTTGTTTTTTTTACCTGAAGATGGCCATATTCCTCATGGGAGAAGACTTCATCTCCACTATGTGCACTGAAAACAGAATGAAGGCATTTGGATGGTCTGGGGTCTTGCTTAAACTGCTGAACCTAGAGGCAAATTTTCAAAAAATGAAATAAATGGATTATAAATACACCCCTCTCCAAACAAGTTCACCATCTATGATAGATATTTTAAGGTGTCATGCAAGTGTCAATCTATTACTGAATTAACACTGAATAAAGTTTTATGTGAATTAGCACTAAATAACAAAGTAGTGTTTGACTCCAGTTTATATTAATTTTTTTCTTCAAATGATAGAATTGTTCAGTTTAATAATGGCTTCTTTATACATGTAATTTCATTCCATACTCTGGTTTCATAATCAAGGAGTTTCTCTACTATGAACACAAGCAGATTGCTACATAGAGATTCAGTAATTTCCATCTCCTTTCTAGTGCTACTTGCTAAGCATTCACACAGTATCGACTATGAGGACAACACTTCAGACAATGGTTTCTACTACATTCCATTTGTTCGGTTATTCTGCAGACTGAAAAAGGTTTTCTTTATGCACATTTTCCACTCTGGATGAAAGATCTTATTCCATGCTTTCACTGTATGGTTTTATTGCATCCATATTAACTTTCATTTGGGGGGGGGGGGGGGGGGTGTCAAATTTTTTTTTTTAAAACACAACTTTAACACAAGCTTGCCCTTCCTTGCAATATGCCTAGGATTTTCTTAATTTCTTTCTTTAAAAAGGTAATTACATAAAGATTTAATTGCTGATGTGGTGGTTTTTTGTTTTTTTGTTTTTGGCCTAGGAGCATTACCTCCTGCATTTTTAACATAAGGGATGAAAAAGAGCAATTATGTAACCTCAAAGAATCAATCTTTACTAGCCAAGATACACCAGTGCATTACCACCAGAAGAGGCTTAAAATAGATAATTAAAAAAAAAATATTGCAAAAAGCAAGTCAGTGAAAAACACACAAGCACACACAAATTCTTATAGAGTTCTTTACTTGCACAGCAGCATGAAACTTAACTGCTTTTTTTACACCTAACGTCTTATACATACTTTTTTGGTTGCTTCAGACTAAGGTGCCTGGATTATATCAAAATGTATCTTTTTCATCCAACACTGATCAAAAGTGTGCAGATCTCACCTAGTTAACTAAGTAACAGCTTCAACTGATATTTTGGTGCTTTGACATTTGCATATTTCTTCAGTACATACAGGAACACAACATGAGAATTTAAATATAATCACTATGCAAAGGGAATAGCAAGTACTAAATGATTAAAGATAGTCAAAGGAAATTGCATAACTGTGTTTTGAGGTCTGAAGCTGTTAAAAAGACTAACTTAAAATTTAAGCAAAAAACTAGCTCTTTAGAGATTAGTGGGGCATGGTGTCTGGGAACAAAATGCAACACCCTAGAAATAGTACAGAACGAGAGAAAACATCCAGCATTTCTTATCCTGATTGGGAACGACAAAAACAAAGATCTGTGTAATCACTTCTCTAGTCTAAATTACATACATAATACTAAGCATCTGGTTTATCCTTACTTAGAATCTACTTGGCATTTTTTAAAAAGTACATCATAGCAGCTATTGGCTAAACAAACTGAAGGGCTAAAGAGCTCATTTTATTGCAATCAAAATTGTAGCGAGTTATGGGAAAATATACTGGAGCATATCACACTCATTCTGAATTCATGGGTTTGAAATGTACTCACATAATCAAATTTTATTTCACGGCTCCTTTTTCTGCAACAGCACTGTGATAATCAGGGTTCAGACACCCAAAGAGGAGAACAGTGGGTCTGAATCCCAAGAATAAGCAAATGAATCAACTGATGTTATAAAATGCTATTGTGTACAAAAAAAAGTCAAGTAAGTTCTTTTATGGAAGCTTTTAATGTGCTGAACTTGACAGTCATTATAATATTATACAGAGAGAGAGAGAGAGAGAGAGGAGCTGCCAAAATCTTAACAACCGGTTCCCTACCAGGTCTTCAGCAGCACTTCGGTGGCGGGTCCTTCACTTGCTCCGGGTCTTCGGCAGCCTGTCTGCCCCCCCTCATCTGACCCCCACCCACATCCTGCCCCTGACTGTCCCCCTCAGAACCCGCAACCCATCAAAACCCCCCATGCTCCTTGTCCCCTGACCACCCCCTCTTGACACCCTAACTGCCCCCCAGAACTCCACCCCCTACCCAACTCGCCCCGCTCCCTGTCCCGACTGCCCCAACTCCATCCACCATCACCCCGACAGAACCCCAGAACTCCCATGCCTACCCAACCCCTCCCGTTCCCCGTCCCAACCACCCCCCTAGAATCTCCGCCCCCTCCAACCGCTGCCTGCCCCTTATCCAACCCCTCCTCCCAGCCCCGGCCCAGGCCCCTTACCATGCTGCTCAGGGCAGCATGCATGGATGCCGCGTGGCCCACTGGAGATTGCAGCCCCACACCCTTACCAGGCCGCTCAAAGCGGCAGGAGCTGCCGAGCTGCCCAGGAGCAGTCCAGAGCTCTGGCGCCGGCAGCACCACACGCTGAGGCTCTGCGAGAGGGGGAAAAGGAGTGGGAGGGGCTGGAGGAACCTCCCCAGCCGGGAGCTCAGGCGGGCCGGTCTCCCAGTGTAACGACAGAAAAACCTCCCTCTCCCAATTAGAACCTTTAACAATTGGTTCTAAACCGACTTCTAAATTTAACAACCGGTTCACGCAAACCGGCTCCAGCTCATCACTGCACACAGATTATGATTATCAATCTATATATGTAGAAAACTGTAAACGTAGCTATGCAATTACAGCATCACCTCACAACAGGGTAAGGAAGCAATCACACAGGGAGGGCACCTCCCAAGGCAGTTGTTTAGCTTGAAGTACCCATCTTCAAGTACCTATCCAATGTCCAAACCAGGAAAAGACAATGATGAACCATTAGAGTTAATGGAAAGACACTGAGGCAACAGAGAATTCCCCCCACTCTGTAAAACCATGAGTCACCATGCCAGGAAAGAAAAAAGCCTTTCAAAAGCAGACTTGTGTCTGAGACTTTTTATCCAGAAACTGAGGGGCAGCCTCCAAATGGGAAGCTGACCGTTAAACACTGGATCCCTCTTTATGACACAGGGTGCACTGGGAAACTGTTCAGAAGCAATAGGTAACTCATATTTAGAAAAGGGAATTAATCGAATATAGAAATGTGAAGCCTGAGGTTGCATCTTTATGTTTATTTTCTGTGTAGCCTGTATGTTTGTTTCTCCTTACTATTTCATCTTTGAATCTGTGATTTTTATATCAAATACATTTTTTGTATATTTAAATCCCAACTAGGGCTCTGGTGTGCAAACTGTGTGGAGTATGTCCCCCAAAGTGAACTGATAACTGGGGGCTGTTTTCACACCTTCGGGGTGATGAACTGGAGGGGGAAAGTTAGAGTATCTGGCAATTTAAAACTCAATGTAGATGGATTTGCAGGAACTCAGGATTAGAAGAACTGCTGGGATCACCCTGCAAGGAGTAACTAGGATGGTAGAAGGCAGGATGAGACCTTTAAGCTTATGGACTGGCTCCCAGTGTCGGGATTCTGAGCCATTGAGCATAACATTAAGGCACCCAAAGTTACAAGAGAGGTGGTGACAGAACCCTTTACTGGTTTGGGTGACCCTCAAAACATAGAATCATAGGAAGGGACCTCAAGAGGTCATCTAACTGACTGGGAGATTCCTGAGGTAAGTGCCGCCTGGCAGGAGGCCGCACCCCAGCCTCCAGCCCTGAGCACCCTCCTGGAACCAGCACCACATACCTGCTCCTGCACCCCAAGCCCCTGCCTTGAGCCCCCTCCCAGAGCCAGCACCCCAGATCCCCTCCTGCACCCCAACCCCTGCCCTGACCCCATACACCCTCCTGCACCCAACCCCCTGCCCAAACCCTACCCCCCTGCCAGAGCCAGTACCCCACACCCTCTCCTGCAGCCCAACACTGTGCCCCAGCCCGGAGCCCCCTCCTGCACCGCAACTCCTGCACCAGGCTCAGCCCAGAGCCCCCTCCCAAACTCCAAACCCCTCGACCCTCGCCCAGAGCCTGCACTCCCTCCCAAAACCCTGCCCCAGCCTGGTGAAAGTGAGTGAGGGTGGGGGAGAGTAAGCGACCGGGGGTGGAGGGTAGATCCTGGGTTGCCCTTAAATTCAAAAAGTGATCTTGGGAGTAAAAAAGTTGGAGACTACTGATCTAGACCACTCCTGACAGGTGTTTGTCTAACCTTCTCTTAAAAATCTCCAATGATGGAGCATCACAAGTATCAATGCTTCTTATATACATCTTTGGAAACAAATCAGAAAGTGCCTTATCTTTCACTCCCAATACCACTTACCTAGTTTATTTTCTGAAGGTAAAGAGGAAAAATATTTTCAAGTAGTTATGATGTGGTTAAAATGCCATGGAGTTTGTAAAAAGCTATAAGACTGGAGAAGAAAGAAAGGAACCAAAAGATAGAATGGAAAGTGAAAGAAAGAAGGGACTAAAGAGATGGCAAACTAACATAGAAAAGATTTTAAAAAATATTACATGAGTGCATGGGTCTGAACTATGGGCCAGAAGCTTGGCTAGTGTCATTTGGCTTCTGTGGAGCTATGTGTATCTTTATTAGAACATGGGTACAGCTCCTGATGTTATCTACACTAAGAATCAAGAGAAGAAACAGAACGAAAACCAGAAGGAAGTAAAGAGAAGAGCAGACAAAAGGGCTTGAAAAGAAAAATCTAGATTGAAGCTGTGAAGGGAAAAATGAGAATGACAGAAGGAGGAGGAAGAAATTTCCATGACATCTTTGAAAATCTCAGTTAAATTCAATGAGAGTTGGGCACCTAAGCCGCTCAGGCGCTTTGGAAAAATCCCAGCCAGATAGAAAGATTTGTTAAGTGCAACAGGAGGACAGCAGACGAGTAAAAAGAACCATGGTGGTGCCACATAACTTCCTTTTGCTTCCCTTTTCATTGTGACATACATACTCTATTATTTCACAAAACTACTAACCTAATTTGGACTGTCAGATAACTGTGAGGAAGACAGAGCATCCCGGGAAAATAAAAATAACAAACAAACTCTCAGGGAAGGACAAGTGAAGAGCCTTCCCATGTCCAAAGCAGAATGTCCAATAGACGATTCCATTCCATAATTCTTCATGGAGTATAGCAGTATAGCAATACAGTACAATAAATAGTTGGTGCCATAAACACAATTATTGACTCTATAAGATCTACCTTCTACAGCATCACAACACCATTCTTACACTTCTTGTTCTATCAACAAGCCATATTATTACAGTACATACTCCAGATGCAACATAGCCTATGAATGAGGAACGGCATTCATATGCTGGATGACAGCATAATTTATTTAATATGAATTTGTATGTGTGTAGACAACAGCAGTGAGTATATCAGTATATTACAGAGATATTTCAGGTTATAGTTTGCCTTTCCAATCGCAGTGGAAGACAATCAGTGTAATTAGTGAGCCACAAGCAATATTATATACTGATTTCAAGTGCAGTCATTTTTGGCATACATACTCATGCTTTTCCTAGTATAAATCTCTCAACTGTAAAAGTACAGTATATATTTTGTAGATAATTCCAATTGAAATTATGTGTCTAATGGCATCTCACATTGCTTCTGCTACTCCATTGCTTGAATAGAGACCTACACATAGTAACCAAGGTAACAAATGACAGCCAGTATATACGTAACATTAAATCAATGCTTATTTACTGTTTATTATTCACATCCCCCTCTGATTCTTTCTCCACAACAAATTCCTGTATGTTAAGGAGAGAAATATGCAGCATTTAAAAACAAAATCTGCTGCTTTAAGTTTTTTATAACTTTAAAAGCAGTTACAGAAAAATCCATCTCTCTTCCATCTTTATCCCCACACCTTCTCATATATGGCCAAACACAGCTCTTTAGAAATTAACACAAAATAGAAATTACATGAAATAGAAGGGATACACAAATTCCTGTTTTTTTTAAAAAAGACTCCATTCATAAAGTTCAAATCTCAATCTCTTGGGGATACCTGCTCATAAGTAATCCTAGATGAATTCTCTCTCTTACAACAGTTTCACATCACCTTGTCAAACCAACCTACACAGAAAGGATGGGTACTTTATTTTAACCTGACAATGTTAATAAGAATTTGACACTGAACAATTTAAAAATAAACTCAAATTTCAGACAGAACATCTTTTAAATAGCATGCCTTACATTTATTTCTCAAAGTTACTTACATTTTAAAAAATGCTTTATAAGGGTCTGTTCAAGTAAGGGTCAGTGGACAGGTCCAAGCGGATCCTGATCAAACATGTTCATGATTACCACTGTCCCAATTCCCCCTTGCTCACACTCCTGTTTATTACTTCACCTTCAAAGAAAGCAACAACAGCATGCAAGCCTCCCAACTGCTTCACTCTTTTCTGGGACTTGTAGAGAAGTATGTTGTGCCTTTCATTGCTCAATGGCCCCATATTGGGAAATGAAGGGCTCCCATCGCCCAGTCCTATATAGAGAACTGAAAAGAGGGGGGGGGGGAAAAAAGGTCTCCGTGTCCCCAGGTTTCAGTTGCTACCTGGGGTCTCGGTAGAGGTCCAGGGAGTGAAAGTGTCTTATCACTGTCAGGCTCCTATTGCTCCCTCAGCATTGTACAGAGTCTAGAGATTGAAAAAAAAAAGGGCTCACTAAACTGCATCTCAGTTCCTGCTGCTTCCCACTCCATGCAGCGGCTAGGAAAAGAGGTCATCCCTTTGACCCGGGACACAGAAAAAGCAACAACCCTGCTGTTGTACTACTGATAAATACCTTCCTGCACATCTCAGAGAACAGAGTGTATGTAAGGTCCCACAAAGCAGTACATGAGAGTAATGTCATTATATGCTAGAGTACAAGACACTAAGAACAACAGGCCACCAAACAAAACAGTGAAATTGACTATGTACTAAGTAATGTCAAATGCCCAAAGTAAACAAAATGGAAAAGAAAGGATTTTTTTCTCTATTCTTTTTCAGTTATACTCATTTTCCAGGTTACTTGGAATAATAGTATATACAAGTTTTCAGACAAATGTTATTTTCAAGTTGACAGAGTCCCTTTAACTCATCCACTCTCTTTGGCTACCTTACTCCCTACATCATACACATGCACACAGACACACACACAGACACAAAACCCACCACTAACAGTGTATTATGTGAGAGAACGTAACTACACACAATTCTGAAATTTCAAGATATTCCCTAGGAACCTTAACTATGGATGGGGGAAAAAACCCAGTTATAATCCCAGAATATTCAGGGTCTGCTAACAGGGAGATCATGGGATGAATATGTTGATGGTGCTCCGCTAGTACCTACTCATTACAATGTAAAACTAAGCCACAAAGAGATAGAGAAGTGATGACCAGTACACTCAATGATTTTCCTGGTCAATTGACCAAGAAAGTTGCAGCATCCCTTCAACAGCAGGGTACCTTGCTCTTAACATCTGAAATTCAGTGGCAAGGAAGTACCATCTAGTGTTGAAAGCTCCTTTTCTCCAGGTTTCTGAGGTCAGGAAAGGAAGGTGCTCCCAATAATCCCACATCCTTCCACAGAAAACCACTAAGTCAATGGCCTGATTTTGAAACGTTCTGAGCACTCTCATTTCCCACTGATTTCTATGGGAGTTGCTGGTATTCAGCTGTTCTGAATATCAGGTCATAAATGCTGAAAACATTGTTATGATTGATAAATTAGTAATGAAGCATGCCAGAAGCTTGCTTAGAGTGTTTTTCATATGATCACAATACTGACTATATCACAAACTATTAACATTTTAGTTAGATGGCTGCCAGTCATAGGCTCAAATTTGAATAGTAATTTTAATAAGGTAATTTTGAAATATATTCCATCATTTATACACAGGGTGACGTTTTTCTTACCTTTCACATTTTCACATGGCTAGGCCCAGAAAATCAGAGCAGTCCTTTCTTAGCTGGACTGCACTGTAGTATTATGTTGCCTTTTTAATTTTATCTGTATTTGGAAGATGTTACTGCTTATAGTTAAATTAATCCTTTAGAATTAAGTGAGCGCTTGTGTCCACACTGTAGTGTTTTTACCTTATCAGCCTGGCGCATACAGCAGTAGAGAATTCCTCGCATACATTTTATGGCAGAATGTTCCAGCTCATGTGTCCTTCCCTTGTCATCATCAATGCGCCTGAGTGAGAGAGATAACCCATGAAACAAACTGCAAATGCATTAGGAAAAAAGTAAAGGTAGTAGTGCTTTTGATAATTAAGTATTTAACTACATAGTTAAACACTATATTATAGCATCACCCATTAATGTTAATACATTTAGTTTTTCATGATACAATCCACATTTTTCAGTTTATGGTATGCCTTAGCAACAAGACTTGTGGGCTACAAATTTGCCTGCAAATTTTTCAGTGTAGGATTTTTTTTCCTCTTTCAAAACAAAATAAAATGAAAAGGAAAAAATTTCCAGCTGTTTTACAAGAGCAAAATATATTCTTTTTTGAACTCTTTGGGACACTTAAGTTCTGCAACTTTTCTTTTTAATTTTGCAGAAATGCTTTTATCATTGATATAATCAAAGTTACATTTTTTGAAGAGTTATAATAGTGCATTTTAATGGTTTGCCAACCAGTTGCTACTTTTGTCAAGAAACCTCTCTCTTAACATGGCTATGCTATGAATTCAAATGGTTTAAACAATTAAATTCAATATATTACAAAAAATTATACAAATAAATTCTTTTTTTTTTTTAAATAAAAATTGATTTAATATTTGTCTGCATTACCTTGACCACTTTGCTCATATATTGTATCTTTTCCCCTGCTCTCTAACATTTTAGCTTTTTTGGTCAAGGATAGTATTTTCCTATATTTTATAGAGCACCAAGTACAATGGGACTCTGATACAAATATGGAAAGCAGTGCAATCTGTAAGTATTTACATATTTGATGATTAATTACTAAACTTCGTTATCACCATCACTAATTTAACTGTGGCTAGTTTAAAGATTATTGCACTGTATGCAAGTATGAGAGTGCTGCCATGGGGAATGAGTCACATTATTAGCAATGTAGCAGTGTATTGTTAGAGAAGTGAGTACTAGACAGGTGTGCTGTAATTCCGCTTGCCATAGTGACAATCAATAAACACAGTGGTGTCTTTAAGACTCATGTCATGGACTGAAAACATATCATTTGGAGGTTTTTTAAATAGTACCATTATGTACCAATGGACAGATACATGTACCAAAAGTGAAATACACATCTTCATTTACATAACTCAAGTGAGGAAAAGGCAAGTAAGCCCCCTCACAAATAAGACCACAAAAATATGCATTGAGTAAATTTCAACTGTTTTAACTGTATAGTTTGCAACGGACGTTTATTTAAAAACTAAGTACAAGACAGAAGTGGGTGAGTGAAGAGCGCTATTAAAGCTCTTAACTCAAGTGCCTTGATTTTTTTTTTTTTTACTCCAAATTTTTTTGTTTCTTATTTTTCCCAAAATGTTTTAAAGCAATGTAAGTAAACAACATTGTGGAGAACCAAGGACAGTAACATCAATGTAAGAACTGTGCCATCTTCTCCACACTGCAACTGAGTTCTGGCTTATAGCACCTATTTTGACTTAGCCCTGGGCCTCTTGAGAGCAAAGAATGTCCAATCACACTAAACTGGTGGTGCAATTAAAGGACTGGAAGGAACTCTGTTCTCACAGAAGAAATGTAATTGCACTAAGGGAACACAATTTACCACTAGTATTTTTGCCACATCGCCTTTCCCCAAAGTACGATGGCTTCCTGAGGAAACTACAATGCATTGGTAATCTTCCTGAAAACACCATCCTGGCCACCATGTATGTATAAGCTCTTTACACCAATATTCCACACGTATGACTACAAGCTGTCAGGAACAGGATCTCTGATGTAGCCACGGCACACCTGATGGCTGAGCTTTGTGACTTTGTCCTCACCCACAACCATTTCAGATTTGGGGACAACCTATACCTTCAAGTCAGCGGCACTGCTATGGGTACACGCATGGCCCCACAGAATGCCAACATTTTTATGGCTGACTTAGAATGCTTCCTCAGCTCTCGTCCCCTAGCGCCCCTCCTCTACTTGCGCTACATTGATGACATCTTCATTATATGGACCCACAGGAAGGAGGCCCTTGAAGAATTCCACCTGGATTTCAACAATTTTCACCCCACCATCAACCTCAATCCACACAAGAGATCCACTTCCTGGACACTACAGTGCAAATAAGTGATGGTCACCTAAACACCACCCTATATCGGAAACCTACTGACCGCTACACTTACCTACATGCCTCCAGCTTCTATCCAGGATACAGCACACGATCCATTGTCTACAGCCGAGCCTTAAGATACAACCGCATTTGCTCCAATCCCTCAGACAGAGACAAACACCTACAAGATCTCTATCAAGCATTCTTAAAACTACAATACCCCCACCTGGGGAAGTGAGGAAATAGATTGACAGAGCGAGACGAGTATCCAGAAATCACCTACTACAGGACAGGCCCAACAAGGAAAATAACAGTACACCACTGGCCATCACATACAGCCCCCAGCTAAAACCTCTCCACCCCCCCACTCTCACAAGCCTTGGGAGGCAGGCCAATCCTCGCTTACAGACAGCCCCCCAACCTGAAGCAAATACTCACCAGCAACTACACACCACACCACACCACAGAAACACTAACCCAGGAACTAATCCCTATAACAAACCCTGTTGCCATCTCTGTCCCCATATCTACTCTAGTGACACCATCACAGGACCCAACCACACCAGCAAAGGCTCATTCACTTTCACATCTACTAATGTGATATATGCCATCAGGTGTCAGCAATGCTCCTCTGCCATGTACAATGGCCAAACCAGACAGTCTCTACATAAAAGGATAAATGGACACAAATCCGACATCAGGAATGGTAACATAAAAAAGCCAGTAGGAGAACACTTCAGTCTCCCTGGACACTCAATAACAGATTTAAAAGTAGCTATCCTTCAACAAAAACACTTCAAAAACAGAATTCAAAGAGAAACTGCTGAGCTAAAATTCATTTGTAAGCTTACCATCATCAATTTGGGCTTGAATAGGGACTGGGAGTGGCTGGCTCACTACAAAAGCAATTTTCCCTCTCTTGGTATTGACACGTCCTCATCAATTATTGGGAGTGGACTACATCCACCCTGACTAAATTGGCCTTCAACATTGGTTCTCCACTTGTAAGGTAACTCCCTTCTCTTTATATGCCAATATATATTTATGCCTGTACCTGTAATTTTCACCCCATGCATCTGAAGAAGTGGTTTTTTACCCACGAAAGCTTATGCCCAAATACATTTGTTAGTCTTTAAGGTGCCACCGGACTCCTCATTGTTTTTGTGGATACAGACTAACACGGCTACCCCTCTGATACAAATCTTGCTGGAGTGATGTAAAGTCTTTGCTTCCTGAGATCTGGAGACATACAGCATGATATATGGGATTTATTTTGTATCACCCCTTTTCTCACCAGCCTTTGTTTATCTGTCAACTACTGTAAACATGAGGTATTCAGCACTCCTCTCTCAATCTATTATTTATTGGTCTCACTTTCCTTCCTTTCCAATATCTCTGTTTCTTCCATCCTTCCAAACATTTCTGCTTCATCCACAAAGGGGAGGAATTAAAAGATTAAATGAAAAGGAAGATGTAAGGAATTCCTTCAATACAAATGGATAATAGGGGCAACAACCACGCTTTTCAAATCCTGGCTCCCTTTTAATATTTTAATACTCTCAATACTACATTTATTGCTAGCCTTTCATAATATGTTTCAAGGATAAGAGTGAAATTAAACATAAAACATTTTAAGGGCAACCATTACAGCTGCTAATTAAAATAAAATCCTAAGGTGATGCTACGCTGGTCAAGAATATTTTATTTTCATTCGCAGCCACCATGAATAATTAGGGAGTAGTCATAAAAATAGGGATAGGCAAAGGTATGTCTGTAACATGAACTGTTATGAAAGGCAAAAAAGTAGTTTTGATGAGTCAAACAATTTTAAATCAATCTTTCAAATAAAGCCAAAGAGATAGAGATATACAATTTTGACCAATAAATAATAGATTAAGAAAGGGTAAAATCTAACCCACATTTTTTATCTATACAAAGATCATCTGCACTTGAACAAAAATTCTCTATATTATAATAAATTATAATTAGCTCTTCAACGAAAAATATAATTGAATCGTGCTGGCGAAAATGATTATCTCCTTACTGTTTGATGCTGACTATTAGTAGGGACTAAATTTTTCATTATTCTCATGTCATTCTTCCCTTCTCATAAATACATTACAGTTGAACTAACATCATCTTGCTCAGCACTATCTGTTTGAAAAAGAATGTGGAATACCAAATATGGAGAAGTACTGTTTTAAAAGAGTACCACATTAGCATGAATTGCAGGGAATTTACCCATAAATAATGATGGGAGCAACATGGCTCCCATTATTCTTCAAATCATGCTATAAATTAACTCCAGTTAAAAGTGCTGCTCACTTTCCTAGGCTACTGTTCAAACAAGTTGGGGCTGGGAAGGAAGGGGATAAGGAAAAGAAGACCTAAGATTTGGGTAAAATTTGGAAAGGAGTTCATTCAGGCATTGATTATAGCTAGGGCCCTACCAATTTAACGGCTGTGAAAAATGCAAGGTGGACTGTGAAATAAGCCCTTCCCTGTGAAATCCGATGTCCCCTTGTTTGTAGGAGCGCCCCAGCAAAGGGTTACATAGCAAAAAATTTAGGGGAAAAAAGTTACTGCAATGTATTGTGAAGACCATTTATATAGGTTAGTGAAACAGGGAGCTCACAAGATACTCTTGATGTTGCTGGTAAGTGAAATTTAAAAAGCTGTTTACATAATGTTATGGGAGTGAAAAAAAGGGTTACAATTTTTTATTATTATGATTGTCACAGGTTTTTGGGCTATCCTCCAAACAGAAATTTAGAAATGAAGCTATACTTATAAAAGTTAGGGAACCGGAATTTTACAAAGTTATTCAGCCCGAAATCTCATTTCAAAAAGTCAGGTAAAAGGAGTGACAATAAAAAGATACATCAAAAGTAGACATTTCTATATAGCTTATTTATTTATTTTATTTTTGACTGAGTCTGCATGAACTGATAGTTTGAAACAGATAACAATCCATCCACCAGGAGACTTGTTGAGGCCTACAGAACTCTCATAATTGAGGTTTAATCAGCTACATCCAGTGCTGTCTCTAGCACCAGTCTGGCTACTATTAACTGACCCTCTCGAAGAATGGTCTGAAACTGTTCTTTTTGTGTCTCCAGTAAATGTTCTAGAAATGCACTGAGTTTCCATAACTAATAAAATTGTATTTGGCCATGACAGTTTGGTAATTCATGACTCTAAACGGTAATGTCGATGACAAATATGCCATCTTGTCAAGCCCGACCATATGGGGTTGCCTTGGCATTATGTTGCTTGCTTTGTGCATTAACCACATTCACTATGATGGAATTGGGTTGCGGATGTTGAAACAAAGTCTGCCTCTTTGGGAGGGATGTAGTTTAATTATTTTTATTTTTGGCTCTGCTGCTGGTGGTGAGATGGAGGTTGGTGTCTGCCAGATGACTTTGGTAAGATCTAGAATCGCCTCATTAATTGGGAGGGCAATTCTGGATGAGGTGTGCAGAATATACACCAACTTGTGATGTGTATCTGCCACCTCCCGTAGGGGAATCTGCAGCCATCCTCTTGGTACAATCCAGAAAAAAATTAAAGTCTACTAAATGCCTTGGGGGGGGGGTGCCCCCAAATAGGGCAGGAAACTAACGTTTTTACCTTTTTTTTTTTTTTTTTTTGGACTCCTTTTGGGATTAAAAAAGAAAATAAGGAAACACTAACTATTAAGGAGAACAAATAAACAAAAACTACTACTACTTATGCTAATGACACAGATAAAGAAGAGACGACTGCTCACTGTTCCAGGCCAAAGGCGGTTGAGAAGGAAGTGAGCGGGGTTTGCCCGCCCAGTGCTAAATGGCTTCAAGGCAGACCATGGAGGAGAGAGAGCACATGCACAGGCTCAATAGACACTGCTACAAAGATCTCGGATTAGAGGCGCAGGGACGCACATACACCTACTGTGGAGCACCCATAGGGACACTACTTGAAGAATGAAGTTTTTATTCTCTCATCCATAATCAAAACTAAGTTTCAATTATTGGGTCACAGTCTGCCTCTAGTTACAAATATACAACAACACTTACACAGTGGAAGTGCTCAGATATAACTGAAGGCAAAAATCTGGCCTGCAAAATGTATCAGTGTTGATGTCTGAGAAGGAAAGAACCCAGTTTATCTTCCAGATACCAGGCTGAATTAATAAAACTGATAGAAAAAAAAAATCAACTTAAATTGATAAAATCTAATCTGGAGTCAACAAGACAAACGTGGAGCCCTACTACCTAATTTCCTAAACTCACTTTTCAGATTCGAACTGCATTTTAATTTTATCTTTAAAAATGGTAGGGGAAAAGATTCATACTGCAAAAAAATCATGTTTTGCTTCAATGCCGTATCACTTTCAATATATCAACATTTTCTCTTAAAGGTTCTCTCTGCCCTTTAACCTAATGGCCTGCCTACATTTTAAAAAGTTTTGCCGTTTTAGCAGTGCTGTTATAGTTCAGGTGGCAAAAACTAATGTGACATATTTATACAGGTCTATAAAAAGTACTTCTACTGGTAGAGCTCCTTCTGTTTTATGAACCAAAATAAGCTATACTAGTAAAAGGCAAATTTATATTGATATTACTGTGCCTATACTAGAGCTTCAGCAAAACTATGATGGCAAAAATCACACTACTTACTGACATAGTTATGCTAGTAAAAACTGTAGACTAGTCCTAAAAAATAATTTCTTAAACTATGAAAACAGGGCTGCAATAAAAGACATCCTTTTTCATCTAAGCAGATTTACCCTTCACATATGTCTACACTAGAGTTTCGTATCTCAGGTTAACAGACTGTCAATTACACTAAACCTATAACCACTAACATCTGTAACCCAAAACATATATTTGGGGTATGTCTAGTTTAGCCCCTATAATGGTGCTGGCAATTATCTGAGTTAAGAAACTAATATAAACAAGCCCTAATTTGAGAGGAGGAAAACCAATTCACACTCCACCCTTTAACAAAATTGGTGCTTTATGGTTGGATTACTAAAATACTCTTTGGCCTCTTTCCTATCAAGAATCTCAGTTTGTCTTCTAGACTCAATCTAATTGCTTCCAGCTGCCACCGCTCTCAAGCCTCTTGCTGTCTTTATTTATCATCACATGCTCCACTCACTCAGGAAGTAGTACTTCTTTGAATATTGTTCGCTACCATAAGAATTTTTGACAACATGCCTTAATCATACTGCCTCAGAACACCGGTGACAGTGAAAATTTAGAAGAGGTGCTTACGTGAAGACAAAACATCTCAAAAGGTTATGCTAAAAAAAATAAAAAAAAATAAAATCAGTTTTCTAACTTATGAAAGTCAAGTGACACTGTTTTTAAACTGGCAATATGCACATTTATACCATGCTTCTTATAATTTCATTTCCATAGGTTTACAAAACTATTTTTGATAAAGGATGTCTCTCAGTTAGATGCTTCTATGGTATTCAACACCATAAAATCAAAATATGGGATAATTATTAACAGTCTTTACAATCAGAAGAATAACAATTTACCTGTATGCAACTGCTAATGCCCAAGCACATGCAGCACAGTAAAGACTGTCTTGCACCTTTGCCTTCTGGTTGTCACCAAATGTTTTTGTGGGAAAGAGACCAGTTGTTGGACTTTGATAAAGCAACACCGTTGACTTGACTGCAAAGAAAAACAAATCTTTAAGATTTCAATGTCCTCCAAGCCTAAATTAAGATTAAGGGAAAAAAAAAAAAAAAAAAAAAACAACCTTGGGAATAAAGTGCAGACAACCTATAAGAGAACTACACAATGGAAATAAAAACAAGAGAAAAAACAAAAACAAACCAGAGATCCAAAAACAAGGTAATCCTTCCCTCCCCCCACAATACATGTCATGGCTTTTACCATTCTCTCCTACACTAATATTTCTTCAAAATCAGTATTCAAAGCAAGTTCTATAATTAAAAATTAGTTTATAGCTATATCACAGCCTATTTACATTAGAAGTTTCTCAATGCAAGCCACTCCAATCGTCTGAATTTGCTTGCATGGGCACTGCATTTTTTAAGATTTAATTTAAATAAAAGTCTACAGTATTTTGATTTGTCCCCCAAAAGATTTCAAGGACAGAGTTTAAAAAATCCTCTTTGCCCAATGGAAACAATTCTGAATTATAAAGGCATTTTTCTTGTATACACACTGATCACTGTGCACTAAGGCTATGTCTACACTTACCATTTAAAGCGCAAAATGTCCCTTTTTTGCACTAAAACCATGGGAGTGTCTACACTTGTTAATGATATTTTGCGGTGAAACTCAGAAGATTCACCGCAAAAAAGAAAACCACTTTCACGAGAGGCACACAGTTTTTCCACTGTTCTTTTTGCACTGTTGTGAAAGTGAAGACACATTCTACCTCTGTAAACACCTTTTGGCCTCTGGAGGATAACCCACAGTTCCAAAAGTGACCACTCTGGCCAGCATCTCCACTGCTCTGACACCAGGTAAACGGACATCTACCCCTCCCCCTGTAAGCCACTGGAAGTTTGACACTCCCCTTCCCTTTGCTTGTAGATGTGGCGGGGAAGCAGCCAGACAGCAGGGGTTTTTAAAAAATGCCATGAAAGAAACAAGGAAGTAATGGGGCTGCTGGGACATGAAGCAGTGCATCAGGGGGCACTGTGCATGGACCCAGAATGCCTTCTGCTCACCCCCCCCCCTTCCCACAAGACCTATCAAGAGATCTGCACTGTGGGATAGCTGCCCTACAGCGCTGCTCTCATCGGCAACGGAAGTGCTGCTAGTGTAAGCACTCTCTGATGCCTGAGGAATTAAGTGAGTACACAAACCAGTGCTTTTCTTTCACCGGTTCCCTATCACTGGTGAAACTTACAGCGCAAAAACTCTGCAAGTACACTGGCAAGTTTCTGCGCCACAAGTTACACCACTTTTATTAAAACGCTGGAATTAAATTGCTGTTGCATGTCCACACTGTTCCTTGCGACACTGGAGCGCATACACATTAGCCGCTCTTACAATGGCAAAGACAGCAGTGCATTGTGGTAGCTATCCCACTGTGCAACTGGCTGCAGGGTACTTTGGTAAGGGTTTGCAATGCTTCATGGGGCAGGCACAGCATCACGTGATGCAGGTTTTCCAATCCCATTGTTCCATGAGCATCCTACTACATTGCCAGCTGCTTTTCAACTGAAGTGGCTGGGGGTGGGTGGGAGGGGAGGAAGAGTGTGTGGGTGTGTGTGTGCGCGCATGGAGGTGGGGAGATAGTGTGTTTTGGGGGACAGAGAGTGTGTCAGCATTCTGTCTTGTAAATTCAGACAGTGGTAGGGGGAGGGGAAACCCCAACATCAGCCCCCCGCTTCTCTCCCTGGGCGCTCTGAACAGCAATCTCTCTGTCACACACACACACACACACACACACACCCCTGTCTCTGTGTTCAACAGCATGAGCATTCCACATTAATGGTTTGCTTTGTCTCCCCGAGCAGATCAGCACAGCACGAACAGCTGTCAGAAACAGTGATTTAAAAGGGGAGGGACGAATGTCTCCAGGGCAGCTGAGTTCAAAACAATGAGCAGAGCGGTCACTTGAGGCATTATGGGGCAGCTCCAGAGGCCAATTACAGCGCAGAAACCAATGAAGTGTCTACACTGGCAATAGAGTGCTGGGGCCTCTGTGCAAATAGCCTTACGACTCTCATGGAGGTGGGTTTTTTTCAGTGCTGCAACTGAGGAGTTTCTGCGCACAAAGTGCCTTGGCAGTGTGTTCACGTCTGCACTTTGAGAGCAAAAAGCTGTTTTACTGTGCAGAAACTTGCCAGTGTTGACAAGCCCTAACAGTGCTCAGTAACTACCATACAAGAAGGAGCCCAGAAATCAGCTACAGCAACACATCTTAGTAAGTAAAAGGAAAATTTCTACGTCTCACAGTTAAGTGTGAAGTGTAAAACTTTAGCTTCTTGCAAAAAAAAAAAAAAAAAAACTACCAACATTTGAAGCTACAAAAGTCACTAAATAAAAAGTGTTTCATTTAGGGCTGTTAAGCGATTTAAAAAATTCATTGCACTGTTAAACAATAACAGAATTCCATTTATTTAAATATTTTTGGCTGTTTTCTACATTTTCAAATATATTGATTTCAATTACAGCACACAATACAAAATGTACAGTGCTCACTTTATATTTATTTTTATTACAAATATTTGCACTGTAAAAACAAAAGAAATAGTATTTTTCAATTCACCCAATACAAGTATTGTAGTGCAATCTCTTTAACATGAAAGTTGAACTTACGAATATAGAATTATGTGCAAGAAAATAACTGCAGTCAAAAATAAAACAATGTAAAACTTTAAAGCGTGTAAGTCCACTCAGTCCTACTTCTTGTTCAGCCAATCATTCAGACAAACAAGTTTATTTACATTTGCAGGAGATAAAGCTGCCCGCTTCTTGTTTACAATATCACCTGAAAGTGAGAACAGGCATTCGTATGGCACTGTTATAGTTGGCACTGCAAGATATTTAAGTGCCAGATGCGCTAAAGATTTATATGTCCCTTCACGTTTTAACCACCATTCCAGAGGACACGTGTCCATGCAGATGATGGGTTCTGCTCAATAATGATCCAAAGCAGTGCAGACCAACATGTTCATTTTCATCATCTGAATCAGATGCCACCAGCAGAAGGTTGATTTTCTTTTTTGGTGGTTCAGGTTCTGTAGTTTCTTCATCAGAGTGCTGCTCTTTTAAGACTTCTGAAACCATGCTCCACACCTCCTCCCTCTCAGATGTTTGAAGGCACTTCGGATTCTTAAATCTTGGGTCGAGTGCTGTAGCTATCTTTAGAAATCTCACATTGGTACCTTCTTTGCCTTTGTGAAATCTGCAGTGAAAGTGTTCTTAAAATGAACATATGCTGGGTCATCATCTGAGACGCCTATAACATGAAATATATGGCAGAACGTGGGTAAAATAGAGCAGGAGACATACAGTTCTCCCCCAATGAGTTCAGTCACAAATTTAGTTAACACATTTTTTTAACGAGTGCCATCAGCATGGAAGCACGTCCTCTGGCATGGTGGCCGAAGCATGAAGGAGCATATGAATGTTTACCATATCTGGCACAAATACTTTGCATTGCTGGCTACAAAAGTGCCATGCGAATGCTTGTTCTTACTTTCAGGTGACCTTGTTAATAAGAAGCTGGCAGCATTATCTCCTGTAAATATAAACACACTTGTTTTTAACTGAACAAGAAGTAGGACTGAGTGGTCTTGTGGACCCCTGAAGTTGTACATTGTTTTGTTTTTGAGTGCAGAAGTAGCCAGCACGTCCCTGTGGGTATCTCCCCCTGTGTCTCCAGTGCTTGCGAGCACGGACAGCGTGCAGAGGCCCCTGTCCTCCCCAGGGGACACAGGGATGGGCCGGCCACTTCTGAGAGCAGAGCGGGGCAGGCAGGGAACCTGCCTTAGCCCCTCTCTGCTACCAACTGGGAGCCACCCAAGGTAAATGCCTCCAGGCCGGAGTCCACACCCTGCACCTCCTCCTGTACCCCAACCCTACCCCAAACTCCCTCCCAGAGCCCACACCCCTCCTCCCTCCTATACCCCAACCCCCTGCCCCAGCCCTGAGCCCCCTCCCCCACCCAAACTCCCTCCCAGCCTGGTTTAGCACTTCAACAACCTCTAGTTCCAGGTACTTAGTCAGAGTTTGTTTAGTTCAGTCAAATGACTTTCTTTAAAACTTTGGCAGAACACATGTATTGTTTAATATTATTTTATTTTAATAGATTATAGTAAAATTAGGCCTCAACCTACATTATTAAATTGGAAATTGACAATCAGTTTAGTTTTAAAAATAAACTTGCATTTTAATAATTTAAATTAGAAAATTCATTTTTTAAATAAAAAAAAAATATTTTTGCCCACTGTGGTGATATGGTGTACAAATCCTTCTGTTTCCTATCCCATGCTGCCCTGAGAAGAGGGTCCCAAAAAACCAGCGGTGTGAATGTAGGTTCAACCTCAGAAGAGGTTTCAGATTGGAATTTCAGAGTTTGTGGGAGTGCCTCTCTGAGTTGAGGAAAAGGATAGGAAGTACTAATAATTTTAGTTGCATCTTAGTGGCAGCTGCCCTGTTTACACAGTTTGCTTTAGTGTTTTAAGTCTTGAGTTGCACAAAGGGAAATGGCTAGGGACTTTGGCAGTTTTATTTTGGCCATAGAAAATCTATTAAAAAAAAAAAAAAAAAAAAAAAAAAAACCTGAATCCTCAAGAGGGTTTCCTATGCATAACATTAAACTCTTATTGAGTTTCTGTTAAGCTTTATGCAAGGTCCTTAAATGTTGGTTGACAGGTTTTTCTTTCTTTCAAACTTTTCCACCCCCATTCAAAGACTATAACCTTTCATAATGTCCCATCATTTTCACCATCGCTTAGTACATAGTTTCAACTTTCATTAAGTCCAAAAGAACACTAATTACCACCAAGGAAAATTAATGGAAGTGATAGGATGCTATATTGAAATGTGTCTCAAGTGTTCCTCTCTTATAGGCTGATTCAATTTAAAATACAAATAATAAACATAGCTTTTAAAAATAAACAAACAGCAAACACTTTAGAGGCAAGTAATAAGAAATAATAACCTATCCTAATCTAGATGGTTTAAAATTTTATATTAACCAGGACTACGGTGTGACTTCTGCTAGTAAGTACTAATTTCACCCCCAAAAAAATCAGGAGTTATTTTTAATGAAATCTTAAGGTATTTGCAAGTTTTGCTGCCAATTTTTACACTGTTGGCTCAGAGCAAGAGAATAAAATAAGACACAAAAATGAACTCAGAATGCATAAGTGATCTAGTTTTAATTATTGTTTATTTTAACATAACTTCAACCCAAACTTTGAAACTCCTATAGTAGAAATATTTGTTCTTTTTATAGAATATTGGACAGCATCTGAGAAATATGACATTGTGTGTTTTATGGTACTTACATATTTTGTGACAGTCTGTAGCCCAATATTCATCATTTTTAGAAGACTATGATAAATGTTGTGTAAAGTATGCCTTGTGAAGTATCATTTGAAAACTCATCATTTGCTGATCATTATTGTCCTGGTAAAATGTGTGAGGCAACATTGTATGTAGTTATAAAATTCTACTGTATGACATTACTGAGACATGTTCCAAATTTAGAAAAGCAGGGACAAACCAGTTCCTCAGAGACAAAAAACAGTGAGAAATCTACATTTTGGTAAAGAAACAGCTGGAGCTTCCCATTCCCCACAGATGTGCTGTCTCCTGAACCTTAATTGGAGAGGATTTTCAAAGAAAAAGAGGACTATAAGGAAGGGAACAAATGCCCCCAAAAGATCTCTCCCTTCATCTCTGTGCACGGCATCGCAAGGAAAAAGGAAGCATCACTGGATTGGGGAGGGATCTTGGCAGAAAGGAATTCAGCCAATAAGACTGCTAAAATATGTGGTCAGAGACATTTTTGCTTTGAAATCACTTAGCTTGTTAAGTTAGTTGCATTTTACCTTTTATTTCTTTGTAACCAATTCTGTCTTTTATGCCTCATTACTTGTAATCACTTAATCTTTCTGTAGCTAATAAACTTGTTTTATTTAAACCAGTGTGCTCGGACTGAAGTGTTTAGGAAACTCCATTTGAGATAACAGGATTTGTGCTTATCACTTTCTATTTATAAAATAATGGACTTTAGAGGGCTGGGCAGTACAAAATGCACATTTCTGGGGGAAAGTCTGGGATTGGGAATTTGATGGTGTTGCTTTGCAATATAATTCAAGGGTAGCTGGCCAAAGCACTCATACAGTAAAGCTGGGAGTAATATACATGCTGGAGGCTGTGTGTGAGCAGGCCAGGAGTAGTTGCTCTCCTAGCAAAGTAGTGTAAAAGGCACCCAGGTTGGAGAACTGAGAAGACACAGCTATTCAACAGTCCAGATTATACCCTGGGTAATGTCACAATTTTTATGTACTGACTCATTACATAGGTAACAGGATCTGCACTGACAGAAGTTACAGATATATACTGGCCCCTTCATTAAGCTAAAGGACTAGCCTGTGAGCTATCAATGCAGTGAGATGATTCTTAACTTAATATGCATAATAACAGAATCCAGCTCCCTCTCTCATAGCTGCAATGGTTCTGTAAGACTAACATGAGTAAATACGAAACATTTATTTCTATCTCTATGTTCAAACAGATACACCTATGGAGCCATTCTGCTGAATAAGAAGTTGCTCTTTACGTAGTCATTTTTTAGAGTAGAGCCAATAAAAATCAGCACGACCTATAGAATATGCCAATTGATCAGCAGCAGGTTGATTTGAAAAAAGTTAGAGAAGATCATGAGTTTTCAAATAGTATATAGGACAGTCAAACTAATTCACTATACAATTTTTTTTTCAGCTGTCATTTATACAGATAAGAATTTTATGGCAGTTGAGGAATTTTAATAAGTTACATTGCAAACATTTTTTGACTACTACAAAGAGTTCCCCTTACTTTACTTACCAATTCTGTAATAATGATCCAATTTATCCCACAGACTCTCTCCTTCTGGCCTTGGAAGGTTAATGCTTTTAAGTGGTTCATAAACAGAGCCTAAAGAAAGAAATCACAAAAACTTATTTAAAAATACAGTAATCAACATCAAAATTATTTCCATAAATTATCATAGGAATATTGTTTAAAAATGCTCTCAAATATTTATGCAAGAAAAAGCATGTTAAGACACAAATATAACACTTTGTTCAGTTTCAATTCATTTACAAAATGTAATTTTACTTCTTCTGTAAACCAGTTGATTTTACATGATTGTCCAATACTAAACCCACTAGTGTCAGGCTCACAGGCTGTAACCACAGTCAAGCTCTCACACCAGTTCTTAGCCAACAACAACCACTTTCTAAATGCCCCCAGGGTAAGAGCCACCATTCAATTACCGAAAATCTGAACTTGTTACTACATGAGCTCCACAGTTCCATTCAGAAAAAGCCTTGAGCTCTTTGGGTGCTACAGAATTTAAATCCAGGCATTTTGAAGAGGACATGAAAGGACAAGAGTCCTATATATTATTATAGATATTCTTCAGAACTAGTTTACCTATACATTTAAGACAAGCCGCAGCATTAAATGAAAACCACTTTAAAAAGAAATTGCACACCAATGTAACTTTGCACATTTACACCACAATTAAACTATTTCAGGAGTGACCACTTCATAAGGTCAGAGGCACTGAGGTGCCTTCCTTCAAAAGAGAGCTAGAATTACTGCATTCTTGTTACGGTAAGGAGCACTATATGCTTAAGAAACCAGAAGACCATGAACAGCCAAATGATTATTTAATTTCCTTATGCTTCAGTTTAATTTTAAAGTTAAAACTTCTTCAGTGAAGCTTCTCTGTATCCATGACGTTTTTAACCGGTAAGAACTATATGTGGCATGTTTTGCATCTAGTAAAGAATTCAGGACTTACTAAGGTTAAAAAACTATAAACATATGAAATTGGGGACATGGATCAGCTTTGGAGAAAATGCAGTATCCTCTACTCAGATATCCAAAAAAGACACACTGATACCACAACCTGGAGGTGTTGTGTCCAAAAATAAATTCACCTCATCCTGACTGGAGCCTCTAGGAACCACCATATTTTAATCTATATGCATTTGACAGGCATGAGGTTGACCTAATTTTGTATGCCATTAGGGAGTATTTCTTTTCCTCCCTCCTCAAAAAGCATTCAATTTTTCCTTCTGACAATCAGCATTCTAGGTTTCATTATCTTTCTCTTTAAAATTATGGGAAAGACTCGATAGCTGTTACTACTGAAATATATGCTTTCCGTTCTCCAATCTCCAAATGACAAGAGGATCTGCATTTTGTGAAAGTAGTGTTCAATTTTCCTATGACAGGACTCTGTGACACCTTTCTGTACATGGATGTATGACAGAGAATACACTACCACTGATGAGTGTTTAATTTGATAATATCTAGAGCTATTATGTTAGGTGATTTGTATTGTTAAAATTTTACTCAGAAGCACAGTATACTTAAGTGACAAATTGAGATACAAAATGAGGACAAGGTAACAAACCTAATTTAGATTCTTCAGTCTTTACAGCCCACATAGATAAACTATGGCTATATAGAAAAGATTATTTTTAATACATGACTAGCCAATTCATTTTCTTAATTAGTCAGGTTTTTAATCAATAATTTAGATAATTCTCTTTCTTAATTAGTTTCAGAACTTTAATCAGTAATTTGCCGACAAACACAGTTGCAGGAAAAAAATAAGTATTTTGGTCCCTGTAATGAAGAGGGCAAAAGAGGCATTTAGAAGTATAGTTCACCCATTATGACCAGGGCAAACTGAAAGTTCAAATGGTGAGGAGTGCTTCCCTCTGTCTACCATGAAAAGTAATAAATAAAATGAAGTTTAGCTACAATTGCCATTTGCAGAGTTGCCTGGCAGCCATTTTCCTGAAAAGAGATACCATGATGGGTACTCTATCATGTTAGTTTATAGTTTATTTTAAATAATGGTTTAAGCTTTAAACAAATTAAAGGAAGAACTTTTAAGACTAACATGAAAAGACCTTCAATCACTCCACCTATGTTACTCCTCATATACATCTCACAAGATAAGGAAGGATCAGGTCTGATCAATACTTAAATGGGAACACCTCAACTACTAAGAAACCCCAGAGTGCTGCAGGAAGTGGTAGAGATGATTCAGCAAGCAACAGTCTTCCCTCCGACTCAGTACTGAACAAATACCATGCTGGAGATACAGTAGTTTGAAATGCAGATATCTAGTATATTCTGACAGCAGAACTGGCACTTTCAGTACAAAGTCACATGGGGCACTTCTACACTGTGCTATGAAACCAACTTGTTCTTCTCTAACCAAATTTCTCAAGGCTTGTGCGAAAAGGGCTATGATCGGGACACACAGCAGTGCAGAGTGAAGATAAAGGAGCTGAGGCAGGCGTACCATAAGGCGCGGGAGGCGAACCATCGCTCCGGAGGTGCACCTAAGACCTGCCACTTCTATAAGGAACTGAACGCTATTCTTGGTGGTGACCCCACCTCCATTGCCCATGGATACTTTACAGGCAGCAGAAAGAGGGGGTAACCTGCAGGTGGAAATTCTGGATGAAGAAGTCGAGCTAGAAGAGGATGTGGTGCTCCCAGCGGGGTCGCCTGATGGGGCAGGCTGCCAAGAACTTTTCTCCACTCCAGAAGTGCTCAACAGGGAGCAGGAAGCAGATGTGACGCCAGGTAAGTTGCTGTGGCTTGTGTCAGGAATCAAAAAGTGGGAGGCAGGTAGTGTTTTCTGTGAGCTGGACATTGTCCTGTGTACTAATCTGCATGGTCAAGCAGGGTGTCAACGGACATCGAGACCTGCAGGGAATCCTTCAGAGAGAGGCTCTGGAAAGTTTCAAAGTTTCAACACTCGGATGCGGAAACTACAGAACCCGAACCACCAAAAAAGAACATCAACCTTCTGCTGGTGGCATCTGACTCAGATGATGAAAGTGAACATGCCTCGGTCTGCACTGCTTTAGATAGTTATAGAGTAGAACCAGTCATCAGCATGGACGCATGTCCTCTGGAATGGTGGCTGAAACACGAAAGGTCGTATGAATCTTTAGCGCATCTGGCACGTAAATATCTTGCAACGCTGGCTAAAACAGTGCCATGTGAACTCCTGTTCTCACTTTCAGGTGATATTGTAAACAAGAAGCAGGCAGCATTGTCTCCTGCACATGTAAACAAACTTGTTTGTCTGAGCGATTGGCTGAACAAGAAGTAGGACTGAGTGGACTTGTAGGCTCTAAAGTTTTACATTGTTTTACTTTTGAATGCAGTTATTTTTTGTGCATAATTCTACATCAGTAAGTTCAACTTTCATGAAAAAGAGATTGCACTACAGTACCTGTATTAAGTGAATTGAAAAATACACCTCTACCCCGATATAACGCGACCCGATAGAACACGGTGGATCAAAGCAAGTTTGATAGAACGCGGTTTCACCTATAACACGGTAAGATTTTTTGGCTCCTGAGGACAGCGTTATAGCGGGGTAGAGGTGTACTATTTCTTTTATTTTTACAGTCCAGAAATTTATATTAAAAAATAAATATAAACTGCGCACTGTACACTTCGTATTCTTTGTTGAAATTGAAATCAATATTTTGAAAATGGGGAAAACATCCATAAAAATGTAAATAAATGGTATTCTATTATTGTTTAACAGCATGATTAATCGTGTGATTAATTTGATTTATTTTTAATCACGTATTTAATCGTGATTAATTGTTTTAATCACTTGACTACCCTAATATTTATTCATTCACTTTTCTTAAGTATGGCACATACAAATTCTCTAAGTACATGTAGAAAAATCTAAAGCAATTAAGGAAATCAGTGTCCTAAAGGCAAAAAAATTTTCTTTTCCCAACAACCATATTAACATCTTAATTCTCAAGTTCATGCTCAACACACTTCCCTACTTAGCATTCCCCACCCACAAAAAACACGCACAGAAAAAGGTAAGACTCCTGAATGTCCTGAAGCTAAAAACCACATCAAATGGCAGAACCCTAATTTAAACCATATTTTCTATTGGTTAAAAATATTAGGGTAATATTTTGGATGAAAAAAGTTTTAAGCGCCTATTTGACCAGGTTACCTATGACCTCAAATGCCTGCAATTTTAACAAGACAATGAATGAACAAGAGATGTCAAAGGAAGAGCTGGTAATAGTCTTCCATAGCTTTGGATAACTATTACTGTAGCAAAACTCTTTAAAACTACCAGCCTAGACACCATATATAATTGTTGCCCTTTGCCATGATGATCAATAATGAAAAACTACTGATATTTTCTTGCCCATTGAAAAGAGACATTCTGGCAGAATAGAACTTTGCAACTCTGTACCATGGAAACAAATTCTTAAGTGATTGGAAATCTTACAAACTAACCAGCAGAAGTCACAGTATACGTTTTAAAAGAGGATTTTGGTATTCCTATTCAAATATAAACATAATTTTGAGCTGGGTCTAACAACTGAAGCCATTGTTGGCCTATCTAAACTTCCATTTATTTCAGTTGAGATGAACACATAGGGCGTGGTAAGTTAGTCACACACACAATTTTGAATCTCAGACCAGTTACTAGAAGGCAATCATCAAAGAACACATAGATGGAGGACACACTGGACCTGGAAAGGTCTACATGACCAAATAAGTCCTTATGTCTATGGAATGTTACAAGGTCCTAATTCAGCAAGGCACTTACATATATGCTCATCTTTAAGCAAGAGAATACTCCCATTAACTTCAATGGGCTACTCATGTGCTTAAAGTTGGGCACATGGCCAAATACCTTGCTGAACTGGATTCAGGAGATTAACTACATTGTTATCCCAAGCCATCCCTCTCAGATCCAGTCTCCCACTGATTAAATAATTCACTACTTAAGCGTAAACACTCTGGTCTAATGCTGGCTGCATTCTGAGCCCTAATTAATGCTGTCCCTTCTCCCTCACCTTAAATCACTTAATGACACCCTCAAGGAGTCAATGAATTCTATTCACCCCAATAATAAGTTAAAAATGGGACACCCTCCACAGCTCAGTAAATTAATTTATGCTGGCCTCATACACTCTTCTGGAACGGCAAGAAGGAGGGAAGTAGTTTTTTCCTCCTCGTCAACTGCACCATAATCTGCTGGCTGACTAGGCATGCATGAGAGTCATCTGAGGGGGCATAGAACAGTTCTAAATATGGCCAGTGTGCTAACTTCAGAAATCTGTGAACATCTATTAACCATTACTAAACTGAACACTTCACTGAACACTGGAGAGGGAGGGGCTTTGTGCTGCCCCCACACAGAGAGAGATCAAAGGTGCAGCCAGTCCTGAACCATGAAAATACCTAAACCAGACACCAATTATTTTTCAGAGTGAATTATGTTAGCTCATGTATAAGGCCACAATAATTTGCATCTTCTGAACAAAGCTCCTGCTATCTTATTCAGCACATGCTGGGATATGGTTCCACCCAAGATGGATTCCCGGATAAAACCTGTGGTCAGAATAGCCTGAAACAAAACAATTCCCTACTGATAGACTTGAACATCTTCATTTGCATCATCTTTGCTTACTCCACACTAGACATCACAAAGAATTAATGGAAGTTCAATGGCTAAACACTGTTGATTATACCCACCCAACTAACAGATATATACACACATCAGATTTTTCTATACTACAAAAAAATGTTCGTTATCCACACAGAAAATAATGAACTGTTCAAACATTGTGGCTATTACATAGGATTACCACCTCTCTTGTATCTGACCAGCCTGACTGTTTTTTTAAAAATGGATTTGCCAGTTACCAGAAAAATACTTTAATCTGCCCCCTTTTTTTTTTTAATTAACATGGGCCTAAAGATTTGCATTATTATCACAATATACTGGGATATCCAATGTTAAAAGTTTCTGTGTTCAGCTAAAGATGCTGCAGTGTTCCCACTTCTGCAGTTTAAGAAATAACAGATAAAAACTGTTGAAAACACAAATGCTGTCTGCCCACCAACACACAAACGCATTGCGTGTGTGTGCGTGAGAGAGGGTTTGAGTCACGTGAGAGTGAGAGGCATATTAAATAATGGAAGATCAGGGCAATGACACAAGTGATCCTACTACACACCCGGAAAAAAAAAGGCTCACATCAGAAATTGCACATTCAATGACAACTGGCTAAACAAAACAGACTACAAAGACTGGCTGGCAAAATGTGCTGATAAAACAAAGACCCATTTGTTATCAATGATGTTATCAATCTTAACTATCCGTGTTCCCTATCTGGATACAAGTAGTGGCTGTTCAAGGGGGAGTTTGTGGAGTTGCCTTGTGGTTAGGGTAGTAGTGAGCTTGCCTTGTTGGGGGTAGGGAGGGGGCAGGTTTTTGCATTTCAAAGGTGGTAACCTTACTATTGCATAGATATACATTTTAATTTATAAATAAAACTCTACTTGTATTTCAATATCATAAAAAACATGAGTTTACCCATGTGTGCTATCATTACAGGCCAAATTTGGCTTCCACTGAAATGGCAAAATTCCAATAATTTCAAATCAGAGTAGAATCAAGTCTTGGTTTTTTCCATCTATTCACCCCTCCCCTCCCCCCCCCCGAGCTTTCATCTGTCTTCCCCTCTCTCAGCTGTCTTCTATTTCTGTTCACATGCAAAATGGTCCTTGAAAGATCACTTGATATTAAATAAAGGCTAAAAAACTGGAGTGGTAGATAGGTTGTCTATGACAGGTTAAAAATAATATGGAGTTAACATGTATGTATTTAATGAATTTGCAAGCACAGCTGTGCGTGACTCTTGCAAGACTGTCAACTAAAACAATTAAGGGAAGAGCTGCGAATTGAAACAGAATGGTTTTGTTACAACGTGGAAATAAAATCGTATTATTCAATTATATTACTTACATACTACTACTACTAAATACAAACATATACACCTACACACACACACTTAAGTTATTTCTATTTTTTAAAAGTTTGAAGTAAGATGATTAATCCAATGGTTTCTTTCAGGTGGTATATTCAGTCTTCAGTTTTAAAAAAGGACTCTCTCTCTTGCTATATATACAAATGAATGTGCAATGTAACTTAGCTGTTCATGTAACTTTTCATGTGCTCACCATTGGAATATCCTATTACAAATCATATGTTTAATAATTTTACTGGTACAGGATCTATTTTAAAACCCATTGGAGAAGCTTTACCTAACACAGCATATATACTGCAGGGATTTTCAAATTCCAAAAGATCAGATTGCGTTCTAACAGTTATACTCACCGGACAATCTGTGACCCTCTGTGGCCAGCAAAGAAACAAAACAAAGTTACCATCCACAAAATAATATATTTCATTTTTATTTTAATAATGGAACATATAAAAAGTTTATGCAGAAAAAGGACTGAGTGGAACAGAAAAGCATGAAAGTGTCAGAGTCCTACAGGCAATGAATAGTGTTACATTTAAGTGTCTGACATTTTAGCAATAGAAATAATTTAAAACAACAGAAAACCATGAGAATTTAAAGTTCGAGACAAGTGATAAAAATCCATAAAAGTGATTACATAACATAGTTTTACTCTTAAAAAATATTATGGGAGAAATAATTATATTTGTAGGACTAACAAAAATCCATTCCATTTTCAAATACTTCCTATGGTTTTCTTATTACTCCTGGGGGTATTCTGCACTACTGCACATGTGATGAATTTATGTCCCCCACAGATTTCTTTGCTTTCCCACAGAAAAATGACTGATAGGGAAGCAAAAGAAAAGCACAAGAGCAGTCATGCGACCCTACTCAGCAGTATTTTTCGGGGGCCCAGGGCAGCCAGCAGAGAGGTAAATCACTGTGGGGCAGGAGGCCAGACTAGGGAAGATGTGGCTGGTGGCTCCTACCCTGCGACAGGCTCAGCTTCTAGTTCCAGCTGAGATGGGGAGGACGGGACTTCCTCTTCCCCTGACGGCATCCAGGGCCAGGTCAGACCCACCACCAAATTTCTCCCCCGTCTGCAGGAAGGTCTGCAAAGTCCCCCACTCCTGCTTCTTCCTGCACCCATCACCCCTTAGCTGCAGGGGAGGGATCCCTGTACAGGGAGCTGCTCCCCCATCCATCCAACCCCCGTGCATCCAGACCCCCCTCATACCCAGACCCTCCCACCGAGCCTCACCCCACACACTCAGAACCCCCCCTCTCGAGCCCCACCCCAACGAGTCATCCGCACTCAGATCCCCACCCCACCGAACGCCAGCCAGCTGCACCTGGATCCTCACCCTACTAAGCCCCACTCTGCCAGCATCTGGACCCCCCCACTGAGCCCCCAACACCCAGACCCCCCCACTGAGTTCTATTCCCCCCACACTCAGATCCCCAACCACCTTCATCTGGACCCCCCTGCAGAGTCCCATTACCATTGCACCCAGAACCCACCCCAACAAGTCCCTGTGCATCCAGATCCCCCCCCACACCCAGATCTCCCACTGAGCTCCCCACACCCAGATTGCCCCACACAGAGCCCTCTCAACCTACACCTGGATCCCCCCCACACTAAGCCCCTCCACACTTGGATCCTGCCTTGCTGAGCCTGCCTGCCAACATCTGGTGCAATTCACATAGACTCACAAATGGGCAAGGCCCTAGGGTGTTACTAGGGTAGGCCTGGTCCTTACACTGTGCCAGGGGTGCAGACTCACCACTTAGTCTGTGTCCCGGGAGGGAGCTGCACAGTGATCTCCCACCTCTGTGCAGCCAGTAGCCTATGCTCCCCAATGCCATACTGGAGCCTCCAATTTATTTGACAAATAAAATTTACAGAATTGTGCGCAGAATTTTTATTTTTTGGCACAGAATGCCCTCAGGAGTAAAGTCTTATGCAGACTTTGCTCGCTGTTAAAGATATCTGAATGTACTATATATGTTTTTCCTGAACAGCTAGAGCTCCCTTACTTCAGGATTTCTTCAGCAAACTATGCTTAATCACTATCACAATCAATTCTATGGCAACAAACTGGTATAATAAAACATAGGATAATGACCTCACTGCAAAATCAAGCAGGAGGAGAAGCTAGGTTGTGAAAGATATACATAAATATTTGTATTATACACAAGGGAATACAGTTGATAATGGCAAATAAGTGCTTTTTGCTTTAAAAACACTCCCTCTCTTTCCCACACCAGTTTTGCTGAATAGTGAAAATCAATTTTAAATACATAAGGCTATTTCTAATTAGACAACATAAAATATGCCTTAAAACTCAAAATATACAAAACAAGGCCCTGACATATTTTCTAGTTCGATAAAAAGCAAGCTAGCCAGAAAGGATCACAGCATTTTAGAACCATCATGATTAGTTTTGTCATATTCTAGCAAGATCATTTACATTAGAGGCATTTAGTTATTGACAAGGAAAAATTATACACTTTATATAGTGCAGTAGTACTTACAATGTAATGTAATATTCAATGTTTAGCCTCTAAGCAGCCGATATCCTTTCTATAACGTAATAGTGCTCAACTGTCATTAAGATACGTAGGTGACAACTGAAGAAAAGGGGATTGCATTTAAATTTTGTGTTCTGGATCTTCTTCAGCAAAAAAATGATGAACTGACAAAAACCAACATCTAGTTAAACTACAGAAGAAAGATGGCATGCAAACTCACAGCCAGTTTTGAAACTCCTAAGAAATATCTAGTTAACATATTTTTCTTGGATATTTTAACTACTTAACATAGAATTAAGTATTGTAAAGCACTGCAATCTGGTAGTTCAACCTCTATTGTTTCATAAGATTGGTTTCTAGTCTTTGTACATGATATGGCCTCTGGCTCCCTAGATGAGATGTCTGGAACTACCATCATGGAAGAGAAAGTATGGTGTATTGCACAATATTGCCTTAAGAAACCATGATGCAAAGAGATTTATAATATAGCTTAGAATTGGAGCAATGCAACCGCAACCTATTAAAAAAAAATAGAAAAACAGTTGCTTGAAGTGTCACTGACAAAGAAGATGAAAGTATCAGACTGTAGTTTGGAATCTGGTTTCTGAACAAATGAACACATATGCTGGATATTAGCCAGTGTCAGTGCTGCACAGGACTAGCTGAACCATTCCCAGCTAGTGCAAGACTGCAGTCCAGATCTGAAAAAGATTATGAAGTTGTGATTTTTTGGTTCAGAAGTCACAACCAGAGCTGGTTAAAGTTGCAGCTTTGGTGCAGTCCGTTCAAGTACCAGACAACAAAACCACCACCACTCCTCTCCGCACCTCCCAAATTGAGTGGTACCACATCCCCATGTGTCAGGTCACAACACCACACACAAATATCCCTTTCTACCTGTGCAGGAATGAATTCAGCTGCTTGGGGTGAGGCCACTTCCTTCTCATCTCTCACCTCCAACCCCAAAAAGGAGGTAGCCAGCACAGGGGAATAAGGAGATGCATTACACCACACTTTACTTTCCTGCATGGGCAGGCAAGACAGGCCATAATCTGCCCCTTAAAAATTGGAAAAGCTAGAAAAATTAGGAACCTCCACCACTATGTTTGTATAAATGGAATCCAAAGCAAAATAACTCATTCTTCCTATACATGCCACACGTGCTTCAAAAATAACTAACAAACAATAGTAGTAAACATTGGCAAGTGTATTGATTACATATGAGTGGCAAAAAAGTCAGTTAAGACTAAAATTTTACATTATAGACAGAAAGCTTGATTTACTTCTACAATAGTTGGTAAACAAAATAGAATACAAAATTACAGTAAAATACGAAAAGAAAAATTAAAGGACCATTCCACTACTTTCAAATTGCTGCTAATTAAGTGCTCAATCCTGCACCCACTGTAGTTAATGGACATTTTGCTATCAATTTAAGCCCCAACCCTGCAAAATCTTATGCACATATTTAACATTGAAATCAATAGGATTGCTCATAGCAGCAAAGTTAAGCACATACATAAAGGTTTTCAAGATCTGGGCCTTACACAGGAACAGGATACAGCCCCCAAAGAAGTAAGTGATACAATGGTGATAAAAGAGGACAGCGAACATCTTAGGAAACTACTATAAAAGAACCAGTTAATAAACACGATGTCAACCATTTACAGGGTCATAAGTGTTCATCATGGGTTTCATAATATTTTGATTTTTTTTTAAATGCTCCAGCTTCTGGAGACATGCTATCATGTAATAATCTCCACTTTCATACATATATACATATATATGTATGTATGTATGAAAGTGGAGATTACATTTACATTTATAAATAAATAAATAAATAAATAAATAAATAAAAAGGAAGTTTCCAGCCTCCATGGTTGTGGAAAAAAGCTTGAAAATGTGAACAATAAACATTAAAAAACTAGAAAGTAAATAAAAGAGCCTACAAATTTAAAAATGAAAAATCATTTTTTTAAACCAATCACGTGATCTGTGGGGCCCCTGACTCATGATTTACGAACACTTAGGGTTGACAATAACCAGCGGTGGATGGCTAGTGAACTTTGGGGCAGGTGCAGTGTAGCAGGAAAAACCTCACATGTATACAAATTTGGCATTTGCAATCAGGCACTTATGCATTATTTACCTATTTGGAATGTAACAGGGTCTCACTCTCTGTCTCCAGACTGGTATAGCAGCTGAGATAATACTAGAAGTGGCAGCTGCAGCAGCAAAAAGTGGGGAGCCTACTGGACGTTGCAGGAGAGTCAAGCCCCCATTTGGTCTGTGGTGTTGTTCAATGATTTCCCACAACTTTTCTCAGTGAGCCTGCCTGCAGCACTACAGATGGAAAGTCTCTGCATGACCCAATTACTGAAGCTTGCTCTTATTCCTGAGCTTGGTTCCTCTGCTCATGGGGCAAGTCACAGGCTGTGGTGACTGTAGGGCTCTCTAGTGTGCCAGCGGAGTTTTAAAATTCAAAGCATACTGTGAAGCAAGATCAAAAATTGTTTTTACCTTTTGTGTTTTGCTCCTTTTTAATGTAAAACGTAGACTCAAATACCGCCCTTATTCCTCCATGTATTTTATGTTTGAAATATCAAACATCAGGAACTCACTCACTTCCTTCTTTACTAGAAGACTAAAGGAGGGATCTCACATCTCTCCATCTCCTAAAACTGGGGAGGAGAGGGAATGTAGGGAAGGGAGGGAATGTTTACTATTAGACAATCTAATGGTCCCCTCCAAACTGATTTACAGGGAGGAGACATCTACCAAACTACAGCTTTGCATCATCATCAAGTCCTCTGAAGATTTCACCAAGGTTTCACAACAAAGAGCGTGAAGACATTTAAAAAAAACAAAGTAAAACAAAATGAACACGTGTGAAAAAACTTGCAAGCTCTCTTTGTATATCAAAAAGTGCAAACATTTGGTTTGCATGTTTTGTAGTTCACCCTTTGTAATTGTATACGCATTCGATACCTATTTTCTTATGTTATGTTCACTACCCATTGAAGACTGAACTTTAACGTAAAAGGATACTGAACAACAATGTACATTAGGATCCAACACAAAATTTCAATCTAGTACATTGATGCATTAATCTAAGTTTTCCTCCAAAAAGCTGTGAAGTAATATCTATAGAACTAAATTATTAACTTACATCAGAAATGGACTTCTGCAAGTCAGTAACTAGCAGGATTTCAAGTGGCTTAAAACAGGGCATAAAAACATAGCATGTTGTCATTTTGATTTCGGAAATCTCTCATGAGAAGACATTCTCAAGATCTTTATCCCAACTTCCATGAAATCCTCAGTTATTTTGGATATTACAATATATACTGTACATAAAATACAACCATATTTTGAGTAAAATGTTAAGAAATTGACCCCCTGCCCTTTCAGATAATGGCTCGTCTATACTTAAAAGTTGCAGCATCTGAAATACATTATTTCTGAAGTCCAAAGATCAGTAAAAATAGTGACCGTTTCCCACAGAAATTGGCAAGCGGTATAAAGCAGCACAGTACTGATGAAATGGATTTCCCTAACAATGGTCATTTATTAATATGGAAATACAGTAGCATTCAGAGATAAGAAATTATGGCTGCCAGCTATGATACTTTGATAATGTACAAACATTTTCAAAAATAAGATTAACATGCAGGTGAAATCCACACATGCAGCAACGACAGAGAATGCTAACACGTTCATTGGGCCTTAAACAACTTCTGATACTGAGAGAAACCACAAAATGAGTATTAAAGCCCTTCTAAAGGGAAGTTAGAGAAATATAAATTTCTGTTTCTAGCCATTGCAGATTGAGAAAATTCATGTCATTCTGATACCACATTGCTTTCCCCCCCAACTCATTTCAATTCTAACATTATAGCAGACTTTCTCTTCAGAGCAATTAGAGCTACAAGACATTTGAATACCTAGGCTACCAGCTTTTTGACAGTCTAAGGCCAAAATTTTGAAAGCTAGCTCCTGAATCCGTATTTTCAGAAGCAATGATCACCGACAAATCCCCCCTGAAGTTAATGGCAGTTGCAGGTATTAAAAAACAAAACAAACAAACAAACAAAAAAAAAAAAACACTATGAATTTTGGAGCCTAACTCTATGGATCCATATTTGAAAATGTTGGCAAAAATCATTAATCTCTCATTCTAGCTGTGATTAAATCAAAGTGGTTAAAATCATATCAGAGAGGCATTGGAAATAAAGGGAAGCAAGATGATAATCAGAATGATGTGATTTTAAGTTCAATATCTCACAAACTTATAAAAACAAATGCTGTATACAACTGAAAAACTGAGAACTAGATTACTTTCTCGACTTGCAAAAAGCAACAAAGAGTCCTATGGCATCTTATAGACTAACAACTTGATGATTCATAGGATATCAGATCTTAAATCTGTCACAGTTCCTTAAGTCTGGCACTGCTTTCTGGAACTAATACAAGATTTAATACAGAAAACCCTGGACCTCAGACCAGTATAATTTTCATTTCCCAAAACTATAGTGGGCAAGCAGGAAAGTAAAATAAGTGATAATCTGAAAAGAGCAGAGAGTGCTTGATACAGACAGATGTTTTGCAAACTACTCCACTAATTATTGTCAATGCAACTCAATCCTGCCATACAACTGAAAAACCATTTCAATCTTAAATCACTCCTGAATAAAGAATACCAACTGTGTAAAGTCATATGTTGGATTCATACATGCTAGCACTAGTAGAGATTAGGATGAAACAAATTAAGTGCTTTCAACTGTGACCAAGGCCCATTTGAACCTACTGTTGATGACAAAGTAGAAAACTACTAGATCTTGTACAGAATTAGAGTTGACGATCTAATAGGTCATTTACATGTCGAACTTCTATGATTCCATGAACCTAGGTCTATACAAGTGAAACATTAACTCCTTGTGCTACTTGTCGTTTTTAATCGTGATACAGTATATAGTTTTCCTCCTATGAAAAAGCCTGTTTTTACAATCAGACAACCTATCCTCATGAATTCAACTGCAAAAGGCATCAATTTATGACTGTACATGAGAATTACTTGGCTCTGCAATAGGACCAGAGTTATGATCCGTAAAGCAACTTTGTACTATTATACATGCATTACGTTTTAGAGATAACATACTTTAAAAGAAGCAAGATTAAAGCAGGGAAAAATGAGACACCTTTCTCCCTATGTTCAATTCACAACATTTATATTTTGTATAGTCTGTATTTCAAATATTTAAAAGCTATGAGCAGGGTATTTTTAATATTTTTTCAAGAACTATCATCACTAGTTGCCCAAAACCTTTGAAGGGGTAAGCAAGATTTAAAAAAAAAAAAAATTGCATTATTTTAAGAATAAACTATTCCCAGACACAAGGAAATGCATTGCTGCCTGTATTTCAAAGAACATTACCATACAAGAGCAGATAATTCAAGGCAAAATGAATGGAGTGTATGAAACCAGAATGAATCCATAACACTCTTTAGTACTATGGAAACTATGGTTAACTATTCCTTTGAAATCTATGTTTAATTCATTGACCAAGTTTTAGTGATGTTTGAGAGGTCTGCAAAATATGTCACTGTACTATTTGAGTTAGAAAAATCACCCACTTTTTGCTCTCAGATTATCCGCCCAAACGACATTTGAACGGACGTCTCCCGCCAGACTGGAAACAAAGTAGTGTGAAAATAAAAGGCTCAGTTTCAAGCCAAACAGCCTATTTGATGAAACACTTGTCCAATTAAAAACTCAGTGGGCTTTCAACACAATGTTATGGAGCAAAATATAATATATTTGGTAGCTAACGTTTGACTTTTATATGTTCACCGTTCATGTAGTTTTTCTCTAAAAATGTAGTAGAAGTTGTGATCCACTGGAGGGAACAATTAGAAATTTGGATTCTAGTTCTGACTTTGCTACTGACTTGCTACAAATCCTTGGACAAGATCCTTAACTTGTCTGTGCTTCACTTTTTTCCAATATAGTTCTAAGATCTATAAATAAAAAGCATTGTGTAAATGCCAATTACTTTTAGAGACCCACTCCCTTCCTTCCCTCATGTTTCTCCTCTGAGAATATCAGCTCCTTGTAAAGTAATTAACAGGCACATCTGAAGAGGCGCTGACAACTTGTCTAAGATCATAATTTATGTCCCTGACAGTATTTCTAGCAAATGTCTTCCCCCCTTCCCCAAACTAGACAGTTTGGGACTCAAGGAACACAGTCATTATAAACTCACCAGCTGTGCCTCTGATGGGCTGATGGTCTTGATTTACAAGAACACTCCTTACGGCCGGGGTGATGAACAATTCATAAAGTGTACTGGGAATACACGTTCTGAACAAATATCTCCCATTAGTCACAAATGGGCAGAGCTGGCGCGGTGGGAGGGGGCACATGGAGTCACGTGCCTCCCCAGAGTTGCTGCTTGGCTTGTACTGAGCATGCTCAGTAACATCTGCTGAAGCCGCTGCCCTCACTCTGTCCCCCCACTGTCAGCAGGTACGGTCGTCTCTTCACATGGGTGTGACTAGCACAGGTTTCTTTTTGCCTGTTTCTTGGTTACCTTATACACTGAAGTTCCCGCTCTCAAATGGGAGTCATGTCCTTGGTCCAAAAAGATCCTTTCCCTGTGACAACTTTTTCTTTAGCTCACACAGTCTGCCCCGATCAGCTTTGCTGGTCTGCAACCACCTACATACCCTCATTTTGCATCTGTCCTCCTCAAAGATCTTTCTACATGAAGTGAAACTTAAAGTAAGGCTTTACACATGATTTTTTAAATTAGTTTTTGTATAAAAACATTTTTTGTTAAAACAATTAAAATACAGACATTTATATTTATAGTAAGAATTGCTTCAGACAGTCGAAGTTATAAAAAATAATATAAACAAACTGAGAAAATACTGAGACATGATTGGTATGGGTTATTGTTTGAACAGAGGACTGAGTTCTAGTCACATCTCTGATAGAGGCTTTGTCCATGGCCTCTGAAAAGTCCTTTAGCATCTCAACCACACTTTCCTTAACTGTAAAATGCTGATATTTATTTTCCTTACTGAGCTACTGTGAGAAATAAATGTTGAGTGCTATGTAGGTGCTTAGTATTATTATTACATCACCTTCATTTCGCTCTTCTTAGTATTATATCCCAAAAAGATTTTTGATCTAGAACAGGAGGACACTTCTTAGAAACTCAACCAATAAGTTTAGGAAATATATTGTTGATGAAGATTTAAAAACAACACAATACATTTTATTTATAAAACTCTGCAGATAAAAGGAAAAACAATGGCAAGAACTATGACAATTTTATGAGCAAGAGCTGATACAACAGGGGTTCTTAAACTGGGGGTTGGGACCCTTCTGAGGGTCGTGCGGTGATTACATGGGGGGGTCGCGAGCTGTCAACCTCCACCCCAAAACCCGCTTTGCCTCCAGCATTTAGAATAGTGTTAAATATATAAAAACGTGTTTTTAATTTCTAAGGGAGGTCGCACTCAGAGGCTTGCTATGTGAAAGGGGTCACCAGTAAAAAAGTTTGAGAGCCACTGTGATACAAGAAAAATTTAAGCATTCAACAATTCTGTTAATTCTATATGTTACTAGAACAAAGGCCTGGTCCACACTAACCCCCCATTTCGGACTAAGGTATACGCAAATTCAGCTACGTTAATAACGTAGCTGAATTCGAAGTACCTTAGTCCGAACTTACCGCGGGTCCAGATGCGGCAGGCAGGCTCCCCCGTCGATGCCGCGTACTCCTCTCGCTGAGCTGGAGTACCGGCGTCGACGGCAAGCACTTCCGGGATCGATCCGGGATCAATTTATCGCGTAAATCGATCCCAGAAGATCGATCACTTACATCCGGACCAGGAAGTAAGTATAGAAGTACCCAAAGACTAATGACTGTTCATGTTTTACGGTAACCATGTCTGTATTTCCTAGGTCACTTTTTTTTATTTTTTTTTTATATTTTAGAAATGGTAACCACATCTCTAACAAGTTATTGTCACTGTCTAACCTCAACCCTGAGCTTTTCCATTATGAGAATGTCCGGCAATGTTTTAAGATTCATAATAAATAATAAAAATTAAGAAGTTCTGTGTTCTAATTTACTTGTTATATTGTAGGAAGGATGGAATAGTGGCTGGGGAATAGGAATGGTCCCAACTCCTGGCTCAGCCACAGATTTCATGTGTGAGTTTAGGCAAATCACTTAATCTACACTGTGCCTCAGTTCTCTGTACATAAAATGGAGAATACCTAGTTACATCAAACTAATGTTGTGATGATAAAAAGCCATTAATGATCATTGGACATTCAGCCACTATGGTGATGGGAGATATACAAGTACTTAGATCAAAGCATTTACAAACATGCCACTCAGTGGTTAATACATAAACTATGTTCTTATACAGAGGGCCAAATTTCAACTTCAAATTTCTCAAAAGTAAAGTTAAATGTTTGCAGCTTCTGTTTTTCCCAAGGGAAAGTAAGGTTTGACAACAGCAGGTTTTTTATTAAAACACTTACAGTATTTCATTACCAGCATCTGAAACAGGCAATTGACTGAGCGAACATTACAAGGTCAATTGGCAGGAAAAAATTACACTTCTCAGATGCATACCTAATCTGGTTACAAATGTTTTATGCTTACTTTAGCAAACCAAATTTTCAAATGTAAAATCTAGCACTCATGCACATTATGCAGATTTGTGACATGCCCTGTAAGACTGTAAGTCCAGAATTCAATTAATGAATTATACTAATTCATAAGTATGGTTCTTATCTGTGACAGATTATTTTCTTCGTTTTATTTAACTACAATTTTTCTTTACTAATTTAATAATCTAAGAGGCGAGAGATCAAGGCTTTAGACTGAATGAAAAAATGTTTCTTTTTATAGATTTAAATTAAAATATTCAGGGAAAAAATAAAATTTCAGAGAATACTAATTTCAAACCTTCAGTTTATTAGATTCCTTCTTGAATCTCATGGCCCTGTTCCTGCAACTAGATCCATGTGGATGCAAGAGTTTGTTCACATGGGTGAGTTGGTAGAAATGGAACCTGCGTTACAAGGAGATCAGAAAGGCAAGGCCAAATTAAGCTCTGGAATAAAGCTGCCACTGAGAAATAAGACAATATCATGTCAAAAATAGTTGTAGGAGTGCAAGAAAAATGTAATAATTTGAGACCAAACATGTATTGTAATTTACAGTCACAATTAATACTATTTAGCACATATATAGGCCTTTTTATGTTCAAAGCACTTTATAAACCTTTTTATCAGTATCCATTACCCATATACTTGTTAGGGACTATGTATGTGTAACAATGTGTAAAAATAATAACCTCAGCAGACAAAACTAGATGGGGCATAGGAGAAAGGATGCAAACGTACAAACAAATTGACTGAGGCAATGTTTTCATATGTTTTGTTGAGTCCATTATTTTTGTAGGTTCTCTCATTTTTACTTTTCCCTCCTCTTCCAGCCTCTCCTAGACCTGCACACATCCTATATCCACCTGCCCTGACTTTATAATGTCAATAGCAGTCTGATGGATTCAACTTGGTGTTGAAATAGGGGGCACCCGGTAAGGCCTCATCTGTTTTCGGCTCCAAGTGTTTTTGTTGTTGATTTTAAAAAATCTGATTCCTTCCAATACTTTCTCTACAACCTTCACTCATTTAGTCACAGCGCCATTCCAACCCTCATTCTCTATCCCTATTCCTACGATTTAGTTCTGTACTATAGATCAGTGTTTCCCAAACTGGGGACGCCCCTTGTGTAGGGGAAGCCCCTGGCGGACCGGGCCGGTTTGTTTACCTGCCGCATCCACAGGTCCGGCCGATCACAGCTCCCACTGGCCGTGGTTCGCTGCTCCAGGCCAACAGGAGCTGTGGGAAGCAGCGGCGAGTAAGTCCCTCGGCCTGCGTCGCTTCCAGCGGCTCCCATTGGCCTGGAGCATTGAACTGCAGCTAGTGGGAGCCGCGATCGGCCGGACCTGCGGATGGGGCAGGTAAACAAACCGGCCTGGCCCGCCAGGGGCTTTCCCTACACAAGCGGCGTCCAAGTTTGGGAAACACTGCTATAGATAATTCCTACCCATTAACTAGGCCTCTCTCATGTTTTCCTAATTTAATCTGCCATTAGCTGTGCCACCCCTTTTCTAATTTGTCCCACTACAGTGTAACCTTCTATCCCTACACCTCCATCCAAAAGTCAAACTCTTATTCTCAATAAATATTCATTGAACCAAAAACTATGAGATTAATGAGGACTTTAATCCATTTTAAGTGATGAATGAGTACTTCTTATGTTAGCGCCATACTCATCCCCCCAAAAATTCAATGAGCATATGTATCTGTATTATACATGCTATATAGGCATTATTAATAAATGAAAAGAACAAAAGCATATTGCAATAATTAGGACTGGGAAGATAAAAATTATAACCCTTTCAACTCAGATACATAATTCAAACCAATCATTCAAATGAAACATTCTATATGAAAGTACATGAGAGGTTTACTAATTTAAGCACCCTCTGTTTTAGTATGAAGCACCTAACTAATCAAAGATCATCACTCTGGATTTAGGTTACTGGCTAAACGCTGTGAACTTTACTGAACTCCAAACACTGCAATTATTCATATTCTTTGAATAGTAGAGGCATTGGCAGCTCCTTGATATGTTTTGCTAGTAAGATCCAGATGCACTTTCAAATGATCTAAAATAGTCTTGGTTGACCAGCATTGTACCCTGTAAAAAATAACAGCTACCTTGTTCACCATATCCTCTTACAGAAGACTTAAGGCAAGACATTTTCATCAGTCTTTTAAATCTTGTTCTTGTTGTTTCACTACATCTATTATTTAATATAGGGACCAAACTACTTCAGTTGAAATCAGTTATATCACTATCAGCTTTTCTTTCCACTTTAAGGTTAGATGGATTATTGCTTTTAACAGTAACCTTGGCTCCTGCGTTAATGTACATCAAGAATGCTTCCAAAGTTACTCTGTTGAAAATCTTCCTCTTCAAGAAAGCCTTTTGTCAGGAGTAAGGACCTGCTTACCTGCTAGCTTAAAACCCAGGCAGTCTAATGAGCGCAGCTGGGCCCAACTGAGATGCCAAATTGTCCAAATGACTGAGGGGATCAGCAGACCCGCCCTTAAGACTAGCAATAGGGCACTGGCTGCTCAAAGCATTTGCCCATGACTGCAATAACTCTCGTGCCTGCTTTTTCCCAGCCTTTCCTCAGCCCAAATAATGCAGGCCTGACCCACAGCTCCAGTTCCTGTCTTTTGATTTTGGCTCTGACTCTCAGCTCTCACATCTGGCCTCTGACTCCAGTTTACTCCTGAGGGAATACTGCACCAAAAAATTAAAAATTCTGCACACAATATTTTAAAATTCTCAAAATGTTGTGTGTCAATAAATAAATGTGGAGGCTCCAGCATAACAGTGGGGAGCAGAGGCCACTGACTGCATGGAGGTGGGAGATCAACATGTACCCAGCAACCTCCTGGGTATGGACTGGGCAGTGAAGCTGCACCCGATCCTGACATGGTGCAAGGGCTAGGCATGTCCCAGAATCACCCCAGAACCCTGCACCTCCGCGCCAAGAGCACCGGGTGTGGGCAGTCAGGCTCAGCCCAGCAGGATCCAAATGTGGAGGGGCTTAGTGTGGGGGGAAATCCAGAGCTGGGGTGACAGGGTTCTATGTGGAGCAATCTGGGTGTGGATGGCTCAGTGGGGAGGATCTGGATACACAGGGGCTTGTTGGGGGGTGGGATCCAAGTGCAAGGGCAATGGGACTCTGCAGGTGGGCCCAGGTGAAGGTGGTTAGGGCTCAGTAAGAGAAGTCTGGGTGCGGTGGGGATGGGACTCAGCAGAGGGAGTTTGTGTGGGGGTGGGACTCATCAAGGAAGTTGAGTGCTGGAGGACTGGGACTTGGTGGGGTGGGGGTCTGGGTACAGCTAGTTGATGCTCTGTGGAGTGACAGTCCAGGTGTGGGGCTCATCAGGGTGGTCCAGGTGCATAGGGGTGGGGCTTATTTGGGTGGGGGCTCAAGTGCAGGAGGCTCGGTTGGTGGGGTCTAGGTGCAAGGGTGGGGATCCAGATACAGGGGTGTGTGGCTTGGCAGGGGGTGGTCTCAGTGCAGGGGGATGGGGCTAGGCAGGGGAGGCAGGGCTCAGAGGGGGATGGTCTGGGTGCAGGGAGTCAGGGGAGGTCTAGATGTAGGGGGGCCCTCAGTGGGAAAGGTTGGGGGGAGATTGGTGGGGGCAGGTAGTTTGAATGCAGGGGGGTGTTGGTGCAGGGCTTGATGGGGGAGGTCTGGGTGCAGGGTTGCTCTGGATGCAGGGGGTGAGGCTTAGTGGGGTAGGGTGGTTGAGGTTCGGTGGCAGGATATGGGTATGGGGGAGTCTGGTACAATCTGACCTGGCCAGGGCATCGCCAGCCCCACAGTGATTTACTGCTCCTCTAGCTGTTCCAGGCGCTCGAAACAAAGTGCCTGTTTGCTAGGGAGGGACATGTGACCTCTAGGGGCTTCTCTTTGCTTCCCCGTCAGAAAGTCATTTTTCTGTGGGGAAGCAAAGAAATCTGCAACGGACATGAATTCTGCATACACAGTAGCACAGAATTCACCCAGGATACCACTTATGACCAGCAGCTCCAATTCTTGGCTGCCTGACTCCTCCATCAATCACTAGGCACGACCACCCACATCCCAGTCAAGTGACACCTTTCCACATTAAGTGACACAATACAAATACCCTCAACCCCAATCAAGTCCCTCCTCCCAAAAAATCAAAAGCTGACCTTAAACAGAATTTTGTCCCCAAAAAAGGAAAAAAGCCAGAGACACCTGAAGTCTGCTACAGACTTCAGGACTGCTATTGAGTTTAGGCGGAAGACACTCAGATACTACAATGACGGGAGGCAGCATAAAGCCCTAAAATAGATAGATATAACATCCTAGAATGCCTTACTTGCCCTGATAGCTGAAGCTTGAGAGCAAAGTTTTAGGAAAAGCAGCCCACTTTTCACAGTAATTTTAAATACACCTCTACCCCAATATAACGCGACCCGATATAACATGAATTCGATATAATGCAGTAAAGCAGCGCTCCATGGGGGCGGAGCTACACACTCCGGTGGATCAAAGCAAGTTTGATATAACGTGGTTTCACCTATAATGCGGTAAGATTTTTTGGCTCCCGAGGACAGCGTTATATTGGGGTAGAGGTGTATATGTTTCATCAATAAAGGTAATACTGAGATAGTACTACAAAGAATTCTTGTTTGTAAAGCTATTTGAATTAGCTTTTCACTATTCCCAAAATAAATATTTCAGTAATGAGAAGCGGCAAATTACCATGCAAAACTGCAAACAAATTTCATCTGCTAACCTGGGAGAACATAAACTGCAATTACTGACTCAGGAGAACTCATAATTATCTTTTACCAGGAAAAAAAAACTGAGTTATTTAAATTCTTTTCACAGTTTAGTTAGAGGAACCCATTTAAAAAAAAAAATCTACAAATTTTGTTTTAAAGGGACCAAACTTTTAAATGGCCTTTTGTAATAAAGAATTTTGTATGTGTGTATGCATATAATGTCTTTGTAATTCCATGGCAAGGAGGAAAACATTCAATATATTTTACCAGTCTATTCCTTAAAGTATGCCATTAAAAACTAAGCATCATCCAAGTAAAAATAAGAGAAACAGAAGTGCCCTTGGAAGTAATTAAGGTTTTTGGAGTTTGCAAGACTTAAATATACAATATTGTTCAAATATAAATGTCCATTGTACTATTTCAAGAAATTAAGCTAACTTCTGCCAATGACCCCTTGTTTCACTGGTGTAAAGCCTTTTAGAAATTTATTACTCCCCTTTACAAGATAGAGAAACCAACTCCAAACATATTTCTTTTGATACATCTTATTAAGTTTCTTCATCTTCTGAAATAAAAGAAACAGTTTATGTAATCCACTGTACTTGGACTTTATCATTGGATTTCAGAATTTGTTGCAACTAATGACATGTAACACAGCAGAAGCACAGAACAATAAAGTATAAATTCAGGAGTTCTCAAAACCCATTAACATAAACATAGGCATTTGCCAAACAAATCTTGAAATTGCTACAAACCAAACAGGAAACTATCTTGGATACTCAAATGTCAGTATTTTGTGCTGCCACTGCTCAACCTGAGACTTCAGAACAACATCAGCTTTTAACTAGTACAAATCTGTTTAGTTACCAGTAGGAAATGTTGACTAGCTACAAAAATTAAGAAAGTAGAAAGACTCTGGGCTTGTCTTCACTACCGGGGTAAGTCGACCTAAGTTATGCTACTTCAGCTATGTGAATAAAGTAGCTGGAGTTGACATAGCTAAGGTTGATTTACCCTGGTTTCTTCGAAGGGAGACGCTCTCCGCTCGACCTACCTTACTCTTCTCGGGGAGCTGGAGTACCGGAGTCGAATGGAGAGCACTCTGCTGTCGATTTAGCGGTCTTCATTAGACCTGCTAAATAGACATCCACATCGATCTCCCTGGTAATGAAGACAAGCCCAGATTCTTAGCAGAGGCAAGAACTCAAGCAGCTCCTTTAACACAGAAGGGAGTGAGAAAGAAAAGTACAACAGAAGCTTAAGTGGCTCTTCCGTTGGGATCCTTGCAGTGGACAGCTGAAAGCCTTTCAGATGCAATCCGACTGAGAGTCACCACTGAAAATTTGTGCTACTAGGACAATATCTAGTAGATTAAACTGGAAAAAGGCACTCTTATTGTGGAATAAGAGTATCCAGACATGAAGTTGCATATGAACAGATACTGTGCTTTAAATTCACACTGTACCTTAATCCAAATTTATTTTCAAGCATAGACAAGCCTTAAGATTGTAACCAGCTACATGAGACATGCTTGGGGGGGAAAAAAGCTATTTGTGGTTTAACACTAAAAAAAAAAAAAAAAAAGAAAAAGAAGCTAAACAATGCTCTAACAGAACCTTTGACTTAACTGTCATTACAAAGGAAAGTTCATAACTAAGATTGTCACCGTAAAAGAATTGATAAATAATAAAAAACAAAAGCACACACAAAAACCCCAACACAATTAAGGATTTTTTTTTCCTTCTGAAAATGAGAGATTTCAAATTTGGAAGGCTTTCCCCACAAGAAGCTCAAACCTTGGGCCTAAATTTTGCTTAAAAAAATTATAAATAAAAGAACTGCAAGTACAAATTAAATACTAAATACATATGGCATTTTTATGTTAACATTGCAAGAAAGCAGCAACAAGCAATCACACTTTTCAAAGCAGAAGACACAAAAATATAAAAAAGGAAAGACCACACACTTACCAAACCTTGAGAAAGTATGTGCAGAGCTGGCTCTATCATCGTCCAAATTGGCCATTTCAAACTGATGCAGCTAATCACAAACGTCTCAGGCTAAACTACAGCAATTTTCAAAACTGTCCAGTGAGGGTTAGAAGCAATTAGCATTAAATTAGTGAAAGCAGTGTTAGCAGAGTTATTAACATGATGCACTGGACAATCAAGGGGATAATTAAGGTTATTTATTATTTATGTTTTCCCTTTTATACCCTAAAAATTGGTTTTCTTGTGCCTTAATTTTAATAAACAATCTTTAACCAAGTAACAGGACCTAGATTTACATAATTTTCCCATACTGAATAGTATATAGAAGTAATATTACTTTATTTTGCAGTAAAATTCCTGGTTACTTTATAACAATGCTTTGAATATTTACCCTATGACCTGATCCTGCATCACTGAAGTCAATGGGAATTTTGCCACTGATATCAATATGTGCAGAATAAAGCCCATACATATTCTTCTCCAGGATTAAATAAATCCTTGATCCATGGGCAGCACTGAACTACCGGCTTGGAGAGGCTAGCCCCCCGCCCACGCCTTCTGCCCAAGGTCCCACCTGCCCATCGCCCCCGCCCGAGCCCCCCCACGGCCACCAGCCCCCCCACTGTCCTTCACCACTGGGCAACATGAGCACTGGCTCCAGTTGCCTGGAGCCCTGGGCCTTGGCCGGTCCCCCTCAGCCCCCTCTAGCCCTAGCCCCAGCCCCAGCTTGGGACCCGGCCACAGGGGACGAGCCAGAGAGTACCGTCGGGAAACAGGAGAGGACCCGGGGGCTGACCGTGGGGAGGCTCAGCCTCCCCTGGCCTGTGATACCCGCCACCCATGCCTTGATCTAAAAGAAAAGCATTTCTTCTTCCATTAATAGTAAAGATGCAATGTTTGTGCTAAAACAAAGCAAGTGATACACAGTTAAACAGCTATTGTAACCCAGTAATCTTTAGGCTATAAATAAACTACAGGTTGGTTTCCTTCTGCAGTACTATACCATGTATACCATAAAATGCGGAGAATAGTAATTATTTGAATTGGTGTCTCTTACTTTGGTGGGTAAACACACAAGAACAAGCTAGTTTTCATAACTGGTGTTGAAAACTATGCCCTGATCCTGCAGACGAATCTGTGCAGGCAACCCTCTTACACATGTATGAAATCCTGCTGGGGTCACCGAGGCTCTGTACAGGTCAGATTGCAGGACTGGCCTATTACTGTATTATTTGCAGTACATTCCTACTAATACAGTTGTAATCAATCATATTGATTGATTTAATTCATTGGTACTTCTAAGTTTTTGTTGGCAAAAATTCATTTTGATACTTTTAACATGTAATTGGAGTATGTACAGGTAGGTGTCTGCAGGACTGGGGCCTAAATGATATTTTATTTTCTAGGGGATACTGTAAATGTGAGTCTCATACTTGTGATTGTAAACTTGAGTCACACTAAGTTTTACACTGAACATTCCATTTAAAAACGTAATTTGTGTAAACAATTTTTAATTTCCTTTTAAATAAGCAAAAGTAGTTACATTTATTTCATAGTCAAGCATATTTAACCATATACATTTTCCTTTTAGACAAGAACATTGACTGTAAAATTATGCTAGGTTAAAAACTGTCTTGCACATTTTGTAAGTTTAATTAAGTAGTACTGTGTGGTCAGCATTAAAAGTTGAATTCTTCTAATAACTATCTGAATGATACTACAAATATAGAGCTACAAACAAGCTTTTACAAAACCTAACTTTATGGGTCACATTGCAGTGACAGCTTCCCTTTAAGGGAAGCAATTTTTAGAGTCTAACAAGTCACTACAAACTATTTTGTGTTTATGGAAGTGGTTCTTGTACCATTGTGGGCCGCATCCAATACTACCTGTATGGCCCTGAGGATGTCACATGGGCTGCAGCCCTGTGCTGTCTGGGCTGCAAGTGGCCCACAGACCACGCGTTGAGAACCACTGGTTTATGGCAATAAATTGTTAAGTAAACCAAGGATTTTCATCTCAGGGGAGTGGCATTTAAGTCTAATCTGTGGTTCTCAGCAAAATTAGACAAAAGATCATGATTTTGATCCAAGAATATATTAGTGGTTTCAGAATAAATTACTGTTCAACAGCTTGTCAAACACAATGATGTGTGAAGCAAACCAGTTTCATTTACATGTGCTGAGCTGAACTTTATTGAAATTTAAATGTCTCATTAAACTCATGAATTTAAAATATCTCAGCAAAGTTATGCATCAGAGTAGCAGATTTTTTAAATGACCTTAAAATTAAACCAAAATAATTTATTTCCAAACGAATGAGATCGGTTACAGTTGTTGTTTTTTACTGTGCAAAGTGTGAGGATGAAAAAAGAAACAAAAAGGTTTAAGGCGTTAGAAAGGGATCTAAATTTGCGCTACAGGTAGGGGGTCCTACATCTGTCAGTTATTGTGAAAGCAAGGACAGATGTAGTTTAATGGGGAAGTGCACCACGGGGCTAGAGAATGCGAGTTACCATAGCCCTGAACAAGCCTCAAATTTTCTCTCAGACTTTATCAGCGTTAGGTAAGAAGATGAGACGAAAACCGTGCAGCAGCAGCAGCACTTGTGACTTCAACTCCACCGTGGCAGCTGCCCTTTGAGTGACCTGCGAAGCTGCCGGGGGGCCAAGCAAGCCAGAAATAGTGACAGCCACAGCTGAGGTGGAGAGTGGGGGGAGAGCGGGGCTCGTTTGAGAGAGGTGAGAAGAACAAGGCGAGCCCCATTCTCTCAGCGAGGGCGCAAGCAAACAGATCCCCGCAGCCCCCTCCCCATCCAGGCAAAGGGGTCAGACCTGAGCGCTTAGACCGGGCTCGCAGCTCCAACATCCTCCAGCTCACGTCTGCCAGATGCGACGCCATTGCGCGGAAGAACCACCACTACTACTACTCCCCTCCCCGCGCCTGCTCCACCGGGAAGAGGCCGACGCGATAGCACGGCTCTGTCCGCTGTGGTTACCCTGACCGGCCGTAAACACGCCCGTGACGCTGTCGCAAATGCGTTTGTTCAGTCAGTCCGGAAGTGAAGGGGGGATTGTGACGGCCCCTCCCCCCCGCTGCCGTAAGTGATGCTGGCGGCGGTCGCGGCAGGCTGTGAGGGGGTTGGAGGTGCTGGAGGATGGGGCGCTGCTACCTGTTTGGTCTGAGCTTGCTCCTCGGGCTGCTGAGGGCTGGCCGGGGGCTGCAGAACGTCACCGCCCAGCTCTTCGGGGCCGAGGCCTTCGGGACCCTGGCGGCCTTCGGGGACTTTAACTCGGATAAGCAGACGGACCTGTTCGTGCTGAGGGGCGGTAAGTGCGGGACGGGCTGGGCCCCTGGGGGACTGGAGCGCCCCCAGCCTCTAGGGGCAATGGCGTAGGTGGGGTGAGGCTGCCCCCTTAGCAGCGGAGATGGGGCACAGTCCACTGGTTACTGAAACGGCATGAATGCTATGGATCGTCTCTTCTCTTCTCATACCGGACCTACCTCTGTGGTCTCTGAGCCCCTTAGCTGAGGAATGGTGCACCCCATAGGCAGGCCCATGAATTACGTTTATATAACGTAATAAGGGAGTAAGTAGTGGGTGTAACTCTTAAATATTAATAGTCTTGATAGTAACACAAGTTAATTCCTAATTGTATCTATGATCACAAAATAAGGTGCGAGTGTTAACAAGTCCTTCGGCCAAGGGCTTCTCATCTCTGTGAAACAATACTGACATTTTTGTCAGAGGGAGACTTTGGGACAATATTGTATTATCAGTGGCTTATAGTCTAAAGTATGTCATTTAATAGTCGTAGCCTTACCCCTCAATCAGCATTATACTGAAGATACTTGTAACAAAAATTGAAGTAATGTTATGTCTTCTAGGGGAATTAGCTCAAGTGGTAGAGTGCTTGTTTAGCATGCGAGAGGCAACAGGAACAATGCCCATGTTCTGTGGGCAAATATAGTGCCCATCTATAAAAAGGGAAATAAGGACAAAACAGGGAATTACAGATCAGTCAGTTTAACTTCAGTACCCAGAAAGATAATGGGGCAAATAATTAAGCAATTTGCCAATATCTAGAAGATAGTAAGGTGATAAGTAACCGTCAGTATGGATTTGTCAAGAACAAATCATGTCAAGCCAATCTAATAGCTTTCTTTGACAGGGTAGCAAGCCTTGTGGATAGGGGGGAAGCGGTAGATGTGGTATATCTTGACTTTAGTTTTCAGAGTAGCAGCCGTGTTAGTCTGTATCCGCAAAAAGAAGAACAGGAGTACTTGTGGCACCTTAGAGACTAACAAATTTATTAGAGCATAAGCTTTCGTGGACTACAGCCCACTTCTTCGGATGCATATAGAATGCTTATGCTCTAATAAATTTGTTAGTCTCTAAGGTGCCACAAGTACTCCTGTTCTTCTTTTTGCTTGACTTTAGTAAGGCTTTTGATACAGTTTCACATGACCTTCTCAGAAACAAACTAGGGTAATACAATCTAGATAGAGCTACAGTGGGTGCATAATTGGTTGTAAAACAGTTCACAGAGAGTAGTTACCAGTGGTTCACAGTCAAGCCTGAAGGGCATATTGAGTGGGGGTCCTGCAGGGATCAGTTCTGAGTCTGGTTCTGTTCAATATCTTCATCAAGGATTTAGATAATGGTATAGAGAGTATACTTACAAAGTTTGTGGCTGATACCATGCTGTGTGGCGTTTCAAGTGCTTTGAAGGGTAGGATTAAAATTCAAAATGATCTGGACAAATTGGAGAAATGGTCTGAAGTAACTAGGATGAAATTCAATAAGGACAAATGCAAAGTTCTCCACTTAGGATGGAACAATCAGTTGCACACATACAAAATGGGAAATGACTGCCTAAAAAGGAGTACTGCAGAAAGGGATCTGGGGGGTCATAGTGGATCACAAGCTAAATATAAGTCAACAGTGTAATGCTGTTGCAAAAAAAGCAAATATCGTTCTGGGATGTATTAGCAGGAGTGTTGTAAGCAAGACACAAAAAGTAATTCTTCCATTCTACTCCACACTGATTAGGCCTCAACTGGAATATTGTGTCCACGTTTCAGGAAAGATGTGGACAAATTGGAGAAAGTCCAAAGAAGAGCAACAAAAATGATGAAAGGTCTAGAAAACATGACCTGTGAGGGAAGATTGAAAAAAATTGTGTTTGTTTAGACTGGAGAAGAGAAGGCTGAGGGGGGACATAACATTTTTCAAGTACATAAAAGGTTGTTACAAGGAGTAGGGAGAAAAATTGTTCTCTTTAACGTCTAAGGGTAGGACAAGAACAATAGGCTTAAATTGCAGCAAGGGAGGTTTAGGTTGGACAGTAGGAAAAACTTCCTAACTGTGAGGGAGGTTAAGCACTGGAATAAATTGCCTAGGGAGGTTGTGGAATCTCCATCATTGGAGATTTTTTTAAGCAGAACTTTGGAGTGGAGCTTGAGCACGGAGCAGCTCTGGAGCAGTGGAGCTGCAGGTTTTTGCCTGGAGCTGGAGCGGAGCCAGAGCACAGCTCCAAAGCCCTGTTTAAAAGCAGGTTAGATAAACACCTGTCAATGATGGTCTATATCACAGGACTAGATGACCTCTCAAGGTCCGTTTCAGTCCTACGATTTTGTGACTTTCCTAAGGTGTAGGAGAAATCTCAAGCGGTGATAATTTTTGTCTTGCTCCTCTGAGGCTTGAAACCGTTTACAGCATCTTTCTTGAAAGAACACACATGCCTAAGAATTTTAAAATATTATTTAATACTGTAAGATCATTTTAATTTATTTTTAAATAAACTTAATGATTGTGAAATGAACTAAATATCTAACTGTGAAGACAGAAAATATGCAACATGGGTTGTGGCAGTGCAAGCTTACTTATTGGTCTTGCTAATACACCTCTACCCTGATATAACGCAACCCAATATAACACGAATTCGGCTATAACACGGTAAAGCAATGCTCTGGGGGAGTGGGGCTGTGCACGCCGGTGGATCAAAGCAAGTTCGATATAATGCGGTTTCACCTATAACGCGGTAAGATTTTTTGGCTCCCGAGGACAGCATTATATCAAGGTAGAGATGTATATCATCCTATTGTGGGAAGAAGCATCTCTGAGGATTGTAGGGTAAATCACTTTCTATTCAGATTTGGCCTTTTCAGACTACCCTGGGATTCTAGTCTAAGCAAACTCTTGGTGTCAAATTGTATAATAACTTATGATAGGAAAGTCCACCTGCTGCAGTTAAATCTCATTTAGGCCACATAACAGCTGCCAAATTGTAACAATATCCAATCGCTACTGCATATTTACATCAGAATCAAACCACTGAAGTTGAGATGAAAGACTTGTTTTCGTGGTAAAAAAGGAAATTGGGAAATCATGGATACATAGAAATGGCAAAATACATAGTTTTCTAATCAAATTTCAGTGCTTTTTGCAGATGCCAAACTGCCATGTTAAAAAATGGAAGTTTTTGTCCTTCACGGTTATAAGATATTTACACTGAAAATGACTGGAGTTGTGTTCTGCTCATTCAACTTTTCAGAAAATTGTTCCCAAATATACAATAGCAGCAGCAAAGGTGTGAATTAATTTTGAAGTTTAGTTGGATTGTTTAAATGTTAGCAGTCCTAAACATGGCTGTATGGAAGTACTCAGCTGGAATATGCAGTGAACAAATTTTATTTTAGAGTTAAAAGGAATACTGATAATTGTGTGATTATATTAGAAGATATTTGATGTTTGGCTCATTATTTTTCAGATACATGTATGTAAACATTAAGGTTTTACATAGGATGACTAACTTACGGTTGCTTTTGCACAGCAGAATTGCATATACATGTTCCTCTTTTCTGGTTTGGCATTATATGAAAAAGTCCATCTAAAATAAATAAGTATTGCTATTTCCAATTGGATTATTTGAATTATCTGAACTTTAGATTTCATTGACACAAGGCTTGCAAAATACTAAAATAACACAGCTTTTTTTTTGCTAATAGTTATCTGAAGACCAGTACAAAGAGGGGGTTGGTGGGCAGGCTGCTACACATTGGAGGTATTGTAACATTAGAGCTCCAGGAGCAGTGCCAGCTCTAATCATTCTCAGGGTACTTTTGGCAGCCAAGTGTTGCTTCTAGATTGCTGTCTTTGGACCCTATTGAGTGTCCATTTTCTAGATTAGTTTTAGACTAGAGTGACTGCATGATACCTTGATTCCCACTCCCCAAGATATCTGAAAGGAGAAAGAACTTTCTCTTACACCAGAGCTAAACATAAAAGCTGGCGATACCTGTATCCTACTGGTGGTTTTTTGTTTTTGTTTTTTTAACTCCAGCTTTCAAGTTCTATCATCAGAATAGAGAAGAAGTCTAGCTGCTCCTACTGCATCAAGAATATCTAGATCCCAAAGTATACTGGTGCAACAGCACTGCAAAAACCCAAAATTAGCACTTCTATCTAGCCAATTTTCAGACCCAACACTTCTAATTCTACTGCAGAAATAGAGAAAAAATCTAGCTGCTTCCAGTATGTCAAATCCAGACCCTGGTGCTGCAGTACCAAAAAAAACCCCGAACAGTCACCTGGATCCTTCTGAATCTAGTCAGTTTTTGCCCCTGTAGTTCCACTAACTAATTGGAAAACCCAGGATAGCTGCTCTGATTCTGCTACAAAAACCTGGATCAAACATCTGGATATGACTGGAGCAAGAATGTAGGGGTTTTTGGGGCTAAGTTCACTTCAATTTGAAATGCAGCTCACAGTGCCCTGGTGAAAAAAATATTCCCCTTGTACCTCTTTTGAAGCAGAAGGAAATGAGACTTAGTCACCTTTGAATATTTCTTTTTCGTTAGCTGGGAGGAGCAATTATATTTGGCAGTGCAAACAGTCTCAACCATACCTTGTTAAATATTATTTTCATTCTCATAAAACCAGTGTCTAATAGGGTTTATTAATTAATTTAATGCTATTTATATGCTTCCTTTTCAGGCAATGAATTACTTATCTTTCTGGCAGACCAAAAGGAGCCGTATTTTAAACCCAAAGTCAAGTTGTCAATGTAAGTATTGATACATAATATCTTAATGATGATGTAATGGAAACATTCATTTTGGTTAAGACTGACTAAATTGGAAGCAAGATTCAGTGGGAGCATGATTAGGATTCTTTCTGGGTTGTTTTTTTGTCTGTCTAATTACATGATTCAGTTTCTCCGTAGAATTCAAGCTTAAACTTGAAAGATGAGCTTGCTGAATTATGTCATGAAAGGCCATTTGGTATTTTTTGTACTTGCCTAGATTTTATGCAACCTCTGAGAGAAGGTGGGGAAATAAGAACTTTGTAATCTATAGGGTTTATGTTTAGTTAGATTCATTTCCCTTTGTTTTAGGAGGAAAAGCCAAAAAAAAAAAAAAAAAAGATGGAACAATCTCAGCTTCACTTATTTAATGCAGAATATGGGCCTGATTTCCAGTTCCTGTGCAGATGCCCACCTACTGTTTGCACAGAAAACTGAATATCCTTATTTACATCTTTCATATGTGCATGTAACTGTATATGAGTTTGAACAAACTGAGTACTCATGCACAGAATAAGCACACCTTTGCACATGTCAACACATGAGTACAGGTGCACTGACATTCAAACTTCTCATTTAGAAACGAGGCCCAGATACTCAATGAACAATGTGTGTGTGGACCAAAAGAACGACAGCAGAAAACAAAAGATAATATGGGAGAAGGAATAAGACACCGCAAAGGAGAAAAGATAGGGCTTTCTGAAGTCCCAATCTACAGCTCTGGTCCCTACTGCGTAGACATCATGTTTTATGATCTAGCTACTGGGATCAAACTAGAAGGTTTCCTTGTGTCTAAAATAGAGCTTTTAAGGGCTTGCAGTGATAAGTTGCTATGGTATGGAACTAGTAAGGTTTTGCAAGTACTGGGGAGTGTGAGAAGAGTGTATAAGATAGGGTTGGAGAATGTCTGCCAAAACTTAGGGCTAAAACTTTCATCCTACAAAATTTAATGTAATATTAACCATTTCAAAAAGAAAATACATTATTAGTCTATGGATGTACAATATTTTAGGGGCCCACAAATTTTAATCACACATCCATTTGCACATTTAAATGTTTAATTTTATAATTGTAGAAATCAGGGTGTCATAACCAGTGTGGTTCCTGGAGATTATGATGGTGATTCACAAATGGACGTCCTTCTGACAACAAAACCACAAAATCACATCACTAATGAATTATCGGTTATTATTTTCTGGGGACGCAATCAAACATTAGGTAAGTTGGTGTTGCTGTTAAATAACAAAAAAATACTTAAGTTATAACTTACTGGACAACATAACCATTATTTGTGTTTATAACAGAAATACTGATCAAGCATCTATAGCAGATCTGCAGTTTCACATCTACATAAAATTTTGTACTAGAACTACAGTGGGTAGGAGGGTTAAAAAACATCAGTCCCTTTATAATGGAGTAGCAATAGCCAATTCACAGTTCAAGTTGGAGCTATTTTTTTTAAATATAAACCAGATTTGCCCCTCCTCTTCCCCCCTCCCCCCCGCTGCCTCTACCCTCTCCCAACTTCCCCACATCCTTAACAATTATTTTTATCCTAGGCTAAAGTTTCTCTGGGGAAGATGCGTAAGAAATAGGATACAGTATTATGAAAATTTACCTCTCCTTCATTTGTCAACATTATCCTATCATTTTTGGGCTCATGACATTTAATAAGATGGTTTGGTTTAGAAATTCCAAGTTTATTTGATTTTTGTTGACCTTGCTGAGAAGCAGCATTTAGGGGGAATGTTTGGGGAGGATGGGAAGGCTGAAGAGTCTTTAAGTGTCTTAAAAGCAATATTTAAACACTCAATATTAAAATATTTGTGAAGTATAAATCAAGCTACTTCTGACTTCAGGTACTGTTGATGCCAGGCTGAGTCAGAAGTGGGGGGAATGGATTGTGAAGTAGCAGACTGGGGGAATGGGTTGGAGCATGTCCAGGAGAGCACATGAGATGATCAGAGGATTTGGGAGAAATATGAAGGGTTGACCTGGCGTGAGGCACAAACAGGAAGATGCAGGCCTCCTTGCCAGTTGGCTGAGGGGATTCAGGGGACCTTGAGAGCTTGGAGAATGAGAGGCATAGGATGGTGTTAGTGGAAACGTTAGATATCTACACGAGATAGAAGGTGTGGAAGATGGAAGGGTGGGGTACTGGTGCACACCCAGGAAGTGGGGGACAGAAGATAGGAGCAAATGAAAGTGTGGGGTGAAAGGAAACAATAACTGACCGCTCTGAGCAGGGATGGACAGAGGTATGCCAGGGATAGTTGGATGTGGGATTTGAGGGGTCTGTGCGGGGAGCAGTGCAGGACACCCAGCCAGTTTACACTTCCACATAGTCTCCTAATTGATAATTACTCCTTCCAATTTACGCTGTGCTACAGTCTTAAACAACACCCTGAATAAAGAATACTTTTGAGGTACATTTTGTGCAAATGTTATATATGGACACGCTTTTGTCCCAACAAGTTCAGATTATCTTTATTAACCACATTTTCACATGCTTCAATCTACATTTTAGTATTAATTTATAAGATTACTAACCTAGGTAGAAATTGACTTTTGTGGTAAGGGTTATTTTTGTAATTTTGTTGAGCCACCACGTGGCTAAGGATGGGTAAGTTCCAGAGTTGGGTCTCTGAATTGCCTTTCTTCTTTGTGCTGGCAGTTAGAATTTACATAGAACTCAAAGCAGTCAGTTATATTGTTTGTGTTGAAGGCTGGCTGTGTTTTTGAAAATGGCCAACAAACAAAATCACTAAATAGCTTTGGAAGACCTAAAGTTAATAAAGAATATATTATAATAAAGATGGCTGGGTGTCTTAATGTCATAAAATGTGTGCAATTTAATCAAGTGAATGCTTTTTCTGTTTTCAGATTCTAATCGTAAGACTGTGTTAAATAAAACTTTTCATGATGAGCCTCTAATTATGGAGTAAGTATGTATGGCATCTTACCTTGAACAAAACTTGCAGAAATAAATTGGAACATAAATGTTAAATATTTAATGTTTAAGTGTTTAGTTTATTTAACAATGTCAAATTAAAACACCAAATATCTTAAGTCTGAAATGTGCCCAATACTAAAAACACAACATGAAATCATCCAGGCTGCAGGCTGTCGCATTTCCTCAAGGTGAAGTCTCATGACTTGCGGCCTCTAGACCAGGCATTTAGGCTGCAATTTACTGTGATCACCTCAATAGATCTGTCTTTAATTCTATATCTGCAGTCCTGGTCTCTCCGGGACAATGACAGGATTAACAAGTGACCAGACAGTGTTCATAAAACCAAGTATTTATTCAGAACAAAAGCATTACAGAGAAAACAATAAATAGCTTACATGCCTGCTTACGAGATAATACTTGTCTGCTACATAGGACCCTAGTAGGTTTCTTAGTACTCCAGGTTCTCTCACAAGGACTGTATCTCTTGTCATAGTCTCATGTCAGTTCTTGGATGCAGTGAGAGTGATCTCTCTTCATGTAGTCAGATAGTCACTTTATACTGTTCTCAGTTCTCTGTTTGCCCAGGTGTCTTCAATCAGATCAGTTTATGCAGTTTTCCCCAGGGTGGAGATTTCTCTAGACTTGTTACAGGCCTACTGATTCACATTAATTATCCCTGTCCCTGCCAAGTGAGCTTAGTTCCCGCAGGAAACTCCTGTACCTCCCCCAATGGAGCTAGAATATAATCCCTAGACCAAACAGAAACATATAACATTTATAAAGTAGATACCACAGTAATGTCTTTGAATATTCCATGCATCTGTCATTCTGCTTACCCTATATACTCGTTCATAAGCCGGATTTTTTTTAGTAAAAAAGGGAAGCATCAGAGAAGGGGGTTGGCTTATGAATGGGTATAGAGAGGGAGAGGTGAGACACAGCCCCTCACCCCCAACAAAGGGGGCAAGGAGAGGCAGCACAGCCAGCAGAGCCAAAAAGGAAGAGGCGGGGCCAGAGTCTCTATGCTTCTGGCCACGCTGCTTCCGCCCCCCACCTCCGGAGCAGCTCCAGCCAGGCCAGAACATCCTCACCTGGCCCGCCACAGCTAAGGTGGAAAGCAATGGGATGGGGAGAGTGTGGGGGCCCCAGGCTAGGGGTGGGGTCATGTGAGAGGTGGTCACAGGGGTTACTTCCCTGAACCCCAGTCCCCCCCAAAAAATGTCCCCACCAGTTGCTGTTCCGGCCCATCAGGGTAAAGTCACTGGCAGGCCGGGACACTTTGTTTACTTAGGTTTAGCTCCGTGCTGCAGATGCTTGAGGTAAACAAACCGTCTTGGCCTGCCAGCAGCTTATCCTGATGGCCTGGGAGCCAAAGTTTGCCGACCCCTGAAATAGGGTCGGCTTATGAATGGGTCATAAAAAATTTCCATTTTATTATCCATCTTGGGGGGATCGGCTTATAAATGAACCGGCTTATGATCGAGTATGTATGTATTTGCAACCTCCAATAAGCAGCCCTTCTGTGATTGGTGATCGGTGAACTCAAATTTCATGTTTGCTGAGGCTGTTTACTTCCGTGTGTGTTGTAGGTAAGCTTAGAAGTCAGCATTGACCTAGGAGAAGTAGGGTGGCTACCACAACTGATAGGACCTGTGAGGAGATTAAGGTAGGAGGGTTGAGGAGAAAGGTGGAGAGATCTGCTAGATGGATGGTGGCTGGGAGATAGTTAATAAATTATTCTAATAGTCTGGTTAGGGTAGGGATTGGAGGTATATTGATTTAAACTTTCCCTTTATTTTTTAGTAATTTACGTTTAACACAGTATTGCATTGTATTTGCTTCCTCCCCACCTCTTTTGCTGCCTGATTGCGTACTTCTGGTTCCAAATGAGGTGTCTGGTTGACCGGTCAGTTTGTAACTCTGTTCATAACTCTGATGTTCTACTGTAGTGCAGATTTGAACTTCATCTTCATAGAAGATTGCACAGAATCAAGTTCTTCAATTCTTAAGAGTCCCAAATACAGAGGGATGATTTATAATAGTCAGACTGAAAATTGTTAATGAAGGATAAGATGACACAGCTTGTTTTTACGTTTTCAGCTTCAATGGTGATTTAATTCCTGATGTCTTTGGTGTCACAAATGAATCAGATAGACCTCAGATACTGCTAGGCAGGTAAGCTAAAATGTTTACTTATTTGCTAGCATGTAACATGAATTTTTATATCAATTGTTGGCACACCCAATTCTACTGTCGGTGCAAGTGCATAAAATTTCCATGTTGAGTGGGTGGTGTACAGATATGGAGCTCTTGTTTTGACCCTCTTCCTCTTGATATCATAGGAGCAATGTTCTGTGTACTCTGTGGCACATAGGATCTAATTTCTGTGCACTTCTGTGTAATAAACTAGAAATTCTGTGGCGGTTTCAAGAACCTAAAACTTGAGTAATGGTGGCTGATATGAGAAAGTACATGGTGATTTCTTGCAGCTATTATGGTGTACAATGGTAATGAATTCAATTGCATTTATTTTTATAATGGTAGAACATAGATGCCAGTGTCTTTTTAATTGGCACTGTACAAATATGTAACAAAAAGACTGTCGTCTGTGTACACACTGAAGCCTATAACTTATATTTGGTCTAATACACCACAAGATTCCATTCATGTAAATACAAAAGTATGTCAGCAGATACCAGTGGGCTGTCCACTATTGATTAGGGAACAGACATGAAAAATTTGTGCAATATTTTTCATGTGCTCAGGTTGAGGCATAAAGTGTGTATAGTTTTGATGTATACAGAGGTACACTTGGCTGGTTCAGAGATTAATGGTAAAATATTGTCTAAAGATGAAATTCGTTCCTGATACTGTGTTGCTTGAAACCTTGGAACAAATTTTAGCTGAGTGAATGCTGTTGGTGTTTGTTTAGAGCGATTACGGTTGGACTAAGTCTATAATTGTCTTATTTTCATTTCCTCTCTTCCACTTACTTGTTGGTTCCTTGTGGGAGTAGTCTCGTGTATTAAAATAGGCTGGAGCTCTCTTTTGCACCTTCCGCCTACACTACAGCAAAAAAATCAAATGCATGATATGAAAATATTAAGTTCTTCGATTTTTTTATTTATTTTATTTGCTTTTAAATATGCAGTACTAATTCCCGTGCAGTAATACCTTGTAGAATTTTAGCTTTTGAAATTGCCTTATTTAAGCAAGAGGCAATTTACAAGAGAACATTTACTTCCAAATTTGTGGGGGGGTTGTTTTGTTTTAAAAGCTTTATTTGACTCATTTTTAAATACTGTTATGTGGGTGTGTTGATGTAGGGAGAATGTATGCATCAGAATTAACAGTTCCAGATACGGTTTATCTTTCTTTTCCTAATCTTATATATTTGCAGGGAAAAGAACTTGACTTAATTATCCCAAGACTGTTCTCTAACCTTTTAATTTTTTTTTCTTTAGGGTTTTCTATAGCACCTATCATTATAGTATCTAATGTTCACCAAGTAAAATATATCTGCATAGAGAAACTATTATGTCTAAGAGGGTATATGTCTAGGGTCTTGAATGGGATATATGGGATATATGGGGTGACTAGCCTCTCCTGCCCCCTTCCCCCCCCCCATGTTACCCAGGCTACATTCTATATTTAGTGTGCTAGTTCTAGAAGAGCTATTGCAATTATGTCATCTCAAGCTGGGAATCATACCCCCAAATACTTCAAGCTTCAAGAAAACTAATAGTAAAGAACTGCATTCTTTTTCTTTGGGATTTTAGACCAAAAACCCCAAGCTTCAAGTGCAGACCTATCCTAAAAGAACAGAGATCTAGCAAGGAAGAGAGATGCATTTTTCCTCAGGATTAGAGCAGCAGTGAGAAAATAAAAGCCCTTTCCTATATCTGTATAACTGCAAACTTATAGTTCTGTGTCTCGTATTTTAGAATTTCAAGAGCAGTGGAACAGAATATGAATCTCTTTAATAAAAAGCTGGTTTCAGTACAAGACTTGTTAGTGAATACTGGAATAAAAATTTTAACTTATCTGGGATTTCTGGTTATACCCTGAGCAAAGGACTTTCTTTGGCGATTAGAATATGTTGTAGACATGGCTAATGCAGTAAAAGCAGGATAAAAGAACATACATCCCCATCAAATAGTAGAGACAGTTTTAAAAAAATATATAATGCCTATAGGGAAAATGAGAATGAGAGGTTAGCTAAGAAAACTAATAGTGAAGAACTGTATTCTTTTTCTTTGGGAATTTAGATCAAAAACCTATTTGGCACAGTATGCTCTCAGATACTTAAAACATGGTCCTGGTTCTGAGCTTCACAAATTGCAGGAGCAGCTCACAGACTGTTCACCCTTCCAAAGTGCTAATTTATATATCCTGCCTGGTGAAGAAAAGGATCACTTCAGCTAGTAATACCTACTGTGACTGAGACTTACCAGGCACATAAATTGGAGTCTGGGTTACTAGCATGACCCTTCCATGAACAACTGTTAAGTAGGGTATGTAGGGCCTACACTTCATATTCTTTACCAAATTATATGTGTAAAGTGTTCTGGTTTCTAGATAGAGGAACTTCATTGAAGATAGAAAGTAATTTGTATTAGCATTCTAGTATATTTAAATATGAAATATTTAGTTTGTACCCAACAATTTAAATTAAACTTTTAATTTTCTAAGGAGAATTTGGCTGACTGTGCAGTTGATACTGCCTGATTATGTATAAAGTTTATTTAGTTTGGGTGTACTTACTTTAACTCAGTAAAACTGAAAATTTAACACATTGCCTGCACAAAGGTTGAGGGGAATACCTGTTGAACAACCAGTCTTAACCTATTTGGAAAATCAAGCTGTATTCTCTGCCTATTGTATTGCTACCCTGTACAGATAACATAGATCACCTAACTCATTACCAGTGGAAGAAATAACTGCTAAACCAGAGTCTAGGATCAGAATATAGATAGCAACTTGGTTCGTGAAAGTAGAAATGAACACATCTCACTCTTTCACAGCTACATTAGTTCTGAAAACAATTAAAAAACTTTTTAAAAAGAAAAATGACACACCCAAGCAAAAAAATTCAAACTTGGTTGCCTCCACTAATAGTAATGGGAGTAGTTAGCTTTAGGCACCTATGTACTAATATGTGCATCTTTAGGTCCGATCCTCTGATGTACTGAGTTCTTTCAATTCCTGTCAATTTCATTAGGCGTTTAGGACACACAGGTTCTTAGATCAATTGTGCATTACTATTACATCATTTCACTGGTACAGCCCCCCCTCTGTAAACACCTCTGTTTTTTAGTAATGTCTGCTTAAATTAAATCGCAAGTAATGAATAGCAGTTTTGAGTCTCAGAACGTGCTGTTTTTGCAACTTTTAGATACTACTACAAAGTTCCAGTTAATATCTGATTATCTATTTAGTAGTTCGTATTAATATGAAAATGTACAATGACATTTGCTGCATAATAAATACAGATGTAGTTAGTCTCTGACAGCTGTTGGGGTTTTTGTGTGTGTGTATAAGCAACACTGATGCTCATCACTTTAAAAGAAATGGTTTGTTGTGAAGTGTTTTGAATTTCCCTGGGGCATTTTTTAGCTGTTGTGTCAAGAGAAGCCCATTAGAACTAGAAAAGTCAATCAGATTATACCTGTTTCCATAGAAACAGTACATCAGCTTTTCTAACTTTCATCTTCCTGGACCTTAAGCAGTGTATAATTAAATAATTTTTTTATTCTTGATATTAGTCTGATACGTTGTTATCAAAGATAGACAGGTAGAGGTTTTAGCAAATCTGTAACCCATTTACTTAAAATGTAATCGTTGCTAGTAGCATCATTTTAATATCATTCTCAATGAGAGCATTTCCCTTTACTAGAGGTTATTTGAAGATTTATAGATCTTTTTCGATAAACAAAGAATTACAATATAGGACTGGAAACAATATTTTGATTATTTTTAAATCATTCACATGTATAATTGGAAGTTCTCATGCCCTTCTAAGAGAGATGTTTTTGACCATTAATCTCTGCTTGAATTTTATCAAGATGACTTTTATTTAAATCTGATTTATGGAACAAAGCTTGCATATTCCCCCCAAGGGTGTTCATGACGGTAAGTGTAACCTTGCACTGATTATATTGGAAGATTTTATCAGCTTTCTAGGAGAACAACACAGTTAATATTCTGTGAAGAAATATTGGTACAAAGAAATATATTAATAGTTCAAAAGAAGGTTGAATGTTATAGGTCAGAATATAATCTGTTTGATAATGTTTGGAAAATGTAGCTTTATTTTATTTCCTTACAAAACCAGTGTTCATTTTTTAATGGAAAATGTTTGGGCTTGTAATGGAGATGTCAACAGTTCTCCATTTCTTAATTATTTTATAGTTCTCTAGAAGTAAATGTTTTGGAATATAATTTAAATAGATCTGTTTTTAATTGGAGAGGATGATTTTTTTGTTTTGTTTTGTTTCAAAGTTTCATAGTTAAATCTTAAATCTGTGGAAGATACACTTTGGATACTGATATTTGCTGATCTTAATCCTTACAATTACAGACCTTGAGAACTACTGTATATTGGGTGTTGGGGAAAACTTAATTAGAGCTATGTTTGAAATAACTGAATCACTAACACCCATCATGTAGTGTCTGATTAACATTGAGTTGGATTTTTACCAAATGTAATAGTTAAGACTTCTGTATATGAAAAATAACTTCTTATTCAAACACCGGCCTTTGAAAGGCTTGCCATGCTGGAACTGGAGAGCTTGGAAATATTTGTGGATATGTGTTTGATTGAAAAACATGAACCAGGATGGTGATGTGGACATTTTAATAAGTGCTTGGAAATAAGCCCACCTAATTAAACAAATTGCAGCATGAAAGAACAGAAATTTAGCGAAGAGCAGCTATTCACAGTGAATTAAGGCAGCTGTTTTCTATGATCACCTACAGTACAATCTTCAGACATTTCCATATTAAATACAATTCATATAACCACAGGCGTGTTTTTCTTTTCTAGTTCTGTTAAATTATTTCTTTGTACTTTCCACTTGAAAGAAGTATGATCCATGGGTAGAAAAGTTTAGTTTTCAGAAGTTTGACATGAACAATATGTTTTAGTCAAAAACTTCTGTATACAAGGCTTGGTTTTTCTCCCTTTTTATTACACTAATCTGATCTCAAAGGAGAGCAGGTTAACTTTGCTCTGAATTGTAACTGTTACCATGAGAGTAGCTTTACAAATATGAAGTCTTTCTAGATTGAAGAAGATAGGTGGATCTGGGAAATGATTTGGAAACCCACTTAAGTGCAACAGTGGTTCTGTTTGTCTCATTCAAAGATAGACTCTTTTAGATAACAAAAAATGAGTCATGCCTGTGAAAGTAGCAATAAAGAAAGCATTGGAGGAAGAGCTTTAAAAGCTAAAACTGCCAGTGTTCAGTATTCACTTTAAATATGGTCATTGCATTATCTGAGTTAGGTGTACACTGCTTCTTGCAACTCAGTTCTCATTGCTAGATTGTGTCCAGACTTATTTAGAAGTGTAATATTTATTCACTGAAGGGGAAAAAAGGACAAGACATACAAGGAATGTGACCTAACTAAGCTGCAACTTCACTAATTTAACATATCTGGGAAATTATCAAGCAATGACTCTGATGCATACCTTCCTCTTGTAATCTGCACCATCTGAGGGCGTGTCTACGCAATTTACAGCGCTGCAACTTTCTTGCTAAGGGGTGTGAAAAAACACCCCCTTGAGCGCAGCAAGTTTCAGTGTGTAAAGCGCCAGTGTAAACTGCACCAGCATTGGGAGCCATACTTCTCATGGAGGTGGGTTTTTTTAGAGTGCTGGGAGAGCTCTCTCTGCTGTGACTACGTAAGCCACGTTAAAGCGCTGCCGCGGCTGCACTTTAGCATTGCCAGTGTAGACTAGCCCTTAGTCAGGGCTACTACCATTCCTGCAGTCTCTAGACCTTTAACCTAGTTCCAGCAACACTGTTGTGACTCCACCACCGTCCCCCTCAGACAAGGGTTGAGGATATGCTGTGGGTGGGAATGGCTGGCTCCTTGCTGTACCAACCATTAGGAGCCCCTATCTGTTCTTCTACCACCATCTTTAGAAAATGTCCTCCCCTAATCCTTATTTCAATTCCAGTCCATCCGTGAAGTGAATCGCATAAGCACTGGACATCTGTTGAGCTGCAAAAACATGACCACCTTACTACCTAAGCTACCCACTGGGTCTCTGGCCTGCTGACAGGAAGGTGAAAAAAATCCACATCTCCCTGGTCAATCTGGTAGTTGGGAGAAAAAGTTCTTCTCAGCCCCAAAAAATGTGGCCAGCAGGATCCAGAAACATGCTCCTACTCTAATTTGAAGGGAAGGACTGGGAAGGCTGTTACTGCCAGACACAGGATTACACTCTGGGCAGGGGTTTATAAGGAAAGGGTTTATAAGCCCTCCCTTTGAATGTGCATGAACAGATGAACCTTACCAAAGAAAGCCATTACTGCCCACTTCTGACTGAACCTAAGGAATACGAACAGACCCCTTCTGACTAATAGTAACTGCATTACAGTCTGTTTGTAACTTGTAAAATTTCAAAGTTGTTTTGGTTCTTCCCTTTTGAACTATTGTATCAAATGAAGGAGATATTTTTCCATTGTCTGAGAAATATTCTGATACTGTACCTTGTTCTGACTTGATATGATGCTATTGTGATTTATGGTTCATACTTAGGGTAATTTATAAACACCTAACTGCACAGCTTGAATTTCAGACTGGACTGTTGTGATGGATTATTTTATGCTTTCCCAGATCTATATTCCCATTAATTTTAGTTTATGCACTTTGTTGCAGCCTGAGTATTTCTTTACTTATTTTCATAGCACATTACTTAGGTAACTAGAGTAGCTCCTACCCATTCATTTTTCTATAACTTAAAATACTTTGTTTCAGAATTCTGGAACAACTTAACAAATGGACCTTTCTTCCAAGCAGATATGTTGGGCCAAAGTCATCCCTGTGTATTTTTTGTTTTTTGTTATTTTTATTTTTTTTTAATGTAGGATCTCAATAAATCATCCTCTTTAAAATGATTGCAAGGGTAAACGTAGGCATATGAGAGAGAAAGGGATGGAAATGGAACAAAGGAGGGGAATAATATTACCTTAGTCTTTTTGAATAATAGTTCCAATAATTAAACTTAAAACATGTGATTAAAATTAGTTGAAAACTAGTCAAGTAAAGTAACGCTTGTTCCTGAAACCTCTTAATCCACTGTAACACAACTATAGAAAAATCTGTTAAAAGAATGTTAAAGTTGCTAAGTCGGGCACTCAAAATTAGGAAGTAACAGAATTAAGCTTGTTCACATATCTGTTATTAACATTAACCCCTACTACTGCTGCCAAATAATGGAGTTATGTAACTTCACCAGTGGGTTAACTGTGCGGAAGTGGCTCCATTTTACGGACTGCATAACCAAGCATATTGATGTGACAGATTCTGTCTAGTGTGGCTAAGTGAATGAGACTTGAGTTCCACATTGGAGAACCAGGTTATCTTCACAGCTTCTGCAAGAAGTGACCTTGTGCAACTTATATTTTGCCTGTAAAATGGGATAGAGTTGGGAGAGACCTAATACTTGCTTTCCTCAGAGGGCAGTGATATGGGGACTAGCTCAATAAGGAGCGTGTCTTGTGTAATGTACAGAATTATTATAACCAGTTGGTAGAAGAGAAGACATTCAACTCATGGTGCACCTTTCACTGAGGATCAGGGAAGGAGGATCAGTTTTATTTGTGTACCATTGTGTGGCCACTACAGAGCAAGGGCGGATGCACAGTGAAGTTGGAGCGTTCAATAAATGAAGTGTGCAAGCTACTAACAAATGCTGCTGTGCAAGTAGTGGTTTTCTGCAATTTATACTACTTATTTTCCACTAGCCTTGTTCTCAAACAGTTCTCTAAAATTTTGCTAAAATTTTAAAATTAAAAACCTGAGGCAAAGATGGAACATGGAAAACTTCAGCCCAAACAGTTAAAGAATGTCAATTATAAGCAATTCTAAAACGGTCATAATGAAAAATGTTATACAACTTTGATATAATTCACTATTCTGTCTATGACTATCAATTAAACTACCAATTAAACACAGCTTCTTAATTGCAATACACTTTGGCTTTTTTGTCTAACTGTGATAGACCAGGTGAGAGGCTTTCTAATTTATAATGAAAAAATAGATATTTTCTCAACGGCACATTGAATAGATTTCAAATAAGAGCACCATATTCTAGTAATATTTGGAGGCATAATTATATTTTTACAGCCCCATTTCACATGAGACTCTTAAGACAGTTGATAAAGTTTAGTTAGTTAAACCTTTCAACATTGCTGGCAGGTAGCTAGTTAAGTATTATCCCCATTTTACAAATGAAACTGCAGAACATAGAGGTTGTGACTTGACCAAGATCACTAAGGAAATCTGACCCATCTTGGACCAAAACACAGATCTCCTTATTTGCTGTGCTTTCATAATTCATAGTTGTAAAATACTATTTATGACTCTCTCTCTCTCTCCTTTATGAAATGTTGCATTTGTGTGATTGTATGATGGTCATAATTCAATTTGAGAATTTTTAAAATAAATGAACATTGTAATTTGCAAATCTGTTTATTTTGAAATCAGTGACTCTTCAGTTATACTGAAAGCTTCCTGGTAGTGGTGCAGTGAACTCCATTCCATTTCTTGTTATGGATTCTCATGCAGGGTACTCTTACCAGCCTCAGAATATTTTTAATATTTCAGTACACAGATACTGTAGTACCTGTCTGGTGTATTGCTTAATTAGACTATATTACTTATACTGTGGAAACTCAGTTCTTTAGCAAAACAAATTTGCTTAAACATAAAAGGCACAAACTGTTTATTTCTGGTTTTGTTGATCTTTAGAAATGCCACCAAGGTAAAGACTTCACAAAATAATTTGATTAAAACAGGCTATGAAAGCAAAACAAGGTTTGTTGGGTTTTTTGTGTTTTTTTTTTTTGTGTGTGTTTTTAAATATGGTAAGACTTCTGAAACTATGCTCCATTTCCTTTGGGTGTTTGTAATTCTTTGTTTAGTCTGAATCAAGTTAGTTTAAATAGCCAGGTATTACAAGACACAAGGTTAAAAGTACCCAAAGTAAGCCATTGCATTGACAGCATTTTATGTAAATATTGTCAAGAATTTCTCAGTATATTATGAAACCTATAATAAAACTGAATAATAGTGAAATTTTGCTACAAAAAGCTAGAACTGTGTGTTTCACAATCTTTTAAAGAGGGGTATCAAGATTGACAAGTCCTAAATTGTAAGCACGTAAGAATAGCTTTGTTTTCTTTCTCTCAGGAATTTATCATGGCATCCTGCATTGGACACTAAGAGTAAAATGTACATACCGCACTCTCATGCATTTATAGATTTGAATAGAGACTTCACTGCAGGTGAGTCACAAATATTGTAATGTTTTATTTAATTGCTATAAAGATACTAATGTTGCTTTTAAAAAAAACAGGTCCATTGCATTCAGTAATAATAAACAGTAGATTTCTGAGCTGTCAGACAGGAAAGAACAATTACATGATAAAAGGAATGTAATAGACTACAGTATATTAAATTTAATGGATGCCTTATTAATATTAGTTGATCTTTTTAAGGTAATTCATTACTTGTAATTTACTTTTAATTTTATTTATAACTATATTATTGATAGCAAGTTTAAATACACTGCTGGGTTTATTTGTTTTTTTTTTAAAGACATTCCAGGAAGTGTTGTTCATTCAAAGAAGTGTTTTTACAAAACTTTATAGGTTTTTGAATGTAAGGCACTGACTTCTGTAAATTAAATGGCACTGTTTCTTTCAAAATGACTGCCAAATTGAATAAGGGTAGTAAAAGCTTCTAGAAAAGATGTCTCTCAACCAGCACACCTTTCATCCTTTCTTTCGTCCATCTTTCTGTTTTAACAAAATGTTGCAACTACAGCTAACTCTAGATAATTTAGTAGCCACTGTTAAAACCACATTTCTTATTCTCCAGTGGTACTGTCAGTGTTGCTTATAACAGTGAATACTTGGTTAAAGGTGCCCACTGTAATGGGAAGTTGAAGAGAAACAGTGTCTCTAGCTCGATTTCTGCAGATAGCTGAAATGTTAGTTCTCCTTGCCACCACCTTCATTGTCACTATCTTTGACAAAAATAATAATTTTTTTTGCATTTAAAAAAAGGGAAACTTTAATGTAATCACATCTCTCATGACACTGGAACCCTTTAACCCACATTAATTTTTAATATAGACATAATAAGATCTGTGATTTGTGAATGTGACGGTACACCACAAGTGTGTTGTAAAGTACCAGATGTAAAATCTTGTGTAGTTAACTGCCTCTGTTGTGTGCTTTCCCTTATCTTGATACTTGAAACATTGATGCTTTAATTAAAAATGCTTATTTTCATTGCTTAGAGTTCTGGATTTATATGTGACTTGGTGCACAAGGGGTCCATTAACATCTCTATATCCATTCCATTTTATATTCTCTATATTGGAGTGTGTTTTACCACTGATGCATGGGAGATGACATGTGAAACTCTCATTTACATTATCTTCTGCATAATTCCTCCATTTCTGAATAGAGAATCTTATAATCAACTTAAGTTTTAGTGTTTTACAAATGCACATATTATACATAACTTCTCTTAGCTTTACAAATTGTATACAGTGTGTTGTATGAGTTTAAACATATAATTTAGCTTTAGGGACCATAATGGGTACATTGTCTAGTACACTTATACATGTTCAAACGCATTCTCACATTCACAGTTAGTTTTGCCTTGGTTCCCTGCATATCAAATGAGTACTGTAATTGCTGGGTCCTCTTTGTAGATGCCTGTATTCTGTTCATAAAGTAACTTTCATAAATGCATGAAATACACTTTTGGAAAAAAGAAGTTAAGAAATGAAAGTGTGGTGGTCTATTTCAATTAGTAATCTGAGTGTGAAGGGAAAGGGAAAAGAGTCCACAGGTTGATTTAAACAATTCCATTCTGAGTCTCAGGCACTAAGTTTTCTGCTCTAGCTCACAGTCAAACCTTTGTTTGCAGTTTTGAGACACTGTTGGACCAGGTCTTTGTGTGAGACTGAAACTGGAAGAATTAAATAAATTAAGTTAGTATGGTGAGTGTGCATTATATTGCAGCAATGACCATTTTTGTTAAATGTATTCTATAAATCTTATGCAGTGAATGTTTTATTAGTGGCAAGGCTTATAAACGGTTAACTTGTAAGGTGATTATTTTTTAGGAAGGTATATTAAAATCTACATATATGGTTTTAGTATAGTATATGGTTTTATTTTTTGGCTTCTCCCTCTTTGTGCAGATCAGTACAGAGGCTAACCTAGAATAGTCAAATGGCAGGATTAGTTCTTTGCAACACTCAAAATCATATACAGAGGGGAGGTAGCTAATGTGCTTGGTGGTGGTATATAGACGATGTAAATTCTTCTACTAGCTATAGTAGTTTAGGCGGTGCTAGAAACACCATCTATTATTAAGGTTGCCTGATGCTTCCATTCTATACTTCCTGTTTTCAGTTATTCATAACTTTGCCAAACTTCAACTGTTTGGGTTAAAATTTCCAATGCCAGGTATCTTCCACAGGCAGAGTTTTTTTTGGAAAACTTCAGCCAAAATAGTTTAGCTGTTTCTGAGAATGAGGCAATGTTTTACCCATGCTTTTTTTTTTTTTTTTGTAAGTGTCTACCTTTTCTCTGAAAAGCTTTAGTACCTTTGTGCTTTGGAGTGGGGACTTGAATTTTCAAGAAGGGACTGGACTTTGTATCAAAGATGTGCCTTTTGCTATCCCTGTGAAAATTCACCAATATCAGACCAAGTTATACACCTTTGAAAAATAGCCATTCACACATGTTCAGTAAGGAGTGAGATACTAGCAGCTAAGTTCCCTGAAGATTCTAGCCACGTCTGGTATGCTCAGGACAAAGGGGGAGAGAACCGGTAGATGGGGGCAGGGGTGCGGAGAGACTGTCATCAGATGAAGAGCTGCAGGAGATTGGGACTGATAGATGAAGGAAACTGAGAACCAGGCTTTGTCCCTACCACTTTTGTCAGTCAGGTATGTGAAAAAACACACCCCTGGCCGACGAAAGTTTCACTGACAAAAGTACCAGTGTGGACAGTGCTATGTCAGCGGGAGACTGTCTCCTGCCGACATAGCTACTGCCGCTCGTTAGGGGAGGTTTAATTATGCTGGCAGGAGAGATCTCTCCTGCCGGCATGGATCAGCTACACAGGAGACCTTACAGCAGCACCACTGCAGTAGTACAGTGGTGCTGCTGTAAGGTCTATAGTGTAGACAAAGCTCTAATGTGGTAGTGGTGAGGGGGATATGGAAACAGACCTGCTTAAGAGTTGAGTTTGGGAGAAAACATGGACTGACTGGGCAAAGAGACGGGGGTGGGGGGTTAGGGAACTGGGAATTGGTGGGCAAGGAGACTCAGATTTGGGAGTGGTTGAGACTGTGACGGGAGGTCTGAAGCAGTGAGATTAAGAATTGCTGAGCAAGGAGACTGAGACTGGGATGAGAATGCTGAGGAGTGGAAAGTGGGATTAGGGTGAGGAGGCAGGGGAGAGGAGACATGGACAGGGACGGGTTGAAGGGATCAGAGCAGAAGGGGTCTCATTTGGAGGCAATAGGGAGGAGATCTGTGCCCACTAGAGCACATTTTCCTCCAGAGCCTGGAATAGAACTCAAGATTCATGACTCTTGCCCATTCCTTTGGTGTCAGCAAATATCTGTGTAACCACTGTCAAAGTGTCCCATCCCCTTCTAGTATTGGTCCACACACAGGATGAAAACCTACTACAACTATTCTGTTTGCTCAAGTGACAAAGGTCTGTGTAGTGGATCTAAAGGTTCCAATCCTGCTGATGACCTGTGTGGATGTCAATACAGTATGATGCAAACTAGAAAAAAAAATCCTTTTAAAAAAAAAAAAAAAAAAATCTAGGATGCCACACAGAAATGGATGCATGTGGGATCATATAATTAAAGACTGTATCACAATGTATACACACAATGGGGCCAAATAAACGATTGCACAGACAATCTTAATCCTGGCATTTCCTAACTTTTGTGTACTTTGCAACCTTATTAATGTTCTTCTAACATAGTTTTTGCATGTAATTGCCTTGTTTTTTAAAACATGAAACAGAAAAAATCCTCTAAGCGATTATTCATGTGTAATAATAGACATGATATACATGTGTGGTAACACAAGTTTGGCTTCTACAGTATTGCCAAGCTCAAGAGATGAAAATCACAAATCAGAGACCCTCTTGATATCAAAATCAAGTCAGACCCCACAAAAATCATGATTTTTTTTAAAGATTGTGACTTTTTTGGTTTGACTTTTGATTTTCCTTAATTCCACCACCCATCATGTGTGCAGATTTGCAGGGCTCTACCAAATGTAAAGTTCAGTCTTGGGTTGCAGTTAGGGTGATCAGATGTCCCGATTTTATAGGAACAGTGCCGAAATTTGGGGCTTTTTCTTATATAGGCTCCTATTATTCCCCACCCCTGTCCCAATTTTTCACATTCGTTGTCTGGTCACCCTAGTTGCAGTACATGTGGGAGAGTTAAGTGTTTTAACCAACAGGATTTAAAAGTTTGTTGTAGATGGCCCCATTTCTTATGTGTTTGTCTAGTACCTTCCACAAGTCTTTGAGTGCTGCTTTGATATGAATGATTAAATGACATAATAATAAAACAAAAGGTATATTATCTGCTCTTAATTTTGTAAAAACCCTGAAATGCCTCATCTTTTACTTCCCCACATGCTTTAGAAGTCCTTTCTGATGCTTTTTTTTTTAAAGGTGGTACTTCCTAGAACATTCAATACTTCCATTCACAGCAGATGAAGCCAAAACAGTGAATTCAGCTAAACTATTTTGACAGCTCTATTATTGTAAACCGCTTAACAGATTAAAAGTATGTTGGATTTAAAAAAAAAAAAGAGCCTCTCTATGCTAAAAACCTTTGTGCCAAGTTTTTGCCTACTCAATTTTCAAACTATCAATATATCAAACCCTCAAACTAGGAATTTATAATGGAATACTTCTACATTGGTTATAGTGAAGCTGTTAAGTCATTATAATTTGTTATATAAGTACATGGACCTAAAGATGTGTTTTATCCCTAACAGCACTTCATAAAAGGCTAACTGTATAAGGATTTTATAAATCCAGAAAATATGAACACAACCCAGAACAAAGATAACACTAATCTTTCTTAGGGAGATAGTATCTAAAACAACCCTACTTATAATGTTGGTACATTTTAATAATTTCATCTAATGTAATCATCTCAGTATTTCAGCATTTGAACTCTTTATTATCTAACTGAACAACCTTGAACTCAGTAGAAATATATTTTATGTTTTAAAATTTCCATTTATGTATAGAAATTCTCTAGGTGCTAAGTATGTATTGGGAATGAGTTTGAAGAAAACACAAATTTTCAAAGAAATTACAACAATATAGTTGTAAATAAATGCCACTGCCCACATTTCTGCAATGCTTCATATCCTTAAGGATGACTCAGGAACGTTCCTAGGTGAAATTTTAAGTAATGTATTTGAAACAATGCAAATACTAGTCTTAACTTCTTGTGTTTGTGTAATTGCTGATGATGAAAATTCTGGAGAAACACTGGGTACAAACATATCCTGAACAAATTCTGCTGTTATCCAGGATTTTAAGTAGTTCTGTGTACATGTTTACTTTTAGTGTGAGTATCTTGCATTGTAATAGTTAGTATATGTTAATTGATAATGTTTTGCAGTGACAGTGGTTGCTGCACAAAGTCACCCTAAGGTAGAAGGTACGCCAGGGAGATTGGTCCCTTCAAATCTGGACTTGTTAGGTATTCTCAACACAAAGTGGACTGATGCTGACTCTCTTTGCTTAACACCGGGGTCGGCAACCTATGGCACACGTGCCAAAGTTGGCACGCAAGCCAATTTTTCCTGGCATGCAGCGTGGGCTGAGCCGCTCAGCCCCGCCGCCACTCTGGAGTTCCCGCTGCCGGCTCCTGCGGGACCCGCCGCGGGTCCAACTCAGCACCTGCTGCTGGCCTGGGGGGAGGGAACCCCAGGCTGGCAGCGGGCTGAGACTCTGGCTGGCAGGAGCCGCCGGTGAAAACCCCAGAGCCGCGGTGGGCTGAGCTGCTTAGCCTGCCCCACTCTGGAGTTCCTGCTGCCAGCTCCTGCCAGCTGGGGTCACGCTGCGGGTCCAACTCAGCACCCGCTGCTGGCCTGGGGATGAAGGAACCCCAGGCTGGCAGCAGGCTGAGACCTCAGCTGGCAGGAGCTGGAGGCAGAAACCCCAGAGTGGCGGCAGGCCGAGCCAGTCACTGCTCTGGGGTTCTGGCTGCTGGCCAATCTTGGTTTCCAGCCCTTGCTCATCCTGCTTTCGGGCCTGGAGTCCCAGCAGGCCACCCTTTACATATAACAGTAGTTTGGTTATATATTATAGACTTAGAGAGAGACCTTCTAAAAAGCGTTAAAATGTATTACCGGCACACGAAGCCTTAAATTAAAGTGTATAAATGAAGATTTGGCACACCACTGCTGAAAGGTTGCCGACCCCTGGCTTAACACTTTTGAGGGGGGTTTCTGCCTAGGTATTGTGCTCCAAACACTGCAGACTCAGGAGACTCTTGAAGGGATTTTCTTTGTTGTGCAAATCAAGTTGGCAAATAAACAGGCATGAGATTCTGTTTCTGACTTTTTAAAAATGTTTTGCGAGTCTGAAAGTGTGTCATCGTGATGACAATGTATTAAATTAAGTGGCTTTATGCCAGATCTTGTTGATAGTTGCTCTGTGAAGAAAGACCATGTTTCCGTTGATTGTTCATCAAGTTAATCTTCAGACAATGAGGAGCTCATGCTCAGCCCTGGTATAAGACAGGAAGAAACATAGTTGGGAATAACTTCTTCCCCAGTATTCAGCTTGCTAAAGATCATCTCAATGAAAATGTGATCTGTTTCTGGACATAATTTTCATTGTCATCTGTTTAAGGCCCAGTTAACAGAGCTCAACTTTTATCACAAATAGAGAGGATAACAGTGCATTGTGGAAGATAGGCAGACAAGATTTGAAAAAATCCAGTCTAGAGCTTATTTTCTATTTCATTTTGCTACTCACCATATTGCTCAGCTGTCTGAATGCAAATTATGTGTTGAAGATTATCTTCCCATATCCAAGTTCTCCCACGCCCAGTACCAATGGTCCACCATGGCAAGCTGATCCATGAATGCCAGCAGCAATCTTGAATTATTTGTTTCCATGGCAGACAGCAGGGCAGGCATCACTGTTTCGCAGCTCATGAAATACTTCAGGACCAGCCGTGTTGTGTTCATAATGGTCATCACCAGAATGGTCAGCAGCTCAGGAACCAGGCTGTTAGGCAGCGATGGCAAGCATAGAGTTTACAAGGGCTGTTGGAAGAATGGCACAAAACAAAATAGGTAGCCCAGGGAATGATGGGACGAAAAGAACTGCATCACAGGATGGCAAGCACATACCCATGATCCACAATGATCCATTCCCGGAGCTCCCAGCGGCTGAGTGTGACAGAGGGTGGAGTGTTGCACAGTGGGATAACTACCCACAATGCAGTGCTCTCTCTGCTGATGCAAGAGCAACAACTGTGGACGCACTCAGCTGACACAAGGAGCATTTGTGTGGATGTTCTCCACTGATGTTGTTAAAGCGACTTACAATAGTCAACAACATTTAACTCAACTCAACTCTGTCGTGTACATATGGACTTACTAAACTTTCCAACTCAGACCTTGAGTTTGGGAATGAACTTGAGAAATTTCACTCCTATTACAGTAGAACCTCAGAGTTACAGATACCTCAGGAATGGAGGTTGTCCATAACTCTGAAATGTTCGTAATCTGAACAAAGCACAGTTCGGGCTCCGGACCTAGAAGCTGACACTACAGGCCAGGTTTCAGCAGCAGCTGAACTCCCTACTCCTCGCTGGTATGGGTTTGTGAGCTTGTCCCCCTCCCGGCTGTGTGTGTATGTTTGAGAGAGAGAAAACAGCACTACACCACTCCTGGCTGGCGAGGGACGTAAAAAACAGCATGTCCCCCTCCCAGCCAGGGGTGGGTGTGGGTGTAAAAACAGCATGGCCCCCTCCTGGCGGGTGGGAGGGGTGAAAGTGGCACAGACCCCATTGCTGCTCCTGCTCTGCTGGCTCCAGCTGCTTTGAGCTGGCAGTGGCTGTAAGTGGCTGCCGCGCACCAGGGGTTTGGGTGGGTTGGGGACAGGCAACCCAGATGTGCCGACCTTTAAGATGCAGTACAGGTACAGTACAGTATTTGCCTTCCCCCCCTGCCCCGCTGCTGCCCAATTGGTTACTTCCGGTTTCACATGGTGTCCAGTTGACCCGTCAGTCCGTAACTCTGGTGTTCGTATATTTGAGGTTCCACTGTAGTACTTAATTTGGGAAGTTATAAGCACCTGCAAAAGTCTCCTGTGAATCCTCTTGTCAACCATATCAATAACTTCTGAACCCCTACTGCAGCATTTATAGAGTGATATAAATGGTATGTTGGTTATTTGTATTAATGTATAGAGTGAATTTACTCATCCATAGTTGAGTTTTTGAGGCAGTTAACCTTAGAGGTTTGGGTTTCTTAGGACAGGAAGCAAACTGACTTTGTTCAAATTTATTTTTTGGCTGAGTGAAGTTTACTTTAACTCCTGAATTCTGAGATGCCATACTATCATCACAGGCAAGTGTCTACAATCCTCTTTCATACATATTTGGTAATTTAACACCTATTAATTTCCAGGTAATGACTGGGATTCCAGTGCACAGATACTAGTTGGAAGGTATAGCAGGTGCGTATACAAACTTCAGGTGCTAGTTAGGCTTCTTTCTTTGAAAACCTGGCCCCATGTTTGGGAAAGTAAGATTGCCTATATTTGTTTCAGCAAAAGCTATCCGTATAAGATGAGAGTAAAATGCCTGTATGAAGAAATCCTATTCAGCAGCAGCTGCATAGGTAAATACATTTTACTTTTCTTATAAAGCTACTTTACCATTAGAATTGCAAAAATTGATACAGGGATGCACTGCTGCTGACATTCAATAGGCTTTGGATGCTGTTGAGATACATTTTCATTCTGAGAGGTTTAAGAAAAGGAGACCGCAGTCTCTGTATGCCCTCCCCCCAATATTTGCATGCATAACTAATTGTAATGTCTTATTTTATTGCTTTCTTTACCATTTCAGTTACTCTCTCTAGCAATAAATTGACTAGCTGACCAATAGTTCACCTATATATTCTGTGATCTATTCAACAGAAGACTTCTGAAAATCTTGAATTTGAATGCGTTATCTTAATAATCTTGCAGTCAGAGTCTAAACATAAAACAAAAGCATTCTGGGTCAGATGAACATTTTCCCCAAAACAAGAGGATATATGCACTAGGAATATTCAAAACTTCGATAAACTGCCATAATTATGCAAAGTAAATGCTGAGTGGAGTGAGACAAATAGGATCTTAAAACAGCTGCAGAAAGAACAAATCAAGATCCCTGCATCATTAGTAGTGATTGCCTGGTTGTAGAAAGCAATATGTTAGTTCAGTGAAGAAAAGGCTTAATGACAAAGCCTTTAACTCTCTGCCATATCCTGATTACAAATAGAATTGGTCTACAAAATTTCATTTTTAACAATATTCAAATGTACCATTGTAGCTACTTCTTAATGGAGAAATAGCTTCTTTCATGAGCAACTTGGGTCATGCAAATGAACACTGAATAGTTCTGATGCCAAATGGAGCAAGGAAAATAAGTGTTCTATGTGTCTCAGGATGAAAGGTCTTTTTAGGAGAGCATCACAATATTTGTGGATAACACTGGAGCACTTGAGGCAAAGGAAATTAAGTCTAGCCAAAGTCTTCTATCAAATAGTTGCACCCTTATACACTTTCAGCCTTTTCAAGGAATGGGCTGATATAGTATAATGGGTAAGAAATTAGACAATGTTGTGTGGTTTTGTATAGCTGAACACTTGCTTTTGATCATGAATATAATCAACCTGATATCAGGGCATGAAAGTAGTGTATTGGGGGACCCTAGATAATAATTGCTTTGTTATTCATAAAGCTTGGCAAGAATGATATGCATTTCTGGAGCATCTGTTAGATGTTGTCATATAATTATCTTCAAATTCTGTTTGTGGAGGGGCCCAAATCCTTTCTTTCCCTTTATACACTTACCTGTGAAACTTGAGGCTCAAAGACTGTGTATATGCACTCCAACTATAGCTCTGTAGCCATGCAGTGTGGGTTTCTGGAGGCACAACTATTGGAAAACAAGACTTACTGTTTTGGCAGGAAATCTTTTTTTAATTATATAAATATGCCCTGATTCTGTAAGTTTGACTGAGTTTTGCTGTGTCCACACTTGGTCTCTCTTTCAACCTGATTCTGAAATTCTTTGGATCTTACATAATATATCAGAAGAATGTGGTTGATCTGGAAGTACCTAAAGATTGCTAATCACTAAAATAGTGATAAAATGATGACTCTAAGGCTACATCTACATTGCACACCACTGGCAGAGGTGCATAGGGTATGATAGCTACATGTTCAGCCCAAGGAGGTAAGGGAAAGAACTGCTGCTGAAAGGGTTCCTGAAGGAAGTAGCTGGGGAAGCTGCCAGAGGAGCTGCTTTGAGCCTAGAAGTACAGGCCCCAAGAAGGAGAGTTATGCAACCTCCTGAACCTGGGGACAGAGATTGTTGGCCAGAGAAACTTTATTTGGAGCCTCTATTCAAGAGACTTTATTTGGACTTAATAAAGTAGAGCCCCAGCAGGGGAATTTCATCTTAAATGTTTGAATGGTGTGGAGTTATCATGGGGCAATGAGAGAAGGGTAAACTAACACAGAGTGTTGCAGATTCCCTCTTGACCGACAGGCGGTGCTATAGAGCAGGCCAGCCCTTTTTTTACACTGTTGTTAATTCTGGGCTGCATAATAATCATAGATTGCTGTTTTCTAGAGCATGTGTGGATCTGAGAAGGTGACAAACACAAATGTGTATATATAGTTTTACATTATAATTCCTGGTTTTGAATTGTTGTTCACTAGCAACTTTAGGTGGTTTTGACAAATTTGTTTGAATACAGAACCAAAAAAGCGTAGTGGTCATTTAGTCTAGGCTGCAGAACACTCTTAGATTCCTTCTTTAGCATGGGTATGCCTTCAGATGAATGCTTTATGAGCAAATTAGAACTTGAGACTTATTTACATATAGTAAATGAATTTTTTTTATTAAAGACTGAAATCAAGGAACTTCATCTTATTAGACAGAGACAATGTCTATTTACTGATGAAACTTATTACTTTTGTAAAAATGATTTTTTTGTCTTGTTTTTTTTCCTATCACCAAGCTGGGGGTGGTGGTAAAGTATACACTTAAATCTAATCTTCCCTTTTTTAGTGCTCTGTGACATACATATGTTGTAGACTTAGCCCATTGTGCAGCTTGGGAAAGGTAGAAAGGCAACCTTCAACTTTTATTTTAAGAGTTAATTTTCTCTCCTTGAAAAATTTGGGACTGGCCTTACAGGGGTCTATATAAAGCCAGATTTTTGTTCGCACTGCTGATATAGAGTGGCTCTTCTTCCATTGCTCATTGTAATATTGCTAGCTTTACTCCAGGAATCAGTGGAGTTTCCAGTGTGAAGATTGACATGATTTTGTTAAAATCCCAGAGGATGAGTCCCCATTGTTTTACATAATCAGAAACATAATATATCTGTAGAGAACTAATTTAAAAATGTAAATGTTTAATTGACATTTGAGGGTTAATATTTTAGTTTTGCTGCATTCATTCTTAAAAATGTAAGGGAATTAAATATTTGTTTATAATTATTAGAGCCTTTACTTTAATATAGGGCAGTGATGCAGCTTTCCATTCTCAGTCTGAGTAAGTGGCTCTTTAATGTGTCTTCTGCAGCTCTTTGTAGCACATGATATTAAAACACTGTGTGATTTTAATTATTAACCAATCAGGATGATTTTATTATGTTATTAACCAGTGGTAGTTGATAAAATAATACTTGATCAGTCATTTTGCTGTGAGAATTTTTATATGTATAGATACACTAAATATTTCCCTTTATACGGTTTAAATATGAATATATTGTAAATGAAACAATGAATTCACACTACTGTGGCTCTTCTGGGTAATGTTGATCACTAATTTGGCTCCTGAACCCCTGAGGTCTGAGTATCATTGATATCGGCTTTACACTTGTAGTAATGTCATTGTTAAATTTTTAAGCCTTCGAAATGTTCATGTATTCTGAAATCATCTTCCAAGGTTCTAGAGCTAGGTGAATACATCATATACAAAAAATCTTCAAATATTTATTGAAGAATTTTTCTTGGGCCGTGTCTATCCCTTTTGCTTTCCAAGAATGCTTGAGCAAATGAGTTTCTAGAAGAAACACTTGATCAAACATCTAATTTTAAGTAAATATTGCAAAATATTAATGGAAAATAAATTCCAAATTTATAAGTGTATATGCCATTGACTCTGAATTATAAAAGTTATATTAATCTGTTTAGGCCATAAAAACATGCCAGGTGACCTGTTAGAATCTGAATATAAGTGCTTGCAACAAACGTCTCACAAAAGAATTGCAGGCTAAAAATTACTTTCAGAAATTATTCAGCACATTAGGGTGGATTAAAAATTAATTTAAAAAAATCAATTTTTAATTTAAATATATTTTAAAAGTCTATTTAAAGCTAAATTTGAAATTATGACAAGGTATGCTAAGGCCTGAACTTTCTATAATATATTTATCATTTAAATTAAATAAAAATACTAATATTTAAGCAGTACACATTTTCTGCTGAAGTTTTAAGGAAAGTCAAACCCTTGCATTGATGGAAGTCACTGGCTAAGCACGTGGAACCAGAGTTTGTTGAAATGATAAACCAGCGTTTGACAACAATATCCTCGTCTGCAGCTGCAGAGAGTATTTTCTTCATTTCAGTTTATTCAACTAGTTAGTTCAGTGACTAGTTCTTTCAAAGTTGAGAAAATAATTGGGAGTTGAAAAAGCAGAAAAGTTTGTTTTCCAATCTGTGAATAAAAATGAGGTGTGAGAGAATGAGATCTAATAGTTCTAAAGTCTTGAAGGAAATGCTGACGAGAAACAATCCATTAAATTCACTTATAATAAGTAATACTTCCTTTGCTTAATGAATCAGTTTACTTTTTTCATATGTATCCAGTTAAGATATTTTTATTAGTTAAATAAAACTAATTTTAAAATGCTGCTCATGTACATTTTAATTGAATTCCAATTTCAATCCAAATGTAGCTTGACATAAATAACGATTTAAAAGAAAGCTTTCACTATTTTCCAAACAATAAAATATTGAAAAAATTAAGAAGGCAAATTAATGTATTTTAAGCTTTATGATTGAATAAATGTTTATAGGTAGAGTATCAGCAAAATACCAAATTTAATGTAAAGGTTATATTGACTTGTAAATCAACATGTTTTAATGGTTGCCAATTAATGAGAATGAATCTTTCTGTAGAAAAATAACTAAAAAGTAAAAAATGCAAAACAAGATTTAAATCAGGGTTACCTGCTTGCTGGTGTTAGATCATGATTTAACTTGATGATTTAAATCAATCCACCATGCAGAATATAGGTCTGAATAGCAAATAAAAGAAAGCTGCAAAATGTATGTTCAGAAAGGCAAAATTTTCCAGACAAATTATTTGTTCCAAAATATTCACCCAAGCTGCTGTTCTCACTATCCTATGATGCAGAAGAGTTACATAGCCAATTTTAATATTTTACTAACTCAGATAATTGTTAATGTAAAATAAGGCTTGTGCAAAGAATGACTTTTGTGTCACGGTTCATGTTTTCATAGAGCAGAAAGTGTGTTCCTAAATCTAACCGCTCTACTGGCTTCTCTAATATAGCAAACTTTAGTGGGAGTTTTAATCAGGAAATAATTTTGCTATCTAGTTTTCATACATTATAACATTTATTAGTTTTACAATTTGGGGGAGGCTATACAAATGCGCTTAATAGTTTCACAACTATAACTTGAGGGCTGGATTTTTAGTAGGGCGCATGAAATTATGTGCATATGTTTGTGTGTTCTTAATATGCATGCATAAACTTGGAATACATAAACACATAGCCAGTTAGATGCCATGTATAATTAAATATGCACAGAGTACCTGATTTGCGCACACAAATTAAGAAATTGTGTGTGTATTGTGTGCAAATGTATGTACTCAGTGGCATGAGCTTAATTTTGAAAGGTACACTGAGCAAGATTTTAATTCTGCTGTATTTTGGGACAGTCTTAGAGGAGTCAAACCTTCTAGCTTTTAAATCATCAAAATCTGTTAAGGATCTCCTGAGACCATTTAAATTTAAAAACCTAGCATTGCTTATTTATCCTGGACACAGTTTAAAAAAAAAAAAAAAGTAAAGGTCCTGAAATATTGAAGGTTTCAGTTCTCATATAAAGCCCTTTGACATTAAAGAAAAAGGTCAAGTCAATCATTAGTGAAATGAACACTCAGCTTAACCTATTAATAGCATTCTGCTTTTATAACATGCAAAGAAGAAAGACTGGAAAAAATAACAAGGATAATTAGAAGCTAACTGAAAGTAACAAGTAAATTTTGTTCTTCTTTTTCCCTGCCTGTCTTTTCTGTTGGAAAAGAATATTGTAGCTGGGACTGGTAATAGTGCCTATTATTGAGATTACCTGACATTTCCCATTATAAGGTCCTGTTTTCAGCTGTATATAGTTAAGGCTATGATTTAATCACTGGTATTTTTAGTAGAAGTCATGGACAGGTCATGAGCAAGAAACAAAAAATCATGGCCCGTGACCTGTCTATGACTTCTACCATAAATACTCCTGATTGAATCTGGGGGGCGGGGGAGGGAAGCCCACGGCACCAGCTGCAGTTCCCAGTAGGGGCGCTTGTGAGAGGTAGGTGCCATGCCGTTACACTGTCTAAGTAAACATCTGGCCAAATTAGATGCCTTTGAGAAATAACAGGTTGCACATGCTCAGCAGAGACTTCGTAGATTTTTGCAGCTAAATTCCCAGAAAATTTCATCCACACTGAGCATGCTGCAGCAGGATTTCTCTGCAAGTGCAGCCCTGTACTGCTGTGAGCCATGCTCTGTTTGGGCATCTGAACTGAGAGCAGAGAGACTCTTATCGTCTTCCCTCTCAAACCACCCCACCCACCCACCTGTTGCTGGGCTCAGCAATGGTGCAGGAGGCAGCTGCCTGATTTGAATGCACAGAGGGCAAGAGATCGGCAAGTGAGGGAAATAGATTGGGAAAAGATGCAAGGGTGGGGGGGACTGGGACTGGAGGTTGATGAGGGAAGAGAGGGAAATTGGAACTTTGAGGAGAGACTGAAATTGGCTGCACATGGAGTCAGTAGATGGAAGCCAGGGAGCGACTGACTGGATGTGAAGCCAGGGTGGGGGAGAGACCAAGCCTGAGAACCAGTGGGGTGGTCTGAAGGAGGTAAGGAGAGAAAGATAAGATGAGGAGTTAAGGTATGGGAGAAGAGCTGGAACAGGCTGGGCAAAGAGACTTTGCAGGAGTGGATAATGACACTGCATAAGTTCATAGGTGAGGGAACTAGGGGTGTGGAGAGTGCTGCAGCATCCCCAGTTTTTGTGCGGGGTCCCGCCTTCTATGCCACGCCCAGAGTCCCGGCGTTCTGCTCCTGGCCCTGCACCTGGGGTCCTGGCTGCAGGACCTGTGCCTGGGGCTTTGTTCCTGCCCCACACACAGGGTCCCAGCTGCCGTTGGACCCGCACCCAGGAGCCCAGCTCCTGGCTGCCGCTGGCCCTGCACCCAGTGCTCTCTTCATGGCCCCCGCACCTGGAATCTGCACATGGAGTCCTGGCTGCCGTCGGCCCTGCACCAGGGGTTTTGCTCTGGCCCTGCATACAGGGTACCAACCTTGGCCCCTTATCCCTGCCCGCATCTTCCCCTGCCCCCTCCAGCCATGGCCCTGCTTCTGGCCCCAGCCCTGGGGGATGGGGGGAGCACGGACAGGAGAAAGGGGGGGTGAGGTAAAAAGTTTGAGGTGGGGACCACTGGCTTTCAGCACCCCCACTGTAAAAAATGTTCCAATGCCACTGCACAAGTATTCTGGGGAGAGAGATTGGGCAGGAAGCCAGTAGGAAACAGGCAGAGTGCATCAAGAGGTGGGCAACTGAATGCCAGGAATAGGCAGAGAGAGAAATTGTATTAGGAGCCAGGAGGGGGAACTGGAAATGTCTAGGCATTGATACTGCTGGGAGAAGGGGTAGACTGAGATTGGGATAGGGAGTTCAGATGTGAGAATAGGAGTTGCTGGGCAAGGAGACTGTTATCCCATTTTACAAATGTGAAGTGAGACACAGAGATTAAGGTCAGAAGTAACCACTAATTTTGGGTCCCCAATTTGAAACAGCAAGCACCTTCAACTTTATATAGTGCTGTATATGGTCACAGCACTATTGTGCTCATCAGTTTTGCAAATGGTACCCCAGTGCTTCAAATTGGACATGCAGAAAACAAGGAACACAGTTTACATTAATTGCCTTGCCTCATATAGTAACTCTTTGGCAGAAACAGGGTTAAATACAATTCTCTAGACAGAGCAGCCTTAGTCTGCCTTAACCATGAGACCAATCCTCTGCCTCATTCACTACACACCTTCCAATTTGTGCAACAAATGAAGCAAGAGTCCTACAGAAGTAGTCTCCGTTACACAATCCTGATTCATCCCCAGATCAGGTCCATTCTGGACACTGGATGACTCCAATGTCCTATGAAAAAGTTAGTATGTGGTCATATAATTAAAGACTCTATCATAATGCATTTGTCTCCTGGGGCTGAATTAAGGTTGCACAAACAACCTTAATTTTGGCATTTCTGAACTTTTGAGTGTTAGACTTTGAAATCTTATTTAATAATGTTTTTAACATAGTACTGTGAATGCAATTCTAAAATAAGTATAATCAACAGGAATTTTGATCATAGTTGACATTTTAGCCCCGCTGTACCTGTTAGCTCTAAAACATTGTCAAGTCATTGATACCCGCATCCATTTTGTCTGATCACAGGCTTCAGCCCTCATCAGTTTTTTTCCTATAGACACATTTTTGTAAAACTACAACATTGTCCTTCAAATATCCTAAAACTATCCTGTGCAAAGATGTCTACAAAACATTTGACAATAGGTAGGCAATTATTGTACTGAGCCTACTGGTTATTACGTTAATCATCATAGCTTCACAGTGACATTATCTTTCTCCCCTTCCCCTCTCCACTTCACTATATTTGTTTTTTATCCACCTATTGTGTCTCATCAGACATTAAGGTTGGAAGTTCTTTGGGGCAGGGACTGTCTTTATTACTTGTGTGTCAAGTGCGAACCGTAGTGGGCCGCAGATCCCAGATACAAGTGTTGATATACTTCCACAACATAAATAATAAATGATTAAATAGCCTATTGAAACCAAGAAATTAACCTACTTATATATCTGTGTGCAGGTAATGTCTAAATTAAATTAATCAAATTTGCATGTTTACAAGCCATGCAGAAAGACCTCTGCAAAACGCATGTATACATCATTCAGAAGAAAACACATAATGCTCATTCTAAAACGCATCTAATCAGTCCAAAACCTAATTTCAAAATCTATTTCAGGCTATGAAATTTCACTTTTTTGCCATTTATAAGAGTTTTGAGAATTGAAAGGCAAATAGTGTTCTAAACTAAGACATATGCTGCAGATACAATGGAAGGAAGACATGAATGTACCCATTTAAGAGAAAAGTTCTCTATGCAGATAAAAGGTTGCTATTTGAGGAATTGCAGAGGGAAGCTGGAAAAGGATTTACTTCCTCCCTGCAGAGCACTTGATTACTGACCATGACAAATCCTGCTGCCTTTTACAGGTAGTGGGAATTGTCCAACTGGAAGCACCCTTCCAAGTGTCAGTGTGCATTGACTGAAAGTGACATTGGATCTTTCATTAATATGTTGTAAGTGAGACAGTTGAAAGGAGTAATAAGATCTGATGGGAAGTATGTGGGATTCTGAACAATCTTTAGTTGTGTTAAACTTTGCATAATTCTAACATTCCAGCAGATGAACATAGGTTAATTTCTACTATATGTGTAGTAAATTCAAAAGCTTGTGCATGCATTGAATTATATGCATGTACATGAAAATTGAAATTTCCAGTAATGTTACATTTGTTACTCTTAACTTGCTACAAGTATACTAGTAACATGTTCCCCTCTTGCTGTACTATAGATTGTATGTGATCAAAATTATGAACCCTTTCTGTCTTCATTTTCAGGGCAGTTAACTATCCAGTCACTTACGTGTGGCTAACAACTAATTATTTGGGATTTATTCCTTTAGTGTAGGAGTTTCACACTTACAATCAGAAGCAGATCTAATTTTTTGCTTATTATTAAGCATTATTTGCTTAATGACACATCAGTAAATGTGAACCAGACTGAGAATGTGTGCGCCAATAAACAAAAATCAAATTTAGGTACTCACTTTTAATGAAGAAATGTATTAAATTATTTCCATATGACCCAAAAGTTTGAACTTTTGGTGATTTTAATTTACCTCTAATTATGGACCCTACACAACACTCAAACAAACAATTGAAAAGAGCACCACAAGTACACAATTTAACAGAAACTCTGCCCAGGTCACTCTTTGAGAAACCCTCAGAACCATTACCAGAGAAATATGTATTTAATTTTTAAGATTTCTGCCGCCATGAAGTCAACACCCACAAACATGACTACAGAGCTGTGTTCTAGAATCTGTTTCAATTTCAAACAATACAAAACAACCTTTCTACCTCTTATCACTGGGGCAAAACCTCCTATATGTGAACTGAATATAAATCATTGCAATACTGTCTTCCTCCACCTTCAGTTGGGCAGCTTGAAATGATATTTTGGAGAAGTATGAACTATTCCCTTTATCTCATTGAGAGTGTTAACTCTGAAGCTTAATTGTCATATTTAAATGTCAACCTTTAACTCTTTCATGGCTGATCATTTTAGCAGACACTTCTAGCTACAATATGCCTAGCCACTATTTGAGGGAGTGGGAGCTATTCTGGAAGAGGGTAGTTGGTCGTATCTGTGAATTGATTGCTGCTGCTAAAGATTGGTTGATTTTTAAATGAAGCTGCCACAAGAGTACAACAGAAACAAGACATCTTGCCAGGGAATTTAGGTCCAGCTTGACACAGAAGGTTTGTCTATACTACTCTACAATGTGGACTATGGGGGTGTGAATTTTAGAGTACATCAGTGTTGCACTCTTAACTGCCCTGTGTGGATGCTTCTGGTTCCAACTAAAAGGTACCAAGTTCATGTTAACATAGTCCTCATGAACTAGGTAATTTTTAGCTGGTGCTAGCAGTGTCCACACAGAGCAGTTAGAGCACAACACTTTGATGTGCTCTACAGTTCACACCCACATAGTCTGCCCTGCAGCTCAGAGTAGGCATACCCAGAGTATTAGGGGCCTTGACCATATTATAGGTTTTAAGTGGTAGCTTGCAAAGTAGTTTTAACATCTTGAAAGCCAACAAATTCAAATATCTTTTAATGCTATTTATTGAAGTTTTATTCAGTTGAATATTGTGCTTTAATACAACATTAATGTAAACCAGGCAGTTACTGTACTCCGGTGTTTTAATTTACTTAAGTAATTGATTAGTGAAAATTGTAGTGATCTTTGTGCAACTTGTATCTATTAACTTGAAACTAATATTAAAATGCTTACCCATTTTTAAGATTAAATTTAAGTGACTAGTTTATAAAAATTCCTGTGCTGCTTCATACAAGATTATGGTTGTTAACTTCAGTGTTCTGGCAGAACTCGTAGGCTACATTTAGACTTTAGACAAGATTTTTGGAAATTCTCACACCATTGTTACCAGTGTTGAGAGAGAAAATACTGGCAGCTAGCCTATTGGCTGGTTGCCAGTATTTTCACCACTGTGTCATCTAACCCTACTTAAATTGAAAAACTGGGCCTTCTTTTTGTTGAAGTGAGGATGCTGAGTAAAAACACTCAAGACCATATTTTTCTGTTGGCAGAGACTACCACAATCTTATTCTGTAAAAATGTGTTGATTGGTTTGTTTAAAATGCCAGTGTTCAATCCTATACTTTTCAATACTTGTTAACTTTTTGTTCACCTTTCATTCCCAACCTTTTGAATTTAATTTAATTTTTTCCATAAGTTTTGTGGCTTTATATTGATTGCTGCTTGTTAAACCAATAATATAAAAGTAAAACATAGGCTTCACCATTTACCATCTCCTTTACATGTGTTTGAGTGGTAAGCCTCCTTTTCAGAGTGTAATACTTTCCTTAATTCCAGCCATTAGATTAGGATGTGAAAAACATATATTACAGCAAATCTGCTTGCATCTGGCTTGAGATTTTTTTCAGAGTATCAAGGATTTCATTTCTATGTAGTGTCATTTCTATGTAGTGTTGAATGTCATTTCTGTACAATTCAGATAGTTAATATACATGAGCTTTCATTTGTTGATTCTCCAATCTGAGACTATAAATATCCCCACCATGTCAACTGCCATCAAATCCATCAGCATTTGAATAGAGTGTCTTAACCAGTGCCAAATACTTAATTTTCTGTGCTTTTCAGACTAAAAGACACACATTCAAATGCTAGTGTTTTAGAAAAACTGCCAAACTAAGATACAGTGAAGCACCCTTAAAAACGTCAGCTGATAGTGAATTAGTATTTTAGATTTGTAGTCTGCTAGGTATTTCAGAATAGGTGTGAAGTTTAGTTGACTCTGCAAATAATGAGGCAAAATTGTCAATTTTAAACATGACCTCTACAGTTTAAATCTAGGGATGCATGTACAAGTCGGAATAACATATACTAATAACAGTAGCTCTTCAAAATTCAAAAACCCAAATGTTAGCTGTTCATTCTGATGTTTGTCCACTCCTCTTTCCCTCCAGAAGGCATCATCAGCAGTATTTGAGAACTTAATGGTGCCCGAAAATTTTATTAAATCATATGTCTTAGGCTTCCCCTTCAGTCATAAGTTTCTGTACCTAAAGAAGAACCAGAAGCATGCAAGATTTCAGTGCAATAATGAGTGTCCTGGAGGGAGAGAACCTGCTGACCCTGCTACTACTTTTAAGGGCATGTCTACATGTACAGCTGCTGCAGCGCATTTGGTGAAGACACTCTATGCCTACAGAAAAGAGCTCTCCTACCAGCATAATAAAACTACCCCTATAAGCATCAGAAGCTGTCCCACTGATATAGCGCTGTCCACACTGGCACCTATATACGTGTAACTTACGTTGCTTGGGGGGTGGTTTATTCAAATATCTGAGCGACATGAATTCTGCCGACCTAAACTCTGGTGTAGTCATAGCCTTAAAATACAGCGGTCAGAGAGAGAGAGGAAATGGATGAAAGTTGTGTATCCAGTTGGGATTGTTGATGCTGTACTGAATGCAAAGCCAGTTCAGGTCACATTTGGAGCATCCTCACTAGAGATGACCATTTGAACTGATGGCATAGTTTTGCTTAGCAGGCTCTTTTTGTTTGATCTAAAAACAAAGAAACAGCTGCAACTCTGAGCACATAAAAATTGCTTTATCTAAATTAGCATTCGAAGTGATCATCTTCCGTTGAATTCTCATGTTTCAGACAATGAAATTTCATTATTGGGGTTGGCACAGACAGTGTAAGAGAGATTAATTCCTTTTCACTGCCATAGTTCCTTTTCACTTGCTTTAGACCTTCAGGTTGTGTTTTAGTTCTTTGAGAGTGCACAAAGTGATCAGCAGAATTGCAAACCATAGAGTCGTGAAACACTGGTCTGTGGACTTAATCCAACTCATTTGATGCATTTGTGTGGGGCCCATGTGGTAAATTTGGGATCTTAAGAAAAATTGTAGCCTTCATGTTTGCAGAGAGGACCTTCCACAAGTAAACTGTGTGTAAACCAATGCCATGTTTGCATACAGCCTAAAACAGTGATTCAGGTGTGAAATTCTTGGTCTTGGATCTGGTGAGAAAACTTTGCTTTGAATTTCACATAGTTTAAGTTAGGAACCAGTTGCATTTTATCTTTATTTTTCTTGTAACCATTTCTAACTTTTATGCGTCACTTCTTGTACTCACTAAAAAAATCTCTTTGTGGTTAATAAATTTGTTGTATTATTTTATCTAATCCAGTATGTTTAAATTGAAGTGTTGGGGAAACTCTGTTTGGGGCAAAAAGATGTACTCATATTATTTCTATTGATGAAATGGGGGGCTTTATTTAAACTTGTACTCTCTCGGAGAGGGGTGGCCAGTAAAGGACATACGTTTCTGGGGGAAAACCTAAAACTGGGAGAGAGTTGGGCTCACGCTGCAGTGTAATGAAGGATGGTAGGAGCCAAGGTGTGGCTGGTAGCAGCACAGAGAGAGACATAGCTGGGAGTGACTTGCATGCTGTACCCTGTTTTTGAGCAGTCCAGACTGGAGGCTACAGCAGCAAGCCATTTTAAAGAGCACCCTAGATTAGAGGGTGGGGTGACCGAGCTACCCATTAGTCTGGATTGTACCCTGGCATGTCACACTATTTCATTGCTCATTTTATCAGTAAAAGGGCTTGAGTGGGAAACTGAAAGTTACTAAATGCAGGGAAATGCAAAGATAATGAAGAAGTCTCAAAGACCAGGAAGAAGGAGAAAATAGGGAAAGGAGGGTGTGGAAGAAAAGATAGAAGTAATGCTGGCCCAAAGGGCAAGGATATTTTTTTTGCTGAGTGATACTGAATTGATTGGTAAGGTGCTGAATAAATCAAAATGATTTAGGTACTACACAGGTCATATGCTACTCATGATCTCTGCAAACCATATAGGCATGCATGACTTGCATTTGTAATTTAGGCTGTCACCTTTGAAAATTTTGCCCAAAGTTTTTTTTGAATCTTCCGAAATGGAAGACCAGCCTTCCTAGTATACTGCAGTAGCTGAAAAAATATTTTATAATGTACTCACCTCCACACTTTCATTTAACATAGTAAACAATTCAGACATTTTAAATTATCTTTGCATTAGCTTTTTGTAGTTTGTCTCAAATTTAATCCCCAGATTTATTTCTCCCACACACCAGATAGCTGAAATGTGTATTTTGTTTTTATTATTAAGCTAAGTGACATCCCAGCCATTGTATTTTCTTTCTCGTTTTTTCAGTAGTTAATTCATTTTAGAGCAATTTTTTATTCTGGTCCTATCATCATGAATTTTATGAGAGATTCTTTTTTATTTTGCCACCTAGTGTTACAGTAGTTCCCAGTAGCAGTAATATACATCTCTGTTCCCATTATGAAATTATATTTTGAGTAGTGTATAACATGACTAATTTAATCTGCATCAGGATGAAACTTTTTTTAAGTCTTTATTGATTTTATATTAGAAAAAACTACTTCACCACATATTTCCACTCACTACAAGCATTTAGAAAATATTAAGGTACAAGACATGCACTCTAAATTACAAATATTAGAGAAAATAATACAAACTACCATAGGAGTAAACTAATGTTCAAACCCAATCTAATACAAAATAATCTTAAAAACAAGGATGAGCCATGTGTGATGTTAGTTGGTGCATGTATTGTGAAACTCATACCAGTAGTGAGACAAGCTATAGTATTATATAGCAATTCTCAAGGAAGACCGAAAGGATTGATCCCATACTAAAATAGGCAGGCCTTCCATTAACTTCATTGGATGAGAGACTCTGCAGGATGAAAGGAGTCATGCCTAAAATATTGATTTAATTGGTTTAATGTATTTTCTAATGTAGAGGGGAAAAATAACTTGGTATTTGGTGCAACTCCAAAACAAAAAGTTATTTTTAACAAAAGAGAATTACATTCAGTTAGTCCTTTAAGTATTGTTTAATGGCTAGGGCTTTTAACTTTCTAATAGTAGATAATATGCCTACACTTCCTTCGCAGGTTTTACTGGCAGACTTGCATCATACATATTAAGGTATAGCTTTAATCCTGTAAACTTCATTTCACCAAGACTACTATAGGCAAGAGTCATCCCTTTTTTGGTGGATTACATTATAAAACATTTTCTTATTCCAGCAATCTGAAGGCAAAGCTTTAGCCAGGAAGATTGATTAAATTTTAAATAATGGTATTTATGTGAAAAGGAGGGCTTACAGGTATTGACAGGGACCAAAATTAATGGCAAGCAGATGCATGAGGAAACTTGCTTCACTGTTTTGTCCATATATCTCATTACTGGCATTTTGCCTTTCCAGACTTTATCCTCACCTGATCAAAGACCATTAGTCATTCCAAATTGCGTGTTGCGCTTGTAATAAGGTTAGGATGAGGCCTCCAAAATCATTCTTTTGCTTATGACCTTAACTAGAGTTTAATCCATATTTCCAGAAGTAAAATCTAATGTATTGATGCACCCTGCCACTATAGGTGCTTGGAACTAGGTGTACAGTAGCACCAGGAGCTAGCTTTTTTGCCACCCTAGTCGGCGGAAGGTCCCACCCCCGAAATGCCGATGACGACCGGGGCGGCCGAAGATCCGGCCGCCGCGGTCGCCACCCCCCAAATGTTAGCACCCTAGACGACTGCCTAGGTCACTTGCGCCGGCCCTGAGTAGCACCCCCTGCTTTGAAGTGCTTTCCATCATTTATAGGGTTTGCAGTTTGGTTCAAAGGCTCTCCGCACCCCCACTATACAAATTGTTCCAGCATCCCTGCCTGCCACCCATCTTTGTTTGGTTTCTCTTGGGTTAACGGCATGAAAATATAGAAATGGCGGGGGGGGGAGAGTGTTTTTGTTGATTTTGTTCAAAAAATTATTTCCTAATAGGATGATTTGATCTGTGTGGTGGGTAGTCCAATGTTTAACCCCCATTCATGGGAGTTAATAAAGAATAGACTATATTATGGACTGTCTTTTAAAATAGCTGTCATCAGGATTGCAATTGGTATTAATTCATAACTTGAAAATATGTCCTATTTGTGAACTCATAACTGCATATAGTGGAATGGTTTGTTTGAGAAAAAGGACTGTTATTAAAAAATGACATACACAGATATTTATTCAAAAAGCTTCAAAGAGAAGAGATTAAATTAGCTATTTACAGTATACATTAATTCTTAGTAGCATTAATTTAATTTCTTGGAATTTTGGTAAACACACTCCATCCATATTAACTTAGTCTACTTTAGGGAAAAAGAGAAACTATTTGGCTTATGCCTCTGTATTGTATCATATTCTCATATTAGAGGGGGGGAAATCCCAATAAATTAATCATGAGATTACCAAAGGCATCTGATTTTGATTTGTGCTGAAAAATGCAAAACTATTTCATTACCTATGTAAAAGAGCTCTATAATTATGTTAAAATTTTGTCAGTCTGTTACGATAAAAACAAACCTTGGACCAAGAACTTCCAGAACTAAGAACTTTGTAACAGATTCAGAATAATTCACTATGCGTAGCCTTTGAATCTGTTTTTTCTACACTAAAAACACAATAGTGTTTTGTAAATAGATTGACACAATCACCTGACCCATTTACAACAAAATGAAAGTTCAGTCTCTAACAGTCCGTAAACCATGTGAGTGCATTGGCAGACATCCCATTTTGTCTAAGTAGGGCATAGTTCATGGGAAAACAGGCACATGCAATGCATCACCAGCAGTAATGGAATAATGTTGTCAAAGATGCCCTGCTGCACTGAGAGCTGGTGGGAAGGAGGACTGGTTAATCAGTTACACTTAAGAGGTCTTGTATGCACTATACAAAAGTGTACCAAACAGGTTATGTGAACACTGATCTAGTGCCAGTGTGACTGGAGGCCAGCTATGGTCACTCAGAGTGAACTGCAAAGAATGGGGCAGCCAAACCCCAAAAAGCTGGCAGATATTCCAATACTTAGATTTACCAAGCCAGCATAAAACAACTTCATTACTTTATTGGTTACTGAGAAGTCCAAACAACACAGTTCCCTTAAGGTGATCCAGCCTCAGGCCTCCATCCAGGTACCCATGTCAAATATGATGAAAATTTCTGTCAATCTTGTTTCATCATATAAAAGAAAAAGTTCTACCAATCCTAAAGGATTAGACACATTACCTCCCACATTATTGAATATTTCAGCTCTTACCCAAATACACGCCACAGCCAATTCTTATTAACTAAACTAAAATCTACTAAAAAACAAGAGAGAGAATATGGTTAAAAAATCAATATACATACAGACATGAGTTCAATCCATTGAGGTTCAGCTTCATAGCAGAGATGGTGAGTTTTGTAGTTGCAAAGAGTTCCTTTAGAATTCAGTTCATAGGTCATAATCCAGTGTCCAAATGTCATATTCAGGGCGTACCAGCATAACTGGGACCTCAGTCTTGCAACTCAAACTTCCCCTGATGAAGCCTAAGCAGATCTGAGATGACAGAATCAGGACCCAAGGGACTTTTTTTTTTTTCTTTTTAATACTGTGTACTAGTATCCACTTGACCACACAGTCCTGGTTAAACAATAGGCTTTTGATGTAACCTTTTGCTTTCTAAACACCACCAATAATTAATTACACAAATTAACATAGGGCAATTTATCCATTAGGCAATCTTTTACAAACTTCAAAGAGACATATAGACAATGACATGATTTTACCCAAGATTCATCCAAATGTTAATATTCCCTTTTGATCTGTGAATCAGTAGTTATAGTGACAGACAGGAACTGTCTGTTTATGCATCCGAAGAAGTGGGCTGTAGTCCACGAAAGCTTATGCTCTAATAAATTTGTTAGTCTCTAAGGTGCCACAAGTACTCCTGTTCTTCTTTTTGCGGATACAGACTAACACGGCTGCTACTCTGAAACCTGTCTGTTTATGGGTAGCATCTAAGATACACACAATTAGTATTACTTCTAACAATACAGGTTTGCATTTCAAAGTTCTAGCCTATTTAGCATGAATGGCTCTAATTATCATTCGCATACCTTTCTAATGTGACTTTAAAGATGGGCTTTGGGTCATTCAGTCTGCACCTGTTTAACCCTTTCTAGCCATGTGTCACAGCCAGCCAAGGTCTCTGCTAAGGAAGAAACTCTGTTAGCTGCCATTGTTACTCACCAGGTATTCTACATGTGGTATGGAGAGAGACAGAATGTTTAGAGCCAACCATAACAATTACTGTTTGCAAATGTGCTTAAACATTGTAGTGTGGAGAAGATATCGGTGTTTGGAACGTTAAAATTGCTCTTACTTTTGAGAATCCCTAAGCCTTTCATTGACTTTTCAGTGGGAGTTAGATTGGGCCCCATATGCATGGCCCTACCAAATTCGCAGTCCATTTTGGTCAATTTAATGGTCACAGATTTTTAAAAATTGTAAATTTCATTATTTCAGACCTTATATCTGAAATTTCACGGTGTTGTAATTGTAGGGGTCCTGACCCAGAAAAGAATTGTGGAGGGATTGCAATGTTATTGTAGGGGGATTGCAATACAGCTATCCTTAACTTCTGCGCTGTTGCTGGAGGCAACGCTGCTGCCAGCAGAGCTGGGCAGCCAGAGAGCAGCGGCTGCTGAGCCCAGCCCAACCCCCCCCACCCACCCACCCACCCACCCTCTTTTGGGTTAGGACCTCCAGTTTGTGAAATGCTGGTCTCTCCTGTGAAATCTGTATAGTGTAGGGTGAAAGCACACAAATGACCAGATTTTATGAGGCAAGACCAGATTTCATGGCCCGTGACTCATTTTTCATGGCCATGAATTTCATGGCCCTACCCATATGCAATACAACTGCCAGGTACAGCAGAAGTGAAGAAAAAATGTCTTTTTTTTTTTTAACCTAATCACTGGATTATTCCCATGGCTATACTAAGTGATTATCCTTGCTTTTGTGGCTAGGTTCTTAATATTTTAATATATTTATCAAACCATGTTCAGTGACTACATATAAATCCATGATTTTCCACAGACAAAAAGTTAAACGTTGCCAAGTTGAAATTCTGTTTTCTAAGCTACAATAAGTAAATTTAAAAAAAGACAAAAAAAAGTCCTTGTGACATATCACAGTCCTGATTATTTCAATTTAAAATGCATACGGATTAATACAGCTTTAAAATTCAAATAAAGCAAATTATCATTTTAAGGCCTTCCATTTATATACACTGAGTAAAATTGTCATTATGGTATCATTATACTAACATAATAAATGAAGCTACTAGAATGGCTTAGGAGCTAGACTGCATCTTAGTTTAACTGGGATGTTTAATTAGATTGTCATCTTTGCTGGTATTTTTAAATAAATATTTTTAAAGCTCTAATTGTAAGAACCATTGATTATTAAAAGTTAACCATAGACTATCTTTTTGTGAGTCACATTTTCAGAAGGTCATCAATTCATAAGTCTTAAATGCTTGATAGACATTTTTAAGGGTCTAGAAAGATAGAGTAAAATATTGTAGCTTTCAGGGTTTTTTTTTAAAAAGGGATTATTTAATAGAAAAGGACACTTATCGTTAATGTGGCTTTTAAATTTTCATATAACACATTCCATCTGTTTCTTCAGGATGATATCAGGGAAAGGCGTTAATTTAACAGTAACACTTTGAGGGTTCTTACTATTTACAAAGAAACAACTCTATTCTACCCTGAATAGTGACAACACTTGAGCACAGTCATGGAGCTCCTTTTACATAAGTAGTGAAATAGTTTTGCCATTTTAAATTTAAAATAGTAAATGGAAGAAGGAAAAAATAACAAAATGGGCCATCAGATTGCTGAAAGGTGATTGTGTTTAAAAAGGTTGTTGTCATTCTTTCCAAATTTCTTTCCCCACTTCCCTTCCCTCCTCCCGTTTTTCCTTCTCTGGAAATCTTCCCAAAATACCTCCAATCAAAAGTATAGATTCTTCTGTAAGCAGTAATTTTCTGATGAAAATTTTTTTTGACTAATCACTGGAGAACTAAATTTGATGCCAGAGAAGTTAGAAAAACATTATGTTTAGCAAATGATAAAAGGTTCTGTGTGATGTTTTCTTCAGTTTGGAGACTTATTTAGCTCTCTTCCCTAACTAGTCTCTTGTAATAGCTAGCTCTCTTTAACTGGTATGCATCCGAAGAAGTGGGCTGTAGTCCACGAAAGCTTATGCTCTAATAAATTTGTTAGTCTCTAAGGTGCCACAAGTACTCCTGTTCTCTTTAACTCGTCACTTGTACACATGTGGTTTTCTAGCACTTCTATGTGTACATATTCTTTTTTATTTTTTGTTTTTGTTTAGGTATGTGTATACATGCACAGGCATTAGTATACCAAAAGTATGTATTTTCACACTGTTGTACTTGTACAAGTAGAGGCCCAGGGCTGAAAACAGGCTCTTTTTTTTTTTTTTTTTTTTTTTACATTGTTTTGATCCATTTATTTATGCATTCGAAAACCACTGGACTTCTAAATAAACTAATTTACATATATTATATGTAGGATTAAAAGTACATATATAATCAAATATTAAATCTTGTAATTCTATTATGTTTGTCTTTTCAGATCTGTTTCTTACTACATTAGCAAGTTCCCAAAAAATTCAGTTTGAAACATGGGTAAATAAGGTAAGGAATAAAATACAGCAAACATCTTATGCTAAAACGTATAGCTTTAAGAAATATAAAACAAAGAAGTCACCTGATACTGCTTTCAAGAATAAACAGAGCTGACATTAAGAGATCGTAGCTGCACTGTTGCATTCAAACTGCTGAATATCCCTGGAGGAGATGATTCACTCAGCATCCGTTCCTCTGCAAGATTTTAGCATGACTGCCAATTAAACCAATCTGTCTGCCCTAATGCACATGTTAACAGGGCTCCTGTGGTGGTGTCAGCTGTTGTAAGAGGTTACTGTCATTTAATTTGTCAGCATGATGGTTTATGAAGAAAAAGATTTTCAAAGGAGTAATTTTTCCTTGTTGCCTCCAGTCTTGGATATTATTAGTTTGATTTAAATGTGGCTAAAAAGATTTCAGGGCAGGAATAAAAGACTTTTGTGAGTGAGATGACACACTTTTTTCCCTATAGAACGTGTCTCTAATTATAGATAGGAAACTCCCAAGTAGATATCACAGCACAACTCTGAGTATTGTGAAAAAAGGAAAAACAAACAAAAGGCATTAATCTTTTTCAGCAGGAAGTACATTTTTTGATTATCTGCTTTCAAGATGTTTCTAGATTATTAAAAGCCATGATTCAATCCAAATTGGCTTGTAACAATTAATAAAAAGCCATTAGGTAGTATGAGATAAAAATGAAAGGTTTGAATAGGCAGTCTGTAAGTAAAATATAATTGGATAATGTCATTACCATTGCTTTGTGCACAAAATGGCATGGAGATCTTGTGGAAATGCTACTCAGTTCAGGCATTTTGCTGGGCCTGGAGGGAGTGGAACATGGAGAAAAAATCAATTGGGAATCAATCTGGTAAAGATAGACACTTCTAGAATGATGTGACAACATCTAAACATAGAAATAATGGGGTGTAAGGTTTTTGGGTGGGGACAGCAGGGTTAAGGAGATGATGCTGCTGTAGTACAGCTTTAAGGCATGGAGGTGTCTTAAGTTGTTTTGGTAGCTTTACATTTTATTCATTCATGTTTAATAAAATAGCTGCAATACAGTGCCCTCCAGCCATGACTCAGGCTCTGACCCTACTACCAAGACTTGGAATAGTGCCTCTTATGCCAGGAAGGTCCCTTGTACAGATTACTCTCAGGGGGCTGTTTCTAGCTCCTTTACTCTGCCAGAACATCATTAAAGGGTATTAGTATAGATGAGAATCTAGATTGAGGATTATTATTGAGTTAAGACTAAAATCTTATCTTCCCATACAGCAACATGTGCTGCAGCCATGCTACCAAATCAAGCAGAGGTCACCTTTTATAGTTTATATTGTAAATTAAGGCTGTAATAGAACCTGAGTAAGAAATCTATAAAATCTTAAGTACAATATATATTACATTGAACTTTCTTACAACGCCTTTTTTATAGATGCCTTGCTTAACATGTGCATTAGTGTGGGCGGGGAGATTAATTCACTATCACTTAAATTTATTGTGTAGTAAATTTTTAACACAGCTTTGCATCAAAATTATGAGAATAAAGACATGCACCTTTCTCATCTAACCATAATTACCTTTACTTTATGTTGAAGAATGGTAAAATGGAGAGACTTGCAATGGTCAATCAAGACTGTATATTTAACATTACTTAATAGTACTTACAATTAGTTTTTCCTAAAATACCAATAATATAAAGAACAATATGTGCCCCTTTAAGTCTTTAATGAAATGTATAAAACTATGGTTTTATACACTTCAAGTATATTTGAATGCAGCTTTTGGTATAGAATGCATGTATTCTGTGTACACTGTTTGCTGATCAGTGAACCTCCTCATCTGTAGAAAAGATACAGGTGACACATGAAAGGGCACATGGGATCACATGCCCCCTCAGATTTATGCATTCCATTTAGCAACAGCTTTGAGAGGTTTTTAAATTGTGGGGCCACCCTCTTAGGGGAATATGGACGAACAGTTGGAGGTGGGAGTAGTGATACCAGGTGACTCAGGGCAGCCCAGCGGGTCTTGGGAAGGAAACACCACCTCCACTGCCGACTCACTTCAGCAGGCCACTCAGCCTGTCTGGGTCCGCCATTACAGGATTTTTCCTCGCGTACCCCCTGACAAGAGCTTGCATGCCCCCAGGGGTACGCATACCCCAGTTTGAAAACCACTGTGATAAAGTATTGATGCCAGAACTATATCCGGGATATTGTTTCCCACCACCACTGCAAATTCCTATCACTACAGTATTAAGAAAATGTCCTGAAATTCAACACAGTTACTGTGACATTTTGGAGAACACCCAGACTAGTAAAGAGTTCTGTTACTACCTGCCCTATAACTTCAAGGTCCTTGGTGCTGTGCAGCTGAGATTCAAATCCCTGACACAGCCTAGTTACTGTTTGCAAGGTGACACCAACAACCCTTCCAGTCCCGAGTCTCCCCAAATCAGTCTTCCTGAGTTCTCAAGCTATTCCTCTCTGGTGCGGCACCCCCCAAAAGGTGTGAAACCAGTCCCCCTGTTATCAGTTTGCTTTGGCACACACACTCCACACAGTTGACACATCAGACCTGCTTGGGATAAAAACAAACAAAAAGTTCAATAGAAAAGCCACAGATTTAAAGGTGAAAGTGTAAAGGAAAGTAAACATATGCAGGTTACACAGAATATAAGCATAGACCCAACTTCAGGTTTTACACTTCCATAGTAGATAAAATCCCTTTTCTAATACAAGTTACCTGTTTCCTTGAATAGTTTCTTGGCATTCCTTCCTTGCTATAGTGGGGATCCTGCATTCATGGACAGCTTCCCGCCTAGAGGCTGTCCCTCCCTTAGTGGATAACAAACCTCACTCCCAAGCCTGTTTTTAAAAGGCTCTTTCCTTTGGTTTTCTTTTGGAAAAACAAATGTCAGCTATAGAAATCTGGCAGACAAGAATAAAAGAATTAAGAAAAATACAATGATTAACTGCATGTATTAAATTAGCTGAACTATTTCAGGAAAGATGGATGAAGTGCAATTAATTAAGGCCTTGTCTACACTGCCACTTTACAGCGCTGAAACTTTCTTACTCAGCGGTGTGAAAAAACACATTAGAATTAGAGTAATCCAGAAACATAAATTTTTACTGTTTCAGGAACTAAGTATTTTCTTCCTTTTAATCTGAAATACATTTCTGTCTCTGTCATCAAGGAATCAAAGGTGACATAAGAATTCAGTGTTTGGAAGGCCTTATTTTATGTTCTTAGTGCAAATGGCTGCAGTCTAACTAGCACATAAATAAAAACCACATGCAGCATTTATAGGGGACTCAAATGTAAAATCTAAATTTACTCAAGTCAGTTAAGAAGAACAATTTGGATACTGGATCCTTCAGAGACTGTAAAATGTAATAAATGTTTCTGAATAAAGATAACAATTATTTAGAATTGAAACTTTCTCTGAAACAAAGTATATTCTTTTGATCTACCATAAAATGCTTTAGAGGTATTGGTCTCTATCTTTCTTTTCTGGTCACTTGACATAGGGCCTAGTCCTCGTTACTGCAATGAGGTAACTAGCATCTGTAAGGATTACAAAGTCAGCTCTGTTGTCAGATAATTCTACTGGAGCTGTTCATGGATAACAATATGATCTTAACAGTTCTGGGGAAATCACTCTGTTTTTGCATCCATATTGATTAATTTGTCCTCTGAGCCACAGATTATACTCCAAGAAAAAAATTAGCTATAATCAAATGTCAAGGGAAAACTATCCCAAAGAAACCTCATCTAGGGAGCTAAGTCTATAAATCTAAATAGCGTATGAGTTAGAAAAATATGGACAATCTTCAAAATACAAATAATCTGAAAAGTAACAGTTTTAATCCCTCCTGTAAAACTAGTTCTATGGATATACCTTTCAAACAGATAACCTGTTATTAAAAGGGAGATCAGTCAGATAAATTGTGTGAGTGTAATAAAGATCAACCTAAAATAGTAAGTGGTAGGACTTTTTATATGCTTCTTAAAATACCATAAAAATATTTTAAATCTCACAGAAGTCCACATACCATCAGTGAGTCAGCTTGTGTGTAGGGAGTGGGTCCAGGAGGTACCAAGGACCTGACATCAGCTCCAGGGGAAAGAGGGGAAGTGTGTTCTTGGGTGACAACAGTAGATTTGAGGGGCTGATTGAACGAGGTTGGAGGGAGAAAGAAGAAGAGGACAAAAACTTTGGAGTATGTCTTAAGATAGCTCTCCAGCAGATGTTTGGATGAAGTACTTGAATCACAGGAGATGCATGTACATTACCATATTGATTTGATTGGGTGAAGAACCAATGTCAGCCACTGCAATGGAGGGGTACACTAGCGAAGAAAATGTATGATAGTGGCTAGTACTTATACCACTATAGTGTTGTTTTCCATATGAATTCATAAGATGCATCTATTTACATATTCTGAGGTCTCATTTCAGTTTTGTTAGTTTCCATCATAAATTTATATAAATATTTTTAGAGTTTACAATTTGACATAAATTAGTTCTGCACTGAAACTGCATATATAGCACCAGGGCTGGCGCTACCATTTTTGCCGCCCCAAGCAAAAAGAAAAAAAAAAAGCCACTCGGAGTGCCTCCCGAACTGCCGAAGCAAAAAACAAAACAAAAGCCGCCCGGACTGTGCCCAAGAATGGACGGGATGCTGCCCCTTAGCATGTGCCGCCCCAGGCACGTGCTTCCTCCGCTGGTGCCTGGAGCCGGCCCTGTGTAGCACTGAGTGCCGTTGATTGAGAGCACATAAATGTTCTGATCTGATCATCTAATTAGATGTAACAGGTGCTTTTGTTGTTATATAATGCTGAAGGAATTGTAACATGAGTGTAATGTATAAAGTGTAGGTTAAGCATGAAACACTCCCTGGAGTTTTTTAGTAGTAACCTTTTTTTTTATTTATTAATAGAACAAAAATACACAGGAGGATAAAACACAAAGCGGTCCAAATAAGTGATGGTCAAATTTGAACATAAATTACAACTGAGAAAACTCTGAATCAATAGGGGGAACTCTTAATTTTATTATTCCTAAATTTCCAAAATATATATTTCAGATTTGATGAAATGTTAAATATTTCATGATGTTTGCAGTTGTTTTCTGAGATGTCACACCTGTTGCATTTTGACTCCAGATATTAATTAATATATTGCATTTTACATGTTTCAAGTACTCAAGTGAGCATAACTCCCAGTAAAGTAATTGGAGCACTGGGCCTCAGATCTTTTTTTATTTAATTAAAAATGTACCATTTTTTTGTTCAACAGCTGGGGCCTGACCCTGCACTATACCTAGTGTCCTCCGCTCCTGTTATTTCAGCGGGACTGGAAAGAGGCTCTGCACTTTGCAGGATCAGGTTTTAATTCATAATATGGTGTTGAAACAAGCCCTGCTCAGCACTAGTATAATCAGAATAATCTGGAAGGTAATTTCTATATTAGAGTAATTTAATAAATTGCAAGTCTTACTTCATTACATTGTTTTAAATAGTTAGACACCTTTATCGTATGATTATGCCAATGAAGTAACTAAATCTTTTCCTACAAACAGATCCCAATGTGCATGCTCCTACTCATTCATGGAGTCTTGTTGACTTCTGTGAGATTCCGTGCAGGACTAAGGGTCTGCACATCAGATTAGTTTGGCAGCTCAGGCTCCAGTATTCCAAACAGTGCAAGTTTTCCCAGTTAAAAGACAGTTTTTCACCTATTAATCCTTTTTTTAAAAGCTATTTTTAGTCTTTAGTTTACACTTCAAATTTTCATTGGTTTGTTTACAGTTCATTAGTGTAATTTTGTATGGTGTATGTTTATTGTATTTGATAGGATGGGAATTTCTCCAAAGCCACAGACATAAAGCAAAAACCTGAAGACACGATGGTTGTTGGACAATCAGTGTTTGCCGATTTTGGTGAGATTCCTCTTTTTTTTTTTTTTTTTTCCCTACCCCTTAAGCTATCTGACACTTGCATATTTATTTTTATTATTAATTAGTTATATTTTTCTAGATTTTTTTGTAATCATGTTAAGCTTTTGCCCAACAGATTGCAATAGTTCCTTTGCAGGCATCATAGTCATGTAAATACATACTACATCCGTGGTTCCCAAATTTTAATAACCTGCGACCCCTTTCACTAAAATGTCATCAGTTTTTTAATCAGTGATTCAGGTAATGCACATATTAAATAGGATAAACACACAAGTTATTCTCTGGAACTAGATGATTTCTTTAGATAGTGCTTTGTCCCACAGCAGTAACTAGCAGTTTTATGGGCCTGATTCTGCAAACGCTACTGCACATTAGTGGATCTACTTGTGATAGTTAGTTTTACCCTCATTAATGAGTATTCGCAGGATTGAGCCCTTATTTAGATGTTGTGATATGGTTGCTCTGATGTGTGGTACAGCAATTTTTGCCTTAAATATAGTGATGCTCTTGAGGGAGTAAGAAGGGAGCCAATATTAGAGGCAGAAGATTCCTCTTGCTTTATGCTGATACTTAAAAAATCCTCAAGATTTTTAGCACAATTTAGCTTGACCTTTAAAGATCACCTCTCCTGGGTGACTGAATTTTGCTGGTCTGTGGTATGGCTGCTGAATACAGGATTCATGTATAGTATAACAGAGTAAAGTATAAGTTCAATGATATTTAGAGGTTATGCTAAGAAATTTTATTTAATGTATTGTGCAAAAGTCATTAAAAATTTAAGTTTTAATTAAAATTTAGGCCATCTACAAACATTTGCATATTGTGTGCAGTTTGAAAGAAAGAAGAGAACCTCAAAATATTCCGAAATGCTTTTTATCCATGCTTTTACGGTTTTGTATTGCCCTGATGTACATGGCTGTTAATCATTCCAAAAAGCAGATGGTTTTGATTGATGCCCTGAATATTAATAGGCACAAAGTATATGTCAGCTTTCTTTTGAAAGATGTAAATCCTAAGGAGCAATCTGCAATAGGATTTCTCCTTACCATGTGTTGTAGCAAACAGAAGTGACCTAATATGGCCAAAGGATGCATCATAATTTTAGAAACTTTGTTGTATTTGATAGACATTAAATTAACTTAGATCCCAGGATATCTGGGATCTTGAACATTCTTAAATTATTCTGATTTTGTGAGCATATTTTGTAGGAAATATAATAAATATGTTTATCTAACATGTTGAGTGAAGAATTAAAATTTAGATGTTAGATATTAAACCACAGTGTAAATGCAGAATTTGGTTCTAATTACTATCAAAAAGCTTTGTAGATTTTCATATTCCCTTTGTTGTAGAGACCAACTGAAAAGTTACTTTTCACATACTGTAGTCCCAGAGAAGGCTCAGGGATAGTTTCAGCTTCTGATAATTTGAACATGATTATGAAACAACATAACATATTATATTGTTTTAGGCTCTTTAAATATAGGTAGGTTGAGAGGACAGGAAAAGTGAGAAGTTTCTTGCTTGGTTTTGTAAAAGAAATAAATAGTTTAAATCCTTTTTCATTTGAGAGAGACAGCTAAAGGTTTCTTGGACATTTTTTTCTCTGAAAAGATTATACCAGTAAAGTTGCAATGTACAGAGTCTAAAAGCAAACTGACTTTCAGAAGTGTGTGTTCTGTTGTTCTTCTTCTGGAAATTAAAACAGAACTCTTAAAAGCATAATTCTTTTTTCTTCTCTTTAATCTTTCTGTGGCTAATCTAAATCAATATTTTAGTAAATTAAAAGTTGAGTAGATAAAATGTCTGAAAGATAACAAAGAAAAACATGACCAGAAGGATTTAATTTACAACAGTCCTTAATAATATGACTTTAACCACTGGCGAGACATTCCAGATATGTGAAAACTGAGCATCTCAAACTGTTGATTCAAAGAGACAGTGGTATTGCTATATGGTATTTAATCAAATACAGAAGTATGGCATTAAATAAACATTGCTTGTAGATGAACTAACCAAAGTCAGGAAATATAAAAGCTAAGGTGAACAGAAAACTGTTTAATACAAAATAGTAGTTGATCAGGATATGCATGTGAATGAGACACAAACTCGGGATGGATATTAAAGCAGAGGCCACAATTTATTAATTAATTTTAATTGGAATAACAATGGGAGTGAGTGCAGCCTCCTTGTCTCCCCTCCCATCAATACCAGACACCTTAACGGAGTCCAGCATGGGATTAAATGGCCTTATTCCATATAACCAATAAATCAGGGTTGACATCCTTCAACCTAACTCACTGGACTCAGACCACCTCTGAATTCTCTTGTCCCACAATGGGGAATGAGGGTACATCAATCTGCAAAGACTTAAGGTCCACCCTTCTCCTTACAAGCTGTTAGGAACACCAGCCATATCCTATGTCTTCATTCATGTTTACCCCAGGAGTTGGCCCTTTCAGACGTCTATCCACATTGGACGCTGGCTGCAAGCTGAGATGAATTAAGACATTCCCATTTTAATTTCCAACATTACATTTCTATTCCTTAAATCTAAACCTGGGCTACTAGGGTTGCAGAGAAAGCTCTCCTCCCTCCCCTGAAATGCATTCTAAGGCAGGAAGAGAAGTGCAGTGAGGGAAAGGCTGCAATGTGATTGAATATACACGCTCCCCACCATACCCCCATCAGGGCCGCAAGTGTGGACAATTCTCCTACTGATCAGGTCAAACTTCCTCACTCCCCCACTGAGATGGTGGGCAGAGGGGCATTGTTCCCCCTCCATATGTTGGGAATTTTCTTTGCACTTTACATTGCTAGAACTCATATATTCTCCAAAAAGCTGCATATACTGTATGCACAGAGCTTTCTGAACTCATATCTTTGCCAACTGGAAACAAAATTTTCATTTTTTTAAAAGTATGTATTAACCTGTAAGTTTAAGGTCTCTCAGTCAGTTAGTGATTTTAGACCTTTAAACACTTTTTTTCTAAAATTTGTTTAGAAAAGCACTTAAGGCTAAAACTCCAACCTTAACCTTTATCTTTGTGCAAGAGACTTCCATATTCTAGCAAACTTTACACTGGCAATACCTTGGCACAGTCATTGAACGGAAGGCTATAACTATAAACTTAATTCTAAACTTCCCATTTTCTTGTTGTTTTTGTTTGGGATTAAGTGCTTTTTTTTTTTTTTTTTGTCTAACATTTATTTTTGTGTCCATTTGGCTAAAACTATGTACAAAAATTTAAATAGAATAGGAAGCTGAAAAAGTTCAAGTCTGGTGTAACAAGTAAATAATTGTGAAATACATTCACCTGATTAAATGTAACAGAGTTTTGGGGGAATTAATATCTATAGTGCAAGTACAAATTTAGATACTTTAATATTATACATGTATCTTATCAGTTTTATCTGCAGTAGGGAGACTTATTGAAGCTGTGTAGTAAAAATCCTTATTAGAAATAGTTATTGTACATACACAGTAGCTCTCTTTCAAAGTAAAATATTCTAAGTTTTCAGTTTTGTTTCTGCTTAGAATCTCGTGTTGCTTAATTGAAGGAATTCTTCAGATATTCATGTTCAAGACTGTCTTAAATCTCTAAGCAATTTGTTCAATGTGGATGGGATAAAGTTGCAAATAAAACCAAAATGGTGGTTTTGGGTGTTTGTTTGTTTTTTTTAAAGGAGTGAAGGTTGAGTTAAATTTCTAAAACATATGCAAGTTCTGTGCAACTATGGAAAAAGTAGAGCTTTAGCCTAGAGTACATTTTTTTTTTTTTTATAAACAACTAACATATGTAAAAAAGATGAAGGGTATGTGTTTACACATCAGGAAGAGGTCACACCATTGTGTTCTGGAGTGTACTGTTGTTTCACTTATTTAATATAGGGTTGAAATTTGGGAAGTGTTCCCTGGTGCACACTATCATTTGAATCCCTTAGAAGTACAGTGGAGTAGTATATGCTGTCCAAATCAAAACTGTGCACTAACAGACAGTCCTTTCTGCTGTCTTAATCATCAAATAGCAAAGATGGCAACTTGTTACCACTAACATTTATAATTTGTTTTGCTGAAATGGAAATCAGTAACGTGGATTACTTGATTTCAGGGTACAATACTATCTGTAAAACAGAATAAAGCTACACCTACCAGATTTGTGAAATACACTAGTTAGTGTGATGGTACAGTTCACAAGAAAAAAGAAAATATATAATCAGGTTTTATCCCAATAGTAAATTAAGACTAATTTAATCTTCAGTATAAAAATGGGGGTGGGGGGAAAATGACTTTCTGCATCCAAAGCTCAATTGTGTTTTTAAAGAAACAAAAAATAATGGGCATTCAAAAAAGAAAGCATAGAGCTTTTCTGCAGTCCAGAGTCAAACAAGGAAGGTAAAGCTCTTGACCTCCCTTCCTGCTTCTTTTAAATACCCCACTATTTGTGGAATTAGGCATTATTGCTAACTAGACTTGTTAACTTTCCTTCATGGTGCTCCTGCTGATTTACAACCCTTTTTAATGGATTGCGGGATTTTATGGCTCTTGAACATGGGATTTAACTATCACTGCCATATACTAAGTTGGATCCACCCATACAAGTTTTCCTCAAATCAGACATTAACAACTTAAGAATCATTGCTACACCTGAATGCATAGAATCTGGAGCATTGTTACTGTTCATGGCAAATGACATTCTTATATTCCCCAAGTGAACCTGTATATTTATTTAGCAAGGTGACCACTTGCTAGAATGATTAACTCCCTAGATCTGTACTTGTGATATGATGGAACTTGAGAATAAGTTATGGAATGTTGATTTCTGAGATTTAGAATTGAATAGCTATCTTACTGGAATTTTGCTGGTTGTCGTATGTATTTATTAATAACTAACTTTTGTGTACATTAATTCCAATTTTAATTTTTCTTGAGATCATAGTGCTGGGACTACACATAAGAACATAGATCATTAGGGTGCAGTCTTGAAATATTAAATAGGGAGTTGGTGGCTTATCAAGGGTCGTAAATATCTTGGGCTTTTATTGTCCTCTTGTCTGATCCAGTAAAGTGGTTTACCTTGATGATATCTGCATTTTAACAAAAACACATTTCTTTTCAAAAAGTAGTTTTAATTAATGTTGCTCTTCTAGTGATTGCATTCTACTCTAGGTGTGTGTTACTCAGGGAATTCTGAGTATCAGTGGACGCGCAGAATTCCTCTGTCACGCAGAATTTTGTATTTTCCCAGCATAAAATACATTTTGCCCAAACGTTCTGGTGCCACAGCAGCCTCTTGTGGGCAAAAGATGGAACCGCAGCACATCTGGGGCAGGATGTATTTTCTATGGGGAAAGAAAATTCTATGCCCAGTGCTGCAGAATTCCACCAGGAGTAGAAGTTCATCACAGCCTGCCTGCGGAGCCAGATTAGGACAGAGTGGGGCACACAGGGCTGCTAGGGGGTCACAGACTGGGGCTCAGGAGCTACTGGGGGGGACAGCGTTGAGCCTTGGGACAGAGGAGGGGAGCTGCAGAGACCCATGGGGATGGGGGGACAGGGGCAGATGTGCCTGACTGAATGGGAGAGGCTTGGGGTCAGCCAAGGACTGCATGGGGGAGGGTTCCCAACTCCCTAACAATCCCTTCCCCCCCCAAACCCTCCTCCCACCCTCCAGGTTCACTCCTAGGCTCCTTTCCTCTCCCTCAGCTCCTCTATTACTCCTGACTCCCCCAAGCCTTTGCACTGCTTCTGACAGGTGCAGGAAATACAGTTCTATATTGTAATTTAAATGAATTACTCAAAGTTCTGTATTAATATGCCTATAGTAAGGAATCTATTTGTCAAAAGAAAAATTACCAGAATCTTTTTTTTTTTTTGGGGGGGGGGGGGGGGTCTGTATTGTTACAGACATACTTGCTGATAGAGGAAGAAAAACAGGGTTTAGGTGTAGATCAACCCCCTCTTCTACGTCAATGTCAATGCATGCCCCTCCCAGACATCCAGGTAGTTCTAGGCAGATGTTTTGATGGGACACTCAAGGATGCCATACCAGTTTCTGTGATTCCTGTTTATCCTTGATTTGCAAACTGTATGTCCTACTTCCTCAGTGCTTGGTCACATATGACCACAGCCCGTTGGGTGTTGAGCATGGTGGAAGTGGGATACCCAGACCTCCAGCTTATTTCTACCCCTCCTTCCCACTTGCCCTCCCCATCCCTTCTCAGGGACCCCACTCATGAAGAACTTCTGGTCTAGGAGGTTCATTCTCTTCTTCAAGTGGTAGCCGTGGAAGAGGTTCCACAGAATTTAAGAGGGAAGGGGTTCTACTCCCATTATTGACTAATCTCAAAAGCCAAGGGAGGTCTCAAACTGATTTTAGACCTGCCTCAGGTCAACAACTATCTCAAGAAAATAAAGTTCTGCGTGGTCATTATCCCATTGCTGGATCCCGGAGATTGGTACACAGCCCTCAATTTGAGACATGCCTATTTTTCATGTATTGACATATCAAGAACACAGAAGGTGTCTCAGATTATTAGTGAATCACTCACGTTACCAATTCACGGTCCTCCCATTTGGCCTCTCTGCAGCAAAGTGGGTGTTCACAAAATGTGTGGTGGCTTTCCTCAGGAGGTTAGAGGTGCCGGTCTATCTTTATCTAGAGGACTGGTTAGTCAAGGGCCAGTCCAGGCTCATATAGTGTCCAATGTTTGACTCATCCAGTCACCATTCAAGGCCCAAGGCTTTCTGATAAATGCAGAAAAGTCTACCCTTTCTCTGATGCAAAGGATAGAGTTCATTGGGGTCAGGGCCTACCTCCAAGAGGTACAATTCCAATCAATCAGTTCCCTGATAACACATCTCAAAGGTCATCCACTTGCAACAGCCTGAAATTGTATGTGGCTCTTAGATCATGTGGCTTAGTGCACATATGTGGTACAGTACACAAGGATGCATCTCAGCCCTCTTCAGATGTGGCTGGCCACATTGTACTCCCAAATTGCCACCATCTGGACATGGGTTCTTGTATCTCTAAATTGGTTGTTGGATCCACTCATGCGGGCTTTCCCTTTATGCACCCTCAACCGTCAATGACCCTGGTCTCAGATGTGCCAGTGCTATGGTGGGGAGCTGAACTGGGACCCCTCAGAACTCAAGGCCTTTGGTCTCTGGTGGAATTTTCACTCCTCATCAACATCAGAGAACTAAGAGTGGTTTGCCTTTCCTGTTGAGCCTTTCTGCTCCACGTTATGGGCAGAAGCTTGTTTTTTCTCACGGACAACACTGCAGCCATGTTTTATCTCAATGGGCAAGGATGAGCTCACTCTTCCCTCCTTTTCAAAGAGCAGTGCAGCTATGGGAGTTTTGCATAGCCCACTCAATCAACCTTGAGGTCTCTTACTTTCTGGGAGTGCAAAATGAACTGGCCGATCACCTCAGCGGGTCTTTCTCCAGTCACCGTGAGTGGTCCTTTTGCCTGGATATAGCGAAAGACATTTTCCAGCAGTGGGGGACTCCCTGTATAGACCTATTTGCAAACTGGTACAACCGAAAGTGTCACCAGTTCTGCTCCCTACAATGCCGCATTCTGGGTTCTATTATGGATGCCTTTCTACTACCTTGGATGGGACATCTTTGCTATTCTTATCCTGCTTATACACAGAGTGCTGCTAAATATCAAGCGGGACCACGCCTGGGTTATTCTGATAGCACCAGCATGACTCTGTCAACACTGGTTCTTCACTCTGCTAGACCTCTCAGTGGCTACTCCAATCCCACTCCTGTTGCATCCAGACCCAATATCCCAGGACCACGTTCGGCTGCTCCAACTGAACGTCAGCTCCCTTCATCTAATGGCCTGGAAGCTCCATGGCAAAATCTCAGAGAGCAGACTTGCCCAGAACAAGTTTGTCAGATCCTGTTAGTAGAAAGCACTCCACCAGGACTACCCACCTCTTGAAGTGGAAGTGGTTCTGTGTTTGGGAATCCCAGTGTGGAGTCTCACCCATGCTTGAATATTTATTGCACCTGAAACAGCAAGGCTTGTCAATCTCCTCTATCAAGGTTCACCTTGCAACAATATCAGCTTTCCACCCTCATGTGGATAGCCAGTCCGTTTTTTCAAATAACTTGTCTGTCTGATTCCTCAAAGGCCTAGAAAGGTTATACCCTCGAGTATGGGTTTGCCTACATTACCCGAAGGATCAACGGGTAGTGATCGATCCAGTGGGGGTAGATTTATTGCGTATAGTCTAGAGGCAATAAATCGACCGCCGAGCACTCTCCTGTTGACTCCAGTACTCCATTGGAGGCAAAGTCGACGGGGGAGCGTCAGCCGTCGACTCACTGCAGTAAAGACACTGCGGTGAGTAGATTTAAGTATGTCGTATTCACGTAGCTGAAGTTGCGTAACTTAGATCGATTTCTCCCCCCCACCCCCTAGCGTAGACCAGGCCTAAGAGATCTCATTCCTACATGGGACCTGAACTTAGAATCATAGAACTGGAAGGGACCTCGACAGGTCATCTAGTTCAGTCCCCTGCACTCAAGGCAGGACTAAGTATTATCTAGACCATCCCTGACAAGGGTTTGTCCAACTGCTCTCAAAAATCCCCAATGATGGAGATTCTACAATCTTCCTAGGCAATTTATTCCAGTGCTTAATCACTCTGACAATTAGGAAGTTTTTCCTAATGTGCAATCTAAACCGCCCTTGCTGTAATTTAAGCCCATTGCTTCTTGTCCTATCCTCCAGAGGTTAAGAACAACAATTTTTCTCCCTCCTCCTTGCAACAACCTTTTATGTACTTGAAAATTGTTATTGTGTCCCCTCTCAGTCTTCTCTTCTCCAGACTAAACAAACCCAATTTTTTCTATCTTCCTTCCTAGGTCATGTTTTCTAGACCTTTAATCATTTTTGTGGCTCTTCTCTGGACTTTCCTCCAATTTGCCACGTCTTTCCTGAAATGTGGCGCCCACAACTGGACAAAATACTCCAGTTGAAGCCTAATCAGCGCGGAGTAGAGCAGAAGAATTACTTTTTGTGTCTTGCTTACAACACTCCTGCTAATACATCCCAGTCTTTTCACAGACAATTTTGTCCTGGACTATTTCATGTATTTGCACTTGTTATGATCAGGGAAGTGTTTTGCCACCAGCTAACCTGATTGCTCATTCCACAAGATCTCATTCATCCTCAGCAGCATTCTTAGCACAGATCCCTATTCAGGACATTTGTAAACAGCAATTTTTACATTGCTGCACATGTTTTCCTCCCACTACGCCATTACTCAGCATTCCAAAGATGATACAAAATTTGGTCGAGCTGTTCTGCAGTCCGTGTGTCCATGAACTCCAATTCCTTCACTTATTCTACTGCTTGGGAGTCACCTAGAGTGTAATGCCCATGTGCAATCACTTAGAGAAGAAAAAACTAACTAACCTTCTGTAACTGTTGTTTTTTGAGATGTTACACATGTCCTTTCCATGACCCACACTCCTGCCCCTCACAGCAGAGTTTTCCAGAAAGAAGGAACTGAAGGAGCCTGGGGTTGGCTGGGCGCTTTATACAGATGTTATAGGCATGGGCTGGCAGAGAGCACTTGATCTGCCACGACAGGTACCATGGAAGGAAAAATTTCAGGCAACTGTGCTCTCGGCATGCACATACAGGAATGAACATGTGCAACACATCTCAAAGAACAGCAGAAGGTTAGTAACCATTTTTTATTTCCTGTCTCCAAATATGTATGGACATTCGGCATAATTTCTTTAAATGACCCCTTTCCATCACATAGATGTCCTTAACTATTGAAAAATAAGAAAAATCTTTAAAGGGGCTTTTATTGGGTTATTACACAGGCAGTTTGTCTTGGATAAGTTCCCCATGCTTAAACTGAGCTATTGGGACAAAGGGTGCTAAATAGAAATTATTTTGATATAAGTGGGTATTGAGAACAGAGACACTCCTGTGTTTAATAAAAAACTTTGTACCATGCATCCATAATACAGTCATCTGTCACAGATATTAACATCTAACCTTAATAACAGTGTCCCTAGACTGTTCTAGCAGTATTTCTGAGGTAAAATTCCTAAAATCTCAATCAGATAATAAATATTGATATTCATGCAAAACAGATATGCAAATACATGCTCATAAATGCACTAGACCTTGGGGCTTCAGCTTGATGAAAACCAGACTCTCTAAAATAAATTGCTCTTTGGTCTGGTACATGATGGTGATGGTTTATACATTAACTTGACCAAAAGGACAGAAAAACAATTGACAAAATTGTATTGCCCTTCTAAAAAAAAAAATAAAAATCAGAAAAAGCTTTGAGACATAAATTTACTATAAATGGCATCTGAAGTGATTAAGGTGAGAAGAGCTGTGCACTGGAGAATTCTGCTCTTCTTTGGAGCACTTTGTCAGCCAAATAAGTAAGAGCTCTTCATTATTATTTTTTCTATTCTCCCCATGTCACTAAGGTAATTGCAATGCAGTGGTTGCTATAGCAAAAATGATTAATTCTTCACTTGTTGCTGTCTTTTATGTTAGCAGAGGCTTTCATGAGATACCCATATTCTCTTTAGTATGAATCATGGATGTCAGATATGATTCTTTTATAATTTGTTGTTAAAAAGTGATTTTGGGATTTCACATTTTGGGAGCATCTCTGGAAAAATCAAGCAATTTCTATTTAAATGCCTCAGTGTGGGTTTTGGAGCCCAACTTTAGGCAACCAGGTTTGGCAACCTTTGGCTCTTTTGTTTAATAGGACATATTTTTCTCCTCTCTTTACAGTATACAAATGTAGCAAAATTATGAGAAATTTACACAATTCACCAGAGTACAAAAGATTGAAGTTATTAGGTGATTGGTACTTGTTGTTCAAGGATAAATTCAATTAAGTTGCAATAAATGAGTATAAAGGGGATTCCTAAATAAAGGTGATTGACTGTTTGAAATGACCTCTGTGGGTTTGATGATCTTGACAATTTACCATTAGGTTTTCTAGTTTGTATCGGGTCTGTGCTCTTCATAGATGTAAACAAGGCAATTACATGCTTATATAATTTAAATTTATAAGTTAGTTACTTTTATTTAATCTGAAACAAATTCACTAGGGAGTAGTTAGTTGAATGGATAGGGCACAGAACTGGGAGTTAAGGCATTCTCTTCCCAGCTCTGCTATGGACTTACTGTATGTCTTTAGACAAGTCATTTCACATCACTGTGGCTCAGTTTCTGCATCTCTCAAATCAGGACAATGATGCTTACCTTGCTTTTGTAAAGTGCTTTACAGTTCTTCGGATAAAAAGCATTATGTAATTGCTTGGTGGTATTAGGATAGAAAGCTGGCTTTGGCTCCATTGTGGAAAAGTTTATGAAAATAATGGTCATGTAGACTCTGTATAATTGGGCTTTGTTAATGGTCAGTGAGTTTAGATTAATCAAGGGTGTCTCTTAAATGAAGTGACTAAAAACTGATTTGCATGGATTAATGAGAATCTTACTATTCATTTAGTAGTCTATTCGCTTCTGTAGAGATTTAAAATTTTGTTTCATCATGGACATTTGATTAATGAATTTAAATGTTTGAGCTCACATAAATCAGTAATTCTGCGTTGTTTAGGCTGTGAGAGCTACTGTTTGTATGGCTGACTCAGTGTTAAGTAGTTCCCCAAATGACAGTAGCTCACGCTGTGTTGTCACAGTCTGTGCTGTAGACAAACATGACAAGATTCTGATTATTTTCTGAGAGCAGCATATACCAACCTCCTCCTTGGTTCTTTCCATTTCTCCTTCATCATTATTCTCATTTGTTGTTTTCTTTGCTTCTGCCAGGACTGCTTGATCTGTGTAGTCTCCTACTAACTGGTATAGGCTCATGTTCATGATAACTCTGAAACGTTTTCCTCATTGACAAAGCCTAGGCTGGGGACATTGTTGTATTTAAGTTGCTTAGCTGTACTTTTCAAGAAAATTGAAAATGGTTAGGTTCCTCTGATGCTAAAACCAGTTTTCCAACAGCAATATTATGATTCTCAGGCAATCCCCCCCCCTTCCTGCCCCCACAATAATTAACGTGAAATGAAGGTTATAAAAATATAAGTTACTTAAAGAATAAAACACCTAAGAGAATGTTTTTGGAGAAATGATAAAAACAAGAAACACTAGTGTGGCTATTCAAAGATAATTATACTTAAATGTAAACAAAGTATGGAAATTCACATTTTAGATTACCCAAATAACCTTAACTCTGCCCTTAACCCAACATACCTGTTGCACCTTGCATGAAAGGTGAATGTAATTTGATGAAGGATTTTTAATTAAGATGTGTTCTGATACCCCTATAACTGAAAATCTGAAATCCGCTATAGTTGTTGAATCTGCCTAAGGCGGTGGTCCCCAAACTTTTTACTTCGCGCCCCCCCTCTATCCCCCCCAGAGCTGGGGGTGGGGCTGCAGCTCCAGGAGGTGGGGGGCACAGACAAAGGGCTGGGGCTACAGCTGGGGGTGGGGACTGGGGCCAGGAGCAGAGCTGGGTGGCACTTCTTCCCCACCCCCTTTGGAGGGCTGGTCCAGGCTACAGCCACTTCCTCCCTCCCAAACATTATTCTGTGCCCTCCTAGGGGGGTGTTCTCCATAGATTGATGAAGACCTCTGGCCTAAGGAGTTAGAGTTGTGGCTTTAGTTTTGTATTTACACCTCTATATAATAAGTGTGATTTCTTTTTCATCTTGTGTCCACCTAATTTTTTGGGGGTGGAGGGGGAATTGTCCTGACTGAAAAGATGTAAAAGTCTGTTTTTTTCCAGCAACTCTGTGTGGTCTTAAAGAAGAAAGGAGAAGTAGTTTTAGTGACATGAAGACAGGTGCTCCTCAGTTCCAGTGCTATGGTAGTGTGCAGAGATACTTCAGGCTGATAACTACTCTGGTTGCAGAGTCACTAAAGCAATGTGGAAGTGTGGTTTTGATGATATATTTGTTCTTTGGTTTTTCTGTAGGCAGCAGAAGTGTTAAGGTTGTTAATTTACCTTAACTGTACACTTTCATATTTCTCTGTAACCTTGCCTTTTTGAATTTCTACCATTTTTCTGACAAACATTCTCATGAGGGGTTTTCCCTTAAATCAATTGATATTTACAGTCACAACAATAATTTAACTAGCGGGTGGAGGGGTTTTGCTTTCGGTATTCTAAAACACTTAAGGAAATATTCATTGTGATAGAGTTGAATGACAAACTGCACCTTGAGGGTTCATGCTTTTCCACACACTGTACCGCATCCAGCCTCCCCATATAGCTTTTCCTTTCTCCACCTTCAGGTGGTGAGGGGAATACGAGAGTAGCATGGAGGTGGGGGTAAGAGAATCATAAAGTGGATTGGATGAACTTTGGGGAGAAATGGGCTCTAAATTCCTTCCTGAAATTCCCAATTCATCCCTCATGAGTGTCTCACTTTCCTCCAGAGTGCCCACTTCCCAATCTCATGTTGCTGTTTCTCTTCTGCATGCCTTAAATTCCCTTAAAACTTTCATTCTCTTAAAACCATCCTTCCTCCTTCAAGAGCCACAGAAACCTCTTTCCTTTTGAAATAGCAGCCAGCCCTTTCCAGTCCTAAAGCACCGTCAGGAGATGTATTACTATAGACAAACTCTTCTGCCACTTTCACTAGAAGCCAACACTCCCTCCTAGGGAGCAGCTCAGCACAAGGCAGGAATAACAGCAAAACAATGCTACCTGGATCAGAATTAACTTGTTGGCTAATCTTCTGGAAGGGAAAGATGCCACATAAAGCAGCTTGCTCCTACCCACCTCTCCACATGTCCTTATCCCTGTGGAGGTGCTACTTCGATAGAAAGGGAAGGCAACATCCATGGCAAAAGCTGCAGCCATTTCCCTCCATCCTCGCTTTCACACTTCTCAGCAGGGATCCCTTATGTTTTTGTCCACTCCACCAGCATAGGCAGAGAAGAAAATAGGGGCCCTAATTTGTTTTTCCCCAGACTCATTTGAAAGAGTTTTTTAGTTGCCTACAGAAAGGATATGATTTTTGCCCGTATGTTGAGTTTTGGTTTCAGATCAGTGGCTGTTCCTGGAAAATGTTCTCTGTTTCCCCCCAATTGCCAATTTGGTGTAAGTTGCTGGCACAGTGCAAATATCATCTTAAAAAAACAACAACATTGGTATTATTTTTTCCACAGTGCTAGGTATGTTGGCACAATTGTGAATTATTTTGCTTTCTTGCAAGCAGTAAACTCATGGTGATACAGTGCGTGACCCTGGTCTGTTTTTCCTTGTTAAAAAGTCTGATCTCATCAACTTTGAAAATACCATTGACAATATTACTTGCTTAACAATAACAAAACATCCCTTAACTAAAATTCAGTAGCACAGCAATCAGCATTTGCTTTTCCTCATGTTTTTATTACTAGCAAAGACAATAGTGGTACACTTTGTCACAACAGTCAACTATCTGTAGAACATTGGATGGTTTCATGATATGCAATCAGGACTTATGCCATCTGTTTCAACAGTGGTCAGGTTATCTGTTTCAGCATAAACTTTAGCAGAAATCAGTGTCTGACATCGGACATGCTTCTCTTATTTTTTTAAGTTCCAGTTAATTCTTTATGCATGCTTCTCTTATTTTTTTAAGTTCCAGTTAATTCTCTGTTCCTTCAAAATCTCACCATTTCAGCTATGGCATGACTTTGGATGTTAGGCCCTGTCCTTACTGCCCAGGGAAGTATTGTTTGCAGCTCTCAGTTGAACAATGGTTAAATGCTTTTCTTGTTATCAAGATGCTAGTACAGTTTCCTTGGAAAGGTGTAGTCAGGGACTTTAAAGAAGTAGAATTGATTTGCTTCTAAAAACAAGAAAGCTGTGGAGTTCTGTAATGCCTGGAGATCCTTGACTCAGCCATAAAAGCTCTTTACATCTGCTTGAGATATTGTGATTCACATCTCGTATACTTCTTTAGAAGAAAGATTTAAGATTATCAACAGCCACTTTAAATTAACCTTTATTTTGTCTGAATATAAAACTCAGTACTGTGGGTTGTCTTCCTGACTGCCCATAGGCCAATATTTTTGGTGTTTTGAGCACCGTTGCAAAATGATTTTTATCTCCTTATTTTATTACTGTTCTTAGAATTTTAAAAGGCAGGATCAAGGTGAAGGAGGATGAAACTAGTGTACAAAGTGATAGTGATTAGGAAAAGAAGAATGAACCATAGAGAGTAAAACAAATATGAACTAATATATATATATATATATATATGAAAATGCATTAAAAATAACTTCCGTTAAACAGAAATAATAACTTGTCCATACCTATGACTTTCAGAACCAAATGTCTCTTGCATAGTCTTTCACCCAGGAGAACAACCAGCTTTCTTTTCGGTACTCAGGGGAATTTTTCTTCTCTCACCTCTCTGTAAAGAGCTTAGAGAAGGGTATGTTAGAGTACTTTGTTATTTGTGATATGAGCGAGACAGCACACAACGGAGGCTTTTTTAGCATCTATATCCACAAGGACAAAGAGAACAGAAGATGCTCAGGGCCAGACTATTTTGCAGTATCTAAGATTCCAGCTACAGTTATGTTGCACTCAGATTAGAGCCTAGCTGCTAACACTTCTCTTAGTGTTTTAGCCTACGTTAATTTAGTGCATGGGTGTTTTTTTTAATTTTTCACCATATGCCAAAAACGTTGCCTTCACCTAATGTATTTGGAGTAGGTTGTGAGTAGTAATCACTGTCAGGTATTTCAGAAAGGAGTAAATTGAATTCTGACATCAAGGGAGAAAAAAGTAGGATTGAGGTGTAACTGGTTTGAGTACCCAGTTAAAGTAAAAGTAATATGATCACAACTCCAAAAGTTCCTATGGAAGACCTAACTGTGCTCCTCTTAGCCTCTACTCTGGCCCATTGTGTCTGTGCTTTATGATATAAGCTTCAATTACATGATCATGTACTGATTTCGACAAGTCTCCAGCTTTATTCCGGGTAAAGGTTGGAAAGCATGTAAGATACCTTTACTGAAAAGCAGGGTTTCTGTGGAACCATGCATCATGTTGGACCAAATTCTCTTTTCATTTACCATTGTGTAAATCCATTGAAATCAAAGGACTTACTCTAAATTTACAGTGCAGGATTTGTATCTTCAGTATACAGCTTGGACAATGTGCAGTGAATGATGTGGGAATCAACATCTTGATCAATGAAGATAAAAGTAAATATTACATAAATGTTTGATTCACTGTGAACAGCCACCCTATGCACTGAAATTAGGCAGGATCCTGCAGAAATTCTAGTGACTGTAATTAAGGATAGTATTAAATGCATACACATAATAATTTCAAATCAGAGACATGTTAGAGGTATATCATTTTAACATTAGTTCTTCTACTGTAATCTGTAAAAAAACAGTCGGTGAGTATATTCTTATTTCAAATGCTGACACATGCCAATATTAAGTTTGGAAGCAGTTACAAATAAGACAGTAGATGGCTTTGTAATTTTTTGTTTATTTTACACAGCCTGCTGCACAAATTCCTATCTAGATTAGAAATAATTGTTTACATAAAATTGTATTATAACATGTATATGGTGTAGATCATCATGTTCATGAGGAATGGAAGCTGTTACCAGATGAAGCTGACAGGATTCCATTTTTTTGAGAAAGGGTTTATGTCAATGCTGGATGGTTATCATTTGCTACAGTTTTGAGGGGGAAAGAAATTAACAAATCTGCTGCAGCAATTTCTTTGCTGTTAGAGCTGAAACCACACAGATCCTAGTGTCACCATTATAATTCAGCTGACAGGACTATACCTAGATGAAGATGTGTAATTTACTGAGATGCTAGATGCCAGCAGAGCAGTGAATCTCATAAAGTGACTGGGAGGTCTCTGTAGAAAACCACTTGCTATGTGATTTTGTTTTAGAGTATGATATGTTTAGGCTACAGTAATATTGTGTTTTTTTTATAGTAGATTATAACTTTCCTCTAGTAACTGGAATGTTTATAATCTAACTTCAAACATGATTATTTTCCCCTCAAGTCTAACTTCAGGATAAATTGAAAAGATTTGAGCCATTTAAGTGGCAAGTGTTTATATTTATAATTAATTAGAAAACTTCATCTGCAAGTAATTTTTTTCATAGAACTACTGTCATTAAGTGTTTAAAGCTGTGTTCCCAATGATTATTTTCTAGACAGTGCACACTTTGAATCACAGTGCTTAGAGATCAGATTGATAAGATGATTTAATAAATTTGCCTGCTATTTGCAGAGATGGGCAGGTTATTATAAAGATATCTTTTCATGCATGAAGTTTGTTTTTGGAAATGGGATACATAAAAGCTAGTGATTATTTCTGAATTTTTCTCATATTATTCCTGGGTTTCATAAGGTCTGCCTAATATATTTTTATAAAAGTTGGAATAAGTATGCATTTACAACTCATGTGTTCCCATTCTTTTCTGTAAAACTTGATCTGTATTGATGATTTGAATCTCAACACTAACGGTCAAAATTGTATCATGGGTTGGGCAATGGTATTGTGAAGGTCTAAGACTGGTCTTTCACATGCATATTAAAATGTCAACCATGTTATAAGAGGACATGGGCCAGAGTGTAGTGCATTTCAAATCCCAGAAAATGTTTAGGTTGGGGTTAGGACTCCAAACTGAATGAAGGCTCTAACTCAGATTAATTTGAAGTTTCCTCAGTTTTGGATTGAAATCTCATCGGATGAAATTTTCACCATATCCAAACTGGAACCACTTTCAAATTTTAATCTGACATACAACCAAAATGTATCAGCGGATGGTTCCCAGTCCCCCAAACCATAAAAACTAAAAGGGATTAAGAACTGAGGTTCTAGTTTTGGCTAGTGTCTAGTAGTAATTAAAAAATTATGTTCTGACAGTTAAAAACAAGCATTTTTCTGATTTCCTTTTATTCATTAGTTATTTTAATTCAAGGAATATGTAGAACACACTGTTGGTTCAATTTACACGGTCTTGAATCGATATGAAAGTAAACTGAAGTTTACATTGAGTGGCCTATAGATTATTGCACATATATTTAATCTTGTCCATGTGAAAACACCTTTTATTTGATTTTGGGGGAAGTGGGAGAGTTGGGTTTATTTTGTTTTGGGATGGACTTTTTGTATATGTACATTTTGTATTTTAGTGAAGTATTAGGTTTTTGGGTTGTTACTTTCTGTTTTTTTTCACCCATACAAAAGTGGCATTTGGGAAAAATTGATCCAAATTAACATTAACAGCCATTGTGGAATGTTTTTGTTCTGTTTTGCTTTCTCCTAGAATGGTATACTATGCAGATCTCCATTTACTTATTTGAAAACATAAATATAAAGTTTTCGTGCATGATTAAAATGTGGCGCTGGTGAGGTTTAAACATAAATAAATCAACCCCAAACTGCCATTCTGTTATCAAATGTTTTCTTAATAAAATAAAGTAATTTTCCTGCTAAAAATCTCAGTTGCGTAATGGAAAGGCTGCAGCATTGTCTGCCATTTGTATCGATGCATCTTTAAGATGTAAAGGCAAAATAAAAGAGATGTAGTTCAACTGTTGGAATTGTTATTTTCATGCCTGTTAAATTAGATCTGCAGTAATACTGATTTATGGTCAGTGAAATAGCTAGATTCTGTTTTAAAGTTTTAACATTGTGAGATTTATCAGGCTTCAGTTCATAGATAATTTTTTAGTATTTCACAGGTACACCTCTACCCCGATATAACACGACCTGATATAACATGAATTCAGCTATAACGCGGTAAAGCAGCGCTTCAGGGGGGCGGAGCTGTGCACTCTGGCGGATCAAAGCAAGTTCAATATAACACAGTTTCACCTATAACTTGGTAAGATTTTTTTGGCTCCCAAGGACAGCATTATATCGGGGTAGAAGTGTATTTTACTATGTGTTTTAAGTTTTTATTTGGAAGGACTAGGGCATCTGGAAGTCAGTAATCTTTTGAAGATGAGCAGAAAGCATTTGTCTACGTGAATTAGGCTGTGCATTGAGATGTGTTCTGTTAGTTGGATATTCATGTTCTATGGTCTTACAGCTCATTCTGCCAGGTCTAAGGAAGTATTCTGTATGCCTCTATAATGTTTCTATCTTGTAAGGGTATGTCTACACTACGAAATTAGGACAATTTTATAGAAGTCGATTTTATACAGTCGATTATGTATGTCCCCACTAACCACATTAAGTCGGCGGAGTGCGTCCTCACTACCGTGGTTAGCATCGACTCACGGAGCGGTGCACTGTGGAAGCTATCCCACAGTATCTGTAATCTCCGCTGCCCATTGGAATTCTGGGTTAAGCTCCCAATCCCTGATGGGGCAAAAACATTGTTGTGAGTGGTTTTGGGTACATGTTGTCACTCTCCCCTCCCTCCCTCCCTCTCTTCCTGAAAGAAACTGCAGACAATCATTTTGCACCTTTTTGCCTGGGTTACCCGTGCAGACGCCATAGCAGAGCAAGCATGGAGCCCACTCAGCTCACTGCTGTTGCGAGCATTGTAAACACCTCACGCATTATACTGCAGTATGTGGAGAACCTGGCTAAGAGACGGCAGCACGAGGACGATTGTGATGAGGACATAGACACAGACATTCCTAGTAAGGAGCAGTTCAACTATAGGCTGAGCAAGTGCAGAATGGTGGTGGAATGTGCCTTTGGACATTTAAAAGCTCGCTGACGCTGTTTGTTGACTAAGTTAGACCTCAGCGCAACCAATATTCCCATTATTATTACTGCTTGCTGTGTGCTCCATAATATCTGTGAGAGTAAGGGGGGGACATTTATGGCGGGGTGGGAGGTTGAGGCAAATCACCTTGCTGCCAGTTTTGAACAGTCAGACACCAGGGCGATTAGAAGAGCACATGTAGGCGCGCTGCGCATCAGAGAGACTTTGAAAACAAGTTTCATGACTGGCCAGGCTACGGTGTGACAGTTGTGTGTGTTTCTCCTTGATGCAAACACACCCCCTTTGTTGATTTTTAACTCCCTGTAAGCCAATCACCCTCTCCCCTTCGATCACAGCTGGCAAAGGAAATAAAGTCAGTATTGTTTTGAAACCATGCATTCTTTCTTTATTAATTAAAAAAAAAAGGGGGGGGAGATAACTGATAAGGTATCCCAGGTGGGATAGGGTGGGGTGGGAGAGGAGGGAAAGAAAAGGTGACATTGCTTATTGTAGCCACACTACCAATCAAAACTGTTTGAATGACAGCCTTCTGTTGCTTGGGTCATCCTCTGGCGTGCAGTGGCTCGGTGGCTGGAGCCTCCCCTCACCCCGTGTTCTTGGGCGTCTGGGTGAGGAGGATATGGAACTTGGGGAGGAGGGCAGGCAGTTATACAGTGGATGCAGCAGCGGTCTGTGCTCTTGTTGGGTTTCCTGTAGCTCCACCAGATGCCTGAGCATGTCCGTTTGCTCCTCCATTAGCCTCAGCATTGCATCCTGCCTCTTCCCATCGCGCTCACTTAATGCTTTCCTGGACTTTGCTACTGAATGCCTCTATACATTCAGCTGTTCCCTATCAGTGCGGGAGGACTGCATTAGCTCAGAAAACATGTCATAGCGAGTGCGGTTGTTTTATTTGCCTTCTAATCTGCGATAACCTGAGGGACGGAGATGATAGGGGGAGCATAGAAACATTTGCACTTGCGCGGGGATAAAAAGAGAGAGTAAAATTTAAGATGATACATTTCTGAGAACAAAAGGGAGACTCTTTCACAGTGAAACAAGCAATTCACAGCAGACAGCACATGTGCTTTAGGTAGAAGGTTGCATTTTGCCTTTTATATTGAGCGTCTGCCGGTATGGTGACACATCACACACGGCTGGGCAACAGAATTCGGTTTCCAGGCACCCAGGGTAAGCCAAAGGGTACGCAGGTTTGGCTTCTAACGCCTTGATAACACGTGGGAATGTTTTCAAACTGCAGCGCCCTCCTTTCCCATAGCAAGCAATGCCGATTGTGTTTGCCATTTAAAAGGAGGGGCTTCAGTTTTCAGGTGGATGTGCAGCACACACCTTCCCCCACCGCTCTGCGTGGCTATTTGGAACGATCCCTTCACCCCTCCCCCTGCTGCGTGGCTATTCTCAGGGATGGTCCCTTTTAGCCAAGTGCAAACAGCCCGGAATTAACGGGGTCCTTTTACTGTTCCCTTACAAAAATTTCCCTATTTCAACCAGGTGACCGTAAATGATATCACTCTCCTGAGGCTAACACAGAAAGATATAGACCGAATGTTGCTTGAATGCGACCAAAACCCAGTACTATTCGCTGCCATGCTTTGTGCCGCAATGATTCCAGACTACTTGCTACTGGCTTGGCGTGGTAAAGTGTCCTACCGTGGAGGACGAAATAAGGCAGCCCCCCCCCCCCCCCCCCGAAACCTTCTGCAAAGGGTTTCAGGGTATTTCCAGGAGAGCTTATGGAGATGTCCCTGGAGGATTCCCGCTCCATTTCCAGACACGTTAACAGACTTTTCCAGTAGCTGTACTGGCAGCAAATGCATCCCAAGACTTCAGGGCAAATCAAACATTAAGCACTATTGCTTTTAAACCCTGTACTGTAGTTACAAATGTGCACTCACCAGAGGGGCCTTCTCCGCCTTCAGGGTTGGGGATCCCGTCTTGGGAGGGTATTGGCTCCAGGGTGATGAAAAGGTCCTGACTGCTGTGGAGAACAGATTCACCACTTGCCTGCTGTGTATTCTCCTCATCCACAAAATCCTCCTCCATGTTGCATGAGGCTCTCCCCTTGCAGGTGTCCACGGACAGTGATGGGGTAGTGGTAGGGTCCCCCCCCTCGAATGCCAGGCAGCTGATAATAGAAGTGGTATGTATGGGGCTCTGACCCAGAGCGACCATTTGCCTCCTTTGTCTTTTGGTAGGCTTTCCTGAGCTCCTTGACTTCCATGTGGCACTGCTGTGTGTCCCTGTTATAGCTTCTGTCCATCATGCCGTGTGCAATTTTGGCATATATATATATATATATATATATGCCAAAGCATTTCTTCTTTTTGATCGGAGTTCTGCCTGCACAGATTCTTCTCCCCATACAGCAATCAGATCCAGTGTCTCCCGTTCACTCCATGCTGGAGCTCGTTTGTGATTCTGGGGGGACTGCATGGTCACCTGTGCTGCTGAGCTCGCCACGCTGACCAAACAGGAAATGAAATTCAAAATTTTCCAGGGCTTTTCCTGTGTACCTGGCTAGTGCATCAGAGTTGAAAGTGCTGTCCGGAGCGGTCACATTGGAGCACTCTGGGATAGCTCCCGGAGGCCAATAACGTCGATCTGTATCCGCACTACCCCAAATTCGACCCAGCAATGTCAATTTTAGCACTACTCCCCTTGCCGGGGAGGAGTATAGAAGTCGATTTTAAGAGCCCTTTAGGTCGACGGAACGGGGTTGCTTGTGTAGACTCATTCATTATAAAATCAACCTAACGCTGCCAAATTCGACCTAACCCTATAGTGTAGACCAGGATTAAGTCTGCAAGATTGCTATCTGGAGTTCTCTACACACATTTACATGTTCAACTATTCACTCAATTTAGCCTAGATCTCATGGTAACTTTCATAGGGCAGTTATATAATCCTCATTTAAATATGTAAATTGGAGATGATTTTACTTTTGAGTGCTTGGAAATGTATGGGACAAATGTGCTAAAAGTGACATTCTTGAAGATTTGTGAACTATATGAATTCAGACTTGCTCTTGGCTTCTTGCACAAGGTAGCTATCTGTTGTAACTTGAGTACTGTTTTATTTTTTTTTACCCGACATGTAGGTGTCTATATGCAAAAGTTTGTGTATGTCTGTCTATGCAGTGCTTCACTCACAGCAGAAATCACTTCAAAAATGAAATGCATTTTTTGTAAAGATGGACTGCTGTAAAAACTGGCCATTCTCAAAGGCAAACTATGAGGACAATGTCAATAACTCTTTTTTCATTCTGTTGAAATGTATTTTTACATTTAAGATTTGAAACTGGAACTTTTCTGCATAATGGATCAAAATTAAATTTCTTTAACAAAGAGAAATACACTTGCAGCTTCAAACAAAAGTCAAACTAGATGACATGTTGACAAGATTAAGTATTTCAAAAATTCTAATTTTTCTTGACACTTGTCTAATTTTTATGTTTTATCAAGATTTATACAGGCTATTATATATGCACAGTTAATTTAATGTTCTGCTAGAAGAGCAGTTGATTTTGCAAATATTAATGAGCTGATAAAGTTGTTTTTTTTTTTCTCTTTTTTGGCAGATGGGGATGGGCAAACTGAGCATTTACTGCCAGCCTGTGCTGATGTAACTTGTCAAAAAAGTGCCATCTACTTATCTAAACCAGGACTGAATCAGGTATGCTGAGCTTCCATTTGCAAAGATAAAATTGAATACCATGTTTAATGTAGGGAATAAGAAACACAATCCATAAGAAATCCAAAACAAATTTCCTGCAGCATTAGCTTGTAATGAAGGGAAGAAATGTTTTTTCTTTAATAATTGGTTAGAGGTTGTGTTCTTGATAGAATACAATCTATAGATCTTTAAAGGGGGAAGGAAAGGAAAACTATTTACCATGGACATCTTTATTTCTTAGTGAAAAAGAAAAAATACTTGAAAAAAATATAATTGATACCTTTGATAAAATGGTGAGGCCTTCTGCATGTACTTCTCCATGGGTAGATGGGGCAACTAATAAAGCTTTTGTCTTATAATGGCCGACTTACTTTATGCTAATCCTCCTGGATGGGGACGGGGAGAGGGGGAACAATTCTTGTGTCTGGATTCACAACATCAGAACAAACATTTTCAAAGTTATACAGCAAAACATGTATTTCCGTATAGCATAGAATACAGACATTACAAGTGAGATTAATGCATGCAGCAACTTACAAAATTTCAGTCTAAACACTAAATACATTCTTATAAGACAAATGCCTATTTTGTACAAAACTAACATACAGGGAAGCTGGTTTGGTTTCCAGCTATGAGTCTGTCAGTTCTTAGCTAATGCCTACAGCCTTGGCCAGAGGTGGCACTTGGTTACCAGTGTCATACCACCCATTCAAAATGATGCCTGAACTGAGCAATGTAGAAGCAGTGGTGCTTTTTAAAGACCAGTTTTTGGTTGAAAAATTGGAAAATTCAGGCCAAATTCATAAATGAGTATTTAATCTCTTACGCCCATTCAATAAATGAGTTGTTTTAATGTAAAATATTCATTAGCATAGACTATACAGAAAAGAATGAAATATTTGAGGTATCCTGTTTAAATAATCAGTTTTTAAAGGATATGTCAGTTTTTACATTTATCACAAGTAGCAAAATATTTGGGACCAAATTTTCACATTTTGCACCATTTACACATCTGAACAATGGCTTTTAATCATAGATGTGCATTTTTACACTGCACCCCCTGCAATTCTGCAATAACATTTTTGAGATGGGTGACCAATTCTGTATCTAAGTCAAAAGCGATTTGGGCTCTTAGGAGCCAAAATCTTATTGAAAATCAAGGAGAGTTAGGATCCTATGTCACTTTTGGAAATGGGATTTAGGTGCCAAAGTAGAGCTGTTGGAAAATGCGCGTTTGTTGAACCTGAAATTTCTTACAAAAGCCAGTCAGGTTCAACAAACTTTCCTGGTTCCCTGGCAGCTCAACAGGGGAGCCTGGCCATGTGAACTGCCCTGGAGACATGGACCCAGGCATCCAGGCTCTGCAGTTCTGGACTAGCCTCACCCAGAACCCCATGCTAGGGCTTCTGTGCAGACCGGATCCTGATAATTCGAGAAACCCTAGGAGACCTCGCTCTCGGAACCCAGATGCCTGTCTCTATGGTGCCTGGAAGCAGGGAGTCTAGAAACCTGGGGGACACTCAGAGCTTTCAGGATTATTACCATGGAGCTGGGAGCCTGGAGGTCATGAGATGGGTTTCCAGGGCCAGAGACCCCAAGGCTTCAAGTCTCCTGGGCCATCTGGCTCCCTGTGTTGTTCACCTAGGTAACGAATATCAGTGGTGAAACTGACAAGAATGTCAATCTCGGTCAGACGCTCCTAGCCCAGGCGGGGCTGGCTCCCGGCAGTAGTGCAGCAAGCAGGTGCTTGGGACGGCCAACGGAAAGGGGTGGCATGTCCGGCTCTTTTGCAGCGGATCCCTCAGTCCCTCTCTGAGGGAAGAACCTTCCGTCAAAGAATGAGGCGGTGGGGTAGAGCTGCCGCTGAAGTGCTGCCGATCACAGCTTCCTCCCCACTGCTTGGGACGGCAAAAACGCTGGAACCGGCCCTGAGCCCAGGGAACATATTTTGGTCCGGAAACAGTGTGTTTCCAAAATGAATTTTTGAAGGGATTCCAGGTCATGAACATTTTTAAATATTTTGTTGGGTTCCAAAACAGAACAACCAAACAACAAACTCAGATTTCTCACAAAACAGAAATCCTGTGTTTCAATAGCTCTACTCTTAAGTTACAAAGTCACAAAGACACCTTTTGAAATTGTACCCTAGGTATTATTTTTTAATTATGTAAAGTGGTCATGAAAACAGGGATGACCAAAAAAAATGTGGTTGGAATTTTTATTATTTTCAAATCTTTCTGTTCAGTTTTGTCATCTAGCATAGATGTTTTACCATTAATAGTTGCTCATAAATAGGAAAACAGAGCATTCCTTATAAGTAAATCCATTTTCTTTCTTAGAATAAACCACTGTCCTGTTAAGTATCAGAGGGTAGCCGTGTTAGTCTGTATCCACAAAAACAACGAGAAGTCCGTTGGCACCTTAAAGACTAACAGATTTATTTGGGCATAAGCTTTCATGGGTAAAAAACCCACTTCTTCAGGTGCACGGAGTCTAAGAGTGGGTTTTTTACCCACGAAAGCTTATGCCCAAATAAATCTGTTAGTCTTTAAGGTGCCACCAGACTCCTCACTGTCCTGTTTACTCCTTTAAAATATATAATATATACACTTAGGCCTTGGCTACACTTACCAGGTAGTTCGATGGCTGGAAATCGAAGTTCTGGGTTCGACTTATCGCGTCTAGTCTGGACGCGATAAGTCGAACCCGGAAGTGCTCGCTGTCGACTGCGGTACTCCAGCTCGGCGAGAGGAGTACCGCGGAGTCGACGGGGGAGCCTGCCTGCCGCGTGTGGACCAAGGTAAGTTCGAACTAAGGTACTTCGACTTCAGCTACGTTATTCACGTAGCTGAAGTTGCGTACCTTAGTTCGAATTGGGGGGGGTAGTGTAGACCAAGCCTTAGAGTTTGAGAGTTCAATTTTTTGAATTGCCTAGAATAAATTAAACTAAAGCATGTAAAATGTAAATACACTGTATAAAATACAGGACTGAAAATGTTTGAATGTATAATTGTTTTAGGACAATATGGTGCCAATGATGCCATATGGTGGAAATTAACATAGGAATTGAAGAAATAAGTCTCCTTTATTATCTGTCTCATAATATTTTGCGTTATATTTTGTTTTTAAGGCATACTCATTCCTTTTTTGAGGCCTTCTGTTTTTTTTCCTACATTGTAAACAGAAATCATAGAATCGGAAGATTTTCAGTAGCATTGTAATGTCCTCATTACATCAATCAATCTGCATGTCAGTCTTACAGTAACAAAATAATCACCAAAAATCCTTAGACCATTTTCTGCTAAAATAGCAAATAACGAGAGTAATAATAATCTGCTGTGTCATCATTGGCAGAAGAAAACAATAGGCTAATTTTATTGACTTGTATAAAAGTACTTTATGTTTTTGTGTTCTGTAATTTAGAATATATGCACCCAGTGGAAGCGGAGCCTGCAGTTTATAAGGCTACTGTTTATGAAGTAATAATCCTGTGGGGCTGAAAACAGAATAATAATTCATATTTCCTCCTAGCAGTTTCTTTTCAATGAGGTGCTATAATGAGTATAAATGGCTTAGTTTCTCTAAAATCACATCAGATATGAGAAAATGTATATGATAGGTCTTTCACAGCTATGGAAACTTGGTTTTTTGCCATAAAGGTTATATGAGTGAATGATGCCATGTGATGTAAAAATTGTATTATTCTTCATTGTTCTGACTTGAACAGTGGTTTTTTAAGTTACTATTTTGCACCCTAGTACCTGGATATTTTCTGTCTTAGGAATTAATGTTAGGGAATCTGTTATTCCTTTGGTGTACACATGTATTTCCTTTAAGAGAATTACATCGTCTATTAACGCTGTCTATTTCTCATTTTCAGATACATTGTCCTAGACTTTTCAAAAGTCTAGCTGCTTACAATAACCAAAAAAAAATTATCAAAACAAACGGGTATATGGAAGCTAAACAATTTTTGAAAAAGAGAACAGAGAAATCTACTTATTGATTTCCATTATTTTTTGTTCACCCTTTTCGTTAGGCAATCCCAAATAGTTTTGTATATCTTCATGATAGCACAAATTTGGTAAATAGCATGTGCAAACATTTTCTATTCAGAAACAATAACAAAACAAAACAGTATTTCAGACCAAAGGGTCTAATCCTTGGGCCTTCTTGAGTTGTGCTGGTGGCAAGACAAAAACATCTATCCCTTTTATGCTTTCTCCCAGTCCTAGAACTCCTTTGGCTCCAGTGCAAATTTGAATAACTTTAGGACTGCTGAAATTTGTGACTGTCTGATTTCAGCCCCACGGAACCATTCCAGCATCAAGGGATAACTGGCATGCAACAGAACTCCTATTACACTTCCTTCTCTTAGCCACACTTTGAGCACAATCTCTCCAGCAGTGGTCACTAACCTGTCGATCCTGGAGCCTCTGCCAGTTGATCGCAGTCTCTGGGCAGCTAAAAGTCCAGCGGTGCAGCGGGACTCAGGCAGGCTGCCTGCCTGCCCCAGCCCCACGCTGCTTCCCGTGCTGCCCCCGCCCCTAGCACCATCCCCGTAGCTCCCATTGGCCAGGAAGACACTCCTGCACCCCAACCCCCTGCCCCAGGCTCAACCCAGAGTCCCTCCCACAATCCGAACCCCTCGGCCCCAGCCCAGAGCCTGCACCGTTTCCCACACCCCAACCTCCTGCCCCAGCCTGATGACAGTGAGTGAGGGTGGGGGAGAGTGAGTGAGTGGGGGGAGGAATGGAGGGAGTGGTGTGGGGCCTCAATGAAGGGGCAGTGTAGATCCTGCGTTGATCTTAAATTCAAAAAGTGATCTTGTGCGTAAAAAGGTTGGAGACCATTGCTCTACAGCATGCGTTGCAAGAGTGAAGTGATGTCAACTATACTGTACAGGCTCTACAGTACCTGTGATTCCCCAACACCAGGGAAATTTTCAATTGATAAGATCAGTCCCTTTGAGTTTTTGGGATGTTGTAAAAGGGCAAAGTGGGGGACCAAGTTCTGGCCCTATATTTTAAGAGCAACAATCTAATTTATGGCCTTCAGCCAACTGCTCTTTTATGCACTTATCTCATCATGACTCACTACATTAGGAAAACCAGGATGAGAGACCATTAAGAAACACCTATGTGCTGCAGGAAGTGGTGCTAAAGCTCCATTAGGGTGGTATTCTTTTGTTCTGCTGGAAGTGCTATCTTTCAAATGAAGGGTAAAATGACTTATGAACATTAAAGTTCCCATGGAACTTTTCACTAGAGTATGGTTGTTAGCCATGGTGACTTGGCTTCATACCAGATAGTGAAATTATATTTTTTCTTCGAGTACTTGCCCATGTCAGTTCCATTCTAGCTTTGTGCGCGCTCACGTGCACAGTCATCAGAAATTGTTTTGCCTTAGCGGTATCTCTAGGGTCGGCTGTGGCACCCCCTGGAGTGCTGCACTTATGCGTCGGTATATTAGGCACCACTGGCAATACGCCCTCTCAGTTCCTTCTTACCACCCGTGATGGTTGTTACAAGCCGCAAGACCATGAACTCCCGAGCCCACCTCCAAGGATACTGCTTTGAGTCACCTAGAATGGACTCGACACGAGCAAGCACTCGAAGATGAAAAAATGGTTACCTATCTTTTCGTAACTGTTGTTCTTTGAGATGTGTTGCTCATGTCCAGTCCATTACCCGTCCTCTGCCCCTCAATCAAAGTTGCCGGCAAGAAGGAGCTGAGAGGATGTAGGACCGGCAACGCCTAATATACTGATGTATAAGCGCATCACTCAAGGAGCGCCATAGCCAAACCTATGGATACCGCTAAGGCAAAAAATCTCCGATGCCTGTTCACGTGGGTGCGCACACACCTAGAATGGCACTCCTACCTCATAAGGCTGAACAGCTACCTTGTTCCACTACAGAGGCAGATAAAGTAATCCTTATGTATTAATTACCACCCTCACAGGAATGTTCAGAGAGTTTTGAATTCCTTGGTGAAAAGAGCTGCAGAACAGTAATAGATGTGAAATGACAATCTGTTTAGTAGCATCAGATACTTTTAGCAAATAAAACGTATACCTCTAACTCCAGTTATTTGTTACTTTTTCAGTGGATACCAGTTTTACAGGACTTCAGAAATAAGGACACACTCTGGGGTTTTGTGCCGTATAAAAACAATCAATCCTCCGTTCCAATTACTCTTCACATTGGAGATTACAATATGGATGGCTACCCAGACGCTCTTGCCATACTAAGGAATACTTCTGGAAGGTACAGTATATATGAAGCTAAAAGTAAAAACACTATCGAAACATATATTGAAATATCAGTTCATGCAATTTAAGAATTACACCATTGATTAGAATAATGTGTATGAAATTGTTTGTGTTAGATTATCTCACTCTTCTTTACAAAATGAATAGTTAATTTTATATTTACTAAGCATTTTCCTTCTTAAAGGGTTTAAATTTTGCATGAAAATTGTAAAATACGTAATTGCATAGGGCCAGATTGTGGCTCAACATGCACAAGTGCACAGGGAAGTTAAGAGGGAAAAAGGGGCTTCTTGCTTCAGTGTTCTAGATCACCAGGAGATCCTTTGCCTTGGGAGAAGCAATTGATTTAGAGGCATCTGTTATATTGCCAATAGTTGTGTATGTTCCAAGCTTAATTAATGTTAATAGAGGGGCTCTCAAATGCAATACAATTATTTTTTGTTTAACGGGGGAAATAATTCAGTGTAGGGGTAGAGCTGGGAACTGGGAAACTCTGGGAGTGTGAATTTTTGTTTTTGTGAATATCTAAACATTTTTCTTGAACTGGTACCACTTCAATCTGATGAATTGCTCACATTGGAATCTCCTTCACCTGCCTGATCCTCAGTTCTCAGTGAGCACCTGAACAGTGATTTAAATAGGAGTTCACTCTCCATTATGACTTGTGGAAAGCTCAGCTCATTTTCCAGTCTCCAAAGTTCAGCAGTCTGGTTTCTTTCTTCCATTTGTTTCTGTCAGTGCTGAGGTTTGATGTCTTTGTCCTTGTTCTGTATATTGAATCCACCTCACAACCCAGTAACTTCCCTTTCTTTCATCTTTCCTTTCTTTCCAAGACACTTACAGTTAGATTTTAAATAAGGTGAATCTTCACTATCTTATTTTCCCCATCTTCCCTTCATTTCCATATTTTCTTTTGCTCCCTTCTCTGTTCCTCAATCACTTTGTCATTTTTCTCTTTGTTTTCTTTCTCTTTTCAATCTCTGCCCCATTTGTTCTTTATCCCAAATATGGCTTCTCTCCTCTTTCCTTCCCCCCAACCCCGTTTCTCCGTTTATTCTTTCCCCAAGGAGTGCTACAGGCACCATAATGGAGAAGTTAATTTTTCTGATGTCAGCACATAGCTCTTAGTCCCCATACTGGGGAAGTGGAGGAGAGTGTCCCACACAATTTTCCTTGCCCTTTACCCAGCCTTTCCTGTATTGGCTGTGGGGAGTCTAGTGCTGTAACAAAATATCTTTCCACATTCTTAAGACTCCATTACTTGTATTGGCAAGTTGCTCATATTTATTTCTTCATTTGGCTATTTCCTCCATATTCTGGTCAAGGGGAAACTACAGCACTATTCAATGCTGTTAGATTTCAGTGCAGATCTATGAAAGTCTCTCTGAAGGCCTTTGAGCCAACTTCACTGATTGCTTTCTCAAACAACCAGCAGTTCCCTTTCATATCTTCATCTGCTTGGAATTTTGGGAGATGGGCTGGCCTTTGGTTGGAAAATATTTCTTCTGGTTCTCCTTAGATCTGTATTTTGAATCTTCTCGGTTTCTTTTTTGACACCGATAATAATAAATTGACAAAGCCCTTTTCCATTCAGGTAGTCGGTGTGTGCCTCCCCCGTAGGCAGCTACTTCACACTCAAGCAATTGTTGACCCTTTTAATTTTAATGCAAAAAACTGTAAATACATTTTATTGTGGTTGTCACACACTTCTCTGCTCAGTATCTCCAGTTCTTTGTCACAGTAATGCTGTCCCGATATGACCCACACAGCCATAGCAGCATGCAGAATAGTAGTATTTAGAAGAGCCCATTTCTCTGGATTTTAATAGCCTGCACCAGCTGAAGAAACCAGAGCTGGCACACGCTACTCCAGAAGACGACATGCCCAGTCACTTATGTTCTAATGTAAATGTTGTACTTCGTACATATGTACTACTTGCATGTATGTGCTTTAGGATTTAATAGTAAGTTTTAATACATAAAACACATAATTTTACCTAATTACTGTCCGTTATCACACAACAAAAAGGTTAGAAAGAAACAGGAAGCAAGAATCAATTCCACACACTCAGTAGCTCTTTACAGCATAAAGTAGGTTCAGGTATACAGCCAGAAAGAGACCCCCAATGCTCCATTCACACAGACAACTGTGTTAGTTTCCATTAACCTCCTACAGTCCATCTCTTCAAGCACTTCAAACAGGTGATACAAAAATCCTTCCTTCCCAAACAGCTTTCCCAATACATCTACTGTCATCACTTTCTCAAACGTGTCTGTAATATCACACACACTCTGTTGCTTAGTCCTCTGTGCTATCATAGTACCAGAAAAGAAAAAAGCATCTCAAAGTCCCTGTAATACTTTCAAAAATCCCTACAATCCACATTTTAAAAGCTTCATAAACGCAGATTACTGAGATAGTCATGAAATCTAATCCATATTAAAAGGAATTTTTTAAAATGCATGTGATTAAAGGTCTATCATGTAGAACTATATTTAGTATCCTGTAAGCCTGCTGTAAGGACCAGTAGGATACTAGTATTTGCAAGTCGTGCAAATTTTAAAAATCCTCCCATTTTATTGTCCACCATATTCGAAAGTAGTGCCCACCAATAGTAATTTCAAAGGGTACTCAATTATAATAATTATTGTAGGTGGATTTGGCAGTGTGGCTTCCTGACTTCCATTTTAAGTCCTTGTTTTAAAATATACATATTTAGCTATGTATATAATATAGCTATGTGAATACTTCATTTTTCTGCTTGCTGTCCTTACTAAAAGTCGCGGGGGGGGGGGGAATTCATTTCTGGTCAAACCAAATGTTTTGGTTCACCAAAAATGAAACATTTCATTTCTTTTTTGAGATTTACCTTTTATTAAAAATATAATGAAGTAAATTTCAAACTGAAAAGTAATTTCATATTAAAAATGTTTAATTTCAAAAATGTCAAGAACACATTGCAATTTTTTTGGAAATTGTTAAGTGTATTTATTTTATTGAAGCAGTTCAGTGAATTAGGCATGGATTTGCTTAATGTTTTTGGTAGGCCCAAATCTATATTGTTTTGGCAAAAAAAAAGTTTCACTGGAAAAATTTCTTTCAACTGTACTTTTCAATTGCTTATAACTTTGCCGAATTTAAAGCATTTGTATGTAAGTTTTCCATGCCATGCCAGAAAAATTCTGTGTCTTCCTCAGCCCAATTTTTAGCATAAAGGTTAGAGGATCAGGCCCTTGGACCATGACTCAAATAGTGCTGATGCTCTTCCATTATATTAACCTATGTGTAATTAAATTTTAAAGTACATTTTATAAGCATAGGGTAACTAAAATATTGTAAAGACATAATTTGCATTCAATATTTTCATATAGTAGGCTAGAATGAATTTTACCTTAATGCCATAGTGTAATATGCTGTTGTGTAATATAGCATTTGTTACTGTGTAATGCAAATCAGTAAGTGAAGTTAATTAAAATATAGCAACATTCATTTCCTGCAGAGGAAAGGTAATACCCATTTCCTTACCACAGATCCCCTGAGGCTCTGTTGAAAAGGCAGTATTGACACCCGTCTTCAATGGCAACAGACTTGCAGGAAAGACATTTTCTCCCGTTATTAGGCTTTTTATTGTCAGTGAAGATAAAAATGAATCTGAAATCTATGGAAAAAATAAACTGTTTTTTATTTTTATATCTTCTTAGTAACCATATTTCTTTTGTATTGCAATATAGTTAGGAGTGTCAAGTGATTAAACAAATTAATCACAATTAATCGTGCAATTAATAGCACTGTTAATAATAGTGCCCCTCCTCTACTTGCGCTACATTGATGACATCTTCATCATATGGACCCACGGAAAGGAGGCCCTTGAAGAATTCCACCTGGACTTCAACAATTTCCACCCCACCATCAACCTCAGCCTGGACCAGTCCACACAAGAGATCCACTTCCTGGACACTACAGTACAAATAAGTGATGGTCACATAAACACCACCCTATACCGGAAACCTACTGACCGCTATACGTACCTACATGCCTCCAGCTTCCATCCAAGACACATCATACGATCCATTGTCTACAGCCAAGCCCTAAGATACAACCGAATTTGCTCCAACCCCTCAGACAGAGACAAACACCTACAAGATCTTTATCAAGCATTCGTAAAACTACAATACCCACCTGGGGAAGTGAGGAAACAGATTGACAGAGCAAGACGGGTACCCAGAAATCACCTACTACAGGACAGGCCCAACAAGGACAATAACAGAACACCACTGGCCATCACATACAGCCCCCAGCTAAAACCTCTCCAGCGCATTATCCACGACCTACAACCTATCCTGGAAAATGATCCCTCACTCTCACAGACCTTGGGAGGCAGGCCAGTCCTTGCTTACAGACAACCCCCCAACCTGAAGCAAATACTCACCAGCAACTACACACCACACCACAGAAACACCAACCCAGGAACCTATCCCTGTAGCAAACCTCGTTGCCTACTCTGTCCCCATATCTACTCTGGCAACAGCATCAGAGGACCCAACCACATCAGCCACACCATCAGGGGCTCATTCACCTGCACATCCACTAATGTCATATATGCCATCATGTGCCAGCAATGCCCCTCTGCCATGTACATTGGCCAAACCGGACAGTCCCTCCGCAAAAGAATAAATGGACACAAATCGGACATCAGGAATGGTAACATACACAAGCCAGTAAGTGAACACTTCAATCTCCCTGGTCATTCTATCACAGATTTAAAAGTCACTGTCATTGAACAAAAAAACTTCAGAAACAGACTTCAAAGAGAAACAGCAGAACTAAAATTCATTTACAAATTCAACACCATTAATCTGGGCTTGAATAGGGATTGGGAGTGGCTGGCTCACTACAGAAGCAGCTTTTCCTCTCCTGGAATTGACACCTCCTCATCTATTATTGGGAGTGGACTACATCCACCCTGATTGAATTGGCCTTGTCAACACTGGTTCGCCACTTGTGAAGTAACTCCCTGCTCTCCATGTGTCTGTATATAATGCCTGCATCTGTAGCTTTCACTCTATGCATCCGAAGAAGTGAGGTTTTTACTCACGAAAGCTTATGCCCAAATAAATCTGTTAGTCTTTAAGGTGCCACCAGACTCTTTGTTGTTTTTGTAGATACAGACTAACACGGCTACCCCCTGATACTGTTAATAATAGAATATCATATATTTAAATATTTTGGATGTTTTCTGCATTTTCAAATATATTGATTTCAATTACAACACAGAATACCAAGTGTGAAGTGCTCACTTTATATTTATTTTGATTACAAGTATTTGCACTGTAAAAAAACAAAAGAAATAGTATTTCTTCTTCGAGTGATTGTTCACGTCCATTACACATTAGGGGTACGCGCGCTGCGTGCACGGACGTCGGAAACTTTTTCCCTTAGCGGCTCCCGTCGGGCCGGCAGGGCCCCCTCCTTCCCGCCAGAGCGGCGCCCCGCTCCAGGGTATATATATCCCTGCCGACCCGACCCCTCCAGTTCCTTCTTACCGTCCGTGGCGGCGTTGGAACAACTCTGTCTCTCGTCTGAGAGTGTCCCTTAGCATAGTCATTAGTGTTATTTAGCAAACAGTTATCAGTTATTTAGTAGTAGTGTTGAGCTTAGTAGTTAACAGCTCATTAGGTACTTAAAGTTCCTGCTGTGGTTGCTTGGTCAACCCCGGCACCGGCCCTGGGCGGCGGGGCATGCCGCACGCCCAAGGCTTCAAGGCTTGTGCCACGTGCCGCAAGCCTATGCCATTGAGCGACCCCCACGACTCGTGTCTCTGCTGCCTGGGGGAAGCTCACCAGAAAGAGCGCTGCAAGATCTGCAAGGCCTTTAAGCCCAGAACTAAGAAAGAAAGAGACTTTCGCCTTAAGCAGCTGCTCATGGAGACGGCGTTGCAGCCCTCCACTTCGGCGGCACCGTCTGCCTCCGTGCGGAGCGCCCCGGCATCGGTGCAGGAACCGGCGCTGGCGGGTCACCCGAAGCCCAGGGCACCGACCCAACGGGGGCATGTACGACACCGGTCGTCTTCGCCGGCAAAATCGAAGGGCCAACCCAAGACCTGAGGACGCTCCCCGCATAAGAGGGCGGCGCCGGTGAAGACCTCGAGTGTGCCTTAAGGCCGGTATGGCCCCGGCGCCGAAAGGCCCGTCGAGCCCCGGGATAGGCGCGTCGAGTGAGGATGAAGGGCTGGAGGAGCTCTTGGAACAGCCTTCCACTCCGGACACATTTGAGGCAGCTAAGGACCTCATTGCATTGTCCGTTGAGGCCCCTACACGTACTGAGGACGCTCCGCCGAAGCTGCCACACAGAGGCAAGCCGGCGATGGTGCGCCCATCACGGTCGCCATCTCGACACCGTTCAGGGAACCGGTCCCGGTCGAGCTCCGCCTCGGTGGACTCCCGGTTGCCCTCGGCGCAGAAAGCACCGCAGCAGTCGGGCTTCAACAAGCGGTCGGCACCGACTCAGCAACCAAGCACGAGTCGGCACCGCGAGGCGTCGGCGGTACGTTACTCGAGGCCGACCAGCTGTAGTCGTTCCCGGTCCCGCGATCACCGGTACCGATCCAGGTCCAGGTCGGCGAGACGCTGCTCCAGGTCCTGGTCGCAGAGGCGCTACTCCCCAAACCCGGACCGGCACCATCCTACGGCTCCGCCGTGGCCTTCCAGGTCACCGTCCGTGGTCTCGGAGACTGACTCGGGCCGGTACGGCGGGTATGCCCATAGGGCGCAGGCTAGCAGGGACTACGAAGCCTATGGCCATTCCCAGTGGGGCCAACCGAGCCAATGGCCCTTCTGGACACCCTGGGCCTACCACCAGCAAGGGCCCCCATCGAGGACCTCGAGATCCGGGCCATCAGGGTACCGATCCCGCTCCCCGCGGTACCGCCCGCCATCGCATAAGGAGGCAACGGTCTCTAGACCGCCGGAGCGGGAGGGAGTGGACTCGGCACCGAGCACGGTACCTTCCCAGTCCCACACTGTGGGTCAGGCCCCAGAGGAGCAACCGGTCGATGCCGGTTTGCAGGAAGATGAGGATGGGCAGAAGGCTCCGACCTCTTTCTCCTCGCCGGACGAGGCAGTAGCGGGCACGACGGTGTCCGGCCCTCCCCCGATTGACCATCGGGCGCACCAAGACCTGCTTCGTCGGGTAGCCCTCAATCTGGGCTTGCAAGCGGAGGAGACTGTAGAACAGGAGGACCCCATGGTCGATATCCTGAGCCCGGAGGGGCCCTCCAGAGTCACTCTCCCGATTATACGGACAGTCCAGTCCAACTATAAGACGGTGTTGCAAACACCGGCCTCCAGTGCACCGACTGCAAGAGGCGTGGAGAGGAAATACTTCGCCCCATCTAGAGGGTTTGACTTCCTCTTTTTACACCCGTCTCCTTGTTCGCTGGTGGTCTCGGCGGTCAACGAGCGAGAGCGTCATGGCCAGCAAGCTCCTGCGCCCAAGGGCAAGGAAGCTAAGCGATTAGACTTGTTCAGGAGGAAAGTCTATTCATCTGGGGGCCTTCAGCTGAGGATCGCTAATCAGCAGGCGATTCTAAACAGACACAATTTTAACTCTTGGGCATCAGTCTCCAAGTTTAAGGACTCCCTACCGCCTGACGCGCATCCTGAGTTCGCGGCCCTGGTGGACGAGGGGATGGCGGTGGCCAAGACCTCATTGCAGGCCTCCCTCGACTCAGCCGACGCAGCGGCTAGAACAATCACGTCAGGGGTAGTGATGAGGCGTTCAGCATGGTTACAGGCTTCAGGCCTTCCGCCAGAGGTGCAGACCACACTGCAGGACCTCCCGTTTGAAGGTTCGGGCTTGTTCTCCGACCAAACGGACGCCAGGCTACATAGCCTTAAGGACTCGCGAACAACCCTTAAGTCGTTGGGTATGCATACCCCGGTGACACAGCGCAAGCCCTTTAAACCTCAGCCACCACAGAGGCAGTACCACCCTCGCCCTCGGCACGAACCGTACTGCCGTCGTGGCAGGGATAACAGGCGGAGACGTAACAATACGCCTAACCAGGGCCAAGGTCACGGCCAGGGCAAGCCGCAGCTAGGGAACAAACCAGGCTTTTGAAGTTACGCTCGAGGACAGCGTACCACATTCCATATCGGATCCTCCTCCGAGTTTCAAGGACCGCCTGTCCCATTTCTACCGGGCATGGTTGCGCATAACATCGGACCGCTGGGTCCTGCGCACAGTGAAGGCGGGCTATACCCTCCAGTTTTCCTCGCCCCCTCCCTGCCATCCCCCTTCCCCGTCCCTTTTCAGGGACCCCTCTCACGAGCAACTTCTTATGCAGGAGGTACAGACCCTTCTCGCAGCAGGAGCAGTGGAAGAGGTCCCACCAGACCTAAGGGGAAAAGGATTCTACTCCAGATACTTCCTGATTCCCAAGGCAAAAGGGGGCCTCCGTCCTATCTTGGACCTGCGCGACCTAAACAAGTTTCTGATCAGAGCGCGCTTCCGTATGGTCTCCCTTGGAACTATTATCCCATCCCTGGATCCGGGGGATTGGTACGCTGCCCTCGATATGAAAGATGCCTATTTTCACATCGCTATCAATCCAGCCCACAGGCGGTTCCTGCGCTTCATTATCAACCAGCGCCATTTCCAATTTACGGTCCTGCCCTTCGGCCTGGCATCAGCACCACGAGTATTCACGAAATGCATGTCCGTGGTAGCAGCCTTCCTTCGGAAGAGAAGGATGCGTGTGTTCCCGTACTTGGACGACTGGCTTCTCGTGGGCAGGTCGGAGGCCGAGGTCCGCTCTCACGTGACGCTGGCCTTGCAGATGTTTGACAGACTCGGCCTCCGGGTCAATGTGCCCAAGTCCACGTTAGTCCCCACACAGAGACTGGACTTCATAGGTGCGACCCTGGACTCGGTGACCGCGCGGGCAAGCCTCCCAGAGTCACGGTTCCTGACAATTCAGAGGGCCGTAAGCTCAGTCCAAAAATTCCCCACGACAGCGGCAAGGTGTTGCATGCAGCTCCTGGGGCATATGGCAGCTTGCACACATGTGGTCAGACATGCCCGCTTAAGGCTCCGGCCTTTGCAGTTGTGGTTTGCCCAAACGTACCGCCCCAACAGAGACCCATCGGATCGAGTGGTGACGATCCCAGATCAGGTGTTGGGCTCGCTCCGCTGGTGGCTCGATCAACAGCAGGTCTGCGAAGGGATCCCCTTCGCTGCCCCACAGCCCACTCTGACGTTAGTAACGGATGCATCGGACCTGGGTTGGGGGCACATCTGGGGGAACTACGAATCCAAGGGCTGTGGTCCAGAGAAGACAAACTGCTTCACATCAATCTAAAGGAGCTAAGAGCGGTTCGCCTTGCCTGTCAGACCTTCCACGCCACCATAGAAGGTCACAGCGTGGCAGTCCTGACGGACAACACTACCGCCATTTTCTATATAAACAAGCAGGGCGGGTCCCGGTCTTCTCCCCTCTGTCGCGAGGCACTCCAATTATGGGACTTTTGTATAGCCCATGCGATCCACCTCATCGCAACGTATCTTCCGGGGATCCAAAATGATTTAGCGGATCGCCTCAGCCGATCCTACCGAATGCACGAATGGACGTTGAGGCGAGACGTCCTGCATTCAATCTTCCGGAGGTGGGGCTTTCCCCGGGTGGATCTGTTCGCCACCGAGGACAACAGTCAATGCCCTCAGTTCTGCTCATTCCAGAACCTCAGCCCGGGATCATTAGCAGATGCCTTCACGATCCCATGGGGAGGGAGCCTGAGGTATGCCTTCCCTCCGTTCCCGCTCATACACAAGGTCCTCCTCAAGACCCGCAGGGACAGGGCGACAGTTATACTCATCGCCCCGGCCTGGCCACGCCAACATTGATTCACGACCCTGCTGGAATTGTCCATAGCCGACCCGATCACCCTCCCCCTCCATCGCGACCTAGTCACACAAGACAAGGGTTGCCTGCTCCACCCGAACCTGTCTTTGCTACATCTCACGGCGTGGTATCTCTCTGGCTGAACGATGCAGAACACAGGTGCTCTCACCAGGTTCAACAAATCCTCCTTAGTAGTAGGAAGCCCTCTACAAGAGCGACCTACCTGGCCAAATGGAAAAGGTTCTCCCACTGGTGCGAGCCTCAGCACATACAGCCTTTACAGGCCTCAGTTCCGTCGATCCTGGACTACTTACTGCACCTCAAGCATCAAGGTGGCCCGATTCCTCAAGGGGCTGGAGAGGGTGTTTCCCTACTTGCGCCCGCCTGTCCCTGCGTGGAGTCTGAACCTAGTCCTAACAAAGCTCATGGGACCTCCCTTTGAACCCCTAGCCACTTGCTCCCTCATGCACCTCTCGTGGAAGGTGGCATTTCTTGTGGCCATCACATCGGCCAGGAGGGTATCGGAATTGAGGGCCCTCACTTCAGAACCCCCTTATACAGTTTTTCATAAGGATAAGGTGCAACTGAGGCCGCACCCCAAATTCCTTCCGAAAGTGGTATCGCAGTTTCACATGGGACAGGACATTTGTCTACCAGTGTTCTTCCCTAAACCCCATACGGACCCTCACCACCGCAGCCTACATACCCTTGATTTTCGAAGGGCATTGGCATTCTACCTGGAACGGACCAGGTCGTTCCGCAGAACACCTCAGCTGTTCATTGCCATTGCGGAACGTATGAAAGGCTTGCCTATCTCGACACAGCGCTTGTCGGCATGGATTGTGCATTGTATACGCACATGTTATGAGCTCGCCAATGTTCCGGCCCCAGAGATCCGGGCCCACTCGACTAGGGCCCAAGCATCCTCAGCGGCCTTCTTGGCGCAGGTCCCTATCCAGGAGATCTGTAAGGCGGCCACCTGGTCGTCCGTGCATACGTTCACAGCCCACTACGTGATCCATCATCAGACCAAAGAGGACGCGATGGTCGGACGGGCTGTGCTACAGTCAGTTGTACCTTGACTCCTACCCACCTCCAATGGTAAGCTTGGGAATCACCTAATGTGTAATGGATGTGAGCAATCACTCGAAGAAGAAAGAACGGTTACTTACCTTCTGTAACTGTTGTTCTTCGAGATGTGTTGTTCACGTCCATTACACTTCCCACCCTCCTTCCCCTCTGTCGGAGTCTTCGGCAAGAAGGAACCGGAGGGGTCGGGTCGGCAGGGATATACATATCCTGGAGCGGGGCGCTGCTCTGGCGGGAAGGAGGGGGCCCTGCCGGCCCGATGGGAGCCGCTAAGGGAAAAAGTTTCTGACGTCCATGCATGCAGCGCGCGTACACCTAATGTGTAATGGACATGAACAACACATCTCGAAGAACAACAGTTACAGAAGGTAAGTAACTGTTCTTTTTTCAATTAACCTAATACAAGTAGTGCAGTCTCTTTATCATGAAAGTTGAGCTTACAAATGTAGAAGTATGTAAAAAAAAAACTGCATTAAAAAATAAAACAACGTAAAATTTTAGAGCCTGAAAGTCCACTCAGTCCTACTTCTTGTTCAGCCAATCGCTCAGACAAACAAGTTTGTTTACATTTGCAGGAGATAATGCTGCTCATTTCTTGTTTACATTGTCACCTGAAAGTGAGAACAAGCGTTCTCATGGCACTTTTGTAGCTGGCGTCGCAAGATACTTAGATGCCAGATGTGCTAAAGATACATATGTCCCTTCATGCTTCAACCACCATTCCAGGAGACATGTCCATGCCGATGATGGGTTCTGCTTGATAACAATCCAAAGCAGTGCGCACCGACGCATGTTCATTTTCATTATTTGAGTCAGATGCCACCAGCAGAAGGTTGACTTTGTTTGTTTGTTTTGGTGGTTCGGGTTGTATAGTTTCCTCATCAGAGTGTTGCTCTTTTAAGACTTCTGAAAGCATGCTCCACCCCTCATCCCTCTCAGATTTTGGAAGGCACTTCAGATTCTTAAACCTTGGGTTAAGTGCTGTAGCTATCTTTATAAATCTCACATTTGGTACCTTCTTTGCATTTTTGTCAAATCTGCAGTGAAAGGAAGCTTACAAGAAGTGGAAATTTGGACAGATGACTAGGGAGGAGTATACAGGGATGTAATCAGGAAGGCCCAGGCACAATTGGAGTTGCAGCTAGCAGGGGATATGAAGGGTAACAAGAAGGGTTTCTACAGGTATGTTAGCAACAAGAAGAAGGTCAGGGAAAGTGTGGGACCCTTACTGAATGGGTGAGGCAACATAGTGACAGATGATGTGGAAAAAGCTGAAGTACGCAATGCTTTTTTTTGCCTCGGTCTTCCCAGACAAGGTCAGCTGCACTGGGCAACACAGTATGGGGAGGAGGTGAGCAGCCCTCAGTGCTGAAAGAACAGGTTAAGGACTATTTAGAAAAGCTGGACGTGCACAAGTCCATGGGTCCAGATCTAATGCATCCAAGGGTGCTGAGGGAGTTGGCTGATGTGATTGCAGAGCCATTGGCCCTTATCTTTGAAAATTCGTGGCGATCGGGGGAGGTCCTGGACGATTGGAAAAAGGCAAATATAGTGCCCATATTTTAAAAAAGGAAGAAAGAGAACCCGGGGAACTACAGACCGGTCAGCCTCACTTCAGTCCCTGGCAAAATCATGGAGCAGGTCCTCAAGGAATCCATTTTGAAGCACTTGAAGGAGAGGAAGGTGATCAGGAACAGTCAACATGGATTCACCAAGAGCAAGTCATGCCTGACCAACCTGATTGCCTTCTATGATGAGATAACTGGTTCTGTGGATATGGAGAAAGCAGTGGATGTGATATATTTTGACTTCAGCAAAAGTTTTTGATACTGTCTCCCACAGTATTTTTGCCAGCAAGTTAAAAAAGTATGAATTGGATGAATGGACTATAAGGTGGATGGAAAGCTGGCTAGATTGTCAGGCTCAACGGGTAGTGATCAATGGCTCGATGTCCAGTTGGCAGCCGGTTTCAAGCGGGGTGCCCCAGGGATTGGTCCTGGGGCCGTTTTTGTTCAACATCTTTATCAGTGATCTGGATGATGGGATTAATTGCACCCTGAGCAAGTTTGCAGATGACACTAAACTGTGGGGAGAGGTAGATACGCTGGAGGGTAGGGATAGGATCCAGAGAGACCTAGACAAATTGGAGGATGGGGCAAAAGAAATCTGATGAGATTCAACAAGGACAAGTGCAGAGTCCTGCACTTAGGAAGGAAGAATCCCATGTACCGCTACAGGCTGGGGACCAACTGGCTAAGCAGCAGTTCTGCAGAAAAGGACCTGGGGATTACAGTGGACGAGAAGCTGGATATGAGTCAGCAGTGTGCCCTCGTTGCCAAGAAGGCCAATGGCATATTGGGCTGTACTAGTAGGAGCATTGCCAGCAGATTGAGGGAAGTGATTATTCCTCTCTATTCGGCACTGGTCAGGCCAAACCTGCAGCATTGCATCCAGTTTTGGTCCCCCCACTACAGAAGGGATGTGGACAAATTGGAGAGAGTCCAGCGGAGGGTAACGAAAATGATTAGGGGGCTGGGGCACGTGATTTACGAGGAGAGGCTGAGGGAACTGGGGTTATTTAATCTGCAGAAGAGAAGAGTGAGGGGGGATTTGATAGCAGCCTTCAACTACCTGAAAGGGAGTGGCAAAGAGGATGGAGCTCGGCTGTTCTCAGTGGTGGCAGATGACAGAACAAGGAGCAATGGTCTCAAGTTGCAGTGGGGGAGGTTCAGGTTGGATATTAGGAAACGCTATTTCACTAGGAGGGTGGTGAAGCACTGGAATGGGTTACCTAGGGAGGTGGTGGAACCTCCATCCTTAGAGGTTTTTAAAGCCCGGCTTGACAAAGCCTTGGCTGGGATGATTTAGTTGGTGTTGGTCCTGCTTTGAGCAGGAGATTGGACTAGATGACCTCCTGAGGTCTCTTCCAACCCTAATATTCTATGATTCTAAAGTGTTCCTAAAATGAACATCGTGTGCTGAGTCATCATCCGAGACTGCTATACCATGAAATATATGGCAGAATGCAGGTAAAACAGAGCAGGGGACATACAGTTGTCCCCCAAGGAGTTCAGTCACAAATTTAATTAACACATTATTTTTGTAAGGAGCGGCATCAGCATGGAAGCAAGTCCTCTGGAATGGTGGCCAAAGGGGCATACGAATGTTTAGCATATCTGTCATGTAAATACCTTGCAATGTCAGCTACAAAACTGCCACGCAAATGCCTGTTCTGACTTTCTGGTGACATTGTATATAACAAGAAATGCAAATGTAAACAAACGTGTTTGTCTTAGCGATTGGCTGAACAAAAAGTAGGACTGAGTGGACTTGTAGGCTCTGAAGTTGTACATTGTTTTGTTTTTGAGTGCAATTATGTAACAAAAAAAATCTACATTGTAAGTTGCACTTTCATGACAAAGAGATTGCACTATAGTATTTGTATGAGGTGAATTGAAAAATACTGTTTCTTTTATCATTTTTACAGTGCAAATATTTATAATAAAAAAATAATATACACTTTGATTTCAATTACAACACAGAATACAATATACATGATGATGTAGCAAAACATCAAAAATATTTAATAAATTTCAATTGGTATTCTATTGTTTAACAGTGCGATTAAAACTGTGATTAATTGTGATAAATTTTTTAATCGCAATTAATTTTTTTAATTAATCATGTTAGTTAACTGCAATTAATCAACAGCCCTAAATATAATTAATCAGAGGTTGTTCTTTGAAGGCTTCTTGTAAGGTATGGCACCCCTAATGTTGAGCAGCCCTTGAAAAGCTATCTCCGTTGTGGTGCACAAGAGATCTCACATGAGGGTGATATCATCACCCTAGATTATGTAAGGGAGCACCCCTCGCAAATATCTCAGTTTCTTTGCTGCAGCCACACAACATAAACTGAATTCTCCTTTATGTGCTTATGCTGGAACTTCCCTTTCTCTAGCTTAATGATTTCTTGTAAATATAATGGTGTCTGATAGTTTAGTGTAGATAGTCATCCCTCATTCCACAATACTGAAAGGTCAACTGGCAGGCTGGAATGGGGTTACAAGTGGAGTTCTTCAGGAATCAGTTTTGGGACTAATCTTATTTAACATTTTGATTACTGGCCTTGGCACAAAAAATAGGAGTGTGCTAATGAAATTTGTGGATGACTGAAAGATAGGAGGTATTGCCAATGCAGAGGAGGATCGGAATATCATACAAGAAAACCTGGATGACCTTGAAAACTGGAGTAATAGAAATGGGATGAAATTTAATAGTACAGAGTGCAAGGTCATGCATTTAGGGACTAACAACAAGAATTTTTGCTATAAGTTGGAGACTTATCAGTTAGAAATGAAAGAGGATGAGAAAAACCTGGGCGTATTGGTTAATCACAGGGCAACTATGAACTGCCAGCATGATGCATCCATAAAAAAAGGCTAATGCAGTCCTAGGATGTATCAGGTGAGGTATTTCCATTAGAGCCAGGTAAGTGGTATTACTATTATAGAAGGCACTGGTGAGACCTCATCTGGAATACTATGTGCAGTTCTGGTTTCCCATGTTTAAGAAGGATGAATTCAAACTGGAACAGGTACAGAGAAGGGCTACTAGGATGGTCAGAGGAATGGAAAACCTACCTTATGAGAGGAGACCCAAAGAGCTTGGCTTGTTTAGCCCGTCCAAAAGAAGGTTAAGGGGAGATGTGATAGCTCTCTATAAATACATCAGAGGAATAAATACCAAGGAGGGAGACGAGTTATTTAAGTTAAGTTCCAGTGTGGACACAAGAACAAATGGATAAAAACTGGCCATCAATAAGTTTAGGCTTGAAATTAGACAAAGGTTTCTTACCATCAGAGGAGTGAAGTTCTGGAACAGCCTTCCCTGGTGAGTAGTGGGGGCAAAAATCCTAACTGGCTTCAAGACTGAGTTTGATAAGTTTATGGAGGGGATGGTATGATGAGACTTCCTACAATATGATCTGCAACTGCTAGCAGCAAATATCTCCAGTGGCTGGTGATGGGACACCAGATGGAGAGCGATCTGAGTTACTACAGAGAATTCTTTCCCAGGTCTCTGGCTAGTGGGTCTTGCTCACTTGCTTAGGGTCTAACTGATTTCTATGTTTGGGGTCGGGAAGAAATTTTCCCCCGGTCAGATTGGGGGAGACCCTGTAGGTTTTTCGCCTTCTGCAGCATGGGGCATGTGTCAGTTGCAGGTTTAAACTAGAGTAAATGGTGGATTCTCTGTAGTCTTTAAATTATGAAGTCTTTAAATTATGATTTGAGGACTTCAGTAACTCAGCTAGAGGTGAGAGGTCTATTACAGGAGTGAGTGGGTGAGGGTTTGTGATCTGCAATGTGCAAGAAGTCAGACTAGATGATCATGATGGTCCCTTCTGACCATAAAGTCTATGAATCTATGAACCTTTGGCCCTGAGACCTGGACCATATTGGGTACTCAGCCCTGTAAGGGTTTGAAGAGTTGGTATACCTGCCCAGCTGTCATACTATAGACCGATGCCCACATATGGTGCCTCTGACTTCAGGGCAAGACCCACTCAGTAGCCCTCTGTACAGTTTGCTGAACCTTCATTCCCCACACTAGAAAGGAGGGAAACTTCAGGCCCACCTGGCTTCTCAGTGCCAATAGCCTGATACTCCATGCCTGTCAGGAGTACTAAGACCAGCCTCTGTGCCAAGAGCTTTTAATACAGGACTCAAGACACACTGCCTCTGCAGCCTCCGTGCTGTGTTTTAGCATCGACCTTAGACCAGCATCTGCTTAGCCCGCTACTGGGAGCGAATCCCTCACTTAACACAGCCTGACACATCTAAGTTAAAAGCAGTCCTAAAGATCAAACCAGCACTGTCTATTAAAGCCTCCTCAACAGCCTTTGTGATAACCTCAAGAAGCACCCCCTTGGTGCCTACTCCTCATTTGGCACTGTTGTCATTGCCATACCAATCCTCTGGTACCAATACCTCTCTGGTTGTATCAATTTTAGGTGCAGATACTCTTCATATCTCCCAACAAGATAGACACAAGCTGAAGGAAAGGAGAAAGTGCTGCCTTTCTCATCCTTCACTAAGTTCCTTGTGGTTACTGCACTCCTCAGATGCCAAGGAATCTTTGTCTAGCCCTACCTTGTTGAGTGGCTCTTAAGCTCCATCTCTCAGCAGGACCCCATCTCGGTGATCCAATACACGTGGAACCTGTTCTAGTATTTGGGACTGGTAATCAACTGGCAGAAATCCTCCCTTCATCCCACACAAAGAATCACCTTCACTGGAGCAGCCTTAGATTCAGTCCTGAGCTTTTTCATCCAAAAGAGAGAGTTTTTGTTGTCCCCGTCCCCCACCCAAAATAAAAGATTTTCCAATAATTTTCAGGAAACAATTGGTACAGACAACACAATTTTTCTTAAGACTAGTAGGCCTGATGGCCTCATAAACCTATGTCACACCCTTTGCTCATCTGAACATGAGACCTTTGAAGCACAAGGTTACAGGACACTCCCTACACACTGGATAGTCATAGCCCTTTGTCAAGACTTCTAAGTACACAGCCTATAGAACACCTAGGAATCCAATCTCCATGTCAACATACTTGGTCTAAAGGCAGTGTGGTGGGGACTCATTGTCTTTCATCTATCTCTGCAGCATCATTTAGTATAGGTGCTTACAGACGATACTATGACCATGAAATATATCATCAAGCAGGGAGAAGCTCTTATCCAGGGAGGCAAGAGAACTTTGAATGTGATGCATCCAAAATCAAATCCACCCATTAACTCTTCATCTTGCAAGGGAGGAAAACATGAAAGTAGAATTGCTCAGCTGTGGTGTCAGGAGCAACATAAGTGGTCCCTGAAACCAGCAGTGGCCAGTGCACTATTTTACAGTTGGGGCCAACCTTGTAATAGACTTCTTAATATCGGAACAAAACGCCAAATACCAAGTGTGCTGCACAAGAAGACCCAATTATCTTGCTTAGGTGCATTTTTGCTGGACCAGAGTTAACATATATACCTTTCCATTCCCTGATACTCAGGGTCATGAGGAAGATTAGGTTGGATGGAGCAAACACTTTACTAATAGCCCCAATATGGCGGTGTCAGCACAATATCCAGATCTCTAGTAGCTGACGAGTGAATCGGTGTGTTTGCTGCCTTTGTCTCCAGACTTCATCTCAGTGGAAAGGAAGGATTCTGCGTCCCAACCCAGAGGCTCTCCACCTTGCAGCATAAAGGATGATTTGCTCACTTATATAGACAGTTTCTGCTCTGGAAGGTTTAAGCCTTCCTCTTACAAATCAGGAAGAGGTCCACCCTAACATATTGTAAACAAAAATAGAAACTATTTATTATCTAGGCAAGTGGTAAAGGGCTCACTCTGTCTTGAGCTGTGGTCTCTACAGTCCTAGAGTACCTTGTACCACTTTAAGTCTCAGGACTTAGCCTTTATGAAGGTTTATATGTCAAAAATGTTTGCTCATCACAATTACGTTAAGGGCAAATCTATCTTCTCTCGCCCTGGTGATACATTAGGGCCAGAGAACAGCAGGAGAGTGGTAGAAGGGAGGTATATAAACCCTAGGATGATCAAGGCCTTATACACTGTGGATTACTACAAGGTCATTGGAACACCTGGAGCCAATTAAGGCCCCAAGACCTAATAAAAAAACTTTTTGCCTGGAAAAGACTCAAGCTCTTTAGAAAAAGTAATCAATTGTTTTTTACTATATGAGGGAGAAATGCGAGAGAACATATTACCAGAAACTTTCATACTCTGTTAAAAGAATGTTTAGAACATTGCTACATCATAGCTAAGAAACCAGTATCTCATGGCTTGAAGACCCACTCCACGAGAGCCATCACAGCATCAGTGGCATGCCTTATGCCGGTTCCCATATCAAAGAGATATAAAGCAGCAACTTGGAGTTCAGTGAACACGTTTACCAGATATTACTCCTTGGATTTAGCATTGTGATACAACACCCTGTTTGGGAGAGTGGTGCTGTGTACCTGGTGGAGCACTGCTTGCGAATCTCCTACAAGCAGAAATGCTCAGAGACCATCAAAGAACAGAGGGTACTTATCAGTAACTGTTCCTCTTCAAGAATAGCATCTGTGCATATACGCTACCTGCCCGTCTTCCCCTTTGCTCAAAGTTCTGTATAAATTATCAGGACTCTGTGGTTAGGGAAGAGAAACCAAGGTGGTTGGGAGCACGCTTCCTTATATATGCGAGGAGAGTGTCGCCATCATATGAAATCTCTTGTGCACTCCCCAAGCAAGAGTGTTTTAAACCAGTTCTGCAGCTTGACACCAGGGCATATAATCTCACAAGTGTGAATGCACAGAGGCCACTCTCAGCTACTGGTAAGTAACCTGTTTTTACACATATTAACTAATAAAATTAGTTTTCTGTAATACTCATTGTATGAGGGAGTGATGCACATTTTTTTTTAGTAAAATGCCAGTTTCCCCAGAATAGTTGAGAAAGTCTTTCAGATATCAAAAATAATCTTTACCACCATTCATTGTTCTATGAAAATCTTTACACATGCCTAAATATAAATGAGTAACTTTTAATCCATGTTTTCTGTGTGAATCGATAAAATCCTGCATATTTAACTTATTAACATATAAAATGCTTCTTTAAAGGACAGAGGCCCTTAGCAACCAAACCAATTTATATTTGCAATTTATTGAAGTCTGTTCAGTCTTTAATCAATCTCCTGAGGCAATTACTTTTTTCTTTGAAGTTGCTACCCGGAATGGAATTTTGCCATCCAGTTGTTTCCCTTGAAAAATGGTTATTGAATCAGTCTGTAATACACAATTTATAATTAAATGTAATAAAATCATTATTGCATACTAAGCATTTTACTTTTCAGCTCTAACAGAAATTAAGAATAAATATATTAGTTAGAAATGAACTATTCCTTGAAAAATTCCTTGTAAAATACTAGGTTAAATATCTTTCTTCATTATATTATTGCTTGTATACACATAGTTCATCCTTCTTAGTTCTAAAGATGTATTTTGCATATAAAGAGAAATATTAATTAATCTAATGAGTTTCCTGCAGTGAGAGTCAGTAGTAAATCATTGTACAATGCCAACATTTCAGTATCACAGTGGCACACACGGAGGCCAAAACCTCTTTTAAAACAACTGTTATGAACAATCTTATATTCCCTATAGTAGCATTCTGACACTTCCTTTCCTTTTGGGATCCAAGTAATATCCCATGCCATCTGTCAGAGGGGCCTCAGCCCACAAATGTATGTGTAGTGAAGTGGACTACATACTCTAATCAGGATTTAATATCAAGTTGCTGCTGTTTTTTAAAGGCTCAGTTGTATAATATGGCAGAGTTGCTCACAGAATTGTCAAATACTCCATTATAATGTCAAGCACTGACAAGTCTCCCTTTGAAACAAATGGGAAACTCACAGGCTCCCACTCTTGTCTTGCCAATCAGTGCTACTTTTAGAGAGTTCCTGTTAAATTAATCTGTCCCCACTGTGTAAAAATAAATTTACAAATAAAAATGTCTCTTGTTATACATTGTCCCTCCACAAAGTCAGAGGACTTGCAGTTAGGAATTATTAAGGAGTAAGAATGTAAATAATATAGCCTGTGAGGAAGAGAGATTATTCTGTACTCAAAGTTCTTAATTTAAAGATGCAGATAAGATTGCCTTTTTAATCCTTCTGGCAACTTGTGTCACATCTCAAGAGACAAAATTCATCCCTGATTTAAAAAAAAAAATTAATTTCCATGGATATTGGTGGGAATTTACCCAGCAGTTTTCATCTTCTGGATTTGTAGATAAAGGGGAAGATGGGGTGGTTTCAGAGGAAGGTGACAAAAATTACTATGGATATGGGAAAACTTTTGTATCAAGAAAGGGGGGAGGGGAGAGGATTGTTTTATGTTAGAATGGAGTTCAATAAGAGGAACATAATAAAAGTATTAAAAATGGAAGGATATTAAGAAAATAGATCAAGAGCTTCCGATCTCCCTATCTATTAACATAAGAACAAGGAATCCGTTAATGAAATTGCTTGACAGCAAATTCAAAAGTGATAAAGGAAGCATTGCTTTCACATTGCATAATTCAACTGTGGAAATCAGAGCTATAGGATGTCATTGGGCCAAAAATTAGGCTGGATTCAAATTGGGATTGGACAATTATATGGATAACAAGACTATCCAGAGACATTATAGTTAATGCTTATAAATTTTGGGGGGACGGATATAAAACCTCGTGCTTCAGGACTTAAACCAATCTCTAACTTTTATTATGATTTAGAATGCAACTTCCATTGGCAGCTGATTACTCCACATCTGTCTACTGGAAGGGCTTCTTGCATCCTTCTCTGAAGCTTGGAGGTGGGATGCTGGACTAGATTGACCAGTATGGCTATTCCTGTCTTTCTATGAATGAAAAAATAAATGTACCAGCAAAAGAAAATTCCTTCTTCTGAGAGGCAGGAAGTGTCTTATGCTATTACAAACAATTCAATACTTAAGCAGTCATTAAAGGTAGACTTTGCTGGATCTTTTAATAGAGATGTACTTCATATCAGAGAGAATGTAAGAACAAAGATACAGGGCAAGGATAAGTAGGGTCAAAAATTAGTTTTGTGACTTTCAAATTTCAGTGTAGGAGTAACCCTGGTCTTGCCTAGTATTGAAAATCCTTAACAGTAACTCTGTCCCAGAATCCTCCCCTCCCTCAACCATCAGGTGTCTGTTGCAGAGGGAGCGGGGTTGTTCTTACATATGTTACTTCCCTAAGTTTATTCCCCAAAACTTTCATGATCTGCAAGGGACAACAAGTAACCCATTACCTACACCACCATTTTACTATGTCTTTTTAGAGTGCTTCCTCTTTCAGTTGCTCTTGCTCAAGCCCAAAATTGAGTCAAGTGTTTTAAGGAAAGAAGGTGTAATTTGTCTTAGTTTGCCTTTAAGAGTTTCACAAGAACCTGCAAATCTCAAAGAACTGGAATTTATGCAAATCAAACCCATTAAACAATTAGAAGTCTTGTAGAGTTCTAGTCTGTAATTTATTTCACTGTTACGATTATTATGGCACAAATGGACAAAGGAAATGAAAATTACGTTATTTTAAAGGAAAGAAGAGTAAATAGTTAACTTTAATTTTAATTTAATTTTTCAGATAAAAATTTAAAAGTATGTTTTGTAGCTTTCTTTTGATGGGGAAGAAGGCTAGGAGGGATCTTGGGACTAAAAACAAACATGATCTTGGTGTGGTAGGAAAAAAAAGAATGGAGGAGAATGTGGGGGGAAGAAAGAAGGAAAGGATGAGAGAGAGGGAAAACTAGTAAGAGTGAACACAGAAAAGGAAAGGGAAAATGTCAAATCTATAGAGGCAATGGGAGCAAAGAGATGTGAAAGAGAGACAATTTACTAGTGGAAGTAAGGGAAGAAGGCTTTCAAATATGCCCCTCTTCACCAAGAATTGGAAGTACCTTAAATTAAGCATGTTGAAGGTTGCTCCAAATTTCAGTTTTTGTGTACCTTCCCTCCCCTGAAGAGCAGTCTGGATGGCTTAGTAAGTCTTAAATTCTGAGTCATGAAGAAACTGTAAGGCAGCTGTGGTGCAGAGATCCCATCCTCTACATTCTGCTTCCCACCTGCTCTGCCCTCACCTAATTTACATTAGAATTATTTTTAGACAATGTGAAGTGGGCATAATTTGTGATAAGTTATTTGTAGCAGAGCCTCTCTGCTTTTGTTTTTGTTGTTCTATTCTATTCAAGTAGTTACATGAAAAGTGATTGACTGAAGAAAAGGAAGAACTAAAAGTTAGGAAGATGGAAGAGCAGTAAGGTCTTCTTAACACTAGGAAGGTTTTCCTGGTATGTATAGTTACACTGGTATACTAGCAAAACCTCTAGTGTGAATACAGTTATATTGGTATGAATATACCAATATACTAACACGGCTGCTACTCTGAAAATTGGTATGAATGTTCCCCACACTGTCATAAATTTGCATCTGTACATCTACACAAATGCATCTACAGTAAGGTTTTTACCAGCATAGCAATGTCAATAAAAAAATCACACCCCTAACTGACTTAGCTATGCTAGTAAAACTTTCAAGTGTAGACCAGGCCTAAGAAAATTAACCATATTGCTTTCTCATTTTGAAATTGCTCTTTGGCTGATGTGGCCCTAGCCTAAATAGTACTTCTAGCCTTCTTCCACATGTACTTGCCCTGTCAATGAACCATAAGTCTCAACAGCAGTATCCCAGTGAGCAAGTCTTGTGCTTCTCCTGATTACAGATTTGTGGTGTCAAATGATGTTGATTCTGTGATACTGATAAATGTTGTCTTGGAACTATATTAGATCACTAACCCTTTTTCATATGTACCCTAATTTAGGTTAAAAACATATCAATTAATGCAATATGCTCAGAACATAGCAAAGATAAGTTATGTGGGCAAATGAAGGCTTTCTACATTAATTATCACACGCTGCATGATATAGGATAGAACAACAGTACCCAGCCCACCTCCCTCAGAATATTTTCTTTCTCTTATGCCCCACTTTACACAAAACTAAAGTTGTTCTTTTTTTCATTACTAGAAACTGCATGGTAAAATATTAAGTTCTTATATTTGGTAATTCATCTTAGTCAGAAATAACACTGAATGTTGATTATATTAATAAGAACCAAGATGAAATTTAGGTGAGAGGAGATAAACAATCAGAAGTCAGCATATAATGCAGTTTTGTTTGCTATTACAAGATGTCTAGACATGATTTTATGATGTGTTCAAGTTTTGTAACTAAGACAAATGAGTAGGCATCCCTGCATTCTGCATTATTGTCTTTGTAAACCAGTTCTTCAGAATACTTAAGAAACTGGCTGAAGAGATCTCTGAGTCATTAGCATTTTTGAGAATCCGTGGATGACAGGAGAGAATCACAGAGGACCTGAAAAGGGCTAATATAGTACTTATCTATAGAAAAGGTAAATAAGGACAATCCAGGGAATTATAGACCCAGCATCTTAACTTTGGTAACCAGAAAGATAATAGAGCACATAATCAATCGATCAATTTGTAAATATCCAAAGATAATAAAGTGATAAGTAACAGTCAACAGGGATTTGTCAAAAAAAAATCACGTTAAACTAATCTAATACCCTACTTTGACAGTGTAACAAGCCTTCTGGATAGGGGAGAAGCAGTAGATATATCTTGACTTTAGTAAGGCTTTTGATACTGTCTCACATGACTTTATCATAAACAAACTAGAGAAATGTAGCCTAGGTGAACCTAGTGTAAGTTGGGTATACAACTGGTTGGAAAAGCATACTCTGTAGTTATCAATTGTTCAGTCAAGCTGGAAGGGCACATCGAATGTGATCCTACTGGGATCTGTCCTGGGTCCAGTTCTGTTCAATATTTTCATAAATTATGTGGATTATGGCATAGAGAGTACACTTATAAAGTTTGTGGATGATACCAAGCTGGGAGGGATTGCAAGCACTTTGGAAGACAGGATTAGTACTAAAAATTATCTTGACAAACTGGAGAAATGGGTCTGAAATAAATAGGTTGAAATTCAATGAGGATAAATACAAAATACTGTACTTGGGAAGAAATAGTCCACTGCACAAATACAAAATGGGAAATGACTGCCTAGGACTGAGCACTGCGGAAAAGGATCTGGGGGTTATAGTGGATCACAAACTAAATATGAGTCATCAGTATAATACTGTTGCAAAAAAGAAAGAGCATCATTCTGGGATGTATTACCAGGAGTATTATAAGCAAGACCCAAGAAGTAATTCTTCCATTCTACTCTTCTAAAGGAGGAATAATCAAAACTTGGTTTATGTGTATGATATAATGTGTTTGCTCTCTGACGTATAACAAATACTGAAGACAACAGAAGCATTTTTTAAAACGTTCTGCTAATTTTAATACATATGTTCAGAATGTAGGAAGTTCAAAATTGCTTTTGTATCTTTAGAAGCGTGCCTTTCACTACTCTAATTGTTAGCTGATCATTTGTGATTTAGTTATCAATCTGAGATAACCCATATTGTGTAGAATCAAATCTTTAGGGGATGTCAATTTTTCTTTCTAGTATACTCACTTTGTAAGATTCTAAATTATCATATGTGATACTAGGAGTAATAGATCAACACTAATCAGCTCTAATTATCTGAATTAATTTCTGCAGAACCCTGACTTTTAAACTGCTAGGCCTGCTAGATTAAAAAGTGTGTTGCATTGTTTTCCCATACTATTAGAAGAAATATGATCTCATAATTAAAAAGTCCAAGACTGAGAGTCAAGAGATCTGTTCCTGTCTCTGTCATATTTTCATGAGATAATTATTATTCCAGTTGTAGCCATTATTTTAAAATACAGTATTGAAAAAGAAAATAGGGAGATGAAAATCTGTGGACATGTTTTGAATAAATGCTGCCCTTAGTATTTTTAGTTCCAACAGTTTGGGTTTTCAGATGCAGATGGATAGAACAATTGATGTTATGGAAATAGCTGTCATTGTTTTCAGTGGAGCTGATGTGTATTTACTCTGTGGTTGTCATAAAGTACTATGTAGCATTTTATGATGACTTACTAAATAATTTTTCAAACAAGTTATGATTGTAAAGATACTATTGTAAATGTTTGGGGGGAAATGGAATAGCCATGAGCTGAGAATTTTCTTAAATTTCACTGTCCCAAAGACAGTCTGGACCTCAAATTGGGTTGGTCTGTTTTTTTTATTAATGTAGGATGTTTGTGTGGGTGAGCTGTTACTTCCCCAAGGACAAACTGTTGATCTTATTTGTACTCAAACATACTGGTTGCATTCAGTAAATGGTGTCTTCAGCCAGTGGCCAAAAATGAAAACTTGACTTCCCACCTTATGAATAACAGTTGTGGCTCATAATTACTTTAGAGGCAATACATACGTAATTAACTATACTCATTTTTTCCAAAATGGCATAAATATATCACCAGTGCTAGTGGGGGAATTTAGCAAAGGAACTGGCTAAGTGACCAACCCACTTTCTTTTGCTATTCGGTAATGTTTACAAAGAAATTGAGGCAGAGTGCCAGTTTTCATTTGCATTTCCAGTTGGATACAATACTTGGCTGGTGCATCCAAGATTTAGAAGTGCAAAGCAATAAGAGCAACAGTTGGCATTGTCTATATTCATGAATTTAATTTTACTTGTCCAGGCTGGAGTTTTGACCATTCCAGGTTGCTGGAGAATAGGGTTTTCTTAATGCAAATAGGATTGGTGAAAATGTTTGCTTGCCCTAGAAGCATCTTAAACCAGGATAACTTCCATGGCAAACAGTGACTGGGATGACAGAATTATATAGACTGGCAAATTTGATCAATTATGGATATACTGTGGATAAGACACAAGGCTGGAAGTTAAGAAAGCTGGGTTCTGTTGCCAAATCTGCCACACACTCTTTCTATGAATTGGGTTCTCAATTTCCCCATTTGTCAGATGTATATGTATTACCTGCCTCATAGGCTCAGATATGTGAGGCAAGTCAGTTTTACATAGTCTGATTGTCAGGGTAAAGTTTTTTAAAGCTTTCTGATATCCTTATATGATAGGCACTGTACTGTAGAAGTACACACCTTGCTGGTTGCCTAACCACAGTATCAAGCACAGCAAGCTACATAAGAAATATACCTCAGTAGAGCTCTTCTTTTGTCCTCTTTAAAGTGCATGCAAGAATGTGTGTGCATACGTGGACCCACACAGTCTTCTACATAGTCTAGTTTTTGGAAAAGAAGATGCTTTTGATGTTGCTTGATGTATTTATCTTTTACATCCATCCTGTTTTTATGATCAACTGGTTGTTTCAAGAAATAAAAATTTGAAAACACTGATTTGCTGCAGACAAAATCAAAGTTGATTTTCATATATCAGGTTAAAATTCCTACATACTGCATCTTTGATCAACTGAATCTTTGTAGGAGGAATGCATAAAATGTTTTTTTTTTTAAGGGTGTTATGTTGGGTGCAGTAACTAGTTCTGTAAATGCTGTAGTTCTGCAAATAAAAGAACACCTATAATACATACAAATGGACTCTTTCTTGTTAATGTCCAGTGTGTCTCTTTACCCTATTATTTTAGTGCTGCGGTGTATATATAAACTATTAGTGTCTGTCAGCTCACAGTAAAATAATATACATAGTGTTATTTGATAATGCCTTTCATCCATTTGTAGTGGAAGATTGTTTTACTGTAGTTTCTACAGAACCCGTCTAAGATCATAGTTCTGTTGTTCCAGGTACTATACGCAATGATAATAAAACAGCTCCATTCCCTGAGAGTTTCTAATCTATACAGTAGGTTTGTCTCACTTTCTCAATTTACCCTGTATCAATATGACCTGCCAGTTTGTCCCACTGCTTTGTTTTTAAGTTTCCTCTTCTAGCAGGATATTGCAAGTCTTTTGCTATGTGAAATCATGATCTGATGAAGCTACGTTAGAAGTACTGGTTCTGACCTTTTAAAATTGTTTAATATTTTTTCTATTTGTAGTTTAGAAGTCTAAGTATTAGATTTGAAATACTTCCACTTCCTGGTCCTGATTCAGCAAAGTCTATCTTTATTAACCAAATAACTTAAGCATGTGCCAAACTTTAAGAATGTTCTTAAGTGCTTGGCTAAATCAGGGCTTCTGGAACCACTGTCTGAAAGAATCAATTGAGCCCTTTTATCTATCTGATGTAAATACTTTAAATTCTGTATAGTGCACGTATGTGGTTGGTTCTTCTTAAAAGGCTGGGTGCTGTCAGGTTTTACATGAATATTATAGACACCACCGAACTATTTCCAACACTATCAGTTAGCTTTGGTAACCTCTCATCCTATCTCTGTTCTCTGAAGTTATCTATGTTTTTGTTTGCAGCCTGGTATTGTTAGAGGTGGCCGCATTTCAGTGGTGTTCTATAAAGCATTTAGGCCAGAAAGATACTATATAAATATAAAATACTTTTTTATGTATCCACGCAAACAAAGTATATTCCGTTTGATATGAAAAGTGGTAAATCAAAGAGTTCAATAGATTTGTTGGATTATAGTTTGCTTTTCAAGAAGTGAGTAAACACTGATACTGACAAGGAAAAAGTTCTGTAAATATCTTGGGTAAAATCCTGGCCTCATTAAAGTCAATGGCAAAAATCCCATTGACCTATGTGGGATCAAGAGTTCACCCTTGATGTTAAAGGAGATGCAGGAGTATATTAAGTTGTGTGTATGTCCCTTTAACATTAATTTGAGTTAACATGTAAATCAGAAGGATGGGGGGGGTAGCTCAGTGGTTTGATCATTGGCCTTCTAAACCCAGGGTGTGAGTTCAATCCTTAAGGGGGCCGTTTAGGGATCTGGGGCAAAAATCTGTCTGGGGCTTGGTCCTACTTTGAGCAGGGGGTTGGACTAGATGACCTCATGAGGTCCCTTCCAACCCTGATATGCTATGATTCTATAATATATTGTGTAGATTTTTTCCCAGGAATATTTTGATAGGAAAAGTCTCAGTGAAATTTCCAACTACTATGATGGGTTTAATAGTGCTTTTTTTAATTATTATTATTTAATGTATAAATTGTGGGGCATTTCTGTTGCTAAAGAAAGGTGTTAGGCTTTGATTAGTGGGTTTCCTTCTTGGACACATTGATCCTGAATGTGTTGATCTATGCTCTTTGGCTCTATACTCTGAGTTCTTAATGTGTAAGATGGCCCTGGCCGTCTGACCGCTATGATAGCGGGGAGTATGCCCTGGTAGGTCCAACCATGCTACAAAGGTGTCAGACTATATTCAATCCAGGGAGGGGGATTGCTGTCTCAGAAAGAGCGCATCTCCTTCTCCTTAGAGGTTGAAGGCTAGGTAAGCTTGAGGAGGTACTCATGCCTGTCCACCTAGCCAGTGGGATGGCTGGAAGTTAACAGCTAAAACAACACGAGTAAATGGGTCTTAGTTCCCTGCGCATCATCGAACTGTTCTACGGTGGCGGAGAGGAAAATGAGCGACGAAAGGCTGCTAAAAATGTCAAGTGCTGGGCCAACATGGAAAAGAACAGCCCTCACTGTGTGTACTTACAATTGTAGGTCGCTGGCTAGGGAGGAAACGTTAAACCATCTGATGGAGGAGAAGAAAAGGAGAAGATGCGAAACCCGACAAAAGAAGGAGTTGGAAGACAACTGAAAGGATGGCAGCGCTGTGAGGCTCGGAAAGAGAGATGGTGCTAGAAATGTTGGAGGAGTCCAATTTATCGTCGGTAAGAATTGGTCTTTGAAAGTCATATTATGCCAGCTAGTATCATCACATATTTGTGTGTTGCATCTTCAGATGGAGTCAAAAGCTACCCTCAAGGTCATCCAGGCCTACACTCCCACAAGTGCAAGTGAGGACGAAGAAGTGGAAGAATTCTACCAAGAGCTCGAAAGAGCCCTCGTGCAAAAGTCCACTTACACTGTCACGATGGGAGATTTTAATGCCAAGGTCTGGTGAGAGAAAGCTGGTGTAAAGTTCATAGGGAGATATGGCAGCGATGAAAGGAATGAAAGAGGAGAGAGACTGGTAGCGATGGCAGAAACGAAAGAACTGTACGTGGCAAACACCTGGTACAAAAAGAAGACCGCAAGAAGGTGGACGTGGATCGCGCCAAACATGAAGAGCAAGAATTAAATCAACTATATTTTAGTCAATAAATGGTGTATCGTTCAAGGCGTCTCTGTGGTGCAGCCTTTCAACACTGGCAGTGACCATCGCCTGCTTAGAGCGAAGTTGATTTTCGACGAAGCGGTGGAAAAAGAAGGCGTTACAGCTGGCAAATAGGAAATAGCATCCGAAGACATTCGATGAAGCAAAGCTGAAGAAAACGATTTCTGGGTTTGACTGGAGCCAGATGGAAAAGTGTGATGAAGACTATAGCATCTTTGCTGACAAGCTGAGACATTGCATAAAAGCAGCTGAAATTGAAAAGCTGAGGAAGGCGAAGGGAAGAATCTTGAATAAAATGAAAAGCTTGTTGGAGAAGTGGAGAAATATGAAAAGGAGCTCGGATAACAACCGAGCATTCTGTGCAAGCTTATACAGCAAAAACTGAAGGATGACTTTGAGAACTTCCGGAAAGAAAAGCTCCTCAAAACAGCTGAATTATGCAAGAGCCTCAAGACATGCAAGCGGGAATTGACGCAGTATAGATTGAGCGTAACAGCATTGAAGAACAAGGACGGAGAGACAGTAATTGATAGAGCAGGGATGGAGGAGGTCTGCAAGGACTTCTATACAGAACTGTTTAAATCAAGAATCAACGTCCCTCTCCCAACGCTCCAAGAGTCAGAAGAAAGTGTCCCCCCAGCAATCGTAAGTGAAGTCTGAAGCACACTATACCAGATGAAGAAGGGAAAAGCTCCAGGCAAAGGTGGAATAATGTCAGAAATTATTTCTGCAGGGGGCAAAAAACTTTGGAAGGCCCTCGCTTTAAGATTCAGTTGATATCTTGAAGAAGGAAAAATACCATCGAGCTGGAAGGAGTCGAACACCATCTTGTTGAACAAGAAGGGTGATTGAGAAAATCTTAAGAACTACCGCCCTATATGCCTGCTCTCTCACATCTACAAGCTCTTTACAAAAGTGATAATGAACCGACTCTCGCAGAGTCTGGATGAACAACAGCCGAGAGAGTAGGCAGGGTTTCGAAGAAACTTTAGCACAATCAACCATATATTTACCCTTAGCCAGCTCCTAGAAAGAGAGAGGGAATACAAACTCCCACTGTGCATTGCTTTAGTCGACTATGAAAAGGCCTTCGATAGCATCGAGTTTAACGCAATATTAAAGGCTCTCACAGAGCAGGGTATTAACACACAGTACATCAGTTTGTTGAAGGAAGCGAATACGGGATGTACAACAGACATTACTCTCCTCGAAACTCCCCTCCGCATCCCAATCGAGAAAGGCATAAACCAAGGAGATACGATTTCACTGAAACTATTCACGGCCTGCCTCGAAATGGTTATAAACAAGATCAATTGGAGGAGTGGTGTCAACATAAATGGAGAACGATTATCTCATCTCAGATTCGTGGACAACATCGTACTAATTGCCAAAAGCACCAACTGCAGAGCATGCTACAAAGACTCGACAAGAAAAGCAGTCAGGTCAGCCTGAAGATGAACCGCTGCAAAACGAAATACATGCAATCAGACTTCTTACGAAAAGGCCAAATAATAGTAACAGGAGAAGAAATCGACCAAGTGGAACAGTACATATATTTGGGCCAAGATGTTAATATGTGCCAAGACCTAAATGGAGAACTCTCGCGGGCAGGATGGTGTGCGTTTAATTCCATCAAGGACGTCCTCAAAGGAAAAATCTACAAGACCACACGTACAAATATCTTCAATTCAACAGTACTGCCATCCATGCTGAATGGCAGTGAAATGTGGGCACTGACGAAGAGAGAAGAGCAGCGGCTGTTGGTAGTTGAAAGGGCAATGGAATGAGCTGTGTTGGGAATTTCCCTTCTGGATCGCATACTAAATGATATGATCAGAGAATGCAGTGGTGTGAAAGATATTGTCATGGAAAGCAGATCTAACAAGATGCGATGGGCGGGCCACACAGCATGACTCAAGGACAATAGGTGGACTGCAATCATTGCTGAGTGGTACCCACGAGAACAGAAAAGACCACCAGGTCGGCCTCCAAGAAGATGGGACATTGTTAAACGTTTCGGACAAACGTGAGAAGAAAGGCAAGAGTGCCAGAAGAATGGCGGACGTGTTGTGATCGGCTCAGTCTTAACGACAGCTGAAGACCAATCAATCCAGGTGATAAGTATCATTATTCTTTCAAATATAGTGTGTGCTTTTTGATGCTGTAATTGCCGTATCAGAACAGCTCTTAAGAAAACAAATGAAGGACAAGGTCATGAAACAGCATAATCAAAAAAGACCCTGAAATAAAGGAAAACATTAACTGCAGGAACCAAGAGAAACTACTAATATAATTCTTATTTGTATGAGGTATTATGGTTGTGCTAAGACAGTTTTAGTCCTTTTATCAATTCATACCATATTTTCAGTGCTAACTGAAAATTTTAAGAAAGTACGGTAAGTTACTTTTCAGGGAAACAAATTGTTCTGACTTTTAAGACATAATTGTACACAGCTGCTTAATTAAAGATAATTTCAGAGTTGTCAACCTATTTAAAATGCAGGAAGTGAAGAAAAAAGATTCAGGAAGGCAATAATAGCTAGAATGCAGATGTGGTCTATGCTTCAAACAAAAATCAATTTAAAAACAGGATGAAATAACCAAACCAGTAATTATTCTTTGAGTATTGTCTGTAAGCTCTAACTTCTATATTTGCCTACTCACGCCACATCTTTACCAAAACTCTCTTGAAAGCTTTGATTATTTGAGCTGCACACATGCTCTCTCATGATACCAAATGTTCAAACAGTAAGTATTCTAAGAAGCCATGGGCCTACCACTCAGTTCCCACAATTGTCTGTATTTTTCTTGTATAAACTATTTTATTGTTTTGCCATAGTTAGATTAGTTAGATGGACCTTTTGTGCCCCTCACAACCAAAAATATTGATAGTGAACCTTTAAAATCTGGTTACAAGGATTGGAAGACAGTACTTGGGAATATATAAACTTTCGAGTGAATATCCCTGTGTGTGATAATTGGTGAACTGATTGTTTTGTATTTACTTAGAAGTTGGATAACTCATTGCCAGGTCAGATAAACAAGTTTAATTAAAATAAGGTTTAATCGTTTTTTAAAAGGTCAGCTTTCTAAAGCATTGTGACATACAAAATATTATGGTGAGAAATGTTCAAAGATGGAAGAAAAAGGTTATAAAGAGGTCTCTGATGATAACGTCCTAAAATGTCCCATCACTTTTATAGATGTCTAAATATTTCACTGCCAAGCCTCCAATTAACATTTTTTCCTTTTTTGACCATTACTTTGGTGCACATGGCAATTAGTACAAAGGATAGTTGTTGTGTATACAACGATTCACTTTAAGTCCAAAGCTAGGGAATAACAGCGAATGGTTTTTGTGCCTCTTTTAATTTGTTCTTTAATTGATCAGTTTATATATCTGAATATAATCAAAATCTAACTTTAGCAAGAGAGAGAAAAAACATCTCAGTGGGGCTTTATCATTTACTAGTCTGTTGTCCAGAGGACAGCAAAATTTAGTGAGCAAATATGGTGTTAGACTGGAATGCTTATAAAAACAAGCTATTTAAACAAGTTAATTTAACAAATAATTCATTACAGCCAATTGTGGTTGCGAGTCTTTTACATCATATAGACTGAATATCAAATGTGAGGATCAAACAAATAATGTAGTAAGGTTAACAATTATTATACTTACTGAGATTAAATCTCATCTTCATTGTTGTTTCCAAATAGTCCAAACCGTTTTTTGTTTTTGTTTTTTGTTCTTTTGTTTTCCTCAGCCATACTTTTGAGACCACTTTTCTTGGTATGGGTGATTCTGAGCTTGTCAGCAAAACACCATTGAAGTCTCTGCTCCCTTATCCATGGAGGATACTTTTAATATTATTATTTTGTTCTTCCTAACTTAGAGAGCCAGACTGGGAGAAAAACAAAAGTTTATTTCATTCAAGACAGTGGCTGTAATTCTGTAGGTGAGCTCAGCATTTTGTCACAGGCCCAGATAGCCAGGATTTTTTCAAATTGTGACTCAAACTCTGACTCTGAACTGTTTCCATTGCTATTGTTTTTCTCTTTGCAAGAAGCCAATATACACCTGCTACCCTGTCTGAAAAAGGGGATCCCCTGTTTAGAAACTAACATTTTTGTTATATGTTATTACATGGAAAGTTTCTTGCCTTTATGGAACATCTAGCACCCAAACATTTCCACATGAAATTTAGATTTCCTCATGCTTGTCCAATGTCAGCTATATGTTTAACTGGTATTAGAGCATTATCAACACAGCAACCTTTCATTCCACAAGTTTCACTATTGCTTCCAAATTTTTATTCAGCTTCACACAGATTTCAGATGCATGGTTAGTTTCTATATTTAAGGACATTAGATTAGATGGCAGTGTATCCAGTAGACAGTAGTAAGCATTAATCCTAGAATTGGGCCATCATCTATGAATTATGGTAGCTGAGGTAATAGACTTAAGTTGCTTGTAAAGATGGCAGGGCCTTTGTAGGTGATGCTCATGATTTCAATAAACCAATTTGGCTTTTGCAGACTTCGTATCTCTTGAAGTATATGATACACTCCTTCTGATGTTTTGTATCAGCCTGCAAGGATCCTTTGTTTTCCCAACATACAGGGAAAAGGGTAGCATTGTACGTTTTTTGGTGATCATCAATAATGCTGCTAAGCCTTACCAGTGTTGGAGTCATAGACTTCTCTTTCTTCTTTAGCCTGTTTTATTGTCCTTTGCTTACTGCTTCTTTATAGTGACTAGATTTTTGAACTGAGAAACCAAGATTGGTGCCCAGTGGCTTTCTGGGCTCAGAGAAAGTTTTATTTGATGGTGATAGTATGCACAACTGTTTGGGGGGAGGGGAGAAAGAAAAGGGCCCTCCCTTTCCTGTCACATTACTCTACTATGCAATGCCTTCCTCCTTCCCTCTTCCTTTATCAACCTTTCTCCACATTTCTCCTCTCAGCAAGGTGCTCTGCCACAATATGTTGTTCACATCTGCTGCAGAGATGGGGAAGAAATTAGACCACTTGTACAGATCTGGACAGTAGACACTTGTATGTGGTGGTGGTTTGGATGCATTGCCTTTAATGTCACAATTTCAATCATTGCTTAGAGGCTAAGTTTTCAACTTCATGGAAGTGCGATTTTACATGCCAGGGTGGGCTGGCTCAAGCCTATCCCCTCCACATATCAGGAGGTTGGGGTTGGGCAACATAGGGGCTAGCCTTGTGACAACGTGGTCTCTGAAGTACACCTCTACCCCGATATAACGCAACCCGATATAACACGAATTCGGATATAACGCGGTAAAGCAGTGCTTTGGGGGGGGGGGGCTGCGCACTCCGGTGGATCAAAGCAAGTTCAATATAACGTGGTTTCACCTATAACGTAGTAAGATTTTTTTGGCTCCCGAGGACAGCGTTGTATCGGGATAGAGGTGTACATATAAGTAAATAAATTGATGGAAATATTCTATCTCCTAGAACTGGAAGGGACCTTGAAAGGTCATCGAGTCCAGCCCCCTGCATTCACTAGCAGGACCAAGTATTGATTTTGCCCCAGATCCCTAAGTGGCCTCCTTAAGGATTGAACTCACAAGCCTGGGTTTAGCAGGCCAATGCTCAAACCACTGAGCTCTCCTCTATCAGCTATTTAGCTGGTGTACTCTCAATTTCATCTGCTTAGTGGACTGGTAGAGTCTTCATGGGATGATTCTGCAGAGACTTATGAAATCAGGGAAGTCAGTTTTCAGGGACACATAGTAACCCTGTATTTGTAAAATCTTTGCTTCTTAATTTTCTTATTCTTGTGCTTTCCCATCCCTTTTTTCTTTTTCCAAGTTCTACTGTACTCTTGGGTAAAGGTGTGTGCACACTCACTGTCTCCCACCTTTCTTTTCTTAATTTTTCTTTTACATAAAACTTTTGAAGAAAAGTTGATGAAAAATCAATTCTAAGTTTATTTTCAATATATGTTTAAGATGACTCTTGTGTTTTGTAAAATAATTCAAACACAGTGTAACCGTGTTCCTTGAATGTAAAATTGGTTTGGACATTCAACGTTTTTTCCCTCAGACAATGATGATAGATATTTTAGATTTCCCTTTGAAATTCTTAGGATGCTTCCTGAGCTTTGCAATAGCTATAGAATATACAATATCTGTATGCTTTGGATGCTTTAAAAATATTTCAGAATAAAAGAATGGAAGTAACTTACATTTCATTGCATGAATTACTGGTGGAACACATTAATTTTAATTCCCATTTGTCTCCTATAGATTATTTTTACATCCAGCATCACAAATATCAGATATTAATATTGGTTTTATCATACAAAAGTTATTTGCAGGCTTGAATCCATCAAAGCTGTGTGGCGCACAGACTGACCTAGGGAACTAAAATTGCAGATGGAGGTGCTGACATGCTGTGAGGAAAGATCAGAGGAACTCAGAGAGCTGGGGAGTTCTGTCAGACTTCTCAGGAAAAAATGAGAGGCTAGAAGAGCAAAGAGATTTAGCGGGGACAGCAGAGATGTGAAATTAAGAGCTGAAAAATACAATACTAGAAAAAATGCAGCATATTTAACTATGCATAAGAATCGCAGAAGCAGCTTCCTAATATTTTCCAATAGAATAAGCCTTGATAAAATGATTTTTTTTTTTTGTAGGCCCAGTATCACTGTCGCATTTTACTTTTAGCTGTGTTATTAATTCATTGTTTTAGACAGATTTAAACAAATGCAACATTGGCTCAAAGGACCCATGGAATTCACATAGACCATAATAATTAAATTTTAAAACTCTACGTGAAATAAAACAAAAATGGAAACCTCAGCTAGTTTCTAAAGAACCGTCTATTTGGATCAAGCTATTTAATTATTTTTCCTACAACTTTAATACTACTACTACACATCTAATTTCAGTGATTGATTACTATGATTAAGTGATAAGAGCTTTTTTCTAAACCTTTGACTTGAGTCTGTGATAGAGTCCAGGAAGCTTAGTTTTTAATTGCTATGATATTGTAACTTAGTGGAATTAAAGGGGGCATGCAGCATTTTATTCATCTGAAACCATGCTGATCTATAACAATGGCTTTCTGACATGGAAGAATAAAGATAAAACTGATTATATGCATTTAGCATCCTTCTGAAAAATTGATTCAAAGTGGGTTTTTGCAGTTCTCTACAAAACATTGGAGTAGAGATAATATGTTTTGAGATGATCAGGGATGGCTTTGGTTCACTCTTCTTACGAGTAAATAAGAAGAAAAATCATGGATAGCCTCAAGTGTTTTCATATCCGAAATAAGACCATGCTGTTTCATCTCCTGCCACATCCTATTGATTTTGAATAATGGCCTTGTAACATTGACAGCATGAATATATTTAAATAAATAATTTCATTTTTTTTGCTCCCAAATGTGCCTTTGAACCCCAAAAGTCCTTATACTTGAAGAGGTTTAATGCAGAGTGGGCTTCTATATGTTTTTCTGCCTATGAAGGATGATTTACTTAAATACTTGAATCAGAATCTGAAGATTAGAATTCCAATCTACATGCATTTGTATTGCCTATATATAAATCTATAGGCAATACAAATGCATGTATCTTCTCTCTTTTGAATAGGATTGTATTTAAAATCTTGGAATTTCTGGTATTCAAATTATAATAAATAGGTAAAAGGATTTAAATCCAGTTACTATACAACAGTTAATCTCTTCAGTGTTGTTCTAATGTATTCATTTCTTTATACTCTGTCTTTAGAGACTCTAATAATATTCAAAACTTTTTTTTTTAAGTACTGCATATGCATCTCTACATTATTTGCTACATTCAGCCTCCTAATTAGGAGTTTTCTCTAAGCTATATTAAATTTAATGGTAACCAGTTACTTTCAACACAACTTTTCATGTAACATCCCAAAAAGCATGGAAAATGGGTATTAAACTATAAACATAAAACCTAACAAATTATTTTCCAAGGATACTTTTTTTTTGTTCAAATGTAGTAACCTAGGCATTTTTACTTGCCAATAGTATATCGTCATGTTATTGTACATATATATCATGAATAGCAGTTTAAGAACAGTGAACAATATAGTTCACAACTAGGAAATTGAACACAATGACTACCCATATTTTAAGTAAACAACCATTAAGTAGATAAAAATACAAAAGAGAGCATATTTTTAAGCAACTTCTCTTCATGGTATTCTCTTGGTGGAACAAAATAATACATTGGCAACACCCTGTATGATCCTTTGCAGCAGCATTACTTGAAAACATATTTCATCAAATGTTTCTTAGTAGCTCATTATTGGCTACAGGCTGTCATCTGTAGGGTAAAACAAGGGATATCCCTTAATATACAGGCCAGACGGGCAACCTAGAACTGAGTAAATCTAAAAGATAGAGGCCACTCTATATGATCATGAATGTTTGGAGCTAGGTATTAGTCATTCAGATATCCTTTAGGTAACAGGCAGTCATTGTAAAGTTCATAGAATGACACAAGGTCAGGTGCGCATGAGAAACTGAGCAGTGGATATTTACTACTATTTCCCAAAAAGTATGTTAAAATAACCTTAAGGTGGACGCAAACAAAACCATGAAAGAAAGGTATTCTGATTTAAGCCAGGCCTCTTATAACTTGGCCCTGGTAAGTCTAGCTTTGCAGCAATATACAGTCTTTTATTGGAAGGTCACACTACACTAAACATTACATTCCCTTGAGTATACTTCATAAATTGTTTGGAATAATGTTATGCAGGTGGCAAATAAATTAGTTATACCAATCTGCATACTCAGCACTGGCTGGAGAACTAAATATTTTGTTAATGTTGTGTGTAGCATGCTAAGGGTGATGTGGCAGTCCTAAATCAAAGTTCCTTTGCTTGGTGGGCTTACATTGCTCTGCTGCATATCAGTACTTCAACTTAATTGCTATATTTTATTTTTTTAACATTAGCATAACTTGCATTGACTTGACATTTTATCATTATATTACTGTCTGCTCATTTTCTACTCCCATTTCCCCCCCCCCCTTTTTTGTTTTGTTCTTGAATTGTACACTCTCAGGGATATCATTTTGCCATTTAAGGACTCTCTTCCTTTGTCAGACTCGAGGTTTGTTTTGAGATAGTAAAGCCACCAAGTGTCATTAAAATAATAGGAAATTGGCCTTGTCACAAACTTGCTATAAGCGTTTACATATGTTTAGATGGCCATAATAGACAGTGTTGTTCTTAATACATTTTTTTACCCCTTACTAAATAATTGGGTGGAGAATTCTAATCACGGTTGAGGTTTTTTCACAATTGTTCGTATTTTGTTAGTTATAATACTACTTTCATTATTACTACTTTGGGGTTTTGTTATTGTTGGCTTTTTGCATATTAAGAATCAAGGCGACTGTGTTTATCCTTAAATTTTGTGTACTAGTTTATTTATTTATTTTTAATCAGGATAAAAAAAAACAACCTCTAAGTATGTACAGACAAAACCTAGATTTGTGCCTGTAAACAACCACTGTTCCTGGTCTCTGCTCATCCATGAGAGAGAGAGACAGCATCTGTGAATTTGTGTTTTTTGTCCTCTGTCTACTGGACATTTTTCTATTTGTGTGCTTCTCAGCTTTCAAAATATATATAAGTTTTTCCTTACATCGTCTGCTTATTTGCAGTGTTGCCTGCCTTCCAGTTTTTCTTGCCTTTCTCAATGCCATTTTATTATTAATATCTTTTCCTAGTGTTTCTTTTTTTGCAATGTAATTTCCATTGTTGCTTGTCCATACTATGAGCTTCTGATATATTCTTTTGGCATGGGACCATATTGCGTGAGTCAACAGAAAGGCATTCAGACAACCAAGGAAGGAAAATGTAAGATACAGTAGTAAATAAGTTTCCTATGGTTTCCATCATATATAGGGTAAATAGTCGGTCTTGAACATATGATGCAATTCAAATCTGAAAAACCATCTATCTTAAAAATTGGTATCTAATCATTTAGATTAAATGATAAAACAAAATATTGTGGTTGGAAACTAAACTGGGAGAGAGCCTCTTAGTAAAATTTCTTGCAAAGTAACAATCATCTATTTACAAATGAATGTATCAAAAGACGATGAAAAAGATAAATTGAAACAATATGTTATGCTCGAGCTGTGTCACCATATCATATATTAGCCTTACCTGACAAGGTACTAATATAATACATAAAGAAATTATAATATGCTACCATTTTTATGATAATGAGCTGTGGTATTAAGTTTAGACAGTATAATGTCAGAAAAATTGCAGAGGTAATAAAATGGTGATGATTCATACTAGATATAAATGCAAAAATATTCTTGACAATATTTTTAAAGAACAAAATTGTTAAAGGAGGCTCATAGTTTTATAAAAGTTTCATTAAAATGTGGAGTGTAGCAATAAACAAAGGATTGAGTCATTTGTTTTGTATAGGAAGTATTAATACAGCAGGGAAGAAGGGGATTCACATAACCAGTAGCGCACCTCAAATTATATCAGATAAGAGAATGTTTTTTTTAAAAAACAACCAAAAACAAACTATTTCTGGATTTCAGCCTCTCCCCCAATCTTAGACATTTTGTTGTGTATTTCTTCCAGTAGATACTTGAGGTGGTTTCAGAGTAGTCCAGGAAGTTGTAGGTCTTAGTCACACCGCTTTGATTTTTCTTTTTTCTTTTTTAACCACCAGATTCTTTGCCGGTGGTGGTGCAAGCAGAGCAGCAATTCAGTACTTCTATCTTATCCATTGCAATTGTAGCATTTAAATCTGTTTTGGGGACTGCAGCTAGCAAAATCTTTCCCCAAAAATCATTCTTCTCTCCTCCAAAAGGGATCAGAGTTTCACTGGCATTCCTCCCCAAAGTGGGCTTCTTTGTACTTGCTCTCTCAACTTTCTTTTGGTGGAGCAGGCTAAATGAGGCAAGCAGAAAGCCAAGAAGTGTGTGTTCATTAAGGAGATGTTTGCAGGGAATCTTTGTGACATGCCTTTTCTTCCCAGGAGGAAGATCTGGGCTCTCTCAGGGTTGTGTTATGCCCTCTTGCAATTATTCTCTTTTCATCCTCCCTAAAGGTGATGCAGCAGTGGCATCCATGGCAAAGGGCATGATACTCCTACCAGGTGAATTGATCCCAAAATACACTGTACACAGAAAGAGGAACTTTGAAGCTTCTTCAGCAGCTTTTAGAGCCCTCATTGGCAAGTGCATTCTTTTCTAGGCCATAATGTCCACTTGTGGCAACCTAAAAAACCTTCTCTCTCACACATTCACACTCATATACACACAGAAGCATGACAAATTTAAGTCCATGAGAGAGAAAATATCCCTAGTTAATGTCCTGTGGTAGTCATCCGTGGATTCCATGATGCTGTCAGTGAGAGCCATAACAATTGAGTGGCCAGGCTCCAATTCTGGCTTGAAATCCTGGAAAATAGTGACTTTTCAAAGAAAATCCTCAATCCACACCCCAAAATATTGACTATGGATGGTAGTCCTTGAGATTGGGGGAACACTCTTAGGTCACTGCAATACACTGTGCTGTTTACTGCTCTGTAAAATGGAGATCCAACTGTGAGGTAAATAGTAAGTAGTAATTAGCTAATGTTCATGAAGTGCATCACAGATTGTCAAGCCCCTTATAGCATCCCAGCTGGCTAGTGTGGCTTTGCTGAGCCCTTAATTCGGGTTCTCCTAAAAAAGTCCACACAGGCCAGATATTCAAAACATTCCTTTCCTGGTGTCCAGTTTATTAAGTCCTGCACAAAGTCTTTCAGAACACATCTTAAACTTATGAAGTCTTCATCCCTGTTTCAGCTTGGCCCAGCCCCTCCTCCCTGAGGGTCTGTCCTCTCTTTAAAAGTTATTTTCTTTCACCCCAGTCCCAAGTTGGGGACAGCTTCTCCTCCCCGGGTGGGGGGGGGGTGTCTGTCTTCCTGCTTTCTTAGCTGCACCTTTTGCCTGGAGTTTGGCTTTCTCCACAAGCCTTTCTTTCCCTTGCTGACTCTGGGCCCTACAGGAACCTTCTTACTCCCTGAAATGTCTGTGAGCATCTGCTAACAACCTGCAGCTGTCTCCCCTTTTATAAAGCCCAGGTGCCTTCTCTTAAGCACCCTATTGGGCAGCAGGTAATTCATCTATGTGCACTGGACCCCACCCACTCTTAGAGGAGCCAGTCACTGTGTGAGAGACATGAATAATGCAATGTAAACACCAGTATTGTCATTTATCAATCTTTGACTAACAGACCTGGCAAATAGTCCTCTCTGTTGGTACAGTTGTCTACCCATTGTCTTTTTCTCTCCACAGTATATCATATCCAAATGTAGCAAATAACCTAATACACTGGCAAACTTGTAAGATCTTGTGAGCATGGAGTGAGCTGTGACCCCACCCCCAATTCACAAACTTGTCTGGATATTGTTTTAACATTTTTTAACTACAAACATCGCCCTTTTAGATTTTGTAGAAAGCTGCTGCTTTCTCCCAAATTTCAGGAGAAAACTTAGTGTAAGCAGGGGGAGGGGGGAACTTTATAAGGCAAAGGTTTATGCATTTTGGTAAGTCTGTAGACTGATGATATTAATGAGTTAGTACCGAGGTTTTGTTCTCCGTGTTGTCTTATCACAATCTCACTGTATCATGTGTCTTTTTGAAGGATAGCAAATGTCTAATTCAGTTTATTTCCATGTCTTGTTTGTTATTGTACCATTGATTTATAGAAGTTATTGTTTTAGAACAGTAATGAAAAATGTATTGATTAGGAAATTAGTGTAACCTTAAATTTGAACAAAAAGTTCCTAAACCTTAAGAGAATCATTTGATTCATAAAGTCATTGATATATTGATACAAGGGTGGAGGCTAATTTTCTTCATTTATGTAGTATTTCAGTTACATTTTTTTATTAAAGGAAATATTTCAAGTTGGGCTGGACATTATCGAACATAACAATATTTTTATTAATTGGCTTGGAAAATATCAACAATACTTTCTACTCCAGGACCAGGCTTCTTCACTCTCCCTTTAATCCTTAAATGACTTTAGTATAAATGACGTCTGCTTCAGGGATAAAGTGAAACAAGTTGTCTTTCAGAGGGGTGGTTAGTAGTGTGTAGATTTAAAGTATCCACCAATTGTTAGCTTCTTTTTATTATAGTCGCTTTTCAAGAGGTATGAAGTTATAAATATTTAAGTAGGAGAGATTACAGATGAAATATGATATACAGCCTTTATATGGGATAAGCTGTTAATGGCTTTTTCTTTTACAGCAATCAGCAGGCATTTTTATTAGAGAATGTCCCATGCAACAATGCAAGCTGCAGGAGCGTACATCGTATGTTTAAAGTCTACTGGGAACTCTCTGATCTAAATCAAATCAAAGATGCTGTGGTGGCAACCTTCTTTGACATTTATGAAGATGTGAGTTCAGCACACTTCACTATATTTCTGCTTTTAATTGTTATCTGCCCATTCCTATTTGAGCTTTCATTCTAAAGTACTACTACTTAGTATTTGACTAGAAAATCTAAAAAGCTAATGAAAGCTAATGAGTTAATTAAAACAAGTCCTTTAAAGTTGAAGGGTAAGCAATAGAATTTATGAAAGAACTGTCCGATTGATACACTAAGTAATACAAATACCTTGTATAGTTTCATGTTTGTTAACTTTTTGGCATAATTTTTTTACATTTATACTAAAAAGGGGGTTCAGTGGCCCTTTGCTATTCTTATCACTAGAGTAAAAAAAAGGCTGCTCATTTTATGACTAATTAACCAAAATACCCAAAGATTTACAACTTTGTTGATTGAAAAATAATTTATTGCTGCATTAAGGGAATTTCCCAATTAATATTAAATCTTAGAGCAAGTAAACTCATTGCAGCATTGTACCCCAACTACAACCACCAGAATTACTCTATCCAACCCCTAGTGACTCTTCTTTTAAACCTTCTGTGTGCATTTCAAGAAGCACTCCAACCCCTTTCCTCCCACTGACTATTACCTTTGAGAAGCTCCAAATCCAGTCACCCAAACCATCATACTAAACTACCCCTTACATAAAACATACAGTGATACAAAACACATGATCCCCATCTCAATGCCAGGCCTTCCCTAAATTCTACTTCCTTGTCAGACTTCTAAACCTTCGGTTATCTCCATGCCCTGATTATCTCTGAGTCCCAAAACTAACCCCAGGCTATCTTTTGGTATATTCTCCATCTGGCCCCTAAATAACTGCCCATTCCATTTTTCCTAGACCACAGACCTTCTTGGAAGTAAGATAGGATTCCAAGGGCTATAGGTGATGGTCAATTTTTGCTGTCCTCTGAGTTTGGGAAAATACTTTAATTTTACCTAATAATTTAGATTGAAATAAGTACTTTAAAATATCATTGAGTGTAAAGCTGATAACTACTTAGCACAGCCATGTTTTATGTTAAGAATTAATAAGTGATATAATTCCCATTAAACATAATGAAGGATTCAATGGCATTGCACAGTATATGGCACTTTGTACATAATGTTGTCTGCTGACTAAAGCAGTGCAAAATTAGATAAGAAAATCCAAAACCTAACACAAATTTAGGTCAAACCTGAAACTTTAGCTCAGTTTGCAAACTTAGCTAGTATTGACCTGTGCCCAATTTCAGGTAATTAGGAGGCATATTTGATTTTGATTGCAAAGCAATGAAAATCCAGCTGTTTCACATACAAATTTTGGTATTAAACTCCTAATGTTCAGTGTCACTTGTAATAAAAGATCTGATTTTTAAAAAGGTGTGTTCCCAATTACTTGGGGAATGGCCTGTTAGGTGCGTAACTGGCCATATGTGCATGGAGTACATGATTTGCATATGCAGTCAAGGTACACGTTTTTGCGCTTTGTGAGAACTCGTTTTTGAAAATCTAGGTTTCTGATATAAACTTCACAATCTGCCCTAAACAAGGTAATTTGTAATTTACCCTTATTTGGTGGATAGAGTAGTAAGAGGGAGTAAAACCCTTGCCCCTGTGTGGCTCTATTAGGTCTCCCCACATCATGACTCAGTCACAGGAGGAAGAGGTGGGGCTCTATGCCTGATACTCTCCCCAGGGAGTAGGCAGAGTGTAGATCTCTCTCCCACCTCCATCTGCTTGTCACCGGGGCAATAAGTTTCAGAGCTTTAGTAAATTATTTCCTCCTTTTCCTGTCCCTGACCTCCCAAGATAAAAGTTGTGCACAGGGAACATGGAACTAACTGTAAAATTCCTTACCTGGTCTTCTCCTGGGGTGATGAACCTTACACAGGGTTGAGCCTTAGACACAGTCAAGCCTAGAAAACAAAATCTGTTTCCATCAGAGACACCTGTGTGTAAATTGTCTGTAATTAATTAAAAACATTTAAAGTGACACTTCCATTGTTACTGTACCTAAAAATAGAGTACTTCAAAACTGATTTGTAAGTCTTAAATTCATGATTTCATAGGACACCGTTTTTTAAATTAGATTTTTCTTAAAAAGCTATGTTCATAAATAACTCTTGACAAGTTCTGAATAAGTCCACGTAATTGGAGGGCATTTTATCTCCTCAAGGCAGTTATGTCTGATTCCCAACTGTTACTCTTTGCTGTGTCTAAAACATAGACAAAAATGGTTTTTGTATCTTTATCTTCCTTTTCTTTTTAAGTAACTCGCTTGGGGATATTTAGTTACATTAATATATACAAAAATGAAACAACAAATTATGCAAGAAAATCATGGAAGGAAACCAAAGCAAATACTCAGAGGAGTTAACCTTGCTACCTTTGAAAGCCATTCTTTCAAAATTATTTGGACATCTGCTAATTTGGCTCCACAGCAGTCACTGAGCCAATACACTTTCTTTCAAACAAGATCCGCTGGGGTAAAACTATGTTATGGTTTTGAGTCATTCTAATCTCCAATTTCACTCCTTAGAGAGCTTCGAGCAGAAGGCAGAGATCTCCGTCCCTTGTTCAAGTCAAGTGTCAGCTGCTGGTAATTCACCCAACCAGCCTCTCAACTCAAAAGTAAAATTGTCCTCTGTAGAGTTGACATGGTGACATAGTGTTTGGTGCTTATAGACAGAGCAATTTCATGAGTATCGGACCAGCACCTGTGCTTTGAAAGTTGCATAGGTAGTAAACCAGCTAAATTAATTCCCCACACAAAATTGGGTGTTTTATTTTTTCTTTAATTTTTTGATGTGTCCTTGCAAAGATTAGTTTAACAAAAACATTACTAGAATCAGGTATTCTTCAGGTAGATATGTTTTCAAGCTACACTGATTGTGTCTGCTGTAAAAAATAAATAAATAAAATCCTTGGTTACATGTTTGTTTATATATAGCAGATATTTAAAAACTCAACATTTGCCAACTGATACTATAGTTATTCCAGGTATTTCAGATATTTTTTAATAGTAACCACTTTATATGCAAATAGTTAAAACACCTCAACTTAAATTGAGAACAGAGTTTGCTCATACGCAAACAGAATTCGGAAGAACGTCCCTTCGCTGTTCTACAACCATTGGGCTCCAGAGGGAGTCATTTTCAGCTGTCCAAGGTGCACATGGCTTTGAGGAATGGGTTTGTCAAGGGGAAAAGTTGTTCTGAACTGTAAAAGGGGTTTTATGGTTTCATTTGCCCCTCTCCTCTGACTTGGGATGAGAGGTTGGAGAAGAAAACTGATTCCATTATGTTACATGTAATTATTTAATCTAGATAATTTAGAATCTTAATATGAAATCAAAGTTGTTTGGTGTCTTTTAAATCTCACGAAGCACATAAATTGAGAAATATTTTCTCTCCTTAAGAGGATTTATGTTTACTGTATTTAGATGTTATTTAGCTTGCTAGTTTATTCTAATCTTTTGATCTTTTTCTCCCAGGGAATCTTGGATATCATTGTACTAAGCAAGGGCTATTTCAACAGTGAATTTGCCATCCACACATTAAAGAATAACTTTGAAGCAGATGCTTATTTTGTTAAAGTTATTGGTAAGTGATCACCATAAAATCATATAAAAATGGGACTTCATGAAAGCAGTGAATACTTTAACTATTATACTAAGTGTGAAAATGCGAGAAAAGAAAAGCATAGTTGTATTAGTGTATCAAAAGTATCGTATATACTCGTTCATAAGCCAAATTTTTTAGTAAAAAAGGGAAGTACCAAAGAAGGGGGTCGGCTTATGAACAGGTATAGAGAGGGAGAGGTGGGACACATCCCCTCCCCGCAACAGAGGGAGCAAGGAGAGGCATCACAGCCAGTAGAGCCAGAAGGGAAGAGGCGGGGCCAGAGTCTCTCCGCTTCTGGCCAGGCTGCTCTTCCCCCCCAGCCTCTGAAGCAGCTGCAGCTCCGGGGCTGGCAGGCTGCAGCTCTGCCGCTCAGACCCACCCCCCAGAGCAGGCTGTGGCCACACCGCCAAATCTGACCCACCGGAGCAGGCTGCGGCCGCACTGCCCAGCCTGCCAGAGCAGCTCCAGCTAGGCCAGAGACCTCCTCCCCTGGCCCTCCCCAGATAAGGTGGGAAAGGATGGGATGGGGAGAGTGTGGGGGTCCCGGGCCAGGGGTGGGATCATGTGGGGGGTGGTCACAGGGGTTACTCCTCTGACCCCCAGCTTCTCCCCCCCCCTCAAAAAAAATTTCCCCACCAGTTGCTGTCCTGGCCCATCAAGGTAAGCAGCTGGTGTGCCAGGACACTTTGTTTACTTAGGTTTACCTTCGTGTCTGCAGACGCTCGAGGTAAACAAACCATCTCGGCCCGCCAGCAGCTTATCCTGATGGCCCAGGAGCCAAAGTTTGCTGACCCCTCAATTATAGAGAGTCTGCTTATGAACGGGTCATAAAAATTTTCCATTTTTACTTATCCATCTTGTGGGGGTTGGCTTATAAACAAACCGGCTTATGATCAAGTATATACGGTAAGCCTTAAAAATGGAGGGGGCTATTGCAGATGAAGAATTCTAAATATTATACACAAAAAGAAGAACAGGAGTACTTGTGGCACCTTAGAGACTAACAAATTTATTAGAGCATAAGCTTTCGTGGACTACAGCCCACTTCTTCGGATGCAAATATTATACAGAACTCTGACAGGTTATTTATCCTTTGTATCCTGTTTTTCTATTTTAATTAATTCTATTATCTGCATTTAAAAGGACACTATCAAGTGTTTTAAACACAAATTTTGACCAACTGTATCTTAAAATAATATTTGCAATCCACTCCAAGTCAGACAGTCTTCACAGTGGGGCATTCCCCATGTCCATGGCATATCACATCTTCACTCTGAGCCTGTGCTTAGGCTTGCCCCTTAGAAGGAGCTCTCCAGAATTCTCTTGCTCCAAGTGGCACACGCAGCAGACTTCATCTTTTCCTTTATAGCAGAATTTTCACAGAACTTTTAAGATTCTTAATTAAATTTTTCTGCTTCTTCATTAGCTTCAAAAGTTTTTTCAGAACTGCTAAACTCAAAAACTTTTGACTTTCCAAGGAGAATTTGAAGGACAGCATTGCTTGTTTCTTCCTTTCCCCCCACTCAAAAATTGCAGGCTGCAGGAACTCAACTCCCAGTTGGCTTGTGGGCAAGGTTCATACCAGGACAACTGAGCAAGCTGAAGTTAAACTTGACTCCCACCAGCACATGAGCAAGGTCCATGCAGAGACAGTTGAGCAGGCTGCAGCAAATTTGGGCCCCCAGCTGGCCTGTGGGTATGGTCCACACTGAAACAGTTGAAGAGGCTGTAGAGAAACTGGCTCCCAACGATCATACAGCTGAAGTCCGCGCTGAGACAGTTGAGCAGGCACTTGGAAGCTTCCCACCCTGACACCAGGCCAAAATCAGTGACTTGTGAAACCCAAAAACAAGAGGAGCTTTTGATTTTGGATGGTTTTCCAGAGAAACTTGGATACGTCATCCTCAGCCCTGAGAGTATTGACTGCAGTTCTTATTGTGGAAGTCTGTTCTCCACTGGGAATCCATTGTGAGTTGATGCACAAAAATCACAAAAGAAACAAAAACCCACCAATGGAAAATCTACTTGAAACTAGATTTCCCTAGCATTTTGTCTAGAACTGATGCTTCACCCGATTCTGATTTGATGTACATTCCAAACTTCCAAAGACATGTCTGGAGAACAACTAAGGGTCCACCTAAAGAAGCTGGAATTGCAGGTTAAGCATTGATATCTTTAGAAATATTTTGTTGGTAAGCTCTTTGGGAAGCAGAGAGACATAGCAGTTGCTAAGGCTGTAAACGCAGGAATATGGCACTTCCTCCTTCCAGCTTGTGTCGTGTTTGAAGCTGCTGCTTTTCCAGGGTCCAACATAGAGATTACACCTTGGGAGTGGGCCATTGTTGCTGTTTTTAAGAATTGGAAAACCAAGGCTGGGATTCTCTGGAAAATCATCCAACACTAAAAACTTCTTTTGTTTTGGGGTTTCCCAGATCTGGGCAGGTTTTCCCTTCCATTCCATGTGGGGTGCTTCAGACTGTGCCCTCATCTGGGATTGAGCCACCTCATAAAAAAGGGTATGCAACATGAGAAAGAGACACTCAAAAGCAGAAGCTTGGTCCAATTATCTCAGAAGTGTCTTCATTATGCTTTTCCTCCAGCAGCTCCTAAAGGTGGTAAAGATTGTGACGGAACAGGCCACAGTGAATATAATCCCCTTCTCATTAACCTTCAGGTGTCAGTTCTGAGACCTGATTCAGATGCAACTGGAACACACACACTTTTGAACTCCCAGTAGCCCATGATTCATATTTGTGTGAGGCAATTAACATCATCTGTCTCTCCTAACCAACAACAATCCAGTTTTCAGTCACTTAGCTGCATGCAAACAGCAGAACAGAAAAAAACAAATGAAAGGGGTTATTTAGTGAATTAAGTTATTATAGTTGCTCTTCCACAACACTTTACATTCAAGGATCCTAAAATGTTTTCTAAACTTTACTGAATCCAGCCTTACTCCCCTGTGTGAGGGAGGCAAGTACTATTTCCATTATTTTTTAAACAGATGGTAAAATGAAGCACAGAGGTTAAGTAACTTGCCAACTAGTCAGAACTCTTGACTAGTGGTCTTATACTGACTACTAGACCATACTACTTTCCTCATTATAAAAATTAGCTAGTTAGACTCCATAAGCAAGATAGGGAAAATTCTGTCTAAACTGAATTTTCATTTTTGGCCCCTCGGTCGGACAGTCTTCACAGTGGGGCATTCTCTATCTCTACGACAAATAGAGGCCAGCCAGATGTCATGGGCTTAAGACCACCACTCAGCAAGAAGTCTCCAGAATGATAGCTTCTAAAGATGAAAAAAGGAAAAAAGCTCTATTCATTTAGAACCATACACAGCAAAGCCTTCAAATGAAATTTAGGGATTTCCTGGAGGAGTTCGCTTTCAACTACTTAACAAATAGGTAATAGTCATTTAAAAAAAAGAAAATTCTGGATATATTGCGATCCTCTGAGGAGGGATCAGACTGTCTGACAGGAAGGATCCTAGAATGTGAATTCACAAGTAAGAGAATTTTTCCCCCTCTCAGTCCCCTCCATGTCAAACAGCCTTCACAGTGTGAAATATAAAGTAATAAGCCTTCCCTAGGGAAGGAGGGAGGAGGATTCCATTGACCCATGTAGAATTCAAAAGGAACTAAAGGGTTACACGGGCAACCTGTTCCATAACACTTTTCTATCAAACACTGCATCAGCAGGGATGAAGATGTCAGCTCTACAGTTTTAGAGGAAGTGTGAATGTAAGACCCTATAGGAGCCTTACAGACTTTCTCATAAAATGTGTGATCTCTCCACCCACAAAATCACTGCTGTTCTAACAGAGTGCATAGTAATGAGAGAAGTTGTACCTGAGGCTTTAAGTGCCTCTACTATATGCATCTTTATTCATTATTAGGTATTGTTCACATCTAACTTATGTGTTTCTACTCCCTTACAATTCTTGGATTCAACCAGAAGGGCAACAATACTACTTCCTATTTTATGAGAGATTGTGGTGACCTTGGGGATGGGGGCCTGGATAGTTTGCAGAACTAGAACGTGTAACTGAGATTTCATTGAGAAAATGCCAAGCCTCAAAACTCCCTTGGATCAGGAGATGGAAAGTAGACAAGATATTTTCAGAGAGAAGAGGAAGAGATGTCAACCATGAAGCTGAAAGTTGTTTTTTATTAGAACTTGTAGAACACAGATCAAGATAATCACACACAAATATTTCCACAAAGCTGACAAGAATGGTAGTCCTTAAAGATCTGTTATCTGATGGCAGTGAAAGATTCTCATGGGTTTCTTAGAGTGTAATGTTCTGCAGTGGCTGACTTCTCTTTCCAGCCTTGAGTCCCATACTCAGGCCATCTTGTAAAAACACTAGGATGTCCTTTGCTACAGCTGACTTTGCCCCGATGTGTCCCCCTTGTAACACCAACATCTAAGCCTTAAGTAATACATAGACATTCATGAATGTCCTCTGACATCCTAGGAGAGTGGTTATCACTTTCCAGAAGACAGCACTAACAGTAGCCCATGGTTCATATTTGTGTGAGGCCGTTAACATCATCATTAACATAGCATTGTTTTAGAGTAATACATCAATACCATTTGCTGCTTCTGAGCACACATGCTACGTGAACAGTACCAGTGTACATTTGGTCAGTAAAGTAGAGCGCACACTCAGGATCTTCAAACATGAAGATGAGGAGATTGAGCTCAGTCTCTTAAGAACAGAATTCATGATGCTTGCAGAAGATTACTTACAGGGTAACATAAAAAAAAAGTGAGATCTGAAATCATTACCAGAGTATATGTGGACTGAAAGTTTACAAATACAGTAAACATATTTTAAAACAAATTATTTGAAAATATTATTCTCTTGTATGCAAAAACATAAATTAGAGTTCTACGTCTAACGTCTAAAACAGTGTAAAGAGTAGCATAAACCTCTGCACTTGGATATTGGGTGTGGAATATTTCTACCTTTAACAGGTAATGATGGAATTCAGAGACTGTAGAGTAATCCAAAAATAATTTGATCAAGATGGCATAAGTTCTTAGTGTTAGTCCTAAGAAATCATTTTCTTTTGTGTCAGTTTTTAAAACAAATTTGGAATGTTAGTCTGTAGTATAGAGAAAGGCCTTTCTATTTTGTGTGTGTGTGTGTGTGAACCATTAGGCAACAGTGTAATTATCTTATCCTATTCAGTATATTATGTGAGGTAGTAGGTGAGGCCAGTGCCATCAGTATACAGATGACATATAGCTTTATGACTGTCATTCAGCTTAGATATGTCTTTTCTAGTGCCTGGCAATGGCTAGGGCTGGGAAGAGGGTTAGCTGGTTAATCACAGTTTAGAGAAGGATATGGTTATGTTTGTCGGCTGAGGAAAGAACAAGAAAAAATGATAGTGATGCTTGATTTGAGGGAGAGTACCTGTCGTTTGTCACTCAGATTCACAGTTCCTGGAGGCACTTGTATCCACTTAGAATCACTTACTTCGTGTCCTCGCGGCGCGGGATCGACAGCCACTGCTCCCCCGTCGACGCCGCTTCCGCCTCTCACCGTGGTGGAGTTCTGGAGTCGACGGCAGAGCGATTGGGGATCGATTTATCGCATCTACATTAGACGCGATAAATTGATCCCCGATAGATTGATCACTACCTGGCGATCACTACCTGGTAGTGTAGATGTACCCTGGGAATTCCAGTTTGGGAAGGATTCTCCAAGCAGCACAAACTGAAGAAGACTGTCATAAGGCTGCATTCCAAGGACCCTTTCACAAGCTCTGGTGAAGGCTTAAACAAGAGCTTGTCATCGTATTAGACTGAATGAAAGTTCAGAAAACAATATTCTGCTGTCTCTGGTCTACAGTTGGACTAATTGATAGCTATGACTCAGGAAAAACTTAGATTTCTGTGTTGCATACATTTTGTAACAGTTTACAATCCATCATAAAACAATCATTGAATTGAGTTTTTATAGATGGGACTGAGTATTGTGTAAGCAAAGTTCTCTTAGTAAAGCAAATTAAGAGTAGTGACTAAACACATAAGCATCTTAGCGGTGTGATCCTGTTGCATATTTGAGCAAAGTTCAAATATTTTGACATCATCAATCAGGTCAGTGCTCAAAATCAAGCATAAGTGGATTTGGAGGTTGTTATTGTTGGGGGGGTTTTCAAATCTGTGTGTTGCTAAATGAAATGACCAGCAGTACTTCCTGCCACTCATTTTAAATTCTAGTGTTCTATGATGCCAAAGATTCAACTGTGAATTTTTTTTAGTTATTTCTGAAGTCAATACTTGCTGTTCCAAATCTCAGCTAAACACTGGGAGAGACTTTAAACGGCATCACCCAGGTTCAATGGCATAGATGCACAAATCTGTCAATTATCTGTACGTTGTAGGTTTGGTGTTCTCGCTGGAGGGTCCTCAATTCTGGAGTTTGCACTTTGCCTCCCCACCCCTCTTTTCCCCCAATGCACGACCTACCTTGGAATGGCAGAGCCCAAATCTGCAGCTATTTGAAATCTGAGAAGTAGACTTTCACTTGTGTTACAGGAAGCCACAAGGAAGTTACATTTTAATGCATTAGCAGGCACTTGAGTAAAAGCTGGATGTACTTTGTGCAAACTCTCAATATTGAAGAACCATTATATGAATAGATAACTTGGAGAGATAACATCCCTTATTCAAAGAGCTAACCAGAAATGACAGGACAAAGGAGGAGGAGATATCTTGTTCTTCTCCAATCAGAATGATCGATTGTGTGCTTTTTTTATTTGCACTAAGTGATGCGACAGAACACACCTGATTATGCATCACACAGCTTTCATGTCCTCCCTTTAGTTAATTATAACTAAGCATTTAAGTGACAACACTTATTCAATCTAGTAAGATTTAAACATAATCAGAACTGTCACATACATTATGCATTACGTGCAACTATATACATTTGTCAATAACAGTAATTTCTAACTGATGGGATAAATGATTGTTAGGAATTTGTTTGATAGATATATTATAATTTTTCACAAATATAAACAGTTTTATTACTATCTTGAAGTTTACTGATTCCTTTTTTTAATCTGATTTTAAAAAAGTAAGTAAACTGTAGGAGTAGTCATACACTTGAAATGAAGGATAATGAGCAAAGTATACAATGCAACTATTTTTAGCATGCATTTTAATTTGTTTGCATTTTTCTTAAGTGGCAAATATATCTTTGGAACTACCTGATTGGTTAGTGTACTAAGTGTGATAGAGCAGTGATTAGCTCATTACCTTCTGCAAAGTGGCATAATTTAAATGGATCAATTGTCTTTTTAAATGTTAATGTAAGTTATACAACAGCAGTTTATTTTCTTCATTAACTATTTTACAAGAGAGGCAAACTAAGTATACCTATTGTGACAGACCCAGACCAGTAGGGTACAGGAGTCTGGTAGAGAGCAAATATACTGGTCACTGGATGAGTAGTTTTCTGTTCCCTGAGTGACCAGAGCAGGGACTGCACTAGAGTAATCAGGAACCTGCTAGAACCAATTAAGGCAGGCAGGCTAATTAGGACACCTGGAGCCAATTAAGAAGAAGCTTCTAGAATCAATTAAGGCAGGCTAATCTGGGCACCTGGGCTTTAAAAGGAGCTCACTTCAGTTTGTGGTGCAAGTGTGAGGAGCTGGGAGCAAGAAGCACAAGGAACTGAGAGTGAGAGGGGGTGCTGCTGGAGGACTGAGGAGCATAAGCTTTATCAGACACCAGGAGGAAGGTCCTGTGGTGAGAATAAGGAAGGTGTTTGGAGGAGGCCATGGGGAAGTAACCCAGGGAGTTGTAACTGTCATGCAGCTGTTATAGGAGGCACTATAGACAGCTGCAGTCCACAGGGCCCTGGGCTGGAACCCGGAGTAGAGGACGGGCCCGGGTTCCCCCCAAACCTCCCAATTGACCTGGACTGTGGGTTCTTCCGGAGGGGAAGGTCTCTGGGCTGTTCTCCAACCCACACGGTGAATCTCTGAGGCAAGAAAATCCACCAATAAGCGCAGGACCCACCAAGATAGAGGAGGAACTTTGTCACACTATGTAGAGGGGCTTGAATTAATGCTGTACACTAATAGATTCAGAGAGAGGTAATGCTTACTGTAAAATTGTTTGACAATATAATAACTATAAACCCTGTTTCTGTTTTTCCACAGTTCTTAGTGGCCTCTGTTCTAACGATTGTCCTAGTAAAATAACAGTAAGTATAATTATTTACATTGTTCATGAAATTAATGTCTAGAGGGCCCAGTCTGAATGGAGCCCCTTTGTCCTGATTGCAGTACAAACATACAAGAAACAGCCACAGCTTGGAAGAATTTACAGTCTAACTTAAGATACGGAGCAACAAGTGGATGTAAGTGACTGAGGGAATGGGAGCGGAAGAGTAGGAGTAACATTAACAAGTACATCTGGTTCCCAAGACTGATTACATCCAAAATCTGCAGACTTTTTACAAAAGACAATAAACAATTCCTATCAGTAATCACTAATAGCCACCCACCTAGCTATTATTAGTTGGAAGTTTTCCATATTCACAGTACAAGTGGTTCTTGAAGAGGAGCTTGAAGAAAGTAAAATTGTTTTGTTGTTGTTGTTTTTTTTAAATCAGGTTTATATAATGTATAAGAATTTAATTTTGACAAGACATTGATTATACTGGTTTATTTAAGAGTCAAGAAATTGCTTTATATGGAACCAACTTTCCACCTAGATCTATTTATTTATTTAGGAGACTTTTTGTGATATGAAATAACAAACCATTCTCACAATATTAAAAAGTCATCTGAAGGAATAAAAAAGAGGGGATAGCATCAGAAATGAACATTAATAAACAGATGTTGGGAAAAGTTTATTACTCACTGCCACTGTTACGGGGACTGCTCTACTCACAGCTCAGCGGTATCCTCCTTGTGGCTCATCTGGGGAATTAGCTCTTTCACCTGGTCTGATGCCCCTTCCTGTGGTTATGCAGTCCGTCATTCCCCTCAGCTACTCCATGGCCTCTCATGTGCGAGGAGCGGCAGCACTGTCCTCTTCATAGCTTAGCCCTCTGGCTAAGTCACATTAAAGTTATTCCCCCTTCTGGGGGATCACAAATCCTTTGAAGTAAACTGTCCCAGGCAGTCTGCTGCCCACTGGATGGTCTGTGCCACTCCCCCAGTGGCTGGTAGGGGAACCTGGGCCCATCCTATACACCAGGTTCTAGTTCAGGGACTTTCAGCCAAGCTGCTCTGGGCTTTTACTCTCCCAGCCCTTACTACTCCTTTCCTGGACTGCTTCCTACTCTGTTCTTGCAGCTTCTTGCTCTTCCCCCATTTATCAGGGAGTGCCACTGCAGGTTTCTTCCCCCAGCCTGCCAACTTCCTCTCTTTTAGATCCTGCCCAGCTCCCCCCCCCTAGCTGGACTTCAGCTGCAGTTAGGCCCTGCCACTTCCTAGATTTCTTCCAGCTGCAGCCTAAGGTTAATGGGCCTAATTTACCTCTGCAGAGCTTGTGTGGGGTAGACACCCCATCGCAGCCACTTAAATAACACTGAATGTAAATATAATTCCCATAAAAAAAGTATTAGGAGCTGTTTGCTACAGTATAAGTAACTTTTTATGATAATATCAACATGAAACTCACCATATATTTTCAGCTCTCATATGTGCATCAAGGTTTTCCTTAATGTGTCTACTTCTCCTCACACCCATACTGTTCATAAGTGTTCCTCCGGTTTTGGTCACCTCCTTCTTCTTCTATGCCTTATTCTCATGACTTCAGCTACTGTCTCTGGGCTTGTCTACACTGCCGCTTATGTCAATGTAACTTATGTCCAAATTCCCGGCCATGAAAAACGTGTCACGGACCATGAAATCTGGTCTCCCCCCATGAAGTCTGGTCTTTTTTGTGTTTTTACCCTATACTATACAGATTTCACAGGGGAGACCAGTATTTCTCAAATTAGGGGTCCTGACCCAGAAGGGAGTTGCAGGGGAGTTGCAAGGTTATTTTAGAGGCATCACGGTATTGCCACCCTTACTTCTGCTCTGCCTTCAGAGCTGGGTGACCAGAGAATGGCAGCTGCTGGCCAGGTGTCCACCTTTGAAGTCAGCACCACCAGCAGCAGTGTAGAAGTAAGAGTGGCAATACCATACGATGCCATTCTTACTTCTGCGCTGTGAAATTGACCAAAATGGACCATGAATTTGGTAGGGCCTTACTTATGTCACTCAGGGGTCTGAAAAAACCACCCCCCTGAGTGACATAAGTTACATAGACTTAAAGCCATGTCTACACCACACTATGTCGGTGGGAGAGCTTCCACCTCTTATTGAGGAGTAATTACGTCTATGGGAGAGCGCTCTCCCATCAACATAGCACATCTTCATCAGCCGCACTGCAGAGGTGCCACTGCAGCGCAGTAGTAAAGACAAGCCCTAAGTGTAGATCACTTCCAAATTTCCCTCTGTCTTCTCCCTTTCTGTTCAGTCTTACATCTGCAGCTGTCGTTCTGAGCGATCTCTTGCTGAATGTTAGTGCATCAGCTTACACTCAACATAGTAAAAACCAAACCTTCTCATCTGCCTCTCTTAAACACCATTTCTCCAATTCCTTTCCTGTGTACGCAAATATGATGGATAATTCAACAGTTTTTCCCATTCCTCCTCCAAACTCACTTGTTAATATTCATCATACAATGATCTACAAATCCCTTTCAGTTTTCTATAATTACTTTATCATTATTTTAACACCTTCTTTTCTCCTTCAGAAGACAACATTAAGCATCAAATTTTAAAATTTTACACATTGGCATTTGACAAACTTTTGATCAAGTAGCATTTATTGAGTAAATAAAACAATAGTAATGAATAAATGCTAATAATTTTTTAGCTACTGTTTGCATGTACAGTTTCAGACAAAGCTTTGACATTAGAGAAATCTGAGAAAGCATTAAACACTGGCTGTGAATTTTCAGAAGGAAGTAATTTTCAACTCCTTTGAATTCCTAGTCTGTTGCTTGATTGCACTTGTAACTTTTCAGGAAATTTAATTATTCACCCTTATAGAGTGTAATGTCTTTTTGGTTATTAACAATAATTTTCATGCCTGTCAAAAGGGATGTAAATCCCCCTTTGTCTGAAAAACTGAACTAAACCTTAACTATGGATCTGCTACCAATGCTATCGTATTAATGCATAAAATAGTTACATAAATGTGCCCACTGCAACCTTTATATAATTGGGTCTTTGTCCAGCTAGCTCTACTCACTGGAAGAAAAGGGGCATTGCCCCTTTAAAGGCTCCCTTACAGCAGGTGGGGAGAAGGGGGAAAGTTTACAGGGATGGACAGGAAGGGCAGGAAGCAGTTGGGGTGACATTAGGACAAGATCTCTGCATTACCTTTCCTACTGACTAGAAGATGGGGGTGGTATTTATACCCCAGGCAGCCTTGTAGTGGCACTCTTTACCAGGATTGGGTTGACAGCACCCACACACCTGTGTACATGACAGAAGGACTGGGTTCCCTTTTTTACCTGCTGTGGCTGTTACACTTGTTGCCCCTCTTCCTTGGGAGACTGCGAAGGAATTTTGCCCTTACTGCCAAATTGGCCTGAGTGGATTGATTTTTTTTTTTTCCTTCCCCACAGCTGGTCTGGGACCCAGTGGGGTGGAATAAGGGGGTTAGGTTATAACATAGCAACTTAACACACACAACTTGTGGCAGATGTCCAGTGCAGGTACTTGGTATGGAAGGGATATGGTTATTGGATAAAATGGATTGGAAAAGGATTTGAAGGAAAGCCTCTCTTAAGGGAGCTTGAGTAATGGAGGGGTTAAAGCCGGTGGGGGAGGGTTTGAGGCTCCTACATCTTGTCAGCAGGAAGCCAACCCGCTTCCATTTCCTAACCTATTTTCAGGGGACTGAGGAAGGGAGATTGGGGATCCTGCGTCTTGAACAGCAGGGAGTCAACCACCTCCTTCCTGCAGTGTACAATTTGTTGCTAGGTACTCCCAGATAGTATAAGTCAGGGGTGGCCAACCTGTGGCTCGGGGCCACGGGCGGCTCTTCAGAAGTTAATATGCAGCTCCTTGTATAGGCACTGACTCCGGGGCTGGAGCTACAGGCGCCATCTTTCCAATGTGCTGGGGGCTGCTCACTGCTCAACCCCGGGCTCTGCCACAGGCCCTGCCCCCATGCCACCCCTTCCCACCCCCTCCCCTCAGCCTGCAGTGCCCTCGCTCCTCCCCCTCCCCGAGCCTCCTGCATGCCACAAAACAGCTGATCGGGAGGTGCGGGGAGGGAGCGGGGGCGCTGATTGGCAGGGCTGCCGGTGGGCAGGAGGCGCTGGGAGCGAGCGGGGGAGCTGATGGGAGGTTGCCGACATATTACTGTGGCTTTTTGGCAATGTACATTGGTAAATTCTGGCTCCTTCTCAGGCTGGCCACCCCTCGTATAAGTGAATAAAGTTGTGGCCTCGTTAAACCACATCAATGACCTCATGTCGTTCTTCCCATGTGGACAAATATTGAAGAAGTCTTAGTTCAGCAAGGACAGTTTAAGGAAGTTTACTGAACTCCCCCAGCCCATTTGCAAAAATAAGCTCTATTGTAGAGTACAGCTTCAAAATAAACCTGAACTTACTTTTTAAGAAATCAGTTCGAAAATCATATTAGGTCCAATTTATGAAACTGCTTTTAGATAGATGTGCCTGACTGATCCTAAGGTTCTATTGCAGTTGAAACGTTTGCCTCTGATTTATCTCTTTTTGACTTTCTTTGAGGTTCACATGATTTGAATGGCTATTTGTATTCTTTACCTTCTCCTCCCAAAACTTAGGAGATAACACAACTGCATTGACAGCTGAAAAAGATATAAAAAGTGCACTTTGCCGTTACTTCTCCTTCTGACTTACATTCACTTTTTAAATTATTGTAAGTCCCTAGAAATGTTTGTCATTGATTTTTACTTCAGATTATTTTCATTATAGTAGAAAGTGTCTGTGCCTTTGCCTAGTACTACAGATAGTACCAAAAAACAATTTCAATACCTATATGCATGTATTTCTTCAAACCAGATCATATGTATTTAATACTTTAGGAAACTTGACTGAATATTGTGGAATTCTGAGCTAAAACATTCCTTTATAATTAATTCCTCTGATTTTTTTTATTTTTTATTGTAAAAACAAACTTAATTAAAAAAAATGTTACAGTCCACTTTCAGATAAGAGGTAAGGGCTCCTGGCCCAGTACTTACTGCAACCAATGCGTTTCCCATATTCCCAGTGGCTTCCTTGGAACCTTTGGGATGTTCCTCAGTCTGCAAGGTCCCGCTCTACGTCCTAAACCAGAGCAAGATCACCAGTCCTGGTTGTAGTTTCTCTTCCTGAGCCACCTCCATTGGAGGCACAGTCTGATGCCATCCCTCCTTAGCCAGTTCATCCTGATCTCCTTGCACAGGAAGAAGTGCCTCCACTGGCCCTGCATCCTCTTCCTCACCTTCTTCACCTGTGTCTGATGATTTCAAGTTTACCAGGACCTTCTCAGGCATTCAGGTTGAGTTTGTGCAATAGAACACACATACATTGTTGGCCATCAGCTCAGGGAGGATGGCCTTCCTAATAAATGAAGCTCTCTTAGAGCCTGCAATACCCCAGCTTCACTGCCTACTACAGCAAAGAGTTCTGAGAAAAGATATTATGTTCCCATGCAGGGCTTCGAGTGTTTTTATTCCCATCCAGCTTCAGCTTCAACTTCCTCGTGGTAACAATGGTGAATGACAGATCACAACGGGGAAGGTATAAGTCTACCCCCAAGGACAAAGTCTAAGAGGTTGGACTTGATGTGGAGATATGGAAGGTTCTGATGCTCACCCTAGCACCCGTCCTTCCCATGTTAAATCAAAATGACTGGTTTGCGGCTCTGGATCTTCAGGATGCCTATTTCCATGTGATGATTCTCCCAAACCACGGAAAGTTTCTGAGGTTTGTCGTGGGAGGTCACTGCTATCAATGCGCTGTACTTCCCTTTGGCCTGTCCTCAGCGTCTCATGTTTTTACCAAATGCATGGTTGTGGTGACAGCTCACTTCAGAAAGGAATTAATATCTTCCCATAGTTGGACAATTGGTTAGTGAGAGGCTAGTCCTGGGAGCAAATCCTCTCATGTCCAGTTCACATTACGTCTGTTCGGTCGTCTGGGTCTCATCTTGAACAAAGGGAAGTTGACATTAATATCAACTCAAAAAATTGAGTTCATTGGGATCCTACTAGATTCTACAAGTTTGAGAGCATTTCTGCTGAAAGAACAGTTTCTAACAATTCCTTAATTGCAGTCTCAACCCTCAACTACACTCTGTCTTCCTAAGTGTATTAGGCCATATGGTTGCATGTAAAGACTGTGCCCTCGTCCTCTTTAAGCATGGTTAAGGTTGTTCAGTCACCTGACTTGTCAATAATTAGACAGGCACAACAGAGTGCCTCAGTCAATCCTGCGTTCTCTATAGTGGTGGACAGTTCAGGGCATTGTATGCCAAGGTGTTCCGTTTATTTGTCTTCCTCCAACCAGGACTACAACTGTCAATGCCTCTTCAAAAGGTTGGGGAGTGCATTTGGGGACAATGAAGATTCAGGTTTTGTGTTTTGGAACTAGAAGTTTCCCTCAATATCAACATGGAGTGCTCTCCACCAGCTGTGTCAAGAGGCAATGAATTTCTGGAAGTTCTGTATCAAGGAGAGCATAATTCCCACAACTGCTCATTTAACAGGGATCCAGAAACAATTGGCAGATCACCTCAACAGAAATTTCTCCTAGGATCACTAGTGGTCTCAGAAATCCAGTGTGCTGAGTTCAATCTTTACAGAGTGGGGCCTTCTGATTATCGGCCTCTTTGCAATGAGAGACAAGAAGTGCCATCAATTTTGCTCTCAAGCAAGTCTCAGCCCAGGCTCCTAACCAATGCCTTCCAACTCAGTTGGGGATAGACTCTGAGATATGCCTTCCTCCTGATTCCAGTCATCCCACAGGTCATTCTTAAGCTGAAGTTGGATCATGCCAAACTGATTCCAATTGCTCCAGTTTGGCAAAGGCAATGTTGGTTCTCCAACCTTCTATCTGTTAATTCATCCTCTCAGATTTCTTCCGCTTCATCCTGACCTACTGACTCAGCACCACTGTTGAGTTTTGCATCAAACACTGAACACTATACAGCTCATGGTGTGGATGCTGCATGGCTATTTGAGGAGAAGGAACAACGTTTGGAAGCTATTCAACAGTTGTGGTTTAGCAGCTGAAGCCATCTACTGGGGTGACTTTTTTGTCCAAGTGGAAGCAATTTTCACTTCCTCAGAGGATTCAGCTGATGCAGGCCTGCATTCAGAACATTTGGAGTACTTAGTACACCTTCAGGCATCCAGTATCTCAATCAATTCATTGAAGGTTCACTTAGCAGTGATCTCAGCCTTTCATCTAGCTATCCAAGGGAGGTCAATTTTCTCAAATCCTGTGGTAGTGAGATTTCTCATGAGAATCATTAGTCTCCATTTGCCTGAGAAAGAACTGGTTCCCTTGTGGGACCTTAATACTGTCCTGGTTGCCCTTGTAAGACCTCAGTTCAAGCCCCTGGCAACCTGTTCTCTGTCACTTCTGTGCCAAAAGATGCCCTTTCTTGTGGCCATAATATATGCAAGGAGCATATGCAAGCTACAAGTCTTAATGCCAGAGTCCCTGTAGAGCCACTTTTTCAAGGACAAAGAAAGTGGCCCTACTACTGTATCCAAAATTGTTAAGTGGTTTCACAGTTTCATCTTAACCAATTGATTTATTTACTGGTGTTCTTTCCTAAACCACACTGCAGTGCAGATGAACAGTGAGTTCACATGTTGGATTGAAGATGATGTTTGGCATTTTACCTAGACAGAAAAAACGGTTACTCACCTTTGTAACTGTTGTTCTTCAAGATGTGTTGCTCATATGCATTCCAATTAGGTGTGCGCATGCCGCATGCACGATCGTTGGAGAATTTTCTACCCTAGCAACACCCGGTGGGTCAGTTGTGGAGCCCCCTGGAGTGGCGCCTTCATGACGCTGGATATATACCCCAGCCGACCCAGCGCCCCCTCAGTTCCTTCTTGCCGGCTACTCCGACAGTGGGAAAGGGGGGCGGGTTTGGAATGGATATGAGCAACACATCTCGAAGAACAACAATTACAAAGGTGAGTAACCGTTTTCTCTTATTCGAGTGCTTGCTCATATCGATTCCAATTAGGTGACTACCAAGCCTTACCTAGGCAGTGGGGTCAGAGTGAGACATCGCTGAGTGCAAAACCGCTGATCCGAATGCAGCATAGTCTTTGGACTGCTGTACAAGCGCACAGTGAGTGGCGAAGGTGTAGACCGATGACCAAACTGCCGCTCTACAAATGTCCTGGATCGGGTCGTGAGCCAGGAAGGCAGTTGAGGAGGCTTACGCAGTTGAGGAGGCTTGGGCCCTCGTGCAGTGGGCGGTGAGGCGTGGCGTCGGGGCACCGGCCCGGTCGTAGCAAGCACGTATGCAGGACGTGATCCAAGAGGAGAGACGTTACGAGGAGACCGGTAAGCCCTTCATCCCGTCGGCCACTGCAACGAAGAGTTGCGTCGTCTTCCTAAACGGCTTCGTACGCTCAATATAGAAAGGAAGGGCCCTGCGTATGTCCAAGGAGTGCATATGCTGGTCTTGACGGGTGGCGTGCGGCTTAGGATGGAAGACCGGGAGAAATATATCTAGCTTCAAATGAAAAGCTGATACCACCTTGGGAAGAAAGGCAGGGTGGGGGCGAAGCTGCACCTTGTCTTTATGGAAGACTGTGTATGGAGGCGCAGACGTGAGCGCCCTGATTTCAGAAACACGCCTTGCTGAATTGATGGCTACAAGGAAGGCTGTCTTCCAAGATAGGTAAAGGAGTGAGCAGGTAGCCAATGGCTCGAACGGGGGCCCTGTGAGCTTGGAGAGAACCAGGTTAAGATCCCACGCCGGAACGGGTTGACGTTGTTGTGGGTATAGGCGGTCTAAGATCTTGAGGAATCTGACGACCATCGGGTTAGAGAAGACCGAGGAAGCGTGTTCTCCTGGGTGGAACGCCGATATAGCGGCCAGGTGAACCCTGACTGAAGATATTGCCATGCTCTGCTGTTTTAGGGATAGGAGATATTCACATATAAGTGGAATAGACGCCTGCAAGGGCGGCGTGGCCCGCTGCTCGCACCAACAGGAGAACCATTTCCACTTGGCTAAGTAAGTGGTCCGTGTAGAGGGCTTTCTACTTCCCAGTAGAATCTGTTGCACGGGATGTGAGCATCGTAGCTCTGTCCGATTCAGCCATGGAGCATCCACACTGTAAGGTGGAGTGATTGCAGGTCGGGGTGACCGAGTCGGCCGTGGTCCTGAGAGATCAAGTCTGGGCACAAGGGAAGCGTGATCGAAGTTTGTACCGATAGCTCCAGAAGTGTGGTGTACCAGTGCTGTCTTGGCCAAGCTAGAACAACTAGAATCATACATGCCTTGTCTCTGCGTAGCTTGAGCAGTACTCTGTGGACCAGTGGAAATGGAGGGAAAGCGTAGAACAGCTTGTCTCTCCACGATAGGAGGAAAGCGTCCGACAGGGAGCCCGAAGATCGCCCTTGGAGGGAGCAGAACATATGGCACTTCCTGTTGGCTCGTGAGGCAAACAGGTCGACCTGGGGAAATCCCCACCTGTGGAAGATGGAATGGATGGTATCCGGGCGAATTGACCACTCGTGCGTCTGGAAGGATCTGCTGAGATGGTCCGCTAGTGTGTTCTGGACTCCAGGGAGGAACGATGCCATGAGATGTATCGAGTGGGCAATGCAGAACTCCCACAGGCAAATGGCCTCTTGGCATAGGAGAGACGACCGGGCTCCTCCTTGCTTGTTGATGTAGAACATGGCCGTGGTGTTGTCTGTGAGGACTGACACGCAACGGCCATGTAGGAGACCGAGAAATGCCTGACAGGCTAGGCGCACTGCCATCAGCTCTCGAACATTGATGTATAGAGCTAGTTGAGATGCGGTCCATAGGCCCTGGGTATGGTGCTCCCCGAGGTGAACGCCCCAACCTAGAGATGAAGCGTCCGTGACCAGGTGCAGGGAGGGTTGTGGGGCATGAAACGGCACTCCTGCGCAAACCGCCTTGTGATCCAGCCACCAGGTGAGAGAGGTCAAGACCGAGTTCGGAACCGTGACCACCATGTTCAGGTTGTCCCGATAAGGACAGTACACCGATGATACCCAGGCCTGAAGTGGGCGAAGCCGAAGTCTGGCATGCCTGGTTACGTAAGTGCAAGAGGCCATGTGTCCCAACAGGCCGAGGCACGTCCTTATTGTGGTGATCGGGAAGACCTGGAGTCCGTGGATAATGTTTGCAATGGTGTGAAAGCGAGTGTCTGGCAGAAGAGCTCGGGCGAGTCTGGAGTCTAAGACTGCCCCGATAAACTCTATTCTCTGGGTTGGCTCCAGAGTGGACTTTTCTTTGAGTAAAATGCCTAACTCGTAGAATGTTTGTAGTATTATCTGGACGCGCACCAGCCAGTCATCTAGATACGGGAACACCTGTATCCTTTGTTGACGAAGGTATGCTGCCATGGCAGCCATACATTTAGTGAACACTCTTGGAGCCGTGGACAAGCTGAAGGGAAGGACGGCAAATTGGTAGTGTACGTTGTTTACCACAAATCGTAGGAAACACCTGTTTGGGGGGTAGATTGCTATATGAAAATATGCCTTCATGTCGAGGGCGGCGTACCAGTCTCCAGGATCCAGGGAAGGGATGGTGGTCCCCAAGGAGACCATGTGGAACTTCAACTTTACTATGAATTTGTTGAGTCCGCGTAAATCTAAAATGGGTCGCAGACCTCATTTTGCTTTGGGAATCAGGAAGTAGTGGGAGTAAAACCCCCTGCCCCTTAACTCTGGCGGGACCTCCTCTATGGCCCCCATAGAGAGGAGCCCAAAAATCTCCTGTATAAGGAGATGCTCGTGAGAAGGGTCCCTGAAGAGGGACGGGGAGGGGGGGAATGAAGAAAACTGGATAGCGTATCCCCTCTCCACCGTGCGAAGGACCCAACAGTCCGAGGTTATAAGGGACCAAGCACAGTGGAAACGGGAGAAGCGATCCCGAAAGAAAGGGAATGGATCCTGGGTAGTGGCTGGCACGCCATCCTCGAGCACACCTTCAAAAATTTTGCCTAGGTCATGAAGGTGGTCTAGGAGGGCCTTGGTTCTGACCGGGTTGGGGGCCGGTTGACCTCCGTCTACCACCTCGCCCCCACCTTCTGGGGAAGTCCTGTCTTGGATGAGGAGGAGGAGGGTAGAACCTTTGTGGCTGGGGCCTAAAGGGCCTGCGCTGGGGTCCTGGGACATGCATCCCCAGGGAGCGCATGATGGTTCTGGAGTCCTTGAGGCTCTGCAACCGAGAGACCGTCTTGTCCGAGAACAACCCCTGGCCCTCAAACGGCAGATCTTGCAGGGTCTGCTGCAGTTCTGGCGGTAACCCTGATACCTGGAGCCAGGAAACGTGTCTCATGGCTATCCCAGACGCTAGTGTCCTGGCGGCAGAGTCCATTATGTCTAGGGAGGCCTGCAAGGAGGTCCTAGCCACCTTTTTACCTTCCTCCACTAGGGCCCCGAACTCTTCTCTCGAGTCCTGGGGGACCAACTCTTTAAATGTACCCATGGGTAATTCTACCGACTCAAGAGCGCCTGTTGGTTTGCGGCTCTGAGCTGCAGACCCCTCCCTGAGTAAACCTTACTCCCAAACAAATCGAAGCGTTTGGCGTCCTTCGATTTGGGCACTGTCGCCTGCTGACCATGACGCTCTCTTATGTTCACTGAGGAGACTACTAGTGAACATGGCAGAGGGTGTGTATAGAGGTACTCATGGTCTTTAGAGGGGACAAAGTACTTCCTCTCTACACCTCTGGCAGTGGGAGGGATGGAGGCCATATGGCATTAGCGTTAGCCTGGATCGTATGAATAATGGGCAACGCCACCCGGGATGGGGCATCAGCTGAGAAGATGCTCACCACCGGGTCCTCCACCTCCACTGTCTCCTCAGCCTGTAGGTCCATGTTCCGTGCCACCCTACGCAACAAGTCTTGGTGGGCATGGAGGTCTATTGGAGGTGGGCCTGAGGCTGTTGTACCCGCCACCGCCTCATCTGGGGAGGATGAGGAGGACGCCTCAGGGGGTAACGGATCCAGATGAGGTCTGGCTCCAAGGGTCCCTGATGTGCAGGATCCCCTGCACCGGGGTCTGGAGCCTGCGTGGGTGTCGGCACTGGAGCCTCCATACCCCACAGGGAGGACGGGAGATGGTGGCCTCAGGTACCCTGGGCTCAGAGTGTGCCCAGTGAGAGGCCGTTGGTGGAGCCCCTTGAGCTTGGTGGTATGCCCGTGTGGTCCAGAAAGACCAATGTGCAGGGTCCTGTCTAGGGTCCTCTGCCCCTTCCTGCCAATGGCCCAAGTCATCTGCAGTCTGACCCTGAGCAGGGTAAGCTGATCGGGAAGCCCCTTCCGACGAGCGAGATGCCGATCTTGAGGGCCAGGGCGGTGCCGAGCGTGATTGCAGGGGCTCGTCCTGGTACGGCACTGAGCGGTGCCGGTCCACAGGCGAGCGGTCTTTGCGCGGTACCGGTGAACGGTACCGGGATCAAGAACGGTGCCGATGGCCATGCCGGTACCGGGATCCAGATCTGGATTGCGAAGACGAAGACCGTCTATAGACTCGGTGCTGGGAGTGGCCTCACGAACGGGAGCAACACTCATACCGGTGCCGGGAACTGCGTCTGGACTCCAACCGGTACCGATGCTCAGGTCGATGGGGAGAAGTAGACCGGTGCAGGGAGGAAGATCTGGGCCGCGAGTACGACCGGCGCCGAGATGAAGATCGGTGCCGGGACTGCGAGCGGCGTCGGGACCTGCTCCAAGACCGGGAGCGGTGCCGCGAGTCCACGCTCGGAGACAGATGGCGTATCAGGGCAGGCTTGCCCCTGGATTGCACCGTGCGAAGGGGATGCGGTGCCGCGGGCTGATATGGCGCCAGCTCCATGAGGGTGATAAGGTCTTTCGCCGTTGCAGAAGTCTCTGGCGTAGAAGGGAGACAGGGCTCAACCACAGGATGAGGCGGTGAGCCAGTGAGCACCGGACTCAACGGCCCTACACCCGGTGCCGGAGTCAACGGTATTGACGATGCCTGCCCCCTCTGGCGCTCCGAAGCCAGACGTGGCTCTACCACTGGTGCGGGGGGAGCCGGTGCCTGTTGGACGGCAGCGTCCTGGGTCTTGCGGGGTCTTTTATGTCCCGGAGATAGGGAACGGCGCTGAGGGGCTTGCGGCGGACGTGGTGCCGAGGGAGGACAGTGCCATGGGGCCTTATCCGCGTCTGCTCGCGGTGCAGTACCGGAGGGTGCCACTGGGGCGCTGCGCACCAAGGTGCTCAGTGACGGAACTTGGCACGCCAAAGGGGGATCTGGGCTAAGTGACACCTCCATAAGGAGCTGCTTAAGTCTCAAGTCCCGCTCCTTTTTGGTCCTGGGCCTGAAAGCCTTGCAGATCTTACACTTCTCCGTCCTCTACAAAACTATTAACAACAAACTACTAGAATGAACAAGTAAAGCTAGGTAGAGTGGAGAACAGCTATGCCGCGCTCCACAGTTCCAACGACCATCACGGGTAGTAAGAAGGAACTGAGGGGGCGCTGGGTCGGCTGGAGTATATATCCAGCGCCATGAAGGCGCTACTCCAGGGGGCTCCAGAGCTGACCCACCGGGTGTTGCTAGGGTAGAAAATTCTACGATGATCGTGCACGTGGCGCACGCACACCTAATTGGAATCGATATGAGCAAGCACTCGAAGAAGAACTAAGCCTTTTTGGGCATTACCTCTTCTGTTTATCTTCTATGCAGATCAAATGAAGGGTCAGTCTCTGTGTAAACCGTCTCCAGGTGGATAACTTCCCACGTTTCATCAGCATATGAAATAGCTCAAACCATGTCTCCACATAGATTCCAGGCTCATTCGATGAGGGCCCAACCTACATATATAGCATTCCTCAGTGATTTTTCAGTGAACAATTTCAGGGCTCCTACCTGGTCTTCTACACATACTTTTATCAGACACTATGTGATTACCATTGCATTTAGGTCCGATGTAAACTTTAGGAAGGCAGTCCTGCAAGCATTCTTTAAGTAGACTCTGAACTACACCTCCTGTGAGTGCTGTTTATGGATCACCAGAGTGGAATACACGTCTAAAACCCCTTGAAGAAGAAAAGACTGTTACGTACCTTGTAACTTGTTCTTTGAGATGTGGGTGCAGACGTGTATTCCATGACCTTCCATCCTCTCCACATCAGTCTCTACTCCTGACATTTGGAATGAAAGAATTCAGGGGGATCAGGGTGGCGCAGCCCTTAAATAGCATAGGGAGAGACTAGAGTCAAATGGTGTGAGCACCACCTGTATGGGTACTGCTAGGCAAAGTCTTCTGGTTTCAGTGCACTAAGCGTGCGCACACGTGAATTGAATTATAGGTCTGCACCCACATCTCGGAGAGCAACGGTTATAGTATAAGTAACTGTCTTTTTCCAGCAGTCATCAGACCTATTTTTAGCTTGTCTGAACCAATGTGCCATTCTGATATTACCATTTAAAATCTTTTAAAATTAAAGTTTAATCAAACTAATCGTGAGTCCTTTGCTCAGGAGTTCAAGCAGAGATCTACAATAAACTAAGGGTACGTATTCAATACCCGCCGGATCGGCGGGTAGCTATCGATCTATCGGGGATCGATTTATCACGTCTCGTCTAGATGCGATAAATCGATCCCCAAACATGCTCCCCGTCAACTCTGGAACTCCACCAGGGCGAGACGTGGAAGTGGAGTTGACGAGGGAGCTGCGGCCGTCGATCCCGCACCGTGAGGATAGGAGGTAAGTCAATCTAAGATATGTTGACTTCAGCTATGCTATTCTCGTAGCTGAAGTTGTGTATCTTAGATCGATTTCCCCCCCCCCCCCCCCAAGTGTGGACCAGCCCTAAGTTTTATTCCTTGTTTTCTTCTACAAAATGGCAGAAAAAAATGGAATTTTTGAACTCTGGTAAATACCTCAATTCTTGGGATGCCATAATTCAGTAATACTTTCTTGAATTTACTTCCAACTTGAAAAAAAAATTAAACCTCAGCCCCAGATGTGGCCTATCAATTTTGAAGCCTGTATTCCTTTGTTTGTGGATTTTAGGGGGTCAGGATTCACAAAATCAGATTACAATAGAATTCAGTTGCAGCCTTACTTATTAGCTATCACCACTCCATAATATGTCTCACCAAGAAGGTATTCAAATTGTCAAATAATTTGAATAATTTATAAGATTTTGTTCTGTAAAATATATATGTATGATTTTAGTCCCGATGAGATATTGCTGTCAAGGCAACCATACTTAAGACTGAAACTGTGAAAAGACCTTATATAGTGATTGCTAGCATGTTATTTTGGCTAATGGCCAAATAGCTCAAAATTACATCCTTTACAAGAAAAAGGTCAAGTTGTTTGGTTTCATTTTGGGGAAAAAATTTAAGATAGATTCTAATAAGATTGTTTATACAGTCTGTGACTTTAAACCCTAGATGATCAGCTCATTTAAGTTCTGTCACTGGTTTCTGCAGTTCCATCAAACTGTCAGGTTGCAGTCAGTCCTTCCCTTTACATTTACAGTAGTTGATGAAACAGCATCAGTACTGGAAACACAGTTTTCTGCATCATTGACTAAAAGCATCTGAAAATGATGCAGAATGTTCCAAACTTGGCTTTTACATGAAACTGACTGGATTCATTGTTTCATTTGACTGCATTTAGTCAAATCAACCAGAACTAAAGGTGCTATGATGGAGTGAGCACTTGACAGAGTGAACACTTTTACACACTATCATTTTTAATCGTGTATAAGAAAAGTATTTTTACAATAAAGCTTTTAGAAAAGTATGTTTAGAAATTAACTGAAAGGAGTATCATTATTTATAGATAACAAAGTGATTATCATATTTTAAAAATGAATTCTATTCTAATATAGTAAAATAGATGGAGTTATCCACATCTAAGGTGTGATCTTAACAATGAAGCCACAGAAATTCGCCTTTAGTTTAATTTTATTATTTTAGCTGTGCTAATTCCTAAACTTGGAAAAAAATAGAATCAAAGTTTGGATGTTTAATTTCATCTTTGTATTGCAGCCCTTTGGTGTGAATCAGCCTGGACCTTATATCATGTACACAACCGTAGATGCAAATGGGTATCTGAAAAATGGTTCAGGTAGGACCAGTATTTATTTCTTAATACATGTAATTATGATCTTTCTGCACATAATCATCAGCAACATATAGGAGGTTACAAAACATCTACTAAAAAATTAAATGGGTCTGTTTGTTCCTGAACAGTTCTTCCAGTATACAAGGCACAAATACAGTATGTTTTCCATTCAGTTTTCATCATGCATATTTATTGTGACCACTGTAATTACTTCCTTCCGTTTGTCCTATGCAAACGGAGTTGGGATAGCTTCCACTTTCTATCAGAATCTGAGCGTGGGACAGCATCATGAAAAGTTTCATGAACTGAAGCTGTAAAAGATCAGGTTTCCTACTCATTACGTTGTAGTCATATTTATCAGGAGTAGCGATGGGTTTGAAACTTTCAGTCAGAATCTTAATTTTTGTGGAATACCATGCACATGCTACTCACTAAATAAAATCATTTTGGTTAGCTTCTACATGTATGATAATTCATTTAACAAACGCAATGTAGATTTTTTTTTTTCTTTTTTTTTGTATTGTTCAATGCATGTTGTAGGATCGTTGAGTTTTTTTAGTACTGGTGATTCATGTACTGTCTGCTAAGGTAAAATTTCCAAAATTGGATGCCTAAAGTTAACCATCTAAATCCATATCTAGCCACCTAAATAAGGGGCCTGATTTTTCTGAGGGGCCATGTACTTGTATCTCTCATTTAAGTCAATTTAAGTCACGTTACCAGGTTCCAAATTAATTGTAACCAATCAGAAAAAATTATGGCCACATCATGGAAAAACTGTAGCAGTTGAAATTAAACAAAATATTAGGACATATAAGGAATGGGTTATAATACTACAAGTATTATTTGTATAATGGCATAATAAGTGGTATGCCCACACCTGAAATACTATGTTCAGTTTTGGTTACCCTAACTCAGAAAAGATATAAGAGAAATAGAAGGGGTCCAGAAATGAGTGTCAAAAACATCTGCATGAAAAAAGATTGGTAAAATAGGAACTGTTTAGAGGAGAGGATGTGATATGGGTATAACCAAATGATGGAAAGTTAGAAAGAAAGTAAATTCAGTACTTCTATTTACCCTTTAATTGAGTATAAGAGGACGAAGACATATAAAACTAAGATGACAAATTTAAAGCTGATAAAAATAAATACAGTACTTCCTTACACTTATAAAATTTGTGGCCGATACCAAGCTGGGAGGGGTTCCAGGTGCTTTGGAGGATAGGATTAAAATTCAAAATGATCTGGACAAACTGGAGAGATGGTCTGAAGTAAATAGGATGAAATTCAATAAGGACAACTGCAAAGTACTCAATTTAGGAAGGAACAATCAGTTGCACACATACAAAATGGGAAATGACTGCCTAGGAAGGAGTACTGCAGAAAGGGACCGGGGAGTCATAGTGGACCATAAGCTAAATATGAGTCAACAGTGTCACACTGTTGCAAAAAAAGCAAACATCGTTCTGGGAGGTATTAGCAGGAGCGTTGTAAGCAAGACACAAGAAGTAATTCTTCCGCTTTACTCCACCCTGATTAGGCCTCAAATGAAGTATTGTGTCCAGTTCTGGAAAGATGTGGACACTTCAGGACAGATGTGGACAAATAGGAGAAAGTCCAGAGAAGAGCAACAAAAATGATTAAAGGTCTAGAAAACATGACGTATGAGGGAAGAATGAAAAAATTGGGTTTGTTTAGTCTGGAAAAGAGAAGACAGAGGGACATGGTAACAGTTTTCAAGTATATAAAAGATTGTTACAAGGAGCAGGGAGAAAAATTGTTCTTCTTAACCCCTAAGGATAGGACAAGAAGCAGTGTGAGGTTTAGGTTGGACATTAGGAAAAATTTCCTAACTGTCAGGGTGGTTAAGCACTGGAATAAATTGCCTAGGGAGATTGTGGAATCTCCATCATTGGAGATTTTTAAAACCAGGTTAGACACCTCTCAGGAATGGTCTAGATCAGAGGTTCTCAAATTGTGGTCCGTGGACCACTAGTGGTCCGCGAGCACCATTCAGGTGGTCAGTGGATGTTTCCCTCTAAGGTGTGTGCCTGGGTGGCCGCACATGAGCGAATGAAGGGCCACCCACCTAATTAGTGGAGCCGCGCAGGTGTGGCTCCACTAATTAGGTGCCTGGATCATGGAGAAGACGCACATGTAAGGTGAGATGGTGGCCTTGGGGAGAATAGGGGGTAGGTGGGAGGGGGCAGTGGGGTGAGAAGAAGGGGAGGGAATTTGGGACGTTCAGAGCTGCAGTGCCCAAAGAGGTGACTTTTCCCAGCTCCAGGGCTGCGGCTGCCAGGGATAGGTGGTCCTCCTTCCCAGCCTCAGCTCTGTGGCTGCTGTGGCAGTGGAGAGACCCCCCTCCTTCCCAGCCCCAGCTCAGGGGCTGCTACGGTGCAGGGAGAGAGGGCACATCTATCACATTAGAAAGATAAGAGTACTGATATTAAAATATGAGTTGTGTGCTTTTATTTGTAGAACAAAAAAAGTTGTTTATTATTAAGGATTTTTTTTATATAGCGCTTTTATCCAAAGCACTTTACAATAGTTAGCTAATGGTACAAACAACATTTGGAAAGATCATTAAGAGGTCTGCTGAGACCCTCAGCAATTTTCAAGTGGTCCGTGGGGAAAAAAAGTTTGAGAACCACTGGTCTAGAAAATACTTTATCCTGCCATGAGTGCAGGGGACTGGACTAGATGACTTCTCGAGGTCCCTTCCAGTCCTATGATTCTATGATAATACATAATTAACCTGTGGAACTCATTGCCTCATCGTGACGAAGAGCTTAGTAAAATTTTAAAAAGGACATAGACACTAGTATGGTCAAGAGAACATCCATCGTTTCAATAGATAGAATTTAAAAATAGTTTTTTATGATCTATATAAATCTTCATGCTAAAAGGTACAAGTCAACCACTAATGTATAGAGCAGGGGTAGGCAACTTATGGCACGCATGCCAAAGGCGGCACGCAAGCTGATTTTCAGTGGCACTCAAAGTGCCTGGGTCCTGGCCACCGGTCCGGGGGGCTCTGCATTTTAATTTAATTTTAAATGAAGCTTCTTAAACATTTTAAAAACCTTATTTACTTTACATAAAACAATAGTTTAGTTATATATTATAGACTTACAGAAAGACACCTTTTTAAAACGTTAAAATGTATTACTGGCACACGAAACCTTAAATTAGAGTGAATAAATGAAGACTCGGCACACCACTTCTGAAAGGTTGCTGACCCCTGGTATAGAGGAAGAAACTTTTTCTATGGGCAGGTTATTCCATAGTAGTCCACTGTGAGATTTCTTACACCTTCCTCTGAAACACTGTCTTAGACAGGATCCTGGACTAGATGTACCACTGGTCTGATACAGTATGGCAGTTTCTGTTTTCCTGTATGCTTAAATATGGATTTAGGTGCCTTACTTTAGACAAATTAAATTTGAAAATGTTAGCCTACATTTTTAATGAGATGAAGTAATATTTCATGCTAATTCAAAATTCCTTCCTAATACACAGTAGGAATTCATCTTAACAAGTAAATCATTCTGCCAGTGTTTTTCATTTCCCATCTTCATCACTGCAAAGCAAGCTTCATGACCTGAATCTAAAAAAGATCTCTTATATTCTGCTACAAGCATTCAAAACTCCATGATGAGTTCAGACACTTTTTCATTTAATTTTACACTAACATACTGTATTAAAATCAGACAGTGCCCTAAGGGGATAATTTCTCATTGACTAACAACTTGCATCTCTAATTGTTGTCCTTTATCAAGTTTAAAACTTGAGAGGCTTGTCAAAGCTCTCTAAGTTGTAGTCCACCTCATATCAGTCACACTTGAAGACATTGGTAAATCTTAAATATAGAGTTCCCGTACTCTTCTTTAAAGCCATTTTGGCTCAGCATAAGTTTTTAAGTAGGTTGAGTGCTGCATTGTCTATTACTTTATTTCACACTGGACTGCCTTATTCTTCCCATCTTGTCTAGTTGGTGTCTGGATGTCTTGTCTTTTGTGTTTGCATTACTCAGAAGCAAGTCTAGGACATGGAAGTTAGGGATATTAAGATATATATTGTTAAGAGATATTTTTAATGATTGGTGTTTTCATTGTGTTTTGTTGCCAACAAACATTTTTGGTCTTGTGTGCTTAAAATCTGAATGTTGTCTTTGGCAAAAAAAAATCTATTTTTTCCATCTTTTCTGAAAACAGCTTGGAAGGTAATTACATCTGGCCATATGTTTTACTCGTCTTTTTGTTGTGTGGGTATCTCCATCTGTTATACAGAAACGTGGAAGTAAAGATGAAGGACTAGAGTCTACTAATAGGCACTTCCTGTAGTTGTTAATTGAATACTTTGTTGTCCAGTATATCTGTTGTGCTATGTGAGACTAGCCTTCTAGTCTCCAGAAATGTGGACCTATTTATAACATTTCCTTTTGAGAATTAATTTCTGAGGTTTTTGAAAATATTATCCCTAGATTACATCATTAAAGTTAGGTCACTGTATTGGTTAGGGCAGGACCCAAGTCAAAAAGAAACTAACAGTTATGCAGTGAAGTGTAGTATATTTGCTTCCTGTTGTGCATTGAGGCAAAAAGTCTTTATTGAGCTATGAATCAACTTCTTCATTAAGTGCCAGAGGACATATGACCAAGGAATATATAACCATACTACTTCGTATTTTCAGAGAACTAAGACTGCAGATAAGTAACTCTCCTTTCTTTAGCAAACAGTTGTGTATTTCATTAGGGGAAAAAAAGATAAGCAAAAACCACAACCTAAGCAGCTTTATTTCCTTTGGGGGGCGAGGTGTACTATAAATCAAATATACCACAACATAATATTTCTTTAGATTTAATTATACTCATTTGGGTCAGTTGTTTATCCAATCATGTCTCTTTCTCATTCTGTTGCTTGTGACTAATAATACAGTCAGCACAAACTCAAGTTAACAAATCTAACATTGCAAGTGACATAATACTATAAATGTGTATATAACTGTGGAACACCTGGCAGAGTATATATATTTAAACAGCATTATAATAAATATCCCATTTTTAGGGTATAATATTTAAGTATTTAAAATTGCAGACGACTCAAACTTGTCATGCAGATTGTCAGCCAGAATGTATTTTTTTTACCTACGTTGGTTTAATAAATTAAAACTTTTTTTCATTAAAGGATGGCAAAAACATTCCTAGTTCTTCAAGTATTGTCCCTATGGGTGTTCCACTTCAGGTGTACCCACACCCTTTGCACCTTTAGTCAGAGATTTTTGGTATTAGTGCCCATTCAGTCTGGCCATGTGCCCTATTCTTCCTTGTGCCCTGCTCCGAGGCTATATAGGGCTGCTCAGGTGAACTGCCCTCAGATTCTCCTTAACCACTTCAGCCTGAAATGGAGCATTAGTGTCCCTTACTTTCTGAAGTCACTTAGCCTAGTTACCCTTCTTTAGTTATTTTATTTACTTTTATTTAGGGGGACTTTCTCTCAATCTCTTTCCCCTTTCAGGAGGGGAACCTTGTCCTGTTAGATTCTATTTCCCCTGGTATGCCAGGCTCTTCAGGCTCCAAGTGGTGCATCTCTTGCCAGGAGACCATCCCCGTCAACAACATGCATTCCTGATGTATCTGCTGCTTGGGAGAATCTCATATCCCACAAAAGTGCTACATCTGCTCTGCTATTAAGGGCAGGGCAAGAAAAAATTGGGAGCGAAAACTGTGACTCTTAATGATGCAGCATTCCCTCCAAATGGCCTGAGATCCAGGCCAGAAGACACCAGAAGAGCTGCATATACCCTCAGTACCAACAAGGAAACCAGGCCCAACTCTTCAAACCCACCCAGTACTGCAGGAGTTTAGATACTCAAGGGCTCTACTGGTTTTCTGCATTTTCATTTGGTTCAACAAACCCGACTATTTCAATTTGAGTCAATCTGATCTGAAACTAAATATTTCACTTTGATTTTTCAGACCATTTTTTTTTTTTTTTTGAGTTTTCAAGAAAAAAATTAAATTCGCACTACCGCCCCATAGCAGTGGCCCATCTCCAGCCATGGCTATATCTGATCCTTCAGAAGAAAGAGACAAAAACAGAATACATCGGGGAGGGGGAAGGGGAGAGAAATCCCCTTCCTTATCGATATAGATGACTGGTTGAAGTCCTGAAGCATCAGATTTTAGGAACTATAAAATATGAATTGAAAGCTCCCAGGGCCACCAAACCCATACTTCACCACTTCATACAACCTTCATACAGTCTCACTCATAAATTTATCAAGCTCTGTCTTAAAATGAATTAGGTTATTTTCCCCCACAGTTCCCATTGGGAAGCTATTCCAGAACCTCACTCCTCTGATGATAGGAAACCTAATTTCCAGCCCAATATCATGGCCAGTTTATGCCCATTTGTTCGTGTGCCAACATTCTTCTCTAGCTTAAATAGCTTTTCACTCTCCCTGATAGATTTGTAGAGGGTAATCCTGTCCCATCTCAGCCTTCATTTTGCTTGGCTAAACAAGCTAAATTCTTTTAGTCTCCTCATAAGATAAGCTCTCCATTCCCTTGATCAACCCAGTAGGTCTTCTCTGGACCTGTTCCAATTTGAATTAATCAGTCTTGAATATGGGTGACTAGAATTGTATACAGTCCAAATAAGGTCATACCAGTGCCTTGTACAATGACATCAGTTCTTCCCTATGTCTACTGATACTGCTGTATTGCAATATACACAAACTTTCACTAGATGGAGAAACTTTACCCAATCATGATAAATCCTCTTCTGGGTGGTAGTGGTAAGGAACAACCAGAACTGAATTAAAAGTGAATGATGGCTGATATGGTGACCCCATATGGTAATTCATAATATTGTTTTTGATGAGTTTCTCCAACTTTAATAGATTTTTGAGGCTATATAGTTCCTGTGTGTACATCCCACAGCCTTGTTTTCTGACGCTATTTTGTAGCCATAAAACTATAACTAAACTTTGCTCTAAGATATTTTCAGGAAATAGCTGCCTAACTTGTACAATACAGTAAATGGTCCTCTGAACAGAGTTACTGATCTACAGATTCTTATTATCTTAGAAGACATAGTCAATTGGAATCTTAATGTAACAGCCAATCAAAAAGCAACTCAAGCAATAAAGTAGTATTTGTGAGCACTAGTTGATGGTACTAAACTATCAAGTAGAATGATATGAAAGGATGGATATTGCTTTCGAGGAGCAGTGTGAAGAATTTTAAATTATCTATCCATTTAGCAAGTACATAGTCTATTAAATGGGTTCAAAATACTAAAATATTTTGGATGAATCTTTGTTTTTAAAAATAGTGAAGAAAATGAAGACTATAGACAAACTGATAAACATTTACTTCATGAAAAGTTACTTTCAGAATGGATTCTCGTGCAGTATCTATTTCATATTGTAATTTTTCATATCTGAGAAAAGAACAACCAACTTGCAAAAATACACTTAGTTTCTATTCGTATAGTCCTTGATAAAAGTTACTTTATGATCAACAGAATAGCATACTTAAAAGCAGAAATTGTGACTAGTATATTCTGTAAAGAGAAATGGCTGAGATTCCATTTATTGTGTAAAAGCCATGTTATATGAGGTTTTCCATTTTCTTTCGGCAGTGCTTTGCTCTCATTTTAGGACTAAGCTTACAAGAAGAGGATTTGTTTTAAGTGAATATTTTTGCTTTAAAAATTAAGAACCTTAGAATCCCATTTGAAATAAATTGGTTGGACAATAATAAAGTGAAAAAATATTTGTGCATGCTTAGTAGGTGTTTGCTAAAAATCTTACTATTTCGCCTCAAAATGCACATTCTCTCTTTCAGGCATGACAGGCACAGGGTTAATTTGCTCCTTGGTTAATTTGAAAGCGAGTCTGTAAATTAACATAATAAATAAAAACATGTATTAAGACATATAAGATGATCTGATATTCCCTTCTGGCCTTAAACTCTGGCATATTTAACAAGAAAAACAGGAATACAGATTACAAAACAAGTGCAATGTAGTTGAAGAGATGTTGTTGTAGGAATCTTAATGCTTGCATTTCCCAACTTTTTTATTTTGATGGGTTTGTTTTGTTTTTATTTTATGGCAAGATTCTGGTTCCAAACTGTTGTTCACATAGGTGGATGCACGATGAGCTGCATGAGGTATGAAGCACATTCTCCCAGAAACATTGTGTCCTAGATAAGCTTAGAGACTCTGAGAACACTTGGGGAGTATGGATCTGAGCAGTCCCAGTATACCCTTTAACATGGTGCAACAAAGACTCCTGCTGTGCTAGCCTAGTTCTGCTGCTATTGAGTATGATGGGAGGGATGATAGTCCTCTCCCTGCATTGAGTCTGGTGCCACTGTATTTCTTAGACTCCCTCAGCTGTTGCTTAGCAGGAGCACAAAAACCAGAATTTTGCATAGCCCACACTCATGCAAGTGAGGGAGTCTCCTTGGGTCCTCAAATATATATGCAGCTGTGCAGAGGTAGGCACAATTTAATCCATAAAAGCTATTTGTAAGTAATGTGGGTTAAAAAGAGAAAAGAAAAATACTAATTGCATTGTAAGGTTCTATATCCTTCTCTTAGCATGCAAAATTTTGACTATTATTTTCCTTAGCAACTACAATTTCAAAAAGGCCAGTAGGAATGATGGATAATACCTTGCTGTGTTTGTTACTATTCTTTATTCTGAAGTGAGTTGATAGGAGATGTGTCTATATGGACAAGAAGCAAGTTACTTTTCTCGTCAGAAATATCTGCCTAACTGCATGGCTAGCAAAGGTCAAAATATATTATCTCTTAAGTCTGGCAGATTGTAGACACTTTATGTTATGTTGCACTTAGATGAAGAGAGTACATGCTCAGAAATGTTCTTTATTTTGCGGATACAGACTAACACGGCTGCTACTCTGAAACCTTTATTTTAGACAATAATTCAGGGAGGACAGTGTCAGTGTAGTGGTATGAACCTAGTGAGAACACTTTCCAAGAAATGTGTGCTTTAAAATGTGTGCTTATATATATTGAGGTAGAATTTTTGGGTGGAAAGTTATTCTAACTTAAATGATATATATTTTGGGTGTGGGGGAGAACATAGTTGTATAAGCTTATCTTAAAAACTACTTAAATTATCCCCAGCAGAAATATACTGTCCATATGCTTGTGCAATTTTTCAGCTTTATCCTTGCTTAATATAGTAGAGAAGGTCAAATGTAGAGCCATTCCTTAATTGGAAAAGAATCTGAAATACTTTTTATGAAACACAATGCCGTAACAAATTATGTATTTCACTATCACCCACAATCAGTGGGTGAATAAATATCATTTATTCATTAAAAGAGAGAAACTATGGTTTCAATCAACAATGGGCTGATTATTATTTAAGTGTTTTGTGTCCTTTCCAGATCAGGAATGGCTCTGTATGTGAACTTCTCAATTAAATGCATAGTAAATATTGTTGCTGAAAACATTTAAGCTGAAACTTTTAGATGTTCAATTGCTACTAACCTTTTTGGTTAAAATTGAAACAAAAAAAGTCATTTAGCATGGAAACACCCACACCCACACACCTACCTTAGCTACATTGGTAACTCCAAGTAGTACAATGCTAATCAATTAATAATTCTAGTTTAGCATAGAATATCCAATTGAAACTGAAGCCCAATCTGAGAGTGGCACTGCACATTACATTAACACTACAGTGATTTGAATATCTGAAATAAATATTATGTTCCATGTATAGCAGCTCTTTGCAGATTATGAGTTATAGCAATGTGAAGTACAAAGACAACTGCAAATGTATGCAGGGATAAACAGGGCCCCCTAGTCTCAGTGGGCATAGGTCAGACCAGCATGGGGGTGGCCAACCCGCTGGGTCCTATAGGAAGAAAGAGCCCACATGCTTAGTCTCACTTCAACATTTCTTGTCTTCCTGACTCAGAATACATAAGGAATGTGCTGGTGGCGGATGAGACAATTGGCTTTCCAACCACTCATCTCCAATCTCCTTTGTATTTAAAGCCTTCCTGCGTGTCCAGCAGCTATCTTAATGCTATTGTTACTATGCCCTTCCTGTCCTATATTTCAGGAATTGCCAGGCTCCATTTTCAGGACGCTATGGGTCTGAACAGATCACCTGTTTAGGGATCAGGAAGGAATTTTTGCTTCTGGGCCAAATGGACAGGATGTCTAGGGAAGGATTTTGCTTTCCTCACCACATCCTGGGAGCCCAATTTTTAGGTTAAAAGGAATAGATAGAAATTTAATATTAGGAAATAAATCATAGAATTGTAGGGCTGGAAGGGACCTCGAGAGGACTTCTAGTCCAGTCCCCTGCACTCATGGAAGGACTAAGTATTATCTAGACCATGACAGGTGTTTGGTAACCTGCTCTTAAAAATCTCCAATGATGGAGATTCCACAACTTCCTTAGGCAATTTATTCCATCTTAATCACCCTGACAGGAAGTTTTTTTTAATATCCAACCTAAACCACCCTTGCTGCAATTTAAGCCAGTTGCTTCTTGTCCTATCCTCAGAGGTTAAGGAGAACAATTTTTCTCCCTGCTCTTTGTAACAATATTTTATGTACTTGAAAACTGTTATCATGTCCCTCTGTCTTCTTTTCCAGACTAAACAAACACAATTTTTTTCAGTCTTCCCTCATAGATCATGTTTTCTAGATCTTTAATCATTTTTGTTGCTTTTCTCTGGACTTTCTCCAGTTTGTCTACATCTTTCCTGAAATATGATGCCTAGAACTGCATACAATACTTCAGTTGAGACCTAATCAGCATGGAGTAGAATGGAAGAATCACTTCTTGTGTCTTGCTTACAGTACTCCTGCTAATACATTCCAGAATATTTGCCTTTTTTGCAAAAGTGTTACACTGTTGACTCTCATTTAGCTTGTGATCCACTATGACCCCCAGATCCCTTTCTGCAGTACTTATTCCTAGACAGCCATTTCCCATTTTGTATGAGTGCAACTGACTGTTACATCCTAAATGGAGTACTTTGCATTTGTCCTTATTGAATTTCATCCTATTTACTTCAGACCATTTCTCCAGTTTGTCCAGATCATTTTAAATTTTAATCCTATCCTCCAAAGCACTTGAAATCCCTCCCCGTGTACTCTCTATACTAAAGTCAAGATATACCACATCTACCACTTCCCCCATCCACAAGACTTGTTACTCTATCAAAGAAAGTTATTAGGTTGGTTTGACACGATTTGTTCTTGACAAATCATTGCTGACTGTTACTTATCACCTTATTATCTTCTAGGTGTCTAAAAATTGATTGCTTAGGCCTTGTCTACACTACGAGAGTAGTTCGATTTTACTTAAATCGAATTTTTGGAATCGATATTGCAAAGTCGAACGTGTGTGTCCACACTAAGGACAGTAATTCGACTTTGTGAGTCCACACTAACGGGGAAAGCGTCGACATTGGAAGTGGTGCACTGTGGTCAGCTATCCCACAGTTCCCGGAGTCCCCGCTGCCCATTGGAATTCTGGGTGGAGCCGCAAATGCCTTCTGGGTAAAAAAAATGTGTTCAGGGTGCTTTTGGGTAACTGTCGTCATCCGTCCATCACTCCCGCCCTCCCTCCCTGAAAGCGCCGGCGGGAAATCAGTTCGCGTACTTTTCTAGTCAGTGACAGCGCGGACGCCACAGCACTGCGAGCATGGAGCCTGCTGCAACCATCACTGCAGTTGTGGCCGCTCTCAACGCCTCGCAACTTATCATACACCTTTCCCTGAGGCAGATGCAGAAAAGTCAGGCGAGGAGGCTACGTCAACGCGGTGATGGCCTGAAGTCTGAGAGTAGCACAGACCTCTCAGAAAGCAGGGGACCCAGCGCCGAGAACATCACGGTGGCAATGGGTCATGTTGATGCCGTGGAACGGCGATTCTGGGCACGGGAAACAAGCACTGAGTGGTGGGACCGCATAGTGCTGCAGGTCTGGGATGAATCCCAGTGGCTGCGAAACTTTCGCATGCGGAAGGGAACTTTCCTGGAACTTTGTGAGTTGCTGTCCCCTGCCCTGAAGCGCAATGACACCCGGATGCGAGCAGCCCTGACTGTCCAGAAGCGAGTGGCCATAGCCCTGTGGAAGCTTGCAACGCCAGACAGCTACCGGTCAGTCGCGAACCAGTTTGGGGTGGGCAAATCTACCGTGGGGGTTGTTGTGATGCAAGTAGCCAAGGCAATCGTTGATGTACTGCTGCCAAAGGTAGTGACCCTGGGAAACGTGGAGGCGATCATAGATGGCTTCGCAGCGATGGGATTCCCAAACTGCGGTGGGGCCATAGATGGAACTCACATCCCTATCCTGGCACCGGAACACCAGGCCAGCCAGTACATTAACAGAAAGGGCTACTTTTCCATGGTGCTGCAAGCACTGGTGGACCACAGGGGACGTTTTACCAACATCTACGTGGGATGGCCGGGCAAGGTTCATGACGCTCGTGTTTTCAGGAACTCTGGTCTGTTTAGACGGCTGCAGCAAGGTATTTACTTCCCGGACCACAAAATAACTCTTGGGGATGTGGAGATGCCTATAGTCATCCTCGGGGACCCAGCCTACCCGCTAATGCCCTGGCTCATGAAGCCCTATACTGGCGCCCTGGACACTGAAAAAGAACTCTTCAACTACCGGCTGAGCAAGTGCAGAATGGTGGTGGAGTGTGCTTTTGGACGTCTCAAGGGGAGATGGAGAAGCTTACTGACTCGCTGTGATCTCAGCGAAACCAATATCCCCATTGTTATTGCAGCTTGCTGTGTGCTCCACAATCTCTGTGAGAGCAAGGGGGAGACCTTTATGGCGGGGTGGGAGGTTGAGGAAAATAGCCTGGCTGCTGATTACTCACAGCCAGACAGCCGGGCGATTAGAAGAGACCAGCGGGAAGCGCTGTGCATCCGGAAGGCTTTGAAAGCAAAGTTCCTGAGTGAGCAGGGTAACCTGTGACTTTAAAGTTTGTGTATTGAGAAGCTAAACCTGCCCCCGTTTCTTTACCCAGTTAATGTTGACTATCCTATCCAGTTACATACCCCCTTCACCCCACTTCCAACACACGTTTCAAAATAAAAATAGTTCTACTTTGTTAAAGCACACCGTTTTCTTTAATACTGTATTCGCGGGAATTTTTTAAAACTGGGACGCAGACTGTGGTGCGGAGCGGGTGTACTGTAGTGGCGCGAATGCAGCTTCTAAACTCAAGGATTGACAGGCTCCGCTGCGGTGGGATGGTTGTTTCAACGGAGCCTGTCACCCCTCCTGATAGGGACTGTGTGTATGGGGTGGTCTATGTGACTTCGTGGCAGGGGGAGGACGGTTACAGATCCCCTGCTGTGTGGCTCTGTGATCCTGCCTAAGGACCGCCGCTTAAGATCTGTAACTGCCCTCCCCTGCCACAAAGTCACAGAGCAACCCACCCCCCACCACATAACATGAAAACAACCTCCCAGACTAACCAGGGTAACTAGTCACTGCATCACTGCACTATGTATGTGCCCTGCTGCTGTGCCTGCCCCCGACTATATACCCTGCCAAAGGTGACTGTCCTGTCGAATTACCAACCCCCTATCCCCCCCTCCTCCAAAAGAACATGATGGAAACAGTAGTTAACAGAAACGTATTTTTTATTATCAACCAAACATGGAACTGGGAAAGTGAAACTTGGACGGGGGCTTGTGTCAGGCGGGAAGGAAAGAACTTGTCAAATTTTGGGGAATGAGAGCCTTCTGCTGCTCGAGCTCTCTGCAGGGGTGGAGTGAGAGTTAGCAGGGACTCTGCCGCCTCTCCTTCTGTGCACTTTGGGTGAGGGGAGTATGGGACTTGGTGGCGGGGGAGGGCGGTTAGAGATGGACTGCAGCGGGGCTCTGTCCTCCTGCCTCCGTTCCTGCAGAACATCCACAAGGCGCCGGAGCGTGTCCGTTTGCTCCCTCATTAGTCCAAGCAGGGTTTGAGTCGCCTGCTGGTCTTCCTGACGCCACCTCTCCTCCCGATCCATGTTGGCTTGGTGCATTCGGGTCAAGTTCTCCCGCCACTGGGTCTGCTGTGCTGCCTGGGCTCTGGAGCAGGCTATAAGCTCCGAGAACATGTCCTCCCGTGTCCTCTTCTTCTTATGCCTAATCCGCGCTAGCCTCTGGGAGTGTGATGACAGGCTAGGTTGTGAGACAGTCGCAGATGGGGCTGTGGGAATGGGAAAAAGGGAGTGAATTCCTCAGAAAGATAAATGTAGTTGTGAACAAAGAACATAGTCTTTCTCTGTTAACAAGACCATGCACAGCACCTATCACATGCGCACTCAGCACAAGGTCGAATTCTCGGCCTTCGCATTCAGTGCCTGGGGTCTTCTACAGCACATTTGAGAAGCCTCTCAGGAGAACGGAATTTCTGTTGCAGGCAGACATGGTAAGCCGTAGACTTGTGGCAGCTTAAAACTTTAATATTAGCAATGGCCTCATTTCATATTGAAATCAATGTCGGTCCCTGCTGCCAGCAATTCGGCAAACAGGAAGTCTGCTCCTGTCCCACACCCTCGCGGCTGTCCCCGGGAACGATCCCTTTCGGCTGCCCCTCTCCCGCCTCCACCGCGTGGCTGCAAACCAGCGGTTACAGTTCTGTAAAGGAACGGCAAAGCAGTCCCAACACTAACATTCCCCTACCTCATTCAAAGCAGGTCATCATGAGCGACATCACCCTCATGAGGATCTCTGACAGCGAGAAAGAGCGAATGCTCCGGGAAAGCCTGCAAAGACCAGGGCCGTATGCCGCCATGCTGTGCAGAGCAATGATTCCAGAGTACTTGATAGTCTCGTGGCGTGGCAACGTGTCCTACTACGGAGGACCCAATAAGGCCGCTCTCCCCAAGAACCTAATGCAGCGGATTTCCAATTACCTCCAGGAGAGCTTCCTCGAGATGTCACAGGAGGATTTCTGCTCCATCCCCGGACATATAGACCGCATTTTACTGTATCTGCTGTAGCAGTGACTAACCAGTAGAGCGGCTTGGGCAGGACAATCATGCAAAACCGGACATTGCTAGATTTTTTTTCAATAGTTGCACTGCCCATGACTGAACCGTTAAGCTAATCAAACTAATCATGAGAAACCCATTTTTTAAATTGTTAATATTCCTGTTCTGTTACAAATAAATGTTTAGATTTTTACAACACTTACTGGCTGATCCTTCCCCAGATTCTGTGTCCGGGGTAACGGCTGGGGAGGGTTGGTAGGGGATCTCTGTAAGGGTGATGAAGAGATCCTGGCTGTCGGGGAAATCAGCGTTGTGAGCGCTGTCGACTGCCTCGTCCTCCTCATCTCCTTCCTCATCTTCCCCGTCCGCTAACATGTCCGAGGATCCAGCCGTGGACACTATCCCATCCTCAGAGTCCACGGTCACTGGTGGGGTAGTGGTGGCGGCCGCACCGAGGATGGAATGCAGTGCCTCATAGAAACGGGATGTCTGGGGATGGGATCCGGAGCGTCCGTTTGCCTCTTTGGTCTTCTGGTAGCCTTGTCTCAGCTCCTTGATTTTCACGCGGCACTGCGTTACATCCCGGCTGTATCCTCTCTCTGCCATGTCTTTAGAGATCTTCTCGTAGATCTTTGCATTCCGTCTTTTGGATCGCAGCTCGGAAAGCACGGACTCATCGCCCCACACAGCGATGAGATCCAAGACTTCCCGATCAGTCCATGCTGGGGCCCTCTTTCTATTCTGAGATTGCACGGCCATCACTGCTGGAGAGCTCTGCATCGTTGCCAGTGCTGCTGAGCTCGCCACGATGTCCAGACAGGAAATGAGATTCAAACTGGCCAGACAGGAAAAGGAATTCAAATTCAAATTTTCCCGGGGCTTTTCCTGTGTGGCAGTTCAGAGCATCCGAGCTCGTACTGCTGTCCAGAGCGTCAACAGAGTGGTGCACTGTGGGATAGCTCCCGGAGCTATTAGCGTCGATTTCCATCCACACCTAGCCTAATTCGACATGGCCATGTCGAATTTAGCGCTACTCCCCTCGTCGGGGAGGAGTACAGAAGTCGAATTAAAGAGACCTCTGTGTCGAACTAAATACCTTCGCGGTGTGGACGGGTGCAGGGTTAATTCGATGTAACGGCGCTAACTTTGACATAAACGCCTAGTGTAGACCAGGCCTTAATTATTTGCTCCATTATCTTTCCAGGTACTGAAGTTAAGCTCCCTGGGTTGTCCTTATTCCCTTTCTTATAGATTGGCACTATATTTGCCCTTTTTCTGTCCTCTGGAATCTCTCTCGTCTTCATGACTTTTCAAAGATAATCACTAATGGCTCAGATATCTCCTCAGTCAGCTCCTTGAGTATTCTAGGGTGTATTTCATCAGGCCCTGGTGACTTGAAGACATCTAACTTGTCTAAGTAATTTTTAACCTGTTCTTTCCCTATTTTAGCATCTGATCCTACCTCACATTCACTGGCATTCATTAAGTTAGATGTCCAGTTGCTACTAAATTATTTGATGAAAACTGAAACAAAAAGTAATTTACCATGAAATGTTTAATTCATCTCAGCTTGTGGCCAGTGTGGATGGAAGTTTAAAAGGCCTAGCTCTCAGGGTAAACGTGAGTGGAGACACACGATATGGCAGGTGTTCGTATTACCTTGTAGGGAAAAGGGGAGACCTTATTTTTCACAGTTCTTATCTAAAAATGATTCATTATCTAAGTAGGCTCTAAAAAGAGCTGATACAAGTCATCATGAGCAAATAACTCCCTTGTTCATTTTCCAATTGAAACATGACCTCCTCATGTATACATACACAAAATGGCACCCTGAATGGTAGCCTTAGTAGAGTGGCTGAGGATTGAGTGGTTCATGGCAACTAAATTACCCTGTCATCCCATAGTGATCCCTCCAGCTCAGGGTTGAGGCGAATCAGCATGATAGTTTGAAGAAACTTTTATTATTACAGCCTATGCTATACCTCTTCTGGAGGTCTCCAGGAATGTTAATTTGGCATCTCTTATATAGGCTACATTCATACAAAAAGAAAAATAATATAAATACCTCCCTCATTCTATACACACCCTATCCATTAAATAGCATAAGATGTTGACATTCCATTCTAAATTTTTCTTGGATATGAGGTGTCAGACTACTGGAAACATATGTAACTAATTTTAGAGGGGTAGCCGTGTTAGTCTGTATCAGTAAAAACAACGAGGAGTCCTTGTGGCATCTTAGAGACTAACAAATTTATTTGGGCATAAGCTTTTGTGGGCTATAACCCACTTCATCAGATGCATGGAGTGCTAACGAGGCCAGTTCAATCAGGGTGGATGTGGCCCATTCCCAACAGTTGACAAGGAGGTGTGAGTCTCAATGGAGGGAAAATTACTTTTTGTAGTGACCCAGTCACTCCCAGTCTTTATTCAGGCCTAATTTGATCGTGTCAAGTTTGCAAATTAATTCCAGTTCTGCAGTTTCTCGTTGAAGTCTGTTTTTGAAAGTTTTTTGTTGAAGAATGGCCACTTATAAGTCTGTTATTGAATGTCTAGGGAGATTGAAGTGCTCTCCTACTGGTTTTTGAATGTTACAATTCTTCATGTTTGATTTGTGACCATTTATTCTTTTGTGTAGAGACTATACAGTTTGGCCAATCTACCTGGCAGAGGGGCATTGCTGGCACATGATGGCATATATCACGTTGGTAGATGTGCAGGTGAACAAACCCCTGATGGTGTGGCTGATCTGGTTAGGTCCTATGATGGTGTTCCTTGAATAGATATGCGGACAGAGTTGGCAACGGGGTTTGTTGCAGGGATTGGTTCCTGGGTTAGTGTTTCTGTTGTGTGGTGTGTAGTTGCTGGTGAGTATTTGCTTCAAGTTAGGGGGCTGTCTGTAAGCGAGGATTGGCCTGTCTCCCAAGATCTGTGAGGGATCATCCTTCAGGATCGATTGTAGATCCTTGAAGATGCGCTGGAGAGGTTTTAGTTGGGGGCTGTAGGTGATGGCCAGTGCTGTTCTTTCTAAAACACACAGTGCCCCTTTTTGACCTGAGCAGCAAGTCAAAGTTTGACGCTCTGGGTACATTCCAGTTGGAAGCAGAAATTGATGAAGTCTTGTATTTCTTTTTTATGCAGTCTTGTTTATTTACAATAAATGTACAAAGTCAGTTTTTTAGTCTACAGCGCCATGCCTCTTTAGCCAACACCAGACCCAAAGGTGCTCTCTCTAGTTTTTTCCAGTCACAGTGTGCTCAGTTTACTACTTGGCCATCTTACTTTTTACTCCCCTCCCCCCCTGGTTCTTGTCTGTTTTCTCTCACATCCACACATGGTCACAATACCCAGTGGAACCCCCAACCCACATGGTGCTTGTTTCTGGGTAGATTTTAATAGGCCTAGTTTTAGTTGTGGCCCCGTGGCCGTCTTTTACAACTATCTTAAATGAAGAGTGCATTCTCATACCAATTTTAATGAGGTTTCAACTCAACCCATAACAAGGTTTCGTCCAGCTCATTTCAGTACTATATTTTTTATGAATAATGTAAAAAGTGAGAGTAATAATAACTAGCACTTGCATGGAGTTTTCCTTTTCACACTCTTTTCTAACATTATCATATTCTCATAATTCCCCTATAACATTGGTAAATAGTAGTAGCCTCTGTTTAATTACAAATGGGGGAAAAGTGACTGGCCTAAGGCTACTGGAGGGTAGTAGTTGTCAGAGTGGCCATTAAAAATGATCTGGTTCTGAGTCTTGATCCTGCGCCTAAACCATTGCACCCATATCTCTTTGAGAGAAATTCAGTTGCAGCAAAACTGTTACAATTAGAGGCCATAGTTCTCCAGTGCTTTTACTCAGTTTTGTACCATTTCATCCTGGCAGAAAACAGATTTAAATACAGTGGATCTTAGGATTCACCTTGGGTGGCACAGAAAACGGCAGCACCAACTTCTACAACACCTTCCCTCCTTGCACCCCAGCAATTTGCTGTTGGCAGTACAACCTCTGGCACAGCACAATTTACAGCAGTCTTAGGCTGCTCTAAGCTGTGCATATGGACCAGTCTGGGGCTCACCAGTTCCGTATTGGGGAAGCACAAAAATGACTTAAAACTTTCGCCCCAGTCCTGAGATTTGCCCTGTGCCCAAGATCTGCCCAGAATCCAGCTTAAATTTGAAAAAATGAGACTTCAGCCAGACATTTTGAACTATTTCCAGAAATGAATGAATTTCCTTTTTAAAATATTTTGAACTGACTACATACAGTAGGTTAAGGATGAATGTTACCTTGGATTTCTATCCTTAACTCTGAATTTCCATGCTTTTATGGATTTATAACAAATGCTTAACATTATTTTAACAGTGTTTTGGAGCTGAAGAATAGAATTCTAAGCAACGGTGCAAGCCATCAGTCAGTGTATTGTAGCTGAAGCTGAGCACAAAGTAAATTGAGAGTGTCCTGAAAAAAAGAAGGTGCATTCAGTAAAACTAACCAGCTATAGAAAGAGGAGGATTTTTTTTAGTAATGATTTTGTATAATGAGTGATTTTGCTTGCTGTAATGAGGATATTAGCGTCCAGTCTTCTACAGAAATCTTCAGTGAAAGGATTGTCTAGCAGTAAAAAGCATGTAACACTTTTGGATGTAGTCTAAAAGAACACCTACATACAATCATTTTATAGGTTAAACCTAAGCAACAGATTCAGATGTTCAGCACCCACTCACATCTTTTCAACAGTTAACATGTTAAGTATAAAAGATCAAAGAATTTTGTTTTATCTCTGCTTTACTCATAGATGGAATGTGGCATATGATAACATTGATTAGCCTTTTAAATTTAATGCATTCATTCAATAAATTGTCAGGCACTGAAATTAAAATTGCAGTAAATTCAGTAATAATCTCTTTTTATACACCAAAATTAATTGATTGAGTGGATAGCTGAATTATTTGACACATTAACACTTTTAAAACCTATTCTTTAAAAATGCTATTATATAGTAAAAATCAACATTTTAATTACATGGCAGGAAATTAGTATGTTTTACTAGAGAATTACAAAGAAAACTCAGTTTGCAAATTGCCTGGATACAGGATTTTTTTGCGGGGGTGGGGACATAAGTGTTTTGGTTTTTTTTAAGCAATTGGTTTTCTGTGCCACAAGGTAAGTAATGGTTATTCTTTTCTGTCATTGGAGCCAGGGTGAAACATTTGGAACAATAGCAGCATAATCGTTCAGAACATTAAACTTCAAGGTGAAAAGCTCACCTCACTCAACAAATATCTTGTTTTCCCCACAGTAAGCAGGTTTGAAAGTGGATCTGAAATGTTCCTCATAAAAAATGTGCTATCAATTTTTGGAGGGCTTGGGTTGGATCACAGATGCATGTTTCCACTGTTAGCCATATTAGAATTAGTAGCAATAATAGGTTTCTAAAAATAAAAACCAAATGCTACACCATTAGTGACATTCGTCTTATTGATAATTGTCATAGTTCTAATGTGTAGGCGTTCTTATTTATACATTGGTTTTCACAGTGTTCTACAGAGTAGAACAAACTAGACTACTGCCCCAAGGAGCACACAGTCTGGTTCAGTTGATACATGACATGCTAAAACTAGTTAATATGACACACAACCTCTACAAAAAAAATATTTTTGAGGGGGAAATGGAAATTTCTCTCTTTAGTTTTTATATTGGTGGGGGGCAGGCACTGTTTTAAACTGTCAGGATTATTTAACAAGTTGCCCTCTAGCTGAGAGGTTTAATTGTCAACTTTGGTGTTGCAGAAAATGTTTAAGCTGAGTGAAACAGCTCTCTTTCCTCTGCATTTTTATTTCTAAATACATGTTTGCTCAGTGATTTAATTAGACAAAACAGATAAGGTGATAGAACCAGTACTGCTATTAAATATTCCTGTTCTCTAATACTTTTGCATATATGTCGTCAGCATATTTAACAGTTCTTCTGCTGGTTAAAATGTTGGCATGTCATTAATGCAAGATGTAAAAAGTAGAAACCCCAATATTCATCCTTTTGGCCTTCTTTTCAGGGATATATGGTTCTTTAACGCATTTGATTTCATAATCAGTGAGTTATTTAAAGTGATTTTCTCCAAAACAGATGTTCATGTGTTTCCAAAACAGCATAAATAAATTCAGGTCCTTTTTAAATTAAGGATTAACAGGTATGGATCAACCAGAACAAATGTGTTTATGAACCGTACAAAGATTCTTAAGTTATCCCTCTGTTGTGCACTGTACCGTAGGTAGAGCCCTGCAAATCCATTGATATCCACTTTATATCTGCAGATATCATCCCTGCACAGAGAATAATGAACTTTGTGATCTAATAGCTTTTTCCAATTTTGATCTTATGTAGTCCTATAAGCTAAAGGAATCAGTGTCTAAGCTTCTGCTTAATCTACAAGTTTGGGTAATTGGTCCATCCACTTTCCACTAGGGTGACCAGACAGCACATGTGAAAAATCAGGACGGGGGTGGGGGGTAATAGGAGCCTATATAAGAAAAAGACCCAAAAATCGGGACTGTACCTATAAAATCGGGACATCTGGTCACCCTACTTTCCACGACTACAAAAAAAGAGGATTACTCCAATATTACCATTAATAACTGTATCCCCAAGAGAGTGCCCTATGAATGATGAGATGTAACATGCATCCTCTACCTGTGGCAGTCCCTTGTATTGCTGGTCAAGCTCCTAATTACCCCTGCAGAAAGTTTCTCTATAGGTTCTCTTCATCCATACTGTACTACTTGGCTGAGGAAGCACGGTAAGAATTCACATAAAGATGACTGATCAGCATTAAATTCTGTTATCTATTGACCCTCTGACACACACTGACAATGAGAAAAGGGCACAAGAGGTCACCACTACCCTTTACACATAGGTAACTTTTCAGTACCCTGCCCCTTATCCAGCCTCAGCACTGTCTTCTGGACACCTTTACAACTCCAAGCTTTTATGTTTTTGTTGGAGTTTTTTAAACCTTTCATGGCAAACTAATCTTTCACCTGTTGCTGAGGCAGCACCTGTGGCCCTCCTGGGCTTGCACAACTTGGATTTGCCTCTTATTATTTTACTGCTGCATTGGGTCCTTATGTTTGGCATTATAGTTGGACTGTGAGCTGCATACAAATTTGTTGCAGCCATTTTACTAACATACTGAAACACAAGCATTGCATTGCAATTCATACTAGACAACAGTGAAATGTAATGCCGTATTTTAATAGATACCTGATGACACTGCAGTATTCCCTTAGAACACATTAAATATGATGGTGTGTGTCTGTAATAGGGGGCTGAGGGTTAAGGTGGAATAAGTTGAATTTATAACTGAATATTAAATTGTAGGACATAGAGAATCACACTTTCATATTATGCCTGATTTTGTGGGTGGCTTTTTCTTCATTAATCTGTGTTTCTAAGTGAAGTGATAGCTTTCTTATCTCTAGTTATACAGCTACAGTGAAAGGACCATGTGCAATTTTGTTTGTTGAATATCCATCTCAACTAGATAAACAATTCTTACTAGTCTCTTGGATGGTTACCTAATATGAGTTTTGCTATGTTTCTATTGAGAGAGGAACTTGTGTTATAGTTTGATTAGGAAGCTCATTCTAATTTCTGATATCAAATACAATACTGCCATCCTTAAACACTAAAATCATAAAAGTCATGCCTCAAAAAATTATAAGATTGTAAAATAAATACATTTAAATTCTTTAGTTTTGTAGTTTATAAGCCTTTAGCAGATATACTTTGCAGTTGCAATCATGTGACCTAAAACATTTTTTTAAATGAAAGCTGTGGCTTTAAGAAAAACACCAAATATTATGAGATTCATAATACAGGCGAGTCTCATCATATGCACATTTAACACATGCGAATTCAGCTTTGCGCGGTCGGCAAAAACAACAAAAAAAGAAAAAAATAACAATTTAAATTCCGCCCGCCATTACACTCAATGTAACTTTGACTATACGTGATTTTCGCTTTACGTGCTGACAGCGGAACGTAACCTCAGCGTAAGATGAGACTCGCCTGTACTTCAAATATTAGATTTGTAAGTTGAAAATGTACATACATTGATTTGTGTTCTCCCCCCTTCACACCTCTCACCTGCCCCAAAGCGTCCTGCTATGCCAGCCTAAGTGAGGATACTCAGTCTCAAAAGGGTGGGCAAAAGGAACTGCCTCCAGAATTGTTTGGGTCTGTGAAGGAGGTTGGATGGAGTTTGCTGTAGAGCAGGCCAAGAAGAAAACCGGTGACTTATTCCAGACAGGGTGGAAACAAAGGGAGCCACATCCTGATTCCCCAGAGAGCTGAAGTTATCATTACTGCATAACTCTGAACTCAGAACATAGCTCATGCTCTACACAAGTATTCCTCAGTCAGTGGGTCACAACTCCCAAAGGGGTCAAAAAAGGCAAGCAGGGAGGCTGGAAATTATATTACAATCTAAAGCAAGGAAAATCTTGCTCCCCCACTCCCTGCACACCCGTAACGTTCAAAGTCAAGTTTTTTTGTCTACCTGTTGAAAAACACACACAAATCAATGATATAGGCTTATTGTTATCATTGATACTTTTTTCCTCTGATTTCTATAGTCAGTGTGAGGGGGGTCTTGAATTTTATTTTATGTTTTTTAACTTTGAATGGCTCACCACCCTGAAAAGTTTAAGAAACACTGCTGTGCACCATGCAACCCTGGAAAGGGAGCAGTAGACCACATACTAGGATTTCAACATATATGGGTGGGGGGCGGTCCCTATAGCTGCAATTATGACATAATTGTGTGAACTGGCTTTGTCCTATTTCTATTGCCTGTGGCGTTCTGCAGCCGTCTGCATTATTCCACCCCGCATGGCTACACTTGCGAGTTAGAGTGCATTAAAGCAGCCCAGTGCGCTCTAACTCATGATGCGTCCACACTGGCAAGGTGCATCGAGCACTCTGACTCCTCGACTAGAGCGCTCCTGGTAATCCACCTCGGCAAGTGGAATAACGTTTGATACGCCCCCACTGGAGCGCCTCAGCGCCAATGTGGATGCCCTGGTCTCTTAATGTGCTCTGATCGGCCTCCAAAAGTGTCTCACAATGCCTATTCTAGCCATTCTGGTCATCAGTTTGAACTCTACTGCCCTGCCCTCAGGTGACCAACTGTCAGACCCGCCCTTTAAATTCTCTGTGAATTTTGAAAATCCCCTTCCTGTTTGCTCAGCCAGGCATGGAGTGCTCTCAGCTAATCTTTCTAGGTGACCATGCCTCCATGTGCCAAGCGATCCCCAGTATGGAATAATAGCAAAGTGCTGGACCTCATCAGTGTTTGGGGGAGAAAGCTGTCCAGTCCCAGCTGCACTCCAGCCATAGGAATTACAATACCTTCGGGCAGATATCAAAGGACATGATAGAAATGGGCCATGACCGGGACGCACTGCAGTGCAGGGTTAAAGTGAAGGAGCTGCAGAATGCCTACCACAAAGCACGGGGGGCAAAACGCCGTTCTGGTGCTGCCCCGCGACCTGCTGTTTCTACAAAGAGCTGGACGCGATACTTGGGGGCGATCCCACCTCCACTCAGAGTATCACCACGGACACTTCAGACTACAGCCCAGTCCATCAAGGCAGGAGGAGGAGGAGCAAAGCGGGAGTGAGGGTGCTGTTGCGGAGGAAGACACCGCGGAATCCCTAGATACATGCAGCCAGGAGCTGTTAAGCCAGGAGGAAGGTAACCAGTCGTTGTGGCCGGTGCTTGGGGAAGGACAAACACCAGAGGAGGTTCCCGGTAAGCAGCTTTTATTTTGGGAAAGAAGTTATTTGGTGCGGGCTCCTGGGGCGAGGAGGGTTAGGGCTGCATGCATGCCTAGATGCGGAATGGGGCATTGATGTGCTCTCTCACATCGTGGTAATCAGCCTCAGTGATCTCTTCAAAGCTCTCAGCCAGTACTTGAGCAATGCGCTTGCGCAGGTTTCTCGGGAGAGCCACTGTGGTCCTTGTCCCAGTCAGGCTAACATGTCCGTGCCACTGTGCCATGAGGGGCGGGGGGCCCGTTGCTGCACACAGGCAAGCTGCATATGGGCCAGGGCGGAAGCCGCACTGTAGTAGAAGACCCTCCCTTGCTTCCCAGGTCACCCTCAGTAGCGACATATCTTCCAGGACAAACTGCTGTGGAAAATGTGGGGACAGTGTTCAGTATAGGTGCCCCCTGCAGCTGTTGGCTCTCCCCAAGGCACAGAAACCCAGAGGACAGTACAGCCATGAAACAATCAGTCCCCCTTGACCCTGTGCTTACTTACTATTTTGGGGCTCCTGTGGTTATGTGCGCTCGCTTTGGGACAGGCAAATTATGCTATTGTGTAGACTGTGCTTGCCCTCCTTAAGTACAGGGGAATCATTGCTCTGTCTGGTGTGAACAATGCTGCCTCTGTTAAGTGCTTCGTTTTACCTTTACAGATGCAACCTTGAGATCTCAGCCATCCGTGTTATCACCAGCCGAGAGACTGCAAAGAATCAGAAAGAGGCCACATAGATGCAAAGAAGACATGCTGCATGAAGTAATGCAGCAGTCACTTAACAAGAATCTAAAAGTGCAGGAGTGGAGGGAGAGCGAAAGGAGGATCCGTCAGCAGAATGAGGAGTGCCGGCACAAAAGTGCAGAGCTCCAGCAGCAAAGCACAGATTGGATGATAAGCATCATGGAACGCCAAGCAGACTCTATCCATGTGCTTGTAGCCATGGAGGCAGAGCACTACCACGCCTGCCCCCCCCCTGCAGCCCTTGTCCCAAAATTCTTTCCCTTGTGCCCCCATGTCACCTCCAACCAACTTTCCCCAACATCCGGGTTCTTACCACCACCAGCTGCCTCCGACACCTATAGCTTCACCACCCAACCCTGAAAACTATGACCCTTACCCACTGCACTCAACCCCCATCACCATGCAGTGTAGCCATCCTGAAGTGCAGCACTCATTGCACAGCACTCCAGACAGGAAGGCTGAGTATGATAACAGGACATATGCAAATCTGTAATTGTTTCTTTTCAATAAATGGATTTTTTGGCTTTGAAAACGTTCTTTATTATTGCATAGAGTAAAAGATACCTTTAGCCGAGGAAAGCAACAGTCACTGCAAGTCAACATAGCGCAAACAGATTCCTACTAACATTGGAACCACTGCACTTCACTCCCGTGCAGGGCACCAAACATTACTGGTGGCTTTCAGCCTCAAATTGCTCCCTCAAGGCATCCCTAATCCTTGCAGTCCCGCGCTGGGCCCCTCTAATAGCCCTGCTCTCTGGATGTTCAAATTCAGCCTCCAGGTGTTGAACCTCCGAGTTCCATGCCTGAGTGAATCTTTCACCCTTCCCATCACAAATGTTATGGAGGGCACAGCATGCGGATATAACTGCAGGGATGCTGTCATCGGCCAGGTCCAGCTTCCCATACAGAGAGCACCAGCGGCCCTTTAAACGGCCAAAAGCGCACTCCACAGTCATTCTGCATCGGCTCAGCCTGTTGTGGAACTGCTCCTTGCTGCTGTCAAGGCTCTCTGTGTAGGGTTTCATGAACCACGGCATTAAAGGGTAAGCGGGGTCTCCAAGGATCACAATGGGCATTTCGACTTCACCTACGGTGATCATCTGGTCTGGAGAAAAAACTCCCGGCTTGCAGCTTCCTGAATAGGCCAGTGTTCCAAAAGATGCATGTGTCATGCTCCTTTCCGGGCCAGCCTGCGTTAATGTCAATGAAACGCCCACGGTGATCCTCAAGCGCCTGGAGAACCATAGAGAAATACCCCTTCTGATTAATGTACTCGGAGACTAGGTGGGCTGGTGCCAGAATTGGAATATGAGTCCCATCTGTCGCCCCTCCGCAGTTAGGGAAACCCATTTGTGCAAAGCCAGCCAATGTCATGCATGTTACCCAGAGTCATGGCTTTTCTGAACAGGATGCGATTAATGGCCCTGCAAACTTGCATCAACATGATTCCAATGGTTGACTTTCCCAATCCAAGCTGGTCAGCGACCAATCGGTAGCTGTCTGGAGTTGCCAGCTTCCAGATTGCAATACCACCTGCTTCTCCACCATCAGGGCAGCTCTCAATCTCGTGTCCTTGCGCTGCAGGGTGGGGGCGAGCTCATCACACTGTCCCATGAAAGTGGCTTTTCTCATCCGAAAGTTCTGCAGCCACTGCTCGTCATCCCAGCCTTGCATGACAATGTGATCCCACCACTCAGTGTGCTTGTTTCCTGAGCCCAAAGGAGGCGTTCCACAGTGGTGAGCATGTCCGTGAATGCTACAAGCAATCTCATGTTGTATGCGTTACTTGAGTCAGTATCATCATCGGAGTCCTCACTGACAGTTTGGATCTTAAGGAGTAACTCGACTGCCAAACGTGACGTGCTGGCAAGACTCGTCAGCATATTCCTCAGCAGTTCGGGCTCCATTCCCGCAGACCGAAAGGGAAGACAAAGCGCACAGCACAAAAAATGTTGAAAGATGGCACCAGGGATTGCTGGGATGCGAACTGATGCATCACGGGGCGTTGGGACAGCACCCAGAATGCCCCGCACCCCCTACCCCCTTCCCACAAGCCACAGCGTCAGAATGGGAAGAGGTGCTCTGTGGGATAGCTGCCCGTAATGCACCGCTCCCAATGCCACTGCAGGTGCTGCAAATGTGGCCACACCAGTGCGCTTGCAGTGGTCAGTGTGGACAGACTGCAGCGCTTTCCGTGCTGCGCTCTCCGAAGGCTGGTTTAACTCAAAGCACTCTACATCTGCAAGTGTAGCCATGCCCTCAGTGTGCTCTTCTAGAGTAATTTGCAGTTCTGTGGAGATTAGGGCTATCAAGTGATTAAAAAATTAATTGCGATTAATCGTAGTTTTAATCACACTGTTAAACAGTGCTATTAAACTTCTTTTATTGTTCTACGTGGGGTTCCTTCAGCTGAGCGAGCCCTCATTTGCAAGGGAGGGTGGATTATACCCTAGGGACTCCGCTTGCAGCGGGGGGGAGAGACTGGTGCATGGAGGCTGAGCTTTCCAGGCCCCTGTTCTCTATGGGGTATTCCCCAGAGCGAGGGCCAGCTGGGGGCATTGGGGCATGGGGGGAGGGGTCAGTTCCTGGAGCAAGGGCCTAGTTGGGGACAATGGGGCATAGCGCGGGAGGGTGGTCACAGGAGAGAGTGGCTGGCCAGGGGCAAAGGGGCACGGTGCAGTGGGGGGGTTGGTCCCAGGAGTAAGTGGCTGGCTGGGGGCAATGGGGCATGATGCGGGTGGGGGAGTTGGTCCCAGGAGTGAGTGGTTAGCCAAGGGCAGTGGGGCATGGCGCAAATGGTTGAGTTGGTTCTGGGAGCAGGTGGCTGGCCAGGGACAATGGGGCCCAGCGCAGGGGGGAGGTGGGGGAGATCAGTCCAGGGAGCAAGGGGCCAGCCAGGAACAATGGGGCATGGAGGGGGATCGCTCCCGGGAGTGAGTGGCTGTCCAGGGACAATGGAGTAGAGCACAGGGGAAGAGGGAGTCAGGATCCCTGCCTCTGCCGCAGCCAGCATGAGAGCCACTTTCCTCTGTCCTCTTCCCGCCCTCCAGTTGCGGTGTAGGTTACTGCACCTGACCAGATACTGTCAGGTCCCTCGCAGCTGATGCCTCCCTCCCGGTCCAGAGGTCTGTGATTAACACATTAAATAAATTAACACATTAATTGTGTTTTCAGTTAATCGCAGGTGTTAACTGTGATTGACAGCCCTAGTAGAGATATTTACTCATTTATGTGTGTCCAAGATGTAGAAAAAGCAAGGTTGAATGTCCTACCTTGAATATAAAAACAAAATGGTGATATATGAATTATAGAAGTCCGTTTGGGCCTACACGCTACCAATCTGATGTTGTGTTCTACATAGTCAGTCATAGCTACTAGAAAAGCCATCTATCTTGTCAACAAGTGAAAAAAAGATAATTCTTAAAACTCAGCAATGCTTGGGTATGTGGTATTGACAAACTGCTTCACACAAACATCTTTGATCAATTAGTATTTTGGTAAATGTAACACAGCCTTTGACAAATACAGTATTTTGTAAATGAGGAGCAAAATATAGCATCTAAAAAAGAAGATTGTGTTAGATAGTCATAACATATTGTATTTACCAAAATGCATTCAACTAATTCTCAATTCCTTAATATAGTGACTCTTTCAAAGTGTAGTTATTCCAAAAGCTACATGATAGTGTAATACTAAGTTTTCAGTCAATCTGAATGTCTATTAATAGACTTAAAACAAAAAGTTAGATTATGACATAATAGATATGAAAGTATGGTATTTGATTGGGTAAGAAATGTAATTATTTCAGGGTAACTGCACCTCACCATCCATCATTGCTTAACTGAAATCAGTATAACTTAGTATAAGAAAGGCTATTGCATTTATATTTAAAACCAACATTTTCTATTGTTCTTTTAAACAGAACTAATAAGGTGTGATATTGGATTTTTGAGCTAGCCTAGCTGAACCTATATAAATGGAATTACAGTTTACAGAGAGTACAGATATTGTGCAATCACAGTTTAGGTAAGCCTATTTAGTGAAACATCAATAGAGCAGAATGTGTGAGTTGACTACACAGCTATTTGAAAGCCTGATCCAACCCCCAATAGCAAAAAAAAAAAAAAAAAAACCCTCAAAACAGCAAGAAACACCAATGAATCTATCGTCCCTTTTTAATTACCATTCTTTTCATTTTTCGTTTAAAATGGAACCAGTTGTCAGGCATCACAGCTTAGCATGAGGCACAGCCAAGGGCCATTAAGCTTCCAGAGACTAAACATCCCCACAGTGGGAACAGAGCAGAAAGATCTAGCTTCAGATTTAATAGAAAGGGGAGGTGCTCCTGCTGTTTGTATAGAAGAGGAGTTAGCACTCTATATTAGAGTCAAGATTTTAAAAAGAACTTGTGACTGAGTGCCTCAATTTTTGGATGCCCAAGTTGAGATGTTTTTAAAATACCTGATTTTCAGAGAGGGTGATTAGGACCCCAAAATCAGTAGTCATTTCTTAAAATCTTATGTTTTGGTGACTAATTGAAGCAGCATTGCTTGAAGTATTTTCCCCCTCCCAAGCCTTTTGAAACGATAACCTAAACTGGAATCCTATAGTTCAGGATATACCTCTACCTCAATATAACGCTGTCCTCGGGAGCCAAAAAATCTTACCGCGTTATAGGTGAAACTTAAATCTTACCGCGTTATAGGTGAAACTTATATATTGAACTTGCTTTGATCCACCGGAGTGCTCAGCCCCCCCCCCCCCCCCCCCCCCGCCCGAGCACTGCTTTACCACGTTATATCCGAATTCGTGTTATATTGGGTTGTGTAGTGGTGTGTTAGAATTAAAAAGCTCTGTTTAAGAGATTAGACCATTATTTGAGTAATAGAATTAGTCCAGTTAGGGTTGACGAGTCGACAATGTGACGTGGCGGTGAAAAAAGCCAATGCGGTCTTGGGATGCATTAGGCGAGGTATATCTAGTAGGGATAAGGAGGTCCTGCTTCCGTTGTATAAGGCGCTGGTGAAACCTCATTTGGAGTACTGTGTGCAGTTCTGGTCTCCCATGTTTAAAAAAGATGAACTCAAACTGGAACGGGTGCAGAGAAGGGCCACTAGGATGATCAGAGGAATGGAAAACCTGTCGTATGAAAAGAGACTAGAGGAGCTTGGGTTGTTTAGTCTGACAAAGCGAAGGCTGAGGGGGGATATGATTGCTATCTTTAAATATATCAGAGGGATAAATACAAGGGAGGGAGAGGAATTATTCCAGCTTAGTACTAATGTGGACACGAGAACGAATGGATATAAACTGGCCGTGGGGAAGTTCAGGCTTGAAATTAGACGAAGGTTTCTGACCGTCAGAGGGGTGAAATATTGGAACGGCCTTCCGAGGGAAACGGTGGGGGCGACGGACCTGTCTGGTTTTAAGATTAAGTTAGATAAGTTTATGGAGGGAATGGTTTAATGGTAAAACATAGTAGCCAAGGAAAACCAAGCAATGGTACGTAAATAGTATAATGGCCAACAAGGGTCAGGCTCGAGACTCTTGCCTACATGCTCGGGGTCTTACTGATCGCCATATTTGGGGTCGGGAAGGAATTTTCCTCCAGGGTAGATTGGCTGAGCCTCTGGAGGTTTTTCGCCTTCCTCTGCAGCATGGGGCAGGGATCACTAGCAGGAGGGTCTCTGCCGATTGAAGTCACTAAAACACAGGATTGGGGACTTCAACAGCAGAGTCCAGGGAAGGGTCTTGTGGCCTGCAGCATGCAGGGGGTCAGACCAGATGATCATAATGGTCCCTTCTGACCTTAAAGTCTATGAGTCTGAGTCTATGAGTTGCCAACCTTCCAGGATTGTCCTGGAGTTTCCAGGAATTAAAGATGAATTTTTACTCAAAGATTGTCATGAGATGAAATGTCCAGGAATATGTCCAACCAAAATTGGCAACCCTAGCTCCAGTATTGCCCATGCTTGCTCTTTTATGGTGAGCCTAATGATGTTTGTGTGTAGGTTTTTACCCAAAATGGCCATCATCTCCCAGGATTGTCAATGGGACTGAAGCAATAGGCTGCTCTCAAAGAAAATGGTGCCCTTTTAGTCCTCATGTGAGAGCCAGACTGGGGACAGTGACTCTAGAGGTGCTGTCAGTGAGACTGAAGAGGCAACAGGGAAAGGAGTGTGTTAGGAAACTAGACAGGATACTGAGGAATCAGAGGACTATGGGGAGCAGGAGGCAGATTGAGATGGGTTTAGGGGGAACAAGAGACAGACTGAGGGGGATGCAGGGAAATATGATATGGCAGAGCAGGAGAATGTGATGGGTATGAGACTGAGGAGAAAGAGGGGAACGAAAGAGGGTAGGTGGGGAACAGTACATTTGTGGTGGAGCAGGATAGATGCATATGTGAGGCACTTCAGTAGATAGAAGAAGTTAAGTGAAACAGTGAGCAGGGAGTCCTACTTTTTTGCGTGTGCATTTAAGGATTAATTAAGAGCCAGAGATTATCACACACAAATTAGGGTTTGGCAGCTTCCCCCTCCAGGTGAGAAAAATCAAAAAGCAGATTAAAGCAAAACCAAAAAACTTAATTACAATCTCATGTCTTAAGGTGGTCTTTTGATTTTGGGGGGCCTGACTCAAGATTGCTGAATGCTTGAGGTTGTTGATACTATTAGTTTAAAAAAGTAATTGGCCCCTCAAAACAGATAACAAGGGAGAAGATATTATATCAACAATACATGATGCTCATACTTAGTACTGGAGATTATTTACAAAAAATTTTTTTACAAATGATATTGTACAACCGTAACAGAAGATTTTTATTACTTCTTGTATACTCTGCCCTCTTACTATTCTTTGCTAGTCTATGAACCTGTGTCACTTTTATTGGTGGCCTGTAACTTTAGAGTAATTTAATTGCACTAGTGGTTCTTCTTGCCCAAGGAGCTGCAGACTGAGTAACCTTTTCAGGCTACTTTCTATAACAGTGTAAAGTTAAAATGAGTATTTTGTATTATTTGTTTATTTTACTATCTGCAAGTAAGTTAGTGTTTTTTGTATCTGAAACTTCATCTTTAATCAACAGGAAATTTTCACTATTGTGCAAATGTAATAAGTCAACTAGAAATTTCACCCTACTGCTTTCATAAGCACAGTACTTCTAATTTACATAATAAGGAATAGCCAGCTTGGTATCTTTGGCAGAAGTGCTAGTGATCTAGGTAATGAAGCTGAACAAAAACTCAAAAAGTATGGTGAAGTCACTCTAAGGTACTGGGGACAGGAGAGGCATTTTCTACATATTGCTTGCTCATTCATGAAGCAGCAGTAGTGTCTATCTCAAAAGCAATTGCTACCCCCAACTTCCTGCCTGAAGGATGAGTGGCATGTTCATAACCTTTTGGAATGCTGAATGGCCTAGGTTTAGGATAGGGCAAATGGAGCTAGAGGAATGCATATAAAGATACTGTGGGAGTATTGCCATACTTAGATCTAAAAGCTGATTTTTTTTTTTAATTAAAACCTTGCATATTTTAATTGGACAAGCAACACATACTAGGAATGACTCGGAACTGCAAAAAGCTATAACAGCTTACTAGAGCAGTGCTTTCAATAATTTCCATTTATTTATTTACTTTTTAATCTTTTATCCAAGTTCTTGCATCCATATCACTCAGCCACACATTTGTCATTTTAAACAAATAATTTGCAATTCTAAGCACAAAAAATGAGAATATGCAAATAAAATGGAACAAGTGACTACCAAATCCTTTATGACTCTAATATATAAATCCAACAGAGGATTTAAATGCAACACATCAAATATTTGAAACCTGCGAACATGTATAAGATACTTTTTATTTTAAGTAATTTTTTTTAAATCAGGCGAGTTGTCAGCGCCTTAAAAAAATAAGGACAAGCTAAGCTGTATCAGACCATTAATCCATTAAGTCCTATATCCTAGTTCCAGTATTGGCTAATGTCTGATGCTCTTAGAGGAAAGCAAATTAAATTATAAGGCACCTACCCACTTCCTCAATCTTGTGCAGAGGAAAACATTCCTTCCTGATCTTTGCAAATGATCAATTTACACCCTGAAGCAAAAAATTTGATTACCCTAATTTTGGCATGCATAAAGACAGATGTTATTAGCCATGAAATTATCCAGCATTTTAAAAAACTCAGCTATAGTATCTGATTCTCTAATCACCTTAAGGCTGACTATACATGATGTGTGGTATTTCCTTTTATTAATTTTAACTGACATTAATTTCATTTTTGTACGATGGAACAGAGTAAAAAAAGGAGGGCCTGCTCAGTTCCGGTTTCTTCATAATCCTAAATATCTCAATCAAATCCCCCTTTAACAGTTCTCCTTTAAATGCTAAATATCCTAGTATTACAGTATCTCAATTTCCTTTCTGAAAAGTCCTGTAGAATTTAATAGTGATGAAACTAAATAGGGTTTTAAAGAAAATACTGTGAAACCCTATAGAATGATTAGTTGTATCAGTGAAAACCCCTTTTATGGACTTACCTTAAATCAATTTAGCCTACATTGTTTTTTTAATTAATTAAGCTAAATTGATTTTTAGGTACTTATATGGGCACCAATCATCATTGTATCTGAGTGCCTTATCTTTAATGTATACATCCTCCCTACATGCCTGAGAGTAGAGCATTAATCCTGTTCTAGATGAAGCACAGAGAGACTAAGTAACTTCCCCAGATCAAACAGGAAACCTGTGGCAAAGAAGGGACTTCAACTGAGGTCTCGCCAGTCGGATGGTAGCACCCTAATCACTGGACCATCCTTCCTCCCTGAGGTGAAAGATGCTCAGGCTTCTCAGCTAACACCTCCTAGCTAGTGAGAAGATGACACTGAACTGAGTGTTAGATTCCCCAAATCCTCAGAGTTCAAGAATGTAGGAATGCATTTAACATAAATTAATGTAGGGCCCTCTTATCTGAACTAATAGTATCAGCACAAGGGGTCTCCAATGATAACTAAATCATTGTGTACCAATTTAACTAAATCTGTTTAGAACCTATGTGTAGACCAGTCCAGTGTATCTGACTGCACAGTGACTTAAATGTGCATTGAAAGCAGGTTGGGGCCACCCTGCATTTTCACAGCTATATTGCACTGCAGAAAATTCTATCTAGAATGGCTGACAATTTCCATAACAGGTCGGGTTAGCTTTTAGAGAAGTGGATAGTGCAAGCCTGGCACCAACCCTCATTTAAGCAAAAGAAAGGGGAGGAGAATTCTAGAGATTGAATAGGAGTAAGAAGCAAAAAAACAGAGTTTGAAGGGGGAGAGAGATTGTGTGTAAAACATGGAGATGGAACTGAGGAAAAGAGCAAGAGAATACATAGTGAGTAAAAGACAAGCAGAGGAGCAAGAAAATAGACTAACAAAAACAGAAGGAAAGGGATGGAGCTGGAGAGTAAGAAAAAGAGCAGATAATTTAGAAAAGAAAGCAGCAAGAGACCTTAAATTTCTCTTGCTCTCTCTCATATATGCCAGTACCTTTTTTCCAAGTAAGATTCCCTGTTGCTCCTCAGGCGTGGTCTACCTGCAGAGTTGTACCAGTTTAACTTAAGGTGTGATTTTTTTTTTTTAACAGTGGTTTAATTAAACCATAGCAACGTTGTGTGCTTGTGTCAGTAAGGGTTTGTCTAAATAAAGTTGCATTGGTATAAAACAAGATGTGGATTTAAACCGATAATTGAACTGCTGGTCTCCAATGTTGACCCTGCTTTCAGTGGCTTTTCTGATTTAGCTTAAATCATTTGGAATGGGTTTAATTTAAACCTAAATAGCTACTCTTAAACCGAAATAAGGGTTTGGGCTGATTTAAATATCCCTGTTTAAAAAAACAGGTTGGTATACCAGAGCAGCTTACATATGGCTGCAAAATTTACAGGTGCAAACTAAACCCATCAAACCAGTTATAAACTGATATAAGAGAGTCCACACTTAAGTTGCACTGATTTAACTAAAATGATCTAAGTTAAACCAGTGCATCTTCTATTAATATACAAGCCATTAGTGAAAGTGAGTGAAATCTAAGATTTATTTCAGTGATAACCTCTTAAAGATCCTATTAGAGATCACAGAATTCCCAGCCTCTTCAGAGCTGGAACCCTGAATGATTGAAGGAAGGATTCAGGGTACGTTCTGCATCTTACAAGCTTTTCTGTTTTATGACACAAGTAATAGGAAAGGCAAGATAGTTTGCTGATTAGAAAAGGAAAGAGGAAGCAAATAGGGTTTGTTTAACAGTGTATTTAAGACCTGATTCTGCCATTTACTCATGTTGAGTAGTATCTTACCTCTTGAATAGTCCTACTGAAAGCAGTGAGAGTACCTGTGGAGTAAGACACTACTCAACTTTGAGTAACATTGGCAAAATTTGGCTATAATTAGGAAGCTCTGTTTGTTAAAAGCCATAAAAAAGACTTCCTAATGTTTTAAATGAACAACTCAGTATATTTTCTGTATTTTCCTGCCTTTTTCCCAATAAATGGGGATTAAAGTAAATGTCAACACATTTTCCAGTGATTATGAATATAGCAATTTGGTGACTGATTGGGCTTAGGTAAAATGTTTCAATTTCTGTTATCTGTGGACAAGAAGCAGCAGAGAGAACAATTTTTCTTAATAAATATTTGCTTTTATATGTAATTTAGTGGACTGTTTCCTTAGCCTAATAATACACTTAACATACCTACATGTATAACAGGTGATTGAAAGCATAAATCCCATTTAAATATTTCAGCTTTTATATTTTAATTATCTGGTGGTGCAGACTATAGGCATTCAATAAAAATAATTTAAAATATGTCTCATTTCAGAGAACTTATAAAATACTACAACACAACCATACCTCACTAAAGAAATACTGTGGCTTAAAAAATGTGTGTAGAAAACTGACTGACTGTTAAATTACCTTCTCCTATGCTACTTCAATGTATTTAACTCAAAATAAATGTTAATGTCCCCTTTTTATAGAAAAACACTGCAGCTCTAAAATACTTGTAATAAAGAAAAGAATACTCCAGAGGTTTAAAAAGAGACCTTAGTTTCAAAACAACATTTTAGTATTCCCAAACTAAAAAAGCTTCATTTATTTAGACTTGAGATTGTTCAAGTGAATTTCCCATCACCCCAATCATTAAAATTCAAGAAACTCACTGTTTCAGGCAGTATTAACATCCAGACCAACTTCAGCTCACACATTACATCCACAATAATTGGAGTTCCCAGCATCACAACATGTTCCCTTTTAGTTCCAACATATAACTATCCACTGTGTATGCAACCAATTGATCCATGGATGCTTTGGTTTAGCCAGCTGATAAGATTTGTTACTAGATAATACAAAAATTAATATATGGCTCAGACAAACAAAGATTTATTTAGTTGAGGTAAAATGAAGTTTGCAGACAAACTAAAAGAAATACCCTCTACTCCTTCCTCACCCCAGAAAAAGGGAATTACATATCTACAAATGAAATGTTCAGATATAGCCATCAGAGAGCATTGTAAATATCAGAATAGCTATTGACTGCATTTCTGTGCATAGAGCTGCTGTAATGACTCCATAGTTCAGTGGACTCCATCAACTTGAAAATCACATTTCCATCTGAAAATTTAACTGCTATTGTTATGATTCCTGTAACCCTTAGCAGTAACATAACAGGCTTCCTACTTTACAGGTCTCCTCCTCCGGGAATTGCAGGGCAGTAGGGGGCTTCTTGGCAATGCAGCTCTTGAAGAAAGGGTTGTGGGGAGCTTGGAGACAGTTCAAAGGCACCCACCCTCCATCGGATTCACCTGACCTTTATGGATCCTCTAAGATCTACTCATTTAGGGAGTTGATTCCTCCTACTCCTTCTGCAGGGCAGCAAATACCCCTGCAGGGAATATGCCAGGGAAACTCCAAGAGAGGCCAAGACCCCTGTCCATCCTGGAACATAAGCCCCTGTGGTGTCTTACCTCTGGCAAAGTATTTCTCCCGAGCCTTCCCTCAAATTGCACCAGATTATCTGGAGGGGTTGGGGAAGGAGGAAGCCACAAAGTGTGCCTTTCTCCCTTCCCTCTTGGGCATCTCAGAAGTCATCAGAAGCAGTCTCTACAGGAAGCTGCTTTTGGCCCCATCCCTGTAATTATGTAGGAGCCTACTGGGAAGAAGGGGACTTCTGCCTGAAAGTGGGAAGAGAAATTAATAATTTAGGGGGTGCGAAAATGTAAAATTAACAAACAATATTTCAAGAACCAAGATGAGCCACTTACTTTACCCTCACATTTAAAAACAGTGATGTTAGTAAGTAGAACTACACTTCAGTATCAAATATAATCTCAGGAAATACATGATGACTTATTTTACATCACTATAATGTTCCCAAGAAAGTAACTGGATAAAACCCAATACTTTACCTGTTTTTAATAGAAATTAGAAATGGAACTTCCTCAGTTAAATGCGAGAGTTGAGAATCCCATGCCTGGAACTCTTATTTCTTGCATTTGTACAAATAATATTACCATCATACTAGAAATTGCCAGCCCCAATGAATTAATATGCCTAAAACTTTAGATACCATCTTTAAGGCAAGATCCCTCTAATTAGACAGAGAGAGACTGAGTAAAGTATTTGGCCTGTTTGCTAATTGAAAAAATGGTTTTCTCCTCTGATGTCCAAATATGAACTTATAAGTAGATATCTGACAGGTTTGGTTCTGGTGATATCCATCTGTGTGATGAAAGCTCAGTCCCAAAATGATAAATAATACCACCCACATTCTGAGTCTCAAAATTTTCCTCCCCTGTATCCTTCTGAGATAGCTGTTAAGCCTTTCTGGATTTTATAGTTTTCTCCCTCTGCATTCTCACACTCTACAAGAGAGGTCTTCTTCTTAATGCATTACTAGAAGAAATACCTCTCTTTCTCACTGAAAGCAAATATAGTAGAACCTGAGCCCAAAAAGAATAAATATAGGGATGCTGTGCCAACATTGGACTTTGAAATAGTAAACATTTATGGAGGGGAAAAAAACATTCAAGGCTGCATTTGGGGAGTTACTATACTTCCGCATCTTGAATAAAGTAGACTGAAGTTAATTTCTGATACTGATACAGCCACAAAAGTATATATCAGTAGTTTTCAGAATGAAAAGTGAAAATTGATTGACATTAGTTCCTAGGAATTTCCATATGTATTATATACACTGTTGTCTTATCTACAGTTGCTAATAATTCATGCCCATTTCCACTGGTGGAATAGACTGATTAAGGTCACTGCTTTGAAAAAAGGGATTGAAACACATCGCTGCTGAGTTTTTGGACTTGCTAAGGTTACAGATAAATTATTCAAAATATAAGAAGATCCTAATCCTACAGGAGGTATTGCAGAGAGTTGTGCATGGTCCCAATGAACACCTTTCTTCTAACATCCAAGGCTATAGCATCTGAGGGTATGTCTACACTACAGGATTAATCCGAATTTATATAATTCGAATTTTGGAAACAGATTGTATAAAGTCAAATGTATGCGGCCACACTAAGCACATTAATTCGGCGGTGTGCATCCATGTACCGGGGCTAGCATCGATTTCCGGAGCGTTGCACTGTGGGTAGCTATCCCATAGTTCCCGCAGTCTCCTCCACCCATTGGAATTCTGGGTTGAGATCCCAATGCCTGATGGGGCCAAAAATATTGTCGCGGGTGATTCTGGGTACATCCTCCCTCCTCTCCAGGGAAGCAACGGCAGACAACCGTTTCGCACCTTTTTCCTGGGTGAACAGTGCAGACGCCATACCACGGCAAGCATGGAGCCCGCTCAGCTCAAGACAGCAGTCATGAACATTGTAAACACCTTGCACGTTATTGTGCAGTTTATGCTGAACCAGAGCCTGCAAAACCAGGTGGTGAGGCGTAGGCTACGGCAGCACGGCAGCAAGAGTGATGAGGACATGGACATGGAATTCTATCAAACCGCGGGCCCTGGCGCTTTGGAGATCATGCTGTTAATGGGGCAGGTTATAGCCGTGGAACGCTGATTCTGGGCCCGGGAAACAAGCACAGACTGGTGGGACCGCATAGTGTTGCAGGTGTGGGACGATTCCCAGTGGCTGCGAAACTTTCGCCTGCATAAGGGCACTTTCATGGAACTTTGTGACTTGCTTTCCCCTGCCCTGAAGCGCCAGAATACTAAGATGAGAGCAGCCCTCACAGTTGAGAAGCGAGTGGCGATAGCCCTGTGGAAGCTTGCAACGCCAGACAGCTACCGGTCAGTCGGGAATCAACTTGGAGTGGGCAAATCCACTGTGGGGGCTGCTGTGATGCAAGTAGCCAAAGCAATCACTGAGCTGCTGCCACGAAAGGTAGTGACTCTGGGAAATGTGCAGGTCATAGTGGATGGCTTTGCTGCAATGGGATTCCCTAACTGTGGTGGGGCGATAGATGGAACCCGTATCTCTATCTTGGCACCGGAGCACCAGGGTACCCAGTACATAAAGCGCAAGGGGTACTTTTCAATGGTGCTGCAAGCACTTGTGGATCACAAGGGACGTTTCACCAACATCAACGTGGGCTGGCCGGGAAGGGTTCATGATGCTCGCGTCTTCAGGAACACTAATCTGTTTAAATGGCTGCAGCAAGGGACTTACTTCCCGGACCAGAAAATAACTGTTGGGGATGTTGAAATGCCTATAGTTATCCTTGGGGACCCACCCTATCCCTTAATGCCATGGCTCATGAAGCCATACACAGGCAGCCTGGACAGGAGTCAGGAGCTGTTCAACTACAGGCTGAGCTAGTGCAGAATGGTGGTAGAATGTGCATTTAAAAGGTCGCTGGCGCTAGTTACTGACTCGCTCAGACCTCAGCCAAACCAATATCCCCATTGTTATTGCTGCTTGCTGTGTGCACCACAATCTCTGTGAGAGTAAGGGGGAGACCTTTATGGCGGGGTGGGAGGCTGAGGCAAATCACCTGGCTGCTGATTATGCGCAGCCAGACACCAGGGCGATTAGAAGATCACACCAGGAAGCGCTGCGCATCAGAGAAGCTTTGAAAACCAGTTTCATGACTGGCCAGGCTATGTTGTGAAAGTTCTGTTTGTTGAAAACCCACCCCCTTGATTGACTCATTCCCTGTAAGCAAACCACCCTCCCCCCTTAAATCACAGCTTGCTTTTAAAGGAAATAAAGTCACTATCGTTTAAAAATCATGTATTCTTTATTAATTGATTATAAACATAGGGAGAGAACCGACAAGGTAACCTGGGTGAGGTTTGGGAGGAGGATAGGAGGGAAGTAAAAGGCCACTGAAAAAATTCAATATAATGATAACCTTTTGGTTGGGCTGTCCACTGGGGTGGAGTGGGAAGGTGCATGGAGCTCCCCCCCCCCCGCATTCTTACACGTCTGTGTGAGGAGGATATGGAACATGGTGAGGGGGGAGGGAGGTTATACAGCGGCTGCAGCGGCAGTCTGTTATCCTGCTGCCGTTCCTGAAGCTCCACCAGACGCCAGAGCATGTCCATTTGATCACGCAGCAGCCCCAGCGTTGCAGCCTGCCACCTCTCATCTCAAGCATCCCTCATGACCTCACGTTCACTGGCATCTTTCCTGTATTTAGATACTGTGTCCTTCCACTCATTCAAATGAGCTCTTTCATTGCGGGTGCATTCCATTATTTCCGAGAACATCTTGTCTCACGTCCTCGTTCTCCGCCACCTTATCTGAGATAGCCTTTGGGACGGAGGAGGGAGGCTTGAAAAATTTGCAGCTGCTGGAGGGAGGGTTGAAAAAAGGGAGAGAAGTTTTTAAAATGATACATTTTACCGAACAATGCTTATACTCTTTCATGGTGAACAACACTATTCACATTACATAGCACATGTGATTTCAGTACAAGGTCGCATTTTCCATCTTAATATTGAGTGCCTGTGGGCTTTGGTGTTAGAGATCACAGACGCAGGTCCGGGCAACAGAATTCAGCTTGCATGCGGCCATGGTAAGCCATTGTCTTTCGGCTTCTGTGCCCTCCTTTCCCACATACCAAGCAAAGACCGTTGACTGCTGTGGTTTTCCTGTTAACCTTCAGTAGCAGAAAACAAACTAACCCCCCCCCCCCCCCCTCCAATTCTCTGGGTTGATCACTTTATCCCTACCCCCACCGTGTGGCTGGTATCAGGGAAGATCCCTGCTAGCCAAATGTGAAAAGCTCTCGGCCAATTCTCTTCCCCCCCCCCCCCCCCCCCACGCTTGGCTAACTGCAGGGAAGGATTTTTTTTCAGCCACAGGCAAACAGCCCAATAGGAACGGCCACCTCTGTCCCCTTCATTAAATTCCCGTATTTCAACCAGGTTACCATGAGCGATATCACTCTCCTGAGGATTACACAGCGAGATAAAGAACGGATGTTGCTTGAATGCCAGCAAACACTGGGACCATACGCTGCCAGGCTTTGTCATGCAATGATACCAGATTACTTGCTACTAGCATGGCACGGTCAAGTGTCCTACCATGGAGGACGGAATAAGGCTGCACTGCCCAGAAACCTTGTGGCAAAACTTTTGGAGTACCTCCAGGAGAGCTTCATGGAGATGTCCCTGGAGGATTTCCGCTCCATCCCCAGACACGTTAACAGACTTTTCCAGTAGCTGTACTGGCCGCGAATGCATCCCAAGTCCTCAGGGCAAAGTAATCATTAAAAAACACTTGCTTTTAAAACAAGTTTTATATTTTAAAAGGTAAACTTACCTGATGTCCCTTCCATTGGGTCATGGTCTTGGATACTGGCTTGGGAGGGTTGGGAGGGTACTTCAGACAGGCTGAGAAAAAGATCCTAGCTGTTGGGGAGAACGGAGTGCTGTGTGCTCTCTGCAAGCTCGTTGTCCTCTTCCCCGTCTGCAGAATCCTCAGGTGTAGCTGATGAGATTATCCCCACCTCGGAATCCACAGTCAGAGGTGGGGTAGTGGTGGCGGCCCCCCGTAGAACGGCATGCAGCTTGGCGTAGAAGCGGCATGTCCGCGGCTCTGACCCGGAGCGACCATTTGCCTCCTTTGTTTTTTGATAGGCTTGTCTGAGCTCCTTGACTTTCATGCGGCACTGATCTGAGTCCCTATTGTGGCCTCTCTCCATCATGCCCTTGGAGATTTTTTCAAAAGTTTTGGCATTTCGTCTTTTCGAATGAAGTTCTGCTAGCACTGAATCCTCTCCCCATATAGCGATCAGATCCAGTACCTCCCGTACGGTCCATGCTGGTGCTCTTTTTTGATTATCGGCCTGCATGGTTACCTGTGCTGATGAGCTATCTGTGGTCACCTGTGCTCTCCTGTGCTGGGCAAACAGGAAATGAAATTCAAATGTTCGCAGGGCTTTTCCTGTCTACCTGGCCAGTGCATCCGAGTTCAGATGGCTGTCCAGAGCGGTCACAATGGTGCACTGTGGAATAGCTCCCGGAGGCCAATACCATCGAATTGCGGCCACACTAACCCTAATTCAAAATGACAATATCGATTTTGGCGCTACTCCGCTCGTCGGGGTGGAGTACAGAAATCGAATTTAAGAGCCCTTTATTTCGAAATAAATGGCTTCGTTGTGTGGACGGGTGCAGGGTTAATTCGATTTAACGGTGCTAAATCCGAATTAAAGTCATAGTGTAGACCAGGCCTTAGTCCTAAGAGGAAAACATAAATTTTGAAAAGCCCAAATGGTCTTCACAATAGGCATGTTGTTATGGTTATATTGTATACCTCAGTAATACTTGATATTTCTATGGCACATCAAAAGACATTCTTGAAGGAAACTGATTGCCATTTCTTTCAAAGTGCCCTCAGACCCCAAGAATCTCCTTATTTTCCATTTTACACCCCCTCAAGGGTCCCTTGCCATCTGCCAGAGAAGGGGTTGGTGCTGTTCTCACTGCCACCTGTCAATGCTGCTGTCAGTTGGAGGTGTTACCAGAGAACAGTGTGAGGTACTGTCCCTTCACAGCCCAACAGAGAACTGACTCTGAATGTCAAACCAAGCACATGCTGCAGTTGTGCTACTGTTGCAGTGCCATGCCATTAATCAAAAATCCAGACTATAAATACCTTATTTAAGTACCATGTGGGACTGTAGACTGTAGACGACACTGCTACCAAATACACACTGGTCACTGTTTTTCTATTTTTTGCTTGTTCTGTAGTTTGTTTAATTGAAAACAATGGATTTACAAGTATAAAAATACTGAGATAAAACCAGAGTCTTTGAAAATATGGAGTTAGCCAGCCTTGTGTTTTGGAAAAATGTCCCCTTCTTAGATTTGTGAACACAACTATGCTCTAAATCAGAAAGATCTACTATTGTTTTTAATTGATTTGTCACTGCATTCCCTTATGTTCTCACATCCTTTGACCTGAGTCAGACATAGTTGAGATCAGTATGTAATGGCAAGTCTGACACTGGTATTGCATCTCATGCAGATTCCCTGATATTTTTTCATTACTGCTGCTATTATGTATTCCAATAATAAAATCTTCACTGTTGTAATGCACTTTTGTAATTCATTTGCTTCTTTATGCTGTGACTTTCCAGTTTGGTTGATAAATACAATACTAACCAGATCACCTCAGTTTATATCATGGGATCTTCTATCCAAAAAGGAAGTTTTCTTTTTTAAAAGACTAATTGTCTGCCCACACCACACTTACTTGTGGGAAAGCCTGTCTTTTTTCAGTCCTATCTGACAAGCTAAGACTGACAAGCTAAGACTGAAAAGAAATTAAATCCTTTTACCAAAAATCTATTTATTTAAAATAATCATTTTCTTTTTTTCCTCAGCCTGTGTATTCATTTTTCATATTAAAGATGTCATATGTGGTTACTTTATTTATTTAGGAAAAAACATTTGTAATATTGTTTCTATTGGGTGTTGTGGTATCCTTGATAAATATTATAATTCATTCATCCTTAGTACAGTAGAGTTAATTGCAATTTCTGCCTGACTGATATTTGGGATTCCCAACCAAGAATACAAAAATGCAGTTTCATTATAATAGATAAAATAATTTTTAAACTCACTATTTGCATATTTAAACCATGTAGTATGAAATGGTAACTGTGAACACACAGCTGTCTAAGAAAAGGTCATAACACCCTAGCATCTTAAATGTGTGGCAATCATCACATGACTTAATCAGTCCTACTTCCTTGTACAATGTAATATAAGCCTTACAAGCAGAAGAGCTCTAAGGCAAGCTGGCAATTCAAGCCACTAGGCCTATGGTACCATACTTGGGGAAGAAAGTTAAACTTCAAGTTAAAATATACATGATGCAAGGCCCTGGATATATGGAGGTATTTAGTTTTCAGCCTTGCAAAGGGAGCCAGAGATGTCCTGCCAAACTGGTAGAGACTCCGTATCTGCAGGGAAATTGGGGGTCCATCCTGTGAGTCTTAGAACACCACACTTCTCTGCCCCCTCTCCCTCATGCAGCAGAGGTCAGTTAGGTACCATGCTGTTGTTGAATTCTACCTTCCGTAGAAAATAGAAACTCAGAAGTGACTGTCAAAGTCATTGCTGCCGTAAGCAGCAGTAAATCCAGCAGATATGTCATCTTGGCGCTATGTGGAGCAAACTGTAAAGAGTGGCTGCTTCCCCAAAAATCTGGTTTCCCCAAATGCAAAAAGTGTGGCATGGGTATTTTAAATCGGCTTCTCACTTCTTTGGGCTCGTATACAAATTATGTTGTGTTTCAACATCTTGACTTGGGCTGAACTTACTTTCTGCCTTTAATTGGAGCAGTTCTAATGGTGCTGACTGCTCCTGTGAAATTTCCACACCTTGGATTGAAACCGCGCTCATTTAAATCAATCAGATTCTGATCCAGTTTCCCCCTCCATCTCCGCGAACTGAGCTGTACTTTGAGCTAAAATCAGAAACAAAACTAGTTGGTTATTTGAAAACATGCTTTTCAACGATAGTCTGGTTCCTTTCTAAGCCCTAATTTCCACAAAAATGTATCCATGTGTTTAACTTTATAATAGAAAAAAAAAAAATCTAAAATTTAAAGTTGAGTTCAACAGTACCTGATGCAAGATCAGGGTTTAAGGCATTGCCCCATCAGAGGATAAGCAATGAAGGCTTTGTCCACTCTAGTAAAATTACATATTGCTGACAACTCATGTCAACAAGGGATGCAGCTAAACCAGTGCTAAACAGAGTGACAGGCCAATACAAACTGAAAATAAAATGAAAGTGCTCAATGGCTTTAAAACTCGAGGGTCATAAAGTCAATAGTGTTTCAGAATCCATAAAATTAAAATAGAAAACATGTCAGAATATCTTGATATCTTTGCTCTCAAGTTTTACCCTCCTGTCAATAATTACTTCCCTTGGTGGTATATTTATTTTTATCTAAGAAAGGACTTCAGGGATTGAATTATGTTATAATAATTCATGCCTAGTTGCATAGACAGAACTCAGCCTGCAGCCTCCTACTCTAACATACAAGATGTGAATTATTGCACCCAAAATTCACATCCTGTCATGTCTTATTGCTTAATTTGAGATTCTTGATTTAAAATATAACCTATCAGAACATGTCAAAGCAGTGCAAGAATTTGACACTCAAATTCCTGTTTTAAAAAAAAATTGTTAAAACAGCTACTTCTCACCACTTTGAAAACTTACCTCATGTTGTCACCGGCCAGCCCCCTCCTCTAGGTTGAAATTATTTCTGTTATCCTGGTGAAGGGCTGAAGTGGTTTTAATGTTTATCTTGTTCCTGTTATGGCAACAAGAAAGAAATCCTTTAATAAGGGGCTTTTTAGAAAACACAGGATCCACACTGGATTCAAGTTAATATGCTGTAGAAGATGAAAAGATTGTAAGAGATTTTGCTAAAATGCAGTAAGTAATATATCTGGAGATCATATGTTGTTAATTAATCTAAAGTTAGCTAAGAAAAATGTGTATCCTTTTCCTGCTTTCACTTAATAGAAAACGTCTCTTTGTTTTCAGTTGTTTATAATTATCTGTTATCAGTGGAGCCAATTTCTGCCCTGGCTTGCAATTAATGTAACTCAGGTTTAAATCAGAGGAAAATTTGATCTACAGTATGTGTTTGGTAGCTAGTTCTGAAATTGTTAGTGGAATAAGTTTATTCTTCTTGTTGAATGCCCACAGATTATTTGGAAATGCAGGATCTGTCACTTAAGAACAGATAATTGTATTGTTTTCTTATAATTTTAAAACATTATTATTACTGCAGGCAAAACATGTTATTGTGATGAAAGTCTTAAGAAGTAGATTCACTACAGCTTCTTTTTTAAATTAAATTCTAGCTGGACAACTTAGCCAGTCAGCTCATTTCGCTCTCCAGTTGCCTTACAATGTGCTAGGTTTGGGACGCAGTGCTAATTTCCTTGATCACTTATATGTTGGCATTCCTCGTCCTTTAGGAGAAAAGGTAAGTTGAGATTTACCATGGGTAAACTATTTTTTCTGGTATTTTCCTCGCCCAATGAAGCTTTGGGGGGTGTTGTTCTTAGGACTGCTCTGTTTCAGAAGTCAGAATTACAAAGAAACATTTTTCCTGGGTATTGAAAATAGTTTGCTGAAGACTACTTTGTGTTAATTTTCTCCAACATATAGTATCACTCATTAGCCTCTGAAGTAAACAATAAAACAAAAATATCACTCATGAGAAAAACACAGAAGTATGCATTTGTGTGCTATTTGCATAGAAATACAGAGCTGGTTTATATTAATAACATTTCAGTTTGCTCTAAGAATCCAATTATTATGCCAGCAACCACACTCATTTATACTGTAATCCCATCAGATCTGCCCAGGTGGATGAGGCCCACATGATTCAGTACTTGGCTGGGAAACACCAGAGAATTCCAGGGTAGGGCAGGAAAACAATGTCTATCACCTTTGAATCACCTACTTCCCTCTGAGTTGGTATTGTACTCGTACCAGCATGGTGCCAGGGGAATGGTTCTGCTGGAGGAACCTTCCTTCAGAGGAAATGTAAAACCATGATCCTGACAATTTGTGGTGATGAAAGGTCTCACAATGCTATTTTTAAAAATAGATTGTTTACTCCAGTATCCTGACTACATTGGGATAATTAAATTCTGCCTATATAAAATTTCCCTACTGAAACAGTTGGATATAGTATTCTTCACTTCCTGCTCTAAACTGCAGTGCTAATGTGCACTTTTTAAACACTGCCATGTTTCACCTCAGAGATGGTGGTATTTCAGTGGTGGATGAAGTGATCCTTGTACATCGTTTTTTATTCAGTTTGTAAATTGCTTTGGGATCTTTCAGTATAAAAAAATCTTTATATTAATGTTAGAGAATTATCACTATTCTTTCCTGTCTCCTGGAAAATTAATGCTTTGAGCTTTTTTTTTTTTCTTGTATAACATTAATCAGAAAAGTTCAGTATATTTAAAATTTGTATTAATTTGTAAGAAGTGGACATACCTTCATTTCTTTTTTCAGTCCGTAAGAAAACAGGAATGGACAGCTATCATCCCGAACTCCCAACTTATAGTCATTCCATATCCACACAACGTTCCTCGAAGGTAATATCATTGTTGAAGTAGATTTTGCAAATGATACTATGGATGCAGAACTGTAATTGTGTGTCATGGAATATGAATGAATGATGATGGAATGATTATAGAATAATTAATTAATAAAAATGCTAACAGAAAAGGACTTTTCTTTTCATGTGTAGCTAGTTACATTTGATTATCTGAAGAACAGATTAGCATATTCAGAACTTGGTGTGTCCGTTCAGGGCAATTCCAACTGTGTTCCCCCCCTATTGTCCATCAAGGGCAGCCACTCTAGTTTCCAGACACTCCAGCTGTCATCTCTCTTCGGTGGAGACATGTTTCTCTCTCCCTTCTGACCATCCTATTTCCAGGCTGCACCATTCCCTGCCTTCACTGTGTCATTCCCAGCAGAGACAGGCTGCCCAGGTATGCCTGTCTGCTTTCTCTGCAGAGACTGATAGGTGTAATTGTTATAGTTATAAAGCACCATACAACACTTCCTATGCAAGCCTACTTTATTCTTAAGGTAAAAAGCATTCCACACTGAAAACAATACCAGAGTTCACCGCAATCCTAACATGGATTCTGGCAGGAACAGTCCTTCAAACCCCATGTAAGGGGGATTCCTTGTGGTTACAAGTTAATCACAGCTTCATCTCAGAACAAGCACTCAGTCTTATGAGGCCTCAGGAGGCCCTGTCCTTCCAACCCTCCCCAAAGGATTGGAGCACTCCATGGACCAGGGATCCTGTCCATTTGCTGTATCAGGTAGAAGACCCTGAGCCAATTTAAAACCAAGCTATTTGTCCAAAAACCCTTGCTTTGTCTGGTCCCTGGAGATTCTAGTTTGAACTAGTATGTGCAAATCTCTCCAGGTGAGTGGCTTCAAAGAGTTGATAATGGAGGAAGAACATTAGCATCCCCCCTTCCCTACTAGAGAAGATGCATACAATGCCCCAATAACACACAATTGCATTTTTTATTCAATGTACCCCAAAGTATTGACCCTAGTTCAGTCAGGTTTAACTTAATTAAATAAACTTTATCTTAATTCCGTAAAGTTGGTTCAGGCTATTACAGGATATTGTCAGTGTGTCAAACTTGGTATATTATAGATGTGTTCATTTGTGACCATTGCTAAATTGTGGGGGAGGAAGCGGATGGAGAGAGAATATGTATACATGTTTATGTGGAATATGTGTACATATTCCCTCATCTGTATGAGAGAGTCTTGTAAATAAGCATGCAGCTTTATTTCTTTCTGCGGATCAAGACAGTCATATTTAAAATATATTGCGCATTTCACAGTATGGTAATATTGGTATTTTCTCTTTAAATTATTGAACATACAGGTATTTGCATAAACATTTTATATATTTACAGTGAGCATCCATTAAATATATTCCTATAAATGAAAACATATCTGCCAACTTTCTTTTTGACCAAGTAGAAAGCATGGTTGTGGGAAAAATAGACTTTTTGGGTTTCATCAGATATACATTCAGTGTGTCCAGTTAGATACAAAGGTTTCTGTTCAGCCCTTCAACATATGGTGTGTGTTGCCATGGATATGTGTATTTTCCTGTAGCTAGAGGTCAGAGGGTTCCTTGAAGGAGGACTTTCATACTGAAATAAATTTAGAAATAAAAACATTTATACCAAAAATATGGACTTAACCAGCACTTTTCTGTGCTACTTTTGCCGTTATTGAATATATTTGTCATAATTAGGGGTCTACTTAAATCACGGAGAAATCACACATTTTTCGCAGATTGGTCACGGCATAAATAGCACATTTCGCAGATGTGTAACACATCCGTGAAATTTGCTATTTATACCGTGACCAACCCATAAAAAATGTGTGATTTCTCCACAGCGTTTCTCAGACTGGGGCCCTGACCCAAAAAGGGGTCGCAAGCCTATTAGGGGGTTGCGGTATTGGCATCCTTACTTTTCTGCTGCTGACTGTGGCACTGCCTGAAGCTTAGCAGCGGGAAATCTGCGGCTGCTGCCCGGGTGCCCAGCTCTGCAAGCAGCAATGCCGCCAGCAGCAGCAGCAGTATTGAAGAGCGGAGAACAGCAGCTGCTGGTGGCCATATCATGCCACCCTTACTTCTCCGCTGCTGCTGGCCACAGCGCTGCCTTCAGAGCTGGGTACCCAGCCAGCAACAGCTGTTCTCCACTCTGCCTTCAGAGCTGGGCAGCCAGAGACCAGATTTCACGTTCCGTGATGTGATTTTCACGGCTGTGAATTTGGTAGATCCGTAGTCATAATAAAGACTTTATTAGTCACATTCTTGCTTTCTCTTCTGCTTGATCTTGCAGTGAAGTCAATTTTATATAATGAAATTCTTATATCACAATTTAAGCATTATACCTTTACTGTAGAATCAAATATGAGAAGAGATGAGACGTGACATCACTTTTATATAAACTATGTTATATGTTTAAGGAGGGTTTTGGGATGTATGGCCACTGGGAGGCTTTCGGGGACAGACACCTGTTCTCGCGGGATGGGCTTCACCTGAGTAGGGAAGGAAATAGACTTCTGGGAGGGAGGCTGGCTCATCTTATCAAAAGAGCTTTAAACTAGGAAGTTTGGGGAGATGGTTGGGAGATGCACAGTTAATCTCCACGCCAGATTCCAGTATGGAAAAGGTGAGTAAAATGAGAGGAGAAATAGCCGGGGAGATGAGATTGGAGATAGGAAGGACGGGGGGAAGGACGCAAGGAGGCCCGCAACATATACTGCTACTAATGGGAGACAGGCTAAACGACATACATTGGGGTGTTTATACACCAATGCCAGAAGCCTAGGTAATAAAATGGAGGAATTGGAGCTCTTGGTCCAAGAGCTGAAACCAGATATCGTAGGAATAACAGAAACGTGGTGGAATGGCAGTCACGACTGGACACAGGTATGGAGGGGTATGCGCTGTTTAGGAAAGACCGGAACAAAGGTAAAGGGGGGGGGGGTGGCATTGTATGTCAATAGTGAAATAAGCTGTAAAGAAAGAATAGTGGATGGATTAGATAACACAGAGTCCGTCTGGGCAATACTCACACTGGATAATAGGACTACTAGAGCCTCTCCAGGGATAGTGCTTGGAGTGTGCTACAGACCGCCGGGATCGACCCAGGATATGGATAAGGAACTATTTAATGTGTTTAGAGAAGTAATTACTAATAGAAACTGTGTAATTATGGGGGACTTTAACTTCCCGGATATAGATTGGGGAACAAATGCTAGTAGCAATAATAGGGCTCAGATGTTCCTAGATGTGCTTGCTGATCAATTCCTCCATCAAGTGGTAGTTGAACCGACGAGGGGGGAGGCCATTTTAGATTTGATTCTGGTAAGTAGTGAGGACCTCGTTGAGGAAGTGGTAGTAGGGGACAATTTGGGCTCCAGTGATCATGAGCTAATTCGGTTTAAAATACATGGGAGGAGTAACAGAATTAAGTCAAAGACTAGGGTTTATAACTTTAAAAAGGCCAATTTTAACAAATTAAGGGGACTGGTAAGGGAAGTGGATTGGGCAAACGTATTAATGGATCTAAAGGCAGAAGAAGCCTGGGATTACTTCAAGTTAAAGATGCATGAGCTGTCGGAGGCCTGCATTCCAAAAAAGGGAAAAAGATTACTAAGCAAGAGATTTAGACCGAGCTGGATGAGCGACCGACTCAAAGGGGCGATTAGGAAAAAACAGAAAGCGTACAAAGAGTGGAAGAGGGGAGGGATCAGTAAGGAAATGTACCTAAGTGAAGTCAGAGAATGTAGAGATAGAGTGAGAAAGGCCAAAGGCCGTGTAGAGTTGGACCTAGCGAGGGGAATTAAAAGCAATAGTAAGAGGTTTTACAGCCACATAAATAGGAATAAAGCAAAGAAAGAAGAGGTGGGACCACTGAAGACTATTGCCGGAGAGGAGATTAAAGACAATCTAGGCATGGCGCAATATCTCAATGAATATTTTGCATCGGTGTTTAATGAGGCCAATGAAGGTATTAGAGATACTAGCACCACTACAGAGGGGCATTCAGGATGGGGGATTACCATATCCGAGGTAGAAACAAAACTTGAATGCCTTAATGGGGCTAAGTCGGGAGGACCAGACGATCTTCATCCAAGAATATTGAAGGAATTGGCACGGGAAATAGCAGGCCCATTAGCGATAATATTTAATGAATCTGTAAACTCGGGGGTGGTCCCGTTAGACTGGAGAATAGCTAATGTGGTTCCTATTTTCAAGAAAGGGAAAAAAAGTGATCCGGGAAACTACAGGCCTGTTAGTTTAACATCTGTAGTGTGCAAGGTGTTAGAGAAAATTCTGAAAGAGAAACTAGTTGAGGACCTGGAGGTTAGTGGCAATTGCGATAAATTACAACATGGTTTTACGAAGGGCAGATCGTGCCAAACGAATCTGATCTCCTTCTTTGAGAAAGTAACGGATTTATTAGATAAGGGAAATGCGGTGGACCTAATATACCTGGATTTCAGTAAAGCGTTTGATACTGTACCCCATGAGGAATTATTGGTTAAACTGAAAAACATGGGGATCGATATGAAAATCCAGAGGTGGATAAGGAATTGGTTAATGGGGAGAATGCAGCGGGTAGTATTAAAGGGTGAACTGTCCGGTTGGAGGAAGGTTACTAGTGGAGTGCCTCAAGGTTCGGTTTTGGGACCCATTTTATTTAATCTATTTATAACTGACCTCGGAACCGATTGCAGGAGTGGGCTGATAAAGTTTGCGGATGATACGAAGGTGGGAGGCGTTGTAAATTCGGAGGAGGATAGGGATATCCTGCAGGGAGACTTGAATGAGCTTGTGAATTGGAGTATCAGAAATAGGATGAAATTTAATAATGAAAAGTGTAAGGTGATGCATTTGGGGATGACTAATAACAATTTTAGTTACAAGATGGGGACGCATTGGTTAGAAGTAACGGAAGAGGAGAAGGACCTAGGGGTCCTTGTAGACCGTAGAATGACTATGAGTCGACAATGTGACGTGGCGGTGAAAAAAGCCAATGCGGTCTTGGGATGCATTAGGCGAGGTATATCTAGTAGGGATAAGGAGGTCCTGCTTCCGTTGTACCAGGCGCTGGTGAGACCTCATTTGGAGTACTGTGTGCAGTTCTGGTCTCCCATGTTTAAAAAAGATGAACTCAAACTGGAACGGGTGCAGAGAAGGGCCACTAGGATGATCAGAGGAATGGAAACCCTGTCGTATGAAAAGAGACTAGAGGAGCTTGGGTTGTTTAGTCTGACAAAGCGAAGGCTGAGGGGGGATATGATTGCTATCTTTAAATATAATAGAGGGATTAATACAAGGGAGGGAGAAGAATTATTCCAGCTTAGTACTAATGTGGACACAAGAACGAATGGATATAAACTGGCTGTGGGGAAGTTCAGGCTTGAAATTAGACGAGGGTTTCTGACCGTCAGAGGGGTGAAATATTGGAACGGCCTTCCGAGGGAAACGGTGGGGGCGACGGATCTGTCTGGTTTTAAGATTAAGTTAGATAAGTTTATGGAGGGAATGGTTTAATGGCAAAGCATAGTAGTCAAGGAAAACCAAGCGATGGTAGGTAAATAGTATAATGGCTGACAGGGGTCAGGCTGGAGACTCTTGCCTATATGCTCGGGGTGTTACTGATCGCCATATTTGGGGTCGGGAAGGAATTTTCCTCCAGGGCAGATTGGCTGAGCCTCTGGAGGTTTTTCGCCTTCCTCCGCAGCATGGGGCAGGGATCTCTAGCAGGAGGGTCTCTGCTGATTGAAGTCACTTAAAACAGGATTGGGGACTTCAACAGCAGAGTCCAGGGAAGGGGTAGGGACGGTTTTATGGCCTGCAGCATGCAGGGGGTCAGACCAGATGATCATAATGGTCCCTTCTGACCTTAAAGTCTATGAGTCTATGTTGCGTTAGCGATTAAGCACAAGAATAACATCAGCCTTAAGATTTAGTGTTCTAGCCTTATGTATTTGAAAAGTACCCCTGTACAGAAATCTCTCTAAATCCTCGTTTTCAAATTATTGGGTTTAGTTTTCTCATAGAGGAAACACATGCACATATGGACGCTGTAGAATGACAATAGGCGGAACCCAAAATTGGAGATTACGTGAAAACAGGAGAAATATACATATTGAAAACTTTCACTACGCATAGACATTTCCTAAGATTATGTCTAGATTGCATTTAATGGGCATGATTGCAGCTCAAGTTGACATACCTGAGCTAGCTTTAATCTAGCTACCTGATGTCCCAAAGCACTGAAGCTGCACCAGCATGTGCTTTAGTGCAGACTAGCCCTACGAGTAATTAACCAGGATTCTGTGTGGACTTAACTGCTCTGGGATCTGAGATAGCTAGAGTAAAGACAGCTTGGGAATGTCTTCTTGAGTTCCAGTCACACCCCATGACTGCAGGTTTTGATGATGGGAAAAATGAGTGAAATAATGTCATGCGTCAAGAGAGGAGAAGATGAGCAGTTGAGAGGAAGAGGCTTTTAGTCAGGCTGTTTAAAACTTTCTTATATAACTTCAGTGACTGACATTTTGGAGAAAATAAGTGTTTATTACAGATTTAAACATTCAGATTCAAGCGCATCCCTCTGTACTTTTGCTTTCACTTAAGATGGGAGTGCACACAGTGCAGCTGCTCTGACACATCAAGGAATAAGGGAAGACTAGACTTTACACACCTGATATTCCTAAATGGGAAAGAAACCCCTTTTAAAAAAAAAATCAATTCTTCTTTCTACATCCTAGAGAAGTATACGGGTGCAATCCCAATTTGTATTTAAGTCCTTTTCAGATTCCTTAAATCCCCAAGCAGTACTTCCACATTTTCTCAAAAGTTCCAGTAAATCCTCGTTCTCTGTGAATAGTCTTTTCCAATGATAAACAGGCATTAAGGATATTAATCCATTCTTCTATTGACAGAATTGATTCTTTCCTTCAGTAACATAATAAAATAGGAAGAACTTGCCTAAGGAATGAATCCTCTATTCTCTTCAAATATACAAATTATCAGGACAAAATGGTCTGTTCTCTCAAGTCTGCAGGCAGCCAAACTGAACAGTACCACTTTAGAGAGACCTGCTTAATTCATCTCAATGGGGTTTTAACTTTGAATCCTAATGAAGATTTATAGGTTTACACTTTACTATTTCACTGATGGTCAATTTAGCTGAAACATCCAGCTATTCTGCAATTGTGAGTGGAGCTTAACATCCCCTTTTTCTGCCAAATTTGACCTTTGTCATCAGACTCTTCTCCCTAATCCTTCTCCATAATAAAAGCTCCCTTCCCTGTCTCTTAAAGACAAAACATTTTTAAGGGCCAAAATTTCAGAGCTAAGCACAATGAATTGAGAACAGACGGAGTCAAATCCTGGAGGGAAAGGTTGCTACTCAGGAGTGTCCCTCACTTCCAGAGTAGCTGCATTAATCAGCAGTGAAAAATAGAACAGTGCTGACTGATACATAATCATCCTCATAAGACTTCAAAGTTAAATCTGTGCACTTGCAAAACCCCACGTGTGCACTGCAAACAGGCCCACTGCAGGTGCAGAAAGTGACAGTCTAGCTACTCTATTACCACATTTGTTTGTTTACACCCACAGTTGTACTTTTTTTTTTTTTTAAGCCACAGTGGGTGTGTGCATGTCTTGGGTAGGTCCACCAGTTGTACCCTGTTTTGGAAATTTGGCCTTACATGTGCTCCATTCCTAGCATTAAAAATAGGTTGAAGTCCCCTCACCACAAGAGTTCAAATCTGAGATCGGCATGAGCCATATGTTCAGCTCTGGATCTGAACCTCCCCTTAGTTCTGGGTGTTTGGATGGGGTGAGTGGAATTAGGCCTATGTGTACTTCAACTATTAAAAGATCCATTTTTCTTTCTATCTATACTTCTACAGATGATAATCTATTGCATAGGATACCAAATATTCATTGTATATTAGCAGATTTGACTGACTTAAATTTTTAATTGAGTGGTCAGGGAACCCAATCTATTATATAAACTATATAAAAGGCACTTTGTCCTTTTGAAAAAAATGTGTAACTGGATCAGGGGGTTTCCTCAAGGATAACCCTATGATCTATTTGGCCCTCTCCTTCATTTTATAAACTGCTTTAGAAGCTATTTTAAAATTGGTTGATTCTTACTGGCTAGCCTACAAATGGTGCCAGAATAAGAAGTCAGGTAAATTACTTGCTTCTTTACTCAATTCAATGGGACCTAATAGATCACTGGACTGGGACTCAGAAGAGGTGAGTTTCATTACCAGCTCTGGCATTGCCCTGCTGGTGACTCTGGGCAACTCAAACGAGGAGCCTGGTGGCACCTTAAAGACTAACAGATTTATTTGGGCATAAGCTTTCGTGAGTAAAACCTCACTTCTTCGGCTGCATAGAGTGAAAGTTACAGATGCAGGCATTATATACTGACACATGGAGAGCAGGGAGTTACTTCGCAAGTGGAGAACCAGTGTTGACAGGGCCAATTCAATCAGGGTGGATGTAGTCCACTCCCAATAATAGATGAGGAGGTGTCAATTCCAGGAGAGGAAAAGCTGCTTCTGTAATGAGCCAGCCCCTCCCAGTCCCTATTCAAGCCCAGATTAATGGTGTTGAATTTGCAAATGAATTTTAGTTCTGCTGTTTCTCTTTGAAGTCTGTTTCTGAAGTTTTTAAACTGGGTGAAATTCTATGGACTATGTTATGCATGAAGTCAGATTAGATGATGATTGATATAGTCTTTTCCAGCCTTGAAATGTATTAATCTATTGACATGCTTAAAATTTGACACATTCTTAAGTACTTTGCTGAACTGGGGCTGTGGCCAGCACTTAGTCACGCATGCCAAAAATACATGCATGCATCTCCAAATACAAAAACTGTAAACATATTAGGAATCCTGTTTAAAAATAAAATCTCATTGACAAAGTGTACTGTGCAAGTAATGCAAGTGTACTGTTCTTCAAATTAGCAATAATTAATTTTCTATGCACTCTCACTGCCATTGATATTTTTATAGATTCTATTGTACCACTTTCAGCTACAACCAACCTTTCAGGCACTTTTATTTCCCTCCTTGTGCTTCTGAAGGAATGTTTTCTCCAAATTTATTTATAAATAAAATACACATTGATTTCATTTTTCAGTCTATTTCAATATTTGTTGACTACAGAGACTGACCTTATTAGTCAATAAATTTTGATTTAATCCAAATTTAATTGCTGCTTGTTAGAAGAATCTTAACTTTAAACTTTTAAATGAAAACACAACAGTTCCTCTAAACATGAGAGAGAAAAAGTTGCCTTTGATTCTTAATGCAGTATTTGTTACATAGAGACTGTATGTCTAGGTTAAAGCAGGGGATAAGGAGTCAAGACGCCTGGATTATAATCCCAGTTTTGGCACTGACTGACTATATGCTTTTGAGCAAGTCTCTTAAAAAAATAAGATATGCTCAGAACTACTACATGCAACAATCATGTAATATTTAAAAGAAACAAAAAATGCTGTATTTTTAAACATATGTAATAAGAGGTAAGCAGTAATACGTACGTTACAAGATTTTGCCACTGGAGTTTGAAGCAGGGACTGGGAAGTGAGTCCTGAATGGCAGAGTCTTATTTGGTCACAAAGTTTGAGCTGAATGTTTAAAATGATGTGATCTTTAAAGGTGGATTATTCCTATTTGAAAATATGACAAATTTGAATGCATCTTTCTTCAAAATAACTTAAAGATTTTAAAAAGATTCAAGTATTAGTTAAAGTTACAAAAACTTAACAAATCTGTGCCTCAGTTTGTAGGTAAAAAAGGCATGAGGCTAAATAAATGGCTGTAAAGTGCCTTGAGATTTTTGGATGCAAGGAGCTATACCTCAGAGGGTTTTCTGTTAATATTTGGACATGCAGGAAATGAACTACTTAAGCTAAGCGTACTGCAGATATGGACTTTACATTGCAAGCCCAGATCACCCCTCCCATAGACAAAGTCAGAAAAAGGCATCTGAGGCTGATAAATTGTCCCTTAAAGGGAAGGTGTTGGAGAGCTGCAGGATAGGGAGGGATGCAGTTCCTTGTGAATCCATCTGTTTTTACAGAAATTCTGTAGATTGTGCCTAATATGTCAGTTCTCTAAAATGCTAACGTTTTTATGTTTGCAGGTTGAAAACATTATATCTCATCACCACAAATGAGGCACTTGCAGCTAATTTTGCTGAAATACTTAAGTAAAATCAATATCAAACAATTTGTACTTCAAGGAAAGAATGAGATGACATTTGATTGGCTATAGTTGTCTTACAGCCTTATGTGACTGTATTGACATCTTGTTTATTAACTCCCTATGATTAATAGGGCTGGTTTTCATAAAACACCATATCACACTGGCACATCTGATGTATATGAAACCAATAAAACTATATTTTTGAACATAGTCTTTAATGGCTCAGAAATATGCTACAGCTCAGGAGTAAGCTTTCTGGAGCCTAAACTCCTTTATTATCAACAGTAAAAATTATTCTGATGTGAAAAATCTTTCCACTATTATAGTCTGTAGTGTACTCTGCGTAAGGTACCTACTACATGTTTTAAAATCAGTTGTTATGAATACCCAAGCTCAAAAAAGTGGAATAAAACAGATTAGAGAGACTGTCACTTTGTCTCTCAATACACTCTAATAGTATGGGATGTGCAAAGACGTTTGTCACAAATACTGAAATTGTTGCTATCTCTGTATCTCATAGAAATGCCCTGTTATAACCTGATTTAAGGCCACATTATTTCCTCATGGAGTAAAACCTAGAGCACTCAGGAAACTCCACAAGTGTGTCAGGCAGACTTTTTTATACATTTCCCCTCCAAATGCAGGGTTTTTGTGGAGGAGACAGGAAGCAAGGCATCCGTACCCTATGGAACCCCCATTTCTCTATCTACAAGGAAATGAAGCACTGACTCTACAGTGTGGTGACCCTCCACGATGCTGCCTGGCCTCTCTTTTTCCCTGGAAGCACAGCTGTCATTGGCTGTCCTTGCCATGCCTGCACAGTGGGTTCTGAGGCTTATGCAGGCACAGAGAGGAACTTAATGCAGCATTAATTTCTGAACGGTGTAGATATGCAGATGACTGATGGAAATGTACAATGATGGCCCCCGGCCCGACCCCCCCCCCCCCCGATTTTCCCGGACATGTCCGGCTTTTTGGGCTTTCCCCCCGGACGGGGATTTGGAGCCCAAAAAGCCGGACATGTCCGGGAAAATCCAGACATATGGTAACCCTAGCAAAGGGGCTTTCTTGGCAAAAGAGGCAGCATGTCAGGTGGACTGTTTCTCTGCTCTTTTCCCTTCACCTAAGTCTCAGGCACGGTTTTTTGGAGGCTTATCCTGGGCATTTATTTTGCTCCCTTCCATGCCCACTGCAAAAGGAGTGCCACATTAAGGAGTGCCTTAATGAAAAAGTCAGTCCCTGAGGCTAACCATAGTACTTTTGTGAGTAGTTCAATAGAAACTAAGCTTAGAGATGGCATTACTTGGAAATGGCAATGATATTAAACCCTATATTTGTAGGTAAACATTATATGGGGAGGTCTTTCAGAAAAGCCCCTGGCTTTTGAAGACCAAGTCATGGGTCACCTTACTACGTTTATATTTTTGTAAACATAATCTCTATTGAATCTACTCTTTTCCCTAATGAAGAGTTACTGAGGTTTCCTTTGCTTTTCCTCTTCTCTGTAGCTGGAGTGCCAAGCTGTACCTGACCCCAAGTAACATTGTGCTGCTCACAGCTATAGCCCTAATTGGTGTCTGCGTTTTTATCTTAGCAATAATTGGCATATTGCACTGGCAAGAAAAGGTAAGCTTAATTAAGTGGAAATGATTTTCTAGATGTATCTTTACAATACTTTAAACTTACTAATATTTTAATATATGCACTATGCTGTGTTGTTTTGAATAGTGTTTTTCAGTTTGAAAAGTTTTGGGGGGGTTTCACTAAATTAATCAATCTATAATAATCCTCTCATGCCTGAAAGGTATCAGACTTTATTATTATCCACAAAATTAGGATAATTTAGGATTTATTGAAACCTTAGAAACAAATATTTGGTATTTAGTTTTAATTCTGAGTCATAAAAATGGAAATTTGGCAATAACTGGTAAGTGTTGATCAGGGAAAACCATAATTCATAACTAAATGGAAAATTTTCAGTTCATATTAGGGTGACCAGACAGCAAATGTGAAAAATCAGGACGGAGGTCAGGGGTAATACGTGCCTATATAAGACAAAGCTCTGAAAATCGGGACACCTGGTCACTCTAGTTCATATCTAGGATGAATGTCTTGGACATCTTGCACTCTCAGCCTTTGATCAGAGTTTAAAGGAATAATATGAGTCTGGAAATAAAACTAAATGTAAACCCCCAGCTTATCCTTCTTCAGTTCCGCTGGTAGTTCAGAGAGAAGGAAAACATTCCTTGTCATTTTGTATTCTCACTGACTAACATTAACATTTAAGACTGTGTGTGATTTTATCATGGACATACTGGCTGTTTTGTTGAATATAGCTGAAATACACTACAGCATATAGAAATTCATTGATTTGAAGAAGCATTTTGAGAGGGTTCTTTCATGTCACAAAAGAAAAGTATTCCCATTTTTCTTAAACACTCTCAGTTCACAATAATATTCAACTGTCAGGAAGGCCAATGAGTGCTATTACCTAGCATACCATAATTACAGCTGTCAAATAAAATTACTGCATTTTTGACTTGGTATGCCTGGCAGTGTTTGTGAACTAAAAGGCCAGTTAAACATTCAGATAGATGTCAGATGAGCAAGGATCCTGGAACTCCTGAGTTCTAATCCTCCCTTTGCCCTGCTGTGTGACCTTTGAGCAAATCACTCAGACACTCTGATTTGGTTTCCCCATCTGTATAGTGATCATGATACCACATAGGAATAATGTGATGGTTAATCAGTTTACATAGACAGCACTTTAAAAGTTAACTATTAGTAGTATTATTGTCAATTCAGAAATCGTCTTTAACACTTTCAGAATGCCTGAAAGAGAACACAACTGAATGGAAATTGTTTTTAAAGGGTGTGTGTGTGGGGGGGGGACTTTAACTACACTGAGAACTGTAAGCCCGTCACAGAAGACTAAAACAGCAAAATCCAGTAGAACACAACCCATCAGGGTGCCCTATTGTACACTTGTGTGGTCTCTAACAAGGAAATCTTTGGAATGGAGCCAAAGCAGGTGGTATCATGTTTCCCACAACCTAGCTTTCATTATAGAAATGTAGGTATAGCATAGATACCTAGTAAAATTGTTGTGAAAGGTTACCAGCTCAGGCACATGCCTATGTCATGATGGTGACAATATTTTACTCACTCTTAAAAAATAAAATAAAATAAAAATAAAGAAGTATTAGCCGCAAGTAGTAAGCAAGAAGAATTGTGCAAGTCAGATAAACTGACAGAGCGCTTCATTGCTTGCTCATGTATATGTTAGAAATGCTGTTAGGACTCTGTAGCTGCAGACAAACAGTTTATTTCTCACATGAGGCTAATCTCAGTTCCCAATAAAGTTCATCCAACATTAGTAAACTCTGGAAAGAAGTTCATAGGCAAGATATTCTGGACTGGAGAGAGGAAATAAAATACATGGAAAATTACTACATGTAACTAAAGACCATACAGATACAGGTACAAGCTGAATACTCTCCTTGTTTATCCAAACATACCTATGTCAGTAACACTGTTGTTTTGACAGATCTGCATGTGTAGCACCCAAATAAGGAAAGAAATTTATTTATCTTCCCAGTTGTTCACTGTTTATACACATGTATATGCCCACAAACTAAGTGGAACCCCAATTTTTCATCTGCAGTTCTTAATGTAGTATTGGTTGAATTGCTACAATCTTACTGTCCCTTTTGCCAAATTTTTCAATTTTGGTTCTGTTAACAGTAATTTTAAGAAAATCTAGTTCTTAAATTGCAACAGAGTTGGAACCATGTATGGTTGCTTCAGAGCCAATTCACCATTCATCATATTTATCTTCTTTTACAATGCAGATGACATAAAAGCGCACTAAGAAGCATTTTTCATTTAACTACTTAAGCAGTAATCCTTGAAAATACATTCATTAGAATAACCCAAAGCATTGGGTGATTAATACTAAAACATCTCGTCATTAATGACAGCAGCCAATTTTGAGCAGATTATTGCTATTATAAACTGACACCTATTAAGTATTAATTGTTGAGGCAGTTAGTTAGCTTTTTGTCTTCTGTTGAATGACCAAGTTGAAAAAACAGCCATTCTGTGGCATTTGACAACTAATTTTCTATTAGAATGCAAGGTATGTGCTATACTGTCTCTTGTATTCTGTAAAGTGTTATGGTTTATTTTTCAGAAAGCAGATGACAGAGAGAAACGACAAGAAGCCCATCGGTTCCATTTTGATGCTATGTAACATGCCTTAAGATCTATGAAGAAGCTGCTATTTATTTGCTTAATCAAAATACGAAATTCCAATTTGTAAAGGAGATCGGGGGAGGTGGGGTATTGTTAGTGTGTTGTTTGTAAATGTTGCATTCTTTGGTATTTATTTGAAAATCACTAAAATCATACCTGAATGTCTCAATACGAGCTTTCAGTAAACAGTTTGTATATACTGGCAGTTATTGGCCTTTATTTAACAACGCTGTCAATTTATTTTTCTTAGTAAGGGATCATATTGCATGTGTTCCAATGTTTACATACTGCCACTTCTTCCAGTACAACATTTGATGGAAAAGAAGTCACATGTAAATAAAGTTAGTATTTCAGTGAGAAGAATCCTTTAGTGCCAGTTGAATTGGTCTTGTCATTTATACATTTCTGCAATATAAATTATATTTCTGTAAATGAACCTAATGCAGATTTTCATATGAGACATTTTACATCAATTACTATAACTGTACTCTTGGGGTGTTTGATCTAAAGTGTCTAGATCTTTTTTTCCTTTGTTTTAGTACTTACATGCAATAGAGAATTTATTTACTGAATGACTAAAATAAATCTACAAAGCTAATAGCCAAATAACCAATCATTGGACATCTGTACTGTTGATGTATATTAGTTCTAGGCATGAAGCATTCAAATTTAAAAAAATAAATAAAATCTAAGTTTATACTGAAATTAATCATCATAATCCAAAATATGTAAAAATTATGCCTTCCAAGAATGGATGGGATCAGAAGAATTTCGCTTGAGTATTGATTGATGCATATCAATGTGACTATACTTAAATTTAATTATGAAAACAAATGGCCATCAAAATTATGAATGGAATTTGATTTTCTTGGGGAGAAGCTTAAAGAAAAACCTGTAAGGGAGACTGGGGTTGATTCCTATGTTTGGCCTGCTTGTTTCCATCCCAAAGGCCATTGATGATTAAGGGCTGAGGTATTCTATGGTTCATATAAAGTCCTTGATGTAAACTTCTTACATGAGAGCATGTTATGCTACTGTTCCCACAGTCTGTCGGAAGAGAGTGATGATTATGTCTGAAGAGAAGCTCAGTTCTGTATATTCAAAATGTCAATAGCTTTCCATCATTCAGATTACACTGCAGCAATGGTAATACATATTCCCTAAGAACCATCATGCTTTTGTTTTATGTAATAGAGTTTTCCTTTGTTCTTAAAAGGGTTTGCATTTACATGATTCTGTGTATTTAAATCTGTTAATGTGCATTCATAATAAATGTTTATTAAATCAAGCATGTTTGTTGCTTAAGTGCAAACAAATATTATTGTTGGTGCTATCTTTATATTATAGCCTTGTTGGTCTGTTTCACTGTGTGAGTGGTCACTGCCCCATAACCTGTTGTCACCCATTAATCTCTGATACTATATTCACCTGTCAACATTGAGCGGTTAGTAGAGGATCAGAAGAGGAAAACAGAGCTGGTAAATTAAACTGATTATGTCCATCGTAAACCATGGTTAGAATAATTTAATTGTCACGGTCATGAGACTTAAAAATGAGCTCTCATATAAGAGGAGATCCGTCCATGATACACTTCTACCAATCTGTGAAGCTTTCACTGTTACCAGCTACTTGTGTATGTGTGTATATATAAAGTAATCGGACATCTCCCACGTGTACTGGTCAGTTTCTTAGTGAACATCTCAAGGAGTTGAATGAGTCAGTTTTATGCCTCTTAGATTTTGTTTCAGGATATTTTGCACACTCAATAATCCAACATTGGATCAGTTTATACTCAGATTGTTTTTAAAATTTTATTTGTAAACAGACTAGAAGCTTTTCTAATAAAAGCTTTATTATGCAACAGATTCTAGTTGCAACACACAGCTTTCCCTGTAATGATAATGAACAATACATTGTAAGCATTACATATCATAAGCATTAAATACTGCTTTATTGTTAAACATTAAGTTACAATAAGATGTTTATTACCTTACTTAGGCTTTTCATACTGCAGGTGTCAAAAATAAAAATTTTCAGCAAGATTGCCATCACTAACAGTAAGATCAAGGTTGCAACTGTAATTAGACCGTGTATTTCCAAGTGCTCTTCACAGTAATTGGGTGGTGAGAACTTGTTCTAAAGTTTATAAACTTTCAGAACACATCCACGGTACACAACCATGGTAAACAATGCTAGTTGGAGGCTTCTTCAATGTAAAATCTCACCTATGCAGAAACAGTCAACTAGCCAGCTGACGAATGGTTGTTGAAATAAATATCAGTCTTCATTGTTCTAATCTCCCAGAATGCAACTGCACAGTTAATTTCTCCCCAATACCTAAATGTGCCTGCTGCCCCATTTTCCCTTTAGGTGGTGGTATTTTGGATAAAGACTTTTTTAATAATGGTTTAAAGAGATCTACAGCTACAAGACATCTTTTATTGGGAAAAGCCACAATAGTGGTTCACTGACTATGCCACTGCCATCCTCCATTCTTCTCCACATCATATTTTTCTCACTGGGGCTATAAATTTAGAGAAGATGCTGGACTAATACAATTTTCATGTGTCACTTTAAAAATATTAACCACAATGGTTAGTTTTATACGTGGATTTATAAATGCCTGTAGATCTCTCAAAAGTACAATGCCAAGTATACATGATCCCATACATTAATCTTTGTTTCTACATTATTGCCCAAATTTCATAAGCTGGGCTCATTCTGTGCCTAAGGCACATGTGTAATCAGTGACACATGAAATTCTACTGAGGAGAGGGGAATGATTGCCTTCAGACCTGGAAAAGTATATCTTTCTGTGGAGGACATTTAACCATAAAGAAGGTTGGACTCGGCTCAACCAACATAAAATAGAAAGTAAGGGATTCTTGGTCGCTAATGAGATCAACCTGTCCTGAAGTCTCAATGTTTGTTTGTTCTCAGGCACAGTTCTGGCTACGTGTATGCAGGCAAGCAGCAATGATCCTGTAAAGCTTTATGTGACAGAGAGTATGCATATGGGGGCACTGCAGCTCAGCCAACTGCCTGGCAAATTTTCTAAGGATTGCCAGAGTCCTCTGCGACACTTAGGAAGTTGGTTAAGTTGTGATGTTCCACACTCTGCACTGAATAACTTTTTCAGCATGACATTAAATATGTTTACATTATGATAGCAGATTGAGGCCCTTGTGTTTTCCAACATCTCATATTTGGGGGCTGTATCTCACTAAGAACTTTCAAACAAGCCACTTATAGTCTGTCAGACAAGACCAGACAACAAAATAGTTCTGCATCACTAAACAAGTTTCTAACTCTCTGATTAACACCTATTTTTGTATGTGCCTAGCCTAAAAAACAGAATATCCTGACCACTTTCAAATGTGGTCAAAAATTGTTCACTGGCTATAGAATATTGGTGATTTATAACAAACAGGCACCCATCTGCTACTCAGCATGACTCTGACATTGTTTCAAACACTATTACAACAAAACAAAGCAGAACACCACCCAAATTTGAAACAGAGGGCTTCTCCTGCCGATTTTAGGGCAGAGGCATTTGGAAGAGAGGAGGCACAAAATCAGTTATAAGGCAAAGCAAGACAGCCTTTTATTATAGCTCAGCAGCTGCTGCAACTGTTCCATTAGTCTCTGATCCTGCAAATGCTTCTGCCCATGCTTAACTTCACAAACATGAGTAGTTCCACTAACTCCAATAGTGTTTGCAGAATCCAGCTGTACTACATTGCACATGAATATCACCTTTAATCATAGGATGAGAAGTTGAACAAATTCACTACTAAAGTACGCTTCTGTAATAATTCTATAAAGTGGCATCATGGGGGAGGGGGTCATGTTTGTCTCTGACTTCTAGATCAAATTTACTCTATTTAAATATTTCTATAGTATCTATTATTGTAGTGCCAAAAACAAGTTCAGGTTTGCATTGAGTTGGCCACAATAGAGTCTGTGCTTCACAGATCTAGGTTTGGCTACTTAAAGCCTGGGATCTTTGTTGTGTTTTTTCTCATCACTAGCTATTGCAGGACAGCTGACAAATAAATAGATGTTTTCCTAAGTACCAACTCAAACAGATTAAGAATCAAGATGGTTTCTTTACTTCTTGTGCATCATCACCAGTAATAAAGATGCTGTAAGCCAAATTTTGTTTTCAGTTATATCTGTGCAACCTAGGGTGACCAGATAGCAAGTGTAAAAAATCAGGACAGACGGTGGGGGCAAATAGGTGCCTATATAAGAAAAAGCCCCCAAAATCGGAACTGTCCCTATAAAATCGAGTCATCTGGTCACCCTAGTGCAACCCATTGCTGAAGTTACATCAGTGGAATCCCACAAAATTCTGGCTCACTTAGACCTGTTCAATGGGATAGTCAGAATTTAGACCTGTGGTTGTAAATTGCATAAAAATATTGATAATGCACAAACAGGAATAGAATCCATATTCTCTTGTAACTGTGTGAATTCTACAAGGTTAACATGGTAAATACTTTTTGTCACTAAAGTCAGCAGACATGCAGAGAAGACATCTGCTGAATAAGAAGGGGCCAGTTTTACAGTGACTTTGCACTGTAGAACTTAGTCTTGCGCTACTACTATAAAATATGTGCATAAGATGGATATGTAGGAATCAATTCACCCACTGCTGAAATGCAACAGCTATTAAATAATGAACAGAAAAAACTGCACACCAATTTTGACCAGTGGTGCCAATTCAGATATTTGTTGCCACTGCTTTAAAGTGGTTGGGCTATGGCCCCTTTGGCTCTGCCACCTATGGAACTTCGAGCAAGTGCAAAAAATTTGCAGGGGAAGCATTCCCCCCAACCCATCCAATTGGTACCACTGCTTATCCTGTACTGCAATTAATATATCGCTTTGAAATTGCAAGGAAATTTTGAGTAAGCAAAGTATCAGTATGTGATTTGAAATTTGGTCAGTGCACCAAGTTTAACAACCCTATTCACATAACATTGCTATGGAATCTTTAATGACCAGAAACCGTCAGGATTATAGTTTTAAGTCTCATCAGATGGCCCCTCCAGTAATACAGTGACCCTCACCTCTGTGCTGGACAGGGGAGCGCTACTGATCAGAGGGAAGAGTGCCACCTACTGCACTGCCACCACTTTGTAAGCACTTCTGTATTATTCCTGACTTTTCTACCACTCATTTACTGTTCCAGCCCTTCCTGCTTAACTAGCTATAACTGGCAGTATCAGGTTGACTAAAACATATTGCAACATTTATCTAAAAAGCTAAAGGAAGGCTCTGACCTTTTATAACAGAGGCTGCTGACCTAATAAAACATTAAATCAACAAACATCAGAAAAAAAACAAAAACATTTTAAGATTTGAATCTATTATGTTTGTGTATCTAGTGAATATGTACAAAATATATGTAAAATACAACGGTCGCAAGTGTCCATCTAATTTACAAGCAGTTTGATAGATTTATTAGCTCTGAAGTCAGTTCCAAATTGCTGCATAAAGTACTGGAACACGGACAAGTGAAATGCAGGAAGGGACCAATGGTAGGGTGCTATTGACTACTTTGAAGTTTAGAATTGCAACACCGTACGCTACTGCATGGGCTGCTGCTGGAAAAAAAAGATGCAAATACTGAACAAAACAGTCTGTAGGAGTTGATAATACTATTTTTGTTTTGTCTAAACGGGACCAGATGCTAATCTTAAACGTGATAGACATATCACCTTTAGTCTGATATGGAACAAAATATAGTAGCAAATCTGCAGGGACAAGTAGCAATAGCGGTAAACCTCTGAGGTGAGAATCTAACAGTCATGCTGGTGGAACGGGAGAATATGATATGCTCATAAAAACAAAAGAAAACTTGCAGTAACTAGCAACTATTCTGAGGCAAGGTTCTCCACATATCTGTGACCTGATAGAGTCCTGTTATTCCATTACTTGGGGGTCCTGACCAAATAGTTGTCAAGCACACCAAACAGTGGGGTACTTTTGGTACGAAGGTATGAATTAGGCGGAGACACCCCAATTCATTTCACTTGTGACATTTGAAGAAGAAAAAAAGACTAAATGAATTTACATGTGCCGCCCAGCTGCTCACCTGAGAAAGCACTTGCGCGCATATGAAGAGTACTTACAGCCTGTTACTAATCTAACCCTTCACAGCTGTGCCCATCCTCCGAGCGGTGTGTGTGGCTGGAGTGGAAACACGCTACGTGCCATTTCATGTCCCCATCATTTGTTTCAAAATCCTCAGCACTCCAAGCCTGAAATGGACAAACGCGTTCATTGCGATCACTAAACAAAGCAGAGTTTGTGGACACCGGTCAGGTCTCTCTGCTGGCCAGGATTTGATTCTACGACTCGCGGTCTCCCCGCTCAGCTGAGAGCCATAATCATTTCCTTTCCCTGCTTCGATGAAAGTGCCTTCCAGCGCACTGCATCCCTTGTCGGCTGAGAAGAAGGAGATTCTTCTCCCCTTTCCCTTCCCTACCCGCTGGGACAGATCACCCGAGAGAGGGCCAGGCAGCCAGCTAAGTGCGCCTTTTTATTAACTCCGTGTAAAGTAATCGCTCCATTTTAGCTGTCACTCCCCGCCAGGCAGCAGCGTGCGCTGGGCTCTGCGTGGCCCCGACGCTGCAGGCAGCACAATGGAGCGGGGCGAGCAGCCGAGCCCGCCACACGCTGCCTCCCCTAACAGCTGACGCGGCTTTTCTGCAGCTACCGGGCTTCGGGGAGCGGCTCCTGCTCCACCCTGAACGGACCCCGCACTTGGCTTCGCGGGGATCCCCAGCCAACTGGGGGGGGGGGGGGAGGAAAGCGGGCTCCCGCCTCACCCCGGGCTCCCCGGCGGCGGGGACCTGCCTGACCCAGCGGGCACAGCACGTTCTCCCCACCCCGTGTGTTTAAGGCACGGCTCGCTGCCCGGCTCCCCACAGCCCTCCTCAGAGAAGGGGAAATCCCTGGGAGCGGGGCAGGCCACCGGCACCTGTGCGCGCCACGGGGCTGGGACGGGCCCGCAGGGAGTCTCCCCTCGCCGTCCTCTTAGCTCTTCATTCCCGCCTCTCGCTTGCCCTGCGTGGGGCGCCCCCTGCCCGGGCGGGCTCTGAGGGGAGCGGCCCCGCTGGCGAGGCTGCGGGGGGGGAGGGCACATGCGTACAAGCGGCTCATTCCGGCAAACCCCCCATCCATCTTAAATGAGCTTCAGTGAGCGGCAGCCGAGCTGGGAGCCGCCGAGCTGCTGCGGGCTGCTGGCCGGCCCCGGGGGGAGCAGCGCGCCCTGGCCGGCACCCTGTGCGACGGGCGCGGCACATCCCCCTGACGCCCCCCGCTAGATGGGACTGAGCGCGGCGGAAGCGGAGGCTCCAGGCGCGGAGGGGTTTGGCTGAGTTCGCCCCTAACGGGGCGGCTCCCCTGAGCCCGGGTCACCGGGCATGGCCAGGGGGGAGACCTGAACCCGCCCAGCCGCACGGGCAGCTCCCCCGCCGGACGGCAGCGGGGGCCGGCGCTGCGCTTGGGCGCCCCCGGCGCTGCGCGGACGTGGCTATGCCTCGCCTCTGACTCGCTGCCGCCCCGGCGCTCGGTCCTGGGCCAGGAGCGGCAGGGACGTGCCGCTCCCGCTCTGCGCGGGAGAGAAGATGGCCCTGGACAAACTGTGCTCGGTGCTGGAAGGTAGGAGCCCCGCGGCGGCCGCGCCCTCTCCCCGGGCCTGGGGGCTGCGCAGCTCCTCGTCCTTCGGGAGGAGGGTCTGGGCGGCTGCTCCAGGTGCTGGTTGGTGCCCGGCGTTTGGTTATCCCCTGTCCAGCTGTCCGCTCTCTGAGCGGGGGAACTAGCTGGGCTGAGGCTTCGTCCTGAGCCCAGGTGGGCGGAGAGCTGCGCGCTCAGGGCACCCCCAGCCCAGTGGCTATTGCTCCTGTTGGGGGTCCAGCCCGGGGCCGGAGGGAAACACCAGAGCCTGGCTTTTCAGGGTGCTGAGTGCCTGCAGTTCCGGCTGAAGCTGGGGGCAGCTGTGGGTGCTCAGCAGCTCTGAAAATCGGACCCCACGGTCTGAGCTTGGATGCCCCAAAGGAGTGCCCACTTCTGAATATGGGGCGATATGAGAACAGGATAGGGAGTGGGAGGCAAGGGACCATCTCTGGACACATCCAGAAGCCCTGCCAGATGCTGACTGCCTGTATTTTGGTGGGTGTGGGGATGACCAGAGGGAGGGTTATGGTATCGGTGGCTACTGAAATGCACAGTATGGCTCTGAGGAAAATCAAGAACTCCATATTCCTCCTTTTCCTATTAAACGACTCTTGCTGCTCTGCTAACACTCCAACACACTGCATGGCTCTGGTCAGGTATTTATCATTCTTGTTAGGCAGAGCAAGATCTGGTTTTAGCAAAATAACACACACACAATCAATAGAGAGTGTCACAAACTACCCAGTCCAGTCTGCCTCCTGATCCACCTTTGTTTTGGCTTTCTTTTCACTTTTACTCCTCCATGTTCAGAGGTAAAGGTTTAAGACCAGGCTCCTTATCTGAGCATCTCATTGTCTGTGATAGCATGACTTATATACCTCAGCAGTGGGAAGGAAGGTTTATTTCATATGAAGCCAGACCTGACAGTTAACTTTGCCTCTCAGATAATTTGCAGCATTCTGTATCTTTTGTAGCAATAGCTGATTTGAACCATCAGGGAGCCTTTGATTCTTTGTTTAAATGATAGAACATTCTGTTAGGAAATTCTGTTTAGGAATGTTTGCTTGCTTGAAACAGGATAAAACACAAAGGCAGATACTGCTTTCCACCTGCAGTATCTCTTGTGTAGTGGTGATCTATGATACGAAAGTTGCAAAGAAGTCTATTTTAAACCCAGAATGAGTCCATATCACATGCAGTCCATTTTCTTACATTACAGAGTTGTTTTGGCAAACTAAATTTAAATTATTTCTCATTTACTTCCCTCTACATCTAGGTAAATATTTATTACGTTAAGAACAAAACATATTTGCGATGTATTTTCTTTAATGATTACATTAACATTCTTCTGCTGTTGCTAGACAGCAAAGGCAGGTAAGGTGTAGTCAATCTAAAATCTTTGTTTATGACTTTTTTTTTAATTCTCTCTGAAAGACAGCTATATTCATAAAATACAGTTGGCATAAACGCTTCTTGAATTATACTCCCCAAGTGCAATTAATCCTGCATGTGTAGAGTAGGTGCGCTTACTGTGTATGTGTGGGTGTAAACTGTCTCCTAAGAAATGTCTGTGTCTACGATCTTCTATAAACACTGCAGAGTCTCCAATAAATTGTGTTATATAAGATTTTCTTAAGACCTTTTTCAGGTTCTTTTGTGAGTTTTTATTTGGTGTCTGTGACTTGAATATGCTCAGTTTAAAATATATAAAGTGCATAAAGAGTTGAAATGTTAGTGAGTGCTTAATTCTAAATACACCTTTCATCCCCAACTCCAGAAATAGTCTCTGAATACTTGACATCATGTGCTGTCTTCTGTCCTATCCAGAAGAAAGTTTTCTATAGCCAGATTATTATATCTAAAAAATGAGGTTCCTATAAACAGGCACATAGTTTTAATTTTAAAAGTGAACTATTATGAGCACTTTTAAAATTAATCTTTAATGTTTTAAGTTGCATGTTGTAAGGGATTTGAGAGTACTGGGCTATCATGCCATCTTTTTTGTTTGTTTTGTTTCAAGAGAACTTCCTGTTGAAATTGAGGGAGAGTCCTGCTTTGAACATATATTAATTACTAATACCTTCCATCAGATCTTGGTGTATTGCTGTGGCAAATCAGCCTCTCTAACCTTTCAGAACATTTTGTATTTTGGGTTGCAAATGTGAGGGGAGAATCAGGGCCATCGTTCAGTTTGTAGTTTTTCTCATCTTCTGATTGCTCAGAGCTACTGTATGGACTTCCTTCACTATCGGTAATGCAGGCTGTGACTTAAATCAACCCCCAAATCTGATTTTCATGCACAATACTTACGCACAATACTGAGTAAAAGACTTGAAGATTATTCTTATGTATATTGGGGCAGCTGCTATTAATTTGCTCCCGCCTTGCTCCACCAAGTGATAATTGGAATCTCTTGTGTAGTGAAGATCTATGATATGAAAGTTGCAAAGAAACTTTCTAATAAAATAAAATAAATAAACAATATTTATTGGAAGAAATGGTGGAGCAGGACAGTGCTAAGGTTTTGACCATTGCAGGCTTTGCTGAAGTGGAGCCCAGCCAATGCTGACCTGTTTTCTTAGCGATGCACGTTACTTCTGTGTGAGCAACCAGACTCCAATTCCCAATGGGATTTTTATCTGAGAACCTATATACTTCACTAGCCTGAGAAAGTGACATGCTTTCCCCTCCCCATATCTCAATGAGATCTTCAAATGCTTTGCTCTAGCCATTTTGATTGACATGTGGTACGTGGAACATAGCTGGTCAAATGCAGGAAACTCTAAAATAGCATATTACAACTCTTTTTAATTTCTCAGGAGGGAGACGTAGGCCTCTTTTTATAATTAAGGTCATGATTCCTTCATCCTTTAGAACCTGTAACTAAATATATCTATCTTTAGTTTTAGTGCATCATCTTATTTTCTCTGAAATGTAGCAGATAAAGGGTGGTTTTGTTCCCTTATCCAACCTATGCATCTCTCCCTACCCCCCCCACACACACTCCTTGCAGACAAAACCCTCAAATAAAAAAAACCCTTGAAAGTCAGCATTCCCAGTTTTCCAGAGATGCACAGTATTTAACTTCCATCTCTGGCAGGTTGCAAGGGCATGGACCTTAAAATCACATAAGTGTGATTAACGTTGCCATTCTTCCTAGCCCATCATTTGCATTATGGCATAATTTTTAGTACCTAATTATTCATAACCAGAGATTAATGCTTTATTCCATTTTAAGGCTGGTAATCCCACCTTGCTGTTTTCAGATTCAAAAGGTGCTACAGTGAGCCAATAATGCTGAAGTTAAGTAGAGAAAATATTTAAAAATAGAGAGGCTGTTATTTGTCCAATTATAAACCAAAGTAAGAACTACAAGGGCCCAATGAAGTTAAATGAAGGAAATTTCAGAATAAGGGCAGTCAAGAAGCTATAAAAACTTTATTTTTAACTTAAAAAATGGGAACTACATATGATCTCAGCAGCAATGCTTAAAAATGCCGAGGACGAAGCAGCTCCCTTTGAGTTCAGCAGGAGGTTTCACATGTGAATGAATTACAGGATTGGGCTGCAAAAGCAGCTTTATTTGTGCCTGCATGTGCTTGGTGGTAATCATTTTGCACTCTTGTTATTAATGCATTTACAAGCTTAAAAGCATATGAAGGGTATTGCTCTCTCTTAAAGTAGTTTAACTTAATCAAAGGTTTGTTTGATTTCCTAATTTCCCTAAGACTGCACAGGCACTCTTTAAAAATCTTATAGCAAAACTGTTGAACATTTTTATATTTATAGAAATTCAGGTGTGTGACTCGGTTGCACAATTGTAGTCTTCTTAGCATATGCACAACGTGCCTCAGGTGGCATGTGACCAGGATTCATAACTGAACTTGGTCCACTGTTGGGATTATTACCTTCCAACCTGGCCCAGGTTGGAACTGACTGGGAGTGCGACGTGAACACTGATCCATGGCCCCACAATTGTAATGAGAACAGAGAATGATCTAGTATTGATGCTAAGGGAGACTTTGAAATATATAATCAAAATCATCACTTAACTAATGAAAAAGCCATGATTTTCTATTTCTCTTTTCCCCAATTTATTTTATGGAAAGAGACTTTACAGAAGGATTAAAAAATGCAGCTTCTCATTCCATCTGTCTGATATTCACCTATCACAATTGCAGGGCTCAGTGCAGTGGAAGATAGAGTGCTTTTCTGGGAGTAGTTACTACTGAAAATTGTATAATTGTTCCTGAAATTGCAAAATCTTATTTACAGAATAATGTAATGTAAGGAAATAACCATACTCTGAATTGCATGTGTCATCTTGGAACAAAATATGCTCTTTTTATATATGGTGCCCTAAATACTATGGGGATGGGAGCCTTCTAAATGAGTTTGCTGCTGTTCTGCATGGAGGACTGCAACTTCCCACCACTTTGCTCCTCTCTAAGCATCTGCAGAATTAGATAGAATACCATGTAAGTGGCCTGTCTCAATGTATTACCAGCAACTATTCATATCCTAACATCTGAAGACTAGCTTAATTGGAACTGGTAAAATAAATAAAAATTAAAAATGAAAATTTAAACAAAAAAAGCAACTATATTTTTTGTGAAGGTTTTCCCCATTTATTTGATGATTTATATGTTCCACTCCTTTTCCTAGTTCTTACAGGACAGACCCTGTATTAAGTATCCTTGCTCTGATATGTGGCAGAGAGGGGCTACCAATGTTTTAATAAGTTCCCATCACAAAAATTCCCTCCTTTGTCTATGATAAAAGCCAGGAACCAGGACCAGTGTCTGCTCATGGAGAGCAGGAGTTAGGGACTGGGAAACATCATCTGTTTTTCCATTTAGCCAAACTTGTGTTCTCAAACAAGGTGTGAGGCAACAGCACTTGCCAAACAAATGTATTCATGTGGACTTTGCTGGAAGTGTGTTGGTGGTATTTCCCCTCCTGAAAAATATACTGACTAAATTGATAGTAAAGAAAAAGTCTGAGGATACAAATAGAAGGGAACAGAAAGATGTCTTCCTCCAAGCCACTGCTAGTCTCTAAATACCTATCATTTGGTTCAATCTGCTTTATATGGTAAATCAAACACGCTCTTCAGAAGTATTTTTAGGAATCCCAGGAATAAGTCCTTTCTAGCAATAGCCAGAGAGCAGGTAAACTCTGTCAAAAGCAAGGAAACCATCCCAACATCCCTTTAATTTGATGACAGAATTTTAACAAGTAATTTTCTGGGAGTCCCTTGCCAGCACATCATGTACATTCAGCCTTCCCAGCAGCCCACTGCCACAGGCAGCTTGAAGAAACAGTGAACAAAAATGCATTCACAAAGGAAAGCCCATGTTTGGAAACAGAATGTTTTTCTCCTTCCAACAGAGGATATGCTTGTAGATGTACCCAGGGATGTGTCAAGGGTAAACAGGACCTGGATTGACTGAAACAACAAGGCACCCTACAGTTGCTTGTGTATTTCTGGGGGAGGAGGGAGTAAGAAATTTGGCTGGCCCTCTTCAGTAAAACTGAAGATGACCATTAGAAATGTGGATTAGCCTATCCATTCAGGCACGGCTCGATCTGCCACTGGTTTTGAGTAAAGGAGGTTGGGAGAACTGTATTTACACCCTGAAACCGGTTAACTTGCTTTTAGTGAGCTCCAACTTGCCTCTATAGCAGTCTTCAGAGGAATTGTACTGAAAACAACTGGAGTGACATGTAACTGCAACGTGTGTACAAAACTCTGGGTGCATTCAAACATCCCACTGGTATGCCTTATTCTTGCCAAAGTTGGCATTTTGGAAAGGTGTTAGTAGCTTTCTAAGCTGATGAAGCTCACTTTTGATATACAGCTTTTGTAGTGCAAAATAAAATTAAAAAAAAGGTCTGACAACTTGATTGGCATGCTCTAGGCCAGAGGTGGACCATAACTTTCACAGGGGGGGCACTCCACTAATTTTGGTAAGTCATCATGGGCCACACCTTGCTGCTATATTAATGGAGGGATGTGGGATCTGGGAGGGAGTTTGGTGCAGGGGTTTCGGGTGCAGGAGGTTCAGGCTCTGGCCTGGAGGCGCTTACTACAGGCGGTTCCTGGCCAGCAATGCAACAGGGCTCAGGCAGGCAGGCTGCCTGCAGGCTAGGGCCCCACGCTGCTCCTGGCAGTGGTTGCTGCTGGTACAGCTCTGCACACCCCTTAGGGGGGAGAGAGGCAGTGGGTCTCCATGCACTGCCAGCCCCCGCAAGCACCGCCCCCGCAGCTCCCATTGGTTGGTTTCCAGCCAATGGGAGCTGTGAGGAGGGTGCTGGGGGTGGGGGCAGTGCACAGAGTTACCTCCTCCTGCCAGGGGCACGCAGAGACATGCCAACAGCAGCCAGCCACTTCCGGGAGCAGCGTGGAGCCATGCCAGGCAGGCAGCCTGCCTGAGTGCCCTGCTGCACTGTGGGACTTTGACTGCTCCTTCGTGATCTCTGGGCCACTAAAAGAGCCTTGTGGGCCAGACAGAAATGTTAGATGGGCCAGATCCAGCCTGCGGGCTGTATTTTGCCCACCCCTGCTCTAGGCAGAGGTGACTGACAAACCAGAAAACTTATCTTCCCCTGGTTCACACCTGCTCAACTACTACCATATTCTGTCATTCCTCTGCCACTTAGAGCTGTGCACCATAGAAAACCAATATAAACCACTAGAGCTACTTACTCATGGGGTAAACTCTAGCCACCAGCTCTTGAAGCTAAGAAAATGGGGAAACTGGGCATTATGTAAACCACAAGAATCAATGTAATCATGAGGCGGTAGAACTGATAACCTGCTGTGATTTTCATCACGACCAGTAGATTTGAGAGCCTGATTAAACAGCAACAGTGGTGGTTCAACATTCCTTTGATCCATTAACAAATATCTCTGAATACCAGTACTAGACAGCAATGGAGTGGGAATTCTTACTGACCCAGATGTTACCACTTGTTCATTTCATGAGCTAGACACAGCCTGAAGCAGGCCATTTGGTGTGCAGACCAACTTTCTGAAAGGAAAAGAGACGACCCCCTGTTTAGGATATCTGTTCATCAAACTCCACAGTGTGTCTGTTTACCTTCCCCTGGACTCTTGTCTATTTGGACTGTACGCTCTGCAGGGTAGGGACTGTTTTACTGAGTATCTATACAGTGCATAGCACCAGGGGATGGATGGTGGTTAGGGCTTCTAGGAGCTACTATGAGGAGGAGAAGTGATAGAGTACAGCAAATGTCCCTACTACGTTAACAGCTAAAATTAATGTTGGATGTAGATAGACAAATCAATGGATGTGTGCACTATGGTAGCCCTCTTAGCAGTTCCAGCGTGCTAGGATTAATGTTAGTTTCACAGAACAAATTAGCTAGATTTATGCATATGCAAAAGGATTTGCTCCCAAAGGGGGAGAAGTGGTTTCCATTAGGATCAAGCATGTGCTATTTTTTGCTGTATCTGTCAGAGAGTAACAGACCTCCTGGCAAGGCTCTCTGTAACATCTATGACTTGTGTGTCACCAATTATTGTGTCTGGGCTATATGTATATCTGGTACTTCCTGGCACAGAATGTCTAGCATGGAGATAAAACAGTGAACCCTTAAGTAGGCAGTGTCTGCATCACTCTTATCCCTAGGATCCTGACTACCACTATATATATATATATATATATATATATATATATATATATATATATATATATATAAGAACAGGAGTACTTGTGGCACCTTAGAGACTAACAAATTTATTTGAGCATAAGCTTTCGTGGGCTAAAACCCACTTCATCTGATGCATTTCATTGGATGAAGTGGGTTTTAGCCCACGAAAGCTTATGCTCAAATAAATTTGTTAGTCTCTAAGGTGCCACAAGTACTCCTGTTCTTTTTGCGGATACAGACTAACACGGCTGGTACTCTGAAAAAGAATATTATACATATATACAGGTAAGTGACCAAGTGTTTCTTTTAAAAATAGATTTTTTTTCATACTGTTTCTCAGGTTTGTACGGCTGCTCTAAAGATTGATATTCAGTTTTCCCTGCATGTGCAGCTCTCCCATTGACATCACTGATGTAAGATTCTGTTCTCAGAGCCACATGGCAGATTCTTATCTCTGCTCTTTGCTGGCTCTGTATATGCAGATCCCCAGAACACCCGGAAAGAGCAGAGGTGAGAGATGCCATGCAGCAGATGGGAGTGCGGAACTGTGCCTGTAGAATCAGGAGGCTGTTTCTCGCCAGATAGGTACAGGCATATGTCAAATCGAGTGCCCAATGCACTCGTATCTCTTTAAGCGCAGTATTTTGGTACTCAGTTTGTTCTTGCAATCTATTTTAGAGCAAAACTGAGTTACTTACAAGCATCTGGCCTCTTTGTATAATAAAAATAAAAATGTGACTTGAACTCTCTGTACTTCAATAAAGAAAGGAGTATTTTATTGTTCATCTCTTACACATTCTCTAAAATGATTCAACAAAGTGCCAACAAAGAAGCCATTCCCCCACCCCCTAACAATGCATTTTTTAAATGGTTTCAGATGAATATTTTGATAACACAACACAGGCCAATAACTCTACACGGGCCTGTTAAAAAACCGAGTAGTAATAATAAATAAAAATGTATATCATAATGCCTTCTCTGCTGAAGAATCCCAAAGCTATGGTGACTAAATTATTCCATGCAAAGTCAAGGGGGAGAGAAAAAAAGAAAAAGTAGTGATGCTAGGAAAACAAAACAAAAGCTCTCAGCCCTTTTTTAAATTTGTGCACTCTATTACTTTGGCAATAGTATGATTCCTGCTGTAGAATGAGCAGGCAATATGGCCTTTCACCACCAGGGAACTGAGATTTGCAGCAAATGTCAGATCCATGCACAATGGAAGTACATTTGCAGTCATCTCTTCCCCACTGGAAGTGTGGCTGGCTCAGTAGCGATACTGCCATTGGTTCCCCAGCAGCCTCGTTTGGGTTTTACACATCATGGAACAGAACTGATGCTGTTTCAAAGTAGCATTAACTTTCCTGATCTTAACTCTACAAACCTTTAGTCGGTAATCAGGGAAGCATGCCCTAAAGCAGCTGCCTCCCATCCCCCAGTTTCTTCTAATAAGTCTCCCGCAACCAACCTTGACCCTCTTTTTAAAAAAAAAAAAAAAAATCCTTGATCTGTACAATGTGGTCTTGAATTAGTGTGGCATGAGACTAATCATATGCACTAGCCCCATATACCCAGTATTTGTAGACAGTTACTCCCTTGCAGAGTGTGCATCAGTGTGGAATTTGGGATTATATACTATAACATTCATTTTGCACTCCCACTGAAATGCAGCTCTTTCTGGTGCACAGCAACTCTACGTAATAGGTTACAAAAGGAAGCAAAGAATACTATGTCGTATTATAAAAGCAGGGCACTTTAGTCAGATACAGTGTAATGACTTAATTCTGTTATCTTTGATAAATTGGAATTTAACTCCCTTGTTTTTGGAAGATGCCGTGAGACCTTTAATGCAAGTAGTCAGGACCTCTTTAGATCTTCTCTAAATGGTGGCTCTGAGCTCTAAATGCCATACTGCGAGACTAGTTCAGCACTGCCTACCGCACCAATGCCCCTTCCAGCAGCGGCTTGGATTTTCTCTAGTGGAACCCCCTCCCCCCCCATCCATGTACTGATTGGCACAGTCTTGATTAGCATTTGAGGTCTGACAAGACTGTCAGAAGATGGAGGGGCTTTGGAACATATAATTCCTATGTTATCAGAAAAACACATCAACGGTGCACAAAATATGGCTTCCTGGAGGTGACATTGCAAACCATGGAGGGTTGAAATAGGTCCTGGATGATTTTGTTCGTTCAAATCTTGTGCACCCATTGACTCACCCCACTTCCAGCCAGACAGATATCCTTCATAGCTTCTCCACCTCTGTGGTAGCCATACCATAAAACAGGGGTTCTCAATGTTTTTCTTTGAAGCCCCTCCAACATGCTATAAAAACTCCAGGGCACAGTGGAGGGAGGTTGGGGGGCTTGGGGCTTCTGTCCTGCAGGTTAGGGGGCAGCGCTAGGGGCTTCTGCCTGGGGCTTCTGCCTTGTCCCCAGCCACTCTAACACTTACTCTGCTTTGCAGACTCCCTGAAACCAGCTCGCGGACCCCCAGTTGAGAATTGCTGCCTGAGATAACTGGGTCTTCACAGCTGCTGATATGGTCCCATCTCTGAGGCTCTTTCTCCCTTATCATATTATTACCAGAAGTAGGAGGAACAGTGAAAGGATACCTTGTAAACATCTGCCAGGACTGAGAGTCCCTGATAGCAAGAGATGAAAGGAATAGGCATAAAGAGGAAGGAAGTAAGAAAGAAGGAGGGATAAGGAATGAATTGAATGGGTTCAGGAGGGCATGGGACACAACCAAAAATTGTAACTCAGAGAGAGGGCTCAGCTCAAAAAGTTTGAAAACCGCTGGTCTAACCCACTTTTCTGCTGTAATTGCCTACTTATCTGCTGCTTATTCATGCTGTTCTGCAGGATATGTGACCTGTTCTCTTACACGCACATGCACACAGAGCTGTCAACTATTTATAGAATCAGCATGAGCTGTAGTGAAAACCAATCAGATTTTTTAAATCCTCCAGGAGGTTTGTTTCTGTAACAGCACCCTTTAAAGAAGGGAAATTGCTGGATAGTGGCACTGAAATATAGAGCCTGGTTTTGTCTTCATTCAGAATGCAAGTGAAGCACTGAGCAAGTACCACTGAAATAAACATTGACACCCACTGATTCTTTTTTTAAAGGCTGTAGGAAAGGCATATAATAAAAGTGACAGCCATAGTAGATATCTGTACCTAAAAAGAGAGAAACTGGCTGTCTGAAATACTGAATTAAATTATGAAAAGTCTATATTTTTCTAATGTGATTCATTCAGTTTGAAAAAACTCTGTCCAATTTTTGCATTGTAGGAAGCAGTACAAAGCTATAAAAACTGGGGTAAATTGATTGCTGCAAACTTACCCAGCAGCAGCTCAGACATGCTGCATCTTTTAGAGGAGACCATAAATACAGTAGCACAACGTGGATACATTATTAACATGGAATTGTGGAACTACACTTAATACAGAGATACAAGCCAAGTTCAGTTTAGCATTCCTGTTCCTAAAGACCATATAGGAGAGAACATATCAAAATCAAGATAATTTTATAGCAGTTATCAAGCTGCTTTGTGGAGAAAAATTGTAACAGATTAGAGTTCAAATCTATGTCTGGAACAAAAATCTGCCTTATCATTAGTCTCTCTGTAGAGCATTTACATGTTCTCGAGTTTCACAATTTAAAAAGATATCAAAAAAAGACCCAAGGAATATGAAAATAGAATGGAGTTTGTCCTGTACAAGAGATCATAAATATCATTAAATCGGCAACTTAGATTCTGAAAACTAAGATGTCAAAAATATAGCTTTTTTTTTTTTTTTTGTGAGAGTGTTTAATTTTTTTTTAAATAATTAACTAGTGGAAAAACTTGGCTCTAGGGACCAATAATGGGCTCTAGACTCTTTCTTCCCTGAAATGCCTCTTCCAAGTCCAAGGCAGATGAGTTGTGATCAAGGGCTGTTACCATCTGTAACAGATGGGATACCGTCTGTTGGGAAATTATATTTGTTATAGATTCGTATTAATGAAAATATGGTATCACTGTACACATGGGGATTTGAAGGCTATGGACGAGTCTGTCCTGTTGTCTGAACTAATCCAGGGGAGGCAGAGATGCCTCTAGGAATGTTACCCTCGTTTGAAAGATTCATAAATCAATTGGGACACAAAAGGCTACACAGTAATGATCCAGCCCAGTAGGGGAGAAAACTGTTGTCTGTGAGGAAAGGAAGATACCTGTATATGTAAGTTATTATGGGAAGTGAAAGGAGATGGAGAGCAGAGATGCATATAACCCTGAATAAAGTCAGAATCTATAATCAGGCTTGGGGACAGATTACAGTGATGCCCAAGATAATGCACCTCTGCAAACATTATAGTGGTATCTGTGTGAATATGATCTAGGACCCCCTAGCTCCCATGCCAGTGCAAGCCCACCCCTGACTATGTCTAAGAGCTCAAAGCTTATAACTGGCAGCTGTGTAGAAAACAATGTGGGGGAATCACAAAGGGGGAAAGGCTGATTCAGTGCGAGCCACTGAGCTGCTGGTATGCTGACAGGAAGGTGGTGGGGAGAGCCTCATGAAAGATGACAGACTTTGGAGTAAATGCAATTCACTGTTCTTCAATGGTGAGATTATGCCTCGGCTGGCTGAGCTACTACACAGGGTTAGGACTGAGGCCTGGTCTGTGCTACAAAGGTAGTTTGACGTAAGCTGCTTTACGTCGACCTAGTTGTGCACATGTCTGTGCTTAAATTTGTCTCCCATTGATGTAAGTGCCCCATTACAGCGACACAGTAACACCACCTCTTCAAGCGGCATTGAGCCATGGTTGATGTAGTGCAAGGGTAGACTCTGCGTTACCTACTTTGACCCTAACAGTCCTCCAGCAGCTGTCCCACAGTGCTTGACTCTGACTGCTCTGGTCACAATTGTGAACTCTACTGCCGAGGGGTCATGCATACTGGAAGCCCTCCTCTCCCCCCTTTAAAATCCTGTGAATTTTTGAAATGCCTTTTCCAGATTGCCACGCTTGGAGAGCACATCTTAGAAGCCCTCCATTGTTGCACAAAACTGCCCAGCTGACCTTGCCAGCTACATGCGCCAGACATGCTCTGGTCTGGAGTAGATATTAGATCTCCTGGGCCTGTGGGGAGAAGAGGCTGTGCCGGCACGGCTACGGGCCAGCCACAGAAATGTGGACATCTACGAGCAAATTCCATAGGGGATACAGGGAAGGATGCAACGCATGGAAGTGAAGGAACTGTGGCATGCATATCAGAAGGCCAGGGACACCAAGTAGATATGGTGCCGAGCTGCTGACTTGTCACTTTTTACAAAGATCTGCATGCCATATTCAGCATGTGGATACCTCTGATGAGCCTGAATCACAGGCCCCTGCTATGAACAGTGAGCACGAAGATGGGGGGGCATGAAACGGGGGTCCAAGGATGGTGCAAGCCAGGAGTCAGTCCCAGCAGTTGAGCCATGGGTGAGCCTGATGCAGGTAAGCATGTAAACATATTTCCCGTTATAATGATACTGATGGAACCCCCAACTTAACAGGACACACCATCGACTCTTCATTAATTTACTCATACTAGAAGAGGTAGCAGCACAACAAAGAGAGAGAGAGGCTTTTATCTGCTTCTCAATCCCCTCTACAGTTAGAGAGGAGAGCCATGCGGAGCTGTTTATGTACACAGGGATCTCTTGAATCCTCCTGAGAGATCTCGATGAAACTTTCATGGAGGTACTCTGCAATCCTCTCCCTTAGGCTTCTATGGATGGCTACCTTATTCTCTCTCCACAGTGTGATGCTTTCCCATGCCAGTTGGTGATAAGTTTGGCGGGCAACATTGCAGTAAACAGCCTAGCAATGTATGGCCCCAAGTGCCTTCTGGAAGCCAGTAGTAGCTGTGCTCTCTGTGCCTTTTGTCACCCTCGAGTAAGATAATCAGCTAAAATCTCTATCGCCTGTGGAAAATGGTGCCAGTATTGAGTACCGTTGCCCTGTAGTCATAGAAGCGTCGATGAACATGTCTTATTTAAAACTTTAGGGAGCAAGGGAATGAAGTTCTAAATCTTGTTTTACTTTTTGTTGTGACTATACTGACTTCACGTACCACAACCATGGCTCTCACAGATCTGTGTGTGTATGTGTCTAAAATGGACATGAATGTTCCTTCACCACCTTTAGCTCTGTTCCATACATTTATTAAGGTTTTTTTTAATGTATTTGCTTTTAACTTGCACAGAATATTTTTGCAGTGTTTTTGTTACTCAATAAAATTCTATTGTTTGGAAAATAATTAATCTTTATTCATTCCCAACATATGCTGCAGAATGCCTAGCAGTACTGAAAGCACCTTCTGATTAATCATTATAGCGTGTGACACAACTCATAGGATCCGTAACAAATACAAACATAAATGTACATCATAAAAATTAATAGATGCCTTGATACTGTTATATTCATAGATATGCACCACGAACCACACAATTCCTAGCAAGTCATCAAACCGCAGGGACAGGTAGAGCACAATACACCACAATGAATTACTGTAACTCGCTGTTAAAGGGCTCTTTCAAAGCCTCCCCAATCAAATATAGCTCTTCCAGTAGCCCTTGTATCTGGCTGCTCAAACTCAGCAGACAGCCACTCCACCTCCACCCAGGTGGCACTTTTCCCCTTTGTGTCACAGATATTATGCAGGACAAGCAGGCAGCTAGAACCATTGGGATGTTTTTTTCCCACTGAGATTCATAGATTCATAGATTCAAGGACTGGAAGGGACCTCGAGAGGTCATCGAGTCCAGTCCCCTGCCCGCATGGCAGGACCAAATACTGTCTAGACCATCCCTGATAGACATTTATCTAACCTACTCTTAAATATCTCCAGAGACGGAGATTCCACAACCTCCCTAGGCAATTTGTTCCAGTGTTTAACCACCCTGACAGTTAGGAACTTTTTCCTAATGTCCAACCTAGACCTCCCTTGCTGCAGTTTAAACCCATTGTTTCTGGTTCTATCCTTAGAGGCTAAGGTGAACAAGTTCTCTCCCTCCTCCTTATGACACCCTTTTAGATACCTGAAAACTGCTATCATGTCCCCTCTCAGTCTTCTCTTTTCCAAACTAAACAAACCCAATTCTTTCAGCCTTCCTTCATAGGTCATGTTCTCAAGACCTTTAATCATTCTTGTTGCTCTTCTTTGGACCCTTTCCAATTTCTCCACATCTTTTTTAAAATGCGGCGCCCAGAACTGGACACAATACTCCAGCTGAGGCCTAACCAGAGCAGAGTAGAGCGGAAGAATGACTTCTCGTGTCTTGCTCACAACACACCTGTTAATGCATCCCAGAATCATGTTTGCTTTTTTTGCAACAGCATCACACTGTTGACTCATATTTAGCTTGTGGTCCACTATAACCCCTAGATCCCTTTCTGCCGTACTCCTTCCTAGACAGTCTTTTCCCATTCTGTATGTGTGAAATTGATTTTTCCTTCCTAAGTGGAGCACTTTGCATTTGTCTTTGTTAAACTTCATCCTGTTTAACTCAGACCATTTCTCCAATTTGTCCAGATCATTTTGAATTATGACCCTGTCCTCCAAAGCAGTTGCAATCCCTCCCAGTTTGGTATCATCCGCAAACTTAATAAGCGTACTTTCTATGCCAATATCTAAGTCGTTGATGAAGTCGTTGATTCATTCTTAAACTATGTAAGATTTCTTCAGTTTACTGAATGTGCATTCAACTGTCATTCTGCATTTGCTGAGCCAGTAGTTAAATCTTTACTTGGTGCTGTCAGGGTGGCTGGAGTACTGCTTCGTGAGCCAGGGCACCGAGGGGTAGGCTGGCTCCCCCAGGTTTGCTATTAATATTTCAACATTGCCAATGGTAATCCACTGGTCGGGAAAGCGAATCCCTGCTTGGTAGCTTTCTGAGCAGTCCTGTGTTCTTAAACATGTGGGCGTCATGCACCATCCCATACCGACCAATATTGATGCTGGTGAAGCATCCCTGGTGATCCACCAATGCTTGCATAACCATAGAAAAGTAGCCCTTCCTGTTGATGGCACTCTGTGGCAAGTTGGTGTGGTGCCAAAATAAGGATATGAGTGCCATCTATTGCCCTACTGCAATTCAGGAACTCCACTGCTGCAAAGCCATCCACTCTGTCTTGCACATTGCTGAGAATCTCAATCCTATGGATCAGGAGACGAATTCTGGCCCTGCACACTTGCATGACACTGACCCCCATGTGGATTTTCAAACTCCAAAACCATTTCCCACTGACTGGTAGCAGTCCAGTGTTGCGAGTTTCAACAGTGAGATTTTCAGTCGCTTCTCCACTGTCACTCGCATTCTGATGTCCTTGTGCGGGAGGGCTGGAGTGAGCTTGACATATGCTTGGCTTTACACATCAGAAAGTTCAAAGCCTGTATGTGATTCAATCCCACCAGTCAATGCTTGCTTCTTGGGCCCAGAAGCAGCACCCTCCACCTGCTGTTGCTCCGGAAACACCACCAACAACTTTGAATTGATTGGTTCTCCCTATGTCCCACAGCTATCTGTCTTCCATGAAATTGTCATGTTCTCTCCCCCCCCCCCCCCATTCTGTTGTTCTTGCAGCTCTGCAAATATTAGAGGATCATGCATCTTGGGCTTGCAATGCTTGTGACATTAATGCAGACCTGTGCAGGCTCTACGCTTCCATCATAGATGGCAGACAGCAAGAGTTGTCACGCAGGTGTTTGGGACTTTTAAAAAAGAGGAAAAAATCATGGGATATAGATGACATTTTGGGATGGTGAAAGTTGCATGCTGAGAAACTGACCCCTTGCTCCCGGTCACCGTGTGACTCGTTTCTGCCCTACCATGCATTGCCAAAACTTCCCAAAAGACAGTGTGCTGAATGGTGCTGAATTGCATGCTTAGATATGTATCCATGCACTGCACTGTTCATCGACACAAGCACTCCTGGTGAGTGTGCACAGTGCTGACATGAGGAGTTACTTATGCACATGCACAAGTGATATACTAACAGTAGCGATTTTAAGCTGATGTAATTTGTGGTGGCAAAAATTTCTAGTGTATGCATGCCCAAAGATTATTCTCCCCTTTTTTTTTTTTTTTTTTTTTTTTTTTTAACATTTTAATTGGTTGGCATAGTTTCCCCTCACTTTTTCTAATATGCTTGGTTTTACTTAAGGTTCTTGTGGCCTATGAATATGTTTCAGAATATTCCACTATGAGTTGTCCCAGGTGAGGTAAATGATCGTTAAGCTCCAGACCTCCCCTCAACTCTGAGGCCAAAGCCCCATTCAGGCCTCAGTCAGAGGCCTGGATTAGAATCCTTTCTCCATAAGTGCTGTTGATGCTCATACTACAACTCACATGATGCATGGGAAAAGCCTAAAGACCACAGACAAGCAATTTGAGGAGCAAAGGTGACCTCATCTGATAGTTGTATTTGTGGGAGGGGGCTATACAAATAGAGAACATCCAACAAGCCTACACTTGAAAAGGCTGATGGTGCAAGCATCTGCTACACTAGTAACACAACTTATTAGCATACATGAGTGCTTGCAGTGGCACATAAAGGTTGCGAGCTCTAGCAATTGCACCCATCCAGAGTAAGACTCTGTACCACTGTATTGTGCATCATTACTGTAATGCTAGTTTAGACAGAAATGGTTGCTCTTATAGTGGCATAATTGCAATCAGTCCTCCAAACACAGTGACACAATGCTGCTCAAGTCGCTTCAGTTACCAGTCTGTGCAATTTCTTGTATATGGCTGATTACTTTCTTGGGAGCTACTGCTGTCTCTTAATTGTCCATACATGGAGTTTTCTGATGAACAAAGTGCAGTGCTGAAATAGTAAGGCTCCTGTTTCAGAAACAAAAATGTCATGCAATGCAAAGACCATTTAATTTTACAAAATATCTCTTGTACATTAAAAATGTATACTGTTCCCATTTTCAAAAAGAAATTGGTAGGGCACTTCTCCAGAGGTGATTGCTGCTCCCATAAAGACCTGTTCAAGGACCTGTGGTATTAGTATCAGCAATGCAATAGTACTGCAGTGACTAGAGAGAGAAATGTATGTGGGCATGTTAAATAGGTTTATATAAACCAGGTCAGTAAGTGTGTATCTGAGGCACTGCTGCGAGTTACAGAATTGTACCTTTACAAGGAATTATTGTAACACAATCAGGATGTATGATTTGATAGGCTTTGTCCAATTCCTAAAGGACTCGTCAGTCTGCCACCGCAACTGATACCCGTATTGGAAGTCTCAGCAAGAAGTGAGGTTTGAATGGACATAGAAACTAAGCTACCCTCTCGCTCCTAAAGGTGGTTCTCTAGCTTCGTAATGAGATACATTGGCAAAGCCACACGGAGAAGCCTAAACTACTGTTAGCTGGGCTGTAACTATTGTTATGAACTGGGTAAAACCTTGTTCAAACTGTAAATGAGCACTTAATTTAAGATAATTGTAAGAGACAGGTAGGGAGCCACATCTGAAAAAAGGCCTATTAGGCTATGTGTACGCATCAAAGAAAAACTGGGGCACTGAATCTTGGAGCCAGGGTCCACTGACTTGGGCTCATGAGCTGCAGAGCTAAAAAAAGCAATGTAGACGTTCCCACTCAGGCTGAAGCCTGGGCTCTGAAATCTGCTGAGGGTGATGGGTGTCTGAGCCCAAGCGCCAACCTGAGTGGGAATATCTACATGGCTGTGGGGCTAAAAACTGCAAAGCCCAAATCAGTTGAGCTGGGCTCTGAGAGTTGGTGCTACAGGTTTTTCTTTGCAAGGTAGACATGCCCATAGAGTCTGCCCAGAAACTCACCCACAGGGCATTGTGAATAGCGGGCATATGGAGGGGGAGGGTTTGAGAAAACACAAACTGAGAACAGAACAGAGATAGGCAAGAAGGCCAAGTAGTAGCCTGTGTTCACAGTGACTCTGGGAAAGCTAGACAGCACTTTGGGTCTGATGTTGGCAACTGAGGCTTGCGGTTTGTGAGCTAAAACTGCTTTTGTTCTTGATTCCTCCTGCATTCAGAGGAGCAGGATTTTTTTGCATTCCTTGTAAATAAGATTTTGTCAAAGAAAATACCAGATGCTTTCAATTTCTACTTCTATATCTAGAACATACCTAGGGCCCTGCATGTTGAGTAGCTTCTTTGGGTCAAAAAATCCTCTATCTTCAGGACTGTAAATCCAGCACTTTTCACAAGCACTAAGTGTCCTAGGAATTAAAATAACTGATTTGCTTTTAATATACCAGTATGTGTATTTTGACTGGTGATTTGGATTCGTTTAGGTGTTGCCTGAGTAAGGGCTGCAGAAAAAGACCTCTGGTTTCTGCTTCCATTATTGATGTCTTACCTGTTCTGTTTCTCTCACCAGTGTTGTTAATAACAATACTTGTAGTGGAAGGGATTGCTGTGGCACAGAAGACACAAGGTACAGTATTGACAAGATTTTCTTTAAAAAATTTTTTTTGTTTTGTAATTTTAAATAAAGTAAGCTGGGTAGATACGGTAAATCAGAAATGCTTTCTTGTTAGGATATTTCACTTACACTAATAGTACTTTGTAAGATTTACTTCTGTTTTTATATATATATTTTTCCTTATTTATTGCATTTCATTTTGCCAAATGAATACAATTCTTATTGCAAATAAAAAATAGTTAACTGTAAATAACCAACTGTCTCTTTCATATCCAGATCAGTTCAGTCCTTATAGGTAGAACAAAACAGTAGAGAGTCCTCCATTTTCTATGTATGTCAGCAAGCCTTTCAATTTTTTTTAATATGCCAGCATTCCCCCAGAATGTTAGGAGACAGTCTCCATTTGGGGATGGGGAAGAGGCAAATGGCTTTACAAGCCAGTTTCTCCCTTAGGTTGGAATAACCTGCATAGGGGAGAGAGAATTCCTTGAGTTGACAGTTGCAGAATTTCTTTTGACTTTTTCTGCAGATGAAACTAAGGGTCCCAACCCTCAGGCTCCAGAATTCTCCCAAGATTCTTGTGTATTTTGGAGGGACCCACTAGAGGCTGCTAGGAACTCCTCTTACCATGGAATCCCTCAAAAGCCCAGTTCTCCAGTGTATAAGGGAAAGTTGCATAAGTACGTTATGGTTGCTTCCCCTGTGAGAATGGGAGAATCTAGCAGAAACCCGGTTGTCCTGCACTCCCCTTTCAAAGCCTGCAGATCTTAAACTCCACCAAGGGATATCCATAGTGTTAAGATGGTAGAGAGGTGGCAGGGAAATCTGTGCCTGGAGGGCCCCCTCTGCATAGCTCCAGGGGGTGATCTGGTATGGTATCTTAATTTATCAAACCAATTAACCTCAGGGCAGGGATCATAGTTTTCTCTGTGTCTATACAGATCCCTGTTCCAGACTAGGGCCTCTCGACACTAATGCAATATTACTTGTAATTATTAATTTATTGTTAACACTGCCATGTTTAGCAATAACTATTTTAAACATTGTAAATATTGTAATGAACCACAAACTATAAATGAAGGTCTTAATTCAAGTGAATGTGCTTGAGTGCATTCCTGAATCAGGCCAACAGCAGTAACGTGAACAGAGAAATCAAGTGTCCTGTCCTGCTAAGCCTTGCTCTGGAACTTCAGTGGGTCAAACTTGCATATGAATGGGGAAGAAAACTGAGTGGTAATGCTGAGTGTTTTGTTTTGTTTTTCTGTAGCAGTTTAGTGCACTGTAAAGGGGTATAGCAGTGCCACAATGACTGACTTGAAAAGAAGAATGTACTCAAGATTCTAACTCGCATCACAGGTTCCCTACTACTCCTCAGTAGTAACTATGCAGATTTGAATTTCCAAAATAGTGGGCAGGATATGTCATGGTATTAAACTATAATGTGCTTTTTACAGAAATAAATCCCTTTGCTAAATAGGGACAGCTGGCTAGTATGATAAGAGGATCTGCAGGTAGCACCAGCTGTCTCTTCCGTCTAACAGTTAGTGCCACACCCAGGGCCGGCTCCAGCATTTCTGCCACCCCAAGCGCCAAAAAAAAAAAAAAGCCGCGATCGGTGGCGGTATTTCAGCGGCAGGTCCTTCGCTCCTAGAGGGAGTGAGGGACCTGCCGCCCCCGAATTGCCACAGGTGCCGCCCCTCTCCCTTGGCCGCCCTAAGCACCTGCTTAAGCTGGTGCCTGGAGCCGGCCCTGGCCACACCCTAAGATATACTGTTCCAAGTGGATGGTTTTTGTTGTTCAATTCTCTCTACTTGTAGTATACAAGTGTGATTTTTCTTTTTAAAGGTGGTCAGAATATTGGAGTGAACCACGTACCATCTACCCAGTGTGACAACTGGGTTCGGACAAGCAATGGAGGCCATTTTGCTTCACCAAACTATCCTAATTTGTACCCACCAAACCAGGAGTGTATCTACATTTTAGAAGGTACTAACATCCTCTTTCTCCTTTGGTGTATTGTATTCTTACTGTTGACAGTGTAGGATGTGGAACTGTTCTGCTATTCTGTTTATATTAAGTAAAGTCACTTGGGCGATATTGGTAATATATTGATTCACTTCTGCAGATGTTAGGCTGAGTAAGGAGGGGACACATTTGGGCTGCAAAACAGTAACTACAAATTCCTGGAATACTTAAACATTTATGAATTAACACAAAAAAAACCCCTTATTTAGTGACCGTTAGGGATGTATCAGGTCCCACCCGAATCCTTGAAAGCATAGAAATAAGTTTAAAGAAGTCTTCAGCTTTCCTCACCACTGTCCCATCATTTACAGTACTAATGCACTCCAAAAGGGGGACACTGCCATCTCCACCACTTCAAAAAGATACTATCTATCCCCATCTTCGTCCAACTCCGTGTCACACAGAACCTCAGAGATGACCTCATGCTCGCCTGTATCAGCAGGTAGACACGCATCTGACTGTCATGTAGCCTGTTCATTTGCAAACGTAGGGCACTTCAGTGTGGCTGAGCTCACCATTAAGGTTATGTGTGACGGGCAAAAAAATCCCATTAACTAAAAAAATGTACTGCCGTGAGAGTTTGCTGAGTAAGGACTGCAGGACTTGAGCTACACTGAACAGATTCCTCTCCTAGGGATTCATATAAAACCAGTTAAGTCCATAGAAGGACCCCCACACACCCTCACACTGACTTCAGTGGGATTGTCCTCAGGCCTCTAGTGATGAAACTAAGTATTCAGGTGTCACTGCAAGTCTCCTTTACAATATCCTGTGGTGAGTTTTCAGTTTCAGTGGTGTCGTATCCGTGTATGCTTGCTATATAGTGTTTGGTTTTCTCTTGTATGCATTTATGGTCCTTTGTGTCTTCTTTATGACTGTATATACTTTGAGGCAGATATTCTGCCATGCTCTGATCCCTTTGCCCTGCGCAGGCCACATGGAAAGTGCTGAGACTGGCCACAGACTCCTACCTGGAAATTTCCCTGGCATGAGGGAGTTCCCAACAGGCAGGGAGCTGGTTCCTCTGCCTCCTTCCCTACAGCCCCCAGTGCAAGGATGTGGAGGGGGCATGGCCGAGTACAATGCCCTCTAGCAATTTCCAGATGGTATATAGTCCCTTAGGGGTCACTGCGAGCTGGTAGATGTTAGAGCAGCTCCATGCTTCTCTAGTCCAAAAGATTAATTTGGTACAGTATATACCTGGTGTGACTTGAGGTGCCTAGGGTAGTTCACAATGAAAATGCCCAGGGCAGGCTGCAAAAAGGAGAGAAGATTCTCACAAAATTGGTGAATCTAACTACAATGTTAACCACCAACCAGTCACATACTGTGCTCCTGATCCATCACGCTGGTTATCAAGAAGCTTTAATAAAAAAAAAAGAAATCACACAGCCCCCTTTATTGCATCCCAGTCTCTGGCTTCCAGCCAGCAAATAGGTCCAGTAAAGTGAGAAGTTATTTAAAACTCTACTTACTATACAGAATGTTCTTCAGATCCCCAAAGGACCAGCCACATTGCCAGGTCACTACTAGTTTGGATCTTATCCAAAATACCACGCTGCTAGCCAGTCCTTTCCTTTCTTTTATAATAAACCCTTAGTTTTAGATAGTAAAGAGGAGAGTTGTTAAATGATGATGAAAGCAATCAGATACGTACATATGACTTCAGAGTCCATATATAAGGTTTTTAGCAGCATTGGTGAGTTGGCTGGCTTGTGAAGTCCCTCTGGAATACATCCAAAGCTTGGATGGGTCATTCAGTCTCTTATTGAAAGTTTCAGTTTGTAGAGAAGTTACTCCAGAGGTGAGAAGCAGGATTGAAGACAAAAAGGCAGCTGCATCTTCTCCATTTTATATCCTTTGCCATGTGGCTTGTACATCCTTTGTCCCAAACACAAGCTCACAGCACGTGGGTATGGAAAAGAACTTGGAGTCCCCTGTCCACAGGCATGTTCTTACATGTCCTGCTGACTCATAGGTGTAGTCCCCCCCCCCCCCCTTCTTTCAATGGGCTCATTTCACAGTTGATTGCCCTCGATGAGCCATGAAGCAGGCTGGATGCTGCTGATTCCAATCTGTCTGGGGGTGTCACCCAGAAACCTAGCACAAGTTTGAGATTCAAATATATCTCACATATTAATTATAACTCAAGATAAAAAGATACATGCATATAAACAAGATTATCATATTTAGCAAATAACTTTTCCACTGATACCTTACATGGTGTAAGATTCATTGCAACTTTGTAATATTGGCATCAATAATTTTATAAATGGTCACCCATATTCCATACAGCATTGTTGCTAGAACAAAGAATTTTCAAACTATACACAGAGTAGGTGAGTGCCACAAGAAAGGCACAAAAAAGAACATTGGGTACTTGCACTTCATGCCTGATGAAGGGCCTGATTCAAAGTCCACTGAAGTCAGAGACTCCCATTGCCTCCAGTGGGGTTTAGATCAAGTTCCTGGGTGTCGAACTTTAGACACCCATATTTGAATAATGAATGTGTATGTGCAGCCTGGTGTATATTGTAGGTGCTATTTAAACTCTCAGTTAAGATTCAGTTATGAAAAGCCTATTGAGAGTTACCTTCCACTCGTGTAGTTGAAGAGTTTGAAAAACAGTGAATTTGAAGAAATCTGAACTTCATTTTTAGAAACATTTGACTAATGAACACCAAGAACTCGGCCATCAGTCAAGAAAGACCTCCTTTTCCCCTCCTCCCCATCTTTTTCCCCTTTCTCTCCCTGCCCTGTCTGTGTTATCTTCCCATTAGTTGTAAAGTACTGACTTATTTGATTTTTGTAGCTTAATACTAAGGCTGTTACATATACAAAAACATTTCATGTTAGAGGTGGTAATTAAGCTTTTTTGGGGGGTAGAGGTCTTTGTGATGTTTGTATTAAAATAAATTAATAAAAAACTTACAGCCTACTGAAAAATTCAAAGGTTACCTGATTATGCAGAAGGCATTCTAATTATACAGGGTGTCAGAGTTACTGCAGTTAGCTTACTAGACTTCTTTTGAGAAGTGTCACATACCTCTGATTTTTACACTTTTCGGGTTTTGTTGCTTCATTATTTCACTGCCTAGTGTCAGTGTTTTACACATCTATTAATTTATACCATGTTGAAACTTTTATTGTGTTGTAGCTGCTCCACGCCAAAGAATTGAGTTGACCTTTGATGAACCTTATTACATAGAGCCCTCATTTGAATGTCGATTTGATCACCTTGAAATTCGAGATGGGCCTTTTGGTTTTTCCCCTCTCATCAATCGTTACTGTGGTCTGAAAAGTCCTGCACTAATTAGATCAACAGGGAGGTTTATGTGGATAAAGTTTACTTCGGATGAGGAGCTAGAAGGAGAGGGATTTCAAGCAAAATACTCATTTATACCAGGTAAAGATACCTTATTAAAAAGCTTCTTACATTGTCTAGTTGTTTTGCTCATACAGAATTTCAAACTAATATAAAGGTACAAATTCAAGATTTGAAAATATCATTTTGCAAACAGTTAGGGCTCAGTCCTGTGAGAGGCACAGTTCGTTCCCTCTACTCCCATGAACTCAGTAACTGTCTCTATACTGGCAATTTGGAGCTGCATTTCATGATTGGTATAGTTGTGAGCAGGGTTAGATAACATGGTGGCTAAAAAATCTGAGTACTGTCAACCCTACAGCTTCCTCTGTTGCTAAACTGGGGGAGCTAAACTGGTGGAAAATTATAGGCCCTAATTTTCAGAGTAAAGAGGTCAATGCTGAAGATTTTAGGGAATTCTCCCACAGTTCTACAACAGCACAGCTCTATGGGTGCTGTAGTAGGAATGTTAGTGAAAACTAGCCGCTGGCAATTTCCCCAACATATTATCTATGTTAGCGTGACATGATGTCAAAAATGTTAGCAGCCAGTCTACACTACCATTCCAACCTTTTTAGCACTGGTGCTAGAATAGCACTGGTGCTAGAATAGCACTGAAGGAATGCGGAAGAATCCTCAGCATAGCCAGTCTGGGGGTGGAGGGTGCTCAACAATTCAGGGTGGTTGCACAGCACTTGACAGTTTTAGTCCGTTAGTCTGTGATGTGGACTACACCTGTCTCGTGTCTTCTTTTTTTAAAGAGATACTAAGTTGACTGAACTACTAATGTTTGAGAACTGGTTACTGAGAATATGTGGTAACTCTTTAAACATATTAAAATTGGCATCCATCAAATCACTATTGATTATTTCAGAGTTTCATAATAAGGACTGACACATTTTCATATTGACTCAAGAGTTATTAATATTTATTTGATCAAAAATCTGCATTTATAAGGATGCCTAAGTCGGTCCATTCGTGGTCCTTTCCAGAGCCGCCTTAATCTGTGAAGAAGAACATATATGTATAATAGTGTAAATATGTATTTTTTTCCAAAGAGGGCAACATGCCCGAGGAAAGCATTAGTCTGTAGCCCTGTCTACACAAGCAATTGTAAATCATGGTAAGAACATGGAAGCAACAGAGCATAATTGCTGATTCACAGCTTGTATAGAGCCTATACTAACAACTCTCTAAGAATGGTAAGAGTTTTATTTACCACACAATCACTTTCCATACTAGCACAAAGCTAACCCAGTCTTGAGAACAGCCTCACAAACATAGTTTAAGAAACTGAACACGATAAAGAAACTTAAGATGGCTTAAAAGAGGGTAGCAAGGCTTGTATTTAAACTGGGTTGCTTTCTCCAATATGCATCGTATTAATCAAAAGCTAGGCTTCTAAGCCAATATTTACATGGGGTGGGAATAGCAGGGAGGATATAGCATGGAAGGGCAGCCTCCTCAGCTGTAATGAGGCAGACAGACCGTCTCTGAAGGTGCTAGGAGAAGCATGTTCCTACTTGTTGCCTCCTTTAATGTGTAGCATATATTCCCTCTGCAGGCATCAGACCAGTAGCTCAATCTGTGTGCAGTGGGCCATAGTCCCCTCCCCTTCCCTACCTATGTAAAGTGATAGGATTAGTGCAGCTTACATTCAAGGAGCTCAAGGATATGGATTCTGCCGTCTCCCTGTGCCAATGCATTTTCCCTACACCCTCTTTGATCCTGAGCTGTGTGCCCCTGACTAAAGGCAAACAGAATCTGGTTCTAAATGTATCAACTAGGGTATAATCTCAATCATGCAAAGCTGGAGGAAATGGCTTAATGAGCTAAGCATCAGCCTTTGAAATACCTAGATTCTCTGGAACCATGGTTTCAAATCCTAAGTGTTGACTCAGCTCTTTGTTCTGCTGAGGCAGATTGCTCCATAACTTGCTCAGTGTTCAGGGGAGGAATATTTTGGTTGCAAACTCATTTAAAAAAAAAAAAAAAACTGAGATTATGTCTGCTCTGTGTGGATATTAAAGTTCCTATGGCACTGTTGGTGAGAGAGGATTTGATCCAATGTCCTTGTGCAGAATGCTCTGCTCCAGGTGGCTGTATTTTAGATACTGTACATATATAGTTATAAACACTTTAGAATCCTTTGGGACCAAAAGCAATCTATAAATGTCAGCTATTACTACAAATGTTGTATACACAGGTATAACTGCTTTATGTTCCCTCTCTTTCCCAGACATGCCCTTCATCTCCAGAATCATAGGAAAATATTCTACATTGGTAGAAGTGTTTTAACAGAACTGTTTTCAGTCTGCTATGGATTTGGCTTCTCATGCTGTTCCGATTCGCATGGGTCACTAACCCTTTGGGAACCATGTGGGATGTGCTAAAATGTTCCTGCAGGGGTTATATGGATGTGTGCGCCAAGCTACATTCCAAAGCAATTTAACCAATATGTCATTCTCAAAACCAAGTTAGCTTAGTGCTAGCAAGGCTCGGGCTTGTATTCTAAATCTGCCACACATATATTTATTTTTGTGGTGGACTGTAATGACTGTGAAAGACCATTATATTTTGTCCTCATTCTTTTACATTTTCACAAGATGTTTAAATATTTTTAAGTACCAGTGACAATGAACAAAAATCAGAAAAAGAAATTAAGCCTCACAGAACACTTAAATGACACTAAGTGCTTGACTTAAATTCAAAAGGAAGAGCAAATTCAGAAAGGAGGTTGGAACTCTGACTTGCAGAGGTTTCCGTACAGTGAACATGTGTGCCAGACTATATAGCTCAATGGGAGTGGGCTAAGGATGCAATTTTCTGAACTGTCTTGAGTATTTAAGTCAATCAGGATTTATGCATTTTTTTTGTTTAACTGTAAATCCCTTTTATAGATAAAGGCCTACCTAAAGAGCCAAATTCTGCGCCTTGAGCTCAGTGGGACCAGGATTTGGTCCAAAATGGACATGCAGCCATTGGTGTTTGTGTATTGGAACACTGGTCTACAAAAATTCAAGTTTTGCCTGTGTAACACATGCACATGTAACTTGCAAGGCTCACCTGTTGAATTGTGTGTGTGGGGAAAAATACTAAACTGCTCATGAAAATGTGAGTGCTTGCACATGCAATGGCTGCATGCTCACTTTGGACCAAATCCTGGTCCTACTGAAGTGAAGAGCCAAATGCTGGAGCTTTCTGTTGCTCCTCTGCTGTGGACCTCTTCAGAAAAATCTGCTCTGAACTCATTAGCAGTACCATTTCCAGACATGTATGATAGAACACAGTTCAAGAGAAAACTAGGGCTAAATTATGCCCTTAGAGGCATGTCTGTGGCTATCAGTGACATCAATGGGAGGCATGCGTGTATCCAAGGGAAAAACCTTGGTCCTTGTTGCTTGTTTACCCTTTGTTGTAATGTTCCTGAGTATTCTACTAATTCCAAAACTCTGATCTTGCTGCATCAAATGGCACTAGTAAACCTCTTCCACCTGATGCAGTACAGAGCTACTTATATATCCCTTGATCCTGCAATCTGATGTGAACAGGTAGATCTCTGTGCCCTTGTGGCATTCTGTTGCTTTTAGTGCAAGCCAGCACAGGTGCAGGGATCCATCAGTACAGATCAGGTTGCAGGATTAGGTGGGAATAAAAAACTGAAAGGAAATTCAACTGTGGTGTTAGCCACCTCCATTATATTACAAATATTCAACCATCTTAGTGAGGTACAGTCACTTATCATGGAATCAAGCGGATCACCTCTCTCCCATTGATTCAATATCTGTTCTAGGACTTTGTATTTTGTGGTGTGTTAGGAAATAGATTGTCTCTAGATTGTGTTTAAACCTTGAAGTGACTCAACTGCCAGCCCCAATAATTTGTGATTTCTTCTGTTGCAGATCCAGACTTCACTTACCTAGGAGGTATTTTAAATCCCATCCCAGGTCTAGTATTACAATAACAATTTATTTGTACATGAAATTTTTAATCAATCTCATCTTGCATTTGACAACGAGTTGTATGTTCTTTCTAGACTGCCAATTTGAGCTTTCAGGAGCTGATGGAATAGTACGTTCCAGTCAAGTAGAACAAGAAGAGAAAACAAAACCTGGACAAGCAATTGACTGCATATGGACAATTAAGGCTACTCCAAATGCTAAGGCAAGTCCATTTGTATCATTCAATATATAATGGGCTTTTAGCCCATTAGTAATAGGGAATGGTCATTAGTAATTATTTACAAAATGTCTCACTTTCATTTAAATTAATTGGCTATTGGCAGTTGAGGAAATTAAGATACATTTATTTTAGAAACAAGTATCTAACTGCAGGTCCCTGGTGATGAAGCTATTTTTCCCTGACCTGAAATTTATAATGTTTAGGCACTTTGATAATTTTATGGGCCACATGTTTAAATGGCCTGCAACTTGGCCTCAAGTTTAATGAGTACAGTTAGCTGCAGACAAAGGGTAGTCTTAGGTAATGTCTGTTACCTGATACGTGAGCAAAATATAGATTACTACATATGAGTGTGTCACTGAAGTTTTACCATCTTATGCATTGACCAAGTAACTGCGTTTCTGAGATTCTTCTTGGAGTATGTGTCAGTGTAGGTGTATTTGTGCCTAATGCACACAAGACTGGATTCTTTCAATAGCCTTGGCAGTCAGGGTTGAGCACATCCCCTGTGCCTCCTTGTCCTCCCCTAAGAGGGCATAAAGAGTGGAGTGGCTGTAACCCTCCCTCAGCTCTCAAAGTCAACATAGCAGTGAGACAGAAGTGTCCAAGCTGCAATTCTCTAAAGAAGAAATCTTACCTTCACACTCTCAAAACATGGAAGGAGATTTATATAAATAAAAATGCTAATCCTCCTGTGCAGTGGGGCAAAGTGCGTTGCACCATGGTGGACTTCAAACCCTGGATCCTATGACTGACCTCCGTCAAGGTCGATGTCTCTTTTGCATAGAGGTGATCCACCTTTTCTTCCAGGGCTTATAAATGCAGGTACACTTGGCTCAAGCTACAGCTGCTAGATCAGTCCATGAGGGTCATTTTGAGCCCACAGAATGCTCCTCGCATCACCTCACTCAGAAGACTGACTGTCTTCCTTGTGGCTGTTGCTTCAGCCGGCTGAATAAGTGAGCTTCAGGCTGCAATATTTCAGAGAGAAATAGTGCTACTAATTCATTCAAACCAAATCAACCAGGCTACCTCTCTTCCCAAAACCACACTCCGTGCACTAGATGTATCTAGGACTTTCATTACATTGACAGGACTAAAGCAAACAGTCAGACTGTTGTCCTATTTTTCTGGCTATAGCCAAGGTAATCTCATCAAAATGACTTGCATCGAATTAACTATTTTGAATCTCACTGTTACACAGTTGGTGTACCTCACCCATCGAACATCAAGGCTCACTCCTCCTGCTTCAGAAATGTATCAGTAACAGAAATTTATCTGCAAAGCAGTGATGTGGAGTAAACCACTGACCTTTGTGAAATGTTAGAGCTGGGATTTACCTGCGAGGTCAGATGCCACGGTCAGGAGAGTAGTACACAATTTACTGTTCAATGGATGGAACAGGAACTCCATCCCGAGGGGAATGGGGATACTGCTTACTAGTCACTTACAGTGGGGTCCAAGCTCTCACATACTCTAAGAAGAGAGAACAGTTACTTACCCTATAGTAACTATGGATCTTGGAGATAATGTAGGCAGTGTGGATCCCATGACTCTCCCTCCATCCTCACTTATAAAGAATCCCATCTCAAGCACACCTACCGTGGGATCCACACTGACTACATCTTGAACTACAGTTCCTACAGGGTAAGTAATGGCTGTTTATGCTGCATGTCTACGTATGATAGGATAAAAAATAGCATGATGCAAGGGGAAAAAAAAGTAGGGAAGAAGTAAATATTTTTCAGTAGAGCTGATCAGAAAATGGGTACTGTCTTTCCCTGCCCCCTCTCACCCCCCCCGACCCCACCAAAAAATTGACTTAGTATTTCAATAAACTTTTTTTTGGCTGAAACCTTTAGCAAAACCTCAATTTTCCACAGAAAGCAGACACTTTCTTTAATTTAGTTGAAAAATCAGTTTAGACAGAAAACTTTCCAACAGCTCTGGTTCTCCAGCTTCCCAAATAGTACCAAAAATAACTACCTAAACCATAAGAATAATAGGGGACAAAAGAGTAAGGTAATTACAGCAGAATAAAATAACTTTTATTACATGTTTTGAGGAAGTAACTCATAACTCCCAAGAGCTCTATCCTAGAGTAAGTTATAGAAATTGTTCTTCCAGAAATGATTTGCAAAAATCATTTTTTCTCTTTTGTTTTCTATTTGGAGTACTCCATGCCTAAATTATTTTAATAAATATTATTGAATGTTGCTTAAAGCGAGTTCTCTAGTTGAGTGGCTCTTGAGATTAGATTATCTTACACTTATTTTTAAACTGTCATGCTAAAGTTGGTCTCCTGAGTTCTGGTTTTGACAGGATTATGACATTGAACGGTTGTATGGAGCAGCCTCGGGTGTTTTGTCCTTTTATGAGAGAAAAAAAGTTTTCAATTTTCCAAATTTGATTTTTTTTGTAATAAAAATAAATCTGAAAATTGACAGTCAATGAAGACTTAAAAAAAGGCCTGTGCATCATTGAAATTCTGAAGATAACCTTCAGGGATTCAGAAAAGTTCTATAATATATTAATACTCTAATGAGGAAGCCTCTGATACTATTACCTTCTCTGGGGGCAGCAGAAATCCTAAAAATTCTTTTCAGTTGGCATAGAAACCAGATGCATCTTTTACTGAGCAGAAACTTTTTGGAAAAATTGTGCCCTTGATTTGAGTACACAGCCTAGAGTAAGGGTGCAATATGAGTGCTAGATTGAGTATTAATGTTTTATTCCTTCCATTATAGTTCCACAGCAGGAATAAAAATCCAATTAAGCAATAGTTATGAGAGTTATATATTTCAGGCTAAATGCTGAGGACCTGCAGCTCTCTCTGACTTCAGGAGGATATGAAGTCAACAAAAGCTACCGCTGCTGTAATAATGGGGGACAGTGAGGAGAGACAAAAAACACTCACCTAAATGGTACTTTACAATTTGCAATAATCACAGGCTGACGCAGGTTACAGTGAAAAAGTTTCAGATATAAACTACTAGAGGAAGTATTTTCTCAGATGAAGGGGAAAAAATAATGAGACAGACTGGCTTTCAAATATGGTGCGTAAGGGGCATAGTACCAGCATCTTGCCTGTGGAGAACATTAGGAGGTGCAATAAGACATCTGCAGCTGGCCGGTGTCAGCTGACTCAGGTTGTAGGGCTATAAAATTGCAGCGAAGACAGCAGAAACCCAGAGCTCAGGATGCAGCCCAAGCTTGGACATCTGCATTGCAATTTTATAGCTCCAAACCCAAGTCAGCAGACACAGGCCAGCCGCTGGTGCTTTATTGTAGTGTAGACGTACCCTAAAAGTTTCGTAGTGCACTTTGTTTTGACATACTGCTGTTTCAAACAAACAGCAGTATGTGAAAGCATGCTACAGAACTTTTAGTGCCCAGTGGCAGGGTCTACACAACAACTTAGTGATGGCAAGCTAGTGTCCTGTACATTCATACCCTGGTTTGCTGCTCACTAGGTCTCTGTGCAGATAAGTGCTTAGTATAGTATAAGGATGAAATTTTTAAAAGCTCTAAATAACTAAGGAGCACAAGTCCCACTGACTCTTACTAGTCCCTTATTTTCTTTTGAAAATTCCCCCCACCTTCCAGTATTGTCATTCTGATGTGAAATTTTTAAAACATTTGTATAAAAATATAAACCAGATCCTTTTTTTTTTTTTTAAACTTACAAAATCATGTCACATTCATTTCAGGAAAAATAAGAATTGTTCTACCAGATCAAAGCATTGATCTGAGTCTAGTAATTTGTCTGTCACAGTAGCCGGTATCAAAAGACTTAAAAAGGTGACAACCTCAAGTGGGCAGTTCTGGAATAGCTCGCCCATATGAGCAGCTTATGTCTAACCCTGCATCAATTAGAAGTTAGCGCATGCCCAGAAATCTCCTTAGTTGTTCCCTTTATTCCTTGCAAATTCAGCAAATCTACATCATCTCACAGGTGTCTGCTGCAGATGCATCTGAAGGCAAATAGTTTAAATTTGTCTATTTCTCTTCAAACTCCACCTTAGTTTTCCTAAATTCCTTATTATGTATGGTCTGCTGTAATACATGGTCCTCAGTCTTGTCTTTGGGCTGGATTTCCAGCCTCTGAGGGATACCAATTTGACTCACATAACCTCTTGAATCTTACCCTTTAACTCTGGTTTTTTTTTTACATTCCTGCTTCTATTTAGGTTGTTTGCTGCGCCTTCTGTGACTGATTCATTTAATAGCCTCCATGCAGAGTTAAAGGACTTTTGTTTCCTTATTTTTGACTTTAAGACTCAAATAAATTTCTCTGGTTGTTTTTTTGAAATCCATCTTTCTAAAGTTCAGAAACCCGCTACAGGAAAAAGCTTTTTCCAAAAATTCTGAAAAATAAATCCTTGCATTTTTTCCTGTATATTCCTTACATCTGTTCTAGAATGTGCTTAAAATCAGCTCTCTTCAGCCTGCACCATTTTGTATTACGAGCTTTGCTTTTCTTGTAAGCTTATGGAGAGAACAAGTTAGTCAATTTTCATTGGAAAGTTCTTGTCATTTATTGATACTTAGGACAAAAGTAATTGCAAATAATAATCCATAATGATGTCATTTTGTGAGGGAATCACTGGTTATGAAACTGTAAGCATACAACACAAGAGTTTGTGAACTGGGAGTTCCATGCCTATATAAGGAGGACAGAATACTGTAATCAGGGTCCACTGGGAGGTCTAAGAGAAACTCTGTCCTGTTTTATTACTAAGGCATTCTGTTTTACTTTTCTTAGAGGTTGTGGGGTTTTGTTTTAAACAGATTTATTTGAGATTCCTGGACTACCAAATGGAGCACTCAAACGAATGCAAGAGAAACTTTGTAGCTGTATATGATGGAAGCAGTTCCATTGAAAACCTGAAGGCAAAGTTTTGCAGCACAGTAGCAAACGATGTGATGCTGCAGACTGGAACAGGAGTGGTACGGATGTGGGCAGATGAGGGTAGCAGACTCAGCAGATTCAGAATGCTGTTCACTTCATTTGTCGATCGTAAGTACATCCTCAGTTATCTTCTTCGTAGCCAAGCGCTGAATGTATTTAAGAAAAAGCATCAGCTTTGTGTTATATGAGCACCAGGCATAACAAAAAATGTTGATTCTCAATTCACACTGAGGGAAACACAGTACTTACTTTATTATTATTCATGGGTACTGTTCCTGGGGGAAGATTCTCTCATAAAGGCCTGTCTTACATTTGAACCAAGTAATAGCCAGTCTCAGACACTAAGCCTTTTCTTGCAAGGCGTTCCATAGCCAGGGTCCTGCTCTTCCCCAGCATCTGTTAATTTAAATCTAGATTCCCCCTGCTGTGTTGCCTGTGAAGCAAAGTTCTCTTGGATGGGGAGGCAGCCTTTGAGTGAGTTGGGTCCCAATCTGTTAAGGACTCCATAGGTTAAGACCAGGACTGTGAATGCTGTTCTGAGATTCTGTATGGATTGCATATAAAAGGTTTAATGATGATGCTCGCAAGGCTTATGATTTAAGGTGTTTTAAAAGGATGTTTTAGGTGGGACTACATTTAATAGTAGGTTAATATACTACCCCTTATTCTGCATACTTTACTCCTAATCTGGCTGAGTTTCATAGCCTCAATCTGTTCCCATGTGGACACACATCCATATCACACCAGATAATTTGAAACAGTTGTCAGGCTCACTATAGGAGAAGCTAGAACTTGGAACTGGAGAGCAGGCATGAGGTATGTTGGAAGAGCAGTATGGAAACCTAGCGCAGAGTTTGCTTATTGCATATCTGCCATCTGACTCTAGTACAATCATTCTTGCGCTTTTTTTCTTAATAAGTTTCCAATGAATATGACCTCAATAATAGATATTGTACAGGTTTGGTTGTAAAGAGAGCAAAATTAATTGGCAATGCTGCTGTTTCTTTGCCTCATCCTGGAAGTGATACTGCTCAACACCTTGCAGGGTTGGACTTTTTTTAAAGTCCAAATTATCTGTTTTATAGTGTATTTTATTGTTGTTTCATAAAACATTAGCGTTCAAGATATACTCCGATAAAAATGTACTTGCCATGAAATAATCTCTGTTGTGATGGTGATTTTTAAGAGGAATATGATATTGCTACTTTATGGATATGACATTAAGAAACAACTACAGATATTCCAGAAACTTGTCTAGGGTTTTAATATGCTTTTCACACTTTAACGTTCCTTTTCTGCAACTACCACTTTTAGGTACTGGTTGCTAACCAAAATTACAAAAGCTGTTTTGCTTTCTTCAATTCACTTCCTCAGCTACAATGATGAATAATAATGGTTGTTCTGGTGAGGCTAGGCTCTAGCTTTGAATTTAGAAGATTCATTTCAACAGGTCAAACTATCAGTTCATATTATAAATATTGATTTTTTTTTTTTCCCCCCCCCATTCTTGCTTCTCCAACAAGCTGAAGTGATGAACAGGTATAAAGATATCTGCTTTTTCAAAGAAAGGAGTCTGTCTAATCAAAAAATCATTGCCAAAAGCAAGTCTGTAAAGATATGTACAGTTCTTGCCTATCTCCCAGCTTGAGGTTTGATACCTAAGGAGAAAGATAATGAGTTGATTTAAAAAAAAAAAAAAAAAGCCAATGAAACAGAGCATTTCGTGTACACCTTTACCCCGATATAACACTAATTCGGATACAAGGCGGTTTCACCTATAACGCAGTAAGATTTTTTTTTTTTTTTTTTGGCACCCAAGGACAGCGTTATATGGGGGTAGAGGTGTATATTAAAATATCCTTGTTATAAGCAAACTTCAGTGCTCAGAATAGTGAAATTATGTGCTTATTCTTTTTTCAGATCATTGAGCACTTTTTTCTCTTCTACCTTGTTACTGATTTGTAATTGTATGAATCCATCCCTGAAAACAATCAATATTTCTGAAGAGGTTTACATAAATGAACTAATTCTGCATGACATATTCAGTTCACGCCTACCCATTTCAGACTGCAGCTGTGACTGAAATAGCATAACTCAGCTAAAGGGGATGAGATAATAGAATGTGTTTTGGTTTTTCCCCGATACACTATATGAACACCACTACCTATATTAAAAGAACCTTATTAAGTTTGCGAAGTCAAGCACTCAAAAATAAGGAAATGCCAGAATTAAGGTTGCCTTAATTTAGCCTTGTTGTGCATATGTGTTATGATCTTAAGTGATTACATACTATTTTTTTCCACAGGTGCCCTGACTTATTCAGGTGCTCACTTAATGATCATATTTCAATATTGTGTTCTCCTCAGTGTTCAATGTGTGGCCCTAAACCTTATTACTGTAGTTTTTCCTCATGGACTCTTCCAAGGTGCTCACCACTCTAGTGTCTGAGTACTTCAAGTGTTGATCTTCATAACACCTCTGTGAAGTGAAGATATAACATGATTCACATTTTACAGATTGGGAGCTGAGGTACTAAGAGATTAAGGTCCAAAGTATCCACTAAGTCTGGGTGCCTAATGTGAAATGCCTAGGACCAGAGTACTAAGCACTTTGTATTCAGGGATAGCTCCCATTGACTTCAGGTGCAGTTGTGAATGAGCACCGCTTCTGTAAATCAGGCCCCAGGGTCCCAAGTGGGGCATCCAGAAAAGAGGAATTCTTAATCAGTGACCCCCTGTGAACAATTCTGCTTACATGACATGCACAGCATCACATAGGAACTTGTGTGACAGAGGCAGGGATCAAATCACAGTCCACCAGAGTGGCATTCAGTTGCCTTAACCAGGACACCCTCCTTTCTTTTCCAGCAATTCCCTCTCATTCACTATGTGCCTTCCAACTTCTTGTACAAATGAGAGAGAGGATCCTACAGAAAAAAAGCTTTTACAACACAACCCTGATTCGACTCCAGAGCAGGGGTCCTGTGGGGGGGAAAAAGAGTCGGTGATCATTTAGTGAAAGACTGTATTGTGTCCAGGAAACCTTAAATCTGGCATTTCCTAACTTTTGAGTGTTTGAAGAATGTTATTCAGGTTGTAAAAGCAATGTAGTTTTGAGTAGGAGTATTCTTATGGCTCTCTGCTCTCAGTTCCAGTGCCTGGCTGCTTCCAAGCCTGGAGCAGCGCTTACCAGGAAAGTCCAGCTTTACCCCTGTAGCCTTGGACTGAAGCATTCTCAGTCATTCTTGTGGGGATGGTGCATATGCAGTCCAATCAGCCACTAAGAGCTGGGAGCATGCTCAGTAGGGACAGAACAGTTAGAAACTTCAGCTGTTAACAATCTACAACTCTACTGAGCATGTAGGAAGTGAGTTTGTTTTTCAAAAACAATCAGTTGGCCAGATTTTCCCAGGGATTGCAAAAGTCACATCCCTGACACAAGACCACCACCAAAAAACTTCAGGACCCTGTTCCAAAGCATTTGAACGCTGGAGCATTTCAAAGGAAAAAAATCTCAATAATTTAACAGACAAATTTTTTACTTAGTCGTCTTCTTGGAAACAGCTGAACCATTTTGGCTGACATTTCAAAAAATTCAGCTTGAGGCAGACACCCAGCATGGAAAATTTCAGCTCAGATGGTTGGGTTTTGCACAGTTACATGCTACTGAAAACAGAGTCCTATAATGGGAAATGTTGAGCAACCTGAATAGGTGGTGTTAGCAGTATCACGTATAATACTTGGCTATTAGAAGAGAGAATACTGTATATTGATGGGCCAGTTGATCCTTGCCCCTTGTGCAGCAAAGAGGTTGCAAGGAGCCTTCTAATCCCTGCCCCATATTTGGAAACTTGTCAAGGAGGGGAGTGCAGCCCATATGTTCCATCCAGGCAGATGTGAGACTACAAACCTTCTCCTTTTGGAATGGAAGAGGCAACAGAGAGAGTCAAAGCCTTGCTCCTCCATACCAGTCCACGAAGCTGGGTGGGTGCAGAAAAACTCCCCTGAACCTAAGGTACCTAAGGGGGAGAGACTGATTTCAGGGGCATAATTATTTTAGTTCCCCAAGAGGTGGGATGGCTGTATACCACTCCAGTCACTAAATAGCACAATCTGGGCCTAAGTTTGTGAAAGGAACAGAAGGCATTTTCATTAGAATATTCAGTGCACAAGCAACTATACAGAGAGATGACATCCTCTCTTAGTAAAGCACAGTTAAACTACCTGAAGATAGATGAACACTGAATAGCATTGTTATGTTCATTATCTACAATAGACAACATTCTGACACAAGAATCAATGTACCATTGTACCAAGTATTAACACTCAGTGTACATGGAGATAATGATACTAACCTCCTTTGTAAAGCCCTTTAAGATCTTTAGATAAAAAATGCTATGTAAGAGCCAGGTGTTGTTATGATGATGGTGTATTATAGCTAGACCATGAGTTCTCAAACTGAGTCATAACCCCTCAGGGGGTTGTGAGGTTATTACATGGGATGTTGCTGAAGTGGGGCTGTCAAACTACACCCCAAGCCCGGCTTCACCTCCAGCATTTATAATGGTGCTAAATATTTAAATAAGTGTTTTTAATGTATAAGGGTGGGGGGTTGCACTCGGAGGCTTGCTGTGTGAAAGGGGTCACCAATACAAAGTTTGAGAACGACTGAGCTAGACCTAGGGCTCCTAGTTGATTCATAGCTACTTGAAAACTGAACATGTCATGAAACATCAATTTCATTTACAAGATGACCAGGACTTGGGGGATAAAGCAGACTCTTAGTTGCCCAATATCATTAGCGGAGTCTCCAGAAATTTTGGCCCAGTACATTAGGGCAGCTCTCTACTATTGAGGAAAACGCCAAGGTCTTCAATGTCCACACCACCTCAGTTTTTAAATTCTCATTCAAAAGACTCTTCCCCCACCCCCTCCCCATTCTCCATTTGCAGTAAACTGCATGGTATTCAACTGATCTTCCTTAGAAGAATAAAGAGTTTAGTTTCTTTTGCCAGGAATCACACACTGTTCTTGGTAATGTACATATTTCAAAAAAAATCCAGGGATGGAAAAAGGAAAGAATGTTTGTTTACAATTCATCAGCCAGGTATATGTCAAGTTTCATACCTTACAGTGAACCTCAAAATGACATGGCTAAGAGAAAGTATTACCAAAAAAGTTCAGTTTTCATCGAAGTCCTGGTCTGATGCTATATCCCATAGTTATTCTTCCCTCAAAAAGCACTCAGTTCTATCCAACAGTTTCTTTGCTGTTCCAGAAATTACATCTTGCAGGAGTAGGCTATCAATTTTATAATCTCTTCTAAATTTTAAAAAAATCTAGTCAGTTTTTCTATCCACATGTGGTCTCAGTCCAAGAAGCTTAATAGTGATTTGGATCTCCAACATTTCCACTCTAAGTGGCAGATTTTTTTCTCTTTATATATGCTACTTGAAATGCTGGATACCCACCCATTTCTCAGTCTGAATCACTTAAGGTCCTTTTCTGTTTGCGCTATTCAGTGCTTGGTGCTATCCAGTCTAACTTCCATGTTTCCAACCAGAACAGTAGCTGATCCAGTTTCATATTCATAAGTACTATAGCTGCATGAGTTTTATCCTGTCATTCCAGATGAAGGGCGTGTAAGGTTGTGACTTGGACACCAGCATGAGAACAGATTCTCTTTCCAGTAAAGGAGCAACTAGTTAAGTACAGTAGAATCTCAGAGTTACAAACCCCTTGGGAATGGAGGTTGTTCTTTCAAAAGTTTACATTGACTTAATACAGCTGAAAATTGACTTAAGACAGCTTTGAAACTTAACTTTGCAAAAGTAAAGTGCTGCTTTTAACCATCTTAATTTAAATGAAACAAGCAAGGAAACCGTTTCCTTACCTTGTCAAATCTTTTTTTAAACTTTCCCTTTATTTTTTTTAGTAGCTTATGTTTTAACACAGTACTGTACTGGCTTTTCGGGGGGAGGGGGGGGGTGTCTCTGCTGCTGCCTGATTGCATACTTCCAGTTCCAAATGAGGTGTGTGGTTGACTGGTCAGTTCGTAACTCTGGTGCTCATAACTCTGAGGTTCTACTGTAGTTAAAGAAGCAGCCAGAGTTTGAGCAGGCAAAAACCTTGGGACCTTATTCTTCACTATTGGCACTTAAAATAAATGAAGGGCCAGATTTTCAAAAGAGCCCAGGATCCAGCATCTCCCATTGAGAACAAACTGGTCCCTATTTATGCACCTAAACGGGAACAGAGCTTTCTGGAAAATTTGGCCACTTATTTGGATGCTTAACTGTTAGGTGCTCAGCTCTTTTGCATATCTAGCTCAAAATCGCTATACATTCAAACTCAATAGTAAAATGAAATTAAATGGATAAATGGAAGTTGCTTTGAAAAGGCAATGCCTCAAATATTACCTTCCTCCTCTACTGCCTTAAGCCTCTCATTGTTAATTCATACAGTGCCTCTTCTCCACAACTTCCCATGAATTAATAATACTATAAAGCACTGTTCTTCAAAGGATCTCAAAGCACTTTCCAAGTATTAAAATTTTTGCAATACCCAGTCAAGGAAAGTGTGTAAAACAATCAATGATATTTAGAAGTATTGAAATTACTAAGATAAAAATTGGGTAACATGCATCTTCTAAGAAGTTCCTAAATTACGTATGACAAAAGCTTTGATTCAAAGAGTTGAGACTACAAACAGGATCCTCTGTGGATCTATTTCTTTCCAATATAGAGGAACCAATTGATAACATGAAAATAAAGCTCAGAAGCAGTGCACATGAGCTTGTGGAATTCAGCACAGTAAGAAATGGGATCACATGAAGCAGCAGTACAAAGACATTTGTTTTAAGGAAGGCAAATTTAGAGGGTTAAGAAATATAGGCTTAAAACCTCCATTAATTCTGCAGGCAAAACTCCAACTGAAGCAATTAGGACCTAGGGGTTTAACTGAGGGGAAGACATGGTAGAACTCTATCCCTTTCCCACTTGGCATCCTCTCCGTCACTCACCCCTTGGATTCACGTCTGCATTTGTGAACCCCAGATGCTCAAGCATGAGTTATCTGGGAAATATGTAATAAACGGACATGTGAGCAAGACAAGCCACTACCTTCTCCTGCAAAAAGAACAGGAGTACTTGTGGCACCTTAGAGACTAACAAATTTATTTATGCTCTAATAAATTTGTTAGTCTCTAAGGTGCCACAAGTACTCCTGTTCTTTTTGCGGATACAGACTAACACGGCTGCTACTCTGATACTTTCTCCTGGACAGAATTAGAACTTCTGAGCTGTACACCACTGTCCTTACATTAAAATCAATGCTGATATGTAACTGACTTCGAGCAATACAGAAATCTCTGTGTAAATACTACATTATTGATGTAGAAAAATGGAACACACAAACTGTATATTAGGTAGAATATCAAAAGCAATGTCCTAAAGCAGAAATCATATGCTATATATACTGAAAATGGATGCTTTCACACTGTTCTAATGTCAAGGGCATGAAATACGATAGAAATTTAAAATCCTCTTTAGAGAGAATGTATATTTTATTTTTTCAAATTTCTTATAATCCGCTGCCAGCTAAAGGCTGGTCTCCCTTGGACCCTCTATTATCTGCAATAAAAAAGGCCCATTCATGAGCAGGAGTTCACCTCTTTCACCTCGAAGGTCCAAATGACCACTATACAGTATAGCAATAACCTTCAAGTCACAGGTGGCAGGTTTGTTACAGTGTTTACACTACTGTTGCCTACCTGCCAGGCATTTCTAAATGTTTATAAAGCACTTTGAGATCATCAGAGGGAAGGCACTATAGAAGTGCTGAATGCTACTATTTATTATTATTACCACTGAATCTCCACTTTAGCTATATAATGTATTTTTTTGTACTAGCTTCCCAGTTGGTTTTGGATTCTGTTCATTTAATCTACAAAGCCCTACAGGGCTTGAGGCCAAGCGACATCTCTCTTCATATGGACTGTCTCACTGGCTGGTAGCAGCAGGGATGTTCTGTTTGAAAATGCCAAGATTTGAATTCCTGAGAAGAGAGTTCTTAGGAAAGGGACCTCGAGTGGGGAACTCATTCCCTCACAGTCTGCAAGAACTAGAATTTGACCTTCACTTAACAGCCTAGGTCTGGAAGTGCTGGAAGAAGGGTAGGAACTTCAGCTGCCTCAGACCTACACCGCATCTCCCTTTGATTTTTCATGTTTCAGAGCAGAAATTTGTCATGTCTCATTCATCTGTAAAGCATGATGCACCTATGGTATTCTGTACAGGTAGGAAGTATACTCTTCAGGGAATAGGGTGACCAGATGTCCCAATTTTATAGGGACCGTCCCAATTTTTGGGTCTTTTTCTTATATAAGCTCCTATTACCCTCCACCCACTGTCTGGATTTTTCACACTTGCTGTCTGGTCACCCTATAAGGGAACAAACTGACTTCCTGTGAGTTTGGAAAGCATGTGGCACATTTTGGGCACTACTGCAATCTAAATAATCAACAAGTAATTCAGAATGCAATATAATGCTATAAGATAGGCATTTAAGACAATAGAAGCTTTTTCCATCACGTGCATTGGGTGGCTAGCCAGTGTATGGCTCTTTTTGCTAACCAGTTTGATCAGTACTGTTTTGTTCATAGTATCTGATGTGCATCCAGAAGCAACCCCAAATGGGTGTATACTAAGCTATTTAATAAGGGATATGCGGGGAAAACTCATGTAATGTGAAATCTTAGATCAGTCAGTGAAAGAATGAATATGCATATTGAGAAATATAAGGTTTCTTCACAGACTTTGTGCACTCTACGCTCTTAACTTGTTTTTTCTTCTCTCCTGCAGCTCCATGTTCAGGCAGCACTTACTTTTGCCATAGCAACATGTGCATCAATAATTCTTTAGTCTGCAATGGCATTCAAAACTGTGCATACCCTTGGGATGAAAATCATTGCAAAGGTGAATATAGTGCAAAGCATAACCTTGGTGATCCAGGATTGTCAGTTAGCCTTTCATTTAAGAAAGTCATAAAACATCTTTTCCTGCAAATGTGCTGAAGACAGCTATTCTACTAAACTCAGGGAGATGTTCCAAATTTTTAATTTAAAACCAGGAGGCCTATGAGCAGGGTTGAAGAATGTACCTGCCCTATAATTGAACATTACATGCCCTTCACACAGCATACTTTAAACTTTACACAGAACATTGGACTTACTAAGTATATGCTTCTGTATTTGCCTGATTTGTACCACTACCATCTATTCCTAAACCTTGTTGCTTTTGTGGGAAAAAAATCTGTTTTTTAAAGGAGGCCCCTTTATGTTACAGTGTGAAAATAATATAAATGTAGTTACTAAGCTAAAATGTATTGTGTCACAGCAATTATTATACACATTCCTAATCAGAAATGGTTTTCTGAGATGTTTGCTTTAACTACAGGTGCTTTTCTGAAATATACACCTTTCCTAGAATGCTTCACAAACCCACTGCAATATGTGAGATTTATTTATTAAATATATAGCAACAAAGCAATACCATCTTGCCCAGCATGTTTAACTACTGTGTGCTGAACTAAATTACTCACTATATTTTGGATTCAGATGTGAACAGAATTCTTAATATTTAGCATCACAGCAAAAAAAAAAAAAAAAAAAAACCCAAAACCCAGAAAGCAGTAAATATTTTTACTGTTTTCTAATGAATATTCTGTTGCATTCATACAAGTTTCTTTTAGTCATCCAGGACAAATACTTTTTCCAGAGCAAAAATTGCTAGAAATTTGTCTCCAAGTGTGGGAAACCTGCTGTAATCAAATACTGCCATCTTGTGTACTTTCATAGGAAGTGCTATCAAGTTACTTTTTTTTTTTTAAGCTGATCTTATGATGTGGACTATTAAATAACTTGCAACGCAATACGTAGGTACAGTTCAGTCATGAAGCCATCCAGTGAAGTCAAGATAAATAGTATGGTTAGATTTTTTTTTAATAGTGGTGTTGGTTTTTAAAGGACAAGATAATTTGGGGGCCTGGTTTTTCCTCCATTCAAATCAATATGAGTTTTGCCATGGGCACCAATAGGAGTAGGATTGGGCCCTTTATGTATGAGCATTTGTAGCTATGCAAGCTAAAGAAATGATATGCTGTTTAATCAAATTTTAGTTTTCAGAATGTAAACTGATTATCACAGGGTCAGGAAGTAACCCATACCCCAACTAAATAGGTTTGTTGGATTAGGGGAGGGTCCCACCAGCCTCTGAAGTATCATGTGTTTGTCGCTACTGAAGGCAGGGTACTGGATTTAATGAACCACTGCATTGATTCAATATGGCAAATCCCACAAATCTATAAATTCATTACATTTCTACGGTTGTTCTAATGTAACTTCTCTTTCCCCCAAAATTATGGGCCATATTCTGCTCTGGAATGTTTGTGTGAATCTCAGGGAAAATAGCACCACTTATGAGAGCAGAGCATGGTCCTCGCCTGAAATTGCACGCTGTTCAGTGGGCTCAGTCCTGCAGTCCTTGCTCATCCCATATGAGACGAAACTCCATTGTAATCAGTGAGTTTTGTCCAAGTTAGGACTAATGCTTAAAACATACAGGGCCAAATTCTGCTCTCACTCACAGGGATGCAGTGCCCATTAATGGAGCCAATGCTTAATTAATAGACATTTGTACCCATATGAATGACCTCAGCATATGACCTGCTCTGTTATTTACACTTTTCATTATCTTAAATCTTTGCATATAAAGTCCAACCTCAAATTTTACTGAATTATTTCTGATTAGACATTTTAAACCGACTCAAAAGCCAACCCTTTCTCTTTTTTGCAGAGAAGAAAAAAGCTGGACTGTTTGAACAAATCACCAAAACTCATGGAACCATCATTGGAATTACTTCAGGGATAGTTTTGGTTCTTCTCATAATTTCAATTCTGGTGCAAGTAAAGCAGCCTCGCAAAAAGGTTATGGCCTGCAAAACTGCTTTTAATAAAACCGGCTTCCAAGAAGTATTTGATCCGCCACATTATGAACTGTTCTCATTAAGGGATAAAGAGATTTCTACAGACTTGGCTGACTTATCAGAAGAACTTGATAACTATCAGAAAATGAGACGTTCTTCTACTGCTTCGAGATGTATTCATGACCATCACTGTGGCTCTCAAGCTTCCAGTATAAAACAAAGCAGGACCAACCTCAGTTCCATGGAACTTCCTTTCCGCAATGATTTTGCACAACCTCAGCCGATGAAAACATTTAATAGCACCTTCAAGAAAAGTAGTTACACATTTAAACAGGCCCATGACTGCCCTGAGCAGGTCATAGAAGACAGAGTGATGGAGGAGATTCCTTGTGAAATTTATGTGAGAGGACGAGAGGATGCTGCACAAGGCTCATTATCTATTGACTTTTAATCTCCTGCTAAAAGTGAAATTGGTATGTGTGGGAATCTGACACACACTGTGTATATATAAAAATGTACCCTATGTAGTGTGTATAGGTATACACACTTTTTAGCTTACTGTATCCAATTTTTTTTTTTTTTTTTAAAAAAGGAAAGCTCTTCGTAACCAATAATTGTTGCAGTTGTGGACTTTGCCCTCATCCCCCACAAGCTGTCACTTCGGTTGAGCAACAAAACAGAAGGTTTTGCATGGGAACTATTAGTTAAAAATATTCTTAACTAAATCTGAAAATGACTAGATTATTTTTCTGCCCTCCCTTTCATATTATTTCTTTTCCTTTGTTAAATAGTTAGTTTTCAGACCAATTTTAACTAGTTTAAGTAAATAAAAATGGTTAAAGGCACCACCTGTTTTGACACAGATGTCTTATCATATTTATCGAATTGCAGCTAGAGTTACTGTGGTAAGTGCCAATTAAGATGAGTTATGTTGCATCCACCTATTGCATCTTGACTAGTTTTTATATTGCTGCCTTTAATTATTGGCTCCTTAGTCTCTGTATTCTGTGAGAAATATGTGAAATGGTCTATTGCCTTTTAACAGTATTATCTTAGCTATATTCATTTTAGTATCTTTGGGAATATATGGCCTTTGTGGATAAGATTTAACCCAATTCTCAAGTATGTCTTTTTAGACACAGACTTTACACAATGGCTTCTTTCAGGAAGATGTAGATTTTCAGAAGCATAGGAGTGGGCCAATTTCTGCTATGTGTTACAGCCATGCAACTCTGGCTCTGTTTTTTTCTATTACTTGCATAAAAAAACTCCATTGACTGTTTTATATATTTCTGTCTCCTGTAGTGATCCTAGTGCTATATTCCTTATGCAGCGCACCCCCCAACCCACATTGAAATCCAGGCTTGATACTCAATTGGTGTCTTAATTGCACAAAAAGTACAGGATGAAGCCTGCTACATGTTACACTTTGAGATCTATGTGATAACTAAGGTGTATGAAATTGTTGAGGACAAAAATCTGAAAGTAACTGAATGAGCCTTTTAGCACTTAAGACTATCACATTTTTCTAGCACTTGTGTCCATGCTGCAAAAATGCACATTTCATTTTTTTTTTAAGTGCAGCTTAGACCTTGTTTTTTTTACAGCTCAAGACAATTTGTAAAACAACAATTCTCATGGATTTTTTTAGACTTTTGATATAATTTGATACTAATACAAACTGTTTATTAAATCAAGATTTAACAGCTGTTCAGTAAGCCTCTTTCAGTGTCCCCATTAGCAGCATTGAATAACAGTCAGTGATTGGTGTGTACATTGTAACTTGTAAAGAATACTTAATGACATACAGTAGCCTTTTTACTCCCTGATTTGTTTGGATTTATTTTGTTTGGGTTTTTTTGTTTACACAGGAACTGTTACTGTTTCACTAAATGTGACCTTACAGTTCTCAGTTACTGGACATATCCTGTATTAAGAAATGTACATAAAGACAACATTTTTTTTTTTTTTTTGTTCTGACTGCAGACTGCAATGAAATTTAATTTAGTTACGGGAGGTTTCTGCACTGCAAGGACATATCAGTTGCTGGGAATGTGTGTAAAACAGACTATTTTTCCTGTTTAAGATTAAAACAAATGAGACTTAATCGCTGGTTTCCTGACAAGGTATGATTTGATGGTGGCAAACAAAACTATTATTTCTGTCCCCTTATAGCAATGGTGTTTATTTAAAGTTAGGAACACTCATTCTCTGTTTGCTTTATTACAAGCAAGTTGAAATTGATACTGAATCCAAGAATCAGAACATTTGTTAGACTGACGCATATTACTTCTATCAAAGCAATGCAATCAGGCTTAGTTTACCTAATATAGATGGACAGTAAATGAAAGTGTGTAGACACTCATTGAAATGTTATCCATAAGATTTTCAGCTGTCTTAAGAAAATAACAGTAATTAGCTCAGCCTGAATTCCATTTCCCATAAAACAAAACACTAGCCCCAAAGAGAAATGCTAAGTGGGTATCCATCAGAATGCTGAGAACAGCCATTTGAAAAGAAAAGCCAGCATCTTGGGTTAGGATTTTAGACCCAGAGTTGGTAAGTCTTTTTTGGCTTTAATCAAAAAACACAACCTGCTGCGTGCTTACAAATTAAAGGATCACATAGCACTGTTCCCACCCTTTCTCCTATCCACTCATTTCTGCAGTATTTTGATTTGTTCTCAGTACATGGGTGTAGACAGGGTCAGAATTTGGCTAGATATGATTGTTTCCCCAGACATTCATCACTAAAACACCAACATTTACTCAGCAGTGGTACTTGTGATACTGCCATCTGTTCCAGGGGTGGCCAAACTTACTGACCCTTTGAGCTGCACACAACAATCTTCAGAAGTTCAAGAGCTAGGGTACACCTGCCAGAGCTTGGGCCTTCTGCCCCGCATGAGGCACCTGCTGGGCAAAAGCCCCACCCTGCTGCAAGGCAGAGGTCCCAAGCCTGGTAGGTGGAGAATGGAGGTGGTGTGGGCGGGGGGCTCCATGAGCCACAATTTGGCCACCCCGATCTATAACTTGATACTGAGATAGCTTAAACATCAAAATGCTGTCTGCTGCATGATTTACTTCTTGTTAACTGGCCCTACAATTTTTTTACCCTTTAATCAAAATATGAGAGGAACAATCCAGGACTCCTGGAAGGGGTACAGGGGGTTATCTAGAGTTGCATATAGCTATGATTCATCATGACACTGAACTGCCACAGGGTTAACTCAAATTTGACACAGAGATGGACTCTGAAATGCTGTAGCATTTCAGGGATCACAGGAATCTTAATTTATACAAGAAAAATGACATTTTCTTGCTTAAGAACATAATCTTCATACTGTGTACTAAGGACAAAGGAGGAGCAGTATACATTCAACACACTCGATTAAAAGGAAGTGACAGAAGAGCTAACAAATTTTCTTTGAGAACACCCGTGCTAAAATTCACATTTTTATGTACTGAAAACCCCACCAAATCCATCTGTTAGGTCTTTGCACAGTTAGGAAAGTCACTATGTATCAGCAGGGACATAGGGAAAAGACACTTTTAATAAATCATACATCATCGCATGGGTGGATTACTCAACTTTCCTATTTAGCTAAACTTTACGTGCCCACGCACGCAGCCCTGAGCCACTCTCCCCCTATATGCCGCTCTACTGCCTATATGCTCCACCAACAATGTCCAAGTAGTACTTGTCACTGGTGCCTGAAAAGCCAGAATGAAGTTGGGACTAGAGCAGTGTGAAATTGAGAGACTTCAATTCAGAAGGGCTCATGCGAACATTTTATTCAACTTTAATCCTCTTCTATTTTCAACTCTGCTTTTCAGATTCAAATATACTCATGCCAAAATTCAGACAAAGCCACTTACTCTCACCTGGTTTCAACACAAATCCATGTATCACCCCAGTGCTTGCTCCTTTCACCAAATGAAAGGTTCCAATCGCTAACAAAGCCAAACGTACACAAGTTACACTGAGAAATGTTAAAGACTATTCTAACTGTAACCAATTGGAGCAGTTAAATAATTTACATGTTAATACTATATACATTTCTCTATAAAAAAATCTATTTCAGCATCTGTCTATTCCCGCTTTGAATGTGATTGTTTGTGTTATCACTTCGTGAACTAGCTGTGTGATGCAAAGAGTGATATCTGCAAAGTTTTTGCTTTTGTGATGATCTTTTCTCTCCTCCTAACCGTCCCTGTGTAGAGGATAAATGCTGATAAAAATGGACTCCAGTACACTATGTATTTTGTCTCCAATCTGAGACGAGTGTAGCCATGAAAGTGAAAGGCTATTTTCATTCAGTTTTTTTTGCTACACTCCATTTTGCAGAATCAGCTTAACTAAATCTGTTCTCCAACAAAAGCCATTGTTGATAATCCAAAATACAACAAATAAAACAGCTTAATTTCTATAAGCCTATTTGATCCTATAGAGTCAAGCCTAGAGACAAACAAAGTGAAGACCTCAAGTCTTTGTATTATCAAGGTGCTATTTCTACCAGTGGGTTTTAATCAAAGAAATGCATGTTGTTTATGAGTCAGATCTGACCAGGGAGAGAAAAGTGCTGCGACAAACCAACAAACAGGTACATAGCACATTCACACTGCAAGATAAATGTTAAAAGTCACTGGGTTTTGGCTGGTAGCTGCCCCACACACAGACACCTGCTGCTCTTCCATAACTGTAAGGGTGGTTGTGTCTAGGAGCTGTTGCTGGGTATTGGGTATAGTAGATACATAAATGCATGAGGCCAGATTCTCTTTTCTGTTCCAACCCCTTTGCACGGCACTTCTGGTGCAAATGGAGAAGGGAGCAGCAAGCATTGTCCCCCATCCCCTAAGAACACCCACTCAGAGGGGCTGGAGACCTGCTCCAATTTGAAGAGATTAGATTGTAGACACATGGAATTTCCCTCTGCCACCTCTACTGTTACAGCCCAGGTTACTTGACCTCAGTTCCTCAAATCTCACAGTCTGGCCCAAAAGGGTTGTTTCTGAAAACCACTTCAATTGGGTCACATTTTAGAAGCAATCCTCTCTGATTTTACCTGAACTTTAGAACTGTTGTGTGCTAGCTGGGTCAGTTGTTAAAAGGACAGAAAATAGCTTCAATTTCTACCCCGCAACAAGCCAGAAAGTCTCAGAGGGGAACACGGGACGCAAAGAGGAATATGAGGGGTAGTATACTGGAAAAGGAGGAAAAACATGGCCGGTGAATGCAGAGGATGGACTAGGGACAAGACACTGTGGGGGAATATAGAAGAAGAATTAAGTGTAGCAGAAGAGTAGGTGAGAAAGGGAGAGAGACATGACCGTGACAAGGGAGGAGGAAAGGGATAGAATGACAGCTCCCCCTCCTCTAGGGCTAGGAGAGGGTTAGTGTATTTCCCCATGGAAAGGTTACCAAAAAGGCCCACATTCTTGTGTATGGTTTTTCTGGTTGAATTTGAATCTTAAATGCTCATGTACAATTTGAAGGTAGGCAGCTTCTCCTTCAAAGAGTCTGAAAACCTAAAGCTAATTTAAAAAATAAAACATTTTTATAATATTCATCATTTTTAAACCATTCTTGTATTTTTGGGATCTGACAAATTTTGAATAGTTGAGACTGACAATGCTGCCAGCAGTTAGATAATGAGCAACATGCAGGCTCTCTGCACTTCCACTCCCCTGACTCAAAAACACAGGTTCTGATGGTTGCTTTAAGTCCAAAGCATTAGATTGTACCCTTATTCTGACCAGACCGGGGCACCTGCACAACACCAGTCCCCTATGCCCATCTCCATTAATCTGAGCTGGAAGGAGTTGAAGACAGATCAAAATATACATGCTAAAAAGTCATGGACTGCACTCATGGGCCCTAAACCCCATCATCGTACACCCTTCCCGCTTAGTTATTTGGGGAGGGAGACTGGAGGTGCAACAGTTGAAGCATGTGATTGGCACCACAGCTTTTCAGGTTTTTGTCAGTGTTTAAAAGCACTGTGCTAAAATTCTGGTTTCAGAAAACAAAATCACCTTCCCAGCCGAGATGTCAGATAAAGAGCAGGTGAGCCCCACATATGTCAGAGCTCCCAGGGTTACTTCCTATTAAAATGTTTTGCTTTCTTAAAGAAAGGAAGCTGAGACGCAAGTGTGTGTCTCCCCTTAACCTAACATGAATATAGTAAGATTAGAATAAATTAATCAATTCTTTGGCAGGTAATGTCTGGAATTGTATTATGGAGAAATAGTTATACCATAAATTATGCAAGTGCTTTTTTATTTTAGGAGCATACTATGTCCATGTTCTGTGCTACCAGGCTCATCTGAACAAGTCAAAAAGAAAGAGCAGACAATTTGTATAAACACTTGTATTCAATTTCTACAGCACTAGACTGTGGAAACTACAACAATCCAAAGCATGAACCTTCTTTCAGGTCTATTGGCAAAGCCAGCCACCAGCCTGAACCTCTAAGAAGGTTAAGTCCCAAGGAGGTGTGAAACTACATTATGCTTCATTCTAAATGCAAACTAGGTGACAATTAAATCATAACCACTGGATATTGTCCTTTCTGAGGTAATGGCCAATTCTCCCTCGAATCTAATGACATTACTTTCAAGGTGGTAAAGCATGCAATTCTATTTAATCAATATGTTAGCTTCCCTCACTTCATTAAACACCCTTAATACATCCCTAATGTTGAGGCTGCCAACTGTTTACTGGATAGTCTCAGTTACTGCTGGATTAGTACCTGAAAAGATGGTTCAAAGACTGATTTGTGGGGAGAAGAAAGACTCGTGAAAACATTTAGCAGGGTAAAAGAAATTATTAGAAATAAAATGAAAAATAAATAAATGCCAGGTCTCTTTGGCCAGGTCTCTTTTGGCTACACTTGAGAATTCACAGCGCTGCCGCGGTAGTGCTGCGAAGCACGAGTGTAGTCGCGCCAGCGCTCGCAGCGCTGCAAGTCCTCCACCTCTCCCAGGGGAATAGCTTGCAGCGCTGCGAGCGAGCGTGTAGCACTGCAGGCGCTGATTACACTGGGGCTTTACAGCGCTGCGCTCGGGGGGGGGGGGTTTCACACCCCTGAGCGCAGCAAGTTGCAGCGCTGTACAGCGCCAGTGTAGCCAAGGCCTTAAACATGGTAGTGAAACTTCTAGTTAGAGTGAAGAGAGGGTTCATATCCAATAGCACTTGCTGTTTGGGTCTGCTATATGTTTAATAAGCCAATGGAGTAGGTCAGGGCCTGAGGGTGAAGCCAGATCATTTTTATTTTTCCTGTTGTGATGGAAAATAAATTAATCTGGTAGAGCAAAGGCATTCTGTTTGTTTTGCCCTTACCAGAGGGAGCAGAATCTATGCAGGCTTTTTATTAATCTTCTCTAGTCCTTAACATTTACTACTGATTGTGAATGGAACTCCACAAGCTACACTGACAATACAGGAGGTCTATGTAAAAATCAAACAGATCATAAATTAATTTAAAAATCTCAGGTTTGAAATAATTTTGTGTAGGGCTTTAAAAAAAATCCAATTTCTATCACACAGGTTGTGACTCTCCCAGCCACTTCTCCATTTAGGTCAGGCTGTCACACTTGTATGCTAATAATCAAGATTTTAAACTGGTTAGAATAATGCAGTGATAACAGAAAGCTGAATTCTACTCTTTCTTGAAAGACCCAGGAGCAGTGCTCAATCCTGCAAGCTTAGAAAGCCTGCATAGCTTTGCTCATCACAGTGGAAATAGAGACAGATAGTCATGTTTGGGGGAAACAGTCTTTTATTAAACTAGTAAAGTGAAAATTCCAGATTTTTTTTATAACACATACAAGAATTCATTCTACATGTTGACATCTCAAAGTGATTTTGCTTAAGGTCTTGACATCAGCTTAAATAAAAGGGGAAAGCCTTTTGTTAAAGCAAATGTACTTCGTACACATTTCTCAGTCACAAAACCTCTAAACGAAAAGGTCAGGTTGATTTAAAATCCTGTGCACTGTTTGTGATTGTATTTATATAAACCCTATTTTTGAATGTTGATTTATATAGCTAGTTTGTCACTGAAGTCTGCACTTCCACACACTGCTGCATTTAGGCACAATGCCAGATGTGTAACACCAGGAGGAATTAATGACAACATTTCAGCAGCACCCACAGAGCTAGTGCTGTACAGTAGGTGAATGCTAATGCCCAACAACAAGAGAAACAAGAACACAAAAACACTTCCTTTTCTTCCCTAAGGAAACATAACTAAAGGCAAATAACTATTCCATGGCAACATCACTAGACACAGGAGCTGAAGTTAAAAAGCAGCTCAGAAGCTTTTGCTTCATCTTTTGTGAAGAATTAATGAGTAGAAGAATTTTTAAAAATATTTCCAGATTAACTGTCTTCTTTCTAAGAAGATTACATATATGAATTTAGAGAGACAGAGTCTGATCATACAAGCTTCACTCTGGGAAAATTCCTCACTTAAGTCAATGGAGAATTTTACCTGACTAAGACTCATAGACTCATAGACTTTAAGGTCAGAAGGGACCATTATGATCATCTGGTCTGACCCCCTGCATCATGCAGGCCGCAAGACCCTTCCCTGGACTCTGCCGTTGAAGTCCCCAATCCTGTGTTTTAGTGACTTCAATCGGCTGAGACCCTCCTGCTAGTGATCCCTGCCCCATGCTGCGGAGGAAGGCGAAAAACCTCCAGAGGCTCAGCCAATCTACCCTGGAGGAAAATTCCTTCCCGACCCCAAATATGGCGATCAGTAAGACCCCGAGCATATAGGCAAGAGTCTCTAGCCTGACCCTTGTTGGCCATTATGCTATTCACGTACCATTGCTTGGTTTTCCTTGGCTACTATGTTTTACCATTAAACCATTCCCTCCATAAACTTATCCAACTTAATCTTAAAACCAGACAGGTCCGTCGCCCCCACCGTTTCCCTCGGAAGGCCGTTCCAATATTTCACCCCTCTGACGGTCAGAAACCCTCGTCTAATTTCAAGCCTGAACTTCCCCCCGGCCAGTTTATATCCATTCGTTCTCATGTCCACATTAGTACTAAGCTGGAATAATTCCTCTCCCTCCCTTCCATTAACCCCTCTGATATATTTGAAGATAGCAATCATATCCCCCCTCAGCCTTCGCTTTGTTAGACTAAACAACCCAAGCTCCTCTAGTCTCCTTTCATACGACAGGTTTTCCATTCCTCTGATCATCTTAGTCGCCCTTCTCTGCACCCGTTCCAGTTTGAGTTCATCTTTTTTAAACATGGGAGACCAGAACTGCACACAGTACTCCAAATGAGGTCTCACCCACAGGTCATGACCCATCCTTGTATGTCTAAAGATATGAATTATTCAGGAGGTCTGAAATACAAAAAAGATACATGCTGCAATCAGTTAACTGATTGACAGCCCTGCCTGTAAGCCTTGGGCAGCCAAAGCAGAATAACCAAAACCATAATTCTATTAAACAAAAGTGTGGATTCTACTCCTTTCTCCTTCCCCCATCTCTTTGAAGGGGGTGCTAAAGCCGAATCAAAGCCCACTGAAATCCATGGCTAGTAGCCACAGACCAAGGGTCACCAGCACCCTGGAAGTAAAGTCAGCTATAGTAGCAGAGAAGGGCAGAGCAGTAAACTTTATGGGTTTGTCTACACTTAAGACGCGACAGCAGCGCAGTTATAGTGCTTCAGTGTAGGTACAACCTTTGCCAACAGGAGGGATTCTTCCATCCGCGTAAGTACTCCACCTCCTTGAGAGGCGGTAGCTAGTTGAAGTAAGAGTGCTTCCATTGCCCTAGTGCTGTCCACATGGAGACTTAGGTCAGCTTAACTATCCCACTCAAGGGTGTGGATTTTTCACACCCTGACCAATCTAGTTAATCAACCAAATTGTCTCATGTAGACCAGGCCCATAGACTTGGAGCCAGGATTCCTCACAGATCCTTTGGGTTTCACACAATTAGAAGTCCACACTCCCTATGCCCCTTTGTGTGGCCATCAAACCCATCTAGGATGGGAGAGTGCATCAGAATGCCACACAAAAACTGGTATTAGTTTTTCTTTCTTTCTTCCCCCTACTTTTCCTGTTTTTTCCAACAGCGTGGTATGTTAGAGCTGCTTCATGGGTTGCATAATATGTTTATGCACCTGGGATCTTTGAATGGAAAGACTTACACCAACGTCAGCTCTTTCTGTGTTTTTATTTTATCAGAGAGGAGCTCAATCTTCAAAATTTCTGATGCTGAGCTACATTTCAAGTCCTCACAAAGCTGAAGGGTGGAAGGGGTGTATAATTTATTTATTATTATTAATATTTCCTCTTACTTATGATTTTTTTAAAGTCTGACTATCTGCTGATCATTTGAGAAGCATTTACCAAAATACTTAAGTGGCTTCAGTTACTTAGAAGATTGTATAGGGATATCTGATACCACAACACAACAGACACAGAAAGGCAATGCCTAATCCTGTGAGATGTGTGTTGTTTCCAGTGAGATACAGGTCACTCTCAGCTCCCAACTGAAAGATCAAGCCCCTAGTCCAGGGGTGGCCAACCTGAGCCTGAGAAGGAGCCAGAATTTGTCAAGGAACCACAGTAATATGTCAGCAGCCCCCCATCAGCTCCTCCACCTGCTCCCAGCGCCTCCCATCCACCAGCAGCCCTGTCAATCAGCACCTCCCCCTCCCTCCCCACATCTCCCGATCAGCTGTTTCGTGGCATGCAGGAGGCTCGGGGGTGGGAGAAGCAAGGGCACAGCAGGCTCAGGGGAAGGGGTGGTGTGGGGGCAGGGCCTGTGGCAGAGCCAGGGGTTGAGCAGTGAGCACCCCCCAGCACATTGGAAAGTTGGTGCCTGTAGCTCCAGCCCCGGAGTTGGTGCCTATACAAGGAGCCGCATATTAACTTCTGAAGAGCCACAAGTTTGCCACCCCGGTCTAGTCAAATGGTTCTCAACCTGCGGCCCAATTAGCACAGAGCTGAGGCCCATGTGACATCCTCAGGGCCATACAGGTAGTATTGGCTGAGGTAGGGTTACCATATTTTGTGCCTCCCAAAGGAGGACACTCCACGGGCCCCCGGCCCCGCCCCCACCCCCGCCCCACCCCCGCCCCCTCCCCTGCTTCCCGCGAACATTTGAGTCGTGGGAAGCCTGAAGCAGGTAAGGGGAAGTGTGGGGGGAGGAGGCGCGAACCAGGCTGGCCCGGCCCTGGGGTGCCGGCCCCGGGCCCGGCCCCTGGCCGACCACCCCCGGCCCGCCCAGCACTGCGGTCCCCGGCCCAGCCCCCAGCACCGCACCGCCGGGCCCCAGCCCGGCCCCCGGCACCACCGGCCCATCCCCCGAGCCCCCGGCCTGGCCTGGCACCGCCGGCCTGGCCCCCGAGCCCCCGGCCGAGCCCCCGGCCCGGCCCCGCCGGAGCGCCCGAGCCCCCGGCCGAGCCCCCGAGCCCCCGGCCCGGCCGGCCCCCCCCCCCGATTTTCCCGGACATGTCCGGCTTTTTGGGCTTTCCCCCCGGACGGGGATTTGGAGCCCAAAAAGCCGGACATGTCCGGGAAAATCCGGACGTATGGTAACCCTAGCTGAAGCCCACAATGGTAAATAGACTCCGAACCACTGCCCTGTGAACTAAACAGGTTTTAAAAGAGCTGTCACTAGCAGAAGCAGTTCGGAAAAAAGAACCAGGGTCTCCTTGGTGAAAAGTGTTAGCTGCTAATGTGTTACTTTTAAACAATGAGTTGTGGCTCAAAACAGATTAGGACTTGGAAATAGTAAGACAACAGCCTTCACTAAACTGCGGCTATGGAAACTTTTTCTATTTAATGTGAACCAACCATTTTTCTTTTTTTGGATGGCCTTTGGGGCTTAACTGAGCCAGACCATGATGGGTCTGTGTTCACTACAATGCTGCTGTGGCACCACTTTAACGTGGCTGTGTAGTTGTGGCCCCAGTGCTGGAAGAGAGCTCTCCCAGCACTATAAAAAACCACCCCCACGAGGGGCGTGGCTCCCAGCACTGGCGCACTGTCTACACTGCCACTTCACAGCGCTGAAACCTGCATCGCTCGGGGGGGGTGTTTTTTCACACCCTGGAGCGAGAAAGTTTCAGCACTGTAAAGTGGCAGTGTAGACAAGGCCTAAGATATCACAGGCATTGTTCCAGCTATGTACTTTGACATCTTGTTCTAAGTTATTTGTTTTAATCACAAAGATTTAGATAAAAAATACCAGACCTTAAAAAAACCACATCTATCTTATTACCATAAAAATTACCCACCAGGATAAAAATGTAAAAGGAAAAGCTTCATGTCATTAAAGGTGCACTACTTAAGTATGGAACAAGATAATTAAAAGACACTCCCTAGCAAGAGCTCTGTTCTGACTTTTGTCCTTTGCACCTGTACTATTTTGCCTCATGCCTCTTCTGCATAGCAGGAATGGATGGTTTGTTGCAGCATGCAGCCAAAGGTACGTCCAACACAGATAACTGCACACTGCAAGACAGACACAGCTACATTATTTCTGAAAGCAGTTCAAATCTGTGCAAAAGGAATGCCTTTCACCATAAACAAGATAAACCTAACCTGAATGCCAGTCAAGGATGGAGAATTCATCAATAGTTTATATCAGCATGTCATTCACAAGAATGATGGACAGATTACAGCGGCTAGTTTGATCTTTTGAGATCATGCATGATAATCTCTCTTGGACATGTAAATCCTGTTCAGTTATTACTCAGGCATTCACTTGGGTCAGCAGAATGAGGTGTATTTACTGCCTAAGACCTTGTACAGTTTACTTCAGGGAAGATTTTCCTACACAGTCTAAATGTGGCACAGTAGAAACAGCTAGGACTAAATTCTGCACTCAGTTACATTCTGTGAAACCTTTCTAACACATTGTAAGTTTACCCGTAACCATTCCTGAAGGTCTTTGAGGAGGATTTGGCCCTTTCTTTCCCCATTACAACACAGGATGAGCTCAAGAAGACTCTACTCAGACCGGTAACATTAATTTTATATTTTTGTCTCTGCAAATACAGAGTGTCCTTTGAACAATTTCAACTGACCTGGCAATTCTTCTATCCAGAAGAGAGTAACTAATGCACAATTAAAAAACAAAACTATCTGATATTGTTAACTTTCTTATACTTCCCAACTGTATCATACCAGACAGGGGAGAGAGGAGAGTCCTTAGCCATTGCTGCTTTCTATAATTTTGTTGGCGCTAGATAACGAAGAGCTCATTAGATAGGACAGATTAATATGGCAGTTAAAATATTAAATATTAAGGAGACTTACTTGCTGCAGGGACAGGAACAACTCCCACTGAAGTCAGAGGGACCTGCTGGGTAGTGACGCACTTTGAAAATCCGTCCCCTGCTTCAGTCTTAGAAGCCTAACTTTAGGCACCCATTTTGGAAAATCCTGGCCTAGCGCTTTAGAGCCAAAAATGATATGAGATTAGCAAGTACCAGGGAAAGGTGACCCAAGTTAGACCTCATTAAAGCCAGGGATTGATTCAGACTATAATAAACTTGGATCTACCAAAAACCTGACTCTCTAGGCATTCTGGCTGACTCACCACCTCCCCTTCTCTTGGTCAAATCATGACACAATTGGAGAGACTGAAAAAGATTCCATGGCTCTAGTGTGTTCTGCCTCCTCCCTGGGACCTATGGTGGCAGCCAACAGTGTGGGACATGTTGCCTCCTACTGCTGACTTTCTACAGTGGGGTCCTGAGCACAAGAATACTATCTTAATTCTTGCCTGGCTGATAAAGAACTAACCTCAGGAAAGGAACTGTATTTTTGTTCTGTGTTTGTACCAGGGCCGGCTCCAGGGTTTTGGCCACGTCAAGCAGCCAAAAAAAAAAAAAAAAAAAAAAAAGCCACGATCGCGATCTGCGGCAGCAATTCGGCGGGAGGTCCTTCACTCCCAGGCGGAGTGAGGGACCGTCCGCCGAATTCCTGGATGTGCTGCCCCTCTCCGGAGCGGCCGCCCCAAGCAACTGCTTGAGAAGCTGGTGCCTGGAGCCGGCCCTGGTTTGTACAGCACCTAGCACAATGAGGTCCTGGTCCATGACTGGGGTTCCCATGTGCTACTACAAAACAAATATCATCAAGCAAGTCTTTTTTTTAAAACTCAGTGCACAACAACTGGGATTCACAGGCAAATGGCAAGATCAATTTGTTCCCAGGTCCACACACCAATTGCAGAGTGGAGAAATATGACAAAGAACTATGAGAAAATACGGTGTGTATGTGTGTGTGTGTGTGTATATATATATATATATATATATATATATTTTTTAACGTGGAAATATAGCCAATTTCTTTTCAGAAGTACAAGATATCACTTCACCACACACACCATGTGCTGCTAAAATATTTTAACACCTGAGGTTTTTTTTGTTTTTTTTTTAAGTGGAACAGTTACTGCAACATACACAATTATGTTCACAGCATGTCTACCAAAACGACACTACATGCTTGCAGAAAATTAATAAAAAAATAGATAACATTACTAAAAGAAAAAACAATTTTAGCAAAGAGCCACAAACCATTTATTTTACAGCTACTAGGATAAATATAGTACGGACTTGGTCAGTCGACACTAATAAAAGCTCTCATCCCAAAAATAGAAAACTATTCAAATGTTTAAATGGCCGTATGGTGCCATCAAATCTTCTCTAACAAATACGGTCACATACAAAATCCTCCTGGTTGCTATTGTTAATCAGGACTATAATCCATTAGTATCAAACCAACAAAATTGAAGTGCTGTTAAAAATTGCCAGCAATAGTCCAGACCTGAACTAAGAAACTATTTACTGAAAACCTCAGCTTCTTCTTCATCATGATTTCTTTCCCCTGTTATTTGAACCAAGCTATCTGCATTACTTGTGAGGGACTTTTCCTTTTTAATAACCAAGAGTGTAACTTGATATATAAGACCAATGCTTAGCATTTGCATGGTGTTTTTCATCCACAGCTCCCAGAATGCTTTAATAAAGAAGGGTAAACATCATTATATCTGTTTTACTGCTGGGAAAGCTGAAGCTCAGAGAGTTGAAGTGACTTACCCAAAGTCACAGTACATGCTAATAACAAAGTTGGGAACAGAACTCCTGGACCAGATTCTTTTCCCTGCTATGGCCCCTTTGCAATGTTCTGTCATCACAAAGGGACTATATAAAGCCTGCTTACCAAGCACTCGGAAGAGAGCCTAAAATGGCCTCTATGGACATGTCACATCATTTCATAAAACAGAGGGTTCTGAGTCACACATTAAGATGATGTAACAGTTGGAAAACATCTTTGACAGCCACAACCATGTAGTTTCCAAGAGGTATAAGGGCAAAGAGATCAGAGATAAGGACAGGGTGAGGTGCGTAGGAGGACAGGAAGAGAGACCCCCCAAAAAATCAGAAAAATGTGTCCCTTTCCATTTCACTTAATTCCAAGTGGATTTCAAAATCTGTATGCTACTTTATAGGCAGTAATAAAATAAACTCACCTAATTGACATTTGCTTTTATTTTCATTGGTCAAACCCTGAGATCCTTAACTCAGTTTTCATTCAGTTCTTATTTGGGATAACTCCCCACAGACTCCCAAGGTTTGTCTCACTACAACTCAGCAGACACTTCTGAGTCTCCTCTCCCCCAGATTCATGAGGGACATATATCCATCCCCAATGAAATATTGTTCTAGTTAATGAGGGACAATAACTTTATCACCATCTCCTTTGATTGTTTGTCAGCTTTAAGGTTTTCCAGTCTCTTCTCCACCCACTCTTCTTACCCTACACTATCCCTGCCCTAGAGCTTCACCTTATTAAAGAAACCAAATCCCGCAAACACTTTCCTCAAAGTCTATTAAAACAATATAGACAAAAAACTATGGTTTTCTTGGCCAAGGGCAGCTTGTAGTCTAAGGCATTTTTTATTCCGCTGATATCCGTCATCTATTCTCTCATTCCTTTTTCTCCTGTCTTCTAACAGTCTCTAGCTCTCTACCAATGAGAGAGAGGCAGGAATGATCACAGAACTGAGTGTTCAAACCCCAACTCTCCCACTGACATACTGTGTGGGCTTGGGCAGCTCTCGGCATCAATTTCCCCATCTGCAAAATGGGGATAACAACCCCTACACCTGTTAAGGGTGTGGTGAGGCTTTATTAGTTAAATGTCTGTACAATACTTTGAAGATATAAATTGCTGTAAATTCCAAGTATTTCTATATACATGTTAAACAGGTGTCCAGATCCTGCAGGGTTCATCACAGGACTATAACAAGCAGCTATGTCTACACTACAGTGGCTACAGTAGCACAGTAGTGTAGATGCTTGCTGTGCTGGCAGAAGTTGTTTCTCCATCAATTTAGTTAATCCACCTCTCCAAGAGGTGGTAACTAAGTCGACTGAAGAATTTTATAGGGGGGGGTTTACAGTGGCGGTTAAGTTCACCTAACTACGTCCCAAAGGGCATGACATTTTTCAGAGCCCTGAGTGATGTAGCTTGGTTGATCTAATTCTTAGGTGCAGACCAAGCCAAAATGAAGTTTTAAAACATTCAGTATAGCAAACATCACAATTATCAGTTCAAGTTCTAGCGGTCATTACAAATTCTCCCCCAGAAGTGTTACCTTTTTACCCCATGGGATTGAAAAAGGAAACCTCAAGAGATACTATTTTGGCCATAAAAAATAATATTCCCTGAAAAGTAGGTGAATTTTCTTTAAAGCTAAGCTTTTTGAAAATGTGAAGACACGATGTTTTTAAAAGGACATTGGGCCAAATTTTATTCTCAGGTAGACCGGTGTAAAGGATTTATTTTGGATTTACTGGTGCATCTGAAAGCAGAAATTGACCCATTATTTTTATATAAAATAGGAACTGCATAAACTTTCAGAAATTTCTCTCAGGAATAATCTAGTGAATGTGAAATCCTAGATCAAAGTTCAGAAGGAAGGCAGACAGGTGTAAATGGGTCCATACAGTGGGAGGAAGGATACCCTGCTGTGCAGCTAACATAAGGCATGCCCAAAATGGCAGCCTTTGTACTAAGGTTTACATAAGGACTGCCCAGATGAGCAACTCGCCAGAAATGGAGCAAGGAGCAGGTGGCGTAGAACCCTGATTCAGTTTCCTTCCTCCCTCACAAGAATCCAGCTAGTGGAACTGGCCAGCCACACAGGGAGGAGTATTCTGTACTCTTTAAAAGCACTGTACCAAATCACTCTCCCCATAGTGAAGCCGGGGAGCTCCAGGATGCATTTTTCCTCTGTGAGGCAGATTGCTTCCCAGTGCTCCCCGTGGGAGGGTCTGCGCTGCTGTTTACAATGGCCCATGGTTGAAAGGCCTGATCTAATCCTGTATGTCCTTTTCAAACATTCTTTCTCCCACGCACAACAATGTAGCCTTCAAAAAGGTTACAGTATCTCATTTCTAAATATTAAAAACTAACAATACTCCTGTAAGCTAGGGAAGTATTATCACCACCATTTTACAGCTATGCAAAATGAAACAAACAAAAGGTTACCAGATGTGTCCAAGGTCTCACAGTAAGTCAACAGCTAAGTCCAGAATAAAACCTCTGAAGGTCCTGATTTCTTGCCTCTTCTCTAATTGCTCGAGAATGCTACTCCCTTGTATATTGTAAAATAATATATTATTATTTTGCACGTACATAGTGTTTTTCATCAGAGGATCAAGTACATACAAAAAAAAAAAAAGTCAGTCAAGCCCACCACATCTGTAAGAGACTGGATGTTTTCCATCTGAAACCACTTTCCATCTATTCAGATATAATGAAGTAAAAAGGTCAAGAAGGCCTGGAAGGAAGGATCTCTCCGCTACAGAGAGGTGGAAACCAGAACTTTTTAAAAGAAAAAGGAGCATTTACTAAGTAGAACAGTTCCTATACCACTGACAGAACACAGATATTTGCTACATTTTATTTGAAGACTATAACAGCATAAGTTCCATATTTGGGGATGCCTTCTGCCTTTTTGAAATGGCTTATGTCTACACTATTCTGTGATCGTGAACTGAATGTTTTTCACACTTTTGCATGAACAGATGGAGAATCAAGCAGATGATGTGCCCAGTAAATGGAGGACCATGCAGAATAGAATAGTTGCAGTGTTAATTCATATTCAATACATTCTTTTCATCGTGGTAAAGTTATTTGGCCAATGCAAAAAGGACTGGGTGTCTGTAAGTGAGGCATACAATCTTTCAAACTTTGAAGCATCCTCCAATTAAGACAAATAGCTGGCAATTGTACCTGTACATGGCAGTTGGACAGGTTGGTTAATTGTTCATCTGGTTCATAATACATAAATAAATACAGTGGGAAAAGAGTAACGAGGGGCAGAAAAAGGAAAGGTGGTACCAAGACAGGAATGAGGGGCATAGACCTAATCATTTTGCATCATTTACTTGAGTGATGCGAGTCTATACCACAGTCACATAACTTACATAGATATTCTATTCTGTCCTTTAAATAATGGCATATATCGGGGGGCCTTGGCACACAGCAAACACACATCCAGAAATGCCCTCACTTGACTGCAAAAGATTTGTAAATTCTAATATAATTATTTGGGAGGAAGAGTGGTCTTGTGGTGAAGAACACAGGACCAGGAGTCAGGAGATTTGAAGTGTTAATGCTATCTCTGACGCTTCTCACGTGACCTTGCACAAGTCACTTAACCACTATGGTTGGGATATTCTCATTGATTTTCAATGATATTTTGGTTCCTAACTCCCTTAGGCCCCATGAAAATCCCAGCCTCTGTATCTGTTTCTCCAGGTATAAAATAAAGGGGAAGGGAGCAGTACATCCCAAACCTTGGTGATCCCAGGCAACTGGAAAGACCCCCAAGGGGTTGTGAGTAGCTAACATTTACTGGAGAAGCCCTGAGCCTGCTCTAACTTGTACCATACCATGGACCAGCACAGACTGGTCTCAGGATTTAGAGGTCACAAAAGTGACTTAAGATTCTTTTAACCTCCTCCTAGAGCCTTGTGCAGCTCAGTCAGACAAAAGGATCTGGCACTATATTTTGCAGGAAAAGGAGTAGAAATGAAATGTAAAAAAATTAGATTGAAAATAAGCTAAATAAGCTAAATCAAATGGCCCTTTTGCCATTCTTTCTAACAGCTACTGAAATTGAACTATTTGAATTGCAATGTTTTTTGTTATTTTATGTATTCATAAATCAATGATTAAGGAAACAGAGCATTTATAGTTTTTTTACACTTCTTTAGATTTCAATAACCAGAAAACAGACTACTTTTGCTAAGTAGAGTCCTAGAATGAACTCTGTATCATCGTAATTGCTGTCACTTAAGCAATATGGACACAACAGACTGTGTGTGTCATACTGGGATCATGTGATAATACAAGTGAATTCTATCACAAAAGGCAAAGCTAACTATCTTTGGTGACTTAAGAAATGACACTTTCCCAGGACAACAAATGTCCTGTTGAGCATAAGAGCTTTTAGAAGCTATCACTATCCCAGCTAATTTACATCATTGGCATCTCCAAGAGGATAAAGCCTATATGTGCGGCATTTTGGCAATAGCTTCAGGCAGCAGCACTGTGGAAATTAAAAGCATTAGAACCCCGACCGACAAGCAAAGCGTGAGGAGATGGAAAATAAGCAATACAGAGGATCTATACTTTTACATTTTTAGCAAAGGAGGAAAAAATAAGTAGTAATAAAGAAGAAAAACTTTCCATAAAGAATATTAATGATTGTGGCAGACTGGTAAGAAAATGCAGGTCCACAGAGAACTCTGTTTTTCCAGTGGAGGTAAAGATAATGAGCCTGACTTTGACCTCATTCACACCAATGTTATTCTGAGCTAAGCCCAGATTTAAACCCAGTGAGAGCAGAAATTGGCTCGATTAGTCCAGTGCTGTTGTACACAACTGATGCTCTAGTGGATCCATGTAATTAACAGAGGACGTTTTTGTGAATGGAGAGTGTCATTACAGAGAAGAGTGTACAATATGCTGCCTTTAAACTGAAAGGAAAGTACAAATCTGGCTTGATTTGGTAAACAAGATGCCATCAGTTTTTCAATTAATTTTGAGTGCCATCGTAATATTACAAAATGCTGATGGTAAAAGAACATTAGTGGGGAAGAGCTTGCCTGGAAGCTGAATGGGAGGGTGGTGCAAACGTGACCAAGAAACTGCAAAAGAGTGTGATAGTTCTGAGCTTCAGTCATTCACCCCAAGATGCATTTGGGTATTTTTCCTCCCTACTATTTTTTTTTAGACATTTAAACAGATATATTCACAAAGGTGGCAAGTTTTAAAGAGGCTACTGTGTGACACAGCAAGGATGACAGAGCACAGTCACCACCACTGAAGGAAGCAAGCAATGTACAAAATAATAAATGGCTGCACTAGGCATTTTCTAAAAGTTTAGGATGAACTGATCTCTGCGTCTTTCATTCTAGCTTTGTCCTCTCTCTTTTCCTCTAATTCTAAAATGGTTGTTTTCTTTTTGTGGTAATTTTATTTAGTATTCACGGTATTGTAGATTATACCCATAACAACAGTACATGGTTCCTGTTCTTATTGAAATCACTGTCAAAACTCCTATTGACTTCAAGAGAAGAATTGGGCCCTTTGTGAGTATTAGGGTCAAAGAATAGCTACACAGAGCATAACAAAAAATACTCTCCAACAGGAATCCACACCCACGCTCAGAGATTTCCAGACAAGTTTGGCCATCCGCAGTGCTGTCATGAACAGTAATATATTATGTAAGTGACTGTATTGATTACCAAGCAGTCCCGATTATTAGGGTTAGATGTGTTTATTGATTTCTTAAAGGAAGACCTTGTCCTAGTATTAATAGCTAACGTCTAGCACTGCAGCATTCTTCACTGAAGGGCCATTTAGCAAACCAAATTAAACAAGGTTCCCTTTTTCCCATCAGCCACAGGAAGGCTATATGAGAAAAAATGCCACTTCTAATCTTGTGGTTTATTTCTACTGTGTAGAACCCTTTCAGACTGAGCGTAGCTGGATAAGAGAGAGAAGGTTAAATTACAAAACTATCAGATACACAATGACACTATGAAAGGGGTGAAAAATTCAATTGTAGTTCTAACCCAAGGCAATACTCATAAGTCTTACTAGCATCAATATAAAGCTGAAAATTGGAAATAACAGGCTTCTTTTGCTATAGCTCAGATAACTTCAGTGTCATTGAAACACTGCACTGTTTTACAGCAATGTTTGCCACATTTGTTACCAGTAGAGTTTATCACCCATCTAATGATCTAATTTTCTTATACCAACGCCACTGAAAGGTTTTATTCTCTGACACCAAACTGGAGAATTGATATCACTTGGGATTCTGAGGTTATTTAGAAGAGATGAAGGGATGAGAGGCCAGGATCACTTTTATTTTGAAAAGTATTTTCCTTGCAGTCACAGACAAGTCTGCTTCTTCTGTAGATATATTCTTTCCTTTGACTTTCTGTTCTTTAACAGAGATTTAAATAAATAAATAAGTCCCTGTGAACAGGTAGGATGCTGCCTCCAATAAAGTCTACACATGATGTATATGATGAAACTTTTCTCTGCATGGAGTTTGACTTTACAGGTAACTCAAAAAACAGAACAAACTTCAGATTCTACCCAAGCCTGATTGCTTTTAGGGTCCTGCTGTCTCTGGGAACACGTCTGATGTCTTTGCTACCTCTAACAGGGTTTTCCTGCCTCTGCACCTTGTTTTATCTGACCAGAGGCTAACACACTCACTTGTCCTATATTTGGTGTAATTAACAAGCCCATATTGCTGGAGGGAAGGATCAGGCCATTACCTGCTTCCCACTCCAGTCCCATCCCCAGGGGAGGAGATAGGACCATTTTGCAGATCCCACACAGCTGCTAGCTTTTCTTCTGCTAAAGTCTGGTCCTGCCCATCAACAGAAGGGAGTAATTATTATGATGAAACTTCATAACTTTTAGGGCTATGTTTTAAAGAAAAGCAACTAAGTGGTGCCTGCAAAAAATGTGAATTATGGCCTTTAATGGATGGAGGAAGAGAAAGATGATCTCTTTAGCTAACTGGAAGGAAATGTAATCTGGAAGGACTCAGAAATAGCAGCAGACATTGTTTCCATTTGCTCTTGAAGAGCATGGAAGAATTGCAAATTAAAAACCGACCAACCCTGCATCAAATTTTCAAAAGAAGGCTTTTGAAATTCTGCATGCAAAACCTGGATTTGTGCAACAAATTAGGACACACAACCTGGTAAGAGTGTGCCCATAGACCTCATGCAACTGAGGAGGCTACTGAGGAGGGCTGCTTTAAAAAATATGGCCCTTTGGGTGTCTGTTCTATCATCTGATTTTTTTTAAAGACAGTCCCACAGTATTTACAATGCTATTATGTGCTTTCAGAATTATTGAATTCCTATATACAGTATTAAAGCTTTTCACTCACCTTTAAATGTATTTTCTAACAGGAATGAAAGTAGGTTCCAAAGCAGGGATCCTTGAAGTGCCTAAACTCCATGGTCACAAGCTATTGCTTGGGGAAGTCAGAAAAAGCATGTTTTCCTAACAGTGAGAAATCTGCCAAAGGAGATACAACTGTCCTCCTGAAGGAAGTGACAATGTTTTGCAAACCATTTATTGTCTATTGTCTGAATTAAAGACTTACATATCTGGATATCCAGGAAATTAATAACCCAACAGGTCAGTTTGGATAACCCATCATTTCAAGCATATGGGGAAATGTGACAAATCTGATTAGGTTTACATGATGACTACACGTTCAGGTTTTAATATGTTTCATTTGTAGTTAATTAATTTGAAAGAGTTAGGAATACTGATAAAAATAGTTATGTTTTACTAATTTTACACATCACACAAATCAACTGACTTTAAAATTAATCTTTGGAAAGGAGTAGCCTTGTATAAATAGACATCTATTGCATCTAACTATGCAAACCAGAAAAATCCTTTATGGTGGGGAAGCAGCATGTGCATAATGGGAGAATGGACACAACAGACCCTTCCAAGCACTGACCTGTCCTAGAGCCTTACATATGTAAGAGATAAGGAAGTCATGCCTCAAAATGAACATGTCCTTCCAGAACTGCAGACCTTTGGAGAGATGTGTGGCAAGCCAAATCAATTCCCACATCCTCTGATTTCTGATGACGTGGTGAGAGGTGCAAAGCAGAAAATAGTCATGGCCTTGGAGAAAGGCACATTGTATTCACTCTCCAGTTATGCGCATGCTATTTCCCACCTAAAAAGGTGAAAATTCTGTATATTTACTGCACATAATGTATTCCTGCTACAAACTGGAGTGAGGCAGTACAGAGTGAGAGGGCCTTCTGTGCCTGGTTCTGACTTTACTTACAAAAGTTGTATGTTTATATACCTCCACTGACTTCACTAGACTTGCTCCTAATTTACACTGGTGTAAGTGAGCAAAATCAGATTCTCCTTTTCTACTCCTTGGTTGGCATGCTGGTGGAGACAGGAAGTGTATTAAGAGTTTCCCCTCTCAGCTCCTGAAAAGCCCTAATTGGCACTCTGACCCAGGAACCCCTAGTGCCAACTGCAGAAGGCACAGGGGATACAAAGAGTTTTACAGGGATATATGCATAATAATTTATAAAGGGGGGCATGTAAGTTCTCTACCAAGAGGCAGTAGCCCACAAGTCAGCATAATCATTGCTAAGTGTATGTACAAACAATATTTAAGGAGTTGTATCTATACTAAAAATTATGTTCTTAAGGCAAATAACCAGGACGTGACATGTCTAAGACAGGTTCCTTTCACGCAGAGGGTAGCAGATGCTTATCTCCCGGTCTAGTCATTGTGTATTGTGAGCCTCACAACCTAGGCCTATTTACATTCTGAGCCAGAGGCTGATTCAGAGATTGGAAAATCTACAAGAAAAGAATAAACTGGAAAACACAACCGGCAAGGGGGCATTCTGTTTATGAATAAGGACAATGGATTGTTCGGATATAATCTAGAAGAGCAGACAGACACCCAGACATTCAGGGGAGCAAGCAGACACTGAGGAAACAAGCCGACAATGAGACTTGTCTCTTGAATGGCAAATCACAGCCAGACCTGGCTGTACAATGCTGGAAGGACTCTGGGTGAGCTTTGCTCTAGAAGACATGAAAGTATCTAGTTAAATAAGTCTAGGTTCTAGTATACATCTAATGGTTTTATTTCATGTGTAACTCTTTGTTTCTAAGACTTCTACTTGCTGTCACTTGTATCTCTATACTTTGTTGAATAAACTTCTATTTGTTTTCCCTACAAACATGTCTAAGTGCTGTGTGGTAAGCAGAGCAGTGATCTCATGTGTAACTGGCAAGCTGGGGTGTACTGCTTCTTTGGGAGCAACAAATCTGTGAATACTGCGAGTGTTAAGGAGAACAGGGGCTGGACACTCCTGGGAGATACTGGGAAGACTCAGGGACTGAAATGTGCCCTATTGCTAACCTGTAGAGAGTGAGCACAGCCTGTGCAGGCCTAGAGGAGTGCTTGTGTTCCCCATGGCTGGTGGATTTGGGGAGCTGACCCACAGCAGACACAGACAAGGCTTCCTCACACTAATGGCAGGAGGAAGTGAGGTACCTCACTACCCTGGGTTCCCCTGAGAAGCGTCACAGGCACCAAGAGAGGCAATAAGCAGGGGACAGACAGGGACTGATAACACTGTGCAGCATTGTGAAGCTCAGGGAATTACTGGCACCTAGCCACAGCACCAAGTAAGTGAATGGGCAGTGAGGATGACCCACCAAGGATTTTGTAACATCAATGAATTCCAGAAATCCACGTCTAGAAGCCCAGCATGTGGGTGCATTTTTTAACAGAGGGCTCAAAAGTTTCAAATTCAGCTCTGTGTGCACCACTGAATTGGTCTATAAAAGCTGTACTGCAATCAAGTCACAAGGTAGCTCTGATTGAACACAGCTGGATAAAGGCAGCCAAAATCCACGAGATTAGGGCACCAGACTTGCTGTCCAGAGACCCGGGTTTTACTGCCCACTCTGCCATTGACTCATTTGTGACCTTGGGCTAGTAATAATAGTACTTATCACTCATCTTTGTAAAAGCACTTTGCAATCTACTGTGCTTACTAGTATCATTTTTCTAGATGAAACAGCAAATGACCTCGTTTGTTTTTGTGCATTATTTTTTTCATACTAATTTACTGCAATATAAATAATATCAGACACATTGCTCAGTTTAGATTTCATTCTTATTTTCATTTTGGGCATCTGTAACAACACACTTTATAAATAGTATCAGTAAACAACTCAGTGGGATGAAGCATTTGGTTGCAAAATTTTCATGCAAGGAGAATGTTTTAAAGCCATTTTGTTTGCAGCTTTGGTTCATATTTAAAACCTTAACTCAGAGCGCTAGATTTATTGTTGTGCTGACATTTAAAGCAGATGTTTAGTCCCATAAGAAAAGTCATAATTGTGTTTTCAAGATGCAGCGTTAAAATGTTAACTGTCGCTGTGTACATACCCTGTACTCTACAAATAGTTTGACAGTACTTAACATTTCCTGAGCAATGCAGTCCTCCTTTCACACATAACATTAGACACTGAAAAGATTCTAGTTGTTCTCTCCAGTTTTAATAGGTATCATGCTCCTGGAAAAGAGCATTCACATCGTTTAAAGAAAACGAAACTTTTGCCCATAAAATTCTCCTCTGAAACACACTGATCTTGACTAGCCAGCACTATTTCCGTAGCAAAGAAAAACATAAGGGGTGAAACAATGAATTCAGGAGCACATTCAAAATAACTGTCCCTGCTTTACTGATACTAAGGGAAAAGTGGGACAAGAGTATGATTCCCCACATACATAAGAACAGATCTTTTTCTGGTAACATACCCTCTTCCAACTGTTGAGCACTTGCTTTTGTCACTGGACATGTGCTGTCATTACCTCTCTCCTTTCTACTATGTAGGGAAAGGTGGAGGTGGGGAAAATGGAAAAGAACCTTTGCTACACACCATCTCTACTGATACTGTGATGGGAGCTTGCAACATGCCACTATCTTAGATGGCAAAGTCACAACTGATAGACTCAAGCAGAGGGCAAAAAATGTAGTATTCAATAACACAAGCTCTTTTATGCATTAGATTGAAGAGGTCCAGCGAAAGACAACCAAAATGGTCAGAAGGATGGTGGGATTTCTTTACATCCAAGGCTGGAAACAGAAAATGATAGAGGGATCCTGAAAGGTCTTCTACCCTATCTAAGCTGATCCTCCTTCGTTCCCCACCTCCCATAATATGAAAAGGGGATATTTGATTAAATGGCAGTAAATTTAGAACCAATACTATAGGGAACTATACATGCACAGGCAAAAAGCCTGCCCAGAGGGAAGTTTCAGTGGCAATCAATTCACAGCCCACAAATTTGTTAGTCTCTAAGGTGCCACAAGTACTCCTGTTCTTCTTTTTACAGCCCACAAAGTGTCCCATGGGTGGACAGTGCAGCCTCAAAGATTGGAGGTGCAAACACAGGCTTGTGTTCTGAATGGCCTGATGAGGGATGTGCTGATTCAGCACATCCATCAGCAGCTTCTGCAAATGGGTCTCTTATGGAGTTCAGATGATGAGTTAAAGTGCCCTTTTGGCAGAAAGAGAATAATGGTGAATTCCTTTTTGAGGCACCACTCCTCACACTGACAGGTGTGATTGTGAGCATGCCCCTATTGAAAATAATGCTTGTGTGGTGACACAGAAATTAGTAGATGAAATTGTCTGCCCACAGAAAGGAGGATGAGAGAGAAATGTGTCCTGGCATGGAGCAGTAGCCTATTAAAAGGTAAATGAATTTCCTTTGTTTTCTAAAGAGAAGGAAGCATAGGCACACAGGCTCCAGAGAGGGAAGGGCTGAGAGTTCTGACGGAAGCAGGAATTGTTGAAAGATGAAATAAAGGAAAAGAGGAAGGCAAACAAGACACCTTTAGAGCATCAGCATGGATTTGTATCAATTGTGAATTTTATTTAAGCTGATACAAACACAGAAATGGGAAAAAAAGGCTGGTACCAGTCAAGAGACTGAAGATGCTGGAAACAGATAGTAAATTCTGGTAAACCTGTACATTATTTTTATAGTTATTTTGTACTTTTTAGCTTGTTTTCAACTTAGAGTGAAATCTGCTTCGGCTGCATAGATCATTGGAACTTTAGGGCAATAACTGAAGTTTGATGACATGTGCAGCAATACTGAGGAAACGTATGTGTGACCATAAACTTGCTTTAATATTTATCATGGATGGATCCCAGCTGGAAAGTTCTGATCTGGATCAGAATTTCCCCAAGACTGGGAATGTTTGAGTCTAAGGTTTTGGTTCAGGACAATCTCTGTTGTTTACTGTATATTAGGACAGTGGTTCCAAACCTTTCCAGGCAACAGCACTAGTTCAGAAGAGTAAGACCTCAAGCACTAACAGCTGGTGCCCAACCCCCATTTAATTAGGCAAGCTCTATCCCACGATGGAGGTTGAGCTATTCTAAACCTCAGTCTTGTGATCTCAAGTCTGATTGTGAAATTGGAGTTGGGAGCAAGTTCTATATTGAACGAGGCAGTGCCCAGTTGAACGGAAGGTAGGGTCTCTTAAGAAAGCCCCAGATAAGGAAGTGGAGCTCACAAAAGCATGAGGTACCCATCACTGCTACATGTACCAGTGACTGTGAATTATGTATTATGAACCTAAAAACTGTTGTCTGTATATGACCAGTGACTCATCTACAGGGTGGAAAGTGAAAGGAACAATGCCAGGGAGAAGGCAGTTTGCAAGCCCACAGTTACTGAGCTATACAAGATAAATGCACAGTCCATTTCTTGATGAAAACAACCTCTGACATGTTTTTAGAAAAAACATCACCAAAATAATGGCTTGTTTAAAGCCTATAGCAGACATCCGCTTTGATGAAAACTAGGCAGAATATTAGAGAAAATGGAAACAGATTTCATTTATACCTGGTGGATACAGAAGCAGGTAAAAAGAGAGAGATCAAAGGCGGCAAGCTCCATTTTTGATCATTCTGAGCCATGACAGAATGGGAAGCACAAAAGGTTATACATGCATTTTTACTTTAAATGTGAGAAAGAGAGAGACTATAAGTTCTAAAATATATAGCTTCTTTCCCAATCCTTTCAACAAGGGCTTAACAACAGACATATTTTAATAGGTATCAAGAGGACAGATGAACAGATTAGTATAAAAATGATTTCTGTCTCCCATACCATGTACATTTGAGGAACTAGTTAGTAAGAGAAGAAAGCAGTTCATAGAGCATTATATCACATGTATTGCACGATGATCCCTTAATAATTCTCCAACCCCTCTGCTGCATCCGTTGCAAGTGATGGAAGAACTAAAAACAAAAGATAACTGTAATGTTGAAATGTACGGTACATAATCGTAATAATTAATACTTCTATAGCACCTTCCAGTTGAAGATCTCAACATGCTCCACAAATGCTAAGGGCCTTATTGTGACTTTTTTATACTATTGAGCAGTTACGCACATGAGTCCCTCATTGCTTTCAATGAGACTGCACAAGTAACTGATCACTAACTGATTAAGCTTCACAATCCACCCTTAAGGTACGGGTGGATTATCATCTAGTATTATCATCTCCATTTTACAGATGGGGAAACTGAGGCACTGACTTTTCAAAGGTCACACAGCAAGTCCATGTCAGTGCTGGAGTCAGAACTCAGATTTCATTGCCTTTCCATAATATCACACTGCTGCCCCAACACGTATAAAGAAAACAGCAACTGAAAAGGCTATCGGTTTCACCAATGTGCAGCCAAGTCCCAGTGCAATCAATGCAAGGATGGTCCAGTGCACAGAACACTAGATTGGGATTTAAGAGACCCAAGTTCAATTCCCTGCTCCACCACAGACTTCCTGTGTGACCTTGGGTCACTTACCCTCTCTGTACCTTGGTGCCCCATGTAAAATGGAAATAATTCCCAACCTCACAGACATACAGGGAGGATAAAAACGTTTAAGATTGTGATGCTCTCAGATGCTACAGGAATTGTAGAGACATCATGTAAGTCCCTAAGACCTGGTCTACACTATGGGGGGGGGGGTCGATCTAAGATATGCAACTTCAGCTACGAGAATAGCATAGCTGTAGTCGACATATCTTAGATCGAATTAAAATTACTTACTTTACATCCTTGCAGCACGCCACGGCTCCCCCGTCAACTTTACTTCCGCCTCTCACCAAGCTAGAGTTGAGCAGTCAACAGGAGAGCAATCGGGGATCGATTTATCGCGTCTACACTGCACACGATAAATTGATCTCTGATAGATCGATCACTACCTGCTGATCCGGGTCCAAATTCTGCCTTCAGATAGGTGTACAACTCCTAAGGGAGTTAGGCAAAAATGTCCTGCATATTTAATTAAATTCTACACCCACATTTCAGCTTTTTATTTTATCAGCAAAAAACAAAATACAAGAAATTCTAGGTGATCTTTTGTACTGAATTTACCTAAAACAGAAAATGCTCCAATTCCAAGAATTGCTCTCATAGCAAACCATGGGAAACACAGCAAGATGACTCAAAAGATTGAGCTCTGAATTCATCTTACCACTTAGCTAAATTCAGAGATATAACAGGTTAAAGGGGAATTGTGTGGAGATTAATAAACAAACAAACAAAGACCAGTATGGATTAGCAGTTCTTTCAGATTACGGTGACCAAAGGCTCTGTCAACAGAATAAAAAACAAGGATTGAGGATTAAATAAAGAACAAATTTGCAATAAAGAAGAAACTTCCTTTAAAGTTAGTTATTAAGGTATTATTCTTTCTACTCAAGAGCTTGATCCTGGTAGGTGTTGAACACCCTCAACTTCCACTGAAGTCAATGGAAGTTGAGATTGCTTACTGCCTCTTAAGAGGCATTCAACATCCTGCACAACACAGTCCTCTGTTTTTCCTAGATTTGTGAAGGGGCTGTAATTCAGGGAGGTTTGTCCTTCCTATTCTCAATTATCCCAATAATATAGCTGCACCTGCACAAAGGAAAACAGCTCAAGCACTTTATGTACAAAAGATAAGCAATATGGACAAGATCACACTGAAAAAATATCTGTAGATGGAGTTGCAGAAGGATGAATCACTTTTTAGATGTGGTCTTCTGTCAGGAAAGTAAAAAGGGTTCAATAAGTAAGCAAAACCACAGAAAACTAAACAAACATGCAAGAGATTAGACTTGGGAGGTCATATAATGCAGCACACCTTCTAAGCAGTGTCTCAGTAAATACCATTTTTAATACCTTTATTTCTATGTGCTAACTTTCTAATGCCCAATCATTACACCACAGGAATAATTTTCTGAACACTGTATGAAATCCTTTCACCGAGCTGCTGTCTATGGTATCCAAACTCACAGATCTAAACAGATAGGACCATATCAGGAACACAGTCAAGTTGTGTGTAAGACTCTATGATCTGATCACCAAGATAGCTTAAATTAGACCACAATAATGGACAGCCCATTTTCAGGAATCAAAGCATCTTTGCAAGTCTCCACAAAACAACCACATGAAAGGGTGAATGGACTTCAAATCAATTAGCAGCAGTGGAACAAAGAGAGGAGTAATGCCTGAAGTATGCATATCATCGAGGATGGACTGATTTAAATCACCCTTTTTAACCATAATTCAAATTAGCAAGTACATAACCTTTATTTTAATCATCAATTTTAATCTTATTTGGCATTTGTCCTTTTTCTATTCCTAAAGGAAAGCTCATTCTCATTGGTGTAACCATCAAAACATGTTGATTTGCAACTATACCTCTACCTCGATATAACGCTGTCCTTGGGAGCCAAAAAAATCTTACTGCATTATAGGTGAAACCGCGTTATATTGAACTTGCTTTGATCCACCGGAGTGCGCAGCCCCCCCCCCCCCCGGAGCACTGCTTTACCGCGTTATATAGGGTCGCGTTATATCAAGGTAGAGATATATCTGTAATCTTTACACTAAATTTGGTCCTTCTACTAACCAGGAGGATGTAGTATATCTATACATACACTTATTTATGCAATTAGCTCAACACACATTTATTCAGATTCTTGATTTTTGCTTTTTTATTATTCACCTACTTGGCCTGAAAGGTTAACCAATACTGTGGGCCTTGTGTTGAAATTGATAATGATCAGGTATTTCTTTGATGCAATCCTGTGTGTACATTCTTTGTAATAAAAAGTCATGTTTCCCTGAACACAGTGGGACTCAAACAACAGGAAGCCCTTTTCTTGCTCACAATTCTATGCCTCTTTCTAGCTAGCACTCTGCTCAGAACTCTCTCTCTTAAGGTCACACTACAGAAGCTTCTCTTGTTGTTTCCTTGCCTTTCTGCTTCATGGTTGTTTCCAGTTCACACAGAAACAGACACACAGCTGCAATCAAATCAATACACAGTCTGCATTAGCACTTGGGCCTGCAGGGAAACTCCTTGGACCACATGGCTCATCTGCTGTCCAACTCTTGCATATGGTCTAGTCTGTGGGAGATCGTTATGTGATAGCTGAAACAATGGAAACTAAGGAACATTTAATTGTTCCCTCATTTAGCCTGACTGGAAGGTGGCTCTCAAGCTCAACAACTTTAGTGAGATGGTGTGATTGCTCATAGATCAAAGACATGCTTGTGGAGAGCCACCCAACTCCCTCACTTTTAAAAAACAGTCAGTGACACATTTCTGATTTACCAGTTATCTTTTTTCCTCCTCATAATTTGTGTCAAGCTGCATTTGGATGGAAACTGGAATTAATTAAATTAAAAATGCATAAAAATATAAATTTTAAATTTGTTTCTTTAGTCTGTAAATAAAACTACCTTAAACATGCTGGATACATAAGAAAAAATAAGATTATCAAAACATGACACATTTAAAACTAACTAATTTCTTAAATTAAGGCAGTATTAACTGTAGTTAGTGAACTGACTGATTGTTTTTGATCACTATGGGACAGATTTGTAAAGGTAGGTACTTAAAGATACAAGTAGGTGCCTAATGGGATTTTCAAAAGTACCTAAACAGGTTAGGGGTCTAATTTCCTTTCCACCTAATCTGTTTAGGCGCTTATGAAAATCTCACTAGATGCCTATCTGCATCTTCAGGTGCCTAAATAGTTTTGGAAATCTGACCCCATGTCCGTCAAGTTTTTAGAATTAGTAGGTCTCATACTCTTCCAACTGACTTATTCATAGATTGGGGGGCGGGAGGGGGGGGAGCTTTTCTGCTTTTACAACTACCAATCAGTGTCTCAATTTTGAACTAACTAGTCCAAATGAAGAAAATATTGTCTCTGCACGTGCTAACTAAACTGAAACCCAAAATAATTAAGGCAAAAACTTTTCTGCACAAAACAGATTGAAAGTACTTACATTTGGAAAAAATGTAAATACCAGTATTGGCTCTGTTGTAAAGAGTTAATGCAGTATATGATATTCTGACATATTTATAAAGCTTGAGTTGACATCAGAAGATAAAAGACGGTTCTGTATATACTTTAAAAAGCAGCAACCTTTAGCTCATTAAAATTTGGAGGAGGACTCAATGATGCTAAAAAAAAGATTGATTTAAATTATTTCAATGAAGTATAGTAAGTTTGGGCCTTAACATGGGTTTTCAATTTCAAATTGAATTTTATAAAATAATACATTTATTTAAATGTTTTTTAAAAAATCAGATATTTTAAATCACAGATTTTTATCCATTCTGACATCACTTTATTCAACTGGACTAAATCTGCACATGCTTTTTATTACCTTACATCAAGGCCTTCAAAGAGAGTTAACAGTAAGAAATGCTGTGTGCCTGAGTCTATTTGATAAAACTTAGTATGCCTCCCTATGTGTTGTTCTTCCTACAAGTCTTCTCAGTAGTTTTTTTTATACCAAATAGGCCGAAGAACTAGACAGGTTATTCAACAATTTTATATGGCATAGAAAGAGACTGAGCACCAGCTTACTGAGGTTCCAGAAATAAAAACAAAAGGCCGTACTAGCCACCCCAACCAGAAATTCTATAATTGGGCAACTGCAATTTGTTATGTTTGGAAATGGTAATATTTTATAGACACTCAAAGCCATAGGGGAAAGGCGAGAAGAGCATATTGATCTCTTTTTATTCTTTCCAAACTGATTTGTTGTGAAGACACTTTGCTCCCTCAGGAGATCACATAATAGTCTATTAAAGGCCCACTCTGCAAATATGAAATAAAGGGCAATTGAGAACACTGGCATAGTGCCAGAATTCTCATTGAATACGCAGACTAACAGATTTTCACACAGGATTGGAAGATGCCAGCTTTAAGAAAGGGGATGACAAACATCTGCTGATCTTTGGAGACTTTTTCGAGGGCAAATATCTACTGATATTAAAGCAGCTCAGAATTAAATTGTAATCTACCATCTCTGGTTTCCTATTTGTACCTACAAGTCAGACACTTCCCGGGCACAGTCTCAAAAAAGAAACTCAACAACTAGGACAGGACCAATTAGTAGAAACATGACAGTGGTCTAACCCAAGTAAGCTCCTATTTCTCTTGTACAGCTTCTTTAAACACTCACACACGTATATTTAAGGTTTTTACACTTTAGATTTGAGATCTTAAAGATAATCCATGGCACAAAGCACTCAAATTTCCTTCTGAAGCCTCTATTTGCAGCAATTACAGATGGAGTAGTTGGTGCTGCACAGACTGCACAATTCTCCTTTAATTTTGACCTAAATGAATCCAGATCTACACTGAAGATGCTCTAAATGTGATTATCAGTCATCCTCACTTGTACATTGTTTATGGAGCTGCCATTACAAACACTGATTCACCAGTTCATACGTTCCAAGCTGGCAACTGACTCAGTTTTTAATCCTATATTATATTTGACCCACAGAACTAACTCTGTGGTACTGACCTAAGAACACAGAATTCTATTGGTTAGGTCCTCCGTTGTGGGAGCATCAGTGGCTTTTGGCCCCACCACTTAGTGCTTGGGTCAGTGATTGCTCCAGTAACCTAGGATAGCACACTTCTGCCTTGTCTCCTCTACCACTAAGCTTGCTCCCAGAAAACCACTTACGTTTTGGAATGCTAGGAATATGTAGCACAGAGTTGAGAAGAAGTGAGGTTTTTTACTCACGAAAGCTTATGCCCAAATAAATCTGTTAGTCTTTAAGGTGTCACTGGACTCCTTGTTGTTTTTGAGGATACAGACTAACACGGCTACCCCCGATACTTGATAGAGTTAGCTAGGCCATCTGGAAAATCCCCTATGCACGATGAATCCCTAGCTGCCCCCATTAGGGCAGCTTTCCAGCTGCTTTGCATTGCCTACGCAATGGAAAGCAGCCAGAGAGAGTGGGCTGAGAATCTCACCCAGTGACTACACTGGACAAAAAACAACAACGTATTCTTCTTAATCTACTGATTTTACTACCAATGCCCACATAGTTGGCACTGTGAAGTCTAAACCTACCCTAAGCTACTCAACAACAAAGGGAATCAACACATCCAAAGGATGCTTCTATAAACTGCAAGGAGCATATATAAATATCCTAGAACTTCAGAAAGTGATAAACTAATTGACTGCGACTCTAGAATCTAGACATACTTGACACATGTCCATAGTAACCAGTCTAATGCCCAAAATGTTATTATTTGATCTTTAAATTTTTAATGAAGATTAGATGGATGTGCAGGAAAATTTATTATTTAAATTTTAATTACTACGTTAAATCATATAACAAAAAGACAACTAAAATATCTATCAATACTGAATATTATATGAGGTAATACAGTTTTCCTATTCAGTGCTCTCAAATTCCTACAGAGCTGCTCCTCTTTTCATTTATTTTGAATGCAGTCAAAATAAAAATTTGGGAGAGGAAAAAAAGTCAACTTAAGAAAAGCAAATGTGACTATGTTTCTGGCATCAGACCACACTCCCATTTCTATAGGGCTTTTCATGTGAACAATTGGAAGCACTTTGAACAGAGTCAAACCAAATAATATTTTAAAGCATATATAACCTCAGTGAAGCTAAATCCAGAGGTCTTGATTCAATTTTCACTCAGCAAAACTCCCATTGGCTTTACTTGAAATTTTTCCTAAAAACTGAATAAAAACTGAGCAAGTACTTCAACATTTGGCACATGGGCTTTCAGACTGGATGTAAAATTAACAAGCCAGTCAACTGGGATAAATTCTGTCTTCACTTACACCTTTGTAACCACACTGACATTACTGGTATCACATGGAATATAAACCAGAGCAGAATTTGGCCCACTGATCTGAAGCTTCATAGGAAGCATACATCAAAAGGGGAGGTGCTAAAGCAGCAAATCATAGTGGGTCATGTACACCTCAGTGTAACTTCACTGGTTTCACTAGAGTTACAGAAGGGATGAATTTTACTCATTTCACCCTAACTGCTACTCTCAGCTGAGCGGTCATTTGTGTCTTTAAGGCATTGGCCCACAGAGGAGACAGTGCAGAGCTGCACCACTAGGAGCTCCAGGAAGCATTATGCCTCCCTGAGGCAAATGTGGCTGCAGAGGTGTAAGCAAAGAAAGGTCCTCTGGACTTTCTCCCCCACTTTGTTCATTTGCCTAAGTGCCAGCCACAACCTTACCCTGAATAGACAGTGGAAAAGTCCTTCGAGTCAAGGACACACCCTGAAGAGTTTCAGAATGTTCCTGCTCAGCCTCTTGTGCTGTATGAATAACACAAGACAAGGAATACAATTGTGCTGCTGCACTGGAAGACACCTCTGGAGTTCTCTCAGCATAGTGTGATGTGCTCACTGATCCTGGCTGCAGGAAGCATTCCAGCAGGGGACTTCACAAACAGCAAACGCCTGTGGAAAGGTATTACAGCAATCTGACTAGCATAGGGTGAAGGCACATAAAAAGGTCTGATTGTTCCAAATGGAAAACAAATAATAGGTTGTAAGCAGAAGTCCCTGAGAGGGAGAACCACAGCTTTACTACTTCGTAAATAAAACAGCTCAGAAATGATTGCAAAGGAGAATACTACCATCGTCAAAGGAAACAGCCCAGAAATATACCAGTCCTCAGAGAGAAATATGTCAGCCCTCAACTTAAGAAAAATAATAGAAAGACTGCAATGTTGACTAGGCAAGGAGTCATAGAAAACAAGGTGGGATGTTCCAGAGTTTGCAGGAACTAAGATTTACCTTGGCATCATCTGCATGTGGATAGCAGAGACAGTCACACTGCCAGAGAGAGCATATAAATGCAAGTTAAAAAAAAGTTCCAGAACATCCAGAACCTGGATGTTGAGAAAAAGAAGAATTAATATAAATGCAGCTCCAAATAAACCTACACAGATTCGCAATTGCTGCCATAAAAATGTACGGCTGTCAGCGTTCTATGAAACGGATCCAAAAAACAATAATGAAGAAATACAAACCAGAGCAATGGAGCATATGTATGACACCGTGAACTTGCACAAAAGTAGCTTCCATTTTATGAGCCTAACAGCCACAAGCCTGGAATCTCTCAAGTAGATCATTACACAGAAGCAGCCCTCGAAACCATACTATATCTCTTTGAAAATCTTTGTTTAAGAAGACCATTACATTGATAGGTAACTAGATTTTAAACAAACATCCTTGGGTGTTTTTTTTTTTAATTATTACCACCGCCATTTCTTTCAATCGCAATTAAAGAAGCCTGTCTTGAGAAAGGAAGGCATCACACTATGTGGGAAGAAACTACCAAGGATTGTAGGTGTTTGCAAAAGGTCTCACACAACATTGTCCATCTCCACATTGGAATCAGAGATGGAAGAATTATGACACATCGACGCTAAAGGTAATTTACTAACCTAGCTCTTTAGGTGTAATTCATACTATCTACAATAAAAACACTGCACTTAATAGCCCTGTCCATTGATGATCTTAAACAATGTACAATATTAACATTAATACATAAAGCTTATGACAGTCAGTGAAACAGGCACACATGCACAGATGGGGAAATTGAATACAGACAAGTTAAGTGACCTGTGCAAGATCACACAGCCAGTCAGTGGTAATGCTGGGATTAGATCCAGATATCTTGATTCTCAGTCCTCTTATTATGAAAGAACACTCGTAAATACAATACTTCAGCAGCCAGGAATATCCAGGGTATACAAAACACCTCAGCCACACACACTTCTCCCAACATGTCTCTTGCACCCAACATGGTGTTATCAGATAACTACACTGATTCTGTGCCTGCCAGACACTCCCCATATGTCAGGAGACTTCCCAAAGCAGGCCTTCCGGTAGCTTTGCAGCCAATTTATGCCAGGACAGTCAGTGTAAAGCAGCTGCGGGACAAGGATGAATCAGAGTCATAGTGGCTGTGGCATTCCTGAACAGTAATTCTGTAGCAGAACCGTATGTTTTTTGTGTTACTGTGATGGGCCGGACCTCCAGGAGTGTCACCGGGTGTGCTGGGATGCCACCAAGTCAGACTATTCTGCCAGCTTCGGCCCCCTTTTAGCTGGTCTTGCTGGGCTAGGCTCCCCAGCATTTCCAGTCAAGCACACAGGCAGGATCACACCCAGCTGCACAGAGAGACAGAGATCCATTCTGGGAAGGATCATCTTAAGGGGCTTGCCACAGCATCCAGATATCTACCCGCCCCTTGGAGTACAAACCCAAAATTATGTGAAAGAGGGTATGCACAACTTCTCGTGCTCCCCTCCTCTCCCTGTTAGAGATCACATAAACTGGGTTATATTATAAACCAGAAATAAATGTATTAACTATAAACAGGTGTATTTTAAGTAGTTAAGGAGGTAGCAGACAGAACAAGGCAGATAACTAAGAAAAGAAAATAGAGCATGCAAATGAAGCTTAATACACTAAAGAAACTGGTTACATGTGAGTTCTCATCCGAAATGTGGTTCTAATAACCTTCTTCACAGGCCAAATGCCCTTCCAGCCTGGTCCCAGTTCTTTTCCCCCGTTCAGTCTTAGTTGTTTCCAGCAGTCATCTTGGGTGGGGTAGCAGGGAAGAACTGACGACCAGGATTACCTCACTCCCCACCCTTAAATACGATTTGCATAAGGCGGTAGTCCTGTGTTTCCTAGTTTGCTCTCCCCGTCCCCAGCTTCTCATGGAAAAGTACAGAATTTAAGGTGGGTTCCAGTATCAGGTGACATGGTCACATGCTTCTGTAGGGCCCCTGTAGCCATTCTTCAGATACAGAAATGATACAGGCATACAAATTGGATAATCACATTAAGTAAATTATAACCTTTCCAATGATACCTTACAAGATCCATCCTGCATGAAGTACATCTCAGCTATGTCATATTCATATCATAAGGATATTTTCAGAAAGAATATGGAGCGAAGTGTCACAGTTACCATTTTCTGTGTTTCTATTGTACATACATTTAAATAAAAAATATCAGAACACCTAAGGCAAGAGCTTTAAAGATCTGCCTTATCTTCTTAAGAAGGGTAGATTGGTGATTTAAAAAACAACAACCAAGTTGAAGAAGGAGGCATTATAATCTTAGTGCTACAAGAAGTGAGAGAACAAAGAACAATAAACCACAGGCAGTGATCAGGGAAAAATGAATGTAGGCTTAAAATCTGCAAAACAAGAAGCAAAAAGAATGTAAAATATTGCAAAGATTAGGAAATGTAATTTAGAGAGGAGAAAAAAGAAGAAAAGTCAGGATAGAAACATACAAAATAATGAATGACAGACAATGGACTTCAGCTCTACTAGTTGCTCACTCTTGTAATACAAAAACAAGGGGACCCTGAATGAAATTAAAACGCAAAAGAAATAAATTTTAACACAACCTGTAGAAGTCATTGCCATATTAAGGGTAAAATCTTAGTAGGATTTAAAAAAAGATATTTTACACAGATAATGAAAACATCCACAGCTACAATAGACATTACTGGACTTTGAACATCGACCATATTAACAAAAGAAAGAAGGCATCCAATAAAAATTAGAAACTATTCAACCAGTTTTTCCTCTGGAAAAAAATTTGAAAAACCAGCTTCCTGATGCAACTGAAAATCTTGAAAGGGGACACCTTCTAGTTTTTGGAAATCTTAAAAATCCAGTCTCCCAAAGGATCCAGTTATTGAGATACAAAATCTTAAAATAGACACATTAAGCATATACACCTCTACCCCGATATAACACGAATTCGGATATAACGCGGTAAAGCAGTGCTCGGGGGGGGGGGGGGGGGGGGAGGGGAGGTCTGCGTGCTCCGGTGGATCAAAGCAAGTTTGATAATATAACATGGTTTCACCTATAACACAGTAAGATTTTTTGGCTCCCGAGGACAGCGTTATATCAGGGTAGAGGTGTATGCTACTGTTAGGTCTGTAAATCACAATATGATTACAAAAACATTAATGAAAAGGAAAATAGCTCTGTGTAATTTAAAATAACTTTCTTGCAGAGAACTCGTTTGGAAGCAGACAAGGCTGCTAAATTAAAGAGATGTTCATAGAAGGCTACAGTTTCAATTTGTATGCATAAATGTGAACAATCACAGTAGGAGACTACAGCCCATTTTTGTAATTAAGAGAGGAATTTCTCATTAATTAAGTATTAATTACACAGATTTTCCTAGCAGAATAAAGATTTAGACCACAGGAGTTGTGTCTAGGAATTTTTAATTTTCAGGTCATGGGACTCTTACATTAATTGCTAATAAATGCAAATATACACTGTGAAAGGTAGAGATGGATTGCTGTATATATTGTAATCCTAGCTTCTGATCGTCTTAAAAATAAAACACACTAAAGGAAATACAAAATTTTATTTAAAATTTATTTTAAATATATAACTAGTAAAAGTACTAGATCTCCAAATCTGGCAGCAAATCCTGCTGTCTTTATTCAGTGTTTACACAGTTCTGATTTCCTTGGGCAATCTTCCCTTTCAGTTGTAATACAGTACAATCAAACTAATGTTGGTTTTTGGAAGACCCTTTTGCAAGAAGAGAGTGAGATTGCAGAGGCATGCACCTGGAATTCTGCTTCAAATCTTGATAAAAACCCACTGTGGGCGTAGGATAAGGATATATTGGCAAAGTAGAAATATGATCTTAAACTCTAATCTGCTAATCATTAATCTGCCCTTTTAAAACTCTGCCAATCCTGTTATGATTTAAGATGAAAATATGTCCACTTCTTCCAATATTGATTAAAACTGTAGAGCTTCTTAACCACAGCTCAGCTATCAGACAAATTGTTCATGACAGTAATAACTTTGAATAAGCCTTCAAGGATTTCCATTATTTCCTGCATTAATCTGAACTATTTTAATATACAAACCTTATTTTTATAATACAAATATATACAATATTTTACTTTGAGAAACCTTTGTTATTTAAAAAAATAACTATGTATTTGGGATCGTCTTAAGGGTGAAGTAAAATAAATAATGGCGCTGCACTAATAATAGTAATATGGAAATTTTGAGAATGAATATCTAGTGTAAAAAAGGCTTTAGCATCACCTGTGGTGCATGTGTGATGTGGACATGTGTCCACTAGGAGCCACAATGAATGAATCCCTGTGATGAAGTGGGAATTTTCTGTAAAATTTTTATGAATCCTGAGTGTGCCTCAGTTTCCCCTTTATGTTGAATCGTTACCAGTTGGACAGCTTGCTCTCAGGGGAAGCTAAGAGACACAGGTATGAATGTCACATAGCTGTCTGAAGCTTGAATGGGCCATTTAAAAAAGGACTAGAGAGGCATGAGGTGGGTGACAAGACTTAGCTGTTGGAAGGAGTTGGAGCTCTCACCTGGAGTCTAACCAAGGAGGTTAGACTGTGAGACAGATAGACCTTGAACAATGGTGTTCACTACAGCTTGGCTGGGCTCTGGGCTAACCAGAATGGTCTATGCTTTGATCTTCGGTTCGCTATCCTAACCTAAGAACTTTCTATGCTGTGTTCCACTTGACTACTAAACCCTACTGTTTTGACAATGCTGTTTGAGTGTCACTGCAAATGCTTGCTGAGGAGCATTAATCCCTGAAGAGGGTACAAGTCTCTAGTAGGAGTCTACCTCAGTTGTACTCGCTGAACAGAGCTCACTACTTGAAGCTGGGGTACTGAAGACCCCAGAGGTCCAGTCCAAGGAGACAGTGAAGCCAGTTGGCTCATCCTGGAGGAAAAATGACACCCCATGGGGCCTGGCAACTGAATGGGTTTCTCCTAGAAACTGGCCACATCTGGGCAAACCCCAACTCATCTCACATACATAAATGAACACCCATCAGATGGTAAAACTTCCACTGACCTGAGCTGGATTTGAATAGGCTACCTTAAAAGGTGAAAGGGTTACAAACAGAAGTTAAGTTAAAGCACTACCGAAATCCACAATCTGGAGGAGCTCTTCAAAATGGAAGGAAGAGATTTATTTAGTTGTTTTTGTTTTAAAATATAGCATTGTTTGCAAGCAACCACAAGAGCCAAAAGAATGCTGGAGAAGAGCAAGAGAGGAGGAAAGGAACATGAGGAACGCCAGGGAGCAGTGTTAACTATGTCACTAGAATCCCTTGATGTGTGTATTATCCTGTAATATTCTTGCCTTACAGAAGTACTCTCTCTATATATATTTGCATATCAAACATTTCAGACCCAAAGCAAAAATATAGATTTCTTTCTGGCTGCCAACATGCCAGACACCACATTAATTATCTCACCTGTGGAGTGAGACTACACTTGCAACTTATACAAGCTTCTTGAAATCTGACAGCAATATGCAGCTTCCAAATACTGAACAGGGTAAAAGAATATTACATGTTGTAGTACAAGCCAAATGCTCAAGGTGTGGACACTGGAAAACAAACAGCCTTTTCATGCCGTCCACCAAACATACTGATATTACCTTCTTTCCTTAGCTATAGTTGGGATTGCAGAAGTAAAATAATCAAGGAATGTATTTCTGTTTCACATTTAGGTCCCACACAGTGTATAGGTATGATCAATAGTGAGCCCATACTACAAATTTGGGTCTGGGTTCAGGTCTGGATTTTGAATATGCCCTCACCAAATTCAGAAGTGTTTAAATTGGGAATTGTGGTTCAGATCATCATACAGCTTAGTCCTAATCATGACATTTGGATCTAGTATTGACTCCTTAATTTGAACCATCTGAAGTTCTGATATGGGGTCCTTGGCTTGGGACCATCTCTTTGTGTGACAGAGTTTATGGACCAAATTCTCTTCTCCATTGGAGTGAAAAAAAAACCATTAACCCCAATGGAGTTGCAGCAGTATAGCAGTCCATTACTTTTGTTAGCTCCATTTTAGGATTTTATTTTATGCTTATATTCTTCTACTTTGGCAAGCAATTTTTACTTCCCAATCTAATTTTGTTTTTCTCCTTCAGCTTTGACTTACCACCATACATAAAAAAACTAAACATTTTTATGTATGCAGGATCAAGCCTGATATATATATTTATATTGCTTTACCCATCTCTTATACCTTCTTGGATTTCACATATTTATTGTCTGTATAACCTGAAAACCTAATAAAAGAGTCACTGTGGGTGGAAATAAGACCTACTAAATTTAGCAGCATTGTTTGTGTTGTAGAGAGAAAGGGAAAGTGACAGGAGGTTCTTGCCTATATAATGATCATTATGTAGCTAGTGAGCTGTCCTTAAGTGTGTCTCAAGCCAAATTTACTAAAAGTGAGAGAGGAGTTCAGAGTAAATTGCAGTATCATAGACACTATTTTAATTAGCTAATTGGTAAAGAGCTGAACTGAACTTCTATTGTTTCTTGGTGATCAAAGTCCTCGGTCAGCCATGTTATTTATAAACTTCCATAAGCTAATAAGCTACATTTGTCAGAACCTTGTCAAAAGAAGCTTATTTCTTAAGTAAACAGCTTCAAAAACGTCTTCAAAACATCTCTATTTAGATAAGAAGTTTTTTTCCTCTTTTGAAAACTGGATAGATTCCAGCTCCTTCTCTTTAATTCAGTACTTATTTTTCAATTATTAGGGCAGAAATTCAGCTTGTTGTGCTTCTTGCAATCTGTTCTCTTCACAGACGAGGCCTTAATTTGCTTACAGATATTTCACCTGATGCACAGAACACAAAATTCAATCCCAATATCATTTCACTGCTCATAATCAAAACCCTACTCAGTATCTGTTAAGAAATCTGTCAATCAAATGGGGCAAATGCCTACATATCTTTTTAAGTAAGGAGAGGAGGAGTTATTTATGCAGAGAGCCAGTATCTATCATACATAACAGTTAAACCTTCAATTAAAATATTTGACAGAAAGCAAAGTCATTAATAGCTTTTGGACAGAAAACTTTTTTTTTTTTTTCAAAGTACTTACTTTTTCAAATATGATACAGCAATGCATAAATTTACAGAAATCCCATCTTTGTAGGAAGCAAATTAATTTAATTGGCCAAATTCATCCCTGATATAACCTCAGGGGAGTTACACTAAAGATTATGCATATATAAGCTACGTTTCCAACACCGAAATAGAGAACTTCCATCTTACTGGTCATGAACAGCCATTTCATTCTGTAATTTCAAGATCATCTGTGACAAATTCCTTTAGCAATTCCCAATTTGCTCCCTGGGAGCTACAGGCTACCAAGCATTCTTCATGTTGCCTGCATATCTCACCATTTTCCCTTGCTTTATTTAGATGTTCTTTCCCAAAGACTCTGCCCCACACTAACCAAGAATCCAGCCCATTAGGACTTAGATGGCATTCCCTTTCCCAGTGCTGCTTCTTAATTAGCCAACAGTCAGTGCTAAATAAGGCAAAACAGGCTCTCCTGTGTGCTCACACCCTGCCTCTGGGGCTAACTGGACTGCCTCTGTAGTACTCCCAGCTTCTGCTGTGCCAGCCCAGAGTGCACGAGACCAGGACCAGCAGTTTCCCATTTTAATCACTGTGGAGAAGGAGGGAGTTATGTTTTATTTTTTTATATAAATATAATGTGCTCCCATGTTATCTGTGTGATATTAGCCAGCTTGACTGCCAGGAGTCAAATCAAAACAGGCTGTTAAGCTGGAAGCAAACAGGAAACAAAACAAGGAGCTTTATCTTTGCCGGTAAGGGAGCAATGGCAGTTGGGGAAGTTATTAATCGGGGAATGCCCCTCCTTGGCTTCTACCAGACTAGCATGGTTTACTGTTCCTAAGCCTAAAAGCCCAAGCACAAAGGGGCTCCTAAACTTTAAAGATACTGGCCTCGGGAAGGAGGGGGTTTGAGTGGGCAGACTGAGGCAGACACCCAGGCTGACAGACACACAGTCAAAGAACAGGCTGTAGACAGGACAGTGCACTTCCCCTCAGCCCAGCTAACTCATCTCTGGCTGTGAGAACTTACAAATGACTGCAAGGAAAGATTAAGATGTAGGTAGGGGAAAATGTGTACAGAACTTTGTTGTTTCACCCTCTGTTCTGGATCTTTGGGTGAAAGAATAAATAGTGCTTTATTTTGAATCACTTTGCTCCTCTGCTGTTTTTTGAGCCACATTACCAGTTGGGCCTGTCACATTAACACAGTTGGATAAGAGGGGTGCTGACACCCAGAAATCCTGTCCCAGAAGCGTTAAACTACTGAGTTCTGCCCCGAGAAGAGTGAAGACCGTGAGGCCTGTCCTCATAGGGGTGCACTCTACAGGAACTAAAAGTGGTCTGAAACACAGTCCACCCAGGAACTGTGACAATCATATTAGTCACAGATATTGCAGGTAAGAAATATCGGAGGAAGTGCTGCATCCTGGATAGAGTAGGGGACTGGCAATCAGGAACCCTAGGTTCTACCCACAATTGCAGACCTGGGAGTACGTCAAGGCTAAAATAAAAGTGTTGGTTTACCAAAAAAAAAAAAAAAAGTTAGCTCACGTGTTTTAAAAACTTGACAGTGTTGACATGCAACCTGTATTGTAGCACCTGGTAGCTGGTTGAGGCAATCAGTCTGGTCTTCACTAGGCTTTAAAAAAAAAAAAAACAATACTGTTTTTCCTACTAAACATACCCTAGTTCATGGCATAGCCTTGGACAAAGCTCTTTAATTTACCCAGTTGTAAAATGGGGATAACAATACTAGGGTTACCATACGTCCTCTTTTTCCCCGGACATGTCCGGCTTTTCGGCAGTCAAACCCCCGTCCGGGGGGAATTGCCAAAAAGCGGAACATGTCCGGGAAAATGGCGGCTCTGTTTAAGAGCCCAGCTGCCTGAACGCTACCGGCTTCGGGCAGCCCCGTGCCTGGAGACCCTGCGCCGCCGGAGCCCGGGAGGGGAAGTGCCCGGCTGGGGGCGCAGGGTCTGGAGGCACGGGGCTGCCTGAAGCCGGTAGCGCTCGGGCAGCCCAGCTCTTAAACAGAGCCGCGGGGACTGGAGCCTCCAGCCGCCGGGGCTGTGTGTAACTGACACAGTGTCAGTTACACAGAGCCCCAGCCGCTGGAGGCTCTGTTTAAGAGCCGGGCTGCCCGAGCACTACCGGCTTCGGGCAGCCCCGTGCCTCCAGACCCTGCGCCCCCAGCCAGGCACTTCCCCTCCCGGGCTCCGGCGGCGCAGGGTCTCCAGGCACGGGGCTGCCTGAAGCCGGTAGCTCTGGGGCAGCCCGGTTCTTAAACAGAGCCTCCAGCGGCTGGGGCTCTGTGTAACTGACACTGTGTCAGTTACACAGAGCCCCTGCGGCTGGAGGCTTTTCTCCTCTTTGTCTCTGTGTAACTGACACTGGGTCAGTTACACAGAGCCCCGGGGGCTGGAGGCTCCAGCCGCCCCCGCTCTGTTTAAGAGCTGGGCTGCCCAAGCGCTACCGGCTTCGGGCAGCCCCGTGCCTCCAGACCCTGTGCCCCCAGCTGGGCACTTCCCCTCCCGGGCTCCGGCGGCGCAGGGTCTCCAGGCACGGGGCTGCCCGAAGCCAGTAGCGCTTGGGCAGCCCAGCTCTTAAACAGAGCGGGGGCGGCTGGAGCCTCCAGCCCCCGGGGCTCTGTGTAACTGACCCAGTGTCAGTTACACAGAGACAAAGAGGAGAAAAGCCTCCAGCCCCCGGGGCTCTGTGTAACTGACCCAGTGTCAGTTACACAGCGCCAAAGAGGAGAAAAGCCTCCAGCCGCAGGGGCTCTGTGTAACTGACACAGTGTCAGTTACACAGAGCCCCAGCCGCTGGAGGCTCTGTTTAAGAACCGGGCTGCCCGAGAGCTACCGGCTTCAGGCAGCCCCCTTGCCTCCGGACCCTGCGCCCCCAGCCGGGCACTTCCCCTCCCGGGCTCCGGCGGCGCAGGGTCCGGAGGCACGGGGGCTGCCCAAAGCCGGTAGCGCTGGGGCAGCCCGGCTCTTAAACAGAGCCTAAGAGGAGCAGAGCCTCCAGCTGCGGAGGCTCTGCTCCTCTTTGGCTCTGTGTAACTTATACAGTGTAAGTTACGCAGAGCCGCCAGAGCCCGGGAGGGGAAGTGCCCGGCCGGGGGCACAGGGTCCGGAGGCATGGGGGCTGCCCAAAGCCCGAGCGCTACCGGCTTCACGGTTTGCTGGGCAGCCTCCAGACCCTGCGCCCCCGGCTGGGCGCTTCCCCTCCCGGGCACCAGCTGCGCTGGGGAAGCGCCGGCTGGGGGCGCAGGGTCTGGGGGCTGCCCGGGAAACCGTGATGCTGGTAGCACTGGGGCAGCCCTTTCCCCCTGGCTGGGAGTGGGAGGGAGGAGGGGGCGGAGTTAGGGTGGGGGAAGGGGCGGAGTTGGGGCGGGGCTAGGGGTGGGGAAATGGGCGGGGCCATGGCCCGTGGAGGGTCCTCTTTTTTTATTTATGAGATATGGTAACCCTAAACAATACTACCTCAAAAGGCAAAGCGTAATTAAATTTTGGAAAATTCGGCGCAAGGGGCTACAGAAGTAAAAGTGATTACTATAAAAATGAATTTGCAAACATGAAGTAGGAGACTCCAAAAATTCATCCAAGGATTCAGCTGATATCATATATCCCAAGAGCAGAGATTAAGGGTAAAAGCTTCAAAGTGTCTAAATGATATAGGAGCCCAAGTCCCATTTTCAAAAGGTGAGTGAGACACTCAGAAGCCTAAATCTCATGAAAATGGGATTTGGGCATTTTTAAAATGTTGCCATTAAGCTCCTGAGTCACTTGGGCACTTTCGAACATTTTCCCCGGTGCTTTGTTGTTAGAAGCTCAAAGTGGAAATTTCCTCATATACATTCTTGCATATATATAACATTGGAATAATTGGTAGTTAACTGAAGCATTGTGTGTTTACAATCATTATTAATCTTCAGTCATTACATTCCTTTTGTCCAATTCATAGCATCTCTTTGGGTCCTATCTTGAAGTCCTTTGGCAGACAAAACTCCCATTCACTCCAGTGCGAGCATGCACTACAGTGCCTTGTGCTTGGGCCCATCCTTATTGATATTATCCCCAAGACTCCGCTCCTTCCATAAGGAGATTGCGGGAAGGATGGGGAGGGGTGGAATTCAGCAGAGAGCAGGAGCATACCAGGGAAAGAGGCTGTTCCACATCTCTGTCTGCTCCTGTGTGTGGCATCAACTTCCCACTAGCCTACCCTGGAGAGTGCACACGGAGGGGCTTTCGGCAGTCTCTGAAAACAGAGGGGAGAACAGTGTGGAACCACAGCTTCTTCTCCCAGCCATTTTAGGGCATTTTTGCCCCCCCGTTACTGTTTTGTTTTCTTCTGTGCCTTCCAGTGCAGGGGAGTGCCAATGTTCTCACTATCTGAATTGTGTCATGTTGAGACTTCACTGATATGACTATTTTGTTGTCTGCTCCTCCACGGGGGTTTATAGAACCCAGCAATTATAACAACATGAGAACACTTGGGATAAATGTGACAAAATGGTAACTGCTAATGGCATTACCAACAACTGAGGATTCTGGATAATCTTGTAATTATAATGTCTGCTTAATGGCTATCCAAGAAACCATTATAAAGCAACAGGAACAGCAGGTGGCAACTACCCACGGCAGGTGTCTGGATTGATTTTTGTTTTTTGTTTTTTTTTAAAAGGAGGAGCTTGTGAAGCAGAGAATTATCTTCTTAACTTTTTGGTTTTGCTTCAGGGTCAGAGTTCCTTGTTTTACCTTAGTATTTATTGTGCTACGACAGGGCTGTAATTGTATGTATTGTTATAAAATACAAAGCTGAATTTAGAACAGAATTGCAATGTACGTTCCTGACAAACTGTGGAACCTACTTAAGAATTACTGTCAATGGGCACTGTGTGCCAGGATACTAGAGTTTGACTCTATGCTTCTCAAATACATTGTGGGCTTGATCCTCAGCTCCAGACATGCTCCTCTAAGTCATTCAGCCGAGAGGAGAAAGGGGACTTTAGGGCATCTTTATATCCTCCGATACTGGGGAGCAAGTTATGGCAGCCACTTGTGCCAGCCATTATGTGAATTGAGGATTACTGGAATGCAGTAGCAAAGCCCCAAACATTTCCTATGTTTGAGACTGTGAGGGAGGTGATAAGAATCAGCACAGAAAGCTCTACATCACCCCAGGATTCCCACACGCTGGGTGGAGTGGATCCTCTACTAGTTGCTTAAGCATCTTTACAAAGGGGCCACGGTGAGGCCCAGGATCTTGGCTTGTGTGTTCAGAATTGAAATCACAGGTTAAAGACAAATCCAGGAAGCCTGAATTTAACCAGCCCTTTAGCAGGAGGAGATCTCAGGGTCTCATCAACCCTGGCACCATTTCAAGGACTATACTGCCAAAAAAGAATTAACTGCTCATTCACACCGTTTCCATAATGTTTGCTACAAATACCCATCCCCAACATCATGAGCTCTGATACATCATTCATTTAGAGAGAATTCCATTGAACTCGAAGTTACAATTGCATAAAACCAGAATAAGTGAAAGGAGAATCACGCTCCATGTGTCTTTTCTTTTCACATAGTTTCTCCCAGTCAATTACTAGGTTAGATTCTAAGTATGATGTAAATCCAATTAAATTACTCCAGATTACATTGGTGTAAATTAGAACAGAATCTGGTCCATTGTGGTAGGACAACCTCAGTAATAGAGTCCTATCACAGCAATGTTGTTAGTGTTATTTTGGAACAGACATGAAACAGCTAGTGGTGTTTCATTCTCATTTCAAATAACAGATCCAGGTTTAGGAATTGGTGGAGGAGAATTATCCTTATCTTGGCATAGCACACTTGCCACATTTTTCGAGATTGTGCATTGTGGAACCAGGTATCATAACCAGTAGTACAAGCAGCTTCACAGTTATTATTAACACAGCAGCAAAAGCATATATGATGCATTGCAGACAAAAACCGTCCTTGTCCCAAAGAGCCTGCTGTCTAAATAGATAATGAAGAGACAAAAGATGGGAAATGGAATGAACCCAAAGCATAAGATGTACAGCAAGCTGCTTATTAGGATGAGTTTTTGGTTTTGATATTTTTTTTCATTTATTCTTTTTAAAAAGAGAGGCAGTGTCTAGAGTTTTATGCTTCCCTGTAAGAAATGTGTTTTAAAGAGTGACTTGAAGGAAAACACAGGACATATGGCAGACAGACTCAGGGAGAACAAGCCACTTATTACAATTCATATAGAAACAGAAAGATACAAAAATCATCCTCCTTTGGGAAACTCAGTTGGTCCAAGTCGAAGTACAGAGTGAGAAGAGATGAAATAGTGAGGTAGACTCATAAAACAATGTTCTGCCTCATGTTTCTCAGGAAACCTAGCAGCTCCCGTTCATCCTCTACTGATCGCAAGCACCATGTAAAATGTACTTTGCATATTCTGGCCTCTGCTGTTTCTTTCTATAGACTGTATACTAACTATACCTTAAGTAAACTGCAGCAACGTACTCCCTGAGAATCACTTCTGACTCGGTCTTGGTTTCCAGTATAATTCTGTTTGATCTTTATTTAAACAAAAGTCTGTACCCATACAATCACATTTTGCTGGTCTCCTAGAGTAGTCACTTCAAGCAGGGTTAATAGTAACCCTACCCATAGTTCAGTGCATCACTATTTATATATTATATTATTTATTGAATACTGTACTGTCAAATCACTGGTCCTGGCACACACAGCCTGGTGATGGGAAAACAAATCTAATGCCTAATTTGTAAATCTGTATGTGAAGTGTTTGGATACTTTTTGTTTATATTCTGAAACTATACCTACACCCAGAGCATGATTTTTTACAAAGGAGCTACATTGTCCTGCACTGAACTGCAGACTCAAAAAGACACAAATAAAGCACATAAAACAAAGGTTACTCTTTTTTTTTTTTTAAACAGAGAAGGTGAACTTCTCCTTTATCATCTTTTAACTCAATCTTTTTATTTTGTTTTATAATATTTGAGGGAGAACATAGTGCTTGTGAGTAACAGCACTATCTAAAGAGACAAAGTGGGTGAAGTAATATATTTTATTGGACCAACTTAAGTTGGTGAAAGAGACAATTTTCTTGAAGAACTCTGTAGCTCAAAAGCTTGTCTCTTTCACCCATGGAAATTGGTCCAATAAAAGATATTACCTCATCCACCTTGGCTCTCTAATATGCTGGGACCAACAACAATACTGTAAACACATTATCTAAAACCAGGCAAAAGGCAGACAGGCGTTGAATAAGCTTCCCCTGCAAGCTGTGCTCATGCATCTCAATCTTGATGCAACATCCATGTTATTTCAGATCCTGGAGCTCTGACAAGCAGAGCTGCCAACTGTACAAGCAGAGGCTGCCGATTGTACAAGACTGTTCCAAATAACCAAATGATTTTGTGATGTGAGCAAATATTTTTCTCCACTAGGAACAAGGATGTATAAGACAGCCGAACACACCTCCTTTTGTGACATAAATTTGAACCCATATTTCCAGAGTGAAAAGCTAGTGCACTGAGACACTGAACTATCATAAAAAAATTGTTTATGTGTAAGAGGGAATGAAGCGCTGTTGCCCTGGAAATTCCGAAGGGATAACACTGGAAGGTTGCTAAGGTAACCACAGCATGCAGATTTTGCATCTTTGAGCTGGTTTTCAAGTGACACTGAGCTGCATTGGGGTCCACGTCCCACCAATACAGCTCAGAGAGAGGGCAAAGGGAAGAAAGAGGCTTAGAAAACCAAGGGAATCCGTTAAAAGGAGGAGAAGAGGCCTGTTAGACATCAGTCCTTCGGGAGCCCTAAAGAAAGGGGCAGTCTCTTGGATCTGAGACAAGGGGTGAAGGTCAGACAGGAAGGTCGTCAGATTACCCAGAGAAATATATAATGTGGGAAAAGATGACAAGTCAGTAGACTCTCTCTCACCAGCCCTGGAGCAAATCACTGCCATGCCATTGCCTTAGGACACAATTTATTGGTTAAACAGAGCACTCATGAGTAACACCAAAACAAAGCAATTCCCCTGCCCTGCCTGGCTGCAGTCCCCAGAGGCTTTTCCCTGACCCTTGCCTGTCTTCACCGACAATACACGGTTCCCTTAAAACCACTGCTGCTGGGTCGTGTGTTAATCCTTTCCCGGTTGTCTTAAACAGTCACACATGCTTGCACTTTTTAGAATATATTTATACTACATATTTCCCTTGTATTCATCATGCCTTTTCACAATAAAGTGTCGCCTTTAGTTTTAAGGGAACCTTTAAAGAAAATGATTCAGCTAATTGTGATCTCTACTCCATATCATAGAATCATAGAAGATTAGGGTTCGAAGAGACCTCAGGCGGTCATCTAGTCCAATCCCCTGCTCAAAGCAGGACTAACACCAACTAAATCATCCCAGCCAGGGCTTTGTCAAGCCTGGCCTTAAAAATCGCTAAGGATGGACATTCCATCACCTCCCTAGGTAACCCATTCCAGTGCTTCACCACCCTCCTAGTGAAATAGTGTTTCCTAATAGCCAACCTAGACCTCCCCCACTGCAACTTCAGACCATTGCTCCTTGCTTGGTCATCTGCCACCACTGAGAACAGCCGAGCTCCATCCTCTTTGGAACCCCCCTTCAGGTAGTTGAAGGCTGCTATCAAATCCCCCCTCACTCTTCTCTTCTGCAGACTAAACAAGCCCAGTTCCCTCACCCTCTGCTTGTAAGTCATGTTCCCTAGCCCCCTAATCATTTTCATTGCCCTCCGCTGGACTCTCTCCAATTTGTCCACATCCTTTCTGTGGTGGGGGGCCCAAACCTGAACGCAATACTCTTGAAGTAGCCTCACCAGTGCTGAATAGAGGGGAATAATCACTTCCCTCGATCTGCTAGCAATGCTCCTACTAATACAACCCAATATGCCATTAGCCTTCTTGGCAACAAGGGCACACTGCTGACTCATATCCAGCTTCTCATCCACTGTAGCCCCAAGACCTTTTCTGCAGAACTGCTGCTTAGCCAGTCAGTCCCCAGCCTGTAGCAATGCATGGGATTCTTCCGCCCTAAGTGCAGGACTCTGCACTTGTCCTTGTTGAACCTCATCAGATTTCTTTTGGCCCACTCCTCCGATTTGTCTAGGTCACTCTGGACCCTATCCCTACTCTCCAGCATATCTAACTCTCCCCCCAGCTTAGTGTCGTCCGCGAATTTGCTGAGGGTGCAATCAGGGCCGACTCCAGCATTTTTGCTGCCCCCCGGGGCGGAAGAAAGAAAAAAAAAAAAAAAGCTGCGATCGGCGGCACTTTGGCGGCAGCTCTACCACCGCCGGTTTATTCTGCTGTGGCAATTCGGCGGGGAGTCCTTCCCTGAGGGACCTGCTGCTGAATTGCCGCCAAAGAGCCAGACATGCCGCCCCTTGCGGTTGGCTGCCCCAAGCACCTGTTTGGTGTACGGGTGCCGGCCCTGGGTGCATCGTCCAGATCATTAATAATATCATGCTGCATTGTAAGAGCGATCTAAGAAGGATCAGGGAATTTTCTTTACTGAATAACTAATATAACCTCAATGAGAGAGTGGTGGCAGCAAAATATTTTATTAATACTTCTCTTCAAAACTAGCTTTGTTACAGACTGCACCTGTTAGTGAGCAAATGTCTAGACAAAATGATAATGAAGACCAACATTTTCAAAACATGGGTATTATTTGTTGGCACACAGTTTTGTATTCGCATACAATATTCTTTGCTCTCACCTGCATGCAAGTGATAGAACCATAAACTTAATCTGCAGACAAAGGGAGCTGTACATGACATGGGTTAGCTCATGTAAATTATTCCACTTTCATGAACAAAGTGACTGGGCATTTACAAAAACTGCATGCCATAAACAGAGATCATATTTGAACTTTTGACCCTAAGATCTTTCAGACATAGTTTGCTCTTTTACTTTATGTACATGCTTTCTTATTTCCCTCTCAGTTTTCTCAAGTCTTTTTTGAAAATTGCAAATTAAGGAAGAATAATTGAGTGATAAAAACATTCCGAACACCGGAGAAGATACAGGATTCTTCTTCAGTGAAGATTTATGGTCCCCACCTTATTCCTCTGTAATTTCACACTCAGGTTGATGTCATTATAAACTAGAATAGAGGGATAAATTAGATTAATAAGCTATCCTCTTTATATACAGAGGATGAAATTCACCCTGTGCAGAGGACCTACACACCCCATGTATCCCTTAACATCTAGCTCTTCTTTCACACATTTCATGCATACACCTCAAAGGAGATGGCTCTCCTATCTCAAGCATCCCCTCGTGGCAGGCCTTGTCACAACCATTATATCTGCCGCCGTTTCCCCTTCATTTACCCTCCATAAAAAGGAACATAGCCTCTCTTGGTGTTCATTCAAAGTCCCACCTTAGGCATAAATTATTCATGTACCCATGATATAATCTGCAGAATCACTGTGATAAAACCACACTTCCCAAAATCCCAGGATACAACAGAATCACAGTAGTTTTCCATGCCCCTCACAGAGACATCATTTCCAGCTCATCCTCCCCAGTTCTGTTTCCAGTCTGTTCCCAGTCTCTGTGCCCCTGTCTTAGGACCCAACTCTCCAGGCCATCAACTTGAGAGTTCTCAGACTCACTTCTTTCCCATGATTCTTCTCCAGTTGACCCAACTCAGATGTCCTTTGAGAGGAGGGTTCCCCACTGCAATCCACTCCACAGACCTCCTTGTCCCTGGATCCTACCCCTGCTCAGGAAACCTCCCTACAAAACCAACACCTTGCCTGGGCTTGCCTTCCCGCAGCCTTACAGAACTCGAAACACTGCCAGTGCTCCATTAAAAGTAAAATATTAAAACCACGTTTTTTTTTTCTCTCTTTACATGTTTTAACATTTAAGAGACACTGTCAAATAGATTTAAACTCAAAATTAGAGCTGGTTGAGTACTATTCAAATTATAAATTGACAATAAATGGCAAAATTGACCAAACAACATATTTAGCAAATGTTTTCTGCTATTGGACCAATTCTACTCAAATTTCACTTGTTTGGGTGTTTTGCTTTTTAAATCATATTTATGAACTCTAATATGAATAAGGTTCAGATTTTTGCAGATGTTTTCAGATTTTTTTTGAAGAGATGTTAAAAGAGATTATTTTTTCCCTGCACCGTTGGAAAGCTAATGCCATAGTATTAGTGCACTGGAAGCAGACAATAAAGATGTCTATAAAACAAAAGTGAAATTGATCTTTCAACTGAAGCAGAACTGAAGTTAAGGAAGGATCACTCTGTCACTTGGAGACCTTGAAGTGAAAGAGAATCTGCAGTAGATAAGAGGTTTAGCTAAGTTACTTAAGCAATAACACAGGCTGTTCTTGGCACAAATTTTGGCTGTGTGCACAGCAAAATAACCATTACAAAACAAAAACCAGAGCAAAAAAAAAATTTGCTCAATTTCATCCCTGCACACGCACACACAAATCACAATCCAGGTTCTCCAGAAAAATTTTAGCTCCTGCATGTTGTGGGATGTGATGGGGTTGTGGCTGCTCACAGCAAGAATAATAGATGCACATTAGCACAGCTTTTACACCATGCGGGTGACCTGATTTGAGGGAGTCGTTATGCACTTGCCACAATTTGGCCCAAGTACTGTAAATCTGCCAGAAATTATGCAGAAAACACCTCCTGCTCTGGGTCAAATCCTGTATTCTTAGACCTGTATGTGGAGGACTGCTGATCTTAACTCCTGCATGTGGAAGGGGACATGAACACTTAGCACACGGAAATGGATATTATCCCCCTCCAACCCCAAGGGAAGTTACAAAGATGAGTTAATACAGCAGTAGGCTGTATTATCATTTTTGGAAATCTCCCCTGATCTTCAGGATATCTGGGGAAACTACAACCAAAGCAGGTTCCTGGTATTGTGACTCCAGTGAAGCCATGCTGCCAAGGAAACAGTAGGGCCACCTGGAACCAGTACTGCTGCATTGGCACAGGGCCTCCTGCAGATCCTAAGGGATGTGCCAAGTTTGGGGTGGCTTTTCAGTGGAGAGTCAAATCTTAGCTCCCTACACGGCATACATTCTCATGGAGACTTCTTTTTAGAAAGTTCTCATCCTATGCCTTTTCCAATAGGAGAGGATGATCAGGCCATCTGCTATCAAAACCAACTTGGAAGTACAATCAGAATTGGGTCAAGCCAATGTCCAATCCTGTTTTCTTAACCCTTACATTTTAATCCCCTTGTTTTCTGATGCACCCAAAATTGCAGTGCCCCCACCACAGTCATCTTCCCCTACCCAGCTCTGACGTTCCTCCCTACAACCAGTCTCTTCACTCCAAACCTCTCCAACTTTCTGTTATTCCACTAAACAAACATACAGCTGTAGCTCCTCTCCTATGCAAACTGGCACTGCTGCAACTACGTGACCTGTGCTGGGTGGCCAGCTGCTCTTTAGGGTCTTCCTGGCTCCCCTTGTTGCAGTCTACCCATCTCTCCTAAACAGCATGCTCAAAATAGCTAACCCCTAGGACTACGCTTTTGGGGCCTGTTCATTAATACAACCTTGAATTGGTTTAAAACAAACAAACAACATCACATTCTCCCTGACTTCATCAGCAAGGAGGCACCAGCAGAGACAACTTGCTTTTACCAAGATCAAAGATGAGTATGTTGTTGTTTTCAGCCAGTCAAGCTTTGAAGAAGATTGCAATGTAAAATGATCTTGATCACCACACTGGAGAAGGTCAGCAAATGGCAGACAAACCCTTTGCATAAATGTAACTGCAAAAACATTACCAATTTTCCTTTGTTCTAGGTGGTGGGGACTTTGTTTGTTTTCATGGGGTTTTTTTGGGGTGAGGGGAATAATTGCTTGCTTTTCAGCAAAGCCAGTCACAACCAGCAGTAAGCATATATGAATTATGCCAAAACTATAAAGGCTGTGGGTCAGAGAGAGACCTTCTTAAAGAGATCCATAAATAAACAAACAAATAAACAAATACCAAAAAAATTAAGCGTTGGAATGAATCAAGAGGCAAGGATATAACCGAGAAAAAGAAAAAGATTAATTTAAACTCTTGGGGCCAATCCTGGAGTCCTGATGCAGGTAAAACGCCCATAGGAGTTTTATTTGCATTAGGACTGGAGGATTGGGCCCTACATGGATGTCTATTAATGTTCTTTCATTTATTAATTTTCAATACTGATAGATTCTACAACTCATTGTCATGGAATACTGTTGAGACCAATAATTTAGTGAGATTGAAAGAGGAATTGGACTATTAGAAATTATAATGAGAGACTTTTCATTATAAGAAATATCCCACATCTGCCTGCTATGGGGTTTCTTGCACCTACTTGCCCATCTCTGAAGTATCTGGTGCTGTCCATTGTCAGAGATGAGAAACTGGGCTAGATGGACCATAGGTCTGATCTAGTATGGTAAGTCCTATGTAAGTCTGTTTATTAGCCTAGGACATAAGAAAGATTTTAGCTTCTTGGTTGGGCATAGATAGGATAAGTTATCTTTAGAGGTTCATTAGCTATAAAAAGAAGAAGTTTATGGATATCGGGAAATAGAAAAATAGTTATAACTAATATCTATGTGTGATATCTACCTGGCTTGATATGGTCTGTTGCTGTTTTATTTAAGTGTGGGTTACAAGCTGGGCTATGAATATATTTGTGCAGGGGATAATTGACATATGTAGGTATCATTTAGTTGTATGCTGTATGTTACTAAAAATCTTAACACAGAGTTAATAGGAAATAATCTGTAGCCTGATTCTGTCACCTTTATTCAGATAAAGTATACCTTACATCACAAGGAGCTCACGGACTTCAAGTTAAGATTGGCAGAATCAGGTCCTTAAGGTGAAATTCACCTCTTTGCTGTCTGCCAGAATAAGGCCCATGAAACATACAGGACTTAAATTGGATTTAAGTGGTGCATAAATTTTGGGGTGACTTTCTGCTTAGGAATGAATTTCACACTAAACGTATAAAGCAGAACTACTAAGAATGAATGATTATTCAGGGATGGAATCCCTAGTCTCTGCTTGCCAGAAGCTGGGAATGGGCGACAGGGGATGGATCACTTGATGATTACCTGTTCTGTTCCTTCCTTCTGGGGCACCTGGCAATGGCTACTGCCGGAAGACAGGATACTGGGCTAGATGGAACCTTTGGTCTGACCCACTATGGCCGTTCTTATGTTCCATAATATTTGAAAACCAAATGTGGCATTCAGGGAAAACTGAATCTGATCATTATAGTCTTTTAATCTTCACTTTTTAAAATATTTTAAACTAATAATTAGTAGTATGACTGGCTCTTCACATGCAAACATCAGGTTTGCAGGTGCAATCGCAGCATTAATATATGTAAATTAGGCATACAGTTACACAAACATTTTTGAATATGCAATTGAACATTTTTAGGCCCTAAATATTTTGCTGCTGGAGGGGACTGTTTCTTCTATCCCCTCTGACATAGCTAAGCTTGATATATAAGGGTTTTTAAAAACAGAAAAGCAAAGCAGTTTACAATCATTCATAACACTGAATCAACATTGAAATTGTTCAGGTCTGGGAGAGTTCAATTCCCCTCTCAATTGTCCATTTTATACAGACAGAACAAAAAGTTTGCTTCAATAACTATTCTATTTCCCTTAGTACAAGAGCAGGAAGAACAGAATACACAATGTAGTGCTGGGATGTGTCCCCTTCCCCAGCCCCCCAAAATACCCATTTTATTGACAAAAGAAAAAAAACAAGCCCAATTGTGTTCTAAGATTCCCTTTTTATGAGAGGAGAGCAGAATCCGCAAATGCAAGTAATAGCCAGGAGCTGTGTACAAACCTTTTCTGATATTTACCCATGGGGTCAATATAATAGTGTATGTGAAAGACTCAATTTGCTAATGTCCTATTTTAAATTACATAAAATCTGATCTGTTACTGAATTTTCTCCATGGCTTTGCTGTCTAGGTGATGATTAGTTTCTAAGTTATTTCTGTGAACAGATGATAAAGCATCATGGCTTAGGTTTTTTGGTTTTCAGAGTGCCTTAATATTTGCAGGTTAATACGACAATTATCAAATCACTAAGCCTCCTGAAATGTAGTTTGCTTTGTTTGGAAGATTTTACAGAATATATATATACACACACACACACACACACACACATATATACTGAAATATGTAAAGATTTTTAGATGTCCAAAACTGTTTTATACGTACATAAAAGATGAATTACTTATGCACAAATCTGACAGTGTCTATTTATAAGTAAAAAAAAGCAGCATGGTGAAAAACATGTATGGGAAAAACAGAGAGGTAGTTATATCACTTTTCACAATCTGGCCCTATAATTAAGTCTGCCTTTTTTATGCGAGGAAAGCAGACTCTATAATTAAGACTATTAACGAGCCTTAAAGTACATACAGACCCCTTCTGCCATGAATATTATAAATACTTAATATATAGAACAATTTATGAGAGAAAAAAACAACTTATTACTGTGGGGGACATAGCATTTTAATTTTAGAGGTTCATGTGACAGTGTAGATTAAATGCCTTCATTTATTTAATGTGAATTTTAGTTGTTTCACAATTTTAATTTTAGTTACAATTTTCAGTATTATTAGAGTTCATGCATATTCCTGGCATTTCCCATTAATGGGATTCTTGACTGGAGTCCCAGAGCATCCTAGAGCAAGCTGAGGTGTATAAGTATGTATCCGTGTGATATGAAAATGGCTAATGCAAGATGGCTGGCACATTTTAGAGCCATCTGTTATTGATTTGTTTTAATTTGATTTTTTTTTTTGGCTATTTTTATTTTGTTTTTGTGGAGTTTGTGTACTGAATTTTGACTGGTGATTTAAGCATGTATTTAAACCACAGTAGCCATGAAAGGTGCTTTGGATACCTAAGAAAGGGAGCTTTTATGCCCTCAATGAATGCAGACTGTACATCAGGCTGGTACTCTATTCACAGGTCTGTTTTAAAAGGAATAACTCTGAACAAGCCAGAGGATTTAGGACTTAAGGGTTTATCCTTATTGTCATCTTACTGGTTTTTGGATTTAGTGTGTGGGTGCTAGGTGATATTGGTGGCCTGTGACATACAAAGGATTGACAACTTTCTAATCGCACAAAACCAAACGCCCCAGCCCCAAGACCCCACGACCCCACCCTTGCCCCACCCCTTCTCTGAGGCCCCACCCCCACTCACTCCATCCCCTCTTCCCTCTGTTGCTCACTCTCCCCCACCCTCACTCACTTTCACTGGGCTGGGGCAGAGGGTTGCGGTGTGCACTTTGGGCTGGGGCCAGAAACTAGGGGTTCAGAGTGTGGAAGGGGGCTCCGGGCTGGTGCAGGGAATTGGGGTGCGGGCTCTGGCTGGGGGTGCAGGCTCTGGGATGGGGCTGTGGTTGCGGCCGAGGGGTTCAGCATGCAGGAGGGAGCTCTGGGCTGGGACCAAGGGATTCGGTGTGCAGGAGGGGGCTCCAAGCTCTGGCTGGGTGTGTGGGATCTGGGGTGGGCCAGGGATTAAGTGTTTGGGGTGAAGGAGGGGGCTCAGGGTTGGGATGTGGGCTCCAGGAGAGGGCTCAGGGCTGGGGCAGGGGCGCGTGGGGTGCAGGCTCTGGGAGGGAGTTAGGGTACAGGAGGGGGTTCTGACCTGCGGCAGGGGGGTGTGGTGTGGGAGAGGGTTCAGGGTGTGGTCCGGGCAGTGCTTACCTCAGGCGGCCCCCGCTCGGCAGCACAGCAGGGCTAAGGCAGGCTCCCTGCCTGCCCTAGCTCTGCGTGGCTCCCAGAAGCAACCGGCATGTCCAGCTCCTAAGCATAGGGGCCCAGGGGCTCCGGGAGCTGCGGGGCTGGCACAGTGTGCGGAGCTTCCCTGATTGCCCCGCTTCCTAGGGGACACAGGGACATGCCGGACGCTTCTGGGAGCCATGCAAAGCCAGGGCAGGGAGTCTGTCTTAGCCCCACTGCACACCCGACTTTTATGGTCCGGTCAGAGCCACCAGGGTCCCCTATGACTATTACACGGACAGTAATTTCTCATCCCATTGCTCTAATCAGAGTAAAGATGGGATTTAAATTACTGATTTTAATCATGATTTAAAACAGCAAGCAAGAAACCCCTTGATTTAAATCATCGATTTTAATCACGTTTTGCATTTGTACTTTATTTTCCTAAAGAAAAATTGATTCTCATTGCTTGGTAACCACTAAAATATGTTGATTTGCAGCTAAATACAGCCTTTGCACTAAATTTGGTGCTTTTTTTTGCTCACTGGGAGGATACCCAATGCTGAAATAAATGTGTATAGGTAACTGTATAACTTACATATATTCAGATTCTTGATTTTTACATTTTTATTATGTTACAAAATGGTGAATGATGCATTTCTTTTTATTAGATGACTTTTTAAAAAAAACGTGATTTGCTTGAATGGAAATTCAAATTAAATTAAAAATGCACAAACCCAGCACTTTAAATATTTTATCAAATTAAACATGCTTGATACATAAGAAAAAAGTGAACAAGTTTATTAAAGCATGTTTTACATTTAAAATTGATTAATAAAAAACAAATTTCGAGTTGCCAGTTTTGATTGGACGTATTCCTGGAGGTTTCATCACATGACAATCTTTAGTTCCTGGAGACTCCAGGAGAATCGTGGAGGACTGGCAACCCTAAACGAATTAACTGTAGCTAGTGAATTTAACCGATTGTTTCTGGTCATCAGGTCCTTCAAAATTTTAGAATTAGTAGATCTTATCCTCTCGCATCTAGTTTTCTTTCTTATTTTATTCTTGGAAGAGTGAAAACAAATTTCCTGCTTTTTCAACTCTCAATTGATTTCTTAACTTTGAATGAACTATGGTAGTCATTGAACTGAACTAGTTGAGTAAACTAAAATGAAGAAAATATTCTGTCTGCAGAGGTTACTTGCTGTCAAAAGCTGCTTTAGCACTTCAGCAAACTCTGGTTCCAGGTACTCAGTCAGTGATTTCCACCAGTCCAATGATTTGACTGTCTTTAAAACTTGGTAGCAAACATGTACTACTTAGTATTATTTTTTGTGTTTAATTTAAATGGTTTTAAATAGATTATACTAAATTAAGGGCTTAACACGGGTTGTAAATTTAAAATTTTAAATAGGCACATTTAAAATAATTTCTTTATTTTGGATTTTAAAAATCCTTTTATTTATTTTTAAGAATTATCAATTTGTATCCATTTTGGCTCTAATAAGCACTGAGTTTAGAATCCTCTCTTGCAATTGCACAGATGGAACAGTCTCCCTATGCTCTTTCCTTTCTAGTACACTCAACTGGTGGGTAGGTGTTTGTTCACACTTTAGAAAGCCTCAAGTCTTACTTCTAAATTACTTTAAAATCCACTGTAATGAGTACTCTTGGAACAGTTGGCTAATGCATTAGTATATTAACTCTGGAGATGTAAGATAACCTAGACTAGACCCCATAACTGAAATCTGGTCTCAATCTATTTGCCAGTGGATGCTTGTCCACATCTCCGAACCACCACAAGTTGGCTACATAGGTTGTCCCTGCTCAGCAGAGGCACAGAACAAGGAAAGCAAAGGCATTGCAGGCTAGCAAAACAGTATTGGCAAGTGTATGTGTGGGGAAGCTCGGAACAGCACCTCCTCCATTTTGCCAGGCCAGTACTAACCCTTCACTTATAATGAACACTGAAGGTGAGCAAATATTTACCAGAAAAATATCCTCTGATTTTTATGAAATCATTTTTATTTTAAACCTTGTTTCTTTTAACTTACACATTTCCTTGCCAAAGCAATATTAAAACATTTCATCACACACAGCTCCTTCTTCCACTCATCTCCCCTAGTTACACTGTGACGTTGTGCAGTCTATATGGTTTTATAAAAACTTGATAATAAGTCAATATAATGTAACTGAGATAGTTTTAGAGAAAATACGGTAATAAGTGAATGTAACGTAACTGGGATATGCTTCATGCAAAAGGTCTCTTGTAAGGTATCATTACAAAGCTTATAATCTACTGAGTATGATCATCTGATTTGTATAAATGTACCACTCTTGTATCTAAAACTAGAAATATAAAATGTAACTCTGAGGGCCTATTGTAATTGTGTAAAGTGTGGACCATTAATGATGGTTTGGAATCTTGATGACTCCCATTGTCTGCAGATGGCTGTATTTACCTGTGAGTCTTCCTGTATATGTGTGTGCTGGCAAGTGAGTAATGAAGTCTTGCAGTGACATGTGATCATGTCACCTGAACTGGAATCCATCTTTAACCTGGTGCTTTTCCAGTGAGGGGGGTGGAAACCCAGAGGGACAAAGGGTTCCCGCCTTATGCAAAAGATATATAAAAGGGGGAAGAGAACAGAGAGGGAGAGGAGCCATCATGAAGAATCCCCTAGCTACCACCTGAGCTGCAACAAGAGCTGTACCAGGGGAAAGAATTGTGCCCAGGCCTGGAAGATGTCCAGTCTGAGAAAAACTTACTGAAGCATCTCTGAGGGTGAGATTATCTGTATTTAGTTTGATTAGGCATAGATTTGCACATTTTATTTTATTTTGCTTGGTGACTTACTTTGTTCTGTCTGTTACTACTTTGAACCACTTAAATCCTACTGTCTGTATTTAATAAAATCACTTTTTATTTAGTAATTTACTCAGAGTATGTATTAATACCTGGGGGAGCAAACAACTGTGCATCTCTCTCTATCGGTGTTATAGAGGGAGAACAATTTATGAGTTTGCCCTGCATAAGTTTTATGCAGGGTAAAACGGATTTATCTGGGTTTAGACCCCATTGGGAGTTGGGCATCTGAGTGCTAAAGACAAGCACACTACTGTGAGCTGTTTTCAGGTAAACTTGCAGCTTTGGGACAGGAGATTCAGACCCTGGATCTGTGTCTGGAGCCAGATGGGAGTGTCTGGCTCAGCAAGACAGGGTGCTGGAGTCCTGAGCTGGCAGGGAAAACAGAAGCAGGGGTAGTCTTTGCACATCTGTTGGCAGCTCCCAAGGGGGTTTCTGTGATCCAACCCGTCACACCATCACACTTCTTTTGGTCACAGACTCTGCCAGCAGGGGATGAAATTATTTGATTTTGCTCACTTTGATGCTGCATCACAGCTAGGCTCTTTGCCCTCTCTGTCAGCTTGACACTAGCAATGGAACTCCCCTGGGGGTTGTGGCAGTGCCTGTCTATAACCCTTCTGTGTCAGACATTAATAGTTTAGATGCTTCCTTTCAGGAGCATTTAGCTAATACTGTCCATAGGTTCCCACAGTTGACAAAGAAACTCAGTGCTGAAGGTAGAGCATTTGCAGGCTAAGCAGTGCTAGAGGGCATCTGGGCTCATTACTCATTTCACCATCTGGAAGCAGTATATTTATTGTTATGAGGCTTTACCTCTGCCAGGGCATCTTATTTGAGAGATTATCAATACAGTCATTGTAGGCCAGCTGCTCTGTTAATTGACTATGTGCCAAATCCATGTACTGTAATTGCATTGACTGAGCAAAATCAGCTTGTTGATTAAATGTGATTGTTTTTGGTTTTAACTAATAGAACTGAATGTATTAGAGGCCATTGGCATTCTGTTTTTCCTGTTGCGTTAGCAGCCAATCCCTATTAAAGTTTAATAAGGTAATAAATTAATAGCAATGCACATAAAAAGTAATCATCTACGGGCTAACCAGGGTTCTTCCTCACAGTTCTGTAAGCACAGCTAAGGTGTGATCTGTAACCTGTCTGCTACACCACTTGCAGACTTTTCCTGCATAGAGTTTAAAACATCTGACAAAGTTGTGTGATTCGGGATATTACAAAGGGCCATCAAACACTAAAGTTTTATCACAAAATTCACTTCAGTCAGGTTTTAGCTGACAAACTACTAAAGATGAAAGATTCGTCCTTGAGGATCCTCATCTTGTAGCAGACTCAGAGAGAATTATAAAATGGAGAGTTTTTTTCTAGGTTGTTGGTTCAACTAAGATAACTGTCTCCTTAACTGACTGAACACAACACGTGAATCCCTTGCAATTATTATGCATATAGGTATGACCATGCTAATCTGCTTATGTGTGAACCAGAATTTGCCCCCAAAATCTGTCATCGTGTAAGGACATTCCAAAATGTAGATTCTAGAGGGCAAATTCACCACTGACCTAAGTGGACACAACCACAATGATTTAAATGGAGTTACCTGGGGTAAACTTGGCTTTAGAAATATGCAAACAACTATTGTATCCCCCATATGTTGGTTTAATTCCCTCCAGATGTCCAACATGCACCATTTTGTTAAGGGAGATTGATAATGTGTTTACAACTCAGGCACTCAGATCTCAGTGTTACCCATCATAGTCCTTTGCTGGTCCAGCACCCAGATAGTAGATATTTCATTAGAATATTTTAAATTACAACTGCAATATTTGAACTTACTTGGTTTTCTTTATGCATATATAGCCTATAAAAGAATAGAAAACCCCCAACTTCCTTAATTTCACATGGGTAACTTAGATGAAAACAGCACCCAGTACAGGCAAAATTGTTTTTAAGTTATCATATAAGAAGAGTTCCACCACAACAAAAAAATTTTTCCCCCCAAATATCTCTCAAAAGTGATTTCATTAATTATTTTGATGAATAAATCCAAAAATACCAACAGAAGTATGTGGATAAGCCAATTTAAAGTATCTGAATACTGAAGATTCACACATACTAAGTGAAAACTAAATTACAAAAAAGATATAATTTGCCCAGGCTTAAAAAAAACAAACTATCAAGTGAATTAGCACTGAAAAGATAACTGTGATAGATCAAAGGGCACATTTAATTTAATTGTGAGCTAAAAAGTCAGCAACAAATGTGACTGATATAATACCATAATTGTTGATGTTGCTTTTTTCTTGGAAACAGAAGATATTTACAACGTATAGCTGAATATGGAGAGAAGAGTAAAAAGGCTATTATGCGCCATTTATCATGTTTCAAACTGTTTTTATCATCACTCTTGATGTAATAAAATTTAGTGGCACATTAGGATATATTTGTTTTACTAACAATTTCAGAAACAAACACTTGCAAGAAATGTTATTTTCAGGATGGGTGCTCAACATCCTAATTGAAGGATCAGAACTCAGTAGCTCCTTAAATTCTAGGATCCCAAACTCGACCTTCCACAGAGTGGGGTTCTCTTCTCCCCCCAGTTCTTTTTTCTGGAGCTATTAATACCATTTAGGGGGGAGGGATAGCTCAGTGGTTTGAGCATTGCCCTGCTAAACCCAGGGTTGAGAGTTCAGTCCTTGAGGGGGCCATTTAGGGATCTGAGGCAAAATCAGTATTTGGTCCTGCTAGTGAAGGCAGGGGGACTGGACTCAATGACCTTTCAAGGTCCTTTCCAGTTCCATGAGACAGCTATATTTCCTTCTCATTTCTCCCACTTACATATGGTTACAATTATGGTGCTTATTTCTATAAAAGGGCAGAACAAAAGGTCCCTAACCTAACGGTCTGGAATACTATAGAAAAAGAGGATACTCTTACCACCCAGATCACCTCTGTCCGTGGCTTAGCAAACAGAAGTCCTGGGATCATTTCTGAGCTTGGGTCTTCTGTCTCAAAGTTTTTAGTTCTCAGTGTGAAATTTACTTTCTTCCCCAGCCTTCCATTTATCAGACCCTTAAGCTCTCCCCCTTATTTAATTACAACCAGAAAAAAAAAATCAAAAGATATTTCCCCAAACACTTTAGCTGGCAGAATGGAACAGTCTCCATTCTCAATAGCTCAACTATTGCTGGTAGGGGATGTTCATACAACTAGCCAGTAAGTGGTTGTTGGCATCCACCTTGTAATGGAAACATTGATATATCTTCCTCCCATTTTGAGAATGGCTATTTCTTTCTTTAATTTGCCTCTTGGGTTTTCAGCTTGGGGAAAATAAACCTCAAACCACCACCACAAGCAGCAAAAAGAATTATAATGCGATTCTCACATATATTAGTTGCCATAATCCTTCCCCATACATGATAATCCTCCTGACTAATTTAATCTTGTTTAAAAATGTTTAGAGCACTTAAAGTTGCTGACACTCTATGGGGCTGAAGTATTTAGTGCATATATTGACACTGGAATAAAGTCCACAGAAAGATTCAGGTTCACTGTCAAGAAAACATAAGGTGACAGAATCCCTTAAGAAGTCTGACTCTTTTGGAAGGTCCAATTTTATGCAAAGTAAAACATCCAGGGCCCCCTCTCCTCTCCATCTAGGACTTCCCAACTCCCTGGGCTGCCTATTAACTGCCTAAGCTACGACTCTTCCAGCCTTACTTTGGGAGTCTCCTCAAATTCTGACAACCTCCTCTCTCCAGGGACCAAAAAACAGAGCACAAGAGCAGCTTTCTAAACAAGAAGGGAATTTGGAATTTCAAACTCTGCAACTGATGGTGGGATCAGATGGATTAGGGACTGGTTTACTACGTTCTGACTGGTGGGTTTTTGTATAGGCATAGTGCCTCTGGAAGAGCAGAGCCCAATGTGGTCCTTTACGTAGAAAAGACCTAAACCACTCCTCTTAGGGGCCTTCCTTGTCCCCTAGATATTAGTCTTCTCCACTCCTGTGTCAGTGACTGACAAATCTTCCTCCCACTCCCTAAGTGACTGAACTGGAATTGAAGGGGAGCCAAATTTGTGCGTATAACATTAGGGCCTAACTAAGGTATCTGGGGATGGGATGTTACATGCCCTGGCTACACTCATGAGCTACGGATCATCATCCTTGACTACATTTTACACTAAACAAACAAAAAAAAATTAAAAAGCATCAGCAGCTTGCCCAGGTAATGGTACCCACAGTGTGGGCACTCTTGTACTGTATGCTACTGCACTTGCACATTTCTGAATTTATGTTTTATTGCAAAATATATGCCAAAGATCAGTCAGTCAATCTCAGATCCCCAATGCCAATCTTTTGAAGTTCATCAAGGAAATTTTCTCCTTTCACATCTTACCTATAGGGTTCTAGCTTGTATTCTTTAGATTTCTTTGAAGTTCTGATCTTATTCTTCTTGCTACTATTTTCCATGCCAACTCAAAGGTGAGAGTGATGGCTTGCATCCAAACACAGATTTTCTGCACAGTACAATGTAATGTACTGCCAGAGCTACTTGGCCAGCTAGCATGGGCCAGATTTTCATCTCACTTTAATAAATGAAGAGAAATCCCACCGATTTCAGTGGAACTACTCCAGAGTTAACTTGATGTAACAGAGGAGATTTTGTTCTTAGGTGTATGTAGGGGTGGGGGGGAAGGTTTAAAATTGCTGCGGAGACAATTTATCAGCTATGACAAAAATACCAGAATGCTGAATTTCAACAGATGGATAATTGCTGAGCTTTCCTTCTTTTTTGACATGAAAGTGTGTGTGTTTTTGCGCGTGCATGTAGAAGTATTTAGCAAACAAAAGCTCCCTCTGGTGGCAAGATCAAGGGAAGGTTGACAACTATTTAAATGAAAATCAAAGAGCAAGAGTTCACAGTATTTTCTGATTCAATTTTTCCCCAAGTCAATTTCAAGACTACAGACAGAGGAAAAGTCACCCCTTTAGTGACCAAGAGAAGAGGAAAGATAGGGAGAAAAGAGAAACATTATAGCAAAGGAAAGATAAGCGCCCATTGCAATGAGGCAATAGCAGGGCGGGTGCAAGGATGTTTTGCACCCTAGGCGAAACTTCCACCTTGCAACCCCGCCCAGCCCTGTGGCAGCTCTCCGCCCCCCCCCTCCGCCCTAAGGCACACCCCCCGGTGGCAGCTCCCCCCCGCCCTGAGGCCCCTCCCCCCACAGCAGCTCCCCACCTCCACCCTGAGGCGCCCTCCCCCGCCCCCGCGGCAGCTCCTCCCGGCCCAGGGAGCCATGCGGCAGCACCCCGCCCCAGCTCACCTCTGCTCCGCCTCCCCCCCCCCCCGAGCATGCCGTCGCTGCTCCACTTCTCCCGCCTCCCAGGCTTGCGGTGCCAATCAGCTGTTTGGCACCGCAAGCCTGGGAGGGAGAGCAGCAGAGCGGGGCGGCGTGCTCAGGGGAGGAGGCGGAGCAGAGGTGAATTGGGGTGGGGAACGGTTCCCCTGTGTGCCTGCCCCCCCCTTACTTGCTGCAGGCGGCCCTCCCCGTGCCGCCCTGCCCCAGCTTCCTCTGCCTAAATGCCGATGATGACCAAGACAGCCGAAGATCTGGCTGCCGTGGTCGCTGCCGAAGGACCCGAAATGCCGCCCCCCCCCCCCCAAATGCTAGCACCCTAGGTGACCGCCTAGGCCACCTAATGGGTTGCACCGGCCCTGGCCAATAGAATTCAAATCGTTTTAATAAGTCAGTATGAGGAAGTCTTCCAAATCACTATCACATAGATATGGCTTATATTAATCAATCACTTTAAACAAGGTCACATCACCCGTTGCAGAAATCCAAGGAAAAAAAGACCATTCACCCCTTTGTGGAGCATTTCCTAATTAGAGTGACAGTGGGCAGCTTCTCCTCAAGCTGAGTCCTCTGGCTCAGACTCAGAAAGGGAGTGGGGGATAGATACACCGCCCACTGTTTAGGAGGGATGATATTTTTGCCCTTATTTTATCTTGTCTTTTGGGATCTCTTTTCTTGTCCTGATGGAACGAATGGCTGGGAGCTTAGGGGTTTGTCTGTGGATATCCCAGGGGATGAATTACAGCTTTTCCTTAGGATGCCTGCCCCACGACACTCATTTCTGTAGGCTTGAGAACCTAAACAGGGGAATCCAGAGGATGTTCTAACTAACAGCAGGTAGTAGCTCAGCTGAACATGGTCTACCAAGTTTAGAGGGCGCAGGGCCAGGAGGTTGGTGGGATTGGTCGTGTCTGAAGGTTCTCTGGTTTGAATGATTATCCCTTGACCTGGGAAGCAAATGTGGGAGGCAAGGTCTGTAATCAGGAACACTGGCTGCCAAAATGGCCGTGGGCGGTTTTCAGCTTCTTTGCATGTCCAAGGGACACTTATCTGAAACAATCCCAGACTAATTTGAGACCCTATTAATCTGCCTGGCTGCAGGCTGACTATGAGGCAGAAGTCTTCTTTGATGCTTGTTAGCAAGAGGAGGAAACCTTTGCCCTCCTCTTCTTTTTGGGCTCATCTGCCATTCCCACACATCTTGTGTTGTGGCATAGGCTGCAGGCACTACAATACTGTAGTGAAAAGGAACATAATTTTTAGTGTTTTAAATTAACAATTCCAGTATCCAGCAAGAGGCAGTGATTGGGGAAAATTCTCTAGATCACCACCTGCCACCTAAATGGTCCTAGAAATGTCACGGACCTCTGACCATAACAGCCTTAGAAAAGGAATCTTCTAAACTTGTAGCTGGTAGCATTCATGTCTGTTAATGAAACCAGCCTTTTGTAGCGAGAGAGAGCAAATCATCTTCTAAATCCCTGACCTTCTGAAAGAACCATCTCATTGCATCCTCTCAGTTATCTTTTGCCATCCATTGAAATGAAGAATGCAACAAACTGTGGGTCTGAAAACCAAGCTGTGCTACTATTTGAAAAGATAGCTGTCTGACCTTATTAAAGTTTATTGTGTTTTGTGCTGGTGGGAAAAAGGATTTTATTTTATGTCTGCTGAAGGCCTTTTTCCCTCTGGAACTGCAGAGAAGGTCATTAAGGTAGAAAACAGACTTTATGTTCTGGCTTTTTTATACACTATAGGTCAAAAATGACTTTCATTAGTCAAGGAAAAGTGTGAGGATATATACACAAGTTAACACCGTTATTTTTAATGTTTTCTCAGAAAACACAAAGGAAATAGATGTGTGAACTAGTAGTCCATTTTTTTTAAAATGATAAAGAATATCTGCAGACTTATTTTGTTTTACTTGGAGGGTTAATAGTAAAGATTTTAAAGATTAGTTATGTATTGCTCACAAAGGCTATGAGATTTGGAGGCAGTTAAGAGCAAGGGGGTAAATCTAATGATTTAGACACATGGCCCATACTATAAAATAAACTGCAGATAAAATTTATTCTCATTCTAATATTAGTTATTAAAAAGTATTTCAGAAATTCTGCAAACCCAAGAGAGACATGTTAAAGTGCCAGCTCCTGCTCCTGTTGAGATTAGTACCAGAATTGTCATGGGATACAATCTTGCTCCTGCTGAAGTCCAAGTCACAATGTAACCTTTAGAGCTAAAACAAATCATGCCAATGGGACGTGGTGGGGGTGGTTAAATAAGCTCAAAGAATTCATGTATGAGCCTCAACTTGTCCTTTAGGGTACAGCTATGAAACAAACACCACTTCATAACTGGTTAGAGAAATGCTGCCCCCTTGGAGTTTTCCAGAGTGGAACCATCCTACAACATGACTATACACTACATTAAGGTATCAGTACATGGAGCTCTGTATCCAATACAGGACTTTTATTCAATCTTCTCACCAGAAAATAAATGAAACTCTAGAAGTCAAAATTGTTGCTTTGTGACTGAAGGAAGACAGCAAAAAGGCTCTCTGCTCATTTTCGTAAATCAGTAAAGCAATATTTGCTGGAAATAGTCTGGAACTGACTGAATTCACTGAATTAAATAATTTTAAGTAAACTGTTTTGGCCCTATATACATTATTGCTAGAGAATGCCTAAGTCTCTAGTGGTTTTGACAGACAGTACTTCTCAGAAAGCTTTCATGAAAAAAGATTTGAATGCTTGATAGTTGCTAACTGATGTCCTTCAACTTCTAATAAACTGGTTACTACTTTCTCATATGAGAATTGTTGTAGCAGCAGAGCTGTGCAGGTGAAAGCAGTGAGAAATCAGGGTTTCTCAAAATCATGAAATATTGTGTTTGCCGTGAATTTTACAGGAAACTGGAATGCTCTCGCCCCCTTCCCTCTCCCCTCCCCCCCCCCACCAGCAATGAGAAATTCTTTTCTGATTGGATAAAAACTATGCAAACTGAGCCTAGGAAGCCCTGTAGACTTAGTACAAAAGAAATATTTTAAAGGGCACCTCTGATGTGTATAGTCACAATACCCCATTATCACCAAGGGGCATCTACCCAGTTCTCTGCTTATTGTTTTAGTCTACCAGCCTGAACCCATTTTGGGCACTAAGGGATAACCTTAGTTAGAAACCTTAGCTTCTAGTTAGCTAGAAAATTTCATTGCTACTGCATTAGGCACACATCTGGCAGTCAGCACCAGGGTGGATGGAGATGCTGAAAGAGGTGCAGTTTTTCTATATCACGTAATGTTTAAACATTATTGGGCATACAATAAAAAAATTGTTAAAAAAAAAAATCACAAAAAGGGCTATAATTCATAGAAACAGGCCCTACCCCCTAATTACAAAACATACATTTTTGATGTACCTGCTTGGCTGGAGAATAAGTCTAAAGCACGCATAGTTCAACTGTAATTATCATCTTACTATTACTTATATAACAATAATGACTCAGAGAAAAAAGGGCTGTAGAATGTCTTGTTTGACCATACTGTATGAATAAAATATAACCATGTACTCTTCTGTAACCCTTACATACGACTATGAACTACTGATTGTCTAACACAACACCCCTTCAAGCTATATTTACTCACAGAAATAGTCACAGTAATTCACAGATAGTTGAAACATTTCTACTCCCCCTCAGAATGTGTGTCTGTTGTGGTTAGTTGCTACACTCATCACTGTCCCAGCTGCATGCATCGGTGCATACCAAATCTTCCCTGCGGCATTGGCGTCTCCTTGTTGCACAGGTTCTTTCAGAGCCACACTGCACAAAAGGCGAAGATGGCTTCTGGAGCAAATGGCAGCACTATCATGTTAGGAACAAGATGTCCCGTGCTTTCTATCTTTGAGGATGAGGACAGAGGTCAAACATGGAGGGATCATTTTGTAAAAAGTACTCACATGGGGTGATATGGTGTGTTTGTCTTTTATCATCTTTCTGGGTGAATTCATTTGAGAGTGTAGTAATTGTCTCTTTTTTACCTACACAGAGGTTGCTGAGGCATTTAGTGCACTGGATGAGGTAAACCACATGTTGTTATAGGCATCTGTAGGAACCTGCACAACATTTTCAAAAGACGAACCTAGGAACTTAAATTCATAACTCTGCTAGATACCAAAAAATCATGGATTTAATAAAGATACTGGATTTATGGCTCATTACAACGATCTGTAACATAATAACCCTCCTTTGTCCTACAACTGTAGAGGAGTTAACTGCCAACTTCACCTTGAATTGTTTCTTGCAACATGTATTATCCCCTTATCGGTTCTATCCTTGTACTTAGTTGTGACACTTTGGGCTTGTCTAATCTTGAAACTCTACAATGGCACAGCTGCAGCACTTAGTCAACGTAGCTAATCCACCTTCCCAAGGGGGGAATAGCAAGATCAATGGAAAAATTCTTCTGGCAACCTAGCACTGTCTACACAGGGGTTAGGGCAGCTTAACTACATTGCTCAGGAGTGTGAATTTTTCACATCCATGAGCAGTACAGCTGGGACAACCTAACTTTTTAGGTTAGACCAGGCCTAAGAGTACCTTTCCCAGACCTGAAAAAGAGCTGTGCGTAAGCTTGAAAACTTCTCTCTTTCACCAACAGATGTTGGTCCAATAAAAGCTATTACCTCACCCACCTTGTTTCTCTAATATACTGGGATCAACACAGCTACAACACTGCAAACCTTAATGCATGTACAGTTTATACAGCATTATATAGCTACGAAATAATTTGGGAAGAATGGGGCTAGATCAGAGGTTCTTAAGCTGTGGGTCAGGACCCCAAAGTGGGTCGTAACCCCATTTTAATGGGGTAGCCAGGACTAGCTTAGACTTGCTGGGGTTGAGGGCCGAAGAAGCCCAAGCCCAAGCCCCACCAACTGGGCAGAAGCCCAAGACTCAGGGCTTTAGCCCTGGGCGGCGGGGCTCAGGTTATAGGCCCCCTGCATGGGGCTGAAGCCCTGGGTCTTCAGCTTTGGCACCCCCAGGACAGCAAAGCTCGAGTCAGCTCAGGCTTCAGTCCCCCCTCTTGGGGTCATGTAGTAATTTTTGTTGTCAGAAGTGGTCAGGGTGCAATGAAGTTTGAGAATCCCTGGGGCTAGATAAATTTGAAATTTTATTATTGCTATGATACTCCCTTGTATCATTAGAAAATATCCTTTCTATGCTTCTCTGGAATATAGACAATTGTTTGTTCAGAATATGCATTCAGCTAGATTAAATAATAGACTAAATAAACCTCAGAAGAAATAAACAATGGGAATATTTCCCTTCATAGTTTAACCAGTTTGTATGGTCTGCAGAATACAGTATCTAATGGGACAGATTTTCAGAAGTGTACATTCAAAACAACAAAAAAACCAAACATTTGTGTGCACCCCTGACTTCAGAGCGTACAAACTCCAATGTTTATGCAATCTCTGACATTTGCACACATGCAAATCAAGGGCTGTATACGTGCACTGAATTTCTACTTTTACACACACACTTCAATACTGGGCACCTTATCACAATCTGAAATTCTTCTTCTAGGAATGGAAACAGTGGTACCCCTAATTAGAATTATAAGGAAAGAGTTGCAACAGGATCTGCAGGACATTAGGTTAAAATAAAGTATTCCAAGGGTGCAGACAAGTGTAATCACAAAATTTTGAAAAATATTAAAAAAGACTGGGTACTTACAGTTCAAATGTTTATGTAGTGTGGGAATGCTAGAGGATTTCCTTAACAAAAGAAACTCTGTTACTGAAAACTCTGAAAAGATAAGAGAATAAAGTTATACAGAAAACTGAACAGAACAATCCACTTAAACTGCTTAAGGTGATAATTACAAAAAATTACAAAATTTGGCAATACCACTTCACATTAGCATGGATAATTTTGAGCCCTGTATTAGATCTATTACTAGCATTTTCAACTGTTTCATACTGTAAGTCTTAATAAACTAAAATGTTATTTATTTCCCACTATAACCTTATTTAAGACTTGTCTAGTATAATCCCCACTAGTAATGCAAGCTGTGTGAAGGAAACCTTGGTCCAGAGTTTAAAGCCCAATAGGGATGAGAGCTTCCAGAAGTCTAACAGGGTTGGTTGAGTTATTCATTGCAAATAATTTATCTGATGAATGTAGTCCTTCTTTCTGCTTAAAATTATTTGTGAAAATGCAATTTAAAAAAAATAAAACACATTTGTTCATTTGGAGTTAGTTTTGTATTAAATGTTTTCATGCATGTTTTGTTTGTGGATTGGATCCTATGAGTAGTTGCTCTATATGATATTACAGAAGCATGACCCAGGAATACCTTGGTGCCACCTGGCAGAGGGATACAAAGAGTTTTTCAGGGATCCCCGGGGTCAAATATACACATGTTAAGTTCACACAAGGGAGGCATGTAAGTCTCTACCAAGAGCCAGTGGCCCACTGATTGTCATAATAGTTGCAAGATGTTTATACAGAAAATTGTTTAAGATATACGTAAAATAAGAGTTCCAAAACTGTTAAAGTAAAGCTTATCATTCTGAGATAAATCCATCAACTTACAGAATAATGAACATCCGTGGACACAGGCTATGTTTAATTCTCAGGCCAGGTGTGAGCCTGAGAATTTGCAAAGACAAAAGAACCCCAAAATAAGTCTCTGAACAGAAGACCTCCCGGCAGAAGAGACAATAGTCTGTAACTGCATAAAAAAAAAAAAAAAAAAAAAAAAAAGAAAAGAGGTGGAGAGGGAACAAGATTGTATCACTCACCTAGGAGATAAACTGACAATGTGGCTTGTCTCAGGAACAAGGGACCACGGCCTGTCTGGCCAGAAAACACTGGTGAGCAATATTTTATGAAATATGAGAATATACTGTAATTAAGTCAAGGCTCCAGAATGCATCTTATTTTATATGTAACCATTTGTTTCCTAATAATCCTAATTGCTCTCACTCAAATCTCTATACTTTGTTAAATAAACTTTTACTTGTTTTCACTATAAACGTATCTAAGTACTGTATGTTAGATGGAGTGGTGATCTAAGGTATAACTGGTAAGTTCGGGGGGGTACTGCTTCTTTGGGAGGAGCAAATCTGTGAATGTTGTTAAGAAAGTTGCTGAAGAATGATGTCCAGGCTGCTAAGTTGTTAGAATTACTCAGTGTTTCTGTTCCTGGAGCTCCGGTGTCATTAACACTAGCAGAGAATGCAGCCTGCTAATTCAGCAGACTTCGATGTTACACAAACAAAAAACATAGGCACGGTTCAATAACCAAGGCACTCGGTCAGGTTTCTTGCCCTCAAGATACCGTCCTCGCACCCTGGCTCCATGGTTATAGGTTCGCTAACACCTGAGTGCCCAGGGACAAGGAGTGGCTCAGTCAGCAGCAGGACTTTCTCCTGTCCCCTAGGCCGCACGAAGGGTTACGGTGAGGTATCCCAACATTTATAGACTGAGTCAAACAACTTACATACCACCTTACGTGTTTCATGACATCTGCTTGTTACCTCCCCTTGTACCTTGCTCCAAATGCCTTGGGCAAAACATCCCTATCAATCACTTCAGTCAAACCCTCTTATCTAGAGTTAGGTCAGGATGTACCTGGGCTACTCTTTTGCAATGTGTTCACAACATACATACCCAGTATCTGTTGCTTCTTAGGAGTGCCTGTATTTTAGCAACGATAGCACTGCCATTGCCAAATTCATGTATCGGACAGTGAATCTGTAAGCATCTGCTTTAATACATGGCCTGACTTTGGTTAATGGCATGGGCTGACTTTGGTGACTATGGTTCAGGTCTCACACCAGGCTTTCTCTGCTATAGTGAATACTGCGAGTGTCCAGTGGAACAGAGGCTGGACACTCCAGGAAGATGCCTGGAGATTGGAGTGCGTCTACTGCTAACCTGCAGAGAGGGGAAGACGGGTGGGGGGCCGCATAGGCCTAAAGGAAAGTGTTTGTGTTGCCCCTGATTGGTGGAGGTGGAGAGCTCACCCCCAACAAGCAGAGACAAGGCTTTCTCAAGCTACAGGCAGGAGGTTGTGATTAATTTGAGCAAGATTGTTGTCAAGCTTAAGATGAACACCAATATTGCCAGTGTTAGGCCTAAAGCTTCCGGAAGCTTTATAAAATGAGCTTTGCAAAATTATCTTTAAAAAGCAAGCTTTGCAAAATGAAGCTACAACTTGTGGTCAAGAGACGCTGCAGCCAAAGAACTGATTCCTATGTGGGTTTGATGGGCTAGGCCTTTAGGCATAGGTCATCAAGATAACCTTACCCACAATCAAGCCAACAGCCCATTTAGAGGTAAGTTACCTAGAAAACTAAGGGAAAACACAATCGAGACAGTGGGCTATATAGAAATAAGCTATCTCCTTGAGCATAACCTATAAAATTAAAATAATAATTGGCTACAAGAAAATAAGTAAGCATGAATTATACAGCCAAAGCGATAACACTAAATTTGGTCTAACCTGATTGGTTGACCTGCTTCAAAGCACAGCGGGCAGATGAGATTAAATGTGTAGAACTTCAGGAGGGTGTGTGTGTGTGTGTCTTGGACTAAGAAGTTATTCTCTTTGATCGGTCTGACCCACACCCCCTGAACCGAGGAAACCTGAACTGCACCGACTATCTGCACCTGGCCAATGCAAAGAGCGGTCGACTAAAGGGTAACATATTCTTGGCAGGGTACGGTTTTAAAGAAAAAAAGTCTGGTTGCATGCAGAATAAGGTAACGGAGTAAAGAAGTCTGGGTTGCTCGAGCTGTTTTGATCTCAAGTTGTGCGGACATTATAGTATTAAGAATGGTAGTGTTGGGATAATTTGACCTCAGGTTATATTAATGCTGCAGTATTAAAAATAGTAGTAAAAGTGTACTTGTACTTGTTTGCAATATAATTTGTCATTTATATTAATCCTTATTCAATGCTGCTCTTTAATTTTTCTTTTCCTATTCTGTCTGTGTTGCATTTATATCCATAAGTCATTAAAAGCCTATCTTAAGGAATAATCAGTAGTTTTAATTTCTTTATACAGACACCACTTAACCTCATTACATCTGTGTTGGGTGGTGGGAAGTAGCAATCACCCAGAGCCCCATTTCGGCCCTGATGTGTGTCCCCTTCTTCCTAGATCTCCGCAGAGGTAACCAGGTGCTTCACAGCCACAGCTAGGAAGCCGCACAATAAGTCATACGGCACTGTTTTTTCCCTCTACTTGGATAACCTAGTCCTTAAAAAACAGAGTTCCTTTTCTAAGTGCAAGGTGCGCACGAATATTCATAATTGTTTGAGGAATCTAATCTGTGAATAATAGAAAGAGCTTTCACAAAATGGGCAGGAGAGCCTTTCCAGGACAAGCATTCGCTGAATATTTATTCAAAATTAATATTCACACCACCTTGTTTTCTGTAAATATTTGTATTATATGGCAAGAGCTTCAACCAGGGATCAGGACCCTTTTATGCTAGGCACTGCACAAACATGTAATAATTTTTTTAAAAGTTGCTCCCCCCAAAAGCATAAAATCTTAGCATGACAAGATACTGCAATCACATGTAGTATCTTTATGTATCACTGAGGGCTAGGGATTGCATGTACAATTGCATTCTTCTCCATGGGGGAGGGTTTCCACAGCACCTTCAGGAAATAAAACTGTGAGGAGTGATTAAGATGAATCACTCACACTCTAAACACCTTCAGGGAAGTACCACCCCTTGGGGAAATTTGCATATACTTGTTTAAACTGGGTTTCCAGAGACTAAGAAAGCAAAGAATTGGCTTTTAGCTTAAAAAGGCTGCATTTAAACGGACTTGGGTCCTTTTTTCTCATCCAGCCAATGGATTTGTGAAAAGGTTGGAAAGACTTTGGCCTACTTGGGCCACATATGATGGATAGGTTTTATTGTTTAAGTTCTCTCTGTAATGTTTTTACCTTAAGAATAAATGTGCTGGCTTAGAAAGGGCTGTGTGTTAACTGCCAGCAATACACTGTTCATAGCCCTGGGAGAAAAAGCAAAGTACAGGCACTGGCACAAGCTCATGCAGGGAGATACGCAACCTTAAAACCCTAGTCAGGAGGGAGAGAAATGCAGGACTCTGCCCAAGAGGGGTTACAGCTAGGATGCGGAAACCTTAAGAAGGTGTCCTTAAGGACCCAGAGGGTGAATATAGGTACAGAAACTGACACTTAGCACATGAGGAGAGACAATAGGTAGAGAGAACAAACAAACAGGAAAGAAAAGGACAAAGTAATAGGGAAAAGAGGGAGGCTATTTGCAAGAATATCTGCAAATACTTTTTTGCTGTGTTCAGCAAGCTCTCACTACAAGTTGTTGAATGTTCACTGTAGACCTTCTACCTTCTCCCCCCCATGAGAATAACCCATAAATGGACCTGGAAATGCTATGAGAATTGAGTATCATCCTAATTCTTCTGGCACGTCGGAGAAATCCAATGACTCCCCCCATCTCCATGTTGCCATCTCTTGAAGGTACAGCTCATGTAACATGCTCTCCTGGCCACTGCTGATCCCAGAGTTCCCACCTCATCCCCCGCCCCCACATCTGAGGAGGCTGAACAAGTTAAAGTAACTTGAAACAAGCCACAGTAACTTGAAAGACTTTGGCATGGCTTTGCAGAGAAAATATGGCAGAGCTTCGCAGGCCCTCACAGCCCTAGATCATTCCCTCTTCCCAAGGTGAAACTCCACAAAACCTCTCTCATAGCTGAGGGCATGTCTACATGGAGACCCTAGGCTATATCTATACTACAGCAGCCCAGTTACAGCCCTGCAGCTGTGCCACTGTAGCATAGACACGTCCTGCATTGACAGGAGTTTTTCAGCCTATCTGGATCTACAGTGGGGGTTTAGTGAACCTAACCAAGTCACACAGGGCATGACATTTTTCACAGTCATAAATGACGTAACTAGATTGATCTAATATTTAGGTGTAGACCAGGCCTATATGCATGGGAAACAGGGATGTAAATCTCCAGCACACTAGCTGATCATGTGGATTCTGCTATACTGTACTAAAAGTTGAGTAGTGCACCTTAATGTACTGCTTTTTTCTTTACCTCAGAGTACACTACAGAACTTTTAGTGCACAGTAGCAGGGTCCACATGACAACTTAATGCACAGCAGGCTACTGCACTGTACATTTATACCCCGGCTTTATGCCCACTAACTCTCACTAAAGACAAGTCCTGAGTGAGAGGGAGGAAGCCCCTGGACTCTCTTTCCCGCTTTAGCTCATCCAAGCAATACAGCCAGAATCTCGTTACTTTTCCCTATTTGCTGATGTTCCCTTATCTTCTTTTTCTAATGACTAAAATACATTATTACCTTTAGGTGTGTTGTGATGCTTAAAAGGAGTTAGAATTATTATTCTGATAGACTTCCGAAAAATTCTTTGGGTTTTGCTATCCTGTTAGTTGCTTCCTGAATATTATAAAGAATACAAAAAGTAACTCTTATCTATGTATTCAGCTTCTTTCGCCCAATAATCTATCAGTTATTTTGGTACTTGGAAATCTGCCCCAAAAAATTAGACCTGATCTATACTTATAGTTTAGCACCACATTGCTATGGCACTCAGAGGTGTGAAAAATTCACACATCTGAGCACTGTAACTGTGTCAACCAACAGCTGGTGTAGCTGTGGCTAGGTTGATGGGAAAATACTTCCATTGACCTAGCTACCACCACTCGGGGAGGTGATTACTGACAGAGATGGAAAAACCCCTTTCATTACTGTAGGAAGCATTTACACTATGGTGCTACAGTTACAGCACCCATAGAGTAGACATGGCCTTAGTATTTGTAATATCATAGCAGGAATGGAGATAAACTTTTTTCTTCCATTGCGAGGTTTATTGATAGGTATAAGACTTAGAACCAAATGCACCTTGTGCCATTATTTACACCAGTGCAAAGTGATTAAAAAGTGGCTGTAAAATGCTAACATTCTAATCTGGTTGCATTTTACACCCACTTTGCACTGGTATAATATTTACACTAGGGGCAGGGCAAAGGCCAATCCGGGCCTTAGGGTACTTCATCAGCTCTCATTTTTGAGAGAAAGAAAGGAAGGAGCATTATTATGTGTTACTAGTAGAACTGTAGACTCTTAAAATTAAATCTTTTAATTTTTTTTTGACAATTTTTGCAGTCTATTTTATGAACTTTGCATTTCTTTGCCAGTGAAACAAGACTGATCAGTTTAACATTCTGATTCTCTAACACAATACTGTAGGGTTACCATTCGTCCGGATTTACCCGGACATGTCCTCCTTTTGTGTGCTAAAAATAGCGTCCGGGGGGAATTTGTAAAGCACTCACAATGTCCGGGATTTCCCCCTCCCCCGGCAGAGCGAGCGGCTGGGAGGGCTGCAGGAAAGTCCCGGGCTGGACTCCGGAGCAGCTTCCTCCTCCCACCCCCCCCTCCCTGCATTCTGAGCCGGACGGCAGCTCCTCCTCCTGCAGCCCGCTCCGGCAACCCTGTGCAGGGCCAGGGACCGGGTTTTGTGTTGTGCAGGGGAGCTCAGCCATGTGTCCGGCTGGCACAGAGCCCAACACCCTGTTCTGAGCAGCAGGGTAAGGGGGGGGCAGGAGAAGGGACAGGGAGGTTCTGGAGGGGGCAGTCAAGAAACGGGGGGGGCTTTTGGAGGGGAGTGGAGAAAGTTTTGGGCAGTCAGGGTACAGGTAGGGGGTAGGGTCCTGGGGGGCAGTTGGGGGGGGTCTTAGGAGGGGGCAGTTAGGGGACAAGGAACAGGGAGTCTTAGGTAGGGGGTGGGGTTCTGGAGGGCAGTTAGGAGCAGGGGTCCCAGGAGGGGGCAGTCAGGGGACAAGGAGCGGGGGGTAGGGGGCTGGGAGTTCTGGGGGGGAGCTGTCAGGGGGCAGGAGTGGGGAGAGGGATCGGAGCAGTCAGGGGACAGGGAGCAGAGGGGTTTAGATGGGTTGGGAGTTCTGGGGGGGCTGTCAGGGGGCAGGAGTGTGGAGAGGGATCGGAGCAGTCAGGGGACAGGGAGCAGAGGGGTTTAGATGGGTTGGGAGTTCTGGGGGGGGGCTGTCAGGGGGTGGGGAGTGGTTGGATGGGGCGTGGGAGTCCCAGGGGTCTGTCTGGGGGTGGGGGTGTGGATAAGGGTTGGGGCAGTCAGGGGACAAGAGGCAAGGAGGCTTAGATAGGGAGTGGAGTCCCGGGGGGCAGTTAGGGGCAGGGGTCCCAGGAGGGGGCAGTCAGGGGACAAGGAACGGGGGAGGGTTGGGGGTTCTGGGGGGGTGGGAAGTGGGAGGGGCAGGGGCGGGGCTAGGGCGGGGCTCCTCCCATCCTCTTTTTTGCTTGTTGAAATATGGTAACCCTAAGGTAGGGGGTGGAGTCCTGGGGGGCAGTTAGGGTGGGGGGGTCTTAGGAGGGGGCAGTTAGGGGACAAGGAACAGGGAGGCTTAGGTAGGGGGTGGGGTTCTGGAGGGCAGTTAGGAGCAGGGGTCCCAGGAGGGGGCAGTCAGGGGACAAGGAGCGGGGGGAGGGTTGGGAGTTCTGAGGGGGGGGGAGTGGGAGGGGCAGGGGCGTGGCTAGGACAGGACAGGGGCGGGGCTCTTCCCGTCCTCTTTTTTGCTTGCTGAACTATGGTAACCCTACAATACTGTTATGTCTGGGTTTCCAAAACCAAAGTGAAATGCTTAAAATTTCAAAAAGAAAATAAATCTTGCTCTCATACAAACATTTGTTTAAAAAAAACAAACAGTTTCATAAAACCATTCTTAGTCCTAGTAGATTTTTTGCTAAATCACTTGGCGTATTTTTTTTTATTAAAAAAAAAAGTATGAAACCTCAAGTCTTTTCAAACTAAGTGCTCTCAAGTCAAATAGGAGCTTGGTGTTTACAAAGAATGCAAAATAGACTCACCTCTTTTATAATCTTGCCTGTACTGTTACTTCCCATGAGAATTCTAGCTACATTTTATTTGACTGAATTGGAGACTATAGTCCCCACCTGCAAACACTTACATACACACTTAACTTTAAGCAACTGATTTCAGTGTGATTACTCACATGCTTAAAAGATCAGCACACGTGTAAGTGTTTGAAGGAACAGGATCTATATTTGAAACTTTAAATATTTAAAAAAATTGTCTTTCACCGTTATTTGTTAGGCCCTTATCATGCTGCCACTTAGGGATCTTTCAAGCTATAGTACTGGGTGCTTCCTGCAAAGTGCTATCTGTTGTGAACCATGGCTACAGGGAGCTTCTTAAACCATGGCACTGAGACTCAGCAGTGCAATATATAATTGCAAATATAATTCTGATTGATCATCAAGTCTACAGCACTTGAGCCTTCACATCATACTCTCTAAACCAGGGGTAGGCAACCTCCAGCACGCATGCCAAAGGAAACACATGAGCTGATTTTCAGTGGCACTCACACTGCTGGGGTCCTGGCCATGAGACCGGGGGGCTCTGCATTTTAATTTAATTTTAAATTAAGCGTCTTAAACATTTTAAAAACCTTATTTACTTTACATATAACAATTGTTTAGTTATATATTATAGACTTGTAGAAAGAGACCTTCTAAAAACGTTAAAATGTATTATTGCATACAAAACCTTAAATTAGAGTGAAAAAATGAAGACTCGGCATGTCTGAAAGGTTGCTGACCCCTGCTCTAAACTCACAAAGTTCTGTCCCAGCTTGTAATGGGCTGAGTGTAAAATCTGGACAGGATCATCTGGGTACAGACCAGAGTCAGATTAAGTCATAAGCAGCTTCTGCAGTCACATGATGAAATTGGAAACTCAGCTTTAACTAAAAAAAAAAAAAAAAAAAAAAAAAAAGTTTCTATCTACCTCTGCAGACAGCCTGAAACAACAGCTGAAAGAGATTTGAATTGTACCATTCACTTCAACTGAGTCCTGCTGTACACAACCTATTTGGTAGTGGTAAAGACTGTATCATTTCCTCAGCTACTTGATGTAGCAGCTGCTATGGTTTTAATGCATTTCTCTTTCAGTGTATTATTATATTTGTTTACTATCAATTTGTTGGGGGTGGTGGTGAAGGAGAAGATGGAAGGGATGACAGAAAGAATGGGTAGAGACAGAACCAAAACAAAGATAACCATGCTTGAAGTATATAAATGGTATATTTTAATTTAGCACATGGCTTATATTTCACCTAGATACTTGATGGACAGATGCTGGCAATGATACCAGCAGAAGGAAATCCTTCTTTGCTATTCCTTAATATTTGGCCTTTGCTCATTTTATTTCAGATTGGTAAAACTGTACTCATCCAGGCTGTTGATTCTTCACTCCATTTCAAAGTAGGCTCAAAACACTTACATAGAGTAAGAAAATAACTTTGAGAGATGAATTTGCTGTTGGATTATGTGATAGTTTGACATTTGCTTATGCACAGGACAATGCAGCACTGGAGGGAGGCAACAAGGGCCTCCCAGGAAAGAAGACACATGCCTTATACAGTCTGCAGTGTGGTGGACTGGCATACAGGTGGGGAAGGGGAAATATCTCTAGGGAGAGGCATATCTCTTTCAAATGTGCAGAGACATGCCTCTCTGTACTTGCTATCTTGTCCCCCCCAGCTACCATTTACCTCACTTGAAAAGGTGCTGGCTCATGTGAAAAGCACCATAATAAACAAGTTATGACAGCATTTAGGCCTACAAGCAGGATCCATTACTTAAGAGCCAGAAATTCCCTCCCCCTCCTCCTAAGCTAGGGGAGGCAGCATGAAGCTTCTTCCAGCACATCCCTATCAGGTTATTGTGCAGAGGGGGAACAAGACAGACAGTTGCATCAATTCAAATCCACTTCCCTCACAGGAGCCACATCCCAGTGCAATAAATCAAGTCAAAGTACCTCTATAGTCTTCTTTTCAAGGCCATGTTGCACAGAACATCCTGCTTTTCAGCTCTCCACTTCCTGCTTAGCCTTTTCACCTTTCCTCCCTAGGCAGTAGGGGAGATACTAATAGGAACATCTTCACCTCAGGCTTCACACATTGGGGGAACTCAAGGTTTGAACCAACTCCCTTCCCCCAAAAATTGAGCAAGAGGAGGGCTGTAGAATAATTCTTCATCCCCCTTTACAAGGCTATATTGTGCACATATGCAGGCAGAGAGCTGCCTCAAATACCCCCTTTCCTGGAGCTACTAGCCTCTATACTGCAATCTAGAGCACTCTAATGAGGCAAACAATTCTGAAGAGATTCACCTGGGTAGATGGCTGAGCAGCTGGTCTTAAAGAGAGAAACCTCTCATTACATGCAATCAGGATTCCTTCCCCTCCTTTTCTAGGAAGTGGGAGACTTCTCTGGCTGAAGCCTCATGGGAGATTACTCTGTGCTCCTGTGGGCCAGTGTAATACTACCATAATGCCTAATGTTTGCACAAGGTGCCAAAATAATTTTATTATAACTACCAAGATATTAGGAAGATGTTTCTGAAGCAGTAAGTACAATCCTAGAGCCAAAAAAATGAAATATACTGGATTAAATAATAATCCAATATAATCACCTATAATATGTATCTAGTAATGCATATGAACTGCTTGTATTTTGGAGAAGTTTGGACCACATCTAGACCCAAACTTTGCAGCATAAACTGACCCAGCTTTGTAAAATGCATGTGTATCAACATCCTATCCAAACCCTCTTTACCCTGGAAAAGCTCAGATATGGTTTCAAATCTCATGATTAAACCCCATTCTAAATTGTGCTTCATATGCCAGAATGAGCTAACTCAGAAACTTCCCTAAAATAGCAGGCCTTGTTTACCACTTATTCACACATATCACAGGAACTATAGCTTTCAACTTACTAAAACCCTAACATGTGACCCGTTCCTTTAAAGCGCATGGCAAAGACACAAAATGCGGGAACACAACCTAAATAATAGGGAAGATTTAAAAAAATGCAGAAATGATATTGGAGTCATTTTTAACATCGCCGAAAGTTTTCTAGAACCCCTGTTCCATGACTCAGCGCTTTTCCTGTTGGAAGATAACACCCAGCCTATGTGGGGTAGAGGTAAATCTAAACAAATCTCAGGGGAAACTCCAATAACGCTTATGAAATGTGGAAGGAAGAAAACACGGGCTGAGCAAACACGGAAAATGTCCTATTGAAAGATAAAAGCTTGAGAAACGCATTTACGCCTAAAACCACCCCTTTGTAATGGACGCTCCTGAGTGTAACTCTAGGTGTAGCATAGCGGTTACTCACTACACAAACCTCTCCAGGTTTTGCTCCAGGCCTTCTCCCAGCCTAGGGCTACCGAGAGGCCGGGGCAGGGAGTCTGTCTTGTCTTAGGCGGACCCGTGGCGCTGTCTGTCCCACCCCCAATGCGCCCGCAGCTGGGCGCAGAATTGACCCACGAGCCAAGCCGGGGGCAGGGGGCGTGGCCTTGAGGTGCAGGCGCGGCTCTACGGTAGGGGGCGTGTGCCTGCAGGACAGGCAGGGGCGGGGCTCTGTAGCGGGGGGCGGGGCGGGGAGGATGGTGGCGTCGCACGGCGCGGTGACGTGAGGCGTGCGTGGGTGACGTCGTGGCGGCCTCTCTCATTCTGGTCCGGGTCTCGTCCTCGCTGCCGGCCCCGCTGCCCCTCGGCCTGTCCTGCCTGCGCCGCCCCGTCCCCCCGCGATGGCGAACGTGGCCGACACCAAGCTCTACGACATCCTGGGCGTGCCGCCTGGGGCCACCGACAACGAGCTTAAGAAGGTACCGGGCCGGGCGGGGGAGGCTGTGGGCCGGGAAGGCCCCAGTTGGGCAGCCGGGAGGTCACGATGAAGCGGGGAGGCCCCGGCCCGGGCAACCGTGGGCCTCGGGCGGGATCAGAGTGGGCGGGAGGCCAGCCGGGGTCCAGGCCTCCAGGCTAGGCCGCGCCGTGAAGCCGGTTGCGGCCTGCCCGCCCGGCCGGCGCTGGGGGAGGCGACTAGGCCGCAGGGAGGCCAAGGCATCCTGCCGGAGGGAGCTGGGGCGCCGGTGGGAGGAGGGGATCCCCGCCAGGAGTTGTGGGATCCCCGCTGTACCTGAGGGGATCGCCGGGGTTCCCTGCCCTAGAGCCGCCTGCTCTTGTCTCCTTACTTGGTGCCCACTGTGGGGAGATGCCCAGACTGGTAACTGAGCACCAGGCGGAGACTCCCCCAATCTCCCATTCCTCTGTAAGGCAGGGTCTCCGTGGTGCTCTGTTGGCCGATCCCATCACAATTAAAGGCTTCAGCTATAAAACCCGCTGAAGTGCAATACGTTCTAGCCAGTACCATTGTCTGACCTACTTCAGCAACAGCACAGGCTCCGTTAGGGTCTTCCTGTCCCATCCCTATAGAGCTGATCTTTCCCAGGCTGAAAGCACCTAGGGAAAATAAACAAAGAAGCTGAGCAAGAGAGCCTAGAGCATTGTGATCTTCATTACCCTATACTCAGCACTGACATCTAAACATTTATTGGTTCCATCCATTTAATGTTGTAGTATACAAGCCACTCCTCCCTCCCTCCACCCCCCAGAACAGCACCACCCATCACTTAAAAACTACACCAGAGCCTTGGTTAGGTAGTTACTATTCACTGCCTGTGATCATTTGCAATGATGGGTGGTACTGCTACTGTGAACTATACATCTCCATGTGATAAAGAAATTTGTTTGGTGCGGGTATTGATCATTATGAAACAACAAAGTGGAGGTGTCTGGGTGAAAGGAAGCTATGAGCTGATCACAGCCAAATATGATCAGACAGTCTACAGAAAGAAATCTGTTTAGGGTATCCTGTTTGTTACGTGAATGGAAAACCTGGGAATGCAAATGTTTAATACATATAAAAAACACTTGTTATGTAGCCCAAAGTATAGATTCAACACTGCTTAAAATATACTTTAGAAGTTAATGGTAAGGTTGCCAACTGTCTCTACCAGTGCCAAGCGTATCATCTCTTGTTAATTAGTTTAGACTTAACTGAGTGTCCAAATAGTGAGAACATACTGACAAGCTACCCTAATACAACTGAGACAATGTATGTAGATACTGTTTTAATCTGGTGTCCAGCCCTTACGCCAAAGCAGAAAAGAAAAGTGAAAGCAAAGCAAAATAGCTTTATCATTATGATGCTGATGAGATGGCAAAACTATCTTCAATGCTGATTAATTTGTACTAAGTACTGTCTTCTAGGGCTGCAGTAGAATGCTAATGTAGGCCCAGATCCTGAAAATACTTCTCTGAGTAACTATGCACTTGAGTAATTCCATTCAGCTAAATGGCTCAAACTAGCATGCTAAAAATAGCAGTGTGGCTGTGGTGGCTCCAGTAGAGACTCAGACTAGCCACCCGAGCTCAGACCCAGGAGGTTGGGTGGGCTCAAGAGCCCAAGTAGCTATGTCCACAGTAGGTTGGGAGGCTTGCTCCTAGCTGCAGTGTAGACATACCCATAGTGATCTACTAAAGGTTTGTCTAAACAGGAATGTTATACTAATATGAGCTAAGGTATGATTTTATTTTTAAACTGGTAACTATATCAGTATAACCCCTTACATGGACATTCTTCTATGCCAGTATAAAAGTGACTTTTTGGTTTTGCTTATGTGACATATACCAGAATAAGTGTCCACACTGAGTTACACTGGCATACTCCATGTTGACAGGGCCTGGGGATTTTAAAGTTTTTCAGTGTATTCTAGAATATTTTGGTTATAATCAAGGCTCTGTTTTGTTACACTGGCTACGTTTTACGTAAGCATTCACATCCCCTCTTTACATGCATGAATGCAGAATATTTCATAATTATGCAGTGAAAAAATGGGTCTACATGCCACTGTGCCTCCCCACCCCCAATTTCTGCAAGCACAGAGCTGCCCAGCTGAAGGAGGCTGTGTCTGGGCTCTGCTTACTCTGCAGCTGAACTCTGGGTCCTACTGCTCAGCTAAATGCCGCCTCCTAGATCCTAGTGCCAGTTGTGCTCCCCTTCTGTGTGCTGGGAGCCTTCCTGTTTTCTGTGCAACAGTGAGTGCTGGTAGTGGAGCTGGAGAAAGTGGGGTTGGAGAAAGAGGCAGTGGGGAATGAAGGTGGGGTTGAATAGGGCAGGGGGTGGGGGATGGTGAAGAAAAGGAGATCGGAGAATCGCAGGGGGAAGCGAAAGCCCAGCATGCGGCATCCCCTTGGCAGCAGCTGGGGCTCCCCCATTAAGCAGGCCCATTGAACCCTCACCCTGACAAACCCTACAGCTGGACCACTCCAAGCCCCCCAGACCCCCACTCCGCCAGCACCTGAACCCCCCCCCAACCCACCCCACACCCAGACCCCCCGCTGAGCCTCAACCACCTTCACCTGGATCCCCTGCAGAGTCCCATTGTCCCTGTATCTGGAACCCCGCCCCCATGAGCCCCTGTGCATCCAGATCTCCCACTGAACCACCCATACCAGATTGCCCCATACAGAAACCTCTCACCCCATACTTGGATCCTGCTGGGCTGAGCCTATCCACCCACACCCGGTGCACCTGGCACAGTGGGGCAGGGCCTCAGAGTGTTTCTGGGGCAGACCCAGCCCTTGCACTGCATCAGGGTCAGGTGCAGCCTCACTGCTGAGTTCTTGTACCGGGGGAGGTGGGGGCTTCAGGGTGATCTCCCACCTCAGTGCAGCCAGTGGCCTGTGCTCTCCACTGCCATGCTGGAGCCACATTTATTTATTGACAAATACAATTTGCAGAATTTTAAAATATTGTGTGCATAATTTTTAGGTGCAGAACTTTAAATTTTTTGACATAGAATTCCCTCAGAAGTATCGTTCTAGTCATCCTTGCACAAAAGGGGAAGATGTGTTCTCTACCCCAAGAGCTTTTAGTTTAAATGAAAATAATACAAATATAGTTCAAATGCAGCAGTCTCGATAAATAGGTCAGTGAAAATGATGTGAAAATTGTATGTAATACTATACTATAGAAAGGAAAAACGGTGTGTAAACCGTTCTCAACAGCCTGCTTTTTCTTGTTCTTGAGACGTTTAGGTCTCTACTCTCTGAGCAGTTAACTTTTTAAAAATTTCTATTTTTAAAAATAGAACCCCGTTGCCAGCTGTGTCCACCTATCTATTTAAGGGACACTATCATAGGACCTTACCACATCAGCCACACCATCAGGGGCTCGTTCACCTGCACTTCTACCAATGTGATGTATGCCATCATGTGCCAGCAGTGCCCCTGTGCCATGTACATTGGCCAAACTGGATAGTCTCTAAGCACCATGCATCTGATAAAGTGGGTTTTAGCCCACGAAAGCTTATGCCCAAATAAATTTGTTAGTCTCTAAGGTGCCACAAGTACTCCTTGTTGTTTATATTAGTAAAGTTTCTTCCCTCTAAATCACAAGTAACTGTTGTAACTCTTTTGAGACAGTGTAGTGAAAACTTCCCCAACTAAATTCAGCTCCATAACTCTGAAGTGGTAGCAGAAAAATAGGTTATGCTAAGCTGTGTACAAAATATTGTTACTCAGGTACAGCCAGACATGTTCAAAAGGAAAGAAGCAGTTTGAAAACCATTTCTTAGAGAACTTGCTTTACTTCCTTGTGCTACTGTTTCAGAACAGTAGAGTTAAAAGATTAGCATCTGCATACTTCTGTCCATGTACTTAATTCAAAGGGGTGCTAAATCTTCCTTGAGAAGTATGTAGGGAAGAGAATGAAGAAACTATCAATGTGGATTGATCGGTTGGGTTGGGTGAGAACCTGAGGGAGCCATTTTGTTAGTGGACTCCTGAGGAGAGTTACAAATCAGGACAGGATTTACATCCAACATGATGGTTTAATAACTATGGTATGCAAATCCATACCCTCTAGCTAATGGTAATCTCACCCTTTGTTCACATTTGGAAATTACAGCTTTATATCAGTAATGAATGCTGTATAAAGAATTGGTTGAGTTCAGTTTCAGTGTAACACCTAAACCAGAATACAGAAAATCAACAGTTTAAATGCAAGTTTTTGTAGTACTTCAGTTACTCTATGCACTACATTAATGTGCCAGATCCATAAATGGGTAGTTAATACTGAGTCAGTAAAATTAAATTCATGGAGGTTAAGTCCATTAATGGCTATTAGCCAGGATGGTTAAGGAATGGTGTCCCTAGCCTCTGTTTGTCAGAGGGTGGAGATGGATGGCAGGAGAGAGATCACTTGATCATTACCTGTTAGGTTCACTCCCTCTGGGCACCTGGCATTGGCCACTGTCGGTAGACAGGATACTGGGCTAGATGGACCTTTGGTCTGACCCAGTACGGCCATTCTTATGTTCTAAAATAAAATATCAGGTACTTTCTGTTTTATTGTAGAGGACTCAACTAATTTGTTTTATTCTAATGGACTTTTGCTTTATGGCTAGCTTCTGACCTTGGAATATTTTTATCCGATAATTGACTTAAGTAGGTGCTGGTTACACACTTACAGGAGACATTTGTATCTTTCTCTGAAGAGTACAGGTTCAGTTAATCAACTTGATTTATTTTGAAACATGGAATCCATCACAGACTTAATGACTTGTGTTATTTTGTTTTGTCAATTAGGCATACAGAAAGCTGGCCAAGGAATACCACCCTGATAAGAATCCAAATGCAGGAGACAAAGTAAGTTGTTTGTTTGTTTGTTTGTGTTTTTTGTTTTTGTTTGTTTTTTTGTTTGTTTTTTTTTTCTTTAAATCTTGAAATGTATTTATTTGTATTGCCATTGTATTTAGGGGCATCAAACAAGAGATTCAGGGCCTTGCTATGTTAGGACTTATTCATATACACAGTAACAAAAAGACAGTGACCCAAAGAAATAATAATCTAGGTTGTGGCCAAGGACAAAGTAACATAAAAATGAGTTGTTGTATAGTAAGCAAAAGCCTCCAATCACCACCTGCCTAGCTGGGGTCAGCTGGCAGTGCTTTGAGGCATTGTGGGAGAGGTGAATGTTTAGGAGGGATCTGAAGAGTAAGGCAGCAGTTTTGCAGATCTTTCTTGGAAGTGTTTTCCACTCATAAGAGATGGAAGTGGAGGTGTTTGAAAGAGATGCAAACAATGAATTCAGGGGTCACCTTCAAGGTAAAATAGATTAGACATGCAGGGCTCAGTTAAGTAACCTGTCTTGAGAGATGAAAAAAGATGTTTCAGTGATGTCTCAAATGAGTTGGGTTAACATGATGGAAAAGTCTTCTTAACACTTCAGAAGACTAACATATCTGAAGCCATGTTAGTTGACTGTGTAGACTACAACAGGTTATTGTTGTTTTAACAACCGTTGAGGATTCTTCAGTTGTTAAGCTAACATGTTTAAAACATCCATTTTGTCCATCAAGACAGGACCTTAGACCTTGTCTAGATTACAACTTTAAGAGTAACATTAATACTTAGCTAATGTTAATGTTAGCTAATGTGGTAATCACACATACTTAAATCCCAGTCTAGACAAGGCCTTGTAGGTAAAGATAAGAAGCTTGTACTTGGCATCTCTACTGATTTCTTCTTCAATGCCCAAGAGGATGATACAGTCATCCTTCATGTTAAAACGGAAGAAAAGAGTTGGATTCATACAAGCACAGCCAAATCTACTTGTTCTAAAGGTCAAAATTTAGACTGCAATGGAACTTCTGATGTGGAAGAGTATTTAGGGTTGTACACTCCCTCATGAATAAAAGGATGAAGTGGGGCTATAAATCAGATGCTAGCATTTCCTTTGTGATTATCTTTCAAGTAAATCTGTTTTTATGTATGTAAAAGTAACTTAGAGGCTTTTTTTCCTGAATTCTTTTTCAGTTCAAAGAAATAAGCTTTGCCTATGAAGTTCTGTCAAATCCTGAGAAACGTGAGTTATATGATCGATATGGAGAACAGGGCCTTCGAGAAGGTAGCGGTGGAAGTGGTGGAATGGACGATATTTTCTCCCACATTTTTGGTGGTGGATTGTTCAGTTTCATGGGTAATCAGAGTAGAAGTCGCAATGGTAGAAGAAGAGGAGAAGATATGATGCATCCACTTAAGTGAGTATCTTGAAACTGTGACTTCTAACTTAAGTTTCCAAAAAGAGATGGTGAAGGTGAACCTGGTCTGATAATCATTGATGCTCTAGCGGGCGTCAGTTCATTCAAAAGGTCTCTACTGTTTCCAACTCCAATTCATTCAAAGCGTTACTTCTAGAGTTCAGCAAAAAAGAAACAGATCTTCCTGCATTAAAAGTTTGCCTTTGGTGTTAATAGTGTTTTAAAAGAATAATATATGTGGTTGGAACTTCAAGTCTTACGGTCCATATCTTATTAGTCAGTGTATAAACTCTGCTTCTTTTCATAAACATATAAATCTTGCCCATTCTTGACTGATTTGCACAAATGACTGTCTAAATTATTTGATCATAAATATGCCTAAAGTTGTTTAGTGGGACATGTTAGCCTTCCAGCCTCCTAGTAACCTGGTGATGTGTATTCACTATCTAACCCAGGGGTCTCAAATGGCCCGCGGAGTTATTTGCTGTGGCCTGCCAAGCTCCGCGCCCCGCGCCCTCCCCCTGTGCACACCGCGTCCCTGCTCCTTTGCCTACCTCCAGGCGCTTCCCGCCGCCAAACAGCTGTTTGGCAGCACTTAGCGCTTTCCAGGGGGGAGGGGGGAGGAGCGGGGAGCCGCACGCTCAGGGGAGGAGGTGGGGTAGGGGTGTGGATTTTTAGGATCCCTGCTCATCTTCATAAGCCTACACCTTATTTTCACTGCTGTTTTCTGCGGGCTGAGCAGCTTCTTTCTGACCCCCCACGGATGCTGTACTGTTTGCTAGGCCACTCCTCGCATTAAGTGCTTAGTGTAAGGTAGTCTCTTGGTCTATCCAAGACCGTGATCAAGTGTCTTTGATGTTTTTGGTCGTTTGGCTTCGAGATGAAAACCTTGTCTTTGTTTCTGGGACCTTGAAGTGAAAAAATTCTCTAAATTATATCTGTTTTTGCATGCCAGCTACTTTGTCTAGCAACTAGTACTGTACAAACAAACTATACATTAGCTTTTGTATTCTCATAACTCTTTTTAGTTGTTTCTTTCTAAACATTGACACCAGAAGCAATGTTTTGCCGTTCAAAATAAACTGAGTTGCATTTATTATTGAATGATTTCTGAAGTCGCTGGAAATATGCAAAATTCTGAACTAAATGTTGTTAGACAACTACTTTTAAGTGGCATGACTGTACTGATAAGAGAACCAAATGGTGTTAATTTTTTTTCTAGTGCTTTAGATACCTTGTAATCCAATGTTCTCAAATCTGACTGCTAAAGTGGTCATGGGAACATACCAACAATATATCAACACAAACACTTTTCCAATGGAAATGAATAAGACAAAATTAAACTCCTAGTATGAATTCTTAAGGAAAATATTAAACTATAACTATTATCCAGAACTGCTAGGAATTGTCTTGCTTGTGTTAACCCATCTGAGACTCGTTTTAGATCTCCTTTAAACCTTCCTTAATTCTTCAGGTGACTAGGCTAATTTGTTTCCTGTTGCTCTCTGCTAGAGAGCTAACCTCAGCTCTGGCTTCTGACTAATCTAAAGCTTTTCCTTGAAGTATGTACATTTACAGTTGCATAGTTTCTAATGGGATTTCACCAGATCTGAAACTGTTCTGCAAAGTCTGGCTTAAAATCCTAAAAGATAGGGTTCTGTGTTTTTAATAACTGCTTATCTTAATATAGCATTTGTTACAGTGTCAGTGTACAGTTTTACTTGCTCAAAAACTTATTGTTTAACCTCTCTTCTACATATGGCTGGGTTTTTGTTTTTTTTCAAAAGTATTTGTCGACAAGGCTGAAGGTTGCTGTGATTTTAGTTTTTACCATAAATTGTCTTAGACAGTAATTTGTACCTAAGCTAGACTATTAAAATGACTTTTTCCTGAAGTGATTATTAGAATGTTAATACTGGAGAACTCACTTTTATTTTCTAGAGTGTCTTTAGAAGATCTATATAATGGAAAGACAACCAAACTACAGCTTAGCAAGAATGTCCTTTGTAGTTCATGTAATGGGTAAGTTTTGTATTTTTCATTGACAGTGCTAGAACTTTTTGGCTACTTTTACTCTTAAATGTGTTAAACTGTTAATTCAAATTGGTATATAGCATGAAGTGTAGTAGTTCTTCACATGTAAGCTAGAACGGGTTCAAGTATTGAAGCATGGAGATACCAAAATCTAACCTATAATGCAATTAATGGCGCTCTTTGTAAAATCTTGAAAAGACATCCTCTGTATGTTAGTGATAGATTAGCCTAATTGCAACTGACACTGCTGCATCAGTGCAATTGGAGGTGTAAAGCTTAAGTTTGGTATTTATTTTCCATATGTTCTCAATTATAATCTGACACTTTCCAATTTAGTCAGGGTGGGAAGTCCGGAGCTGTTCAGAAGTGTAGTGCTTGCCGAGGTAGAGGTGTACGTATCATGATCAGACAGCTGGCTCCTGGGATGGTTCAGCAGATGCAGTCTGTGTGCTCTGATTGCAATGGAGAAGGTAGGCCAACTGTTTCCTGTGCTTTTAAAAATGTTTAATGTTGTTAGAATCTAGGTTCAATAGTAAATTGTCATATCTCATCTGGAGAATTTCTGAATTAGATTGTAATTAGTGAAGTTTGATTTTAGTCTGTAAAGGATATTTCTTCACGTATCGGAACAAGAACACAATTTTGCAAAGTAGGGGAGGATTGGAACCAGAATAACAGGTGCTACTGCTTGGAAATATTTGGACATGCTTGCCCCAGTATCTTGCTGTCTGGTGCAAGCACTATAAAAACCATTTACTCTTATGGGATACATTTAACTTAGCATCAGGATAGATTGATTTAAATCAAAGCATTTTAGAGCAATGTTTTGCATTTGTTCATTTGAGTTATTTTCCTAAAGAGAAGGTGATTGTCATTTATCTGTAACCACTGAAATATGTTTAGCAACTATATATATATCCTTCCCACTAAATTGGGTGCTGCTTCTTGTTAACCAGGGGATGGACTATATCTATACATTGAAGCATTTAGGAAGCTTAACTTGCATTCAAATTTGTAATTTGTTAGAAAATAGTGAATGATTCATTTCTTATTTACTAGACTAATTTTTTACTTGTATTTTTTGTCAATCTCTGGATGGAAATTTGAATTCAAATTAAATGCACTAAATGGCGTTATTAAATAAAACTACCTTCAGTGTGCTGGAAATATAACAAAAAAGTTAATGGAAGCAGTTTTGCATTTAAATTTATTAAACAAAGAAAGTATTAGCTGTAGTTAATAATTGAATTTATTATTTCTGGGGTCATGTCCTTCAAAAATTTAGAACTAGTAGATCTCATCCTCTTTCACCTAGTTTTATTCAAAGTTTGGAAGAAAAAAAAAAAGCTGTCCTTCAAACTAGGCACCAAACATACTGCTTGATATTTTTTTATTTTAAGTTATTTGTTGTTATTATAGTAAATTTAGGCCTAAATTTATATGCCATCTCAAATTTAATTTTAAATAGATTGTTAAAAAATAAACCCGTATTTAATTTAAAGTTCTTTAAATATTCATCGATTTTTATATCTACTCTTCTCAGCGTTCCAAAATATTATCAATATGGTAGTGAAGTACATATATGGTAGTGAATTAAATATCCTCTTCCTTGCATATATTTCCTGGATCTTTCTTAATTTATGCAACACCACTAATTTTGTCTGAAATCTTGTGCTTGTACTACTTATGATGTAATAGCTGAAAATGCTGAGCTGCAATAAAAATTTAGTTTAGTCTATTTTTATTCTATAACCAGTCAAACTTTTTACTAAAGAATTGAAAGACTGTGGTTTCCTGTTTTTAGCTCTTTGTTACTTTGCCTGATTTAATGTAAATGCAAAGTTCTAGTAGGACTGGACACATCTGCTGCATCGTAATGTTCTGTATACTTGTTTCACATAGGAGTATGGCTTTAATTTCTGAGTAGCTGAGTAGCTAAATATCTGAACATAACAATTGCTTCTGCTTGCAGCACTTAAATAGAAGAAGCAATAGGTACTGTACTGGCAACTGAAGTGATGGGATTATACAGGATATTTTTCTTAGAATGTTCTGGTTATTCTGGTCTGCTATAATGAAGGCAGTTCCATATAAAATATCTGCCCTTTAAAAGTATATCCAAATAGACTAGAAAACAAAAAGGCTCTTAAGAAGTATTGGATATTTTTTGGATAACTACCCTGCAGTCTTCTAGAAGGCAATTCTCCTGTTAAAGGTGAAAGGCAAAGCACAACTGTTTGTTCTTTACTGATCGTCAAGATGTAAAAAATGCTTTAAAAGTGAACATATACACTAAGAATGTCAGCTCCTCTCTGCAGGAGAACCTGAATGGTGGTGTCACACTAAGCCAGGGGTCGGCAACCTTTCAGAAGTGGTGTGCCAAGTCTTCATTTATTCACTCTAATTTAAGGTTTTGTGTGCCAGTAATACATTTTAACGTTTTTAGAAGGTCTCTGTCTGTAAGTCTATAATATATAACTAAACTATTGTTGTATGTAAGTAAATAAAGTTTTTAAAATGTTTAAGAAACTTCACTTAAAATTAAATTAAAATGCAGAGCCCCCCAGACTGGTGGCCAGAACCCGGGCAGTGGGAGTGCCACTGAAAATCAGCTCGCGTGCCGCCTTCGGCACGCGTGCCATAGGTTGCCTACCCCTGCACTAAGCTATAACCTGACCTGCTGTTTTTTCTCTCTTCTCTCCCTCATGTACCGTCTGCATCCCCCACCCCCACCCAGGTTACATCTACACTTACAGTGATGTCTCTCACCATCTATACAGGTATAAATAGCAGTGTAGATGATGAGAGACAGCTTAGGTGAGTAGAGTGCCCTACATACCTGAACTGCCAGAGATAAATACCCTACACTGCTCTCTACACACCCAAGCAGTGCCTCCCACTTTTACGCTGCTATTTTTAGTAGTGTAGTTTCCTCCTGCCAGAGCCTTTCCCCACAGTCTTAAACTCAGCCTCCACACCCCAGAAAGGAGAACTGCACCTTGGTTTCAGTTTTGTCCCATTACCAGGTTTCTCAAAGATTTTTCATAGGTTCCCCAAGCAAAATGAGGAAAGGAGGAACCTGACTCCTTATAACTCTTTTTGTTTAGAGGTGGAGGGGGGCCGTTTTTATGCATGAAGAGCAATAAAAGCCACAGACAAAGCTTATTTTTCCTTGCAGGTTTCCTTAAATGCTCATGCTGTTTGGAATTGGAAGTCATGGTTCTTGTTCCATCTGGCTTACAATCTGAGTTCTAACTCCTCTTCCATCCCACAAAATGATTTTGAAGATCTCATCCTCTTAGTGCCTTTTGGGTCTCTTTCTTCTCATAAGGATAGCATTAGATTTGTTTTCCCCTTGTGGGACACACTAATAACACTGAAAGAAAAAAATTTCCAAAGTGATTTGAGATTGGGGAATGTGCCCAAGAGAACCAATGTACGGTAAAATAAGTGGTACTGTATCCTCAAATAAGGAAGAAAAATATTCTTAGATTTTTTCAATCCTTCTTTCTCTAGGTGAAGTTATTAATGAAAAAGACCGTTGTAAAAAATGCGAAGGGAAGAAGGTGATCAAAGAAGTAAAGATTCTTGAAGTCCACGTAGATAAAGGCATGAAACATGGGCAGAGGATTACATTTACTGGAGAAGCAGATCAGGCCCCAGGAGTGGAACCAGGAGATATTGTCCTCCTGCTCCAAGAAAAGGAGAATGAGGTAACTTGTGACTTAATAGGTGAAGTAAAGTTGGTGGGTTTTTTATATTCCTTAGAAATATTTAACTGGATGATGGAGTACAGACACTTACACAGTTACCTAGATTACTTTAAACGAACAATTGAAGGAGAGAAACTGAACTTACACATACATGGCTCGTTCCTAATGGTAACTGCTATAATTCTGAGCTAGATGGTTCTGTCTGTAGACATGCAGAGGAGCACACCAAGCATCCCACTGTCTCAATATGATCATAAAAAGTTACTCTCCTAACTGAAGCAGGGTTACCCTTGGAAGACTTACCACTATGAATGTCCTGTCCTTGTTGTTGTTGTGCACCTGCTTCAACCCTGGCATGCAGTAAGTAAAGCTGAGTATAAAGCCAGCTGTTTTTTTCAAAGGCTGTCAGATGAAAACGGGGAATCTCCCTCAATCTTCATTGCTGTAAACTGCTCTCTAATTCTGTTAACCTAGGAAGTGTGACAAATGGGTTTGGAAATATTAACCCAGATAAGTAGCATGGTCATGCTGATATTGCACTCATCATAGGACCCCCTCCTCTTTTCTACCCAAACTGTAGACCTACATTTGGCTAATTGCATTTTCATTCTGTCTTGGCACATTTATATTTCTACACAGTATGTACTTTGGAGAATATTGAGTTTCATACATTTCAACTAAGTACTATAAAACTTATTCTGACACAGTACACTATGCTAAATTACTGGAATATGTTATTTAAGGAAAGTTGCAGTATACAGTAAAGTCCAGGAGAATGTTTCCATGCTTTAATGTGGTAACTATTTTTGGCAAAGTTCAGTGCATTAGGTGAAGTAACATAAGTGGTGGTTCAGTATTATGAAAACAGCATGTAAAACTATTGTGTGAAATTGTGGGGTGCAAGCTGTTCCTTTTCTGGTGTTCCGTAAACAAAATAAAGTATTGTGAATTTAAAGTTCATACATATTGCATTGATCAAATTCTAGTCATTGTCCATCAGGAAAGCTTTGAATTAAAAACTGAAGTAATACAAGTATCAGAAAAATCTTTAAAATGATTCATGCTGGAGTAGCACTCCAACACCAAAGCACTTGACCTAGCCTCTCCTACAGCTGTCTGGTTTGCCTGTGTGCTCAGTTGCAACTTTGTGCTCCTCCTTACTTCTCGGCTGTGATTGGGTGAAGGGAAAGGAAGGCTACTAGGATAAACAATGTGACTTCAAGTGTCAGGTACTGCTAGCACTAATGACAGGTCAGATATTCCAGGATTTGAAGCAGAGGCCTTCTCAGTCTTGGTCTTTTGATCTAGCTATGTCTGCTGCTGTACTGTCTTGTGCAGTAAAACATATTGTGGCTTTCTCCTTTTTGCTATGACCATGTGTACTAGTAACGCTGTAGGTCAGTCCTCAGTTGCTTTTTAATAAACATGCTGCAGTTCATGAATATGTGGACAAAAGATTGCTAGCATAATTGTTAGTATGGTGGTGAAATGGTGATTTTGTAAGGTGTTTGTTTATATGAGCTTGAGAGGAACCTAAAGCAGCGGTTTTCAAACTTCAAAGGACCTCCATTTTGATTTTAAATTTTTCGCACACCCCCAGACACCCTGCTCAGCCCAAGGCCCCACTCCTGCCTTACCTCCACCCCGCCCCTCCTCTTTCCACCCCATCCCCGTTTCTCCCCCTCCCTCCCAGCGCCTGCTGCATGCCGCTGAACATCTGTTCCCCGGCATGCAGGAGGCACTGGGAGGGAAGGGAAGGAATTGATCAGCGGGGCCAGTGGCCCCTGACATGATTCTGCCCCCCCTCCCCTGAGTGTGCTCTGTCCCCCCCCTCCCTCCCAGTGCCTCCTGCACACTGGGGAACAGTTGTCCTGCGGTGTGCTGGGGTGGTGCGGGAGGAGTTGATCAGTAGGACCGTTGGCCCTCGACATGATTCAACCCCCTCCCTTGAGTGAGCCCCGTTCCCGCTTCACCCCTCCTTCCCAGCACCTCCTGCATGTCAGGGAACAGCTGTTCCCCGGCGTGCAGGAAGAACTGGGGAGGGGGAAAAGTTGATTCCGCCTGCTCCTCCCTGCTGAACAGCTATTCCTCGGCATGCAGGAGGCGCTGGGAGGAAATGAGGGAGGGGGAATTGATCAGTGGGGCCCGAGTACCCTCGCGGACCCCAGTTTGAGAAACGCTGACTAAAGTATTAAATCATTTTGGTACCATAGTTTCAGTGTACTGAAAAGCTTGAGGAAAGGTGAATCTACTAAAATTATTGTCATGGTTGATATGCCAGCTGATCTCCTGGTTCCAAAAACTACTTGCTCTTGGGGAGAAACTCTGCTGTCTTCTCACAAACGTCAGCATAAAACTGTTGCCATATTTTATTTTCAAGGACAGACATTAATGCTGAAGAAAAACTTTCCAGCAAGTCTTTTCTTGCTGTGCAAGAAAGCATAACTTTGAGGATGAAGTCATGAACCAAGTTTTATATGCTGTATACTGTGTATATATTTATACACTAAATATCTGTATGTTGTGAGCAAGCAAGTAGTGAACAATTTCAGGTATCTCTAATAGAGGTGCAAAGGGAAAAAGGAGCAATCTTTCTGGATTCATGCCAATGGGCTAACAATCCTTCCTTCACTTCACACCTCTGTAAATGTAAATGCCTCATTACAGTTCAGTTAAAGCAGCTGTGATCTTGCTTGAATACATAGATGACAGTTAAAGCAACTATACACAGCTGGTTTGGGCTTAGTCCTGAGGACTTGGAACAACACTCCTATTTCATGTATACCACATGAATAAGACACTTCCAGTTTGTCTATTGCACTGAAGATACTTCTGAAAGACTTCATGCTAAAGTTAACTGAATGCTTATAATGGCTGCAGCACTTTAGCAGTGAGTCTGAAGTACTACTCTAGTAAAATAGCTTAAAGCCTTTAATTGTATGTGGACTGGCTTTTTGCCCCTCCCCCCTTTTTAAAATCTGAAAATAGTGGCATGATCAACAGCTAGCTTTTTTATGAACATTTTGAGGCTAAGTGAAATAGTCTTTAAATATATAATTTTGTTACCTGGTCTCCATTGTGTTGTAATTTTTGTGTTTAGATTGGAAGATCTTTAGGTCAGGGAAAGACTCAGTCTGTTGTACAGTCACACAGCCTTTTACAACTCTAATTTGTTTCTAATGAATATGGAACCAGAGTCACAGAAATATATACTATTACATATTGCACAACATGCAACTCTTAGGACCTGCTTAATTGTGGAAAGCTATAACTGGGGTAGATCTGGAGTTTGATCCTTACATGAGTGCTAACTTTCGAAGGCAGCAATTTTATAACTTATGGATTTTATTACTGCAGGATTATATTAAGAGACACTTCATTGTTCCCAAGGACTTCTGTAAGTAGAACTAAATAAAGAGTATCTTTGCCTTTTGGGGGATATAACAAGAGTGAATTGTTGGGGAAACCAGGGTTTGTGGGTAGGTGGAGATCTGGCAGTAATAAGTATTAGAATGCAGATGATGATGATGATTAATGTCTCATTCTTAGGTGTTCCAGAGGGAAGGAAATGACTTGCATATGACACACAAGATCGGACTTGTTGAAGCACTGTGTGGATTTCAGTTCACATTCAAACACCTGGATGGACGTCAGATTGTGGTTAAATATCCTCCTGGAAAAGTAATTGAACCAGGTAAATCTTGATTTGATATAAGAATTTATCTAGATACACATGTGGCTGTACTATTTGAAACGTTGTATCGTCAAATTATTCTCACGCTCTTGCAACTTGTAGCCATTGTTGTAGAAATGCAGAGACATTATATTGTCAGACAGAAAGCTGGTACAGTTTCCTTTAAACTGATTAATCTTTCTCTGCCTTTAATTATAGGTTGTGTTCGTGTAGTTCGAGGTGAAGGAATGCCACAATATCGCAATCCCTTTGAAAAAGGAGATCTTTACATAAAGTTTGATGTGCAGTTTCCTGAAAATAACTGGATTAGCCCAGAAAAACTCTCAGTAAGTATTCCTTCAGTTTGATCAAAAATGTGTGTTTGTGATTTTGTGTCTTAAGGGCTCATTGTATTGTGCCCCATGCACTTTCTTTCCAGTAGTTATATTTGGATTTGAGTACAGCCAAATTGTTCTTTCAATATAGTTTACAATGCACAAGTGATTTTAAAACCTTCCATTGAAGTTGGTTAGTTTACATGAAAAACCACAGGAGGGTTGGTGTTCTGGGATGTGGGTGTAATATAAAAGCGTTTGAAAACTCGATATAGTAGCTATTACTAGACCAGAGGACAAATGAAAGAAGGTGGCTACTGTTTTGATTTCTGACTCATCAGTTCTTGCTGACTATGGCTTTGTCTAAATCAGAAAGTTGTACCAGTTAAAAGGACTCATTTTGACCAATGCAAATTGGTGCAAACACCTGCTGAATTTTAAGATTGCTAATACATTTATGATAACTATGTAAGACATTCTTAACCTAACATCAGTGTCCCCACAGGGGCTTGCACATGTTTTTAAAGAAATACCTTTTAGTTAAATTGGTGCAACTTAATCATGTAGAGATGGCCTAAGAATGAAGGGGAGATGTGCGCCAAATATTGACACCTCTGTTTTCTGATACACCACTAACTATACTTCTTTTATTGGCAGGAACTTGAAGATCTTCTGCCATCTAGACCAGAAGTTCCCCCTGTAATTGGTGATACAGAAGAGGTAGATCTCCAGGAATTTGATAACACTCGTGGATCAGGTGGTGGTCAGAGACGTGAAGCCTACAATGATAGTTCTGATGAAGAAAGCATTCATCATGGACCTGGGGTACAGTGTGCCCATCAGTAAACATTTGTCTAAAATGTTGCACAAGGATTTTCTTTCAAGTTTTGCCTGACTTGTTTTCAGCAATCCAGCTGGATTGTATAAACAATCCAGATGAACCGATGGACATCTATTGCTGTATGTGTAACCTTTAAATTGGTCTATAGTATCTACAGAGTGTATAATTTAAACTAACCACAAAGCTTACATCTTCATTTTGACTGTTCTGTAGCAGAATAAAGCACTTGAAAGGAAGACGAGACTCCTTTTCACATGGGTTTTAAGTTTGTCCTTGTATCTGTGCTTGATTTTTACCAGTTGTGTAGATTTTAAGTTTCATATTTTAAATTCAAATTCTACATTGTAAAGTTTGTGTACAACTTGTCCTGAGGCTTGGTATTTGGCTGCACCTGCGTAAGCTGCTACAAATAGAATAAAGAATTTCATAGCCTGTATCTATCATTTTAGATGCATGGTACATAAATGGGCTTTACACATAATGGGTTTAGAGCTGACTGGGAACAACAGAAGACTAAATTAGAAGTGGTTGTAAAAGTTTTTTTACCATCTTGTGAGGTTTCTGAAAGTAAATAAAGCAGTTGGTGTATAATATACTCCCTTCCCCTTGTCACACTTTTATTTATCTAAAAGGATACACTAAACTTGATTCTAATTGGTTAGTTCCTTTGTATTTGTTTTACTATACTGCCTCGGAGTCCTAGTACAATGGCATCCTCGTACTTGACTATGTCCTGTACAACCTTCATCCCTGCCCCACAGAGTTCACAATCAAGTGAAAAACCATTTCAGTGTTGAAGTACCTCTAGCTGCATGCAGCTTTCCTTATTAATCAAAGTATTTTTGAATTTATTAACATAAGAACTGGTTGGCCTGCACACAGGTAGTTTCAATTGTTCACTGGAATTCCTTGCCTTCTAAATTTTTAAACATGCATGAAAAGACTTCACCTCTCAATATGGAGATGCTAGAAAAATAGCTTTGACATCCAAAACCAAATCCTGCTTATTGTTAAAGTTTAGAATTTTGTTCCGTGTTTAACAGCTCTTGGCTTTTAGTGCCCCTTTGATATTAGGCAAGTCTTGGGATATGTCTTTGATCCACTGTCCTTAGAATAGCAACAAGGATTTTTTGACATCCTTCCAGAATTGAAGATGGGTAACTTCAAGAATTTCAGACTTCAAGACACAGAGTCTGTATATGGTCATCTAGCCTAACCCTTGGCATAAACAGACCCTTGGGGTATGTCTACACTATGAAATTAGGTCGATTTTATAGAAGTCAAATTTTAGAAATCGATTTTATACAGTCGATTATGTATGTCCCCACTAAGTGCATTAAGTAGGCGAGTGTGTCCTCACTACCGTGGCTAGCATCGACTCGGGGAGCAGTGCACTGTGGGAAGCTATCCCACAGTTCCTGCAGTCTCTGCTGCCCATTGAAATTCTGGGTTAAACTCCCAATCCCTGATGGGGCAAAAACATTGTTGCAGTGGTTTTGGGTACATGTCATCAATCTCCCCTCCCTCCCTCTTTGAAAGCAACTGCAGAGAATCATTTCGTGCCTTTTTTCCTGGGTTACTCATGCAGACACCATAGCATGGTAAGCATAGAGCCTGCTCAGCTCACTGCTGCTGTTGCGAGCATTGTAAACACCTCACGCCTTATTCTGCAGTATGTGCAGAACTTGGCTAACAGACTGCAGCACAAGGACAATTGGGAGGAGGACATGGACACAGATGTTCTTAAAAGTATGGGATGTGGCAATTGAGACATCATGGCAGCAGTGGGGCTGGTTGATACAGTGGAACGCCAATTCTGGCCTGGCAAACAAGCACAGACTGGTGGGACTGCATAATGTTGCTGCTATGGGATGATTCCCAATGGCTGTGAAACTTTTGCATGTGTATGGCCACTTTTCTGGAATGCTGTGAGTTGCTTTCCCCTGCCTTGAAGTGCAGGAATATCAGGATGAGAGCTGCCTTGACAGTTGAGAAGTGAGTGCCAATAGCCCTGTGGAAGCTTGCAATGCCTGACTGCTCCCAGTCAGTCAAGAATCAATTTAGAGTGGGCAAATCTACTATGGGGACTGCTGTGATTCAAGTAGCCAATGCAATCATTGATGTTCCGCTATCAGGGGTAGCAACTCTGGGAAATGTGTGGGTTTCCCTAACTGTGGTGGGGTGATAAAATGCATTTCCCTATCTTGGCACCGGACCACCTTGCCAACCACTACATAAACCGCAAGGGGTACCTCTCAAGGGTGTTGCAAGCACTGGTGGATCACAAGGGACGTTTCACTGATATCAATGTGGGATGGCCGGAAAAGGTGCATGACACTCGCATCTTTAGGAACTCCAGGCTATTTGAGCAGCTGCAAGAAGGGACTTACCTCCCAGACCAGAAAATTACTGTTGGGGATGTTGAAATGCCAATAGTTATCCTTGGAGACCCAGCCTCCCCCTTGCTCCTATAGCTCATGAAGCCATACACAGGCACCCTGGACAGCAGTAAGGAGCAGTTCAACTATAGGCTGAGCAAGTGCAGAATGGTGGTAGAATGTGCCTTTGGGCATTTAAAAGCTCATTGGTGCTGTTTGCTGACTAGGTTAGACCTCAGTGCAACCAATATTCCCATTGTTATTGCTTGCTGTGTGCTCCATAATGTCTGTGAGAGTAAGGGGGGGGGAGAGATGTTTAGGGTGGGGAAGGAGGTTGAGACAAAGGGAGAAGAGAAGGGATAAATAACAGCACACTGTAGAAATGCCTCTCCCAAAAGCATTGAGGGAAGGATGAAGAGAATCCTCCAAAGTACATACTGAAGGAGGGATTAGAGAACTAGGACAGGACAAACTTTATCTTTGCCAGTCCCCACTGAATGCCATCAAGATATTTACATTGAGTTGTAATACTCATCTCTCTCATTCTAAAAATGTAGATCCATGGTTCTTAAACTGTGGGTCATGACCCCATTTTAATGGGGTCACCAGGGCCCATTGCTGGGACCCAGGGCTGAAGCTGAAGCCCAAGCTCCACCCTGACCTGGGGCAATGGGGCTTAGGCTGCAGCCCCTCTCTCCCCCAGAGTGGCAGGGCTTGGCCTGTGCTTCCTTTTCCCTCCACCCAGGCCAGCAGGACTCTGGCTGTACACCCTCTTCCCTTCCACCCAGGGCTCAGGCTTCACAAAGGGGGGTTGTGGGGCAATAAAGTTTGAGGACCCCTGATGCAGATGCTTTTGCTGCTGTTTTCATGTTATGGATATGTTTACTCGTTGGAATCAAGATAATGCAGCATCTTTACAAGTACTCAGCATAGGGAAATAGAACATGATTGATTGCTATTTAAGAGCCTAGATTCCCACCCATGCACTGAAAATGGTATTGATAAGCTCTGGTTGCGAAGTTAAGCATAAATAATAGTAGTACTCATGATACTGGTGTTTAAATGAGCAGTCTTTTTTTTTTTTAGAATGAACTGACGTGCCCATGACTCCCTCTCTCTACAGCTTCTCTAACATCAATGCTTAAGCTCACACTACTTGTTTAAGTACATCAACTTTAAACATGTAAACATATACTTCCCTAGCAACAATTGTACAGCATTTTGGTTATATGGATTTGGGTAATGACTTGTAAAAGAAACAGGTTAAAAATAAGCACTAAGTGTTGTAGGATAAATTATCCTAACAAGCATGATAATGTCACTTTACGACAATTTGGGTCCACTAGGATTAAACAGCATAGATTGTATGTACCTACTCGCCATCCATGCCAAGTTATTCATCTTTATCTTGCCCAGCTGTCATAAACACCCTCACTATGCCTAGACCACAAGTGTATGTCTACACTTAAAAATGCTGCAGCTGCACCTTGATATAACCTTTGAGTGTAGACATTAACTATGCCAACACAAGAGCTGCTCCCATCAGCATAGGTAATCCACTTCCCTACTAGGCAGCACCTATGCCAACAGAAGAATTCTTCTGTTGACCTAGTGTCTGCATTAGGAATTTACAGCAGTATAGCTGTATCTCAGTCCTGTGGATTTTTCACACTTCTGAGAGAAAACTACGCTGATTCAAGTTCCTAGTGTAGACCAGGGTTTAGTGTATTGCTACCCCATACAGAGGGATTAAAAGCTTCTGTCAACCCTAAGGAAACATTTTAAAGAATATTCTGGTAAATGTTGTATAGTTATTTTACTTTACTCATGTACACTGTATATTACTGCAGGTATTTGAGCACCTAGGAGCTTATCATGACTGATCAAAATTGAGCTGTTCTAGCTACTCACTGTAACTCCTTTCCCATCCCTCTGTGAGCATAAGGATTTTTTTTTAATTCATCTTCCTCTTCCCTCTACTGCATTACCCTACTACCACCACATAGTAGGGCTGTAATTTCTGGAATAGATAAGAAAAAGGAGGTCTTGCATTTCTGAAATTAATGGCAAGATGTGTGGTAATATCTTCTCAGAACTTCCACAGCTGTAGAACAGCTACAGAGAAAGCTGCAACCCAGTTTCATACATCTGGACAGTTATATGCTTCTTGTTAAGGTGGAGGAGATGGCATTATTGACATGGCTTGGATCATCTTGTGGAGGGTCTTGGAAATCAGGATATGGACAGTTGGTTTGTACTAGTATTGAATGTGGCAGTCACTAGCTGTAGGATTGTTTTGACAGATCACAAGTACCAAAATTCTGACTTCCCCCCCTTTTACCTTAGGTCTTGTCTGCAGCTGGACTTGTTCCTCATTTATTCCCAGAGTAAGAGTGTCCACCTACAGGGTTAATCAGGAAAATCTCCATGTGTAGACAAGCCCTCAGAATGGAAAGACAAAAGGTATGAGAAAACTACCCTTAAAAGGAATGAAATAGTAACACAGAGTCTGTCACCACTAACTCTAGGAACTATATGGCCAAGGTTGAAGCTCTTGCAAACTTTCCTGAGACTCAGGAGGAGAACATAAACTCTGATAATAAATTAACCAACTCTAATAAATTAACCCCCTAATGCCATGGTAATCACACCCAACCTAACAGCGAGAATACAATTTTTTATATTCTCATTAACTTCCCAACATTCTCTTTTGTTAGTGTTTGAGAGTGTGCAAAGACTGTTTCCCTTTGATTATAATTGCCTTATTTTCATCGCTATTTTCTACACTGTAAAATTATCTAGTTTCTTTAACTGGAACATGTAACCAGAAGGGGAAGTTGTTATGTACATAGTTTTATGACAGACAAAGCAGATGCCTCTTAAGTAAAGATTCTAGGGGGAAAGGGTCACTAGTGACACAGAAGTGTCAAAAGCTGCACTAAGAGGTAACGTGACAAAATTTCCTATGCTCTTAAAGATAAAGTTTGCTCAGCCTTTCCACTCGTAATCCTCTCCCACTAGAGGACAGAGATTGCCATGAGGAGCACTAGGTCTGTACAGAGGCAAAGTACTAGGAAAGTCCCCTAGTTTTAAAGTACTACAGCAGCACAGCTTTGCCTCTCACCATACTTAAACCTATGCCTATTTCCAGTGAAGGAATTACTCTAGGAAACATGCAGAATAACTGTACATTTAAGGGAAACCAGAGTAAAAAGCCAACACAGGACCCTTGCTAAAAGCAAAGGGAAGTGTAAGTGAACCACTGGAGTTCTCATGAGACTGATCAGGCTGCAGTCCCTCTCTTATTCCAACACAGACCCTTGTGTTGAGGCCAAGCTCATCTCAGCAGCTTAGGTTGTTGTAAGAAGCAACACTAAAGTTTAGCTAGTAGATCATGCTTCTGTAAGTTATGCTCCAAACATGAATGGAAGTGATGGCCAACTATGCAAAAAAAATTGGTTGAAAGTCAAATGAAGTGGAAGGTTTTAACATATATAGATTGTCAAACTAACTATCCAGAAGGTTGCTATTTTTTACTTTTGAACTGCTAAACAATCCAGTACTAGTTTTACACTATTGCCCTCCTAGTTATCCAATAGCTTGATGTCAGAAAAAAATCGATAAGAAACAACCCTATGAATCTGAAGAGCTTCCTTGAATATGGAGGCTTCTTATAATCAAGATTGCTAGGGACAACTCTTCTTTGGATCAAGAGGGAAACCTGAAGTGGTTGAGGAGATCCTGTTGATTAATTCTAGGTTTATTCACCCCATAACGGTTACAAGATAAAGTACTGGCAACTTGTGTCAACATAGTACACACAACTGAAGCTTCAGAGTGCTGCATCAATGAGTTTTGAAACTGAAAACTTTAGGAGAGCTGCAAAGATGAATTTAGGGAAGCCTAGTGAGAAACTGATCTGATACAGTTGAGCCCGAATGCCTTTCATTTAACTTAGGGTTTTACTCAGAGTGTAGCCTGGTCTTAGTCACGTGACTATGGGCTAGACTACAGAAATACCAAGACAGCCTAACAGGAGAGTTTAGAGTGACTTCTACCCTTCTTTAATTTACATTACACCCTCACTGCCCATCCCAGTATACACATTACAAATGAGACTTTCACATAGATTGGTCTAAGTAGGTCTAAACAAATGAGTTTATATCACCTTGCATCATCTTGAATTGGTGCTTAGCACTAATGCTGCACAACTTCAGAAGGATGGGAAATAGTTTGGATAGAACAGATGTATTTTACTGTATAGTCCTATGTATATTTTACTGAGCACAGGAGATCAAAAATAGAGATTAGCAATCTGGAAAGGATACCAAGTTGTCCCTTCTTTAAACTAACATGAATAGGAAGCAGTCTTATCTTTCAGTTAAGGAAGCAACTGGTAACATGGCTTTGAGCTTGTAAAAAACATACAAATTTTACAGCAATGTGATCATTAAGTCTTTCTATACATAGAAAGTTAAATATGCAGTATAAAACTTTATTAAAAAAGATATTAAGTTCCATGTCAACATTTAAAACAGACAAGTGGTAATTGCACAGAATATTTATATAATACACAACAGAGAGAACACAAGATATACACGTAGACTCCATTAACTTGGTTTAACTGTTGCTTTTCCACATAAAACAGTCAACTGGCTCTGGGGGGAAAGAAAGCCATTTTAGACCAATTTTATTGGCAGACATTAGAACTAGAGTTGTTTAAACTCTGCAAGGCAGCTAAATTGAGAAGCAAATCTTCAACAGTAGAGTAGTAGGATAACATACAGATTAGCAGAGAGGGCAGAATAATCTAGCTGCTGCCCGGTATTTAGCTTTTTTAGAAATGCCTCCCCACCCTGTGCTTGCAATAGAGGCAGAGGCATGCCATATTGTAGCTGTCAAATCTTCAGTCTGCTATAATTCATATAACTTAAAGTAAGGTCCCACCACCTACAAGGGTGGGTCACTTTTCCATATAATACTCATTACCTACTTATAACTATGGATATTTCAACTGTATTTCTAATATTACATATTAGCCAGATCTTAGACTCCCTGTTACAATAACCGCTTGGAAGAGGGCCACTAGCTGGCATAAAATTAGTAGTGATGTTCAGCAGCAGAGTACAATTTATCTCCTGGAGAGGGGTATATAAGCACACCTTTATAATATAGGGGAAGGAGTTATTGTCCAAGCTTAGTACAGATTTGATGGGACCCCTATAGTTCTTATTCACAGAGTGAGGTACAATTCCCTCCATCAGTATACATGATGTGAAACTTGCTGTCTGTTTTGATTTGCAGATTGAGTCACGGATATTAGTGAGAAAAACAGAGTTTCCTCACACGGCAGACAGACAGACATGAGGAGGAGAAGAAAGACTTCTGCCCTTTCTTTAGAAGCAATGTCACTGACAGGACTCAATAAAATAGACCTAAACAAAGGCTGTCTCTTCCTAGTAAAGGAAAAATGTTGCTTCAAGTAAGTTAAAGTTGAAGCAACATTTCTCCCTTACTAGAAATAGTTTGCTCCTTGCATAGATGATTTGAAGACTAAGTGCCAGGGCTTCTGTGCAATCTTAGACTATTTACAAATTACTGGTTCTGTAAACTTACCACTAGATTATGAATATGCTGAACTGTGTCATCATTAAGCAACTCAACATTGATGTTATGGAGGTCTTCACCAGCAGAACAGAGAGTCTGAGCATAATCACAAAGTGATTAATTGAGATAAAACTATTCAGCATGTTTCACGTGAATCACCATATCCATTTTTCTTACAACCATGCACTGAAGTTGAGTTGAGGCATATGTTTAACAGCTTTATTGGCAAAAAAAACATTCTGCCCAAAAAGTGTTAGTCTGCACATGTCTCCTTCCAACTTATCACTGGCTTTAGTTATGACTGACATCCTGAACACAAGATAATGGCCCATTAAACTAGAGTTACTGCTGGTCAAGGAGCCAAATCTAAGTGGAAATAATTCAAGAAACAAGAGTTCTCAGCACACCCAGGGCACAGTGAGGTGTCAATCTTGTTAGCTAACCAACATCCATCAACTTTCACAGCCAGAATCCCATCTTTCAAAGTCAGCAGTAGTGCAGACTGAAACAAGTAATTCACAGAAGTTTCTTTAGCCCAAATTCAGTTATTTTAGACTGTACAGCCTAGTGAAGGCGTAGGGGAAACACAGTAACTCCTCACTTAATCGTCCCAGTTAACGTTGTTTCATTGCTGATCAATTAGGGAACATGCTTGTTTAAAGTTGTGCAATGCTCCCTTCTAATGTTGTTTGGCAACTGCCTGCTTTGTCCACTGCTTGCAGGAAGAGCAGCCCGTTGCAGCTAGCTGGTGGGGGCTTGGAACCAGGGTGGACTGGCAGCTCCCCCCTCCCTTAAGTTCCCTGTGCAGCAGGCTAGCAATTGCAGCTGTCCCTCCCCCCACTGCCATGTGCTGCTCCTGCCCTCTGCCTTGGAGCTGCTCCCCAAGACTCCAGCTTGCTGTGCAGGGGGAGGGAAGGAAGAGGGGAGCTAATGTCAGGGTGTCCCCCTGCTCCTGCACCCCACTTACCCCATCTTCCATAGAGCAGAGGGGGACACACCACAGGACTCAGGACAGAGGAAGCTTGCTGGCAGCTGAGGTCTCAGCAAGCTGATCTAATTAACAAGGCAGTGTACTTAAAGGGGAAATGCACATCTCTCTCACACACTCTGTGTCTGTGTGTCTGCAATCCTCTCTCCCCTCCCTCCATTCCTGCTGCCTTGTAGACCGTGAGAGTTAACCCCTGAAGGCTCAGCAAATTGCTAGTTCATCATTTAGCAGGAAGGCATTTCCTGGAAAATATCCCACCCTCTGACTCCTCCACCTCAACCAACCTTCACAATCATCATTACTGTGTACCAATATTAAATGGTTTAAAACTTATATTGTGTGTGTGTATATAAGATAGTCTTGTCTGGTGAAAAAGATTCCCTGGAACCTAACCCCCTCATTTACATTAATTCTTATGTAATTGGAGTCACTTAACATCGTTTTGCTTAAAGTCACATTTTTCAGGAACATAATTACAACGTTAAGTGAGGAGTTACTGTATGTCAAATGCTTATTTCACCTCACTAGTCCTGGTCAGCATAGTCATTGGTATGATACCTAGAAACCTTCATCATATGTCCAAGTGTTCGGATAAGATTCTAAGTCATTTACTAGACTGACACTAATGCAATATTTAGCTGTTACCACTCAAAGATCTTAGCGTCATTATGCATAGTTCTCTGAAAACATACACTCAATGTGCAGCAGCAGTCAAAAAAAGCAAACATTGTTGGGAATCATTAAGAAAGGTGTAGCTAATAAGACAGAACATATCATATTGCCTCTCTATAAATCGATGGAATGTCCACATCTTGAATACTGCATGCAGATGTGGTCATCCCATCTCAAAAGAAGATATTGGAATTGGAAGAGGTACAGAAGAGGGCAACAAAAATGATTAGGGGTATGGAACTGCTGCCATATGAGGAGCGATTAATAAGACTGGGACTTTTAAGCTTGGATAAAAAAAGATGTCTGGGCGGGGTATGATAAAGGTCTATAAAATCATGACTGGTGTGGAGAAAGTAAATAAGGAAGTGCTATTTACTCCTTCCTCTAACACAAGAACTAGGGGTCACCAAATTAAATTAATAGCAGCAGGTTTAAAACAAACAAAAGGAAGTATTTCTTCACACAATGCACAATCAACCTATGGAACTCTTTGCCAGAGGATGTTGTGAAGGCCAAGACTATAACAGGGTTCAAAAAAAGAACTGGATAAATTCATGGAGGATAGGTCCATCAATGGCTATTAGCCAGGATGATGTCCCTAAGCTCTGTTTGCCAGAAGCTGGGAACAGGCAACAGGGGATGGATCACTTGATGATTACCTGTTCTATTCATTCCCTCTGGGGCACCTGGCATTGGCCACTGTCAGAAGACAGGATACTGGACTAGATGGACCTTTGGTCAGACCCAGTATGGCCATTCTTACGTTGTTATAATATGGAAAGTTAATAGAAATGTTCACTTCAGAAAGTGACCATTTTGAAGAGACATTTTGTTTACAAGCTGCTCACTTAACTGTAGCAACTACTACTGCTGGCAAAGACAGGAAAAAAATATTTTCCAGATACCCCTTTGTTTATATATTTGCCAGAGACAGATTCATCTAAAGCAAATGAAACTGAAAAGTTAAGGTTTACTACCTTTCCATCAGCCAGAGGTATATTAACAAATGGAACAGCTTTTTCCCGAGGCACTGAGTTACTTCTTAGTGACATGGCTTGGACTTTTTCTCTCATAGGTACAGTTCTTGAGACAGCCATTTGTGGCAATCTAGAAGTGGAATACAAGAACAGAATTTCACTTCTAATAAATTGCATTTTCATGTCCTACCGAGAGCCATTGGAGCCAATGTGATTCAGTAACAGCCAGCTTCGTAATTGGTGCACTTAATGGATGCTCATTTTCTACTTTGTTCTACAAACCATTTAGAACCAACACTAAAGAAAACCCAAACATCTTAACATCTTGAAGGTGGTAGTGTTTATTGGCACCACCAGGTAATATTTTGCCATTCTGGCAGAGTGCAATACAACTGAGAAATTCTAAGCCAATGATCAATCTTCAGTTGGGATTGGACATTTACATGGAGAAGAACAGTCTCCAGTTATCACAGTGAACACTAACACAAACTGATGCTTTAGGGTGAGTAAGCCAATTTAATTATGAGGGTGTAGGAAAAGACTCATTAGCAACAGATTATCCAGGACTGTACTACTGCAGGGTTTCTTGCACCTTCCTCTGAAGCATCTGATGTTGGCTACTTTCAGAGGCAGGAGACTGGAGTAGGTGGATGACAGGTCTGACATGGAATTCCTATATTTCCCTTGTATTTAAAATTATTTTGTACTGTAGTCAAAGGCAGGCTCCAATATTTGAGAGCAAGTATAATGTTTTAGGCATCTTTAACCTGAAAGAGAGACGCTTGACACAATGGCATAATAATAGCAGGCCAGGGTAATGCTGTGAACCACTTTGTGGCTTCAGGGCTGATTTTAGCTATCTTACTGTAAAGGATTTCACTTCATTCAGCAGGTTGTGTTTGCCAGAAGCAAGTTCAGAATTACCAGTTTTAAGAATCTTTCCAGCTACAATGTATAGTTTAACCTATTAGAAGTATTTGTATGAATTTATACTAAATGTTGCAAGTACTTTCAACCAAGAGTGAATTATTTCAGCTAAATTAGAGTGCTGAAAACTTGTTTCTAAACTGCTGTGTTTCTGTAAACTATAGTCAACACGTAGAGAAAGCTAGTAGTTGGCGCCCCATTAAGCCAACTTCAGAAGGTAACCTTAACTATGAAAACATAGCCAGTACCTCCAGAATTTCAGCACAAGTATAAACTGTATCCACTTCAGTCTCTTCCCCAACCCTCCCCCATGAACAGGAACCCTTTTACAGATAGAAGCCACCTTCCTTTCCTAAAATCCTACAGTGGCAGACACTGTATTTACAAAGATCTTCACACAGTCTTGTTCAAAGGAGCATTCCTTATTTGGTATCCAGATATGTATGGTAGTAAGAGTTTAAAAAGAAGAGAGATCAGTTGTGCTATGACCTGAAAGGCCTACCTTCTAGAAACACGTGGAGCAGATTTATAGTTTGCAGCTGTGCGATCAGATGTAGGAGCCTTAAAATGCCTCACATTTGGAGTAGAGCATGCAGATCTGCCAGAAAAACAGCATTTGCTTTTACACGGTACAGTACTTTTAGTCTAGAGAATTCTAGTTATGAAGCAGATATTTTAAATTCCCTAAGCAGAAGACTGGTAAGTTAGACAATGTTACAGTACTTTGTAGTTATCTAGTTAGTGTTGCTTTAAAATAAAAAAAAAAAAATAAATAAAAAAACGGCAGGGTGGGGAGGCACAGCAATGGTAAAGTCCTTTACACAGTAAGATATCATCCACCAGAATCTAGCCTATGCAAGTAGAGGGGGCTAGAAGCAATATAGGATTATTTGTATTAGAAACTGGCTGAGAGAGCACAGTGATCTGGACACAGTTAAGCGAAGGTTCCTATTCAGTCTCCTGGCAATTTTAATCAAAAGTGGAGGAAGTTTTCCTACGATCAGTTCTCACAAGAATTATTGAGAGGCCACATCCGAACCAGAGCCAGAGAACAGCCACTTCCAGTTTTGGATCCTAATGGGCGCATAAAGATTGTTTTAGAGCTAGGGATTGAAGCCCTCCCCACAAACACAATTGAGAGAGAGAGAGAGAGAGAGAGAGAGAGAGCGCGAGCGCGCTTCAGGACCTGGTGTGAGCAAAATGCTACTGAACATTAGGGAAAAGCCATGCACCAAAGACTGATACAACAGGTTTTGCCTATCCAAGGAGCTGACTAGTTTTACAGGTCAATTTTGTGGATTTGAAGATTATCTGTAATCCTAAATTAGGAGTCTGAATAACTAAACCTAGTTAAGGCTTTCTAGTTTTCTTCTCATGTACAGTATGAGTTGATTCAACATCTAGAATACACTTTAGAAGAGGATAGAAGGTGTATGTTGAACTAGTAGACATGTTCAGATTCTTAAAAAGTGAACAGTTGCAATACATAATTGCACAAATTTTTATACCTATTTGACTGGAGACATCAGTTCCTCTGACTCACAAATCAAAGAGTAGACTCCGGCTCATCTTTGCTATAAGTAGCTCAAATAGATATTCCACTACGGATATTGATGCAAATCCCTTTCAGATGTTAAAATTAGCAGAAGTATTACTGTATAGTTTGTTATTCTTGTTAACTGAAGCATGTCAGGTTACCTAAAGGCTACTTTCCTCCATTAAACATTGTCTGCAATTAAAGATTAACTAGATATTTTTATATTACACACACAATTGGATGCACAAGTGTATACATTCAAATGGATTGCACTATATCCCGTTAGCAGCCACCCCATGGGGGTCAGGGGAGAGAAGGGAAGAGGAGGCGGAAGTTATCTGATTAAAATTTACTTCAGTAGAGTAAATCACATAAGATCTGATCCAGCTTGTGTAATGTTCATTAAATGCTTTCTTCTTAGCAGAGTTAAACATCACGGTGAATTCTTTGAAAAGCTACTCAGTCCAAAAAAATTACAAAAACTACTATAGATCATAGTCATACCTAGAAAGAGAGTGGTTTTCTTTGAGATGTGTGCCAGAAGCTAAAGAAACCAGTGATTTTGTTTTGGACACCTTAAAACAAATAAATAAAAAATTAAGCATTGTTAGAATAAATGACATTAAATGTAATAGGACAGACTTTCAGATGATGAAGACTTCAATCTCCTCAAACCCATGTTGAACAGGGAATTATACTCACTTTACAGATGAGTAAAGTGAGGAACATGAAATCCCTATGCTATGGCTTCATTGTACAGAATAGTTTACTGTCTTGCTTGTCCTGACAGGTCAGTACACCACATAACACTGTTTTTGAAAGAGCCATTTTGGCACATCTACACACATGCTTGTACCACTAGATCAAGTCTTTTTGCTGGATGTGGGGGAGAAGACCCATGTCATAATGCCCAGTTGAAACTTGCAAGTCATTGAGCAAAATCAAGTCACTGAGTTGTGAGACAGAGTTAAGATTGGATAAGTTGATGCAGATGCAATGCTTTTTAATCACTGTTGGTCTCTAAAAACAACCCATTCAAATATGGGGAGCTATCTACTGAACACAAGGTGGACATCAAACAAACAGAAAAATCAAGTTAGGGACTTTAAAGTCCCACCATATCCTCTAATGATTCAGCAGGATGGACCCTTACCAAAGAGCAACAGAGGGTCCTGTGGCACCTTTGAGACTAACAGAAGTATTGGGAGCATAAGCTTTCGTGGGTAAGAACCTCACTTCTTCAGATGCAAGTAATGGAAATCTCCAGAGGCAGGTATAAATCAGTATGGAGATAATGAGGTTAGTTCAAACAGGGAGGGTGAGGTGCTCTGCTAGCAGTTGAGGTATGAACACCAAGGGAAGAGAAACTGCTTCTGTAGTTGGATAGCCATTCACAGTCTGTTTCACCTCACCCTCCCTGATTGAACTACTGGGCTAGCTTGATTATCACTTCAAAAGTTTTTTTTCTCTTAATTAATTGGCCTCTCAGAGTTGGTAAGACAACTCCCACCTGTTTATGCTCTCTGTATGTGTGTATATATAGCTCCTCAATATATGTTCCATTCTATATGCATCCGAAGAAGTGGGCTGTAGTCCACGAAAGCTTATGCTCTAATAAATTTGTTAGTCTCTAAGGTGCCACAAGTACTCCTGTTCTTCTTTTTGTGGATACAGACTAACACGGCTGGTACTCTGAAAGCTACCCCTCTGATACCTTACCAAAGAGTTACTCAATTTCAGGAGGAAACTTAAAAAATAGTGCTGAATTTACAGCAAATGATTGTTGTACATACTTTTATTAATTCATTATCTGTTGACTACAAAACTAGTTCACAATAGGATTTTATATTAAAATTAATTAATTAAAATAAGCATATTGGACCGCAGCTAATTCTGAATTGAGAACAATAGTTCATACTTTTTTTCTTTTTTTCCAAATAGTTTATTTTAAGATGACAAGCAGGCAACTGACCAGGGACCAACTGAGGTAGCCTCAGGTTTCAGGACAGATCTAGCCCTGGTTATTTTCCTTGAACACATACCTTTTGAGATGCTTTCTTGGCAGGTACAGTCTCCTCATCTTTATATTCAACAATTGTAGTTACCTTAACTACAAAAAAAAAAAAAAAAAAAAAAAAAAAAACGACAATTCAAAGTGGATTAGAAATACATAGAATATTAATAGCTGCAGTGATGGGCACAATGACAAGTCCATTTAGCTCTACATTGACTGTTAGTAGACAAATAGCAATTGATTCCACCATTTGATGGCCATTTGGCACTCAGTTCAATGCTTAGGTGGATTGCAAGTGTGCCCAACATCATAACTACTATATATGGATTGCCACCCTCACTGACATATCTGGGATGCCAAGGATACCCCTCTCACCCTTAGAAGTGACCCCCTCCAGAGTAGGTTCAGACCACTGTGACAGAGGTGCACTGTTTCTTCAGCACCTGTTCTGAGATTAAAGAGATGAGGTGGACCAACTTTGGTTGGTGGAGAGACAAGGTTTCAAAGAGCTCAGGTCTGAGAAAAGTACTAAGAGTGTCACAGCTAAATACAAGGTCAGACAGTTTAGCGTAAGTAGTTAGTACATATTCTAAGGGACCATTCAAGGTGAAGTGGCCCATTAACACCCTTATAATCAGAGGACAAAAGGGGGTTAAGTAGGGTATAGATTGTTGTAATAAGCCATAAATCCAATGTCTTTGCTAGACACTAAAAATCATGGTTTTAAGATTATGAATGTAAACTCCCAAACTCACCTTTTAAGCGTGCAGGTTTCCTTTGAGGATGAGGACTGATAGGTCAGATACAGAGTGATCACTTATTCTTTTACAGACAGTGGTCCATCCATAGGCGCCGGCTTCTGCTGGCGCCCCAACCCAGCCTTGCCCCAACTCCACCCCTGCCCCACCCCCTCCCACCCCCATTCCAACCCCTTCCCCAAAGTCCCCGCCCCAACTCCACCCGCTCCCTAAATCCCCGGCCCCACCTCTTCCCCTGAGCACGTTGTGTTCCCGCTCCTTCCCCCTCCCTCCCAGAGCTTGTTATGCCATGAAACAGCTGTTTCACAGCAGCAAGCAATGGGAGAAGCGGGGATGCGGTGCGCTCAGGGGAGGAGGTGGAGGCAAGGTGAGTGGGGGCAGGGAGCTTGGCTGCCAGTGGGTGCAAAGCACCCACCAATTTTTCCCCATGGGTACTCCAGCCCTGGAGTACCCACGGAGTCGGTGCCTATGGGTCCATTAGATAGGTGACTGGAATGGGACTCCCCAGGAGACTTGCATTCTACTCCCAGCTCTGCCACTGACTTTTGTGACCTTGGGAAACTCACTTCACCTCTGTGTTCCCTTCCACCCTTTATTCAGATTGTAATCTCTTAGTAGATATATTTACAGCGCCCAACACAATGCTGCACCACTCTGCCTCCCCCTTCCTGCACTCCCGAATATCTGTTGGGACTTCTAATAAGGCTGGAACTTTTTGGCTTGGAAAAGAGACGACTAAGGGAAGGATATGATAGAGGTCTATAAAATCATGACTGGTGTGTAAAAAGTAAATAAGGAAGGGTTATTTGCTCCTTCTCAAACACAAGAACTAGGGTTAACCAAATGAAATTAATAGGCAGCAGGTTTAAAAAACAAACAAAAGGAAGTATTTCTTCACACAACGCACAACCCGTGGAACTCTTTGCCAGAGGATGTTGTTACGGTCAAGGCTAACAGGGTTCAAAACAGAACTAGATAAATTCATGGAGGATAGGTCCATCAATGACTATTAGCCAGGATGGGTAGGGATGGTGTCCCTAGTCTCCGTATGCCAGAAGCTGAGAATGGGCAACAGGGGATGGATCACTTCATGATTACCTGTTCTGTTCATTCCCTCTGAAGCACCTGGCTTTGGCCACTGTCGAAAGAAAGGATACTCTGCTAGATGGACCTTTGGTCTGACCTAGTATGGCTGTTCTTATGTAGGCTTCACTGTAATAAATTATATACTCAGAGTACCAAAGGGAGTTTTAATAACAATACTTCTTTTGCAGTCACTAAATTCATACCATTAATAATAATTAAAAAATAGATCTGATACTGGAAGTCCATGTCATGAAATCATTCACCTCTTTTGCTGCAATTCCTCACCAGCCTGGTATTTGGAATGTCCTCTACAGAGCAGTCATTCTAGAAGATATTTAAAGAACAAAGTGAGATCTGTACAATCAGTAAATTTCCCCAAGATACATATTTATGTTAGCCTAGGGGAGAGGGTGACTAAGTGCGTAAAGTAAAGTGATACAAGGTGTTTTCAGAGACAGTTTCCAGCATGAGGTAAAGATGATGTTTAGCAAATCCATTTTCAGTCACATGCACAAGACAGAATGGGAGTGAATAACTAAACTTGAAGTTGTGGCAACAATATCTGTAAGTTACCCTAAAAGTGTCAGAGACAATGTGCAGTAGTTTCACATTATTATAGGCTATTGTCTCCTGCCATGTATTTTTGTGTGGCTTTTTTTTTCTTAAATTAAGCTAATAGCAAAAAATATTCCTATTAAAGTTCCTTTGTGTTGTCAGATTTTCCATTTTTAAAGTTCTGCTACAATTTACAAACACTTACCGCTACAACAGCGGCAGCTACAACAGCAGCTTCCTCTCCTCCTTGCAGGTCTGTTACACAAGAAAAAACAAACAAAAAACATATCCTGTTTACAGTAACTACTATTTGCTTAACTATGGTCCATGTGCTTCTAGATTAGGGATGGGCAAACTTTTTGGCCCAAGGGCCACATCTGGGTATGGAAATTGTATGGCAAGCCACGAATGCTCACAAAATTGGGGGTTGGGGTGCAGGAGGGGGTGAGGGCTCTGGGAGGGGGCTCTGGGCTGGGGGGAGGGCTCCAGCTGGGGGTGTGGGCTCTGGGATGGGGCTGAAGGGTTGGGGGTGCAGGAGGCTGCTCCAGCCTGGGACACAGGGGTTTGGAGAATGGGAGAGGGATCAGGGCTGGGGAAGGGGGTTGGGGCATGGGACAGGGTCAGAGGTGCAGGCTCCGGGCAGTGCTTACCTCAAGCAGCTCCCAGAAGCAGCGGTATGTGCTCCCTCCGCCTCCTATACAGAGGCGCGGGCCAGGTGACTCTGCACGCTGCCCCGTCCGCAGGTGCCGCCCCTGCAGCTCCCATTCGCCGCAGTCCCTGGCCAATGGGAGCTGCGGGGGCAGCACTTGGGGCAGGAGCAGCATGCAGAGACCCCTGGCTGCCCCTATGTGTAGGGGCTGGAGAGGGGACATGCTGCTGCTTCCAGAAGCCACATAGAGTGGGGCCAGCCCCCGTCCCCACTCCCCGGCTGGAGTGCCAGAGTGGGTCAAGCCCTGGATCCCGCTGCCCGGCGGGAGCTCGAGGGCCGGATTAAATCATCTGGAGGGCTGGATGAGGCCCCCGGGTTGTAGTTTGCCCATCCCTGTTCTAGATGAAGGAGAGAGCCTGGAAGAGAACAAGTTATGCAGCTGGGGAGAAAGTTGTGGTGCACAACTGATGCAGAAAATTGACCTTGACTGGAGTGGTATGTCATTTGTACCATTTCAAGCCCTGTAAGAGAGTTTTAGGGCTCGTCTCGGTGGAGAGAATGCACAGCAAGCTGGGGTGTGAATCCACAGAGCACTAACATGCCATGCACTAACCGTCCATGTGGACCCTGCTGCTGCACTGGAGTAGGTTAAAGTGCACTTTGGTACTTTTGGTGTACAGCAACAGGGTGCACATGGACAGGTAGTGTGTGGAAAGCTTGTGCACTGTAGATTTAAACCCCAATATGCCATACACTAATTCAATATCTGGAGAAGCCCTTCGTTTCAGGATTCCTTGAATTCTGAAGGCCAACAGCTCAGATACCAGCTTTCCCCACTACTCGAGGGTGCTGACACCTCTAAAAGAGCTAAGTATAGTCCCACAAAACATGGTTTGTAACTGAAAGGAAAGGGAAGAGAAGTTTACATTTAAGGCGCTAGTCACAGTTATAACTACTTTAGACTAGGATTTTAGCAGAAGCTAGGCATCCAAATCCACTTTGATTAACCTTGATTCCATAAGCATATCCTGTTTTGGTCTTTATTTGGTCCCATATAAGAGTTTCACTTGGGAAGAGAAACTTCTGAAACCAATATTCCTATAGCAGCAAATTACTGCTGTTTATCACAGATTGAATTGCTGCTATTATTTCATAAGCATAGGCACCAACTTCTCCTGGCACCAGTGGGTGCTTGCGCCCCCCGCCGCCCCAACTCCACCCCTGCCCTGCCCTCTCCTGCCTCTGCCCCACCCCCATTCCCACCCCTTCCCCAAATTCCCTGCCCCAACTCCATCCCCTCCCGCCCCACTGGACTCCTTCTCCAAATCCCCACCCCAGCCCTGCCTCTTCCCCTGATTGCATCACATTCCTGCTCCTCCCTTCCACAGCTTGTTATGCCGCTGTTTTGCGACGGCAAGCACTGGGAGGAGAAGCAGGGACGGCGCACTCAGGGGAAGAGGTGAGGCGAGGCAAGGCGGAGGTGAGCTGGGGCGGGGAGCCCACCAATTTTTCCCCGTGGGTGCTTCAGCCTGGATCACCCACTGAGTCGACACTTATGTTCATAAGTACAAGTTGGAATCAAAACGGTCTTAAGCCTAGTTACTTACATGGTGAGAAGATTTGATAGCACAGGGTTCTATTGCTTGGAGTCTTTAAATCTAGACAAAGTGTCTTTCTAATATACAGAAGCTCACACAGAAGTTCTGGGTTTGATGCAGGAGTTATTGGGGGGCGGGGGGGAAGATCTATGGCCTGTTTTATACAGGTCAGACTAGCTGACCATAATAATAATTTCTAGTCTTTATCTATGATTGCATCACAATTAAAATTTAATAAATTGATTCAATCAAGGAAGTAGCTTATCAAAAAGTCATAGGCAAATAACAGTCTATATAGCGGTTCTCAAACTTCAGCAACCTGAGGACCGCCATTTTGATTTAAAAATTTTCAGGGACCCCCCAAGCTCCACCCCTTCCCCCAAGGCCCCACCCCAACTCTTACTGTCCCCCCTTCCTCATTTCGCCCCCCCCCACTCGCTCTCCCCCACCCTCACTCACTTTCACCAGGCTGGGGCAGGGGGGTTAGGATCAAGAGGGGGTGCAGGCTCTGGGAGGGAATTTGGATGGAAGGGGGGTGAGAGATGCAGGTTCTGGGAGGGAGTTTGGGTGTGGGCTCTGGGCTGGGTCAGGGAGTTGGAGTGCAGGAGGAGGTGAGGGGTGCGGGCTCTGGCAAGGCCTCGGGCTTACCTTACCCCGGTGGCTCCCAAAAGCGCTCGGTACATCTCTCTGACAGCGGCTCCTTGGCAGGAGGGTCAAGGGGTCTCCACATACTGCCCCTGCAGCGCCCATTGGCCGCAGTTCCCAGCCAATGGGGGCTGTGGAGTCAGCGCTCGGCCAGAGGCAGCGTGCAGAGACTCCCTGGCCCTCTCCCAGGGGCTGTACCGGCCGCTTTCGGGAGTGGCGCAGTGCCAGGGGAGGTAGGGAGCCTGCCTTACCCCCACTTTTAGTGCCTAAAATCTCCAGGTTTGGCTTCAGCAGCCTCTGAGAGATACAGCAGTTCCCCGGCATTCAGGCGCTGGGAGGAAAGGGGAGGAGTTGATCAGCAGGGCCTAACGAAAGCTCTGGAGTACCCTCAGGGATCCCAAGGGGTCCACAGACCCATTTGAGAAACACTGGCCTACAGGGAGGTTTAGAGCTACACTTAAGACATGAAAGTAGATCATGTTATCCTGCTGTCTACAAGTATGCATTCCAAGAAAACCACACTTACTAAGCAAGTCTTTTCTTTTCATTTTTCTGACAGCAACTGGCATCTTCAATAACTCCACTCTAAATGCTTTCTCAGCAGTTTGCAAAAGTGAATCAATTTCTTTCTTCATTTCTTGAAGATTCTCTTTGGCTTCAAATAAAAAAAACAAACCTGTTGCTAAGTGTACAATACACTTCCAAGTTCATTAATAGTTTGCCTGTTGGATAGTACCTTTGTTCCAGTCAAAGAATTAAGATCATATATTTACAGGGGTCAGTCAGTTTGACTAGAAATTCAGCTTAATTCAAAGTAGATTTTAAGTTATACAATGCCACATGTTCCTAGAATCTGGGTGTCCTCAAACTGGTAAACAAGTCAACATTTTAAAACTACCATTATCCTTATTTAGGTACTTACATGCCCTCATCACCTTAATAGTCAAGCATCTCACCATTATTACTTAAGCCTCAGGACACCCCGGGAAAATACAGAAATACCATCCCATTTTTACAGATAGATGAGAGATTATCCAGCTTGCACAAGGTTACAAAGACAAACTGAAGCCAGATCTTCTAAATCCCAGTCCAATACGTTATATATAACACACACACACACACACACACACACACACACACACACACAAAGAAAAGTCCTAGATTAGCCATTAAGTGGAGGGAAGAAAAGTTAAGTTTAACAACATTTCAGGTAAATAAAGTGTATTTCTTTATTTAAAGAGGGATGATAAAGCTATCATTGCCTGCATATGAGTTAGCAAACCAATTTGTAGTGTCATACCTAGGAGAAAGTCTAAGGGTTGATTTTTCAAAGGTGCTGAACAAATCTATGGCTGTTCAGAAACTTAAACTAGTAGTTTGGCCTCTTTTGAAGGCTAATGGTGGTTAGTCATTAGGTGCCTTGACAGGCAGTTTACAATATCAAAAGTTAACATTTAGTAAGTTGTGCATTTGCCAAAACTATATTTCTTTATTGTTGTATTGCAAGCTACTTGAATTGCCAGACTGATCTGATCAAATGTAGACTTCAGTAGCCATTTCCCATTGGTTTCAGTGGAGATGGTCAGTAAATATTAGAAGGCTTCTGTTGATTTTTAATGGAATAGTTCCAAGAAGTTTAGTTCAACTAATTTCATTAGAAATCCTTAGACTATAATAAGTCAGCTTGTTGCCTCTGATAACGACAATAGGAGGCTTACATATCAGGACTGATGTCACATGCAGTTTTAAAAAAAAAAAAAAAAAAGACATTGATTATGTAGTTAGAAATCAAATGTAAATACATGTATTTTTTAGTTCTGCAGACAATAGTCATCCCAACAGGAGTTGTACAGGGTAGTTCTGTGCCCCAATGCTTAAGTTGAAAATGCAGATAGAAAGTTTCCACATTCCTAAGAACATGAACTGATCCATGAATTCTATGAAGATGCTAACCCCATTACCTACAACCTGTTTGCACAAATCCAGACTTTATCTACTGGTGCCCACACGTTTGTTCATTTTTTTTTTTTTTTAATTATGAGGTCTGGTCTATACTACCCGCCTGAATCGGCGGGTAGAAATCGACCTCTCGGGGATCGATTTATCGCGTCCCGTCAGGACACGACAATCGATCCCCGAATCGGCGCTCTAACTCCACCAGCAGAGGTGGTAGTAAGCGCCGCCGACAAAAAGCGGCAGAAGTTGATTTTGCCGCCGTCCTCACAACGGGGTAAGTCGGCTGCAATACGTCGAATTCAGCTACGCTATTCACGTAGCTGAATTTGCGTATCTTAAATCGACTCCCCGCTGTAGTGTAGATGTACCCGAGTTTCCATTTGTCACTGTGTTTTTCTTTCAAGTGTTACTCCATTTCCCCTTCTAAGGCACCAACTACATCTAGGAAGGGATTGTAAAGAAAACAAAACCAAACATTTAAGAAGTATTTTCTAACTAGAAGTTGTGCTGTTTTTCTCAGCTATGTGCCTCCCTTTGTAGCGGAGGATAGGAAGCGGGCCACTCTGTGCGAATACCACCGGGAGCATCCCAGCACGAGAGCAAGGATGCACTTGGTAAGTGTGAGATAAATATCCCTCTTCCTCCGTCACACTGCCAATCAACTGGCACCAGGAGACCAGCCTCAGTAACCGTGATTGTGCCTCACAGCGCCCAGCTCACTCTGCAGAGCGGGCCATGGCCGGCGCCCCCCACCCCGAGTTACTCTGCTGAGGGGAGGCCACATGCTCCCGCTTGGCCCTGCAGCGGGCCGGGGGGAGTGTCAGATGTGACCAAACTCCCAGGAAGCCGAATAACTGGTGAGCAGCTTTAGTCCCAGACCCTGCGCCAGCCCGTCCGTGGCGGGAGAGCGGCCGCCCCGGAGCCCCTCGGCGGGGAGCCCCCTCCGCACGGAGGCTCACCTGCCGACCGCCCCCAGCACAGCGGGAGAGGCGCGGGCCTGGAACGGAGAAGGCCCAGCAACCACCACCCCCGGGACACGGCAGCTGACCAGCCTCGGCCCCCAGCCCAAGTGCCCCGCTGGGGACAGCCCCCGCAAGCTGCCCGTTGCTCAGAGCGGGGAGGGGCCGGGCCGGCGCGGCGCGGGGCAGCTCCTCACCCTGCTGGTTGAAGCCCCTGAGGAAGAGGCTGATCTGTTGGTCCTTCTGCTCCTGGGTCAGCGCGCCCCGCTCTGTCTCCACCCCGGAGTCGGCGCTGCGCTTCTTGCCCGCGGTAAGGTGCTTCTTCGGCGGCATAGCTGCAAGAGTGAGAGCCGCCCGCCCGGGGAACGCTTATAGCCGCGGCCTTCCCCTCCCCCGCGGCGGCGGGACACACCCACGCAGGGACCACGGGGCTCGGCACTGCGCTCATCCCCTGCCTGGGCCGAGAGGAGGGGTCCCACAAGGGGAGCGCCCCCTGCCTGGGCCGAGAGGAGGGGGTCACACAAGGGAAGCGCCCCCTACCTGGGCCGAGAGGAGGGGGTCACACAAGGGAAGCGCCCCCTGCTTGGGCTGAAGGGGGGTCACACAAGGGGAGCGCCCCCTGCCTGGGCCGAGAGGAGGGGGTCACACAAGGGGAGCGCCCCCTACCTGGGCCGAGAGGAGGGGGTCACACAAGGGAAGCGCCCCCTGCTTGGGCTGAAGGGGGGTCACACAAGGGGAGCGCCCCCTGCTTGGGCTGAGGAAGGGTCACCCTGGGGAGCGCCCCCTGCCTGGGCCGAGAGGAGGGGGTCACACAAGGGGAGCGCCCCCTGCCTGGGCCGAGGAGGAGTCAGGAGCCTGCCTGGACCGAGGAGAGGTCACCCTGTGGAGCACCCCCTGCCTGGGCGGAGAAGGGGTCACGTTGGGAATCAACCCACCTCCCCAGGAGTAGGAGGGATAAACCCTCCTCACCTTTATTTTTTAATCTGAAAACATAATATTGTAAAGAAGAGTGTGTGATTGGACACTTGTTTATTTAATGTTATGAGTTTGGGGCACAGGCAATGGTCCCATTAATACATTTGTTTACCTAGTTCTTTTGCCAGACCTTTTCCTCCTACTCTCTTTGACTTAATATCAGCTTACAAATATAGACTTCAAACTGCAGAAATAAGGGCAGCTTCCTCTTTACTCAGCACAGAAGAATAAAGGAAGATAGGTAATTGTTTGTTTTATTTTAGCAGGCTGGAGTATACCATGTTCTTAACAGCTTGATTCTAAGCTCTTTGGAGCAGGGATTTAGAAAGGAATCCAAATAAAGGGTCCAAGATGGATTTCCTTCTCATGCACCGGGTCTATCTCATTATACTGCATGATCAAGGCAGAGAACTTTTTCTGTCTTTTACAGCATCAACACTTAACTACATATAGTTAATTTGTAAGTGTTACTAGGATGCCCCATTTCTTTAACTGATGTGGTTTAAATTGCTCATTCAGTAAATCATTCATTAGAATTATGGAATTATGCTAACCCCACTACACACAGATGATAAACATAATTACTGCTCTAAAAGCCCTTGCCACATTTCCTTGAAGAGCTTCTATAGAGGATGATAGGCAAGGACTTTATAGCTTGCTGGCTTACATGTAGGTATTTAGGGAAATAAGGGCTGGCTTTTTGCTTAAGTAGTAGGATTCCTTTACTGACTTGCAAGGATCTAGCCCCCTTTTCTTCCCTGGCTCCAGGAACAGCTCTAGAGATTAATTGCTGCTCTCAGTTTCATATGTAGTACAGTGCAGCCCAGGTCTTGTATTTCAAAAAGGTACTTAAGGGTTTTTTTTAAATTAATTATTGTATAGATTTCTTTTCTTCTATCAATAGGCCCAATTTTGCAGGCTGCCAATTGACTTCAGTACCATTTTCTGACATCAGCCCCCTTCAGTTTTGAATTAATTCTTAACGGCATCTACAGGAGTGAAATTCTGCTCTTTGTGCATGGAAAAGAGGGAACTTTGCTAACTGAAGTTTATGACAAGTGCACTGAATGATGTATCTGAGGAAGTATGAAATCCACCATACATGATGTTGATGAAATGATTTATTATAGTGAGAGACCATGGAGTTAATAAATATTTCACCATACAAACTGGACATTTGATTTCAAATGACCCAGAATATTAAATACTACCACATCTCTGACATCTATTTTATTGTTATGAAGTCTTGGATACATCTAAGTTAATCTAAATACAGTATTAAGAAGCACCTGTAGGTAAACGAAACCTAGAAACATGCATTAAAAAGTAGAGATTGTCTATTAAACATTGAAGACAATGAAAATGTAAGTCTTTGTTTCTTAGTTTTTCAGTTATGTTCCACAAAACCATAAGTGGATACTGTAGCTTGCCACAGTACATACTAATATTGTAGATGATCAGTAGAAACCCCCCCCCCCCTTCTCTAGGAGATGCATCAAAACAAAACATATGTTCTCCCTTACAATGTCAGAAACATAAAAGGCACTATCATATAATGTTTAGAAAACTAAAATTAGGTCACTATCCTTGATTTAAAAGTTACCTGTAAGGACTGCTGCTCTGACTGGGGGGAAAAAGCAGTTTTCAACACCCATATAGAATGTCTCTAGTATGTTGTAAACCTTGGATTGTTTTCAGGAATATCAGGTGTAAACACAAGGTAAATATAAAATCTGTTGGTTTGTTAGACTACAAATACTACTCCATGAAAAAAAGCTGCTGTTACAAAAGTGTAAAAAAATATACCAACGTCCATGATTAGATTGTAGAATTTTCAGACTACATGTTGGTTATGGCAGCCACTTCCAAGCAGTGAGCCCCAAACCAGATTTGACTTGGGCGCTAATTTCAACAGCAAGAAAAAAATTAATTTCTTGGATAATTTTATTTTTTTCTTTAAATGTGAATGTTTTGACCTCTTATTACATGTTTTTACTTTTACATTACTGTATAGAGTTATATTAGGGCTTACGAAAGATGCCACAGAGCTGGCAAATGAAGCGTTCTGTTTATCCATGGGTAGCAGCAACACAAGCTTTCCCAGCCTTTCCAAAGATACAACTGATGTGATGAGACCCATGTCTCCAAAGTTAAAAGTTTAGTTCAAGCTCCAGGCCTCTAAGACAACACTGCTCCCCAATGTACCATTTTCAATTGAGGTTGTGTTTTGGATATTTGTCCACTAGGAGTTGAAAGGAAGCCACTGATTCATTCCATATAGGGCATGCTTCTGATATTTTCATAGTTTCTAAGTGCAGTCTGTTCCAGCACGATTCTATAGGCCAGTTGATGCTGTTGTAAGAGATATGGCCAATAATCATCTTTATCCTTAACACACTAGACTGACGCATCCTTTTATCCAATGTGTTAATTCACTTGTCCCTGTACTTAATTCAACTTCCAAGATTTTAACTTCCTTATTACCACCACATGCTGAGCCAGGTATTACTAACAAAATGATGTTAGTAAACAAGATTTCTAATTTACTCCTAAAGAATGAGATCTAAATTAATGATTTGGATAAATGAGATGCTGTCGCTAAACAGTGATCTGCACAAATTACTCAGACAAAACTTGAAGTTACTTAGTACCTCTATGATTGGTAGTGGGAGTTTTCAATTCTGTGTTTGTCAGTTTGGCACCTTTTGCCAGCACAACCTACCTAGAGACTAACTTTTTTGTTCCTCCACAAAATAAGAATGGCACAGGTGGTACAAGCATGTACATAATGTTGTGCCACCATACCTCATCCTGTTCTGGAAGAACCCTCTCACGTACAGAGTGTCCAACCCTCCATGTCCATTCAGCCTTTACCTTCCCTGCTGAGGATGCCATACACAGTAGTTTGTGTGATCCAGACATTTTCACTAAAAACAAGACTGAAATCACCAATTAATTTCCTTTAAGCTACATACAAATATTTGTCTGATGGAAGCATCTTTCAGTCTTTAGAGTTGGACTAGATTCAAACCAGTAACCAGAAAAGTGAAGGACTCTTTCTCACATAACTAATTTCCTAATCATCCAGTTCCAAAGAATCATTCTCAGAGGATCAAGAGGTGCTGCAATTTTAACAGTTTTTGTGTTGGACCTTATTATTAAGGCTTAACGGTGTTCACATTTGCTTTGAAGTTGGTTGCTTGTAATAGTCAATATACACAAATGGCATATGTGAACAGAAGACTCCAGCTTTTTTATTTTTTTAACAAAGTGGTTATGAGATGAAAAGCTCAATGCTATTGTTCTCTCATACTTGTCTACTCTAGCTTGAATTGTGTGTGGATAAACTAGTTCGTGGTCATAATTCATTGAGTTTCAATTTATTAAACTAAGACTCAACACACAATACTTTGTATGCACTATTTCTGCCCTCAGAACTGCCTGTGCTCCACCCAGATTTTATTTAGAAATAATGTAAAGTTCAGATGCAATAGAACTTAGTCACACAAAATGATCTGCCAAAGATTTTTATGAACATTCTAACAACTTTGTTTGATCAGTTTGATCAGATGTGGGTAACACTTTATACTCAAAAACAATAACAAACCAACCACACCCAGAATGTAGATTTTAGGATTTTTTGGGGTAAAATCTCAAACAGGAAATGGATGTTTCTGAGCAAATATGTTGGGTATCTGCATATCTGCTTTGTAGAAGGCGATATCATCAATAGTTTTCATATGTGACTTCCTCCACAACCAACTAGGTCAGAAGTGGAAGTCAAGAATATAACTTCCAATCAAGGCACAAAATAGTCTACTAAGACTCTCTCTTCACCTTCCCTCTTCATGTTCCCCCTCCCACCCACCTCTGTATAGCAATATCTCCCACACCAGACATTAGGTTTAATTGTTCGGGAAGAAGTGTAAGTTTTACCCACATATGGGCTCTATCTATTGTAAATGCAGTTAACTAGATGAACAGCCCATTCTCAGCACATATTGTTCATGTTCTGCATTTTCTTTTGGGGGGGAAAGAGAGTCCGCATCTCTTTCATGCATATTCTTCAAGAAACCGTATGTGGAAGTCTTTCACTTTCTCCAGCACAATCTTCAGCTTCTCTACTGGAGGGAGAATGGTCATTCTGGGAAAGAGAAGAAACACTGTATTGCAAAACATTTGATAAGATACATTGTAATAAACATTAAAGAAATGGAAACCAGAAAGAGAGACACACACCCCAAACCTCCCCCCCAATCCCTGGAGATATAATTTCCGAACAGTGCAGAGAAAGTAGAACTTTTAACTTCCTGCAACATGCTTTTAAAAAGATTCCCTTATTTTCTGAATTTCTGTTACAGCTATAGTTACTGTACATAGAGCACCTGGTTTTGATTGACCTGTGTACTAAAATTCAGGGGCTTGTCATCTCAGTTTTTTAAATAGAGCAAAACCTCATTAAGTGTCCCCTGCAATAGACAGTCTACTTTTCATTTGTGAATGTTACTTCTGGAAAGAGACTACAAAAATTACATTGTGGGCTACTATGTTTATTATTTTAATGTTTCTGTATCAAGCTTGTTCAGTTTACATGTGAAATGTGTTTTTTCTAACAGCCAGCCCTGCAAACTCAGCTATCTGCAAGTGGAGTTGGTTCCTTCCAGCTCTTGTATTCTGACCAGTAAAAATATTCTACACTACAAATTCTGCTCTCAGTTACACAGGTACAACTGTGACACTTGCCAGGTTTGTGAGGCATCCCTGACACCTGCCCTCAGAATGAGGAAACTGTCTGTACCTGCCAGGGCTGACTGTCCCAGCCATAGGCAACCCAAGCACTCCCCTCTCAGTCCACCTGGGTTCTGCTGTCCCTCATCCAGGCTAGCAATAGCCAAACTCTAACCCCTGAGTCCTCAGAACATCCCTGCACAGTGTCCAGACCCTTATCCACTGGACACTCATAGAATGACCAGATCCTCTGTTCCCACAGGAACAGTAAGTACATCACAGCTTACTAGTTACACCTCAGATCACAGCTCCGCTTAACTCACAGCACTTAGATTTGTTTATAGAAAATGCAAGTTAATGTATTTAACACAGAGATTCATAGGATAGTAAAACAGAAATATTAGAAATAAGAGTTACATATAAAACAAAATCATAACACAAATTCTAAAGCTTAAACTCAACTAACAAGCTGTCCTCCTGTCTAATAAGGTACTGCTTACCCCACCTCCTTCTCACAGTGTTTGTCAACCAGCATAGCTGAGACTCTCCTTTAGAGAGATCAAACCTGCTGGCAACTTGTCTCCCCCAGCACATCTTTCTGCACCCCTAGATATACTAGCCCAGTCCTTTGTTCTTCACCTCTAAAACAGGGTCCCCTCATCCCCCACTGTTTACCTCTTCCTGTTAATTTGCCTTCTGAAGTCCCAACAATCTTTTCATTAGCATTTGACTCAGTATGCAAATAGACTTCTGTTGTAAGACACACAATACACAATGATCAGCTAAGGAGATAAGTGTCTCCCACCTCCTGTTTGGAAGAATCTGCCTCAAGGCATGCTACACCTCTGGGTGACCTGCCTTTAACTAAGAGCATGGCTACACTTGCAGATGTAGAGTGCTGTGAGTTAAACCAGCCCTCAGAGAGCACAGTAGGGAAAGCGCTGCAGTGTGTTCACACTGTCAGATTCAAGCGCAGTGGCGTGGCCACATTAGCAGCTCTTGCAATGCCACAAACAGCAGTGCATTGTGGTAGCTATCCCAGTGTGCAAGTGGCTGCAACGTGCTTTTGAAACGTGGAGTGTGACAGGGACTGTGTTGTGTGTATGTGGGGGGAGAGACAGTGGGTTTTTGGGGGGCTGAGAGCATGTCAGCATGCTGTCTTGTAAGTTCAGACAGCAGCAGACACACACACACACACACACACACTCTCTCTCTCTCTCTCAACAGCACATTCCACACTAATGGCTTGCTTTGTCCCTGAGCAGATAAGCAGCTGGCTGTAAGAAATGGATCTTTGAAAGGGCATAGCCACATTCCTACAGCCGAGTTCAAAACAATGACAAGAGTGGTCACTTGACTTAAGGGGATTATGGGATCAAAGTGCAGTAATGCAACACCTTGTTCACACTGATGCTGGGGCGTTTCAGCCGAGGTGCGGCAAGCGTTATGCTCCAGCTACAGAGTCCAGGCGCTCTAAGTGCCTTGCCAGTGTGGAAGGGTCGTGAGTTAGGGCGCCTGGGGCTGCTTTAATGCGCTCTAACTTGCACGTGTAGCCAAGCCAAAAAGGCCTTACAAATATAGTTTCCAAAATATATCCACACATACATTTCACTAAGATTATGAGCACCAGTGTGACACAGGCCTTGGCTACACTTGCGAGTTACAGCGCTGTAAAGCCGCCCCCAGCGCTGTAACTCACTCCCCGTCCACACTGGCAAGGCATTTGCAACGCTGCATGTACTCCACCTCCCCGAGAGGAATAGCGAGTATTGCGCTGCCGCTGCAGCGCTGCGGCGCCAGTGTGGCCGCCCAATGCGCTGTGAATGGCCTCCAGAATTATTCGGCAGTATCCCACAATGCCTGTTCTAGCCACTCTGGTCATCAGTTCAAACTCTACTACCATGGCCTCAGGTAACCAACCATGTGACCCACCCTTTACATTCCCCAGGAATTTTAAAAATCCCCTTCCTGTTTGCTCAGCCCAGCGTGGAGTGCTATCAGCGAATCTTTCCAGGTGACTGTGCCTCCACGTGCCAAGCGAGCCCCAGCATGAAGCAATGGTGTGTTGCTGGACCTCATCAGTGTTTGGGGGGGAGGAAGCTGTCCAGTCCCAGCTGCGCTCCAGCCGTAGGAATTACGATACCTTCAGGAAGATATCAAAGGACATGATGGAAAGGGGCCATGACCAGGACGCCCTGCAGTGCAGGATTAAAGTGAAGGAGCTGCGGCGTGGCTACCGCAAAGCCCGCAACGCAAACGGCTGCTCCCCCATGACCTGCCGATTCTACAAGAGCTGGATGCGATACTTGGGGTTAACCCCACCTCCACTCCGAGCACCACCATGGATACTTCAGAGCCGGTGGGGGAGAGGAGGAGGAGGAGGAAAACGGGAGTGATGGTGGTGGGCCGGATGGAGACACCCCAGAATCCCTGGAGCCATGCAGCCAGGAGCTCTTCTCGAGCCAGGAGGAAGGTAGCCAGTCGCAGCGGCCCAGTACTTGGTGGAGGACAAACAGAAGAGCACGTTCCCGGTAATCGATTTTTTTTTTCGGGAAGGAATTTTTTCGGTGTGGGCTCTTTGGGAGAGGAGGGTTAGGCATGCATGCCTAGATGCGGAATAGTGCACTGATGTGATTCATCATATCGCGGTAATCGGCCTCGGTAATCTCCTCAAATGTCTCATTCAGAACGTGTGCAATGCGCTTGCGCAGGTTTATTAGGAGAGCCACCGTGGTCCTTGTCCCAGCCAGGCTAACGTGTCCGCGCCACTGTGCCGCGAGGGGCGGGGGGACCATTGCTGCACACAGGCAAGCTGCATATGGGCCAGGGCGGAAGCCGCATTGCAGTAGAAGACCCTCCCTTGCTTCCCAGGTCACCCTCAGCAGCGAGATATCGTCCAGGATGAACTCCTGTGGAAAATGTTGGGACAGTGTTCAGTGTAGGTGCCCCCTGAAGCTGTTGGCTCTCCCCAAGGCACAGAAACCCAGAGGACAGTGCAGCCCTGAAACAATCAGTCCCCCTTACTCACCATTTTGAGGCTTCCGTGGGATACGTGTGCTCTGTTTCGTACGGGAAAATTATGCTATTGTGCACACCCTGTGTGTTTTCTACTCCTTAAGTGCGGTGGGAATCATTACTCTGTCTGGTATAAACAATGCTGCCTCTGTTAAATGTTGCATTTTGCCTATACAGCAGCATCAACCTTGAGACCTCAGCCATCCCTCTTATTGCCTGCTCAGAGACTGCAAAGACTCAGGAAGAGACCGCAAAAAAGCAAAGAAGACATGCTGCAAGAAGTGATGTGGCAATCTATTAAAGAGAATGAGAAAGCACAGAACTGGGAGGGAGAGAGAAAGCAGGATCCGCCAGGAAAACGCAGCGCACTGGCGGCAAAGCACAGAGCACCAGCAGCAAAGCACGGATCGGCTCATAAGCATCCTGGAGCGCCAAGCAGACGCTATCCAGGAGCTTGTAGCCATGCAGAAAGAGGAGCAGTACCGCAAACGCCACACCCCCCCTACAGCCCTTGTCCCAAAACTCTTTCCGTTGTGCCCCAGTGTCACCTCCAACCCACCTTTCCCCAACTTCCGTGTTCTTCACGCCACCCGCTGCCTCCAACACCAGTATCTTCACCACCCAGCCCTGAAAACCACGACCCTTACCCTCTGCACTCAATCCCCATCACCATGCAGTATAGCTATCCTGAAGTGCAGCACTCACTGCACAGCACACCAGACAGGACATACGCGAATCTGTGATTGTACCGTTCCCCACTCCACCCCCTTGTTTCTTTTCAATAAATAAATTTTTTTTTCTTTTCAATAAATGGATTCTTTGGCTTTGAAAACATTCTTTATTATTGCATAAAGTAAAAGACTCCTTAGCCCAGGAAATAAACAGGCACTGCAAGTCTGTTTGTCTGCTTAGCAGACACTGATTCCTAAAGATTGGAACTACTGCACTTAACTCCCGTGCAGGGCACCAGATATCGCTGCTGGTTTTCAGCCTCAAATTGCTCCCTCAAGGCATCCCTAATCCTTGCAGCCCCGCGTTGGGTCCCTGTAATAGCCCTGCTCTCTGGCTGTGCAAATTCAGCCTCCAGGTGTTGAACCATGGAGGTCCATGCCTGAGTGAAGCTTTCACCCTTCCCTTCAGAAATATTATGGAGGGCACAGCACACGGATATAACCGTGGGGATGCTGTTTTCGGCCAAGTCCAACTTCCCATACAGAGATCGCCAGCGGCCCTTTAAACGGCCAAAGGCACACTCCACAGTTATCCAGCACTGGCTCAGCCTGTAGTTGAACCGTTCCTTCCTGCTATCAAGGCTCCCAGTGTAGGGTTTCATGAGCCACGGCATTAACGGGTAAGCGGGATCTCCAAGGATCACAATGGGCATTTCAACTTCCCCTACCGTGATCTTCCGCTCTGGGAAAAAAGTCCCGGCCTGCATCTTCCTGAACAGCCAAGTGTTCCGAAAGATGCGTGCGTCATGCACCTTTCCGGGCCAGCCTGTGTTAATGTCAATGAAACGCCCACGTGATCCACAAGCGCCTGGAGAACCATAGAGAAATACCCCTTCCGATTAACGTACTCGGATCCTAGGTGGGGTGGTGCCAGAATAGGAATGTGCGTCCCATCTATCGCCCCTCCACAGTTAGGGAACCCCATTTGTGCAAAGCCATCCACTATTTCCTGCACGTTACCCAGAGTCACGGTTCTTCTGAGTAGGATGCGATTAATGGCCTTGCAAACTTGCATCAACACGATTCCAACGGTCGACTTTCCCACTCCAAACTGGTTTGCGACCGACCGGTAGTTGTCTGGAGTTGCCAGCTTCTAGATTGCAATAGCCACCTGCTTCTCCACTGGCAGGGCAGCTCTCAATCTCGTGTCCTTGAGCCACAGGGTGGAGACAAGCTCCTCACACAGTCCCATGAAAGTGGCTTTTCTCATCTGAAAGTTCTGCAGCCACTGCTCGTCATCCCAGACTTCCATGACGATTTGATCCCACCACTCGGTGCTTGTTTCCCGAGCCCAAAAGCGACGTTCCACGGTGCTGAGCATGTCCGTGAATGCCACAAGCAATTTCATGTCGTACGAGTTATGCAGCTCGATAGCATCGTCGGACTCCTCACCCTCACTCTCACTGTCACTTTGGATCTTAAGGAATAGTTCAACAACCAAACGTGACGTGCTGGCGAGATAAGTCAGCATATGCCTCAGCAGTTCGGGCTCCATTTCCCGCACACAGATCGCACTGCACAGAAACCGTTGAAAGATGGCGCCAAAGGTAAACGGAAACAAAGGGATTTCTGGGATGCGAAGCGATGCATCACGGGGCGTTGGGATAGGACCCAGAATGCCCCACACCCACGCCCCCGTCCCACAACCCACGGCGCCAGAATGGGAAAAGGTGCTCTGTGGGATAGCTGCCCATAATGCACCGCTCCCAATAGCGCTGCAATTGCCGCAAATGTGGCCACGACAGTGCGCTGGGCAGCTGTCAGTGTGGACAGACTGCAGTGCTTTCCCTACTCAGCTGAACGAAGTCAGGTTTAACTCACAGCGCTGTACATCTGCAAGTGTAGCCAAGGCCACAGGCTTCCAGTAGAAATCTTACATGACACTCTTTGGCAAACTAGAATGTAAATACCAGACCTAGGGGATCCCTGTAACCCTTATGCACTCCTGTGCCCTGTACTTGACATCAAGAGATCATTGGGTCATGGCAACCCTATTGTTTTCATGCGCTTCCACAGGGCAAAATTTGGCCCTGCAACTGGAATTCAGTGAACAGTTTTGTTGGAGCCAGACAAGTCAAAATACAAGCCAGCTCATTTTCCCCATTATATTGATTATGCAATGCTAACAAAGGTCTGGATTCTACAACACTTACATTCAGCAGCACAGTATTCCCCAAATAGTCCCCAAAAGATAACTATACTTCTTGCAGAGTAAAGTGCTGCTTAGTGCAAGTAAGGGCGGCAGTCAGGCCCAAAAATAGCTAAAAAAAACCCACACCTTATTTCAGTAAAGTGAGCACACATTACTCAAGGTATACAGGAACTGCAACTGTTGAGTAAGGTGGTGCAATTTTCACAATCACTTTTCAGTATAGAGCTGTGACATTGTGCAGACTATATGGTTTTATAAAAACATGATAAGAAGTGAATATAATGTAACTGGGATAGTTTTAGAAAAATATGGTAAAAAGTGAATATAACGTAACTGGGATATGCTTCATGCAAAAGGTCTCTTGTAAGGTATCATTACAAAGCTTATAATCTACTGATTGTGATCATCTGATTTGTATAAATGTACCACTCTTGTATCTAAAATTAGAAATATAAAATATAACTCTGAGGGCCTATTGTAATTATGCAAAGTGTGGGCCATTAATGATGGTTCGGAATCTTGATGTCTCCCATTGTCTGCAGATGGTTGTGTTTACCTATGAGTCTTCCTGTATATGTGTGTACTGGCAAGTAAGTAATGAAGTCTTGCAGTGACATGTGATCATGTCACCTGAACTGGAATCCATCTTTAACCTGGTGCTTTTCCAGTGAGGCGGGGTGGAAACCCAGAGGGACAAAGGGTTCCCGCCTTATGCAAAAGATATATAAACGGGTGGAAGGGAACAAAGTAGAGAGAGGAGCCATCATGAAGAATCCCCTAGCTATCACCTGAGCTACAACAAGAGCTGTACCAGGGGAAAGAATTGTGCCCAGGCCTGGAAGGTGTCCAGTCTGAGAAAAAACTTACCGAAGCATCTCTGGGGGTGAGATTATCTGTATTCAGTTTGATTAGGCATAGATTTGCGCATTTTATTTTATTTTGCTTGGTGACTTACTTTGTTCTGTCTGTTACTACTTGGAACCACTTAAATCCTACTGTCTGTATTTAATAAAATCACTTTTTATTTAGTAACTTACTCAGAGTATGTATTAATACCTGAGGGAGCAAACAACTGTGCATATCTCTCTATCAGTGTTATAGAGGGCGAACAATTTATGAGTTTGCCCTGCATAAGCTTTATGCAGGGTAAAACGGATTTATCTGGGTTTAGACCCTATTGGGAGTTGGGCATCTGAGTGCTAAAGACAAGCACACGTCTGTGAGCTGTTTTCAGGTAAACTTGCAGCTTTGGGACAAGTGATTCAGACCCTGGGTCTGTGTTGGAGGCAGACGGGAGTGTCTGGCTCAGCAAGACAGGGTGCTGGAGTCCTGAGCTGGCAGGGAAAACAGGAGCAGGGGTAGTCTTTTGCACATCGGGTGGCAGCTCCCAAGGGGGTTTCTGTGATCCAACCCGTCACAAGAGCCATACTGTAAAATAACCATTTTAAAAGTAGACCACGGTTTCAGCAGAATTAAAGATCACTTCTTCTAAGAACCAGTATTTTCTGATCCCTTGAGTGGTCACTTAGATACTCACTGTGCTCTGTTCTGTATATTTGGAACTGATGTCAGCAAATTGGGGAAATACTGTATGAAGCCGAATGACACAGCAAAAACCAGTCCTACTGCTCTAGATATAATTATTAGCTATACGGAGTATGCTCAAGAAAAAAAAAAAAAGGCTGGTATCACAAACAATGTGAATTAGTCCAAGTCTGTTTTTATACAGGACATGATGTAAGAACCTTAACAGTTTTATTTATTTAGTAAAGAGAAAGATTATTAAATAGATACTGCACCTGAAGTGGTAACTTCCTTCTCTTTGGCCAAATCCACTGCCAGGTACAACACAGATTCCAGTTTCTTCCAAAAGTTTCATACAGTAGAACAAGTCAGGGGCCATTTTATGAGCCTGAGAAAAGAGATTGAATTTTAGGAGTAATTTTTCATCTCCAGATCATAACATGAAATCATAATACACAAAATACAGTTCTATGCTCATTTTTCTTTCCAAACGTTTCTCTTGCACTTTCATTTTCTTCACTACATGGATGGACATCAACTCCCGTTGATGGTGAAATGGATCCCCTCCACACTGCAGGCTCTCAATCAGTCCAGCTTAAAAGAACAGAATTAGCCAGTCACTCTGTCTTTACGTAACTACTCCCCTCTTTGATTGACTGAGACCTAGAAACTTCTAGCAATGGAGTTCTTTGGTGTTCTAAACATAATTTCACTGAAGTGTCTAACAGATTAAAGGTATTAAAAATATTTGATGAATTAACTCCTACATGCCTATCCTTACAATATTGCCCAGAGCACAAATAATTAGACATTCCCATTGGATTTTCCCAAAACATCTGCTGAGTAGTAAATCACCTGAATAATAATTTGGAGGAAGTTCTTACATTTTAAGTTACTCAAATCAACACGCTCAGGCTATATACGTGATTCAGAGGTATTATTTCAGCTCAGAAAGTTCACAAAGGACCCCACTTTTGTTCTCAGTAACACAGGTATAACTGAGCCCCAATCAGAAATGAATTAGAAAATGAAAGCACTGCCTGCCCACTTGTTTATTAGTGATATAATCTCTTAGCAATAGCCAGTCTTTATTTGTAGTTGGAAAGCACTTGTTCTACTCCGGGGCATAAAATTCCCTCATGGATAACAACCAGTAACAATGTGGCGAGGTTAGATGGACAATGGCTGACTGACCTTTGCTACCTCAATGCCTTTGGAAGGGATAAATATCCTTGGGAAGGCATACATAGCTCCTTGAAGTGGATTGCAGTGAATTCCTGGCACTTTATTAAACATGTCTTCTGTTAGCTTGGCTTTTTGGGCAAGATTGTTCAAAACAGACTCCTTTTCCTGTTTAAAAGAAAAGGAGGGGAGGGAGAATAGAAAAGAGTTGAATCGCTCCTTAGATGATGAATTGTAGGTTGGTTCAATAGTTTTGCAGTTGGTAAAACAAAATGTTTCCTTAAACTCACTCCTTAAACTCACCTAGGTAAGTGTAAGTAGAATATATCAAAGATTAGCAATAACAGATACCCAAGACAAATTGCAATAGACCAAAAGCGATGTCAATGTTAATTCAGCAGTCATACACTAGTCAAATCTAATGTCTTCCATCTTAAATACCTGCTGCTGGAAGATGACAAAAGGTATATATTTCCTATAACTCTGGTGCAACACTGAATGCAAACCCAAAGGTTTAACATTGTTCTGGTCTGGGCAAGTTTTGTGATTTGCAATTTTTTTCCCCACTGAATAAAATCGTTGTAATTTCAGTGCCTTTTCTGCAGATATGTGCTATACAATCAAACTGGCCAAAACCCTGGAACGGAACTTCTGGGGTTCTGTGGCCAAGAGGGATTTCTGCATGTGTAGCAAAGCAGATGCCAAGTCACCGCTGCAGACACTACCCTTGAAAGGCCCAGAATTCAAGTGGGAGCCCTACTCCACATGTGCGTAGAGGGGAGATGGTATCATTTTTAAGGAAGTACATTTCTGAATTTAGCATTTGTGAAAGGTTCTGGAACAATGGTTCTGGAACAACATTCCTGGAGTTCTCTATTTATCCACAGAATAGGTACAGCAGGTCAGCCTTCTCAAATTGTATTTTCAATATGCCTCAAGCTTGACCTGGCAGGACCAATTTCCAGGGATGAGAGAGTAGTTCAGTCTCCATACTCATTCAGTTTGTAGCATTTCTGCTGAGACTATCTACAAGGGTACAAATTGGGGCTTTTGTGAACACTTGTCCATTTGGAACAGTACTGAGAAAGTCCTTTCAAAAGGTCACTGAATAGCATTCTTCAGATGATGATGACTTTCGGTCATCATCAGTCTGGGCTGGTGATCCTAAGGCAAATCAGTGATGTCTAATTAACAATATCTCACAGGCTCTAGTTACAAGATAAAAAGAGCTGTCTTTAAAAAGAAAAACACACACACCACCAAAACACACAACTAAAAGCAGCTAAGCATTTTCGATTTGACAGATCTCTACTACATCCCCTACAATAGGATTGATTTTCCATGTAATGTGAAAACTCTTCTTTCTAAAATAATGGGCCACATTTATCCATTTTTAACTCCATGTATACACTAGAGCTGAATTCGGTAGAGCGTCTGTACAAATGAGAAGCTACTATTCTTTGTTCAAATAAGCAATCAATATATAAGGGTACAATATAGTTTCACTTACAAAGTCACCCTCATTTAGTAGCTTCATTTTTCCTGTGCAGTTTTTCATAGAAGCCAGCTTTGTTGAGTAGCTGCCCTCATTTACCATGGAAGCCACCAGGGAAATAAATTATATTTAAAAGCAGATGAACTCAATGAAAAGCCACAAACATGTGATGGAAGTGCTGTGGCTCCACCAAGATGTTGAAGCTACTAGTACAAAGAGAATTTGAAATTACTCTGTAGTCCTGTTGGCCAGTGTTATTACAGGGCTACCATAAGGAAGGCTGAGATGGGATCTTTCTGTATATTCTCATCACACCCTGGTGATATATGGGATAAGGCTAAGAAATACACAAACAATATTAGAGCTGACCTTAATGAACTGTGCATAAGATTCTTCCCCAGGTACTGGAGGATTCACTACGATATCCATAGCTGCCTGTCCAGAGACTGGAGGACAGAGGCGAACAGAGAGAAGTTTAACAAGCTGTCCTTTTATCTCTGGATGCAAGTTAATGACCTCCATATAACCCCCTCGGTAACCACACCTGAGAATACAGTAGATAGATAGAGAGAGAGAGAGAGAGAGAGAGGAAAAAATGAATATAATCTGGAATGTTAATTACTGAAAACAACCCCAAGAGAGGAAAAAGAGGGAGCATCCAGCTGAACTTTATATTAATCATGAGTATCTTGCTTAGCATCAATACATGTAACCTACATTTTTAAACATCTTCTTTCATATTGGGTAAGGTATAATGGTAGCTAATTACCATCAAAGAAAGTACTGGGTGTGACATTTAGACATTAACATATGCAGCTTCAATATGAGCTTAGTCTAGCTATTAACATGGATGTTTATTCCTCAGAGTAGAAGTGTATAGCAGAAGCAGAATCCATTTGATCAGGAAGCTGGCATTTCCCTCCCCTAATCCCCCCCAAAAAGAAACAAACACACACACATCCACCCCTCTATAAAATGAGGCTGATCCAGTGACTCTTGAACTAGTCAGTAGTCCAGAGGTCCATTGTGCCATCCCCAGTAGGCTGCACTCACAACCATTTTAGGAACCTAGTAATGTAGAACTGGGGTGTTGGGATGGGAGGCAGGTCTGTGACAGGTGCTCTCTTTTTTAAAAACTACTCCATTAAATAAAAAGTTTGCAAAACCACTGAGCTAGCCCATAAGTTGTACAATGTTCCATATATAAACTCATGCATTTTCCTTGTTTACTAGTTGTTAGGTAACAGTAACAGAAGATACAAGATGACACTCAGCTCACTATGTGAAAAAATCATCCTGCTTGACAAGAGGTAAGAGGAAGCTATTCTACTAAATACTGTGCAAGAGGTTATACAATAAAGAAATGAAGATGGACATACTCGCCCATGTATCCCTTGGAGGTGGAATGGAAGGATGCTAGCTCTACATTGGTGTAGTACTCTGGTCCCATCTCATACAGAACCTTTTTGAAGGAATGAAACTGACATTCTTCTGAGTAAATGTTATCTTGATAAACCTACACAATCAGAGGAAACATTATGCACTCTGCCCAAATGTGAATAAATGACGGCATATTACACAGAATGTAAGTTGCTGAAGAAAGTTTGGGATGTACTAATGCTTGAAAGCATTTACAAGACAGAAGTTACAGTTACTTCAAGCATAATAAATGTATAGCTTATGCTATACTTAATTGAGTAGCCCTTGCAAGAAGAGTATTGAACTTTGATTTTGTATATTATTTCTAAACTTTTATGTTTTTCATCTGTGTACTCAATTCCCAAGCCTCCCCCACCCCACCTCTGCTCCAGTTTACCTCCTTTTAATTATCTAAACCAATGGCTAATGTCACCCTATTTTTTGCAGGTCAAGACTAGGATGTTGTTCCAGTTTCTTTCTAGAGTTACATTCTTATTGGACCCACTCCCTTTTCACCTAGGTCAAGTCCAGCACACCGATTTTTCAAATTAACTCTTCAGGACTGAGAAGCTGGCTTTTTTGTTCACAACTTTTAGCATGCTCCATATTAGAAATCAACAATCACACTTATTGGGCACAAAGGACGAGAACCGAGCACCTAGTGCTTCTGCTGCACTGCAGGTGTGTCCACCACAGAAAGGTATGTAGTCTTAATGCTCTATTACAGGGGTCGGCAACCTTTCAGAAGTGCTGTGCCGAGTCTTCATTTATTCCCTCTAATTTAAGGTTTCGCGTGCCAGTAATACATTGTAACATTTTTACAAGGTCTCTTTCTATAAGTCTATAATATATAAATAAACTATTGTTGTTTGTAAAGTAAATAAGGATTTTAAAATGTTTAAGAAGCTTCATTTAAAATTAAATTAAAATGCAGAGCCCCCCAGACCAATGGCAAGGACCCGGGCAGCGTGAGTGCCACTGAAAATCAGCTCGTGTGCCGCTTTCGGCACGTGTGCCATAGGTTGCCTACCCCTGCTCTATTACCTCATCAGCCAGAAGAAAGAGTTGCTCCTCCCAAGCAAAATGTATAACATCTTCAATGCACTTTCTACTTTGAACCTGACCTATAATTTAAAGTGAGAGAAGAAAAGTTGCACTTCAGGTTAATTAGTAGAGAACATGTACACAGTCTTTTAGTCTAGAACCAGGAAGGCTGCTACCTCTTCAATAAGTTGTCCCTCTTAGCTTTTTTATTTTTATTTTATTTTTTTAAGGTATGGAAGTTGGGACATAAAACTCATTACAATCACTTATACGCTATATATACTCTATACAATATGTCTGGGGTGGTGGGTGGGGAGTCTCCAATCACAACTGCTTGAGATGTATGGTCTAAATTATAGGAGACAGTGAATTTGTGAGACATTAATTTTTAGACCCTTGTCAACAAGTCAACTGAGGATAAGACTAGTCTTCTTTGGATATGTTCTTCATTGCAGTTTACACATGCTCTTACATGGGTATCCCCAAACCTCTTTGGCATGCACACACAAAACACTTAAACCCGGGTTTATATGTTCTTTGAACCCAGGCTTGAGTGCTTAGCTGGTAAATTATCTCAGTAAATTAAAACATGCCTAACTAAGTTTCAGGGTGACAAATTGGTTATATGGTAGGAATCTCTGATTTTATCATTAGAGTCCAGCTATACATGTGCAATGATAAGTCACAAGCAAGTTCTAAGCATATACAGCAAAAAGAAAAAAAAAGAGGGGTGAACAAAATAAACTGTGAAACATTTAAATGAAACCATTACAAACCAGTGGGATTTCCTGGGTTGATGATGCAAAGGACCTTTGGATTACAGTATGCTTTGGCTTCATTCAAGGAACGACGAAGTTCATTCACATCTAGTGCCCAGCAATTCTCTTCATCCAGGTAATAGTTCACCTGGATGGCATCTAGTTCAGATATGGCTGCTGAATACAAGGGGTATTGTGGGATTGGGATCATCACTCCAGTTCGGGATTTCCCTCCTCCTGAGACCAGGATCTTTAGAATAGTCTGGAAAAGTTTAGGAATTTAAAGAAAAAAACCAAACAGATGACAGTATATTCTGGAACAACTTGCTGTGTGACTTTCTCCCGCTCTATGAGACCCAAAGCCTTAGGCAAATTTCAGTTACAGAGGCACAAAGTCACCAGCCTTCATGACAGTGACACTGCTAGTTCTGAATACTGAAGGACATATCTTTTAAGTCAAATAACATTTCACACCAACTGTTAGATAGAGAAGGCTAAGGTGTTTTATAACAAAAATTATGTAGCACATAACAATTGGCGAACACAACACATAGAGTCCTTTAAAAACAACCAACAACTGCCCTCTTGCTGTAACTGCCAGCTGAAGTTGAAGGCTTATCACTGGCAAATTCAAACAAGCAACAAAGGTAGTACCAGTATAATCAAATATGATTATATGCATTTATATCTGATAAAGTTTTATGGAAAAATGTGATGCTCACACTCCTGTCACACTGCCAATAGAGCCCTTGAAATTGCAAAGTCTGGGAAACCCATTACACTGGATGAATCAATGAAGCTGCTGTAAATCAGAGTACTGTAATACCAAACTGTGCCACAAGATGTCATTTAAAAGGTTTGCAAACTAGCTACAAAAATAAAAATATGCACTACAGCAAAGCAAATCTATCTTCAGCAACCATGCAAAGGATCAGCATATACTAGACACCTAGTAGAGATGGTCTTCAGCTAAAGAACAAACAAAAACTGCCTTGGAAACTTTGAGAATACTTTAAAGTGAGTTGCTTAATGTAGGAAGGCTGGCTATTGAAGGTGGCCCTTAGTGTGGGTTCCACTGAATCGACGTAACACATAGTTTCCGTACAGCTCTCCAAGAATTCTCAGTCTGTGGGGTCTGGTTTCTCCAGTGAACAACATCCTCTTCTAAGCTTTAGTGTCTACACATTTTAGGCCTGATCTACACTGGAAAATTAAGTTGGCTTAACTACATTGCTCAGGAGTGTGAAAAATCCATACCCCTGAGTGGCACAGCTAAGCTGACCTAGCACCCAGTATATACAGCTACTAGCTACTGTCTTTCGTGGAGGTGAGTTATGTACACCGACAGGAAACCCCTCCCGTCAGCAGAAGTAGTGGTTTCACTGAAGCACTACAGCAACGCATTTCAAATATAGCGAAGCCCTTAGTCATGTACAGCAAAATCTTCTAGCCAAGATGGCTAATGCTAGTCTCCTAAATCAATATTTAGGTACTTAAAAAGCTTTAGACAGCCATATGAAGATTTTAGTATCCATGGGCCTGTTTCAGAACTCCTCAATTTTGCTCACACATAACATAACTGACTTCAATGTAAATCAGTTCAGAATCACTGGCGTGGTGTATGTGAGACATCAGACATACAATTGTGCAAAGAAGATGAGAATCATGCTCTATAGTCTATATTTCTTAAGGGATATGTCTAATGTACCATACTGTTTATGCACAGAATATATACATGTACACACAAACTTTTAACACCTACAGCAATTCCATCACTAGCCCCTGTGGTAAGGTATATGTTATCTGGATCTGCAGGAACTCCTCCATCTCGTCTTTCAATGTACGCTGCAACATCTTCACGGATGCAATTTACACCTTGACTGGCACTGTAAGACCCTGTAAGAAATGGAGAACATGAGCAGATATTCAAATGTACACAATCTACAAACCTTAAATGCCCATGTTTGGGCCGTAACATTCCAAAGTTAGTGGTATATGAGGTAGTTTGGCTGTACGAGAGCTTTATTATTTCCCCAGTACAGCGGTTTTCTGAAGTAGAAAATGAGGTGATACGTTCACAGTGCTGCAAGAGGAACACAGTCATGGCTGTAAACCTGAAATAAGCATCTCTGAAAGACAAAATAAATATGAAGATATCGGATTGCCAATACGAATTATCTAACATTTGCCTTGCCATATGGACAGAAACCCAAGTCTTCCCTCTGACAATCGCCCAGCCATTTTATTGAAAGTCACCTAAAAGGTCAACCAATTTAATTTTTAAAATGACCTGCTCTTTAAATAACAAGAGGAAGGAATAGAGGGAACCTGGGTGAATGGAATAATAAAATAAACGTTTTTTAAAACATGCTGAAACTTCTAAGACTTTTAATTTCAGATTAAAATTTCAGATTCTGACAACACAGAACCATCCTGCCTTCCAATCTAAATCGCTTTTCAATTATCTGTAGGGGAAGGAGCTAGGCTACAAAAGTACTGTGTAAGGTTATGGTACACAAGCTTCTGATGAAGTTTATAATCACAGCTGTAACTGTCTTAAGAAAAAGGCAGTTTATTGGGTCCTAAATACAACATTGCTAAGTATGTGCAAAAAATAAACCTGCAGCAGACTGAAAGATGAATTCAAGGTATAAGGCCCAAGGGCTGATGGAGGCTGAAGTGGTAAGTGCACAGCTAATTTAGCACAATGCCATCAAGCTGCAAGACCTTCTTGGCTTTAAGTAGATTGCTGGATGGAGTGGGGTAATTGGACTGGGCTCACCTAAAGGTGTGGTGCAGTTTCCTTTGAGGATGAGGACTGAGAGGTCACATATGGCATGACCATTTTGTGAAAAGCTTCCCCCAGGAGTAATATGGTGGGTTTTTTTTTTTAAATCATTTTTCTGTGAAAGTTCATTCAAGAGTGTAGTGATTATCTGGTTTCACCCACAACACTGCAAACAACATTTTTAACTACCATGTCATTTACACCTGCTCTGAGCAGGGAAAGTCAACAGCTGTTAAAATACCAGCAGCCCTAAAGTTTCCCCTCAATGGTAGCAACAATGGAAAGTGTTAGCTAGAATGGCTGGCCCAGACAAAGCTGATTTTGAAATACAGTTTGGCCACTTCCATGTTGGACTGCCAAACCTGTTCAAGAAGCCAGTTTTACTGTAGCTGTAATTGAGCACAGTTCCTCAGACCATAAAGGTATGTGTGGAAGGGCCATGTTTACAAAAAATAAAAGGAAGAAGCAGCAAAAAAGGAAAAGGTTGAACCCTCAGCACTATGGCAGGGGCAGCTCCCAGTCAGAAAAATTTAAAAACCTCATTTTAGACAAGTATTTACATGGGCTAATCAGCTAACTGAGATTGGTGACTGACGCACTATTCTGAAAACCTACAAATTAATATCACACTTTTTCTATCTGTGCTGCAGTTTTTAAATATTTATTGTTATAGTTAATCAGATGGGCAGTTGCTCTTTAACACACACGATATTACAGAATCACATTCCAGTCACTAATGAACAGAATGTCTGTTTATCCATTGACATTTGTGTAAGTTTTGCACGCTTAGTCATTTATATATTTTAAAATGTTAATGTTCAAAATGATCATTTTGTCTGAAGATTAAGATTGCTGAAAGCAAGAAAGCATTCAGAACCCTGCTTGCACTGACCAGATGCAAGTACTTTGAAATACACTTATTCTGGGAAAAGATTCCTGCACAGAGTCTATAAATGTTTCAAAGATCATCCATACTCTGTGAAACACAAAGAATTTCACATTCAGGTTGCACAGGCTAATAGACCTAACATGGGACTGATATCAGGAGACAATGAATTCTAATCCTGGTGCTACCACTGATGTGATTTTGGCCAAGAACTTGTCATAGATATTTTTGGTAAACATCATGGACAGGTCACCGGCAATAAAGAAAAATTCATGAAAACTGATCTGTCCGTGACTTTTACTAAAAATATCTGTGACATAATGGGGATCTACAGGTCTCCACACCGCCTGCAGCAGGGCAGCTGTGCAGAGGCTGGGAGCTCCAGGGGCTCCCACCGTGGGTTGGGTGTTGGAGCCCCAAGGTCCTCACTGCCCATGGCTGGGAGCTGCGGGGGCCCCACCACCTACAGCAGTTGGGAGCTGTGGGGTACCCCTGCCGCCCGCAGCTCCCAGGGTCCCTCCTGCCGCCTGTGGCGGCCAGGAGCTGTGGGGTACCCCCACCGCCTGCAGCAGCCAGGAGCTGCGGGGTACCCCCGCCACCTCCTCCCTGCCCCCATGGGCAGTGGGGGACCCTGCAGCTCCCGACCACCGCAGACTGAAATCACAGAGGTCTCTGGAAATCACGGATTCCGTGACTTCCAGCGACCTCCGTGACTAACCACCTATGAGCCACAGAACAAAACATTTCCCCAGCTTGTAGTTTAGACATACGCATGTTGTACAAAAAAGTCAGTTTAATCCATGGACAGATTCATATTATTTTTCATAGCATGGCTCACTGTTTAACAAAGATCACAAGAGACCCCTAATAGGAAAGAACTCAAAGTATTTTTATTTTTTAATGCAATGTTGCAGCTGGAAGAGAGGAGAGCCAGCACCATGTGTCCAAACTCTTCTCCATGAACCACCAGGAAGTATTCAACAGACCAGATGGAAGTCCCTGGTTTAGTAAACAGGATTATAACAAATTCCATAAAACATAAAAACAGTAAGCAAAAAATCTGCTAAATTGAACTAGGAGAGGAGTTCAGAAGACCACATAAATACCAACGCAAAAAAAGATAAAAAGAACAGGAGTACTTGTGGCACCTTAGAGACTAACAAATTTATTAGAGCATAAGCTTTCGTGGACTACAGCCCACTTCTTCGGATGCATACAGAGTGGAATAAATATTGAGGAGATATACATACACACATACAGAGAGCATAAACAGGTGGGAGTTGTCTTACCAACTCTGAGAGGCCAATTAAGTAAGAGAAAAGAAACTTTTGAAGTTTCACTTCAAAAGTTTCTTTTCTCTTACTTAATTGGCCTCTCAGAGTTGGTAAGACAACTCCCACCTGTTTATGCTCTCTGTATGTGTGTATGTATATCTCCTCAATATTTATTCCACTCTGTATGCATCCGAAGAAGTGGGCTGTAGTCCACGAAAGCTTATGCTCTAATAAATTTGTTAGTCTCTAAGGTGCCACAAGTATTCCTGTTCTTTTTACGGATACAGACTAACACGGCTGCTACTCTGAAACAAAAAAAGATGAAAGTATGAACTACACGTAAACAAAAAGACAAAAATGAAAGCTGAACTGACACTGGATGAACTGTTTGACATTCTTTGAATGTGCCTGACTGCTAACCAAACCACTAATTATATTCTGTTTATTTTACAGCACCTACTACGATAGCAACGAAGCACTGCTATCACAAATATTAAGATACACATCAGTTACTCTAATATGTACTTTGAAATGTCACCCTTAGTCTCTTTTCATACCGTAAAGGAGTTTATCAGGTCTGTCAGATTCTTCAGGTTCTGTGCAATACCCCCTGGCTAGAGCACTAGATTTAGAATAGTAACTCAAACACGACTTCCCAGATACAAGCAGCGGGCTGAGCTGCTGGATGGCCAAAAATGAACTGGCCCTATGAGTAGATAAAGGTTGTTTTTAGGGCTGTCAAGCGATTAAAAGATTAATCATGATTAATTGCACGATTAATTGCACTGTTAAACAATAATAGAATACTATTTATTTAAATATTTTTGGGTGTTTTCTACGTTTTCAAACATATTGATATAAATTACAACACAGAATACAAAGTGTACCGGGCTCACTTTCTTTTTTATTACAAATATTTGCACTGTAAAAAAAAAGAAATAGTATTTTTCAATGTACCTAAAACAAGTACTGTAGTGCCATCTCTTTATCATGAAAGTTGAACTGTACAAATGTAGAATTATGTACAAAAAAAATAACTGCATTCAAAAATAATACAATGTAAAACTTTAGAGCCTACCAATCCACTCAGTCCTACTTCAGCCAATCGCTCAGACAAACAAGTTTGGTTACAATTTGCAGGAGATAATGCTTTCTGCTTCTTGTTTACAATGGCACCTGAAAGTAAGAACAGGCGTTCGTATGGCAGAGTGGTAGCTGGCGTGGCAAGATATTTACATTTCAGATGCGCTAAACATATGTCCCTTCATGCTTCAACCATCATTCCAGAGGACATGCGTCCATGCTGATGATGGGTTCTGCTTGATAACGATCCAAAGCAGAGAAGACCGATGCATGTTCATTTTTATCATCTGAGTCAGATGCCACTAGCAGAAGGTTGATTTTCTTTTTTGGTGATTTGGGTTCTGTAGTTTCTGCATCGGAGTGTTGCTCTTTTAAGACTTCTGAAAGCATGCTCCTCTGAGATTTTGGACGGCACTTCAGATTCTTAAACCTTGGGTCGAGTGCTGTAGCTATTTTTAGAAATCTCTCATTGGTACCTTTGCATTTTGTCAAATCTACTGTGAAAGTGTTCTTAAAACGAACATGTGCTGCTGGGTCATCATCCGAGACTGCTATAACATGAAATATATGGCAGAATGCAGGTAAAACAGAACAGGAGACATACAATTCTCCCCCAAAGAATTCAGTCACAAATTTAATTAACACTTTTTTTTTTTTAAACGAGCATCATCAGCATGGAACCATGTCCTCTGGAATGTTGGCCGAAGCATGAAGGGGCATACGAAAGTTTAGCATATTTGGCATGTAAATACTTTGCAACACTGGCTACAAAAGTGCCATGCGAACGCCTGTTCTCACTTTCAGGTGACATTGTAAATAAGAAGCAGGCAGCAGTATCTCCTGTAAATGTAAACGTTTGTCTCAGCGATTGGCTGAAGTAGGACTGAGTGGATTTGTAGGTGCTAAAGTTTGATATTGTTTTGTTTTTCAGTGGAGTTATGTAACCAAAAAATTCTACATTTCTAAGTTTCACTTTCATGACAAAGAGATTGCACTACAGTACTTGTATGAGCTGAATTGAAAAATACTATTTCTTTTGTTTATCATTTTTACAGTCCAAATATTTGTAATAAAAAATAATAATATAAAGTGAGCACTATACACTTTGTATTCTGTGTTGTAATAGAAAATCAATATATTTGAAAATGTAGAAAAACATCCAAAAATATTTAATACATTTCATTTGGTATTCTATTGTTTAACAGTGCGATTAATTTTTTTGAGTTAATCGTGGGAGTTAACTGCGATTAATCGACAGCCCAAGTTGTTTTTATTTATTTCTATATTGTATATACACACATGGGCCTTTGGGAGGGACCCGAGGCTCAAGACAACTGTTTTGGAGCCTCAACATGTTCTTTTAGGGCACTTTGTCTTGTAAACATGGTTGATTTCAGCTGTCACAAGAATGACTACAAGGACAATGGTAGAATACATTTTACAATCAGGTGTATGTGCAATTTATATACCTTAGACTAGGGGCTCCCAAACTTTTTTCCAATTGGCACTGCACCATACTATTAACAGCTCTTGAGAAAAATTATTAATTTTAATTATTACATACATATAAACAATCACATTGTAAATAAATAATGTACGTTTCCTTTTCATTTTAATGTAAACAATCATAATGATAGAGATCCCTAGCAATATGCACTCAAAGCATTTTCTTTCATTTCGTAAAGAAATGCTTCAGGATCTTTGAAACCAAACAATTTGACTGGAGAATGCAGTTGCACTGGTGGCCCACCTTGTGGACGCAGTCCGCAGTTTGGGAATCTCTGCCTTAGACAAATAAACAGAATATGGGTCATTTTTCTGAGTGCCCATATACTATGATAATGGACTATCCAGAAATGTGTATATAATAAGCATCTTGCTGAGAAGTCTGCTTACTGCTTGACCTCTCAACAGCATGCACCCGTGGTTGCCTACCATCTTCTGCGTCAACCCCATCTTGTTAGTAGAGAGTCTTGTAAACACTCCTTGTTCATAATTCCATGGACCACTTCCTCCCCACCCAACTTCATCTAATTACATCCTTTCTAAAAGGCCCATCACTACACAAGCTTAATATATTAAAACAGAAAATATCAGACCTATAATTAAAAACAATTGACGTTAGATAAAAATCTTACCTAAGCTATTCCCTCCACACCCCTGCAAGATCCGTCTGGCTCTCTTCTTAGAGTCTTCTGGGAAGCTTGGGCTGTCCAACAGGTTTGGGTATGTACAAAGTGCAACCACCTACAGTACCAAAAAAAACGTTGTAAATTGACTATTGCTATCGGTTGCTCAATGCCACTGGATGCTTATTTTTAAGCTGTTAACATGAAAGTTAGATCCTTTGAGATGAAGGATATCAATAGAATAGGTCTCAAACTATTTAAAAAAATATTCCCCCTCTCCCTCCCAAAAAACATTAAAAATGTAAATATTTGTCATCAGAGTTTGGAACCTAATTAATAACGCTGAGAGCAGCAAATGCCTTTTTCTTATTTGTATTACAGTTGATTGAGATTGGGGCCCCACTGGGCTAAGCATTGTACAACCATATAGTAAGAGATCATTCCTGCCCTGAAAAATGTACAATCTCAAAAGAAAAAGGGCTAAAGAAATAGTTATTTCTAGCACCATTTTACAGATGAGGATAAGATGAGTTACCCAAGGTCACTCAGGAAGTCTGTGGAAGAAGTGGGAAATGAACGCCAGCCTCCTGAGTCCCAGCCCTAGTCATACTTCTCTGAAATAACCTTTGCAGTTTTTATTTTACTATTTGAATTGCTAAAGGTATTTAAATAAGAAATGAAAGGAGAGCAGAGGGTAGAAGTGGAACCATGCTCTAAAGAAAATAAACTATGATGAAGAAATTTAAGCCACAGTGAGGGAAATCAAGAGGTCCCTAATGAGAGCAGTTTTAACTTGTCTCAATCTCTGCCTTGTTTTCCATGCATTCTCCAGATGACATGGATGGGCCATAGTATCCTTGCTGGTCAGCGATGGTAGCAGAATGAATGCATGTATGTATATCACAGGGAGAAGGGATCTCTGAATTCAGAGCTAAGTTATTTGATGTTTTAGTTGATCAGAATTAATTTGTTATAATGAGTTGTGGTAATTTATTATCTTTATGAAAGATAATGGAGTTTGCTACCCTGTTTCCCCGAAAATAAGACAGTGTCTTATATTAATTTTTGCTCCCAAAGATGCGCTAGGTCTTATTTTCAGGGGATGTCTTATTTTTCAGAAATGAAAAATGCCTTATTATCGGTGGATGCCTTATTATCGGGGAGGTCTTATTATCGGGGGGATGCCTTATATTACAACGAGAGGCAAAACTGTAAGTAGGCCTTATTTTCGGAGGATGTCTTATTTTCGGGGAAACAGGGTAAATGACTTGTAAAAAATTATATATATTTAGAAAATGGTGAGCTGCACTGTTTTTATCATCTGTGTTTGTACAACGTGTAGTACAATGTGGCCCCAAACCTGATTGGAACCTTTGAGTGATGCCATAATATTAATAAATTAAATGCAATTTGAGGATTTTACATGCGTAAATGCATAAAATGTTAATTGACAACGTACTTGTAGCTACAAGTCTTTAGTTGTTCTTGCCTTGGTATAGTTTCTACAATAGAACTCATGCCTGGATGCTAAACACATTCTCCAAAACTAGCCCAGAGATGTTAAGATATTAAGGTCCTTAAAAGATGCATACAACCCAATTTACGCATGCAAATACCTTGTGCACACTCAGATTAACTATTTGTGAACAGAGGTCTGCTATGCATTTAACCCCCTTCGTGCATATGCAAATACTTGATCCGCAGGCTCAGAAGTGGTATTTGAACACACAAATCAGGCACATGCAATTGGTTGTGTACAACTGTTTGTACACACCTTTGAAAAGTCAGGCCCTAAAAGGACACTGTTGGATTAAAAACAGTCTATTCTTTTCCTTATCTATATTACCAATAACTGGTTTTCTGGCAGAGGATGCGAGCAAAGGGCCAGGAGAGGGCATGCCAGGAGGTGGACATTTCAGGGGCATAAAAGAGGGAGAATACTGTAGAGGGACACATGCAAAAGAGGGCCACAGAGGGGACTACTAGAAGGCAAACTATTGGAGTTTTGATGGTAGAGGCACTACTGGAAAAGCTGAACTGGTAGCTCCATATATCGCATCCCATGTATGCATGGAAGTAACGTCCATTCACACAAGCAAACAAATAACTAAGCATGAAACATGTATAGGCTATAAAGCACAACTGGTAACATAGTGAAAAAACAATTGAGTAGTTTTGTGTTAGTCATATTGGGGGAATCAAGTGTTTAGCTACAACAAATTTCATGAGCTAGCAAACCATGTCTGAAATTTTGTGATATTCTATAGAGGAAACAAACAATATTATCTCATAAAATTATTACCTGACGAAGGAAAGTGATGGGCTGCTGTCCCATTGCATGTGCATCACCAATGTTGGCCTTAATGACCTCAGTAAAAGGCTTTTTGATTCCCTGAAAGTGAGACAATGCACTGTTAGTTTTAAAGTACACCAAGTTTTTCTATACACCGTTTATTTTACCACTTAACTGCATCAGTTTAAAAACAGCTATAATTAAACCAGTACAACCCCAGAGTGTTGACACAGTTATACTGGTATAAAGGTGCTTATATTGGTATAACTTATTTATTTTTTATTTATTATAATGCAATAACAATAATTAGTAATATCTAACTTTTTCACTGCATTTTTCATCAACAGATCTCACAGCACTTTACAAAAGAAAAACAGGACACATTTTCAAAGCATGGCCTCTAGTTTTACCCCCACATTTGCAATACAAAGGATGGATTTGAATGTATGTGTGTGTAGTTCTGGGCACAGACTCAAAGAAAAAAGATGGACTTTGAGGTCCTTGGAAAAATGTTCCCTCTTTCCCCGCTAATAATAAAATAAGGAATTATTATTATTATTAAGCTAGAACAGTGGTTGTGCTTAGTTAAGGAAAGATGTCCCTAACCTGCTATGACCCTAGGAGTCCTTCAAAACCAGCTGGCAGAGGGCACACCATACCATAACTCCCATTAGGCTGGACACATGCATTGAACCAACACCTTATTGTCATAAAAGGTGTTACATAAGGTATCATATGCAAACCAGTAACATGCAGGTCATTAGTATTATTGCGTAATGTATGTACAGGTAATGTATAAAGAATTATAAACGTGTGCTGAAAATTTGTTAAAAGATACTCTGCAAGCAATGCATAAACCCAGCCTGTCCTAGACAAAAGAATGTTATTTTGCCTCTTTTCCTGTGTCTATAATGTAAATTGAGCCAGGTAATACCTCAGAGGACAATGAAAGATACATCTGCATAGAAGGAAAACAAAGTCATAGAGCTAAATGAGCAAGAAAACCCATTTTAATAATCATGATGGAAGATTGAGCCTGCACCCCTAGGAAACTTCCTGGCTCTTGAAATGGAGACAGTAGATTTTGGGAATTATAAACAAACGCAAAGAGCCATGTTAGCATCTATCGTCTAGGGCAGTGGTTCCCAAACTTCAACAACCTGTGAACCCCTTTCACTATAATGTCAAGTCTCCCGAACCTCCTCCTAAAAATGAATATTTCCAGGGATTTTCTCCTTTACCTTAGTATAAATTATAAAAGCAATGATCTTAGAAATGTAAAATTTGTTTTTATGACATGCTTATGACATACTGTTTATTATTATTAATCATTACAGTATTTTTATTACATTATGAAAACGGCAACACTCTTTCAAGATCTCACTTTCGTAGCTTGTATCACTTTGAATAAGCCTGTTATAAGACAAGGCTCCTAGGTTTCATCAAGGAGTATCAGATGTGAAACAGCATGAAGGTATTTAAGAAGCCAACTCAAAGAGTTCCTCCTACACAAGCATTCAGATCTTGAGCAGTCCAGGCAAACAACGCATGTTACAACAAAGCTTAAACTTGTTCTTCATAAAAATTTTAAAAACCAATACTAGCTGCCTATTTAATTTTAAAAACAACAAAAAATATCCCTCCCTTTCCATGTCTTATAAGAAGTCTTGAAGTTTAAATCTCAGTGTGATAGATCTGCTTGCTTTGATCTGTTTAGCTCTTGGAAGTCCAGGGGCTCCGTGCTGCTGGCTCCGTGCTGCCCAGGGTTCCTAGGGACAGCTCTGTCCGCCATTAGGGAATTTCCTCCCCGAGAACCCCCTGTAACATTTTGTGAACCCCCAGGGGCTCCTGAATCCCAGTTTGGGAACCACTAGTCTAGGGGACAAAGGGGAAGTGGTGCCCATTGAGCTAATGAAAAGTGGATCCTCTTGGCCTCAAAACCAAGAGTAGCTGGAACTGAAAAACCTGTTTAGATAAAAGATTGCAACATGCTGAAGTTAAGTTTTAGTCACTAAAAAGCATGTTTTATTTTGTTTTACTTTTAACCATATCCGTGTCTTTTATTCTTACTTATCACCAGGGATCCTAGAAATCTGTTTGCAATGGAAAAACAAGGAATTTGTGTTTTTATAGAGAATCTTTAATTTTGTGAAAAAATAAAAACATACATTAACTAAATTTTACTGAAAGTTCCAGTGTCACTTATACAATGTGCATAACCTCTCCCTCTTGTGGTTGATTTTTGATTGCGCTTTAAATTTACATAGCTAGACATACTCCAATAAACTGCTTCCGGCGTACAGAGGTTATTCAATGGCATACAGGGATTTGTGTTTTCATGCAACTAATTTTTCACTTCAGCCTCCAGATGTGAGTAATTAAAGTTATGAAAAGATGCTGAAAATGTTTTTAAAAAAAATCACCCCATAAGACCATGTCACTGAGTTTGGCAAGGACAAATTTCATATTGATGGTAGGCTTCTAACTTGCTTAAAATTTTTAAATATAAACAATAAAACATTTTATTCCACTGATACCTCTATATATTGTGACTAGGGAAACTAAAGTTCAGCATTTTATTTTAATCGCAGAAAAACACAGATTTTTATGGTTTTTTTAGTGGAGAATTTTGGGGGTGGGTTACCACGGAAAACTAGGATCCCTGCTTATCACATACATATCTGTTCTTTGTTAATAAACATATTCTTATTTTATTACAAAACTATCTCAGTTCTGTGTATCAAACTGAAGGGCGAAGTCCTCAGCTAAATTAACAGGCTGTGTGATTGGTCTCTGTGGAGGCAAAATAAACTTAACTTCTATGAGGGTCCAGTAAGAGAGACTGGACACTGCAGGGGAGATGGTTTTGGGGAGACTCAGGACTGTTGGTCTCAACCTTAGGAATAATCAGGCTGGTGGAAGCCAGGGTGAGGCCATTGTGCTCTGAGCATTGTATCAGGGCTCTGAGCCAACGCAGCAAGCACACAAGCACCCGGGGTCACACGGCAGAAGGTGACACAACCTCTTACTGGTTTGGGTGAACCCCCATAGTGTTACACTTGCATAATGAGTAACAAACTCTAGGGGAAAAAAATTCTTTAAGCACGTTCGAAGTCATTACATACCAGTTTAGGAAGAATTTAGAAATATTTTACAAGTATTTTTAGGCCCTGTCTACACAGGTATTGACCCAAGTTTAAAGAAGCATGCTGCCAACAATGCCTACAAGTTAAAGAGAACATTTCCTGCACTATGAAACAAACAGAATTTAGCAATAGCTGCTAGATCAGGGGTCGGCAACGTTCGGCACGCGGCTCGCCAGGGTAAGCACCCTAACGGGCCGGGCCAGTTTTATTTACCTGCTGACGCGGCAGGTTTGGCCAATCACGACCCCCATTCGCCGCGATTCGCCATCCTGGGCGAAGGGGGTGGCGGGAAGTGGCACGGGCCGAGGGATGTGCTGGCCATGGCTTCCCGCCGCCCCCATTGGCCCGGGACGGCGAACCGTTGCCGACCCCTGGGCTAGATTCTATTATGGCCCAACTGGGTTTTAGATAAAGTTTGATCTAGCTTCTGTTGACAGGGCTAAACCATGGTGAGATCAAGTTTAAATGGTGGCCTTGGTAGACACCAAGGCTACAATACACTTTTAAAATGGATTTCTGGTCCCTGTCCACACTAGCCAGCTCAATCATGAGCCCAATCACACACTTCTTACTCTAACAGTTTTGTCTGGGTAAGCAGTGAAGCATAAGGTCACAATCAGAACCCAGCTCAGCCACAGACAGCTTTAAACAGGTCTCATAAAGCAGTGTTATAACTCAGCTGAAAGCCCCACTGTGGACTGAGCCTTTGGGTTCAGAGAGTTTTGATTCTATGGCAGCTTTGTTTGCAGGGGCATACTGCAAATGACCAGAGACAAGCAGTGCAATACACCAGAACACAGTTTTGTGGTAAGGTAATGAAAATCTGAAATTGCACATAATCACATGCATTACTCACCCTGCCCCAAAGCAACACAAGTCTTACACACCTGCCCCATAACACTATCTCAGGTAAAAGAATAGTTATAGAACCTGCTGGTGGGCCATGGGGAAAGAGAAGCCAGTCAGGAAACGTCAGCAGATGATGTAATGAAAACCATAATGCACCCATCTACCTAGAGATCCTCCATAACAAGACCTTTATACATTTCTGGCCATTCTGTAACTTATTTCCCATCCCCTTCTTCCTCTCCAGACTGGACCTGAAACTACATCTGTGAGGTGGGCAGGATGAAAGGAGAGCATTTGAGGTCAACAGTGGTGAAGCAGATTGGCTGGGGTAACCGAACAGGAGAGAGGGAAGGGAGGGGAAGCAGGATGACTTGAGGAAAATAAAAGACAGGAAATAAATGTAAACAAGTTTAGTTCTTTTGATTGTTTGTTTATGCACTGTCTGCCTAATTAATGTTTGTGTCTTGTCTAGTTAGACTGCAAGCTCTATGGCTAGAAAATGTGTCGTACTACATTATGTGTTTGCACAGATACTAGGACAGTGTGGCCATGATTGGGGATTTTAGATGTTAACTGATGTAAATGTTAATAGTAAAAACACTAGCATTTAAAATTTTTGATCTGTGAAATCTAAACAGTTGGCTGTTTTTTCTAGCCATACTTCTCCTATGACAGTGGTTCTCAAACTTTTGTACTGGTGACCCCTTTCACATAGCAAGCCTCTAAGTGCGACCCCCCCTTATAAATTAAAAACACTTTTTAATATATTTAACACCATTATAAATGCTGGAGGCAAAGCGGGGTTTGTGGTGGAGGCTGACAGCTCACGACCCCCCACGTAAAAACCTCACGACCCCCTGTGGGGTCCCAACCCCCAGTCTGAGAACCCCTGTCCTATGAGGAATTGAATCCATTATGAGAATAGAGGGAAAGCACTTGAACACTAATTTGTAATCACAGCTCTCTTTAAAAGGAAAAAAAAGAATAGAAAAAAAAGCTTTAAGTGACTGGTTTGTAGGACCAGGCAATGCAACTGTCTTCTTTTGTCTGCATCAAGTGTTATGAACAGGACTTGCGTTACTGTTACATTTCTTTACCGAGAAGTCAGTGGGTATTAGCATAGAGACTGGATGTGGTGAAGGTAACAATGGTCGCCATGGGACTAAGATCTTAGTCGATTTCTGTTACAACAGATGATGCCATTCAGAGACAGGCAAACAATAACATTCAAGCTTCCTTTGAAATGGAGCAGGTAGAGAGGCAAGATGCAGCTGAAGGTCTCATCTTACCCTGACTCAATAGACTCAAAGAATGTGTTTTTCAAAATTTTAAGCCAACACAATTTAAAAAGACACACCCTTTTTGCTTGTCAAGACAAAGCCTTCTGGATTTACACAGGAGAAGTGCTTGGAATGAAGTACAGATCCTTCATAATTCAAAATCTGATTTTTAGGGTTCAATAGTTTTACTGGACCGGAATTACATCCTTTCCTGTTCCTCAGAATCAAGTATCATTTCTGACTAATAAAATAATGGATTGGGAATATGTTGCTTTCTTCAAATAAGCTGGAGGTCCACAGAGAACAAAGGCCATTTTCATTTGTTTTTAAGTTTAAAATTACAAACAAAAAGGCACAAAGAAATGGCCAAAATCAGCTCTAGAGAATGTAGCCAAAACTCTTATTGACAGTAATGGCAATTGCTCTTGCTTACAACAAGGCTGGATTTGGTTCCCTGTGTAAGAGTTGGAATTTTGTCTTAGAGTAAGACACTATATTATGCTTGTTTTGAGCTGTAAAACACAGTTCAAAGGGACCACATAACAGTTCCCCAGCCATATATTAACAAAACTGGAACAGAAACATCTTGACAAAGAAGAGAAATGACCAACACAAACAAGTCATGCAGCTTGTCACTTTTCGTCCATAAATGCTACAGCATTCCTTGGTTTAAAAAAAAAAAAAAGGAGGTATACAGAAACCACCTCTTCATTCTTCATCGAAATACAAGAGACTAGCCTTTCCGCACGTACAGCAGGGCTCCCATGTTAGACTGTAAAGGGAGGGAGGGAGGGAGGGATTCATTTAATGGGATCTAGCCAACTTCATAGCACTTAGAGCCTGCATTGCAGAAAAGTAAATATATTACCTGCTCCTTAAATCTAGGCTATGACTTCCCTGCCAAAAAGTGTATGGAGGAGTTGGTTTGGGGTTTTTTAAAAGCACAATAATTATCTCACTGTAAAATCCCAGTAGAGACAAGGTACCTGTAGTTTTTACCGTGCAGTAGCTAGACAAGGACAACACTATACCCTCCCCTGCCCATGACTGACCTTGCCTAACTTACTTCATGGTAAAACTACAGTGCCTTGTCTCCACTGGGATTTTACAGTTGGATGGCTAATGCACATTAGTTATCCCACAGTAAAAACCTACCTTTCTTTAGCAGTAAAGAAAGAGCCCTAGTTAGTTAACCAACAAAAGGCATCAATTCCTTGGAACCCTGTCTGTCACACATGCCCTCACCTTTCCTCACTCTGGAGTTAACAGAGCTGTGGAAACCTGTCAGAGGAATGTAGGAAACAGGAATAAATTTATGCATAATAACACAACTGTAATCTTTTCCATTTCTACTTCAATATGTCCTTCCCCTTCCCCCCGCTCCCCCGCTTTTTTTTTTTTTTTTAAATGAAGGAAGTGCCAGAAATGTGCAAGTCTAGGTCTGGAAATAGATGCTGTATTGACAGCTCTGTATACTGAAGAAGTCTTTTGCAGGAGGGGTAGAAGAGGAGAGTGCAGGGGGAGATTAAGAACCAGTGAACACAATAAGGTGTTGTGCAAATGTCCAAGTGCTTCACCTCAAATCTGGGGATGAAAGACTCGCTCTTTAGCCCTTCTGCTGAGATTGTCAACAAGAGGGATAATTGCAGGGATGGTGGGTTTTGACTGGAACTGGACTGAAGTTATGATAGGCAATAACTTTCAGTTGCTACCTTCTTGGGCTGGATTTCAACTGGCAACCTAGAAACAAAAGGTTCCATCATCTCCATTAACACTCCCTTTCCCCAGTCTGTGTGTCATCTCCTTTGGAATAGGTTCAGTTTGCCTCTTATACCCCTGCAGCTCTCCTCCTTTCATTGAAATCCCCACTATCCCTTTAAGAAACCAGATCAGCAAATGCTTCTTATTTTCAGTCTTTGCTCATTCTTGTCCGTCTCTCATTGTTTCACCTTCATCACCATCTCTTCCTCTCTCCTCTCACAGGTCTCAGCTCTCTAGCTGTGCCCACATTAGAGAAACGTTTCTTTTTTTAATTCCTTACATAAACCAGGCCTGTCTGTGTTGTGGATTGCACAAATAAGAGAAGGTTACATAATTAATGGGACGAGAAGACAAAAAAACACCACAACTGAGCTGGGTACCCCAGAGGCCAAGTACTTTTTAAAAAATGACCTAAAAAGCACCACCCTCAGGCACCTAACTCATAGGAACTTCAAGGCCTGAATTAGCATTCTAATCTTCTGTTATTAAACCAGATCTCAGCAGCAAAAAAACCTGACCTGCTTACCACAGAGCATGGCTTTGAATTTGTGTTATGCATGTATAATTCAAGCTGACAAGAACTGTAATTGATGGGGAAGGAAAATGAGGAGTCTGGATTCTGACTTGTGACTTGAAATAGCAGTGATGAGCCTTAATGTCCCCTGGACTAGGATGAGGTAATTGGTGGTACTAAGAGCCAGTGGCTAGACTACCAACAACAGGAGTATGTTGCAAAAGATGATTATTTGTATTTAAATGTACCAGCAAGATTCCAGTCAGAGGAATATCCATGAAAATAAAAAAAATATATGTAAGATTTAATTTTAACATTTTTTTAAATAAAGGAATTATATAATACTCAGTACATGTGATTAGGCCTCCCATTAAAGAAACTCCTAAATTATAGTGGAATAACTTGGAAAAGATTTTGCCATTATATTTCATGAGAAGACTGAATTATTGTGTCTTGTGGATTGCATTCTGCTGAACATATATGGCAGTGTTTATCAGGGCATGTTGCAATTACCCTTGAAAAATAAATTAGAAGTTTGAGGGATTTTTTTTTAAAGTTGCATCTGCTTCTGAAGAATGTTTTTCCACTTAACTATCAAAGCAGAGGAAATAAGTTCTCTGTGCAAATTTTAAAACTAACTGCACATCACATAACATTCTCTTTACTCATGTGATTTTACACAAAAAAACATCAAAAAAGTAATGTTTGCCAAAATCATAAAACAATGCAACTTTCTCATCCTAATCTGCATCAGTTTTCACCAGTGTTACAGAAAGCAAGATTTTACTACTCCAGTGGTCACCAACCCATCAATCTTGATCGACTGGTTGATCCTGGGGACTCTCCCAATCAATCGCAATCTCCTGCCACCACAGCACAGTGGGGATGCCTGCAGCTAAGGCAGGCTCCCTGCCTGCCACAGCCCCATGCCGCTCTCAGAAATGGATAGCACGCCCCTGCAGCCGCCCCAGGGGTGGGGGAACAAGGGTCTCCACGCGCTGCTCCTGCCTGTAAACACCACCTCCACAGGCCGGGAACGAGGAACTGTGGCCAATGGGAGCTTTGAGTGTGGTGCCTGCAGAGAGGGGCAGCGTGCAGAGCTATGTTCACCCCGCCCCACCCAGGGGCTGCAGGGGCGTGTTGGCCCCTTCTGGGAGTGGCGTGGGACCAGGGCAGGCAGGGAGCCTGCCTTAGCCTCGCTGCGCCTCCAACCAAGGTAAGTGCCGCCCAGTGGGAGGCCGCATCCTATTGCCCAGCCCTGAGCCCTCTCCCAGAGCCAGTACCCCATACCCCTCCTGCACCCGACCACCCTCTCAGAGCCAGCAGCCTGTGCCCCCTCATGCACCCCAACTCCCTGCCCCAGCCTTGACCCCCCTCCCAGAGCCAGCACCCCACTCCCCCTCCTGCCTCCCAACGCTCTGCCCCAGCCCGGAGCCCCCTCCCAGAGCCAGCACCCCGCACCCGCTCCTGCACTCCAACACTCTGCCCCAGCCCGGATCCCCCTCCTGCACCCGAACACCCTCCCAGTGCTTGCACCCCTCATCCCTCCTGCACCCCAAGCTCCTGCCCCAGCCCTGAGCCCCCTGCTACAGCCAGCACCCCAAACCCCCTCCTGCACCCCAACCCGATGCCCCAGCCTGATGAAAGTGAGTGACAGTGGGGGAGAGTGAGCAAGGGAGAGAGGGAGGGGTGGAGTGAGCGGGGTAGATCCTTGGTTGCCCTTAAATTCAAAAAGTGATCTTGGGCGTAAAAAGGCTGGAGACCACTGCACTATTGTATCTTCCTATTACGTAACATGTGCAGGCAAATGAGGAAGAACAGTTCTGTCTTGATGAGGTTGTGACAAAGTGGGACTGTTCTTAATGTTTCCTCTGAATACTGTGTGTGCCTCAGTTTCCCCTATGCATTTCTTAAGTCTCTAGGTGTTGGGGAAAGGCCAGTGTGCATAAATCACTGACACTCTGTCTCCTGGCAACAAATGGCCAGGGCCCCTTCCCCCCCTGCAAGGAAATAGCTAAAGGTGAACAAAGAGATCAGGTGACCTCCTGGCCAAGGAAAGAGACAAAGCCAAGAGAAGGAGGGGCTGGAGGGGGTTTGGGAGTTGGAGCTACCTGGGGACTAGGAGTGAGGGCAGACGTGGGTGTCTGGCTCTCTGAACCCCATAATGGACCTGGCCGAGGGGTCCCATTTGCTGCTGTACCTACAAGCTCTGTTTTAGACTGCGTTCCTGTCATCTAATAAACCTCTGTTTTACTGGCTGGCTGAGAGTCACGTCTGACTGCAAAGTGGGGGGTGCAGAACTCTTTGGCTTCCCCAGGACCCCGCCTGGGCGGATTCGCTGTGGGAAGCGCACGGAGGGGCATATGCTGAATGCTCCCAGGAGAGACCCAGGAGGTGAAGCGGTGTGAGCTTCTTGCCCTGAAGACAGTCTGCTCCAAGGGAGAGGAGGCTCCCCAAAGTCCTGACTGGCTTTGTGGGGAGCAGTTCCAGAGCATCGCCTGGGGACTCCGTGACAGAGGTCAACAGCTATCTCCTGGGAGATGTTTTTCTACTGCTTTCTCCCCCTGCTCAGGACATATTAGGCTAAACATCAATTTTCATATTAAATTAGCCATCCTGTGTTTGAGTGTGATCAATAAATCATGTCATTGTTGGTTTTTCCTGAATGTCAAATCATATTTCTACATGTCAGTGTCTAATCTGTTTGTTATTGTACTTTTCCACAGCTCCAGGACACTGTCAACTCACATTTAGCCTTAAATTAGGCTAGTAAGTCAGAAGAGATGTTTCCATACAATTTAAAAACCTCAAAAGGCAAAAAAAAGGAGTTACCGAACAGTCACACCAGTATTTTTAACCCAAACATTACAGCACATGAAACCTGAAATTAGGACTATTAAAGTGAAAATGATTTCATTACTGCCATTGTCCAAACAGAGGTAAGTACAGAAAGTAAACCAATGGCTTAAACCGTAGGCGGCATGCAAACAGATTTTCAGTGCACTCACACTGCCCGGGTCCGGGCCACTGGTCAGGGGGCTCTGCATTTTAATTTAATTTTAAATGAAGCTTCTGAAACATTTTTAAAACCTTATTTACTGTACATATAACAATAGTTTAGTTATATATTATAGACTTATAGAAAGAGACCTTCTAAAAACATTAAAATGTATTACTGCCACGCAAAACCTTAAATTAGAGTGAATAAATGAAGACTCGGCACACCACTTCTGAAAGGTTGCTGACGCCTGGATTAAATAGTGAAGAGTAAAATGAATATAAAATTTTCACTTGAACCAATATAAGTTGTTACTGACAACATGAATAAAGAAAATCATTTGTATACAACGTGTGACTTAATTTGACAGTTTCACTTTAGAAGATACTATTGTCAGAGTGTATGTTTCAATTCTGACCTGCAGATCTTACCCCTCAAACGTACTTCAATCTCCAGGCCCATTCAGTTCTTTGCCTACCACAGGGGTGGGGAACCTTTTCTATCAGGGGCCACTGACCCACAGAAAAAAAATCAGTCGGGAGCCACACACAGCTTCGCACGGGGCTGGGAGGGACAGAGGCTCGGGGCTTCCACCCGCAGCGGGGCAAGCAGGTGCTTCCAGCTCCAGCCCCGTGGGAGGAGGGAAGTTGGTACTTAATTCCTGAACTGAAATAACATTTTTAATGACTATTAAATGTTTACAAAGGGGCACTGAAAATGTCTAAACTAGGGGGAATGTATTTGAGGCAGGGGGACACACACTGGCAATTGCTGGGAGGTGGCAAATCAGCATTAAAATAGAGTACATTGCATTGGGTGCTTCGAATAAGATGGGACACTGCTGTCTACTTAAAGGCAAATGACTGCAGACCCTATTGTGGAGTTCAATGGGATAAACTTTAGTCACCCTGGTCTGAAAATGCTTCCTACATATATTGCAAATAAGAGTTCTGGGATTCTGGCAGTGATGAAACTATCTGAGCACTGGGAGTATTTTGAGCTCAACCCCTCAGAATACAATGGTGATTTGTATTAAATTATCTTTTGTAACAATAGAGCAAAGAAAATTCCATTCCAAGAATGTGTTGATTTGAAACAATAAGCATGCATTTCTACAACAAATATTTTGCTCTTCAATATATTCTGTTTAATTTTTAATTTAAAAATATGACCATCATCTATCTTATTTAAAAAAAAATTCATTTCCAAACCAGCACTAAAAAGGGTCAACAAAAAAGAATCCCCCTATCCTGCCTCTTCCAATCACTATACCGCCACCATGTGCTGCTTAGTCTTCTCCTTGGAAAAAGCCAAAGTGAACTCTGCACCACGCCTCAAAAGTCAGCAATCTCTAGAAGCTGGGAGAAGGAAATTGTAGATGTTGAAGGCCCTTCCCCTGAAAGCACACTGCCTCCAGCCGTTCTGAAATTCAAACCTACCACAGCGACTAGTACCAGAAGGAGCACAGTTACTCTCAACTATCACAATGGTGCTCAAATAGGGAAACGGTCTACATGGTAGCCAAGACCCAAAGCATGGAAATTTTATCTTGCAGTTGGTCAGAAAGTGAAGTTTTTCCTGTGGAAAATATTGGTCAAAATCTGAAAAATTTCTATTTGAAAATGCCACTGCAATGTCTCATGAGAGCTACATTTCATGTGTCTCATGGCCCACTTCTTTTCTATGGCCCAGTCCTCCTGGCTGGACCACATTTCCCATGATGCAATACAGTCTTCTCCTGCTTGCTAAGCCACCATGGTGCATTATGGGAGACACAGCCCAGCTGGGGAGCCCAGATCATAGAAAACTGGGGCATAAGTCACCCAGACTACAACACCCATGAGACACTGTGGTGGCATCTCCGAATAAAAATTTAGTTTTCAGCCAAAGTTTTTGGGGTGTTTGGTTTTTCAACAAAAGTAAAAATCTTTTGCAGAAAGCTGACACTTTTTGCAACAAAAAAATTCATTTAGTCAAAAACCAAATTAACATTTCAGCCAGCCCATTTTCTATAGATTAAAAACTTGATTTTTTTTACATTGGTGTAAGCTGGAATCCAGTGAAATCCATGCAGTTCACATAGAATGTGCTCCACCTGCACAACTAAGCAAGCAATCTTATTCTTTTCTAGCTGGAGTGTCAAAGTGGTCTTCAGGATTAGACCCACATACATTACATTGCAAGAGAAACTTAAAAAAACCAAGACCACTCCAATATCCAAAATAGGAGGGAGTTCAAGAAAAAGCATTTCCTTAAATTATCAAAAATAATCAAAACCTCTTCAGTCAAGAAGTGAGGAGGAAAAACTGTGTGTAACCCTGAAATGAAAGAATGATACTGCAAAATGAATAGTTTTCAGAGTAGCAGCCGTGTTAGTCTGTATCCGCAAAAAGAAGAACAGGAGTACTAGTGGCACCTTAGAGACTAACAAATTTATTAGAGCATAAGCTTTCGTGGACTACAGCCCACTTCTTCGGATGCATAAGGTGCCACTAGTACTCCTGTTCTTCTTTTTGCAAAATGAATAGGACACCACTGGCCACCATGTCAGAAAAGTACAATAAAATGACAAAGACATCAGGATAAATCTTCCTAACCACAACGGACACCTATCCTGGACACATTGCCTGTGGGAGAGGCTTTTTATTTTATACTTTGGTAATGTGTTCAGCTTGACATGCCAATATGAAATGTAATTGTACTGAAAAAAATTAATGAGACTGTTGGTCACTTCTTAATAACTATGGCACAGTTTATATTAGACAGAGCGAGTTTCAACCTCTTATGCAAAAGAAGATGGGGGGGAGGCAATTCTGAACACATCCACTTCCTAAGAATGAGGAGCAGTCATGAATATGGAGGTGCATGGGGGGTATGAACCTGACTGACAAGGGGTTGGCATCCCTTCTCAACTCCATCTGCCACATCCTCCAAGCTTCTTCTCCCCACCCATCAGCATCACTTCTGTCTGCAGTGGGAATCAGCCAAGCTCCTTCTCAGCCATGTCCCTAAACCTGCAAAAGGCCAGAGCACGCACTGTGTTTTTTGTGAAAAGGAAACAGAACTGAAAGTCATCCAATCACATACTGACGACAATGCAGCCAAATATAGACTTAGAGTAGGCATCTGATGACATAAGATATTTCAACTATAAATTATGGTACTCGGAATTTATCATTCTGTTCATAAAAAGCCACCCACTGCTTGTATAGAACAGCATTCTACTAGCTGAGGTATTGCTTAAGGAATAGATGTTCAAAGTGCATAATTGTGCCTGTCAGAATGCTGTTAAGGATTCAATGCAAGGAGTGAACAACTTGAGCACAACAGCAAGAAAGGAAAGTGTTGACTGCAGCTGCTTTTGCATATTTTGGTGGATCACAACGTTCTTTGCAGATACACTTATTCAGCTTTCTCACATCTCCTCCTCCTCCCCCTTCCCATTAGGCACTCGTTGGCTCAGTAAACTATGTTTGCTTTATTTGTCTTCAGCCGGTGCATAGTCACGTGGACCTAAATACAGATGGCCATTGATAATATTCCATTGTGCTGTTTTGAGAAAGAAAAACTTGTTTTTTACATGGAAAAATCTGCCACAAAGCAGGAGCCAAACAGCTGAAAATTGCATTTTATAAAAACCATTAGCAGTGACTTTTTCTTATGTTAACAAGGGGCTCTCAAAAGGTTAGCCCCTTTAGCCAGTGAGGTAGCTTGTGTATCATGCATGCATACGCTTACAGAGAGAAGGATTGAAGAACTGGGAAAATATATTCATTTGTTTCCCAGGTTACATAAAAAGGCTTTTTCCAACCATAATCAAGGTAGGGGTCAACACTAGTTAGCAAAACAAACATATAGTCACTGAATATGCTGGAAGTGTTTATATTTTATTCCTAAAATCATAGATAGCACAGAGTTCCATTGTATGACAGAGTGACAGCGACAATCCTGCAAGTGAGTTTTAGAGGCCAATCCCCAAGAAATGTTTTGACATATAATGCATCAGAGAAATAGCACAGAGGGAGCAAACTCCGTAAGAGGCAGAGAAATCATCCCTTCAATTTAGGTGTGAAATTAAAAAACAAAACAAATAAATAAATAATACCACAGTCTTAGGACCTCCCCTAGAGCTCTCTCCAGGACATGACTGAAAGACGGAGTTTACATTTAAAGGGGCTTTTGAAAAGTTTCTTTTTAGCATTACTGAATTACACTCAGAAAATCATTTGTGCAAAGCTCAACCTCTCTGAATCCAAATCATCCATCATATAAATAACAACAAAAGAGAACCAAATAATTTAGAAAGGCAAAACTTGTGGTCATTTGTTGCATTTAGCCCATCTATAGTATTCTTCTACACACATTTGCCAGTCAGTCTTCACAAGGCCCCTCACTAAGATCCTCCACAAACCAAAACCAGAGGTAATATCTTTTATTAGACCAACTTCTGCTCAAGAAAAGGACAAGCTTTCGAGCTACTCATAACTTTTCCTCAGGTTTATATATGTTATAGATGATAAAAGTCTGTCCACATTGATTAGGAAAGCTGTGGTGTAAACACTGCTAGTAATAACAATGCCTAAATCACTAAAATGTTTTTTTTAACATCAGTAGGGATTCTATAGATGAGGAATCTGAGGCCAAGGTGTTAAGGCCAAAATTTTCTAAAGCAATGACTGATTTTGGTACCTAAATTGGAACACTCTGGGCCCAGTCTTCAGACATGCTAAAGATCCACAACTCCCAAATGTAGGTGCTCAATATTCCAAAAAACAGGCCCAACGTTTCACGTTGGGCACATTTAAAATAGATGAATAAATAAAATACCTAAATATGGAGCCACACAACCTCAGTGACCATTTTAGAAAACATGAGGCTATGGCTATGCTAGAGAGCTTACCTTGGTGAAGCTGCGCCACTGTAAGCTCTCTAATGTCATCGCTCTAAGCCCATGGGAGAGAGCTCTCCGGTTGGCTTAACTATTTCAACCCCTATGAGCAGCGGTAGCTGAAGCTCTCCCACCGACATAGCATTGTCCACACTAGCACTTATGTCGGTGTAACTTATGTTGCTCACGGGGTTGGTTTACTCCAGGGGTCAGCAACCTTTGAGAAATGGTGTGCTAAGTCTTCATTAATGTAAGGTTTTGCGTGCCAGTAATACATTTTACAGGGACCAGCAGATGGAACCCCAGACCGGCAGCATGGGCAGCAGAGGAACCCCAGACCGGCAGACTGAGCCACTCAGACTGAGCCGTTCAGCCTGCTGCTGGTCTGGGGATCCAGCCACCAGCTCCTGCCAGCCGGGATCCCGGCCGCAGGCCTCTCTCAGCCCACTGCCGGCCTGGGGTTCCGTTCATCCAGGCAGGCAGCGGGCTGAGCGGGCCGGCAGCCTGGACCCCGGCTGGCAACAGAGTCCCAATAAAAATCAGCTTGCGTGCCGCCTTTGGCACGCGTGCCGCAGGTTACCGATCCCTGGTTTACTCAGACCCCTGAGCAACAAATTATGCTGACATAAGCTGTAGTGTAGACATAGCCTTAATGACTTCAGCTTGAAAAAAAAGAAGGGAGTAACAGGGACCTGAAGTATTCAAAACTATGATGGGTATAGTGGATGTAGTTAAGACCTTTTCAGTTCTAGAAATAATACATGTTTCAGGGATATTCCCGATATTTAAAATTGGGAACACCACTTAAACATATAGTAGCTCTAAAATTAGAGTGAATATTTTAAATGCACCCACTGTATAGGGAAAACTGATCACTTACCTTTTTAGCCCACGAAAGCTTATGCCCTAATAAATGTGTTAGTCTCTAAGGTGCCACAATTACTCCTCATTGTTTTCACCTTTTTGTGTAAACACAAAGGGGCACTGGATTACACCAAAGAGTGTTAGAGGGGCAAGGCAGAAAAAGAAAAGTAAATACTGCTTTCACAGTGTATATGTCAGTTGACCTGTGCAATGAGGCAGGAGATAGTAACAAATGTTTTGGAGAGAGCATTTGTTTATTGTCTTTTTCCTCTTCCACCTCCAAAGAGACCTGACTAGTTTTATAACTATTAACACTTCTTGTACATATAGTGCTATACTACATCAGATCAAGATTTTAAAAAGACAAGGACAGTTAACTGAGTTGGGGAGGGGGGGGAGTATTGATATTATTTATTTCTCCTGCGTTAGCATGCCTGTCACCAGTCAGGATGAGGGCTATATTACTCTAGGTATTGTGAAGTTACATAAAATTACAAGACATTTCCCACAAAATCCATTAACAAAAACGGGTGATGACAAAAACATGTTTCATTCAGCAGCCTGACTCAACTGCAAAAAAAAAAAAAAAAAAAGTGGTAAGGGGAGAAAATTAGTTAAGTTTTAATGTAAGAGTTTAACAAAGGTAACAAAATTATTTTAAGTATTAATTTTTAACCTGACTGTCCATTTAGCTAGAACTTCACAGCACCCCAATTTCACCCTGTCAATGCCTTATATAGAAGTGGTTACAAAGCCATTTCCTGAAACTTTAAGGGAAGCAAGCATCGGGGAAGTGGGGGGCTTGAGAAAGCGCAGGCTGTGTCTGATATTTATTTACCATGTTTTCTTTTGCTAATTCTGCCGCTGATTACCAACGTGCAGGAGGGGACGGGCAGGAACGTGCATTCCTTCCTGGGTTCCCCCAGCCCCAATCAGGAGCCGCTGCAGCGGAGGAGTGGCCGGGGGCTGGCCCAGCACGGCCCCGGGCAGAAAGAGAGCAACACCTGGCCAAGTGGCCGGAAGAACAAAGGGGGTCGCCCATCTCCCTCTGCCCGACACCCAGGAGTGTAGGGAAGTGGTCTGGGAATCAGCCCGAGCGCTCATCCCCGCCTCGCCATGCGCCTCACCTTCCGCAGCTCCTTCTCGATCTCGCCAGCTTTCAGGACAATGGGGCCCCTCACGGCGTATTCCACCGCTTTCACCTGGGGGTTCATGGATTCCAGCGTCAGGATTTTCTCCCTGCTCGTCTTCTCATTGATTTTCACTGCAGAGGCCTTAGCAGCGCTGTTCCAACGCACGAGTCCTTCTCTCCCCGGGCGAGTACGCTGGGTAAAGCGCTGCTGGTGCTGTTTCCCCTCCACCAGCGAGGCAATGCATCGCAAAGCCACGTTTCTCCTTCCATTCCTGCAGGACCCTGGCCCTTTACAGCCCGGGCTTGCCGCAGTTTGCTTGGTAAGCATTGCAAACCGATGCATGCTCCTGGCGGGTAGCCGCTTCCAAATAATAATAAATAATTTTTACAAATTGGAAATATTAAAAATCTACACAGACAAATAAAAGGTGCAATCAGAAGCAATTCCGGTGGACAGGCACAGTTACAAGTGCATGCTCAGTTCTCTGCAGTCTCCCCCACATCCAGATCCTTGAAACTTAATTGCAATAGACACAACTGATCTTGTAATGCCACCAGGTTATCAATAAATCACACCATTGCAACACCTTAGCGTTGAGGAAAAAATTAAAATAAAAGTAAAAAGGATCTCTGCATTAATACATTGTCCCGGGAAAACCCATTTAGCTCAGAACTGCAAACCAACACGCTCAACCCTCTGCTACTAGTAACCCGCTTTCCAAGCATGCAAAAGTAACAGAGCTTGCACCAGCCAGACCACCAGTCGCGCTGCTTGGTGGGGTTTGTAGTTCTTACAAACTCTCCACAGCGTCTGCCCACAGCATCAGGTGATGAGGCAGCAAACTACCATACCCAGAGTCCCCTCAAAGCTGGGTACGTCATGTATGTTCGTTGTGTCGGCTGTAAGCTGAAAAGTGGTAGAGGGAGCTGATGCATGATAAGAGATGCTGTAGGGTATTAAATAAAGGTGGCGACTGCCGAATAAATAATGGAGTTATTTCCCTCCTACCACCCCTCGTTAGAGGGGGAAAAAACAGCATAGATATCTGGTATCCTCGATGAGAGCTGGCACTGGCCGCAGGTTTGGAGGCTGGTGCGAGCCTTTGCTGCATCATCCTGGAACCAGGACCGAGTAAGGCAGTAGTTTAAAAGGACACTTACATTTTAGAAACACTGTTACTTTGCATTTATAATCCGAAAGTCTCAAAGCCCCTTACAGATGTTCGTTAAACTACACAGACATTTGGGGTAAGTAATAGTGTTATTCCCAGTTCACGGATATGGAAACTGAGATAGAGAGAGAGAGGTTAAAATGCTTTCCCTAGGGTACAAAGCAAGACTGGCTCCCAAAACCTCTCTTAAAGTATTAGATTATACTCCTTTTGTTTCAAAATTTTTTTTTTTTTTTTTTTTTTGGTATTCTGTTATTTTAGCCTATTAGAAACCTTTCGATATCTTTTCTCTGCTGATTTTTGTCCCTGTCCGTTTGGCAAAAACAGATCCCCTCTCTCCTGCCCTTGCTTCTTGTCTCCTTGGAATTTCAATTTTAACGTGACTTTCTAGTTTATTTCTTGTTTCATCTATATATCACCCCATCTGTCGGGTGCTGATGATGATTAGCCAGTTCATAGGTTGAAGGAACGTTAAATTACAATAGGTGCTCAAGGAAACAGTAGCAATTTCAGGCACTCATTTTGCTATTCCAGCATATTCTCCTAGACTAGCAGCTCCCCCTCTCTCAGAAAATTAAAGGTTCTCTCTTTTTCTCCTTATTCTTACTAGCTGATGGGAAGGGGAAGGCTCTTTTCTTCTCTTGGGGGATCCATTCCTATTTTCATTAAAATCAGCTGGAGTTTGGCCACTTACTTCAGGGGGCGAGGAGCAAGAGCAGGAAAGAGAGCTTTGAGGAGGGAGGTGGACAGGTGCATGTGGTCTCTTTGGTCCCTCTCCAAGCTATTATAGGGGAGGAGGCCCTTTCTCATTTGTCCTGGCTCAGAGGTAGGGATTGCTTTCTTCTTTCCAAGCTGATGTACAGAAGGAAAGCTGCTGGGGAAGAGAAGGGATTTTCTGTTTTAGCTGCACTTGATCTCCCTGTCCCATAGGATAGAGATCCTGGTTGGTTCATACTGTCTTTGTCCACATCACCAAGGCTATTAGTCTTCTGTGCGGTATAATGTTGTAAGCTCTAAATTTCTTTTGGTTCCTTCTTTATGTGCTGCAAAGACTCTCCTGGTATTTTTACTCTCTTCCTTGAGATGCTTATTACATCCCTACAATAAACTCACTCCTCCAACCTTCTTTAGCAATGTTCTTTTGTGAACGTGTTGTAATCTTTGTTTGTTGTTGTATACTACACTTTCTATGTTGTTAGGGTTAATAAGCACAGTCCTCCCTTCCCCCACAAAAAACAAAATCAACAACAAGAGACTCAGGGGAGCACCATGTGTTAGGAATTCAGGTTCCTGGGAAGGAGGATTTGTTTGGTTGCAGTTCAAACAAACATTCATTTTTTAAGATATTTGCAGCCTGTCTTGTATAGGCTGATGACCTCTTCTATACTGGAGAATGGATTTTAAGACTATGGTAATGCTACTTTTTTATTGTTTGAAAGGGGAGAGATCACATTTGGGGCCTGTCGACTTTGACAACATTCCTTTAAAGCAATGACTCACTAACATATCCAAAAATGAACATTTATTGAAGCCTGCTTTTGACTACTAATGAAAAAGATCAAAGTATTATGAATTTGCTGCTGGATCAATATAACATTCTAAAATAAAAGGTTTCAAATTGAATTAGAGAGACACTAAAGTCAAATTTGCTGCACAAAAATAAAAGTGATTTAAAATAATCTTTTCTCAAATAGAAATGTTTCAATTGTTTATAATTCCAGTAGCTGCTTTTAAGAATAATAAATACTATCCTCTGAGTTTGTAACACATGCACTATTGCATTGAAATAGGGCTCGTTAACATGAAAGTGAAAATGAATTGTAATTAAATGTACAAGACATGAAAATGAATAGCTTCATTTTCTTCTCCAAGCTGAGAAATGCAAAAAGTAAATGATAAAAAATGAAAGGAATAATGAAAAGACCTTAATATTCTTTTAGGTGTAATTATATACTTGTTTTTATAGTATAGGTAAAAAAGTACCGGTTTTATAATTATGATTATAAATATACCTTCGTCTACCTTAGGGTGACCAGACAGCAAGTGTGAAAAATCGGGATAGGGATGGAGGTAATAGGATCCTATATAAGAAAAAGACCCAAAAATCGGGACTGTCCCTATAAAATTGGGACATCTGGTCACCCTAGTCTACCTATAGTACATCCCTCTTAATGTACTTTTAAATATAAATCTTTTATCTGAGGGGAGGTGGTGGTGTCTATCAGATAATATGGTGGAGTTGGAGTCCTGGGTTGAAATCCTGGCCCTGCTGATGTTAATGACAACTCCATTGACATTAGTTGAGTCAGGTGTTCACCCCAAAAGTAAACACTGACTTGTTTTGTGATCTTGGGCAAGTCACTCAGACTCAGTGTATGCACCTGTAAGATGAGGCTAACGGTCATCTCTCCAACAAAGATTATTGTGATGTTCAGTTAATAAATATTTGTAAAATGTTTTGTGATCCCCTACAGGAGGGCAAAATATCCTTATGTAGCTGGTCGTCCGTAAAAAGCTCTTTGTCGTACAGAAACAAACTACCCATGGCGTACATTCATTACAAGCTCACGATGTATAGATGTCAATTGTGACTGCTTTTTGCAAACTGGTCAACATGTGATCAGCTGGCATGACCAACCAGCAGTCTCTGTACTCTGTGCAAATCATATGAACACAAGTTTCCATAATAGAGCACATAGGGGAGCAAGTGGTGTTTAGCAGAGGGAAGTTCTACATTGATTCCCTTATTCCATGTCCTCACTATAGTGGTAAGAGAGAGAATTTGGTTTTCTTGCAGTTACAAGAAGCTAAAGAATAACAGCTTTTAAACTGGTGCTGAGACGGAAAGATCAAACAGCAGCAACACATAAATGACTGTATGAGACTGGACAGTGAATTCTAGAACAAAGTCTTGATGTGCAGAATGACCAGCTACATCTAGCACATGCTCTCATATGATTGACCTCCACCAAATTACTATGAATAGCTGTACAGTTCAAATCACATGCTTATAATAATGGTATATGGATAGTTTTAGCCTTTATGTATGTCATGAGGGCAGAGAAGTGCTGGTAGAGCCTGGGGCCTCAAGCGGAGCGGGCCAGGTGCCATGGTGCCACTGGCACCATTGTAAACGCGGTATTGTACAGAAAGATAGACTTTAAGAGATTAGAAGTAATGAGGCATAAATATCAGAATTGGTTACAAAGAAACAAAAGGTAAAACACAAACTAAAATCTAACTTAACAAGCTAAGTGAATTTAAAGCAAAAGGTTTCTCTCACCATATGCTTACAGCAGTCTGGCTGAATTCTTTCAGCCAGGCCACTCCCCCAGTTCAATGAGTCTTCCTTAATCTTTCAAATGTTGTTGATGTCCTGAGTAGAAACGAGGGGGAGAGGAAATTTAGGGCCTCCTTTCTTCATTTCCTCCTTGTTGAGAATCATCTCCAGCTGGGGTTCAGGCTATAGCAAATCTGTCTGAGAAGATGTAAATTTCTTACTCAAGCCTTTCTTTCTGCTAAAGAATAGCTGCTTAACTAGGTGATAGATAGTCCATTTGATTTTGTTGACATTAAAACCATGCACCATAGAATTCAGTGTCAGGAAAACACCCAGCCATATTTATAAGCTTACAGCAAGGTCCACACAATTCATAGCAGCAAACAAAGCCCCAGGCCCAGCAGGATTTATCATTTGCAGCAGGCACAACACAACAGACGTCAGCAGGCAAAAAAACCCCAAAATACATTATTTAAATTATCCAAGACAGACACTATCTCAAGCCAGCAAGGGAGAATGCTACTGTGGCAGACAATGCAAATGAACCTTTAAAGCCTACCTCAAACACATAGCTCTATGTTGGGCTCTTCTACTAGCCCAGGTGTCTGCTCATATTTAGCAAACAGCCATTTCACCGTGTATCTCCAACCTGACAGCAGCTTTTCGCCCTTTATATCACATATATTATGCAGTACACAACATCCAGCTATAACCATTGGGATGTTTTTCTCACTGAGATCTAAGCTAGTGAGTAAATACCACCAGTGTCCCTTCAATCTACCAGAAGCACATTCCCCAGTCATTCTGCCCCTGCTGAGCTGGAAGTTGAATCTTTCCTTGGCACTGTCCAGATGGCCACTATATGGATTCATAAGGCAGGGAAGCAAGAGGTAGGCTGGGAATCACTATTGGCATTTCCATATCATCATTGGTAATCTACTGTTTTGGAATTAATGTCCCTGCATGCAGCGTTCTGAACAGCCCCTGTGTTCTTAAAGGCACAAGCATCATGCATTTTTGGAGCATCCCCAATGATCCACTAGCATATGCATAACCACGGAAAAGTATCTTTTTTGTTGATGTAGCAATTTGGGCTGGTGCCAAAATAGGGATATGTGTTTTGTTTATTGCCCCATCACAACTTGGGAACCCCACTGGTGCAAATCCATTGTTATTTCTTGCACACTACTGAAACTCAGTCTTGCTTAGCAGGAAACCATTAATAGCCCTACACACTTTCATGACAAGGGCCTGTCACAGGGTTTACTACTCACCACTGTGGTACCTCTCTGTGGCCACATCTGGGGATTAGCTCTGGACCAGTCTATGCCTCCTCCTTTGGTTGCTCACCCTATCTCTCTCTGAATTCAATTGTTCTCTCTTTGTGGCTTGGCCCTCTGGTCAGGTCACTGTAGTCTTCCCCTTCTGGGGTATCAAAGTCCAACTGGACGATCTGTTTCAGGCTGTCTTCCGTTCCACTGCCCAGACTATTCCACTTCTCCAGTAGCTTGGTAGGGGAATCCGGGACCACCCTCTATGCCAGGTTCTAGACTAGGGAACAGGCTGTGACTAGCAGCCATAGTCTATGCAATCCCAGGCCCCATTGCTGTTTCCCTGGGCTGCTTTCTCCCTTTCTTCTCTAGCTCCAGTCCCCCTCTGGGTTACCATCAGAGTTATCTCTGCTCCCTGTGGCTGTTTCACTCTCTTCAGACTCTTGCCAGAGTGTATAGTCCAACTGTCCAACACAGGATCCCAGGGCTCACTTTCCCCCTAGCAGGGGTGTGCACAGGAATAAAAATTTGACCACTTTTGGAGGGGCACATTCTGTGCCCCCCACTGCAGTCCCAGGGCTGAAGGAGCTCGCTCTCCCCACCCCGGAGGAGCTCTGTGCCCCCACCAATTATTGGTACAGCCTATGCCCCTGCCCCCTAGACTTCTTCCTCTTCTTTCTCCTCTCTAGGGGATGACTGCAGAGTTCCTTCTTGTCCTCTAGTTCCTGGTCTTATACTAGCTCAACTTGCCCCTGCCCGGCTGGGGTTCATCATCAATTAGAACTTATCAGCCCTGACGCTTCTCCCAGTGCAGCCTGTCATAGGGTTATTTGCTCCTTTTACCTATGCAAGCCTTGTGTAGAATGGACACCCCATTACAGGCCCCCACTGTGGATTTTCCAACTCCAAAATGATTTCCCACGGACCGATAACAATCTAGCGCTGGAAGCGTACAGAGCATAACCACCACTTGTTTCGCCTCTGTCAATTCTGATGTTGCTGTGATGGAGGGCTGGGGCAAACTCAGGGCAAATCCATGAATGTGACCTTTTACATCCGAAAGTTCTGCAGCCACTGCTCATCATCCCAAACCTGGATTATGTGATCTCACCAGTCAGTGCTTGATTCTCGGGCCCAGAAGCACTGCTCCACCTTCTGCAGCTGCTCTGTGAATACCACCAGTAATCTGGAGGTTTTTTTCCCCACTACATTCATCAACAAAATCTCCTAGAAAAATCCTCATGTTTCTTATTTTGATCCTAGTTGTTGCCTGAAGATCTGCAAATATAGAATTGTGCATCCTGTATTTGCAGTGTTTATTAGAATAATAGTGAGCTCTGTGGGCTCTTTGAGGCTTTTTTAAAAATGGTGCTAAAATTATGGGATGTGGAAGGTTTTATTGGATGGAAAAAGTTGCATGCTGGGAACTTGAGCTTTATCTCCCAGAAGTCCGTGGGCAAATCCCAATCCCACAAAAAAAACACTGCAAAAATGTCCCAAAAGGCATTGTGCCACATGGCAGTGCATAGCACACAAGGATACCTACCCATAGTGCATAGCACTGTATAGCAAGACAAGCACTCCTTGTAAGTATGCACATTGTCAACACAAGCAGCTGAGTATGCATACACCTGAGTGATATATAAACTTCAGCGGCTGTACACCAACCTAACTCGTGTTGACCAAAGTTTGTAGTGTAGATGTGACTTAAAACTCTTTCATCTCATGGGTCCACAGGCACCTCTCTGGACTAAAGAACAGAATTCTTTTAGATTGACTAAAGCTGCTGAGAGGAAGTGAAACTGCACGTATTGTATACATGTTTTATGAAAGTTACCCTGGAAACCTAAGGCCTCCATCATTTCCCCTCAGGCAGGGATAACATACAGAGAGAGGGAGAAACTGCCAGTTTCCAGTTGGAGTGTCTTGCACATAATAAATAATTCTTTCATCTGGAAGGATGAAGCTGAGGTGGGATGGGAAGGGAAAAAGGGCATTTTTTATTTAAACGTATACTGTGGTTCTTTTTCCTAATCTGTGGTTTAGATAATTTAATTTATAATTATTAGATTTGTGTTGTTCTTAGTACTTTTACACTTGGAGATTCTGTAGTGTAACAGAGGCTTCTTTTAGTAAATTTCTATATAAAAGCATTCCAATAAATCAAAGGAAGGAAAAACTCTTAATTCCAAAACACTTCAGTGTTCAGATTATATGACATAATAAAAGAGAGACACAAAGGAGAACAGGCAAGGAAAAGAAAAGACTTTTCATACGAGATTTTAAATGAGATGGAAATGGTGTCATCACTTTTTCGCTTTCTATATCAAGTTCTTGTGAGGCACATTTCATATGGGTCTCAGTCCATCAAGGTGCTTAGCATTTCCACTGATACGCTGAGTGCCATTAATTCCTATTGAAGACTAAGGGTTCAGAGTACCTCCAAGGATGTGCTTAGTGTCTTTCTGGATGCTGGACTGGGCCCAGGGCTGCTGTCTGAAATGGTGCTAGTATTTGACTTTCAGAGCTTAGAGTTGTCTTCTCCATAGACAGAATCTGCTAGACCATGTATTAAACAAATGTAACTCCCTTTGAATGTGAAACAGTTGAATATATTAAGGGACACAATCATAAAGAGGGAAGAAAGCCAGAAAGTAATGAAAACACTTGAAAACTACATGCATTATTCAGGTCTCAGTAATGAATAACTGCTTAAAGAATGAATACCAGCAGCTTTACGTGGAGTAAGGGAAACATTTTTTGTTTTGATGGTAACAGTATAGTTGAATTGAACTGAACGTTATCAGCATCCTGTACATTAATGCTTTGTTCTAATAGAAATGATATTTTAATAGACATATTGATTTATGTATTACTTTTATTCTCCACTAAATAATGTTTCATGCAAAGCAGGACACTACTGTTTTTGTTAAAGACTCTGAAATCTTGTATGACAAAACAGTTTCTGCTATGTATGGGCTCTATTCATATAAATAAATAAATAAATCGCCTCTCTTGTAACAGAAGCAGCCTAGGACTCCTGGTTCATTGAACCTATCTTGATTCAGAAACAAAACTCTGAAATTTCTTGTCTGCATAGCATGGATTTGTGCCTTTGGCTACAATCCCAGTTTATAGCAAAGATAAACATGCCTTTCCTTTTATGCAGGTATGGAGAAAGACCTATGCTAGTAATGACATGCTACAGGCTGAATCTGAATGCATTGTGAGAATAGTCAATCTCAGAGACCTGGGCCCAGATCCTCAAAGACATTTAGGCACCTAACTTCTAGGTGCCTAAATACCTTTGAGAATCTGTGCTTCAATGTACACTCAAGGAAGGGAATAATAAGGAATGGGGAGGCAATTCAGTAACTTTATATCAGTACACGAAGCACAGCAGACAGATGCAAGCAAACATGGAAGAGTATGATCTAATAGAGCTGAAACCTGGAAATAATCAAAACCATGACTTGATAGTTAATATGGATGGGTAAATTTATTCAGCAATACAAGAAAGGGAAGGGGTGGAGAAGCCATGGCATCTGTCCAAAACAACTTATAGGCAAGGATAAGAAATGGGTAGGGCACAAGGAGGAAAGACTGAGTAAAACTAGAAGCAATAGGAAAGAATAGAAAATCTCTGATAGGGGTCTCTGTTACACCAGCAACCGTGGACAAAGTAGGAGATGAAATTAGTGTTACTAATCCCTAAAGGAATGACAGCAATAATGGGGAGATTTCAATTGACCCGACAACCTGCCTGAATCTGAACTGGATATTTTGGATATAATGTAAGAGCTTATCACCTAGATTTTCAGCATCAGCATAAAAACTCTGTCTATTCTGTTTTTATATGTAGAATCAAAACTTGTTCAGTGTGACCTAGAATAGCTATAGCACATCCTAATCTGTGTTTTTCTGAGAGCATGTTTTAATCCTAGAGATCAGTCAGTTCTGGTCCTGGGTATGTTAACATTTAGGATTTTATAATTTTATTATGTTATTTTACCTTATACCACACATCTTACAAAATATGAATAGATTCATCAGTTTGTCATTGTCATGTCACTTATCATACATATCCAGCTTGACATTGACTTCATTACTTTAAACTGCTTGCAGATTATGATAGACTCCTTTTAAGCACTGAAGATACATGAAAAGAGATTACCGGCTGCATGGAACTCTCTCCCTTCCCCTGTGTGGGACAGGGGCTCAGTTGCCACCATGTGCCCCTCTTCTCTAGATAATATAAAAGGTTCTCCATGGTTTAGGGACTGTATTGAGGGAAGGGCTGGAGAGCGAAGGGGTGGGATGAGGTGAGGTGCTGGGCAGGCTAGTAACAAGTCCAAAGTCATAGAAGTCATCCCCGTCTCCAGCCCCATATGGCCACCCTGGGGCTATATTATCTTTTCTTAAGAGCCCTCAGGCAGGGCATTTGTGCTCAGTCCCTGGCAGTGTGGCTCCACTGGAGTCATAGATTTGAGAAGTAGGGACTGGCATGCTGGGTCAAAAGTGGACATGGACACACTCTGTTTGGGAGCAGGATAGCAGCTTTCCCTCCCCAAGGTTGGGCAATTTCTTCCCCCAACAGTATATGTGTGAATGGGAGGAGAGAGAATCTCTCCAAGGGGATCTCCACAGATATTTTCCAGAATCCTCCTGTGAACTTTGTTACAGGAGGAGGCTATCTGGGCCTGTGTTTCAAATAATTGCTAAGGGTGGGGACAGCCCTCTATTTCCTGAGCCATAGTTTGTATTTCATCTTATGTCTTCTTTGTACTAACGAATCAGTATGTGGACTCCCTCAGAATAAACAGGAGAAGGTCACCCAGTAGTAAACTGCTTATGCGAGTGAGTATTATATGTCTTGTATTCTGTGTAGCTTTTCATAGGACATATAGTACATTTTCACAGTCTGCCTTAAAAAGTAAGCACAACCATCTTAAGTCTGTCACTTAGCAGAAATGAAGAAAGAACAGTGTCTTTTTAATCTAGTCAGTGGAAAAAACAACCTGTGCTGTCCTGGTAAATGATTAAATACCTCACTCCCTGTATTGATTCCTTTCCACTGGGAACTAAACGACTGCATCAAGCCAGCTCATCAGTGTATTACTTTAACTGAGCAATAAACTAGCAATAACAATAAAAAATCCGCTTTTAAAAAGTGTATCCTCCAATGTGCCCCAATGTTTCTCTGCCTGAAGGAAAAGCACAGATAAGATTCTTAGTAAGATCTCCTTTATCCTAAGATTTTCTTCAATATCTAGACAACACCAAGTGAATTAAAGTCCAAAATAGAGATGTAACTCCAAATTTCCTGTGTTGCATTGTGTGCAGAGCCAGCCTTACAATACATGGATTGCCACCCATGCGGAAGCATTGCAGTCCTTGTACAGCTCTATAATACTGTTGGCAGCTCTACTTCAGTTTGTCTTAAACAATAATCTTCAAAGTGAATTTTCCATAGAGACTTTCCCTCCTCTTTTTTCATTACACCCTTTACAATATATAGAGAAGTCATCCAAGGCTATAGTTAAAGTTGTCAGTATTGTCACTATCACCCTCCTTTTTCTCTCCAGAGGTTGAACTCCTCTATAAACATTTTTTTAGGGGAGAAATGCCCTTTACAATTCAAGTTTCAGACTAAGAGCTATTTCTTGACCTAGTTTTCAAACATGAAATTAACATTTAAATGACGTTGTCAAATTGTTTCAGAAAGCTTATTCAAAAAGAAATTTGGTCAGCAATACATTTCTATTATGGTATATAAACACTTATTCCCTATATTTCCCCCCTCAAAAATACTAATATAATAAAAACAATCTACCGGACAATCATAGTAAAACAAATAATAATAAATGTACTGATTTTTTTGCTACAGATACCAGGCACAATATTTAGAAAAAAGACTGAAGTGGATTCAAATAAACTATTTTGAATTTGCAAGTGTATAATAGCATGTATGTGCATGACTGAGGTTGAAGCACTAGGCACCCATAAATAAACAAACATCAAACTAAAACAGAACAGAGCAAAATAAAAATTCACTTCTCACCCCCAAAGTTTTCTTGCTCTGGATTTCTGGATGCAAAGGACTTGTATAGTCTCTGTTTTAAAATCTTAAAAAATGTTTTGGTTGTATATAAAAGATAGTTTAATTCAGTGAGATGTGTACAGTATGTAATTCCACTCCTGTTTTATTACCCCAGTTCTTGTTATTCATACTTAGCCCATGCTTTAAAAGACTGGAAATAAGAGTAAGCTTGTCTTTTAATTTCCCTCATTTTATGATTGCTACTAATAGTTATGGGACAGTCAACTGGGAAAGGAAGATGCATAAAGTGACCATCTTTGAATAACATGCAACGAAGAGTCCTGTGGCACCTTATAGACTAAAACAGATGTATTGGAGGTTTCAGAGTAGCAGCCGTGTTAGTCTGTATCGGCAAAAAGAACAGGAGTACTTGTGGCACCTTAGAGACTAACAAATTTATTTGAGCATAAGCTTTCGTGTGCTACAGCCCACTTCTTCGGCTGCATAGAATGGAACACACAAAAAGAAAATATTTATACATACAGAGAACATGAAAAGGTGGAAGTAGCCATACCAACTGTAAGAGGCCAATCAATTGAGATGAGCTATCATCAGCAGGAGAAAAAAACCTTTTGAATTGATAATTGATATGAGCCATAGAAGGTGTGAGGATACTTAACATGGGGAAATAGATTCAATTAGTGTAATGACCCAACCATTCCCAGTCTCTGTTTAGACCTAAGTTAATTGTATCTAATTTGCATATTAATTCAAGTTCAGCAGTCTCTCTTTGGAGTCTGTTTTGGAAATTTTTTTGTTGCAAAATTGCGACCTTCAAGTCTGTCACTGTGTGGTTAGAGAGGCTGAAGTGTTCTCCCACTGGTTTTTTAATGTTATGATTCCTGATGTCAGATTTGTGTCCATTTATTCTTTTGCATAGAGACTGTCCAGTTTGGCCAATGTATATGGCAGAGGGGCATTGCTGGCACATGATGGCATATATCACGTTGGTAGATGTGCAGGTGAACAAGCCCCTGATAGCGTGACTGATGTGGTTAGGTCCTATGATGGTGTCACTTGAATAGATATGTGGACACAGTTGGCATCGGGCTTTGTTACAAGGATAGGTTCCTGGGTTAGTGTTTATGTTGTATGGTGTGCGGTTGCTGGTGAGTATTTGCTTCAGGTTGGGGGGCTGTCTGTAAGTGAGGACTGATCTGTCTCCCAAGATCTGTGAGAGTGAGGGATTATCTTTCAGGATAGGTTGTAAATCTTTGATGACATGCTGGTGAGGTTTTAGTTGGGGCTGAAGGTGATGGCTAGTGGCGTTCTGTTATTTTCTTTGTTGGGCCTGTCCTGTAGTAGGTGACTTCTGGGTACTCTTCTGGCTCTGTCAATCTGCTTTTTCACTTCAGTAAGTGGGTATTGTAGTTTTAAGAATGCTTGATAGAGATCTTGTAGGTGTTTGTCTCTGTCTGAGGGATTGGAGCAAATGCAGTTGTATCGTAGAGCTTGGCTGTAGACAATGGATCGTGTGGTGTGTCCTGGATGGAAGCTGGAGGCATGTAGGTAAGTATAGCGGTCAGTAGGTTTCCGGTATAGGGTGGTGTTTATGTGACCATCACTTATTAGCACAGTAGTGTCTAGGAAATGGACCGCTTGTGTGGATTTGTCTAGGCTTAGATGTATTGGAGCATAAGCTTTCGTGGGTGAATACCCACTTCGTCAGACGCATGTAATGGAAATTTCTAGAGGCAGGTATAAATATGCAGGCAAGAATCAGTCTGGAGATAACGAGGTTAGTTCAATTAGGGAGGGTGAGGCCCTCTTTTAGCAGTTGAGGTGTGAACACCAAGGGAGGAGAAACTGCTTTTGTAGTTGGCTAGCCATTCAGTCTTTGTTTAATCCTGAGCTGATGGTGTCAAATTTGCAAATGAACTGAAGCTCAGCAGTTTCTCTTTGAAGTCTGATCCTGAAGTTTTTTTGCTGTAGGATGGCTACCTTAAAATCTGCTATTGTGTGGCCAGGAAGGTTGAAGTGTTCTCTTACAGGTTTTTGTATATTGCCATTTGTAATATCTGACTTGTGTCCATTTATCCTTATGATACTTCAATCTCGATCTTACAAGTAACATGTTATTCAAGGATCAGGGGGAGATAACCCTTAGCACTGAGAGCTTTATAAAAACGAACAGGGCAGTGATTTTCAAAATGTTTTTCTAGTTTCAACCACTTCAGAAAACAATCTTCTTGGAGACCCACTTTTCCTACTCCCAATTCCACACCTTCCCTGAAACAACTACAGGAGCTGGCCGGGCTACATAAAAAAGAAATTTTGCAACAGTACTAGTGAGATAAGATTAAACTTGCTGCAGTGCAATGGGTGTTGCAAGTACGCAATTTCTTTGTTCTCCCTGGTTACAGGCGCTGCTGTTTGTCAGCACTGAATTTCTCCTCTTTGCCTACAACCCCCAGCCCCAGCGCTCTGTCCTATCCCGTTGGCTTTATGCTGGTCATGTAGCAGCCTAGTGACTTTGGGGCCAGCAGCGCCAGGAGAGGCGTCTGTCTGGAGAGTTTCTGTTCCCTGTGTGGGTTACACCCACACGGCCCCCCAGATCCCCTGGGGTCCTCTAGCTGGGCGACAGTTAGCAGGGGGCAGCGTCCGGAAGCCACGGGCACTGAGAGAACTGGACAGGTGGCTAGGGTGACCAGATGTCCCAATTTTATAGGGACAGTTCCGATTTTGGGGTCTTTTTCTTATATAGGCTCCTATTACCCCCCGTCCCGATTTTTCACATTTGCTGTCTGGTCACCCTACGGGCGGCTAAGTGTCTGCCCTGCTCCCCTTCACGGGAGCGGCGGCCACGCTCCAGCACCCTGCCCACTGGGGCCTGGGAATGGGCTGGATCGGAACCCACTGCCCCGGGCCGGTTCCGTGCCCCCGCCCGCTACCCCCAGCTCAGCTTTCCCTCAGAGTAAGAGTCGCGCGCCGCTGGGCCCGCTCCCAATTAGCTCGCTTGCCTGAGACAGTCGGCCAGGCCCGGGCCAATCCCTTGGCCGGGCGCTGTCTCGTTAAATCCCGCCCGGCAGCTGCGGTTGTAGGGGGTGGGGCTTGCTGACGGCAGGGAGGAGAGTGACGCGGGAGCGCTTGGGGCCGAGAGTTCGCGGCAGTGGACGCGGGCGCGAGCGCGAGCGCGAGCAGGGTCCTAAGGTCGCGCGGGCGAGAGTGTACTTGCCCGGGCGGCCGCGTGAGGTGTGTGGCGCGCGCTGCACCGCGCCGGCCGGCCGGCCGGCCAGCCCCGCGTTCCATCGGGGGCGGGGTGGCCGCTCTCCCCCAGCAGCAGCAAGGAGCATGTCCTCGAGTAGGGCCAAGAAAGTGAAGATGGCCACCAAGTCCTGCCCGGAGTGCGACCAGCAGGTGAGACTGCCGCTGGGCAAGGGGCAGCCGCCCTCGGGAGAAGCCCCCGTTCAACCCCCCCGTAAGGGAGAACCCCGCGCAGTGCTCCTTTCCTTACCCCCAAAGCTCTGCAACATCCTGCATGTCTCTCAGGCCAGGGGTTGGTAGGGGAAAGGAGTTTCACTTTTGCAATCCCTGCTCGCCTCCATTATTTAATAAAACGCCCTTCAGAACAGATGCGTTTATAACTACAGCACTTTAGGGTTTGCAAGGTTGTTTTGGGAAGGGGCATGCTATTACTTTGCTATTTATCTGGCGTGTTGTGCTCTGGGAGCTGAGAAAAGTGGCTCTGAGGAGAGCTGGGGGAGAGAGTGAGGTTGGGGAACAGGGATTTTTAAAATAACCCACAACTCTTTTTTTTTGCACTTTGCATCCACTTACAAAATGGGATTCTGTTTTTTTGAGGAGGTGCAAGTCACTCAGCATGAAAAACTTAGTAACACAGTGTAGCTTAGGTGGTGGGAAAAGGGATTCTGATACCACAAGAACCTGGTTCACCTTTCTTAACGAAAGTCTTATTTGTTCAGTAATTGCTTCTAATCTCATAATTCATCATCATTCATTAATCCCATTGAAAGTCCGTTTTGCCCTCTCCTTGCATGGCAGAGGCATGTTCAATGTACTTATCCTGACTGACCTCTTACCTAGTTGGACTGGGTTCAGAAGGTCACAGCCTTTTTCCACAGGCTGCTTCCACTCGCCTTAAGACTGGTCACTTTGTGTGATGTGTTCCACAACAAGGACTTCCTTACTGAACATAATGTTTTTAAATGCTCTCTGTTGCTTCTGTCCACTCTCCAGTTCTTGATAGCTAGAGTAGTTATCTCTTAACTTTCTGAGTTACAACGTTGACTAGATGTTGAACCTTTGCAAGGTTAATTCAGGAAGTTTCTCTGTGGCCCAGATGCATTCAGTTGTGAAAAAGATGAGCTAGCTTCCTGAGTTTAAAATAAAGTCACTTCTAAACGGTGCTTAATTCTTAGCCGGTGTTTAAGTGCAATATGGCCATTGCCTTTCTAGTCTTTATGTGGAATCCCATCTGAATGTTTTGAAATATTTATTAGCATTATAGAGTTGTATTATGCAGAAGACTTTTGTGAAGAATATAGAATTATTTATACTTAATAAATTGTTTAAAAGTTACTAATATCTTAACTGTACAAATACAACTTTGCCCTTGGATGATTAATACTGTACTCTCAAATGTGTAATACTGATTCAGTAGTTTTCTCTCCCTTTGCTGCAGTTTATCAACTTGAGACCTTAATCAAAAGGACTTCTAGTGTAGCGTGACTCAAATCTTTAGGGAGTTTTGTAAGCTACTGCTACACAGGTTGATCAACTGTTACTGGTGTATTGCCCCGTGGATGAACTGTATTGCAACAACATTAAAAATTACGTAGCAAAAATGATAAAATTGGATTATTACCATTTTATTTCAAACTAACTTGTCCTTATTTATGCTATTTACCATTTACATAGCACTAATTTTGAACAATGAAAATGACTAGTCAGTTTCACTCTTTCCTAATATACTGGGACAATGGTACAGCTCTACAAGAGAATGTTTAAATTAGAAACATTATTAGAAAATATTATTTTATTTCATATTAGATCCTATAAAACTCTAACAAATTTATTTTTTAGGCCTGTATTATCAGACAGTGTCTTAGTTATTTTCATAAAGAAAAATATCAAACAATTTAAATTTTTTCTTTTAACTGTTGATTTGCTTACTCATGACTGGCTTCTACTTTCAATAGACTTATGTTAGCTTAAAGGCATTTCTGTTCATCCTCAAGACTTGTTTGGAAGGCTAGGCTTTTGGGGATATGCTTTCATATTTATATCTTGACTTTAGTAAAGCTTTTGATACTGTCTCTCATGACCATCTCGTAAACAAACTAGGGAAATGCAGCCTAGATGGAGCTACTATAAGGTGGGTGCAAAACTGGTTGGAAAACCGTTCCCAGAGAATAGTTATCAGTGGGTCAAAGTCATGCTGGAAGGGCATAACAAGTGGGGTCCCACAGGGATCAATTCTGGGTCTGGTTCTGTTCAATATCTTCATCAATGATTTAGATAATGGCATAGAAAGCATAGTTACAAAGTTTGCGGACGATACCAAGATGGGAGGGGCTGTAAGTGTTTTGGAGGATAGAATTAAAATTCAAAATGATCTGGACAAACTGGAGAAATGGTCTGAAGTAAATAGGATGAAATTCAATAAGGATAAATGCAAGTACTCCATTTAGGAAGGAACAATCAGTTGCACACACATAAAATGGGAAATGACTGCCTAGGAAGGGGTGCTTTGGAAAGGGATCTGGGGGCCATAGTGGACCACAAGCCAAATATGAGTCAACAGTGTAACACTGTTGCAAAAAAAAAAAAAAGTGATCATTCTGGGATGTATTAGCAGAAGTTTTGTAAGCAAGACACGAGAAGTAATTCTTCTGCTCTACTCCATGCTGATTAGGCCTCAGCTAAAGTATTGTGTCCAGTTCTGGGTGCCACATTTCAGGAAAGATGTGGACAAATTGGAGAAAGTCCAGAGAAGAGCAACACAAATGATTAAAGGTTTAGAAAACATGACGTATGAAAGAAGATTGAAAAAATTGGGCTTGTTTAGTCTGGAGAAGAGAAGACTGAGATAAAAGTTTTCAGGTGCCTTCCAGTCCTATGATTCTATGAGTCATGAGAGGCGATATCGCCTCTCAACTGAAATACTTCTCTGATGGATTATATCTACTAAAGGACAACCTATGCTAAATGCTCAATTACTGAGGGACAATCTACACTGATTCCTATATTTGCTTTCTACAGCCAACTCTGTATAACTTTTCATGAGTGATATACCTGAATATTTGGAGTCTAATATCTAAACTCTATCGTTAAATGTATTCACCTAAATTTGGGTTACTGCTGATTATATACTGTATTTATTTTCTGATTTTTAAACCAGATTTTGTACTAATTTAAGCACTACACCCAGAGGTACAGACACCATTTCCTTAACCTGTGTATTATGTAATTTTAACATTAGCTTTAATAAAAAAAATTTTAGTATGAGCATTGCTTGCAAATGCTGACATGTTCAACTTGTCATTAAATTTTGTTTCTGGAAGAAGCAAGTAACATGCTCAGTTCTCATCCTGGGTGATAAAAGAAGAAAGTAAAATGAATAAAGGTATTTCAGTGTAGGACCTTCTTGCAATCTAATATTGTTGGGGGCTTATGATGCTATAAGAGCAAGTAAGTAATTTGTTTTGTTTTTAAAAAAGTGCTGCTAATCTAATTTCATTCTGCTCTTTCAGCCTAAAGTAAATGGTATGCATGTGTCTGAATAGAATTTCCGTGCTAGGCCCTTCCTGCTGCTAGCATGGAATTACATGCATATGTAATTCTGTCCCAGCCCAAAGGCTGCTAGTGTGGCCTGATTGTTTCTCAATGCCCCGGAACCCTTGTGCCAAATCTTGGCACACAGTAGAAGAAATTAAATTCTTGCCTTAGCACTAATGGAACCCACAGCTTTATATGTAAGTTGCTAGGTTATATATTCCCCAGAATAGTCACCCACGGCTATCTGTCAGTCCTTCCATAGAGGAAGTTCTCATGTTGGGGTGTTGGTGGGCAGTCAGGCTGTGCTGCTAGTTTTCAATTACTCTCAGAACAGGGGTATTGAGGAACATTCCCAGAATTCTGTGCTGCCAGTAGTGTGTGTGTGGAACTTTCATGGAAATAGTTAAATTCAAACTCTTGAGGCGATTTAGTATATTGACTGCATACACCTTAAGTGTAAGAGCTCACTTAGAACCACTCACCATATGTGGTGTTAAAACAAAGTAAAACCCATATAGTGGAGTAAATCAAGGAGCCCAAGGCAAATGGTGTTAATAGGATGAAACAAAGAACAGATTAATTTTTAATAGTTGTTGTGCAAATGAATTAAATGAAAATTTGGCTTAGAATAGTAGGTAGGGTATGGTCCTGCAAAATCTGACTATTATTGTGGGATAGCTTCACTACGTATTAGTAAGCATTCACAACATTTTAACCCGTATTTCGCACTTTTCTTTCAAAGATGTTGGAGCCCAGCATTTCTCTGAAAAGCAACTATGTAAAAATTCAACCTGTACTTATATTCAAAATCGCCTAGTATCATTTTCCCTTTAAGCTCTCCTCCCCCCACCTCCCCAAAAAATAGTCTTTTAGGCAGAGACTAAGTCTGAAAAGGTGAATATCAGAGAGATTGGAGTGATCAAAAGCAGAGTAGAACGGAAATCTTGTGCTGCCTTAACTATAACTTCAGATGATCAATCATTCAGCTATATCTAAAAAGAAATGTATTATTTTGATTCTTTGTCTGACAACTGTGCTGCAATACCATCAGCTTATTAAATGCAAACACAGTCTCTGGTAGGTTAGTCAAATTTTGGGGGGGACCAAACCTTGTGTACAAAAAGTCTTACCATTAAAATTAAATCATCAGTCTAAAAATCACACTTGCTCTGAATTTTTTTGCCTATTTCTCTTAATTGTGACACTTAAGATTACTATAATTGAACAATTGCATAAAATTTAAAAAATAATTTCTATATTTGGCAGCATTTTCAATATGATCAGTATATCTCTTGTGTAATCAGCTTCCTTTTGTTTGTGTGTGTCTTTTATGCAATAATTTGGGAGAGACATTTTTGTAAAAATGATTGGAAATTTACAAAAATTGGCAGAGGTATTGGTGGTAGAAGCAGCAACTGAAACTACTTAACTCTTCTGAAATTGTTTGGGTTTCAAGTTGTCCATTTTACCACTCTTTGGAAGTATAACAGATAGAAACAATAGAAAAAAATTCAAATTTTCAATAGCCATCTGATTCTGCCTTCTCAAAACTTGGTTACATGTGCAAAACAACAATTATAGCCGTGTATATCATAATATCAAAGACTTGGTGAAAGCAAGTTTTGAGAATTATTTTTTGGGTTGGTGAAATAGTATAGGCTCAGTTGTCTCTAGAAGGATGGTATTTTTGAACACTTTGAATTTACATTTTTTAAAATTTCATATGGGGTTTCTCCTGCTCAGAGTGTGAGGTATAAACAGAAGTGCTCAATTGCTAAGTCTAAATTACATGAGAATGATGATGCCCAAGAGTACAGCAAAGGAAACCAACTCCCACTTGGCCTCCAATGATCTTAGACTTTTATTGTTTAAAAATAGTATTTATGTAGGCTCTACAAAAAGATCAAATCTTGTGCTCCCTATACTGGTTCTGAAGCACTTGGACCTATTCAAAAATATATGTTTCCATTTGATGTGGCACATGAACAACTAAGCAAAACAAGGGCTTGCTGAATTTCACTTTTAAGTTTTAATAGAACTACCTTACAGTTGTCTGGATGAGATCAGATGTTGCACAATGGAAAAGGATTAAAATTTGTATGAAAATTTATTCGTAAACTTTTGGGACAGTTTTACAGAGAATGCACCTTTCTAAAACAGTGTGTGCGGGGGAGGGTTACATTAAGAAAAAAAAAATGACGAAAAGGAAAGTACCTGCTAGGATTGTGTTTCTTTCAAAGAATAAAAAACTTAAATAATTGCCAGGTTTACTCAGAAAAAGATGAGTTGAACATAAAAATAATGCAAGCCATTCATTCATTCTGAGATATTCTTCAGTTCCACACTTTTAATATAAAAACATAACCAACTGCGTTTTGAATGAGCTGCGTTGCTTATTATTTAAGTGAACAGTTTGTAGAATTGCACTGCTTGCTTCATGTTTGGTTATGAAAAAATGCTTTTCTTAAATGTGATGTCCTTATAAACTTGTGAAGTGAAGCACAGAAAATGTAGCAATGCTACAGAAAGCAATAACACAGTTTGTGTGGTCTGTATAGCAGTGGAACTCTTCTTTGTATGTACCAGTTTGGTTATGGCATTTGTTCTTCTGTTAGAAGCACACTGAAATTGGTTTCCTGTGTATCTGGTAAAGTGTAAACAGTAACCTTGTGTTATACTTTCATTATTGCATGGTCTTAGTAAGCAGCAGCAAACCTGAAGAGATTTGTCTCAATGTTTTTGACATGGTCAGGACTTTTTTTTCCTTCTGTGCAGTATCCTGCGTTAACACTGTTTTGTTTGAATGTTAATTTCCTCCAAATCTTTTTGTTAGTTTCCTCCGTGTTTTTTAGTCCTTTACCTAACCTTGTCTTGATACAGACATAATCAAAGCAGCACAATGCTTCTAAAGCCATGATTTGCAAAATGTTTAATGTAGATGATGAGCTTTGGTAACTTTTTCTGTTCTTTTTTAATTGTTGAACGAAATAATTTTTGTTTCCTTTTTTAATAAGGAAGGAATACACTTCTGTCCTTGTAGCTATGAGCATTCTAGAACTTTCCCATATCATTCTAAATTCTTCCATATTGGATAGGGTTACCATACGTCCAGATTATCCCGGACACATCCGGATTTTGGGGTTTTAAATAGCCGTCTGGGAGAACTTTTATAAAAATTGAAAAAGGTCCGGGATTTCCCTCCCAAAGCTGAGCGCGGCGCGGCTGACAGAGCGGCCAAGCCGGATTGAGCCACTCGCATCGGGGCCTCCAGCAGCCAGAGCCCCTCCCCTGCTCCCCTGTCCCCCACAGCCTCAGCATGCCGCACCGGCAGCGCTCGGGAGGGGGCTGTGCACTCCGCAGGGGAGCGCAGCAGCATGTCTGGCTCCACGCGGAGCCCGACAGGCTGGTCTGAGCGGCATGATAAGAGGGCTGGGGGGGTTGGAGAAGGGGCAGGAGGTTTCGGGGGGCAGTCAGGGAACGGGGGGGGGTTTGATGGGGCAGGAGTTCCTGGGGGCGGGAGCTGTCAGGGGGCAGGGGTGTGGATAGGAGTCAGGGGACAGGTAGGGGGTGGGATCCTAGGGGGAGCAGTTAGGATGAGGGGGTCTCAGGAGGGAGCTGTCAGGGACAAGGAGAAGGGAGGCTTAGATATGGGGTGGGGTCCTGGGGGTGGTTAGGGGCAGGGGTCCCGGGGGTGGAGATCAGGGGACAAGGAGCAGGGGGCTTGGATGGGTTGGGGGGGCAGGAAGTGGGAGGGAGTGGATGGGGGGTGTGGCTGCCCCCCCGGTGGAGTGTCCTCTTTTTTGAAAGTTCAAATATGGTAACCCTAATATTGCAAGTATTCAGCCAGATAGGGGTAGTGCTGGGTATCCTTTAGAATTTACCAATCTGCTTTTAGTTGGCATCACTCAACAATATTCCCTTCTCTCTAAGTGTCTGGAGGGACTGAGTTTGGATGCAGAGCACTAATACAAAACCGCTATGACAGCCTGAAGTGTGCTTCCATTAAGTACCCTGCACCTTTCACATTTTTAAACTTATTGCTAGTAACTATCTGGGCTGAAGGATGAATTGGATGAGGATTCTTGGAGCTTAGTTTCACTGCAATCGTGTTTATAACGCCTAAGCTTATTATGAAATGGGTGGATAAAAATCAACGATTTTTTTATTTAAATCGGATTTTTTGATAAAATGCTTTTTGAGGAAAAAAACCTATCTAAAATAGTTTTAATTAAGATACATTATAGCTCAAAGATATCTCATCATGAAATAGGGATTATAAATTCTAATTCTATAGTATGAGACAATATATTCATGTAATGCTTAAGAAAAGTTTTGTAAATGAGTTCCAATAGTTTATGGATTAGGGACCCAATTTTATGGGGCTCCAGGGGCTTTTGTATAGATTATTTAGGTTACTCTTTCTGTCTACCCAATGGGACTCAGTGCTCAGTCTAGAACAGTGGTTCCCAAACTTTAACAACTTGTGAACCCCATCACTAAAATGTCAAGTCTTGCGAACTTCCTCCTAAAAATGAATATTTCCAGGGATTTTCTCGTTTACCTGAGTATAAATTATAAAAGCAGTGATCTTGGAAATACAAAATTTGTTTTTATGACATGCTTATTACACACTATTTATTATTAAGTATCCCTGGCCTCTGTTTGCCAGAAGCTGGGAATGAGCGAAAGGGGATGGATCACTTGATGATTACCTGTTCTGCTCATTCCCTCTGAGGCACGAGGCACTAGCCACTGCTGGAAGACAGGATACTGGGCTAGATGGACCCTTGGTCTGACCCAATAGGGCCATTCTTATGTTCTTATTTATCATTACAGTATTTTTATTACATTATGAAAATGGCAACACTCTTCCAAGATCTCACTTTCATAGCTTCTATCACTTTGAATAAGCCTGTTACAAGACAAGGCTCCTATCTTTCATCAAGGAGTATCAGATGTGAAACAGCATGAAGGTATTTAAGGCGCCAACTCAGAGTTCCTCCTACACAAGCATTCAGGTCTTGAGCAGTCCAGACAAACGATGCGCATGTTACAACAAAGCTTAAACTTGTTCGTCATAATAATTTTAAAAACAATACTAGCTGCCTATTTAATTTTAAAAGCAGCAAAAAATATCCACCTCCCTTTCTATTTCTTATAAGGAGTCTTGAAGTTTAAATCTCCTCAGTGTGATAGATATGCTTACTTTGATCCTCTTAGCTCTTGGAATTCCAGGGGCTCTGGGCTGCTGGCCCCGTGCTGCCCAGGATCCCTAGGGACAGCTCTGTCCGCCATTAGGGAATTTTTTCCCGAGAACCCCTGTAACATTTTGTGAACCCCCAGGGGTTCTCGAACCCCAGTTTGGGAACCACTGGTCTAGAAGATACCAAGAAAGATGCTTAGTTTTACAGTTCTCAAACTATGGATTTGTATCTCCAGAGATAACATGCTTGTTAACAGAAAAAATGTTTTGAAAGTTTCAAAAAGTTCAATGAATAGAAGATTGTTGGGGGTGGACTAGATCTGGACAAGGAGAAGAAGTCTAGAGATAAATGTGAGAAGGGAGGGACAGGCAGTAGAAACAAAAGTGAAACTGTTTGAGCAGCATATTCCAGAAGTCTTGAGGTATTTCTGAGTGTAGCCTTCATATGATTTGAGATCTCCCATACCATTCTCTCACTAGAAGGGAAAACCTATAATGGTTTTACAGCAGGCTGTAAAAGAGACCCAGTTTGGGAATAAGAACCATTCAAGAAATATATATTTGATGATGATGTTTTAAAGAAAGTCACACCAGTGAACTGGTAGAAGTCACTTTAGCATTTGGATTCAGAGACTGTGGAAGTGATCATCTCACTTTAAACAGCAGTAGCTTCTTCTGCTGGTGTAGAAAGAATATTTTCTTCCTTTGGACTAATTCATTCCAAATTGAGAAATCGTTTGGGACCGGAAAAGCAGGAAACTTGTTTTTCTTTTCCAGATTATGAACAAACAGGAAAATGAAGGTTTCAGAGGTCTGAGTTAGCTGCAGAAGCCAATATTTTAAGGTTTCAGAGCATGCATCCGAAGAAGTGGGCTATAGTCCACGAAAGCTTATGCTCTAATAAATTTGTTAGTCTCTAAGGCGCCACAAGTACTCCTGTTCTTTTTGCCAATATTTTAAGTTCCTAATGTTGACCTGGCTGACAATCGATTTTTTTTTTTTATTTCATTTAACTATTTTAGTTAAACAATTTTAACAAAAACTAATCTGATTTTAAAAAAACTTGAATGTTTAACAAAATAAAAAATTCATATGCTTGTTTTGTTAAAATATTATGTTTGCTGTTGAAGAAAAAATCCAGAATACATAACACTTGAAAAGTCTGTCTGGTATGTTCTCCTCCTAATACAGCATTGCAAGAAAATCCTCCAAATATTAATGATTAACCTGTTGAATTGGAGATAGTTCACCTCCCAATGACTTCATAAATATCTTTTTCAGTTACCTTTGGTAAATGAAATAACCAAACAATCATTCATTTTCTGATATTGCTGTAAAACTAATCTGAAAAGTTTTCAAAGTAAATCACTTTAAAAATGTATAATGTGTACATTTTAAAAATGAAACCTACATCCATCTCTTAGTTGTGAAGAATATGTATTAAGGTTATAACAACCAACAAGAATGCACTTTTATGTAGAAATCCATGATTAAATCGAATCTTCCTAACTAGTGATTTAAATCAAATCCACCCTGTTATGAAACTTTATGAACTGCACAATAACGTGGAATATTGTTTGGGGTATAATCAAAATGTGAAGAATATCTTGGAGGTCACATGTGCCTTGTATTTGGGATTTTTTTTCTTAACAGAGGAACTCTTGTGATATTTCAAAATCTTATTTTCCCCACTTTCTTTCAGGTTCCTGTTGCATGCAAATCGTGCCCTTGTGGCTACATATTTATTAGTCGAAAGCTCTTGCATGCCAAACGTGCTGAGAAATCACCACCCACTGCAGGTAAATCTTACTGAGGGGCTTTTCCCTTTCATATTTCTGCTTTGGGAAAAAAAAAATGAAGAGCATGTGAGGTCTCCTGTGTTATAAACTTGGACTTTTGTCAGTTCTTCTTTCCTTTACACTGGGGCAAGGCAGACTTTGAATGTAAGTTAATCTTTCGCAAACTGTGAAAGACAAAAGGTGGTGTTTTTGCAGCCTTACTTGGGTGATAATGGCATTTTATTCATTGTTTATCTTTTAGCTGCTTACTTATTCACCATGCAAATATAATTCCCTACAGAAAGCTTTCTGTTAATCCTACTTGGAAGATAAATGTCTAGAGAAGCCAGATTTCATAGCACTTTGTGACTGAAACTTGTTTTATTCAAAAGTAAATTCCTATTTTCCTTCTTTTTATTTTTTTTTTTATTTTTAATGAGCTGCATTGAATTTATTAACTCAATCCTGAAATAGCAGAATGTCATTTAACGCTTTGTATAACAAATGGTATTTTGGAAGAACTTAAAATAAAAGCTACTTAAGACGTTCTTTTTAAAGTATGCAGTAAAATAAAAAAATGTATTTTCTCAAATTCAAGGCTTTCTGCTGATGTATATGCAAAGGAATGAGTTGGATGCTTTCTAGCATGATTCATGTTCTCCCTTATGTTCTTTATTAATGGTTTGCCTACTACTAATAGAACCTTAGTCAGAACAAATCCCCTTCAGGGAAGATCCCAAAATAATCTGGTTTAGAATTGTAGAAGTTCTTCACGTACAAGATTTACAGGATCAGAATAATTAATTTAATCTGAAGAGAAAATGTTCAAGTTGTCAACTTTAGGAAAATATAAAGTGATGTCAGACATGTTGATTGTTGCAAGCTGGAGGCAGTGGGCGAATGATTGTGGAACTTGTTTTGGAAGGTGTGATTGGTGTTTTTTCTATTCTTTAGCTAATGGTTGATAAATGAAACTAGTTACCAACCCAGTTAGATGCATTAAAGGCTTTATTATGATTATGCAAGGCTCTTGTGTAATTCCAGTGTGAAAGAGAATACATCTGGCTCTCCTGTCTAATATATTCACAAGCTATATCCTGCCATCTAGCTGTGGCATATGTCTAGTCTACAGTAAATTGGGAGGTGGGACAAAAGGAAAGTAGTAGAATGAGGACCAACAGATAAATACCAAAAACTCTTGGGTGCAAAATTTGGAAGCTTTTCCCCAAAACTAGCACGTGAAAAGTGTGAAGGCAGCTTGACTAAGGCTGTGAACACACTACAGCTTAAGTCGGTATAAGTTCCCTCACTAAGAGGTGTGAATAAGCCACCCCCCCCCCCCGAGTGATGTAAGTTACATTGACCTAAGCACTGGTGTGCACAAGGCTATGTCAATGGGAGAGCTTCTCCCGCCAACATAGTTACTAGCACCACCACCACCGGGGCTGGAGTAATTAAATTGACAGGACAGCTCTCTCCCATCCACTTAAAGCATCTGCACTAGCAGTGCTGCTGTAAGCTCGGAAGTGTAGCCACAGCCTGTCTCTTTACAGCCCCGAACACAATGGTACCTGATGGTAGTTGGAGCCTCTAGGTGCTGCTGTAGTAAATACTGAGTGTACAGTTGAATTGGTGTCTTATGCTGAATTGTATAATATGAGAATGGTTTCAGGAGTGATGGCAAAACAAAAAATGAAGATTTAGTGTTTGCCTCTTTATCCATTTCTTAATAGTATTTGGGAACACCTGAAATGAGAGCAGTGACTTTCAGCACATCAGAAGTGATACATCAGGAACATTTGAAAACTGATCCAGGCAGTTAGTTTCACTGACTTAAGAACTAAGCATTTCCTATGCACTGTGTTGCTAATAGATGCTCCTTATTTGTTGCAAAATGCTACATAAGTGTCATCATAATTAAGACTTGATCTTTGTGATCAAAAAAATGGGGTATGTCTGTGCCTTTGCCTGAAACAATTTGCTCAACTCAGCTCAGAGGATGTTGTGCAGATGCAGTCGAGTGTTGTGAATTGCTTGAGAGGTGACTACTGTGCAGGAACTAATCACTCTTGTTAAGAGATCTAAGGAAAGAGGTGGAGTGGGGAAAGAGCTGAGACTGAGTAACTACAAAGATATGAAAGCAACCCTAAAATGTTCTCTTTATTCATTTATACAGAAAACAAGAGTGAGGCCAAAAGGAGACGAACAGAGAGAGTTAAGCGAGAGAAGATAAATTCTGCAGTAAATAAAGACTTAGAAAACAGAAAAAGGTCCAGATCTAACAGCCATTCAGATCATAGCAGACGGGGACGAGGAAGACCTAAGAGTGCCTCAGCCAAAAAGCATGAGGAAGAAAGAGGTATGAGAATTAGAAAACCTATTTGGGGGAAGTTATTTTTGTTTTGGGGTTTTTTTTTTAGTGGTGTGCTGTCATTAACCCAAAACTTTTGTCGCTCAGAGGTATGAAAAAAACACACCCTGAATGACAAAAGTTTTAACGACTAAAAGCTCTGGTATGGACAGTGCTTCGGCAGCGGGAGACACTCTCCTGGTTATGAAGCTACTGCCCCTCTCTTGGGGTGGTTTTATTTTGTCTCCTGGAGAGCTCTCTCCCGGCAACAAATAGTAGTTACACTGCCCACCTTACAACAGTGCTGTGTAGACATAGCCTTAGTTCAATAGTGGAGTCTCTGTGACTTGAAATCTTTAAATCATGACTTGAGTAACTCAGTTGAGGCTGGGGGTCTATTACACAAGTGGGTGGGTGAGGTTCTGTGGCCTGCTGCAATGTGCAGGAGGTCAAACTAGATGATCGTGATGGTCCCTTGTGACCTTACGGTCTATGAGAAGGAAGAAAAAATGTTTCATGCTGTAGTGACTGTTAGTTTTCCTATCGAGACCAACTCTTGGGTAACGTTATGTATGGGCAGGCTAACTCATTTCCTTCAGAGAAGCAAGAACTGTTGCAAACATCTGCTTCTGATAAGATCCAGTGGTCCTTCATAGGCTTCTAGGCATAAGCAGATTGTCTGCAGGGATCAGAGGATTTCCTTCTTCTTACTGTCTCCATAATGAACCTTTACACAGTTGACCACATTGATTCATTTTTCTCTGAAGCAGCCAGTGTAAGTCACTGCTAGAAGTAGGATACTAGGTTATGTCAGAGATTCACACTCTCCTTAATACTGAGTGTGTGTTGAACATCTCACAGCTAGTTCTCTTCAGATGCTCTTGGTTCACATGGTACTTCAGACAAGATAAGGGTGCTCCAAATGAGGGTGCCAAAGGAATTGGTGTTAACGATTTTATAGTATTTCTTGAGTTTGAGGAAAACACATGCCAACTCCTTATACGCTGCAGTGACAAATTAGGCTGCTCTGCTTAATTGTCAAAGAAAATAATGAATACAGTCAGGTTTGCTAAGGAGCAATTGGACAAAATTGGACAGAAATAGCAAGAGCTTCTTGACAAACTATTATGACCTGTCTTATATCATTCTTCTGGTAGTAGTAGGTTTCAGAGTAGCAGCCGTGTTAGTCTGTATCCGCAAGTCTCTAAGGTGCCACAAGTACTCCTGTTCTTCTTTTTGCTGGTAGTAGTAGTAATAATAGAGGGTGGGGGTTTTCAAAAGTGGTCACTTGGGAGTACAAGTCCTGTTATCTTTTAATGAAATTAATGTTCCTAAGTAACTTATGCAACTTTTAAAAACCCACTCTCAATTTATCTTGTGTTGGATCTGTCCTAGTCTCCGTACTTAACAACACTGTAAGGCATCAAATATGCACATCTCTAAGTAGATCCCAGGCCTTTACTGTGCAGCTTTGTGGCTGTGCCCCTTGGAACCGGGGCCAGCTTTAGGCCGATTCAGCCGATTCCGCTAAATCGGGCCCCGCGCCTAAGAGGGCCCCGCAGCTGTCCACCCCGCCCCTAGCTCACTTCCCCCTCCTCCCTTCCCCTGAATGCTCCGCCCCCTGCTCCTCCCCCTCCCCTGCTTCCCACAAATCAGATGTTCACGGGAAGTCTGAAAACAAGCAGGGGCAGATTTGGGGAAGAAATATGTAAGGGAAAATTTGCTCTTTTAGAACATCCAGAACTTTCATTTAAAATTACTTGAGTGTAAAAAGCACTTTTGGAAGCTTACCATGCTGGTCTGTTTTTCTGTGCTTTTGTAACTTCGAAACCTTATATCCGAGTTTCTGGGGGAGAATGGACATTAGTCCATATTATGCAATAGGCCCTCTTAGGTTTTTTCAAACTTAGATATTTTGTCTTCGTTGTAAAAACAAAAGAACTGCTTTTTCATAGTGATTTCACTGGTGGGTTGCGTGGTGTGTGTGTGGTTTTTTTTTTTTTTTTTTAATCCAAAACTCACTGGAATTTTGGTTCTAGAAATGGTTCTTGTGTTTGAAGAGAACACATTGCTAGACCACGCAAAGGGGGTGTGTTGCTGTTTCATTGATATGTATGTCTTCAGCATTTAAACAAATCTTTTCTGATTGCTGCTGAGGTGGTGTTCTAGGCCTTACACAGTTTTGACCCTTCACTATAAGATAAAGAGAACTATCCTAGCTAATAGTTATTTTGGTGTGCTGAAATATTGCTGTGTGTAATTTTCTATTTTGGCAGCAAAAGATTTCTTCTTGTTTCTGGTGTCTTACAAAAATAGTTGTGCGTGCCTGTAGAGAAGTCTCAAGTGTGAATACTAGAGAACTGAGTCAGACTGTCTTCAGATGAGGAAGGTTTTAATAGGATATTAAATTGTTTTTCTAAATCAGAGGCTATGCATAGCATGTAGGAAAAGGTCAACCAGCTATAAAATGTGCAATAGTTATTGCTGAGAAGGATGAAACTGCAGTAAGAATGGGTACAGCTTACAAGTTCTGCATTGATGATTGATTCTGCTTTATAGTAGGATCGTCTAGAAATGTTTTTCAATAAGTTCTTCAAAACTATTTCCATGGGAACAGCTATTTATTTGAAAACATCTTAGAAAATATGTTCGCTTGGTTAAGACAGTTAAATGACAGTAATTTTGTGAAATTAATTTTTTAGTCATTTGAATTCCAAATGACTGTTCGTGGTGAAAAGGGAGTACTTCAAATACATTTTATTCTGTTTCACAGTGGTAGCCATGTTAGTCCGTATCAGCAAAAAGAACGAGGAGTACTTGTGGCGCCTTAGAGACTAACAAATTTACATGGGCATAAGTTTTCGTGAAGCAGGCTCCCTGGAGTATTAATATGTCCCATGTCAGGAAAAGGCTGGTGTTCCTGAAGTACTGGAAGTCTGAAACTCCTAATCTGCTCAGTGATCCTGGACAATTTACTTAACCTTTCAGCATCTCACTCTCCTACCTATACTACAGGGAAAGGACTATCCTGCTTCTTACTGGTTTTGAAACCTTCGTTTTGTAATACATTGTTTGGCCTGTCATGAAAGGTGCTATTTAAATGTAACATGTAGAGAGTTGTCTTTCCCCTGGAGGAAGATGCATTAGGCAGCATTAACTGCTCTCTCATTTGGGTGTTTGGAATCATTCATATGATGTTAGGCTGAGTCATCTTTTCTTGTCACTGAAGACTAGGCATTTGTGTCATATTTTCAGACTGTTGATTCGGTCACTTCTTTTCCCTGACGGGAGCTGCTTGTCTTTAATACCACTTTTCAATACTAATGTTGTCCCATATTATAATAATTTAATATCTGTGTAACTTGTATACGAACTTCTGATACAGGAGCTGGAGAAAAGCTTTTGTTTCATAGTGTCTTTTCTTCTTCTTCTACAGAGAAACAAGAAAAAGAAGTTGACATGTATGCTAACCTTTCAGATGAAAAGGCTTTCGTGTTTTCAGTGGCCTTGGCGGAAATAAACAGAAAAATTATCAATCAAAGACTTATTCTCTAACTCATCAGCACAATCTGACTTAAATGTATGCAGTTTGGCTAGCATATTTCCAAGGTGTCATGGACTCCCGGGAGGCATATTGTCTTCATAAACCAGGACCATTGCTTTTCCCTGTTAAAACTGTGCTGCTGTTTTGGGGCTCACAGACTTTTGTGTATCTACACATCAGCAAGAAGCAATGTTTTAGTTCTTTATGCCTTGGAGTCTAATGCTTGATGAATGCACAGAGAGAATGCACCATTTCCAGAGCACTTCGTTAGATTTGCTGCCCAGAAATGCAATATTTTAAATACTTTCCGAAAGAATGATTTTCTTTTTAAAACTAAATATATTTCAGATTTTTCAACTATATTACAGTTTACATATGTATAGTTCATCTTAACCTTTTAATAAATTGATATTCTGATATTTTATTGAATTGGAAATTAAGTACATTTGTAACAGGACTTATTTAAGGTGTTGTGATCTTATTTTCCTTTTAATTTAAGAATTGTTACTCATTTTGAAGATGGTTCTGGACAGTTATTTTGATCAGTCGTTCTGGTTGCCCATTTTATAGATTTAATGGGGTTAAGCATGGAAGCAAAGCGGTTCCTTTCTCAGGATCACCTTGCGTGGTGACTCGTGTTCCATATGAACTCTCCTTAGTACAGAGACCGGGACATGGGCCAGGGATTGCTCCCAGCCCACTCGTGTACCGCAAGCAGGTGGAGGGTCTATGTGGCTCCCACAACTGCCCAGTCTTCCCAGCCAGGCTCCACCAGCTGCTGGCCTGATCAGGGGTTGAGGCCTCCCGGGGGGAAGAGGAAGGGAAGTGGGCAGGGTCTGCCGTGGGGGAAAGGTATCCAGGCCTGTCCACTTTCAAAAAGTGGGAAGGCTATGGCCCACTGGTCCTCCTCTGTTTCAGTGGCACTGTAAGGATCTTTCCCACCCTTTCCCTTTTCTTGTTATTGCTAAGGAGAGAACACAGGTATTCTAGGGTGCAGGCAAACCATTAGATTCTCTTTAGTTTGTATTTCTAGAAATAACAGAGACAAGGTGGGTGAGATTATTTTCTATTGGACCAACAAAAGATATTACCTCACCCACCTTGTGTCTCTAATATCCTGGGACCAACAAGGCTACAACAACACTGCGTACTAGAATGAACAGAGTCACTCTGTTATCTTAAACTGGTACCTGTTATCAGAGTTGAAATTATATTTTTGTAGTCAGTCATTTGAGTGTTCAGTTTCTAGCAGCAACATTCACATCTGAATGTTGATCAATATGAATCTGTAGAAACTTGTCAAGTGCCAGTGTTGACACAAGAACAAATAGATATAAATTAGCTATCAATAAGTTTAGGCTTCAAGTTAGACGAAGGTTTCAAACTGTCAGAGGAGTGAAGTTCTGGAAGAGCCTTCCAAGAGAAGTAGTGGGGGCAAAAACCTAACTGGCTTCAAGACTGCACTTGATAAGTTTATGGGAGGAGATAGGATGATGAGGCTGCCTACAATGCGTGTAGCTGATCTGCAACGGTTAGCAGCAAATATCTCCAATGGCTGGTGATGGACACTAGATGGGGAGGGCTCTAAGTTACTACAGATAATGGTGATGGGGGAGGGATGCAGGGCCACATGGGGGGGGGTTGAATGGGAGCACAAAAACCCATGGGGATGGGGTGCAGGGCCCCATGGGGATGGGGGGAGTGGAGGAACATGTAGACAGGAGGTGCAAGGACACATGGGGGGGGGGGAGGTGCAGGGGGACAGGGGCAGCTGTGCCTGACTGAATGGGAGAGGCTAGGGGTCTGCATGGGGGAAGCTCCCTAACAATCCCCCCCCCCCCGTTTCTGTCTCCTCCCCCCTCAAAAGCTGTTCCATACTGTTCCCACCCATACTCAACAACCCTTCAAGTTCAAACCCAGGCTCCTTCCCAGCAATTACTTCCCTCTCCCTCATCTCCTCCATTACCCCTGACTCCCCCCAGCCTTTGCACTGCTTCTGAGGGGTGCGGGAAATACGGTTCTGTATTGTAGTTTACATGAATTATTACTCAGAGTTCTGTATAAATATGCCCAGTAAGGAATCTTTATCAAAAAACATTTCCTGAATCTTTTTTGTTGTCTGTATTGTTACAGACATATTTGCTGACAGGTATTTTGAAATAAATGACCAAAAATAATTGAAACTGGTGTGATTACATTGTGTTAGCAAATAAAATATGCAGAATTTTGCGGAATTTGAAAATACTGTGTGCAGAATTTTTAATTTTTGGTGCAAAATTCCCCCAGGAGTAACATAGCTACTAAATTGACTCTCTCCTAGCTATGGTAGTCTTTGTGAAACATTAAATGACACTTCACATTTTTTTGCACCTTTCACTCAGTGTTAGTCAAGATGAGGCTATTTCAAGGTATACAGTCAAGTATCTTAGATCTCAGGTTAGACCTCCCTTAATATTGATAGTCTCGGAGAAAGTCTTATCAAAATGCTTTTTAAAAAGATTCCATTATTCTTTTATGGTGAAGAATAGCTAATGCGGCCTTGCTGCAGAACTAGCCAATAGAGTGGAGTAAAGATTTACTAACACAAAAGATTCCCAAACCCTGCTGATATTTTCAATACTGGTACATGATTAAAAGGAAAAAAGTATGTTAATATCAGTTTCATTGAACCACAAGGAGGAGAGGAAATGGAAATTTGTCAATTGGAAAAGTAAAACATAGGGAAAATTACTTCAATTTTAAACTGTTTATTATAAAATGATGTGTCCTTTTAAAGAAAGGTGTGGATAAAAGCATTTAACCTGCTGATCTATACAGGAATCGCAAACAAGACAATTTTCTTCACTTAAACATATAGGTTTTCTGCTTTCCAAATCGATGTATGGTCACAGATGGCAAGTAGTAAGGAGAGACAAAGACTAGCTGGGTGGAATTCCATATGATATGATGACTGCTAAGGTTGGTAGCTGAAGCAAATCATTGTAAATGAATGCACTTTAAAGTGCATTGAAATCTAAATAAATGTACTGCAGCATCCATGTACTAATCGTCAAAGCAGTAACCTAAAGCTAATGACTGCTAAATGACGAGGGGGGGAGGGAAAGGGGGGGGAGGGAGTTGAATGCAATGTTTTTTAAATGTAGCTGTGCCTGTTTAAAATAACTGACTTCAATGGAAAACATTTACTTTCTGAGATGCACGACTACAGTGTGTATTTTCAGATGTAACTCTGTCTTTTGTACACCTCTTATTTCAATTCTAGGCCCTCCCTCTGAATTGCCTGAAAATACTTAATAACCAGATTTGTATTTCTTGAATTCTTCAATTCTGGATATTTTAGCTCCCATCTTCATATAAAAAAAATAACTTTCTTTTAGAGGAAAGTAAATGGAAGTGTTAGGTCACAATTGTCTTCTAAAATAATTAGAGAAACAATAAGGTTCTGGAGGATTCAGAATTCTCAGGATTAATCTAGGAGTCTAAAATTTTCCTCCGAGCTTTGTTTTATCTTTTACAGTTATAAATAGCAGCATGTAAACCAGAAAAGGAAATTATCCTTTCAGTTGATTCAGGTCAATTAAGATAAAAGTATTCACTCATTTAATACTGCCTGATATATTGCTACATTACTTTGCTGAGTAAAAAAGAAATCTCGAGGACTGAATCATTCATCTGGCATTTGTTGCCTTAGCAGCATCTTGAGAATGGGATTGTCTCTGACATAGGCTGTTCTTTTCAGATGATATGTGAAACGGAGGTCTTGATTACTTGTCATCAGTAATAATCCTGTGTTTTTTGCAAGGTTGGGGGTGCCAATGCCTGGGTCCTAAAGCTAACTATGGCAACTGCACAGAATCTCCAACTTGCCATAGGACCTTATTTAGCTCCCATTGAAGTCTTTTGGGATCTTTCCATTGATTTGAATGGGAGTGCAATCTATCCCCTAGATACTAACAAAACAACTGTACAGCTGTAGGGTATCTTTGGAGAGAACCTGTAGAGAATCTTTGGAAAAATATTAGTATTGTAAAAGGAATCAAGCCCATTAGTAGGTAAAATATGCCTCCCTTCCACCCCTGTACATTAAGTTACGTAACAAAGTGTGTAATTCTACAGGCTTAATCTTGCCTTCTGACTTCCATATCAGATATAGCAGGACCCTAGGTTGTGATTCACATGTGCCTGGATTCCAGTGAACCTCTTGGACCCTTTAAAACTGGGACCTACAGTTGCAGGTCACATACCTTTTCCTACTCACGTATGCAGTGTAGTTGTAGCTGTATTAGTCCCAGGGATAGTTGAGACACAAGGTGGGTGAGGTAATATCTGTCTCACCAACAGAAGTTAGTCCAATATAAGTGTTTTTTTTTTTGTTTACACAGAGTCTTCACGTCTTCGGAAGAGCTTTGTGTAGCTCGAAGGCTTGTCTCTCTCACCAACAGAAATTGGTCCAATAAAAGATATTACCTCACCCACCTTTTCCTAGCCATGTGCCTTACAGATAAACACACAAGGCTTCCTGCCTCTTATGAGAGATTCAGGGACAAAAAAAGAACAAGGTTAATGAGGGCTCTACATCTGCCAGTAGAAGGTCTGAGAGGAGGACACCTTGAAGAAGCAGGAGCTGGCTGGGAGGAGCTGGAAGTCTCCATTTGGGATGGCTTGGAAGTCCTGGATGGAAAACTGAAAGAACTGTGAAGCCCTGGAGGCAAGCCCTATGACAGTACCCTAAAAGGCAGTGAGACTGTTGTTTAGTTGCTTTGTTTTATTTTTTAAAATCTGTTTCTAAATTAATAAAGCCCCGAGCAAAGGCTTTGGAGTGTTGTTTCACTTACCTGGCTGGTGAGTTGGCCCACCAATTTACAGATAATCATGGAGGTTAGACTTGTGTCAGTCTGTCCAGTACATGGCAATGTTCCTTGCTCATTTCCCATTTCCAGAGTATAATTCAAGGGAGGTCATGTTTATTTTCCAGATCATACAAAGTTAATGCTAATTAGTGTTGTAGATTTACGAAATCAGTTGAAATTAAACAGCTGGCATTCTACATTCATTTAAACTCTTCTTACATTTGGTAGTACATGGACAGACTTGAAATGATCTGTGCAATCTGACAGACATGCACGGTTATGTCTCACCTTACTGTTGCCAGTGAATGGACACCACAAATTCTGATAGGTAAGATTTTGTAGTCTCTTGGAATGAGAAGGAGCAGTGCATGCATTCTTGCAGTTCTTATTGGATTACTCACTACTCTGTTAGATGCCAATGATGCATGAAAGATGGACAAATCTATGCCTCCATCAGGTTTGAGTGTAAGTGCACATACTTTCACTTGTATTTGCAGCTGGGGATGATACCTATACTAACTAACCTTACTGAGGATTCTTGAGAATTTAATAGGCCAAAGCTGAAACTTTTAAGGCTTTGATTTGTGGCATATGTCAGTTTTTCAATTTTTCATTTTATAAAGTGAGAAGCTAAGTTTAGGTCATGCTTTAAGGATTTCTGACACATAGGAACAACAGAAAATAGCTTCAAATGTCCTTCAAAACCAAAATGAAAATTTTCAAAATCTTAAAATAAAGGAATCATTCATACAAATAGCTCAAGAGGATATATTAAAAGAGCATATGTGCACAAGAGAAAATATTAAAGAGTTTAACAAGAGTCTCAGTCTTACTGTTCCTCCAACACATACTCATGGAAAATATTTATTTATTTATTTGTGTGTGTTCATGCCATCAATGGTTATATACTCATCTAATCAGAAAGCCGTAGCAATGCCATGTAATTTACCTGACCAGACAGACTAATGGACAGTACATGTAGTGTATATAAGATGCTCACAAAACTATTCATAATTAAGAAATTAAAAAGAAAACTGTTTAATTACAAAGTGGAGGAAGTTAGTCTGTTAAATTATGCATTGTGAATTTGCTCATGAAATCTCACCACATCTAGGACAGTTAAGTCAATAATCTGTTTGAATAGCTTGGCATAAAAGCTTATTTAGAGTTGTATTTCATATGCAATATTTTTTCATTCTGGAAAATCATTTGAATGTCTAAGAACTCCAGAATTGTTTACTGATGCTGTCATTCTGTGATTACTTCTGATGTGTTTTTGTTACATTGTAATGAATAAAATTATTAAGAAACAGATGATGTGGGCCCTTTGGGGTATATTATGAAAGCAGAAGTTCACACCCTTTATCCATTTTTTTTATCTGTTCATGTGGTTATATCATTGGACTGAGGGCAAGTCATTTGGCTGATGTCTGAGCTTCTCAGGCTTGCAAGAAATTTGTTTTTGTTTTCCCACATTTTTTCCAGATCATGTAATTAGTTGATTTGACTCTTTTAAAGAGTGTGACTGATTTTTCTACTGCTACTTCAAAAGATACTTAGAATACACTTATAGTTGGGGCAGAAAGCAGGAAATACTCTATTTGCTTTGCCTATACTTGCACCTACCTCTTCCTTAGATTTAAATTATTTTGATACAAAGGCATTTTCTGAGTGAGATTGTATGAGGCCTTCTAATCACTGATGTTATTTCACATACGTTAGTTTCAGATACCTGCTAATTTTTGGGTTATAGTATAGTAATATCCATTCTTATCTTGATGTCAATGGTTTTGATCGTAATCAGTAAGCAAAGTAAATAAAGAATCATCTTTCCAGACTTTTAAATGTTCTGTTTGAAATCTAAGACACTTTGCCTTTTTGGACTGTTTTGTTTCTTATCTATATACAATTACTAAGTAAATGTTCAGTCTTCACTTCACCAACAGTTGAGTGGAGAGTAGTATTGGGCAACCAATCAGCAATGATCTGGAATTTAAATCATAGCTTTCAAAATAAATCCATCTTCAGGACAGGTTAATGGTGACAGCACTAATTTAAGAACTTTCCTATTTCCACTGAGCATCTCTCAGAGACTGATTTTTAAGTCAACAGCTTGTTTATGTATGCACTTGTATTTATTTCACAGAAAGGATGAAAATAGTACTTAGTACTTTTCATAGGCAAAATACTTTACAGAATTCAAATTAATCCTTAGGGCATCCCTCTGAAGTAGATAGCACAACTTTAGAAATGGGGAAACAGGTACAGAGATTAAGTGATTTGCCCAAGGCCACACAGCAATTTTGTCAAGAATTTAGATTAAGATTTTGTCTTCCAGTCCTATGTTCAAACCATTAGATCACACCCTTCTCATGTTTTGACACAGTCATCTTAAATAATATATTGCAAACTAACAAATGTCTTTAGCTAAATGACCAATCACTCTGTAAATGATTAAATCTGGAATTTTGTATATTCAATTTATTTTTCACTACTTTTAACTTTTTTTGTCTCAGTTTGGACAACTCATCTCAGTGAAGTTGGTTTCACTTTTGATTACAATGCATTTCACTTTCAGATTCTGTACTTACCTTGCAATCGCTACAGAAGAGTCTTAACATAAAAATACATTTTAATTTGAATTAAAAAAGGGAAGCATTTCTATTGGACTTGTTTATTTTTATAATACCCACATTTTGGGCCCAGTTTGAGTTAATTCTCTTTTATGGTACCATGGTCCTAATTCCCACTGACAGTAAAACAAATATTTTCTTGTAATGTGCTAACATTATTCAATGAAGCTTGTTTTTCCCTTTAAAATGAATAGTTCTTTTTAACCTTCATAGAGTTCTTTTTGTGACTTCAATGCTGTTATATTTACATAAGATAATAAATGCATATTGTAACAAAGTAGGCGTACAAACAACTATAATAATATTGTTGTAACATCAACCGTTGCTACTAGTATAGTATTACATCAGTAAGTATTCCTGTAGTAAGAGATATGTATTAACAGGAATGGAATTTTTTTTAACACCATTCCACCTGTCAAACTCCAAAAGTATTCTAGTATATTATCCTATTATGCAACTAATAATACTGGTATAACATATTTCTATTGATTATCTCCCTTTTGCTGTGACATTTAACTGAGCCAATTTGAGTAGCTATAGTCTCTGGCAGACTTGTAATGGAAAACATTGTTTTAACACAGGGGTGGGCAAACTACGGCCCAGGGGCCGTTTTAAACCGGCCTACGAGCCGCACCACCTGGCTCGGCCCCTCACCGGCGCTCCAGCCGGAGTGCTGCGTCGGGGCTGCACCAGATGGTTCTGCCCCAGTCCGTCCGGGGCGCTGGGTCGGGGGCTGCAAAACACGGCTCTTGGAAGCCATGGCATGGCCCTGCTCCAGCTCCTATGCGCTCCAATGGGAGCTGCAGGGGCGGTGCCTGCGGATGGGGCAGTATGCAGAACTGCCTGGCCGTGCCTCCACGTAGGAGCCAGAGAAGGGACATGCCACTGCTTCTGGGAGCCGCTTGAGGTAAGCGCTGCCCGGAGCCTGCCACCCCCGCCCCTCCCCCGAGCCTCTCCCCACGCCCTGACCCCTTGCCCCAACCCTGATCCTCCTCCCGCCCTCTGAACCCCTCAGTCCCAGCCCAGAGCACCCTCCTGCACCCTGAACCTCTCATCCCCACCCCAGAGCCTGCACCCCCCCCCCGCATCCCAACCCCAATTTTGCGAGCATTCATGGCCCGCTATACAATTTCTATTCCCCGATGTGGCCCTCAGGCCAAAAAGTTTGCCCACCCCTGTTTTAACATCTGATTTAATTCCTTCACTTACCTTTACTCAGTTATTGATCATCTTCTGTCCCAAACTAAATTGAAAATTTATGTCAAACCCTGAAATCCAAAACCATCATTACACCTTTATATGCTTTAAAATAAGACATTTTTATTTATAAAGGTATTGAGTGAGGCATTGCACTGCTCTGCCCTATTTTCAGATGTGGCTCAGACACTTAAATCAGTTAGGCATTGCAATACTGAGTGGAAGAATGCCTAAATACCTTTTAAAAGTCTAGTCTTTGTGCCTTATATTGCAAGATATATTACAATATTACTGGGTCATAATATCAACTAGAATGGATCCACAACTCACATTCTAGTTCTTTGCATATGCCCTATTCTGTTGCTAGATGGCAGCATAATTCTACAAAAGTATTGCAAATCCATGGATGCTTGCTACTGGAATTAGAAATGATCATTTAAGCTTGCTTGCTTTTTCAGTGCACCAAAGATGTTCATGTTTTTTTAAAACAGCACTTGCTTATCTTAGCTGTAAGTTTAGAGCTGGAAATGCTGTTAATGGGAGTTATTAGTGGCTTTCCAAACTGAAAATGAGTGACCGTCATCAACTGTTTCTGTGATGTTCTGTCACAGAGGGTCTGTCTACACTGCAATAAAACACTTGCAGCTGGCCTGTGTCAGCTGACTCAGGCTCACAGGGCTTGGGCTGCGACGCTATAAAATTGCAGTGTAACTGTTTGGATTCAGGCTGGAGCCTGGGCTTATGGACCCTGCTTTGGGACCCCCCAGCCCGAGCCCAGACAGCTGTCCTGCAATTTTATAGCCCTGCAGCGTGAGCCTGAGTCAGCTGACATGGGCCAGCCACTGGTGTTTTATTGCAGTGTAGACATACCTGAACAGACAATCGTTGCTCATTTCTACTGTCTGTTGCCCATCAGTATCACAGATAGGAGAGCAATTCTAACGGTCAAAAATGGCTTTAAAAAGTGCAAATGCTTAAGAATTATTTTTTTATTCTCACACACTTCTACTCATTTTCTTGTGTTATAATAGGAAAGGAGTTGAAAATAGGACAGATCCTGAAAACAAGAAAGAAAAATGTGTTTTACATGCTAGGATGGTCCCGTGGTGAGGGCACAAGATCTAGAATCAAGGGACCTAGATTCTGTGATGTTGCCACAAACTTGGTGTAGGTCCCAAAGGAAACTACATAACCAGTTTACGCCTCACATTCTTCATTTGTAAAATGGTGATTATCACTGTAACAGGGCTACAGTTGCACCTATATCCCCTCTCTGGTCTATTTTGATTGCACCCCCTCCAGCTGACTGGCCTTGTGCCTTTACCATCTTTGGGGTGGAATCATATTCTTACACAAGATGTTCTAGCCCATGATCTGGTCTATCAACCATACTTATCCAGCAGGTCTGACTGGGTTTGGTACCTGTGATGGTTCTCTGCAGCAGTCTGTGACTAGCGGTGTGACTATAGTGCTCGGACAACCTGCTTAAACCAAAGTATTGTTTAATCATAACAGTAGGAATAAAGCATAAGAAAATTGGATTTTAAAACAACAAAAGGTCTACACATGTCTATCTTACCTAGAGACTTGCCATCCTTTGATGGAGACCCTAAGCAGCCTCAGTTTCTTCAGTCACCCCAACTTCTGGCATCTGGATGTTAGTCTGTTTCCCTTAACTGTCTCCCAGACTGCTGCTGCTTCCCTAGAGAGTTTATCGCTTTCAAGCCAGCCAGCAGTCCTTTGTCAGTTTCTTGGGTCCTTTTGTACTGCTGCCCAAAACCACTTTGTGAGCACTCCCGAGGGGCTCAGAGGTAGAGCCTCAAAGTATCTTGCATTGCCCCTTAACAGTTTGTTGGGGTGCTGTCTTATCTAGAGTCATTGTTTGTTTCCCAAGAGCCCTGTTGATTTAACAACCCAATAACTAGGTCAACTTATAATATTAATAAATTACTCCAGAGCAGTTCCACTGCAACCACAGTGATAATATATATCTGCCTCACGGAGGTATTGACACTACAGTAGTTTGGATAACACTGAAGGAGCAGGAAGTCCACATAAGGACTCTTCAGCCTTTGTTTTAGGGAGAGTTCTTTTCCATATAGCAAGCCCACTCACTGTACTGTGAGTTGTGATTAGATTAAATTGCACATGGGAGGGGCATGTTATTGCATGATTTAGGGTTTGTCATACCAGAGGTCCATCTAATCCACAATCCACTCTTCGATAGTGGCCACTACCACATGTTTCAGAAGAAGGTGCAAGAAATCCTGTAGTGGACAGCTGTTAAGTAATTAGCTCCTAGAGGAACTTTTTTCCTAATCCCATCAGTTGATGGTTGGTTTCTGCCCTGAAAGATGAGGGTTTATGTCCCTTTAATATAAGAGCTAATCATTATTACTTATGAATCTTATAACCTACAATGTAACTGTGGCATTTTCTACTGCCGTAAGACAGGATACTGGCTAGATGGATCATTGGTTTGACTGGTGTGGCCATTCTTATGTAGGTGTTCTCATTATCTCTACAACTGTCAAATCCCTTGTTGAATCCTAAACTCTTGGCCTCTTTACCATGTGACAATGATTTTCACAGGCAAATTATGTGTAGTATAAAAATACATTCATTTTCTCTCATACATTTAAAAAAATTACTTTCTCTGAATGTTACCTTATTCTTGTACTGTGCATAAATAGAATCACACTTTTATTTTCTCTTTTAAACTAAATAGTCTGACTTTTTTCAGTTTCTCCTTATTTGGAAATATTTCTAGGACTGTAACCTTTGTTGCCTCTCTCTTCACTGGTTCCATTTCTGCTATATCATTGTCATTAGAGTGCACAGAAATGAACACAGCATTCTAGATGAGGGCGTACCATTGAGCTATGTAATGGCTGTCACACTTCAGGGCAACTGCACCTATATTCTCTCCCTATGGTCCCACAAGGCTCCTGGTTTCTCAGCCATCTCTTCTCTTGGGTGGAGACTCGCATCTCTCCTCCGCCTGACTGGGTTTTTCAGGCTGAAAGTTCCTTGCCTACATTGTGATATCCTCAGCAAGCCAGACTGCCTGAACAGGTCAGTCTGTGCTTTTTATTTCTCTTCAATGCTATGAACAATGTAATTGCCAGCAGTTATAAGTTACTGCACAGCCCTTGACACAAACACATTTATTCTTATGGTAAAAGCATTATAGAGAAAACATATATAAAAATAAAAGTTTCTATGCATGCTAAAAGCTTACCAGAGGTCACCCATTAGTCTTATGGGACCTCAGTAGGTCCAAGTCCTTCTAACCCTTCCCAAGAAGGATTGGGACACCCCTTGGACAGAAGGTCCTGTTCGTTTGTTGGATCAGAAAGAAGGCCCTGAGTTTGTTTAATCTCAGGCTATTTATCCAAAAGTTCTTTCTTTGTCTGTTGATCTCTTGAATCCAGTTTGAACAAGTATAGGTGAACCCCTTGGTTGGTGATGGCAGTACTTCTCTGGAGGTGTTATAACCAGGGTGAATTTGCCTAATTACCGCTCCACTGTTATTCGTTCATGGTCATCCACCCCACGGAATTACATACAGTCCCTGGCCCACAATGATACATAAACTTAATACAGTAAATCTCCCAAAAATATTGCAGGAAATTGCCATATTTGTCACAATGGCATATTTTTATCCCATCGTTTACACTTAAAAGTAAACCAAATGTTATGACAATTACTATGCATTGAGCAGAAACTTTTAATGAACTGTCCACTCAGGAAAAAAACATGGGCATCGTTGTAGTTTCAAATAACGTAGAATTCAGGAATCTGTAAGTAGTTCAAACTATTCCTGCCAAGATGTAATACCTTGCTTTTATCAGTGCTGAATTTCATCTGTTGTGCTGTCCAGTCTCCTAGTTTTACTAGGTGCCTCTGAAGTCCCTCGTCTTTTCTAGTCTAAATCTTGTATCACTCTACCATTTAACAATGCTGCTTTTTCTTGCCTTCCTGCTTTGTTTGCTTTCTGTGACTCAGTTGTGGTTCATTAAGTTTTCTGTACACTGAGTCTGAGGATTTTAACTTCCTCACGTTTAACTTCAGGGTTTTTAGATTAACGTCCTCTTTTAAAAAACAAAACAAACAGAAAAAAAAAATCTCCCCTTTCCCAAGTCAGCACAACAGTATTAGTTTTTCCTACGATCCCTCCACTGAGACCGATGGAACTTCTATGGCTGGCCACTTCATATTCTCCTACTTCAGTGAATTATGCCGTTGATCAGTGAGAGGGATTCCTTTCACTAAACTAGTATACAGAATGTTAAAGCAAATTGTTTCACTCTCTCCCTGTGAAACTGTTCTTCCACTAAAAATCCTCTGTAAGTACTTTTATTTTAGACTGTATAGGTTCCATCTTTTTTCCTTACGTTTTCAAACTATTTTAGGGCAAATTCTCCCTGCAGATCCATGCAGCTAAATTTGACTTCAGTATTCTGCTATCCCTACCTCTTCAGAACTCTCATTAAACATCCAGGAATGATTCAAGCATATAGGGAGGGCAGAACATCAAAGATGAGATCCAAGAGGAGGATTTTGTTTCTGTCTTACTTTGACTTGTCTACTTTGAACATGGCTTCTGACTATTCCAATGACTTGTCCTTTGCTTCCATCATTTTGAAGCAGAACACATTGACTTGACTAATGTATTCCAATAATGCTTAGACATCTCAGGGATATGCACCATATTTTGTGTCTAGCTTTTTGAAATACAGATGGAGCTGACTACAATCAGTAAATAAAATAATTACCATTAGAAAAAGTCAGATTTTTTTCCTGCTTCTACAAAGTGTTGCTTGTAGCTGCTAGTTGTTGAAACTAGATGTGGAACCTAAATGGAAGGTAAGCAATGTCGCTCAGACAGAAGGCATGACACAGATGTGTGTGCATTCCTTACCACTTCCCACCCCCGAAAGATTGAAATGATTGGAAAAATGAGAGATCTTATTTGAGCAAACATATTGGTTTGCAGATTTGAACTTGAAATTGTACTATCACCACTGGTTTCCTTTTCAATCTCCTTCAGCTTCTCCTGGGCTGGGAGCATTTCACGAGTTACATTTTCTTCTCTGCTACCTATTTGGTTTATCCACCAGTATGGAGAGGGCAGAATCTTCTGAGCCAGGGCTTGTGCTATTGTAGCTGATCATTAGGATGCAGAGGTGAGTGCTGTCTTCCTTGCAGATGCCCCTTTGCTGCCTTGAGTGTCAGTAATTATTTCTGTGTCTCACGTCTCCTTACTCTTCAATGCCTTATTGTTAAATTTATTTTTTGGTGTGGCTTGGCATTCTCCTATTGGGCCTGATCCTGGAAAGTGCTGAACACCCACAACTTCTATCGAGAACGACCGTTCCATGTGCTCAGCGCTAGAGCTGACTGGTGGGTGATGATCCTATTTCATGGCAATTTTTGAGGTTTTGAAATGAGTTATCGTTCTGCAGTGGAACAAAAACAAAATATGTTGAATGTTTTTACAAAAAGAAAATTATCGGTGTTTCTTTTTGGCTCAAAACCTGAGCTTTTCAATTCAGGGAGGTGAGGGTGTTCATATATGTGTGAGTGTGTAGCTGTAGCGTGGGGTTAGGGCACTAGCCTGGGGATGTGGGAGATCCAGGTTTAACTCCCTGCTCTGCTGCCTGATTTTGAGAAGAGTTTTTCATCCCAGATCACTGAAGCAAGCAAAGCAAGGATTTGAACCTAGGTCTCTCACCTCCTAGGTATGCATGCTTGCTCTCAACCTGCAGAGTGAAATCTTCATCAAAACTGCTGTGTCTCTGTGAAAAGCTTCAGCTTTGATGAAACAGCATATTTTGGCAAAAATTCATTTTGTTGAAAATGTTCCAACTAGCTAATCAGCACTTCCAGAAGCAGGCCCATTGTGGGAGAAAAAATTATCTGAACACATGGGTTATAGTTCTTGTGAAAGGTGCCAGTTGACAGCACTAGCACACAGTTTTATTTTATCTACAGAGCAAGTACAGCATGGGTGGAGAATGATAGTGTAAGCTCTCTCCATGCTTCTCCAACCCAAGAATGAGAAGGGAGTTCATTCTCAATGCCATATATTTCTTTGAGAGAGACATTTATTGGACCAACTTAAAAGATATTACCTCACCTTCCTTGTCTCTCTTATGCTCTGGGACCAAACATTTATTTCTTTGGGCTATCTTGTAGTTGCTAAATTGGAAGGTAACTTTTTTGTTAAAGTAGTTTGATTTTTCTTAAAAATTTAAAATTAAAATGTGCTAAAAAATATTTCTATTAACAATCAGGCTTTCTAAAGGGATAAGTTAGTTTTAGTCTCGCTCATGGCATTGTTCATGAATTACAGCTATAGCTTTCTCATAACATTCTCCTGTACTCAGTGTATCTTTTATCTGTGTTGAGTAGCTGCACCATGTGTCATACTCCTAATATCAATAGTTTTGTTTCTTTAACACACAGGGGGTGACTGAAATTATAACACATGAACATAAGAAACTGTTGAAAGAAAGAACAGCTGTCTATTGTACATAGTTTGGCGACAGCTGGGGCTTTCATTAAGATTACTTAGTGTCTACAGTTAAACTTCCTAAAGGAATGAAGTTTGAAACACTAAGCTGTTTTTTTTTTAAAACCCGCTAAGCAACTTGGGCAGACTGAAAGTCAACAACTTAGAAATACGTGAAATTAAACTGAGGGTATTTTAGTATCTTTTTAACGGAGTAAAGTGAAGATCTTGCATATACGAGTACTCTGTCTTCCCAGGAAACCACGCCTGATCCTTACACACACACTGCTATATGTCAAACAGAAATGAATTAAAAAATAGAACATATCATATTCAAACAATTATTAACTTTTGCTAAATCTTGATGTGTGATTGCTATGCGATGGCTGTGTCAATTTGACTAGTTGCTGGAGAGAAGGCAGATTTTTTTTCCAAGCTGTTTGCTTTTCTTCCTTAACAATCCCAGTTTAGGCTTGCAAATTATGGAGTGATGTTGTTGTTTGCCAAGTTTCAGAGTAACAGCCGTGTTAGTCTGTATCCGCAAAAAGAGAAGAACAGGAGTACTTGTGGCACCTTAGAGACTAACAAATTTATTAGAGCATAAGCTTTCGTGGACTACAGCCCACTTCTTCGGATGCATATAGAATGGAACATATAATGAGGAGATATATACACACATATATATATATACAGTGTATGTGTGTATATATATCTCCTCATTATATGTTCCATTCTATATGCATCCGAAGAAGTGGGCTGTAGTCCACGAAAGCTTATGCTCTAATAAATTTGTTAGTCTCTAAGGTGCCACAAGTACTCCTGTTCTTCTCTTGTTGTTGTTTGCTTTTACCTCAGTAGGGTGACCAGATGTCCTGTTTTTTGGGACTTTTTCTTATATAGGATCCTATTACCCCCCACTCCCATCCTGTTTTTTCACAGTTGCTATCTGGTCACCCTATACCTCAGTTAGGGTTACCATATCTAATAAATAAAAAAAGAGGACCCTCCACGGGCCCTGGCCCCGCCCATTTCCCCACCCCTAGCCCCGCCCCAACTCCGCCCCTTCCCCGCCCTAACTCCGCCCCCACTCCCAGCCAGGGGGAAAGGGCTGCCCCAGCACTACTGGCTTCAGGGTTTGCCGGGCAGCCCCCAGACCCTGAGCCCCCGGCCAGCGCTTCCCCAGCGCAGCTGGAGCCCGGGAGGGGAAGCGCCCAGCCGGGGGCGCAGGGTCTGGAGGCTGCCCGGCAAACCGTGAAGCCGGTAGCGCTCTGGCTTTGGGCAGCCCCTCTGCCTCCGGACCCTGCGCCCCCAGCCGGGCACTTCCCCTCCCGGGCTCCGGCGGCGCAGGGTCCGGAGGCACGGGGGGCTGCCCGAAGCCGGTAGCGCTCGGGCAGCCCGGCTCTTAAACAGAGCCGAAGAGGAGCAGAGCCTCCAGCCGCGGGGGCTCTGCTCCTCCCCGACTCTTCGGCTCTGTTTAAGAGCCGGGCTGCCCGAGCGCTACCGGCTTCGGGCAGCCCCCCGTGCCTCCGGACCCTGCGCCGCCGGAGCCCGGGAGGGGAAGTGCCCGGCTGGGGGCGCAGGGTCTGGAGGCACGGGAGCTGCCTGAAGCCGGTAGCGCTCGGGCAGCCCGGCTCATAAACAGAGCCGAAGAATCGGGGAGGAGCAGAGCCGCCATTTTCCCGGACATGTTCGGCTTTTTGGCAATTCCCCCTGGACAGGGGTTTGACTGCCGAAAAGCCGGACATGTCCGGGAAAAAGAGGACGTATGGTAACCCTACACTAGAACTCTTTCACTGCCTTAGATACTTTTGGTAGGTGCTAGAATAGATTTTGGAAATACCAGGAATGCATTGGCAGGGTATGTCACACACACACAACTGGGCATTAGACTTCTATTTTTTGTTACAATGAGATTGATTAGATGCTTCCTGGTTGAGAGAACTTGCTATACATGCGCTACATTGAGTTTTTGGACCTTGTCACTTCACAGTTACGGAAAAAAAAGTCACAAAACTGAAGTTATGGAAACCTGGGATCACTCAGCATTAAAGATGGGGTGAATGATAAAGAAGTAATAGCTAATATGCAGGCTTTGTTCAAATGTCTATTGGTTTTCAAGTGAAGAAAGTCTATTAGATTCTTGGCAGAATTCCTGCTATGCCAAAACTGTCAGATCAGTAAACTTCTCAGAAAGTGATGAAGTTCTATTTTTATCTCCTTTTTTCTGGTGACATGGAGAGCTTTCCGTATTAAAGGAGACAATGTGAATCTTTACCTCAGTGGTCCCCAACCCCCCTGAGCCAGGATCGTGAGCGGGGCTGCAGTTCTGGGGGAGGGGGTGCAGACAGGTGTAAGGGGGCCGAGGCTGGGGCCACAGCAGGGGATGGGTCTGGGGCCAGGAGCTGGGTGCGGCCAGGGGCCGAGGCTGGGGGCAGGAGTGGAACCACAGCTGGGTTGTGGTGGGGGCTGGCAGCCAGACCCTTCATCAGGTGCAGCTCCACTCTGGCCTTGCCCCCAGCCTTGGCATGTGGCATTTTAGACATGAGAAGATATATGTTAGACTTCTTTACATCTGAATTCTCCCATGTTGGTGCCCCAAGGAGCTGTTGTTTATCCAGAAAAGCTGCTTGTGATTTTTTGGATGGGATTAACCTTAGTTTCTTTAACTTTGATCAAGACAATTTATTGATTCTAAATTAGTCTCTCACTGAGCCCAGGGGTAGATTTTTGGTTGCATCTACTATCTGCATCTTGCCTTCTTAAAGCTGTCATTAAGCCCCTTTTTGGCTGACTTTGTGTAACGGATTTAATCTGTGCCAGGATTGTTCGAGGGTCTGATCCTGTAGTTTTACTCAGGGTGAATGCTAATCTGTTGAAAACTAGCTTTTAAAAAAAAATTGACCAAAACTGGCAGGAAAATGTATTTTCTAGTTCGTCAGGGGGGACTTACACATTGACAAATTAACTTTTTAATTTTTTAAAAAGTACATTGACACTTCACCCCATAGCTATTTTTTTTAGTGATATGACCCTACAATTTAAATAGACAGAAGTATCTAAAATTGGTAGTTAGGAAGCAATGATGGGGAGTTTGGTTGGAAGGTGAAAATTAGGGGAAATGTAGTAAACATAACTTAAGATAAGTATTCAGGGATATGTTAATCCACAGAAATGCTCAGTAGCAGTCCTGATATGGAAGAAGTGTCCCCCAGAGAGTGCAGGATTATCCAGAAGTTTGGTCACTAGCCAATGTATTTGTCTGTCATTGTTGCTCCCATCTGTTTTTACAGAGATCTGAAAGGCGCCCTATCCAAAATGTTTAGCTTACATGTCTTGGTGCTGGCCAAATTATGAAGCTGGCAACTTGTGTTGTATTGCTTACAGCATTCACTGTGCTATCTACCAGCTAGAGAGAGACTCTGTTACTTAGTAACAGGGATGTTCGCATTCACACACAGCTGATGCGTGTGCAGCTAAATGTAGTTCAGTGAAGGTTAAGGAAGTACAAGTTATACCCAGACTTCAGAATAGGGAACACCTATTTTAATATCTATATTGGTTATAATGTTCAGTAGTCATGATTTCAGAACAGGTGACAGTTACACACTGGAGAATGTGGCGTGTGAAATTGTTAGTTTCTAGTAATATTATTGGATGTTTGAAATTTGAGACGAGAGAATTTTGCAGAAAAAAATCCAATTTTAAAAATATCAAAAGTAAAAATACACAGTAAATGGAAAGGATGAGGGGAAAATATTTCATTTCATTTTGAACATCTGAGATCACTTAAACATTTGGTTACCAAATGACCGTGAAAATTTAGAATTTGGGAAAAATCACAAAAATGGGGCACTGACCATATATCTGGAATGATTATTGGAAGCGTGAGGTATAATACAAATTTGTTTTTCCTGAGGTGAAAAAATTACTTTATGCTATTTGTCATGTTCCTACCACCTTTCTCTCCATGCATGCTTTCTTCCTATTTCTAGTTGTTCATTTTCTTTGTTGTTGTTCAATGGTTAGTTTCAGGGTTTCTTTGCACGAGTTTATGGTATTTTTAAGGTAATGTTAAAGGTTTGTTCTCAGTTCTGTTTTTATGACTAGAGCAACTCTTAAGGCAAACACTTTGACTTAAAGGGCCATGGAGAGATTAAAACTATGTAACAGTTTATCGCGATATCTTTGTGTCTAAGCGAAATGAGTAATTTTTAGGGTTTAATTGGGTGAGTTCTCATTGTTAGCCAGCATGACTTGCTGTGAAATTTCCTTATTTAGCAAGGGCATCAGGGGAACTGGGGTTAGAGGGAGAGGGCACAAGGGGAGAGCTGTGTGTGGAAGAGAGCTGGGGAAAGAAGAACCAGACAGTAGTCTCTAAGGTGCCACAAGAACTCCTCGTTGTTTTAGACAGTAGTCAGAAACGTGGGGAGGTAGAGGCAAGGTGAGATCAAGGGTGTATTGATATGGAGAGCTGAGGGACTCAGTTTAGGGGTTTCAGAGTAACAGCCGTGTTAGTCTGTATCCGCAAAAAGAAGAACAGGAGTACTTGTGGCACCTTAGAGACTAACAAATTTATTAGAGCATAAGCTTTCGTGGACTACAGCCCACTTCTTCGGATGCATCCGAAGAAGTGGGCTGTAGTCCACGAAAGCTTATGCTCTAATAAATTTGTTAGTTTAGGGGTTATAAGAGATGATCTGGGGAAGATAGATACCAGAGCTAGGGTGAACTGGCAGTGGGGAGGCAGAGGATGGGAGAACAGGAGAATTTAAGGGGGAAGAGATTGGAAGGAGACTGAGACAAGTGGGGATTTTGGGTAGGGTAGAGTAGAGGGGGGCCATCTTGTGTACATTTCAGAGATCTCTGTGGCAGAAGTATGTTGGGCGGGGGGTGTCAGAGGGAACTTGGAAGGACAAACAGAAGGGGGATATTTGGGGAGAGAGGAAAGCCTGGGGGATTGGGGAAGAGATAATTAGGCTGCATTCAGGGAAAGGCAAGATAGAATGGGTTGGAAGGAGGGGCAGGATTCTCCCCTATAGAATGGGCAGCAGTTCCTTTCCCAAACCCTGTGCCACCTGAGTGAGACACAGGCCATCTGGATGGAGATACTGTATCTTCCTGATGCGTCTGGGGTTCCCCCATTTGCTGGCTCCCAGGCAGTGAACTGCCTAGGCTTTCTCTGGGTACTGTTATCTTTTGGGCACCCTCTGCCCCAAAAGAGGATTTCCCCTGTGTGGAGGTGGCTACAGAGAAGTTAATGCACGTTCAGCATCTCACAGGTTGTCAGGATGACCATGCACTCACTGGTAGGGGGGCTCAGGAGTGCTCATCTAAATTAAAATAGATCCTCAAATACTTCACAGTTTATTCAGAGTGAGGAAACACAGCTTGCTAGGAAGTTTTCCAAGGGCTAGACTGAACGAAGTTAGTGATGTTCTCCTTTGAATAGATATCCAGCAGCCCTACAGTACCAAAATCAATTACACACTACCCCCCAGCCATAACACTGGGTATCATGCCTTCTCCTATAGTTCACCTAGCAAACGAAATGAGTTTACACCTCCCATGGTGGATGCAGAGCTGGGAAAATGAGATGTCACCTCTTCTACTGCCTTGATCCATTCTGAGGAGATGTAATTTCTCATTTTAGCAATCCAGCCCTAGAATAAGCCCCACAGCAATTGTGTGGGTGCTAGATTGGTGAGGAAGCTGTAACGTGACAGGAAAGACAGCCAGCTTTCCTCATTAGTGTCTTCTGCACTCTCCCAACAGCACGTCTTCTCACTAATTTAAATACTTTGTAACTGGTAGTCAGAGATGTGAGAGTGTGTGTGTGTGCTACTGCACACCTAGAATATATGCCTCCAAATTCCAGCTCCAAATGTAAAGATATTAATTAATTCCATGCATATGTACAGCATTCCACAAGCTTTGACATTTCACATGTACTTCTGTGTATCTCATTCACAGAAACCACAGGTTCTGTGGTCGATCAACCATTTGAGTTGGAGGAACTCATTAACAAGTGTAGTGCTGTGGCTGCTGTTGTTCTGGCCAGCATCATAGAAGAAGTTTGTGTCAATGAAATGAATACCTAATGAGGAACAGGGTAGTCCAAGTGAGAGCTGAGAGCTTGAGAAAATCTATTATACAACATCAATGACAGCCAGTTCATTTCCCTTTCTTCTTTACCATCACTGGAAAAACCTGTTACAAGACAAGAAGAGCTGTGGTAGTATAAGAGGTAAAATATCACAGCATATGAGAAGGTTGGTCCTCCACCCTTTCGCTGTGGGGCATTTTGTTTTATTTTTGGAGTATCACAGATTTTGTTTAGTTTCAGGTTTTTACAGGGACAAGTGAAGTTTCCACAGCTTGTGATGTTCCCCATTCAAAAATAACCAGCTATTGAATAACTTGTCCAGGTTATGAGGAGTACATGAAATAACATACTTCACCACATCGACAATTAGGGACTGTGCACGTCCAGGAATGTGGTTGTACCATAACCCCCTTATTATCCATACCTAAACCCCAGAAGCCTGTGTCTAAAGATGAGTAAAGGGTGAGTAAGTTAGGTAAGTACACACCTTAGGCTGTGGCACGACCCCATACCTCTGCCAGTTTGTAGTGTGAATGGGGGTAAGGGACGTGTGCTGGGTCTCAGGTTTCAATAGTCCTCTAGCCCCATTCCCACAATGTACTGAACCCTTTCCATGTCTAACCTTTACCTAATCTATAAAGGTCCCTGCCCCAGTTTTTACTGATAGTAGTGTGCTGTGCTGACCACATCACAACAGCTTTCCACTGCACTTTTACAGCTCAATACAGGTGACAATGGATCCAGCTCTGAAAGCAGCTGCCTGGCCTGCCTATCGTACCTGGGTGCTGATCAATGTGTGGTCAGAGTACACTGTCCTCCATGATTTCACCTGCAGCGGCAGGAACATTCCTGTCTGCTAGGAAATTTCATGGCAGCTGGAGCAGGTGGATGTTCAGAGGACTCCCGCTCAGAGCTGGGAATGCATAAAGCACTTGAGGCTCCTGTACAGGAGCTTAAAAGACTCCAACAGTCTCTCGAGGAAGGTGTGTTGTAGATTGGCCTTCTGTGTGCAGCTTGACTGGGTGAACTCAAGGGCTCCCAGTTCAGAGCCTGAAGTGGCTCATGATACCCTCAACCCTTGCAGCCTTGTTGTCCAAAGGGATGCTGTGGAGGGCCAGGGTGAGGAGACTGCTGTCCTGGGACCATGGGGGTGCTCTGAAAGACTAGAGGTTCAGGACCATGTGATTCTGCACCTCTAGCCAGAGGAGATGGTTCAAGAACTCCTCCCCTGATGAGCCTGAGGCGGACTCCAAGCCTCAGCAGGAATCAGAACCTGAGGCTGGTAAGAAACAATGGATTCCAGGTTCTGCAGTACAAATCCCCTTTGCTTTGTGCTTAGAATCAGGCCTCTTCCATGTTGGAAGTATATTTAAAAGCAAAACAAATTATTTCCTATTGTGTTTCATTGATAAATGTAATGCAACTAGTTGGACCCATGTGCATTCTGGGATCTATACATTATTAGGTGGCCTGCTGCTTGTATTCTGATGTCAAGGCACAGTATTTACGGTATGTGTTTTTGTACATAGCACTATTCAGAGTTTACACTTGTTGATCTAATGATCATTTCTCTAAAATGGAGGAACAGCACTCGTGGAAAGGGGATTTTTTTTTTTTTTTAATAAAAATTTTCAGCAGCCACAAATCATGGCCTGATTTAAAAAAAAAAAAAAAAACAAGAAAAACCCTTCACCCCCTTAAATATACCTACCTGATTATATTTGTGTTTCTGCTGTAGAGTGGAGAACTAGAGACGTGCAGTGGCATAATATCTGGTCTTACCCTCCCCAGTAGGGTTACCATATTTCAGCAAGAAAAAAAGAGGACGGGAGGAGCCCCGCCCTAGCCCCGCCCCTGCCCCTCCCACTTCCCGCCCCCCCCAGAACCCCCAACCCTCCCCCCGTTCCTTGTCCCCTGACTGCCCCCTCCTGGGACCCCTGCCCCTAACTGCCCCCCAGGACTCCACTCCCTATCTAAGCCTCCCTGCCTCTTGTCCCCTGACTGCCCCAACCCTTATCCACACCCCCACCCCCAGACAGACCCCTGGGACTCCCACGCCCCATCCAACCACTCCCCACCCCCTGACAGCCCCCCCCGAACTCCCAACCCATCTAAACCCCTCTGCTCCCTGTCCCCTGACTGCTCCGATCCATCTCCCCACCCCTGCCACCTGACAGCCCCCCCAGAACTCCCAAACACTCCCCCCCTGCTCCTTGTCCCCTGACTGCCCCCTCCTGGGACCCCTGCTCCTAACTGCCCCCCAGGACTCCACTCCCTATCTAAGCCTCCCTGCCTCTTGTCCCCTGACTGCCCCAACCCTTATCCACACCCCCACCCCCAGACAGACCCCTGGGACTCCCACGCCCCATCCAACCACTCCCCACCCCCTCCCCAGAACTCCCAACCCATCTAAACCCCTCTGCTCCCTGTCCCCTGACTGCTCCGATCCATCTCCCCACCCCTGCCACCTGACAGCCCCCCCCAGAACTCCCAAACACCCCCCCCTGCTCCTTGTCCCCTGACTGCCCCCTCCTGGGACCCCTGCTCCTAACTGCCCTCCAGAACCCCACCCCCTACCTAAGACTCCCTGTTCCTTGTCCCCTAACTGCCCCCTCCTAAGACCCCTCCCAACTGCCCCCCAGGACCCTACCCCCTACCTGTACCCTGACTGCCCAAAACTTTCTCCACTCCCCCCAAAAAGCCCCCCCCGTTTCTTGACTGCCACCTCCAGAACCTTCCTGCCCCCGGTCCCCCTTACCCTGCTGCTCAGAACAGAGTGTTGGGCTCTGTGCAGCCGAGCCAGACACGTGGCTGAGCTCCCCAGCACAACAAAACCCGGTCTGGCCCTGTACAACAAAACCCGGTCTGGCCCTGCACAGTGCTGCTGGACTGGGCTGCAAGGGAGCTGCCGGCTCAGAATGCAGGGCGGATCCGGCTCCTCTACAGCTGCTCCTGAGTCCAGCCCGGGACTTCCCTGCAGCCCTCCCAGCCGCTCGCTCTGCTAATCCCGGACATTGTGAGTGCTTTACAAATTCCCCCCGACGCTATTTTTAGCACACAAAAGGAGGACATGTCCAGGTAAATCCGGACCAATGGTAACCCTACTCCCCAGTCGCATCTGCTTCTACTTCCCTGCCCTGCCCTGATCTCACTTGCCTTTAGTCCTCTGCCTGCTGCTGTGAGGATTGCTCCCATGGAGTAAGGCTGTGTGCCATTTGGCGGTACAGAAGTGCCGCATGGTTTCCCAAATTCTGCCCTCCATCCTTGCTCAGTGAAATTGCACCAGGTCTGCTTCCAGAAGCCTCTCCCTGGCCATGTGAGCTGGAATTGCTTTGTAAAGTCTGCTTTGCATGTGAATTAGCTGCACATGTTTGACTGGAGCAAGGCAGGCACTGAGATGTGAAAATATGGCCTTTATGATGCTTGTAATCTGCTTTTATAGCTTGCATGCTTGCAGTTAATTTTTTTAAGTGTTTGCTAGCTGGATGGGCTTTCCCTAGTTTACTCAGCTGCAGACATAATGCCCACCCATTTTGGCATACAGAGCACTGGCAGAGTAATTCAAGAATGAGAAAACTGCCAACAGTTATAACTATTAGTAGTCTACAGGGCAAATTCATCCTTGGTATAAAGTTGCATGAGCTAATAGTTACATCAGGGAGGAATCTGTCCCAGTATCAGTTACTTAAATAGCAGCAGCCTCACTGAAGTTGTCATTGCTAATGTGTTTCCTTTGTGAAGCAAATAGTGAGAGCAGGATCCTGAAGGTTTAAAAATGGAATAAAATGTGAGTGTCTTCTGGCCTGGGGGAAAATTTCCTTATGTAAGGAGAGCCACAGTGTAAAATAAATATTAATTAGTTGGGGAGGCTTTCAGACCTGACCTTTAACATTAATCCATTCTGAGTGAAGCAGCTATAGAAATATGCTCATAGTGAGACTCTGACATCCAGGAATCACTTGCTCTTAGAGGATGTCTCATCTGCAAAAACTTTTCAAAAACCCCTGAATACTTGCTCTGATCAGATACCAATACTCTTTTTTTTTTTTTTTTTCCTCATACACAGTGCTTTGTTGCATCCATTTGAGTGTTCTTGTGTCTGTCCTGGGAACGCTGCTATATGCTGGTATCCGGTTCTAGTCTGCGTGGATGGAAGCAGAATGAAAGGGTAAGTGTTGGTAGAATTTGGAAGTGGAGTTTGAGTTTGATATGGGCTTCAGAGAATTTATCAGAGCTTGAGGTTTTTGGGAAGGGAGTGCTAACCTGCCTATGGTCTGTATCTTGAATTGTGAGAGAGAACATGGGCAAAAGAACTGAAGCTTCTACATGTATATTTCTTTGCAAGCAAGTAAGTTAGGTCTGCTCTGAACTACACGTAGTTGAAACCTGCTGTAGATAAAGAATGATAATGGATTATAAATTCCTTGAGGCAGGGACCATAGCTCCCGCTCAGTCTGTAGAGCGTTGAGCACATTGTCAGCACTTGGTAAGGGCCTGATCCTGGGAGGTGAGGAAAGTCACCTACAAGTACTGAATTCTCCCTCATTTCCCATTGTCTTTAGTGGAAGTTGCTTGCTAAGTGCCTCACAGCATCTGGTTCTAAAAAAACCAAACCTCTTAATCTACTTTTTTGTCCTGTATTAATCTTCACTCTGCATATCCTAATCCAGTTGACCAATGTCTGCACACTTCATTGACTAATGGAAATATCAGATATCTTGTATGAAAGAAAGAAGCTTCAGAATTTAAGGATAGCAGACTCTATGTGCATCTCTGAAAGGTGAAGGCCATATTTTTTAGAGCAGTAACTTGATTTTTCTTTGTCACTTTTGTTTTCATATTTCACACAGTAGTATGCAACATATCAAGGTTTCAGTCCCCTGTCATTATTTTTATAATAGCTTTGCATTTATTCTAGACATACTGTCTGGCCGCACATTGAATAATACATTTAAAATGGGGCTTTTTGTAATTAAATCTTAGAATATCTGCATATGAATGCTGAGGACTAAATTCTGCTCTCATTTACAATGGTGTAAATCCAGGCAAGTTACTCTGGATTTATATAGGTGTATCTGAGAGGAAAATTTGGCCTTGTATCTGTTATCCTGTTTGCTGATCTAATACAACATGTTAAAAGGAAAATGTTGTTCATTTGGCAAAACTGGATCATTTGATTTTCTTCTTTTGCAAACTGAATGTCATTGTTATATCACTGCTTTCATTAGTTGCTTTTAGCATCTTTGTGTAAAGTATCCAACAGTCTGAACCACAGGAGCCAAATGGAAGGTAAAAAGTAAGCTTCATGTTCAGTCTTTACAACTGTTAAAAAGGAGAGAGTGGAAAAGCTGGTGGATCTGATCATGATAATTATATTCTTAATTATTAATAAAAATACTGCAGTAAAGTATCATTTTACGCTACTCTTCTGTATTTAGATCTGATAATGGAAGGTTGCAGGCTGAACATTGCTTGTTCCAGTCTCTCTGCCAAATTTCCTAACGGATTCTCTTTTTCGTGCAAGCTTGTCCAGTTGGCTTGACGCTTACATGCTCCACATGCTTTTGGTGCCACATTAAGTAATATAATCTCTGGAAAATACAGAATAACAATGCAATTGTTTGTACCCTCTCAAAATTAACTGCATTTTAATTTTCATTGTGTATCACTTGTGACGCTATAAAACACATCCTGCCTTGTATGAATAAAAACCTTTTCCTATCATGTGTGGGTGCAAGGAGCCTTTTCTCTTTCCTCAGTGCACCCAGGCAGGAATAAAGCATGATGCATTTGTCCTGGACATACGGGAAGAAATACAAGATTCAAGGGATGTGGTTTAAACTAGGATGTAACTTAATTAACTTAACTCCTCTGGGAACTATTCAACATAACTCATACAGTGCAGGTTATCATTCTTCCATAGTCATTTCTATTTGGTAGAGGTCTGCCATCAGCCCCACACCCCTTACCTCTCCACAGCTTGTTCCCAGCCCATTTCCGGGATCCAACTGCCTTCTCCTAATATGAGGGCTAGGGGGCTTGAAAAGGGCGTGTCTCCTCACTGAACCAGAGATTAGGAGCCTCAACCTTGTCCCTCAACTTCTTTATGGGATGCCTTCTCCTAAATCCACTTCCAGTTCTGATTTAACAGGGAACTGGGCCCCTATCAAATGCGAACCTGCTCTGGGCACCTTTAAGGTTGTGATGTGAGGGTTGCAATCCATGACTTCCCTAAAAGCTAGGACAGTGGCCGTGTTCAACCTCTTGGCTCCTGAGTGCCTGGTGTTGTCTGGCAGCAGACACTGGGAATAGGGAAGCGTACATTGATCCTCATTTGAGCAGATGTAAGGAATGTTGCTGAGTGTGCTATCATAGGGCTCCCCTGAACTATCTTCTCCTGTCCAGGCAGAATAGTTTAGGAGCCCTCCTCTTGATGGCTAATTCTCCTGTCCAAAGAGCAGAGGACTAAGGCCTGGATTTTGCCTAGATTGCAAAATATGCCCCTGGGTTCTGATTTGGGTTTTGGAGCTCCTGAAATTTGGTGGTATTTTGGTTCTGAGATTTTAGTCTAGTTCTATCTTTAATAATAGTAATAAGAATAATATATAATAATATTAATAGATACTAAATCCTGGGATCTCCAAAAGCTTTGTAAACTTTGTAAAGCTTTGTGAGATAGGAAGGTATTAATAACCCAGTATTACAGATGAGAAAAAACGATGCAAAGTCACATAGGAAGTCTATGACCAGAGGCAGAGCCCATCTTTCCTGACTCTTAGGGTGTGTGATTTAGTTAGGAGTAAGCCGTATGGATCACAAGTCAAGATGCTATACTGTAATATTGCACAGTAGATATGCTCCCACCCCAAGAGCTTATATTGCACCATCCGAAGCCCTAAGCAGATTTCTCCATTTGCAGGTCTCCTCAATCCCCTTCACCTGAACATCAAAATGGCCTGTATTCTGATGTAGCTGAGTACAATTGAAAAACATGCCTAGCAAGGTCAAAATACAGACCATCCGCAAGACAGGCAGTGATTTTTGCAGCATATCAAGCATCCTGGACCAGTCCATCCCTTGGTTTTAACCACACAACTGTTGTTCCCTCACCCGTTAGTTCTTTGGCTTTGTCTGCACTGACACAAAGGTGACTTTTTATACAGTGAGATAACATGGCAATAGTTACCTCACTGGAAAATCCAAAGTAAAGACAAGTCACTTGTAGATTTTACTACAAGATAGATAGGTGACACCCACCACCCGTGGTTAACCTCACCAGCTTTTCCTTGTGATAAAAGTACAGTGACTTGTCTCCACTATGTTTTTACAGCAGGATAGCTAATGCTCGTTAGTTATCCCACAGTAAAACACACCTTTTTCATCAGTGAAGACATAGCCTGTGCTAATTCCAAAAGCTGCCTTCAGTGACACTCATGCATCTCCACTGCAGTTACTGGAGTGTCACTTTGTATATCAGGATCCTACTTTACTCTTTCCCAATGTAATCTAAGGCAGTGCTTTTCAAAGTTCAGGTCGCAACCCAGTACTGGGTCATGGCATGTAAGTCACTGGGTCGCCCTGTTCAGCACCCAGGGACCCAAGTGGCTCTGATCAGCACTGTCAACTGGGACGTTAAAAGTCCCGTCAGCGGTGCTGCTCAGCTAAGGCGGGCTAGTGCCTACCTGTTCCGACACCATGTTGTGCCCTGGAAGCAGCCAGCAGCGGGTCTGGCTTCTAGGCAGAGGGGCCACAGGGCTCCACGCACTGCCCCCGCCCTGAGCACCGGCTCCACATTCCCATTGGCCGGGAATGCTGGGGGGGGGGGGAGGGGGAGAGGGAGAGGCGGTGCCTGCAGGTGAGAGCCATGCGGAGCTGCTTGTGCATCACTGCCTAGGAGCCGGACCTGCTGCTGGCTGCTTCCGGGGTGCAGCGCAGTCCGCGGTGCCAGGACAGGTAGGAAGTCTGCCTCTGTACCCCAGCTGTGCCACTGATCAGGAGCCACCATAGGTAAGTCCACACCCCAACCCCAATCCCCTGCCCCAGCTCTGATCTCCCCCAAACCTGGATCCCCTCATACACCCCAAACCCCTCATCCCCAACCCCACCCCAGAGCCTGCACCCCGAGCCCTGACCCACTCCCGCACCCCAGCCCAGAGCCCCCTCCCATACCCATAACCCCTCATTCCCGGCCCACCCTGCAGCCCTCATCCCTGCACCCCAATCCTCTGCCCCAGCCCTGAGCCCCTCCCACACCCCAAACCCCTTATCCCCAGCTCCATTGGGTCAAGGGCATCATCAATTTTTTTCAACTGGGTCCCCAGGAAAAAAGTTTGAAAACCACTGATCTAAGGTAAGTAGTTTCTTACAATGCACTAACCCAAGCAGAGATAATTGCTTGTTGTAACCATGGCTCAGTGGGACACAACTGAGGATGCCAAATTCAGGATGAACTGCTGAGAAATAGGGCAAACACAACCCAAAACTGGTGGTTATTCTTTCATAAGATATACCAAACCAGCCACAAAAGTAAACTCCCGTTTTGCCACACAAGCTAACAAGAAGTCATAAAAACAGTTTCCTGGGGCATTCCAGTTCTTATATCCCCACCAAAACCACTGGATTCAGAGATGAGTGGTTCTTTACATCAAATGAAAGGGTCTTCTGATCCCAAAGGACCAGTCACACACCCAGGTCAATATATAACTTAGATTTTACCCTAAAATCACGCTGATGCCAATCCTTTAGTATCTAAAATCTAAAGATTTATTCATAAAAAGAAAAAGAAAGAAAGAAAGGTGAGAGTTAAAATTGGTTAAAGGAATCAAATACATTCAGTAATTGCAAAGTTCTTGGTTCAGACTTCTAACAGTGATGGAATAAACTGCTGGCTTAATAAGTGTCTGGTTGCTTCCAAATCATTGGAAGGTCCTCAGTCCATTGGTTGGAATGCTCCCATTAGTATAAGTCCATATTCTAGAGACTGGACCAGGATAGAGGCAAAATGGAGGGGTTTCCAGAGCCTTTTATATCTTCTGCTATGTGGAGGGAATCCCATTGTTCTTACTCTGGAAAATTACAGCAAAAAGATGGAGTTTGGAGTCACATGGGCAAGTCACATGTCCATGCATTTCACCAAGTCATAGCAGGAAATTCCATTAAGTGTAGATAGGCATCTCCCATGGTCTGTTAAATGTCAGTTAAATGTTCTTTTGATGGGCCACTCAATTTGAGTAGTCCCTTCAAGATGTGCTGGCTAGCTACCTTATGGGTGTTACCCCAGGAGCAAACATTTGAAATCCAGGTATAGGGCCAATATTCATAACTTCAAATACAAAAATAGTACATACAAATTGCATAATCATAACCATCAAATCATAACCTTTTCATAGACATTTTACATGTCACATTTTGTCAAGATTTGTTGCAAACATAAAACAGTAGTTGCAACAATGATCTATATGGTCATATTTTAATCAAATAACGTCACACTTGCAAAGAGCTAAAACTATTAGCTACTATCATTTATTGCATTAACAGAGGGGAAAATGAAGCCACAGCACAGAACTGCAAGTAGATTTCAGTCATTACTTCTGTGGAACTTACTTCTCTTCTCAGGTCTTCCAATGTCTTTTTTTCTTTATGTGAAAATGTGCTGGTGGTCTTATTTTAACATTTATATGACAGTAATGTCCATAGGCCCCATCAGGATCATTGTGCTGGGCAGTGTCCAAAAACATGGAAAGACATGGTCCCTGCTCCAAAGAACTTACCATCTAAAAACTGATTAAATTCTTACTAAGACAAAATAAAGGTGCAGTCATTTACTGGGAGTCTCAGTTTGTATGCATATTGGCATAAATGTACTTTTCACTTCAGTTTTGGGGGAAATGTTTAAATGAGCCTTTATGGGCCACAAGCTGTGTGTTCACGAAATTGCTTAGCACACACATGGCCATGCCTTATGGGTGCAATGCATTTGAAATAGTTCATCACCTGCGTGTACTTAAATGTTAATTTACACCTGTAAAATCCTTGACCATGAGGGATTTTGCAGGTGCAATTAATACTTGTCTGAGCACAGGTGTTAAATTATCGAAACCATGGGTGCAGGTGTATGTATCTGTGTGAGTAATTCTTTTGAGTGCATATATGGAGGCTGACAATTTACCCTTGTCTCCTCAATTCCTATGACATTGTTGCCCTCTAAAGTCTGAGAGCAAAATGTTCTCATGTACTGATACAATCACATTGATGTGAATACTGCATTAGTGTCTGTCACTGAATGTGGGAACAATGCTAGTAAACGACAGCTGGAACCAAAGTTGTGTTTTTTTAAATATAAGAACAAAAAGTTAAATTGGGCAAAAACAAGAAAGCCAAATAACACTGACAGAAATGTATAGAGAGGACTCTTGATTGACTTCAAGTGATTTGGCCATGGTCTTGTGCTGAGTTTGTTTCCTCTCTTATCGGTGATTCAGGAAATGAGCTGCAAGGATACAGATAGAACCTAGTACTACAGATAAGGAAGTGAAATGATTGAAATGCCTCGTGTAGTGTCAGATAAGATGAAATGCTTAATTTATCACACACACAGAATTCTAGTAAGATCCAACAAGGCTTTGCTTAATTCAGTAAAAGGCTTCAGGCTACCTGGGTTACTGCCATACAGGCTAAAAAAAAAATGGGAACTTTGTATCAGAAATCTTCACTGCACAGATCCCTTTGTTTGAGCCTGGGAGGATTTTGTGTGTCTGATTACACACAAAGATTTACGGTAAGGGACTTTTAAAAAAAACTTTAAATTTAGTTTTGAAATAACATTAGTCACCACAAGGACTGTCATTTTCTTAAGTACTGTGTAGGTTTGACACTATCTTCCAAATACTGCAGTCCTTTCTTATGCAAAACTGTCACTGAAGTCAATGGGAGTAGTGCCTGACATGAGGAAATAAACATTGTCTATTTTGCAAGGTTCTAATTAACATATTGACTAGTGCTGAGCGGCCATAAAATTACATGGATGTGAATTGTTTGCATTATTGCAGCTATTTGCTTTAGAATGGATGTGTTAACTGTCTGAGATTTTAGAATAAAGAAGTGGCTCACAAAAGCTAAACACTTCTGCAAAAAATTACAAGAGCCTGACATAATCACTGAGGGAAAAGAGAAATTAATCACAGACTTGGTAGGCATCACGATAGAGCATTTTTTTCTAAGTATTAGCTAAATACTCATAAATCGAGACAATCTGGTCAGTAATAGTAAATGGACCTGCTCCCTTACTTCAGCTGAAATCAAAGAAGGGTTTTACCATGGACTTAAATAAGAGCACAATCACGCTCTTATTGGGGTAATTTTACAAGCAGCCAAATTGTCTGCTTATTTGGCATGCTGCTAAAGGGACACAGTTAACTTGAACATTGCATACTGAATGTCTGCAAAATGTGTACCTCATATTATCACTTATACTGTGATAACACCTAGACGCCCTAACTGAGATCAGAGCCTCATTGTGTTAGGTACTGTACAAAAACTATGGCCAGAAACATGGCCTGCCCCAAATAGCTTACAATCTATAGAGACAGGGCAGACTAAGGATGAGAGGAGAAGTGGGCACAGAGCAGTGAAATGACTTGCCAGGGTCACGCTGCAGGTCAGTGGTAGAACTGGAAGTGGACTCAGATTTCCTGACTCCCAATCCAGTAACCTCTCCATTGGACTATGCTGCTTCTCAATCCTATCTCGACAGTACAAATAACACCTAGATTGTTATAGTGGAAGGAAGTTAGTAGGGAAACAATAGTTTACTCTGTGGTTTTTGTTTTTTTAACTTGACACATTTGACAGCACTTTCACTATCTCCCTGCATATCAGCCAGTTTCTCCTTTGGTGAAAATATCCTTATTGGATGGAAATAGAAAACCCATCTGTATATAGATTATAGATTTTTAAGGAACTTTTTAAAAAGTTGCAGGACATGTTGTTTACATGGGAGTCTAACAGAACCTAGAATTGTTTCTGGACATTCTTTCAGACTGTTTGGAAGAAGTAATCAATTTATTTTGCCCAAATAGCTTCCTACAAAAGGCATTTTTAAAAATTTGAATTTATCTCATTTAACTATTTAAGCAGGTGCAGTGACATTTGAGATAATACCCTAATCTAAGTACAGTAAATATTACACATAGCATAAATATGTTTAATACCAAAGGTCAAATCCTGACCCTATTGAAGTCAATGGCAAAACTTCCATTAACTGTAATGGAGCTAAGATTTCATCTGAAGATTTTAAGGGAACCCACTGTGTGTAATGCATAATGTAATGCTTTTAATGTAGCCAGAGCTATTGTGAAACATTTTTTATCATTGGATCACTTAATAATCAAAGAATGATAAAGGAGATTGGTTGTTCTTGATTGCTGTGGAACTCCTTGCCAGAGGATGTTGTGAAGGCCAAGATCAGGGGTCGGCAACCTTTCAGAAGTGGTGTGCCGAGTCTTCATTTATTCACTCTAATTTAAGGTTTCATGTGACTGTAATACATTTTAACGTTTTTAGAAGGTCTCTTTCTCTAAGTCTATAATATATAACTAATCTATTGTTGTATGTAAAGTAAATAAGGTTTTTAAAATGTTTCAGAAGCTTCATTTAAAATTAAATTAAAATGCAGAGCTCCCCGGACCGGTGGCCAGGATCCGGGCAGTGTGAGTGCCACTGAAAATCAGCTCGCGTGCCGCAGGTTGCCTATCCCTTGCCAAGACTATAACAGGGTTCAGAAAAGAACTAGATAAATTCATGGCGGATAGGTCTATCAATGGCTATTAGCCAAGATGGGCAGGGATGGTGTCCCTAGCCTCTGTTTGCCAGAAGCTGGGAATGGGTGACAGGGGATGGATTACTTGATAATTACCTGTTCTGTTCATTCCTCTGGGACCCGGGCACCTGGCATTGGCCACTGTCGGAAGACAGGATACTGGGCTAGATGGACCTTTGGTCTGACCCACTATGGCCGTTCTTATATTCTTATGCTAAAGGGCCAGCAGAATTACACCAGTGTAACTGAAAGCAGAATTTGGACGTTATTTTAATGACATATATACCACTCAACTGCTTTTTCATGAGGAATGACTAATGTTATCTTTAAGTTGCCTATGGTAAAATTTGAGATAATTTTCTGTTAATATTCTTGCTTTAATTTCTCTTTCAGTAAAATACATGTTGAACGATGACATTACATTAAACGTGAAATGTAGCATGTGGTGTTTTTAAAATGACTTCTGTCAAAAAGCAATGCAATTAAATTAAGCCAGATTTCTGAGGAATTAATTTGTATGTTTCTGAAGTTAATACATAATGCAAAATATGTTAGTGAGGGCTGGTTTAATCTAGGTTTTTATGCATTGAAGGAAATTGCACTTAGGGTTGTACTGAGTAAAAATTCAATTCCAGAGCTGCGGTTATGTGCTCTCCTGGGGCTTTTGTGGCTTGGATTTGTTGCTTAGAAGTAGTGTGGTGTAATGGTTAGAGCACTGGACTGGGACTCAGGAGACCTGCATTCTCCCCCAGCTGTGGCACTGGCCTGCTGGATCACCTTGAGCAAGTCACTTCACCCCTTCTGTGCCTTAGTTTTCCCATCTGTAGAACTGGGATAATGATACTGACCTCTGTTGTAAAATTCTTTGCAGTCTGCAGATGAAAAAAGTTATAGAAGAGCTAGGTATTGTTGTTATTATTGGCTTTCATGAATCCTAAACTGAACCAAGAATCAAAATAACTTGATTTTCTTGTCCGTGGAAGCCTTTGGCTACATCACTCAGGACCACTGGTAACCTAAAGTCATACGTCCCCTACATTCATCCATTTAAAATTTTTCACATCTGAATTCATGAGATGCTAGAGGAATCTCTGCATATGGGGGAAGGTTAATAGACTTCATCACTGCCACACAGCAAACCTAAAGAGGGTAATGCCATAATGCCAACCTCTGCCCTTGGATTTATGCGCACAGGTCTTATTAAAGTGAATGAGAACTTATCTGAAGGTAGAATTTGACCCATAGGCTGGCTATTAATGCTAACCAGATCTTGGCTAATATGATACATGGTAGATTGTAACTTTGGGTCTAATCTTGCGCACATTGAAGCCAGTGAGGGTTTTGCAATCGACTTCAGTGGTTGCAGGATCAAGCTTACTGTTTGTGTCTACTTGTCAAGAGACTGTCTCTTTCTGGCTTAGTATGTCGTGATCTGCTGGGTTGCTGCTGCTCAAATAAGTGGACAGCTCAGATGACTGTTGTGTACAATGTGTTATGATAGGATTTACAGCACCAGACAACTCCACATGTGGTTGGAATGTGTTTACAAAGCACCTGCAAATTAATGTTGTTGCACATAGATATACAGTGAAAGGTGTTTTTATATACTGCCTGCAAGGTAATAACATGAGAGGACTCCAGGTTTCTAAACCACTAAACCAGCCACTAAACTGGCTCTTTATTAAGAGAGCTGTTAACAGAGATGCTGACTTCGCAGCTAGCATTTGTGCCATGAGCACACTGACCGGCTTCCTTGTGTCTGCTCCAAACCCATCCCTCCTGCAACCTGTGCTGCTCCCTCGAAGTTCCATGATAGGTTGCTGCAATGTCCCAATGAACAATTTTTGTTGTTGTCTCTTGTGCCAGTGTTCGCTGACTTGCTGGGGCCAGAGGTTACTAGTGTGACGGGTTGAATCATAGAAACCCCCTTGGGAGCTGCCACCTAATGTACCAAGACTACCCCTGCTCCTGTTTTCCTTGCCAGCTCAGGACTCCAGCACGCTGTCTTACTGAGCCAGACACTCCAGTCTGTTCCAACACAGACCCAGGGTCTGAATTACTTGCCCCAAAGCTGCAGGTTTACCTGAAAACAGCCCAGAGAAGTGTGCTTGTCTTTAGCACTCAGATGCCCAACTCCCAATGGGATCTAAATCCAGATAATAAATCCGTTTTACCCTGTATAAAGCTTATGCAGGGTAAACTCATAAATTGTTTGCCCTCTATAACACTGATAGAGATGCACAGTTGTTTGCTCCCCCAGATATTAATACATACTCTGAGTTAATTAATAAGTAAAAAGTGATTAAATACTTAATACTTAAATTATTAAATACAGAAAGTAGGATTTAAGTGGTTCCAAGTAGTAACAGACAGAACAAAGTAAGTTACCAAGCAAAATAAAATAAAACGCAAAAATCTATGTCTAATCAAACTAAATACAGATAATCTTATCCTTAGAGATGCTTCAGTAAGTTTTTTCCTCAGACTGGACACCTTCCAGGCCTGGGCACAATTCTTTCCCCCGATTCAGCTCTTGTTCCAGCTTAGGTGGTAGCTAGGGGATTCTTCATGATGGCTCCTCCCCCTTCGTTCTGTTCCACTCCTTTATATATCTTTTGCATAAGGCGGGAACCCTTTGTCCCTCTGGGTTTCTGCCCCGCCTCACTGGAAAAGCACCAGGTTAAAGATGGATTCCAGTTCAGGTGACATGATCACATGTCACTGCAAGACTTCATTGCCCACTTGCCAGCACACACATATACAGGAAGACTCACAGGTAAAACACAGCCATCTGCAGACAATGGTCCTGGTTAATGGGAGTCATCAAGATTCCAAACCACCATTAATGGCCCACACTTTGCATAATTACAATAGGCCCTCAAAGTTATATTTTATATTTCTAATTTTAGATACAAGAGTGGTACATTTATACAAATAGGATGATCACACTCAGTAGAGTATAAGCTTTGTAATGATACCTTACAAGAGACCTTTTGCATGAAGCATATCCCAGTTACATTATATTAACTTATCATATTTTTATAAAACCATATAGACTGCTATGTCACAACTAGTACATAGCCAACCCCTGGGTGTGGCCATTACCACCAACCTTCTTGTGGTCTGTTAGGCCTCATAGGCTTGAAGACCAGTGTACTTGAAGGACTATCTCCCACTTCTGTGTCATCACTGTTGGTGGGGGACTTGCTTCCACCATGTTGATGTCTTTTTTCTGTTGGGTGGTGTCATACTGGGCCTCTCAGGGCTGGCCTTAGGGAAAATGGCGCCTTGGGCAAACTTGTATTTTGGCGCCCCAGGCCCCCGCTGCTTCCCTGAGCTCCCCACCCACCCATCCATTACCCCAGGCCTCTGCTGCCTCTCCAGGCTCTCCCCCATTGCTCCTAGCCCCCACTGCCTCCCTGGGCTTCCCCCCGCACATTGCTCCAGGTCCCTGCTGCGTTCCTGGGCTCCCCACTCTTCCCCCCATTGAACCCAGGCCCTGCTGCCTTCCTGGGCTCCCCCCCAATGCCCCTGGACCCCGCTGCCTCCCTGGGCTCCCTACCTGTCCCCCCCTTGCCCTTGGCGCCTGCTGCCTCTCCAGGCTCTCCACCCTCTATCGCCCCTGGGCCCCACTGCCTCTCTTCTCCCCCCCCCCCGCCACATTGCCCCAAACTCTCTTCTGTGGCCTAGTACCCCAGACCTGCCCTGCTCCTTGCCTCTTGACCACAGCGCCTTCCTTACCACAGTGCCCTGGGTGGTCTCCCACCCATTAGGCAGGCTCTGGGGCCTCTGCTTCAAACAAAATCCCATCTTGCACTCACAGCTCATCCCTCGCCCAGTGAGGAGGGATGACCTCCTGTGGCATTTGTAAACTGGCCAGCCCAGGAGCATGAACTGTTGTACAGCCAGTAACACCCCATCCTATTAAGTGCTTTGTTGGGTTGCCTGGAGCCTCCCATTAGAGATGAAAAGGTACTGTAGCATATTAATAGGCTCTATCTCCTATTTCATTCAGCAGCCTGTGTGGTATTCTGGGCAGTATGCATGGCTCATTTTATCTCCCCCGCCCCAGTGCCTTATCCTCACATCATAACGCTGGAGTGTCAGTCACATGCATGGGAGTCACTGGGGTGCACTCAGCCATGGCTTGTTCATGATGCTTTCTCATGGCTTGTGATCTGACTGCATCTCCACCTTGTGCTCACAAGTGAACTGATGGAATTGTTCCATTCTAAATAGCACACCCAGTTGCAACTTTTCTATCTGAGCGTATCCCCTTTCTGAGTCGGTCAGGGCTCTATGTGCAAATGCAATGGGTTGCTGGCTTTGCATCAGTATTGCTTCTAGGTCACCTCCTGAGGCATCTCGTTGCAGTTCTAGCTGCTCTCTACAGGGCTGTAGTTTGCTAGGAGTGGTGTCTCATTTATGCTTTTCCTTACTCTTTCAAATGCATGTTCTTGGGTCTCTGACCATTCCCGTGCTACGTCATTGTGTTAACTGTCTCAAGGGTTCAGAGGCTTCTGATAGGAGTGTGCAGAACCTGGAAAGATAGTTCTAGTTTCAATGGGTGTAATGATGCCTTCTCTTCACAGTCTTGCCAGGTTCTTCTTCAGTGGATCCACCAGAGCTAACAGAACTCTGCTTTGGCAGTCTCACAGGCTGCACATGGGGGCAGTGCTGTATTATTGCCTTGGCCTAGGCCTAGGGCGGCAAATTTGCAGGGGCGGAAGCTCCCCTCCGCGCCCCGCCCCCCTGCTCCAGCTCACCTCCACCTCCTCTGCAAGTGTGCCGCCGCGTCCTGTTTCTCTCCCCTCCCAGTGCTTACGCCGCGAAACAGCTGTTTCACGGGGCAGGGAGGGAGGGGGGAGGAGGGAGAATGCCGTGCACTGGGGCAAGAGGCAGGGCCGGGGATTTGGGGAAGGGATCCAATAATGGAAGGGAGGGGGCGGAGTTGGGACAGGGACTTTGGGGAGGGGGTTGGAATGGGGGCGAAAAAAGGGCGGAATCGGGGCGGGGGGGGGGGCCAGGGCGGCAATTATTTCCCAGCCTAGAGGCGGCAAAATTATTAATCCACCACTGCATAGGGGTCTATTTCCAACTTTGCTTTGACCTCTAAATGTCCATCTCCTTGAAATATCTTCTTACGTTCTGTTAGAATGCTGCACAGGGCCCCGTTGGCTGTTGCCTTCCTCTCCCACACTGAGGGTATTCTGGTGTTGTACTGTGATCAAATCCATGGCTTGCACTGCCCTGCTGCCCAGCAGTGGGTGTTATTTCTATGTGTTAACTACCAACTTCAAGTGATCATAGCTCTTGTTTCATGGGTTTCTTATCAATAGTCTGCATTTGCCAGCTGGCCTCAAAATGGTTTTATTGTCCATCACCAGCACTTTGTACATTTCTCTAATCTGTTTATCAGTGTTTCTGGGATTAGATTGTGGCTGGCCCCACAACTCAGCTGGAATTGAATTGGTTATTGATCCAATAGCATAGTTGCAAATATGGCACTTGAATGGCTGGCAGCCTTCTTTTGCAGCGTGTTTATGTTGAAAGTCTTTGAATCTGCTAGAGTCACACTGCAGATATTCTCCTCTTCACTGGAAGTATCTACATCCTTCATCAGTGCATGTACTGTGGCTTTTTTCTTTCTGGGATAGCTGCAACACTTTAAAGTGGTTCTGTTTTCCCCACCCCTTATACCATTGCTGGCATTTTTCTTTATGCCTTTCATGTTGCTTTCCACAATACAAGCATTCGCAGTCAGTCTGTCTCTGTCCTACTCCCTGGGTTCCCTGAACTTGATCTCGTTCTTGTTCTGCACTAGTGGCTGCTGTTGTTTTCATACTTTCCCTGGACAGTTCAGCTGTCCTTGCTATTTGGAGGCATTTCTCTAGGGTTAGATCTGTGTGTCTCAATAATCTCTCCTGTAAACTGTGATCATATGTCCCACAAATAACCCTGTCTTTAATAGGGAATCTTTAACGTCTCCTAAGTTACATGTGGACACCAGAGTTCTCAGCTCTGTAATGTAAGTATGCTTCTGCTTCTTGGTTTCAGGATACAAAAAATCCATGAACTCTCTGCAGTTTCATTCTGCCTGGGGTCACAGTACTCATCCATCTCCTTTATCAGCTGTTCCAGTGTTTCAGCCATTATTCCTGGAAATAGTGTCTCATTCACTTCTTATCCTCCCGTTGCTCCCACTGCAATAGTAAAAAAGATTTTGCCTTCATGTTCTCCTTTTTATCTGCCATGGTCAGCTCTGGATACAGATTCAGTTCTTGCTTCCACTGCTTTCTTGCACCTGCAAATAGGTTATTTGGAAATCCAGCATTCCTGGTGGTCCTAGTCCCTCCATGCTGCCGCTGGCTCTGTTTCTAGGTGCTGATATGTTTGCCTGTTAATTGTATACTCTCCTGTGGTTCTTGCTAGACTGACCTCTGCCACCTTGTTTCATTTACTGCGTTCTGGGTAATAACTCCATGTTTCTAAAACTAAACTGGCTCTAGAGAACTAGTTACATAGATGCTGCAACTGCAGCTAGCATTCAAGCCATGTGCATATCGATTGATTTTGTGTACCTCCTCCAGACTCTTCCCTTCTGCAGCCTGTGCTCCTCCCTACAACTTCTCTGCAGGTAGCAGAAGGGACACAGAAAGCAGTAATGTCAACTCCACCCACACTAAGTGGTAGCATGTGCTTGCAATGCAGCATGATGGCAAAAGAAGACACTATGGGTATGTCTACACTACGAGAGTAGTTCGATTTTACTTAAAGCGAATTTGTGGAACCAATATTACAAAGTTGAATGTGTGTATCCACACTAAAGACAGTAATTCGACTTTGTGAGTCCACACTAACGGGGCAAGTGTCGACATTGAAAGCGGTGCACTGTGGGTAGTTATCCCACAGTTCCCGCAGTCCCCGCTGCCCACTGGAATTCTGGGTTGAGCCCCCAATGCCTGCTGGGGCAAAAAATGTGTTGAGGGTGGTTTTGGGTAACTGTGGTCATTCAACCCTCACTCCCGCCCTCCCTCCGTGAAAGCGCCGGCGGGCAATCAGTTCGCGCACTTTTCTGGTGATTGACAGCGCAGACACCACAGCACCGCGAGCATGGAGCCCGCTGCGATCATCGCTGCAGTTATGGCCATTGTCAACACCTCGCGCCTTATCATCCACCTTTTTCAGAGGTAGATGCTGAGAAATCGGGCGAGGAGGCTACGGCAGCGCGGTGAGGACATTAAGTCTGAGAGGGGCATAGACCTCTCACAAAGCACGGGACCCCATGCCGTGGACATCATGGTGGCAATGGGTCATGTTGATGCTGTGGAATGACGATTCTGGGCCCGGGAAACAAGCACGGACTGGTGGGACCGCATAGTGTTGCAGGTCTGGGATGAATCACAGTGGCTGTGAAACTTTCGGATGCGTAAGGGAACTTTCCTGGAACTTTGTGAGTTGCTGTCGCCTGCCCTGAAGCGCAAGGACACCCGGATGCGAGCAGCCCTGACTGTCCAGAAGTGAGTGGCCATAGCCCTCTGGAAACTTGCAACGCCAAACAGCTACCGGTCAGTTGCGAACCAATTTGGCGTAGGCAAATCTACCATGGGGGTTGTTGTGATGCAAGTAGCCAAGGCAATCGTTGAGCTACTGCTCTCAAAGATAGTGACCCTGGGAAACGTGCAGATGATCATAGATGGCTTCGCTGCGATGGGATTCCCAAATTGCGGTGGGGCTATAGATGGAACTCACATCCCTATCCTGGGACCGGACCACCAGGCCAGCCAGTACATTAACCGAAAGGGCTACTTTTCAATGGTGCTGCAAGCACTGGTGGACCATAGGGGACGTTTTACCAACATCAAGGTCGGATGGCCGGGCAAGGTTCATGACGCTCGCGTTTTCAGGAACTCTGGTCTGTTTAGATGACTGCAGGAAGGTATTTACTTCCTGGACCACAAAATAATTGTTGGGGATGTGGAGATGCCTATAGTGATCCTCGGGGACCCAGCCTACCCGCTAATGCCCTGGCTCATGAAGCCCTATACAGGTGCCCTGGACAGTGAAAAAGAACTCTTCAACTACCGGCTGAGCAAGTGCAGAATGGTGGTGGAGTGTGCTTTTGGATGTCTGAAGGGGAGAAAGAAGAACAGGAGTACTTGTGGCACCTTAGAGACTAACAAATTTATTAGAGCATAAGCTTTCGTGGACTACAGCCCACTTCTTCAGATGCATATAGAATGGAACATATATTGAGGAGCTATATATATATGTTCCATTCTATATGCATCCGAAGAAGTGGGCTGTAGTCCACGAAAGCTTATGCTCTAATAAATTTGTTAGTCTCTAAGGTGCCACAAGTACTCCTGTTCTTCTTTTTGCGGATACAGACTAACACGGCTGTTACTCTGAAACCTGAAGGGGAGAAGCTTACTGACTTGCTCTGATCTCAGCAAAACCAATATCCCTATTGTTATTGCAGCTTGCTGTGTGCTCCACAATCTCTGAGAGAGCAAGGGGGAGACGTTTATGGCGGGGAGGGAGGTCGAGGCAAATCGCCTGGCTGCTGATTACACCCAGCCAGACAGCCGGGCGATTAGAAGAGCCCAGCAGGACGCACTGTGCATCCGGGAAGCTTTGAAAGCTAGGTTCCAGAGTGAGCAGGGTAACCTGTGACTACTACGTTTTTTTTAAACAGAAGCTGAACCTGCCCCTGTTTCTTTACCCACTTAATGTTGACTATCCTCTCCAGTTACCAACCCCCTTCCAACACATCTTTAAAAATAAAATAAATGAAACTTTGTTCATTAACACCGTTTTCTTTATTAAGGATTTCGCGGAAAAGGGTTGAAACTGGGATGCAGACTGTGGTGGGGAGCGGGCGTAGTGATGGAAAGGACGCTTCTAAACTCGAGGAATGACAGGCTCCTGCTCCTAGAGCGGTCCGCAGTGGTGGACTGGTTGTTTCAACGGAGCCTGCCACCCCTCCTTTTTGGGACTCTGTGTATGGGGGCTATGTGACTTTGTGGCGGGGGAGGGCGGTTACAGATCTCCTGCTGCGTGGCTCTGTCATCCAGGCTAAGGACCGCTGCATAAGATCTGTAACCGCCCTCCCCCGCCACAAACTCACATAGCCCCCACACACAGAACATGAAAACCACCTCACAGACTGACCAGTGTGCCTAGTGACTGCAATGTGTGTGTGATCTTCTGCTGAACCTGCCCCCGTGTCTGTACCCTGGTAAAGGTGACTGTCCTCTCCAACTACCAACCCCCTTCCCCCCCTTCAAACACACTGTCCTTTAAAAGAACATGACGGAAACAGTAATTAACAGAAACATATTTTTTATTAAGAACTACACAGTTAGGGGATGAAACTGGGATGGGGGCTTGGGTGAGGTGCATTTGGAGGGAAGGAAAGGACGTATCAAATCTTTGGGAATGAGAGCCTTCTGCAATTTGAGCAGTTTGCAGGGGTGGAGTGACTGTTTTCACGGCCCCTGCCGCCCCTCCTACTTGGGACTTTGGGTGAGGCGGGGATGGGACTTTGTGGCGGGGGAGGGCGATTAGAGATAGAATGCAGTGGGACTCTGTCCTCCTGCCTCCGGTCCTGCAGAACATCTACAAGGTGCCGGAGCGTGTCCGTTTGCTACCTCATTAGTCCAAGCAGCGTTTGAGTCACCTGCTGTTCTTCCTGCCGCCACCTGTCCTCCCGTTCGCTGTGTGATTGCTGGTATTGCGACATGTTCTCCCTCCACTGGATCTGCTGTGCCGCCTCGGCTCGGGAACAGACCATAAGTTCTGAGAACATCTCGTCCCGTGTCCTTTTCTTTCTCCGCCTAATCTGCGCCAGCCTCTGGGAGGGAGATGGCGGGGTAGCTTGGGAGACGCTCGCAGCTGTGGGATGGGAAAAAGGGAGTGAATTTCTCAAAAAGATACATTTTTGCAAACGATGAATATAGTCTTTCTCTGTGAACAAGACCATGCACAGTACCTATCACATGTGCACTCAGTACAAGGTCGAATTTTCTGTCTTCCCATTGAGTGCCTGGGATCTTGCTGTACAGATCACACAAGCGGGGCCGGACAACGGAATTCTGCTAGCAGGCGGCCATGGTAAGCCGTAGACTTTTGGCTGCTTAAAACTTAATTTATAACAATGCCCTCCTTTCAGGTTCCAAGCAATGCTCTTAGCGTTGGCCAGTTCCTGCTGCCTGCAATCCGGCCAGCATGAACTCTGCCCCTGTCCCACCCCCGTCGCAGCTGTCCCTAGGAAAGATCCCAGTATGCTGCCAGCAAACCGCTCAGCGTGAACGGTTCGCCTCCCCACCCCCACCACGTGGCTGGGCTCGGGAAAGATCCCTGCACGCTGCCGGCGATCTGGCTGGCATGAACTTTGCCCCTGTCCCACCTCCGTCGCGGCTGTCTCCGGGAAAGATCCCTGCATGCTGACGGCGAACCCCTCAGCAGGAACGGTTCGCCTCCCTGCCCCCACCGCGTGGCTGTAAACCACCGGTTACAGTTATTTAAAGGAACAGGCAATCAGTCCCCATACTAAAATTCCCCTAATTCAAAGCAGGTCACCATGAGTGATATCACTCTGATGAGGATTACGGAGACAGAGAAAGACCGCATGCTGTGTGAATGCCAGCAAACACCAGGGCCGTAGGCCGCCATGCTTTGCCAGGCAATGATACCGGAGTACCTGCTGCTAGCCTGGCGCGGAAAAGTTTCCTACCATGGAGGAGGCAATAAGGCCACTCTCCCCAGGAACCTGATGCAAAGGCTTTCACATTACCTCCAGGAGAGCTTCGTGGAGATGTCCCTGGAGGATTTCTACTCTATCCCCAGACATGTTAACAGACTTTTCCAGTAGCTGCACTGGCAAGGACTAAAAAGTAAAGCGCCTAGGGCAAACTAATCATTAAAAACTCATTGCTAACATACCATGCCTATTCTATTCAAAATAAATGTTTAAAACACTTACCTACTGATGTTTCCCCTGATTCACGGTCCGGGTTACCGCCTTGGGAGGGTTGGTAGGGGATCTCCGTGAGGGTGATGAAGAGATCCTGGCTGTCGGGGAAATGAGCGTTGAAAGCGCTGTCGACTGCCTCGTCCTCATCTCCTTTCTCATCTTCCCCGTCCGTGACCAGCTCTGAGGAAGCAGCCGTCGACAATACCCCATCATCAGAGTCCACGGACAGTGGTGGGGTAGTGGAGGCCGCTGCACCTAGAATGGAATGCAGTGCCTCGTAGAAACGGCATGTCTGGGGCTGGGATCCGGAGCATCCGTTTGACTCTTTGGTCTTCTGGTACGCTTGTCTCAGCTCCTTGATTTTCACGTGGCACTGCGTTGCATCCCGGCTGTATCCTCTCTCCGTCATGGCTTTTGAGATCTTCCCGTAGATCTTCACATTCCATCTTTTCGATCACAGCTCCGAAAGCATGGACTCATCGCCCCACACAGCGATCAGATCCAAGACTTCCCGATCAGTCCATGCTGGGGCCCTCTTTCTATTCTGCGATTGCATGGTCACCTCTGCTGGAGAGCTCTGCATCGTTGCCAGTGCTGCTGAGCTCGCCACGATGTCCAAACAGGAAATGAGATTCAAACTGGCCAGACAGGAAAAGGAATTCAAATTTTCCTGGGGCTTTTCCTGTGTGGCTGGTCAGAGCATCCGAGCTCGGACTGCTGTCCAGAGCGTCAATAGAGTGGTGCACTGTGGGATAGCTCCCGGAGCTATTAGCGTCGAATTCTGTCCACACTAACCCTAATTGGACATGGCCATGTTGAATTTAGCGCTACTCCCCTCGTCGGGGAGGAGTACAGAAATCGATTTAAAGAGACCTCTATGTTGAAATAAATAGCTTTGTTGTGTGGACGGGTGCAGGGTTAATTCGAATTAACGCTGCTAAATTCGACATAACCTCCTAGTGTAGACCAGGCCTATGATTTTGGGTTACATATGTAGATAGGCATCATATTAGTTCTTCTCCCCATGACACTAACGAGACTGCACTTGCTTAATTCACATAAAAATAGACTATCCCAAGTATTCAGAGATGTATTAGAAGTTGGGTTATGACAGCACGGTCTAGTGGATTGAGTAATGGTTAGGAACCAGGAATTCATGCATGCTGATCCCAGCTCTGATAATGACTTTGTATATCCCTTGTGTGCCTACTCCTCCACCTGTAAAAAGAGGGATGTTAATGCTATCCAGTGTTAGAGGGAAGTTGTGAGGAGTGATTAGTGTGTTCACAATGTTTTTAAAATGTAAAAGCCTGCACAAGCACTAAGAACTATTGTTGTTTAGGGTTTTCTGGTTTAACTGATAATATTTATTGTTTAACCTCCATGGGGTATTAACTTCAAATGGGAATGAGAAAAAGGATTGTGATGCTCTGACACACATCACTGGAGCTCTAATTCAAACCAAATTCACAGCCAAAGGTTTTTAGAGCATCTGCTTTAATAAGCAACACCACAGCATTGCCTTCCTGCTGTTGCTATAGCAAGACTTGGAGGCTGGTGTGTGTTTGTTTTTCCTAAACTACTTCAAAGATGACATCCTTTATTATGTTTTCTATGATTTTTTCTTTTTGTTTTTACTTGCCTAAAATGTTTGTGAAATTAGCTCCAGAACTTTTCCCGGTCTCCAGTAATGGATACCGCATTTTGTATTTCAAAGATACAGTGCCAGGTTTTTTAACCTTCACTGGCAGTGGTGGCCACTGGCCTGAGGATTTTTTCTCTTTGCTGGGGAGAAACTTGCAAAATCCACCAGTATTAGACTCTTACTCTCAATCCTCTTTACAGAACTGCTTGTTACTCATCATGCACTACTGAGACTAAGCCCCAACTGAACTGTACTTGTGAATGACATCTGATCAAAATGCCACAGAGATCTAAATCAGCAAATGAATATGCCACAGAACACAAAGATTTCACTATAGAAAACATGGCAAGTAAGAGACACTTCCTCTGCAATGTCAGTAGTATAGATATTCTGGTTATTAGTGAGAAGAGTAAAACTCATGCATGTCTTTAGCAAAAGCTCATATTAAAATAAAAAAGCTGTTAACACACAATGATACTGCTAAAAGAAGAACAGGAGTACTTGTGGCACCTTAGAGACTAACAAATTTATTAGAGCATAAGCTTTCGTGGACTACAGCCCACTTCTTCGGATGCATATAGAATGGAACATATATTGAGGAGATATATATACACACATACAGAGAGCATAAACAGGTGGGAGTTGTCTTACCAACTTTGAGAGGCCAATTAATTAAGAGAAAAAAAACTTTTGAAGTGATAATCAAGCTAGCCCAGTACAGACAGTTTGATAATAAGTGTGAGAATACTTACAAGGGGAGATAGAGTCAATGTTTGTAATGGCTCAGCCATTCCCAGTCCTTATTCAAACCGGAGTTGATTGTGTCTAGTTTGCATATCAATTCTAGCTCAGCAGTCTCTCTTTGGAGTCTGTTTTTGAAGTTTTTCTGTTGTAATATAGCCACCCGCAGGTCTGTCACTGAATGACCAGACAGGTTAAAGTGTTCTCCCACTGGTTTTTGAGTATTTTGATTCCTGATGTCAGATTTGTGTCCATTAATTCTTTTGCGTAGAGACTGTCCGGTTTGGCCAATGTACATGGCAGAGGGGCATTGCTGGCACATGATGGCATATATCACATTGGTAGATGTGCAGGTGAACGAGCCCCTGATGGTATGGCTGATGTGATTAGGTCCTATGATGATGTCACTTGAATAGATATGTGGACAGAGTTGGCATCGGGGTTTGTTACAAGGATAGGTTCCTGGGTTAGTGGTTTTGTTCAGTGATGTGTGGTTGCTGGTGAGTATTTGCTTTAGGTTGGGGGGTTGTCTGTAAGCGAGGACAGGTCTGTCTCCCAAGATCTGAGAGAGTAAAGGATCATCTTTCAGGATAGGTTGTAGATCTCTGATGATGCGCTGGAGAGGTTTTAGTTGGGGGCTGAAGGTGACAGCTAGTGGTGTTCTGTTATTTTCTTTGTTGGGCCTGTCTTGTAGGAGGTGACTTCTGGGTACTCGTCTGGCTCTGTCAATCTGTTTTTTCACTTCAGCAGGTGGGTATTGTAGTTTTAAGAATGCTTGATAGAGATCTTGTAGGTGCTTGTCTCTATCCGAGGGATTGGAGCAAATGCGGTTATATCTTAGAGCTTGGCTGTAGACAATGGATCGCGTGGTGTGTCCTGGATGGAAGCTGGAGGCATGTAGGTAAGTGTAGCGGTCAGTAGGTTTCCGGTATAGGGTAGTATTGATGTGACCATCGCTTATTAGCACAGTAGTGTCCAGGAAATGGACCGCTTGTGTGGATTGATCTAGGCTGAGGTTGATGGTGGGATGGAAATTATTGAAATCATGGTGAAATTCCTCAAGGGCTTCTTTTCCATGGGTCCAGATGATGAAGATGTCATCAATGTAGCGCAAGTAGAGTAGGGGCGTTAGGGGACGAGAGCTAAGGAAGCGTTGTTCTAAGTCAGCCATAAAAATGTTGGCATATTGTGGGGCCATGCGGGTACCCATAGCAGTGCCGCTGACTTGAAGGTATATATTGTCCCCAAATGTGAAATAGTTGTGGGTGAGGACAAAATCACAAAGTTCAGCCACCAGGTTAGCTGTGACATTATCAGGGATACTGTTCCTGATAGCTTGTAGTCCATCTTTGTGTGGAATATTGGTGTAGAGGGCTTCTACGTCCATAGTGGCCAGGATGGTGTTTTCTGGAAGATCACCGATGGATTGTAGTTTCCTCAGGAAGTCAGTGGTTTCTCGAAGATAGCTGGGAGTGCTGGTAGCGTAGGGTCTGAGGACAGAGTCTACATAACCAGACAAGCCTGATGTTAGGGTGCCAATGCCTGAGATGATGGGGCGTCCAGGATATCCAGGTTTATGGATCTTGGGTAGCAAATAGAATACCCCTGGTCGGGGTTCTAGGCATGTGTCTGTACGGATTTGTTCCTGTGCTTTGTCAGGGAGTTTTTTTAGCAGATGGTGTAGTTTCTTTAGGTAATCCTCAGTGGGATCAGAGGATAATGGCCTGTAGAATGTGGTGTTAGAGAGCTGCCTAGCAGCCTCCTGGTCATATTCCAATTTATTCATGATGACGACAGCACCTCCTTTGTCAGCCTTTTTGATTATGATGTCAGGGTTGTTTCTGAGGCTGTAGATGGCGTTGTGTTCAGCATGGCTGAGGTTATGTGGCAAGTGATGTTGCTTTTCCACAATTTCAGCCTTTGCACGTCGACGGAAGCAATCTATGTAGAAATCCAGTCTGTTGTTTCGACCGTCCGGAGGAGTCCATGCAGAATCCTTTTTTTTGTAGTGCTGGTAGAGAGGATTCTGTGGGTTAGTATGCTGTTCAGAGGTATGTTGGAAATATTCTTTGAGTCGGAGACGTCGAAAGTAGGATTCTAGGTCACCGCAGAACTGTATCATATTCATGGGTCTGGAGGGACAAAAGGAGAGGCCCCGAGATAGGACTACAAGATATCAGGATCAGTATCCCTGATAATGTCACAGCTAACCTGGTGGCTGAACTTTGTGATTTTGTCCTCACCCACAACTATTTCACATTTGGGGACAATATATACCTTCAAGTCAGCGGCACTGCTATGGGTACCCGCATGGCCCCACAATATGCCAACATTTTTATGGCTGACTTAGAACAACGCTTCCTTAGCTCTCGTCCCCTAATGCCCTACTCTACTTGCGCTACATTGATGACATCATCATCATCTGGACCCATGGAAAAGAAGCCCTTGAGGAATTTCACCATGATTTCAATAATTTCCATCCCACCATCAACCTCAGCCTAGATCAATCCACACAAGCGGTCCATTTCCTGGACACTACTGTGCTAATAAGCGATGGTCACATCAATACCACCCTATACCGGAAACCTACTGACCGCTACACTTACCTACATGCCTCCAGCTTCCATCCAGGACACACCACGCGATCCATTGTCTACAGCCAAGCTCTAAGATATAACCGCATTTGCTCCAATCCCTCGGATAGAGACAAGCACCTACAAGATCTCTATCAAGCATTCTTAAAACTACAATACCCACCTGCTGAAGTGAAAAAACAGATTGACAGAGCCAGACGAGTACCCAGAAGTCACCTCCTACAAGACAGGCCCAACAAAGAAAATAACAGAACACCACTAGCTGTCACCTTCAGCCCCCAACTAAAACCTCTCCAGCGCATCATCAGAGATCTACAACCTATCCTGAAAGATGATCCTTTACTCTCTCAGATCTTGGGAGACAGACCTGTCCTCGCTTACAGACAACCCCCCAACCTAAAGCAAATACTCACCAGCAACCACACATCACTGAACAAAACCACTAACCCAGGAACCTATCCTTGTAACAAACCCCGATGCCAACTCTGTCCACATATCTATTCAAGTGACATCATCATAGGACCTAATCACATCAGCCATACCATCAGGGGCTCGTTCACCTGCACATCTACCAATGTGATATATGCCATCATGTGCCAGCAATGCCCCTCTGCCATGTACATTGGCCAAACCGGACAGTCTCTACGCAAAAGAATTAATGGACACAAATCTGACATCAGGAATCAAAATACTCAAAAACCAGTGGGAGAACACTTTAACCTGTCTGGTCATTCAGTGACAGACCTGCGGGTGGCTATATTACAACAGAAAAACTTCAAAAACAGACTCCAAAGAGAGACTGCTGAGCTAGAATTGATATGCAAACTAGACACAATCAACTCCGGTTTGAATAAGGACTGGGAATGGCTGAGCCATTACAAACATTGACTCTATCTCCCCTTGTAAGTATTCTCACACTTATTATCAAACTGTCTGTACTGGGCTAGCTTGATTATCACTTCAAAAGTTTTTTTTCTCTTAATTAATTGGCCTCTCAAAGTTGGTAAGACAACTCCCACCTGTTTATGCTCTCTGTATGTGTGTATATATATCTCCTCAATATATGTTCCATTCTATATGCATCCGAAGAAGTGGGCTGTAGTCCACGAAAGCTTATGCTCTAATAAATTTGTTAGTCTCTAAGGTGCCACAAGTACTCCTGTTCTTCTTTTTGCGGATACAGACTAACACGGCTGTTACTCTGAAACCAATGATACTGCAGTGTGTCAGATGGAAATGTGAGGAAGAGACAATTTGATACAAATTCACTCAAATTATGGTGCAGCTTGGAATTAATCTCTATATTCCAATGAGTCTCTTGGTAAACTTTTCCAGACCCACACACTGGCACTCCCAAGTCTATTCCAATGATGAGAAATAATTATCTGAATATGTCCACCATTTTATGGGTGATATTGAACACATTATTAACCTAATGTGGTGTGGAGTCTGGCCTTGGAGTGGTCTGGTATTGGAGTCTAACCATGAATTTAGGGGTTACATTTTCAAAATTGGGCACTAACTTTGGGAGCTTTCATTTTTGGTGCCCAACTTGAAACATGCATTGAGCCGATCTGGAGGTCAGTTGGTGTGATCGGTGTTCATTATCTCTGAAAATCAGACCCTGTATGTCTCAAGTTAAGTACCCAGAATGCACGGACACTTCTGAAAATTAAACTTACATCAAATTGTCCACCAAGCTGGTTATAGAGATTTCTCAGTAACTATTGATGGAAGAGGATCTGATGGTGCTGTAGCAATTCCTTCTACCTTTATTGAAAAAACAAATGGGTAAGCAAGGAGAATCATCATGGAGGTAGTATGTTCCCACAGTAATGTGTTAACAGCTGTCTTGGCACAGATAAAGCCAGATGAGTTTGCTAAACATTGGAAAGTTATGTTTTTTTCAGTGATTTTGCAAACTGTATCAAGACACTGTTGAGGGTTGTAAAAAATTGGTTGGTTCAAAGCATTGTGATTAAATGATCAATGTAATCTCTATTATTGGAGATGACTGGAAGTCAGCAAACGCTAGACGAGAGAATTTATGAAAAGAGAGATTTGATTTGCAGTCACATTTTCAGGGGTTCAATGGGTGGTACATGTTTATGGGGCACTGGGAGGGAAAGTTAATGGCAGAACATGAGGCAGGAAAAAGATGATCTTGGATGGATGATGTAGTGGATCCTGGGATGATCAAAAGGACTATTCAGCCACAAACAGATTAACAGAAGATTGTTTAGAATGGGGTACTGTTGTTGCATACATCGTGTAATGGAGATGTCACATAAGGAGAAGATCCATGTCATTTGCTAGAAAACTTGCTTATTGCAGCATTAAATTCAAACACTTTAAAATAGCTTGATTTTAAAATTTCTGAATTCAAATGTGCATATAAGATGAAATGCAAATACCTTGTTGTTTTCTCCAGATAAGAAGGTAAATAAAGCATAATACCAAATGCAACACAAAGCTGGTGGTTTCCAGGCGTTCAAGTAGTGAACATGTTGCTGGCAATTTGGAGACCTTTCTCGGGGATCTGATCCAAAGCATGTTGGAGTCTGAGAATCTTTGCATTAACTTCCTTGGGTTTTGGAGCAAGACCCAGATATTTGAGTGCTATTTTACTTTGAAACGTGACCATCTAGAAATGACCACCTTCTTACTCAACAAACCTTCTCTCTGTGAGTATGCAAGGCCTTCAGTGACCAGCATTAGCTTTCACTGCTTTTTACTCCTGTTGGCCTTACTGCAGAGCCTACACAGCTAATGGAGTGAGTAGTATCATATTTCTTCTTGTGTATCATCATCATCATCAGTGTTTAATGGCTTCCAATCAGTTACACCTGTGCAAACCCACAAAGACACAACAGGTCTTTGTAGCTGGCAGAATTCCAGTTAGTAGTGAGAAAGAAAAGAACCCAGATCACCTCCCAAATCCCAGATTAAATTTGCATGGCTGGCAGTTAGATTAAGCAGTTTTTTTTATATAAACTGTAAACTGACCACATCTGATATGGAGTCAATGGAAAATAATAAATGCTGGAATCCAGCAGTGCCATTTTTACATTCACTTTCAAGTGGATCTCCCCTGAAATGAAGATGTAATTGGAATGTGAAAACACAGGGGAACATAAATGTGCCCAACTGAAGAAGAACATTACGTACTGTCTTGAATTTTTTCAGTGAATATTAGTGCAGCTGTCTGGAAAAAAAATGAAAAGGCTGAAAATGAAAGATACATTAATCCTCCGGCTTGTTGTTGATATTGGACTCCTGTGTGAGAATAAGCTCTAGGGCAAAGTCAATGAATATGAACCATCAACAGGTGTTCTGTTGGTTGGTCTGCCTTCTGAGAGGCAAAATAACCTAGTGGAAAGCATTAGAATATCTTTTTCAGTCATGCATGAAAAATACTAAACAGTGTTATCTAGAAATATCTGATCACCTCCTGTGGATTTTCATGTAATCGAGACATCATAATTCATCTGTTAAGGTAATCTGAACTTTCAGGAGCTTTTTTTAAAATATTGTTAACGATTCTGAGATCGTGTACTGTGACAAAGTTCCTCCTCTGCCTTGGTGGGTCCTGTGCTTTCCGATGGCTTTGCTTGCCTCCGAGGTTCACGGCAGCCCTCAGTTTGGCCACTTTTGCTACTGGCTCAAACCTGCCGTTCACTCAGCTAACCTCATCACTGGCCAGCAGGGGGGGATAGGAAGGAGAACAATCCCCGCAGTCTCTGTTGTCCCACCTAGTGGGTCAGGGACATGCCTGAGACCTTCCCCTCTGATATGACTGACAGTCCAGGTCAACTCCTCTTGTGTCAAATAGGGACTTGGGGGAATGGGGGGAACCCGGGCCCCCCCTCTACTCCGGGTTCCAGCCCAGGGCCCTGTGGATCACAGCTGTCTACAAGTCTTCGGTAACAGCTGTGTGACAGCTACAACTCCCTGGGCCACTTCCCCATGATCTCCCCCCAGCACCTTCTTTGTCCTCACCATAGGACCTACTTCCTGTTTTCCTCAGTCCTCCAGCAGCACGTCCTCTCATTCCCAGCTCCTACATGCCTCTTCCTAATTGAAGGGAGGTCTTTCTTTTAACCAGGTGCCCTGATTATCCTACCTACCTTAATTGGTTCTAGTAGCTTCCTAATTGGCTCCAGGTGCCCTAATTAGCCTGCTTGCCTTAATTGGTTCTAGCAAGTTCCTGATTGTTCTGGAATAGTCCCTGTTATTTTACCCAGGGGAAAGGGACCTGCTTAATCTGGGGCTAATGTATCTACCTTCCACCACTCTCCTGTAGCACCTCACTCCCGTTCCTGTTTTTTTCATTAGTTGTCCCCCGTATTTATTTGGTATCATGGACCTGTGGATCCTCCCCTTAGGCTGGGGGGAGGTCCTTTAAAAGTGCCCGCCCACTTCCTGGATACCAACAGGACCACGCTCCTATAGCCATTTGGCCTGACCCAGTCACAGTACCTAACTGAGCAAACACCTAATAGCATTACACTTCAGGTTCATCTGTTTAGAAAGGCATAACAATGGCCAATGGACAAGAGGGCGTTTTGTAAGTTACTATATCAACTGCAGAGTTTGCAAGATGGTTTTCAGAGGTTTAAAAAAAAAGTTAACGTAAGAAAAAACATATCAAGAATGTCTAGGGAATCTTAAGATTTCCTAATTTATTACAATACATTAGATCTGTGAAGTATGTTGAAGTATACTTTACCTAATAACAAAAGCCAGATGTGCCTTTGCAACTCCAGAGAAACAGAAACCTTGACCACCAAACCAAACTTCAAATATTTAACACCACTGTAAAGTCTGTCTTACTATAAGGCACTGACACTTAGAAACTTTATCAAGATCTTATTAGCTAAACTCCAAGTTTTTAAAACAGCTGCCTTAGACAAATCTTCAACATCAGATGGTTGGAAAAAATTCACAAATTAAGAGGTTTGGAGGAGGAAACAAACTGTTAGGACAGGAAATGATGGTACAAAAATAGAGATGGCTAGAACACGTGGAGGAAAGACCCTAACAACCCAAGCTTTGGACTGGAATCCCAAGGGCAGGAGGAGATGAGGGAGACTGAGGACAACATGGAAATGCACAACAGAAACAGAACTGAAAGCTATTAAAATGACATAGGAAGAAACTAAGACTCCGAAGATGGGAGCCAGTGGTGAAGGTCTTGTGTACGATGCGGATTAAAGAGACATAAGTAGCATAAGTCATACTTTACCTTATGTATAAGTGCATTATAAAATACTTAAGTGTATTATACCAGGATGGCTCTGACAATTGGTAATGTCATAAAACCCCTTTTACTGCTAGGTTGTTGATTTAAATCCAGCCCATGACAGGAATGAGTTAAAGTTAAAATCATCTGATGGCTGCTCATTGGTCTCTGTTGGGGCTGAATTTTTCCCTTGTCCACAGCTGACCTCTTTCATTCCCTATTGGGAGGCTTAGTTAGTGTATGGCCAAAGCCAAAATGGCACAAGTTCTGATTTCCACCCCTAGAGAACAGGAATATCTTTGGTATCCTCAGACTTCAAGGTTTCTTTCAATTCTGGTTCTCCAGCATTCCGATTGTTCTACCTGTCTGCCACTTCCAAGAAACTTCTTTTGGCTTGGAAATCTTTAGAAAGTACTGTAATGGTCTTTTCTGTCCCTCCAGCTTCTAATGGAGGGAGGGCAGTAGGCTACTCTGCAAAATCCTGGTGCTCATTTGTTACCATTCAGGAGAAACGTCATTAGAGGTCAATTGGGATAGCTGGTACAAGCAGGAAGTTAAATACTGCTTCTGAGTTAAGGTGCAGGACACTAGCTGAGAAGTTTGGCTCACTGCTGACCATATACTTTGGCTTGCAGATAAGCAGAGAACTACAATACACAAGTCTGGGACTCTTCGCCATTGTTAATTATTGGTATGTCACTTTAAGATGAGTCACTTTTGGTGACGGGGGTGGGGAAGGGGAGGAGGTTGTCATCATATAATGGTAATTTGTAAGTGAAAAGTATTATTTCTATTAGCGGTAGACCCTGCCAATGGCAAAGTGAGTTTTTAATTAACTATAACTCAGCCTTTGATGGTAATTACACTTTTTTTATGTTATCCAAAAATTGTCATATAATTCTTTACAATATGAAGTCCAGTGATTTAATTGTATTTTAAAAAAATGTGTTGAAGGGTTTTTGAATGTCTACACTAGCGAGCTTACAGTGGTAAAGCTGTACCAATGCAGCTGTTCCGCTGTAAGATTGCTTGTGTAGCTGCTCTATGCTAGCGGGAGTGAGCAAAACCACCTCCACGAATGTCAGTAGCTATGTCAGCAGGAGAAGCGCTCCCCTGCCATACCGCTGTGCATGCTGGCACTTATGTTGGTGTAACTTACGTTGCTGGGGGGGGGTGTTTTCACACCCCTGAGTGACATAAGTTATACCAACAAAAGTGGTAGTGTAGACATGGCCTTATTGGAAGTCAGTGCCTTCCTAGCTCAACTCAAGCAAAATGCAAAATTTAGCGCTGAACCAAATTCCTAAATAAAAAATATGTGCTCTTGTCCATCTGAAATGAATGAAGGATTCCTACCAGTGTCTGAACATGTTATCCATCCAAAGACAAAATAACTAGCCAAATCCATTGGTCCAATTAATTTTCTTTTTTTTATCAACTTTTAATTCAGTTTGTGCATATGTTCTTTAAAAAATAATTCCCAGAACTGGATGTGTTACCTACTGGATCTACTGCACATATGTAGCACTTACATTGATCCAGCTGAATTTAATAGCTTTGATGTGGCAGTCATTTGAAACTTCTCACTATAGGCTAGAAATTATGGGACAAATTATGCTTTCCCTCCATGTCCTCCAACCCCCCAGTCAGCAGAAGACCATAATTTGGCTGGCTGCACATGGGCACACAAGGGATTGGAGCTAGCATTATTGTTAGCTAAAAGGGCATGTTTGGATGGGGCAAGACTGTGGCCATGTTTCACCCTTCTATGCATGAGACAGCATTGGCAGGGAGTGCATGTTACCTGGAGCTAGACACCCTCTGTAATGTGCTGCTTTCTAGCACCCCAGATAGGATTAAGCTTTCTGGTAAGTATAATGGGACAGATTCTGTGCTGTGCCACCTGAAGGCACAGCCAAGACGGAGAGGGGCAAATACCACTTTTTGCCATGGTTGAGCTGCCTGGATTCTGCCTCTGCTGGCAGCCACTGTGGCCCACTCACCCTCTCTCCCACTCTGTTGTAAGTTAAGTAGCCCCTAAGGGGTTCTTGCATCTGAAGAAGTGAGGTTCTTACCCACGAAAGCTTATGCTCCCAATACTTCTGTAGGTCTCAAAGGTGCCACAGGACCCTCTGTTGCTTTTAGCCCCTAAGGGTTCATCTAATTTACCAGCCTATCCTAGGCTGCCTATATTCTGCAGCCCAGAATCCCCTGTAGTGCTGAGTGTAATGGGCATGCACCTCCCTCTCCAGCCTGACAGGGGGGCAGCATAGGGCCACTTCCATTGGCCTTATACAAAGCGGGAATTGGAATAGGCTCCACAGCCTGCTATTGCTAGAGACGCTGTCTCCACTCCAGAGGCTCACGGGATCATACTTCTTTCACCTCATGCTTTTAAAATTTCCTGATATAATCAGGTGCTTTCCCTGATTAGTGATCATAAATTGTAATTGAAAACTGCCTTCCATTTACTCCATGTAAGCAGTTATTTCTGGTAAACACAACAATAATCATTCATAAATGATGATGGGACATTACTAATATAGGTGTTTAGTTTGCCATGCCAAACCAAAGGAATTTCGTTTGTGAAACATTCAGTTAAGTTTAATAAGGTCCACATTTTCCATTGAGTAGAACCACACCTCCAAACATAAATGCATGCAATTGTGCACCTATGTTTGTATTTACATATTATCACAACTGTGTGCACAATTACTGTGATAATGCAGTCATGGTAATTATGTGTATTTGTGCACAAAGGTAGGTATGTGACAGTATGTGACAGACATGCCTGTTTGCACCTAGACCCTCATTTTCAAGTATTTGTGGCTAACTGTCTGATTTAAATATACCAAAACAAAGGCATTCTGAACACTTTAGTGCCTTTTTGTTTTCTTCTTCCATAACGGTGCAAAGTTAGGTGGTGTTTGTAAAGAAATTCCTAGTAAAAACTACTATTTGTACACTCGATAGAATTTAATCTGGAAATATATTTTGCTGGAATGTTGGTGCTGCATGAATGTATTGAATTCAAGGCATCTAAAATATTTAACACATGGGCAGAGTTCCTGAGCTGAATGAGAGGAGTTATGTTCAAAATCTTATGTGTGTTTAACTAAAGTTGGGACTATCTGTTTTACTGAATTAATAAATGATTAGATTACTGAAATCACATTTTATATTAGTTCCCAGTCATTTTAATTATTCAATCAGTGTTTTGGAACCTACATAACTTTCTGAGCCACAATATGTATTTACTTCAGGCTGGAGCTAAATCATACTATCCAATGCATTGTTAACTTTGTCACCTCAGTTAAGGGTACTATAGCAACCCCCCTTATGTAGACAAATAAGGAAGCTTTTCTCCCTTCTGTATTTTATCTAGCTACAGTGAAAATGTGTCTGCTCGGAGTATGGTAATGGACTTAATTGCTTTTTTCTTGGATCTGTGAACAAAACATCTTTGTTCATTAATCATTATACTCTGTTTCTGGTCTTTGGTTCATTTAAAAAAAACAAATTAAAGACACGAAAATCAATATGACAGCATTTGTGTGTGGTGATTAATTTATGATTTGTGCTTTGATTTTCAGAGGCTCTGCTTCTTGAACAGCACGATTACACTAACAAATAGAATTGCAATTATTTGTTATGTAACTTCAGTTAATGGCACTGGGAGTTAATGGAGTGTATACCTATAAATCCTATTTCTGATTTTTTTCCCCATAGAATAAAATTTATCTTGTAATATCACTAAATAATCATATAATGAGAATTTTTGGTGCTTTATTGGGTATAATTTTAAATAGCCATTTTTATTACTCTTGGAAACTGACCTGACCCATTTTGGGAGAAGAAACTGTCACCTCATAAATATCTAAAATGTATTCAAAATGTGACCTGGATTGGAAAGTAGGTGGCTCCAGAATCTAGCTCATTAGTCATAGAAAAATGTAACATATTCACTAGACTTCCAACTTCCTCTGCAGTATTTCACTCCAATTGTTACCTTTATTTTAAATTGTAGGTGTCCTCTTGCAAGTGGGGCTTTGATGTCACTAACTGGAGTCAGACATGGTATATTTCAGAGTAGCAGCCGTGTTAGTCTGTATCCGCAAAAAGAAGAACAGGAGTACTTGTGGCACCTTAGAGACTAACAAATTTATTAGAGCATAAGCTTTCGTGGACTACAGCCCACTTCTTCAGATGCATAGAAAGCGCTGTGCTGTGCAAGTCTCTATGTAGCTGAGCTAGACTTTAGTGCTTTTCTGATTCAGAGTGCCTCATGGTGTCAGAGACTGAGACATTTGTCAAACTGTGAGGAGTTCAGGCGATTCAAGGGAAAGCTCCATTACACACTAAACTTGCCTTATTCCATATAATCCCAGACCACAGTGAAAAAACTATGGGGGAGTGGTTTGATCAGGAGTGGAAACAAAGGGTAAAATCCTGGCTCTGCTGAAGTCAATGGTAAAACTCCCATAGACTTCAAAGGGGCAGGATTTCACACAAAGTCTTATTGCAGTGTTCAATCCAGCCCAAGCTGGCTGGCAGAAAATCATTATGAAACAAGTTAGTGACCTCTGTGACCAGGCCCTAGTGGACATCACGAATCCACCACATCAAATGGAATTACTTGTAGCTTTAGCAGACAGACAAAAGGAATAGTGTGCATGGAGACAAGTGTACTTTCTCGCTCGGAGAGGTGGACCCCTCCAGAGCAAAGGTTGTGGCCCGTTGTTAAGATGGTTGGGGTGGGGATGCTTCTATTGTTATTGCCCCTACAGTATCTTTCCTGTAGGTAAATAGAGGACTTTACTTTCCAGAACTACCTCTCAAGAAAATTAAAGTCACCTAAAATATTACTTCCCCCACACCCTGAAAAGTCAGATCAGATGTGGCACTTCAAACCCCATTGATTTCAATGGGAATGATGATGCGCTGTCATTTTTGGGGTCAGGCCCAAACATTGACTGGTGTGAAAGACCAGAACTTCTTTAACTTATTGTGTATGGAGACAGGAAAGGTCACTCTGAGACACTAAAGTGAGATTGAGAAGATCTGGATTTGGTTCATCCTTTTTCCACAGACTTCCTCTGTAACCTTAGACAAGTTGCTTAAGCTCTCTGTGCCTCAGATCCTCATCTGTGACACTGGAATAACTGTAGTTTCATTTCTCACAGGGCTGCTGTGAGGATAAACTCATTGTTTGTGAGGTGCTTAGCACTGCCGTGGTGGGGGCTAGTTATGAACCTAAATAGAGGTTTCTCTTCTCTCCAAAGAACAATTGTTGTTTTTGCAGTGTCCGCACTCATGCACTTCAGAAACAAAAGTGTATCAATAGCAAATGCTCTATAAAGGACTCCAGACTAATTATTTTGCTGCCAATTATGAAAGCAATTGTGACATGCCTCACTGTAGATTTTTTTTTACACTGTGCACTTTCATGGCACTGTAGAAAGAATTTAATTTTAGACGTTTCAGTTGACAGAGACATGCTGGTGCCAGATACGTATTTCAGATCATTGTCATTATTGTGCTCTATTTTTAAGTTCAAGTGCCAGCCAACCTAAAGAGCACAGCATACGTCTGTGCTGGGTGTTATGCATGCATACTACCAGGCTGAAATCTTCCCAGTCTTAGCACGACACCACTAAATTAACTTTTATACTTCTCTGCTGTGGCAAAAGAGAAACATTTAAAGGGGTATTTTTCAAAATCAGAAAACAAGGCTTGGCATGAAATCCTTGCTCCCCCCGGAGATATCTGCTATGGGCGTCGACAATTGTTAAGATGCTTGCCTATCAACAGCCTCTCAAGAAAGAATTTTAAATGGTTTTGTGACGTCAAGGGGGCCCAAGAAAAAACAGTCCATTGCCAAGTTAACTCCCTCATTGAAATCACACAGTAAGAAACAGATAACACAAAAATGAAACCTTTTCACACAATGGCTGATCAATGACACGTTCCTAGCATCTCTAATAAGCCAAAGAATTTATCCTTGGTTGTAGGGTAAGGAAGTGACTAAGGAAGATGAGCTTTCAAAGAATCACCCTCTAATTTACATCCTTAATGAGGAGCCACCCAAATCGCTCTGCCATTGATTCCTTGTCTGGGCAGAATGTCTGAGGGTAACATGGAGCATGGAAAGGTGCCTGGAAATGCAGTGGCTAGGTTGCAGCCTGCAAGAGGGAACAAGTTAAGCCTGATGGACAAAAAATTGAATCTTTTGACTGAAAAGGTAGATAAATTATTGAGTTTCCAAGAAGACTTGACTGGCAAGCTGCAAAAGGTGAACCGAGGCATTGATGACATAGGAAAGAACATTGATAAGTTAACAGCATCCCAAGCATCCACTGCTCAGACTGATACAACAAAAAGATGCCTAAAACCTGGGGACAGCATTCACCCGTCTGAGACCGAAACTGTGTGCTCAGAAATGTTGAAGCTGATGAGAGCTACACAGCAAGATGCCTTGAAGCACAGGGAGAGGCTGGAAAAGATAGAAAAAATGGTTGATACTGTGGATAAAGTCATTACATTTGTGGGAGAGACATTCAAAAATTCTAAAGTAGTGGATTTCATTCTGAGAGGCACTGTACCCTGGAAGAAAGGGAATCTGGTTGAAATCCTAATGGAGGTTGGTTTTATTTTACTGTTCACAATCCTTTTCTTGTTAAGGAGAAGGGCTCCAGGCTTTCCTGTTAATTTCTTACATAATGCATGTGTGTGTTCAGGCTTTCCTCTCTCAGTATTAGGCATAAGAATAAATGGTATAGTGCAGAAAACATGCTAGGAAGGTTTCAAATAGGTGTAAAGACTAGGTCTCTGAACTGAGGAGTTGACAATTTAAGGGCCAAAATCTGTTCTCAGTTACACCCTGGCCAATAACATTCAAGTTAGTTGCGGAATCCAGCCCTAGATGAAGAATAATAAATAGTTAACGTACTGTGAAAGTGACAGAACGGGATTCTGTTTTCTGACAATTTAGGCATCAAGGGCCAAACTCTGCCCTCATTTATGTTCAGACAATTTCAGTGACTTCAATGGAACATGGGCCTAATTCTTCCCAATTACATCTGTGCAATTCTATTGATTTCATCCAACCATCGGATCAATAGGGCTGTGAGTGCAGGACACTAACTCATAACCATTGCTTATTATGGAAATGGTTTGTAGTGTCAGCAGGGTATTTTGAAATTCATTGGTTTTCTCTTTTTTAAACAATGAACTGGCACCTACAATGAATATGTGCTGTTTCAATGTTGAGTCTTGTTTGTCATCAGTCATTACTATTTGTGTCCCATCATGAGAAACAAAGAATAAACTGCACAATGAGGTGTATGTGGGACATGGTCTCATTCCAGCAGATCTCATAACATGGGGGTGGTAAAAACATTATTGCATTAGGAACGACTTTACTTGCAATGGAATTATTTGAATACTCTGTGAATGCTCCTGGCTTTATAAATATTTGTGTACAAATCAAAATAACTTGAAAAAAACAACAATTAAAATATATGGGTGGAATGTGCATTTGAGCTCTTAGAAAAATGAGACTGTAATAGACCTCAGGAGGGTGTTGTGCAGATTTTCAGATACAGCTCTAACAGTCCATCTCTGTACACATATGCAGAACCACTACTCTTTCAGAGACTAACAATTGAACCAGATTGTGAGATTTTTGTTGTTGTTTTTTGGTTAAATTTCTAGTGGAAACTGGGTTGAGATCACTAAAAAACCCCGTCTACAGTTACGTGGTGCCAGTACTTGCAGTCTGTTCCAACTGAAGTGTGCTACAATAGTAGAAGACATGAAAAAAGTGATCTAAAAATTGATGTGCTTTAGGTTTAAAGATATGATTATTACGAGCACCTGCAATGTGCTTGGCACTATGCAATACCTGGAGACAGCTAGGATCCTGCTTCATAGGGCTTACTCTCCAAATTGGACAGACAAGTACATAGTACACTAGATGGCCAGGTAAAGAACAACTTCAAAATGGTAAACTAGTTTTTACATTTCTTTCTTTGCTAGATTCACTGAAAGACTTATTGGAAGAAAGATGTTTAGGAGGGATTATAAAGGTAGGGTGGCCGTGTAATGCACAAGAGACAACTCCATATGTGGTTATAGTTTACTATAGGAAAGCAAATACATATTGGACAGGTGGGCAACATTAATTAACCAGCAACATCCCTTTATTTGTTTGCTGTATACATTGTAAGACTGGAGCATAAAGAACTTAATTTAAAACCCAAAGTGTTCCAGAAGGCTTTTTTGCACTACAGTTGCAAATAAAAAGAACCTGTTACTTGCTTGTTTCTGCTTCCTAGCCATCTTTTTATAATAGTGCACCATATACCAGAGCAGTGGCTTTATCCAGCATTACTACGTGTTCAGGACAGATGTTGAAAACTTGGAGAGGGTTCAGAGAAGAGCCACAAGAATGTTTAAAGAATTAGAAAACGTGGCTTATAATCACGGCCGGTGCAACCTATTAGGCGACCTAGGTGGTCGCCTAGGGTGCTACAATTTGGGGGGCGGCGACTGAGGCGGTATTTCGGCGGCAGGACCTTCCGCTGCCTCTCTGGGGGGCGGCATTTCGGGGCGGGACGTTCCGCTGCCTAGGGTGGCAGAAAAGCTGGTGGTGCTCCTGCTTATAATGATAAATTCAATGAGCTCACCCTATTTAGCTTAACAAAGAGAAGGTTAAGGGGTGACCTGATTACAATGTATTAGTATCTACATGGGGAACAAATATTTGATAACTGATGCTGCAATCTAGCAGAGAAAGGTATACCATGATTCAGTGGCTGGAATTTGAAGCTAGACAAATTCAGGCGGAAAATAAAGTGTAAATTTTTAACAGTGAGAGTAATTAACCATTGGAACAATTTACCAGGAGGCATGGCGGATTCTCCATCACTGACACTTTTTAAAATCAAGATTGAATGTTTTTCTAAAAGATCTGCTCTAGGAATTATTTTGGGGAAATTGTATGGCCTGTGTTATGCAGGAGATCAGACTGGATGATCACAATGGTCCTTTCTTTGAATTTATGAATCAATGAACGGGGGGGGGGTCTTATGTTTTTATTTTTGTAAGTAGCTGCTTGCTGACACAACAATAGAATTCAGTGGCTTCTGTAGGACTGTTTATGTGTGAGACTTTGCAGGGTTGGCCTCAAATTCATGAAATAAGTAAATGTCTGAATTGAAAGCTTCATAGCGTCATACCGTCTAAAACTTCTGACTCTTGACTTACAAAAAACAGTGCTGGAGTGCGTGGTCCACTCCAGTCTCACTTGCAGAAGAGTATTCATGAAGAATAAAAGAACAGGAGTACTTGTGGCACCTTAGAGACTAACAAATTTAAGTACTCCTGTTCTTTTTGAGGATACAGACTAACACGGCTGCTACCCTGAAACCTGTCATGAAGAATAAAGATCCCCACAGTGTCACCATTGTCATGGGCATACTGAGTGTTTTAGTTAAAAGTGGCAATGACATTTGAAAACTTTTTTAGTGGGGTTGTAGGGGAGAGAGAAAAAAGCTTATACTATAAGTCAACATTGGAGCATACAGGGTCAACACATAGCACCTCAACCCCTTATGCTAATATTAATGGGACCTGATTTTCAAAGGCATGTAACTGGATTTGCGTGTTAAAATATACAGGAGGTTCAGAAGCTCTTGTTTGTTGCCACACTCAGTAGTTGGGTAGGGTAGGAGACCAGGTCAGTTCTCCGGTCTAAATTATCTTTTCTCTGGTTCAAATATTTAATATCTTCCCAGCCAATACATGTATTTTCACTACTTTTTGCTGTTTTTCTATGGTCTGCATTATCATTTGCTAAATGTTAGAGCTAGGATGAATAGTCAACGTGGTTTCAATGAGGCTTTTGTTAAAGAAAGGATTGGGTATCACCTAGAAAGTATTCAACAAACATTCGCCACCTGAGATTGGTGTCTCTTCAACCAGAGAAAGAGATGAACTCAAGCCAAAAAAAATTTGGATCCAGATTTTTCAGTACCCCAGAATTCAGGTCAATGGGATGGAGCACGTGGGTGAGTGTTTGCAGGACTGGCGCCCAGTGGGCTAGCCACCTGTCTATCTGACTTCACTGTGGCTCAATGAAAGGAAGGTCCTTTTGGGGTTACAGGGTAAAATAAACAGCACCGCTTTACATATTTAATGTTGTCTCTCCATGAGAGCCAGAAGGGATGAAACCAACATTTCCTTTATCTGGGGCCTCCCCTGTCTTAGATTAAAAACTATGTGATAGAACTGTATATTGGAGAAGTATCATTTTTTGAGACCTATGAGATAATTTATTATTCCACAAGATTTTGCTTTAGAACAAAGATTTTAAAAAACTTGGTGGATGTGATCCAGGGAGCCCTTGATGCCAACTGGCAGAGGGCATGGGGGGTGCATAGGGTTTTACAGGGATCCCCTGGGTCAGATCTATGCATAATAGTTCACGGAATGGTGGCATGTGAAGTCTCTACCGAAAGCAAGTGGCCCACAGCTTGCCATAATCATAGCTAATGTATGTATGGATAATACTAAGGAATTATATGTCTACACTAAAATGTATGCTCCGAAGTCTTGGAGTTTTGGCGGGTCTTCAGGAGGTGACATACTTTGGAAATGTTCCTTTCAGGCAGGAGGTAAGGGACATCTATCTCCCTGTCTGGTTGTTTGTGTATTGTATACTGAATGCGTCACAGTATATGCCTATTTATATATTGAGCCAAAGGCAAAATAAGAGATTGTGAAATCTGCAAGATGAAACCAAAGCGGGGGGTGTGTGTGTGTGTGTCCTGTTTATGAAAAAAGAGAGAGAGGATTGTTCTGTTATATCTTGGGGTGCCAGGAAACACACTGAATCCTTCACCTAGAAGGCAAGCTCACAGCACATCTTTCTCATGAAAGGAGGGTCACAGCCAACGTGGCTGTAAAGGGGTGAGCATGACTCCACAAGACATGAGTATCTGGTTAATTAAATCTAGCCTATAGAATGCATGTTATGATTTATGTCACATGGAACTATTTGTTTCCAGTACTGCTATTTGCTGCAACTTAAATCTCTATGCTTTGTTAGATACCCTTATACTTGACTTCACTATAAACATATCTAGGTGCTGTGTGTCAAGCAGAGTGGTGATCTGAGGTGGAATTGGTAAGCTGTGGTACACTGTTTCTTTGGAAGCAGCAAATCTGAATACTAAGTGTCCAGTGGACTGGGGCTGGACACTCAAGGGAGACCCTCAGAGGGCTTGAGGGTTGGAGGAGTGTCAATTGCTAACTTGTTGGGTGACAGTGGGGCCTGCGAGATCTAGAGGGGAGTGCCGGTGCAGTTGGAGAGCTGACCCAAGGCGAGCACAGACAAGACTTCCTCACACTAAGGGCAGGTGGTAGAGAGCACATCCCTGGAGCCCCCAGGAAGCCTCACAGTGGGGGAAATAAAGAAGCAGCAGCAAACTGAGAATGCAATGAAGCTGAGTCATTACCACCAATTTCATAGTGTCTAACTGCCTCCACTGGTAGAGAATTAGAGGAACCCAGTGGGAAATGGACATCTTTAACACTGTTAATTAATGGTGTATTCAATTGTATTTTTTAGACTAACGATAAACCGGAAGAGAAGGTTGCAAAACCAAAGCATGTACCTAGCAACAGAGGAGTCCAGGCCAAAAGCAAGGAGTCTTTGGAAGGTATATGTAAGCCTGTATGTATGATAAACATATCTGCTATGGAATTTGAGATAGGTTGGGAAGAGAAGATCCAATATTCTCCTATATTGTAGGTACTACTGAATTAGCCCTGAATTAGTACCTGGACTTATCAAGTACTCAGAAAAGTGTGTGTTGGATGTTTGATACCAGCACAAAAAAACAACAAACAAAAATACAGCTCCCCTCCCAAAAAACTCCCAAACCAAATCCAATAGCAACACTTCATTAAAATGAATAGCAGCCATTACCTTTTTTGGTTAATGCTGAATTTCTTTGCTTTTGCAGCTGTAGTTAGCTTAATTAAAAGAGAGCAATGTCTATTTGGAAGACAGCAGGGATACAATTGCAAGAACACATAGAAAACTTGTAAAGTCGTAGAGGAAAAAAGCACGTGAAGAAGCAGAAATACAGATTTGTTTTTGAACTGGGAATGTCTCACGTGGCCAGCGAAGATATTATCAACAAGTCACAGGGGATGGGGTTAGAAAAGGGATTCAGACCTCAGACCTTTCTGTCATCCATTGTATCCATTGTCATCAGTGGAGTTACCGGGGTGAATGTGATTGTGAATAGTGCCCAGTTACAGTCATCTCCCACATGTCACCAGAGGTTCCTCTCAAGCATGGCCAAAAATTGCCTTGGTTTCTTGGCTTAGAAATAACATGCTGGTCAGAATTCTGACTCAAAAGCCCCCAGTAATTTTGGGCTGAGGTGTTAAATAGACTAAAAATGAAACAAAAATCACATTGATTTCCAGGGCCTGTGCAAGTAGAAGCCTGGAGGAAATGGAAGTCATTTCCCTTCTAGATTGCCCTTCCTTTACTGCACCATCATTAATAATTAAGAGCAGTTGCAATTATTGGAATAGCTCCAGTGGGACCAAGAAACCCTAGGGGAGAGAGGCAGTGTTCTGAGTCTTAGTGTCGCCCGGAATCCTCCTGTCCCTTTTTAAATGTCAGTGCTACTCCTATAGTACGGACACTGGAATGGGTGCGTCTTTTGGGATTTCAGAGTCCGAACCATGTGTCATGTTGACCCATAGAGTACTTTCAGTCTTGAACGTCCTTCAAGTGACTCTTATCAATTTTCTGTTTGCAGTGTTGTTGTAGGCAGCCCCGTTGGTCCCAGGGTCTGAGAGAGACAGGGTGGATGGAATAATGTCTTTTATTGGACCAACTTCTGTTGGTGGAAGGGGCGCAAGCTTCCCAGAGCTCTTCCTCAGGTCCGTCAGGTCTGCCTACTTACCTTCTTTTGTCCTAGGACCGCAGAGGTGGTAATCGCCCACTTCATTTTAGTGGTCTCCTACAACATGTGTATGCTTAACAACCTGTCTTATTTAGCATGGACACTCTTTACCTTCCCCAGAGCTGAGGAAGGGCTCTGGGAAGCTCCAAAGCTCATTCCTTCCAACCAACAGAAGTTGGTCCAATAAAATATATTCCCTCCCCCACCTTGTCTCTCTCTTATCAATTTGTTTTTTAGTTATTCAGAAATCCAGTTTCTATTTTTATTTTACCATTGCTGAAAAGCTAACAATGCAAGCAAGTAATTTAGTAACCTGCATGTGTCAGTGTCAGAAATGTCAAACATGCTTCTAATAAGCTTAAGTCTTTTTTGTGTGTCTTTTAGCCCTTTCACATGAGCATCATTGCTTAGTTTCACCACGATGGCAGGTTTTTAATACCTCCCTATTTTTTACAACCTATGCCACTATGTAATATTTTTTCTTGTGTCAGAGGAAGGCTGTAACATTATGAATAATACCATTTCTTATTTAGAGCCCAAAGGAGAAGAAAAGTTGGATGAAAATAATGGAGCATGTGAAAAAGTAAACTCTTTCAATGCTGTAGTCTCCAAAGTTGACTCCAGTCCACAAGTTAAAGAAAGGACAACACAGCTGCAAACAATAGCAGGTTCTGGAAAAACAAATAGCTCTAAGAATTGTCAACCACAAAAAGACACTGGAATTAAAACTTTGATTCCAAACCATGGTCTTCCCTTCATAAATCATGGCCCTGTGGGGAACAAGAATGTTATTGCTGAAGCAATTGATAAGGACAGAGCACCAGGACTGGAAGAACACTACAGAAAGCCTATTAATCAGAAATCAAAAGAAAGTGAAAACAAACCCTCTACACTCAGCGCTATATCCATGGAAGCCGTGCCATCCACATCAAAGTCTGTATCCAGAGGAGGGTGTGAAGTGATACGTACAAGGTAATGATCTAGTCTGTAATTCTCTGTGTGATCTGAAACATTTCATGTGTTAAAAATAGGCAAATTATTAAAAGGACGATTCAGTCTTGCTCATATATGATAAGGAAAAAATGCCTTGTTAGAAAAGGAGCACAGGGAACCATGCAAACATTCAATCTGAAGAAGAATTAGAGCCAGTTTGGTGGCTTATAAATTTATACAAAGTTTGTAGATAGAAAGTGTTAGGTAAGCGCTAATTACTAATATTGCACATCTGTTCTGAGTCAGGGAGATTTGAAATGGGTTTGCTCTACTTGTGTCTCATTTCATTGAACCTTGTAAATGGCTGACTCCTTTCTAACATGGAGGTTTCTATAAATATCACATACGGGGCTGCAAGAGGAGTCTGCCATTGATTGAGGACCGAATTTTTTTAGTGTGTGATAAAATTTCAGGGCTTGGGCAGGTTGTTCAATTCCATGTATAATCGTCCTTTGCCCACCTCAGAGCATTCCGTATTTTTGGTTAGGTCTGTGACCACATGACCCAGCCCATTTTAAGCATTGGCCATACAAAGATGTGAGCAAACATTTCTTTTTCTAACTTTACTTTTTTTTTCTCTTTAACATATGACATATTTGGTATCAGATACCCTTTTTTGTCCTTTTTTTTGTGGTTAGGACTTTAGAAAAGTTCTGTGATTTAACCTGCAATTGCATTATGAGAAAAAAAATGAAAATGGCGGTCCCATTTTTAAAACATGTCTGTGCATGAGCATGCATGTTCAGTTTAGTCTCCTGTGCATTTTTGTGTATACACAATTATCCCAATGTGCAGGTATACAAGTCAGCATTTGAACACAGACCAAAAAGTGACTCTTTTTTTGTACGTGTGCATTTGAAAATGTTTCTTTTAACTTAAAGAATTTGAATGCATTCTGGTGCTTAAATACAAGACAGGCACTTTATTCTCTAGGTAGTCTTTAGTTATTTGTGCAATTTACAGATATTTTCAGGTGCTGGAGTATTCCCAGATGAATGTAATACAAGCATATTAAGGCCTTGTCTACACTACAGGGGGAGATTGATCTAAGTTACGCAACTTCAGCTATGTGAATCACGTGGCTGAAGTTGACGTACTAAGATCTACTTACTGCGGGGTCCACACTACGCAATGTTGACTGGAAACGCTCTCTCGTCGACTCCTCTTGCCTTTTCATTCAGGTGGAGTACAGGAGTTGATGGGAGAGCAATCTGCGATCTATTTAGCGGGTTTTCACTATACCCACTAAATTGACCGCCAATGCATCGATCGCTGCGCGTCGAACCCCCGGTAAGTGTAGACAAGACCGGAGACTGAAGAACCAAACTAATAAACTGAATGGAAGTGGTCTTGTTCTACTTCTCAGTACACACAGATCCACATGAGAAAAACCATCATTGCAAATGGCAGTAATTGCACCCCACTCTTAGAAGAAAGGCTGAACTGTGGCAGGGCTTGGAGACTATATTTCCCTTTACCTCTAGAAGAGGTCCAGTGTAAGGATGTGGCACGGCAGACTGGGGGAAGCTTGCATTGCCATAATCCGTTGTGTGGCTAAGTAAAAGAAGATTCCAGTGATGTAATTTCAGCACATTTCCCAAGCACTAAATTCACATGATTGGAGCGCGGGAAACCCCCTGAACACAAGGGCTGCAAAGTGCAAAGGAAGTGTGTGTATTTGATGTCTAGATCAACTTCACACAAAATTTCATTTTAATCAGACTTAAAATTTACTCTGCATTTTTATTTTTAAATAACAATGTGAAAAGAACATGAATCTTCCTACACTTTATTTATGGAGGAGTTCGTAGTCAGAGTGCCTATATAGATACTTTTTGTATGTGAAGTCTGAATGAGTGGGCAAAATTCTGCACTTGGTTACATGGGTGCAGCTCTCATTGAAGTCAATAGGCCTGTACAGAAACATAAAAAGAACAGCGTTCCAATGCCTGGAATTGTTAGAGAAATGCCCAGGTTTCCCTGCCAAGTTTAGACTTGTCTAGATAGTCATAGCAGTGTTTGCTCTAAGCTGGCATCAGCTGACTTCTGAGCTTCTTAGCTACAGATTCTTAATACATTTGTCAAGGCTGATATCCCACTCTGGCACTTCGAGTGCAGAAGGTGGGGGCCCGCAGGGATTCTAAAAATTAATACTGGCCACTCCAGGCTTGTATTAAACTCCCAAGGTTACAGTTTTTCTCTGACCTTGGATGGGTAGATGCTGCCACCACCCAAGTGCAAAAACCCCTTTGAGAACCCAGGAAGGTGCACTTGAGAATTCCTTCCTGTGGGGTACCCTCAAGCCCTTTCAGCGCCCCTTCGCCTCCGAGGAAGAGCTGAGAAAGAAAACAAAGGAAATCAGCAGTTTCCACCAGCTAATTAAACAACATATACACAAACCTCTTAGGACCCAAAAATCCAATCCTGTTCTTAAAAAAGTGTAAATTTTATTAAAAACAAAAAGAAAGAAAATACATTTGGAACTTAGGCTTTTTGCTAGATTTAAAAAAAAAAACAATTACAAGGATTAAGCATCAAGATAGCTCTCTTGAGGTCCATCTTAAAGGTTACAAGCAAAACAAAAGCACCTGGGATTAGCACAGAAGAGTCAACAACAACAACAACAACAACAAGAAAACTGCAGGCAGATACAGGAATAATTCTCCAGGAGGAAGTGTCCAGAGGAGAGCTGATGTATGTATAAGACACAAACTCTACCTGCATTGAGTTCTTCTCATAGGATAATCAATCAATGATTTTTCCTCTTACCTTTTGCTTATACAATATTTTAGTTGCATTCTGAAAGGTAGAAACAGACACTGTACATTAAAATGTAGTGTGACTACTCTGCCTAGGGATGGTAGAACCTCTAAAGATCAGCTCCAACCACTTTGCTCAGCCAGCTAGTCTGACAGTTCATATAGTAAGATTGATTTCTCACGACAAATTAACTCAGAAATGAATTTCAAAACACCTGGTAGCCTCCTGGGGAAAGCCCTGCAGATTACAGTGTGATTTTACACTTCTGGTATCCCTGCTTGATTTTCATATCAAGGCCAGGGGTTCAAAACACTTGCTGGAGGATTCTCTGCACCTTGAGGTCTTTAAACCACGATTTGAGGTCTTCAATAACTCAGGCATAGGTTAGGGGTTTGTCACAGGAGTGGGTGGGTGAGATTCTGTGGCCTGTGTTGTGCAGGAGGTCAGACTAGATGATCATAATGGTCCCTTCTGACCTTAAAGTCTATGAGTAAGACATAAAAAAATAAGAGAGAAACCTAATCGCGTCTTCCTAGTCATTTCCTGACCTACTTACATATCTGGGGTTTCAAATTAGTTTCTAGGTATGATCTGGTGATTTTTCATACCTGGCCCAAAGCTTTTTACAGCATAGTTCCAGCCATGTCTCTGCTCTCTGGGAGAACAACACAGACAGACAAAGGGGAAGTTTTTCCCCCAATTTTAAAAAGTTCTAACCTTCCCACTGGCCCTTTTGATCAGGTGCTCACTCCCTTCCTTTTACCTGTGCAAGGAGACTTTTTAACCCTTTACAGGTAAAGCAAGTAGAGAACAACTACCAACAGGGATTTATAGCTAACATGCTGGCTGGGTGTCCATAAAATGGAGCTACCCCCTCCCCCTTTCATTTATCACAACATTATAAAGGGATCCTGCTTATAATGACAGTGAGATGGTAAAAATGAGAACAAAACTACAGACTTGTTATGCAAAAGATAGAAAAGGTTTCTTTTCAAGATCTTTGTTACAGAAGGTACAATACTTTTGAGGAAACTAGATAGGTGTTTCCTTTTCTAGGCACCAGAGATGTTCTCTGCCTGCAGTTTTATAGTCCCTAGGGCTCAACTTTACGGTCCTTACTGATGCCCAGTCGCTCCACTGAAGCCAGCTGCAGTACTCAGAAATGTAAGGCTGGAAGGGACCATGAGAGGTCATCTAAACCACCCCTCTGTGCTGATGAAGGACCAAGTATACCTAGCCCATCACTGGCAGGTGTTTGTCCAACCTATTCTTATAATCCTCCAGTTATGGGGATTCCACAGTCTCCCTTGCAGAGCCCGATCCTGCTGCTGTTTCTAAGTTTATTAATTCTATGAATATCTCTGACAGAACTTCAGACTATAGCAGGTTTTTTATAATCCCATTATCTCCAGTCAACATAAGCTTAATGAAAATGTTTAAAAGTTCCTAGTGGCAGGAATGCTAAAGGAAATAATATTAACAAAACAAAGGAGCCAAAAGATCTGAGGTGTACGACCTAACATTTTCAACAGCAGACTGTGGAAAGAGTAATATTCTATACCACCCCAGGAACGTAGACTCTCACACCTCAGCTCTCAGCTATAGCCAGGAGACTAGCACCCACCCACCCAGGTTTTTAAGAGCTAGCAGGTAGTTCTAATAATCCAGACCACCATTTTTAGCACTAAGTACAAAGGCTCCCCATCACAGAGGCACTGGTAAATGCTGGCGTAGGTATGATTAAGGCTACGATTATGTCACATTTGTCAAGGAAGTCACGGAATCCGTGACTTCCAGAGAGCTCTGTGACATTTTCTCTCAGCAGCTCCTAGCCGCCGGGCAGCAGGGGGATCCCAGAGCTTCCAGCTGCTGTGGGTTCAGGGCCCTCCACCCACCTCATTTTGTCAGGGCTATTTGTAGTAAAAATCATGGGCAGGTCATGGGCTTCCGTTAATTTTTGTTTTTTGCCCATGACCTGTCCATGATTTTTACAAAAAATATCCAGGACAAAATCTGAGCCTTAGGTCTGATATATTTTATGTCCAGCAGAGGGCAGACATCTATACAAGCTAGCATGTTAAAATAACTATTAAAATAAGATTTTGTGGGGACTGAGTCTCTTCAAAATGTTGTAAATTTATCCTGGAAGTATTGCTGAAGAATTGCATTTCCTTATTATCCTTAGCAATTTCAGTATCTGATATTTTTAGTGGGGATATTATTGCATAACTGGGATTTAAACAAAGTGTAAAAAAATATTTTCTGCTAATCTACCGAGGCTATATACCTGCATAAAAAGGAAAATGTTTGCTCTGCAGGATTTCCATCAATGTGCAGATGACTGACACCCAAGAAAAGATTCCAGTGGCCAAAGAAGGAAGCCTTGGTGATCACGGAGGTACAAGTTCCAAAGTAAAATCCCCTCTCTCCTCACCATTGGAAGTTGAAGGAGTTAAACATCTGATTGACAAATTTAAACACAATCCATGCCCTCCAAACACCAGAACTGACCCAGTTCAAGAAGTAAAAGGGGTGAAGCTTGCTAATAAACACAATGAACAGGAACCCAAATTAGGGAAGCCACAGATGCTATTGAACAAAATCTCAACTGATAAAAAGCCCCTAGAGAAATCAGAGCTAAAATGCAAGTCCATATCCTCTCAAAGCACAACTGAAAACAATACTAAAAAAGATCTTGGGGCCAAAATAAAAAGCCATAAAGAAACAACAAAGACAATGAAAGAATCCACAAAGGATGCTAGATCTGAATTAGAATTAGAATGTGTGGAATTAGAAAGCACATACGCAGGACAAAAAGAAGACAATGCAAATCAATGTATAGGAGAGGCCCCAGAAAATACTACATCAGTAGAAGCCAGCAAAGCATTTGGCAAGCAGGATGAAGTAATCATTGGTAAGTAGCTCACAATCATACCTGGAGACTTTTACTCTGAGAATTCTAGGGTACCTGCATATGTTATACACTATAATAGCTGAAACCATGCTCATTAGTGCTATTATCATAGTTTGAGAGCATTTATTCAGGCACCAAGCATACCCTTGGCTGCATCAGACAACAACTGTATTCACATTCATGGGACTTAATGTTCCTGTTCAGTTGCAGTCTCAGAATAAAAGTTCTTTTGGATTTTGGATTCAATGTAAAGGCTGTTTTGGAATAATAATCCTTTTAAAATAAAATGAGATGAAATGTTATGTATTTGAAAAAGGAGAGATACTTTTAAAGCTTTGTCAAGTATCAGGGGGTAGCCGTGTTAGTCTGTATCTACAAAAACAACAAAGAGTCTGGTGGCACCTTAAAGACTAACAGATTTATTTGGGCATATTTATGCCCAAATAAATCTGTTAGTCTTTAAGGTGCCACCAGACTCTTTGTTGTTTTTAAAGCTTTATATCTTTGAATAAAAGCCTTTATTATCATGTAAGATAAGGGGTGTGCAAACCACGCATTAATATTAGCAGATGAAAAGAGTGTAAAATATTGTAGGAAAGGTCTCATTTTGTCCCTAGTTATACCCCTGGCCATAAGTCTTTTTCTGGGCAGCACATGTTAGTGATCACACTCAGGTTGCTGCAATAACAGGAGTACTCTTTGCTGGCAGTGGATGGAGCATGCCCCAAAAGGTGTGCTGATCAAGATCTAGGTTCTACGGTAGTGGCTGATAGGTGCAAATATGTATGTGCAAATGGAATTTTAAGGTGTAATATACACTGTGCAGCCGTTTTACAATGAGCATGTATTAAATTAGTCAGTGACATCTTTGGCCCAGTCTCTCCCTGACTTTGCACAAAGAACTCCCATTGATGTCAAAGGGAGTTCTATACATAGATTGACTTTGGGATTTGGCCTTTATTTGGGTCATGCTAAATTGGATCAGCTACTTTATTGGGACATCTCCCCGGGGAACTGATTTCGTCTATTGATAATGGCAGTGATCGCTGCTACTGGGAGAGGCATTCTCCTGACACTGAATGAGTAAGTGGTTGTGAGTCATTAGGTGTTAAGTAGGCAGGGCCAGCTCCAGCATTTCTGCCGCCCCAAGCAAAAAAAAAAAAAAAAGCCGCGATCGGCGGCGGCAGTTCAGTGGCAGGTCCTTCGCTCCTAGAGGGAGTGAGGGACCTGCCGCCCCCGAATTGCCGCAGGTGCCGCCCCTCTCCCTTGGCCGCCCCAAGCAGCTGCTTGTTAAGCTGGTGCCTGGAGCCGGCCCTGTAAGTAGGTGCCTCACTCATGACATTTTACTCCTACCACCCAATGGAGACAGTGGGGCGACTCATATGCTTAAGTGCTTTGCTGGATGGGGGAACCTAGTAAAGTGAAAAGGTGGAAGAAAGATGGGAGCCTTATTAAATTCCAGGGTTTTTGTTTTGAATATTGCTAAAAGCAAATTGTTAACAATTGCCTGGCTGGATCTAAGATATCCTGAGTGCTCATGTTGCGCTCTGATATTCCCCCATACAGGCTGCTCACCCACAGCTGTGCTGAACAACGTTATGATGGGGGAGAACCATATTTGTGTTTGGATCTGCTCCAGAAAGCAATGTGGTACTGTGGTGATGAAGCCATTCTCAGTGGTCAGATTGGCTTTGGGGGGACTCTCTGAGGGACAGGTATATTTGAGATGGTGGGAGTATGATGAATGTTACCTTTGTTGAGGTGTAGAGTGAGTGAGGTGCCAAAAGGCGTACACCCACTACCAAGGTGGTACGGGCTTGTTTGTAGTTAGCTAACCTATCAGGTTGCCCTTGGTTGACATCTTGCTACAGCTGAACCTAGGAAGTGAAAATACTGTGGGGGATGATGAAAGTAACGTGCAATGATTTGTGGAAAACCAAATCAATGAATGAACTGTCTCCTGTGTAGATGACAGCCCTCCGCCTCCTGCTCCCTTTGAACATCAAGTAGTGAGCATCAAACAAACAGAGATAACAACGTGCTACTCAGTGTGCCGGCATGAAGTATTAGGAGGGTAAGTCTGTGGCTCTGTAATGCTGTGCAGTTAGCAACATCGCTGCAGTTGCTGAAATACACAGAAAAAGAGCTAGTAGGATGATTACAATTCCCCATTGCCCACGGAGTAACTACAAATACATAGTTTTCATTGGATGCTCATGGTGACACATATAGGTCTGCAGCTCTTAAATGACCATGTAAATGCATAGATTTATAAAGTTTAAGGCCAGAGGGGACTATGAGATTATCTACTTTGACCTCCTGTATATCACAGGGCATTAATATATTTGCTGCCATAGCATCCTCCCATTGCGCTGTTCATTTAACACCTTTCTTGCTGCTCAAGCTAGTCTCCATCCACGAAGATTAGCCCTCTCTCTGGGAGATGCAAGACATTCCATACATACAGCTCCCCCTCCCTCTAGAAAGTGGCCCAATGTCCAACAAAATCAAAACTGTCAGCTTCAGACCAGTCACACAAACAGTTCATCTCCAGTATTTCTGGCTTCTCTCGCTCAGGGAACCAGAAGGTTTTCAGAGAAAATCACTTGGACTCTTCTCTTCTTCAGCTCCCTTTCATGATCCCTGAAGTTTTCTATAATCTGTGTAGTTCTAGTTGATGCCATGTCATTGGTTCTAATGTGTGTCGTCAACCATTGGAGACTTGCCAGATGACTTCATAATCCTGACCAGTCTTGCAGTTTGACCAATGGAGAAAACTTCCATGGGAAGTTTGAGATTCACTGGCTGGCTAGTATTCAAAATACTGTTTTTAAAATCACTGAATAAAAACCTTCCTGTGGCATTATGAACTTTAACAGCTACCAACAAGAGTTCATTTTTCATTTATTTTGTAAAGTGCAGTTATGGTGAGAAAAGTGACTGTAATAAAGTCACTGCACCTTCTTACTTGGTGGATTTGGATAGCTGCTCACAGTATTGATTAAATAAGTGTTTGCTTCTCTCTGTTCCTGTTAGCCCTGCAGAACACTGCAGCTCTGAGCAAATGAGATGGATTCTTTTCTGGCTTGTGCATCCTCAGTAGAATTGTCAGCCATGTTCTAATTGCCAAGTCTTTATTGCTGGTGTGTGTGAGCCAGGCAGAAGATGACTTATCTTTCAGATTCCACTCTGTTTTTGCACAGCTGGAGGTTAGGAGAATCATTTCTTGGTTGGTACAACGATTAGATTTGACATTGAAGTCACTGAGCCACTGAATGCTGTTTCTAGAATAATTTTTCAGAGCCAAACAGCATGTTAAAGGGTGTTAATGGCTGAGTTTTCAAACTGACATTATTTTGACATGGCACCTAGGTGTCACTCACAAGGTGAGCACTTCCCTTCAGTCCTTTCAGTTTTCTGCACTTAGTTGTTATTTGGGACCGTATGATTTCCTGGTGGAGTTAAGTGCAAATATGCCCTAACAGGTCCAAGCATGATGGTGATGCAATGGCAGAAAAGATGGTGCTTAAAAATCATATGCGTGGGTGAGGTAGGAGACCATTTACATCACACAATAAATGTGTGCCCTGTAGTTATTGGCTTTAATGTAATTTAAAAAGTTACACGATCAGACCAGAAATATCCTTGTTAATATTCCCCACTATGCATCACCGAAGGACAGCAGGAGTGTAAAATTACAGAACCAAAAAAGAATATCAGCAGGTTACTGTGTCATTGTGTAACATAGTAATACAAATGGAGCATAATATTTTAATGTAAGAATTGAACAACTGGCTGGAAAGATAAAACTAATCCTTCATAAGCTGAGAGAAAGAGGAGATTCATGCTACTGACCACCTGATTCTGTTCACTTTGTACCAGGCTATTTTTAATCAATGATAAGAATAGTTGTTTGAAAGGCTTCTGCAGCAAGTTACTTTAAAGTCATTTTACTGTGTATTTCTCCGTATCAACAGGGGGCGTTTTGGTCAAGTTCACAAGTGCACAGAGGTGTCAACTGGTCTTAACCTGGCAGCCAAAATAATAAAAGTGAAAGGAGCAAAGGAAAGGGTAAGTATGGTTTTGTGAACCTCGATGGACAGACATTATAAATCTGGCTTATTACAAGCACCTGTGCATCGCTTTCCTCATTAAAGTATTTTCCCCACTCAATATTGTATCAAATATGACAAAACCAGCCTTAGTAAATATTTGCTTGAATCCTATATGACTGTTTGATCTGACCATGTTATTTTGGTGTTCACTAATGTAACCCTTCTGCCAGGTGAAGCCAGCAGCAACAAGGGCCGGGTTCAATATCTAGGGGTTCCTTTTCAACAATACAACACAAAACAGGCTCGAACCCCCACCCAGTGACCTGGGACAATTACACACCACCCCCTGGGCACCTCTAAGAGGCAATACAGAGTCTGAGTGTAGCAAAAACTTTTAATAAAAGGAGGGAATTAACTCTGTATTAATTTGGGAAAACACCACAACTAGGGCTCATAAACACAAACCCCCCAAGTAAGTTGGGCAGTGTCCTTTTCCCCTCAGGTCCAGCAACCCAAAAGTCCCTTAACATGCCCGTCCCTTCTCTGTACCCCATTCACAGTTGCTGTCCTTGGCCGGTGCAGAATTCACCTCCCACCCTGTGTGGAAGACGGGACGGGAGGTGGGATGTGTGTGCTTGGGCACTTGCTTGTCGCCCCAACAGCCGATTGTCATGCCTCTGCGGGGCTCTGCTCTGGCCCTCTCCACCAGCTTTTCTACTGGCCACTTGCCATGCCTCTCCACCTGCTGGTCACACTTCTCCACCAGCCTCCCTGCTGGTCGTGCCTCTCCGCCAGCTGCCCGCTTGCCAAGATGTCTTCAGGGCCCCACCCACACTTAACACAATCCTCAGTGATTTCAGCTGTTAGTGGGGGAGTCTCACTACTGGGGCACACTGGGCAGTCTCTTGCAAAAGAGACACTCCCCAAAGTAGGACTAATACTTAGACATAGGTATCAATGATTTCAACTCTGCAGTGTGTAACAAGACTCTCAATTGAGTCTAAATTAGGTCTTTTATTATACCATGGAGAGAGGAAGGATCAAATGGTGTCTAGGACCATTAAACAGGACTCACCCCAGCAGGTACTTGTACCTGTCCACACCCTCTCTCAACTCACTGGGCTTTGGAACCCATGTCCTCTGCCTAGCAAGTGCTGTTCAGTTAAGGGTGAGTCCCCTCCATTGGGGTATGGCAGGTACAGTTCTGTTGCCCTTGGTTCACAAACAAAGATAGCAACCCTTTATTACTCCTGCCCCAACACCGGCCACAAGTGATCATTTGGGCAAGCAGTCCCATCGTGCTGAGCATCTAGGCAGGTTGGGTGTGTCCATGCAAACGAGATCAGCTTCTGAAGTCTTTTTCCACAGCTCACCACTAGATGTCGGGGGAGAGCTCATCCAGACTCTGCTTACGCCAGGGGTTCTCAAACTGGGGGTTGTGGCCCCTCAGGGAGTCACGAGGTTATTACGTGGGGGGTTGCGAGCTGTCAGCCTCCACCCCAATCCCCGCTTTGCCCCCAGCATTTATAACGGTCTTAAATATATTAAAAAGTGTTTTTAATTTTTATGGGGGGGTTGCACTCAGAGGCTTGCTGTGTGACAGGGGTCACCAGTACAAAACTTTGAGAACCACTAGCTTACACTAACATTGGTGTGTGCAGGGAATCAGTTGCAGGGCCGGCTCCAGGCACCAGCGAAGGAAGCAGGTGCTTGGGGCAGCCAATGGAAAGGGGCGGAACGTCCGGGTCTTCGGCGGCGGGTCCTTCAGTCCCTCTCTTCCTCTTTGAGCTGCTGCCGACGTGCCGCCAAAGAGGAAGAGAGGGAGCGAAGACCTGTCGCTAAATTGCCACAGAAGAATGAAGCGGTGCGATTGAGCTGCAGCCGAAGTGCCACCGATTGGCTTTATTTATTTTTTTTCGCTTCGCTGCTTGGAGCGGCAAAAAAGCTGGAGCTGGCCCTGATCAATTGGCATGAATGTTTGGGGAATGGCTAATTTTTGTGTGAATTTGAATGCGCACAAGAGTGTTTGTGGTCATGCTCCAATAGGAGCATCTGCGTGTTGCTAGTCACTATTCGTTATCTTCCTGTTTGTAATGTTTCAGGAGGAAGTGAAAAATGAAATAAACATCATGAACCAGTTAAATCATGTGAATCTGATCCAGCTTTATGACGCTTTTGAATGCAAGAACAACCTCACCTTGATCATGGAATAGTAAGTTAAAATAATATTAGGAATCGTCAGCTCTTTTGAACTCGATGGTTGCTCAAGCCGGTAGTAGAAATGGAGAAAAATACATTGGGGAGGGCGGAAGGGGGATACTATGAGTGTTTCCCAACCTGGGTGAAGGCTTCTTTCATTTTAAGAAGCAAACTCTGTAAGAGAAAATCACATATTTGAGAATATCAGAACTTAAACAAATGGTAAGAATACCAGCTGTATTCCAGAGAGTATTGAGGGGTTTCATACAGGTCTGTTATTAAGAGAAGAACATCAGTATGTTTCATTTTTCATTAGTGGGGGTCTGGCCCATAGACACAACACAACTGCATTTTCTATATGAACTGTATCTAACAAAAACAACAAGGAGTCTGGTTCACAAGGATGCATCCGAAGAAGTGAGGTTTTAACTCACGAAAGCTTATGCCCAAATAAATCTGTTAGTCTTTAAGGTGCCACCAGACTCCTTGTTGTTTTTGTAGATACAGACTAACACGGCTACCCCCTGATACTTGTATCTAACAAGTTATATAAGGGTACGAGGGTTAAATTAAAAAATAGCAGAGGGAGAGGGAACTGAAGAGAGACAGAGAAGAGAGAAAACAATTTGTTTTTTGGAGAAGTTAGAAATGAAAAAAAGGAAAGATTTTGATGGAGAGGTTCATAACCGCTGTTCAAAAAGTCAGGAACTGCCTTTGTATCACCAGCAGTCAGAATGTTTGGAGATACTTTGGGGAGGCTAGAACTGAATGAACAGAGAGAGTGCGAACAAGAGTAGCAGGACAGAAACAAAGGTTCAGATTTTTAAAGGGTCTTAGGCACCTAAAGATGAAGATGGGGCATAGGGGGATTTTCCAAAGTGCCTAGGCATCTAACTCCCAATCTAATGAGGAATATGTGTATTTTTTCACATTTCTCTTTGTCAATATTTTAGTGTTGAGGGTGGTGAATTATTCGACCGAATCACAGATGAAAACTACCATCTAACTGAGTTGGATGCAATCCTTTTTACCAAACAAATATGTGAAGGAGTCCACTACATACATCAGCAGTATATTCTCCATTTAGACCTGAAGGTTAGTAGTTACAGATCTCAGGTCTTTGGCTAAACTGTACGTTGTGCTGTATGGAGAGTCTGTATGTATGGGAGCTGCAAATAGAGGGTATTTTCTCTTCCTCTTACGTTATCTTGTAATGAAATAAACTAATTTAGTTCAGTGGCCACAATGAATTAACCCTAGAAAATTCATTTTTTCTTTAATATTTAATCTTTTCTTAAATTTGATAGCTTATTTTAAAGATGATTAAATAAATGGCAGGTTCCTCTGCTTTTACAGCTTTCAGATCAGAAGCTTTTCATAGCTGTGTAGAATTGCAAAATAGAGGGTTTAGAAGCCCCTCTATTTGTGTTATAAGACCTGTCCTCTCTTTTGCTTCTTCTCATGTTTGTCCTTGTCTGTGTCTCCCACTGACAGCCTGGAAATGAGCCATTATAAACTAACATGGTCTAGTGACCATTCTCCACTAGTTCTTTGCGCATAGGGACTATCATTTTCTATATGTTTATATAGTGTCTAGCACAATGGTAGCCCTATGTGGTTGATGTGCAGTTGCTACTGTAATTACAGCTGGTTGGAAAGTGTGTTGTGGATGTTTTGGTTTGTGGAAAAAATTGTTATTTTTTGTTGAAAACCCCCAAACTTGAAAATCATTTAAATTGTTTTTGATTTTTCAATGAAAAGCTGGAATTATTTGCAGAAAGGATCCACTTCCCATATAGAACTTCCTTTAGTTGAAAATCCAATTTTCTTTACAAAAGCTGTTTCAATGGACATTTTTCCAAACGCCCCAACTGCAATATCCATGTGAAATAATTATAATATTTATAATAAATATAATACTTAGACCTGGTCTTGTGAGGTGCTGAGCCTTTCACAGCTAGGTGGCTTCCCAGTAACTCTCCATTAACCTCCTGACAAGTGAGACTGCAAATGTCATCCAAAAAGCAGACACACATTTAATTTTGATGGAAAAGCTTAGCTGTAATAGGCTCATTCCTTGTTTGCATTCCGGTCTCTCAAGATACTGCACTTGCTTGAATAAGCCCAGTGTTATAGCGTCTGCCACCTGGCTTGCTAAACCATTCCACACAAAGGTGTCCATTCAGTCCTCCCCTTTCAATTACGTTATGTGATACCTCTGCTATAGCAAAATCTGGGAAAATAGTTACGCCCCATGGCAGCAGTAAGGAATGAAATCCCTGCAGGCAAGATCCAAGCCCACACATTTTACTGAGCCAATTAGGAGGATGATGGGGCCCAAAAATCACCCTCCCATGGTAATAACAGACTGCGGGGAAACGTTGATCTCAATAAATCTCTGAATATTTTCCCCTGCTTCTTTTGCCACATCATTGATTCTCTCCCTTTTAAGAGGAAAAATTAAGGGAGCATTTCAACAAGTGATCTGTGGGTAACATTCCCAACTAGACTTATAGAGTAATTTTTCCTATACAAGCCCCCCAGGCACCCCATAACCATCCCATGAACCATGCTGTCCTTTACCACAATTGGGCTCAAATATATATTTATATCAGTATAATGGAATTCTACACATAGTGCCAGGCTAGAACAGAGCCTTAGGAAATGAATGGAAAAAATACAACCACCATTGTAGTAAACCACATAAAGGTGAGATTGACATATGTGACTGATAGGTTCACTGCTGTGAACCAACAAAGAAGTGAACGAGCATTGTTTTAAAATTTTTTCTCTGAAATTGTTTTGTATCTTTGCACTTCAGGTCATGTTTCTGGCTACTCTTCTTGTTAGTGTGTCTCATGTGCAATTTCACTTTCATTTATTTAACTAAAAATATACTTTTTTCTTTTTCTAGCCTGAAAACATATTGTGTATAAATCGCACTGGAAACCAGATTAAAATTATTGACTTTGGTTTAGCTAGGAGGTAAGACAGTTCAATTATGAGCCACTCAAAATCCATTGACATTTTCTTTTCTTTCATTCTTGTGATCTGTTTGTTCACACATTTCAGTGACTTTAAAGTGATTTTGAAATATGAAGGAGCAAAGCAATATGCTCCTCGGGCATGAATTTGCAGCTTAGCGCACTAACTGTCATATTGTCCTTTCCAATGATGTTTTTGCAGGCTAATGTTGTATTAGTATTCTAGTTTACACACAATAATGTCTCAAATGGAGTTTTTATTCCAGCGACTCCAGGAAGTCCATTACAGACTTCACCTTTGCTATTGATTTTATATGGAAGGAGCTCAGATTCTGCGGTGCGGGGCCTCAGTCTAAAACCCCCAAGACAGATGGTTGTCCGCAAAGTAAAATGCATGACAAAACTATCCCATTTGAAACAGGCATACAATGGATCAGCTCTCCACCCCTCTCCCCCCTTCCCCCAGTCTCTATCCCTCATCTGCCACAGTGTCTGCTTCTCATGGATGAGGGTAAGGGATGAGAGTGTATAGAAGATTAGCCAGGAGTTTGCAATCTGAAATGGCTGCAATATGGAGAATGCAGTTTTGGCCTTTATGCACAAAGGTATCAGAGAGCAGGGCAGTAATGATTCCTCTTTTGGCACTGGTGTGACTGCACCTGGAATATTGTTTTCACTTCTAGGAATCACATTACCAGAAAGATATTGCTTAATTGGTAGAAGCTGAGAGTAGAGCAATAAAAATGATCAGGGAGCTAGACTTAAGAAGAAAGGCAAAAAAGATTAATATGGATAGCTTGGCTAAAGGACAGCTAAGGTGAGGCATAACCACCTATAAATATGTAGTGGGTAAACAGCAAGGGGAGAGAGAGGAATTAGCTGGTCCAGTTAATAGTGGTGAAACATGGAGTAACGGAATGCAATTAAGGGAAGGAAAATGCATGCTCAATTTGAGCCTAACAGTGAGGGATACTAAATTGTAGCAAGGCCATCCATGGAAAACATAGAAGCCCCATGTCTTGGGGCATTTAAAATTAGAATGGACAAAACACTAGAGAATGTTCTAGAACACTTCTGCAACAGCAGGGAGAGGGACTAATAGGAGGCTTGACAAGTGTTTTCTTTGTCAAACTCCTATGAATGTGTCAAGCAAGGGATGTACCAATGCTCACTTTCTGTTGCTCTGGTTTAACATAGTTCAGTATTTAAAGGCTGTGAGACATATAGACAGCATCATATGTGAGCTGGGGTCCAGTTTTTACACTGGTCATTTACATCAGCCAAATGGTACAGGATTTAACACCTCTCACGTGCACATGGTTAGAAGGAGGCCTGGTTGCTTCTGTGCCTGCCCCAGGTTGGCATGTGGGGGAATACTCCCTGATCACCATTTCACATACTCTCCCTAAGACTAGGAGGAGAGAACAGAGCTGTTAAGGGCCAATGATATCCTTGGTTCGGGAGTGGGTCCCTTACCATAGGGAAGGTTTCTGCAAAACAGCCATGGAGACTGTGAAAAAATCCCTTGGTCTATGCCTGGGTGGGTGGCAGCTATGATCTGCTAGCTCTCGTCCCTCTCTCCAGTTAATATGAAACTACATTTAAAAGGAGCACAGCTCCTTTGAGAGTCTGGTATTACAGAGTGGAGCAAGTGACCACGAGTTTGTAATAACAGAATAATAGTTAAGTCCTGCGGAAATGTTAACTTAATTCTGTAGGGAGAGATGATTTGATTAGGTAAACAACAGGTCCTGGTTTACATCAATTCTATGCTGACCCAGTTCTCTTGCAGGGCCGCTCGTATTCTGACCACTTTAACTTAAATAAAAACCCAGACCCAGCCTTCTTTCCTGGTCCTCAGGGGTTTGACAGGCCTTGCTATTTCCATTGCATCTATGTTTTGCCCTCACTTCCACTGAACTAGAGGAAAGCCAGTGGGTAAAATCTTGGATCCATTGCAATTAATGGCAAAATTCCCATTTACTTCAGTGGAACCTGGATTTCTCTAAACAGTTCTAAAATAAATTGTTGACCCTTTGTTTCACCTTATGAAGTATTACCAGCATTAGCCCTGCTTTGACCGGATGATACATAGCTGTTGTGCCAAAGGAAATTTTATGTAAACATTATATCTTAATCCATAAGCTGTTCTTTCATTTTGCAAGCATTTTGATTTCTTTTTGTACCTCCAAAGAGTTGTCCAGAAGCGGCTCAGTGAGATAGATGATGTTTTTATCCTAGTCAGTTTGCCCTCATCATTATGACTTTGCCTATTATTACATATATGCAGTGACCAGAAAAGAGGGTCCTGTTTAATATACAGAAAAAAAAATAATATGGGGGGAAAAGCATAAGTAGCTATGAAGCATGATCCTCTTTCCTAAAGGAAAAAGCAAAAGGCGAGGGATATTTGAGTGGAAACAGGAGTCACTGATGTGTGGGCATGAGTTAGTCCCTCCCGAGAAGAAAGCAACAACTTCTTATGGTAGTATAATAATAATATTTACCTAAAAAATTATTTTCTAAACATTGTGGGGTCCTCATTATACAAACCTGTGTATTTCAGCTCGAATAACTTTTTTCTTTAAAAGGATTTTATAAAAATAGAAAAAAATGTACACAAATAAAGTTACAGCTTTAGGGAAAGGGGTGCCCAATAGAAAAGGTTTCATTAAAGGCAGTTTGGAAACATGCAAGAAGTAGTGTTTTAAAAAACAACCACCATTTATGGCCTGATCTTACTTGTTACACAGGCAAAATTTCCATTAACTTTAATTGGAATTATTACTGAGTGACGACTGCAAGACTGTGCCCTTCCTTATATTAACTAGCAAATTATTAACATCTTTCACTTCCTGCAAAACCATCCTGCTGGTTACTAAAATCAAATAATGGTCCCTTCTCAGGGTTCCATCTGGGCATTTATACTGTGCTCATAACCAGAAGCGTAGCTAGTGGGGTGCAGGGGAAGCAGCCGCTTCCCCTCAGCACATTTTTTAAAAGCGGCGTCTAAGCAGGGCCGGCCGCGCCTAAAAGGGCCCCGCAGCTGTCCACCGCTCCCCTATCTCACTTCCCACTCCTCCCCTCCCCTGAATGCTCTGCCCCCCTGCTCCTCCCCCTCCCCTGCTTCCCGCGAATCAGATGTTCGCAGGAAGTCTGAAAACAAGCAGGGGCAGGCCGGCAGCAGCAGGTAAGCTGGGGTGGGCGGGGGGAGTGGGGGACACGAGGAGGAGGGCTCCGGGGAGGCGCAGTGTGGCCCAGTCCGGCCCTGGCGGAGCGGCTCCCACCGGCCTTGGCCGGCCCCGGCTCCGGCCCCGGGGCACTGGCCCCGGTTCCGGCCGAGTGCGCCGGCCCGGTCCTGGTCCCAGCCCTGTCCAAGCGGCGCCAGCCGAGCACCCCTGGCAGCTCCGGCCCAGCTTGGCGCCGGCCCCAGCCCCAACCCTAATGGTTCCGGCCCGGCTCAGCTCGGGCCTTGGGGTGCCGGCCCCGGTTCCGGCCGAGCGTGCCGGCCCGGTCCTGGCCCTGGCCCAGTGTCGCCGACCGAGCACCCCCGGCCGCGGCGGCTCCGGCCCCAGCAGCTCCGGCCTGGCTCGGCTTGGGCCCCAGGGCGCCAGCCCCGGTTTCGACTGAGTGCGCCGATCCCAGCTCCAGCGGCTCTGGCCCACCTCGGCTTGGGCCCCGGGGCGCCGGCCTGGCCCTGGCCCTGGCCGAGTGGCGCCGGCCAAGCACCCCTGACCCCAGCAGCTGTGGCCCGGCTCGGGCCCCAGGGTGGCAGCCCCGGTTCCTGGAACGCAGCTGGAGCCGTGAGGCTCTCCCCCCACCTCCACCATGAGGAGCCCTCTGGCCTCCCCGAAGGCTGTGCCTGCTGCTCCACTGGGGGGAGCCGCCAGCCCCAGCTAGCCCTCGCCGCCAGCCCACTCTGCCTGAGCCCCTGCTGGGGAGGAGGGACAGCGAGCCCGGCACTTGCTCCCAGCCCAGGAGGAGACGAGCTGGAAGGAAGCTCCCCGCCTGAGCCACAGGGACAGACTCTGTTCCCCATGGGAAGCCGGCTCCTAGGTCGCACCGGACTCAGCAAGAACCAGCAGAGCTGGCCTGTACCCGGACCTTTCCCCCCGGACCGAGCCCCTCTGAGGGGGGGGGGTGCAGCATGGTCGCAGCGTGGCTGGAGGAGCCAAGCGGGTGGGGGCGCGGCGCGGCTGGAGGAGCCAGCGGGAGGGGTGCGGAGTGGCCGGAGGAGGAGCCAAGGGGGGGGGGCGCCTTTTTTATGGTTGCACCCCTGCACTTAGGACCTGGCTACAACACTGCTCATAACTCTGTGATCTGAGCACTTTTACACAGTGAATTATGGTTTGGGGTGCTGCTGAGCAAAATATCTCCAAACTTGCCTAAAAATGGAAGTTGATTCAGTGCATCTTCTGGACAACTTTTGCTCATGAGTCTCCTCTGGAGCCCAGCAAAAGTTTAAAGTTGCCCTCTCTTTGTGAAGGTAAAAAATCCATTACAATCTATATACCTCTCTTTGTGGAAAGCTTGTCGCCACATGGGGGCGTGTAGGTTACACTACCATGTACTTGCAACGTGAATTAAGCCCTGTGTCTGCCAATTTGAGGATTGAGGATGGAGCTTGTCTCTCTCACCAACAGAAATTGGTCCAATCAAAGATAGTACCTCACCCACCTTGTCTCTCTAGTTTGAGGATGATTTCTTTAGAACTTGTGCCAGAGATTTCTCACTCAAACATAATATCTATAAAAGTGACAGAGGTTGAGTTACATGTGCCTGAATGTTAGCTATTCCAATTTGACTTTTTTCTGCAATAACACACAAAACCAACTGTAGTGCCCTCAGCCTATTTCATCCACATCTGTTCCTGTGACTTGGATTGATCTTATTAGGTAAATCATCACAATGGGGCATACAGAAGTTTGCAGAAGACATGGCAGTGATTCTAATGTAATCATGCAACTTTTAGTTGCAACCATATTTTTATTGTCCTGAGTCCTTCTCCTGCCATACTACCATCTGTCTAAATTAGGAAAATTAAATGATGGATAATGAGCTGTTTATGACTGTGACTTTCTGAATTGAAGCAGAGTGCCAAAGTTAGAATATGCACCAAGAGATTGATTCACTAGAGACAAAAAGTTAATACAAATGATTTAGTTTATTTGATTTTGTTCAGATTTAAATGGCTGATTCACTTAAACATTTGATCAAACTAATTGGAAGTGACTGTGAATTATAAAAAACTCTCTGTGGGGATGCACAGACTGAAATTCTGCATCCTTGAAGACTTAGATATAGAATGTACCTGTCCGGCTTTGCTACAGTATGAAAAATATGACAGTTCTTTTTGCAAGTGTGCAGTGCATGTACTTAGTCTGCTGTCAGTGCTGATGCCCCTTCTTGTTTCTGCTGAAGGTATAAACCTCGTGAGAAGCTGAAAGTTAATTTTGGCACTCCTGAATTCCTGGCTCCCGAAGTGGTGAACTATGACTTTGTTTCGTTCCCAACTGACATGTGGAGTGTAGGCGTCATCACGTACATGCTGTGAGTAAGCCTCTGTGTGGGTCATAGCCATGGCATCATATGCTCTGTAAGAAAGGCCAATGGAAGGTATTTGCAGAGCTGGAATGCAGCCGATTCAGAGATTCCCATCTAGGGAGTGTGTCTTTCTTGTTGCACTCACTTCATTACCCAAAAGAGAGAGCCAATGAAAGTGAACGTCACTGCTACACAACTTGAAATACCTGAAAAACAATCAATCTTCATTCTAAATACTTAAACCCTCTGCTTTCTCTTTGCCTTCTTGGTGTCTAGTTAATAAAAACAAAACAAATAATTTCATTTACTCAGACAAGGTCTAATCAGTTATCCGAAACGTAACAGAACTTCTGCTTTCAATGAGTTATTGGGGTCCCAGACTCAGGGCCGGCTCCAGGCACCAGCAGACCAAGCAGGTGCTTGGGGCAGCACCTGGAGGGGGGCAGCGCGCCGGCCGGTCGGGGAGAGCGGGGCCCCGGCCCGGCTCGCCACCTTCCCCCTGGCGCTCCCGCCGGTCGGGGAGAGCGGGGCCCCGGCTGGGCTCGCCGCCCTCCCCCCGGCGCTCCGGCCGGTCGGGGAGAGCGGGGCCCCGGACGGGCTCGCCGCCCTCCCCCCGGCACTCCGGCCGGTCGGGGAGAGCGGGGCCCTGGCCGGGCTCGCCGCCCTCCCACCAGCGCTCTGGCCGGCCGGGGAGAGCGGGGCCCTGGCCGGGCTCGCCGCCCTCCCCCCGGCGCTCCGGCCGGCCGGGGAGAGCGGGGCTGCGGCCGGGCTCGCCGCCCTCCCCTGCCACACTCCCCGCCAGGGGCCGGGGGCAGCGGGAGGCTTTTTTGCCTGGGATGGCAAAAAAGCCAGAGCCGGCCCTGCCCAGAGTTATCTTTTCATTTAAATCAGGCCCTTGGGAACCTGATCCAAAAGGACTTTTGCACCCAACACTCACACAAGAGTTATTCCTGCCCTGTGGGGAGTTACTTCCTGGGCCTGAAAAATTCACTTCACATGGGATTGTATTTCTTTCCTGGAGTTTAGGCTGTGGGCCATTGGGGGAGTACGGGGGGCGGGGGGTCATCTCTACAGGCTCTCTTCCTACACAGCATCACAACATTTTTTTGTAGCTGTTTTCAATGGCCTGGGTCATTTTTTATTTAAGTTTATGTAGAAGCCGGGGGAAAAAAATGTGTATGTGAATCCAGTCATAAATTATTGAAGAAACAAATCTGGGCTTAGAGACTAATTGAAGAAAATATTTTTCAAACAGTATTTTAATCCAGAGTAAATATGGATTTAGGCCTCAATTCAGCACTTGTGTGCATGCTTAGCTTTAGGCAGGTGAGCAGTCCTATTCTTCTCTGACGAAGCAGTTGAGCATGTGCTCTCATCGCATTGAATTCAATTCCTTGGGCGTCCATTAACTCTGACCCCTGAGTTGGCTGAGTGAGCTGCAAATGGGCAATGTGAAGCATTCCTTCCCTCCTGACTGAGCTTTATTGTGCCACTGACCTAGCCCCACTGACATGAGTAGTTAGAGACTGAGCCAGGTACCCAAGCCCCACCATAGCAAATGTTGCACTGGCCTTTCGGACAGTATCTAGCTGGAACCCTCTTTTCTATGTGACTGGTGTGATTCTAAGCAACAGTGAGGATACGTAGGAGAAAAACATGTTTCCCATTATTAGCTGTCCATTTCTCTCTCTCTCTCTCTCTCTCTTTTTAAAGGCTCAGTGGCTTATCGCCATTCCTAGGAGAAACGGACGCAGAGACAATGAATTACATAGTGAACTGCAGCTGGGATTTTGATGCAGAAGCATTTGAAGACCTCTCAGAAGAGGCAAAAGACTTTATTTCCAAACTCCTTGTGAAGGAGAAGAGGTATCTTCTTCTCTGTTTGCCACGGCAGTCCTACATTTAGAATAAGTCCTTGCTAGCTAAATGTATGTATGGCAGCCAATCACTGAAAGTTAGTGCCATGACTTTTCTTTTGCCACGTTCATGTCTACCAGGCAGTTCTGTAGTGACACAAACCTCATTTTTTAAAAGAAAAATGTCAATGTATTTCAATCAAGGTAAAGGCTCTCCCAGTAACTGTGCCTGTTGCAAGAGAGGTTAAGCAGAGGAAATGTGGAATCATTTGTTTTGTTTTAAGAAAAACCTTTCACATACGTCCGGGAGCTAGTTTTGTCCTCCCTTTGGCTTCTTTATAAGCATTGATACAAACTGCAAAAATGTCTCTCAAAATACAAAAGGTGATTTGTAGCAGCTGCAGTTATGAAAGTGACATAATTCCCAATCTAAGTGCCTTCCATACACTGGATTGGTACAAAGAACCATCTGGGGCCTAATTCTGCTCTAGGAGTCATACGCTCAGCTCCCATTGAAGTCAAAGGGAGCTGTATACGTGGTATTGCAGGACAGAATGTGGCCCAGCTTGTCAAATACTGATGCCGAATGAAGTTACAGGGGCCTCGTCTTCCTTTGATGAACATGTGTCCAGTGACTCCTTCTACCAGTAATGGAAATGTTTCACATTGTTCTAGGAGAAAATTGTCAACAGGAACACTTAGAACCCTGGCTTTTTCCAGACTGTCAGCCAGTGGTGCTGGAACCCTTTTAATAGTGGGGGTGCTGAAAGCCAGCACCCTTACCACTGTCCGTATCCCCCCCCAGCTGGGGCCAGGAGCAGTGCCATGTCTCCAGGAGAGGGAGACCCAGACAGGGGACAGCAAAGGCTGGGGGGGGCCCGCAGCCGGGACCTCTCATGTGGGGCCAGTAACAGAGCCTCGGCCACGGGGCCAGCTGCCAGGACCCTGGGAGCAGAGCCCCACGAGTGGGGGGCCAGGTGCAGGGCCCTGGGCTCCAGGCCAGTGGCCGGGGAGCAGGGCGTGGGGCCAGTGGCTGGGACCTGAGACCCGGATGCAGGGCCAGGGAGCAGAGTCCTGGGGCATGGGGCCCTGGGCCAGGAGCAGGGCCCTGGCACGGAGACCCAGGCATGGAGCCAGCGGCCGGGTAGCAGGGCCAGGACCCAAGCCCCAGGCTGGGGAGAGGAGGCCTGGGCCCAGGGTCAGCAGTCCCGTGTAAAAATGTGGGGGTGCTGCAGCACCCCCCACACCTATAGTTCCCACGCCTATGCTGTCAGCTAACCTATGCAAATGAGATTTAATAATAAAGTTCTTAATACTAACTTGTCAATGAAAGTTAAGACGGGCATTAAAGTGGAAGGGTAATTGTCATCTAGTGGACTTGAGCAGAGGGCTAAGAGTCAGAAGACAAGGCGTCTGCTCCTGACGGTCACTGACTTGCTGTGGGATCTTAACTTCTGAGACTTCCATCTGTAAAAAGAAATTAGTAATGCTTTAAGGTTGTGCAGAGCACTTAGAGATCTGGGGATGAAAAATGCTATTTAAGGGCAGATGATTGTTTATTATTATTATAAGCAAGCAGCATTGTTGGATCTGCCAGCTGCTCACTAGGCATAATGGGAGGCTGTGGTTCACTCTTTTGGAGAAAGGGGAGTGACCAGTCCACAGCAAACCCTTCCCTCCTGAGACAGTTGGGGATGACCTGTGCAACAGCTTGTCCTAGCTCCTAGCACGTTCTTGTTCACCAGGAGGGATTCTGGCTGGCTGCTCACATTATGCACAAGGCTGATAACCATCAATTCTGTTGACACCTTTTTCCTTGAGTGGCAGGAGCCGAAGGCAGGACTTAGCCCTATCTTTTCACATTGAAGTTCAAAGGCAAGTTCAAATTAAAAAAAAATAATTGCACAAAGGAGCCCCAAAAAGAAAAGATCCAGGATTTTCTTGTACTCAAGAATGTGTTTTCAAAGGCTCATGGAAATGATCTCCTATTGAGCACCTTGTTGATTGTCTACATACTGTAGTTATTTTTATTACAATTAAATTATGTTTCAGTTATAAATCAGCCTTTTGGCTGTCACATCTCCAAAGTACTGAACCCAAAGACAAGCTGTGTGCAGCTAGTTGAATCTGAAACAGAACCTGTAAGTTTCCAGCCAGCTGCAGGGAGGAATACTTGAAAGCCATACCTTTTGTTTACACATGGATGCTCTCATTAGTGCTAATTGACTTTTGTGGGCATCTGTGATCCTCCTTAAATATACAGAAGGGAATGCTCTTGCATTGTCAGGGGAGATGGACTACATAACACCACAAGTTAATATCTCTGTGTTCTTTGATGCTCTTGGCACAGTCCTACATAAATGCCATGTGTTCTACCATTCACATTCCAAAATCACATCCAAATAATAGAGCAACAAGGCTACACAATACTCAGGCATAAACCCAAGTGCAGAAGAACCTAAAACACCTCTAAGCACCACATAGTCCCACCTGGAGGGTAGGAGTGAGAATTGGTCTTCATGCAGGCTCTCTGTGCTGAGATACCTGGCAGCTACAAAGGGCCTTTTACTTTACTTTTATTTTCATTTAGAAAAAACAGCCTTTCACATGTGGTATCAGTGAAGAGCAGCTGAACCCTTCCACTGCAAGCAGACAAGGAGATTCTGTGTAAATCGCAATAGTGGTAGCAACATTTACAGCACAGCCCTTCACAAATTTTATTTTCTAGTTGCAGGATGAGCGCAGCACAGTGTCTGAAACACGAGTGGCTAAATGATCTGCCTGGCAAAGCCAAGAAATCCAAGTTTTGCCTGAAGTCCCAGTTGCTGCTACGGAGTTACATGGCTCATAGAAAATGGAAGGTAAATAGACAAAGTCTGTCATTATTTCCAAAGAAGAGTGATTGTACTAGTTCAATGCAGGCAGGGCCCTTATTCCTTCTTTGTCATAGTCCTCTTCTAAACATGGAGATCTTCCTTGCAATATGAATTTGGGAATTATATTTGCAGTTATAGATTTGAATGTTCACTTGCTCTTTTAAGTCACGGCATCTCTGAGTTTAGATACTTTGTTTCTAAATTTTTACTCTTATTTCTTATTGGTGTTTCAAAAAAATTAGGTGTAAAATTCCAGGGATTCAAAGGCTTCAGACACTGTTTATTTTATGTTAAATGTGTAACCTTCCAAGCAAAAGCAGTTACTTTTCAGTTGATATAGTTGCATTAGCCTGTCTTCAATGTATAGGAAATATTGGAATGATACAACAGAAGGCTATTTTGTGTAGTATTCATCGCAAAGGTCTAGGTCCAAGCAAAACCTGAGTTCAAATCCATTCTGATTCCCTCGTTCACTGTACAACCTTGGGAAAATTACTTGACCTTCTTGTGTCACAATCCAGCCAGATGGAAAATTACATACTTTCAGGACCACTGATAATCTCTTGCTAATTCTTGAACCATTCTCAGTAAATATGTAGAAATTTCCATAAACGGTGATCAATAATCATACTCTGCAAAGGAGGGACACAGCAACCCTGGAAGATTTAACCTATAGGAAGAGGATGAACTCGAACCCAGTTTTTACACACTGGTGAGAGTAGCAAAACCTTGCTAATGAGTTAGACCTTGAAGACCAAACTTCGTTTACTTGCCCAGACTCAAGAATTACTGCTACTTGTTGCATTTTAAAAATGTCTTCATCCCAAGCTATTTTATTACACATTTGCTAACAGATGCATACAGCCTTTTGTTCATTGTATAAACACTCTTTTACAGCCACAAAAAGTATTCTCTACTACAAAGCATTTCATGATTCCCAATGGAGAGGATTCAAGTGTCACTCTTCTAGCATTATTAACATTACACTAATCATAGCTGCTTTTCCTTTGATCATGTTGACACCTTGGGTCCCTAAAATGTTATAATTAATGTCTGTTGCCTGTGAGTTGGTAACACGCTGGCTATTATCCAGAGACAGGAGATTAACCTATTTAATCCATTATGGCTGTTCCTATGACAGTTTATTTACAAGACTCTCCTGTGAGAAAGGGGACTGTGTTATTTTAAATGTAACCCTGATTTAATTAGTAGCTACAGAAGAATGGAGGTGTACTTAGAGCTCGTTGGTTTCCTGAAGACTGACAGGTGCAACAGATGTGAAAACTGATGCTGATTAGTTCCTCCAATTTCACTAAGGCTACAAATGTACCTCAGAAACTTCATGAACCTTCCACTCCCACTACTTTTCAGTTGACATAGTTACATTACCCTTTCTTCAACGTGTAGTCAATATTGGAGTGACACAACAGAAGGCTGTTCTGTGTAGTATTCAGTGCAGAGGTCTGGGAGCTAGAAAAAATCTGCTTTTACTATTCAGAGTCCCTTATTGAAAAACATCAGTGTTAATTGCAAAGTATGCTTTGGCTCAGTTTATGCTCACATTTCGGTTTTTCTGTTTCGTTCACAGAAACATTTCTACGTGGTAGCTGCTGCCAATCGGCTGAGAAGGTTTCCGAGCATGTCTGTCAACCTTGCCTAGGCTGCTGTGGAAGAGCTATAGGCATTAGAGCTAGAGATGAAGCAGAGAGACAAGGACTGGACGTTTCTCTCTCTTCCCCCACCACTTCTGCCACCCTCATGTTATGTATCATGCGTGTGTTTAGGTACCAGCACTGCCTCAGAGCACAACATAGAATGAATTTTACTCATCTTTATAAAACAGGGGTTTCCATAGTTCTGTTTTACAAGCTCTGAGCTGCTGGACATAGTGATACATAAATATTCCTGATATAACTCCACTTATAGCTATGATGATATGCTCATAATTAGCAGCTAAGTTCTTTGAGTGGGACCCATTTTGTTTGGAAGTCTTTGATTATTTATATAAATCCAAAGGGTGGAGTATAGCAGCAAGCACCTGGTCAGCAGCAGTGGGATACCTTAAGACTTTCTATCTTAATGAGATGCCATACTATCACTTTTAGGGAGTTGCCACAGTGGAGATAGATTTGATAATAGTGCTATAGTTTCCTCAAAGATAACTTTTACTTAAAGCAAAATACCCAGGGACAAAACTGAGGTTGAGAAATGCAGTTTTTCTACATTTCTTCTAAAGGGGTTGACTTTTTCCTGCCTCTTCCCTCCCCCCCATTTTTTTTTTTTTTGCACAGAAGCAGCACAATAATGCATGGCAACTAGTCAGAGTAGAAAGAAAAAGTGTCTTCCACATTATCCTCTAAAACAAAACCTACTGCTTTCAGAGATATTTAAAACCTGGCACAAGTTAAGACAGATTGTCCCCTACTGCTCTATTTTTATAATGGGTCAAACTGATTAAATAGCTCTTTAGGTTGGCATGAATCTAGGTTCAACTGCCACAAATAAAAAACAATTGGGATGACAATCTGGTGGATGCAATACTGTGCAGTTAGGTGTCACCTCCTCCCCAGGAACAGAGGTTCTTTTATTCTCCCCTCTGGGTGTGAGTTTCAGGGGGTACATTTTAAACATATCAATGCTTTTCTGTAGCTGGGACCTGAATGCTTAGTTTTCTAAGCTGATATTTGAGTTCAACACTTCTGCCAAATGCCATGAAGTGTAACAGAAAAGCTACTGCTTTGTAACAGATGAACTGGTTTTTGTTTCTGTTCAGCTGCTGGGGGGGGGGGGGGTGAGGGAGGAGAATCAGTGAATTACCAGCCTTTGACTCTGTTTCAGTCACATGGGAACTGTTGCCCTTTTTCTGATTGTTTAAAAACAAATGTAAATTAGTATTGTGAAGAAAAAGGTTAATTTCAAGAACCAAAGATTTTTTTCCTGAGGCTTATAAAGCTGGAGGCACCCCCTATAACATAAGCCCAGTATCAATTGCGTTTCCTTAATGTTTATCAGGCACTTTTGTAGAGGTGGCTGGCATGCTGTTTCTGTTTCCTTTGTGGCTAACCTAGAGGCTGCACTACTCTATGTGAGCTGATTAAAATAATTTATTACTAACAGTAGCAGCTTAAGACTGCACATTAAGCCTAATCAAATCACTATTTTACTCCCATTAACTCATAGCCCTTCAATTGCCTAACGTGGTTATTGCTACCAGCCCTCATCAAGACCTTAAAAATTGCTTACACTAGTTTAATGTTAAGCTTGTCTAGCTTTTCAGTTCTAGAACATCTCCCTTCACTTCCAGATGGACTGGACTTGTACAGCATTTTTGGCATTATGTCAGAGGGCAACAAAAGTTACATGAAAAAATCTTGACAAGGGATCACCTTCTATGAAGGCCCAAGCTTGTTCACATTTCCCCTCCCCAGTGACATTGCATGGTAAATAGTTATTGTTAGTATGCCTAGTTATGAAATTAACACTAATAAATCTCAGTAAAAATGTAACTGGCCTATTTCTCTCGAGTCTGAAATACAGTAATCAGTCTAATGTAAAGGTAGCATTGGTGAGCCCTTGATAACTGACTTTCTCCCAGAGTGTGGACCCTCCTTCAGTATTACGAAATCTGAATTAGAAAAAAATTCTGAATCTCATTTTACAGCTATTCTTAGTGAGTTGAGACTGCTCCGTGTTTGCCCTGCTCTTCAGCATTTGTCTGGCCTCTTCCTGAATCAACTTATTAAAATTTTAACTTGAACCAACCCCAAATCAACTGTAAGTTGACCAGGAGGAAGGCTTCCACTTTCACTCTTAAATTTTGTAAAACAGGGTGGAGCAGAGTGGGTGAATAGAAGAGAGAGAGAAGCAAACTTCTCTCTTAAGAAGCTGGTCAGTTGCCTTGGCAGCATCTCTTCTTCATTACCTGGTCTTTGTAAATGGATAATGGATGGATGCCCTTACTTATTCATGCTTAAGGCTGCGAGTCTGTCACAGAAATCATGGCATCCATGACCTCTGTGACTACTGCAGTGGCTGGTGCTGGCCCTGGGCCAGCAGCAGCAGTTTGGGTGTGTGGGAAGGACCTCAGGGCTAGGGGCAGGGGGGTCGGGGATGCTTACCTCGGGGTATGGGAGGGTCCCCGGCGCCCACTGGCGTGGCCCTGCAGCTCCTAGGCAGAGGGGCCAAGGGGCTTTGTGAGCTGTCCGTGCTCACAGGCCCCGCCTCCGCTGCGCCCATTGGCCAGGAACTGCGCAGCCAGTGCTTGTGGTGGAAGCAATGTGTGGAGCTCCACCGCCTAGGAGCTGCATGACACGCAGAGCATGGTAGGGAGCCCCTGCCAGCCTCACCAATTCCCCCTCTCCCCCAGCACCATCGGGGTCCTGAGCCACCTCCTTCAGCCCCACGGCACCCCCACACACAAGCACCTGCAGCCCCCAGCCCAAGTTTTAATTAGGGGTATATAGTAAAAGTCATGGACAGGTCACGGGCAGTGAATTTTTGTTTACTGCCCGTGACCTGTCTGACTTTTACTAAAAATACCCGTGACTAAAACGTAGCCTTATTCATGATATATGTTTTAGGCTGACTGCAGGCTGCACACTGTTCCTTGATGTTTAGTTTTTTCAGTTGCCTACTTTAGGCTCAGACCTTAATTCTTAACATGAAAGTCCCTTCAGAATATCCATCCCGCAGATGGTAGCAGGCCAGGCTTTCACAAATCCCCTCTCTGCAGAACTCTTTCAATTTATTAAAAAAACAAAAACAAAAAACCCAGCAGTTTCTATAGAACCCTTTTGGTTTCATCCTTATTACATCAGAGGGGACTTTTGTACCACAGCCCCGTACAAATGAAGCAGTGGATTAAAAGAGATTTAGGGTGATAGTCTGGCCCCTTTTCATAGCCATGGCCCTATAAGTTCCAATTCCCAGCTTTGGGAGGACTCCCCTGGTGCAGGCCAAAAGCTCCCCCAGGAACCTGCTTCACAAGTGTCAATGTACTGGCGGGGTGGGGCTGTAGCCCTCCGCCCTACTGCCATTCCTGGCAGGCAGTGGGAGTGAGGATGCCATACCTCAGACGGTGCACAAGGCTCTTTTAATTATGCTGGGGGCCCAGAGCAGCCTTGTAGTGGGATGACCCAAAGGTGGATTAATGCAGGATTACCTACCCTGCCTCTGTAAATTCCATGTTTGGCTCTGAAGGGCGAGATTCTGTGCCGGCTCTCTACTCGTTAACTTTGGAGATGGGCCTCTCACTTTAATTTCATATATGCATTATATGGTAACAGGCTAGTCGTGTCCTTTATACCAGGGCACGGTGTGGAAATGTGGGGTGCGGAGAGGAGACAAACATAGGAGTGCACTTTATTGTACTAATTTCCACAGCTCTGTTACAATGGCTACCACCGCTATCAGTCAGTGACAGCAGAGGATTCCCAACCCCCTGAGGTGTATTAGCATCCAAGCACTATAGTCTTCTCAGCATGTTCACGAAATGAAGTTTTGTACAAACCCTGACATTCTGCGCTTCCTGAGGGCAACTACAGTGATTCCAGCCCCACAAATGTAGAGAGTGCAGCCTTGGAACCCGTTCCTGCTTGGTGCAGCACTCCCATGGTAGGTGTCATCACAACATCCACACGAATGGACAGGAAGTATGATTACTATCTTTATGCAGATGAGTTTATTCAATTAGCTTCCTCAGATGAGACCCAGGTTTGTACTTTTACTGCAGACACGTAGTCTTCACAACTTTTTCATAAACCTCATTTTCAATATAAATAGATAATGATCTTGTTTCCAACAGTGGAGGCACACAGTTGTGAAAATCCCACTCTATTTTAGCCCAATGAATAGGAAATGTTCTGGCTTACCTGAAAGAGTCCTTTCTTTGAGAAACAGAGTCCAGTCAGATCCAGCTCACCCTGGAGACAAACAGATCACCCAGAGCAGAGATGGAAAGTGACATCCAAAGATTCAGGTTTATTCTGTTAGAAGTTAACCCCAGGTTCTGCCATAGGATAAACTTGTGCTTTCTCATCAAAGTATAATTAATCTAACGTAGGAGGAAAAAAATGAATTATGCTGGCTGTGGAAGTAGTCTCAAGTGGAGGCAAGGTCAGAGGATGGGGTATTCTCCTGCTGCCACTGACTGGCAGATTTGATTCTGTTCCCAAGCTGCAAGCAGACTGATGTACCTCTTATCACAGATCTGTAGACCTTATTACTGGACGTAAATAAACATTTTAAGTAAGTACAGAAAGTTTCTTTAAATCCATTTAGATTTTGAGCCTGATGGTATTTATACAATAAAAGTGATAAGAGGTCACCGAAGCAACCCTAGGACCATATGCAAATTCTTAAACTAAAGATCCAGATGTAGGAAAAAGAATCTTTATTGCTCTCTAAAAAGATTTAGGTCCCACATACACAGTAGAAAATTTATTTAATCAGATATTATGGCCATAAAAAAGTTTTAAGTCTGAATTCCTCAGTTTTGTTTCGCCGATGACTCAAGTGGTTTCCTCATGGATGGACCTTAGTAACCATGACTGATGCTTCAGTTCAGAACACAAGAGTGTGCAACCTTTTCAGAGGTTACTTAATACTGCACCATTATTTGGCCTGTTTGTTGCTTAAAAGTAGCAAGGCTACTCCATGTCCTAGAGCTGAGGTCTGCACTGGTCCGAGGGGAAGGCATCACAGGGTCAACTTTCAAACTTGGGCCAACTGCGTAGTAATAGTGTGTCACCATAATGCTGGTCCTACTTAGTAAAATGAGAGGCTTTAACAATTTAAAATCTTGCCAGTCAAATAAATAAGAATGGCTGGTTACCATGCATAAATTCACATGCTACCAAGTTGCACTAGTGTGAAGGGGGATTTAAAATTACAAACCAGAGGTAGTGACATTGCTTGGTGGCACTCCAGAGACTGAAGTCAGACATTGGCCCCTTTTGCCTTAGCAGCATTTTCCAGGATTCTCTTTTTCCATTCTTCATAATCTTGTTTTGCTTCGGTTTCACTTTTCTGCCGCTTGCGAGGGGTCTCAACTTCATATTCATGATCTACCGGGGGGGGGGGGGGGGGAGGGGGAAGGGGAGGACAAAACTTTCAGGAAACGCTCTCTATCACTTATAATATTTTGCCTAAAGAGTGCCTAATACTGAGTCTCAGACCCCTGGAATGTACACATACCAGTCTATTTCACACAAAGACTACCATCAAATATTTAAAAGAAAATAATAAATCAAGCTATAGTTTTGTTTAACACTATGCTCTTCACTTATTTATCTTCTTGTTTGAGCGGAAAAGGCTACCCTAGTTCCACTAGACTTGCTCCACAAAAACGTAATGATGCTTCCCCTAGGCCAGCGATGCCCAAACTTTTCCTCTTGTGCCCCCCTCCGCCTCCCCAGTAATGGAATCTGTCCACACCATAGGTGCTGACTCCATGGGTACTCCAGGGTTGGAGCACCCACGGAAAAAAAAATTAATAGGTGCTTAGCACCCACCAGCAGCCAGCGCCTCCCATCAGCTGGCGACCCTGTGGATTGACCCCCCCCCAAACCTCCCCCTCCCGCCCGCCGCAATCAGCTGTTTCACAGTGTGCAGGGGGCACGGAGTGGGAGGAGCGGGGAAGGGGCAGAACTGGGTGGGAACAGCTGGAGTGGGGGCTTGGAAGAAGGGGTGAGGTGAGGGCGGGCATGGGGTGGAGTGGGGGTGGGAAGAGGTGGGGCGCGCTTAGGGGAAGAGGATGGGTGGAGGTGGGGCCTGGGGTGGAGCTGAGTGTTGAGCACCCCTGGGACCCGGAGAAAGCTGGCGCCTGTGGTCCGTGTCCCCCCCTCCATTGCTGCAGAGGGGTCATGCCCCACCTCACTAGACTCTCAGCGTTTCCAACATCTGGCCATATGGAAGGGAGTGGGTTGTTGAGAACAGCCTCAAGACATACTGAACTATAACAAAGTTATCTAGCTAAAGCATTATTAGGCAACAGCAGAAGATCAAAGCTTAATTTCACAATTAAGAGACAACTTACTCTCTTCCTTTTCAATGCATTCAAGCAAGGTCTTCTGGCTTTGGGTTGGCTGAGGAGTCAGTGAAGCACAGTCTCCTTTTAAAGAAGAGAAAGCTGCTTTTATTTATTTAATTTTGGATAGTCATTGGGGTACTAGGGCACCTAATGATTCACATTCATGCCTTACTTAGGACCCCCCCACACACTTCCCTCTACTTTGCTGATATCTCTGGCAGGACTCTCTCTTGCTTCTCATTTCTCCAGCACCCCAATTAATGTATTTCTACTACAGTAGCACCTGCAATGTGCTGGGTGCAAGCCACACACACAAGAACAGTGTCTTCCCTGGCAAACTTCCCAGCTGAAGATAGCAGCAACAATCCCCGTTTCAGCAATGGGCTAATTTCTTGTAGGAGCAGCAACAGATGTGGGCCTTGAAGGGGTTTTCAAGGAGGAGAGAGCAATGGCTTTATGGATAAGTTCAGGTGGGACATTCTCTGCATGATGAGCATTATGGTAGGAGATGCAATGACAGGGGATGGGGGCTGAGGGTGCCAATGGTGGAGTACGAGGAAAAAGTGCACAAATCGTGATGGGGCAGAGTTGTACAAGGAAGGTGAGGACATTGACTTGGTGACTGGAGAAGGACGAGACAGAGAGATTCTAACAGGGGCTCCGTGACACGTATGGAAGATGATCTTGGCAGCTGCATTGTACGAAATGGAGTGGGGCTACAGGAGAGTCAGTCAGAGGTGGCAGCTGCACTACTAAAGGCAGAAGAAGGGCAGGACCCTAGAAGAGGGTTTTAGCTGTTTGGCGGTAAAGAAAAGGCCAGAACTTGACATATTGCAGACGAAGAGCCGTAAGTTTTGTATTGCTCCCATGTGTGAGGCAAGCACAAGGGAGGAGTCAGAGACAGTTCCTGTGTTATGTGAGTTAGATGACAGACTGACATGACATCCCTGAGGAACGAGACAGGCAGTGATCAGAAAGTGGACTGAAGGAGACAAATTAGGAGTGGACAGACAGGCTGGCACAAAACAGTTGAAATTAGAGGAGCAAAGGAGATCACCCTCAGAAAGGGTGCAGAGAGAGAAGGATGTTGCTCTGTGGGACCCAACAGCATGGCTACATCACCTGCGTTCCAGAGCATGAGACTGCAAGTGCTGAACACTTACTGCTGATCTGCTGGCCAATTGTCTCCAGCTGGCTGCAGAGCCGATCGAATATTGCCTTCTTCACCCCAGAGATATCCACCATTTTCTTCTTATCCACTTTTAGTTTCAAGCACCTAAAATAGGAAGTTAGTTTATTTTCTGAAGGAAGCAACATTCAAACATACATAACTCAGGTCGATCAATGCATTTATAGGCAGCGCTGCCTTGGAGAATAAGCAGAAGGCTGGGGCCTGGAATTCCAGAATTCAAATCCAACTAGGCTACTGACTCACTTTGTGACCTTGCTCAAGAGACTTCCTTCCTGCCTCAGTTTCTCCGTCTGTAAAAAGGATGATGAGCCATACCCATCTGCCTTACAGGGAAGCTGTAATGATCAATTAATCCTAACAGCATGTAACAATTTGGAACAGGAAGTGAAAAATTTCACACCTTGTTGAAATCACAAGGGGAAATTTAAATAGAAAGAAAGTAGTTCTACAAATTGTAATTTGGCCAGGACAGTAAACAATCCTACTCCTGCAATGAGCCAAATGGGACTTTCACCCCAGTAGACAGGTGCTCGTTTTTAAAGCTCATCTGATGAACTGTACAGCACCCCTAAAGCCAGACTGGTTCATAAGATTTCTAACATGTATAACTCTTAGCTTGGGGGAAGATTCATGTACAGTAAAAGTCCATGTGGGTTTTCCTGAGTCATTGTCTGCTGGACACTAACTTGCAGGCTGTTGCAATTCTCTCTTTAGAGGGCTCCATGTCTCAAAGGCAAGATTGCCTGCGGGGTGGGGGAGGCAGAGAAACAGATGACTATTTGGAGCTTGTCAGTCTTTAGCCTTTCTGCAATGGCTCCCAATTTGAATGCAAGACATCATCTCATTACCACTGCACATTCCACAGACATCTTTGTCTGCTATATGACCAACTCAAATACACTCTAGTACATCTTGGCAAACAGAAACAATCTTCCCACCAAATGCAAGATATTAACTAGTAAGATTCTTATGTTGGTTTGGGAGAAAGGTTTGATGGAAGGTCAAACACACCCAACAGATGATCTTCAGATGACTCTCACACTGTAGAATCATCCATCCATAATACTTTAAGTACCAGTGGCAATATTTATAAAATCATGTGATTTGCCTTTGAGCTACTAGACTACGTGTTTGATTTAATGTTTTCTTTCTCCAAGGCAAAACACAATCTAGTTCTAGGCTGAATACTTCACTGCAAGGAAGACATTAGCCTCAGCAGGCTGTCAAGACTATCTGGGGTTCTGAGAGTAGTGCTACAAGATACATTTAACCACCTAACGGTACTTTAGGATATTAAGGCATTCTGGAGCCTGGAGCAGCTGTTTGCACTGTAACACTTGTGAAATCTTTCATTATCATGTACCGCATGCCTGAGTTGGGGGGAAATCCAATAATGTGATTTTGTGCTCTCTCAGTTAGAATAATGGAGAATCTCACCCAGCATGTAATTGTATGAAGAGCATACCTGCAGGCTGTGAACAACGCAGCTGTTGTGAACAAGGGTTTTGATAAATCAAGATCCATCTGCTGCATTTCAGAGAGACTGGATTCATACCTAAAAGAGAGCAACATTGTTTATTACACAGCCAGTTTGCTTCTAAACAAAGCTTGTGAAGTTGATTACTTCGGAGTTGAACAAAGACCTGGTACAAGATTGCTTGGTTCTTTGTCTCAGCCAGGCACAAGCATTTTCTACTCCTGCCTGAGAACAGAAGAAAGAGGCAAAGATGGGAAAGGGATGGCAGCACATCCTGAGATAGGGGGTGGGGGCTAGAGGTGTGATATTTATTTTAGATCAAGAAATCAGGCAGAGGGGACAAGGTGGAGTCAGCACAGTCTCTATTCTACCTACTCACAACACTCAATGGAACCTAGTACTTAACATCTATAAATTATCTCTAAAAAATGTGATAAGCCACTTTGAATTCAATTCATCCCAGTGCAGAGGGTCTGCCATAGCTCTTTTAACCATTTAATCCCCCAATAACCCCTTGATATAGGGTTTAAGCATGGCAGAAGGCTTTGTGAGCCCTCAGCACAGAGACATTCTCTGAGTATTATGAAACAGCCAACAGACCATTATTTCAATCTATAGTTGTCAGACTGACAGGTGTACTGTTTATACAAGGAAACATCTATAGGTAAGTTTCAATAGCCTTAATCTTTAAATATGATGCAGCCATGAAGAGTGTCAGCTACATAAGTGAAGACTGTTCTTTGCAGCCCAGGATTCATAACTTCTAAGGCCCAAAGGGATCAGTATGATCATCTAGTCTGATCTCCTGTTACGCAGCCCCTAAAACTTCCCCAAAATAATTCCTAGAGCAGATCTTTTAGGAAAACATCCAATCTGATTTAAAAGTTGCTATGACCCTTGGTAAATTGTGTAGATAGTTAATTATCTCAGTTAAAAAATTATGCCTTGTTTCCAGACTAAATTTGTTTAGCTTCAACTTCCAGCCTCTGGATTGTGCTATGTCAGTGGTTTGTGTCATCTCATCTGCATACTTTATCAGTGATGATTTTGTTTTCTTCCAGGCCACTAATAAAAATGTTAAATAGCATAGAGTGAAGAACAGATCCCTGTGGGACCCACTAAAAACAAACCTACTCAATGATGTTTCCCTTTTTACAATTACATTTTGAAACCTATCAGTTAGCCAGCTTTTAATCCATTTAAAGTGTGACATGTTAATTATGCATTGTTCTCGGGTTTTTTTTAAACAAAATGGTGTGTGGTCCAATCAGTGGACCAAATTTGGTCATGAATCCTTGTCACATGCCACCATCAGTGGCCACGAACTTGGTCTGCTAGTCGAATCATTAGCTTCCCTGGCCCGGGCCGGGTACTGATGGGGAGTGCAACATGGACACTGATCCATGCTCCCTTTGTCATACCATATGATAAAACTTTCTATTCCACTAGTATTTTAGGAAGATGTTAAACGTTGGCATGTTGCGCATATGGTAAGAAGAAGATATGACTACATCATCTGTTTCCCCCCCAAATACAGACCAAATATTTATTGAACGCTTCTGCCTTTTCTGCATTATTATTGATAATTCTACCATTTCCATTTAGCAATGAACTAATCCCACTGTCAGAATTCTTTTTGTTCCCACTTGAAAACCTCCCCTTCTTATGGCCTTTAAGTCTGCTGGCCATAGATGTCTCCTTATGTCCCTTTGCTTCCTTGACCAATTTTCTACAGTTCTATCTTCTGATTGATAGCCATTATTACTGGCTTCTCCTTTCTTCCATTTGTTGCTGTTGTTTTTTATAATTTCCAGCTAAAAATTGCTTTTGTTAAAGCGGATATTACACAGAGGAGAGGGTTTTATGTGACAGGACTCTCAACTTTGTGAAGTTTTCTTATTCAACAATTTTTATCAAGAAAATGTAGGATTCATGTTGGAATGGATACATTTCTCTAGACATGTGGTTTCTTTCATATTTGTATATATCTCCTGGAACTGCAAGGTTGACTGAGAAAGGGCTACAGGTAGGGTTAAATGAGAGGAAGTGTGGGGCTGTGGATAGGAAATTGGACTGGGAGTCAGGAGTCCTGCAGTCTATTCCCAAATGGTCTACATTTTTCAAACATGAGTTCCTAAATAAGTGGTCTAATTTTCAGAGGTGCTGACCACTCAACATTCCCTGAAGTCAATGGGAGCTGCAGGTGCTCAGTATCTCTTAAAAATCAGACTTTTCATACTTAAAGAGCAGTCTTATTTAAAAACAAAGAAAGCATTTCCATTTCTTAATAGAAATGGATAATAAAATGATGGCCATAAAAGTTTATGTGCCCTACCTTTGTAATATTTTTGAAGCGGTGTTCACTGCCTCGGTGCAGCAGAACTGTACAGCCAAATCTCGGATTCCCAGATTGGAGTTCAAACCTAGCAAACACTCGAAAGACTTCATACAGCTCTGGTAAGTCCTCTTGTTCAAACCGGAGAGTTTAACTAAGTAGCTCTTTGAAAAACAAAACAAAACCTCATGTGTGAGCAGAATTTCCCTTCTGGAACTTAACCATCTAAATAGAATAGGTTAATCAATCCATCTTCTATTTTTGTTTTGAATAGTTTTGTTGTTGTTTGCTCACTGTTTGGTTAGATCTGTTACACACGTGAGGCTTCCTCATGAAGAGGAAAAAATACACAATGGCAAAGGAACAACACATGTTTCAATGCAGTTACCTTCACATAGTTATACTGGTGCTGCAGTTTGGAAAATGATTTGGCCCTTTTAACTGCCTTGTAGAGAGCTAAGACACCAGGATCATTTGTATGAAGGGTCAGTGCTACTCATGGGAATCTAGGCAATGGAAACCTCTCCCATGTATGGAGGAGGAATTTACAAAAGATTATATAGACAATCAGCTATGTCTTCTGTCTCTTTTTTTTGGGGGGGGGGGTGATGGTGGGGACAATTGTCTTGCCTGGCAGTCCTGCAAACAGGCATCCACAGGCTTGCAGGAGGCAGAGGGACATACATAAAGCCATTGCTTCCTTTTGGTAGCTTTAAGAGCCCCCTTGCATCACTTCTCACAATAAAGGGGCACCCGGGCTTACTGTTTACCACCCTTCAGGAACCCTCAGTCAGGGGTAGAAGTCAATTCACACCAGAATGTAATGGAGACTCTAGTCTCCAATTCTCCATTGTTAACCTCTGATGAAAACTGGAATAGCACTGGATTGTCAGAAGGACCCAATTGCAGTCTGGTCCATAATGTGAGGAAATGGGAATTTACTAGTCTTTCCTTGCTGCCTCATCATATACACTAAACACAGTACAAATTTTATTGGAGTTGGTAAGCATTAGGAAGAACAAAGAACCATGTCACGTATTGTATCCTACTTTGTCCACTGGGTGTTGCATATAGCCAGCTGCTAGGTCCAGGCACATCACCGCATTACTTGTTGCTGTCATCTGAGCCAATAAGCCTGTGCACTTCACCTGGGACAGTCGCAGATATTCTTCTGCTTTTCTGTAAAATATCCCCACGTGAGCACACGCACAAAATGCCATTCGTTAATATCACTGAGGTTACAGATTGGTGGCATTTACATCTGCAAGAATTCAAACACACATACCCAGGACTGGCTGCTTTAAATCAAGATAAAAGAAGATTAAGATAAATGGGAGATCAGTGAAATGTGTCTGGAAGCACTGGCAGGCTGGTTTGCATAATTGTGTATGCACTGTAGCGTGTTGTAGCCTACCGAAATGTCAGTCAAATATTAGTTAAAAGGAATTCAAAGTAATTTTGAACAGTGTTAAAAGTAATTTCCCCTTTCCCTGGATTAGGCACTGGAGAGAAGTTAAGAGATTGGATTTAGTTATAGGTCTTAGTGATGTTCAAATGTTACAGGGAATGCACATATATATTTATTTTGATTTAACTATAATAACCATTACACACATGCAGAACACTGAGCACCCTCGTGATAATTAAGCTTATAGTAAAAACTCATCTTTATTCTAACTCTACCAGCTGGCGTAATCTAAGGAAGACAACCTTTCGTTTCAGGCAAGGGGGTGGAACAGACTAGTCTAGAAGTAACTAAATCTGTTATAATTCACACCTCTAGTTATTTCAGGGCCAGTCTATGCATGAACTATCTCATTTCAAATTAAATTTAATTTAAGGTGCGAATTAGTAGGCCAGTGATAAGGGACTAGTCATCCCTATGAGAGATTTTAAAAAGGCAGCAGAGTTAAAGTGGATAATGGGAAGAATCATTTAGGCCAAGGGCCTTCTCTGTGCTTTTCTGCATCAAGGTGTCCCGCCATTGCTATTGCTATTATAGGTGAGGCTTAGCAATGGCAGGAATCCTAGCACAGATCTGCTTGCAAGTGTTTTAACTGATGTGGTCTCAATACTGCAACAGGCTTGCCACAAGCATACTCCTTCCTGCCCTCACACGGAGCCTTACCACAATGGATTGATTTAAATCACAAATTTTTAAATCATATTTGTATTTGTACTTTAGTTATTTTCCTAAAGAAAGTTGATTCTCATGGGTTGGTAACCATTAAAACATGTTGATTTGCAACTAAATACAGCCTTTACGTTAAATTTGGTACTTCTTTTTGCTAACCAGGAGGATTCACTATATCTATACACATTTATTTAAGCAATTATATAGCTTAACTTTTATTTAATTTACATTTATTCAGGTTCTTAATTTTTACATTTATTATGTTAGAAAATGATGCATTTCTTATTTACTAGGTGATATATTTTTACTTGTGCTTGTGTCAAGTTCTATTTGGATGGAAATTCAAAACAATTAAATATTCACAAAACCAGCATTTTAAATGTTTTTATTAAATAAAACTACCTTAAATGTTCGGGACACCAGACTTTTTTTTTTTTTATCAAAACTGTTTTGCATTGAAAACTTATTTATTAAACAAAGGAAGAATTATCTGTAGTTAATTAATTAAATTGATTGTTTCCGGTCATTATGTCCTTCAAGATTTTAGAACTAGAAGATCTGATCCTCCCACCTTATTTTTATTCATAGATTGGAAAAGAAAACAAGCTTTTCTAATTCCCAATTGGTTTCTTAACTTTCAATGAACTCATCATTGAACTGAACTAGTTCAATAAACTGAAATGAAGAAAACAGAGACTTCAAAAGTTGGTTTAGAACTTCAATAAACTCCCATTCCACGTGCTTAGCCAGTGACTTCCATCAGTATGACTTTCTTTAAAACTTGGTAGCAAACATTCTTCCACCAGTATCTAGCTGGGTCTTGCCTAAATGCTCAGGGTCTAACTGATCACCACATGTGGGGTCAGGAAGGAATTTTCCCCCAGGGTCAGATTGGCAGAGACCCTGGGTTTTTTTTTTTTTTTTGCCTTTCTCTGCAGCATGGGGCATGGGTCACTTGCAGGTTTAAACTAGTGTAAATGGTGGGTTCTCTGTAACATGATTTGAGGACTTCAGTCACTCAGCCAGAGGCTAGTGGTCTCTTATATGAGTGGATGGATGAGGTTTTGTGGCTGTTTAAGTGTAGACATATCCTAAATTGTGTTTATCATCACAGTAGCCAGGGCCATCCCTAGGCGGGTGCGGGGCCCAGGACAAATCAGCATAGGCACGGGAACTAGGGGTGTGGAGGGTGCTGTGGGTGCTGCAGCACCCCCAGGATCCCGGCTGCTGGCCCCTCGCGCTGGGGGCTGAGTGGGGAGGGGGTGGACAGGGGTAAGAGGGCTGGCTTTCAGCACCCCCACTATTAAAAATGTTCCAGCGCCACTGCAACTCAGCCCCCCCACCCAGGCTTGGGGGCCCCACTCTGCATCGGCGGCTGGGCCGGCAGGATGGATCTGGCCAGGTGCTGAAGCGATAAATACAAATCGAATCCTGCCACGCCTAATTACAATGTAAACGCGCCGGGCGATCATCCCCGCTATTATTGAACAGCGAAGAGATGCTCGCACGGCTCCCGTCGGTCCCAAGGTGCGTCCGTCACACAGGGATCCTGCCACCCATCATCCCCACCCCGCCACCTCCGGGGCGCAGCGCTAACCCACCCCTCGCACCCAGGCAGGAGACGACCGGGGGCGGCGGGATCCGGGCCCCTGGAAAATGGGCCCCGAGCCCCTACTCCCGCCTAGGACACCAGGCGGCTCCCGGGGGCGGGTCCCCTCCGAGGTGCTGGGACTACCCCGGCCGGGCACTGGGGGGGCGTGTCCGGCGCCCCGCCCGCTACCTGAGCACTCCGGGCGCAGCGATGCCCAGCTTGGGCGCCAGCCGCTGGATCACTCCGGGCTCCTCCATAGGCCGCATCCCCGCGCGCCGCTCGCCACAGCTAGCCCCGCCCCTTCCGCCCGCTCGCGCCTGTCCTCACTGCGTGACGTGAGCTACTAGCAGGCGTGACGTGAGCCGCCACCTTGGCAAGGAGTATTCCTGAAACTCATTGGCTACCCTGAGCGTCAATCGTGGCTCACTAGAACCAATCAGCCTTGACAGCTTGACTTCCTTGGAGTCGGCCAATGAAGAGGAGTCGCTGTTGGGGGGAGGCGGGGCTTCGAGGAGGCCGTGGAGTCACATGACAGAGAGACGCTGTCTGGGCTGGTGTTGGTGCTGGTGCTGGCCGCGGGCTTGGAGCGATCATGGTGAGTGGGGCTGGCCTGCGGGCTAGAGACTGGGGGGCGGCGGCGGCTTGTGGCTTGGGTAGGCCGGGGGTTGCCCTAGCCTGTGGCTGGAGGCGGGCGGGGGCTGCAGCCCTGCATGGGGCCCGGGGCGGGGGGAGGCGGTTGGCCTTGCTGCGCTGGGGTGAGGGGCAGGCGTCGAACAGTCCAAGGCCCTGGCTCCCGGGTGGGAGAGAGGCAGCCTCGTCCGCGTTCCCCCTCTTGCCCTAGAGGGGTCTGCACCGGGGAGTGGGGTCGGGGCGGTTCCTGTGCAGGGGCGGTCTGTGCTAACGTGCCCTGGGCATGAGCAAGTGCAGTAAAACGTTATCCTTGCTCAGGCCACCAGTGCTTGGCAAAGTCTAGCTTTAATACCAACCCACCTCTGCGATCGTGTCACTGTTGCCTTAAGTTGTTCCTTCCCTTCTCTAGTGCTGTACACAGTCTGTAGCTGATGTCTGTGAATCCACTTCTGTGGAGGCTGAGAGCGTGTTTATATTTTGAGGTGGAAAAATCCCCAGGTTGGTTTTTTTTTTTTTTGGTTAAGGCTGAAATTCCTTTAGCTTGGTGCTACTGGGTCTGGTCCAGTTCAGCCCTCGGTTATGTTGTTGTGGATCTGCAGTGACTCTATTGAAAATGCAGTGGCTGGCGTTGATGCTGATATTTTGAGGAGAAAATCTGGGCCATGACTTTTTTGTCTGCCTATCTGTGAAATGGGCAGAAGAATGTTTGCCTTCCTTCCTGGGCTTATTTTATGCTTATAAACCTCTCAGAGATTCTTGACTAAAATGTGAGTTGTTGGTGCAGATTATAACTATTAATCCACTAGTAGAGAAATACCTAGGTATCTTTGAATTTCACAACAAAATATTTGAATATATATGGGATGTATATATTTTATCATAGCGGTGCCTTAACAATGCTTTTGTGGTTAAACTTTAAGTGCGGTTTGCCAATAGCAGGAGTGGCACAGTAAAAGTATTAGTAATATCAAAGCTACAGTTAGGATAGAATTAGTGTCCCCATTCCAATGTGCTGTCTACAGTCACTCATAACATGCCATAGTTTTCATCTTTCAGGCTGATCATTTCCAATCTGGGTCTCTGACTAAAATTGAATTTTCTTTTGGGGTTTGAACAAAAACAGTTCGCTAATTGGAGCGCATGGACATTGAAAATATTTTGATAGGTTTTGTTCTTGTTTTCGAACAGCCCTACTGTTGAAATGGCTGGGGAGACCAACCTGAAATTTGGCATGGAGATAGCACTCATGGGTAGCGTCTTATTTTCAGTGGAATACTTAAGTTTTGACTTGAAAGTTGTGATATGCTTAAAATTGTATATGTTCAGTGTGTTTTGCATTGTGTATTATTGCTAAGCTTGTAACGTGTACAGTTAGGAAGGCAGCACTGCATTCAGGTGTTGACTGACTTAGCTATGGAATGGAAAAAACTAGTGATAGTGTGCAGTGAATGAGGCAAAGATCTTGTCTTATTTGCTGAACGTCTTATAAAGTAAAAGCTGCATAGCTCTGAAACTTTGCAGGAGAAAAAGGACTCCCACATACTTCCTAAGATATGCAGGGCAGGGACTCCCTATTGCAAACCTAATCAAGGTGTGTGGGAACATTTCATTTGAAACATGCTAAGAGGACTTGGGTTGTGTGGCTAAGCATTCAAGTCAGGCAATGACAAGATAAAAGTTCAATGAGTAGCCTTATCTTTATTCCTCTCCGAATACATTGTGGTAGTCATTAACTAAATGATCACATAACTTTTTACAACCTTTGCTAAATATGTAGTACCTAGGAAATGCCATACTAGGTCAGATCTGATGTTCATCCAGTCAAGTATCGTATTTTTAATAGTGGCCACCTGACACCAGAGGCTTCAGAGGAAGGTGTAAGAACTCTGCATGAGCAGATAAGGATAATCTCCCCTTTAAGGTCCCTAATAGAGATTGGCTTAAACCAGTGGTTCTCAACCTGTGGCCCAATCAGCACAGAGTTGTGACCTATGTCACATCCTTAGGGCTGGGGTAGGTGCAAACCGGCTGGTCCAGGTTCCCCGGCCATGGCAGAGTTGGGCGGGGGTAGGGGAGGCAACGTGGCAGGTTGGGGGCTGGGCTAAGTTGGGGACGGGGGAGGGACGCCCCTCCCCTGGCTGTGGCAGGTCCCCGGGCGGGTTTCCTGAGCACTTGCGTGGTGCTAAGAAGCGTGCTGCGCAGCTTACGGGGAACTTAGCTACCTAGTCAGGCTGTAGAAAAATGTGTTTTGTACTTGAGGAACAGTACATGATCATCTGGAGACTAGGATTTGTCTACACCACAGGTACTACAGCTGCAGCTATGCTGCTGTAGTGTAGACACTTACTACAGTGACAGAAGGGGTTGATCGTTGTTGTAGTAAATCACCCCCCCTCTCCTGGAGTGGCAGAAGCTGCGTTGATGGAAGAACCATTGACCTAGCGGCATCTGCTCTGGGGGTTAGGTTGACCTAACTGTCTAGCAGGACATGAAATTTTCCAGAGGCCCGAGTGGTGTAGGTTGACCTAAGTTTTTAGATGTAAACCAGGCCTTCGAAAGGAGCAAAGTTGGAGTTACACATGTAACCCTACTTTACCATTTACTGACTTGTGTGCCCTGCCAGGTAATGCTAACGTAATAAGATTTACAAAGATTGGCGTTGCAAATCCCTTTTTATGGGGACCTGTAACCTCACTCTTTTAGTTTGTGTAGTGCTGAAAGCTGCTACACAGATGCAGATTTTTCTTACTAAATTTTTTTTTTTTTTTTTTTTTTTTTTTAAGTTGCTATAACTTATGCACTTTATGAAGATCTGTGGACTTTACAGTCTGTTCAGAAGAGAAATTTTCGTCTTACAAACTTTAAAATATTAACGTTAGGGAAAGTGTAGAGCAGTAGCTGGTTTTGTTGTTGTTGAAGTGTTTCATTTTAAAATCTGTATCTATCCTATACCTGGCTGTTGGGATTCTTCACCCTCTCCCGCATCTGAAAAAAACTCTTCTGGGGGTGAGGGTGTGGGGGAGAATGGGAATAGGTGGTGGGGGGGATGACCATGTTCTTCCTGTTAAATTAAACATTGGACATATACTACATCAGGGGTTGGCAACCTTTCAGAATTGGTGTGCCGAGTCTTCATTTATTCACTCTAATTTAAGGTTTCGTGTGCCAGTAATACATTTTAACGTTTTTGGAAGGTCTCTTTCTATAAGTCTATAATATATAACTAAACTATTGTTGTATGTAAAATAAATAAAGTTTTTTAAATGTTTAAGAAGCTTCATTTAAAATTAAATTAAAATGCAGAGTCCTCCGGACTCTGGCCAGGACCTGGTCAGTGTGAGTGCCACTGAAAATCTGCTCACATGCCGCATTCAGCACGCGTGCCATAGGTTGCCTACCCCTGTACTACATCATTCACGTTGTAATAATCCATTCCTCACACAAGATACATATTGTCCAAAATGAAAAGGTTGTAGTTCTGTAAATAAAACAACTTTACTCTTGAGGGCATTCTGTGCCAAACATGTAAAATTCTACGCACAATATTTTAAAATTCTGCAAGTTTTATTTGTCAGTAAATAAATGCAGAGGTTCCAGCATGGCAGTGGAGAGCACAGGCTACTGGCTTGCTGAAGGTGGGAGATCACCTTGCAAGCTCCCCCACCCCCGGGACCCGGACTCCATGGTGAGGCTGCACCTGACCCTGACACAGCACAAGGCCTGGACTTGCCCCAGAAACACTCTGGGCCCTGCACCTCTGTGCCAGGCACACCAGCTGTGGGGCAAGCAGCCTCAACCAGGCAGGATCCAAGTGTGGAGGGGTTCAGTGGGGGAGGAATCCAGGTGTGGGGTGAGAAGATTCTGTGTGGGACAATCTGGGTGCGGGCAGCTCAGTAGGGGGGTCTAGATGTGGAGGGATCTGGATGCACAGAGGCTCGTTGCGGGGGGGGGGGGGAGGCAGTTTCCAGGTGCAGAGTGGGGTTTGGGTATTGAGGGCTAGGGGGGTTCTGGATGTACGTGGTGAGGCTTGGCAGGTATCTGGATATGGGAGGTCCAGCTGCATGGGGCTTGGGTGGATGGGGGAGCAGCTCCCTTCCCCCACAGTTGAGGAGTGATGGAGGCAGGAAGCAGAGGAGGATGCTGAGCTTCCTGCAGCTGGGGGGGCGGTTTCTGGGGGCTTGGGGTCTGACACAACCCCAGACACTCCTTGCAGGGAAAGAGGCAGTCCTGTCCTCTCCTGCCCAGCCTGGACTAGCCCAGCCCCGTGGTGATTTCTCTCTGCCAGCTGCTCCGGGTGCCTGACACAATGTATCTACTCTGCTAGGGAGTGGTGTGTGACTGCTCTTGCAGCTTCCTTGTCAGAAAGTCATTTTTCTGCGAGAAAGCAAAGAAATCTGTGGTAGATGTGAATTCTGTACACGTGCTGTGGTGCAGAATTTCCCCAGGAGTAAATAATTAGCATCCCAGTCTACCAACCAATCAGGCCTACCATTCTTTTGTATCTGCCTGTAGAGGGTGATATCCTTCAGCCAATTTACTTAATTTTATCACTCAGCCAGTTAGTTTCCTTCCTCCAATGTGTTCAAATGTAAGGCTTTTAAAAACTAACACGGCTGTTACTCTGAAACTTTTTAAAAACTGTTCATTCTGAATTCAGCTGCTCTGTATAGAGACTTATATAATTTTCCAGTATTTTGATGCAAAAAAATGTGACATATTCCTCTTTGCAATGTTAAAATGTGGAAGAGAAGAAAGAAACTCAGAATTATGTATGTTCTGTTAGCCGTGTAACTTCCTCTTCTTCCTTGTCTGGGGACAACCTATGGCTTTTGTGTTTGGGATCAATCGTATACACTAATGGAAAGATTCTATATTTTCTCACTGTGGACACATAACTGTGTCCTTATGTGATCCAAAACTTTGTTAATTTATGCAGCCATATGTTCAGTCACACTTGACAGTTGTGTGTTCATCTTGTAATCTGTCAAGTCCATCTGAAGCCACCTTCAGTTGCTTTTGTGAAATGACTGCTATGTTGTGATCAGTCTTTGTGCTTAGTACAAATTTCAGTATAGATTTCAACACAAGGTAGCTGGATATAAATGTAGATAAACAATCTTTTAGGGACTTCCACAAAATATTGTGGAACCTGAGGCATAAATCTTATTTCATTCAGCTGATCAGCTTCCTGATGATTGTAGAAACTCAAAAATTCTTCTCCATTGTGTCTTGGGACTGTGCAGTGCTATTCCTTTCTTGATGAGGTTTAAGTAATGTGGTGAATATTCGTGTGCCAAAAGTTCTGGGTAGTTTTGTCAGAGAATTTATAGTCTTTTGTTTATTGTCTGAACAAACAGCAGAGACCTCCTTTATATACTTTGCTCATTTTGGATAGCATCTTCAACACCTTGGACATAATATTCTGCAGTTTTATTTTAATACGCTAAATTCAGTAGCATAACATAGGGACAGACTTTTCACTATATTGATGCTTGTAGCTGTTACAGAGTCACTTCTGGTGTTCAATTAACCATTTTACATCAAAGTCAAATTAATTGAGGGGTTGGGTTGTGGGTTTATTCCTTCAATTTTTCCCTCTGTTTCATCACTTAGAGCATTAAGTAATGGACCTGCACAGCTGCAAATTCAAATCTGTCTCAGGAGTTTATTCAGGGCAAAGTGCTTCCTTGCATCTTTTCATTACACTGTTCATATTATGCTGCACTGAAGGTGGTGGTGTTAGTTGCAACCTTCTTTTATACTGTCATGGCAAGTCCAAGTCTATGTGAGAGAGACTCATTTTTTTTTTTTCCCCAATATAGTCCATGTTGAAGAGTTTCTATTGCTGGGCATCGTGGAACAGTGACTTACTGAAGCTGGACTTTGATGTCATTGGAAAATTCAGAAGAACAGGAGTACTTGTGGCACCTTAGAGACTAACAAATTTATTAGAGCATAAGCTTTCGTGGACTACAGCCCACTTCTTCGGATGCATATAGAATGGAACATATATTGAGGAGATATATATACACACATACTTAGTCTCTAAGGTGCCACAAGTACTCCTGTTCTTCTTTTTGCGGATACAGACTAACACGGCTGTTACTCTGAAACCTGTCATTGGAAAATTCAAATTCTCATCAATGTTCTGGTCTTCATCTTCAATTAGACAAAGTTTCATTTAGTAGCTTTTTTTTTGATGTTGAAGAATCTAAAAGGACCCAGTTTTCTATTTGAGATGAGCATGAATCCTCTCTCATTTTCTAATGCTTTACAATGTTTATATTTTGCTGTAGAAGAATGATTTATTTTCAGTGCTTAAATCCATTTAGTTTCTTGTTTCTTACCACTTCCTTACACTTTAAGGCTATTGAGTCAAACTTTCATACACTGATACCCAGTAATGTACTATATTGCCCTTTTGCAGGCTTCAGCAGCAGCTTTCATAGTTATACAGTTGGAATGAGAACTAGGTGAACTGCCTTAGTGAATGCAGATTGTGAAGGCTGAAAAATAAATAAAGCTGGCTAACCCTTATAAAACCACATCAGATGCCCTGGCCCACCTTCCAGAAGTCTTTAAGCTTCTTCCAAGCAAAGTCCCCTACTAGTTGACAATTTCACTTACTGCTTATTGAATGATAGACAATTCTGCTAACTAGCCACACACTTTCTAATTGTCAGTGACTCCAGTTGCTCACTATTCCATCTAGGCTTCTAGATGTAAGAAGAACCTTTGTATCTTCACCACTCCGTTTTTAGAACAGTTAAACTTTTCATTCGCAGGCCAAAATTAGTATTAAAATTAAAAAAAACACAAAACCTTGTTCAGATAGACCATGTTAATATACATACTTCAAAGTGATATAGAAGTTAAAAAGAAAAGAAAAAAAAAGAAACAGACTGCAGCAAGGGATTTTTCCAGCTGTGATAGCATGGACACAGAAAATATTTCTCTTCAGTGGGCTTATATACTAACTTTCTGGTCTTGAAGAGCTACAGTGGAAGTTATATGCAATACTGAAACTGTGACTGTTCAAAAATCGTATTATTGTATGCAATGTTGTAGCTGTGTTGGTGTCAGGATATTAGGGACACAAGGAGGGTGAGGTAGTATATAAACCCCCCTGCTGGACTTTATCCCCTGAACCCACCGAATCTAACTGAGTCCCACCACGTGAGGGTCACCCCATCCCCATTACCCAGCCCACTTACTTATACCCATGAGTGTCTCTACTTTCTGTATGAGTGATGGACCCTCACCGCTTGTTGGCTGTATCTTGGTTCCGCCCACCGTTTACCGCTCCCATTGGGGACATTGCAGTCTGTATATATTTTGTACTGCCCAACACCAAAATACTAACATCCCCCTATACACTGTATGCTACCCCCAATGACCAATAACTGACGCATCAAATTTTCTGTATCGTTTATTTTTCAAATATTATCTAATAATCTCTTATTGGACAACTTCTGTGAAGAGAGACAAGCTTTCGAGCTTGCACAGAGCTCTTCTTTGAAACCTGAAAAGCTGAACATGTTTGTTTCAGCTGTGAAGATGATTAGCAGTGGAGCAGTTCATGTTGTGGTGTCACTGGGTTCCACAATTGATACTCAAATGAGGCAGACATCATGCTGTTGGTTGGTTACACTTGGTTCATATTTGGAAGGCTCTCTTTGCAACCCTGAGGACTAAACAACTTTTTAAGAAAATAGCAGAAAGCGCGTGCAAGAGCTTAGATTCTTCACAATCTGGATATCATCTGAGCAACACAAATAGATCATGCAGGTAGTACCCAGCCCATGGGCTGTATATTTGGCATCCCTGTAGAACATCAAATTATGCTACTGTTTTTTTTTTTTACAGCAATTGAGTTAGATAAGAATATTCTGGCACTTGCAATGCTTATTTTTTTCTCTTTCAGATAAATGTAGTGTTAATATTAAATACATTGACTCAGATGCCACCATTCTTGTTGTCTGTTACTTCTTTGGCTTACAGTTATAGCCAACATTACAATTTTGCACTGAAAGTAAGAACCTGATTTTATTTGTAGAAGTCTTAGGCTTGGCAAAAGGCTTGCCTAATTTGTGAGTGCAATTCTGTGGTTGTGTATGCAAAGGAAGACTTCTTCATGTGTGCATGAAAACACTTGATTTACATATGCAAATCAGAGTGCTCTTGTACACCTGAAATTTTGGCCCTAAAAGTACTTAGATGATGCTCTTATTACTTTAATATTCTAGAGAGAGAGAGGGTGCCATGAAGTCCACCAGCAGACCAAATTATAGAACAAACTTTTCTGACCCTGGCATTACTCTCTGAGAAAGTGTGCTAAATCTGTTCGCAATAGCTCTTGTACTAGTAATTAGTCCTTTTGCAAAAATGGACTTGTAGTTAAGGCACGGGACAGGTGTAGATTTGATTCCCACCTCTCTCAGATTTTTTTTTTTTTTTTTGTATGTGTGTAGGCTTGTGACAATTTGTGTTGGTGCCCTATCTGTAAAATGTGGCTAATACTTTCTAAGATACAAGGATGCTGTGAAAAAAATTCATATTTGCCAGGTGGTCAGTTAGTATGACAGTGAGCACCACATAAATTAGAGCGTTAGAAATATGTAGCTCTATGCAGGTCTCATGGTATAACAGTGCTTGAAGAAATTCCCCTGCCTTGTATGAGTAGAAACTTGACCTGGTGCACATCATGAACTTCTGCTATTGATTTAAGAAAATGAATTCTAGCTAGCCCTTACCATTGCAAAGACCGCTTTCAATATAGGGTTGTCTTCCTGAATCTGTAGAGAGAGTTCCTAGGCTGCGGATGTTGCTTATAGCTTTACTAAGCAGTAGCTGAGTGAAATTAATGCTGACTCATGTTGCTGTCAAGAACATTGTGGGACTCAGTGATGCATTCAAGAATCCCGGGAATCTCCATTGTCTACTGCTGTTTGTGGAAAGCTAGTGACTGTCAGAGGTAGGCTGTGGGGTTACTGGGAGGCAAACCCCCAAAAGGGAGATGGGTAGTGGGGGAGGAGTAGAGCAGAGGAGACTTTGTCTTCTTTTTTCTTTTATTTGCTGTAGAAGCCAGGATCCTCTGGAGGGTGGAGAAAAGACGGAGAGCTCCTCGTTCCTTCTAGTATATGAGGGGAGTGCGAATGGAGCCTCATGTGTATCTAGCATCCTAGCTAGGAGCTGTTGTAGTATATATAATGCACAGACAAGGGTGTGTGGTTGGATACTCTGCTAGGAATCTTCCTCCTTCCCAGCTTTTGAGCATAGCCAGTAGGGCTCGGCTTCTTGTCAGGATATTGTTCCTGGATTCCTTTGATAGAGTTCTTACCTCGTATTTTATACTTACTTTTTGCCTGGTAAGTAGTCTCTCACTACTATCATCTGTCATATACTTCAAGTCCTGTCCCACGGAGGTAGTATTATCGTCATTTTAAAAACGGGAACTGACCTTTCCCAGGACCACACCAAGTTCCTGACCAGGCTGGAATTACATCTTGGAAATCAGTGACTTCTCCAGGTCCCTTCCAGCCCTATATTTCTATGACCTCCTACCCCACTATGCCATTGTACTGTCCAATATTTAAACAGTGATAGCTAGTACAATTCTTCTCCCAGCATGGACAAGGCTTATGTGTTAATCATACTAATGAAGTGTCTTTCTCTAGTATACTTGTTATTACTACTTTTATTATCTTTAATACTGGAGACTGCACTATGCCTTGGGGAATGATCTCTGTCCTTCAGAGATGTAATTGTGAATGGGCATAAAATGTGATGGGGATATCTGACTCCAAGTTAATTTTGCTGACGTAGGTTGAATAGCAGTAGTGCTGGGGAGTAATTTGCACCACATGTGTTTTTTTTTTTTTTAAATAAACATTAACTCAGATGTACTCATATGGAATAAAGAATCAGTAGAATTATAATGTTAGTATTAAGTTGCAATGGCATCAAATATTTACTTTTGAATGTGATTATTTGAATTTACTGCAGTTATTCTTCTGTGTTTGGATAGGTGACCATCTCCCTCTGCAGACATTGCTTTAGCAGTATCTACTTTTTGGCTTATGTGTATGAACAACATTTATCTTAAGCCCTGAATTTTTACAGCTGGTACATAATTAACTTCACACCTTTCAGATGAAAAAGGAAAATCCAAATTATGTGTTTTTTAAACCCAAACACTTTAGTTAGTGAGGGGGGAAATAGAATGTGTTCTTGCAATTATGTACATCTTATTCCTGAAACAAATTGTCTCGGGTTAGTCTACTCCAGAGGTATGTCATGCTGCTTTGTTCAAGGGCCTGGCCAGCACCAAGCTAGGGGAAGATGTGTTGCACCAGAATGCATCCTGGGCCTAGTGGGAGCAATGCCTTTTTTTGGACAGTCTAGTAGGGCACAAAATTTGGGTAGAAATATTAGTTAATCATAATTAAGGCTTATCTGTACATGAGGCATTACCCTAAAAATATAGTCCCTAGTTATCCAAATAACACTTAAACTCCTGCAGTCAGTTTTCATAATTAGTCATGATAAAAACAGTAGCTTGTGGTTCTGCTTCACAGTCTCTTGTGAATTAAATGATTCCTAAATTGCAGTAAACATCTCACCTTCCTCGTGTTGTTTGCTTTGTAGTAAGCGTAGCCCTCTTATAAAAAGGGATAATAATAAGGAAGTGACTAGTTTTTCAAATAGGAAGGAGTTTCTTGAAGCAAACGATTGTGTCCACTTCACAGGAAATGGGGTAGGGGATGACTTGTTAAAAATTTAAATAATTTAATGCAAACTGATGCATTGTGCTGCATTTCAGATATTGCAGCCTTAATTTAATATATTTTGCTTAAGTTTCAAACTTGCTGTTTCTGAACTGACTTACATTCCTTACTATAATTCTGCAATGGAGAAATATTTTGTAAAAAGATGCTTGCTCTAAAAGGGATTTTGGAATGTGGCAAATCTGTTCCACTAGTTCAGAAGTGAAGGTGCAGTTGATACTAATATTTATAGCTGCTTATATAAGATCAGTTTTAATGTACAAAGCCTCAAAACATTGTAGAAGACTAAAATAAAATCTTTTTCTGCTTAGTATATGGGCAGAAAATGTGATACAATAAATGAGATGTTAACCTGGCAAATAACAAAGGAGATTGTATTTGGAGTAGGGTTAGGGAGTACTTGTATCTCTGTCTCCTTTGTCTGGATATGCTCATGATATTGTACCTAATATTTAAGTCCATCATCCAAGCTGCATGCTACTGATGCACGACTTCTAATATCTCCATGGATATGTCATGATCCCATTAGTCTTGGTATCAGTGAAAAGATCGTTTGTTCTCTGCTGAAACAGTGATGGGCTCTGAAGGCTGTCTGACATCTAAATCAATGAGAAGGAACCAAATTTGTTCAGAGCTGAAGCTTGCTGGATTCATCAAGGTGAAAAGCTGTGAAGCAGGGGAGCAGAAGTCATAGAATACAGGAAAGACGTGTTTTGTGTTTTATGTTCACTGTCTGCAAATGTGTATTGCACTTCTGATCTGTTAGTGTTCTGCTTCTCTAATATTTGCCCCGGTTAAGGCCATAAGGACATGGATAGCAAAGTTTACCAGTAACCTCTAATTCTGCACAAAGATAAATGTTATGGTTTTGAATGGGACTTTGTTCTTAATGCTCCGGGGAGGGAAGCAGCCGTACTCTGTTGCCTCTGAATGTTCTCTTCCTGGCGGTGGTGCAGCCAATAGCCTCTCCATGCTTTATTCTGGCCAAATGTTTCATGCAGGTCCCTGTTGAGCCTGGGTGAGCGTTACATTTGTTTCCATCATATCCAGTGGCTTTGCTGTAGAGAAGCAAAGTGGGTGGATGTTCTCACTATGGCTGCCCATAGTGCTCCTTTCTACTGTATTGCTTCCAAAAATGGCCTTACATGATCTAAAGCTCTTCCTCTGTAAAAGTGAGTCCAGCTTGGAACGAGGTGAATAAGAGTATGTTCCTATAGCTGTAAGATTATGTTGAACCCCTGTTTTAATGTGGCAGCACACATTTTGGGATCCCTTCTTTCCTTTTGGAAATACTACTAACTTGTACCTTGATTGAGGCGCATGGGAGAGGCTGCAGCTACATCTGTCTGAGTGGCTTCACTTCTGAAGGAAGCCCCTCCATAGAAACTTGTATTCTACTCATCATCCTTGATGCAAAATCCCCCTCCTGCAGTGGATGGAGGAGAGCTGCAGAGCTGGAGGTCACTTGAAGTTGTTCTCTAAGTACATTGTATTGTAATGTGTTTTGGAAAAGTGATAATCACAGAACAGGATAGGACTGCCTGTAGGTTTCTAGCTGAATAGGCAATATCATGTTATGGAGAAACCCACATCTGTGTGTGTGTGGAACTTGAATTCCTGACAGGGAAAAGAGAGCTGTTCATTCGTGTATTACATGTAATACACGTAATCCCGAAGTCATTCAAGTATCTTCTGGTGGGGCAAAGATAAAAATCTTTTGTACCACTTGAGCTGTCCAGTTTTCTTTTAAAAGCAAACAAACTCATGTGAGGTTATTTCCCATCTCTCACAAAAGTATATCACCTGTCTGCTACCTGCCAAAAAGCCTATGGCTGGAAAAGAATGGATGTTACAATTTGGAGTGTGCCAAATGCAGCCAAAACCATATGTTCCTTTTTGGAGCGTGACTTGGCGGTGAGGTGGTGTCACTCAGCCATAGAGCTCTCTATTACTATCTCCTCTCTGTAATGACTGCCTCTCAGATATGTGGACGTGTGAAGAAGGTAAAATTTCCAGGGGTTCATTCCGAGGCCTGTAAGTTACACTGTATTGGCATAGTTATATCTGTTGAAAAAACCATGCCACTGACGAATATATGCTTCCATCAACACAGGTAACTTTGCTTGGGGAGGTAGTGTTCCTACATAAAAAGAAAAACCCCTTTTGTCGGAGTAGGCTGCCATCTGTGCTTATAGATTTATAGACTTTAAAGTCACAAGGAACCATCATGATCATTTAGTCTTACCTGCACATTGCCGGGCACAGAATCTTAATATTCCTCCTCTTCCCCCCCGCCTTCTCCTCCCCCCCCCCCCCCCCCCATAATAGACCACCAACCTCTGGCTTAGTTATGGAAGTCCTCAAATCATGATTTAAAGACTTTGTTACAGAGAATCCACTGTTTACGCTAGTTTAAACCTGCAAGTCCTGTGTTCCCCATGCCATGGGAACGGTGAACTGCCCCAGGGTGTTTGCCAATCTGACCTGAGGAAAATTCCTTCCTGACCCAAATATGGCAATCGGTTAGACCCTGAGCATGTGGGCAAGACCCTCCAGCCAAACACCTGGGAAAGAATTCTCCATAGTAACTCAGAGCACTCCCTGTCTTGTGTCCCATCACCAGCCATTGGAAATATTTGCTGCTAGCAGTTGCAGATTGGCTACATGCCATTGTAGGCAGTCTCATCATACCATCGCCTCCATAAAATTACCAAGCTCAGTCTTGAAGCCATTAGGTTTTTTTGCCTCCACTACTCCCTTTAGAAGGCTGTTCAAGAACTTGACTCCTCTGGTAGTTAGAAACCTTTGTCTAATTTCAAGCCTAAACTTGTTCATGGCCAGTTTATATTAATTTGTTCTTGTTTCCACATAAGCGCTTTACTTAAATAACTCCTCTTCCCTCCCTGGTATTTATCCCTCTGATGTGTTTATAGAGCGCAATCATATCTCTCCTTAGACTTCTTATGGTTAGGCCAAACAAGCCACACTCTTTGGGTCTAGTCTCACAAGGTAGGTTTTCCATTCCTATTAGCCCTTCTCTGCACCTGTTCCAAATCGAGCTCATTAGGCTATACCGACATATCTGTGCCTGCGTAGCCTCAGAAGCGTAGGCATACCCTAGGTGAAGGACAATGATAAATAACTCTGAATTGTAGAAGTGGGATTAGGCTTATAGAAGCCCAGCGGACATCTCATGGCCAAAATGGTAGGAATCCAACTTTGAGAAGAACAAACCATAAATAGTTACACTTGAGTCAATTTTTTTTCCTTGTCTCTTTCTTTCTTTAGCCAACAACACAGCAGTCTCCTCAAGATGAGCAGGAAAAGCTCCTGGATGAAGCCATTCAGGCTGTAAAAGTCCAGTCTTTCCAGATGAAGCGATGCTTGGTAAGAAATGTGTGTGTGGGTGTTTTTTTTTTTTTTTTTTTTAAGTAGTGGAATGTAATTTCTTGAAGCTGGAAGGAACTCTTTCTCTCCTCCCCCCCATGAACTGCAGTTCGATTAATTGGATTTAGTTGGAAGCATGGTGAACTTTACAGTCTGTTTTGAGTACACAAGCATTGACTGACTCTCTTGTTCAGGGTGAACCCAGCACACTTCGAAGAAATAGACGTGACACTTCCAGCAGAGGGTGAAACTGGAGCACTACTTTTAGTGCCACTGCTTGCTGAAATGGAAGGAATATTTTTCTCATTTCATAGGCCAGAAGTTTTACTGACTTAATTTCCCTCAGCAAAATGTAAAAGTGTCCGAATACCTGCTATTCTATGCAGCAAGTGAGGGAATAAGTCTTCTCAAGTGGAAATCTGCAAGTGCCTACAAGCCTGAAAGCTCTTTAGATTAAATCTTCACAAAGGTTTTAGTGTAGCCTTTCCTTTTATGTAAAACTAAGTAGTCCATAACGTGGTAAGAACACATCCTGCTTGTCCCTTACTTTCAGTATGTTAAGTGTCCAGTATCAGAGGGGTAGCCGTGTTAGTATGAATCTGTAAAAAGCAACAGAGGGTCCTGTGGCACCTTTAAGACTAACAGATGTATTGGAGCATAAGCTTTCATGGGTGAATGCCCACTTCATAGGATGCATCCGACAAAGTGGGCATTCACCCACGAAAGCTTATGCTCCAATACATCTGTTAGTTTTAAAAGTGCCACAGGACTCTCTGTTGCTTTTTATGTTAAGTGCGTATTTCCCCACAGTGCTTTTCCATGTCTCTTCCCTTCTGTCAAGCTGCAGAATTTTGCTGAATGTATTTTCAGCAGGGCAGTCCTCTGTATGCTGCTGTGCAGGAGTACTATTCCTGTAGCATACACTGGGGACTTTCCGAGGGCTGCAGTTGTGGCGTTAGTTAGGCTACGTCTACACTACTGTGGTAAGTCAACCGAAGCTACGCCACTCCAGCCACATGAATAGTCAACGTAGCTTAGGTCGACTTACTGCGGGGTCCACACTATGCTGGGTCGATGGGAGACATTCTCCCATCAACATACCGTACTCTTCTCGTTTGGGGTAGAGTACTGGGGTCTACTGGAGAGCGGTCTGCGGTCGGTTTGGCTTGTCTTCACTAGACCTGCTAAATTGACCCTAGTGCATCGATCCCTGGAGCGTCAATCCGGGGGGTAGTGTAAACATAGCCTTAGATGGATTGTACTGTGATGCATTGCACTGAGATCTCCCTTCATCTCTTTACCTCTGCTGGCCGAAACTTGAAGAGACAATTGGAGGGAAGATGAGAGGAGCATAAACAGTAGGAAGCCTAGCATAGGTGAGGAATTTGGCTTTAACTCCAAAAGAATGAATAAAACTTGAATCTGAATTTAAAATGAGTTTGAGAAGCTTTGAGTCTATGGAAGCTTATAGTGGTCCTTGGCCAACTACAGTCACGTACTTGCAGCCAGCGAGGATGAAACAATAGCACCAACAGAATTTCCTCTGTTCATATCTTGATGTGTTGGCATCTCCAAAACAACCTGCAGAGAAATCACATCTATACTTTCCATCCGTGTTACTGAAAGGAGAACTTGTCCCATTATTTAAAGACATTTTGAAGTCCCATGCTCATAAACTCTGTAGACATAAGACTTAATCCTCACCCACCCAGTAGACTGTTTTATATTCATACAAAAGTGTGCAGATTCATGGTCCAGATAATTATATGGAACTCTGAATATGCCTCTTGTTCTCAACAGTCTAATAAAACACCACTTTCCCCCCACATTAAAAATACCATTTTATGGAGAGGGACAGGGGAATCTTATCCAAATCAGTTTTCCACTAATAATGTGAGTTACCCTGTATCTTTATCTGTTAGGGCATAGTGCTGTGCTTCATCACTAGACTGAGCTGGAAAGCAGACTTGGGTCTAGAACTTTAAAGAGTTGTAGAGATGTCTTGCTTTGGTCTCCAGGGTGGGATTATGTTTGTTGGGGAGAAGAGGGGCGAGGGTTGCCCCACTAGTGTAAATAACAAGCTGTTTCTCCAGTGTTTCATGTCCTAGCCCACAGGTATACTATATCCCCATATCAAGAGACACTCAGAACAAAACTTGCATCATTTTCTTGTTAAACACTCACTAGTTCTCTGTCTAGATGGTGACCAAGTTACTTAAAATAATTGGATTTGAGGTAGATTGTTTCTCAGTTTTGTGTTTTTGGGGTTGGTTTTGCATTTTTGCAAAAACAGCAGTTTAGTTTTCCATGCTGTTTTTAACGTGTTAGAAAACTAACTCGCTACACAAATCAAACTGCAGTTGTCTAGGCTGGGGAATGACAAGTGAACACTGCTAATGTTTGTTCTTACACTCACTGTTTAGGACAAAAACAAGCTTATGGATGCTCTGAAACATGCCTCCAACATGCTTGGTGAGCTGCGGACTTCTATGCTATCTCCAAAGAGCTATTATGAACTCTGTATCTTTTGAATGGTTGATGGGAGAATATTTGAGGTACTGTGCACTGCAGTCTGTGTAGTTGTGTGCCTAGTAGTAACATGATCTCCCTTTGGTCTCATCTCTTGTAAAATCAATTTTTTCCCCTAACATTGCTTTATTCAGGTTTCTGTCTGCTAGAACTGTTCTTTATCCAGATAAGCTGAAGAAGGGAACACACTAGCTCACTGTGAAAGAGATTGTTCATTCTTGTTGTATAGTATAAAGTAGTCCATAATCACATCAGAACTCTGTGGGCCTGACCTCTTAGATTCTGTATGGCATTATTAAAAACTACAGTGTGCGCTGAGCAAGGAGTTAGAACTATGGAACACCTAGATTTTGCCGAGAAAACTAGGGAGTCTCTTTAGAGTCAGTACAACTACTTACCTACCCCAAAAGAACATGCTGCAGGTGTTAGCTGCCTTTTTTGGCCCCTATGTGCTTTAGCTTTTTCTTTCTAAAAGCTGGGAGACTAGTACACTTACTTCTCTTTATGTGATATATCAATTGAGGGAACATCTAATAATTTTTCATGTAGCAAATATGTTGTTGACATGCAGAGAAATGAGGTGTTTACTTTCCCACTCTAAAAAATTAAGGCAGCAAAAGTGTGTGTGTGTGTGTGTATATATATATATAATATATATATGCTGCTAAGGATGGGGATACCCCTCTGTGAAAGCCATGACCTTCCCCCCACTCTTCATTTTGCCTAGTCCGTTGTGCCTTTGCTTCCACCTTCTACGGCAGTATCCTTGCCCCCAATACTTTCTCACTCCTCTGCATGCTAAACACCTTTCTCCTTCAAATATTTCAACTTGTAAATTCAATCTTTCTGCAGTGATGCCCTGTGAGAAACCCTTTCAGCTCCCTGTGCCTGACTCTTACTGTTTGTCTGTCTGTGTGGTTCAGATTGTAAACTCCCTGGGCAGTATCTTCCTCTTGGTACCGTTGAGCAAATGGGTATGCATATCTGTTGTAGTAATATTAATGTTTAATCCTTAACCATAAGAGAAAAGATATGGCTATTTCTGATGAGCTACACTATTTGGAGGTATATCTGACAGATGAATTTGCCAAGGGAAGGAAAGTGGCGGATCTTTATGAACTAGTACAGTATGCTGGCAATATTATCCCGAGACTGTAAGTAAATGAGCACTGAAGAAACTTTCTTAACTAATGAATACTATTTTTCTAAAACGTCTTGCTCGGGGGAAATTCTTGCCTTGGATTTTGTGTTCGTCTCCTGCTTCAGAGCAGGATTGCAAAGTACCCTAAAGAAAATCTCTGTATCTGGTAACACAGGAGCCTCCTGATTACTGTTTTGAGATATTTAGGCCCCAAATGCAGCTTTTGTAACTAGTAGTTGGATTCTCCAGTCAAGTACTTTCTTTTATTAGCAATTTAGTGAAATAAAGTTTAAAAAAAAAAAAAAAGTTTCACTGACTCTAATTGTTAATATAAACCAGCTGTTAGAAACTTACATTTTTATTTAACTACTTCTCCAAATATTTTGTACTGATCTTAGTAAGCCTAATTGACATAAGTTCCAAATCTTAGCTGGTATAAATTGATTGCACGCAGCTGAGGATCTAGCCCTATATGTGTAAAGATAAGTGGGAGGTCTCTTTTTTTCCTATTGCTTATGTTCAGTTATTGGCATAGGGAATAGAAAAAACATTTTAAATATATATTAAATATTCCTGTAGTTTATACATTTTTAAAAAAACAGAACTGTGACATGTCTCTACATCTTCATTTTAGTAGTATCTTTTAAATAAAAGCTCTTAAATCAGTCCACAGTAAACTTAGTATTGAAAAGATAATTTTAAAAAGTGACTATTGCATGGGAATAGAGGCGCTTCAGTTTAAGAATTCCTCTTCCCTTTTTTGATCCTTAGAAAAGGAAGTGACTTCTGATTCTTAGTCATGTGCTTCTCTTAGTAAGGTTCACTAAAGAAGATAAAACAAAAATTCAGCTTATACAACAAAATACAATAACAGAACTCAGATACAGTACACTTGAGACTACTGCAAAGTCTTAACTTCATTAATTGCCCTAAATACATAGCATTCTTTATCCTCATGTTGATTTAGCTTCCGGTCCCGCAAGCAGCTCTGTGTGAGTGGACCCCTGTGCCCATGTAGAGTCTTCAGGGGTACTCGGCAAATACAGAAGTTTTTAAGAGGAGATGCTTGTAGGGTTGCAATCTCAATTCCCTTCTAAGTCCGTGGTCCCATAATTAAGTTTTTATGATTGTAAATCCTCACATCCTCTTCTGGGTGTTAAATAGAACATTGAAGGGCAGTGATGCTTGGAGGAATGAGTATAGGGCTGGGGAGTCGCAAGAACCTGAATTCCAATCCTGCTGTGCAACTGGCTCACTCTGTGGCCTTGGGCCACTCACATCATCTCTTAGGGCTGGTCTACACTACCACGGTAAATTGATCTAACTTACGCAACTTTAGTTACGTGAACAACGTAACTGAAGTTGGCGTAGTTACATCCACTTACTGCGGTGTATACACTGCGCTGTGTCGACGGGAGAGCATCTCCCGTCGACTTCCCTTACGCTTCTTGGGAGGTGGAATACATAAATCGATGGGAGAGTGCTCTCCCATCGATTTAGCATGTCTTCACCAAACTCACTAAGTCGACACTGGCTGTATTGATTGAGGCAGTGCTGATCCACTGGTAAGTGTAGACATGCCTTAAGTTTCCCCTTCTGTAAGTAGAAATAATAATTCTTGCCCACCAGCCAAAAGTGGTGTGCATTATGGGCACTGATTAGTTAATGTCTGTACAATGCTTTGAATATATAAAGCGCTGTAATAGGGCCAAGTATTTGTTGTTACCCAAACTTAGTTAAAAAAACTTCTTTCTTTGCCCACCCACTCCAAAATCTGTGCCCTACACATCACTTCATTTAATTCTTTCTCATCCTTTCTAAGTATCTTGTGAGAAGAGAGGGGTAGACCTGCCTCTGACCAGGTTACTGTATTATATTCATGTATCAAGACAATTTTTTCCCAATAATACTTAATCCACCATTTTAATCAGAATTTCTTCAACTCTGTTTTCTTTTCTAGCTATCTGCTGATAACAGTAGGTGTTGTCTATGTCAAATCCTTTCCTCAGTCCAGAAAAGATATCCTGAAAGATTTGGTGGAAATGTGCCGCGGTGTCCAGCATCCTCTAAGAGGCTTGTTTCTTCGAAACTACCTTCTTCAATGTACCAGGAATATCTTACCAGATGAAGGCGAACAGACAGAGTAAGAGAAGTGTAATGCAAGCGCAGAGTGGCTTCATCCTTAAATGAGGAATACATGAATAGTGTTTATTCTCTATGATCTTGTAAGGCTTCAAATAGGTGCATATTTTAAATAGAATTTGTTTTTTGTAATTGTTCTTTGGATAGACAATGCAAGTCCAGTCTCTAGTGAAGACCTGATGAATTAATTCCTGGCAGGTGACCTTAAGAGATGCTTTGTATGCTTGGGCAAAAAACCCAAACTTAAATAAAGCTTTAAAATGGCCTCGCTGGTCAAAACAACACATCCTCATTTTCCTCCTTCCCCCATGCACCCAAAAATATTGGTAGAACTTGGTCAGTAACAACTCATTTATTGGCTTTAAGGTTGGTATGTAAGCTTTTTGTGTTTTCTCTTACTGTGGAAAGTAGGATTTAAGATAAAATGAGCTCTAGTCTTCAAGACGTAGACTATAAACTCTCTACAGGAGAGAACATTTAATGTTTTAAATACATCTCTGGTCTGCAAAATGTTTTCTGGCCATTGTGGATGTGGACAAAGTGTGCTATAGATTTATTTTTTATGCTATCTGGTACTGACCCTGTCCACCCCAGTTTTTTCCAACATGGTTCAAATGCTAGTGTAGATTGGGGCTATTGTATCTGTATTTGATTGGTTGTAGACTTCTTTTGTCACATTCTCCTAAAACTAAAATTCCTCTTGATCTCACTTAAAGTTCATGGTGGAAAGTTCTTTCCCCTTTCAAGGGGACGGTGGAACATGCATCTTTTGTTTTAAAAAGACAAAATGCGTACACACACACACACACACTCTTCTATGATAGAAGCCATACCCTTCTTATTTTTAACCACTGACCTTATTTCAGTGAAGAAACCACTGGCGACATCAGTGATTCCATGGATTTTGTGTTGCTGAACTTTGCTGAGATGAACAAACTCTGGGTGCGAATGCAACACCAAGGACACAGTCGAGATAGAGAAAAGAGGGAGCGGGAAAGGCAGGAACTGAGAATCCTAGTGGGAACAAACTTGGTTCGCCTTAGTCAGTTGGAAGGCGTTAATGTGGAGAGATACAAACAGGTGAGATTTTTCATCTAACACTTAACTGTATCCATATTTACCAGATGAATAAAACATGACTTGAGAGTTCCATTGTCTATGAAAGTTATTTGTGTCACAAAAGTCAATGTATTTGGTGTTTTTGTAGCACTGTTTGTTTATTTGAAGCTCTCAGAACATTAATGAAATCTCATAATGGTCCAGGAGGTAGGTTAATAAGAAGTGCAACCAGACAAAGTGATATGCACAAGATTACACAGTTGGTGACAGAACTGGCCATTGAACTTTGAGGTCCTGCCTCCCAGTCCCCCAGTCTGTGTACTAGTTCCCTTTATATGCATACATGCAATGCATGGGTACAGGGAAAGGAGCCAAAAAGATGGACGAAATGATACCTTTCAAAGCATTCAAGAAATTGACTACATTCCTGTTCAAAATAATAGACCTCGTCCCCCTTCCCCCCCCCAGTGTCAATACTAGTGAATCCAGATGATCCAAAAATCTGGAATGTCCCCTGAGTTATCTGGACAGTCTAAAGTAATAGATGAGAAATACTTTGTAAGCCATGGCAAATGCCACTGAAGACAATTACATTTAATTAAAGTGGGAGAGATTTATATAAATGGACATACCCGTTCGTAATCTGTCCAGTGAGTGAGGTGGGTGAGAGAGAGTGAGCATGTGCATGTGCCTCTATTAGAAAAATTTCATTTTTATGTTTTCAGTAAGAATGGACATTAAATTCTTCTCATTACTATTTTAGTGTCAGTGTATAATCGTGATTTATATGTTGATACCTAGTGAGAGAGACTGATTAGTGCTGTAAAATGCCAAAGTTTGTACATGCGTAGGCAGACTGAAAATTTATAAGACTTTAAAAATTTGATTCAGGATTTGTATAGATTGAGGAAGTCAATCAGGAAACAAATATTGCAGCATCTTCCTTCCCTCTACAGATTGTTTTGCCTGGAATATTGGAGCAAGTAGTAAACTGCAGGGATGCTCTAGCTCAGGAGTATCTCATGGAATGTATTATTCAGGTAAGCTGCAGAAAGGAGCAGAAGTAGCTTCATTTGATGGTCGGGGTGACAATGTTTAAAATTGTGGTGTATTGTAGTGTGGTGGGTCTGTTTTTTGTGGGAGGTGGAGGGCTGGGGGCTAAGCAGTTGACCTGTGTTCAGTTTTTTTTTTTTTTTTTTTTTTTTTTAACTGACTACTGAATTTCCTTAGGTTTTTGTTTATTGGCTTATATAATTGACACTGGGAAGAAGTACTTTTTTTATATACTTTTTGTAATAGCTGTCAAAATGTTCGTCTTGGTCCACTGGGTAAATCTGCATGTTGCTTCTTGAGCATTAGGCCACTTAATTTTCCTCATCCCAGTCCCTTCTTATTCTTAATAGGACCATAGCTGCTGTCACTCCTTTCTCATAGGTGATGGAGCAGTTTTTGTTTGGGGTTCTGGGACTATCATGTACTGGCTTGAGCCCAGTTCCCATATGCTGGCCTTTGTCTCCTGGTACTAGCACAATGCTTTGATGACTGACTCAGCTTGTGGGGAAAGCTAGAGGTGTGACTCTCTAAGCTGCAGCTAGTGTATCCCATTTCCTCTCCCCTGCGTTTTCCGTTATGGAAGTTTGTAAGTTCTTCAAGACAGGCGTGTCTGCATTACAAATGATTGATGGTAACAGCTTTGCTTGTGTGCTGTGAGACACTGCAGTCCTCATCTGCTTCGTTTCATGCCCAATCCACTTCTGCTTTGTATTTTGCCTGTTGCCCTGAAGTGACACCAAGTGACACTTCTCTTGCATAGTGTGAAGTGCAGTTATCCTGCAGCTATTTTCTTTACATTAGTAGCAATTTTATCATGTTACTTCTCCAGAGAGATGAGTAACTAAAGGTGTATATTGTTATGAAGCTTGGTAATTCTTGATGTGAATTTTAGGTTTTCCCAGACGAATTTCATCTCCAGACCCTTAACCCTTTTCTCCGAGCCTGTGCGGAATTACACCAAAATGTGAATGTGAAAAACATTATCATCGCTTTAATTGACAGGTGAGTATGAGGAAGGATTTAGCTGGAATAAATATTGACTAAGTAGCTTGAGCACAAACAGCTGAGGATCTATTAGTTTTTTGTTTCTTGGATTTCTCCTATTGTTTGATTTTAACGTCATTATTTCTGTATCTTCCAAATTTCAGTTTTAATTAAAATCCATGAATAGCTGGTCTTGAATGATTTCATATTACTAGATAAGCATGTGCTTACCTTATGTTGCTTTCATATTAATTTCCTTCATCGTAGATATAGTATTTAAAGAACTAATTGTGTGTGCTCTTTTTTGAACTTTGCATTTTCTATCCTGGAGAATTTGTGACTTGTGAATTCTGGTTGATGGATTTTTCTGGCCATCTCCAGGAAATGAATGAATGAACTTAGTCACAATAATTAAGAGCTCTGATGTGGAGTCATGAAACAAAGCAGCAGCCACATCAGAGGTGGCTGCATATCAGAAACTATCTATTATGCAATCTCTTGTTTGAGCGTCTGTGAGATCCAAGCATCTATTTGTATTTACAAAATATGCAGCATTTTGCATGTCTCCAATGTTGTGAGGAGGAATTAGTTTGAGGAGGTAAAAGTATTTTGTTCTTAATTTCATAGTTTACCAGCAGAGCTTTACTCCTGTTCCCAAAAAAGCTGCTTTTTATCTCTTGGTATCTGTTTTAAAAAAATTTAAATTGCAACAGTTAATTTTATTTGAATTATAAATACCTGAATAAACCAAAGAAAATGTTTTGGCCTATATTTCTGTCCTTATAGCAGTGCTCCCCAAACGTTTTACCTAGTGACCCCCCCATCTCCTGTCTGCCCTCCCTCCCCCAGACAGGAGTAAGGGGGCCAAGGCTGGGGCCACAGCTGGAGATGGGGCCGTGGCCAGGAGTGGAGCTGGGTGGGTGGGTGGGGGTGGGTGTGTGTGTATAAAGTGTCAATGAGAATGGGAAGTGCAGTTGGAGAGTCAAATCGCTATCTCTGTGCAGCCATGTCAAAACAAAGATCTCCTTTTGTTTTTCCAATATAAACAAATGTACACATTCTACCTTATTACATTAACAGAGAAACACCTAAATACTAAAAGGGCTAAGCTTCCAAAGTGAACAGCAGAGATGACTGAGATTACCATGGCTTCATTTGTGTTGAGTAAAATTTGATATTTAGGTTCTGCATCTTGGATTCCAGCTGAACAAAAGAATTTTATAACCACCCAACATATTCATGAAATACTACAAACAGTCTAGTATGGAGACCATAGTAATATCTATGGTATGTAGCCTCATGTCCGAATCAAATATGGCTTAGCTGTGTGTGGGGATAGGCATGCAGCTTGGTTTCATAGGTCGTATCCATGGTTGGGCTGTTACTTTTTATTACAAGGAGCTTAGTAGGAGGTAGCAGGATTGGCTTGTGGGGAGGAAAACATCCTGAAGATCTAACCCACCACACTTATCAGAACCCTCTGTTCAGGGAGTCTTCCCAGAAATGGTTTGTAGTGTTGGGGTCCTTAACTTATGACTATTTCTGTCCACAGTGTGCAGAAATTCTGTCTTCTGTTTTGCTGCTGGCCAGGATACTGTTTTTCTACTCTGATTCTGCAGTGCTTGACATATGTTCTACTGTCATGGCCAGTTGCCTTGACGCCACTGCAGAAGCAGGAAAGGAAGGTGTTTTGGCTTTCAGGGGGCTGCCTGCTCCTCTGCAAACATGCACTTGCAGCTGTGCGAAGTGTGAGGATGGGTTGATCCTGGCTTATGGAGCCTTGCAGCCTCTAAACTAAATCATTGAGGCCCTTCTCTCTCCCCTGGTTGGGAAACAGAGCATGGCAGACTGACCTTTCTCACCTGCCTCTTCTGTAATAAGTCTGAGCAAACTTTGATTGAAATCCTGTTCCAGATGTCACAAGTATTGCAGATGAGTAACTGGTTTAAAGTTGATTCCCTGCATATTCAGTCAGGGTGTTCTTCCCCTCCCCTCCCCACTCCTTTTAGTGAGGCACTGGAAGAACACCTATGGCACAGTGGTTAGACAATAATTAAGTGGCATTGCTTGGAGTTTGGCAAAGTCTATGTATTGTTGTCACACAGCAGAGCAAACGTTACTGGCTTCCTGTTCTTTTGAAATGTTTTTTCCCCCCCAACACATCCTGTTTCCCTTGTAACTTTAAATATTGAAACATGCTGTGAGCATGAATGGTTTCTCTTACAGTTTTAACTACTGGGCATAATTCTAGCAAATTACATGACATACAGAACTGAAACATCCCCTCTTGTCTTGCTTGCATTCTCAGCAGATGTGCATTCTCTCCATAACATGGAAAGAAATTGATCATCAATGCTTCCAACCATAATCATGCTTCACGTTTTGCCCTGCACAAGCAGTGAAAGTCCTGGACTTGCTGATCTGATTTTTTTTTTTTTCATGTGTACAGACAGCTGTCAATATTTATCTCCAAATACATCTTTCTCTTGAGACCAGTACAGAGATTAAGTAAATAATGTTTTGTCAGCAAATAGCATGAAATAGTTGTGGGTGCATCAGAATATGACCATTGTCTGACTGTCCTCTGCTGCAGAGGTGCAGGATGTATGCCCCATGTTTAGGAGCATGAATTCAAAAACATACTGAGGCCTCCCGTTCTCCTCCTTTATTTTATTTTTTCCTTTCTCCCTGTTATTTGTCACCATTCATTCTCAATCTCTTTTCTTGGGGCTAGTATTTCCCAGGTTGTGCTAGTGGTTTACTTTTATGAAGACGGCTATGCCTTCTGACCTCTCCCTCGAACTTCCTACTCATGTCCAGTAGGTATTAATACATTGGGTCTATGTACATGACTTAATTCCTCTTTTCTTTGTGTGTATTTAATGCTTTGTCTCCCTAAAGTAAGAAGAATCTAACCTGAATGAGCTTTTTTTCCTTTCTCTGTTCACAGGTTAGCTTTATTTGCTCACCGTGAAGATGGACCAGGGATCCCAGCAGATATTAAGCTTTTTGACATCTTTTCACAGCAGGTGGCCACTGTTATACAGGTGTGTTCTGAATACAAGATGCAAATCTGGTCTTTAACAAAAAACTAGACATTTCTCTCAAATTTAACTTATGCTGTCTCAAATTTCAGTCTAGACAAGATATGCCTTCAGAGGACGTGGTGTCATTGCAAGTATCGCTTATTAACCTAGCTATGAAATGCTATCCAGATCGTGTTGACTACGTTGATAAAGTGTTAGAGACAACTGTGGAAATTTTTAATAAACTTAATCTGGAGCAGTAAGTGAACACTAATTTTCTTGTGACATATGAAATTTTTCTGTACTTTCTCTGGGAGCAACTGTATTTAGTTTGGCTTTTTTTAATAACACCCTCCAAACCCCTACTGTCAGCCAAAAAAAGAGGAGATTGACATGTTATCTTAAGTATTCATTTGTTTGCTAGACTGTAAAATGCAGTGTTCAAAGGGTTAATGATGACATCAGTCTTCACAGGTGATAATGATTTGGTCTCTCAGGGTATGTCTACACTGTGGTTAGACACTGGTGGCTGGCTTGTGCCAGCTGACTTTAGCTCGTGGGGCTTAGACTAAGGGCTGTTGAATTGCAGTGTGGGTGTTAGGGCTTGGGCTGGAGCCTGGGCTCTGGGATCCTTCCACTGTGTGGGGTCTCAGAGCCTGGGTTTCAGCCCGAGCCAGAACGATAACATCGCAATTCAACAGCCCCTTAGCCCGAGTCAGCTGGTACAGGCCAGCCCTGGGTGTCTAAATGCAGTGTAGACATACCCTGAAATTACTAACGAAGACCAAACAGTGAAGAGACCCTGAATAAATTAGGTTGTTTATTGGTGCTAACCTTTGTTCTAGGTACACAGATCTTTTATAAGACATCCCTTGGGGGTGGACAGCATTCAAGTTATATTGTAGGAATACTAGATTATTCCTGAAATAGCTATGGTATGATCTTCAAAGTTTCCTTTTGGTTTCTGAAGAAAAATCAACAAATGCAACTCTAGGAAGAGTTGAGGAAACACTTCACACTGTATAGTATTAAAGTAAAGTCAACCCATTTTTTAATCTCTAAAAATTACACAGACTTGGATTCTTATATTCCCTTTTACCTATGACTCGTACTAAATTCAACAGGATGCTTCTACTAGGTTAGCTCAGTTCATGGTGTTCAGGTATCTAATAGATACTACTTCTGTGGTCCCTTCTCTCCTGCCAGTAAATAGGCAATTTATGGGCAAACCCTGTTCCGCACATTCAGGCACAGAGGATCTTGCTACAGTGGAATCGATTCCACTCTGTGAGGTGGGGGCAGGGTTTGGAGAGTCTCTACACAGGTTCACGTGACTTGTATGCAGCTGAGCTCGCTACCTTGGGGCCTCCCTTTGTACAGTTTCACAGTGATCTAATTGTGCACTGGCCACTCCTCCTCATAAAGGGGAAGGAGAGGTGGGATAGCATAGGCACGGCTGTTCTGGTCCTCCAGTTGGAATGGTAGCTGTAATGCAGTTCTGCTACCACTCTGGTCTGGGAGGTCAACTCCTAGTGTGTAGCCCTGCAACTTGGGATGCATGCTGGAGGCAGGATTTGTGCCTTAACTTCCACCGTAATTGCCATCAAAGATTGCCTGTGTAGAGGGATTTTTCTATCCCACTACAGGCAAGTGGTTGAACACACATGTTGAACGGTGAAATTACACCTCTACCCCGATATAACACAACCCGATATAACACGAATTCGGATATAACGCGGTAAAGCAGTGCTCTGGGGGGGGTGGGGCTGCGCACTCCGGCGGATCAAAGCAAGTTTGATATAACGTGGTTTCACCTATAACGTGGCAAGATTTTTTTTGGCTCCCGAGGACAACGTTATATCTGGGTAGAGGTGTACATTGTTGTGAAACTCTTATTTCCGCCTTTAGCTTTCACTATTTTTTTTTAAATATCAGTAAACATATGAGATTTCTAATTTTTTTTTTTTTTTTTTTTTACTGTCTACTTATATTCTAGCATTGCAACAAGCAGTGCTGTTTCGAAAGAGCTAACACGACTTTTAAAGATCCCGGTTGATACCTACAACAATATCCTGACAGTTCTGAAACTAAAGCACTTCCATCCGCTCTTTGAGTACTTTGACTATGAGTCCAGAAAGAGTATGAGTTGTTACGTGCTTAGCAATGTACTGGATTATAATACAGTAATTGTCTCCCAAGAACAGGTATGAAAAGCTACAGCTAAATATTAACTATCGCAAACTTTAGTGTGTTTTCTGTCTGTGTGAAGTCTTGGAAACCAACACTAATTGACTTCATGTGGGTGGTGAGGGTGTGTGTGTCTCAAAACCACAGTCTAACCGCAGCATAATTCGCATATGATTTTCTTTACCATACTTGGTAGAGTTACACTCCCCCTCCAAAATTATCTAGGTTGTTTTCACTCATCTCCCTGGTCCACTGTGCCTAAACCTCCAAGATGTGATCAGAGGAAACTGGCTAATTAATGAGTGTAAGTTAAGTGCGGCAGGGACTACGTCAAGTCTCTAGCTAAAAGCAAATTTACCATTGATTGTTTTGTTTTAATCTAAGGTATTTAAACAAGTTTTTAAAAAAGTACCTTACACACACTTGAAGAGATGAAATCTACAGTTCATGCAGAGTGGGTGCTGTCGTATTATGAGGGTCACCCTTCAGAACAGGATAAACTAAAGAATCTTTAAAATAATAATGAAGTCTCTTTTCCCAGTGTGCTTTGGGTGTTGTGAATTGCTTTTTAAAATAGTAATGTAAAGAGTTTGTGTGTTCCTGATCAGTAACTCTTGTTTGTGCTGGTAGGATCTAATGAATGGGCTTGGTTGGGTTTGTGGTTTATTACATGTTTGATACCACTCTAAGCCTGATTGGATATGTTTTGTTGCCTTCCTTACAGGTTGATGCAATTATGAATCTGGTATCAACACTGATCCAGGACCAACCAGATCAGCCTGCCGAAGACCCTGACCCTGAGGACTTTGCTGATGAGCAGAGCCTTGTGGGAAGATTTATTCATCTTCTACATTCAGATGACCCTGATCAACAGTATCTGGTATGGTTTTAACACTTCCACATGCATTCCATGCTCTTCAGCATGCCACCTGTGGTAATAACTTAGACTATCATTTGTTTATAAGGTACATTTTAATGTAAGCAAAGGAACTCATTTTTAGATCTTAGTTTGTTAATAATACTGATTAGGGTGGAGAGCACTTAGACTTCCCTATACACAGGTTGACTCTTGTGTAAAACTTGGTGCTGCAGAAGTCCAAGAGTGGTTACAGCTGTTAAAATTTCTATCATATGGGCCAAGTAGTCTGAAGTGGCCTTCAGTCTTGTTTGAAATTGAAGAAACATTATCTGTGCACCGTCTCGCATGTGTCAGTGTATGCTGGGTATATGTGAACATAGAGGCAGTCAGAGAATGTATCCCCTTGTGCTATCTAGTCATAGGCAACATGCAGTATTGCCAAATCTATATGGGATAGGTGTCTACTATAAATATAGACATAATTGTGTCCTTAAATGTTAAATAAAATGCAGATCTGAGGAATACACTTCAGCCAGTCAAGCTAAGTTTTTGCCTATTCTATGTGGCTTATCGGGGTGACTAGTCTTAACCAAACTCACCTGTAACCTATCAGGTTGTATTTAAATTTTCTATCCTCTGGCTAACTTTGCTCCATACTTCCAGTATTCTCCCTGACCAGGTAAAATGAAACGTATTGACTTGACACCAGACAATCTTGAGCCAGAACCGTTTTTTCTTATGACAGTATGTTTGTTTTTTCTGCTGGTCACAGTGTGAGGAGGGTCACACTGTGCTGAGTCACACAAAGAGATTATGGGTATGTCTACACCGCAATTAAACACCTGCAGCTGGCCTGGGCCAGCTGATTTGGACTTGGGCTAAGGAGCTGTTTAACTGTGGTGTAGACATTTGGGTTTGGGCTGGAGCCCAGGCTCTAGGACCCTCCCTCCTCACAGGGAGGGTCCCTTTGAAGCTCACATTCTGAAACCTTTCTCCTCACTTCAAGAAGCATTCAATGAGCCATTCATTGAACCATTCAATGGATCAATGCCTTGAGTGTATCAGAAATATAACACAAACAAAAAGGGTAACAAAAGGAATAAGCTAATTTTTGTAGTTGTTAAATAAAATATTGCCTTTTAAGAATAGTCCTCCTATTCTTGGTAATAGATTAATACCAAGTTCGTGTTTGTCTTCACTACAGTGTTAGCTCAAGGTATAACTCAAATGTTGTCCTTAACCTGACTCCTGTCACCACACTCTCACACACAATTAAGATAGAGTTTAGTGGTGCTTTAACCTTAACTAGCTGGCCAGTTTGTGTGTGGATTAAAGCTCAAGTGCTGCTGATGCTTGAATTAGTAACGCAGTCGGGATATAGCTACAGGACATAGCTCATTAGCTGCTTATCCAATCGCTCTGTGCTGAGGGTTTTGCAGGGTGGCCTCTCTGCTAGCTTGAATTACTAGTCTCTGTTGCAGTGAAGACACCACCACAGAATGATCCTGCACAACTCAGTACCCGTTTCTGGGTCACCTTCTGAGACTTAAAATGACAACTATGTTTAGTGGTGTGGCTGTGGGAATATTTAAATGTTAAGCAATTATCAGCACTTGCAGAAATGGAAAGTAATCTACAGATGTTTAGGATTGGAGTTCTATACAAAAACGACAAACAAGAAGTAACTTGAAGGTGAATCTCAATATGCATTGGAAAAACTGCTTTCTCTATAAATATGCAAGCTGTTCTCTGATCCCACTCTTTCACCCTGTGCATATGTTGTGCTTAAAACATGCTCTCAACCTTAGGTTCTCAACTTTTAATACTCCTTCCAGTCAACAGCTTTGTCAGAAGGGGCTATGCACAAGTGCACTTGTGCAAGCACTTTCACAGTGTTTTTTTTAACAACGTTTTAAATTGCTCTCTGGAATCTTTTTCAATGGACCTTTGCGGTATTAATTAGTAGATTTGATGTGAGAGGTCTAAAGCCAGCTTTGTATTCATTCACTGAAAATTCCCTAATTCCAAAAGGCATAAGCCACTATATGGTCCAAAAGGCATAAGCCACTATATGGTCCAAAAGGCATAAGCCACTATATGGTCCAAAAGGCATAAGCCACTATATGGTCCAAAAGGCATAAGCCACTATATGGTCCAAAAGGCATAAGCCACTATATGGTCCAAAAGGCAAATGTGAAAATATCTCTAGGCTTATGAAAATAATTTTAGTCCTTTCATTTTAGATTTTAAACACTGCCCGGAAACACTTTGGCGCAGGTGGAAACCAACGTATTCGTTTCACACTGGCACCCTTGATTTTTGCTGCATACCAGCTTGCCTTTCGCTACAAGGAGAATTCCAAAGTGGTGAGTTACGCACATTTTGTGTACTTGCTTCTAGTCCTATTCTCCTAAAAATCTTTTCTGTTTGTCTAAAATTTACTGTGTAGTTCAAAATTTGATACAGGGTTTTAAAATCTGATTTCTTTATCTTCTCAAATCAGATATTAAATAAGAAAGCAAATCAATTTCTTAGGCAGCCAAGTGAAATAAAAGTTTGTTTTATCCACTCAGTTTCCTAGCTAAGAAATTGTTAGTCCAAAATTTTATGAAACAAAAATTGGATGTAAACTTGGATAGTTCTAGATCAGAGGTGGGCAAACTATGGCCCGCGGGCCTGTCCTGACCGGCCCCTGAGCTTCCGGCCAGGGAGGCTAGCTCCCGGCCCCTCCCCCGGAGCCGCAGAGCGCCGCACTGCCAGCGCTCTGGCCTGCCGGGCAGCATGGCTGGGCCGCGCGGCTGCGAGCTCCTACTGCTCTGAGCAGTATGGTAAGGGGGGGATGGAGGGGTTTGGATAAGGGGCAGGGGACCCCAAGGGGCAGTCAGTGGATGGAGAGCAGGGGGTGGTTGGATGGAGCGGAGGTTTTGGGGGGAGGCGGTCTGGGAATAGAGGGGGGGGGTTGGATAGGTGTGGGAATCCCGCGGAGGGGCTGTCAGGGTTGGCGGTGTGGATAGGGGTCAGGGCAGTCAGAGGATAGGGAGGTTGGGGGGGGTCCCGGGGGGCAGTGTGTGGATAGATGTCAGGGGACAGGGAGGTTGGATAGGCATGGGAGTCCGGTGGGGGGGGGGGGGGGGGAGGGGGCTGTCTGGGCTCAGGGCAGTCAGGGGACAGGACACAGAGGGGGGTTGGATAGGGGGTGGGGTCCCGGGGGGCAGTTAGGGGCAGGGGTCCCAGGAGGGGGCAGTCAGGGAATAAAGAGCAGGGGTGGTTGGATGGAACGATGGTTCTGAGGGGGGCAGTCAGGGGGCAGGAAGTGGGGAGGGGACAGGGGGCAAGGACCAGGCTGTTTGGGGAGGCACGGCCTTGCCTACCTGGCCCACCAAACAGTTTTGCAATGCCAATGTGGCCCTTGGTCCAAAAAGTTTGCCCACCCCTGTTCTAGATTATGTTCTAAGACTGGAAGTGGCTGACTTTAATGCCCTGATATCATGCAGCAAATGATTAAGGGAGCATACTTCAGGTGACTGCAATGAAATTGCTACTTAAAATCAGGCTAGATACCTGCAGCTCTAAAAGTGCATACAGTTAAAATAAACTATCTTTAAAAATGTTAGCCCTTTTGAAAGCAAATAATTCCTTCTCTCAGATTAATTATAATGTGGTAGTTACTAACTTGCAGAATTTTTTTCAAGTATGTACAGAGTTTACTCCACTCTGGCCCCTTGAAAACTAGCAATCTCACTTCATCCAAAGACCTCTTTGTTGCAGTAAAATGTTTGTTCCACACTTTGTATGATGTTGTTGGTTGGTACTGGAAATGTTAGAATATTTCTCATCAAAATATTTTCAGGGTGAGCATCAAAATCTTTATGTAATTTAAGATTATATTTTATAATGACCCCTGTTCACAACTCTTTTCTTTACATCATGTGCACGTTCACTGATTTGTAGTTGGGCTGACTTGCTTGTGAGCATTAAGCATAAACATGGTAACTGTGCCTCAAAAGTGGGTATACATTTCTGAAAGTCAAGCTCCAAAATATGGTGGGGAAGGTGATATTTAGTGCTACTTTTGAACTGTCATAAATGGAAGGTTTTCTGTGAAATACCATTGAGAATTCTACACCAGGATACAGTAGTGCAAACAGATTTTGTGTGGTAACCTGCTCTAACGTGATTAAACATTCTGCTTTCTTAATTAGTGTGCAAAGCTGAGTGAGATCAGTTGAGAGAGGAAGAGAATAAGAGTAATGATGAACATGTTTTGATTACTTTCTTCTCCTGAATCTTACTCTTCTTGCTGTTGCGATAGCTTAGTCCAAGCTTTGACTTAACCGTATTTCTTTAGGATGACAAATGGGAAAAGAAATGCCAGAAGATCTTCTCTTTTGCACATCAGACCATCAGTGCTTTAATCAAAGCAGAATTGGCAGAGCTGCCTCTGCGGCTTTTTCTCCAAGGAGCACTGGCTGCTGGAGAAATTGGTTTTGAAAACCACGAAACGGTGGCCTATGAATTCATGTCCCAGGTAACAATGATGTTGCTGAATATTTTTCTTTGCCTGCATTGCTTTAAAATCTTGGTGTGGCTAGTTTTGTCTTTGTTATGGGTTGGCTATAGAAATTAAATCTGACATTTAACTACAAAGATCGCTGAAGGTGTGATTCTAGCAACTGATCCTCTTCAGGAAGAGACCCCTGAATCTTCCCTTTTACTCCTTCAGTCCCATGTTAAGTCTAGCATCTCCCTGCCTGAACAAGTGCTTTAATTTAACAACTTCTGGAGCACAGTAGTGCCACCTGCTGCTCCAGCAGTCCTTTCATTGGAGAATGTGGCTTCTTCTGACCTCAAATCTGCTTCAGCAAGTTTTCTAGTCTTAGTTCAAAGGTCCAGCTATCTGTCTGATGTGGCAAAACCCCAAGACATTTACAATAAGCTTCAGAAGTTGCAGTGTTGAGTTTTCGTACTGGGTCTTGCTGCTAAAATCCACAGAACTTATTTCAGATAGTCCTTTTATCTGAAAATGAACCACATTTATTTTATAGATCCCTGTTGAATAACTCCTTGAGCTAACTTTACTGCACGTTGACCAGATTACTGGAAAACAATGAATTTTCGAGGCCAACCTATTCTTTCCTCAACACCTCTCTCTCAATCTTCCTATTTGATAACTGTTTGAAAGCCCCCTCTGCCCCCCCAAAGTATTGCCTTGTGTCTCCAATGCCAGATCTGGATAGTTGAGACATGCAGCATGTGCTGTGTGTCACTGTCTAATTGTGGGTGGCGTGGGACTTTTAAAAGTTGTGTATAGAATCTTGTTTTATGAAAGTGAGACTGATATTGTCAGGTGTGTGTGCATGTGCCTAGTCTTTTTAAATAAGAGGGTCTTTTCCTCATGAGACACTTGCATTGCCGCTTTACAAATAATTTTTATTCTGGACATTCATATCAGTGGGACTTACTACGCAGGGTCACTAATTTACCCCATACTGGCTTTATCATCCCCTGTGCAATTTTACCTATTCTGGATATAGAGTGGAGCCTGCACCAAGGGCTGTCTGTAATAGGAAGCTCCTTGTCTTTAGCAGCCATTTTAACTAAAGGTTAAACAAAGCTCTAGTAAAGCTTTGAGAGTATTTTAAAGATGACTTGTAGTAGTCACTGGAGGGGGTGGGGGAGGTGTGTGTGTGTGTGGTGGCTGCTTTAGACAAGCTTGTGGTTTTTTTTCTTTTTCTTTTCAGTTTCTGGCTTTCTAGCTTGGTTCTATCCATGCAGGAATTAATCTATGTCCTGTTTACTAAGTGTTCAGCCTAAAAGCATGTATGGAATTCCACCCACAAAGCTCCAGAGATCTTTTAGAACACACACTTACATTCCCTTTGCTAATAATGATGTAAGGAACAGTAATTGTAACTTTGTTTCATCTCTTCTCTTGGTTGTATTAGGCATTCTCTCTGTATGAAGATGAAATCAGTGATTCAAAAGCACAGCTGGCTGCAATCACCTTGATAATTGGAACATTTGAAAGGATGAAATGCTTCAGTGAGGAGAACCATGAGCCTTTGAGGACTCAGTGTGCACTGGCAGCTTCAAAGCTGCTTAAGAAGCCAGACCAGTGCCGGGCTGTAAGCACTTGTGCCCACCTGTTTTGGTCTGGCAGAAACACTGACAAAAATGGAGAGGAGGTAGGAGGGCATATTCACAAAAACTTTAGATATTTTCCCAGCATTTGGGTGTCTGACTCTTTCCAAAGAGTTTTGGTTTCAGGTCTATGAAGACCTTAGATAAGCTATGATGTAAAGTCTGTTTTATATTCTCTATTACAAAACAACTAAATTTGACTTTCCTAAACATTGGCTTGATGAGAACTACAAAGTAAAGTAAGCTCTATAACTAAAAAGTTATGAACACCTGAATAGTGCAAATTTTGAAAAGCATGCAGTTAAGGACAGACGCCGTATTGCCTAAAATCAGTAGAAAAAACTATTGACTTGAATGGGAGTAGAAATGAGTACTAAATTAGCCGCAGTGCCATATTGAAGTGTTCATTTATAGACTTATTTTATTGTGTATTCTGCGCAAGTAACTTTCAAAATGACCAAGTGGGTTCCAGAATCTCCCCCCCTCCCTACCCCCCAAACTCCAAAGCAGCAATCCTTGTTGAGGACTTGACCAAGTTTCATACTTGTCTGACTTTACTGTAGTCCTGTTTCATGTGTAGAAGAGATTGTAATTAAATTTTTTAAAAGGGGAAAATTTAACCCTTCAACTACATGGAGATTAGAGGGATTTTTCTCAAACTAAATTTTAAAGGCCCCTTCCAGCAAAGATCAAGCAACAAACTTCAGCCCAGTTGGTGACTCTTTCAGAAAGTTTTAGTGTGATGAAAAACTCACATAGGGTTTATAATGAAAGCTTTTGCCACTTTAGCTAGAGTGGATGCTATTAGGCAAGTGTGTACACTTCTTTTTTATATTTACTGTCTCAGAACATTTTATCAAGCTTTTAAAAAGAAGTGTTGGGTGCATTCGTAGTCCTGTCTCAAGGAGTGCTTGAATGCTCTTAATAGGTGGGTGAATTTATGTAGGTTTTTGCATGTCCTTGTGCTCAGGCTATGCAAGATTCCTGGTACACAGGTGTTCTTGACTGTTGGCCACTCAGGTGTTGGTTGGAATGGTGTTGGAGGCTTACATTTGTCCCTATATATAAACATTTTGTTTTTCTCTATCTTTAGCTTCATGGAGGAAAGAGAGTAATGGAATGCTTGAAAAAGGCTCTAAAGATAGCAAATCAGTGCATGGATCCTTCACTCCAAGTTCAGCTTTTTATAGAAATTCTGAACAGATACATCTATTTTTACGAAAAGGAAAATGATGCGGTAAGTGAAGATGTAATATAGAACCATAGGGTTTTTCCTATTTGAATCCTATTTGAAGTTTTTCTTGCACTACAATTTATACCCAACTCTCCTAATGACGTGAGTTAAATGCATCCCATAGCACCGTTTACTTAGTATTGCCTTTGCTTGACGACAAAGTAGTGAATCAGTTCTATGTCTGTGAAAAAGATCCCCTTTTTTCTAAATTATTGCAAGAGCCATTTGTCTCTAGTTTCTTGGAGGAAAGAGCTGTGCTGCTGTAGTGTTGATGCTTCTTATGTTGACAGAAAGGGATTGTTGGTCGATGTAAGTAATCCACCTCCCCGAGAGGCAATAGCTAGGTCAGTGGAAGTATTCTACAGTGGAGATTAGGTCGACCTAACTACATCTCACAGGATTTGAAAATTTCACAGCCCTGGGTGATTGTAGCTAGGTCAGCCTAATTTTTAGGTGTAGAGCAGGTTATAATATAAAATGTAGATGTTCAGTAGAAATTCTTGTATTACCCACTAGCCACTTTAAGTGAAGATGAATATAAGGGGTGAGGAGCTAAGGCTGGATAATAAAGTGATTTATTAGGACTCAACTCCTAAAGTTTAACTTTAATTTAGTTGTAGAGAGCATGTTTAATTTTGTACATCTTGCTTGTATGTATGTGACAGGGGAAAGACAACTGTTAGAGGAGAATGTTTAGATATTCTGCCCAGGGAGAGAACTGGTTCTAATTTGCTTCAGATGCTAACTTTTATCTTATCAGTAGGGCTTCTGGTATTGTACTGACTTAAAATGGATTTCAGATACAATATGGTATGTGATTGTGAAAATGAGTATGGGGTAACTTTGAATTTTGTATGCTTTGTGATAATATTACTGCAAAATAAGGTTGCATGGGTTTGTTGCCTAATTAGGTTTCAGTGGTTAACATACTTCAGAGGCTGCTTTGTACTTAATTAACATACCCTTCCAAGATGCACAACTTCAAAACTTAGTTTCAGAGGACCTATCTTTTCTGTGATTTATTTGAAGCATTTTCCTCTGGCTTGCCCAAACTGCGTTGACGCTCTCAGTAGATCCTGCTGTGAAAATCAATTCTCTTACATCTGACTACAATGATCTGCTAAATCCAGTAGATTTCAGGTTTTCTGTTCTGTAGTACTGTCTTGTTAAATAGTTGCTGTGCTTCACCCCAGAAGCAGCTGCACTTAATAGTGGATGAAATGATTCCCTGTGTATGGCTTTTACTTTACGTAAAGTTTAGGGTGGGTTTTTGGATGAGCCTAAGGATGCTCAATTCCCATTGAATTCCAGTGAGTTGGATGCCAGACTCCTTTAAGTGCCATTGAAAATCCCAGACTTCGGGGACTGCTTTCTCTACAATAGAAGCTGCTCTAATTCTAAGGTTATTAGAAAAGCGAATAGAAATGAATAAACTTGCCACTATAATTTTTTACAAGGGATTTTGAAGTGTTTTAATGTTGCTGAATTAGTCTTTGCAGACTTTTGTGAGGTAAGAAGCATTGTACCTATTTTAAAGATGGGTAAATGGAGGTACAAAATCATTCTCACAAGCCTGTGGTAGAGCTACAAGACTAGCTCTCTTGTGCCCTAACTGCACTTACTTGGAGGCAAGGTCTGTGGGTGAAAAGAACTCGGATCTCTATTAAATGTGCTCAGTTATTTACTAGTAGAATTTACTATTTATATATTTATTGTAGGTGACAATTCAGGTTTTGAATCAGCTCATACAAAAGATACGAGAAGACCTTCCAAACCTTGAATCTACTGAAGAAACGGAACAAATTAACAAACATTTTCATAACACACTGGAGCACCTGCGTTTGAGGAGGGAATCACCAGAATCTGAAGGGCCAATTTACGAAGGTCTTGTCCTTTAAAGAAGACACACTTGCACAGACATGCACACACTGTACTTATTTCTGTCTTTCCATTTACACACAGTATGTCTTTTTATTATGATAGATTTAATAGACTGTGCCTTTCAGAAATGCCAAGTTAGGTTACAATTCATTTAAATGTGATGTGTTCAGTTCAGCACTTCCAAACACTTGCGTTCAATATGTTAACAAATTTAAAAGGTGTTCAGATTGGACCAGCAACTATAGATTTGATCATGTTAGCATGACTGGACCTGTTTCTTTAAAATTCATGTGACATGTGAGGGCTCTTTTATTCCATGTTCTGACCTGTCTTTTCTGTCATGTTCACTGTCGCTTCTGTAGCACTATGGAACTCTAACCTGGCAGTGGCTATCCATCTCAAAGTGATCTGATATTTTTTTTTTTTTTCTTTAATGGAGCGTTTGATTTTGGGGGCTATTGTTTGTTGGATTCTGCTTGAGCTTTTCTTTTAGTGCAAGTTAAGTCTAAGTGTAATATTTTCCCTAAAAACTAGAATATATTAATGCATGTTTGGAGAGTTTTAAAACACCATGCTCAGAAACAAAGGTTATATTTTGCATATTAGGGCTCTGTGACATTCAGTGAGGGCCAGTACTGTGCACAGGGCGTATTTATCAAGATAATTTTGTTCCAGATAGTATAAAAAAATAGAGAAATTGTGATCTATATAGTGTATATGTATAACCATTGTAAATTTAGGGAAAAATGCATTACACAAGTTTATTCAGTATCATGATTTTGCACCATTGAAACAATAAAGTTGCTATTAACTCTGGTTTTATGTCTGTCTGCTGTTGTATTTAATGTTTGTTACAGTAAAAGCAAAAGTAAATTTCTTGAATCGCAGGTGGGGGTCATAAAAATCTAAGTGCATTTAACTCAAACTAATGGGGAGAGCGTACACTGGTGTTCCAGTGAATGCAGATGGCAGGATTATAAAATGGCTACCTAACATCAGAATTCAGCCAAGAACACTAACATACATTCACTAATCAGCATCTGGCTGAAAGTTGTACATATATTTTTATTTTATAGAATCCCTTTTGTGAGATCTGTGGTGATCCAGGCAAATGGTTTGATACTGCAGATTCTGTGCTATGGTGATAAGTGCCTTTATTTAAATGTATAATTGCTTAATAGTAAACTCTGGAAAGGATACCTTACACTATGCCTCAATATCTGCAAGAGATGCACTGATTACAAGCACCAGTCGTGCCCTCTATGGAAAAGTTTAATGTTATTGGCATCTTTTGGCCTTCCAAGAACAGTCTGTCTACAAACTACTATGCTAGAAAGGTGTGAACATCGCTTCTATTCTGTAGCTCTAGCAAACTCTATTCTAAAAAGTTTAGTGAGTTATCTTTATAGTAAGAGTTTGTAGGTGGTGGTGTGGAGCTAAGAAATAAGAACCACCCATTGTTTTACAATACAGACCCCCTATCCTGCTCATAGGAGGAGTCCTAAAGGCCCATCTGCTAGATCTTCATGAAGCATATCCAAGGGAGAGCACAATTAACAGTCTTGGGAGTAGGTCCATTTTACCATATCAGCTTCTGTCTCCAAAGTAACCATGTATGCTGGAGCCAGAGTATAAGTATTAAGTAAGTAGGCTATTTTATGACTTAGACAATTCATTTACAGTAAACTTATTTTTTTAATGGAAGTTTTTACAAGTAACAGATTTCAAAACCAGTGGTTCACAGGCTGCATATAATACAAGATGGGTCATAACAGCTGATTAACATGTATGTCTGCTATGGTAATGGACAAATATGAATACTGCTATTCACCAACTGATTTTTTTTTTTTTTCTGGTTTGTCAATGGGGAAGTAGTTGCAAAACAACACAGAGGAAGCTCATGGGGGAACATTCTCCTGCAAGCTAAGAAACTGCACCTTTCATGAGTTTCACTGCTCAGATCAGTGTGCTTAAAGTGTAGAAGTGATTTTTGGCATTCAGTGTGTCAAGTGAGATTTGACTCTCCCCTTTGGGGTGGGGAGAGAAAGATGAGAGAACTAAAGAGGTAAAAAGCCAAATCCTGCTTTCACCTTTCAAATTAACGCAGACACACCTGAACACAGCAGAACCCCTGCAATATCTTTCTGGTGGGAGCATGCTGTGGATCTGTCTTCTGGGTGCTTCCTGAATTTCACTGCACAGATAGGTTTAGGGGAGGGCAAGAGTAGTGGGACTGGTATTTCATAGGCTTGGAAGGGAATGCCCTCCTCTCATGGCAGGACAAAGTATTGTCTAGATGAGCTACACAACTACCTCGTTGGTTATGGAGTGGTCATTCTCTCTCCCCTACCTGCCTCAGTGCACAGCATGGCTGTTTTCTAGGGACAGGATTTGCTCCAAATAACATAAGTGCTTGACTGGTAGTGTATCCCTTTCAAATATTTGAGAAAAGGGGAGATATTTTCAATGTCTTTTTTTTTTTTTTTTTTTCCCTTCCTACTGCCATTTCCTAAGCCCTGCCAGGGTAGAGACTCCGGGGAGAACAGTCTTTACTGGATGAGATGGGAGTGGACTTGAGTAAAAGACTAGTAAGGATTTGTATTGGGCCTAATGTATCAATATTTTCACTTAACACTAGTAACTTTCTGATAGGCCACTGGACACTGTATTTAAAAAAGCAAACCATTTTTATCTGCAAAAGGATTTACGTTTTGAAAGATTCAGACTTGATGTTTGTATTTTTTACTTTGTTTTATTTTGGGAGGGGTTCCCTGGATTTTCACTGAATGTCTGATCTGACTGTATATAACTAGGCTTTGAAAGATGTGTGTGTTTAAAAATGAATTTCAACCAATATCTGTTTGTCTACAAATATTTTCATTGACTTAAAATGCTGCCGTAGCAGGAAATCAATTTTAGTCTAATACTAATTTTTATTTGAGACAATGATTATGGATAGTGAGATTCATAAAAACATTTTAGTATCACTTTAAGCACTGTTCATAGATTTAAAAAGATGCCTGTAGGGTAAATATATACTTTTATGCTACCACACATAATTGGAGCACATGTTTATATTTCTTTGCACCTTTGACCCTAATGCCCATTGACATTATGCTGGACTCTGTACTAGCAGACTGCTAACATGACACAATAGGAAAAACTAAAATTAGACTCTTTGCCCACATTTTTCTTCCTTCTATTAATCTCTTCTCTCAATAGCCCAATAATAAGCTACATCAATATTCATATTTAGAGTAGTAACCCTGGATGGATATAGATTTCCATATATATATATATATATATATATATATAATATCCATCCATCCAGGGTTAATAACTTCCCCTTACTTACCAAAGGCATTTTATTCATTCGCGCTTGTTCTGTATTCACTTAGTTTTAACTCTGTTTTATAGATGTACATAGGTATAAAATAGGCTGCTGTTTTTTAGGTATGGCATTATACACAAGAGTTCGAAGGTGTGCTATTCTATATAAGAACACGCACAGATATTTGGGGCCCTATCCAAAACTCACTTAAGCCAAGGGAGACTATGATTAGCTTTAGTGAATTTTGAATTCAGTCCTTAGTGCAGCGTTGTTTTATAAATGGTGCAATATTGCTTACACATTGATAAATCCACACACAGCGTATGTTTTCTTCAACTTTCTCTGTACAGTTTGATTATTTTAATGGAGGAATAAATCAGTGGATGGATAAAAATACTGTAAATCTAATCAGTTTCTTTCTGAAAAATAGATCTTTTCAAACTAGACTCTATATTTTAACTTACTTTAATTCTTGCAGTATTTTTACTTTCGGTACTCTGTATTTTTGTGACCTGCAGATGTCATCTACCCTTTATCATTGCAAAGTAATTAAGGGAATTTTATCAGGTTACAGATCATATTTTAAGAAAAAATCCTAACCTGTTAACACCTGAAAGTATTAAAGGGGAAAGACTTTGCAAACTCTTACTTTACTTTTTTCATAGGAATGCTGTTTGCCTTTTTGCATGTCATTCTACTTTGAATGGAAACAGACTAGCTAGGGCCACTTTCTGGTTGTGATGCATTAGCATTGCACTGTTACAAATAAATCAGAGATTTATATTTTTATTGATCTTTAAATTCTCCTAAGCCTACCCTGACTTAAAGTAACCATTGGTAGTCCTAATTCATGGACCTAAACCAAAACAGCACCAGTAGGTTCCTTTTAGAAGCAAGTATTGTTTCTACATAACATGCTTGTTTTCCTTACACATTTTTACATAAAAATGTGGGGATGAATTTTAGCCTTACCAGGACACAGCAGTTTTATAAAAGCTTTTCTGAAACTCATGTGGCATAGTGGGTATAAAACAGGGTTAATGGCTGAGTTCAGCCACAGAAGCCAAAATGAAGTCTCATAGAGAGAATGATGCACACATTGCCCATGACAAGCTGCTCTAATGATCATCAGAAGTGTATAAGGAGCCCAACACAAACCAAACACACAGACAATAATTGCTAAAGACTTGGCTACTCGTTTGTCCCGGGAAAGTCTAACTCTGTTTGCCATGCTGTTGGCAATGTCTGTTCTTCTTGTGGTGTTGCAAACGTTTTCTATAGCTCTGTAAAAACTGCCCCTGGGTTGTTTAGATTCAACATCCACCTGTAAGGGTGGTAAATCTTGACCGACATTAAAATCTAGGGACTGGTTATCAAGTTTACATAGGCTGAGCCTTGAACCGCAGGGTCTAGTGGGTGAAAGGCTACTAGCTCTCCTTTTCTTATCTCTCTGTCTGTCAGTAGGTTTTACAAAAAATATTACATGCTCTCTTTTTTTCCCTTGGAAACTTGTTTCACAGTCCTCTTGACCAGGTGCTAGGTTTTCATTTCTCATGGGAGTGCGCTTCTTGATGTTGATGTAAATGCTTAAGTTAAAGTATGTAACGCTAATGAAAGGTGTAAAGAATTCAATAGTGGAAGCAATCATTAAGAAATACCAATTGTAGAAGAATTCAGCATAGCACTCTCCTTCAGGCAGGATAGTTTTTTGAGCAATATACTCCCAACTGATGATGGCTGGTCCATAGAGAAGAAAAGCTGCAATCCATACGATTATCATCTTTAATACGGCATTTCTAGTCATCCCCTTCTGAGCTCTGTAACTCACCTGAGCAATGAAAAAAGTAACAAATTATGTTCATGCACCCCAGAACAATTCAATAACCTATAACTACAATGGAAAGGATTCCTGTTTTATTTTTGTTGTACCGGCTGGGCACACTTAGTGTGTTTAGCAAGAAAAGGTTTCATTTTTGTAACAAACCAAAGCCATTCCTGCAACTTCCTTTCCAACACCCGCCTTTAAATAAAATAGGCTGCTTGATTGTCCATGTTCTGTGGACAAAGAATTGCATCTTGCACCATTACTAAGAGCTGTGGATGGCACAAAACACCTGTATTCTCGAGGAAAGGATCATATTTCTAGCCCCGGTCACAGGTTGCATGTGTTTCGTTGTAGTAGCTTTGATGCCTGCTTGTAGGATAGTGTGGGAGTGAATTTTTGTTTCTTAGTTTTTATATTTTCTCCTGTGGGATTAGTTAAGTAACTTAAATTACGTTTTCAAGTGATGAGTTGAGATTACAGAACACCTCTGTAAACGCATACTAAACTGTAGGAAAGGCTGTAATGCTTAATTTTGGTATGACAGGCTATGATCACTAAAAATTATTAGATCCCCACTTGTCTTACTGCCTCAGTCTGTGACTTGTAATAAACAATGGATTTAAAATCAATATTTTGGGAAATCTTACTGTTTCCCAAACAAAATCAGAAATAAAAGCAATGATGTGAAGGATAAAAGGAAAACTGCCATGCGAAGAGGGGCAAGCTATTTCTGCAAAATGACTACTCTCACTCCACAATGTGTATTTCAATTAATGCCCAAATATTGAGGGAAGTGGGGGCTATAGCAATGGTCACAGGTGTGGGTGTGTGTGGGGGCCAGAAACCTGAATTGAAATCCTATACTGGTCCTTGACTTGCTATAAAATGAGGGAGATAGAACTTCCCTGCTTCACATGCTTGTTGTGGCCTTTAATTAGTATTTGTCACGCCTTGCACAGACAAGTACAACTGCTTGTGAATGGGACTCTACTTCCCTGCCCTTGTTCTAACCTAGCCTCTAGGCAACTAATCTGCATCCCTCTGAACTGTTAAAATTCAGTTCCTCCTATACTGAAGACTCAAACCAAATCAATCTAAGCCATGCTTTGTTTTGCTAAGGTAGCATTCAGTCCCCGTGAGTTGGCTGGAGCACGGTTGGCAAGCAGTGGTAATGCAGACCGTGCTGACCAGCCTCAAAACCCGCATTCTCCTTTGCTTTTATTAGTGGGTCCGATCTTATCCCTTTTAACCTAGAAGTCTCCCCTTAGCCTCCAGGCTGAGCGCTGCTGCAGCGAGGGGCGTGGAGCTCCAGGCAGGGCCGGGGTTCAGGTGGAAGGGCTCTGTCCCTTACCGCTTTGGTAACGGAAATGAATCTGTCGAAGCTGATCAGGACGATGTTGAAGACGGAGGCGGTGCACACCAGGTAATCCACCACCAGCCACAGCTTGCACAAGCCCTTGCCGAACTTCCACTCGCCCGTCAGCACGTAGGGGATGTAGAGCGGGATGCAGAAGCCACCTGCGGGCAGAGAGCTCAGCACCGCAGGACCCCACCTGCCCCCCTCCCCCGCTCCGCGTACTCCTGTTGTAACCCGCCCGGCACTTCCAGCGGGGCAGGACCCAAACGTTTAGTGCCAGCTGGCTGGTGGTTGAGCCCCAGCGTACAGTCTGGGCGCCTATCCCCCTGGGAAAGGTGGAGTGAGGTGGGGGCTGCACTCGCCCTGCCCCCGGGAGTTAACCTGTTCCAGCCCCAGCTGGGCACAGTGCTGCCCCGCTCCCTGGCCGGGCCCCACCCCGGCTGCAGCGCCCAGGGACTGGCTCTCCGCGCGCTCAGGATCGCCCCGGGGTCCCAGCGCGGGGCCGGGCCATGCCCCTGGCCGTCCCAACCAGCTCCGGGGCCCGGCTCCCGCGGGCGCGCCGCTGGGGGCGGAACTCACCCACCAGGAGGTCGGCGAGGGCCAGGTTGAGGAAGAAGAAGTTGCCCTGCGTGCGGAGGCTCCGGTCCACCACGAAGGCCAGGATGACCAGCGCGTTGCCCAGCACGGTGGCCAGCACCAGCAGCCCCATGAGCGCGGCCAGCAGCACCGAGAGGCCGGCGGAGAACTGGCCGTGGTGCTGAAGCAGCTGCCCCGCGCCGGCCGCGCACGCGTTGCCCAGCGCCGCCGGGCGGCTGGAGAGGTTGAGCCAGGGCAGGTCTCCGGGCATGGCTGCTGCGCTGGGCGGCGGGCACGGCAGGGCTCAGGTACGCGCCATCCCTGCCCGTCCCGCGGCGGGGCTGGGGCGCACCCGGGAAGCCGCTCACTGGGCGCCGCCGGCTGGGAAGGCGAGTCGCGCTCTGGAGCCTCGGCGCGAGCTGCCGGAGCAACTCCAGGGCGGGCTGCGTCCCCCGCCCTGTCCCCTCCAGCGGGCGGCCGGCGGGGAGGCGGGGACTGGCGGGAGGGCGGGGGGACGGAGCTGGGCGCAGAGGCGCGGCCAGCCCGGCCCCGCTCGGCGCTGAAGCAGTTCCCGCCCGCAGTGAGTGCGCTCGGCCTGAGGCGGGCTGTTATTTCCTTAGACGGTACAAATCGCTTCGTGTCTCAGCCCTCGCCTGAGCGCCGCCAGGGGCCGGCCACGGGTGAGTTTAGAGGACAGGTGCTCAGGACTTCCTAAAAGTCAGGCCCGCTTTAATGGGTCCCGCCTGGGGCACCCGAAACCTGAGGCACTGACAATCATTGGCTGGAATGTGGCCAGATTGATTCCCTTCCGATTTCTGGCCTCACTGGCTTCGAAAGCTGTTCCTGAGTTTACTAGGATCTCGGTGTCAGTTAGAGCGGGGAAATGGTAGAGAGTTTAATTAGACACATTTCGGTCTCTCTTTGTCATTGCCTTTAACTTTGAACCCCAGCCTCGTCTACTCAAAGAAATCTCTGGTCTATCCAGGCAACATATTGAATAGCTGCCCACAAAGTTAGGGAGCCAGTAACCAAAAGTTACTTCAATGAATTGTTCATGTTGCCCAAAAGAAACTTGCAAAATTCTGGTGTAGGTGACTTTTTCTCTTTTTTTAGCTCTTTCACAATGCTCAGGATGGAAGTCTTAGTTTATTTCCTGTTCAATACTATGAAATACCAACACGGAGCAACCTTTTCAAGGGCTTTTGAATAGCCAGAAACTATGTTATACAAGGCTAGTGATTTAAGCAGCCACTGAAAGATATTTGAAGATGACATTGAACTAACACTTTTAGTCATTTTTACACAATAAGCTAGAACAATGTGCCTTGTTGAAGCCCTTCCAATTACCCTGGCAGGGTAAAGAGAAAATGTGAAAAAAAAATTATTTATTTATACACAAAAGAGAAAATAGACCAGGCAGAAAGGAAATAAAAAATTCCAGAGTTGACACTTCGTGAAGCAATTGCACTGACACTGAAGAACAAGCTGGTCATATAGATACCAGGGGAAGCAAACAAAAAAAGCTGTTTTAATAAATTGCTTAATCTTTGTATGGGTGCATGCACACATGCACTCCGTAACGCAAACTGGCCCCTTTTCACAGAGAGAATACCCCCAAAGCTAGCTTTTATCAACATTGGGAGTAAAAATTCCATTATAGTTCCTCAGTTGGTGTAAATCAGCATAACTCCACAATGGAGTTATTTCTATTTCCATCAGCTTGAGATCTGGCCCTTCAAGTTTATGCTGATATTGAGACTGAAGTGTAATATGTACAAACAAAATACCCTTTTTATATGCTACCGTATCTTTGTCTTCCTAAAGCAAATAAATAAAATCACATAATGAAAAAGGGAGGGAAACAAACAAACAAACAAATAAAAGTCCTTAGAAGGTTTAAAAGGATGTTAAAAAATTGGAGAGAGTGCACAAAAGAGCCACAAAAATGATTCAAGGGCTGGAAAAAATGCCTTACAATGAACTATTTAAAAGAGCTCAATCTGTTCAGTTTATCAAAAATAAGACCCAGAGATAGCTTGATTATGGTGTATGAGTATCTTCATGGGGAGACTATACCAGGTACCAATGGGATCTTTAATTTAGCATGGAAGGCATAACAAGAACCCAGGGTTGGAAGCTGAAGACAGACAAATTCACTTTAGAAATAAGGCACACATTTTTAATAGTGAGGGTTATTGACCATTGGGACAAACTACCAAGTGAATGATGGTTTCTCCATCACTTCGCTTTCAAATCAAGACTGAATGACTTTCTTGAAGGTATGCTTTAGCCAAACACAAGTTTATACTTTAGTTAAATACAAATTATTGGGTTCAATACAGGGGTAATGGGTTGACATATGGGTTGACAATGGCCTGTGATATACATGAGATTAGACAAGATGATGTAATGGTCCCATCTGACCTTAAAAAAACCCACTTTTTCAGTTTTTACCCACGAAAGCTTATGCCCAAATAAATCTCTTAGTCTTTAAGGTGCCACCAGACTCCTTGTTGTTTTTGTGGATACAGACTAACACGGCTATCCCCGATACTATGAATAAGGTAGTTTTAATAGTGATTATTACCTGATGTTGGGTCTGCCTGGCTCCTGTTTTCATTAAGACCAATGGGAATTTTCCATTGACTTCAATATGCATGGGATCAAGCCCATTGATAATTTCTGCTGGTTATGCTATTGAGCATAAAATACATGGAGACAGCACAAAGATATAAAGAGAAAACAAGACTCAGTCATAAGGAAAAGAGATTTTTTTGGTGTTCTTTCATAAATAATTGCTGTAGTCTTCAACTCATCATACATACCTTGATTTTCACATAGTACAGATAGATCAGTGCACATTTCAAGTAGGTTCTGTAGTGTACAACCTGCAGTCAGATTTTTGAGATTCTCACTGGTTCCTACTGGTTAATCACCTCTTGATTCTCCTTTAGTACTAACAGTTTAAAAAGACATGATGTCCACAACTATTAAAGATTTTTCCCAGAAAAGTGAAGTATCACTTCACATTTTTTGCTCAGTGTAGAGCTTTTTTAAGACCCCAATAATGCTCCCTGAAGCCTTCAAGCTCTGCTAAGAACAAACACATACTAGAGGGCAGCATGCTCAGAATGGCAGATTTTGCTAATACAGATTTCAAACACTTTCTCATTTTCCTGTAAATGGAAAGGTTGTCTCTCATGTGTAGTGAGTTATTATACTGTCACTTTCCCTGTTACAGATGCATGCTGATTTTTTCTTAATAATAATCAATTGTTGAGAAAACAGCTTTGTTTTATTCTGGAACATATGCTGCCAGTCCTGTGGGGAGAGGCTTCCAACTGGGATGTGCTAAGAAGCATGGCAAAAAGAGGAGAAAGAGAGAGGAAGTACAGAATCTTTCTAAATTGTTTGAGAGAGGACTGGATTGTGAATTTCTGAGACTAAGACCCAGGAATAAATTCTGTCTAATCCCTGAAGCAAAAGTTCTAGTTTATTAGAGCTGGTTGAAAAATAATAACTTTATTTAAAAAAAATAAATTTAAAAAAATTCAAGGCATTTTCATTCTTCTGGGTCATGAATTTTTCAAAAATTTCCATGAATTTTTTGATTGTTTTCTTTTTTGAAAATCACAAAGACTATTTTTTGCCCCCTCCCCTGGTTGCTCTTTCCTGATGACTCTAGTGTATTTGCGTATGTGGGTGAATGTCACTATAGTAGCTACAGTACAGAATGTGTTTTCCCACTATGGTCAGCTGACACTTTCCACAGAATGGGCTAAATTCAACCCTCAGTTACACCTGTTACCCTCAAATGGGTAACTGACAGATGGCAGAATCTTGCTGTGTGTTCTGTTGGTCCAATAAATGCAGATCTCACTTGAGATGAATAACACAAAAATGATATCTAAGAAGCCTCATGTGCATCAATAGTATAGGTATGGACAATTTAAAACATGTTTTAAGCACAATTCCTTTCTTATATTACTAATAATACCTTGGATTACTAGCTTGCCACCCAGGGGAAATTGACTAGAATAGCTCCCCATCTAGATATTCTACTTTGGAATAAAAATGATTTTATTTCAGAATACTTATTCCACTTTGGAAGCATCCTCATTATTTGGTAATAGAATAGTGTCCACACAGGGAGCTATTCTGGTCAATTTCTCTATGTTCACAAGTGCTATTAAACCTGAACAATTTTTTTAAAAATGCAATTTACTTTTCACGCTTTCTGCTATTTATTTACTTCTTGTGTTTCTGTCAGCTTGCAAGTCAAACTAGGTTTCAGTGACACATGAGACAGATTCTCACAGCCATCTGAATGACAAGAGCAGTAAGGTCTTTTGGGAAAATGGGAAACTTAAATTAATGTGTATTCTATTTTAATTGCTTCATGTGTACATTGTAGTAACGTTTTCCTGGTTCTGTTGTTTTATTGTACATTGTAATTGCAAAAGTATACTGATTGTTTCTGTACTTACTGAATTATTAGAGACTGGTGAATACTGAAATATTAAGCTATTTAGCTGTCTGCACTGTTTATTTCTTTTAACATAGTTACTCTCAAGCCCCCAACATTATACAATTAAAATTCAAGGGTAAAAATCCTTTAACACTTCAAATTCAGATACAAAGGCTTTCAGGCAGCATACAATAGAATATAGCCTTCAGACTAATGCAGTACAATATAACATACAACTATAATTAACAGTTCACAATAAACTCAAGTCCAGATTTTCAAAAGTGCTCAGGACCCAGATGCTGCCATTGTTCCTACAGTTCTCAATTATAGCTTTTGGGTGCTGAACTCTTTTTGAAAACCAGGTCCTCTCAATATAATGAACACATATAAAATAGAGTCCACCATTGGAAATGAGCTAAATAAACAATAAAAGAGAAAGCCCAGGGGAACAGATGCATCCAGCAATTTGCTGTGAAATTTATTTATTTCATTTTCAAATGAATACCAAAGACACCTATGCAAAGCTCTAGGTACCTTATTATGGATTAATCATACAATAAGTACAATTAAATTAAACTTCAGAAGCATTAAAACCTGTTCCACGGGAACTTGACAGCCAGCCACCTACCCATTACATCATCTAGGAAGCAAAACCTGAGCCTATTAAACTGGTGTTTTTTGCAGCATACCCTGAAAGTTGCCAAATTTGGGCTATTTCCAAAGTCTCCAGAGTTCCAGGTTTAAAAAAAATCTAGATGCTCTTGGATCAATTGGAAAGTGAGTCCCAGAGTGGAGGGTTCTTCTAATCTTTCTCACAAATAGTTTATGAGGCCACTATAATTCATGATATTCCTTGGGAAGTTATTGCCCCTAAAAGGCATCAATCCCATTTGGGACTGGTGTTACAGTTGTGGCCAGTCTATGTTGGCTGACTTTACAGCTGGGTGAAAACTGCAAAAAATCTGCATGAATAACCATTTGAACTTTTAAATGAATCCACTTTGTCAGAGTTTGTGGTCCTTTTGTGTCTGTTCTCTGTGAATGAGTTCACTACTAGGAGCATTCACTGAGGGAAGCACATTTTATGTGAATATTGTAGAATATTTGCAGGACAGGAATTCTGAATTTGTAATCACAAACACTTACATTTAATCTAATCACCACTTAGTGAGAGACACACCATGTAAGTTACATAGCCAATCAAGCCAGCTTGAATTTCAAGTGGTTACCACAACCAGCTCTTTGCAAATGAGCTACACCCAAGAATAATTTGCAGAAATTATTCAGCAACTAATTTTGAATAACGCGTACTTTTGATAATCACAGTCTGTTCACAAGCAACTAGCAAAAAGAAAAAGGGGACATTTGTCAAATTATTAATGCAAATTCTATGCCCTATTTCAGAAATGACTTGACATCTCAAGGGGCAAAACATGCTACAGATATCATCATTTAGCATCAGCTATTGATTATTCTGTCTAATCAAAGGATTCCAAATTCAGGTATCTGAAGCAGTACAAATGCAAAACATCTCTAATTGGGATTAATTGACATGGTGATCAAAACTCTGGATGTGACCTTGCCTACACTCGGCCTCCTGTTGGAATAGCACTGAGATGTAACTGATGGTATTTTTTGTAAAATTCCTTAGAGTAGATATAGCCACAGTGCAGAAAGTCTTTTCTTATATAAAGGCAACTTTTCAGTTGTAGCATATTATTGCAAAAGGGTTTACTTATTAATAGCCCCTTTTCAGATTGTGCAGACAGATGCCAGCTTTCTTCTTGTCTCTGCTAGCAGCACTGAGTGACAAGAGTTCAATACTTGAGAGAGAAAGTATTTTCTTTGTCAGTGGCAAACAGAACAGATTTTTGGGCTGCTTGAGAGAATATATACATAGATTTATCAATTAAATAAATGAAAAGCTTTTATTAGATAGATCTGGTCTTAATTAAATGAGTAGGGGAAATTGAATTCTATCATACTCGTTTCCTACTATTTTTCTCCACTTTGACAAATCAGTGTTTCACTTCCACATGTATTCAGGTGTTTTTGTTTGATATTCTCCCATCATCTCCAGACAAATAGCATGATTCCTTTTAATTTAATATTATTGTTCTGACTCTCCTGGGTAGGGAAGCAGAACCTCTCTGATCTGTGCTACTAGAAAGGAGACTCAGTACAGGTTATTGAATCTTACCATTTAATGAGCATGCAAATGCACAGTTTTTTAAAAACAATTCTATATTGAACAAATGTACAGTAGAACCTCAGTAATCTGCAGACTAGTGAGAGTTGGGAGTGGGTAGCAACACGAGCACCACTGGCTAGTTACAAGTTTCCTCCTAGCCCAGTTACAGGGCATTTCTAAAGTCAGGGGTGGGGTGAAGAGGTGACATGGTACTTCTTCATGTACCTTTAGACACAACAAATCCTGCATCTTGGCAGGGGGTTAGCCTAGATGGCCCTTGCAGTCCCTTCTAATCCTATGATTCTAAGTATTCTAACTAGCAGAACTGACAATACAGTACCAGCAAACCAGGAATTCCAGCATTCATATATAATTCTGAAATACCTCCTTTCATGCTGCAGCTGGTATTCTTCGGAAATGAGCTAGAAGCTGAATCTGGTTTCCACATCTTTACTTTTCCCAAACCAGCAGGTTGTTTTTCCACACAGAGCTGCTCATGAACAGATATTTTAATATGCTCCCCCCTGCCAACTTCACTGAAAATTCACCTTCTGTGTCTGTAGCATCAAGAGTTGGATTTTCATAGCCTTTCCAGCTCGAAGAAGTAATGGGAGATGTTCTTTCCCTTTAGACCTATATGTTCCAAAGCTGTCCATGGATGTTGTTTGCTGGAACCTTGGCTCCCAGTACTGAGACCTTGATGTGCTCACATTTGCTTGTGGTTTTTTTTTTTTTGGCATGTTAATGCATATGTCCATATGTTAGATTAGCAGTATGCTAATTTCAGATGAGCATGAGTGCATTGCCAACACAAAATGGATTTAGAGGAGTTAGAGAGAGGACTTGTGGAATGTTGGCCATTCTGAAATGAGATCCTCTTGTTGCCAAGCAAGGGCCCAATTAGCTTTATTCATGCTTTATTGCAAGGCAGATTTATAACTATTATACCTTTAACACATGCTTTTAGCCTGTATTTTTATTTTCTTAATCCACCTTTATGTTGGAAATTCTGCATGAAGAAAGAAAGGCATATGCATCCAGGGATCTTCATAAGCTGCTGTAATTTCACTCTTTTCATTTCAAACCTGTCCTAAGAGCCCATATTAAATGCTCTCAGGCATGCCAGGAATCTATCAATCACCTCACTTCATGCTTCAGTGCAGTGCACGCTTGCTATGCTATGTACAACCATTTTCATCTACTTCCTTTCTCCCCGCCCCTTGAAACTAATGTTTGATAATACCCAAGTTGATAGACTGTAATTACAGTTGTGTGGAGGTCAATGTTATATTGCAATTACACCTTAAGATAGCTGACACTTCTTATTTGGGTGTTGCTGTTTGTTGTTCTTTTTGGAGTAGTGGGATGGGGTTTCTTCTGCATCTGCTATTATGTGGGGAATGTTTCCCATTTTGGATTATAAATTTAGTTATACTGTGTTATGTAGAGCTGTGTGGGAACTGGAATTTCCATTTTGTGGGAAATTCCACAATTTCAAAATTTGTCATCATTCCAAATCAGAACAAAACCAAAGAATTTTACTTATAAATGCAGTTCGACTTAACTTGAAATAATGTGACAAAGCACTATCTAGTGCTTCAGATCTCCCTCTGCCATGTTGTAAAATGAGACAGCATGCTAGTTCTATTTAGCTTTATTATTTTTGTTTGTACTTGGAAGGCTCAAGGGTTTATTATGGTTTGGGCTTTTACCTTTTCACCTTTACATGAAACAGGGAGGAAGGTGAGTAGGGCCAGGTTAGGAGGGTAAAAACTTTATGTGATGCTTTATAGAGCTGACAAAAATGCATTTATCACATTGGCAAGGGGGGATAAAGGAGAATATTAGAAAAACTAGGACATAAAAGATAAGCATAAATCTTTGAACTCAGACAGTACTATGTTCCACAAGGAGTAATACATATGCAGAACAAATTACAATGACAAATGGCAGTGAGGAAACTGTGTTTAGGTTAGAGAGATATGGTTCATGTTTGAGGAAGTTTCAGGGCTAGGACAGGATTTTGTTCTAGAAACATTGACAAATGTCAAAGTATGAGATGAACACTAAAGCTGGATCTGACTAAGGTGAAAACAGGGTACTGCCCACTATGTTCCAGTATAGATATCAGTTATACAAATAAGAGACACTAAAATTAAAAGGCACAGAAGACAATCAAGCGAAGGGACATAGCAGTCCACTGCAAATGCAAACAACAAGTGCAGGCTCTGACATCAATCCCTCCCACACCAAATCCCAAATATGTCTCATGATGATAAGGTAGTTACGGTCCTGTCAGAATGAAACAGCTGTATGTCTGTTTGTGAATTCACAGGAACAGTTCACTATCAGCCACGCAGGGCTGGAAACTGTTTTTAGGACTCTAGTTACTGTCAAAATCAGGTTAGAATTATCCCTCCCAATTTAATTTACCTGTCAGTTTTCTTCCACGCAGAGATATCAATAGGATGAAAAGGTGAAATGAAGAAGGGCATTTTTTCACACAAGGAAAATCAACACATTTTAGGAGACTAAATCATTGCTATGATTCATTAGACTATAGCTGGCATACTAACTAGAGAGAAAGAAAAAAACAACAAAAGAAATAGGCAGCATTTGTTGTATCTGCTTCGCTAGCAGGTTAGATGTGTTTCAACCCAAATTCATGAACAGCAAGAAGAAAGCTATCAGGAAACATGATATCAAGACAAAAAAGAAATAAAGGAAGATTTATTAGAGGCTTGGGGTTCTCAGGGGGGCAGAGACAAATGACCATTTGGACAGTGGAGTCTTGGGGAAATGTCTGGATGCTGCATCAGATCTGGGTGAATTATTAATTGTGAATATTTTATCTGGACAATTATGGCATTTGTTGTTGAACAATATTTAACCAATTATCTATTCATCTCTACTGTGAATTATGTTGGGACAAAAATTTTAATTTTCTATATGTCTTTGTAGAGAGGTTGAATTATGCCTTTCGAACTATAGGATGTAAAAGGGCAGTCTCCCATGATTATTGGCAGGTATTACGTAAAAGGTCCAGCTTTTTTTCTTTTTGATGTTCTACTCCTCTTTAATGTTTATATTGTAGCCAATGGAGCTATGCAAATTGCACCACCTGAGGGTCTGCCTCTCAATTCCAGTCTGTATAACTTTGGTTATGGATTGTTTCTGTTTGAAAGCAGTTTGCACAATATTCCTTATGATATGGGTTGTTTTTCAGTGAAAAAAAATCACATCTGTTCTACACATAGGTGTATTGTGGCAGAGAGAAGTGAAATAAGTTGGCAGAGGGCATGCAGCAAGTCACTGACACAGCAAGATGGAAATCAAGAGCTGTGATTCCCAGCCTCTGTTTAGAACATGAGACCAAAATTTCTTTCATTTCAGAGCTGGAGGAAAACTTTAAGTGAAAGAGTCTGATTTTCAGAAAGTTTATGCCCAAAGACTGCATGCAATTTTATGTGCATATGGAGCATTTGCACGTACAAAAGTATCTATGTATGTTTGTTGCAGTAGGTAATTGCTCCAAATTACTGATGGTAGAACCCAAAACCTTATATTTTAATATTTTATCAATTGAAAATACAGTAAACAGGAATTGAATAAATATTGACCCACATGGTTGTTGAAACAAATATGTCTGACCTAGCCCAAGAAGTCACATGTTACTTACTCCAAATGTCAGTGATTATAGGGAAAGAACTTTAACCCATGGAATATCTTGGAGTACTAGTAGGTTAATTTTTGCATTCAGCAGATCTCATAAGTCTAAAATGATTTACTTTTTCAGTCTAAACTGATGAACATATTCATTTTAAGTTAAATTAAGAAAATCTTTGTAATCATTTGATTTGTATTGATACTGCAGCTCAATGTCTCTTTATTTTCTCTCCTTAAAGCAGAATAGACCTAGATCCATAACACATCGCAGGAAAACCTGCTCAAAATTATAAAAAGATGAAAATATAAGAACAAATATAATTAGTCCGTTGTACAAGAGAAACAAAAGACACTGCTCTACAGCCAAAATGCTTCTGAAATAAATGTAGTCAAACTTTACTAATTCTGGGTCACTGAGAATGAAAATGATGCTTAAAATTGTTGATTGACTCTAGTTTTCAAGATATGCTATTGGGTCAGTATATATGACCCTTGACTTGGGAATGGCGGAGGATAAGTGAGTTATAAAGGGAAGGGATCTCAATTTAAAACAGAAATGACTAAAATACATCTTTGACTGGATCTATGAATAAATCTATGACTGGATTTGGACAGTACTTGCTTTTTAGGCAAAACAATGAATGATGCCATCTGAAGCTGGTATTGCATCATACATGATACGAATTTCATCATGTTATTCCTAGAAGTCATGGATGATGCAATCATAATGAAACTTACATCACTCTGCTGAACAAATTGCCCTATATCAGCTCTAGAAATCATACAGTGTCATGCTCTCTTATTTGTCAGTGTTTGATTTTGCAAAGGGACACATTTCTGTTTAGCCAAAGTGAGCAGAGATGCCTCGTACTTGTGTGAACAGTGCAGATAACGTCTGCTATGTTTGTGGTGAAGTGACTTTTGCATCACAAAAGCGCAGTATAACCACTATGGTTAAGAAAGCCTATCACCTTTATTTTGGCTGCAAAATTGGAGATCAGGACAAGAGGTGGGCCCCACACATATGCAGCAACACTTGTGCAACAAATCTTCGCCAGTGATTGAACAGGAAAAAGAAATCTATGCCTTTTGCAGTGCCAATGATTTGGAGAGAGCCAACAGATCATACCAGCAATTATTACTTCTGCATGGTGCCTCCAGTAGGGAAAGGTGTGTCTGTGACGAACTGGGCCTGTTCTCACTGTGGTCTGTGAATGCTGACAGGGGAGTGTGACTAGGATGGTCTGCATTGCAGGATGGGATCTGCCCGAGGGCGCATACCTGAGTGTGTAACATGAGAACCCAGGAAGGGGTTGAAGGCGAGGCGACTCCTTAGCCCGGGAAACTGAACAAAGGCTGTGGGAGGGGTCGCTGAAGGGAGAGTGCTGGAAGCAGGCAGGGAGAGAGGGCTGGGGGGCAGAGATGGCTCTGACCTCCCAAGGGGGGCTGGGCTGGGATGCCCGGGGACCCCAAGATGGACCTAACTGAGGGGGTCCCTGTTGTCTGTGCCTGCAAGACCTGTCTTGGACTGTATTCCTGTCATCCAAATAAACCTTCTGCTTTACTGGCTGGCTGAGAGTCATGGTGAATCGCAGGAAGCCGGGGGTGCAGGGCCCTGAGTCCCCCAATACTCCGTGACAACTGGTGGCAGCGGTGGGATCTACTGCACCCCGTGGACGGCGCTTCCTGCAGTAAGTGACTGGGGAGCAGTAAAACGAAGGGGGATTGACGGGGACCAGGCGTGCTGAAGAGTGAGAGAGAGACGGTTATTACCCCTGGGAGTGTGTGACCAGCGAGAAGGACTTTTGCAGTAACAGGGTCCCCCGGGGGGATCGCAGCGAGTGGTCCCAGGGGCGGAGGAGTCTGCAGCTTGACCCTGGCAGAGAGGCGGTGACCTCGAGAAGGGCTGGCACACTAGGGGGCCCCCTGGGAACTGTGGGGAGCTGTGAGCACACAGGCCGTTGAGTGGCCAGCAGGAAGATGTATGCCAAGCGGCTTAAGAGCGACCTGGTGGAGCTGTGCAAGCAGAGGCGGCTGCGCATTGGGAGGCTCACCAAAGAACAGCTCATTGCCCAGCTGGAGGCGGAAGATCGCGCGAATGAACTGATCCCTGTGTCTCAGGGAAGCAGCCTGGCAAATGCAGCGCAGGCACCAGTGTCTGTCCCAGCTGGGAGTGGTCAGCCGGCTGCTGAGGGCTTCCCGAGACCCCTCCTTCCTATGCCTAGGGGAAGGGTGGGGAGGAGCCCAGCAAATACCGAGGGCGCCGTGACCCCCCCGGCCAGCCGGGGGTCCCCCCGGCGAAGCTCGCCGGCCAGCAGAGGATCCTCCCGGCGGCGTTCGGCATCCGGGGAGCGGAATTGGCTGGAATGGGAGAAAGAGCTAAAACTGAGGGAGCTGGAGGATCGTGAACAACAGAGACAACATGAAGAGAGACAGCGTCAGCATGAACGGGAGGAGAAAGAGAGACAGCATCAGCGTGAAGAGAGACAGAGACAGCATGAACGGGAGGAGAAAGAGAGACAGAGACAGGAGAATGAGAGACAGCATCAGCGTGAACTGGAACTGGCGAGACTGAGGGGCAGCGAACCCCCGGCTGCGGTGAGTGAGGGGGGACCCAGGACTGCACGGAGCTTTGATAAGTGCATCATGGCCCCATACAAGGAGGGGGAGGACATGGATGACTTCCTGGAGGCCTTTGAGACGGCCTGCGAGCTGCACCAGGTTGATCCCGCGGACAGACTCCGGGTCCTTACCCCCTTACTGGACCCCAAAGCCGTGGCATTGTACCGCCAACTGGAAGAGGCAGAGAAAGGGGACTACGAGCTATTCAAAAAGGCCCTGCTACGAGAGTTTGGGCTGACTCCTGAGATGTACCGGGAAAGGTTCCGGAATCAGGATAAAACCCCTGAGATCTCATATCTGCAACTAGCCGCCCGCATGGAAGGATACGCCAGCAAGTGGGCTGATGGGGCCCAGACGAAGGAGGACCTGGTCAAACTGCTGGTACTGGAGCAACTGTATGAGCGGTGCCCATCTGACCTGAGGCTGTGGTTGGTGGACAGAAAGCCAGAGAACCCGCGACAGGCAGGCCGGCTGGCCGATGAGTTCGTAAAGAGCCGGTCAGGAGATAAAAGGGAGGAGTCCCAAAGGAGCAATCCCACCACAACGCAGAGAGAGAGTCACCATGGGACCTCCCCGTGGGAAAATACAGAAAAACCCCATCAGAGGGGAACATCCGGCATCAGGACCATCCGACCCACTCAAGGGGACCCATGGGACATGGGCTGCTACCACTGTGGCAAAAAGGGCCACATACGGGCCCAGTGCCCCAGGCTCAGGGACAGACTGAGCAGGCCGAACCCACAGAGGGTTGACTGGGTAGAGACCCAGCCCGGCGAGAGGCAGCATTCCCAGGGAAGGGGGGCTGGCAGAGTACCACCTGCTAAGGAGGGAGGAGAGCCCCAGGCTAGCTTCTCTGGGGGGCCAGATGCTCCGGATTCAAAGTTCTCCGTTTACAGGGTTGGCGCGGGGCTGTCCCTGCGGAGCGAGTGCCTTGTTCCCCTGGAGGTGGAGGGGAAGAAAGTTTATGGTTACTGGGACACGGGCGCAGAGGTGACACTGGCCCGGCCCGAGGTGGTGGCCCCAGATCGGGTGGTGCCCAACACCTTCCTGACCCTGACCGGGGTGGGCGGGACCCCATTCAAGGTTCCCGTAGCGAGGGTACACCTGAAATGGGGGGCCAAGGAGGGCCCCAAGGACGTGGGAGTGCACCACCATTTGCCCACCGAGGTGTTGATGGGGGGGGACCTAGAGGACTGGCCAAGCAGCCCCCAGACCGCCTTAGTTGTGACCCGCGGTCAGAGCCGGCGAGGGGCACTGCCCCCTGGCCTTGGGGGGGGTGCTTTGCCTGAGGCGCGGGACCCTAACCTGGTGGGGAGGGAACGCCCAGGGACACGGCTCAGGGAGGCTGCAGCTTCGGACCCAGCGGGCGAGAAAGAGCAGGTGGCCATCCCTGTCCCAGCTGCTGAGTTCCAGGCCGAGTTGCAGAGAGATCCCTCCTTGCGGAAGATAAGGGACCTGGCTGACCTCAATGCGGTACAGACCATGGGACGAGGTGGCCGGAAAAGGTTCCTGTGGGAGAAGGGGTTCCTGTACCGAGAATGGGCTCCCCCAGGGAAAATGGAGTCAGGGGGGATCAGGAAGCAGCTGGTGGTACCCCAGAAGTATCGCCGCCAGCTGCTGTGCCGGGCCCATGACATTCCCCTCGCAGGGCACCAGGGAACCTGGCGTACCCAGCAGAGGCTGCTACGGAGCTTTTACTGGCCTGGGGTCTTTGTTACTGTCCGACAGTACTGCGGATCCTGTGACCCCTGTCAGAGGGGGAGGAAGGCCTGGGACAAGGGGAAAACAGCTTTAGGACCCTTGCCCAGCATAAAGGATCCTTTCCAGAGGGTGGCCAAGGTTAAAAGGGCGGCTCTAAACCAAGAGAGCCCAAAGCACAGACCTCCAGACTGGAGCGCTGGGAGAAGACCACAGCCCAGTTGGAACCCCAGAGGTATGGGGGTGGGAAAAGGGCGCAGGCCGCATAAACCTTCCCACATGCGAACTGCGAGTGCCATCAAGCACCCCCGACCTAAGGGGGGGCGTGAAACTGGAGGGGCCTGGTGTAATTCTCACCAAGGAATGGGAGGGATGCGGGGGCATCCATGGGAACGGGGGTAGGTTCGAACTTCCCCGGGTCACTGGCTAAAGTGACCCTGCTCAGTTCGGTCTCGAAGGGGGGAGAGATGTGACGAACTGGGCCTGTTCTCACTGTGGTCTGTGAATGCTGACAGGGGAGTGTGACTAGGATGGTCTGCATTGCAGGATGGGATCTGCCCGAGGGCGCATACCTGAGTGTGTAACATGAGAACCCAGGAAGGGGTTGAAGGCGAGGCGACTCCTTAGCCCGGGAAACTGAACAAAGGCTGTGGGAGGGGTCGCTGAAGGGAGAGTGCTGGAAGCAGGCAGGGAGAGAGGGCTGGGGGGCAGAGATGGCTCTGACCTCCCAAGGGGGGCTGGGCTGGGATGCCCGGGGACCCCAAGATGGACCTAACTGAGGGGGTCCCTGTTGTCTGTGCCTGCAAGACCTGTCTTGGACTGTATTCCTGTCATCCAAATAAACCTTTTGCTTTACTGGCTGGCTGAGAGTCATGGTGAATCGCAGGAAGCCGGGGGTGCAGGGCCCTGAGTCCCCCAATACTCCGTGACAGTGTCAAAGAAGAAAAAGTGGACTGTGCATTATCCAAACATTCCATCAGCTATACGCCCAGTACCCCACGGAGAAGGACTGCCGGTTCCTGATGCACCAGAATCATTCTCACTTGAGTCAGATGAGGGAGAGGAAGAGGATGAAACTTCTGGTCCTGAACCATCAATGTCACAGGACCCACATTTTCTCCCATCCTCCTCCTCTGAACCACACCTCATAACACAAGGGGAACTGAATGACCTTGTCAGGGATTTGGAACTACCCAAGAGTAAGGCAGAGCTGTTGGGCTCCAGACTACAGCAGTGGAATCTCCTGGCAGGTGATGTTAGGGTTTCCATGTTCCGTGACCGTCAAAAGGATCTTGTCCCATTCTTCTTCATGGAAGGTGATCTTGTAGCCTGCAACAACATCGATGGTGTGATGGCAGCCCTCAACATCGTTCATGATCCAGATGAGTGGAGACTGTTCATTGCTTCATCGAAGACGAGTCTTAAAGCTGTTTTACTGCATAATGGCAATGTTTTGCCATCAATTCCAGTTGGTCATGCAGTCCATATGAAGGAAACCTATGACAACATGAAACAACTTTTGAGGTGCATAAACTATGACCAACATCAGTGGCAAGCTTTATGGCAATTTGAAGGTTGTTGCTCTCTTGCTTGGTCTGCAGACTTGATACACAAAGTACTGCTGTTTTCTCTGTGAATGGGATAGTCGTGCAAGAGATTCCCACTACATCAAGAAAGATTGGCCACTCCGACAGTCATTGGAGCCTGGGAGGAAAAGCGTTCAGCATCCACCACTTGTTGAATCAAGGAAGATTTTGTTATCACCCTTACACATCAAGCTGGGTCTGATGAAGAACTTTGTCAAGGCCATTGACAAAACACAAGCAGCTTTCAAGTACCTCCGTGGAAAATTTCCAAGGTTAAGTGAAGCTAAGATAAAGGAAGGTGTCTTTGTTGGTCCTCAGATTCGTGAACTTCTTCGAGATGATGCATTTGACCATGCACTGCGTGGCAAGGAAAAGACGGCATGGAAAGCCTTCCAGTTAGTGGCAATAAATTTTCTCAGAAACAACAAGGCAGACAACTACAGGTTGTTGGTGGAAAACCTCCTCAAGGCATACAAAAACCTTGGTTGCAACATGTCACTAAAGATACATTTTTTGCACTCTCATCTAGATTTTTTTCCACCCACCAAACTGCAGAGCAGTGAGCGACGAGCACGGTGAGCGATTTCACCAGGACATTGCAACAATGGAGAAACGCTATCAGGGCAAATGGAGCCCATCAATGCTTGCAGACTATTGCTGGACAGTGACAAGAGATGCTCCATTTAATGAATACAAGAGACAAGCCAAGAAGCGCCGAGTAGACACTGAATAGGACTAAACTATGTACATAATAGTTTTTTGCCTTTTGTTTCATAATAAATTTTATTTATATAACCCTTTTGCTGATTTTTAAAGTGTTACATAAACAGGACAGGTGAAATATTATCATGTAAAGCAACCATAAACACATGAAAAGACCTAGGTTTACAATTTATGATGAAAACTCTACTATCTATACAATATACATAGACATAAAATGTAAAAACTTAAATATCTTAGAAACAGTAGCCAATCAGTTGTTTTAATTGTCATATTTGAATTCAGCACATCAAAATATATAATAAATAGCACATTTTATCTCTGAAGCAGACTACTTCTCAAAAATTGTCGACCAGTGAGATCAGCATTATGCTCACAATCATACCTGGTAATGAAATGCATACAGGAAGCATTCATAGCTATAAATCAACAGCTTATGACAATTTATAACCTGAAGATTCCATTGACTTTGATGTATTTTGAATCAGACCCTAATTTCAAACATGTTTGCAAAGTCTATAAAGCATGGTTTTAACTAATTCCAGAGGAAACATTAAAGCACAGAAGTAGGCACCAGGAGACCTGTGCTCTGTTCTTGGCTCTGCTGTAGACAGGGAATCTTGGGCAAATCACTCAGCTGTTCATGTCTGTTTCCCATTACTTGACAGTGTGTTTACACTTGATGGGCACTTGGAGACCCTCAGATGAAAGCCTGTTATAGAAGCCAAAGTGTTGTTATAATTGATTTGCGTTAGAGAGGTTCATAAATACAATGCCAGCAGAATTGTAGAGTTCAAATCCATTTTCTGTGAGTACTAAACACAATAGTCCAGGTAGCTATCACCCACCATATTTTGGGATATCCTCAGATTTGTGTGCATTGATTGAAGCAAGCTGTTCCCATTTGCATCAATGGGAGCTAGGCAAATAATAATGCTACATTAATATGAAACTATACTCCTTAATCTTTCTTTTAAAAAAACCTCTCTTGTTTAATTCTTTTTTAAAAAGCCAATGGGACTGCTCAAGTGCTTAAAGTTCTGCACCACTTAAGTGCTTTGCTGGGTCAGTGCCATCATCCCTGTCCTGCACTCCAGGTCACAGATATTAATATCACTGGTTTTGCACATAAGATTTTTGAATATGAGCAAGCCTAGTTTGATGTTTAAACTTGTAACAAAACCCCAAACCAGGCAAATCTCATTGTATATTGGCACAATTATTCCCTATGGCTTTATTAGAGACATGGCTAAGAAAACACATTTCAAATAACATGACACATTTATTTTGACAGTATCCCTTCAATATCCAGTATGCTTTAATTTATATTTCAAAAGCTATCATAGACATTTATTGATCCCAACACTATGAACACAAGCAATATTTTAAAACAATATTCATTTAAAGTGATAGCATAATGAAGAGTGGGTAAAATTTAAATATGTTGTTATGGCAGGTTTCACCAGGTAATGCTGTTACTCATTGTCTTCTAAGTTCATTTTCTTAGCATTCAGACAAGTTTTGACTCTTGGAAAGACATTCTGTGTTGTTGTTAGTTTTGGGTTATACAAAGTTCGGTGTAGAGGCAGCTTGTGGAGATAGGGAACTGTGAGAGGTGCAATATACTTTTTTCTCTGCTTTTGTTCCTGATTAGAGTAAACTCATGAGGCAGAGTTGTTCCCTGGGAAGTGGACACTGATATTGGGCTCAGATTCTGGAAGAAGGAATTGCTCTGTGTGTTGTTTGGCCATCTCATTGCTGGGCAGGTATAGATGTGTAAATAGAGCAAGTTACACATAGGATGTGCCCAGACTCAGGATCACTGATTTCTCCACCACTGGAAAAAAGGGGCAATAACATAAATCCAGCCCATTAGATAATCCTATACTTTGCATAAGTATCTGAATTTTCCATGGAGAGGAAGGAGAAAGATGGAAAGAAGGAGAGATTAATTAAGATATTTTATATTGTTATTATTTTATTATTAATAATAATTCATCTTTACACCTATCATAGTTCAGCTACTAAAATCAGTTTTAAATCTGTGTATGATGAATTACAAATTCTATTTATCATGGAAAACACACATATAGTAGGACGGACTGCCCCACTTGGTGAGAATTTAGGCTGCAGCAGGCCAGTGGGCCTGTGCAGATGGGTAGCCAATCAGAGAAGGGCTTAGAGAGAGCCAATCAGGGCCCAGATTGGAGACAGCCAATCAAGGCCCGGCTCAGCCCTATAAAAGGGCTGCTCAGGCAGGGAGCAGGCAGTCTGTCCCAGACTGTCAGGGAGGAAGGCCTGTCTCCTGAGCAGAAGATCAGTACCCAGGACAGCGCAGCGCAGCGCAGCGCTGGGCAAGCTTAGGGAAGCAGAGTGGAGCTTCAGCCTGATACTTGCCAGACTGCAGGCCCTGAGTAGAAGGGCCTAGAGGGTGCAAGGGGGTCAGAGGGGAAGTGACCCAGGGAAGGCTGAAGGGCAAGGGGAGAGACGGAGGGCCGAGAGGCTGCTGTTAGAGGGTCCCTGGGTCGGGACCCAGAGTAGTGGGCAGGCCTGGGTCCCCCCCTTTCCCCCTTGTGCTGCACCAGGCCATGGAGCAGTGGCTGAGTCAGGCTGCTACCTGCCCCCTGATGTAAGAGGGGCTAGATTTGGGGGTTGTGGCAGGCTGCTGAGGCCGGTGCAAAGACTCCTGTTAAGACCCCCCCCCCCCCCTTCCCGGAAGGGTGTGTGGATGGACTAAGGGGCACTGCTGGAGGGCAGTGGTCCTGAAGAGGACGCTGCGAGCTGGTGAGCGATGCGGGCTCAGATGCCAGCCAAGGGCGAGACAATGGCTGGGACACCACCGAGAGAGGGCGCTCCACTGGACTGAACTAATTCCTGGTGACATCCAGCAGGAGGTGCCAGGTGGTGAGTCCCAACCCTGTTACAACACAATGCACTGTCTGTGGGAACATAGAAAGTGACAGTACAATTAACATCTCCTTGAGTTTTTCTGATGCTCCAGTCCAGATGGTGATTATGTGTGGTTACTTGGATCTGTTAATTTCTATATTAGTCAGTTTGAAAAGAGAGCATTTTGGTGTCTCTGCTTTATCTTGTATATGGATGAGACTGGGTGTTTTGGATGTCCAGTTCCAATGAAAATTAATGGCAACTGGGCATTAAAGCTCCATGGTAGCTATAACATTCTCCTCTCTATAATACATAAGGGATCATACATAATTTATAAATAGATCACTAATAACTTTTTTCCACTTAGAAAGGTAAATAGGGCCACTTGTGCATACATGTTTGCAGAATAGGGTCCTTTGAGGAGCTGAGGCATGAAGAAGTGAAACAGTCCACCAACTGAGAAGTGACATTGAAAGTGTGACCTCATTACATGCAAACTAACCTGCTATACTTTGCAAAACCATATTTGGTTTTTTTAGCTTTCCCACTTAAAATGTGAACTGAAGCTTTTTTGCTGTTTTATGATATTGTAGTCATAGGACTTTTACAGATAAATCCCTGCCTTAAAAAGAAAAGTTTTTTTTTTCTTTCAGTGCTAAAGCTTAAACAGTTGTATGGAAAGGTGAAGGGAAAAGGTCTGCTTCTGAGTTTTGCATTTTCTTTGTGCTTTCAGTTAGTCTTTTTAATCTAAAAACTTTCTTGACATTTTCTAGTGCTGTGCTTAAACCATACCTGCCTGTGTAGGAGGCAGGTGAAACTACCCTTTACTTTTACAAATAACTGACTATTGGTCCAAAAACATACAAAGAAGGGTCAGAACAGTTTCCACAGGGGCAGTTCTACTGCTTCCCTGATGACTTCTATCATCAATTTCACATCTGAATAAACTGGGCAATAGGGAACACTGAGAGAGGCTTAAAAAATGGTGAGTGGAAAACCAAGACTTCAGTGAGCAAACTTGTACTGAGAAAGAGCCTTCTGGATTGTGCTAGCCCTAGCCAGAAAGCATAAGAAATTCATTTCTGAAAAGATTACTAAGATGTATCATAGTGCTGACAGCACCCAGGGGAGCCTGGACTTTCAGTGCCATGTGGGTGCTTCTTGAAACTCAAGCATCTGACAGACTAAAACTAGCCTCTAAAATCAAACATGACACTAGCTTAAATTATAGCTGGTTTAGGACCTGCTCCGAAGCCCATTGAGATCAATGGAAAGATTCCTATTGACTTCACTAGGCTTTGGACCAGGTCCATAATAGCTGTAGAGGGGAAAATATTCTGATGAACAGTAATAAGGCTTATCCCAGGGTGAGTCATTTGGAGTTTATTTATGAAGTTTTTCTTTTGCAAGCTAACAGTCCTATCTTTGATTAGCTGGAATTGTTGGGACATTCCTTTGTTGCTTGCACTTTTATTGCTGGTATCCTTTTCTTTTTGCTAGTTTATTAGCTGTAATTGTAGAATATGGTTCCCTGTCCAATGACATTAGACTGGCCAGCTGTGCGCAGCCTGTCACAACATCCTGAAGACATTTGTCTCTATTTGATATAATTTATTTGAATAGAGTATCTGGAAATACTTGATGAAAATCTAAGGCCCTTTACAAAAATGAAGATAAAATTCACCTCTCAGCCACCCTGAGGATCATTGTCACATCCTGCTTTCATTCCGCATTTATTGATGAATGGCAGTTCCTTAGAAGGAATGAGTGAAGAGCTGGCAAGAGAGTCAATGCCCAGATGAGAGATTTAGATTCCATTTATTGTTTTAAAGTTCACCTCTGATATCTCCAGTGAAAAAGTGCTTGCAGCAGCACGGCTGTTGAAAGGACAAAAAGGAAACTACATATAAACACAGTTGCACTTGAAAATGGCTTTTACGTTGTTTGTATCAACATTTGTGTATTGAAATTTGTGTTAAGTGGGAAATGTAAGAATTTGGCAACACAGCCAATTCTAATCCAGACATTTCTGCCAGTTACCCATGGGAGGTGAGATTTAATTAAAGAGGAAAATGTAAGGGAATAAAAATATTTTCTATATGATGCCCAATCTGATTTGTGGCAATGGGTGTCTGGGTATGAAAGTTGCCCAGAAGAAAATAATTAGAAATGTATACTGACTTCTCTTTGAAAAGTAAAGTAGATATAAAACTCTAGGACATTTTATATGTTGGTGCTTAAACACCTAAGTGGCTTGATTTTCAGAGATCTGAAGACCGAACGTAATCCAAATTGTGGTAGCTACACTTCACTAATACAACAGACAATCTTTCTTATGAAGGAGGATCATGGTCATTAGAACTCAGATCACTAGAGATATTTCAACCCTAGAAATAAAAGCAGAAGAAAAAGAATCTAAATGAACTACACAACAGTTTAGACACTCTTCTGATTTCTCCAGAACTGTATTTAGCAGTGTTCAATCTGCATTTTAATAAAGGACTGTAGGGATTTTCAGTCTAATTTAAAAAAATCTGTATTGAATAAGTATTCTCTCTCAATTTAGTTAAGTTTATTCACAAGCTGTGAATTTGCTCATGTTTTACTATGTAATATATCTTAACCAGATATGTATTTTCAACCGAGAGAGAATATTTATTTTCATTTAAATCTCAGGGACTCCTTTGATATTACTCAAGTACTAGAATGTGCTGTAAGGCCTATGTTCTTCCTTCGAAGTATGACCCATTATTTGTTTTCCACTCATACTGCTATCTATTCAGGTCATAGGTGCAATTTTTTTGTTCAAATTGTTAACTTCACTAAAATATTTGCAGGACTAAATTACACATTACATGGAATCATATGGGGCAGGAGGAGGAGATTGTCAGCTTGTTCTAGACATGCATAATGAAACACTTTCTCACTTTTTTCCTTTTGTAACACCAATATATTTCTCTTCCTTTTTATTGAGCTTTGTACTCCTTGGAGATTTTAGAAATGGATCTCACAGATTTTGTATATAATGGGGTTTCGTTAGAAAAGGAGCTCAAGCCATCTCTCAAGAAGAACAGAATTCCATTTCCTGCTTGAATCCTGGGAATGCAGTGTTTGGGTTGAGATGGATGTACCTAATTCTATTGACCTTTTAAGATTTGGTGACTTTTCAGTCCTTAGGCTAATCAGCAAGGTTCTTTTTCATTTCAGTTTGGCCTCTTTTGCTTTCGATGGGAAAACACAAAGGACTACAAAACAGACTTCTCTGTTGCATGAAGATTGTGAGATGAGGGTGTCCAGACTGAAGGAGCCATAACTAGAGGTAGTGGGGGATGGAAAGAACTTTTCTGTTTCTTTGATGTATTGGATGAGATCACTTGTAATCACTTATGATTGTTTAATGCTGCTGTTGGACTGAGTTTGAATCACCAATATGTGGTATTTTTTTAATGCATCTGGGTGACCATTACAATGATATCATTGTAAGGATAATTGTCAGGATGCCTCTTAAAAATCTTCTTTAAATCCAAAGAATGCAAATACAGAGTAGGAGGAAATATTCTTCTTTCCCTTCCTTCCTTTTTCCTGCCTCTTGCTCCCTATGCCATTCCTACATCATTAATGCGGTTGTGATTCTCCATGAAGGGAGTGTTTAGGTCCAACAGAATAGATTACCTGGTAGTGCAAGAGATATCATTTGCATCTCATGGGACTCCAGCAGTTGGGACAGTGCCCAGACTAACCTCTGATATGTACATGCTATCTTATCCCATATTTTATTTCATCATCTCCCATTTTGACTGCATTGGGCCAAATTCTGCAGCTCCTGCTCAGGTGATACTTACTCTTACTTCTGCCTGAATAGGGTCTACAAATGACCCTTGACCTTAACTCTGCTCCCATTGAAAGTCGATGGGGTTTTATCATTGACTTCAGTGAGAGCAGAGCTAGACCAACCCTGAATGCTTTTGAAAATCCCACCCTGCAGTATCTGGCCTATTGTTTGTAAATCCACAGACTTCTAGGCTTATCACCTACCTGAATTGCTTAGTCCAGTGGTGGCTCTAATAATAATTGCCAAAGGCAGAATAAGCTCCAGCACCATAACTGAAAAAATATTGGTACAAGCCATTAAAACAAAATCTAACATACAAGATTCACAGTGTGAAGCTCATTAAGAAAAATATGAAATAGGCTGGTATCTCAAATCCCTTGTGTCCTTAATAAAACTTCTAATTTTGTACCAACTGTACAAACAAACCTTGCTTTGCACAGTGACCATTGGCATTGTGTGATCTATATAGCAACCACCTGCTGCAATCAATGTTTATTCATCTTAGCTCTTTCAGAGAAGAAATGATTATTGCCATTCTTAAATATTTTAGCTAAATTCATATGTCATAGATCAAATTTCAGCTGGCAAATGAAAGGAAACTCAGAGTTAAAATTGCCATTCCGTTCTTAACTTGTTTAGTTTTGTCTAGGTACTGCAGGAAATGAGTAACTCTAGTTAAAGGAAACTTACTGGAATTCAATAATGTATTGGAAACTGACAGCACAAAAGTGGTATGGATGTCAGGGAGGCCAGAATCAGAATTCACCCATGAAAAGGGTAAAAGCTAGAAGGGTGTCAGAAACCAAAAAAAATTACAGTTTGAAAAGAGAACTCACATAATCATGACACTTTTGTTGTTTTGTGGTCTCATTATTTTTGCAAGATCAGATCATACAATTTTGGTGCAATCAGATGCAAATACTGTTCCTCAGTTGGTCTTGATCATATCCTAAACTCAATTCAGATTCCAAGCGATGCCTTCCTGTCCCCACCTCTTGTTAGTCTATAAATACCTCTTATGTACCATATGCATCTCCCTTGGATCCAATATGATGTTGAAGACCGTGTTAGGGCTCATACATTGTATGAGCCACTTCTATTGATGTTGTACTGGGTTTGTGGTTTTGAACCTGAGGGTGCATTAGTGGTACCACTTTGATTTCACATTAACGTCCTGATTCTGTAATCTGTTCCACAAGGTCAGATTTCTGTGTCTACCTAGAACATAATGGATGTCAATGGAGCTCCATCTTCTAGGCACAGGGACCTGTATGCAAGGAACAACTTACAGGAACACATCCTAATACTGTAACTGCTCTGCTGGGAAGTATGAGATTTCACTGATGGGTTATTTGGCCTTCACTGAAAGGCTTGCAAGCACGATAAGAAGTGAGTAGATCCATAATGTAATTTGTTCTCTCTTGTTTTTTATTAATTCATGTTTCTCTCATGTAACATCTCCACCTGCCCACCCTTCATATTATTTTCATTACTTTAAAATCTCTTTATTTTTCCTTTGAATGGGATTTTGCATGCAAGGTTAATACTGTCAAAGCTTTGCATTGCTAATACAGATGCTAATCATCTGACAATCTGCCATGTCTCCTGCATGAGTTTTTCCTCTGTGTCACACACTGATCTTTAATGTGCCTGCACTGATTCTTAGCTAGCATGGGGGTAGGAGAAATGACTTGAGAGGCCCACTTACTTAAATTACATGGGGAAATAAAGGGGGTATTAAATGACTCAAGCATATGCTAATGAAATTTAAAGTCCTAAACAATAAAACACCAGAACAAAATTCAAGTACAAGGTCAGTTTGGTAGAGACCACAAGTTGTTTCTGCAACTAGTTAAATAGTATTTGGTAAACATCTTGTTCAATGAAGGTCACTGTTTTTTGTCAAATTTATTTATGAATAATCTTTTCTGTTTTACCAGTTCTTTAGCAGGTTGAACACTATTCAGTGAACCTGCTAGTCCACAAATACCTGGGAAATATGTCAAATGTTGTATTTAGCTAATATACTTGGCTAGTTCTAGTTGTTACTATCTGATGGCTGTATGGAGTTCATTTCAGAAGATGTGCACTCTCATGATGTGTGCATTTCTAGAATAGATTTAATCTACTTCCCAGTGTGTGTCTTTGGCCTGGTCATGTGTGGTATTGAGTACTCTCCTTTCCCATTCAGTTCAGTAAGAGTGGAAGGTGCTCAACAGTTTGCAGGACAGGGCCCTGAGTGTACATATCTAGGTAGAGATGTGTGTCTATATGCCTTATTTATTATTTGTATTTTGATAGTACCTAGGAGCCTCAGGACCCTATTGTGCTAGGCACTGTACTAATACAGAACAAAAGATTGTCCCTACACCAAAGAGCTTACAATCTAAATATAAAATGAGGCAACAGATGGATACAGATGAACTGATCAGGAACACAAGTGAACAGACAATATTGATCAACACGATAGGCAGTGGTGACCGCTCATTTACTAAGGAAGTGCAAACAGTGTGATCCTCAGCTCGTATTGCTAGCTGGTTCTATCGTTCAGCTTTGCATCTTGCCATTGGTAATGAAAATGTGCATTTCATTCACTAAGTATTGCTGTTTCTTGTAAAATATTTGCTATTCGATTACAAATGAACTTAGAACATAATGTATTTGCTTACTTTTTTGCTTCTGGAATGTCATAAAAATCAGTGATGCAAAGCGTCTCTTATAGTCTATGGGAACTGCAATATCTAAACAGTCAGGGGCTCTTCAATTTTCAGAAAAGGCTTGAACAATTTACCTTTTATGCCTTCTCAGTGGCTGTGATGACACTGTAACTTTAGCGATAATGGCATAGCTGAGTATTTCCATGGTTATCACTGCCTCTTACAACCAAATCGTAGGTCAATCATTTGAGAAGGTGCTGAGACAGGCATTTTTATATCAGGGGCTTTATCATGTAAAAATATGCACATGATCTCAACTCCCTCTAAGAAATGTTATTCACACCTGGAGTCACTAATGCACTCAACCATTTCATGACAGTTACCAAAGGACAGGGGCTCTTGCAGGCTGCCATGTACAGCAAGCACCTTGCTATGGTTTGCAACCAGGGCCGGCTCCAGGGTTTTGGCCGCTCCAAGAAGCCAAAAAAAAAAAAAAAAAGCCGCGATAGTGATCTGTGGCGGCAATTCGGCGGACGGTCCCTCACTCCGAGCGGGAGTGAGGGACCGTCCGCCAAATTGCCGCCCAATAGCTGGACGTGCTGCCCCTCTCCGGAGCGGCTGCCCAAAGCATCTGCTTGCCAGGCTGGTGCCTGGAGCCGGCCATGTTTGCAGCAACTCTTCATATATATTCCTCTTGGATGTAAAGTGACGAGATGGCATGCTATATGTGATCAATCATCTCCTGTCTCACACTGCATCATGTCACATCAACAGATCAATAACTTTAGATCTTTTGTTTTCTTTCTGGTCTTCTAGAGTGAGGTAGCTCAATGCTCTCCATTTGGATAAGCCTGATTTGATCAGAACAATTTTTTTGAACAAGCACAGATGGTATATAATCAAGCAGAATATTTTCCAGCTTCTGGGTAGGAAGACTGAGCCAAAGGCCAGCATTTCTCCACCTTCATGCTAGTGAAAACAGCTCTCTCCACAACAGGGTCCAGTTATGTAAGGGTTTCTTACCAGGTCAGCTGGTTTGGGGGCGGGGGTAGGGGGGGAGAACATCCAGAGCCTGCCTTCACTGGCTGGGAATATGATTTTATTGTTACAATCTTCTAAGAACTTTGCTTTCATATGAGACCACCTTAGAAAGCCATACAAAGTAACCAATTTCAAATATGACAAGATTAAAAGTATTGCCAGTGTATCATCCTTTGAATGTGTAGGACTTCTTGTTTTTAATATCAATTGTAAATGATCATGTGTTTTATCTGCAGGTTTTTTTTAGCTGTGGGGTAGATCTTGGGGAGCACAGTGCAGGTCTGGGGGGGCTGTATGCATGAAGGTGGCTACAGGTAGCTCTCTGGCCATGCCTCCTTTTCCCATACGCACCTCTGACATACCCCAGCAAAAGGAAAGAAGTAGGAAATCTGATAAGAAAAATCTGAGGTTCAACAAGGACACGTGCAGAGTCATGCACTTAGGATGTAAGAATCCCATGCACTGCTATAGGCTGGGGATTGACAGGCTAAGCGGCAATTCTGCAGAAAAGGACCTGGGGATTACAGTGGACGAGAAGCTGGATATGAGGCAGTGTGCCCTTGTTGCCAAGAAGTCTAACGGCATATTGGGCTGCATTAGTAGGAGCATTGCCAGCAGATCGAGGGAAGGGATTATTCCCCTCTATTTGGCACTGGTGAGGCCACAGCTGGAGTATTGCATCCAGGGCCGGTGCTACCATTAAGGAAAACTAGGTGGTTGCTTAGGGCACCAAGATTTGGGGGCACCAAAAAGCAATGCCCCCAACTAATTTTTTTTTCACAGCGTTCCTAGGCTGGGCTGCCGGCGGGGAGGAGGCAGAGCAGAGGTGAGCTGGGGTGGGGAGCTGCTGCATGGCTCCCCGGGGGGGGGGAGCTGCTGTGGGAGGGGGGCACTTCAGGGCAGGTGGGGGAGCTGCCGTGGGGGGGGGTGCCTCAGGGTAAGGGGGGGTGGGGAGCTGCCACAGGGCCAGGTGGGGGGGTGCAAGTTGGAAGTTTTGCCTAGGGCGTGAAACTTCCTTGCACTGGCCCTGATTGCATCCAGTTTTGGGGCCCCCACTGCAGAAAAGATGTGGACAAATTGGAAAGAGTCCAGTGGAGGGCAACGAAAATGACGAGGGGGCTGGAGCACATGACTTACGAGGAGAGGCTGAGGGAACTGGGCTTATTTAGCCTGCAGAAAAGCTGAGAGGGGGGATTTGATAGCAGCCTCCAACTACCTGAAGGGGGGTTCCAAAGAGGATGGCGCTTAGCTGTTCTCAGTGGTGGCAGATGACAGAACAAGGAGCAATGGTCTCCAGTTGCAATGGGGTAGGTCTAGGTTGGATATTAGGAAAAACTATTTCACTAGGAGGGTGGTGAAGCACTGGAATGAGTTACATAAGGAGGTGGTGGAATCTCCATCCTTAGAGGTTTTTAAGGCCCAGCTTGACAAAGCCCTGGCTGGGATGATTTAGTTGGGGTTGGCCCTGCTTTGAGCAGGGGATTGGACTAGATGACCTCTCGAGGTCCCTTCCAACCCTAATCGTCTATGATTCTATGACTAAAGCCTAGGGATTCCTGCAGGCCAGGGGAATCTCCATGACACTGAATAAGCTGGCTCTATGGTAGCTCTGCACAATCAGAATGGACCAGAGCAGCTTCAGTGGAGTCCAGATTCTGTCTGTCTGCGTTCAGGAATTGTCTCAATTTTAGAATTTCAATACTCTGGTGAAGGGCTGTATAGAAAACACTGCAGAACAATGTTTTGTTTCTAGTAAATGGAAATAACCAAAAATGAACCATATTTTTTTAATACTAGACACAATCAACTCCGGTTTGAATAAGGACTGGGAATGGCTGAGCCATTACAAACATTGAATCTATCTCCCCTTGTAAGTATGCTCACACTTCTTATCAAACTGTCTGTACTGGGCTATCTTGATTATCACTTCAAAAGTTTTTTTTTTTTTTTCTCCTAATTAATTGGCCTCTCAGAGTTGGTAAGACAACTCCCACCTGTTTATGCTCTCTGTATATGTGTATATATATATATCTCCTCAATATATGTTCCATTCTATATGCATCCGAAGAAGTGGGCTGTAGTCCACGAAAGCTTATGCTCTAATAAATTTGTTAGTCTCTAAGGTGCCACAAGTACTCCTGTTCTTCTTTTTTTAATACTGAAAATCTATCTGGTTTTCTTGCCCTTACATTGTTACAGAAAATAATAGCACAAAATAAAAGAAATGGAGGAAATTACACTGGAACATATGATCTAATGAAGAAAAGAAATAACTTTCTCTGACACGCTTCTGCTGTTGGCACTTCTTACTCTTGATCTTCTTTCAGAAAAAGCTACAGAAATAAAATGTAGTAACTTTTCTTCTTTTTCCTCTTTGATTCCCATTCATCATCTCAGCAGGGATGATGGGTCTGAATACATTTTTTTAAACCACTTTTTGTCTTAACTAAGCCATGAAGCTGGTATAATCTTTGAACCTTTTTGATCTGTTTCAGAGTGGTAGCTGTGTTAGTATGTATCGGGGGCGGGAGGGGAAGAGGCGTCCTTGTGGCACCTTAGACACTAACAAATTTATTTGGGCATAAGCTTTTGTGGGCTAGAACCCACTTCATCAGATGCATGAAGTGAAAAATACAGGAGCAGGTATAAATAGATGAAAGGATGGGGGTTGCTTTACCAAGGGTGAGGTCAGTCTAATGAGAGAAATCAACAGCAGGATACCAAGGGAGGGAAAAATGTCTTTTGAAGTGGTAAGAGAGTAGCCCATTACAGACAGTTGACAAGAAGGTGTAAGTAACAGTAAGGAGAAATTAGTATTGGGGAAATTAAGTTTAGGTTTTGTAATGACCCAACCACTCCCAGTCTTTATTCAGGCCTAATCTGATGGTATCCAATTTGCAAATTAATTCCAGTTCTGCAGCTTCATGTTGAAGTCTGTTTTTGAAGTTTTTTTTGTTGAATTGCCACTTTTAGGCCTGTTGAGTGATCAGAGAGAGTGAAGTGTTCTCCTACTGGTTTTTAAATGTTATGGTTCTTGATGTCAGATTTGTGTCCATTTATTTGTGTCCACTGGCCAACAATGCCCCTCTGCCATGTACATTGGCCAAACTGGAGAATATCTACGCAAAAGAATAAATTGACACAAATCTGACATCAGGACTCCCACTGGCTCATCATTCCCTTCTTGTTGACTTGGGGGATCCCTGTGTGCAGAGTTTCAGGTGTCAGTGGAGGGTGAGCTCTTGGGAGTCTTGCAGGCTCCATGTTCTCCTCCCAGTGATTCAGGGTGGGGTAATCCTTAAAACAGGATCTTGCCGCTCAGCAGCACCCTGGGCGGTAACTGGAAGAGGAGAGAGGAGAATGTGGTGGTTGCTGTTGATGAATTGGTTCAGTGACTTCAGCCGCAGTCAGACCCTGACCTTGTTTGGTCACCAGTTCAATGACACTCTCCATTAGCGAATGCTCCCATTCCCTAAGGCAGTGGTTCCCAAACTCGTTCCGCCGCTTGTGCAGGGAAGCCCCTGGCAGTCTGGGCCAGTTTGTTTACCTGTCTCATCCACAGGTGTGGCCGATTGCGGCTTCCAGTGGTCGTGGTTCGCTACTTCGGGCCAATGGGAGGTGCTGGAAGTGGCATGGGCCGAGGGACATACTGGCCGCCACTTCCAGCAGCTCCCATTGGCCTGGAGCAGCGAACCGCGGCCACTGGGAGCCGCAATAGGCCGAACCTGTGGATGCGGCAGGTAAACAAACTGGCCCAGACTGCCAGGGGCTTTCCCCGCACAAGCGGTAGAATGAGTTTGGGAACCACTGCCCTAAGGTGTACCTCCTTCTGCTCCATGAATCACCTCCTGATGAAGAGCCCATTCGTCCTGTACCCTGAGGAACTCAAACTGCTCCTGGTTTCTCCTATCCATCCCTATAAGCAGTTCTTCCAAGTCCTTCCCTGTCTGCCTCTGCTGTCTTTATGCTGATGCTCCTACCCTCCTGGAGGAATGGTTTCCCTCTTGGGAGTTGAAGGTCCTCCCAATTCAAAGACAATCTGTCCACGCAAGATTTGAAGTGGTTAAGGTGGCCAGGTGGGCCAATTAACTCTCCAACCTGCACCTGGAGGAGGAGCCAGGGAGCAGGGATTGATTAAATGGGCCCAGCTGGAGAAGAACAGGAAGGGCCTGTGTAAAGCCCAGGGGCTGAGAGCAGCTGGGAGTTGCAAGGAAGTAGTCTGCAGTGATTCCCTGAGTGAAGGAAGGCATGTTTGGGGCAATAGAGATCGGTAGCCTACAATTATTCCCTGGGAGGAGGGAGTTTGGGCTGGAAAACCCAGAGAAGGGGGGAGAGTCAGAAAGGCAGCAAGGTATGGGGTAGGGCAGATCTTGGCTGCTGATGAGAGGGCCCCTGAGCTGGAACCCAGGTCAGGACCAGGATCCCCTAACAGCTGCAGGGAAAGTGGCATGGACCAGAAACTGGACTGTCTGGGACAGTTGGCCTTGGAAGACTTTGATACCCCAGAAGGGGAGGACCAGAGTGACCTGCCCGGTGGGCCAAGTCACAGAGGAAGATGCAGCTCCTGGACACTGAGAGCCTGCAGGGTAAGAGAAGAAGACCGATGGAGACATCTCCAGAGGAGGGTGCAGCACCTGGTGAGAGCTAAACCCCACAGCCACTAGGAGGAGGCATCACTAGTAGTGCATGAACCCTGTGATGTTGGGTGGAGAATGTTGGGGTAGATCAGTACCCCTGATACAAAGGGCAGGGGAAAGACTGTGCAGGCAATTACCCCTGATAAAAGGGGAGTCTGCGGTGGACTGGGAAAAATTGTATAAAGCAGTCACCTCTGATACAAGGGGAGTGTGAAAAGTTGTAGTGCGGGGGGAGGGGGGGGAAGGGAGGGAGAAGAGACAATGGAGCCACAGCATGTGGGAGCTATTTTTGCAGAGAGACTGCCAGAGGAGCAGTGGCGCCGGAACATTTTTTTTTTTTACAGTGGGGGGGGGGCTGAAAGCCAGTTTTCCCCATCCCAAACTTTTTACCTCACCCCCCCTTATCCTGACCATGTCCCCCCCTGCCCCCCAGAGCTGAGACCAGGAATGGGTCTGCGTTCCCCCCCCCCCCACCCCAGAGCCACAGACAAGGGTAAGGGGTCAAGGCTGGGACCCTGCATGTGGGGCCAGGAACAGAGCCCCAGACGCGGGTCCAGCAGCAGCTGGGAGTCAGGACCCTGTGTGCGGCGCTGGGAGTGGAGTGCCAGGCTGCCAGTGCCAGGATACTGCACAAAAACTGGGGGTCCTGAAGCACACACTGCATTGTTAGTTCCCGCACCTATGCAGAGGAGGGCACAGCACTTGGAAGGAGATAATCCCCAGAATGACCAGGAGGAGGTACCACTAGCAGTAAGAGGACCCTGTGACACAAGGATAGCATTGTATTTATTTTTGGAAGAAGCTGACAAATCTCCCCTTAAAACATAACTTGGCTGTAAAAGGCTACAATTTTTTATGTTTCAGCATTCCAGGAGAGACAAGACAGGGGTGGTAAAAATGTTGCAATCTTCCGAGGGTGAAAGGACTGTTGTGACTAACTTTTCATCAGACAACCAAAGTATTCTACAGCTGTGTTCTGTTCTCTTCCCCTCCCCAGGCCTAACTCCCTCTTCAGTTCCCACCACCTCCCGCATTCTGCACATCTCCTGTTTGTAAAAGGGAGGTAAAATCGGTGACGGGAGAAGCTCCGAAACTAGGTAATCTTCCAAGGGACAAAAGACTGCTTGTCTAAATTTAGACAACCAACTATAAGTTTTCCACAGCTATCCTATCCCCAGCTGGGACCTTTCCAGTCCTCCCCTCCCTTGCCTCTGCCTGCATAGCGCCAGGACTATCACTGCCTGACTGCTGTCTGAGAAATGCACAGACACGGGGGCACAATGATTTTTTCCTTAACCTATTTTTAAAAGTGCCTTTTAGAATCTGAATGCATGATAGTGCTTAATCAGAAATCAACAGAACAATTGAGTTATAACCATGTCTTGCTTGAGGTATGTGTGGGGTGTAGCAGAGTGAGGGCTGGATGGAGGGTGAAAGTTGTAGTTTGGTAAGGGGACAGGGTAGGGTGACCAGACAGCAAATGCGAAAAATCGGGATGGGAGTGGGGGGGTAATAGGAGCCTATATAAGATAAAGACCCAAAAATCGGGACTGTCCCTATAAAATTGGGACATCTGGTCACCCTAGGACAGGGTGTGACAGTGCTGTGGTTTCAGCACTTGTAATTCAGACTCAGACATAACACATGGCACACTATCCAGCGAGGAAAAGCCAGTGTACAGTAATTCAAATGCCCTGTATTTTTAAAATCTGGAATTCATCATCAGAACAAGATGGGATAATGGTGGGGAGGGTAGAGGTCTGTTGTACTTTACCAGCCTCAGGGCCTGGTTCCTGTTGTGGCTTGGGGGCCACCTCAGAGTCATCAGGGGCTTCCTCAATTGGCCTCTCCAGGTAGAGGTGCAGAATTGCTTGCCCTCTGGTTCTTCTGTGGCATCCTCCTTGCCCTGGCCTTCATCAGCATTCAATTGGACAATGAGGGACTGAGAACAAGGAGGGGATTGTGAGCCACTTCAGGCTGTGTATGTGGAGCACTTGACAACAGCCGGTCAAGCTCCTAATAGAAGGGGCATGTATGACAAGGCTCCTGAAGTGACTTTCAGTCTTCAGGCTTACTGAACAGGAGCTTCAAGTGCATAATGTGTTCCTGGAACGAAGACAGTCCTCTGAATGCCCACCTGCTCCTACCTCCATGAAATTTCCCACTGGAGGTGAATATTCCTGCTGCTTCAGGTGACGTTGTGGAGGCTGGTGTACGCTGATGTGGTACTCATGTGGTTGCCGGACTAAGTAGCTGCTATCGGAGCTGGATCCATTAACACCTGTACTGATCTGTAAAGAGTGCAGCGGAAAGTTGTTCTGAAGTGGTCAGCACAGCACGCTATTACTGATTGGCTAAGGGCAGGAAGAAAAGGATTCAGTGCATTGTTGGGACTACTGAAACTCGACCTCATACATGCCCCTTACCCCCCATCTGTTGCAAACTGGCACAGGTCTGAGGCTGTGCACAGACAAAGCATATGCCTACACTTACCTGCAATGCTGGCACAGCTGCTGCACTACAGCTATGTCTCTGTAGCGCTTCAGTTGGACACCATCCTCCCAGTGTAGACCAATCCTAAGGCATGTACTCACCCATATCCCTCAGGCGTGCTAGCTTGCCCACCCTCTACTAGCTTTCAGGCATGTGCTTCTGGGGTTTAGCTGTGGACAATAGCAGGATTATGGCATAACTATGGACATGTAAGAAAATACAATTGCTAGTAGATGTACCCTTGGGGAATGTTTTTCCTGGCATGCTCAGTAAGGTGATTCCTCTGTAGATCTTGCACTCCCTCCTCTTTCCTCCCCCAACCCCTCCAATCGGTACTATTACCACTCTTCCTCACTTGCTTGGCATTTACTCTTGTTAAATAGCTTGTGCTTTGCCTTTACTATGTGTACCTAGCAGCTCTGCAGTTACGTTGTCACTCCTAGAGCCTTTCTTTTTCAAACTTTCAATTGAGATCTTTATTACTTCTAAGTATTCCAGCATCTGCTCTCCCTCTTTTGTACTGGAAAGGTTCTCCAGTTCAATTTCATCTCCTGAGCTCTGTATGTTGTACACCCCCCCCCCCCCCCCCCCCAGAATATTCTTTACATCATTTTGTTTGCCCTCAATTATCTACCTGTGCTTATCTTTCACCACCACCATCTTCAACTCATATGTCACACTCACTTCTCCTTCCCTGCAATACAACCCCTGTATTGCATTATCTTCATATATTCTTCTGCTTCTTTATATTGTTCATTTATCCAATTGTTTCTTTCTTTGCTTCCTGTTGTGTATCTCGGGTCAACCTATTGTACTCAGCTTTTAGACTTGCATCTTTTAGCTTTCTATACTTGTCACTCAACTGCAGCATTTCATCTCTAATCCACCTTGGTTTCTTCATTTTGTCCTTGTAGCCCAACACTTGTTCAGACACTCTCATAATCCCATTTTTACATTGTTCCATGTCTCTTAGAAGAAATGAATGTTTTTCACTGGAGATATTATGTTTTTTCTGCACAGCTTCTTTGTATTCTGATATCTGACTTTTTCAGTTTGTCCCTGTCATGTATCTCACTTTTTCAGGCCTTTTTTTGATTGTTCTCAGGCCCAACCTCATTGATGCCAGCACGGGAAGCGGCGCGGGCCGAGGGATGTGCTGGCCGTGGCTTCCCGCCGCCCCCATTGGCCCGGGACGGTGAACCGCGGCGAGTGGGAGCCACGATTGGCCGAACCTGCCGCATCAGCAGGTAAATAAAGTGGCCCAGCCCGCTAGGCTGCTTACCCTGGTGAGCCGCCTGCCGAATGTTGCCGACCCTTGGGTTAGACGGACATAAATTTCTCCCTCTCCAAGGGAGCTATACGGCTTTAAGTAGGCATTTTGCTATGTTGAAAGCATACTATATGCAAATACACTTCCTTTTTAATTGGTCGCTCAGTAATCTACAGTATGGCATGAACTCTTACATTTTGGGTAACTGCATTTTAATAAGGATGGAGTGCAAGCTACACAGAGGCTTCAGCTGGCTTGATTGGTGGTTACAAAACAATGCATTGATTGCTGTTAACATCTAAGGAGTTGTGTGTGCAGATCCTCCATCTCATAGGGAATTGATTTGTAGGTACTAATACATTTCCTTTCACTAAAATAAATGCTATTTTTCAATGTGAGCTCATTCAGCTCTGTTTTATTAGAGGATAATCTAGTATTGCTTAGAAATAGAAAGGCCTGGCAATTTTTCTGACACAGTATGCAGGGTAGATGCAGCCTATTCTGCTGCTTTTGTTGTATAGTGTGTACAGGCAGCTTGTGGGGAAAACAGCAGCAGTTATTTAAGAATGCTCCAGACCATCTAACTATTCCTATTCCTTGGATCTCTTCAATGGGAAGATCTGGCACACTGCACTGATCTATCAAAGTAGATATCTGTAAGGGACGTACATGGCATGAGAATACAACCCATAAAATGGTAGCTTTGAAAAACATAAGGCTTCCACCCTGTGCGAAAAAGGAGCAGCTTGCCAATTCAGACTAGTTTATGGCTCTTTAGAACAGAACACTATTTAGAAGCTTAAATATGGACTTAAATGCCTAATTGTAGGCTCCTGTTTTTAAACGTCTTTACCTAAATCCCTTAGTTGGCCACTCTAGCAGACTCATTAACCACTTATGTGGTTAATGCGAATAGCAAGGGGAAATGACCCAGACTCACCTAGAACTAGAGATTTTTTTTTTTTTTTTTTTTTGGCAAAGAGCTCAGGACCAATTTTGCAGTATTCATCTTCCACAGTCGGGGGCCAGATTTTTCAAAGGAGCTGAGCTCCCATTTAAGCTACTCAGATGGCCAGATTTCCAAAACCACTCAGTCTCCTGTGCACTCCCAATGCACTGAGCTCCTCTGAAACATGGCCATAAGTGATCCAGAGAGGTAATGAGCAGCTGCGACTCCTAGTGATATCGAGGGGAGATGGAGCAGCCCCTCAATTTGCAGGTAAGGGTCCTATAGGACCATAGCTGCCTGGTTGTAACATTTTTGGCCCAGGGCCTCTGGCAGGGGTTTAAGGAGCAGAGCTTCCTGTACTTGGGCATCTGGGGGGTAAAGCCCCCTACGTAAGTATGGCATGATGGCAGGGTGGCCGGTCCACATTGGAGTGGCATTGCAATCCCATGTACCAGGTTGAAACAAAATCTAATTTGGGGTGGTTGGCAAAGTAGTCTGCATCCCCCTCCTGAATAGAATTCTGATCACACCCTGGCTCAAACACTGGTGTGTCTGGGCCTGCTTTCTAGAATACTGGTGGGGCCGAGGGGCCATGGCCCATATATAGATAGGGTCTGATTTGAAGTCAATGGGAATCTTTAAACTGAAATCAATGAGTTTTGGATCAGGCCTTTAAAGAGCGTCTATCCCCATGTGAATCCTGCATATAGCCCTTATGGCTGGGATGCTTTTGCTGTCTCAACAGCTAGGGCTGATACTTGTGGCATCTCCTGAGAGAGTAAGGTCCCTCCCAAACTCCTAGATGAAGTGCACACACCCCGTCACATCAACACAAACTGCATAGATTGCATAAAATGCACTGAATCTATGTAAAGATGTGACCGTAGATATGACCAGTGTGAAGCTTTTAAAAGTTGGTGTTCTTAATATGGGTGGTGGGAAAATATCAGTCCTTTCTGTGAATGCGGGACATATGAAAGCAGCCAGCTGAGTACTCCCAGGCTGTGAAGCCCTCTACCATTCTTATTTTGGTTGGGAATGCCGCCTTCTTTAGGACTGAATCAGCGCCTTCCTTGCATGGGGACAGCTGGTCCAATTTCATATGGGAGAAAAGAGATGGAATTAATCCCCCAAACCAATGTAAGGGGGGGAAATTCTACACTCTTCTGCAGAATAAAATGTTCAGCTGAGTGAACAAGTGACTGAAAAATATTCCTGTGCTCTGAGTGCAAAGTGGATTCTGAGTTAAGCTGCAGACAGAAATCATTGTCCTCTTGCTAGATGTCTGGAAAATATTTAATAGAGATTCAATCTCCCTGAAGACAAGTCAGGTTAATAAAAGCATCCTTATTTTAGAATTATGTATATCAAAGCAATTCAGTTTAGCAGCTATCTGCTGCATGTCTATTGCTTGGAAGAGTTAAATAGCTGCAGACAGAGTATCTGAAATGTAAAGAAGTAACACCCGGTTGTAGAATATGGTAACTCTCTGCAAAAATAATGGGCTGCTGGGCTACAGATGTGCAGACTGGGATTTAATGGAGTTTAATATTGGATTACAGTGCCCTGAAATCTGATTCCTGTAGAAACAAAAATTAGTCTTTGGAAAGAAAGGGGGGGGGGGGGGGGAGAAAAGTGACAGGTCTGTGACTTGTTAGAGCAGGCAGGATAATATCAGAGTTAATTTTTAAAACAGCAACATTTAAAATGAATGCTCATAAGATATTCTATACAGGCATGTGGAGATACTGAAGTGAAGAGATGCAATAAATGGTTTGTAATTAATTCGAAAAAGCTTATCCGAATTAGCCACAGATGGGTCAAAGAAGCAGTGTGCAAATCCACATCCACCTCGGGGTTCTGCTAGCATGACAGTTTCACACAGAATAGTGTGAGAATCTGGGGTTTAGTTTTGATGGCACTGAAATCTTGCAAGCTTTTATCATGAGACTTTGGCTTCAAATGGCAGAAATCCTGCATAGTCAGGTGTTTTTCATTAGATTTCCATCACTTAGGGGCTGTATCTGTATCAGATGTAGGAAAAGAGGTCTCTTCCAATTATAGAGCTAACTCAGAACTAAAATATAAGAAAACAAGCTTTGGAACTTGGGATTTGAATTGACAACCCCTGAAATGTGGCAGTATTCAGATTTAATGTTCTGGTTTGGGCCCTTCTCTCACATTGATTTGAGGAAGGGAGGAAAAATGCCATTATTTTGTCTACCATTTCAGTAGGTATGTGAGCAGACATATTGTTTAAAGTTTCTTCTTCTGTGTGTGAGAACCTCAGTGGGTTTGTGTTGCACAGTGAAAGTGTCAGTGACTAACTCTTTCATTGTCCCTTAGAAAGCTCACCCCCGTATCATGAAGAAAATGTTAAGGTCCAGCCTTGCTTGTGAAATACACAGGCTTCCTAATGATTGCTGTTCTTTAATTTTGGCTCATATGATTCTAGTGGAAGGTTCAGTTATATCCCATTTATTCAGAATAAAATACGCGTTGGCTTGAGGCCTCAAATAACTTTCCATGTTTCTCTCATTCTGCAGAGGAAAATGGGGGGGAAACTCTTAAATTGTTACATTTGAAATCCTCGTGTGTGTGGTTTCTTTTTTTTTTTTTTTTTTTTTTTTTTTTTCTGGGATGGATCCTGCTGCCCATGCTTAGTCCTTTATTCCGGTAAAATTTCCACTAAAATCAATGGGAATTTTAAGGATTTAGGCTTGTAGGATTATGCATGTTACAATATGCCCACTTAATCATTTCACCTCTCTCTCATACACATGTCCGCATACATTCAAGGTACAGTCCTACAGGGTTAAAAAAAAAAAAAAAAATGCAAGGAGCTAAAAACTATTGAAAGTGATTGACATTGTCAAATCAAGCAGACAGAGTCTCCTGGCAACCTCTCAAGTGCAGCCAATAGAAGGCTGCCTAATTGATTGATTGGAAGAGATGGCAGGCCAGCAGCAGTTCAGTGGTTGCTCAAAGCATTTGCTCATGGTTGTGATAGTACCTAAAGCCTGCTTGTTCCCAGTCCTACCCCTGCCTTGCCTCACTCCAGGTAACCTGGTCCTGTCCCTGGGCTCTGATTCCTGACTTGGGCTCTGATCCTTGGATCCAATTTCTGATTCCAGCTTTGGCATGTGGCTCCTGAGTCTGGCTCTAATCCCTGGGCACAACCACCCATGTCTCAGTCACTGACATGGTTGTTTTTAAGCCACATTCCTGTTACCCTACTAACATCCCTATCTTATGGTGTATATGAACTCTTCTTCATAGAACATATAAATGTATATGGAAAAGAAACAAATGGATGAAATAAAGGAATTAATAAGAACTTTATTAGTAACCTGGTTTAAGAGGAATGCGGTTTAAATTAAATATTCTGGTGAAAGTGTTACAATTTAATAATTCGCTTGAAATATGATTAGTGGTAAAATGTATAAAATTTATTTAAACCATATTTTAATAGACCACTTCCAACCAACCTGTACTTTGTGGATTATTCTATAAAACAGAGCTAATAACAAAGTGTGTGTATAGAATTTGAGAGTCCTTTATCGTTGAGTATCCAATGTTCAGTCTCAATTAAACCCTTCAATAATCAATATATAGGAAAAGATTAAGACTTCCATGGAGCATAAGTATGCTCTTCATGATGGTGATAATTAAACCCAGAACATGTCACAATTTCTGCAATGGAAAAAGTAGACTGTGCTACAGATCTGAGCTCTATGGAACATTAGTAACAGCTGATGATGGGTTGGATAGAAATGAAACAGTAAATGAGTGGCAAGATAATTGAGGCCAGGCATAATGACAAATATGTGAGTTGACATGCCTCTCTTTCATAAGAGCTAGTGAACTAATGAAATATAGTATTGAATATAAAACAAAACAAAAAAAATCTAGCAACAAGGAAACTCTTCTAGTGTCAGAACTTTACCATCCTGCAGAGCAGCCTCAGAAGTATAAGCTCTCTGAAGCTGAGTGTTAGGTAGACAGATATTAAATCATAGAAAGAAGAACAGGAGTACTTGTGGCACCTTAGAGACTAACAAATTTATTAGAGCCTAAGCTTTCGTGGACTACAGCCCACTTAGTCCACGAAAGCTTATGCTCTAATAAATTTGTTAGTCTCTAAGGTGCCACAAGTACTCCTGTTCTTCTTTCTGCGGATACAGACTAACACGGCTGCTACTCTGAAACCTGTTATTAAATCATAGGTGAAAGTTGGGATAATACAGCACAGCATGTTCATAATATGGCAATGAACTGGGAGCTAACAAGGAGAGAGCTGTCAAATGGTGAAGACGTTATTAGCAGTGGATATTTGACCATAGAATGAAAGATGACACACATAAGTAATACAATTCCTGCTATTCACCTGTATAATGGGAATTTATTTTTTGCTACTAACCTGACCTGCTAATTACTCTCAATGGGAAAGATCTTGCTCTTTGATCCACACTGCAGTTATCTATGGAACCAGTCTTTAGTGAACATTCAGAGCCTGGAATTGCAACTTGCATTCCTTTGTCTCTTCCTCCTACTGTTAACTTTGCACCTCATTTCTATTCTTTACACTAGGTTTGGCACAAACTCCCTTCCTGTGTGCCAAATATGCCCCCATTCCCTGCCCTTTTATTCAAATCACCCTTTCTTACAACTTTCCAGCTCCCAGACAAGAAATGTTCAATTTTATGCTTGATATTTTATTGTTTGGATTTTCATTTACCTCAGATTAATGGTATGTCCTCTTTATAGATTTGTAAATTGCTGTTTACATCCATGACATTCTAATCATCCTCGTAACACCTCGACACAATCTATGGGAGTTACAATCCAGATCCGAGCAGAGTTTTGCTTAGATTTGGCAGCTGCATATTTGTGAGGACTAAGGGACTAATCTAAACCCATAGAAGTAAGGGGGAATCTTTTTCCATTGTCTTCAATGAGCTTTGGATCCAGAGTACCTAACTTGCATTTCTAATTTGTATCAAGATGTCTTTTCCTAGAGCTGAGTATGTCTCTTCATCAGTCATTGTGTCACCTAAGAGACCTACTTTAATACACAGCAGACTTATCTGCTTAAAGTAACTTTAAGGTTACTAGTAGAAAACTTCCTAAGGACTCTTGTTCTGCTTGTAGTATTGTGCGTAGCTTGTGACACAAATTTACAATTCTACAAAATATCACTGGCAAACTACAGGGTCACATTTTTAAAATCTGATCTCTGAATTACATCTGCAAGTTTTGAGTGTGCAGCTGTTTGTATGCACAAAACTCCTTATGTGTATACAAATCATCTAGTCAGATAGCTCCCCAATGCAGGGTTTGTCATTTCAGAAGACAACATTGCGGTCAGTAGAAAGTTAGTATACCTAATTTCTCTTTCTCCTACACACCTTTTCTATCTCTCTAACCCTTTGTTTTTTTATTTCTAATATGACCATCATTGTATCTGTTCACCATATTGAGCTTTTAAACTCCCCTAAGATTAATTTAGGATATGGTGAAATGGTTGCTGTCCTAAAGTCCGAATGCTCAAATCTCTTAGAGCAGGATATGAGTATCCCCCAATGACTTCAGTAGGGTTTACTTGTAACAGGTCCTAGGAGAACAGGGCTCTAGGTATTGTGCATTTTCACTGACAAAGGTTTTTGTACTGAAAATTAGAGTAAGTTATATAAAAACATTTATATAATCTAAAAACTACAAGGCAGATGGGGATATAGAGTTAACTTTTTGTAGTGAGCAGATTTACTATTTGTCTATTGAAATTTCTCAGTAAAATGTAGATACAATTAAAATAACTTTACCTTTTCTGTTTAAAAAAAATTGTGATGAGTTTGAGGGATATTTATTTATTCGGTCCATTAAAACTGCTTTAGTGGCTTCTACAACAGCACTTTGTCCTCTTGAATATCATTAGAACTAATGAAGATTTAATACTTGGTCTCCATGGCAACATGGTCCTATATTTCCTTTTTTCTGGGTACTGGACAATTGACATAATTATGTCTACATGGTGGACTGTGTCCTGTGTGTCTGTTTTACTATTAATATCCTCAGGCAAAACCAAATGGCTGAAATGTTACTGCTCTCCATTTTGTTTGAAATACCTTTTTAAATTTGAAAGGGTGGGATGTAGACGGGCTTAAGCCTAAGAGAAACAGGAGAGCCATAGTACTAAGGTATATGTACAATATATAGTTGGCTTTCTCCATTGAACTTCCCTGGCTTGGGTTAGACAAACTCTAATCCTTTTGTGAAGGGTAATTTAAAGGCTGGATAGGAAACTAAAATCCTCTCTCCATATAACAGGTATAGTGGTGCAAGATTTGCCCATGCTGCCTCACCTGTGATGAACAACCTAGCATGCTGCTTCCCAGGATTGAGGCCCTCTGTGTGAGGAGCCCTTGTCTGTGCCTGGTGGAGGTCCGTTCCGTGACTCCTGTGGCAACAGGCAACACAAGCACTCCCTAAGACCTAAGCAGGCTCTGCTGTCTCTTCACAAGCTACCAGAGGACACTCCACTCCAATCCTCGAGCCCTCTGAGCATCTCCCTGGGGAATCCAGCCCCTGTTCCACTGATACTTACAGTATTTCCAGATGTGCTGCTCCCAAAGAAGTAATGCACCTCAGTTTACCAGTTACACCTTAGATCACCACTCCGCTTAACACACAGCATGTAGACATTTTTGTAGGGAAAACAAGTACAAGTTTTATTCAATGAGGTATAGAGATACAAGTGATAGCAAGTAGAAATATTGGAAACAAATGGTTACATATAAAATCATAAGACGCATTCTAGAACCTAGACTTCCTTAACTAGATACTTTCATGTCGTAGAGCAAATCTCACCCACGTTCTTCCAGCATTTTACAGCCAGGCTTGACTGTGATTTTCTGTTCCTGAGACACTGGCAGCTTGTCTCCTTGGTGAAAGGACCAGGGTGTCTGACACCCCCAGATATATTAACAATCCATTGTTAATATTCATTAACAGGAAGCCCCCCAGCTGATTCCTGTGGCTTTCCTCTCTTGTTGGTGTCGCAATTTCCTGATGAGGCTCAGTATCCAAATAGACATGTATTGTGAGGTGGACAATATCCCCTACACAGTGACCAGAAAGGAGATAAACATCTGTACCACCTGATTGAAAGGAACATTCCTGAGGTATATCGCCTTCTGGTCACCTGCCTTAAGAACATCATTTTCAGTAAAAAGACAAAAAGAACAGGAGTACTTGTGGCTATATGCATCCGAAGAAGTGGGCTGTAGTCCACGAAAGCTTATGATCTAATAAATTTGTTAATCTCTAAGGTGCCACAAGTACTCCTGTTCTTCTTTTTGCGGATACAGACTAACACGGCTGTTACTCTGAAACCAGTAAAAAGACAGCTTCTTAAATATTATCTGAGCATACATTTGCAGTGACTTATGATGACAAGTTGACTACTGACTCTTGGTAGAAACCTCACATGCAACCCTATAATGAATTATTATGCATATTATGCAGGGAATCCCTGTAAAACTTCGCATTTCCTGTGCCCTCTGCCAGTTGGCACCAGCGGTTCATGGGCCACACCTAGAACCATGGCAACATTCCAAAGTTGGTTGGCAATGAACTCAAACACTGGGATTTGGCAACAGCACTTTGATCATTGCCAAGCAAGCAATTGGGTCTTTCCACAAGCCAGTTTCTGTGCGAGCTAGCTAAAAGATCCAATCTCAGGTAACTACTGAGACTGCTCATAGATGTTGATGGTTGGGCATGGCTTTCTGTTTTATAGTTCTCCCATGCCTGGAGTGTGTGGGGGTTTTTTATTTATTTATTGCAAATGCGAGATTTCTGTCTTTAAAATCCCCTCTTTATAGGGCAAATCATGAGCATCTGTAACTCCCATTAATCTGCATGCTCTCTATTAAACTATTTTGCAAGACATTTGACTATTGGAGAATTCAGAATCAAAGACCTCCCTACAAACACTGGGAAAATGCAAGGCACAAAGGCGGCAATAGAAATATTTAGGGTGATCCAGGGCAGAAAAGACAGAACTACTATGTCAATATTTTGGGTAGAGCTGGTTGGAATTTTTCAAACGTCAATGAAATTTTGAATTTCAGAAAAAAAGGGAAAAGTTCATGACATTTTCCTTTCCCCCTCACCCAAAACTTGAAACTGGCCCCAAAATTTTAAGCTCTCCCCAGCTTGCACAAACATGGGCTAGAAGCAGAGGTGAAAGTAAGCCAGTCCAGTTCAGTATGGCATACTGGCAAGAGCTGGTACACAGCCAACTGTACCAGCAGGGGGCAGCTTCCCCAGGCTGATGATTTAAAGGGCCCGGGGCTCCCGGCAGGGGCTGGAATCCCAGGCCCTTTAAATTGCTGCCAGGGCCCTTCTGCCAGAGCCCTGGGGCTCCCGGCTGCCTCTGCAGCTACTGCTACCATGGGGCTCTGGCAGTGATTTAAAGGGCCCGGGGCTCCCAGCTGCCGCTACCTTCCGGTTGAGGCCCCACCCCCCTGCTCAGGACTCCGGTGTACTGGTAAGTCCTTAAAGTTACATTCACCCCTGGCTAGAAGTTCATGTAAAACTTAAAGTATTCAATCCCCAAGACCCACTTACTCCATTTCCAACAGTCCAACTGGTGGGCCTTACACCCATGCCTTCACTTTTGCATCCTTCAAAGGTGCAGAGGACCCTGGGAACTTTATCCTGGTCCCCTTCTGGATGTTTGGGGGTTGGCTAACATGCATCCTTCATCTGGCATATCTGGGACATAAGCCCAGTGTCCCCAAATCCACAAGAAGGCTTTTCAGAGGAGCTAGCTGATTGCTCAGCTCTGCCATCTAGTAGTTCAGCAGCTTGAAAATGCTCCATCGTGCAAAAACCAGGCCTGCAGGGATCATTCACCAAGGCTGTTTGGTTTCATATAATCCTGGGAGTAATTAAATCAAATTAGGCAAAGGAAAATTTTTAGACTAAATATCAGGAAAAATATCCTAAATTGAACAGAATGTGAAATAACCTCCCAAAGGTATGGGAGTAATCTTGTTGTTTGAGACATTTGAAACTGGATTGGTCTGGAATAGGCCATAAACAGTCCTGCAATGGCAGGCAGATGGACTAAATGGGCTAATAAATCTCTTCAATCACTGACGCCTCTAATTCTATGTCCAAGTCATCTCGGAAATCAGTTTTCTTCAGATGTGCCTGAATACCTGCCAGTCACAGGCATCCCCTGAGGTGTTTTTTTTGTTTGTTTTTTTTTCCCCTTTACTGTGACTTTCTTTCATTAAGAATAGCTTTTGCCTAGGTCTATTACCCAATGCATTGATATAACTCCCTGTATCAAGGCCATGGTTCTTCAACTTTTTCTTTAGTGGAGTGGGATAATAGTGCTAAGGTTAATGACTTTTAGGATTAACAAGTGAAGATAAATGACAATCTGTGATTTATGGTAAGTGTTTAAGTGAATTCCATCTATTTCTGTGATGTGCAATATACGGACTATACAATACAAATGACAGAACATGCAATTTGCCAAAAAGCATTGCATGACATTGACTTTGGTCAGAGCACGAGTAGGTTTGAAGGCCCCAACCCTGCAATTGGTTCCAAGCAGGCAGATGCTTCTGTCCATGCAGTGCCCCACTAAAGGCAGTAGGGATTGGCACAGGTGCCAGGTTCTGTCCAGGCATATCCAGCTGCAAGATCAAGGCCTGAGTTTGTAAAATCTTATTTAGACCAGTGGCTCTCAACCAGGAGTACACATATCCCTAGGGTTTGCAGAGGTCTTCCAGGGGGTATATCAACTTATCTAGATATTTACCTAGTTTTACAACAGGCTACCTAAGAAGCACTAGCAAAGTTAGTACAAACTAAAATTTCATACAGACAATGATTTGTTTATACTAGTCTATATACTATACACTGAAATGTAAGTACAATATTTATAGTCCAATTGATTTGTTTTATAATCATATGGTAAAAATGAGAAAGTAAGCAATTTTTCAGTATAGAGTGCTGTGACACTTTTTTGTATTTTTTTTTGTCCAATTTTGTAAGCAAATAGTTTAAGTGAGATGAAACTTGGAGTACACAAGACAAGCACATTCCTGAAAGGGGTACAATAGTCTGGAAAGTTTGAGAGCCACTAGTTTAGACTATAAGCAATTTGGAGCTGGGAGTTTAAATTCAATGGAGATCTAATTGTAGGATCAGGATTTTAGTCAGGATAGATTTTATTTTTTGTTTCCAAAGCTACATGAATGATAAGGCTATGCTGGCTTCTTTATTTTTTATTTATTTTTTTTTTTTTTAAAGGGTCATCAGTCTTGTTAAGGTTAATAATGACTGGGAGCAGGAAGTGTAATAGCGTATTATCAGCACTGGGCAAATGTGTTATAATAGGGAATTTGCTGACATCTAATTCACTCAGATGAAGTTTTATATTTAGCTTATGAACACAATTTCTTTGCTGCATGTTGTAAGATCTCCTGAGAACAACATTCTAATTAATTTCACTGGGAAATCTACATTTTGCAATTAAAGCAAAATACATTAATACAAATAGAAGTGAGATGGGGCATTTTAACTTTGTCTCCCTGCTTTCCTCATTTAACTGTATAAATGTTTCTTAGAGTAGATTAAATTATATCTATATCTGTGTACAGAGATTTTATATATATGTAAACTCACACATTGTATTTTTCGAATGCCATGGTGATCTATACAATTTGTAGCAGATACACCTACCTCACTTCCTCTATGACAGGAATTGTAATTCACATTACCTAAGCAAAAATTTTAATTCATATAGATGAAAACATATCAATGCATTGAACAAAAATCTTGTCTGCTCAAAATAACTGTAAATGCCTTTTTCATTGTGAAGAATGTTCAAATTAATGTTGTTCATTTAAATCGAGTGGCCAGAATACTGGTATAGAGAATGGTAGAGCTGGATATAATGCATCTTGTGGCCCTTATCCCCATAGATGCAAGGTCTGCAGGTGAAATCCTGGCCCTATTGAAGTCAATATGAGCTTTGCTGTTGACTTCAATGGGGCCATGATTTCACCTTCTATGTGGAGACAAACATCATATTTGCTGTTGTAACATGAAACTTGATAATTTAAATATGAAAAAATGCCCTCTCTCCTCCTGCCCTTAACATTCCTCCCCATCTCTCCTCTCCCTGTCCCTATCCCCCACCCCTTTTGCCTTACCATTCAATATTGCCCATCCCTTCCTTCCTTTCCATATGCCCAGGCTCCCTAACTCTCATTCTCTCCACCATCTCCCCTCTTATAGATGCATCAATAATCAAAAATAAAATAAACAAACGTGATCTTCCCCCAATTGAACTAATGTGACCTCAGTGATTGCTCCTATTTAACATTTATATTGGAAAGGAACTTAGAGGCCAACTGGCTTGGGGCCCCATTGTGCTAGGTGCTGTGCAAACATACAGCAAATGTTAGTCCCTGCCCCATAAAACTGATAGTCTAAAACAGTGGCTCTCAACTGTACCCCTTTCAATAATGTGATTTTTGTCTTGTGTACCCCATGTTTCATCTCACTTAAACTATTTGCTTACAAAATCAGACAAAAAGACGTCACAGCACACTGTTACTGAAAATTTGCTTACTTTCTCATTTTTACCTTATGATTATAAAATAAATATTATACTTGCATTTCAGTGTATAGTATATAGAGCAGTATACAAACTAACAGCTCATACAGACAAGGACTTGTTTAATGATTTTGCTAGTGCTTTCTATGTATCCTGTTGTAAAACTATGCAAATATCTAGACGAGTTGATGTACCCCCTGGAAGACCTCCAAGTACCCCCAGGGGTACATATGGTTTGAAAACCACTGGTCTAAATGACTCTGTTTATATATTGCATCCCACCTCCCCCATCTGTCATGCCAATTCAGATTGCAAGCTCTTTGGGGCAAGGACTCTTTTTAAATGATGTGTGTACAGTGCCTAGAACAATGGAGTCTTGATTGCTGGGGACTTTGATGACACAAATACATGAAAATTATTGTCCATCTTTCCTTGATGTCCTTTATATTCTGTCTTTCCCTACCTCTTTTCTCTCCCTACCTTTTCCAGCTCTCTTCATTATTCTTCCCTCCTTTCACAAGCATTTTTCTTCATCTCTTCCAAGTTTTTTCCCTCAGTCTTTTCTCACCTTTCCCTCTTTATTTCTTGGTTACAGGAGAGAATGGCTACAGCTCTGCTTCTGAAATCAGCAACCCTTTCCCTCAGGCCTGGCAGGAAAGCTGACAGTGAATGTTATATTCTACTCATCATTTTCACCCTGCAGTTCTCTAACAACTTGAAAGAGCTCTGTGCATACAGGAGGCCTCAGTTAATTTCTTTTTCAGCTGCTGGTAACTGAGCAGGAGATCCACTGTGTGTGGCTATCACACAGAATGGAACAGTGGAAATGAAAGTAAGTTGATCTACTGGACCATTAAAGTGTGCCAAGTATGTATGTAATACTGATTTATTCACTCCTGTAAACAGTGTAATATTTTCTGTCTCATTTCCTATGCAACACCTCGAAAGAATGAGTGCTTAGAAATTATTAGGGTGAAAGCCCGTCTGGATTTTTCGCTTTCACTTTTAGATCCCAGTTCAGCAAAGTGTTAGGGCCTGATTCAGAAAAAACACATGCCTAAGTTTCAACTTCAAGCACATGAATACTTCTATTGATTTAAATACGAGTTCTATGTCTTTCACCAACAGAAGTTGGTCCAATCAAAAAATATTACCTCACCCACATTTTTTCTCTCTCTCTCTCTAATATCCTGGGAATAGCATAGCTACAACAACACTGCAAACAATACTTAAAATTAGGCATGTGCTCAAGTACTTTCCTGAATCAGGGTCTTATTGAATTTGTATTTGCACACAGCCCCTTTTTTTCCCCCCTGGTCATTGTGATACTGAAGATCCCTGAATCATTCAAGCTTCTGTCTCTTATCTTCTCTTGAGTAGGGTTACCATATTTCCACAATCAAAAAAGAGGGGGGGGGGAGCCCTGCTCTGCCCCCTCCTGGGACACCTGCCACTAACTGCCCCCTAGGACCTCACCCCCTATCTAAGCCTCCCTGCTTCTTGTCCCCTGACCCTTATCCAGACCCCCCCCCCCAGGACTCCCATGCCCTATCCAACTGCTCCCCGCCCCCTGACAGGACCCCCAGGACTCCCATGCCCTATCCAACCCCCTCTGCTCCCTGCCTGCCTCGACCCCCACTCCACACCCCTGCCCCCTGATAGCCCCCCAAGAACTCCCGACCCATCCAACACCCCCCCCCGCTCCCTGTCCCCTGACTGCCCCTTTCTCCAACTCCCCGGCCCCCTTACTGTGCCGCTCGGCTTAGAGCAGGGGTCTGCCCTGCCCCCCCCCCCCCCCAAGTGCTGCCGGGCGGCATGCAAAGGCTGTGGAGGAGGGGGGAAGTGGGGGAGAGGCTCTGGCTGCAGCTGCCAGCCCCACCGCCGCGTTCCCTCACAGGCGAACAGCCCCGCCCCCCAGCACTGCTGGGCGGCGTGCTAAGGCTGCAGCGGATGGGGGGAACCGGGAAGGGGCTTTGGTTGCCGAGGCCCCAGTGCGAGCGGCGCTCGGCCACCCTGTCAGCCGCTTTTCACTCTTTAAATAGCCGACTGGGGGGAAATCCCGGACACTTTTAGATTTTTAGAAATCCCCCCCCCCCCCCCCCCCGACGGCTATTTAAAGAGCGAAAAGCCGGACATGTCCGGGGAAATCCAGACGTATGGTAGCCCTACTCTTGAACCCATATTTTTTTAACTAGGTGAAGGGACTCATTTCTCATATGGAGCAAACTCAAGATGCTGACCAGGAAATACCATTCCTCCCTGAAGAGAGAGTTCAGATTCTTATGTTTGTGTATAGAGATGAATGGAGAAGCTGCACTTCTGGCCATGCAATGCATGTGTCATCCCTATTACAAAGGCTAATGGATTTTCTCCTAGTAGAACACTCAGAAAAATGCAGCATGAAGTATCAGCGGCAACTTGTTATTACATGACCGGGTGTGATGGGTGTACAAACCCTACACTGGGCAACAGGAAATTAAGGGATTATTTTGGGCTCAGCCAGCAAATGTGTCCTCTGGTGGAGGAATTAAGACAGGGGAACAGCTCATGTGGGGGCAGACATGCACTCCACAGCTCCAGAAGAGCAAAGGAAAGGTTGATTAGTCTGTTTCTGGGGTGAGTCCTCCCTTCCTTCAGGGAGGGCCCCTTTAGGGCAGTTGTCAGAGAGGGAAGTATCACCCTCTGCCCTGCATGGACCCTGGACATTGGTAATCCCTTTTTATTTTCTTGGTGTGGATTACCCCAGCAGGGAAAGCCATGGACTGAGCTGGCCCGGTGGGAGTGGGGGTGGGGAATAGGAAGTGGTCCAGCCTCAGTTGCCAGACCACTAGTAGCCCCAAAAGGCCCTGGGTTGGAGCTTGGTGGAGTGGGAGGGCCTGGGCTCCCCTCCCAACAATCCCCCTGCTGGTCCCGGGTCATGGCTGTGATCACTAGGCTATGCTTCCTGACCAACCCCTGAGTGAGGATCATTACACAGATAAAATGGCTTTCTGTCAAGTTGCAAGAGGCAAAGGTTAAAACATTTCAAATTCTCCTTCAATTGTTCTCCTTCCCTCCCCCAAGTCATTCCTTAAAAGCCACCCCCCCCCTTTTTTTAAGGCCCTCACAGATTTCCAGTGATCATGTCTGCTTTCTCACCTTAGTCAACCTTCTATAACCTGAATTCACTGGGTCTGAAGAAAGACTGAAGATTACTGATATCTTTAAAGCATAGAGGTCAATTCAGACTGTACTGGATTATGTGAGATGAGAGAATATGGTAAATGGTTTATGATACTTCATTGATCTTATTACATTATTTCTGTAGCAGTTCAGATTGTTCTTAAAGTGTTTTACAAACAGTTAGGACCAGAATCTGATATACCTGTTTAGGTTGCATAAAGCCTTACTCCACAAGAAGTTCCACTGACCTTACTAGGATTAATCAGGGAGTCAGAGGTTATCCAACAAAAATAAAGGATTCAGAATCTGTCCCTTATGAATTAGCAGCTCTTACAGCATTCCTCTGAAGTAGATTAGCGTGTGTGGAAGTCCAGGTTGTCAGGTGCAGCTTTCCCTCTGGATTCTTCTATCTAGCTGCATAGAATATGATCATGCAGATGTGACCTTTGCATAATAAAGAGAAATACTTGGTGGCATGGCTTGGCCTGTCTGGTACTTAAGCTCAGCAGGATAATGACAGTAATACCAGCATGAGGGCCTCACCACAGGTCTTTTCACTTAGTCTCCAGGCAGCTTGAAAATAAGAAAAACAGATACTGTTGGGTCCTTCTGGACTCTCACTCTTTTGTTTTCTTTGTTCCTCTCATTTGATATGTTGATGTTAATTCATTTATATTTATCTCATTCAAAATGTAACATTGTTTTTTGCTTCCTGAGCTAGTCTCAGTTGGCGTACCCTTCCCAGATGGTCAGCAGGCTTCACAGCCATACAGACAACAGAGTGTAGGTCACTCTGTGTAAAATCACTATTTCAGCTCTCATTACACTGACAAAGCTCCTTAAAATCAGATGGACTGCTTATTCCAGCTGCTTCAGGCCGCCTTCTCACCAGCTTGCCTTGCACATTTTGTTTTGGCTCTAATAAAATTTAACACTTGACATGCCTGCTCCCATATAAACTAATGGGACACTTCCTATTGATTTCAATGGGAATAGGATCAGGCCCTTTGGTGTTTTTTATATGAAGTGTTGTATCTTGTGCCATTGATCTGTACAAATCACTGGGTGAAAAGTGTCTGGGGTTGAAATGGAAAAAAAAATATTGAGAAAAGCAAAGGGAAAGAAAAAAGCAATGATTAAATCTTGTAACTAAAGAACCCAACTACAATGTAAGTGTCTGCTGGTTCATTGTTGGGTTTCCATCCCTTCCTCCACTTCTTCCCTGCTTTGCATGATCTGGAGTGTAATGGCTACATTAAGTTAATATTTATATATACTTGTAGCCTTTTGTTATTTTAAGTATAAATTTGAAAAGGGCTCCCCATTTTTTAGTAATGGATTATTCCTAGTGGTGGTTGGCTTCTCATGGGTACAGAAACCCTACCTCATCCTATAATTCTTGCTAAGCTAGGACTGTACGGCCAGATTCCCATTCCGTTCCTCATGCTCAGTTAGCTTAGTTTAATGAAAAAATGCTTTGCACTTTGTGTTAAGTGCAGGTTTTGTTAAAGTTGTAGGAAAGCCTTGAAAGAATATGACTTCACTGGAAAAGCTGAACCTGAAAGGTAACTGGTCAGATAGAAGAAGAAGAAGAAGACCCAAATATCAGGCATAGTTAATGAGAGAGGATTGTGCATGTTTAATTGGCAAGGACCCCAAATTGGTCAAAACCTGTCTGTTGCTAACTTAGCTAAAAAAAAAATTACATCACTTGTTTGTTAAAGGATATGAAGTGTAAACTCTTGAGGGGTTCATTGCTAATAACTGCTTGACCAAGTTGGAGCTGACCAACATGGGTCTAAGCACGCCTGTGTCTAGTCCATTTGAGTATTTTGATCAAATACTTCTAAATAAGGCCCTACTTGAATTTCGGCATGATTGTCAAACAATTGCAGCTGAGTTGGACACAAGCCATGGAAAACTACAGAAAAGTAGTAAGGGGCCTTATTTGCTGTAATCAAGTGCATTATTAATTTTCCAAAATTTCCTGCTGTTGACGGCCTGAGGCTGAGAGCAGGGGCCTAGGGCTGCCAGCAGCTGCCAGTGGAGGCTGCTGCTCTCAGCCCCAGGGTGGCCAGGGCTCCCACTGTCACAACTGCAGCGGAAGCCTAATATTGCGGAATCTGCAATAGTGCACGTTAAGTAGGGCCTTACTTATAAATGTGTTTTGTCACTGTTTGGATGTAGTAAAGGGCTTGTTGTTTAGACATGTTTACAGCAATTGTGTATAAAAGAAAGTAGGGTTAAATTAATGTCTAGTAGTATCCTAAATTATTAATAATTCCAACAGCACCTTACTTCATGACTAGTCCTGCTGAAGTCAGTGAGGCTAATTGTGAAGTAAGGTGCTACTCAACAGGGATAACAGTATCAGAATCTGTCCCTAACTGAAGATAGAGTTAGAACTGGACCCTAATGTTATATATATTTTAGCTATAATACACATACAACCAGGGCCGGCTCCAGGGCTTTGGCCGCCCCAAGCAGCCAAACAAGAACACAAACAAAAAAAAGTTGCGATCTGCGTTGGCAATTCGGTGGGAGGTCCTTCGCGCCGAGCAGGAGTGAGGGACTGTCCGCCGAATTGCCGCCGAACAGCTGGATGTACCGCCCCTCTCCGAAGCGGCTGCCCCAAGCACCTGCTTGGTAAGCTGGTGCCTGGAGCCGGCCCTGCATACAACAGCTATAGTGACATTCTCATTTATAAAGATACACCCCCCACACACACACCTTAGGCTCTAATCAAATGGATGAATATAAGATTAGCAAAATAAAACTTTGGAAAATACATGAGCCCAGATTCTGATCTCTGTTACACCAGTGTGAATTCAGAGTCCTGCCAATGAAAGTTACTTTTATAAAAACTGTGTTCAGAATCTGGCCTATAATGTAAAAATCCACTCTGTAAAAGGCAAAGTGGTATCATTATATAGGGGCTGTCTCAGTGGAACAGAGAATGCTTTAAAACATAGACTGCTGGAAAAGAAGTTTTTCAATAAATTATTTAAAGGCTCCAGTGCTGCAAATTACTCCATGTGGGTGAACCCTATTACTCTGCAGTGCAATTTTCAGAACTAGATCTTGAAAGTTGGGTGGGATGGGCTGAGACTGAAGTGGTGAATAGCACACCCTAGGACCACCATAATGACTCAGTCACCAGGTATCTTTCTGAGGTGCCATCATTGCACCATAGGTTGTTTGGTGTCAGACTGCAACTACCTATGGGGGGCATGAGGATCAAATATAGTGAGGATTTTTTAAGGAATGTAAATCACTGGGACCAGCTAAAAATCAATGCACCACTTTATGGGGAGCCAGAGGAAAGAATAAAGAAGACAGTGTAGGTGTTAAACGATTACAAGTGATCAGGTATTCTGCACAAGATGCAAGCAGAGGCACAGCCCGGTAGGAATCCACTATAAAAAATGATATTATACCAAGTCTCATGGTCAAGAGGCTGTGTGCTACGGTTGCAAGTCAATGTATTATAAAAATATCCTCACGATCCTTGAGGATTTGGCCTGAGGAACCTATGCAGCTGAAACCTTTTCACACTGTGTCTGACACATAAGCAAGAAGGTTTGGAGAAAAAGACCTACAATGTACAGGGGCACCCTTACACTGTTCTACATCAGCAACATGCTTTGTCCTCAGGATAGTCCCATATCTCATGCAACTGCCCAACATAGTCATCAATTCTCATAGTCATCAATATTCTCAACATGTGGAATGACCTATAACAAAGGTAAACAGTTTGTGTCATTGGCAGCAGAACTCTTTTAATTTTGGAACTGATATTGGTGTTCCTTACAAAGCAAACCATTTTCAAGGGCATCTAGCTACAAAACAAATGGATGTGGGGACTGGCTCTGGTTCCTTAGCCACACTCCTCCCTGTAGTTCAGCTGCCTTTGACTGATGTCCAGTGATACCTACTGTCAAGTTTGTACTGCATCAGACACGAAGTAGATGTATTCCAGGTATTTTTAAATGATAGCACATTCCTTAGTGGAAAGATGGGACTAAGTCATGAAGTTTAGATTCAGATTTTAATTTCTCCAAAGCCTGAAGCAGAGAAGAGAGTTAGCTTTGCTGTGGAGTTTTAGTCCCGTTTCTAGCAGAAATAAGCATCTGTGTTGTTTAGTGTTGAGAATGTCTCTTAATAACCAGCTAGTTTCCAATTTTCATGTAAATTAAGAGCAAATGTTTCCATAGAAGGTATGGTCAGTAGTAGAGTGACCATATTTCCCTATGCTGAATATGGGACACCTGGTAAAATTACTCATATTCAAGCGAGTTCAACGGCAATCAATCAGAACTATGCAGTACAAACATTTAAATTAACATCAAGTTGACTGAGCCCCTGTTAAAAAGAAATACTGTGTAGTTGATTCTTTTTATTTACCTTACCTTTAAAGCTTTAGGGGTCACATGGGGACACCTGCAGGAAGCCTTAAATACCGGACTGTCCTGTTCAAAAGGGGACATCTGGTCACCCTAATCAGTAGCCCTCTGTCCATCTATCGTAGGGTGACCAGATGTCCCGATTTTATAGGGACAGTCCTGATATTTGGGGCTTTTTCTTATATAGGCTCCTATGGACCCCCCCCCCACCCCTGTCCCGATTTTTCACACTTGCTGTCTGGTCACCCTAATCTACGGTAGCTGGAGCATAGAGGGCTGAAGAAAGAGAAAAATATCAGGCAGTGACAGACATCCTGTCTTAAGTCATTATGGATGAGATTTTCAAAAGTGTTCAGGATTAGCTTAACTCTGCTCCTATTGAAATCAATGCTAAAATGCCCCTGACTTTATGGGAGTGGAATTAGGCAAATGAAAAAATCTCATCCTAAATGTAATAAATGCACCATCCTCATTCACATCCTTTGCCCTATGGACTCTTCCTTGTATTTTGGAACTTATCTGTCTGCTTCATATACACCATAAATCAGAGGTGATTGTATTGTCTCTTTATGTACAAGATTAACAATACAGGGGGGATGGAGGAAAGGGAAAGATTCACACACTATACTGTAAATAAAGGGGAAGGTGTCAAAGGGTGGACTTAAAAAAACAATACCAAACCTCTTTCTCAGATCTACTCTAAAAATAATGCCTAGAGTACATGATGTTTGGAAAGGTCATTGTGAGAGTGCATGAAAAAACAGGAATTTCGCGTTCATGTCATGTCCTAGGGCTTACTCCACAGTGGAAAAGAGAGGGTTGTTTGTGGCATCAATTTGTTTTTCACAACAAAATTCTTGGCTCCCAAGTATTGTGTTATAATACATGAAGTGTATATAAAATGTGAACTGAAATTTTCAGAGGGAAGTGTTTTACTTTCAGGGTAAAATCTACCCTTTTAGATGCACTAGAACTTAAAGAAAAACCCCCTACAATATTTTTTTAAACTTATTTGAGTGCTGTTTGTAAATTGTAATTATACAAGGTGCCAACATAGGACCAGATATGTGCTAATTTTTGATTTATACATTGAACATCTAAAGGTCAGTGAGGAAGTCAACACCTACGCAATGTAACTCTAGCTGTAATGTTTTAAAATGGCATATGAAAACTATTACAATTAATTATTTAGTCAGATTGATCATTAATTGTTTGATATATTGGGGATTTTAAAAGTTCTGGTGTTTAATGTCTTGTGATTAATTAAACATCACCATGAATTAGCACTGAAGAAATGCAGTTTCCTCTAGTAATTCAGGAATTGCTGACTATGATATAATGCATGGAGCAGTTATGAGAGCTATTTTGGCTCACAAGACAGAAATAGGACAGGTTATATAGTTATGGCAACATTAAGTCCCTTGTTTTAGTCAGGAATAAATTGATGCAATCTTTGACCTTAACATAAATCTAGTCTGACAAGTTGGGTGAGGTAATATCTTTTATTGGACCAACTTCTGTTGGTGAGAAAGACCTGCTTTTGATCCACAGAGAGCTCTTTTCAGAGTAGAAGCCGTGTTAGTCTGTATCCACAAAAAGAACAGGAGTACTTGTGGCACCTTAGAGACTAACCAATTTATTAGAGCATAAGCTTTCGTGGACTACAGCCCACTTTTTAGAGAGCTCTTTGTCAGGTCTGGGAAAGGAACTCCTAGAATCACAGCAAAATGCAAGGTGGAACAGATCGTTAAGCATAAGTAGTGACCACGTGCTGTAAGGGACCATTCAAGTTAGTGGCCCATTAACACCTCTGCAGTCCTAGGACAAAGAGGGGATTAGTGGGTGTCGGAGAATAACAGAGTTCTCACTTTTTGTTTGGGTAAGGGAAGTCAGACGCTCTATTGCATCCCCTTCCTGTCAGTTTTTTCTCTGCTTAGATTATAGACCTAAAGAAGAGCTCTGTGGGACTTTGAAAGCTTGTTTCGCTCACCAACAGAAGTTGGTCCAATAAAAGATATTACCTCACCCACCTTGTCTCTCTAATATCCTGGACCGACCTGGTTATAATTACACTGCATATAGCTAGTCTAATGCCAATCACCAGACATACCTGATAGAAAGGGCTTGTCTACACTTTAACTTGCTGGCTCAGGGGGGTGCAGCAAGGCTGAGCACTTTAAAGCGCTAGTGTAGACAGGCTCCGAGTGCTCAGACCAGAGCTAATCCCCTAGTGGAGGTGGATTACCAGGAGCGATGAGAGAGCTCTCTCCCAGAGCTCACGTGCGACCACACTCGCACTTCAAAGCGCTGCCGCGGGAGCGTTCCCGAAGCAGCGCTTTGAAGTTTCCAGTATAGACATACCCTTAGTAAATTGGCAGGTTGTTAGTATAGTTTAAAAATATCATGGTATATCACCCAAAGGGCTTGTCTACACTGGCAATTTACGGCACTGCAACTTTCTTGTTCAGGGGTGTGAAAAAAACACCTCCCTGAGCGCAGCAAGTTTCAGCACTGTAAAGCGTCAGTGTAGCCGTTGCACCAGTGCTGGGAGCCGTGCCCCTCATCGAGGTGGCTTTTTTGGAGCGCTGCGAGAGCTCTCTCCCAGTGCTGTGCCGCAACCACACAAGCCACGTTAAAGCACTGCTGCGACAGCGTTTTAGCATTGCCAGCGTAGACTAGCCCAAAATCAAGCCTATGAGTCATTACTAGATACGTGTTAAATTGATTGAAAAAAATTGAATCACAGGCAAAGTATCTGACTGATTAGAAATTGTTTAGATAGCTAAATCTACACAATGCAATGATTTTGACAGTGGTTTCCTGTGTCTGTGCAGGCTATTTGCACTTCCAAGTCATTAGTAATATACAAAATTAAAAGTGGCTCTGAAATAATACCTGGATTTTATGCCCAATGCTATCTTTAGCACCTAGAAACCATGGTAACTGTGTGCTATGAAGAGAAATGTATTTGTAGGGTGGAGGGGTGAGAGATGTAGCCATTGTATCAAATTATTTCTGACAGATTTTAATTGTGGAGTAATCTTGCCACAGGAGGATTAGAGAAATAATATCACATATAAATATAGCACATACTTAGAATGTCTGGGCCAATCTAATTTTTCCAGAGTACTTCACTTCCAAACACTGGTGTGTTCTGCTATCCATTCCTTTCTGATACACGGAAAAAGTGGTTAGACAACCTGTCCTGTCTCCACTTTCATGCTCCTGCACAACTGGCTCCTGACAATCTCGGCTTCATGACTTTTTTCACAATGGTTCCTGCATTTGGAACAGTCTCTGCTTGCCTGTGCACAAAGCACCTTGTCCACATCCTTCTTTCTTTATACCTACTGCTTTTGCCTACCCTTCCATTGTGATCTCCCTCTCCTTCCTCATCTTTAAGTTATTTGTGTTGTACCTGTAAGTTCCCTGGGCAGGGCCCTGTCTCATTTTATATTTATTAGGCTACATGAACTTCTGTGGCACTATGTAGGTGTTAGGCCCTGTCTACACTGGCAAGTTTCTGCGCAGTAAAGCAGCTTTCTGAATTGTAACTCCCAAGGTGTACACATTGCCAAGCCACTTAGTGCGCAGAAACTGCACAGTTGCAGCACTATTAAAAAAAACCACCCCAACGAGAGGCATAAAGCTTTCTGCGCCGGGGCTACAGCGCCACGGTGCCAGTATAGACAAGCAATCTTGCGTTGTGGCTAGTACGCATGGTGAGATCAATGTTGCACTCCTCTTGCCTTTGTAGTTTAAGGAATAACTTCACCGCCACTTGTGGTGTATTAGTAAGAGCGAGCAGCATACTGTCAACAGTTTGGGATCCATTCCTGCAGCCTGAAGAGGCAGGGCACGCAATACCCAAACCGTTGAAAGATGGTGCCAAATGCTAACAGAAGCACAAGGATTGCTGGGATGTGAAGCAATGCATCACGGGGCACTGGGACAGGACCCAGGATGCCCCTCAACCCCCTCTGCCTTCCCACAACTCTTAATGGCATAAGAGAAAGAAGTGCTCTGTGGGATAGCTGCCCAGAGTGCAGCTCTGAATACCAGTGCAAGTGCCACAAGTGTGAACATGCTATTGCACAGGCAGCTGGCAGTGTGAACACACAACAGCGGTTTCCCTTCAGCATTCTCTGAGTGGCGCTGTAACTCCTGACGCTGTAACTGCCAGTGTAGACATGCCCTTAGTTCCAGGTTGTTAATGGCAAAACCACTTTAACTCTTGACCTTCTAATTTGAGCTCTGATTAGCATGTACAGTGGTGACTAAAGTACATTTACATAAATTCTACATGTAGGTAGGCATGTGTGGAATGTTTCATTTTGGTACAATCTTTTTGAAACCCTTGAAATTCTTTGTTGTAACATGGTATTCTGCAGAGAGCCATATTTTTCAGTATTTGATTGGCTTATAGAAATTGCCTCTTGCATGCTGTGACTTGAAGACAGTAAATGTCTGTAAATACTGGATATTCTTCAGCTGTGTACCAGGTTCATCTGGGGCCAGGAAAAATAAATTCTATCTTTGGATGCAGTGAAAGAAATACTCGTCTTGCTGTCGGTATTTGGTGTCTCTGACCAGCAACAATATCTTTCTATGTAATAAACCTGTAATAAACCTTCTCAAAGGTGAAATAGCTTTTTAAGTATCTTTGTTGTTCTGCTTTAAAAAAACAAAACACTTTGAGTTCTACTGATGTAAAGGGCCATATATGATCGAGGCATTATTATTCAGCCACATAAGAGGAATTGAGATAAAGTGGTTTCATGGAAAGCTTGGCGAGAATTCTAATTCCAGCAGTGTCAGAAGTATTGATTTATCATTGCCAAACTTACTAGAAGTGTACTGATGACACCTCTAAGTGTGACCTTGGAATGGGAGGTTCTTATCATCCCAACAAGTGTGCAGAACTTCACTAGGAAAAGTGCATCATGAAAGTAGTGCATCCAGCATGCCATCGCTGGGAGCACTGGGAAAAATAGGCCACTGCTGGCTACCAGCATTTTAACCACCATGCTGTCAAGTCCTTCTTTGAACAGTGTTAGGTGACAGGATGATCAAAATATCAGTAAACAGTGCACGTTAGTGCTCCCATCATAGCTACTGCCAGTGACATTGCATTGGTATCAACACTGGAAAATTTTAGGAAAAGGAGTCTAGTGTAGACAAGGCCCTGGAGTGCTGGATATCTTGTCTGTCTTATAGGAAGCTGCATAGTTAGCAGGCTCAGGACAAGAACGATGCTGTGGATGCTGTCAGGCTCTGGGTTCTAGTTGATCAGGTCTGGTGGTTGAAGCCATGGTTGAGAACAGTTACTAAGGGCCAAAGCTGGCTGTAGAGTTGGGACCAGGCCAAGGGCAGCGCTGAAACTGTGGTTTGGGGACAGGCTGTGGGTCACAGCTGAGATCAGCATCCATAGACAAGTCAAATCAATCCTGGACTCTTCACTAGCCCATGAGTTTTCCAGTCCTATGGCTTCTACGGCTCATCCTTAGTTGTGCTCTTGGGCTATGTCACTTGCGTTGTCTGGGCTGCAGACTATGAATTCATTCCTCCCTTCCTGCGTAGCATTGGAACTACTCCAGAAAGAGCCACAGATCCCAAAGGAGAAGGTCTTCTGGTTCTGGGTTTATCCAGTGACTGATCCTCGCCCCCACTCCCCAGCACCTAGCAATTGCCTGTTTCAACTCATGTGTCGAGGACAACAATCCAATGGCAACCTCTCCTTCTCTGTCCCCTCTGTTGGGGGACAGGCTGACCTGTGTTTATAGAGTTTGGGACTCAATTACCACAGACAACTAGGTCCTTAGCACTGTCAGATTGGGTTATACAGTACAGTTTTGCTCCAACCCTCATTTCCATCCCTCTACCCCATCCCTCTTCAGGGACCCCTCTAATGAGACACTGCTTCTTGAGCAGGTTCAGTCTTTACTGGCTCTGAGGACCATAGAGGAGGTCCTCCCACAGCACTGGGGAAAGGGTTCTACTCATATTTCCTGGTCCCCAAGCCCAAGGGATGGATGAGACCTATCCTTGACTGCCACGATCTGAACAGATACATCAAATATGTGAGATGCCATATGGTGACCCTGACAACTGTCTTGCCCATCTTGAATCATGATTGGTTCACTGCCCTGGACCTTCAGGACACTTATTTCCACCTGGCAATCTTCCTGAGTCACAAGAGTTTCCTCAGAATTGTCATGGCTGGCCAGCACTACCAGTACACCAGGCTGCCTTTCGGCCTGTCTTCTGCTCCTTGGGTTTTACCAAGTGTATGATTGTGGTTACAGCATACCTAAGGGAGAAGGGAATGCATATATTCCAGTGTCTGGACAGTTAGTTACTGAGGGGCAAGTCCAGAGAGGAAGTCCTCTCTCATGTTCACTTCACAGTAGGCCTACTCAATCATCTTGGTCTCATCCTAAACAGTGGGAAGTCCACATTGGTTCCAACTCAAAAATTTGAGTTCATTGGGGTCTGGATAGATTCTACAATTTGGAGAGCATTATTACTGACTGAGTGATTCCAGGCAATCCGCACCCTATGACTAGAGCTACAGTCTCAAACATCAAACAAAGCCGACATATACCTAAGTTTCCTTGGCCATGTGAACAGAGGTAGTTCAATATGCCAGGCTGTGCCTGTGTCCTCTTCAGATGTGTCTAAAGTTGGTCTATTGTCTGAATTGCTATCCCTTGGACACGCTAGTGTGACTTCCCCCACAAATTCTGGACTTCTTACCGTGTTGGACAATTCAGGATAATGTATCCTGGGGCCTGTACCACCTAGGACTGTAGTCACCAATGTCTCCTTAATAGGTTGGGGAGTGCAGTTGAACTCGACGAAAGTTCAGAGTCTGTGGTCAGAATGAGAAGCTTCTCCACATATCAATATCCTGCAGCTTCATGACATCTACAGTGCCTGTCACACCTTTCAGGATCACATCAGTGGCTCAGCAGTTCTCATACTCACCGACAATATCACTGTGCTGTATTATGTCAACTGGCAGGGGGAGCACACTCCAACATGCTTTGTCAGGAGGCAATCAGGCTCTGGCAGTCTTGCATCAGGAAAAACATTACCCCTGTGGCCAAGTCACTAACCTGGGACCCATAGCCACCTGGTAGATCACCTCTGCAGGAATTTCTCCCTGACTCACAAGTGATCTCTGAAGTCCTGAATCCTGTGGCCCATCTTTGTGGTTTGGGGCATCCTGACCATTGACCTGTTTGCCTGAAGAGAAAGCAAGCTGGGAATCTTCCTCTGCTATGACTTTCTTCCAATTCAGATTGCCTCAGGTCATTTTCAAGCTGAAATTGGATTGTGCCAAACTTATTCTTATTGCTCTAGTGTGGCTGAAGCATTATCAAGTCAGCCTCCCATATTCCATCCTCTTCACCCCCAACCTCCTGATTCAGCAATAGTCAGGTTTTGCATCCAGCACTTGGCTCCCTGCATCTCACAGTGTGCATGCTGCATGGCTAGATGAAGAGGAGGCATGATGTTCAGAGCTGGTCTGCCTTAATAGCAGGAAGTTCTCCATGAGGGCAGCCTATTTAGCCAAATGGGAATGAGTCTCAGCATGGTAATTAGCCCAGGGAGTTCAACCGACACTGGCTTGCATCCAGGACATCTTGGAGTACCTGTTACACCTTCAGTCTTCTGGTCTTGCACTTAGTTCACTGAGAGACCACTTGGCGGCAGTTTCTGCATTTCATCCAACTATCCATGGGAAGCTGGTGTTCTCAAACTCCACGCAGTGAGGTTCTTGAAAGAAGTCATTCATCTCCATCACCAGTTAAAGAGCTGGTTCTTTTGTGGAACCTTAATACTGTTTTAGTCTCTCTTATTGGACCTCCATTTGAGCCTCTGACAACCTCTTCTTTCCCCATTTTGTTCCAGAAAACTCTGGTGTTGTCTACAAGGAGAGTTTGAGAGTCGCAGGCATTGATCCTTACATTCAATTTTCCCAAGACAATTTAACCCTTCAGCCATACCCGAAGTTTTTATCAAAGGTGGTTTCTCAGTTTCACTTGAACCAAGTTACATATCTATTGCAGTGTTCTTCCCTAAACTGCATTCAATGCCAGAAGAGCAGCGTCTTCACACACTGGATGTCAGACAATGTCTAGCTTTTTATCTGGCTAGAACTAAACCTTTCCATTCCTCACCTTGTCTGTGCAGAGACCACTTGACCCTTCATTCGATCTGCATATGGAACAATCTCCAGGTGGATAACTTCCTGAATCATGACAGCATATGAACTAGTCCAGGCTATGCCGCCTCACTGGTACGAACTCATTCCACAAGAGCTCAGATGACATCAACGGCATTTCTAAATCCAATTTTTATATTGGACATTTGCAGAGCAGCCTCTTTGCATACTTCTGTAAACCATTATGCTATTATGTCTGCATCCAGATGGATGCAAACTTTGGGATGGCAATCCTGGAGTCTTTCTTTAAATAGACTTTAAGCCCCACTTCCTGCAAGTATTGCTTGCCAGTCGCCCACATGGAATACATGGCTGCATCTACTCGAAGAAAAAACTGTTGCCACTATTTTCATTTATTACGGTTTCCTCATGGCTAAACGTGCCATGTACCTCAAGGCAGGGCCAGTGCTACCATTTAGGCAAACTAGGCGGTCGCCTAGGGCGCCAAGATTTGGGAGTGCCAAAAAGCGGTGCCCCCAATTTTTTTTACAGCGTTCCTACGCCCCCTCCCCGAGCACACGGTCGCTGCTCCACTTCTCCTGCCTCCCAGGCTTGCAGCGCCAATCAGCGGTTTGGCGCCACAAGCCTGGGAGGGGAGGAGAATTAGTGGGGGGGCAGCGTGCTCGGGGAGGAGGCGGAGCAGAGGTGAGCTGGGGTGGGGAGCTGCCGCACGGCTCCCCGGGCTGGGGGTGGGGAGTGGGGAGCTGCCGTGGGGGTGCCTCAGGGCGGGAGCGGGGAGCTGCGGCAGGGATCCCCACCCCAGCTCACCTCTGCTACGCTCCCTCCACGAGCATACCGTCGCTGCTCCACTTCTCCTGCCTCCCAGCTTGTGGTGCCAATCAGCTGTTTGGCGCTGCAAGCCTGGGAGGAGAGGAGAATTAGAGCAGGGGCGGCGGGCTCGGCGGGCTCGGGGAGGAGGCGGAGCAAAGGTGAGCTAGGGTGGGGAGCTGCCGCATGGCTCCCTGGGCGGGGGGAGCTACCGTGGCGGGGGAGGGCGCATCAGGGCAGAGGGGGGGTGGGGAGCTGTCACAGGCCTGGGGGGGTGCAAGGTGGAAGTTTCACCTAGGGCATGAAACTTCCTTGCACCGGTCCTGCCTCAAGGCAAAAGATACTTTCAGTTCTGTCTCACAAGACTGCTGTAATCTTTTGATGTGCCTTTGCAAAGACCACTGCTGCGTTATAGTGCTCCTCGGAGCACGTTAAGAAACTATATTTTCCTTTCAAATTCCTGGCGTGGTGAATCACAACCTAACTTACAGGTGTAATAAAACCATGAAAACAATTTACAGCTGAAAAACGTAATTTTAAAGTCAGCATAAAAATCCTGGAAAGGAGAGAGGGGCTCGATTCTCTTTTTAGTCAGCGTGAATCAGGGGAAACCACTGAAATCAACAGAGGGTATGTCTACACTACGGGATTGATCCGAATTTATATAATTCGAATTTTAGAAACAGATTGTATAAAGTCGAATGTATGCGGCCACACTAAGCACATTAATTTGGCGGTGTGCGTCCATGTAGCGTCGATTTCCGGAGCGTTGCACTGTGGGTAGCTATCCCATAGTTCCCGCTGTCTCCCCCGTCCATTGGAATTTTGGGTTGAGATCCCAGTGCCTGATGGGGCAAAAAACATTGTTGCAGGTGGTTCTGGGTACAGCCTCACCCCTCCCTCCATGAAAGCAACTGCAGACAACCATTTCACACCTTTTTTCCTGGGTGAACACTGCAGACTCCATACCACGGCAAGCATGGAGCCCGCTTGGTTCAAGACAGCAATCATGAACATTGTAAACACCTCGCGCGTTCTCATGCAGTTTATGCTGAGCCAGGACCAGAAAAACAAGGTGAGGAGGCAGCGGTTACGGCAGCGCAGTGACAAGCGTGATGAGGACATGGACATGGACACAGAATTCTCTCACACGGCGGGCCCTGGTGCTTTGGAGATCATGTTATTAATAGGGCAGGTTCTATCCGTGGAACGCCGATTCTGGGCCCGGGAAACAAGCACAGACTGGTGGGACCGCATAGTGTTGCAGGTGTGGGACGATTCCCAGTGGCTGCAAAACTTTCGCATGCGAAAGGGCACTTTCATGGAACTTTGTGACTTGCTGTCCCCTGCCCTGAAACGCCAGAATACCAAGATGAGAGCAGCCCTCACAGTTGAGAAGCGAGTGGCGATAGCCCTGTGGAAGCTTGCAACGCCAGACAGCTACCGGTCAGTCGGGAATCAATTTGGAGTGGGCAAATCTACTGTGGGGGCTGCTGTGATGCAAGTAGCCAAAGCAATCACTCAGATGCTGCTACGAAAGGTAGTGACTCTGGGAAATGTGCAGGTCATAGTGGATGGCTTTGCTGCAATGGGATTCCCTAACTGTGGTGGGGCGATAGATGGAACCCATATCCCTATCTTGGCACCGGAGTACCAGGGTACCCAGTACATAAACCGCAAGGGGTACTTTTCAATGGTGCCACAAGCACTTGTGGATCACAAGGGACGTTTCACCAACATCAACGTGGGCTGGCCGGGAAGGGTTCATGACGCTCGCGTCTTCAGGAACACTACTCTGTTTAAACAGCTGCAGCAAGGGACTTACTTCCCGGACCAGAAAATAACTGTTGGGGATGTTGAAATGTCAATAGTTATTCTTGGGGACCCAGCCTACCCCTTAATGCCATGGCTCATGAAGCCATACACAGGCAGCCTGGACAGGTGTCAGGAGCTGTTCAACTACAGGCTGAGCAAGTGCAGAATGGTGGTAGAATGTGCATTTGGCCGTTTAAAAGGTCGCTGGCGATCGTTACTGACTCGCTCAGACCTCAGCCAAACCAATATCCCCATTCTTATTTCTGCTTGCTGTGTGCTCCACAATCTCTTTGAAAGTAAGGGGGAGACCTTTATGGTGGGGTGGGAGGCTGAGGCAAATCGCCTGGCCGCTGATTACATGCAGCCAGACACCAGGGCGATTAGAAGAGCACACCAGGAAGCGCTGTGCATCAGAGAAGCTTTGAAAACCAGTTTCATGACTGGCCAGGCTACAGTGTGAAATTTCTCTTTGTTTCTCCTTCATGAAAACCCGCCCCCTTTATTGACTCATTCTCTGTAAGGAACCCACCCTCCCCCTTCCCCCAGCTTGCTTTCAAAGGAAATAAAGTCACTATCATTTAAAAATCATTTCTTCTTTATTAATTGATTATAAAAAGAGGGAGAGAACCCGGGTGGGGTTTGGGAGGAGGATCGGCAGGAAGGAAAAGGCCACTAAAAAAAGGTTAAAAAAAATGACAGTCTTCTGGTTGGGCTGTCCACTGGGGTAGAATGGGAGGATGTATGGCGCCTCGCCCCCCCCCCCCGCATTCTTACACGTCTGGGTGAAGAGGCTATGGAACATGGGGAGAGGGGAGGGGGGTTATATAGGGGCTGTAGTGGCACTCTGCTATCCTGCTGCTGTTCCTGAAGCTCCACCAGACGCCGAAGCATGTCTGTTTGCTCACGCAGCAGCCCCAGCGTTGCATCCTGCCTCCTCTGATCTTCCTGCCGCCACCTCTCATCTCAAGCGTCTCTCCTCTCCTCACGTTGGTCCCTCATTTCCTCACATTGGTCCCTCCTGTCCTCACGTTCACTGGCTTCTTTCCTATACTTTGAAACCGTGTCCTTCCACTCATTCAGATGAGCTCTTTCACTGCGGGTGGATTCCATGATTTCTGCGAACATCTTGTCTCGCGTCTTCTTTTTCCGACGCCTTATCTGAGATAGCCTTCGGGATGGAGGAGGGAGGCTTGAAGAATTTGCAGCTGCTGGAGAGAGGGAAAAAGAGAGATTTTTTAAAAAAGATACATTTTGCAGAACAGTGCTTATACTCTTTCATGGTGACCAACACTATTCACATTACATAGCACATGTGATTTCTGTGCAAGGTCGCATTTTGCCTCTTAATATTGCGTGCCTGTGGCGTTGCTGCTAGAGATCACAGATGCAGGTCCGGGCAACAGAATTCGGCTTGCATGCGGCCATAGTAAGCCATTGTCTTTCGGCTTCTGCGCCCTCCTTTCCCACATACCAAGCAAAGCCCGTTGAGTGCTGCGGTTTTCCTGTTAACCTTCAGCAGCAGAAAACAAAGTAACCCCCCCCCCCCATCCAATTCTCTGGATGATCGCTTTACCCCTCCCCCCACCGCGTGGCTGGTATCAGGGAAAATCCCTGCTAGCCAAACGCGAAAAGCTCTGGGCCAATTCCCCCCCCCCCCCCCCCCCGCGCTTGGCTAACTGCAGGGAAGGATTTCTTTTCAGCCACAGGCAAACAGCCCAGTAGGAACGGCCACCTCTGTCCCCTTAATTAAATTCCCGTATTTCAACCAGGTTACCATGAGCGATACCACTCTGCTAAAGATTACACAGCGAGATCAAGAATGGATGTTGCTTGAATGCCAGCAAACACCGGGACCATAGGCTGCCAGGCTTTGTCATGCAATTATACCAGATTACTTGCTGCAAGCATGGCGCAGTCAAGTGTCCTACCATGGAGGACGGAATAAGGCTGCACTGCCCAGAAACCTTGTGGCAAGGCTTTTGGAGTACCTCCAGGAGAGCTTCATGGAGATGTCCCTGGAGGATTTCTGCTCCATCCCCAGACACGTTAACAGACTTTTCCAGTAGCTGTACTGGCCACGAATGCATCCCAAGTCCTCAGGGCAAAGTAATCATTAAAAAATGCTTGCTTTTAAAACAAGTTTTATATTTTAAAAGGTAAACTCACCTGAGGTTCCTTCCATGGGGTCGTGGTCTTGGATACTGGGTTGGGAGGGTTCTTCAGTCAGGCTGAGAAAAAAATCCTGGCTGTTGGGGAGAACGGAGTGCTGGGTGCTCTCCGCAAGCTTGTCGTCCTCCTCCTCTACCCCGTCCGCAGAATCCTCAGGTGTAGCTGATGAGATTATCCCCGCCTCAGAATCCATGGTCAGAGGTGGGGCAGTGGTGGCGGCCCCCCCTAGAACTGCATGTAGTTCGGCGTAGAAGTGGCATGTCCGCGGCTCTGACCCAGAGTGACCGTTTGCCTCTTTTGTTTTTTGATAGGCTTGTCTGAGCTCCTTTCACGCGGCACTGATCTGAGTCCCTATTGTGGCCTCTCTCCATCATGCCCTTGGAGATTTTTTCAAAAGTTTTGGCATTTCATCTTTTTGAACGAAGTTCTGCTAGCACTGAATCCTCTCCCCATATAGCGATCAGATCCAGTACCTCCCGTATGGCTGATGCTCTTTTTCGATTATCGGCCTGCATGGTTACCTGTGCTGATGAGCTATCTGTGGTCACCTGTGCTCTCCACGCTGGGCAAACAGGAAATAAAATTCAAATGTTCGCGGGGCTTTTCCTGTCTATCTGGCCAGTGGATCTGAGTTCAGATTGCTGTCCAGAGCGGTCACAATGGTGCACTGCGGGATAGCTCCCGGAGGCCAATACCATCGAATTGCGGCCACACTAACCCTAATTCGAAATGACAATATCGATTTTGGCACTACTCCGCTTGGGGAGGAGTACAGAAATCGATTTTAAGAGTCCTTTATTTCGAAATAAATGGCTTCGTTGTGTGGACGGGTGCAGGGTTAATTCGATTTAATGCTGCTAAATCCGAATTAAAGTCATAGTGTAGACCAGGCCAGAGTTACACAAATGTAGCACTGGTGTAAGGGAAAGGAGCATCTTGTTACTTGTGAAATTGTTTCTTTGATACAGTCTTTCTGGTTGCACAGTATTTCCTACTTGAACATTTATCACACTTCATATAATTTAGAACAACAAATGAAGAATAAAGGTGGACCAAGAAAGAAAGTCCAATAAGGAATCTGAAGCCTTTGGGTACACCCAATATGCTACTTATGTATAAGAACATAGGAACTGACATACCGGTTTAGACCAGTGCTCCATCTAATCCAATAGCCTGTCTCTGACAGGCACAGCAGCTTACAGATGCTACAGAGGAAGGTGCAATATGACCTGTAGAGCAGTGGTGCTCAACCTTTCCAAACTACTGTATCTCTTTCAGGAATCTGATTTGTCTTGTGTATCCCAAGTTTCACTTCACTTAAAAACTACTTGCTTACAAAATCAGATCTAATAATACAAAAGCGTCACAGCACACTGTTACTGAAAAATTGCTTACTTTCTCATTTTTATCATATAATTATAAAATCAATTGGAATATAAATATTGTACTTACATTTCAGTAGATAGTGAATAGAGCAGTATAAACAAGTCATTCTCTATATAAAATTTTAGTTTGTACTGACTTTGCTAGTGCTTTTTTTATGTAGCCTGTTGTAAAACTAGGCAAATATCTAGATGAGTTGATGTACCCCCTGGAAGACCTCTGTATACACCTAGGGGTACACATATCCCTGGTTGAGAACCACTGCCATAAATGACAATTAAGAACCATCTGTCCATAGGGGAAGTTTCTTTCTAATCCATATTAGTTAGTGGTTGGGTTTTTATAATGTAAAGCATGAAAGTTTATATCCCCTGATAGGATTAAAAAAATATTTAATAAAACTCTGTATTTTCTCACTATCCACATAAAATTCTAGGGTGAAATCCTGACCCTACTGAAGTCAATGGGAGTTTTGCCATTGACTTCACTTGGGTCAGGATTTCATCCCCAGTCCTTTTTTGGAATCCTACCAAGCTCTTGCCCTCAGTGATACCTGGTGATAATAACTTGTATGGATTAATTTTGCATTGTGTAAAAATGTATTTCCTTTGATCAGTTTTAAATGTTTATCTTGTATCATGAAAAAAGGTTAATAAGAGCACCCTATTTACTCTTTTTTTGGCTATTCTCTAAGGGTCTGTCTGCACTATGAGCCAGGGTGTGATTCCCAGTTTGTGTACACATACTTGTACTAGTGTGATGAGAGTAGTGTGAATATAAACAGTAGTGTAGCCATGGTAGCACACGCAGCAACAGTGGTGACACGGCTTAGCAGCACTGAGTACAAACCCACTGAACCACGTGGGTACTTACTCAGCACAGCTAAGCCATGCTGCCACTGCCTGTCTTGCCCGGCTACACTTATTTATGCTAATGCTACTCTCATTGAGCTAGTGTGAGTATGCATACGTGAGCTGGGAATCATACTCAGAGCTTGTAGTGCAGATGTAGCCTAAATTAAACAGTTCCAATATTTTCAGTTTGCTACGGTACAAAGTCTTTCCAGACCTCAGATCATTTTCACCACCTATCTCTGAATCCCTTTCTGCTATATCTTTTATTGAAACAGAGTGACCAGACTCAAACACAGTTTTCCAGGTCAGAGTGTCTCATCATTTTGTATAATGACCAAATAACATGTTTGATGGTATTTTTATCCCATTTCTTACATACCCTAACATTGTTTGCCTTTGTGCCTGCAGCTGTGCACTGAGGTTTTTATTGAGCTGTGCACAGTGGCATTCAGGTCATTTTTCTGAGTGGCTACAGTTCATTTAGAAATCAAACCAGCAATGCATAGGAATAGATCATTTTTTTCCCCCTTCCAGTGTGCATTTCCTCACATTTGTCAACAATGCATTTAATCTGCCACTGTGCTTGCCATTCACCTAGGGCCTGATCAAAGTTCATTGAATTCAGGGGCAAGATTCTGATTGACCTAGAGCAGGGGTAGGCAACGTTCGGCACGCACATCCCTCGGCCCGTGCCGCTTCCTGCCACCCCCATTGGACCGGGACGGCGAACCGCGGCGAGTGGGGGCCGCGATCGGCCGAACCTGCCGCGTCAGCAGGTAAATAAACTGGACCGGCCCACTAGGGTGCTTACCCTGGCAAGCCGCGTGCCAAACGTTGCCGACCCCTGACCTAGAGCCTGATCATGCACTCACTTTTTATGGTTGTTAATGACCAAAAATGGTGCAACATGGTGAAGAATAAAGCTCCAATCCTCTTTGCTTTAAAGCATTTTTTTCTCACCCCCACCTAAGGAAGTGTAACCCTCCACTAAGGAAGGTTGGTTCAGTGGTTTGGTCACTAGTTTGGTCTTGAAGAGCTGGGTTTGATTCTCTGCTTTGCAATGGATTTCCTGTGTGACCTTGGGCAAGTCACTTACCTCTCTGTGCCTCAGTCCCCATCTGTATAATGGGGATAACAGCACTGCCCTACCTCACTGGGTTGTTGTGAGGCTAAATACATTAATGTTTGGGGGCAGGGCACTGAAATACTATAGTGATGGAAGCCATATAAGTATCTTAGATAGTGTTGGGATTAGCTTGTTCTTGTTTCCATTGTGCTTGTTGACTATAAAGCTGTGAAAAGCCAAGTTTTCAACATAATGAAAAATGCACAGACTTTTAGGAAAACGTGTCTTATGTTTGACTTTAACAAATTTGGCATCATCCCATTTTCCCCCCTGGTTTGGCAGCAGGGAAGATTTTTCATACACGTCTAGCTGCAATGATTGCTTTGTTGATGGCTATTTTGATGAACTATAATTGTAATACGTATGATGAATGTAGTTTTTGTTTTGTTTTGTTTTTTTTTAGTATTCAGAAATAAAGTTAGCGAAGAGGAGACAATTTATTAGCAATTATCTCTCTTGAAGGATAATCTGTGGCTACTTTGTCAACAAGCCAATATTGATGATCTGGAAATAAGAGATTCATGTGTGCTTCTGCTTTTCTGCTCCCTGACTGTACAGAAATAGAAACAATATCTAAGCAAGCACATAGTGTTCTGCATTGCTACAAAATAATGAGCTGTGCCACATAAAAGCTTACAAACAACATGAAGAGTATAGATATTTTAAAAGCTAGACGAGATAAGATTGCATTTGACTAAAATGAAAAACTGTATCTTGCAGGCACTAATATCTAGTGCAAAAAAGGAATAGGAAATGTTACAAAGACACTTGATTTTAGAATTAAAGATATTTTTGAAATTACTGAAGAATAAGTTTTTGGATGGTGAGTTTTTCAGCTACTTTGGTATAAAGGGCCTGGAATAAATTTTTAAAAGCTATGTAGTCATGCAATGACAGATATTTCTGGGTATTAGCAGCTTCCTTGAGGAAGCTTTAAAAGTACAAAGTGAATGAGAAGTACAAGAATGTCCTAGAAATCCAGTGACTGAATAGATTGTCTATTTGCTTTTATAAAATATATAGTAATTTAAACAATGAAGATGAGGAAAACAGTTCATACAGTTGGGGCCCTAGGTGAATGGCAAGTACAGTGGCAAATGAAATACATTGATCTAGAAGGTTAGTAAGTTTAATCTGAATTTTGTATCAATTAATAGATTTTTAAAGTATGTCTACACAGCCAAATAAAAAATAAAGACCCTATGGCAGCAAGGCTCAGAGCCTGAATCAACTGACTCAGGTTCATAGGGCTTAAGCTACAGGGCTAAAAATCGCATTGTAGACGTTCGGGCTCAGGCTGGAGCCCAGGCTCTGATACCCATGGAAAGTCGGAGAGCCTGGGCTCCAACGCTAGTGGAAAAGTCAATACTGCTATTTTTAGTCCCATAGTGAGTCTCTCTCAAGCCCAAGTCAGTTGACCCAGGCTCTGAGACTCGCTGCTGAGTTTTTTTGTTTTTTTTTTCAGTGTAGACGTACCCTAGGTCAATCTAAACCGACCTCCTGAATAATGCTGGCCACAGAATGTAATATAGTTACTCCTGTGCTGAGCCCAATAAATTATGTTTCACTAAAGCATAACTTCCAGATAGGAATTCAGTTTTCATGTGAAGACTTCAATAGATGAAAAATCCACCATTTCTCTTGGTAGTTTGTTGTAATGGTTAATTGCCCTCACTGTTAAAAATGTGTATCTTATTTCTAGTTTGAATGTGTGTGCGTGTGCGTTTTCAAGTATCAGAGTAACAGCCGTGTTAGTCTGTATCCGCAAAAAGAAGAACAGGAGTACTTGTGGCACCTTAGAGACTAACAAATTTATTAGAGCATAAGCTTTTCATGAAGTGGGCTGTAGTCCACGAAAGCTTATGCTCTAATAAATTTGTTAGTCTCTAAGGTGCCACAAGTACTCCTGTTCTTCTGTTTTCAAGTATGTCTTTTTAAATTATGCACAAATTAATCACCAGATTTATAGAGCAAATAAGGATTTTGGTAGATTTTCTTAACCAATTCATCCACAGCAGTGGCATAAAACTATACATTCAGCAAGGGGCAGAGCCTTTTTTGATGTAAATTGGCATAATCTCCCGCCTGGCCCACAATATCCAAAATGAACTGATTACCTGTTACACACCGTTATCAATCCAAGCAACAGAGTTCAGATGCTTCAGACCCATCTCATCATTTACAGTCTGTAAAGATGCTGTGATACACTGTTTTGACAAGTGTTTGTTAGAAATCACTTTGTGCTAATTGATCTTTTTTCTGACAGCCTTTAGCAGCTATGTTTAGGAGTCAGGACTGCAATTTCCACCACTTTGGTCCTCAAGATAACCACACAGCTGACTTTTGAAAAGGAACCTAAAGCATTTGAGCTATCACACAATTATAGGAGGAATCATTTTTAAACAGCATGTCCAAAATTTTAACTGAAACAAAGGGAAACATTTATCAAAGCAACACACACCACCACCAACAGCTGCATTCTTCTGCATCATTAGTAAATTTAATTTTGTTTTGTTTACAGTGTGTGAATAGGTGCCATTATCATTCAAAATCATCAATGCAAGCAATTTTCTTTCTCTCCAAGCACGCCTTCTTCCTCGCATAATGATGTCTAATGAATTGTTGTGTTCTGCATCTGCAGTAATCATGACTTCATCCTTGTCTTTAATCATTGCAAACCAAGCCATTTTTGGTATTCTTTTGAAGGTATGGTCAGCAGCTCCACAGGGACAGGAAGCCATGGTGGCAGCAGATGCAATAACGGCTGCTCCCATCAATAGCAGTGAAAATTCTGAAAGGGGCAAAATGTAATAAGGTGAAACGCAGTGCTCAATATGCGATACAGTGTTACACCTCTGTTAAGTAAACCTTGGTGTTAATCAGGGCCGGCTCCAGCAAAAAGCCGCGATTGGCGGCGGCAGTTCAGCGGCAGGTCCTTCGCTCCTAGAGGAAGTGAGGGACCTGCTGCCCCCGAATTGCCGCAGGTGCCGCCCCTCTCCCGTGGCTGCCCCAAGCACCTGCTTGTTAAGCTGGTGCCTGGAGTCGGCCCTGGTGTTAATTAGAAAGCTGGGTCTGTGCTTATAACTTTAATGTTTACGCAAAGTCTACTTATTCCTATCGGTCTGTGTGGTGTATATTCAATGTAAATTGTAACATCTGTTTGAAAATCCGCCTGTCTGCCATTTTGTCTGTTACACTGCTTCTCTCAACGTAGACAGACCAAAAAGTATGCTCTCATTATATTACTACAATTCCATTGAAGACAATCCGGTTGCCATTTGTAATGTCATGGGTATATTCCCCCCTAGATTACTGACCAGGACTCTGGAGCATCTGAAGCAGAGACTGCCCCCAGATAACCCTTCTGAGGTTTTACCCCAGCTTAGTGATAGTGGTTGGGAGGTGTAGTATTTTGAGAACACTTATGGGGTTCATAGATCTTGTGCATAAGTCCCACTTTAGATCTCAAAATAAGGCTTATGCGGTGCGTAGACCTTGATCAGGTCCTTTGCATGACATTCATTCCTGTGCAGTTATGTACCTCACTGTTGAGTCTTAGTACAGTATATCCTTGATTTAAAGAGTTCCCATTAACCTGAGATAAAACATGGCTGAGGATTTGGCCCAATATATGTATAATAATGAATACATTAAATGAAAAATCCATGTATTGGGCTTGATTCTGCTTCTACTTACACACTGTCTTCACTGGGAAAAGGACAGGGCCTGTTAGGAATCCAAAACATGTCTGGAGAAGTGACTGGAAACAGAATCCTTATGTTAACTTTTGGGAGCACAAAGACTGGAACTTGTCCCAGGTTGATTTACCTTGAGGGCAATCTACAAAGGTTGATAAAATGAAACTTGTACTTTTGAGAATGTAGGGATTTCGCAATACCAGCTGTGTATGTGATGTGTGGGAATTAAATACCCAGCAGGTAAAGGAGTAAGAATCTTTTAAGCTATTTAGGGTGCGGTAAAGATGTGGGAGTTTTAACCAATTCATTTATTTTTTTCATCCATTTATCCTTGTATATGATGTGATGTTATGGTCAATGTATATGCTATTTTATATATAATCAAGGTATGCTAAATGGATTTAAATTGTAGGATTATAGAAGTATAGGATTGATAAATATTTCAGAGTGATGAGTGTAGTAGGTATATAAGTAAAGCATGGCTGAAATGCAAGGCCTACAGTCCGAGACTGAGACCTGTAAGATTTTAGCTTGGCCTAGGACATAGGCTTAAGAATGCTTAGCATGAGCCTAGGCCACGGGGGTGGGAGGGACTCTGACAGAGTTCTTGGCGCTGGCTGGACCTCCGAGCCCGGAGCCTCTTCCCCATTCCACCCCTTCCCCTGCAGCCATGCCCCCTGCTCGCTACCCCCCTCTCTTTCCCCCCCGCTGCAGCCCCAAGAGCAGAAAATCTTTGTGCTCCCGGTGCTCCTCCAGCCCCAGGGCTATGGCTGGGGGAGTTTTTTTCCGGGCCCCCCAAATCCACCACTACCCCCCATCCTGGTGGCATGAGGTTTGGGGAGGCTTAGCCTCCCCCAGCCTCCATTACGTGCTGCCCATGAGTATGACTCCATCTTTGGTATATACGTATGTGTGTACACACACACTTGGATGAGGGGAAACTGGTCTAGAGAAGTCTCAAATGTGAATCTCCACAATGTTTCATTAAAAATAATTGACTTTGACCTTTAGAGAGAATGAAATTATACAGGTTCACAAGGGTTTAATTGTGTTTCTTCACTAAATTCAATTTACTTGGGCTTATGATGACTTAAGTTTTGTACAGCTGCAAAAGACAGATGAAAGGCCAGCCATGAGGAATGTTGGTTATGTTTAACACATTAATTAACCATAATCTGAAGTTATATGAAACCTTTTATTCACAGACCTTAAAGTGCTTTGCAAACAAATTAATGACACCTGTGCAGTAGGTAAGTTTATTATCCCCATTTTAGAGATGGGGAAACTGAGGCAGGAAGCAGTTAAATGACTTGCCCCACGGTCACAAATTAAGTTGGTGGCAGAGCCAGGAATAGAACACTCATGCTTCAGCCCCAAAGTCATTCTCTCTTTAGTTGTTTCTTTGTCATCCCTGCATTTGTATTGTTTCTTCTCCTCCCTGGATAGATACTACATCTCTTCCTGCTTGTCTTGGCTTTCCCTTCAAACATACCTGTTGTAGATAGAGTTCTTCAGCTCACCAAGCCTTATTTTACACTTAGGAGTAAAAGCTGTTAGTTGATAAAACTATTCAGTCTTTTAATCCTTTTTTATGCTTTAAGGTGGTCCCATCACATAAGGAAGGAGAAAGAGAGGACATTGTGTTAGGGCAGCTGTATGCAAAATAGGATATGCTCTCCACTGAGCTGTCTAATAATATATCAGAAAAAAAGCATTAATGTTTGCTGGATTCTCTTCGAATTATAGATAGAATTAAGCAAAACTGGTTTGGTTTGTTCAGGTAGGAACATTTGAGAACCATTTGATTATTTTAGAGGCAGCTTGCAATTCTGTGGTCAGATCCTCACCTGTGGAGCTTGGCGGGCACAGCCCAGCTCAGAGCAGGGAGCTGGATGGGCACAGCCTGCAGCTGCCCGTAGGCTTCTGGCTCCCCACTCCCTGCGGGGAGCCCATCAGTTGCACAGAGGCTCCTGGGAGCTGTCTGAACTCTGTGCATGGAGCTCACAGCCAGGACCCTGGCTGCAGTGAGGACCAGGGAGCCAAGACCCTAGGGGGCAGCTAGGCTCCCAGAGGGGAGCTCCATGTGGAACTGAGAGCCCACGCTCTCAGTCCCGCACACTGCCCCTCTTAAGTCAGTGGAAGCGCTCTTAGGGAGGATGTGCACCACTGACAGAAGGAGGGTAGTGTGGACATGAACCACCACAGTAATTACTGCAGTGGCTATAAGTCAACCTAACATAAGTCAACTTACATTTCTAGTGTACACCTGCACTCATTTACAGGGAGCAGGAGGGAAGTGAACTGTTAATGTGTAACCTCAGAGAGGGGCCAACACTGCTCTTGAGGGAGCCATGGGGAGGGATTATTACTGGCATTAATTCTTTGTCAACAGGAAGCTTGGGAACTAGTTCTCTGTCAACTTTTGGGCTTTTCTGAGGTCTAGAGGCTGCATACCTCCCCCCTTTTATAGGGACATATTTCTCCTCTGAGGAGCACATGGTCCCAAGTCTGCAAGGTGAGCCGTAGTAGTTTTTTGCAGTAGTTTTTGCCTCATGCTTGGTGATTTCTCCATGGCAGGGGAGCATTGTGACACATTTGACAGGCCTGTGAACTACTAGGATGACTAGTATTTCCAGCATCTGAAACACATCATAATTAAGTTCATCATCTTTTACTATGGTGTCAGCTTAATAGACAGTTTAGGAGACAGGTTTCAGCAGATTATATTCTGCAGGGTTTGTTCCTAGAAGAATTTGGCATTGGGCATGTTAGCATTTTGGAAAGCTTTAATGTATTGGTGAGTGGAAGTTCTTACATCGAAGATTAGGTGTGTGTCCTTAGTGGTATGTCTGAAAACCAGATAAGGACTCTCAGCTCTTCACATACCCACACATGAAGACAAACAAGCTTCTGTAGTGCTAGGCAGTGACTAGAACTGGGTAACCACTTTTGGTTGGCAGGGGTTTGTTTACATTTTTTCCTGGTGGTATGTCACATGAGTTTTGCACCTGCTGAATTTTGCCAAGAGCTCCAGGTTAAAAAATAAAAATGAAATGCTATCAAAATAGCTGTGTTTAGTCTGATCTGAAGTGAAAAGTCATGCTGTTTTACATGGTTTCCACACAAATCTATCATTCATCCCATAACTCAGCACAGGTGCAACTGAAACTTGATCCAGCTTTCCGTAAAGATCCTAGTCTGTAATGAAGCTCTGCACCAGACATGATACCTCAGAGTGGCAGAGAGATCAACTGTAGACCCATTTCCCCCACCATTTGTTGCCTACCGGCCCTGACTTCCTTTTCAGAGAGCTCTGCTTCTCCATCTAGACTTGTTAGTGCCACTGACCCTCCACTGGCTTGGAGGCCTAGCTTTCCTTTCGGAGAGTTCAGCCTTCTCACCTCCATTCTTGTCGCAGGGTGGTGGATCTGGCTTTATATTTTGGAGGGAGTTTGACATTACTGAAGCAACGAGACTGGCAACAGATCAATGAGGGCTGCAAACCTGACACCCGCAGACATAGATCAGCTTCATTCCAGGGGTCAGAGATGATTAATTAGAGAATATTAGGAAAATGTGTGTGTTTTTAAATAATGGGACAAATTCTGCTTCCAACTACACTTTAAAAACAAAGCAATTCCAGGGAAATCACTAGATCTTGAATTTGAAATGTTCTGAATTTACATATTGGCTTTAGTGTTATAGCCCTAATCCTGCCAAGGCTTAATTATTTGCAGAATTCTGAGCACTCTGAGTAGCTCCACTGATTTCAGTGCAACTTATTACAGGGTATAATTTTCAAAAGCATCAAATAATTTAGGAGTCTAAGTACCATTGACTTCACAGTGCATAAAGTTATACCCAGGCGAAAGTCTGCAGGATTAGAGCTTATGTGTAATAGTGACCTTTTTGTAAGCAATTATGTAAAATACAATCATTCTATCTATACTTTGTGTTTTTGTTCATTTGCTTCCTTTTCTTTTATATATGGTCCCTCTTTCCCTTTAGTACTCTAGATAAGGTTCTCAACCAGGGGTATGTGTATCCCTGGGGGGTATGCGGAGGTCTTCCAGGGGGTACATCAACTCATCTAGATATTTGCCTAGGTTTGCAACAGGCTACATAAAAAGCATGAGCGAAGTCAGTACAAACTAAAATTTCATACAATGACTTGTTTATACTGCTCTATATACTATACACTGAAATGTAAGTACAATATTTATATTCCAATTGATTACAATTATATGGTAAAAATGAGAAAGGAAGCAATGTTTCAGTAATAGTGTGCTGTGACACTTTATTTTTACTTCTGATTTTGTAACCAAGTAGTTTTTAAGTGCGGTGAAACTTGTGGGTTTGCAAGGCAAATCAGACTCCTGAAAGGGATACAGTAGTCTAAAAAGATTGAGAGCTACTGCTGTAGATCCTGTATTTTTCTGCAGACTAGTTTTTCCTTTAATACAGCCTAAAAAAAAAAGGGGGATTTTCTGAAATTTTTCTTAGTCCAAGCTGGGCTCTTTCCTCTTTCTAAACTTTTTCTTTTTTCAGATTCATGTTGGTTATCTCTTCTCATGCTTGTGAATAAACCTTTCCCATCTCAGTTGAATTCCCCTCTCCCACTTTCATCCTTCCTCAATACTATCCTACTTCCCATATCTATTTTGTAGGATCCTCTCCATCTATGTTCCTCCATTTGTGTATTCCTCCTTCAGTCCATTTCTACTCCCACCTTCATTTGATTCTCCAAGCCCCCTACCTTGTTTTCTCTCTGTCCCTTACTTCACTCCCCTGTCACTCTGCATATAACACATGAATATAGTTTTGCTCAGTATGTACTGTGGAGATTGAGTTAAAAAACCCCATTCAGTCAGTAAAGCTTCCTTCCCATGAGAGACATTATTATTTGTGAAACAGGAGACTAGTGTCTGACACAACATTTCAATGCAGTTGATTTATAGTAAAGAAATTATGTGAATAAATGTCACTTTACTGTTTAAACAAGGGAAATATTGTATCAAATCTCACATCATCTCAGAAATTGTGTTGTCATAAATGGATGGACAAGCTCCCAAATAGTAATTAAGATTTATTGTCACTTCAGACACTCATAATTTGCAAATACAGTTCCTTTTAAAGGCTGATCTTATGAAGAAATGTTTGCCAAAAGTGTGAAATTCTGCCCTTACAGTCACACAGTTGATTTCAGTATAAGTCACTTGTGTATTTGAGGGCAGAATTTAGCCCTATTTGTTTTAAATCCCACCCCACTATGTGTCTGTATACAGGACGCAAGGAAACTAGTGCAGGGACATAAAGTGGTTATGAGGGGAAGAAGCTGCCAGTGGGCAAACGGGGAAAGGGCAGTGTGTAGAGAGAAGGCATTGCATGCGTGTTGCAAGGTCAAGGCCAATATTTTTAGCAATGGCTTTTGTCTAGTAAAGACAAGGCCCGTATAGTTATAGTTTGTTGACTGTGAGCATGACATGGCATAGCTGGGGGCTATTTTCGTACCATAGAGCACAGAACAGTACCTCGCAGCTTTTTGGAGGTGGAGCAGGATTTAACCACTTCTGAGAGCTCCAACATGGAAAAGCCCTAATGGAAACACATAAGTGGAATTTCAGATGTACAGAGCTAAGGCAGCTGAACAATTTTAAATACATTTAAGCAGCTATTTGAAATACACTTTGTTAACCGTGTCTCTCAACTTCCCAGACAGGAGCCCGAAGGGAACAGTGACTGGGGAGTTTTGCCAGCACATCTTGTGTTTCCTTTGCCTCATCTACTCCTTCCTGTAGCATTTTTCAAGTTACATGTGAATTATCTGCCAATATTTATTGAAAAATCCCTGCCTGACCCTTTCATATAGGTAAACTGTCTAAAATGCAAATTCTTCCCCACTCTCCTCTCAAAAAGATTCTGAGATTTAAATTACCATGCATCATCTCTCTCCTACTTCTAAGACAGAAAGGGACAATTGTGGTTATTGTGGCACATTCAGTGATGGTCCTGATATAAATATGAGAGAACTTGACCATGCAGCCTGGTGCCAGTTTCAAAAGGAGGGTTAGGGCTTTGCAACCTCTAGATGGAGCTGCTTCTTCCAGGTAGGTTAAACAATACTGCAGGCTTCTTCAGTCAATTTGATCGTCCAAGTGCAGACTGCCCTGTTAAGTAGCCTGTGTCTGAAATTTGGAGTGAAATCCTGGTCCAAATGAAGTCAATGGGAGTTTTACCATTGACTGTGGAACCAGGGATTTCACTCCTGGACTTCCTGTTTCATATGTCTTCTTTTGAGGACTTAAATATGTTAATTTTAATTTTATAATTGATTGAGAGAGCAAAATTTCATAGTTAAAATCAAGGTGGATATGCACAGAATGTAGTATAAAGGGTTACAGATGATATACTGTAGAAAAGACTCAGAGCCTGAACAGTTGTTTTCTTTCAGTCTTACACTGGAGCAACTCTTGATTTCAGTGGATCTGCTTTAGCATAAAAGTGATGTAACGCAGTGATGAATCAGGTCCTCATTCTGTTCTGAACACGTACATTGCTGGCAAGGTTGTGCTGCTGTTGCACAAATACCTGACATTTTGAAAGTGAATGTGAAAAAACAGACTAGTATCTAAATACATTTTTGAACTACGATTAGAAATGCTAGGTGGCCCCCTTGTGGCCATTTAAATTAAAGCGAACTCTCCTTCCCCAAACAAATCCCTGACTCTGTAAAACCATTTGAAAAGATCCATTGTTTTTGATTATAAGATTTTGATATTTGTGTTGTGTCATTACACTTGTTAAAGATGTCATGTTGGAAAATATTTAAATAAATAATTATTCATTGTAAAAAAGTACTCCTGTATCCTCTTTATACTACAACAATGGCATTATTTTAAAAAGATGTATTTATTGTTAATTTCTAAGGCCCCAATACTACAAAAATTTAAGCACATATGCGTGATTGCAGATCTGATTAGTCCCATTGACATCAGGACTGGGTGTGTAAAATTATTCACATGCTTAAGTCTTTGCAGGATCAGAATCAGATACATTTAGTTCTCATAATATTTATATTTATTTTATTATAGGATTATGGTAGAGATTTACAATAAATAGGCATTGCAGTTTTGGTCTTTTTCTTATTGTGGCGTTGGTCAATTATTGGACTCAATAGGACTACTATGAGGACTACTAGCTTAAAGCTAAGCATGTGTGCAAGTGTTTGTAGGATTGGGGCCAGGGTCTTGGTGATATCAATTAAACAATGAGTTTGAGAAAACACATATATAGGGGGGAGGGATAGCTCAGTGGTTTGAGCATTGGCCTGCTAAACCCAGGGTTGTGAGTTCAATCCTTAAGGGGGCCACTTGGGAATCTGGGGCAAAATCAGTACTTGGTCCTGCTAGTGAAGGCAGGGGGCTGGACTTGATGACCTTTCAAGGTCCCTTCCAGTTCTAGGAGATAGGATATCTCCATTAATTATAAATTATTATAAACATATAGATATCCAGGCCTGATCTATACTATAAATTTACATCAGTATAGAAAAATCCATACCCCTGAGCGATGTAACTGTACTGACCTAATCCCACATGTAGACAACACTAGTTCAATGAAAGAATACTTTCTTGGCTGCCAGGATCCCAGGTGCAGGGCAGCAGCGGAGTTTAATAGTTAACCAAAACTGATAAGACTGATGCTTATCCATTAGCCGGTTAAACTTTTACATCCCTAGTAGGGGAGGCGTGTGGGGTAAAGTGCCTCCCCAGATTGTCCTGCCAGGGGGACGGGAGAGGGGCTCTGTCCTCCTGCTGCGGTTGCCCCCCGGCATGCTCGGTTCCTATTCCTGGCAGCTGGGCCTGGGCGGGGAGCAGAGAGGGTGGGACCAGCTGCTTCTCACGCCGGCTGCTCTGGGTTGCTGCTCCATGCAGCACAGCAACTACCTCCTCTTTTCCAAGCCAAACATGCCCAGTTCCTTCAGCCTTTGCTCATATGGCTTGCATTGCATCCCTTTGTTCATCTTTGTTACTCGCCTTTGGAGCCTTTCCATCCTTTCTATACATAGATGACCAAAATCCAACTGAGGGCAAACCAGAGCCAAGTAGAGCAGTACTATTACCTCCCATGTCTTGCATGCTATGCCTCTGTTAATGCAACCTAAAACCGCATTTGCTTTTTTTGCAACAACATTGCAGTGCTGACTCATGTTCAGGTTGTGAGCCACCACAACTCCCAGATCCTTCTCAGCAGTGCTGCTGCCAGGCAGTTTTCCCCCATTCTGTATTTGTGCATTGGTTTTTCTTCCATAAGTGTAGCACCTTACATTTGTCTTTGTTAAATTTCATTTTGTTGTCCATAGCCCAGTTCTCCAATTTATCACGATCCCATTGAATTTTAGCTTTATCTTCCAAAGTCTTGGCACCCTCCCCCCCATCCAGCTTTGTGTCCTCTGCAATAAAGATGTTAAACAACACTGGACCCAGGACAGATCCCTGTGGAACCCCACTTGAGACCTCCCTCCAATCTGACATCATTCCATTAACACTTACTCTTTGTTTGCAGTTGTTTAACCAATTATGTATCCACTTAAAGGTAGTTCTGTCAAGCCCACATTTCTCCAGCTTACTTATCAGAATGTCATGTGGGACAGCGTCAAAAGCCTTGCTGAAGTCTAAGTATATTATATGTACCGCTTTCCCCCTAATGCTACCTTTTTGATCTGGAAGCATTTCACACCTATTACACTCATTTTGCATTAATGTAAAGGATGACGCAGAGTGCAAGGAAAGGGAAATTTGGGCCCCAGTCTGCAAATAATCTTAAATTGTTATTTAAGGAGGCACTGGCAAAATAGTGTAGTGTAAGTCATATTATATCTCCATTAACCTAAAAATAGCTCCACTCACCTAAACTCGGTTGTTGCTCCAGAGGTTTGTTTTGGGCCCATTGTTATTTACTTTGTATGTAACTGACTTGAGATGCCTTCATTTCCAGAAGTAACTCTTCTAGAACCCAGCCCACATTAGCAAAATGCTACGCTGATTTGGAAAACAGTCCTACAAACACAGCTGTAGCACAGTTACAAAACTATTTTGTAAGCAAAACTGTCCTATCCAGTATTAAACTGTGCTGAGGTACCAATTTTCTGTGTGATCAATGGTTTGCTCCACTGGACATTGATACCCTTATTTTTGTTACCTTTAGTGCTGCATATGATACTATCTGAAAGTATTTTTCTTGGTTGGCTAGCACATTTTCCCACTGTAATAAAACTGGGGCTTTTCAGCTTGGAAAAGAGACGACTAAGGGGGGATACGATGGAGGTCTATAAAATCATGACTGGTCTGGAGAAAGTAAAAAAGGAAGTGATATTTACTCCTTCTCATAACACAAGAACTAGGGGTCACCAAATGAAATTAATAGGCAGCAGGTTAAAACAAACAAAAGGAAATATTTCTTCACACAGTCAATCTGTGGAACTCTTTGCTAGAGACTATACCAGGGTTCAAAAAAGAACTAGATAAATTCATGGAGGATAGGTCCTTCAATGGCTATTAGCCAGGATGAGCAGGGATGGTGTCCGTAGCCTCTGTTTGCCAGTAGCTGGAAATGGGCAACGGGGGATGGATCACTTGGATAATTACTTGTTCTGTTCATTCCTTCTGAAACACCTGGCATTGACCACTGTTGGAAGACAGGATACTGAGCTGGATGGACCTTTGGTATGACCCAGTATGGCCGTTCTTATGTTCTTATCTCAGGTACCTTTTTCTCCACTTTTTGTTTCTACCTGTCCAAAAGGTCTCTTGCTATAACTAGCGCTAGTCTCCTCCTTTTATCCATGGGGTTTGGTAACTGGACTCTGCCTGTCTATCTCCACCTTGTTTTGAATTTAACCTTTGTTAATGTCGGAGATATTCACTCTAGACTCTTGACCAGTCCTCTGGAACAATCAAAGAATCTGCCCCCAAATGATCTTTCCAAGGTTCTACATGGAGCCCACATCAAGAAGGGGCATACAGGGCTTTTGAGTTTGGGGTGAAATTCACTCCTGAGCATGGAAGCCAACTCAAGGTTTATGCACAAGTTAAATTCCACTAAAGCCCTATTTTGAGGATGAATTTGATTCAACCAACAAAATGCATTAATTCCTTTGTGTATCAAATGATTTTTTTTTTTGTGGCAGGTAGAAAGTAACATAATATAGGAAAGAAGAAGACTACCCATTAAAATATTTGAAAGAAGAATGCTGAAACCTAGCGAAGTCAGAGATGGGCTGTAAAAATTGGAACAACTTAGATATCTGGCTAAAACTTATATGAGAAACCCTAACCATGAGGGTCTTTTGTAGCAATAACAAAACTGTTCAATCAGCTGTACATTTAGATTGGAACCATCAGTAAAAATCTCTGGATTTTTTTATTCAGATTGCTCTTGGAACATTATGTTCTGCACATTATAAACGCTTCCCACTTTCACCTAAAAAAGAAAGGCTAGACTGAGGTTGTCTAGCTGTTGGCTGATTCTGATAAATCCGTATGTTTTCTTCTCTTCCAGACTAAAATACTGGAATGCTTTGCTTGTTAATCTGCCAAGCAGACTGATTACATCTTGTGCAAAACTCTGCTGCCTGGATATCATAGAAAGAAGCATGAACATTTTATTGACAGGAATGTGTTGTCTTATGAGTCTGACATTTCTGCACCGAGGGTGAAATTCACCCCAGTGCAGAGGACCAGCACAATGCCCGTGCATCCCTTAAATCCCTGTAACAATCTCAGCATTGGGCGTAAATGGGATTTGTAGGGTACATGGGACCTCTGCACAGGTGTGAATTTCACCATGATTTACTCATTTTTGTCAGTAATCTAACAGCGTAATTTCCCTACAAGAGCCTCATGATCAGGGCTCTTAGTATAAATTTTATCCATGTCTCTCAATTGTCTTGGATTTGCTGAAGATCTGATTTCGGTGGATATTTTGATAGGCATGTGTAGGACCCATGGATCTTGAAATGTGTGTTGTGGGGAGTATTGATCATTGTAGCAATGGAGATGCGTGTGCAGGTTTTGCATCTGTTGTTCTGGCAGAATGTGGTGCCGCTTTGAGTTGGTGAGTCCTGGTCTGTGGGAAGTTTGGCTCTGAGGATGAGCTTGGAGAGGTTGTGAGCTTGTTTGAAGGCTAGAAGGGAGGGGGAGGGTTGTGGTCCCCATCTCCACTGCTACAATGATCAATACCCCACCAGAACATACCTTTCAAGATCCATGGGTCCTACACAAGTGCTCTGTGTAGCTCAAAAGCTTGTCTGTCTCACCAACAGAAGTTGGTCCAATAAAGCAGCGGATCTCAACTGGAGGGCCGCGAGCCCTTTCAAGGAGGCTGTGGGGCCCTGCAGCTGAAACCCAGATCCTGAGCCCTAGCGCCCCCAGCGGGACTCTAGTTGAGAGGCGCAGGGCTGAAGCCCTGATCCCTGCAAGTGCCCTCACGGGGCTGAAGCTGGGAGGGGCAGGGCTGAAGCCCCGATCTCGGGTGCCCGGGAGGTGCAGGACTGAAGCTCCGATCCCTGCTGGTGTAGTGGCACAAACAGTTCCCTGGCAGAATTTCCTCTCTAGGTTCTACTGAGCACTCTCACCAGAACTGAGCAGGCTCAGTAGGTAACTGCTATTGGTGGGGAAATGTGCCTGCTGCTGTTTCTGCCGTTACACGGGGCAGCGTGGGGCAGCTGCTGCTCTCTCTAGTGCCATAGAGCAGGCAGCCGCAGCATTCCCTCCTCTCCTGCTGGTGCCCCGGGTTGATGCTGGTCCTCAGCTCCTGAGTCCCAGCCTCCTTTGCTTCTGCAGAAGCTGCTGGTAAGAGGGGCCTGGGCTCAGCTCCTGGAGCTACCCCCTGTCTGCACACAGCCCCTAGCAACCTCTTCCCTGTAACCTGAGCTACCCCCCCTGCCTGCACTCAGCCCCGGCCCCTAAGCTGTTTTCAAACTTTTTGAGCTAAGCCCCCGACTTTGAGTTATAATTTTTGGTTGCTCCCCCAACCCAGACAGGTGGGTGGCCTGCTGAGGTGAGTCAGGGGGTGGAGGTGGCACTCCCTCCCTGGACCACTGGCCCCTGCCCTAGAGTTACCATATTTCAACACTGGAATAAAAGAGGACACTCCACGGGGGCCCTGCCCCTGCCCCAACTCTGCCCCTTCTCTACCCCCATTCCAACCCCCTCCCCAAAGTCTCCGCCCCCTCCCCTGAGCACCCCGCAATCCCCCTCCTCCCTCCTGCCCCCCGGGCTCTGGTTACTGCTGCGCTGGGGAAGTTGCTTCGGCCCCCGCCGCAGTGGAGAGCGGCGGGAGCCAGGAAAGTTGGAGCCCAGGGAGGAGGTGGCTGTGTGCTCCGACACTGCCCGCCGCCTCTATGCCCCAGCAGATCACGGGAGTTGTAAGTTTTGCTGCAGCCACTCGCACTCGGGGTCCTCTTACCATGCCTCCCTATTGTCCCGGACATGTTCGGCTTTTTGGAAATTCATCCCGGACGGGGATTTGAGGACCAAAAAGCCGGACGTGTCTGGGGAAAACTGGACGTATGGTAACCCTACCCTGCCTAAGGTGACCAGACAGCAAATGTTAAAAATTGGGTTGGGGTAATAGGAGCCAATATAAGAAAAAGACCCCAAAATTGGGACTGTCCCTATAAAATCAGGACATCTGGTCACCCCAACCCTGCCCCTCCTCCCCATGTATAGAAATCAATCTACACCTATGCCCAAGGCCCCTCTCGCTGGGCCCTGGAATTTTTATAGCACATCGAGGGGAGCCTCAGTGAGAAAAGGGTTGCGAACCCCTGCAATAAAGGATATTTTCTCACCCACCACATCTTGAATATATGATTTCATTCCTACCCCGTGAGGCTGGATCACAGCCTGCTGTGCTCCCTTCAGGTTTTGCCCCCACTCCAGAATTGGCTGCCTGGCGTGTGTTTGTGCAACACTTTGGGATGAAAGTTGCTTGATCCAAGTTAATATTTCATTTTTGTTAACTGCCATTAGAACCGGTCTGGTAAACGTGGGGTAACCGCGGAATTAGAAGGAAAGGGAAACAGGCCCCAGAGGCCCCTGTAGTGGGTGCAAACCACGGTACCGCGCTGCCAGCCCCAGCCCACACAGCGTGCGTGACTGCAGCTTCACGCAGTTCACCTCCACCTCGCCCCGTCCCCGAGCAGGCCCCTGGCTGCCCCGGCCATTCGACGCCTTCTGCCTTCCCGGGGATTGGAATCCTACGACACTTTCCACAGGTCAACGTTCCACAGGGGTATCTGCCCGCTGCCGATTGGCTCCCACAACGCCCGCTGCGCCTTGCGACCAATCAGAATCCTCCACCGTGCTTACATCGGGGGCGGGATCGCTGCCGGGAAAGTTTGAAATTTCCGCGACTGGGTGAGGCTAGGGAGCGCGGAGTAGCCGTTTGTCATGGCGCAGGGGGAGCCTGAGCCGGTGCTGGCGGTGCACGGCGAGGAGGAAGAGAAGAAGGAGGGTGGAGAAGGGCCGGAGCTGGCCCCGGCGGCTGGCGGTGTCGGGCTGCAGGAGAACGTGCAGGGCCTGAAGCAAGGTATATCCCCCCGCCCCCGTTTGTACTCCTCGGGAGCATATTCCCCCCGGCTCCCCACACTCGTCCTCCCTTGTACTCCCCCCCCCCCCCCCCCCCCCCGGAATTTGCACCCTGTGCTTCAATAATTCCTCGGACTCCCTCACCCTAGATCTATTTCCCCCCCGACCCCTGGAATGTAGTTTCCCTGTAACCTGCCCTTCAGCCCCTGGTCTGCAATTTACTTTCCAGTCCTAGAGGTTTCCTCTTGCGTTTCTTTTCTGTCCCCGCCCAGCTCTCTAGTTCAGTTACAAACGGTTGTTGTCAACGTAATAAACTGTAGGAAGATTGTTGAAGTTTAAGGGACCGTCTCAATGGGTGTATGCTCTGGTGGTGTAGCTTGTCGGGCCTAGGATATCCGAGAGACAAGGTGGTACGGTAGAACTAACCTCTGTTTGTGAGAGGGACAAGTTTTGAGATTACACATAGCTCTTCTTCAGTATCAGTGGGTGTCTGCCTGAGACATCTTCCCAGGACATTAGCCTCTGTGTCCATTCACTATGCCCATCAAAACCCGGCAGGTGGTGGTAGGACCTTTGCATTTTTGATCCTAGTGGGTAGGGAAAAGGGGGATTCTCATCTCCCGCTTTCCCCCCAAAGGCTATGAAATGTTACTTTCTGCTGTGTCCATAGCACCTGTAATTGCAGGTTGCTCATGTGCTGATGATTTAACCAGGTCTAGCCTATGCTGCTCCTGGCTAGGAAAGACTTGGCGTACAGCTGTGCAGTTTGAGCCTGTCCAAACTGTCATTGTTTGTAGGGCTCTAACATTAACACCTCATTGATGTGGGTGGGGTGCTGAGTGGGGGTAGCATTCTGGAAGGTCCTTAACAGGCTTGAGGCCACCAGTGCAGCTAGGAACCTTTAAAGGTTATTTACATGTGAAGTTGTTCCCCATTAACTCCATGTGTGGATAATTCACGTACAGAAGCTGTTTTTTAAAAAGGGCAATGCCCTTTCTTCTACCTTGTGCTGTATAAAGGCCTGAAAGGCCTTAGTCAGTTTTTTGTGTTTTTTGCATCAGAAGTTCAGATCTTGTCTACGCTATAGCAATTTACTATGAATGTTTGGTCCCCATAGGACACTTGTAAAAGATTTGCGTCCACACACAAGTGATCCGGATGGGTTACATGTGTCAGCATTCTAGAAGTTCGAATAGATCGGGGATCCACTAAGCCAGGCACTGTACTAATACATGGGAAGCTGCAATACCTGCCCTCATAAGTGTACGGTCAAAACAAGGCAGATAGAAAAAGAATGGGAGGAGAAACAGGCACAGAGATGAAGTGATTGCCCAAGGTCACATAGCTGCCAAATTGGGAATGGAACCCTGGGCTCCTGACTCCCAGTCCGGTGCCTTATCCACTGTGCCTCATTGCTTACAGCAGAATGAGCACATGTTCAGTCTGTGCTTGTGTGGATGGTACTAGCATGGTTCAGATAAGCCCGGTCCCACAGATCATGGTAGCTTTTTCGAGTTTCACAGAATCCGCTGTTTGTGGCAGACTTGTGGGGAACTGTGCGATAGCTGGCTAGAAGGCATTGCAGTTGAAATGGCTGAGCAGTGGAACTTGGACAAAACTGCACTGGCTCAGAAGTCAGTATCACTAGTATGGGCACACTGAACTACACCTCTACCCCACTATAACACGAATTTGGATATAACACGGTAAAGCAGTGCTCCGGGGGGTGGGGCTGCACACTCCGGCGGATCAAAGCAAGTTCGATATAATGCGGTTTCACCTGTAACGCGGTAAGATTTTTTTTGGCTCTCGAGGACCGCATTCTCTCCGGGTAGAGGTGTATTTGTGCTTGAATTGGTTTTTAAACCATTCTAGTCTCTAGTGTAGAAAGCCTGGGGTGACAAGTGAACTGGTGAAACTGACATGCACTAGAGACTGAAAACTGAACTATTGAGGGGAAGATACTTTCAGCTAGGTTTGATTTTGTATGTCTTATTAAAGCTTATTCAGTGACTAGTGAACGCTGTGGGGTGGGGTCGACAGTCACGTGTATGTAATTTAACATCTCTGCCTTTCAGTTACGAAGTGGATTGCGCACTCTTCCAAGAGGTGGACCTTGTCCCAAGAGGTCATCCAGGCTTGCCAGTCCTGATATTCGCAACCTAAAAAGTAGTGGGGGAAATCCATTCTATTAGCAAAAGCCTTTCAGACCTTCTCTATACTACACCTACTGGAAAAAAAAGGCATAATCTCAGTTTTAAAAATCCTGTTTGGGTCTGTGTCCAATAGATAGGGAGACCCTGTTTTGGCAAGTGTGTGTATCCCTGAAAAATGGAAAAACTAATTAGCTATTTAACTACCATTCCAATAGTAAATTAACATATCCTCTAGAGAGGAGGCATGTGTGGATTTTGCACTTAGCAGTAGATCCCTGGAATAGGAATGAAAGAGTGAACAGTACTTGAGTTGAGGTTGTGACTTTTTTTTTCCTTCAGAGTTGTTCCAAGATGATGATGATGACAGCTGCAGTGATTATGGGAGTCGTGATAAATCAGGGACCATTTTAGGAAGGATTGTGCCAGACGGGAATGTGCTTTTCCCAGACACGTTCCAAACAAATCACCTTTTGTTTTATGAGCGATTTAAAGCCTATCAGGATTACATCTTAGGTGAGTGACCTTTCTGCTTCTAAAATTCCCTCTTGTCATGATCTCTGTAGTGCTGACTTTTCCTGATGATTCAGTTTTAAATTGTATATTTGTCCTCCTTTTAAATTGCACCATCCTCCATCCATAGCGTGGTAACTACAGAGGATCTAGACTAGTGGCAGAGATACAGGAGAGGTCAATTAATGGTAGAGTTGAGACTCTAAACTTTTACTTTTACATTAAAAATATCATGACATAACAAACGCTTTTAGCTGGAGGACTAGACCTAGTGGATTTTGACATCCCAAGAGACTGAAATCTGAACAATTGAAAGGGGGAGGGATTTTTGATAAGACTAATTAAAACAGTGTCTTCCTCCCCCCCACCACTTATTTAACTCAGTGGCATAATTGAGAGACGTGAGTGGTCAAGTGGGCAGTTGCTCTTTTTGTGAAGCTTTTGGGGGGCTGAGAGAGCACCTTTTGGTAGTTCTCCAGTCCTCTGGTCTAAGCTGTTTGGGGGCAGGGACTGTCTTTTTGTTCGCTGTTTATACAGCACCAAGCACCGGGGGGGATCCCAGGCACTTCAGCAATACAAATAATAAAAAGACTGAGCAGAACAAAGTTGAAGACAACTTCTGACACAATGAAGGAACACTAAAACCCCATTCTGTTCAGCTTCCCTTTAATTGCTCATGTATGAACTTGATTCCTTTTGTCCTTTTATTGCATAAATACATATTGTAAGTGATTTTAATTTAATTTTAGCTGACTGCAAGGCCTCTGAGGTAAAAGAATTCACAGCTGAGTACTTAGAGAAGGTCCTTGAACCATCTGGATGGCAAGCAATCTGGCGCACTAATGTGTTTGAGGTGCTGGTCGAGGTAAATGTAATTCAGTTGCTAGACATTTGTCTCCAATTAACGTCACTTTACTCCACTGTTAACAGGCAAATCACTTCCTTTTAATTAAAGTTTATGAGCTGATAGAAAATAGCATATTTTTCACATCTAATTCTCAGTGTGGAGGATAGAGCATTAGGCGAGAAGCTATTTAACTGCTTGCAGTGACTTCAGTCCTAGTGTCTCTTGGACATGAGAATGCAGGAGAACAACTTGTGACATGTAGAAACTTACCATTGACAGTCAGATGAGATGCAGTTAATTGTTAGCCCTCATGATTGTAACGCATTTTGTGCAGATTGTAAGTTGTTTGGGGCCAGGACTGTCTTATTGTGCGTCCACTGCCTAGCACAATGGGGCACTGATTGGGTCTGCTAGGCTGCTGTACTATAAATAATTATCCACAGGACTGTCTCTCTTGCTTTACAGAGCTGCAGCTGTACGGGCTGCATTTTTATTTTACTGGCTGGGCCTTTGTGAAAACAATTTGCACTCTGGTTCTATCTGTCAGTTTTGCACCTGGTTCTACTGAACAAAAAACTGTTGAACCTATAAAAGCCTGAATTTAAATAGATTTCACCTCCTAGGCACTCTTTGCAGTTTCTAATACCAGAAAAGATGGTGTCAACATGGAATTTTCCTTCTGTTTCCTTGATCTTAGAAATTGCTTATTTTCTGTTTGAATGTTACTTTTTATATTATACTAGTAAGGATGTTATTGAGTTGAATTTTTTTTGAGTATTCTCTTATCTAAACAAATGCATGGCATTGAGGTCTTTTGTAATGAGCTAGATCTGCTTCAGCGATAGTATCAGTCCTTCAAGGATCTGACTTTAGGGCAGGGGTTGGCAACCTTCGGCACATGACCTGTCAGGGTAATCCGCTGGCGTGCCGTGAGAGATTTTGTTTACATTGACCATCCCCAGACATGGCCCGCCGCAGCACCCATTGGCCGCGGTTCACCGTTCCCGGCCAATGGGAGCTGCGGGAAGCAGCGGCCCGCGTATCCCTGTGGCCTGTGCCACTTCCCGCAGCTCCCATTGGCCGGGAGCAGCGAACCGTGACCACTGGGAGCTAAGGGGGGGCCGTGCCTAAGGACAGTCAATGTAAATAAAACATCTCATGATATAGGGACATGCAGACATTTGAACCACTGGAGGTATAAGAACATAACATAAGAAGGGCCGTACCAGATCAGACCAAAGGTCCATCTAGCCCAGTATCCTGTCTACCGACAGTGGCCAATGCCAGGAGCCCCAGAGGGAGTGGACCAACAGGCAATGATCAAGTGATCTCTCTCCTGCCAGCCATCTCTATCCTCTGACAAACAGAGGCTAGGGACACCATTCCTCATCCATCCTGGCTAATAGCCCTTAATGGACTTAACCACCATGAATTTATCCAGTTCTCTTTTAAACGCTGTTATAGTCCTAGCCTTCACAATCTCCTCAGGTAAGGAGTTCCACAAGTTGACTGTGCGCTGCGTGAAGAAGAACTTCCTTGTATTTGTGTTAAACCTGCTGTCTATTAATTTCATTTGGTGACTCCTAGTTCTTGTATTATGGGAATAAGTAAATAACTTTTCCTTAGCCACTTTCTCCACATCACTCATGATTTTATATACTTCTATCATATCCCCCCTTAGTCTCCTCTTTTCCAAGATGAAGCGTCCTAGCCTCTTTAATCTCGCCTCATATGGGACCCATTCCAAACCCCTAATCATTTTAGTGGCCCTTTTCTAGTGCCAGTATATTTTTTTGAGATGAGGAGACAACATCTGTACGCAGTATTTGAGATGTGAGCGTACCATCGATTTATATAAGGGCAATAATATATTGTCAGTCTTATTCTCTATCCCCTTTTTAATGATCCCTAACATCCTGTTTGCTTTTTTGACCGCCTCTGCGCGGACAGTATGCAGAGGACAGTATGCAGAGATATGCAAAACAGGGCTTGAGAGCACAGGCTGCTGTGTGCTGTCCATATGAGACTTTGTCATGGTTTGGGTAGTTCAGGATTTGCTGATGTGGCACTTCACATTTTCTGGTCAGGAAATGGGTTTTCCTGGTGTTAGGGGCAGATGCCTAATGATGTGGTCCTCAGTTGGGTTTCTCCTCAGTGGGTGAAGCAACTACCAGCCTTCCCAAATGACAATGTGGCCTTCTCTACACTGAGATTAACTGGCAAAAATGTCCCATGGTTGCTAACCCCTTTGGAATACCCCAGTGTTTAACAGCGTCTGGGTTACATGGAGGAGGGGATTCGTGCAGAGGCAGGGAACTGAAGGACTGTAACTGGGTGACATGGAGCTGTAGGTTCTGGTCTAAAAATGGGATCTCTTTTGGAGGTCAGAGGAGGAAGTAAATCAAGAGACGATGTGGGACATCTAAGGGCTGACTCATGGACAATGGGTGAAGTCCCAGAAGGTCAAACTAGTAACGGTCTTCAAAAAGAGGAAAAAGGAGGACCCTGGGAATTGGAGACCAGTCACCCAACTTTGATACCCAGAAAAATACTGAAACAAATTAGTATACAATCAGTTTGTTCAAACCCAAAGGATGAGAAATAGCCAACTTTGGTTTGGCGTGATTTGCTCTTGACAAATCCATCTCATTTCCTCCTTTGACAGTGTCACTGGATAGGACGGAAGGAGTAGATATGATGCATCTTGATTTTATTAAGGTTTTTGACGCATTTCCACAAGACGCACTCATAAGCAAACTAGGGAAATTTGGTCTAGATGAAATTGCTGCACAATGGTTAGAAAAACTGTACTCAAAGGGTACGTCTACACAGCAACTAGACACCCGCAGCTAATCCATGCTAGCCGATTTGCGCTCACAGGGCTCAGACTATGGAGCTATTTCATTGCTGTGTAGACTTCCGCTGTGAGATGGGAGGGTCCCAAGGCGCCTGAGCCCTGCGAGCCTGAGTTGGCTGGAATGGGTCAGCCGCAGGGGTAGACATACCCAAAGAGTAGCTATCAATGCCTTGCTGTCAAATTAGGAGGACTTATCAAGACTTGCAGGGATGTGTCTTGGGTCTGGTACTGTTCTCTGTTTTCATTAATGACTTGAATGATGGAGTACAGATTGTCTTATCTGCAAATTTTATGTGAGTAATGCTGGGAGGGGTTGAAAGCACGTTGGAGGACAGGATTAGAATTCAGAATAATTTTGACACATTGGAGAATTGGTCTGAAATCAACCAGACAAATTTTAATAAAGACCAAGTGCAAAGTACTACACCTAAAGAAGGAAAAATCAAATGCACAACTACAAAATGGTGAGAAAACTGGCTAGGCAGCAGTACTGCAGAAAAGTGTCTGGGGGCTACAGTGGATCACAAGTTGAATAGATCAACAGTGAGATGCTGTGGCAAAAAAGGCAAGTGTCATTCTGTGGTATATTAACAGAAGTGTCTGAGACCTGGTCTATGCTTAAAACTTGGGTCGACAGCTGCAGCGCTCAGGGCTGTGAAAAATCTGCACCCCCGAGTGTCGTAGCTCTGCCGACCTAACCCCTGGTGTAGATGCAGTTAGTTGCTGATTGGCTTCTATAATAAGACTGAATGTGTGTTGTTTTGGCTTTTCCGGTTGTACATACTGTTCTGTCTAAAGCACCCTAATAGCTGTGTTGTTCATATTAGGTTGTGGATGTGGAGTACTCCACTCTGAAAGCAGTGGTTCGGCTCAGTGAACCTTTCCTGTGTGACTCCCATGTTAGCACCTTTACTTTGGAGTGCATGCAAGAGCTCTTGGAGCTGAAGAAGCATCAGTTACCAGTGCAGGAGCTGTGGGTTGTGTTTGATGAATCTGGAGAGTTTGACCAGACAGCCCTGGCCATAGAGCATGTCAGGTAGGAAAATGTTCATGAACGGCTAATTGTCTCCTGAACTATTATTTCTTTAATTTTAAAAGAGTCAGATAGTTTAGGCATCACATCTGAGCTACAATAAATAATGTATATGGGTTTCATACATGAACCTATAGTAAAAGATGATGTTAGTGTCCAGTCAGAAAGAGCTTTTGGTATACACCCATCTTTGTGAATTCTTGAGACAATTCCTGGGGCTACCTAGGCTTTAGAAGTAAACCTGATGGCTGCTAGCCCAAGAGCTAAGTTGACTGACCAGAAGAAAAACACCAGTGTTATGTCACAAGGAATCAAACGTGCATGCTGGGTTTCATTGTAGCGCATTACCAAATAACTTTCTACAAAGTTTAAAAGATGTAACTCGCTCTGTTCTTGCTTTTACTAGACCTTCTCACCTCCTCCATTCACTGCACTTTTTCTGCCTTTTTCCCCCCTATAATTCATTGTGGTATATCTTTCCCTGCAGTGTTTTTAGTTTTTCTTTTCTCTCCCTGATCTCATTCTTTCTTTCCCCGCCGTGTGCACACTACATCTCCCTTATTTGCAGTTTCTCTGATGCATCTCTACGCACCCTGCTTATTTTCTAGCTCTTCCTTTAAGATTGCTTTTCCTCTCTTTCTCCTGTACTTCTCCTCTTTCCCCAACCCCCGATACACACACACACACACACACACACACACACACTTCGTAAGGTTTAGAGAAATTGATTAATAATAGCCACAAGGACTGAACTTGGAGACTAAAACTAAGGTGAGAGGCCCCACTCGCCAGGACAATGTCCCAGTGAGAATCCAAGACCCTGGATGCTGCTCCTGGATCCTGCTTTTGTAATGGCTAACAGATGTCTGATAAACTCAAAGCCCAGAAGGAGCATTTGAAGGGTGAGGATGCTAAACTTAATGTGCAAGGTGAGAGGAGGCCAGTGGAAGAATTTGAATTGGAGCGACGGATGGCAAAATTTTCAAAAATGCCTAAGTCACATAGCAATGCAAGTCCTATTTTCAAAAAGTAACTTAGGTGCTTAGCATAAGTTTAGTCGAAATCAATGGGACTTAAGAGCATAAGTCATTCAGGGCATTTTTGAAAACTTTACCCATGGTGTTTGCAGCGGACAAGGAATATCAGGGAATTCTGTGTACTGAATAGCCTGGAGGAGGGTGATATGTGAATTAGAGAGGTGTGATATTTTGAGATGTCTTCCTCAATTTATTGCATTTCTATTTTCAGTCCTAACTTTTGTTAAAGTGACTCTGGATTCATCAATGGACAGTGCACTCTTAACTACTTGCTTTATTTCAAAAGGTTTTTCTACCAGCACATCTGGAGGAGTTGGGATGAAGAGGATGAGGATGACTTCGATTATTTTGTCAGATGTGTTGAACCTCGACTGAGACTGTAAGTGACTTTATTTAACATTTAGTTTAAAAAATGCTGGAAGGAGAAACATGGGAAGAGTGACCGACAAAACAGAATTGATACAAAACTCTTAGTTGGCAAAGCAAGGCCGTTGCAGCTTCAGCGTACGATCAGTCGTTAGAAATCTTGTATTTGGAAAGATCCAGGGGAAACAAGCAACTTCATTGCCAGTTATTTTCTTCTTAGCCTTTTTTTGGCACAACCCTCTTCCTTCCATTAGATGGCGTTCCAAAACCAGGTATAGCCTCTTTCAAACATAAGACTAGTTTGACTTCAAGTGTGTAAGTGTAATCCTAATTAAGACTAGTGTGACACGCTCAGATACCTCTGGGTGTGGAATAAGAACCCAAATAGAACAGAATATAGAGGAAAACTTAAAAAAAGAGAGAACCCCTAGTGACGCTGAAGGAGACGTGTATTCTTTCCCCAGTGGGATTACTTTGTATTAGCTTTTTCTGAATGTGGCTTTTTAATACCATCTAGCCATATGGAACTTCAACAGCGCACAAGGGTACGTTCTGGAAATATATTAGAAACTCATCTTTAAATACCTGACATGAATTGCTGGAAAGTAGCTTTACAAATTCTCTAGGGCTTTTTCCTCATATTTGATGATACGTCCGTCAATTATTTTCATGCCTGTTTTCCTCAATCCCTTTTTTTCTGCATATAATTATTTAGAATAGGAATTCAGGAATGCATGTTGCAGGCCAATTCCGTTTTGATACATTGATGACTCTGAAATGGTGATTCTTTGAAATGGAATTGATTATGACAGTTCAGTTCCATGTTATACCTGGGCCATGTTGAGCTCATACAAACTGGGAGAAAATGTTTTGAGGTCTGGAAATGTTACATGTGGAAATAAATATTTCTTATGTGTTTCTGCATCTACATTGCCAGCAGATGGGGAGGCAGATGGAAGGAGATGCTTTTTTTTCCTTGGAGGAAAAAAACTTTGCATCAAATGAAACTGGAATGTAATCACATGCAATCAGACTTTTTTTAAGGGTAGCTAATGGGCTGAGCTGGGAGTAGAAGCATTTTTAGAGAGGACCCAAAAGGGAACCATAATGTTTCAGCTTTGTATTGCAATGAAGAGTAAATATTTTCCTTTCTCATTCCCAACACCATGCTTGAAGCAAAGCCTGTACTCTGAGCGGAATTGAAATTTATATGCTCTTCTGCTCTGATATAATCACCGATGTGTCAATTAAGTAGCAGTAACATATCCTTCTATCCCTGAAGACAAGCAATTTTTTACATTCTTATTCAGAAGGTTTCCCATGAGCTTAAATTAATTGAAGCAGACAGTCCTCGCACTACAAATTTTATCTATGATTTTATTTCATTTTTAAATATAAGTTCTGGTCTTGTAAAACAGGTAAATACTTCTATGTAAAGTATTTTATTGAAGCTTGGTAAAAATCATTTAGTTTTACAGCAAAACCTCAGTTACAAACACCTCAGGAATTGAGGTTGTTCGTAACTCTGAAATGTTCGTAACAAAATGTTATGTTCTTTCAAAAGTTTACAACTGAACATTGACTTAATACAGTTTTGAAACTTTACTATGGCAGAAGAAAAATGCTGCTTTTAACTTTCCCTTTATTTTTTTTAGTAGTTTATGTTTGACGCAGTATTGTAATGTATTTTCCATTATTTTGGTCTCTGCTGCCTGACTGCATACTTCTGGGTCCCAATGAGGTGTGTGATTGACTAGTCAGTTCGTAAATCTGGTGTTTGTAACTCTGAGGTTCTACTGTATAAATCTACAGAGTGGTCAGTTTTAAAATTGAGAGTACACATTTTAGGGTCAACTTAGGTACAGTTTCCATTGTTTTCTTTAAGTAGTGTACCTTTCTATATTACATTAAAAAATCCACTATCTTTAGTTCCTCACCTACTCTAAAGTATATTCACGTGTTGTCGCCAGGCATACTGCATCTTATAACACTATCACCACACAGTTGTTTTAGCTGTGAGGTTTTTGTACCACTTTACGGTCTGTTGCAATCAAGTTGATATTTATTATTCTGCCTCCAGTTGTTTGTTCTTTATGGCACATTCTAGAGTGCCCTTTAGCGAACATCTGAATGATTGAAACTTTGCTCTAGGGAATTGTCTTGGCCCTTAATTTCCTTGGCTGTTTGCTTCTTCCCAGTAAGACCCCCTCGGTGACTGGGCATGGAGTTATTTACACTGGGTTAACTTCCTTCCCCTTCAACTGTACTGAAGACACAAGAGGATTCTTCTTTGTTTTCAGTATCTTTTCATTGCTGTCTGACCTTTTTCTAGAGTGATCACTGTAGAACCACCACTCTGGAATTTTCAGCAAGCCATCTTCTATCTGGCAGATATGTGACTCTGTCTGACTTAGGCAGAGCCACTTTGCAGGAGTGTTTCCATCTCTTGTGTGTGAGACTCCTTGATGGTACATTTTATTTTCTAGTAAATCTATCATCCAGTTCTAATTGTTGCCTCTCTCTCTTCCCCTGAGTTATGTTTCTTTTTCTCTTGCTTGACAAAGTTCTGCTTTTGCTATTTCAAAGCCAACGTTTTCATGGTGCCTTAAAAGGACACCATCTAGTCAGTATTTAAGTAGTGACTTAAAAATAGCTCTTGGGAAGATACCTGCCTCTGAAGCCTCCTGATAATTCTTGTTTTTTAAAAGTATATCTTTGTATTTTTTTAAACTTATTTCTCTCCCTTTTTCTGTGTGTACTCTTTAAACTCTAATAATCTTGGGTGTGCATTGTAACAAGGGGGGGTGGCATATTTAGACAGATGTGCTTTTCGTCAGCCATGCCCCTTTGAACTGAGGTGTCATAGATGCAGGGAGCTCAGCACTTCTGACTCAAAGCCCATTTAAGTCAGTGGAAAGATTCCCCTGGATTAAAATAGGCTTTGGGTCAGGTTCTCTCTGCTTTGGAAAGGTGAAGATCACTAACTCTTCTACACTTTGAATTGTAGGCATTATGACATACTTGAGGATCGTGTCCCTTCTGGACTCATTGCTGATTATCACAATCTGCTGTCTCAATGTGAGGCACTCTACAGGAAGTTCATAAACCTGAGGAGTGGCATATCAAGCAGTGACTCTGACTCCGAGGCAGAAAATGTCTCCATGGTGGAAGGCTTAAAGCTGTATGATGAGATAGAGCATCTGAAACAAAAGCTAAAGCTCATTGAGAATCCTCTCTTGAGGTACTGTGTGTGTGGAGGGGTGGAGGAGAAGAAACCAGCTAGGAAATGCTCTCCATCAGGACAGAACTGATGGTTTATTTAGGGTTACCATTCGTCCGGATTTACCCGGACATGTCCTCCTTTTTGTGCTAAAAATAGCGTCCGGGGGGAATTTGTAAAGCACTCACAATGTCCGGGATTTCCCCCTCCCCCGGCACAGCAGAGCGAGCGGCTGGGAGGGCTGCAGGAAAGTCCCGGGCTGGACTCCGGAGCAGCTGGAGAGGAGCTCCGCCCTGCATTCTGAGCAAGTGTCTCAGCACAAAGTGCAGCCCTCCCCTTTTGCAACTGGGAGCGGTTTCTGCCATGCAGGGTAGCAAAACGGGAGCGAGAGCACTTTGTGCTGATACAAGGGCAGCTCTCCCCTGCAACCCGGTCCGGACCAGGGACCGGGTTTTGTTGTGCAGGGCCAGGGACCGGGTTTTGTTGTGCTGGGGAGCTCAGCCACGTGTCCGGCTCGGCTCGCACAGAGCCCAACACCCTGTTCTGAGCAGCAGGGTAAGGGGGGGCAGGAGAAGGGGCAGGGAGGTTCTGGAGGGGGCAGTCAAGAAACGGGGGGGGGCTTTTTGGGGGGAGTGGAGAAAGTTTTGGGCAGTCAGGGTACAGGTAGGGGGTAGGGTCCTGGTGGGCAGTTGGGGGGGGGGTCTTAGGAGGGGGCAGTTAGGGGACAAGGAACGGGGAGTCTTAGGTAGGGGGTGGGGTTCTGGAAGGCAGTTAGGAGCAGGGGTCCCAGGAGGGGGCAGTCAGGGGACAAGGAGCGGGGGGGGTAGGGGGCTGGGAGTTCTGGGGGGGAGCTGTCAGGGGGCAGGGGTGGGGAGAGGGATCGGAGCAGTCAGGGGACAGGGAGCAGAGGGGTTTAGATGGGTTGGGAGTTCTGGGGGGGGCTGTCAGGGGGCAGGAGTGCGGAGAGGGATCGGAGCAGTCAGGGGACAGGGAGCAGAGGGGTTTAGATGGGTTGGGAGTTCTGGGGGGGGCTGTCAGGGGGTGGGGAGTGGTTGGATGGGGCGTGGGAGTCCCAGGGGTCTGTCTGGGGGTGGGGGTGTGGATAAAGGTTGGGGCAGTCAGGGGACAAGAGGCAGGGAGGCTTAGATAGTCCTGGGGGGCAGTTAGGGGCAGGGGTCCCAGGAGGGGGTAGTCAGGGGACAAGGAACGGGGGGAGGGTTGGGAGGTCAGGGGGGGTGGGAAGTGGGAGGGGCAGGGGCGGGGCTAGGGCGGGGCTCCTCCCGTCCTCTTTTTTGCTCGCTGAAATATGGTAACCCTAGTTTATTGCTCATGTTTCAGGTATGTATTTGGTTACCAGAAGCACACTGGTCTCCAAGCCAAAGGCTCCCGTCCAATGGGTACGAAGATCACTCATGTTGTATCTTCTACTATAATGGCAAGTCTGTTGCAGTCTCTGCTCAGGGAGAAGCTTTGTCCTGAGACCTGTGATGAAGAACTAGAAATACAGGTAAAATAGTAGTCGTCTTCATTCTCTGTCCTCCATTTTCTATCTTGCCTCAATAGATTAATTTCTTCTTTCACAGTATTCACTTCTGTATGTACAGAGCTTACCATGAGGGGACCTTAATCCCACAACTGTAATATAAATAGCGAGTAATAAGGTTGGAAGAAACAGTAAATGTATCTAACTTGTAACTGCTAAATACTCCTTTACAAGCACTTTCCCCTCTGCACTCCTTTAACAATTTCATAATGAAGTATTCTAAGTAAGGCATGATATTTACTTTGAGTTTTAATGTACCTGGATGCACGCTTTTTAAAGGTATTTCTTTTAAATTTTGAGCAGGTCTGGTTCTACTGATAAATAATCAAGGGGAGGCAGGAGGAAGGAACCTGTCTCAACACATCTGTTCCTTTTGAGTTTGAGTCCTGCCTTAATTCAGTGACAGATATGATTTTACTGCTTTGGCTCTCCACGACTTTTAAAGCCAGTTAGGAGTTGTCATCTGCATTCTGTTCCTTGTGAATAAACTGAATTATTGACATAATTCCAGTTACAGCTGTGTAAAAATAGATAGATAAAACTATCTCCTTCTATATACACCGCTACCTCAATATAACGCGACCCGATATAACACGAGTTCGGATATAACGCAGTAAAGCAGTGCTCCAGGGGGGCGGGGCTGCACACTCTGGTGGATCAAAACAAGTTCAGTATAACGCGGTTTCACCTATAACGCAGTAAGATTTTTTTGGCTCCCGAGGACAGCATTATATCGAGGTAGAGGTGTAGTTATATATATGTCATTTAATTGCCCAGATACCTGAGAGCTTAATTTGGCCTTCAGAACAGCTATGACTGGTGTTGTGCAAAAAGGAAAGAACTGGGTTTAACTCGCAGATCCTGGGTTGAGTGTGCAGGGTGAGCAGTTGGAAGAGGATCTTAATACTTGTAAACTGAGCATGCTTAATCTGGAAGTCACTGAGGCAATAACCGTGGAACTCCATTATGCCATTTTCAGTCACAGTTCAGAGTAGAATCCTGTTGTCATGCTTGTGATAGGTGCCAGCCTGCCCAGTTTGGAGACTAACACAAAATGTCTGCCAGACAGATCCCACACTGCAACAGCAGTGTTCTTGAATTCTTTTTTGGAGGGATCAAAAAAGGGATCTCCAGGAGTGAGAGGATAGTGTCAAGACTAGCTCCTACCTAGTCCCCTTGGCTGTTACTGTCTCTGCCTCATATTTCCTTTGTGACCTAGGTGGTGGCTCTCAACCTTTCCAGACGACACTACCCCTTTCAAGAGTCTGATTTGTCTTGCATACCCCCAAGTTTCATCTTACTTAAAAACTACTTACCTTTGTATTCTTGTTTGATTTTGTAAGCATCACAGCACACTCACTGAAAAATTGCTTACTGCCTCATTTTTACCATATAATTCTAAAATAAATAAATTGAAATATAAATATTGTATTTACATTTCTGTGTGTGTGTGTGTGTGTGTGTGTATAAGCAAGTTGTATGAAATTTTAATTTGTACTGACTTTGCTAGGGCTTTTTATGTAGTCTGTTGTAAAAGTATGCAAATATCTAGATGAATTGATGTACCCCTGGAAGACCTCTGAGTATCCCCAGGAGTACACGTACCCCTGGTTGAGAACCACTGACCTAGGGTAAATCACTTAGGGCAGAACTTCCAACACTGCATTTACAGGCAAATTGGGATTTGCATTTAGGCTCTTTAAAACTTGGCACTAATCTTTACCTGCCTCAGTTTCCCATCTGTTCTCTCAGGGATATCTTGAGGCTGATTCACCGTTCTAAAAGTACATGGAGATACTTGCATGCAAAGCACTATTTGAACACAAAGAACTGTGTTCTATAGATGCCACTAAAATTGTTTTCCTTTAAGCGGAAGCAGTAGCATTTCAACTCTGTAGCAACATTCAAATGAAAAGGGAATTCTGTTGGCATAAACTCAAGCTAGTCTCTTGCATTTTCTGAAGCTGATTAAGTGTTTATTTCTCTTTTACAGTTCCACAGTGATCCACTGACAGCTGTCAGTGCCTGCTATGAAGGAGATACTGTTATCATCTGTCCTGGCCATTATGTTGTAGATGGCATGTTCTGCATTGCTGACTCAATTGAACTAGAAGGTACATAAGACCAGCTAGATGGGTTCAGACCAATGGTCCATCTACCCGATCTTCTGACACTGATCTGTGCCTGTTGCTTTAGAGGAAATGAACAGAACAGGACAACTTTGAGTGAGTCCAGTCCAAGCTTCTGGCAGTTGGAGGTTTAGGGTAGAGCCCTATGCGGAACGATTTCTTTAATCCCGCTCCTGTTCTGCACCACAATACCACTCCCACCCATTCCCACATTGTTTCTTGCACAATACCCCCTCCCACTCACAAAAACTTAGATCCTGCAAGAGAGACAGATTTCCCCCCCAGACTATTTAAAAAAAAAAAAAAAAAAAATCTGGTTAATAAAATATATCTTGCTTAAACCACATAAAGTACTTTAACTCCTGTTATAATAGGCATTACATCTTTCTATCCCTCGCTTAAATGTAAGTATTTAAACTTTTATTTAAAAATAAAAGATAGTGTTTTCCTACAAATTACAGCAGTCAGTTCACCCCCACCATCCAATTCCTCCTGCAACATAGCAGGACCAGGTCAAATGCACTGTTATGGCAATGGGTCCTGCAGGACCCGCAGGATCCCAGTTACTCTGCAGGGCTCTAGTTTAGGGACATCTGGATCATGGCAATGCATCCCTGACCATCTTGGCTAATAGCAATTGATGGACATCCTTCATAAACGTATCTAATTCAGTAATACTTTTGGCCTTCTAAACAACCCATTGCAACGATTTCCACATGTTGATCATGCATTGTGTGAAGTATTTTCTTTCGGGGTGGACTGATTTAAATCAGCGATTTAAATCAATGTGGAAAGCCTTGATTTAAATAATTGATTTTAATCAACTTTTCCATTTGTACGTCAGTTACTTTCTAAAGACAGGTGTATTCTTATTGGCTGATATAACCATTAAAACATGTTGATTTACAGCTAATTAGAGCCTTTACATTAGATTTGGTACATCTCTTTGCTACCTAGGGCGGTACACTATAACTATTTACATTTATTTAAACAATTATATAGCTTAATATTTTCAGATTCTTATTAATTGTACGTTTTTCGTAGGTTGAATGGTGAATATTTGTGTTACTCTGCATAAGGATGGTAACTGGAATTAAATTAAACACCCAAAATAGCATATTACATTTATTTTTTTTATTAAGGAAAACAAGCCCTTAGTACATGATGTATTGTGTCATATTTATAAAGCTTGAACTCAAAAGTTAGATGTTTGCCCTATATTCTTTCTGTATTTAGAAAAGCAGCCTTTAACTCAGTTTTTTGATTAGAGGCTCGTGTATTCATCATATTTATTTTTTATTTAAATGTTTTAAAAAATTATAATTTTGATCCTTAAAGTATTTTGTAGTAAATTCAAATTTCCTTATAAACAGGGTTATTTTTAAAAGAAAAAACTTATAATTTAAATAAAAAATCTGATATTTTAGATTTAAAAAGAAAGTATTGATTTATATCCACTCTGCTTTCGTTTGTCTTAAACCTGCTGCCTGTTTACTTCATAGGGTGACCACTAGTTCTTGTGTTATGTGAAGGGGTAAATAACAATTCCTTATTCACTTTCTCCATATCATTCATGATTTTATAGACTTCTAAGTCCCCCCGCCCTTAGTTGTCTCTTGTCTGAGCTGAAGGATCCTTCTTTTTTTAAGCTCTTCTCATATGGAAGCTGTTCCATACCCTTAATCATTTTTGTTGCTCTTCTGTGCATCTTTTCCAATTCTAATATATATTTTTTTGAGATGGGGGTGACCAGAATGGCACACGGTATTCAAGGTGTTAGGGTACTACAGATGTTTGATATTTTCTGTTTTATTATCTCTCCCTTTCCTAATAGTTCCTAACATTCTGTTACCTTTGTTGACTGCTGCCACATATTGAGCAAATGTTTTCAGAGAACTATGCAGTGTCTCCAAGATCTTTTTTTTTTTTTTTTTCCGAATGGTAACAGTTAATTCAGACCCTATCATTTTGTAAGTCGAGCTGTGGTTATTGTTTCCAATGTGCATTAATTTGCACTCATCAAAATTGAATTTCAACTGCCATTTTGTTGCCCCATCACCCAGTTTAGTGAGATCCCTTTGTAACTGTTTGCTGTCTGCTTGGGACTTAACTGTCTTGAGTAACTTGGTATCATCTGCAAATTTTGTTACCTCACTATTTTTGTCACCTTGAGGGACCCTGCTATTTACTCTCTCTCCATTGTGAAAACTGATCATTTATTCCTATCCTTTGTTCCCCATCTTGTAATCAATTACTGATCCATGAGAAGACCTTCCCTCTTATCCCATGACTCCTTACTTTGCTCAAGAGCCTTTGGTGAGGGACCTTGTCAAAGGCTTTTTGAAAGTACAAGTACACTATATCATCCTTTGTCCATATGCTTCTTGACACCCTCAAAACATTCTAGTAGATTGGTGAGGCATGATTTCCCATGCTGACTCTTCCTCAACATATCGTGTTTGTGTCTGTTAATTGTTAACTATCGTTTCAGTCAGTTTACCTGGTATTGAAGTTAGACTCACTGTCCTGTAATTGCTAGGATTGCCTCTGCAGCCTTTTTAAAAAATTGGCATTACATTAGCTACCCTTCTGGTACGGAGGCTGATTTAAGTGATAGGTTACATACCACAGTTAGTTGTTCTGCAGTTTCATATCTGAGTTCCTTCAGAATTCTTGGGTGAACAACATCTGGTCCTGGTGACTTATTGCTGTTGAATCCATCAATTTGTTCCAAAACCTCCTCTGCACCTCAGCCTGGGACAGTTCCTCAGATTTTATCACGTAAAAAGAATAGCTTGGATGTGGGGATCTCCCCCACATCTGTTGTGCAGTGAAGATTGATGCAAATAATTCATTTAGTTTCTCTGCAATAGCCTTGTCTTCCATGAATCCCTTTTTAGTACCTTGATTGTTCAGTGGCTCCACTGTTTGGTAGACTTATTGCTTCAGATGTACTTAATTTTTTTTGCTGTTGTTTTTATCTTTAGCTAGGGGCTCTTCAAATTCTTTCTTGGCCTACCATAAACTTTTATAGTTGCCAGAGTTTATGCTCCTTTATATTTCTCTTGCTAGGATTTGACTTCCAATTTTTAAAGGATGCCTTTTTGCCTCTAACTGCCTCTTTTACTCTGCTGTTTAGCCATTATGGCGTTTTTTTGTATCCTCTTACTGTTTTTTTCCCTTAAATTTGAAGTATACGTTTAGATTGGGCCTCTCTAAACTAAACTATTTAAAATAGACTCCATGCATTTTACAGGCATTTTGCCTTTGTGATTGTTCCTTTTAATTTCTATTTAACCAGCTTCTTCATTTTTGTGTAGTTCCCCTTTTCAAAGTTAAATGCTAAGGCAGTATGTTTCTTTGGTATTCCACCCCTGCCTCCCCAGGCTGTTAAATTAAACTCTATTATAGTCCTATTGCCGAGCAGTTCAGCTATATTCCCCTCTTGGACTAGATCCTGTGCTCCACTTAGGACTAGATCAAGAATTGCCCTTCCCTTGTGGGTACCAGTACAAGCTGCTCTCAGCAACAGTCATTTATGATGTCTAGAAATGTTTTCTTTGCATCCCTTCCTGAGGTGACCTGTATCCAGTCAATATGAGAATAGCTGAAATCCTCTATTATTGCATTTTCTACCTTTGTCGCCTCTCTAATCTTGCTGAGTATTTCACAATCACAGGGATCATCCTGGTCAGCGGGTTGATAATCTCTTTCCACTTCTGTGCTCTTATTGTGTAAGCATGGAATTTCTATCCATAGCGATTCTCTGGTACAATTTAATTCAGTTAAGATTTAAGATAAGGTAGAAGGTTCTTGTAAGTGTGGAAGAGCCTAAAATTAATGTTAACTGGTCCATTTTCTTAAAGTAAACTGAACTGTGCAAAGGGACTTGTTAACTTCAGGAGGGATCTGTTGACTGGGAGTTTATTAACTTTTCTCTTTTCTTAAATGCCTTCACATTTCTGCAGAGGCCCTGCTGCTAGAGCCAGGAGTATGTTTCAAACATATTGAGTGGTGTGTGCAGCTGTCTGTGCCCATGAAGGATGTGAGTGCTACAGCTGCAAATGGGCCAGGATAGGACTTCAGAGGAATACATTTATCCCCAATTTTAGTATGTTCTCATGCTATTTATTTGGATGAAATCATTCAGTCACTGCCTGATTGTTTAGCTAGCGGACAGACTCTGGCAGGAGTATGTAAGGAAGGATTGACTTAATTTAATAAGCACAAAGGTCACTTGAGGTAACTTCTGTATTTAAATTGCAGAGCATTGGTTCTAAAATATAAAGAGTATACAGTATACCTAAGCCTTTGGTTCTTTATCCTCACAGTAGAACCTTATTTAATTATACTCACCGGGAAGACTCACTGTGTGTTAGTTGAATTTTGTGAATCATCAAGGAAGCTAGTTTTCCCTCGTCATTGCCAGGAGAAAGCACTGCAAAATGTACTTGGTCCATGTGATTTAACATGGTATGATCCTTGATCCTATGCTAGTAAATATTCTGCATTTTATATTTATAGCTCTTGTTAATAAGTGGTAATTCGGTCTAGTGGACTAAATTGGTGGCTACGAAGACCTCAATTCTATTCTTGTCTCTGCCAGTTGTGTGCCCTTTGGCAAGGCACTTCACTTCTATGCCTCATTTTCCCTCTTTATAAAATAGTGGTTATTAGTCTGCTTGAGAAGGGTATTCTGAAGATTGTGTACAGCACAGGTTGTATGTAACCTTATTGAAGTAAGGGACAAGTCAAGACCTTATAGCATGTTGCATTCAAATATTTGTTGAGAAGTGTGAAGCTTAATGTGTGTAGTGCACAAATTAGCAGTGTGAATGGTGATGCTATACCATATAGACCAGAACAGAGAAGAGTCACTGGCTATGGGTTCAGAGCTCTGTTTATTTTGAGGAACCAAATAGGCAATGTATACATGTTCATGATATTTTCTCAACAAATGTTTCTGTGCTTTTGAGAATGGCTTTAAAATTAAATGCTCCTGCCTTGTCTAGGATACATTGCATCCTTGTACCTCTCCCAGTAATTCCTGAGCTACAGGCATGTACACCTGTTAGCAGTTTACCAAACAACTTTAGGAATACAGTTTGTTATATAATAACCGATACATCATTGTGGGCTATTCAGAAACTGCTTAAGCTGCATTCTTTATCTTTATCTTGTCAAAACTTCTTAATGGAAAAAAGGCTGGGAGTTTAATTTCCTGCTGTTGCCTACTATATTTTCTTGCCTCTTTTTGTTTTATGACTATAATTTTCTTTTTCTCTTGTATATGTTTGATTTATATAGATCTACATGCCCATATGCAATACATCTGCAGGATAAAGGGCCTCAATAAATTGCTTTATCAGTGAGAATAGTATTGTTCTGAAATCCTGGTGGGTGGTATTTATGACAGATGTTGTCCTGTCTTTGAGGAAAATGGTAATACAAGGGGTGAAGTAGCAGGCCTACTAGAGTCATAGAATAGAAATAGCCATTATGCTTTACGGAACAAAATATATGTCAGTTTTCTTTAATAGGGACTACTCCTTGAATGAGCAAGTGTCAGGATGAGTAATCTTTGTATATGGACTTGTGTTGGGGGAAAGTTTAGTAGTAGGTGTTGCTGAAAATGTCCTAAAGAGGGGCATCAAGTAAAATCTCACTGGCTCTAATCTGAGTAGTTAATACTGTTTTGGTAGCTTCCTTGGCATGAGGGGATGGGAAAATTTGTCAAAGGAATAACACGACTTAATTGTGTAGGTACCTTCGTTTATTTATTCCAAGACACAATGAGAGTGAAGATCAGTGATTTATGGGTAAATAAAAGCTTTCAAGAATGTATAGTTATCAGTAAAGTAAGCACTAGGGAATTGAGATTAGACTAAATTTAGAAGAAACCCTACCATTTATGATGAAGCTCCTAGTTCGAGCACCCAGATAACTTTGCCTTTGCTGCAATGATAGTCTTTACCCTTCGATAATTCCATCAGAGATACTAAATGTTTAATTCTTCATTGTACAGTGGTTGAGTAACTCCAGCTGTTGTACAGTCCACAGGCAGACCTACTTTACAGAATCTTGACTAGACAAACAGCATACTGAAGAATAGTAGAATAGGAGGCAGCCAATTAGCTCCATTAGGAGCTCTCTAATGACATGAAAATCAAAAAGCAATCCTACAAAAAGTGGAAACATGGATCAATTGCCAAGGAAGAGTACAAAAGAATAGCACAAGCCTGTAGAGAAAAATCAGAATGGCTGAGGCACAAAATGAGGTACAGCTAGCAAGGGAAATAAAAGGAATAAGAAAAGAGGTTCTATAAATAAACTAGGAACAAAAGATGAAGGAAAGTGTTAGGTCCCCTATTTACCAAGGAAGGAGAGCAAATAATTGGCATTGAGAAGGCTGAGGTGTTTCATGCCTATTTTACTTCAGACTTCACTGAAAAGGTTAAAGGTGACCAGCTACTTGAGATAAATTAATATTAACAACAAGGGGGAAGGAGGGAAATGGGTAAAGAACTGGTTAAAGCATATTTAGATAAATTCAGTGTATTTGAGTTGGCAGGGCCTGATAAAATTCATCAGAGGGTGCTTAAGGAATTAGCTGAAGCAATTATCTTTGATAACTCATGGAGGATGGGTAAGGTTCCAGAGGACTGGAGAAGAGCAAATATTTAAAAAGAGGAACAGAGAAGACCCAGGGTATTATAGACCAGACTCTCGAACTTTGGAAAGATACTGGGATAAAATATTAGACAATCAGTTTGAGTGCCTAGGAGTACCCAGCATGAATTTGTCAAGAAAAAATCAGGCCAAGCCACCCTAATTTTCTTCTTTGATAAGATTATTGGCCTAGTGGATAGGGTGGAAGTTGTAGATGTAGCTTCATTTTAGTAAGGCTTTTGACACAGTCCTGCCTATCATTATCTTAAGCATACTAGGGAAATGTTGTTTAGATGACATTACTATAAGGTGGTGCAAAATTGGTTAAAAGACAGTATTCAAAGAGTAGTTATCAATGGTTCGCTATCAAACTGTGTAGATGTATCTAGTGGGGTCAAGCAAGGGTCTGTCCTGGGGCTGGTGACCTGACTGGTCATTAGAGATCTCTAGGCCACTTCTAGGCATGTTAACCATGATATCCTTGCATTTGGGTAATAATTCTCCTTTCAGTTTCTGTAGTGTTGTATGTTTCAGCTGGATACAGTGTTCATTTTCTGTGCCAAATTGTGTATTCTTGCCATGCACTGTGAATCAGCTGGCACCTCGGAGGGGTCTGTACACCAGTGGTGGGGGAAGTGATTCCATATTTCTCATCTACCCTCAGAGGTGCTGAGACCTAATTAGTTTATATCTGACTTCTTTAAAACTTAGTGCAAACTTTTTCAATATGCTTTATCTTTTTATTATGCAAGTAATAAAGGCTTTACATGCTGATACATCAGTAGATGGTTTAGCTAAAGCAGATGAGAATACTGATTCAAGTTTGTGGTTTTACTTGTATTCTCCTGGAAACGACAGCAATCAAGGGTTTTGACCCGCTTCATTTAAATACACAAGTCAGTAGAGCAATGAATGAAATTCATTGTTTTTGTGTGGCCCTCAACCTCAAAACCTTTGCAGTGAGGCAGTTGTGGTTTGAGTGAAGCAGCCATTTGGGGACTTTAACCTTGCTTGTATGCTTCAGGGGTGCAATTCCTGCCAGTTTAGAGAAGGCTGATGTAGCAGGGAGTGATGTCTGGAAAACTAAAACCTGTTAGCATGATAGAACTCAAGTTGCAGTCCTTTAACTCTAATTTTGATACCTTGTGATGTGTACGGAGCATCTGTGTCCACCTGTGAACCACAGTAACACTAAGATTTTTTTTTTTTTCCCTTATCTAAACTTTTCCTTTCAGGGTATGGCCTGCCAGATGATGTTGTGATAGAAAAGAGGGGCAAAGGAGACAACTTTGTTGACTGTACAGGGGCGAATATAAGAATCTCCAGTTTGAAACTGGTTCAGCATGATGCAGTAGAGGGGATCTTAAGTAAGTAATAGTGTTTGTCCATTTTTATGGACAATAATTACTGGTGGAATTAAACCTTTGCTACTCTGTACATTTGCATTCAATATTACACTCACCTTCATGTTGGTGCACATGACAAAATTCATAATGTGGGGTTGGGGCCAAGGGGTTTGGTGAGTGGGAGAGGGCTCAGGGCTGGGGCAGAGGGTTGAGGTGTGGGCTCTGGCGTGGGGCTGGGGATGAGAGGTTTGGGGTGCAGGCTGCCCTGGGGCTGCAGTGGAGAGAGGGGACTGCCCCCAACCCTCTCTTGCCGCAGCAGCTCGGAGCCAAGGGAGGGGCTCCTCTCCCCTGGCCACGGCAAGTCCAGGGCAGGTCCATGCTGGGGCCGGCGGGGAGGGGTGCGGCCATGCAGTTTAGAGGGAATTTAGCTGCCAAGTCTACCTGCCTCTAAAAATTGCTACATAGCCTACTCCAGTTTGGCTGGAGAACGAAACCTGCTTGCCTTACTGGCAAAGAGAACTGTCTGGGAAATAGCTGACTATTGCTGAACCAACCTTTCCTCTCCTTAGTCACCACAAACCCCTCTGCTTGCTGACAGCACATTCAAATTGAGGCTCAGCCGGATACTTCTTTTGTCCCTTCCCTCAAACAATATTTATGTGGCTATCAAGTAGGCCCATCACTCACTCTTCGTGCTGGCAGGTCAGTTCTATAGCTCTAAGCAGTCTACCTTTTCCTTTTGTTTCCTACCCTCTGACTGCCAGCTTTGTGCTATTGTGCCTGACATCACTTGGCCTCTCCTGTTCTTGTCCAGCAATCAAGAACCTGATCCCTTTGCTTCCCCAGAAAGCACTGCTGCCTGCCCTGGACTCAGGTTAATAAGCTTTTTCTCATGCTGTAAACCCTTCAGTTGAGAATCTGCATTTTTTGTAAGCAAAACCAAGCTACGTTACATGCTGTTATTTTCATCAGTCCTTGGAATATAGTATCACTCAGACAATTCTTTTGATCATCTAAGGAAAAATTAGTTCCATCTGAAGGTAAACTTATTGGGGCCTGCCCTTCTGCCTTTGGGGAAGATGCTAATTAACACTTCACGAAATAGAGGTGGATTGGAATAAATATCACTTTAAAGTGTTTAGCACCTTCATGTAGGTATTTCATATTTTATCAACTTAGGTAAAACATCTTCACAAATAAAAGGAATCAACGTTGACATGGAGAGGTTACTGCTGTCATTAAAAAAAAATCATAACTCGTAAGGGTAGATCTGAGGCTAATGTTCCTTTAATGGTTCCTTTGCAACAAAGGGCCTGGATTATGTTTGAAAGCTTGCACTGGTGTAACTATATTTGTTTTTAGTTATACCAGTGCAAACCACTACTGTAGGCAAATTTAAACTGATTTAGCTTAATTCAGAAATTTATGAAATTAAGCAACTGGTATAAGCAGAGTTTGCATTAGTTCAAGTGCCTCTACATTAGGTTTTTGCATCAGTGTAACTGAATTGATTTAGTTACAAAAATAAGTGTGTAATCCAGATCACATCCACAGGGTTACAACATGTACACTGGCATGTGAGAACATCCATGTGTGTAATTGCTTTGGTCTCAAATATACGATAAGATTTATTTTTATTGCAAAAGAACTTGTATTTATCCTGTTTTGCTGTGTTACATGCATCCCTGACTCTCTCTGTGGGATTAAGCCAAGGCAGTGCGTTACTCTGAATTATTATTCTCTTATAAAAACCATGCAATTAATGAGAGAAATCCAGCAAAGCTAGACAGTTGCCCTCTTTTCCAAGTTAGCCACTGAACAAAATCAGTTTACGAGATGACAGTTTTCCCTGGGCCAATGCCGGCAAACGTATGAAAGTGTTCGTTGACGAAGCTCTGCTTGGGTGGCAGCAGATGAAGACTTTAAAAGGTGGTAACACATGAAGAAATAAGAGAGGGGCCAGTCCTCCTTTTGTTGCAGAGCTGGATATTAAAGGCACAGGACTAGAAGAAATGACTATTCCTGTATTTTACCACAATTTTTCCAACAGGTGTCTAGTTTTGTCAGCTGTGGGCAGTAATATTGGGCGCTCCTCCTATGGACTGAGAATGTGCCCAAGCCAAATTTATAAATCACTTTATCAGATAACTGTTGTTCCCAAGTATTGGCCTATTTGTAAATGTTCACAATAATTGTATTAACATGACCATCCCACATGCTCATTATCACACATGCTTGGAGTTATTTGGCAACAGTTATGCAGAAAGTGAACTCTTTGGCTTTAAGCCCCCTGTAGATCAAAACATTTATGACTTTATTGCATTGTTTCCTTTAAATTTAGGTTAGTTCTAATTCTATTTAAATTTGCTTTAATCTTCTGAAAGTCAAAACCTGCAAATTATCCACTAAGGTGTAAAGGCAAAAGTTTAACACATTTTTGCTTGTCTGATAATTTGGATCATGTAGCATGTCTAGGGGTATGTGTGCGCATATACCGGGGTGGCCAAACTTACTGACCCTCCGAGCCACATATGATGGTCTTCAGAAGTTCAGTAGCCAGGGCGCACCTGCCAGGGCTTGAGGCTTCAGCCCCACTCCTGCTGAAGCCCCGAGACCCCCCCCTCTGCTGAGCAGAACCCCCTACCCCATCACCCTACTGCAAGGCAGAAGTCCTGAGCTCTCCCCACCTCCCCAGTCTCTCCGTGAACCACACTTTAATGAAAAGAGTCACATGTGGCTCATGAGCCATGGTTTGGCCATCTGGGCATATACTCGGCCACTTTCTGACATACTTCAGAAAGTCTGAAATAAGGAGGACAGTTGATCTTGCAGGCTAGGTATACAGCAGACATGCTTGTGGTCCCAATCACAGTATATGTGCGCCAGACTGTCACTATCCATTGTCAGACTCAAGAGTGTTAACTTTAAAGCTGTTTCGCACACTTCTGATCCTGCTGCAGCTCTGTGTGGGGCTGGTCCTGGTCCCTATGTCCCCCGACTGAGCAGCCTGATGAGTACTCAGATTTTTGGTTGGGCTGCACTGGCCATGGGGCAAGGGCTGAAAACACAACTGAGAATCTGTAGGGTCCTCGCTGTGCCCCATTTGCTTTGGCTGTCCACCTTTCCCCAGTGGAAACAAGCAGTGGGGTGGGGGTGTGTATAAGGCAGAAGAGCCTTTTCCTTGAATATCTGCCACTGGAGGATCATTCATACATTGCCTTGATCCTCCCTGGTTTTGGACTCAGATTATGCTGCTGATGTGCTGGAAAGTACTGCACTGCAACAGTGTGTCCCAGAATGTGTATGGAAATTGTTTCCATTTAACTTTTGGTGGTTTGTTACCCAGAAAATAAATACTTTCAAGAGCATGCTCGTTAAAAAGGATGAATGGTAGTGTCTACCTCGGGCTCCACTGAAATCTTAAGGAAAAAAATGTTTCCTTAACAGATATTAATCTAATATGGCCTCATTACTGTATCTATCTGGCCTGATGAACAGAAAATTCCTCTCGTTATAGATCATCCATTATACTCTCTTTTAGAATGATTTCTAATGTCGACACTGGGTATCTTTGATTGCAGGTGTTCACCAGGGGAAAACCACACTGGAGAACTGTGTGCTACAGTGTGAAACTACAGGTGTTACAGTGCGGACATCAGCCGAGCTATTAATGAAGAACTCTGATCTGTATGGTGCTAAGGTGTGAACTACCTTTTAAATATTTTTTTTGAAACAAAACTACAACTTGAATAAAAAAGCTCCCTGCAGGCAAATAGGGAATCATAATCAGGAAAGAGGATGACTTCCTTGATCCTTTAGAAAACCACCAGTATTTTCCATTAGATGGCTAAATATAATTGATGTTTAAGAAATCAGAGAATTATCTTAATCTCTTATGTAGTATGTCTCTATCGGGGGGGGGGGGGAGGACTCATGTTGACTTGCATGTGACACCGTGAAAATCAAACAATAACAAGAGTCTGTTATGAAATAACTCCAGGTGCATTCTTGGAGCTGATTCATGGAATAAGGCTGTTCTTAAAATGAGCCTCTGTTTTGTGCCCTTTAAATGTTCTTGTCTCTCATTAAACTAATATTCTTTCTCCAGCTGAACTGCCTTTTTTTTTTAACATGTTACCTATTGATTCTTACAAAGAGATGATCAAAATCTAACACTTACATCACAAAAAAACCCACTGGGTTTCCTAGGGCTGGGTGTAGTGTATTAAAGATCAACTACATTTCTGTGCATGGGTCGTGCAATCTCTTCCCAGCAGAACTTTTGTGGTCTGATGATAGCAGCATTGCCAGTGAACCATGAGCATCTGCTACCTGACTAAGCCCTATAACAGGAGGAAATAGAAGACTCTTATCATGTAGCCACTAGCTAGAGACAAGACCCACTTTGGGGTAATGGGTTACACTGGGAACTTGCTGACTCATTTATTATATGTCTCTTTAATTTACAGGGTGCTGGTGTTGAAATATATCCAGGTAGCACATGTACCCTGCTGGGCAATGGCATACACCACTGCAAGGAGGGAATCCTCATAAAAGTGAGTTCCAGATGGAATGTGCTCTGATCAGTTATCAAGATCATACCTGTTCAGATTGGTACCTGCCAGTAACTATTCTAGTTAGTTATCTCCTGATGTCACTACTTTTTGATTTTAACTTGTTTGAAAGACAAGGTATGATAACACTGATAGCAGTGGACTTAAATTCTTGTCTATTACAGCAAAATATTCCTTCTATTTCATGGCTGCAGCAAGGAAAATGGTGACTGTATTTAATTATGTCCCTTAAATACACAAATAGTTCTAGTTCTTTTGTATTTTTGTTTTTAGAGAAGACACTGTAGCTGGGTTGAAATTACCTTTCTGAGAATTTGCTACATAAATCATTTTTTACATTTGTCTTCTGCTATAGGATTTCTTGGATGAGCATTATGACAGTCCCAAGATAACCATGGTGAACAATGTGATCCATAATAATGAAGGGTATGGAGTCGTCCTGGTTAAACCTACAGTTTCCTCTGATGTAAAAGACATTGCTGCCAAAAATTCAAAAGGTATTTTTTTAACTCTAGTGACTTAATAGGAGTCTAAATGTAGTGGTGAATCTACTGTTTCTCTACAATATTTAGAAAATTCACATCATATAACTTGACAGAAAGAAAGTCTTAAACATTCTAATAAGGAGAAAAATGAGTCTAGGTCTGACTTCCCTGTAATTATCAGAGGACTGAGATTTCCCAGATCACAGCTACTGCAAAGGAATGTTTAGGAGTAGCTGCAGGTTGCATGTGTGTAATTACTTGCACTTCAATTTCACTTTTTTATCCAATGATATCAAAGCACTTGTAAAAATTTATTCTGGGCACTGGAAGCCCGTATCAGGCAGCTGGCATGATGGTCTTTCAGAACATCCTGATTACTTAGCCATTTAAAATAGGACACTTTCTGCAATAAAAAGAGTTTTAATCTCTGTTCCATCTAGTTGTGCTTGAGGCTTTTTCCATCTGGCTCCCCTCTAAACGAGTGGCTGGGTCAGTGTGTCTGAGTTGATCTTAAATGGTGTGTAGCTATTCAGTGAGGAAAAGGCACTTTCCAGTTGAGTCTTGTCTACTGAACCCATCTGCTCCACTATGCAGATCCTGCAGGACTGGAACTAACTACTTGGTCACACAGACAAAATGACATGTCAGGGAGAAAGTGGGCATATTTCTCCCACAACCCTTTCCTACCCATATTAATCCTCTGCTCTCCTGTTCCACCATGCAGCAGAAATGAGACTTGTTGGATCTAGCTTATTCCTCCCAGAGTAGTTGTTCTCCACCATAAGTATCACTTGACAACTGTACTTTCCATCTTTTATTTCAAAGAAAGATACTTGCTCTCCGTTGCAATGTCTAATCCCCACTCAGCTGCCTCTCTAAAATACTTGATTGTCTCTGAGTAATTTATTTAAGTCTCTAGATTCTTTCTTAAGCATCACACTCGTATACTTGGAATATATGGGGCGATCATTAAAAATGCATCCGGAAGGGGTGATAAGAGGAAGCTGACGAATTTTCCCCCTGAATCTTTCATAAAATATTCACGGCCGCTTTTCTGTTTCCAGTGGCAATCCTCTTGAAAGCTTATTCTTGCATTTTAACTCTTCGTGCTGGATTGTCATTGGATATCCCAGTTGCCCCTTGACTTTGTTCTTTGTGCTATATGTACTGAACCTTTGTGTTTGCACTGGAAGAATTAGCTCTTATTGGCAATAGCCGATGTAGCTGAACTATGTAATGCTTGAAACAGTTATTGCAATATGGGGAATATTTTCATTGTTTAATAAGACTTAAAGAAAACCCCTAAATTTCAAAGTATTCCAAGTCTGACACTTTAATTACTTCAGCTCCTCCAGGCATCTGCACAGTCTGTAATAACCTCATCACTGTTTTCGGATTTAGGAAATATACAGACTATCCAGTCAAATGGCGAGACAGACAATGTAGAAGATTTGGGACATGAAGAGCTACATGAATGTGCAACAGATGACTTGGAGCTCCATGAGAGAGCTGAGATTTCTGAACAAACTGAAGGCAATTATGAAATTGCAAATGAACTTGTTGCTACCTCTGTAAAGAAGAGCCAGATGCACAAGAAAAGGCTGAGTGAACTGGGAATCACGGAGGCTGATGACAACTTAATGTCTCAGGAAATGTTTGTTTCTATCGTGGGCAATCAGTTCAAACGAAATGGGAAAGGAAGTTTTGGCACGTTCCTCTTTTGACTGTCCTGACTTGCAGTGCCATTCATGTAGCTGATTTGCACAAGCTGTTATGTTCACTGCTACTTTCAGAGAAGTTAATCGGACTCATCTGCTTTCCATTATGTTGCTAGAATGTGATGAAATTCAAGAATATTTATTCTTTTTAACAGAGTGCATGTTGCACGTGTGAAGTTGCTTCCTTGCAGCAAATGTAGAAAACAGAACTCCAGCGTGGACATTGCTGATCCACAAGCTCTTCCTTTACCAGCCATGTACTTCACTTTTATTATAGTATTTATTTAACTACTAAATGTAAAACACTTTTTAAAAAAAACCTAGGCACCAGAGCGGAAGGTGGACAACAGCTGCAGCGATATAGCTCCCTCCATGCTATTTTTTAACCATGCCCAAAGTGGTTGACTTCCATTTAATACTGGCATGGTACTTCATTAGTATGTTAATAAAGGCTTTTTTATAATTAGGGTATTACTCAATCACTTATTTATCGTTAAGAAATTGGGGGTTACCAGTATTCTAGTTACAGGATTTATTAGGAAACCTATTGAACATCTGAAATTGTATTGCTCAAAACAATGTGTGTGTGCGTGTAACTTGTACTGCCTCGTGCTAAAAATCAGTGTACCCTTTTCTTTAGTGTTCTGAATTGCAACAATTTCTAAATGAAAAGGAAATAAAGTAACATGTTTGTGTTTGTTATATTTTTAGATGTGTAACACAATGCTTTTTAAGTAATAAAACATGTTACTTGTGGCATCAGACCACACTCTTAGAAAGGAATGGAGTATTATCACAAATGTAGTTTTCAACTGGAATTTTTTCTCCAGCCCATGGAAATTTTTATCAATAAAACAAAGGCAAAGCATATCAGATCTAATCCTGACCAGTCACCTCTGTGCTCCACAAGGTTAATGGAAGACAGAGGGTCAGCTCCCAAGTTCTTACTTGGTCCTAACTTGAAGAAAAACTTGCATTGACTGCCTGAGTGAGAATTTAGTCCCATAACTGCTATAGCATCTTTCTGGTGTAACTTCTTAACATTCTTTATCCTGTTGTCCTTTAAGATCTACAGATTTGCTTTTTTGTAATTTAGAATGCATGTAATGGAATACTAGCAAGGAGACCGAGGACCTGGAAGTCCCGTAAGGTGTAAAATAACACAGCTGGCTGATAAAGGGATCATCAAGTATTCTCAATGTTAGGCTCCTGAAAACTTCAGAAGATAGCTTAACACAATGTAAAACAAGAAATGAAATGCATAGCTTGTTGAAAAAGTGATGTGGGTTTGACTATTTAACACTCTTCGCTCCAACCTCAATCAAGTAGTGATTGAATACCTGAATCTGTTTTCTGCAATTAGTCGTTGGTGCCAAGGAAAAAGGAAAACTTTATAGATTTTCGGTCAGCATTCTGTTTCGCTTACTGTAATTTGCACTGTTAATAGAACTGTAGAAAACTTATTGCTGTTTCCTGCTTTCCCATCCCACCTTTTGCATGCTTTTCCACTTAAGACACACAAATTAATATTTAATTTCCATTGATTGTTACTGAGAATTGAATTGCACTCCAGTTATCTTAATTCATTAGGCACAGAGCCTTGCATTTCTGCTAGTCAACAAATATATGGAGATTTTGTCATGGTTTAAGATTATATATCTGGTTTGATTATTTTAACTCTGAGACTCAGTCGTCTATCTCTAAATAATACATGTCACACAAACCATTTTACTCTTCATGGAGGTTTATGCACATAGCAGGTGTGGTTTTATATCTAACTTTTAATCTGTATTCCTAATTAAAGAATTGGTGCAAAAAGGCTGCAGTTCTGTGGTTCTCTCCCCCCTCACCCCCCATCTCTCTTCAAATTTGCTGGTTTAGAGATGGTATTTCTCTCTTCTATTGTTCACTTTAAAGCTATCTAATGTCTGACATGTTGCCTCTTTTTTTACTTTTTTTTAAATGGGAAAATTTATGGCGGTAAACTAAGACAATATTCTCTTAACATGCTTGCTTTACTACTCAGTTGCTTTTTGTATGCCAGAGACTAGAGTTGATGCCAATGGAGGTCCATATGTGTAGTGAGAGCAAATGGGAAAGTGGAGTACTGCCATTTGAGTCAGAAGAACTTTGTTCTTTTTGCCTGTTACAGAAAATAAATTGTTAAATGGTGGGTTACTATTTGGCATCTGCGTAGTACTTTTAAACCTCAAAACACTACATAGTCCACGGATACAGGCTGTCTGACAGACAGAACTTGGTTTGCTCATCACAGTTCAATTGTCTCTTATCAGTTCATGCATGTGTCTGCCCAAGAAACATGAAAGCCTCTTTATTTTACCTTTTGGTAGCCCTCCATTCACAGCTTGCTTTCTGAGAGGTAGGTATGCTTAAACAGCAGGAAGCAAGAACTCTTCACTGGGGCCAGAACAATTGCTTGTGTACGTGTTGACTCACCAAGCTGTGCAGTTTTCCACTGGATTCTAAATTCATCTCTCTAAATGAGGTCCCTATAAGATGGGGAAGGGGAGAGAGCGAGACCTATGTGGTATAGGAACATATTCTCACAGCTTTATAGTGTGACTTACTTTCTTTGCATCCCAATTTAGAATCTGCCTCCCCAGTACTCTTGCTTACACTGCTGAACAGCAGCGGGATGGCATCTTGTTGCCAAAACTTTGGTTTCAAGAACTCTTCACAGGGTTGCTCTTTTGTTTGGTGCAGGCACAAGATGTTTTATGGTGGCATTTTTAAAAGCTCAGTGTTGGCCTTACCCAAACGCCCATTGATTTCAAAGGGAGCAGAATTTTGAAAGGGTGAACCTAACCCCCTTGAAAACTAGCTCACTCTTAGTAAAGAGGTAGCAACATTTAACGTAAGCCTAGGAACCTCTGCCATGGCCTCCAGCCTTTGGCTTGTTGACGGTGGTTGATGTGGCCATCCCCCCAGAGACTGTGCCTTTCCTCCTTCCTTGATTCTATCCCTTCTTACACAAGGGTCAGTTAGTTGTGTGCTCAGGGTGGGGTACAGGATCGGCTCTAGCCATTTTGCCAGCCAGGGAGGAAAACATTTTCAGTAACCCTCCCTCTGCCCTGCCCCTATTCATTGCAATCATTTAAAGGGGTTGAGCAAGAGCAGGTGCACAATACTGCACAATACTACACAACAAGCTTTTGTGGACTATATTTAAACATAAATCCTGTTAGGCCTGGGCCTTTGTAGACAGGGACTGATTGTGCAATAAACAGTCTCCAAGCTTTGACTGGTCAAAGTGTGGTTTTGTACAGGGGTATTTGGCATGGTTAGGCCGTATGTACACAAACTAAAGACACTAGCACTCTTAATAAGCACTGTTCTCTAGACTTTCCCTGGCCCATGTAGAAATCACTTACCTAGAGCCCCTCCCCTCTCTTGGGCAATGTTCTGTACATAAATTTGGTGGGAGATAGTCACTGCCCTGATGAACTTAAAATCAAAAGACCTACGGGCTGGGACAACTGAAGTATCCTATACAGCTGGGAAACCAAGGCAGAGACACATTAAATGACTGTCTGAGGTTGCTTGTCAAAATTCTTGTGAGAGTCAGGAATTGAGCCCAGATCTCCTGATTGTGTTTCAGTTCCCCACCTGTAAAGGGAGATAATGCATTTCCTTACCTCAGAGGGGTGTTGAGGATAAATACATTAAAGATTGTGGGGCTCCAACAGTATGGTATAGGGGCCATATGAGAGAGTTTCCTACTGCCCATCTAAAGGCCTAAGCTGCTCCTGTAAAGGAAATTGTATGGAGGACATGTCAGTAAGCCACTTCCTTCTATTGAACCTGGATTTCATTTCCATGAGCAGCGTGCAGATGGGTGAAAATGGTGTGAGTAGATTCAATTTTGAAAGGAGAAAATGAGAGAGTACAGAGTGGCAAGAAACTTGAATGCATACAGAATTCCTGCTCAGCCACAGTAGAAAAACAAGGTGCTGCTCAAAACCTCTGCATCTTAGTCCGGGCCAATTCTTATTTACATTTAAGGAGAATCTTTGTATACCTAGCCCTTGATAAATGCTTAGTCAGGCAACTCAGTATTCAGATGAACTTTTATTTGAGTATAAAGAATGTGCTGAATTTCAGAACTATTTTTTTAAAAAAGTGAATCCAATCGGAGACTAATAAATTATAACAGTGCAAATTGGAATCCTACCTCACTTTTTATGGTACACATAAAACACTGCAGGTGTAAGTAAATGATTCTGTTAAAAGTCAAGTGTAGTTAATAAAATACTGTTAGCTGGCCTTTAATTCACAGTCAGCTTTGTACGTGATATTGGCTTGTAGGTGATGTTTTGTCTGCAAAAATTTCTTGGCACCAACCTGCTTAACTTTATCACCCAGGACTATTGTAGGGCTCCACATATATGTAAACTACAGTCTCAGTAAATCTGAGAGTCTATTTTGTGTCTAGTAACCTTGTGGGATACTCAGTTAGTTGCAAGCTTGGGAAATCGATTCTAGTCACTAACTGTTTCTGAAATAAGGTTTTAATTTTTGCAGCACTAACCATCTCATTATTTTTGTGTCAACACAGCTAGGTAACATTGAAATTAATTATTCCTGGTTTTGTGCTTGTGTCTTAACACTATTGTCAGTGAAACAAATCCTGTTTTGAGATGCAAAAGGTAAATGAGCATTTTGGCTTTTCATCATAGCATCTGTATTAAATGTGCAGCAAAAATGTCCCTTAGCTCTTCCCCACGAATGGGTTTACAAAGGTTAACAAAGAATTGCCTCCTCAATCTGTGTGCCCAGGCTAATGTGCGTTTCAAAAGAGTTTGTCCTTCTAAACCCATTTCTCACTTGTCCTTTTGAATACCCGCTTTGTTTAAAATGGACATCATAATTCCATATTACAGAGAGGTTTTTCCTAATTTAAAACATTGGGTCAATGTTTGTAACTGTTTTAATGGATGTAAAATGTATGTGTCCAAAACTGTGACCGTATTTTGCAGTGGATCGGGGAAGATCCTGCTCCACCATACTTTAAGCCAGGAAAGAAAAGATTGTGCTCTAGTGAGTGCTATATCCTAAAAGGCTCCCCTGAGAGCAAGCTGATATGACTTAATGTGATATCAGCTTTCAAGCCAGGTAATTAACCATTACAAGGAAATGTAAAGAGGAATGGAGTCATTTGGGAGAGGCCAGGGACTTACACTAGCCAAGGAACCAGCACACTCTCCTTATTTAGCTGTATTTTTAAGTTGTATTCTCACTGGATGCCTCACTTGCCCAGAAAATGAAACACAGGCTCTTTTTAAAAGAATCACATCCTCTGCCTCCCAGTTTAGAAGATATCACCTAGAACCACAGTTGTTTTTTTTTTTTTTTTTTTTTTTTTTAAGGGACAAATCCTTCAAAAAGGAGGAGCCTCTGTTGAACTGGTGGTGGGCTGAGACCACTGCCTTTCCTGCTATCCCATAGCATCTGCTTGTTTCTTTGTGCTTCCCCATCTATCTACAGCCACCTGTTGTCTTACACTTCGACAGCTCTTTGGGGCAGGGATTTCCTTTTTGCTCGGGTTGGGTACAATGCCTAGTACAGTGGGGGTTTTGGGTCATGATGTGGGCTCATAGGCACTACCACAGTATAAATAACAATAAAACCTCTTAGATGACTGGAACCAAGCAGTGTTACTGACTATTCTCTCCAACACTGTGTCCCTCATTTCAGACTGGGGACAAAAGCAGTCAGGAATCTGAATATTTATATTACAGTAGCATCTATCAGGGCCCTGCTGGGCTACGCACACCAGAGGTAGCCTCAGTCCCTGACTAAAGAGCTTGTAATCTAAGGCACCAGTCTTGCAAGCTACTCAGTGTGGACCCTGCACCAGCTGAAGTCAATTGCACTGACTTGATACACGTAGAAGTCAGTGGGGCTCCATACAGGTGCAGGGGTGGGCACCAAGCTGCTTGTGGAATCGAGGCCTCAGGGATGATTTTCACTGTGGTTATCTGATATGCGCAGTGTCTCTTCATTGAATAGCGAGAATATCGTCATGCTGGGATTTCCATAAGGGGATAAAGTGCAAAAATGTAGCTTGCACATCCACCTTTCCTCATGCTCAATCGTCCTGAACCATAGCCATTACTGCATGATGAATTATATTAATTTCTCATTCCTGACAGCAGTTGGATCTATATTCTTGTTTTCTGTAAGTCCTTTCTTCCCAAACGATCCCTCGCCAGTACAGCCACTCATAACTAACTATTGATATTTACGTGTCTTCATCTAGGTCAATAAAAATGACATGTAAAATATCTTCTGTCTGGAACAACCCTAGCTGGGTGCCTAAGGCTTATGAACAGCCTTTGGAGTCAAATCAATAGTGCCGGAGCTTCTGTTTTAAAACTCAGTAAATGATTAACAAGGTAAGTTAAGAGAAATCAATAACTGGGTATATATCACTTCACAGTTTAGGCAATTAAAAAAATTCACTTAGCTTTTCCTTGTAACAAAAAAAAACCAGATGGCAAGCGAAGAGAAATTGATCTAGGTTTTGTTATAACCAATAGCTCAACACCCACCTCCTTTTTTCATAAAACATTCATTGGCTGTCTTGAAGGCCAAAGTGAGAGGGGAGAGCTGATATTGTCTAAATGAGTGTTCTATAACAGCAAAAACCCTATGATTTTAGGAGAAAATGGGCCGATTCTAGAGCTTTGCCAGCTTATACCATCTGAGGATCAGGTACAAAATGTCTCTTAAATGGGAAAAAATATTGTCTAGGAACAGAACAGCTTTACTTGGTTTTATCCCAGGCTTTACCTTGGTGTTGCTGTGTGACCTTGAGGACAATACTCATCTACTTCAGAGGTGTGACAGTAATAAGAATTAGGTATTATCATTACTGTGTTGCATGAGCATTTAGGAGTGGAGGCTGTTGGCAAAGAAATCCACAGCATACTAAAGAAACTTCTTTCTTACCTGTTACTCTCATTTCCATTTAGCAGCAATGGTGGCACTTCTATAGCTACTTTCATCTGCGGATGTCAGACAGTGATGTTAATTTGCACTTTCATATATTACCTTTCATGCGAGGATCTCAAAGTACAATTATAGATGTCTCAGAGATAGATGAGTATTATCTCCATTTCACAAATGGGAATTAGGGCATGGAACAGTTACATGACTTGCCCAAGGTGAAAGAGCAAAACCATGGTGAAGTCTGGGATAAAACCAAGGAATGCTGGCTGTCTCCTGCTCTAAATTATCAGACAATATTTTCTCCTTTCAAGAGATAATTTGGATCTGATCAGATTGCATGAGATATGGCATTCAAAGCCCCAAATTGTAAATAATGATTTTCCGCAAAAGGAATAAGGGTATCACCTCAAAGATTTTGTGGAGGTTGCACATCTTCTTTCTCATGTTTTTTTTATCTTGTCTGCTTTCTAACCACAACTGCAGAAATGTGTTAACATGGAGGCTATTCTGTCCAGGTTCTCACTCCTCCCCAATAATATAACAGACTTATTTTTGTCATACCTCCAGGTTGACCTGAAGGAACAAGTAATAGAAAACTTGCAAGATCTCTACCCCTTTTTTCTAGTCTCCAAGAGCTTTTTGCACAAGGTCACCAATTACTACTATTGCTAATAAATTGAATGTCACCTCTAGTGATAAAGATTCAGCAGACCGAATAGTGCCCTGGATGAGAACTGTGCAACTCCACTGATTATGGATTGTACTTTTCATGACACTGGTGCCAACAACCATTGCTGTCAGAATCTGAACAGGTATAATTATTTAGCTCTGTAATTAGAGCTTAGTGACTGCTTCGGCCGATACACCAGAAGGAATAGAAACCCACTCACTCTGTTAACTGCAGGGCTAACAGGAGTAAAAAGTAGTAAACTCTTATTTTTGTCACTGAACTAAAGAGACATAGAATCACAGGGTTAGAAGGGACCACAAGGGTCCTCTAGTCTAACCTCCTGCCAAGATGCAGGATTTGTTCTGTCTAAACCATCCCAGACAGATGACTATCCAGCCTCCTTTTGAAAGCTTCCAGTGAAGGAGCTTCCACAACCTCCCTAGCCAGTCTGTTCCATTGTCCTACTGTTCTTACAGTTAGGAAGTTTTTCCTGAGACTTAATCTAAACCTGCTATGCTGTAGTTTGAACCCGTTGCCTCTTGTCCTGCTCTGTTGGAAAAGAGAACAACTTTTCCCCATCTTTTTATGTCAGGCTTTAAAGTATTTGAAGCCCTATCATATCCCTCCTTAATCTCTTATTTTCCAAACTAAACATGTCCAGTTCCTTCAGCCTTCGCTCATATGCCCTGCATTCGTCCCTTTGACAGGGTTGAGTTCACCCAAGGAAAGCATCCCTATTCAGGACAGCACTTAAGAGCTTTCCTAAATCACAGCCCTGATGAGTAAGAAGATAACATAGTCACTTTTCAGAGTAGAAACATGCTTTAAATTTGACATTTCCCACTTCACTTCCAACTCACTAGCACCTGCCCAACTACAGCATGTTTAAAGCCCAGACTTTGCTTCCCATTTACTCACATTTAATAATACCTTACTTGGCGAACAGTTCTACTGAAGCCAGTGGGGATGTTTGTGGAGTAAGATATGATTCACTATCAATGAGAAGGGAAGAGTCAGTCCCTAAATCATTAGTCTGTGTCCTTTATAGAAGCGTTTCATTTGTTACATTCCAGACTAGTAAGCCAGTTGTTGCTGGCACATTTCCAGTTCCATGTTCCCTGGAGGTAATCAAGCTGTTCCATCCCACACTGAGAATTCTAATTAAAACCAGCTCTTGTATGCAGTGCTACATGTTTTGACTTGTGATTTTTGTTACTTAGGACTTATAAAGCCACCCACTGTATAGTACATTTTATAATACTGCTTGGACTGCCAGAGTACTCTGACTACAACTGAACTGGGGAGCTTTGGACTCAGTGTGGGTGCTTGGGGTGAGGGAGAGAAAATAACGTTTTTTTTTTTTTTTTTTTAAATAAAGAATCCTTGAGTCTTCCTATTTTTCCTCTTCACTGCAAGATTTTTGTCAGGTTTCTCTTTGTTACAGTTAAGTTTTCCTGCGGATAATGTGGTGTTACAATCATAAGCACGTAATTTCATATAATAATAAACTAAAATTGTAAAATCAAAGACAGGCAGTTGTCCAGTTACATTTAGGAGAAAAGGTTAAAAGTTTAATAACTAAGTTGGTCTTAAAAGGCAGTGTCTTTGGAACTTGTCAGGGTGGGGGGAAGTGTAGAGAAGATGAGGAGGAAGGCAAAACAAATAATCTTAGTTCCTAAATTTAAGACCAACAAAATACTGTTATTTTAGGGTTGATCTCCCTGTTTTTTATTGATGAATAAAATGCCTTCCTATGACTTTGGCTTGAAATGAACAGTTGGTATTGTTATACGTAGGAACCCCACATTATCTATCAGCCTGCTCAGCAGTGGTAGTGCTCTTCAGTTAGAATAGCCAAGATTTTCAATAGTGACTAGTGACGTTGACTCAAGCCGATCTCAAGATACTTTAAAAGTGGCCTTATATTCAGAAAGTGTTGCGTGCCAGCTCTTTGACATTCAGGCCACTTTAAAGTGACTCAACCTAGACATCCAGAAATGGAAGCACCCCACCTCCGTGGTCCCTTTTGAAGATTCTGGTCTCATCGTGTGTTTGTAACACAACTTTTCACTTGCGTCCAATTTTCAGATGGGAGCACCAGGGACTTCAGTTGGCATTGCAAGTGCTTTGCAAAATCAGGTCCATAGTCCCTTGTTGTCATGGGGTTTCTCAGCATCCATTTCTATGCTGTTCAGAGCTTTGCCTTTCTCTAGTTAAATGGAAACTTTCTGACACCACAGAGATCTGATTTTTTCAGATGTGTTGGGCACTCCCTAATCCCGTAGGAGACAGAGAGAATTAGAGGTGCTCAGCACCTTTGAAAATCAACCCATAAATGAATAACCCATCTAAAACAATCCAAATGCAGGCTGAAAGTTGTTTTTAATATGACCTGAGTTTTGGCTCTAATTATCCATCAACTGAATTAAGTAGACATCCCTGTGATGGTTTTTTGAGTAGTCTTTGTAACTATCCTGAACGTTTCTGTCATGTTATTTTCAGAATTATGACTAATCTCAGACTATTTACTAATGCTAAAGGAAGGAACTACACGGGAATTGCCATAGTGGATCAAACTCTTGGTATATCTAGTCCCATGTCCTGTCACTGAAAATGCAAGCTAGATTTTCTGATGGTAACTAAGCTGAACTGGATTGACTGCTTGGTCACAGAAACATAGTACCACAAGAATGCAAGCTGATCCAAGACCTAATTAGAGGAGGATCCACACTTTTCATGATGCCCTTTGTTTTAGTTCTTCCCTTCCCTTTATGTCCTTTAATATGTGACGTTAAATAACGTGTTGTCTATGTACTTTGTCAAAAATGTTAATTAAGTATTCTACTGCAGTGGGTTTGCCAGAAGCAGTATGTTGTGTCAGAAAACCTTTTTTCCAGTGCAAAGGAGTTCTGCCAGATAGCTGTTTTTGTTTTATTTTGATTTTTTAATGGAACATATCAGCTCATATGCTGTTCGGAACTCATTAGTGTGGTTTTGTTTATTGTGAATACAAAGTTTGTTTGTAATATGCAGAAGGCTGAGGGTTAAAACATAGCAATTCAACTAAAACTGACAGATTTTCATTTTTTATACACCAAGTCTGGGTTTTTTACTTTTCTGTGGTGTGATTTCAGGGAATGGTTTGCAGATATTGGGTACATTGAAAGCACCGTTTTCAAATCTTTTGGGAATTAGAAATTGTGAAAATCGATAGGATATTTCAAAACCCAATAAAAGGCTCTTTTAATCAACAATACACTTAAGATATTACATTATGTAAAAAGAAATAAAATTGAGGACTCAGCTAAAAAGCCTATATCATTCAATGCATTTCAGCAACGCTGCTTTCTGATTCACTAGTTATAATCTCCATTGCTTATGAAAACGGGAGGAACCCAGTAGGTGGTAGTTGTGTGGAGCCCTCCTTCCAATCCACATACCGACACTGTGAAAAGATGAGCCCTCTGCCCTCACAATCCTGGTTATGGGCAAGAAATCCCAACACTACTTCCTGCTGTCAGCTCTTCTCTGACTGAAGGATGAGGTAGTGAGCAAAATTAGGCCCTGGAAAATACTAAAAAAATATTTTGTTTCGATTACTTTTGAGTACTGTGTAGTTGGGAGTTGCACTTGAACCAATGCCCTTCTGATTTCAGCTTTCCCTTTTTATTAAAAATCCTTCCCAGGGTGGATAACTGTTTTCCCCATTTCTGATATTGTAATAAAAGGCTAATGTTTCAGCTGGAGCTGCAGATAAAATGTGATTTAAAGATGTGTTTGTACTGACCCAATTCATGACAAAGAATTAGATTAAATTGTCTGAGTGAACAATTGCATTTTAGATGCTACCTGTCTGACTTAAAGTTTTACTTTTTTATTAAAAATAAAAGTGAGCTATAGAAAGTTTGTAATTCTTATGGTTTAGAGTTTTTTAATAAGTGTCAGAGCTAATATATGACATAAATTAACCACTGCACCAACCCGTGAGTGAACAAAGTCCAGGGGGAATGGAGAAAAGAAATGTAATTAAAATGAATATATACCGTCTCTAGATTGATATATCTGATATATCAGCTCATCTCCTAACATCATCATCTGAGTATATTTTATATTACAGGCACTTAGGGTAGAGAGCTCACACATATTAGAAACACATAGTTCGGGCTTGATCCTATCAGATGGTGACTTGAGAGGTGAGGGTGCTGAGTGCCTTGCATTGAATCCTGATGCCTTTCGATATGGGTTGAAGGAATATGGGTGATGCTCATACCTGTGAGGTATCTCAGTGCACAGTGATGGATGATTAACTTTCTGAAAGTTTGCTCCATAATTGAGAGTACAGACTTCCTCACTTTAGGCTTGGATAAAGAAGTAGATTTGTTAATGTATTGAGTGATTTGATCATCCAAGCTAATTAGCTGTCTGCTATCTGGCACAGGGGTCCTCTCCTCCCATTTGAGATCAGACAGATCCTCCCCTCCCCTTCATAATTGCATACAGCCCTATGGCTCACATAGTTTGACCACTTTGTTGATATTATTTTCTATCTTCAGCTTCTTAGTTTGCCTTATTTTTAGCTGCTATCAGCATGTGAATAACCACCTGGCTGCAGACCACTATCATGTGTTTCATGGTCCAGGGACTACGGTTTGTGAGCCATTAATCCAGCATGATACCTTCATGTAATTCTAGGTGAACAACTGGAAGGTCTAACCAGCTGTTGCTGGCCTTAATTTGCCAACAGAAAATTAAAATTTGAAAGGAATGAATAGAACTGAGGTGTCAGATTATTTGAGAATTCTCAGTGTTTTTCAGATCTTCTTTTCAAAAGAGCATTTTACAACATGCCCTTTTATGCAAACACTGCTCCACATTTTGGTGTGCTTGTTAGATACCATTATGCATCTTTGTCACAAGTATTTATCACTAGCACAGTCTCTAGTCCTGCAGTTGTTTTTAAATAAATACTAGTCTCTAATGTGCACGCATGTTGGGTGCAGCTCATTTTCTGCAAGTTTGGGAGAGAGTTATTAGTGCTTTCAGGCTTATGTATGGCTGGCAGGATGTCTTCTCCCTGAGATGGACTCAGGAAAAATTCATTACTGCGCTAACTTGAACAGCTTCCGTCTCTATTTTTTATTTTCTGTGACAGAGGTAAGACCATGTCTCCATCAACATGACCTATGTTAATAGATTAATAGTGGTCTCAAAAGATGATACATTCTCTTCACATTGCTCTGTGAAAACAGCATATTTCCAGTACTTGTAGCCATTTGTCTGTATGTTGATTTAAACAGGCTATCTGCTAACTTAATGCCCTTCTCCACAGGCTGAAATACATCCCTTCACAGCTCCATGATGCTTTGTACCTGGTTAGTTTGAATAGTTTAATTTTACTTGTCATTTCAAAGCTGGTGCTTTTCAATTGACGTTAGTGTCTGTTACGTAACTGTAAACAATTACTTTTATTTTCATTGGTAACATGGACAAGCACGACATGTTAGTCATGGGATGTATATTTGAAAATGAAACAAGTTACTTTAAAAGGAAGCTTTTACTCTACTGTTGTTTCTGGATGTGTTTGAAGGATCACAGGGCTGGAATTTCCCCCCCCTTTCCAAATGATTAATATTTGAGATTAGTCTGAGCTCTAAGCTTGAAGTCATTTGGACTTGGTTGTTCTGTGCCAGGCCCATCTTGAGATAATCCCAAGCATGACATTTTGATTAGATCGTCCTCAGAGTTCAAGGAGGTTCAGATCTACTCTTTCAATTTGGGCCTATCACTAGTTAATTTGTCCTCCTGTACGTTTACCAAGCAGTGCATATTCTACCGTGGGGCAGAGATAGAGGGGACAAAATACATCTTCATGGTTCACCTGAATTCATGGCATGCTTATGGGCAGAGGAAGATAACATGAAAACGTGGGAGGCTTACCTAAAGGTATGATGGTGACATATGATTTGCTTCTTTTTAAAGATCTCTGAGGGGCCGTAGCAGTGTCTGTGTAAATCTTTCCGATTATTCCTTTAAAGCTGTTCTGTGGTTTTGATGTTGGTTTACAAACTTGTGTTCATGCATCATTGGGTTTCATGACTTCCTGACAGCTGCAGCTTTTTTACTGTATTCAGAGTTACTGAAATTGAGAAGTCAGTGCTTCATGCTAACACTTAAACAATACAGGAAAATTAAAAGGAAGGAAATCTAGCCTTGCATTCTGACCTGAAAAATCACAACACAATACAAATGATAGAAAAACAGTGAGATTGTACAGTGACATGAAAGAAGCCTCCTACGTATCTCATACATAAATATGACAACTGTCTTGATATTTATATTTAAAGGGGAAGGCCTATGTGGAAAGGGTTGGGGAAAAAAAACTTGGTATTTTCATCCCCAAATACAAATTCAGAGAATATGAACAGAAGTGGGACTGTCTTCTGAATTGAGACACATTTGATAAAATCTGTTAAGAATGAAATGGAAAGAATCTGCAATCTTCTTTAGATGCAGGTAAGTGGGGAGGTGTCAAATCCACTTTTATTTTTTTGGAAGCAGCACAAATCAAATACTATCTTTCCCCTTTGTGTCTCCCTCTCCCCTGCAACCTCCATGGGATATTGGGTACAGATCTCAACAGCTAGTGACATTATAATATCATGTTAGCTAACTTTGCTTCATGCTAACATTATACAGTGAGCACAGGGTTGTCTTCCTGCAATAAACAGGGAAATGAGAAAATGATACTTGACAGCTCTGTCCTTTTTCTTATTACTTGGCATAGACTCCACCAAATAGGTGAAATACTTTATGCAGATATTAAGGGCATGTCTATGCATACAGCACTGCAGCAGCGTAGTTGTATCGATACAGCTGTGCTGCTGCAGCGTGTCTGGTGAAGACGCTCTATGCTGATGGGAGAGAGCTCTCCCTTCAGCCTAAACAAACCACCTCTGCAAGCGGCATAAGCTATATTGGTGGGAGAAGCTCTCCTGCCGACATAGTGCTGTGCACACGAAAGCTTATGTCGGTGTAACTATGCTGCTCAAGGGGGTGTAATATTCACACCCTGGAGTGATGTGAAATTTGCCAGCATAGGCTGTAGTGTAGATATAGCCTTTGTCTGTATTTGGTGTATTATCTCACACACAACTCCCATTGACTTTGATCTGAGTTAGAATTGTGTAACTCAATGGAAGTTCAACATGCAAAAGGTTGACAACAGTGAATAGCCAGGGCACTTGATGAAATTATCCAGCCCCCATGATAGGTTCCGATTGTGCAGAATGCACACTTTTGTAACCCTCATGATTGCAAAGAAAACCTTTCAGATGTACCCTGATCTAGTTCTGTCTTAGCACTCAGAACATTTCTGGATATGAGCTGCCCCCCTGCATTTATCTAAATGGGGTGTTAATGCTTAAGCTTAATGTTGCCATGTTAGGGGGCAGTTTATTATACGGTTGGCTGTATTTTCCTTGACAGGATCAGAGAGTGGTGAGACTGGAAAGATTGACAGTCTGAATAGTTTGCAATCAGACTCTCCAGCAGAACCCTTCACAGTTTGGAATGGCTGTATTGACTACAGTGTTTTGCATTTTATATCAGCAGCTGGCAAATTTAAATCCTTACAGTTAGAGGCAGTTTATGTAAGGTTTGACGGTGAACTGAGGGAAGTGGTTGTATCCCATGTTAATGCGCTGCTGTGAGAAGCCAAACAATATCCCAGCTGCTTTCTGTGCAAAAGTGACACCACTTATTTTAGCCACTAACCACATGTGCATGAATATGTGATTATTACAGAATTTCCAGCACATAGAGATGCTCACAATGAAATCTGTCTCCTGGTAGATAATTAAGTGAAATAACTGCACTGCTGCAGGTGTTTGGATGTGATGGTGGATGTGTGCATGATCTAGTATCCTCTCTCTGCAGGTACGACAAATAGCTGACAGATATCTCTGATATCTACCACTTTGCCTGCCTTACCTTGGCTCAGGTGTCATTGCAGCAGTGTAAGCCAGGCCTATGTGAGATGAGCCCAAGCACGAAATTCAGATTTGATCTTCCTCTGAGTTCAAGAGGGTTCAGATCTACTTTCAGTTTGGGCCTATCTCTAGATAATTTGTCCTCCTGTATGTTTACTCAGCAGTGCATATTCCACTGTAGGCAGAGATAGAGGGGCCATAATACATCATCACGGTTCACCTGAATTCATGGCATGCTTATGGGCTGGAGGATCAGTGGTTCCTGATCTGAAAACATTTGATGCTATTGGGAGTGGATTGTTCTATCCAGGTCCAGATGTGGTGTTAAGATCAGCAGAGAGAGAAACTTGTCTAACGTATAAGTATATTACCCTTACCAGTTTGCACTTGCCAAGCATGAAAAGTCTAATACGATATCCTTATGTAGTACTGTTCATCCATGGATCTCAATGCACCTCACAAAGATGTGTACATATCCCCATTTTACAGACAGAGTGACACAGAGAGGTTAAGTAACTTGTCCAAGGTCACCTGGTGAATCACTGGCAGAATTGGCAATAGAATGCCTGCTAGTCTCTTGTTCTAAGTAGTGCTGTCCAATGGATGACAATTCTGTTTCACAACAACTTTTGAGGCTTCGAAATTTGTTTTTGTTCCTTATTTGAACAAAACCAAAATCTTCTGTTTGAAAACCAAAAAGGATTTCTTTCAAAACAACAGCTGTTTTAGGATTCAACAGCTCCAGTTTTTTATTTGTTTTTTTTCTTCTCTCTCTCAACCGGAGAGATCTGAACCTAAAAACTTTTCAGACAAAAACATCATCAAAACCTTTACCTGTCTGCGAAACACTAGCACTTTGATGAAACAGCATTTTTTGTTGAAAATACTCAAACCAGCTCTAATTCTAACTACTAGGTTATGCTGCCTCCTCCTCTTTTGTTCTACTCTCCTTTTGCGCTTCTTTCTGCACTCTTCTCCAGTTCTTTCCCTTCCCTTTGCTTTACTCCTCTTCCTTCTGTGCAGTTTCTTTGCATTTCTGTCTCTGCTCTTTTGTCAATTCTTGCCAGCTGCTCAACAGTCATAACTGCAAGGGGATAAATATTTAATTGAAAATCTGGTGGAAGCAGCTGTTATCTCTCTCTCTCTCTCTCTCTCTCTCTGTGTGTGTGTGTGTGTGTGTGTGTGTGTAAACAAGCATGGCAGAAAAGAACATTCTTGCAGCATACAAATACCTCTTCAGTTTAATTCTCCTGCATCTCTTACTCTCTCCCTCTCTCTTAAATAACTATGGTCCCTGCTTCACAACAGTCCTGTGAGGAAGGGAAGTGCTGTTATCCCTATTTTACAGACTGCCTCAGTGGATCTGGGCCTTAGAGAACTAAGACATTGAGATGTTCAGCATTGAAACGCTTAACTTTTAGGTGCCTTGAATATCACTGGGTTCCACAAAGCCTGGGTTAGGTACATAGGCTCCCTAGTCATTGCACGGGGGAAGAGATGGACCTGAGAATGGGATTCATAAAAGTTGATACTCTAGGCAGGGATTTGTCAAGGAGAGGGGTGTCTTAAACCCACCCACTCTCAGAGTTTGGTGCCTTAGTCCAGGATTGGTGAAGGTGCCTATCTCTGACTGTGATCCACAGCTGGAAACCCCTCTCCTGAGGTCAGGCGACTAAGGTGCCAGTGATGAGGCATATACCCCACACTGGCCCACAAGGGGTTAATAGAACCCTAGGGAGGCTGTTCAGCAGGCAGCCAATTAGACAGGGCCCTAGGGAGGCTGTGTGGGAGACAGACAATTAGAAAAGGGCTGCGAGGAGCAGCCAATCAGGCCCATATAAGAATCGCTGCAGGGCAGAGCAGAGTTAGTAGCTGCCTGGAGCTCGAGGAAGGAAGTTCAGGCTCCTAGGAGGAGGAGGGAGCACCAGCACCTTGGACAGAGCAGTGCTGCTAGCAGTGAGGGGAGCTAAAGGTGACTCCTGGGTGGCTGCAGGGCTTTGCACACTGAGGCCCTGAGGCAAGGGCGAAGAGAGTGCTGAGGCGCCGTGGGGAAGTGGCCCAGAACAATGAACTGAGGAGTGGGAGGGAATGCATCAAGTGGTGGCCATCTTACAGAATCTTTGGGCTGGGACCCGGAATAGTAGGTGAGCCTTGGTTCCCTCCCCCTCGCCACTGAGGAAGTGGCCAGACAATTGGCTGCAGTTGCCCGTGAGGGAAGTGGCTGGACAGCGGATTGCAGTTCCCCCAGAACAGGGGAGAACAGAGCATGACTCGGCCAGAGGCCTGTGTCATGAAGAGGACGCCACAGTCTTGGGAGTGATAAGGGTTCTGGAGCAGAAATGACGGTGGCGAGAAACCAGCAGAAGAGGGCGCACTGGCTAGCAGAGCTAATCCCCAGGACAGCCAGCAGGAGGTGCTGCTGTGGTGAGTGAACCTGGTCACAGCGCCTAAGCTGTTTTTTGTTAGAATGGCTTAGGTGCCTGCCTAACTCCACACACAATGTTTGGGGAGGGAGGAGGCCTCCCTTATAACCTTTAGCCCAGAGGTTAGGGCACTCATCAAGGATGTGGGGGCCCTGGTTCAAATCCCCCATTTACCTGATGAGGAGAAAGGATTTGAACAGTGGTGTCCCACCTCTCAGGTGAATGCCCTGACCGCTGGACTACAATGTTGTTCTCACCCTTTCCCGGGCCCAATTAATTTGTAATTATTTAATAGAAGATGGAAGGGCCAAGACAGACTGAGAGAGCCCCACAACAGACTATCCCATAGCCCAGTGATTAGAGCACTCACCAATGATAATGCAGGAAGTCTCTGGGGAAACAGAAAAGAATTCGAGTCTCTCAAATCTTAGGCTAATAGTCTAATCACTGGACCATCCTCTTCTCTACTCTTTGTTAATTAGAATTTATTTGCATTAATTTTTATGGATGAGATTTTTTTTTTTTACCTAAGAGATCCCTTTAAACTGCACATTTGTGGGCCTGGCAGCATTCTTACTGGGTGAAATTTTATGGTTTCTACTTTGCAGGACGTCAAACTAAAGGATCATAATGGTCCATTCTGGCTATAAAATCTATGTAATGTTATCTACCTCATTTGCCCACTTCCACTGGGTCTAAAAATTCATATGAGTGGCCAAGGAAAAATTCTGCAGGGAACCCTTTTCTGCAGTCCTCTTTCCCTTGGCTCAGATGCCATTCCTCTTGTTGTTCTGTCACCCTGTAGTCCAGGGGAGGCGTATGCACACAACAAAATGGGGAGTTTGAGTTTAAATAGGAATAAGGAAACTGAAAAGTACAGTTCCAAGACAGACATCAACACCAATAAGCAGAGCATGAAGTAAACATGCTTTTTAAAAACATTCTTAAGGGTGTAATATAAGAAAAATGAAGGAGGATTATATTTAGAGAAGGAATAGTCAATGTGCCTAAACATCAACCAGTCTGCATGATGTGTCTTTCCCATTCATACAAGCAGGCTGCTGATGCTGTGGGAAAACATCCAAAGGTGATTACTGCTGGGTTATTGAATAATGACCCATGTACATTTTAGCTGTGAACATGATCGGTTCTTCCATGTGTAAAGGAAGCCATTCAACAGGCTCATGCTTGATTTCTGCACGTAAGCACACACTTTGTCGGCTGGATTGTATGCCTAAATTTTTCATTTTGAATCAGATGTGGAGTATGAACCCTGATTCGGGGTTAAGGGACTCATGGCACACACTTTTAATGTCCCTATAAGCACTTTTTCTAGGAATGCAGCTGGCAATCTTAACCAGTTGATTAGAGAGGAAATTTGATTTGGGGTGTATTTAACATAGTTTATCAGGAGAACAAGTGATCTGTACAATTAAGTCTATAACTGCAATTTGAAGGAGAGGTGGAAGAACATTTTTCATGCTAAAGTGATTGTATAAAAGCTATGTAAAGTATGGGATAACTGGCCAAGATCTCCTTCATAATTTTCCAGCCTCCTAGGAGGATTTGGTTTGCATGGTTCCAAGTGCAGTCTAACCAAGCATCCTTAAACAGTCAAATCAGTTAACATTTCCCTGTGGTTGGGTTAGGCAGAACGTCAGACATTAGCAATCACACTGACCCGCGTTAAAAATGATATGTTCAAAACGTGGGGGATTTGTTCCCAATTTGGGATTTTTCAATGGAGGAGTGTGTCATATTTATATTACCTTGCATAGGACTGGCTTACTCTGCTGCAATGACACAGGAGGCATGGTAAGGCAGGTAAAGGGGTAGTAAGCATTCAGGATTGGGCCCTGAATTACCAAGAGGTAGGGAGTGGGTCCGTCTGTTCTCAGTTTTCTGTGCTGATATTAAGCAGTCCAAATAATGGAAGAACATTTACTGTAGATTAGTTTGTCAGTTTCTTTTCACTAAACACAAATACAGCATTTCATTTTTAGACCTGCTTTGAAATATATAAATAGAGAACATAAGAATGTCCATACTGGATCAAGCCAAAGGTCCATCTAGCCCACTATCCTGTCTTCTGACAGTGGCCAATGCCAGGTGCCCCAGAGGGAATGAACAGAACAAGTAATCAAGTGCTCCATCCCCTGTCGCCCATTCCCAGCTTCTGGCAAACAGAGGTTAGGGACACCATCCCTGCGCATCCTGTCTAATAGTCATTGCTGGACCTGTCCTCCATGAATTTATCTAGTTCTTTTTTGAACTCTGTTATAGTCTTGGCTTTCACAATATCCTCTAGCAAGGAGTTCTACAGGTTGACTGTGCGTTGTGTAAAAAAACCCACAAAACTTCCTTTTGTTTGTTTTAAACCTGTTGCCTATTAAATTCATTTGGTGACCCCTAGCTCTTGTGTTACGAGAATGAGTAAATAATGCTTCCTTATTTACTTTCTCCACACCAGTCATGATTTTATAGACCTCTATCATATCCCCCTTAGTCGTCTCTTTTCCAAGCTGAAAAGTCCCAGACTTATTATTCTCTCCTCATATGGCAGATACGCTATACCCCAATAATTTTTGTTGCTCTTTTCTGAACCTTTTCCAATTCCAATATATCTTTTTTGAGATCGGGCAACCACATCTTCACGCAGTATTCAAGATGTGGGCATTCCATGAATTTATATAGAGGCAACATGATATTTTCTGTCTTATTATCTATCCCTTTCTGAATGATTCCCAACATTTTGTTGGCTTTTTTGACTGCCATTGCACCTTGAGTGGATGCTTTCAGAGAACTATCCACAATGACTCCAAGATCTTTCTTGAGTGGTAACAACTAATTTTATATGTAAAGTTGGGATTATGTTTTCCAATGTGCATTACTTTGCATTTATCAACATTGAATTTCATCTGCCATTTTGTTGCCCAGTCACCCAGTTTTGAGAAATCCTTTCGTAGCTCTTCACAGTCTGCCTGGGACTTAACTATCTAGTCCCCGTACAAACTCCCGGGGGACACCACTATTTACCTCTTTCCATTCTGAAAACTGACCGTTTATTCCTACCCTTTGTTTCCTATCTTTTAACCAGTTACCAATCCATGAAAGGCCCTTCCCTCTTATCCCATGACAGCTTACTTTGTTTAATAGCCTTTGGTGAGGGACCTTGTCAAAGGCTTTCTAAAAATCTAAATACACTACATCCACTGGATCCCTCTTGTCCACATGCTTGTTGACCCCCACCCCAAAGAATTCTAGTAGATTGGTGAGGCATGATTTCCCTTTACAAAAACCAGAGAGAACTTTTTGCCTTATAGTATATAGTTACCTGCAGCATCCATTCATTTTTTTTTACCTGCATTCCTGTTCATTTTTCTGTTCTGCTAGGTACTTTCTCTCGATCAGCTTAATTCAAGTTTTAAACTATTGAAATAGTGTGACACACATTGCAGTACCTATTACCATCTCAAACATATAGCATCCTTCATCTGTCAAGCGCTTTATTCACATTCATAGGATGTTTTCTTAGAAAACTGCATTTTCATTCTTTGCAAAGGACACAGTGCTTTTAAATTCATCCTTACATTTGTGCATATTGGATATAAAGAAACAATTTAATAATTGACTCATGCAGTATTAATCCTAGATTATTTTAATTAGAATACTTAAATTCAGAGGGAGCAGTTAAACAAGCTAGATTTCAATTGTGATTTCAGTGTTTCTACTTGCATGTTGTCATTCCTGGATTTCATTTCTTGAGTTAATTTTTGTTCTGCTGCTTTGATTATATACATGGGTTTACACATGCTGTTAGTTAACAGTAGTTAAGTGATGCAGTAAATGAAACTGTTTTGACTTTTTTTACATTGTGCTTTCTTCCAAATCAATAAAGGACTTGGCAAAAAAAAAAAATCATGGTTGAGCATTGATTTTTTTCCCCATTAGGTATATAAAGTACCTGTATTTTAATGATAAATCAATTTAAACATTTTAATGCAAGGTGTTTTGGATGGCTGCTACAGTTTGAGGATTTTGCTTTCCTGTTCCCAAATCAAGTACATTTACTTATTTCTGTGACTGCTTCCTTTTGAATTCAAGTACAATTTTCAAATGTGTCTAAGGCCCAGATCCACAAAGGGACTTTGGTGCCTAGAAGATCACAGGAAGAACACCCTGATTCACAAAGCCTAACTCATGTTCGGCAACTAGGCTCCTTATACAATGAATAGGATGAGAGGCATCTTAGAATACAATCCATGAAGCCAACATGCTAGGTAGGGAGCTGCCTGAATTAGCCAATGGGAGATGCTGGTGAGAGGAGTATGTCCAAAGCCTTGCCCCCTCACACAGTTTGGCACCTATCTCTGCTGGCAATCCATGAACTGGGGGGAAGATAAATGCTCCTTTGCCTAACTCAGGTGTGGGGCCTGATCTGGTAGGTGTGCTCAGAGGCCACCTAGATCTACAAAAACAGCTTATAGTGGGGGAGGTGAGCCTCTCTTACATTACTTTAGCCCAGTGGTTAGAGTACCCCATCTCTGTCTGCTGAAGGGAAGAGATTTTAACAGGGATGGTCCACCTCTCCTGTGAATGCCCTTACCACTATACGGGATAGTCTGTGATGGGACTCCCTCAGTCTCTAACTGAAATATTTCTATTAGATTAAATATTAGCTGGCCCAGAGAGTCTCTGTAGTCCAGTATGCTAACCTGAGAGATGAGAAACCCCTCTTCAAATCTCTTCTCAGGCAAAGTAGGGATTTGAACTACAGTCTCCTATATCCTTGGTGAGTACCTTAATCGCTGGGCTAAGGGGACCACCACTACCATGCTACAGCTCATAGGGGAGACCCTTCCCGAGCTGTCTTGTGTAGAACTTGGCAGTTTCTGATCATGCCTACCAGATTGGGCTCCGCGTGTGAGTTAGGAGGAAAAGTACCTAGCGTCCCCCGGTTCATGGAGTGGCCTGGGACTTAGGCACCCAGATGTCCAGATTGAGGCTGCAATGCGCATGGTCCCAGGCAGAAACATAGGCATCCAGGGAGCTCCGACTGCAAAAATGGAGGCACTAAGTTTAGGCATTTACAGCATGAGGTGGAGTTGAGCAAGGATTTTAATTGGAGTGGTGCCTAAAAATGGGACTTAAAGCACTTGAATATGGGGCCAGGCACCTTTGTGGAACTGGCATAAGTGACTTTGGAGCACAAGTCCCACTGAAAATCAATTGGATTGGGATCTTAACTCACCAAAGTGCACATGACACTTCCACCTGTGGTGTGAATACAACAAATGGATAACGGCAGAAATATGGTAAGTTTAGAAATAGATCTAAGCACACTGAATGCAAAACAGTGATATTGAACAAACTCAGCATTGGCTGTCAGCACCTAGAAATAGAAAAATATGATGGTACAGCAGCATAAAGGGGGGGGAGCACAAGACAAGAAATTCAGTTACAAACTGAGAATTATTGAAGAGGAAGACAGCAAAAAACACAAATGTCAAAAATAAAAAGTGGAGATGATTCTTTGTCCAAGGGGAGGAGGAAAACGTTTTGCTTTGAAGCTAAGAATGAAGACGAATACTTGATTCTAAAGAGCTAGAGGAGAGAATGATACTGCCTCTTGAAGGAGCCTGATTTTATCAGGAAAAAAAGGAACAAAGTAATTAAAGTCATAAGTTCCAAGACGTTGCAGAATACTGCCAAAGCATTAATGAGAAACACAAGACCCCACAGTAGTTTTCTCTAGATTAGTTGAAAGATGCTTAAAGCTCTAGATACACAGAAGCTCAAGGAAATCAGACTTCTTCATATGTGTTTGGTCTTCTTTTCCTGTTGAGAAGTCTAAGCCAATCAGGCATTTGTCACGTGTTTAAAGTTATTCATCAAAGTGCTATATAAAAGAACAAACTACATTCCTTAGTTCCAAAGCTATTACTAAGGAAAGACAAGCTGTAAGGATGAATATTATAAATCATCTGTGCAGTATGCTCACAAATATCTAAGTTATTTACTGATAGTTGTAATAGGTTATGAGCAGCTATTATTTCTGAGATATTGTACCAAACCTTTTTCTTGGAAGCTGTCCTAGAACATGGTTAAAGAGAACCTGATCAGGGATTTTCCATAATTTCTCCTTGTTTTTATGTATAAATAAGACTAGAAAAGGTTGGAGAAAATGCTTATGACACTTCTTGCTGGTTTGTTTTGTGCAGTTTTCATGTCCTCAGAATTTCAGGAGTCCATTTTCCCGCGCTCTGCAGATAGGTTAAATTTACTTCTAGCTCAGGTTCTCAAAGTACCATGGCAACCATTTTGAGGAATTTTTATTTAGATATTGAGTGACACTGACAGAGCAATAGAAATAGTCTCACACGTGAGTTGAGGTAGAGAGAAAGGGAAGGGGGGGCAGCCAGGAACCTGGCAAAGGGATCTCTACTAGGTTCTGTGCACCAAAATCTTTCATCCTGTGGCCCCCGTCAGCTTAATGTGCTAATCTGAGGAACAGAAACATATTGAAGGCACCAAGTGTAAGCTCTTTTCATGGTGGCACAGATGAGGGGTCTTCCCTCGCTTTTGGGGCTATTTTCATTAGCATGATCATGAACAAGCAATGAAGGCCTATCTCACCACTGCACAGATAAAGGCCACCATCTTGTAGCTGGTGGTGCCAATAGTGGAGAGAACATGGAAAATGCAATAATCACCTCTGAGAAAGTGAGTCAAAATGGCTTTTGCTAACCTATCATATCCGACAGGGTAAGCCAACCTAATCAGGGAACCAGAACAAACATTCTATGAATTGCACACTAATTACAAACTCCGCCATTTTAAAATTTGCTGCAAAATGTTCAATCATCCTAACATTAACAAAATTACTGCGTGGAATGTCATAATTCTTCCAATTTTACAAGCGTTTAGGATACACACAAAAATAAACATTTTTAAATGGAAAAAAAAGTTTTGCTATACATTTTCACCCACCTCTAATAAATAATAATCCATTCCATAAAGAATTTTGAAAACAGTCAAAATCTGACCTACATTTTGATATGTCCTTTTATGTCAATAAACATAGAGAATACTTTAGTCAGAATGGGGACTCATCAATCAAATAACTATCAGAGTTGGAGATAAAATATCCCACAAGTCACTTAATACAGATCTAGATGAAAAGAAGTAATAGTATTTTTGGAGGCACAAATGTAATACAATATAGCAGAAATAATTTTCTGGCAATGTTCTGCTTATTATTGAATTAGATTAGTTAAAGGAATTGCGGATTTCCTTATTGACATTCAGAAAAATTGATTCTTCTTCGAGTGATTGTTCATGTCCATTCCAAACAGGTGTGTGTGTGCCATGTGCACGCCAGCTGGAAGATTTTTTTCCCTTAGCAGCGACCTTAGGGTTGGCCTGGACACCCCCTGGAGTGGTCCCTTCATGGCGCCCAATATAGGGCCCTGCCGACCCTCCGCTCCCTCAGTTCCTTCTTACCGCTGGTGACGGCTAGCTGGAACTTTGCCCGCTCCTGCAGCAAGCGCTCTAGCAGTGTCTGATAGCATATCGTGTATATAGTTTCTCAGTTAGTTAATAGTTTAGTTATAGTTAGTTGGTTTGGGCCCCCTCCCCCCCCCAACGTTCCCCCTCTTGGGGTATGCCTGGGTCTTCAGGGTTTAAGCTCTGCGAGGCATGTGGCAAGTTTATGCCCAAGAGTGATCCTCACTCTTCCTGCTTGTGGTGCCTTGGTGAGAGTCACCAGAAGGAGAAGTGCTGTATCTGCAAGGGTTTCCATCCCAGAACCCTGAAAGACCAGGAACAGAGACTAAAACTTCTGTTGATGCGGCATTGAGGCCATACTCCGACCCGGGACCCACTGAACCAGCACCAAGCATGTCCTCATCAGTGCGCAGTGCTCCGGCACCAACAGCGCATGAAACGGCTACGACTAAGGACTCTAAGGCCCCTCTGCACTGCCATGGTTCGGGCCATAAGAAGTTGGCCTCAGCACGGCACCGCTTTCCATCCCCGGTGTCTGTAAAGAAGAAGAGGCCGGTGAGGGGTCGATCGCCCCTCTCGAAACCTAAGGGGTCTGCGGTGTCCATGAGTGTGTTGGGACAGACCACCCCCTCCTTCCTTCCGCCTAAGGTCTCGTCGACTCCTGCCCCGGCCGAGGTCCGGTTGAGTCTGAACCTTCCTCGGTCCCTGGACTACCAAGGGGACATACAGCTACTGTCGACGCCGAAGGCGTTCAAGGTGGCCACAGACCTGATGCGCCTCCCGGTGCTGTCCTCCCCACAGAGGAGGGACAAGTCACTGGTGACCACGTGCCCCCCGTTCCACTCCAGGGATAAGCCTGCCATGATAGCCCTCCGGTCTCCATCACCACCACCCCAGGCACCGCCCGCACAGACAGAAGGGCCGCACCATTCCCCGGCTTTGCGGCACCACTTGCTGGCAACCCAAGGTACTGCTCCTCTATGGTCCTCCTAGTCGGAGACCTTGGAGTCAGAGGAGAACTCTTACCACTCCAGCAGATCGCAGAGCAGGAGGTCCAGGTCTCGACGGAGTCACCAGCCATACCCAGCACTGTAGCAGCGACAGTGGCAGCCATCTGCTCAATGGGCCTTCTGGACACCCTGGGCTTACCATCGGAGCCAGGGCCAAGTCCACGTTCCACGATCCAGGACTGCGTCGGTGCCTTCGGCATCTTTCGTGCCACAGTCAGTGCTGGCACCGCCGCCAGCGGCACCATCGTCCGAGGGAGCAGCACCACTGGCACAGCCATCTCTGGCACTGTCTCTCCAGACAATGGCACTGCCAGGGGCCCCAACCTTGACCCCGCTGGCACTGTCAGGCTCAGCACCACTGGATTTGTTGGCCCTGGCACCAGCCACAGTGCTGAATCCCACATCAGCATTGGCACCGCAGCTCGAGTACCGTGTGCCAAGGGACCCCAGAGGGGTCAAGGGTAGTGAACAGGGCCCACTACCCGTCCTCTCATCCTCGTCCTTGCTGGATGAAGCGGTCGCGGGGACATTGGCCCCAGCTCTCGTGGACAGCCATGTTCTCCAGCAGCTATTGAGATGGACCGCTCAAAACCTGGGGATACAGGCCAAGGAGATGGAGGAGGATTTGGACCCTGTTGTGGACATCCTTGCTCCCTCTGGCCCATCCAGGGTTGCTCTGCCATTGATAAAAATAGTAGTTGACACATCCAAAAATCTGTGGCAGACCCCTGATTCTTTGGCCTCTACGGCCAAGAAAACCGAGCGGCGCTACTTCATACCGTCTAAGGGGTACAAACATCTTTATACCCACCCTTCCTCAGACTCTTTGGTGGTCGATGCGGCCAATCAGAGAGAGCGCCAAGGGTTCCAAGGCTCCACCCCTAAAAACAGGGATGCCAAGAAGCTGGACCTATTTGGCTGAAAGGTCTATTAGACGGGGGGGCCTGCAGCTCCACATAGCCAACCAGCAGGCCATTGTAAGGCGCTAAGGACATAACACCTGCTCGGCAATGGCTAAGTTCGCAGAGCTCCTGCCTCAGGACTCTCGGGTGGAGTTCTCCGCACTTGTGGAGGAGGGGAAATTGGTTTCCCGGGCCTTTCTGCAAGCGGCTCTGGATGCGGCAGATGCAGCCTTGCGCACGCTAACCACAGGGGTGGTGATGAGGCGAGGCTCCTGGCTACAGGTCTCTGGACTGCCCCACGAGGTCCAGCAGACCATACAGGACCTCCCCTTCGAGGGATCCTCCCTTTTCTCTGAAGAAACAGATAAGAGACTTCACAGTTTGAAGGACTCTAGGGCTACTCTGCGCTCGCTGGGGCTCCACATGCCAGCTACCCAGCACAGGCATTTTAGGCCTCCGCCTGCCCCTTGGCCTTACCGGCTGCAGAACGGCCAGGATGTTCCGCGTAGGCGAAACAGGAGTGGTAGGAGGAGGCAACATCTCTCCTCTGGGCAAAACTCTGGCCAGCCCAAACCTCCGCCTGGGCCTAGACCACTCTTTTGAAGGTGCGGTCGAGGACGGCTCACCAGTATGGACTCTGGATCCTTCCCCCTTACCTTCTCGTCCCATCTATCCCCTTTCTACCATGCCTGGTCCCAAATTACTTCAGACTGTTGGGTGCTCTGCATGGTAGAATACTGCACGGTAGGGACAGTCCATCCAATTTTGTGCCCCCCCACACCTCTAACCCCCTTCCCCGCCCCTCTTCAGGGTCCCCTCTCACAAGCAACTTCTAATTCAAAAAGTGCAGTCCCTCCTTTCGGTGGGGGCAGTGGAGGAGGTTCCTCAGGAGCAAGGGGCAAGGGGTTTTACTCCCAGTATTTCCTAATACCAAAGGCCAAGGGGGCCCTCAGACCTGCGGCAGCTCAGCAAGTTTGTAAAGAAACTCAAGTTCCGCATGGTCTCACTAACCTCCATTATCCCCTCATTGGATCTGGGAGACTGGTACGCTGCCCTCGACTTGAAGGACGCGTATTTTCACATCGCAATAGTCCCACATCACAGATGCTACCTCAGATTCGTGGTGAGCAGTGGCCACTATCAGTTTGCCATCCTTCTGTTCGGACTGTCGACAGCACCCTGAGTATTCACGAAGTACATGGCAGTCGTTGTGGCGTTCCTGCGCAAGCGCCAGATACAGGTTTTTCCTTACCTCAACAACTGGCTGATCAAGGGCCGCTGAAGAGCCCAAGTGCAGGGTCAGGTCGAATTCATAAGAAGGACCTTCCTCGAATTGAGTCTCCTCCTAAACGAGACCAAATATACTCTGTCCCCAGTGCAGAGGACAGAGTTTATAGGTGCAATCTTAGACTCAACTCAAGTCAGGGCATACCTCCCGGAAGCCAGGTTTCGCTCACTAGGGGACATCCTACGGGGCCCCAGACAGTTCCCCACAACTACAGCAAGGAACTGCCTAAAGCTGCTAGGACACATGGCTGAGTGCACCTACGTGGTACAGAACACCAGGCTCAGACTGCGCCCCCTCCAGTCTTGGCTGGTGTCGGTGTATCAGCCAGCCCGAGACGCTCTGGACAGAAACATAACCCTGCCCCACCCGATGTTGGACTCCCCTCCTATGGTGACTCGACCCGTGAGTGGTTTGTGCGGGAGTGCCCTTTGCCAGCCCTCAACCCTCTCTCTCATTGGTGACAGACGCCTCAGATCTGGGCTAGGGAGCTCATCTAGGGGACCTCAGGACTCAAGGTCTCTGGTCTCAGGTGGACCTTGCTCTGCACATCAATGTAAGAGAGCTGAGAGCAGTATGACTGGCATGCCACGATTTCAAAACCCACATAGGCAGGTGCGTCTCAGTCCTCATGGACAACGCCTCGGTGATGTTCTATATCAACAAACATGCACACTCTCTCCCCTATGCCGGGAAGCCCTCGTGCTGTGGGACTTCTGTGTAGAGCACTTGATCCATCTGCAGGTGGTCATACTCCCAGGAGTGCAGAACAAGCTGGCGGACAGTCTCAGCGGACCTTCCATGGCCACGAGTGGTCCCTCCGGCTAGATGTGGGCTCTTCCATCTTTGGGGCTCTCCCCAGATAGACCTGTTTGCCACTTGCGGCAACAGGAAATGGCAGGTATTCTGCTCCCTCATGAGTCACAGTCCGGGGTCCATCGCAGATGCCTTTCTCCTCCAATGGGGGGGCTGCCAGCTGTATGCTTTTCCACCAATTCTGCTGGTCCACAAGGTGCTCCTCAAGATCCACAGGGACCGGGACCGAGTCATACTGATAGCGCCGGTGTGGCCGCATCAGCACTGGTTCACATCACTCCTGGGAATGTCCATAGCAGCACCGCTCACTTTACTGCTGGTCCCAGATCTGATCATGCAGGACCATGGCCGACACTTGCACCCGAATCTAGAGTCGCTCCACCTCATGGCCTGGATGCTCCATAGCTAAACACCGCGGCGCTGTCCTGCTTGGATCAAGTCAGACAAGTCCTCCTTGGTAGTAGAAAGCATATCACTTCACTAAAGAGACAAAGCAAAGAGTTAGACCAGAACTGCAAACAGCTGGGAAACATTTTAATCAACAGAAAGCAGCTCGCATAGCCTCCTTAAAGAAGGAGATATTTAATCAATGCATGTTGCTTTTGTTTATCAGTGCAAGTGAGCTATGATTTGGATAATGAGATGGAGAACATCTTCAGAGTAGACTAGTGGACTATGAAGCAACTGTGATAACTAAGACAGCATGATAAGTTCTTGAACTAGGCAGTAATCTAAATTTAAAAATGCAATTAATTAAATAGAGTGATGAAATCATTAACAGTAGGTGGGCCACTTGGCTGGAAAAAGTGATGGCAAGTGGAAAAAATAAGTGACAAAGCAGATGCGGAGGCAAATCAAGAGGGGAAAAATTATACAATCAGGTATATGAAGAATTAAAATGAAGGCCTTAACTTGTTCAAAGGAGAAACATTTGTGGAGGGTCTGGCCTAACTTTATCCCAGAACTCTTTCTGCAATGCAGTGTTCTGTGGCTCCTTATGAACTAAAAACATAACTTAACCAGCCTAAAAGGGATGATTTTCTCTCTCCATAAATTTTATTCTCTAGTACTTTAGTCTCAAGTGGGGAAAATATATATCTCTTCAGACAGATCCTGTTTGTTTATTTAACCCTTCCTTCCCCAACTCTCCATTACTTTTTCCCAGTGAGGCTGCACTTTTTGAATGGCATTCTGAGATGCTTTTCCTGATTGGGAACCCTCTTCCTAGTGATTTAGCTATAAGGGACTTTTTGCACTCCCTGAATTAATGTGATCCCTGATTTGCATTGCACCGTGTTACTGTGTCGGATATAGAGCTAGTTAAAGATGGGAAAGTTTTTCATGAAAATTTTTGTGAAAAACATGCTATAAATACCTTAACTGCATTAAATTTAAATGAGAAGGGAAAAGGTAATTTAAGTCCATGGGCAGAGAGACCTTATGTAGTATCTGGTTGGGTGTAAAATGTCTTTATTTTGTAAAGTGTGTATGATTTTGTGAAAATTGTGGGAATGAGAGATCTCACTTTGAAATGGAGAACTATCAGATCATAAATAAGTTTTTCAGTAAGTATTTACATTATGAAGTTTTGGAAAACCACTTGTGTCTAAAACCTTGTCTTTAAACCTTGAATGACTTGAATATATTTTCAAACATAAACAACTTTCTTGGTGTGTAATGTATTAAGAGAGATTTCTTGTTTTGGTAAAATTCAGCTGCACGTTGTATTGCACTCTAAATATATGTGTAGAACAGAGAGTGTCTCATGCCAAAATCCTGGATCAGAACTCTGGGTCTATGCTTTGAATTAATACTTGCAGATCCAGCCTGCAAATGTAGTCAGCTGAATCTGAATATCCTGAAATTCTGGGTAAATTCAGATTTCCTCTGCCAAAACTGAGGCGTGTTTCAGATCCAGAAAGTTTGGTTCTTCTCATTAGACAGCTAAGAAGTTTAGATGTAGAGTTTTGGTGCTTGCCTTTTTCTAGTTTTGATTGGAATGATTACGAGCTACTTATCAGTATATTGAGTTAGTTGTTACCTCCTCAAGAGTTGCTCTTATTAAAGGGTCTAAAAAAATCCGAAAAAGATCTGTTGGTGTTACAAGTTGTGATAAATGAAGGGGGTAGCTCCCTTTTATGGAAACCCAGCCAGCCAGTTAGCTATAAAATCCCTGTTAGTAGATGTTCTCTACTTGCTTTACCTGTAAAGAGTTAAAAAGTCCATAGGTAAAAGGAAGGGAGTGGGCACCTGACCAAAAGAGCCAATGGGAAGGCTAGGACTTCTTAAAATTGGGGGAAAAAATTTCCCTTTGTCTGTGTTCTCCCGGAGAGAGGGACAGGGCTGGAGCTATGCTGTAGAAGCTTGGGCCAGGTATGAAAATCATCAGATCATACCTTTACACTCGGGTGGTGGCAGCATCTACCCATCCAAGGTCAGAGAAAAGCTGTAACCATGGGAGTTTAATACAAGCCTGGAGTGGCCAGTATTAATTTTTAGAATCCTTGCGGGCCCTCACCTTCTGCACTCGAAGTGCCAGAGTGGGGAATCAGCCTTGACACAAGTAGACAAGGTTATGTCTACACTAAAACACTGCAACGCTGTAAGATCTCTCGTGTAGCTGCTCTATGCCAATGGGGGAGAGAGCTCTCCTTTCGGTATAATTAAACCACCCCCAACGAGTGGCGGTGGCTATGTGGGTGGGAGAAGCTCTCCTGCCGACATAGCGTTGTGCAGACTACCACTTATGCCGGTGGAATATTCACATGCCTGAGCGGCAGGCTTTACTGACATAAGTGGTAGGGTAGACGTGGCCTAATTTACATCAGTTTTGCCCTGAGGATAGGCAAATAGCCATCGTTTTGCCATTTTATGTCCTTTTAGGTTTAGGGAGAGGGCTACACAGCATTTAGAATGTATACATATCTTTCATCAGGAAATAACATAGTCTAGATTTTAGAAGAAACGGATAGGAAACTTTAGGGGTCAGATCCTGCAAAGGTACTGACCACGGACCCAGAACTCTCATTCTACTGACTGTGAGTTGTGGTACTGAGGTCATCTCAAGGTTTAGCCTCAGACTGAACGAAACAATCCTGTAGCGGTAGAAACTTGATGTTCATTTAACAGTATTTACTTTCTCTAAATTCTAGGATTAAATGAACATGTTCAGTACTATAAAATACTTAACGTATAGGATAAACAAGCAGCTGGGATTTTTCTGAGTGAATTGAACACAGGCACTAGTGCTGGATTGACATCCCTGCAGAGCGAAACCCTCTGTTGATTCACTTCACAGAACAGACACAGCAGAGGGTAATGACAAGGCATCGCCTTTAACAATTCATGGTGTAAATTCAGTCTCCTGCCTTATGCATTCAAGAACCATGTATAATTACATTCGCTCTGCCAAAGTGGTGAGTAAAACACGTCTCTCCTGTGATACAGGCTCTTTTTTAATTTTTTAGTGAAGATGAAATCTATCTATGTATAAAATGTGATTGCACAAATACTTCATGTAGCCTGCTCTTGAACTGTCAGTAGTAGCCCTTAAAGAAGCCGGGTACTATAGCAACAGTCAAAAGAGGCTGTTTTAAATTTGTTATTCCACAGTGGGAGAATCTTCATATTTCTTTGTATTTTGCCTGATATGGGAAACATGCTGGTGTACTATTTCAACACATAAACAAATAAAATCTCCTATAAATCAGGTTACTGGGAAATATAGCATGTTCCACTCAGTTGCAAATCACGTACCTGAACAATTTTTTGCTATAATGCTTCCTTGGTACAGGCGTTTGGTTTCTGTAAGTTGTCTGTCATTTTGTGGAGATAGTGTTGTGATGGGTTTGGTCACAGAGACCCCCTTGGGACTGTCACCTGACATGCTGAAATTACCTCTGAGCCCGTTTTCCCTGCAGCTTGAGACTTCCAGAACCCTGCCTTGTTGAGCCAGACTCACTAGCCTGCTGCAACACAGACCCAGGTCTGGTCCACCCCCCCCGCTTTCTCCCCCCCCCGCCAAGGCTGCAGACTTTAACCAAAAACTGCTCAGCAGGTCACGTATCTCCACCACACACACACCCAGTTCCCAATGGGATCCAACCCCAAATAAATCCATTTTACTCTGTATAAAGTGTATACAGGGTAAACTTATAATTGTCCACCCTCTATAACACTGATAGAGAGAGATGCACAGCTGTTTGCTCCCCCAGGTATTAATCACTTACTCTGGGTTCACTAATAAACAAAGGTGATTTTTATTAAGTATAAAAAGTAGGATTTAATTGGTTCCAAGTAATAACAGACAGAGCAAAGTAAGTCACCAAACAAAATAAAGCAAAAACAGACTTCTTCCTAGTCTGGGCCCAATCCTTTCCCCGGTCCAGTCCTTGTTCGTTACAGCAGACATCTTAGGTGTTGACTAGGGATTTTCACATGACTGGAAGTCCCCTTTGTTCTGTTTCACCCCCTTTTATAGCTTTGGCACAAGACATGAATTTTTTGTCTCTCTCGGTCCCCACCCCCCTTCTAAATAGAAAAGTATCAGATTTAAGATGGATTCCAGTATCAGGTTAGCTTGTGCACTATAATCAAGTCATCTCTCAATCTTCTCTTTGATAAACTAAACAGATTGAGCTCTTTAAGTCTCTCTCTGTGGCTACATTTACACTGCACTTGGGAAGGTGCTTCCCCAGCTTAGGAGACAGACACATCCACTGGCTCTTGAGGTAACAAGCTAAAAATAGCCAGGGGTAGCTTGGGTGACAACTCCGGCTAGCCACCCAAGTAAGTACACAGAGGGGTGGTGTGGGTTTGTATTTGGGAAGCTAGCCCAATCTGCTGCCTGTGCTACCCCTAGCTACATTGCTATTTTTAGTGTGCTAACTCAAGCAGAGCTAGTGTGTGTCTGTCCCCCCATGCTGGGACACACGCTCCCAGCTGCAGCAGAGACACATCCTGTAAGGCATTTTCTCCAGTTGTTCAAAATTGTTGTGGCTCTTTTCTGCGCTTTCTCCAATTTTTCACCATTGTTTTTAGAATGTGAACCCCAGAACTGCATGCTGTATTCCAGTATTGGCCTTGTCGATATAATAGACAGAGGGAAAATCATTTTGTCTGAAAATTCATCCTGGAGTCTGTTACTCATTGTTCACTATTTGATCTCAGAAGCAGAATTTCATACACAGGAACTCTGATGCCTAATAGTACAAACACAGCCACTGATTCTACAAACACTCGTGTACATGCATAACTTCGCTCAAATGAATAGTCCTGAGTAAGCCAATGGGACTACTCATTGCATTTATCTTGAAGGATGTGCAGGATTAGGACCACTTGGATTTAGTGGGACGTTGATGCCAACTTGGCACAGAATTTTCATTTTTCCTTGGATTGTTTTTTTTGCTTTTGTTGTGTCTGATAAAGTAATATCAACCATTTGTTGTGATTTGTATTGTAGCTCTTAAACTATAAATAGGAGTGGAAATACCTCTTGTAAATGTCTCAGTATTGATTTCTGATATGCAGAAAAGATCTGAATTATCTGAATAGCGGAACAAAAAAGTGCAAGACTGAAATTCATGATTATTGGATGCCTTGACTCTGAGCAGTGATCTGCTCCAGTTAACCAGTCTATGGCCTCTCATTAAGAGGAATTGTGGGAGAAATAATAATAATCAATAACTTGCTTCATATATCCTTGTTTAACAAATATATTTAAAATATACATTACTCATTAAAGGCTAATGAGTTACACTATGTGAATGTGGTAGAGAAGTTATGCATTCAGCAATCCCAAGTGGGGAATTATCTGGTGCAGTACGTTAAAGCTTTTTCATCAAGGTTTGATTTCAGATATGGCTTAGGCCATTGCTGATCGCAGTGTATCCCTCAGCTGCCATTTCACCATGGGCCATGGCACAACTATAGTGGAATGATACTGAGTTCAATAATTTCTAAGGTCTGGATCCTGCAGGCTGTTCCACACATGTGTAGCCTTATGCCCATGCAGAGCTCCATTAGAGTTAAGGGGGTTTGAGGATTCACCTGCCTGGAGTTCTTTGTAGGATTTGGGCTTAAATCAACGGTAGCACTTTCTTTGTTCCTCCTTTGTCTACTTGACAATCTTGTAAGAAGTCAGATTCACGAGTGCTGAGAGATATAACTGACATAGAATCATAGAATATTAAGGTTGGAAGAGACCTCAGAAAGTCATCTAGTCCAATCCCCTGCTCAAAGCAGGACCAACATATCCTTCCCTGCAGAGCAAATCCCTGTACCTCAGGGATGATCCAACAGGGGGCAGGTGGTGTTTTCCACTGCGGGGAGGAGCAGCTTTAGTTTACAATCAGGACTCTGTCAGCATCATGCTGAGGAAAACTGCTGAGATGATATGCTAGATTAGCACATTCCCTGGCTTTGTCTTTGCCTGGTTATACTTGGGCTGTGCTGACTACTAGAAGGCCTCCTAGGCAGAGGAGGTGGTAGTGGTCCTCTTTTGACACGTCTCCTGATAGACTTTCTCTCCAAGGTGCTCTATGCCTGGATTTCTCCTGGAAAACTAGGTTAAACCTGGCCCTGGGTCTTTAGCCTTCAAACTCTGAGTGCACATGGACATCTCTATATAGACAATGAAAATTGCACCCGAACTTTCCCTTTCTCCCTGGTCATGTTGTTAATAAGCTCTCACAGAGCAATGCCAAAAGCTTTTCTTTTCCTTGTCACTTTCTTCAGCAGTCTCATTTGAGCCTGATGCCATGTCCACTTTGAATAGTTCTAATTGTCTAACTATGGTCTGAGGTGTGGGATAAACAAAGCCTTTCCAACACTTCACTCGCCAGGCCATCCATCCCTAGGAAAATGTCTGTCTCAGGGATGTCATTCAGCTTCTTTCATGAATGTTAAGGCCAATAATTTATTCAGGCCTTCAGCAATGTCAACCTCATCTGTCACTATTAGTACATTCATGTCCCTTAATGACCCTGTTGACTTTTTCTCTGTCTGTTTGCTTTTTTTCTTGAGTACCTCATGTGCTTCCTATGTGTATCTTTAGGCCTGGCAGAATTTGAGTTTCTTTTTATTTTTTTTTATAAATGTGACAGTTAATATCGACTTTAATTTTGAACTTCCCCCAATTTTATCGTTTTTAAATACATTTTCAATTTCCCAGCGTGGCGTTGGTGACATTGGCGCTGGGAAGGCTGCAGTCCTGGCAGAGCAGAGACCCCTGGCCAGGACTGCAAGGAGGAGGATGACCTTCCATCTGTCCGGGAAGCTACCTTACTGCTTAACAACTCCTGCTCAGGGTTGCCCCCTTATGCTCCCAGCTGGTGTGTGGGTGAATGGGGCTGAGACAGTAGAGCTTCAGAGGGCTCCTTGCATAGCCTGGGGTCTGGATACTAGATCCCTGCAGGCACAAGGGGCAGGGGCGGCTGTGCTTGTCGACTGGTATCGATGGATATTTTTTGTTGATTTCTATGCGTCAGGTGAAATCAACATTTACTGACGACTGTTGATTTAAATTGAATCCTGCCAAGCCTATTTATCTTTATTCACTTTGAAACATATTTTCTATTTTCACTTTTCTTATGAATGTTCCTCTATTCCTCGGATGGCCAACTAGCGTTGATCAATATTGGCATTAACTAACTTTATCTTTACTATACTTCAGTGCCTAAAGAGTAAGATTGCTGGAATCAAGCTACCAGCTATGCCACTGGACCTAGGAAATTTTTTTTCTTTTTGAGCAATTCCCATATAACCATAGCTGTTTTTTTAAAATATTCATTAAATATTTACTTCGCAGAGTTGCCTATGTAAAATAACACTTATTTGTATCTAAAAGCCCCAGCTAAGATTGGTGCTCTGCTTGGCTAGGTGCTGTAAAAGTTAAAGACAAACTGTGTGCCAAAGAGCTTACAACTGGAGCTGGTCGGGAACTGAAATGTTTTTTCTTGGGAAAGGATCCGTTTCAGTGAGCTTCTTGACTTGAAAAAAGTCTGAAATTTTTTTGAAATTGTCAAAATGTTTCATTTTGATACTTTCAAAACAAAAATAAATTCAGTTTTCTGGTGTGAAACAACTTTTCACTTTGAAATGTAAGTTAGTTATAATTATTAATTGTTATTATTATGATTAATAATTAATAATGCAGGTCAGCATCAAAACAAAATGTTTTGTTTAACCTAAACCAGAATATTTTTTGTGGGATTTTCAGGTTATGAAAACTTATGAGGTTTTGACTTTTCATCCTGATTGAGATGGGAAAACTTTTTGATATTTTTGAAATACAAGAAAACCATTTCCTGCCCAGGTCTACTTACAAGCTAAATAGAAAAGATAAAGGATGAAGTATTATTCCCATTTTACATATGGGGAACTGACATACAGAAAGATCAACTGACCTGCTGGAGGACACAGAAGATTCATTTATACTGCAAAAAAACACCAAACCAAACCAACCAACCAAACAAACAAACACAGCAGAGAGTCTCAGAGCCTGGGCCAACTGACTTGGGCTTGCAAGGCTAAAAATAGCAGTGCAGATGTTCCAACTTCAGCTGGAGTCTGGGCTTTGAGACCTGGAGAGGGTGTGGGCCTCAGAGCCTGGGATCCAGCCCCAGTGCAAATGTCTATGCTGCTATTTTGACTCTGTTGTATGAACCTGAGTTAGTTGACCCCAGCTCTGAGACTCACTGCCTTGGTTTGGTTTTTGCACTGTAAACATACCCATAGTGAGTCTGTGGCTGAGAACCCAGATCTCCTGAGATCCAGTCAAGTGTCTCGTCAGAAACAGCATTACTTGGCATCTCTACGCAGTTTCAGGAGGGAGGTCAATAACTGAATGATCCTGGAAACTGAACTAACTACTCTTTCACCCTTAGAAGTGGCCTTTCCAGAGCAGGTTTGAGTTGGGCTAATGGGATAGTACAAAAGGAAGTTTCCGTTGACAGTGCTGTATCCTATTGTATGGAGAAACCGAGCACTTGAGTCTTCAGGGCTGCCTATCTGCCACACTTTCACTTAGGAAAAGGTTCATTCTGTTTCCCCCCCACACCTTTTGTCTCTTTGCTTTTGTTGTCTAGAAGTAGGTAAAAAATAACTCTACATAGACGTTATTTCAAAACATTTGGAGAGTTTTGAATTTTTATTCTAGTTTTTTTTTGTAGAGTGATTGTAAAATCAATAGCTTTTTTTTTTTTTTTTTTACCCTAACAAATGGTTGAGTTTGAAAATGAGTTGGGTTCTGGGCTTTCACATTGCAAAAATGATTTAAGTGTATTGGATTTCTTTTCATGTTTAAAAAGAAACTTCAAATCCTTCCAACTATAAAAGTTATAGTGCTGCAATAAATTTAAATTGTTCTACCCTACATCAGTCCAGACAATAGATGTTAGTTTCAATAAAATTAGTTTTAGTTTTTTTGAAGCAGAGTATTGCAGCTGGTTTGACAGATGAGAGGCCCCTGTTCTGGTGGACACAATGAGAGTGCTGACAGAACTGACTTGAAATAAGAGTCATTGTGGTCTGAATCAATTTCAGTTCTCAAATATGGGGAAGAAGGCAAAAAGTTAATCCTGGCTTCCCTACCTTCAGTGTGTCTGAATGCCTGTAACAGGAGGCACGGCTTGTCTGAAATGCTCCATCCTGATAGCAGGTGTTGCTCCTATTGCAAAAGGGATATGTGGATTCTGCTGATACATGGATGGCTTGTTAGCCTAATTGGTATCAGGGAGGTGGGAATGGCTCTTTGGAGAGAAAGATGAGATGTCCTGAAATAAGAATTCCAGCAGCAGTCCCTGAGACTGGGGAGAAGGCTTCAGCTGAACTTTATATTGTTGTTACTAAAGCCAAAACTCTAGCAAGAAGCTGAGATTTTTTGGTCTCTTTGCATAAATTCTGATTTAGAGCAGATTGGGAAAGCTTCCTGCTTCTCTCATCTTTCGTTTCTTATTGATTTAAAGTTCTGTGTTCTGTAGCTAACCCCAATATTCTATCAAAATTGCTGTCTGCCTCTTTCACTAGCTGCCAGGGGAACAGCGTGGCAGTTTCAGGTGCGTGCCCTTGAGTAGCTGCTCTCCGCAACATCCAGTGGGCTCGGACTGGTAAGTGTTGGGTGTTTAGACATTGGGCTAGCAGTTCTTGTACCTCATGGGGCTTGTTCCTTATCTGTTGCTGCTCCCTAGGAGAACAGAAGCTATGAGTGCTGCAGAAGTTGGTTTAATTCTTTGGAGGGAGTAAAGGTCTCATCTGACTTAAAAATTTCTCTGTCTGATTAAGGATGGGTAAGGGCTCTGAGTGGAGGTACATCCATTCCTTGGCAAGAATTTTGATAACCGTGATTTGGGTGGAATGGCTCATAAGGGAGGGGCTCTTCAGAGTTTCAACATGGAGAGATGATGTAGTAGGAGACTTGTTCTCTCTCCCTCCCTATGAGTTAGCAGAGTTGTGTGAACAGACTAGCTGGGGGCATTTAGGTGTAAATTGCTGTTATTCTATGTGATTTCTATTCTGACCAGTATACTTGCTATAGCTCTGGCATTGCCTGGTAGGTTGTTACTGCTCAGCTCTGACTCAAAAGCACAACACGGATTATGTATGTGGAGGAAAAAGTTTGCTAGGGCCTAAACTTTAGTTGGCTCGGGCCTGAACTTTGGTTCAGACCTGCACATTAGTTAAGTCTATTCTTGGTGAAAGGTTTTTAGAGGCACAATAGAGGAAAAGTATAGATAGTTCTGCTTTTATAGTTATAAGACCTGTAATTCATAGTACTGCATTGACAGTTTTGGGGAAGTCTGGAAATCGCAGTAGGATAGACTGTGAAAAACAGGAAAGCTTAAAAACCACAATAAGGCAAACTGTGAAAAACAGGAAAGCTTGTTAAGCTATATTCCTTTTATGGGGAGTGTATTCCAAATATGGCAATAATGCTAATAAGAAAGTATGTATTACATAATTGTGGTTTTATGCTATATAAGCTGTGCAAAATTCTGTAATCAGGGGGATTGCTAGTTTACTGGTACCCCCCATGCATGCATGAAAATAAAAAGGCCTCAGGCAATTCTAATTCAAACACAACGCGTGGTCATTTTTCCACAACATGTACAATGTGCATTTCAGTTCCTCATGTAAGTAGCATGGGTGTTCTTTTGCCATAGATCTCGTCTGGAGTTTTAAAATATGAACTACTGCTGCTTTCCTAGTTAGCTTGTGCTCTTGTATTTTTAATTACTATCTGTGGAATGAAAGAGCAGTGGTCATCTTACTTCCTGTTTCAGGTTCCTTTATTTCTGGTTTCCTTATCCCACAGAAATGTGTGGTGGTGTTTTGTTTTGTTTTCCCCTCTCCGTGATGCAATCAGTCCTTCTGCTTAGTGATAACCAACATTGGTACCATGTACAATGTCTGTATGTACAGGTGTTAATATATGAACTCTCTGCTGCAATATTTTATTTTTCCAAAGCAATTCTTACCCCGTCATTCTGCTGATTTGATTGATTAGTATTTGCATTACAGTAATCCCTAAAAGATTACATCCTAAATAGACAGGACAGGCAAAGATGAGCTGAAAGGGACAATGGAGGCATAGTGAAATGACTTGCCCAAGGTCACATAAAAGAATAACTACACAGATGGCAACAGAAAACACCATCTGTTTCCTGGTCCAGTGCCTATCCATTAGCCCACCCAAGCCTTATCATGTCTTGACTAGTTTCTGAAGACAATAGCTAGTGATATTTTTATCTGTGACCTGTTCTTCTTAGAGGATAAACATCTTAATTAAACCATTTGCATGGATTTTTGGTAAATTCAGTGACACCCCCCCCCGCGCTTCCATGTTTGAACTGAATCCAAAATTGTGTCAGCAAAGTGTAAAGGACATTATCCATAATGGTTTAGACAAATTACTATTGGGATGAACTACTTGATGCTTTTATTAATAGTAAATTGTCAACGGTTACCAATTACATTCATCCTAAATTTTTAGGACAAAGGAACAAATCTTGGAACGGTCCATTCTTTAAGCAATGAATAGTTTAGTTCTAGACCTCTTAATGTTACTTTAACATATGAGGATAACTTGTGGAACTGGCACTCTATTTATTTCTATACAAATAGAAGCTTTAAGTCTTCATCTGGATAGCTGAAACACAGAAGTCATTCATACTGTTTCAATAGGATCGCTATTTCTCCACCTTCCAGAATAACTATGTTCTCAAGTTTATGCTTCAATGCCTGTTAAACTTGTTTCTACTGGGAAACAGATGAATAGATTTTGAACTTGTTCTCAGAATCTTCTGTGATATGCTCAGTTCTTTTACAGTAAAATTACTGTAATATCTCATGCCATCTGTCATATTCCCTTACCACAGCAGGAATCTTCTTCAGCTATAATGTTGCAAAGTTGAATTTAACTCTTTAAAACTGCTAGCGTGCGAGTCCCTGGGCATCTTGCTATTCAACCAAAGTATTCTGTTAAGGAGGGATGAGCACATGGGTACAAGATTTAAAAAGGGAAGCAACAATGTCTGACAACCGCAACCAATCAGTGATATATTCTTGGTCAGTGCTGTGCTGTTACTCTTAGAATGTCTTTGACCACAATCAAAGGATTGTGTCCTTAAGAGCTAAAGCTCTTATTTCTGCATTGCTCATCTTTTCTCTACAGGGCTGTTTTTAGCACCTGCAATCACCTTTTGAAAATAATATTCATGTGATGGATGAAAGTTAAATAAGAGAACCAAGTGTGTGCAAAATATGCATGTTGAATAGTAATAAATGGTACAAACAGGCTAGTGACTGCTTAAAAGAAGCTGGCATCTTGACAAGTCATTGGGTACCACAGCTGCATTTTGGCAAGCTACATCAATGCCTTGTATGAGATAAATAACTGTCAAAATGTTATACAAGGAGATGCCTCAGAAAATGTCTGAAATTTCACTCCAACTTTACTGTGTGGTGTAACTTCATTTGAGTGAGAGATGCAAAACCTAGGCCTTTGATTATTCATGTTCATTAAAGAGCCCCTGGCACTTTCTGCAGAAGCTTGGGTATTGACCCTGCTGCCATGGCCGAATTCCAGCTTGAGTAATTATAGTCATCCTTCCTAAATTCCCTCTGCAGAGCTCTTTGCCAAAAGTGTCCACTTCTGTCCTACACAAGTCTGTAATACTGCTGGTACTGATTTAATGGGTGTTGGGTCTATGCAACTGCAGAGATCATAACTCCTGCAAAGCTTAGCCCATGTGTTTATCTTTGTGCATTGTGCGAGGTCCAAGTTTGTAATTCTGTAAAGCATCTTGTTGCCTGTGAAACTAACAATAATAACGGCAAAATGTTATTTAAAACTTGCATTTCTGGTAAATTTTAAAAGACTGAGTGAGTTTGAAACAATAAGGCTTCTTAATAGCTGCAGAATACAAAGAATTAAATGTTCTGGGAGATGCTGTCTTTCATTTGACCAAATCGGAATCTCGCCTTCAAAATCAGAATGTAGTAAAGTGAGTGCAGTTGGAACTACAGTTGTTAACTAAATTAAGGAACTGTATCATACCTACCTGGTACTGGCCTAACTTTGGTTTCATTTGGGCCTTTATATTTTAACGCATTGAGAGTATCTTTTTGGGTATTTGAAATAACTGTACTTTAAGTCACAGGAGGAGAAATGGAGATCAGTTGCATAAGTAACAGCAGATGAATACTTAATAAACTTGTAGACTCATAACAGTGGGGAAATAATTCCACAGGCAATTGTTCTGTTTTCATTAACTAATGAGATACTCATCAATATTCACTATCTATTCTGCAGGGGCTAATCACAGCATAGCAGGGTTACTGTTTACTTCACTAAAAGTAGCCTGTGAGTCTGTCATTTGCCATTTGTATCTATCTGCTTTTTAAGTAAACTGTTTGACTAATACAGATTTTTTTTTTTAAATTTTGTACACTTGAACACTTTGAACAAAGTCATTTTGCAGGATCAGGGCCTTGTACACAAGAATCTCGAGTTCCATACACAGAACTTAGTGAGATCTTTACCTGGAAATCTAGAATAGACTGTAAAGTGCTGGGTTTAAGATGACAAAGGTGAACTTTTTATCTTCCTTGCTTCAAACCAAGTTAGAAGTAGAACTTTCTGATTGAAGCCCTCTTTGAAATTAATTTTTGTGCACCTGGGCTTTTAGCACTTTTTTAGAAATAGGGCCACTTATTAGGAGTCTACATTTTAGGCTCCCAATGTCTGATAATTTTAGCTATACAATACTCTTTGCTCTTACAAAAAAGTCCTTTGGTCTGGATCCAAAGCACTCCATTTTACTACGGCATTCTGAGTCATTAGTGTAATATTTTAACAAGGATGGATAGATCTGATGAAACATGGTCAAGGGACAGCCATTTTGGCTATCATGTGGCTTCCAATGATATTGGTATTTAATCAAGTAAAGATTTAATTTCAGCTCACAGGAGTGAGTTAAGAATGCAGAAGGAGTATGAAGAACTGTTTTAATAATAAATTGGAGGGGAATATTCACAATTCTTTAATCGTGTATTTTTTTTCCACAGGAAATGTTTAAGAGGGCCCAGCAGGCTTCTGCACTCTGTCTCATTACTATTGGCAAAGCATGAATTTATGTATTCAAAGCTGCATGTGGCAAAATATGTGCTAGGGTTTTTGAAAATCCTCCATTAGCTTGTTCACATTTTCCATCACCATTAAAATGTCAGCTTGGGTAACTAATATGTGGTAATATACTTGATAAATCTCACCTGCTTTTATTCTTTACCTAGTTCAGTAATAATTCAATGGCTCAGATTGCTTCATAACTTAAATGTAGTTAGTTATGTTGCCTTTTAAAAAAAAAAAAAACCCAAACTACTAGCTGTAATTCCAATTTCACATCTAATTCAGTTATTTCAGATGACATACAAGAATTTAAGCATCTCCCTTTCTGAACTGCTGAGATTCATCATCTGAAAACCCTCAAATTAAACCAACTTTAATCGACTGTTGTCCATAGATGGATTTATTTCTTGTTTGCTAACCATTGTGGACTCTCCTCTGAACTGGCCTATGGGGAAATAAGAGGGTTGTAAGGTTCTCTCTTACTACTGTGTACAGACTACCTGGGGGAGAAAGGTAGAGAACAGCTATCTTAGAGCCACTACTTTGCTGCCACTCAGGTGCAGGAATGGTCAGAGACTTTCCTCTGGCTAGCACAACTGAACCAGCATGGCGGGGGCCCTGTTCCAGGAAAAAGAGTTGGTGCACCTTACTGTCTTGCATGGAACGAGGAATCTAGGGAAAAATTGTTTCATGTACCTCATGCTGGGTAATTACATGAGGACTCCAATTTCTGAAGCTAAATTGGCTCTTTAATATTTAGAGGTGCTACAACTGCAGCTAGCATTCTAGCTATGTGCACACAGACTGACTTCCTACTTGCAACGCTTTGCACCTGCAACCAGTGCTCATCCCTCTAAGTTCACTGTAGCAACATGCACTGTATGTCTACACAAAAGCTGGGAGCATGCCTCCCAGTCGGGGAAGACAGATGAGCTAGTGTGTTTAAAATAGCAGCGTAGATGTTTGTGGCGCAAGCTATCTACCAAAGTATAAAGACACCTGACCCTCTGGGTCTGTACTCAGGTGTCTAGCCTATGCTGTTGCCTGTGCTATAATATCCATGCTTCTATTTTTAATGCAGCAGCTTGAGCAGAGTGTCTGTCTGGGCTGTGGGGGTGTGCTCCCAGCTGCAGTGTAGACATACCCCTGAGTCACAGTTTAGTACCTGCACTGTCACTTTCTCACAGTACTTTGCAAGATTCCAATCTAGCCCTATGTACCTGTAGCTATGCAACTCTCATAATGCACTGCCTCCCACAATGAGAGGAGACCATAGTGCATCACAGGTGGTGATGTCTCACCAGAAATTCTGGCCTAGAGAAGAACTGGAAGCATGCACTACCAAATTACAATTCCCCGGAGGTTCTGTCAGGATTTCTGAATCCAGTCTTTCTTTTGGTTTGTGTGTGGGTTGTTTTTCCCCCGCCCCCCTTTTCTTTGTCTAGCTTGTCTTTCAATGTTTGAATTTCCCCCCATGCCCATACCCAAAATGCATGTGCTGGGCTCTTTGCTCCCTCATTTCCCCCATACCCCCAGGGCCGGCACAACCCATTAGGTGACTGCGGGTGCTAACATTTGGGGGGTGGTGACTGCAGCGGTGGGACCTTCCGCCGCCTCTGTCGGGGATGGCATTTTGGGGGTGGGACCTTCTGCTGCCTAGGGCGGCAAAAAAGCTGGCGGCGCTCCTGCATATCCCACTGTTCTCTGCTGTGAGAACAGCAAACAGAAGGTGAAGACTTTTTCTGGTTTCTAGCTGGAGTTTCTTATGTCATCTCAAGATGAGCTTGAGCACTGTTTGAAAGCCTGTCACTTGGGGAAAGAATTGCAAGAGTTGGTAATACCGTTTACACAATAAGAAGTGAAGAAACCAGATGGGCAAAGCAAACCAAATAATGTTCACTAAATATACAAAGCATGTGGCCTAGTTACATAACCACATAGCTATTCTGGGTGTTGCTAACCTGGAACACAGTGAGTGAGACTAGAGGGCTTGAAAACTATTAATTGGGATACTACCCAATTCCTATACACTGCCTCTCCAAGTGAAGCACTGGACCATGGCCTGTAAGCTCCGGGGTGCAGGAACTGCTCTTTCTGTGGCTAAGAGAGCCTTAGTGCATTGGGGACAAGGCTTAAGAGAGTTGTCAGAGTAACATTATTGATTTAAAATAGTGAACCCCATTTTCTGACTAAGTGACAATATGATGACAGGAACTTGCATAGATCACTTCTGGCTGTCCAGAAACTTCCAAGCCTTATGCCACTATCATATGTGGGATAAGAAACCAAAAAGTACTCCAAGTACTGTGTCTTCTCTCAACAGTCTGGCTTCATTTTTTCACATGGATCTTTTTAATACATTAGTTTCATTAATCTCTGATACCGTTAAGAATGCTGTAATTAGACAGTGCTGGGGCTTTGAAATTCCACTAAGAGAATCACTTAATTTCCTAGTTGTTGCTTGTTCTATTTTAGCTGAATCTTCTAATTGCTTTGGGATAGAAAAGGAAATTCAGGATGCCCACCTGCAGAAACTCGTCTTCTGCAATTTTTAAAAGATCATAAGATTAAAGAGTTTTTTCTCCAAGTTATTAGTAATCACTTTTTTAAAGTAGGAGAGAGAAACTGAGTATGTTACACCTTTTTCTTTTCAAGAACACCTTCCACTACTTGAGCCTTAGTAACAATCTGGATGAAAGAGATTAAAGTACAAACATTCATTCTAATAAGTCAGAGGTGGACTTTCAAAGAGACCCACAATAAAGCGGGTGATGAGGAGAAGACTTCCATGGGAATGTAAAGAGCACCATCTTTATATTTTGACAAACATGAGTAATGGCTGGCTACAGTATGATACAGGGAATTTTGCTCGAACAAGCCATATTGCTTAAACATTGAGTCGGGATATTTTTGGAATGTCTGTGTACCTGTGCTCTGATGTGCCAGTTGATGTGCAGACATTCGAGAAGGGATGTTGCTTGGTCCACAGAGCTTACTATTCGGGGGTGGGGTTTGTGTGTACACACCTACTAATATTGCGTGCATATATATACTCTGTGTGTGTGTGTGTGTGTATATATATATATATAACACAACCAGCAGGGAATGCACAAAAACTGTCCAGCTCTGACCCCACTAGCCTTATTCTTTGTGTGGATCATTTACCTATTTTAAAAATTCTGGGTACAGAATTTGGATACTGTCTGTTGCATTGTACATTATAATAATTTATCTACCCCATCTCTTGACAGACAAGGGCTAAACATTCTGTGTGGTCTCCCTTCATGCACTCAACAGTGCAATCTGTCAGAAACAAATAGGCATATGGAGGGAGGGCTCCACTGGTTCAAGGTGTAGCCATGTCCTTGACCTTCCTATGATCGTATTGTCATTGGTCATATGTTGGGAGGAAGGCTGCATAGTACTCCCCTGGGAACAAAAGGGAGGAGAATTGCAGAACAGGTTGCTACATCTATTCTGTCTGCCATCTTGCCATGTGCAGGCAGGAAGTCTGAGGCACTTCTTACTAGGATGCTTCTGCTCCCTACACAGTAGCTTGGCTTGTGCTTATATGAAACACTCTTGTCCCAAGAATTTAAAATTGGTAATGGAAACATATCATATAATGATGCTCTGAAAGTATACATGCCAAAGTATTCGGTTCTATATGGAACCAATTTAAAAAGGGACAGGTTTTATTTAGTGCCTAGGGAAAAATGACATACATAAAAGTATATTTCTTGAGCTTAATTTCTCTCTTGGAAAGGCTTTCACATGATTGAAATGAAAGATGGAAGTGCTTCTATAGCAGCAGCAGAAAAGATACCTAGTGAATACAACATTTTATCCCTTTTCAAGGATGAGACTTTGCTTCTTGCATATTGTGCTTGTAGCTTAGTCCTGTGCTTGTTTTCCTCCTTAGAGTTTTGTAAGTTGCTCTTCATATACAAACTCTAGTGTCTGAACATTGTCTGTTTAAAATATCGCACTGCCAAAAGATAAAAAACTACAAGTGCTCTAGGGTGCAGAATCTCTTCAGGTGACTATGTGCTGCAAAGACCACATGGGAAGTTGTTAATACTTATGTAAACACTGGTGACATGTTGCCACAACTATTTAAATAGCTGTGCTTTCCTTGGGGAAATAGAACTGCTACTGTAGGGTATTACCAAGAAGATGCACAATCTGTAGGAAAAAATATTGCTGAAGTTATTACTTAAAATTGCAAATGTACAAAGTATTTACATCTGCATTTATGCTATGCCTCCATGGGGGGGTTATAGTGGATCACAAAATTAAATATGAGATAAAAGGCTAATATCATTCTGGGGGTACATTAACAGGGTTCTTGTATGTAAGATGGGGAGTAATTGTCCCGCTCTACTTGGCACTGGTGAGGATTCACCTGGAATATTGTGTCCAATTCTGGGTGCCACACTTCAGGAAAGACGTGGACAAAATGGGGAGAGTCCAAAGGAGAGCAGCAAAACTGAAAAAAAATAGGGCTATTTAAAAAAAAAAGTGAATAAAAAAATTAATCACGATTAATTGTGTGAATAAAAAATAGAATACCATTTATTTAAATATTTTGGGTGTTTTCTACATTTTCAAATATATTTTCAATTACAATACAGAACAGAAAGTGTACAGTGTTCACTTTATATTTTTGATTACAAATATTTGCACCGTAAAAAAACAAAAGAAATAGATGAATTGAAAAATACTAATACAAGTACTGTAGTGCAATCTCTTTATCCAGAAAGTTGAGCTTCTAAATGTAGAATTATGTACCAAAAAACCTGTATTGGGCTGTAAAGTTTTACTTTGTGTGTGTGGGTTTTTTTTTTTAAGTCCAATCAGTCCTACTTCTTGTTCAGCAAGTCACTCAGACAAACAAGTTTGTTTACATTTGCAGAAGATAATGCTGCTGGCTCCTTGTTTACTATGTCACCTGAAAGTGAGAACAGGCATTTGCGTGACTGTAGCTGGAGTCACAAGATATTTATGTGGCAGAGGAGCTAAAGATTAGTATGTCCCTTGATGTTTCCACCACCATTCCAGAGGACATGCATCCATGCTGATGACAGGTTCTGCTCAATAACGATCCAAAGCAGTGCGGACTGACGCATGTTCATTTTCATCATCTGAGTCAGATGCCACCAGCAGAACGCTGATTTTCTTTTTTGTTGGTTTGCGTTTTGTAGTTTCCGCATCAGAGTGGTGTTCTTTTAAGACTTCTGAAAACATGCTCCATACCTCTTCCCTCTTAGATTTTGGAAGACACTTCAGATTCTTAAATCTTGGGTTGAGTTCTGTAGCTATCTTTAGAAATTTTACATTGGTACCTTCTTTGCATTTTGTCAAATTTGCAGTGAAAGTTTTTTCTTCAAACGTACGTGCTGGGTCATCATCTGAGACTGCTAAAACATGACATCTATGGCAGAATGTGGGTAAAACAGAGCAGGAGATAGAGGTGAAAGTAAGTTGGTATGGTACGGTATGGCGTACCAGCAAGAGCCGGTACGCCGTGCCGGACTGGACCGGTTTCTCTGGCAGTGACTTAAAGGGCCCAGAGTTCCAGCTGGTGCAGGGAGCCCTGGGCCCTTTAAATCACCGCCGGAGCTCCGGCAGCCGAGCTCAGGTGGGGATTTAAAGGGCCCGGAGCTCCCTGCAGCGGCTGGAGCCTCCTGGGTAGCGGTTGCAGGGCTCCGCTGATGATTTAAAGGGCCTGGGGCTCCCAGCTGCCTCTGCAGCTGGTAGCTCCAGGGTGATTTAAAGGTCCTGGGGCTCCCAGGCCCTTTAAATCTTGAAAGGCCTTTTCCGGTTGAGGCCATGCCCCTGCTCAGGACTCTGGCGTACCAGTAAGTCCTTCAAGTTACTTTCACCCCTGGCAGGACACCTACAATTCTCCCCCAAGAAGTTCAGTCACAAATTTAATTAACCCATTATTTTTTTTGTCATCAGTGTGGTAGCATGTCCTCTGGAACAATGGCCGAAGCATGAAGAGGTATATGCATCTTGAGTCCTCTGGCATGTAAATATCTTGTGACGCCGGCTACAACAGTGTCATGCAAATGCTTGTTCTCCCTTTCAGGTGCCATTGTAATTAAGAAGTGGGCAGCATTATCTCCCATAAATGTAAACAAACTGGATTGGCTGAACGAGAAGTAGGACTGGAAGGACTTGTAGGCTCTAAAGTTTCACATTGTTTTGGTTTTTTTTTTTGAGTGCAGTTGTGTAAAAATAAATAAATAATTCATTTGTAAGTTGCACTTTCATGACCGAGATTGCACTACAGTATTTGTATGAGGTGAATTGAAAAATACTATTTTTTATAATGCAAATATTTGTAATAAATAAATATAAAGTGAGCACTGTACACTTTGTATTGTGTTGTAATTGACATTGATATATTGGAAAATGTAGGAAAAACATCCAAAAACATTTATTACATTTCAATTGGTATTCTATTGTTTAACAGTGCGATTAATCACAATTAACTGCAATTAATTGACAGCCCTAGAAAAAGGGTTTAGAAAACCTGCCTTGTGAGGCATGGTTTTTAATTTATAAAACAAACAAACAAAAAACCCAAACCTGGCCTTGTTTAGTCTTAAGAAGTTTTCAGCTATGTCAAAGCAGGGATTCTCAAACTGGGGGTCGGGACCTCTCAGGGGGTTGTGAGCTGTCAGCCTCCACTCCAAACCCAGTTTGCCTCCAGCATTTATTATGGTGTTATAAATTAAAAACATTTCTTTATATATTTAAGAGGGGTCGCATTCAGAGGCTTGCTAGGTGGAAGGGGTCACCAATACAATAGTTTGAGAACCACTGTGTTAAAGGCTATTCTAAAGAAATCAGTGATCAGTTGTTCTCCAGGTTGAAAGTAGGACAAGTAGTAATGGGGCTTAAATTGAAGCAAGGGAGATTTACGTTAGATATTTGGGGTGGGGGGGGGAGAGGACCTTTCTAACTATAAGGGCAGCTAAGCTCTGGAATAGGCTTCCAAGGGAGGTTGTGGAGTCCCCAACACTGGAGGTTTTTAAAAACAAGTTGGACAAACACCTGTCGGGGACGATTTAGGTTTATTTGGTCTGCCTCTGCAGGGGGCTGAACTTGATGACTTCTCTAGGTCCCTTCCAGCCCTGCATTTCTATGATTCTGTGTATTCAAAAAATGTTTTGGGGCAATGGAGAAACTTCAGATGTGTCATGTGGGGTTATTTTTTTGCTGCAATCATTTCTAACTGCTATTTGCTGAAACAGCAGATAGCAAGTGCAAGTAGTGATGGTGTTAAAATTTGTTAGATCTGCTGAATATTGTTAGCTTCAAATTTCCGTTGTGGTGGCATACAGCATGACACATATTAACGAGATGTTGCACAGTAACATTACTGCTAAACTTAAATGCAAGACTTCTCTTGCAATAGATTCTTAATGTGTCTTAAAAGGACAGTTTAAGTACTGTGATTGTTGGCAGTTTGGTAGTAAAATGGATGTTCAAAACAGGAAGGTCAGGTAAAGAAATTTACCTTTAAAAAGAACAATAAATTAAAATAGCTTTGCTATTTGTCATTTGTAGGGTGGTGAGAGTCCTCTATCAGGATCAGGGCCCCCCTGTGCTAGGTGCTCTGCTAGTATAAAGATGGTGTGATGGGGGTGTATTAACCCTTTCAAGTCCGGTGAGGAGTTTAAGGGGATCCAGAAAACCCCATTAGCCCATTCTGTGGCACCTGAAAGGGGAGACAGGTAATTAAGGATTAGACTCAGCAGGGGAGAATCAGTTGAGGTGGTAAGAACTGCAGGGTACTGGCAAGAAGTAGTTAGGAGTCTCCTCTTTCTGGGAAAGGAATTACAGAGATGGTGCTTGTACCCTGGGACTATCCCTGGAGGAAGAGGATAACTAGAGAAGGAAACTCCTAAATCAGGCCTGTGGGAAGACTCCAGGGAAGAAGCCCTGAGAGTCAGTAGTTAACTTAATCTAAAACTTTTTAGAATCTTTAGGGGCAAATGTAAAGATCTTCAGGAGCAATCCGGACTAAAACCCCTTATCCAGCAAATCTTTTAAATAGGGGGGGTGGGGCGAGCGGGGGAGGGGGAGGGGAGAGTGTGCGTGTAGTTATTAGTACTACTTGCAAACTTTGCTGGATTGGAGCCTTAATGCAGCAAAACTTACAATGATTTCCTTGTCAGTCTTCTAGCGTTTTGGAACTTTGGAAGTGCTTTCATGTTGAAAGGGGAAGTCCCCTGCAAATGATAGACTACTTATTTACATCAAGCAGTGTGTTCCACTCCTACAACCCTTTAAGATTATCACGTGAAAGACTCTCTCTCTCACACACACACTTCTTTCTCTCTTCCTGTGACAATGTGCTGATTTCATTGATCCTCAAACAACTGTCCTATTTTAAAGTCCTCTTGTAATAACTTCAGATAATTGGTTCCTGTCATTTCAGGTTGGGAACCGTAGAAGCTTTGTCTAAGATAACAAATTAGTGCAAGAAGAAGCTTTCTGAAGGTTGTGGCTCTGCATATATATGTGTGTGTGTGTATACTATCCCATTCTGTATAAAACTACTTGAGTCTTGGCTAAGGGGACAGATTAATCTGGTTGAATTAATGCCGTCTGTTTCACGTTCTTTCTCCTGTGTATTTTAGATATCCAACTAGATTGATGGCATGATAAAGAGGAAAGGCGTAATGGAATTATAAAAGTCATCGGGCATGGGTAGGGTACCAGATGTCCTGATTTTATAGGGACTGTCCCTATAAAATCAGGACATTGTCTTATATAGGCATCTATTACCCCTCATCCTTTGTCCTGATTTTTTTTTTTTCCCCCACACTTGCTATCTGGTCACCCTAGGCATGGGGTGAAGCGGCAAGTTTGGGCAGCTGGGTAGGGGCTTGTTGGGGCTTTTGATATCTAGAGACGTTTGAGAGGCAGTTTAGGATTGGGCAAAATCATATTAATCATCTAGTAGTAATAAAATTATAAGCAATGAAATACTTAATGTTGACATTTAAATTGTCATCTTTAAGCTTTAGAGTTAATAGCTATTGAAATAAAACGAATGGGGCAACTCCTGCCTCTAGGACAGATTGTTTCAGGAAGTACAATCTGCATTGATTTACACTCAGTTTGCATTTTAAAGGTTATTCTTACAAGGCTGCTTGGATGGATATTTTAAATGAGACTCTAATCTCAAGAACATTCTGAAGCGAGCAAAGGTGGATTTCATGGCAAATTCTGAGGCTTCAGAATCAAAGTTAAAGGGCCTGGATGTTCGAAGCTTTAGAGTATTTGGCTTTATGAAATTCTGAAAGGAGAAGATTGAGTTCTCCTCCGTTGCATTTGCTGATCATGTTTAGTAATTTATGAAAAACACTTGCACAGGCATCAAGTCCTGTTGAGGGGTTACTCCTTGTGTAGTTAAAATGCTTATGCTGCCTGCCCAATTTAGAAGGAGGATGTGACATTACGTTTCATATTCTTCATAGAAATATTGTTATGCTATAAATATGGCATAACTAAGATATGTTTATGCAAGATGGGTCGTGTGAGATCATTGGAAAGGTTATGATTTACTGAATATGATTATTTGTATGCATGTATCATTTCTGTATCTGAAGTTAGAAATATTGATTGTAATAATTACAACTGTGTTTTCACCTGGGGAACACCCACCAGACAGTATGCAAACAGCTTGGAAGGGCCATTAGGAAGAACAATAGGACTTTGAAGATACTAATCTCCCTCCTTCCTGAAAAGTTTCCTGGGATGCTGCTTTGACACTGCAGGGTCCTGTGATCCTGTCACCTAGTACCAGACAGGATCTTGAAATGTTGGTACTTTTCCACTGAAAGGGGGTGGGGGCAAACTAAGAAACAAAGGATTCCTGCCATATGTAAATCCTATTTAAGGCTGGGGAGTGAGTTAATCTAGGCTCTTCTCCACTGCCTCCCTGCCCAAGAAGGAAGACTGCTGAAAACACATGATGAAACCAGGGCCGGCTCCAGGCACCCGCCTGGCAAGCAGGTGCTTGGGGCGGCCGCTCCGGAGAGGGGCGGCACGTCCAGGTATTTGGCGGCAATTTGGCGGACGGTCCCTCGCTCCTGCTGGGAGCAAAGGACTTCCCACCGAATTGCTGCCGCAGATCGCGATCGCGGCTTTTTTATTTTTATTTATTTTTTTATTTTTTTTGCTGCTTGGGGCGGCCAAAACCCTGGAGCCAGCCCTGGATGAAACAAAGGGACTAAGATGCAGTGGGGGCACAGGGGTTGAGCCCAGGTGAGAAAGATCAGCCTTGGGGAAACACAGAGCTGTAGAATGCTGCCAGGCATCTTGCTTGGCAGGGTCCACTATTGTCATACATCATAGTCTCTGCAGAGTCTTCATTACATGGCCAAGTTTGTGGAACAATGTGTAACATGTATGAGGGGAGTTAGGTGCACTCTGCTGAGAAACCTCATTCCTTGTCAGTCGTGTGCCATTAATTACCAAAGACATGTTAGACTAGTCTGTGTGCGCAGAGGACCATGAAAGCATGAATAAATAATGTCTCTGGTGATGAACTGTCAGAATGGCAAATATGTTGGTGTCTGTAGAAAACAGATGGATCCTCTGCCAGTTGTGATCACTTCTGCTGTAAAAGGGTCAAATATATTTTGTGCTATTTTCTTATCTAAGAATCTCTCTCACATCCCTCGGAGCACATGCAACAGTGTTTTTTGTTTTTGTTCCCCCCCCTTCTTTTCCTTCACTCCTGGGTTTTGGGAATTAGATGGCATTTTATTACTTCCAAAGGCTAGTAATAGGTTAATATTGTGGCGTCTCAAATTTTTTTTTTTTTTACACACACACACACACAAACACACACACACACACACACACACAAACACACACACACACAAACACACACACACACACACACACACACACCCCTATTACAGAAAAATAACACAGGTAGAGATCTTATATTCTGAACATAGACTCATAGACTCATAGACATTAAGGTCAGAAGGGACCATTATGATCATCTGGTCTGACCCCCTGCATGCTGCAGGCCGCAAGACCCTTCCCTGGACTCTACCGTTGAAGTCCCCAATCCTGTGTTTTAGTGACTTCAATCGGCTGAGACCCTCCTGCTAGTGATCCCTGCCCCATGCTGCGGAGGAAGGCGAAAAACCTCCAGAGGCTCAGCCAATCTACCCTGGAGGAAAATTCCTTCCCGACCCCAAATATGGCGATCAGTAATACCCCGAGCATATAGGCAAGAGTCTCTAGCCTGACCCTTGTTGGCCATTATGCTGTTCATGTACCATTGCTTGGTTTTCCTTGGCTACTATGTTTTATCATTAAACCATTCCCTCCATAAACTTATCCAACTTAATCTTAAAACCAGACAGGTCCGTCGCCCCCACCGTTTCCCTCGGAAGGCCGTTCCAATATTTCACCCCTCTGATGGTCAGAAACCTTCGTCTAATTTCAAGCCTAAACTTCCCCCCGGCCAGTTTGTATCCATTCGTTCTCGTGTCCACATTAGTACTAAACTGGAATAATTCCTCTCCCTCCCTTGTATTAACCCCTCTGATATATTTAAAGATAGCAATCATATCCCCCCTCAGCCTTCGCTTTGTCAGACTAAACAACCCAAGCTCCTCTAATCTCTTTTCATACGACAGGTTTTCCATTCCTCTGATCATCTTAGTCGCCCTTCTCTGCACCTGTTCCAGTTTGAGTTCATCTTTTTTAAACATTGGAGACCAGAACTGCACACAGTACTCCAAATGAGGTCTCACCAGCGCCTTATACAACGGAAGCAGGACCTCCCTATCTCTACTAGATATACCTCGCCTAATACATCCCAAGACCGCATTGGCTTTTTTCACCGCCACGTCACATTGCCGACTCATAGTCATCCTGCGGTCCACAAGGACCCCTAGGTCCTTCTCCTCTTCCGTTACTTCTAACCAATGCGTCCCCATCTTGTAACTAAAATTGTTATTATTCGTCCCCAAGTGCATCACCTTACACTTTTTACTATTAAATTTCATCCTATTTCTGATACTCCAATTCACAAGCTCATTCAAGTCTCCCTGCAGAGTATCCCTATCCTCCTCCGAGTTTGCAACTCCTCCCACCTTCGTATCATCCGCAAACTTTATCAGCCCACTCTTGCAATCGGTCCCGAGGTCAGTTATAAATAGATTAAATAAGATGGGTCCCAAAACCGAACCTTGAGGCACTCCACTAGTAACCTCCCTCCAACCCGACAATTCACCCTTTAATACGACCCGCTGCATTCTCCCCATTAACCAATTCCCTATCCACCTCTGGATTTTCATATCGATCCCCATGTTTTTCATTTTAACCAATAGTTCCTCATGGGGTACTGTATCAAACGCTTTACTGAAATCCAGGTATATTAGGTCCACCGCATTTCCCTTATCTAATAAGTCCGTTACTTTCTCAAAGAAGGAGATCAGATTCGTTTGGCACGATCTGCCCTTCGTAAAACCATGCTGTAATTTATCGCATTTGCCATTAACTTCAAGGTCCTCAACTAGTTTCTCTTTCAGAATCTTCTCCAGCACCTTGCACACTACTGATGTTAAACTAACAGGCCTATAGTTACCCGGGTCACTTTTTTTCCCTTTCTTGAAAATAGGAACCACATTGGCTATTCTCCAGTCTAACGGGACTACCCCCGAGTTTACAGATTCATTAAATATAGTCGCTAATGGGCCTGCTATTTCCCGCGCCAATTCCTTCAATATTCTCGGATGAAGATCGTCCGGACCACCCGACTTAGTCCCATTAAGGCGTTCTAGTTTTGTTTCTACCTCGGATGCGGTAATCCCCCATCCCGTATGCCCCTCTGTAACGGTGCTAGTATCCCTAATACCTTCATTGGCCTCATTAAACACCGATGCAAAATATTCATTGAGATATTGCGCCATGCCTAGATTATCTTTAATCTCCTCTCCGGCTATAGTCTTCAGCGGTCCCACTTCTTCTTTCTTTGCTTTCTTCCTATTTATATGGCTGTAAAACCTCTTACTATTACTTTTAATTCCCCTCGCTAAGTCTAACTCTTCCCGGCCTTTGGCCTTTCTCACTCTATCCCTACATTCTCTGACTTCACTAAGGTAAGTTTCCTTACTGATCCCTCCCCTCTTCCACTCTTTGTACGCTTTCTGTCTTTTCCTAATCGCCCCTTTCAGCCGGTCGCTCATCCAGCTCGGTCTAAGTCTCTTGCTTAGTAATCTTTTTCCCTTTTTGGGGATACAGGCCTCTGACAGCTCTTGCATCTTTAACTTAAAGTAATCCCAGGCTTCTTCTGCCTTTAGGTCCCTTAATACGTTTGCCCAATCCACTTCCCTTACCAGTCCCCTTAATTTGTTAAAATTGGCCTTTTTAAAATTATAAACCCTAGTCTTTGACTTAATTCTGGTACTCTTTCCATTTAGTTTAAAGCGAATTAGCTCATGATCACTGGAGCCCAAGTTGTCCCCCACTACCACTTCCTCAACAAGGTCCTCACTACTTACCAGAATCAAATCTAAAATGGCCTCCCCCCTCGTCGGCTCAGCTACCACTTGATAAAGGAATTGATCCGCAAGCACATCTAGGAACATCTGAGCCCTATTATTGCTACTAGCGTTTGTTCCCCAATCTATATCCGGGAAGTTAAAGTCCCCCCATAATTACACAGTTTCTATTAGTATTTACCTCCCTTAATACATTAAACAATTCCTTATCCATATCCTGGGTCGATCCTGGTGGTCTATAGCACACCCCAAGCACTATCCCCGGAGAGGCTCTAGTAGTACTTTTACCCAGCTTGAGTATCGCCCAGACGGACTCCGTGTTATCTATTCCATCCACTATTATTTCTTTACAGCTTATTTCACTATTGACATACAATGCCACCCCCCCACCTTTACCTTTATCCCGGTCTTTCCTAAACAGCGCATACCCCTCCATACCTGCGTTCCAGTCGTGACCGCCATTCCACCACGTTTCAGTTATTCCTACGATATCCGGTTTCAATTCTCGGACCAAGAGCTCCAATTCCTCCATTTTATTACCTAGGCTTCTCGCATTGGTGTACAAACAGCCTAATGTATGTCGTTTAGCCTGTCTCCCATTACTAGCACTGTATGTTGCGGGCCTCTTTGTGTTCGTCCCCCCTGTCCCTCCTATGTCCAATCTCATCTCCCCGGCTATGTCTCCTCTTATTACACTCAGCTTTTCAATACCGGAAACTGGCGTGGAGATTAACTGTGCATCTCCCAACCATCTCCCCAAACTTCCTAGTTTAAAGCTCTTTTGATAAGATGAGCCAGCCTCCCTCCCAGAAGTCTATTTCCTTCCCTACTCAGGTGAAGCCCATCCCGCGAGAACAGGTGTCTGTCCCCGAAAGCCTCCCAGTGGCCATACATCCCAAAGCCCTCCTTATAGCACCACTCCCTTAGCCAACTATTTATCCTCACAATCCTATCAGCCCTTTGCTGCCCTTCCCTCGGAACAGGCAGAATCCCACTAAAGATAACCTGAGCCTCTATCTCCTTGAGAGTCTTCCCCAGCCTGGCATAATCTCCCTTGATTCTCTCTAACGAGAACCTAGCCGTGTCCTTCGTTCCTACATGAAGGATTATCAAGGGGTTCTTACCTGCTCCTTTTAGGATCCTTTTCAACCGCAGGTCCACATCGCGTATCTTTGCACCCGGTAGACAGCACACCCTTCTGTTCTCCGGGTCCGCCCTGGTCACAGGCCTGTCCAATCTCCTCAGTAAAGAGTCTCCAATTACATACACCTGCCGTCGCCTGGCAACAGTGCGATCTAGTAATCTAGTCTCCGATCCCTCTAGTCCAGACCTGTGTCTGCTCCTATTTTCCCTTATGCTCCCCCTTATGCCTTCCTGTATCCTCTGGTGGCCCATAATTGGTGCTGTCTCCATCAACTCCTCCCCCCCCTCTCTCTCGGACTAGCAGCTCTTCTCTTCTTCCTCACCCTCCCACCTTCAGTCACCACCTGCTGCCCCTCTACCTCGTTATCCAAACACTCAAACCTATTCCTGAGTTCTATTCCCCCCTCACTGGCCCTCCTTTTCCTTGGCCTACTTCTCACAGTCACATGCTTCCACTTCCCTGGATCTCCTCCTTCCATTCCCCTTTCGCTGTCATCTACTACTGCCTCCTCCTGCACCCTAGAGCCTTCCCCTTCAGCCCCGCCTTGCCCATCCTCCATCAGCTGCTCGAACCCCCGCCTAAACTCCACCAGGGTCTCTACCTGCATCTCCAGCCCCTTAATCTTTTCCTCCAGTAACACTATAAGGCGACACTTCATACACACATACCTTTGTTCCGGGTCTCCTGCTAGGACTATATACATACCACAGCTCCCACATGCAGCCATCTGCATTCTGTCTGCTGCTGCTGCTTGGCTCATGGCTGCTGCAGTCTCTGCCCACAGCACCTGGGGACACAGAGCACACACCACACCGCGCCGCGCCCTCCTGCCTCCCCCTGCAAACTCCCTCTCAAACTCCCCTGTTAGCCGCCCTGTTGGCTGCCGCTGCTTGAAAGACATGTTTGGTCTTTTTATGGTAGTCTTGTCACAGCACTGTGTCCTCGGGCGTCTGTGTTCCTTCTGAAAACTGGAGTATCTGAAACTTGAAGGTCCCTGCAGTACCTTTGTGTTGGTCGGGGGGTGTGTGGTGTGGAATTTTTTTTATTTGCAGCTGTTTTTGATAAATCAGAGAGATGGCTCTGTACGGAGCGCTGTAAGAGGTGGAAACCCACACAGGTCACAATTAAGTGACAAGGCTTTCTTGTCCCAAAGGGGATGAACAGTAAACTGGATGTAAACAGGCTTCCTCCCTGCCAGTACTGTAGTTCCCCCAAAGGGATTGGGGCCTTGGCTCCACCCCTTTCCCACATTGGTCCCTGGAGCTAAACCATTGTGGGGGAGCACTTTAAAAGCTGTCATAGCCTCAGCTCTGCTGCACGTTACCCTGATGCCTCTAGACTAGGGCTTCTCAACCTTTTTCTTTCTGAGGCCTCTCCCCGCTTCCCCCCCCCCCCCGAACATGCTATCAAAACTCCACGGCCCACCTGCCTGTGCCACAACAACTGTTTTCCTGCATATCCAGTAGATTAAAAGCCAGGGCCAGTGTTGTGGGTAACCAGCAGAGCCATTGCCTGGAGCCCCACGCCACAGGAGGCCCCCACAAAGCTAAGTTGCTGGGGCTTTGGCTTCAGCCCCAGGTGGGCGGGGTTCAAGTTTTGGATTTCTACTCTGGGCTCCAGCAAGTCTAACGCCTGCCCTGCTATTTCTGTTTTATTTTGGCTGACCCCTTGAAACACGCTCCTGCTCACCCAGGAGGCCCTGGACGGCTGGTTGAGAACCACTGCTCTAGACCAGTCTGCCACAATGTCTCTGGGGATTCCTGCTAATACCCCTCCACACTGCTAAATCGTGGCCTGTGGTTTGGCATCAGGCATAATATAGGCCGAAGTGCAGATATTGCTATGCGATAGATGTATCATTGTATGTTGGGGAGGAAGAACCATAGCAGACTGTTTGAACTCTTGAGATGTGGGTGAAATGTAACCGTGGTGCTCCTACCACAGCTAAATGCTTTGGACCAGACTGTCACCTGTGAAAAGATACCTTTTTATGAGACTCTGCCAGTGAAAAGGGGGATTAAGTAGGGCCTGCATCCTTGTTACACGTATAGCCAGGAGCACTAACAGCCCACAGAGGGTGGTTACAAGCCTATGCAACTTAGAGTAGTCCTGGACTGAGCCCCCTTTGCCTCACACCTCTCTCCTGCATCCGGTGCAGGAACAAAGCTCCATAGAATCTAGAGCCTTCATTCCTGGTAGAACCAGTGCTAGGCTCTGAGAAAGGCCTCCCTTTGGGATGGGGGAGCAGGCAGATACTGGACACGGTCTTGGTATAAATATTAATATTTAATTTATAATAATATTAACTTTAAATATTTTTATTGATTACAATATAAACCCCACTCACGCCACATTCACACTCCTTTCATACTACACCAGAGTCTGAAGATCCGAAGGAAATCCCGATAACCAGTCGAAATTCAGTCCGATCACAAGGCGAGGGGAGCCCCACATTACACTCTTCTTTTTCAGGGCTCTGGGTCAGTGTCTGACTCCAACTTCAGCAAGCAACCTTTTTTTATAGACCAGTTGTCAGGTAATTAGCTCTTTGTCTGTTTACTAAGCCTTTCATCCATAACTCCAGGAAAGCAGTTCTGGGCAGGCCACCATAATCCAAGACATTCCATTTCCTCTTATGGACATGACAAAATTTGTTTTGCACAGACAATTCTTGACTGCTTATAACCTTAAATCCTTGCTTCAGTTGCCAACACACAACTCACGTACTCATGTCAAGCATACAGCCTTTATGCCAGGCTCATATGGCCTATAATGTATTACAACATATACTACTATATATCCCAACACCAGTATTGATGCCCTTCTTTGCCTCTTAAAATGAAAAGGCAGTTTCTTCCCATTATGTGGGGAAAACAGTTTATGGAAGCATAAGCTAAATTTAACCCACTGGCACAAATGCATACAACTGGGATAGACGTACCTGACCTTGACATCTGTGCTCCTTCAAAGTCTGGATTTGACTCTGGACTGTCTGCACATGTTCTTGTGGTCTTGGTCCTGGGTTGCATCCACAGGCGGAAATGGGCTATTTCCTGACTCAGAATCTGCTGACAATACAGCGTTCTGTGCCCTGCCCTAAATCTCATCTGGTTGCAGATCTGATACTTTATGTAGGGGTGTGGATTTTTTAATAGTTTGTTTGTTTTAAATGGATGGATGTTGCCAAATGGAGACACGGCAAACTTCATCCATTTCACTTTACCAGTGACATTTTTTCCCCACTGCCTGACACAGTACAGTTGTAATCCTGATGTTGGGATCTGATATGTTGCTAAGGGCACGTCTTTGCTACCTGCCGATCCGGCGGGTAGCAATCGATCTATTGGGGATCGACTATCGCATCTAGTGAAGACACGATAAAATTGATCCATGATCATTCTGCCGTCTACTCCGGAAATCCACTGCGGCAAGAGGCGGAAGCGGAGTGGACGGCGGAGAGGCAGCGGTCGACTCGCCGCCGTCCTCACAGCCAGGTAAGTCAACCTAAAATATGCAACTTCAGCTACGCTATGCACGTAGCTGAAGTTGCGTATCTTAGGTCGCGCCCGCCCCCCCCCCCCCCCGTAGTGCTCACTGCTGCTTTTTTTTTAAATTCAGTCAGGCAACATATGCTTCCTGCTTTTTGCTTTTATTTTTTTTTTTTGCTTTTAAAGTGGTTGAATATTCATAAAGAGTTCTTTACAGATATTGCAGCTGTTCTTAAAGAAAAGTAGGAACAGAAAATTATCATCAATAGTAGCTATTCCTTTGGGCCAAATTCTGCAGTCCTTATATAGGCCAAACTCCCACTAGAATGAAAGCTGAGGGTCTGCGCTTACTCACCTGAGCAGATGTGGTTTACATCGTGTAATGATGCAGAATTTGGTCTCTGGGAGATGGGGGGGGGCCCAGTTCATAGTTAATATTATTAGTATTAACTATGTGAATTTACATTAATTTCACAAACTGAAAGGAAGAATGTTCGTTCTTAAAACCTATGGAGTAGTGCTGCATAGGTTACTACATTATGAATACCTCGGGAATGGATGTTCATAACTCTGAACACGTTATGGTTCTTTCAAAAGTTTACAAGTGAACATTGACTTAATACAGGTTTGAAACTTCACTATGCAGAAGAAAAATGCTGCGTTTAACCATCTTAATTTAAATGAAACAAGCACAGAAACAGTTTTCTTGTCAAATCTTTTTTTAAATTTTACCTTTATTTTCTTTAGTAGTTAACATTTAACATTGTACTGTATTTGCCTTGCCCCGCCCCCATCTCTGCTGCTGCCTGATTGTGTACTTCCAGTTCTAAATGAGGTATGTGGTTGACTGATCAGTTTGTAACTAGGGTGACCAGACGTCCTGATTTTATCGGGACTGTCCCGATATTTCCTTGTTTGTCCCGCGTCCCGACCAATGTTAGGTCGGGACACTGGACAAACAAGCAAATGCCCAGACTCCGTCCCCTCCTTCCCCTATTGGCTCCCTCCCCAAATCCCCCGGCTCGCCATTCCTCCTCCCTCCGGCGCTTGTGGAGGGAGGCCCGGGAGACGAAGGGGAAGTGCGGGGCCGGGGTGAGTGAGAGTCCGGCCTGGCCCCAAGCGCAGGCAGGCCTCAGTCGGGCAGTAGGGAGAGTAGGGGGGGTGGCCCGCGGGGCCAGGCAATGGCTGTTCTCCTCCCCTGGGCAGCGGGACTCGGGAGCAGCCAGTGCTGCAGCTCCCACTGCCGCAGGGGGAGGAAGCAGCCGATGGCCAAGCTCGGTGGCTGCATCTCTGGCGCCCGGGCCCGAACCCCCCGAGCCTGGGCCTGCTGCGGGAACCCAGCAGTGCACACGCTGCACCCAGCCCCTGGCCAGTCGTGTCTGGGCTGCTGCCCAGCTGGTGCTATCCCGCGGCGACCCCAGGGCAGAGGCATCGGCAGCCCAGCCCCATTCGTTCCCCTGTGGGACCCAAGCGGGACAAGGGGGCTGGGGCCTGCTGCCCCCACTCTGGGGCTGCCGCGGGCTGTGTGTGTATAATAAATATTTTCAAGAAGAAAGAAAAAATAGAAGGGGGTAGAGGAAGGGTGCAAAGATACTTTGTCATTCTATGTTTCACACTGCAGTTTTAGTCAGTTTACTCATCCTCCCAAACCCAAGTGTTTTGGCGGCAATTTCCAGAGCGTTCAGAGGCTGAAATTACAGCTGGCAGAAACTATACTGTAAATTAGCTAACCTACTCTCTCTTCTTAAACGTCAGCAAGCATGCCACCTGCACTGACTTAAGTCTGATCTAAGATCTGTGAATTTTGCTGCTCTGCCACTGCTAGACTCCGCTCACAGAACCAGGGAAAAATTGGGAGGCACAAGGCCGTATGAGACAGTTTAGCCACCTTTCTTTGGATTTTAGGCTTGTTTTGTTACACATGGTCTCTATCAGTATTTAATCTCAGCCTGACTTTGAAATGTTTATGCTAAAGCAACAGAGGATGTTAGTGAAAGCTGTTAAATTTGCAACAGTACAATTCCCAAGAGAAGCCAAATGTTCAATGAAAATCCAAAGGCAGTAAAACAAATGGAGTCCAGTTCATCCCTCATATAAAGCTATTGACTTCTATGGAGTTACACCAGAGGTGGATTTGGCCCATTGCATTTAAGTAGCTGCTTGTAAATTATGCTTTATGAAGTGCTATTGTAAACATCTACACTCTTGAAACAGTGAACATCAAGGTATTTTGTGTGTGTAATTAACAGAAGTAAAAATACTAACACTAAATACGCTTTCAATACAATCAAGCCTGTTAACGTGTGCTGCAATTAGCTGTACCTTTCTCAGATGATGGTAGCACAGGGGTGAAAGTAACTTACAGGACTTACCGGTACTGCTGGAGTCCTGAGGGGGGCGTGGCATCATCTGGAAGAGGCGTAGCCTCAACCAAAAGAGGCGGGGCCTCTCAAGATTTAAAGGCCCTGGGGCACTGGCTGTGGCTGGGAGCCCCAGGGCCTTTAAATCAACCTGAGGCTCCCAGTTGCAGAGGTGGCTGGGAGCCCCCCCAGGGCTCAGGGGCAAATTAAAGAGCTTGGGCGTGGATTTAAAGGGCCCAGAGCTCCCGCGGCTGCGGGGAGCCCTGAGCCCTTTAAATCCCAGCCCAGCTGCCGGAGGTGCGGGTGGGGTTCAAAGGGCTCTGGGCTCCCCACAGTGGCGGGGAGCCAGAGCCCTTTTAAATCCCCACCGCAGAAGCCGGTGCGGCCCGGCATGGTGAACTGGCTCTTGCCGGTACGCCGGACCGGACCGGCTTACTTTCACCTCTGCCGTAGCATAGCTGATTTCAAGAGCTTTGGCCCTCTGTCACATACAGTTCTGCATCATGTATACCAAAATGAAAGCTGTACTCTTGAATTGCTTTCAGATCTGCCAAAAACCCACTAGCATGTCAAACATGAGATCATTCAACAGACAAATCACACATTCATCGGTAAAAAGACTGATTTGAAGATAAGCGTAGGACTGGAAGGGACCTCGAGAAGTCATCTAGTCTAGTCCCCTGCATTCATGGCATGACTAAGTATTATCTCGGCCATCCCTGACAGGTGTTTGTCTAACCTGATCTCAAAAATCTCCAATGATGGAGATTCCACCACCTCCCTAAGCAGTTTATTTCAGTGCTTAACCACTCTGCCAGTTAGGAAGTTTTTTCTAATGTCCAATCTAAACCTCCCTTGCAGCAATTTAAGCCCATTTCTGCTTGTCCTATCCTTAGAGGTTAAGGAGAACAATTCTTTCCCCTCCTCCTCATAACAACCTCAGTCCTATCCCCCTCCTTAGTCGTCTCTTTTCCAAGCTGAAAAGTCCCAGTCTTCTTAATCTCTCCTCATATGGAAGCCATTCCATACCCCGAATCATTTTTTGTTGTCCTTTTCTGAACTCTTTCCAATTCCAATATATCTTCTTTGAGATGGGGCAACCACATCTGCATGCAGTATTCAAGATGTGGGCATACCATGAATTTATAGAGAGGCAATATATTTTCTATCCCTTTCTTAATGATTCCCAATATTGTGTTCATTTTTTTGATTGCCGCTATACATTGAGTGGATGTTTTCAAAGAACTATCCACAATGACTCCAAGATCTTTCTTGAGTGGTAACTGCTGATTTAGACCCATCATCTCATATGTATAGTTGGGATTATGTTTTCCAATGTGCGTTACTTTGTATTTATCAACATTAAATTTCATCTGCCATTTTGTTGCCCAATCACCCATTTTTGAGAGATCCTTTTGTAGCTCTTCACAGTCTGCCTGGGACTTAACTATCTTGAGTAGTTTTGTATCATCTGCAAATTTTGCCACCTCACTGTTTACCCTTTTTTCCAGATCATTTATGAATATGTTGAATAGGACTGGTCCCAGTACAGACCCCTGGGGGCAGGGCCAGCTTTAGCAGGTGCGGGGCCCCACACTGGGACGCGAATTGTCTTACGCTCCCCCACCCCCACCCCAACTCTTCCCCGACTCCGCCCCCGCCCTGGCCCCGTCTCTTCCCCAAGCATGCCACGTTCCTCCTCCTCCTCCTTCTCCTCCTCTCTCCTCCCTCCCAGGCTTGCACTGATCAGCTATATGGCGGCGCAAGCGTTGGAGGGAGGGGAGAGAAGCAGGCCGCAGCTTTTACTTTTTTTTTCCGCTCCGCCGGCAGCCCCGGACGTTGCGGGGCCCTCTTAGGCGCGGGGTCTCGTTCCGGGGAATCGGCCGAATTGGCTTAAAGCCGGCCCTGCCTGGGGGACACCACTATTTACCTCTCTCCATTCTGAAAACTGACCATTTATACCTACCTTTTGTTTCCTTTCTCTTAAACAGTTACCAATCCACGAGAGGCCCTTCCCTCTTATCCCATGACAGATTACTTTGCTTAATAGCCTTTGGTGAGGGATCTTGTCAAAGGTTTTCTGAAAATTTAAGTACACTGGATCCCCCTTGTCCACATGCTGCTTGACACCCCCCCCCAAAGAATTCTAGTAGATTAGTGAGGCATGATTTCCCTTTACAAAAACCATGTTGACTCTTCCCCAACAAATTAGGTTCATTTATATAGTTTCAACCAGTTTGCCCAGTACTGAAGTCAGGCTTACCAGCCCGTAATTGCCAAGATCACCTCTGGAGTCCTTTTTTTAAACATTAGCATCACATTGGCTATCTTCCAGTCATTTGGTATTGAAGCTGATTTAAATGATAGGTTACAAACTACAGTTAATAGTTCTGCAATTTTCATATTTGAGTTCCTTCAGAACTCTTGGGTGAATACCATCTGATCCTGGTGACTTAGTAGTGTTTAGTTTATCAATATGTTCCAAAACCACCTCTGACACCCAGAATGTCATTCTCCTATTATAATAATAATAATAATATATAAGAATGTTTGTTTGCTTTTTTTGCAACAGCGTTACGCTGTTGACTTCTATTTAGCTTGGTTAATTGTTACCTGTGTGTGCTCAGCCCCCACCGGATGGCTTGAGCCAGGACTCCTGATTCCCCAAGGGGCCCTGCAAGGACTAAGGGAGGTGGTGTGGTTCCCCACTGCCCCAGAGAGAGATGAACCCTCGCTATAGACTCCCAGATCCCTTTCCACAGTACTCCGTCTAGGCAGTCATTTCCCATTTTGCATGCATGCAACTGATTTGTACTTTCCTAAATGGAGTACTTTGCACTTGTCCTCATTGAATTTCATCCTATTTACTTCAACCATTACTCCAGTTTGTCCAAATCATTTTGAATTTTAATACTATCTTTATAACTTTATAAGTGTACTCTCTATACCATTATCTAAATCGTTGATGAAGATATTTGGCAGAAGTGGACCCAGAACTGATCCCTGCGGGACCCCACTCGTTATGCCCTTCCAGCATGACTGAACCACTGATAACTACTCCCTGGGAACAGTTTTCCAACCAGTTATGCACCCACCTTATAGTAGCTCCATCTAGGTTGTATTTCCCTTGTTTGTTTGTTAGGTCTTGTGCAAAATGATATACAAGTTATCATTTAGGGCCAGAGTCTCATATCCTTACTTATGTTGAGCAGTGTCCCACTCTACAAATGGTTCCAGAATGGTTCTTATAGATATCAATATTGAGATATTTGCAGCTGATTTAAAACCATTCTAATTCAAGAACAGCTGGTTACCACAGTGAGCTCTAAGATGGCTGTATGAGGAAAGGGGTGGGGAAAAACACAGCTGATGATAATACAAGTAACTATGTAGTGTTCTTATGATAAATGTTGTTTTAGGGACTTCCTGCTTGTTTCTAGTCACGGTTTTCATTTTAACAAAATAACTTCCAACCAGATCAGGTCCAATGGGATGTTTAAACTCTTTTTAATACTAAAGGTCAGACTTACAGGATCTTGCAGGTTAACTCTCATATGCTTTTAAACAAGAGGGTTGCTGCTGTGAGGCTTTTTTGTCGGTGGAGGCGAGAGATTTTTAATGAGCCATAATAGAAAGATGAATATGTATGTATGCATGTATGTATCCTCAAGATACAGAAGAACTTCTTGTCATTCTTTGCCTGCTCTTTGTGTTTTATAAGAAAAAGAAAAGGGTAGATTACAGCACTGCTGGAGGTTCTTTCACCACCAGAGTATTCCATGAAACTGGTGTATTTTACAACCCCCATTTCTATTACCGAAATGTGTTAGCTAATGCTCAGCAACTGTACTGGCTAAAAAGGAGAAAACTAAGCACTTGTCTGAAGTGAGATTTTTTTTTTTTAAGCCACTATGGACCGCTGTCAGAGTAGCTGCACCAGTACAAATCCCTAGCCCAGCCTGGCAAAACTGGTCATGATTTGCACTGGCGGAGGTTACTGTTTGCATGAAACTGGGGTACATCACCCGACACATCTATTTTTGTTTGTGTTCATTCAGTCTCATCTCTGAGGCTGAAACCAGGAGAATGAATGTCTGTTTAAAAGAGAAAAATCTGAGTGAGTACCTAACCCTAGATGGTATAGTTATATGTAGTTGAGTTGACTTCTATAGGACTTGGAAAAGTAACACACAATAAATAATGAAAACCCACAACCTTTTACATGACGTGAACAACATAGTTAAGTTCTTAACAGTTCAGATATTTTTGTAAATTGTGCTGTTTCTTATTACTTCTACATTAGCAGGTTAAAAAAATGTAACTATGATCTCCCTGGGGGACAAACTCTGCACTCCTTACTCAGATGAGTCACACTTTTTGGTGTGGGGGGGGAAACCATTGTTACAAAGAAGTGTTCCTAAATGCTAAAGAGGAACCTCTAAATGCTTACATGGCAACTTACATTCAAAATTAGCAGCAGGTGTAAGTAATGTGAAGCTACATGTTTGCAGATGCAATGTGACTTTTATAAATGAGTGCCGATGAGATGTATTGAACATATACAATGAACTGGTGTCTATTGACCTGTGTAGAGAAGTGATTCTCAACCAGGGGTAAGTGTACCACTGGGGGTACGCAGAGGTCTTCCATGGGGTATGTCAACTCCTCTAGATATCTGCCTAGTTTTGCAACAGGCTACGTAAAAAGCACTAGCAAAGTCAGTACAGACTAAAATTTCATACAGACAATGATTTGTTTATACAGCTCTATATACTATACAGTGTTTCTGAAGCTGGAGTCATGGGATGGGTTTAAGGGGGTTGCTTGTGCAGGGCTAGCATTAGGGGGTGGCAAGCAGGGCAATTGCTTGGGGCACCACAGCACAGGAGGCCCCATATGCTTCAGCCCTGAGTGGTGGGGCTCCAGCTGAAGCCTAAACCCAAGCCCTGCCACCTGGGGCTGAAATCAGACTCTTGAGAGGGGGTATAGTAGTTTGGAAAGATTGAGAACCACTGGTGTGGAGTGTGCATGCACGCACATATTGTGTGTGTGTGTGTGTATGTATAAGTATAATATATACATGTGTACACACAATAAGTGAGTCATGATGGATATAAGTGATTCCAATGGAGGAAAACTCAGTATAGGTCCTGGTACCTCAATCAGGAAGTGGCTTTTGTTTAGTTAATCTGGCAGAGTTACTATCTGCAGACAATGAAGGTGGTAGTGTGAGCCACAGATGAGATGGTATGTGTCACTTATGCACTTAGCAAGTTCAATCACTGCATGAGGGCTCTGCTAGTGTTTAATTCTGCTTAGTATCTGGTCACATCCGGTAGAAATACCCAGGGGTACAGAGAGCGAGAGACCTGGAAAATACAAAATTAATACAGTGGGTGGGTATTGAGAGAGGTACTGGGGAACACAGTGTATATAAATGAATAGTGGTTTAAGCCTGAGTAGGCTTCTATGTGTGTTGCTATTCCTGGTACAGTGCCCCAGTGTTGCAACTTGCTGAAAGCAGCAGAGGAGCTGTTTTAATGTTTTCTTTTACTAGGAACCCATAGGAACAACAGCTTCTCTGTTTACTAACAAATGGCATTCTGCTCTCTGCACTCCCCCAGCCCATCTAAATTGCTAGTCAGACTCTGGTGTCCCTTCTACAGTGTGCAGGCCTAGACAATACTTGCATAAACTCTCTGGTGGCTTCATTATTTTTCACCCAGCGTGAATAAGTTTTCGCAATTGGTTCTTTTACAACTTCCAAATTCTTGTCAGAATAAAAAAGAAATATATATTTAAATGTACAAAATCCCATAAAATCCAGTTAGTGTTGTCTTTCTGCTAATGACACAATATGCGTTCAGATTCTGATTTATTTTACAACGGTGTAAATCTGGAATAACTGCACTGACTGCAAACTTAATAGGTGATTTTTTTTTTCAGCTCATTGATAAAAATGTTAAATAGGGAGGGTCAAGAACCAATCACTGTGGGATCCCAATAGAAACATACCCGTTCAGTGATGATTCCCTGTTAGGTCTCAAAATGTAACAAATTAGTTAGCCAGCTTTTAATCCATTTAATTTGTGTTATGTTAATTTTGTATCATTGTAGTTTTTAAATCAAAAGGTCAGTGCGGTACCAACTCAAATGCTTTAAGATAAGTCTAAGTATATTGCCTCAATTCCTTTATCAATCAAACTTGTAAACTCATTTAAAAAAAAATATCAAGTTTAGTTTGACCTAATCTGTTTCCCATAAACCCATGTTGATTGGCATTAACTCTATTGCTCTCCTTTAATTCTTCATTAATCAAGTCTCATATCAGCCACTCCATTATCTTGCCTGGGGCTGATGTTAGATACAGGGTTATATCTACACTGCATTTAAAAAACCTGGCCCAGGTCAGCTCACTTGAGCTTGTGGGTTTGTGTTGCTGGATTAAAAGTAGCAGTGTAGATGTAGCCCAGGCTCTGAAAGCCTGTCAGTGGGGATGGATGGGTCTCAGAGCCCAGACCCCGGCCTGAACTTCTACACTGCTATTTTTATTCCTGCCAGCCTGAGTCAATTGACCTGGACTCTGAGACTTGATGTACCCCGATAGACCTATAATTACCTGGATTATCCCATCTATCCTTTTAAAATATTGGCACAATATTCATTTTCTTCCAGTCTTCTGGAACTTATGGAAAGTCAACATTAATAGTCCAGCAAGCCCCTCAGCCAGCTGTTTTAAAACTCTTGGGTGCAAGTGATGTGGACCTTCTGACTTGAAAATGTCTAATTTTTAACAGCTGCTGATGAACATCTTCCTGAGATACTAGTGGAATTGTGTTCTCATATATAAGACGACATCATCAGTTTTCCCCCGAATACAGAACGGAAGTATTTATTAAACACTTCTACCTCTTCTGTGTTATTGAGAATTCTCCCATTTCCATCTAGTAATGGACCAATACCACTGTTAGTATTCTTTTTTCTTTCTAATCTACTTAAAAAAAGTTAGTTTTCTGTGTGTGTCCATTTGCTTCCCTTATCAAATTTCTACAATTCCTAGATTCTGATTTATATTAATTACTATTAGTTTCCCTTTTCTTCCATTTGTTATATTATTGTTATTTATAGTTTATAGCTTCCTTCTCTTCCCCTCTAAATCAGATCAGTTTTGTAACCAATATACTACCTTCCTTGCTTGTGGCTTTTTGGGCACCTAGTAAAATGTTCTTAATTTCCAATTATCATTCATATATTTCTGATTAAATTTTCTCCTTGATGATTTGGCTTATTGTTTTCAACTTTGTGAAATTGGCCCTCTTAAGTTGCCAAGTATATATATTACTAGTCTCAATTTGATCATATTTATAATGTGTAAACAGAATTAAGTCATGATCACTTGTACCTAAGGTACTATTTGGTTTTTTTGGGGCAGGGACCACCCCACCCTCTCCTTATACAAGGTTGAAGGCGCCATTTCTTTACTGTACCAGACATTAGGCTCCCCAGTCCCGTTCCATAGCTGGTTTAGGGATGCTTTCCTCAAACGAGAATTGAAGTGAAGTGGAGTTAATCAGGAAACTGGACCCCTTGTGGTATGAATACCTGTACTGGACATCTGCCACCAGGAGGCAGCAGCAAATGGCTGCCTTCCCCTACTCCCCCCCCCTCTCCCCCCCATCAATCCCAAACTGGATTCCCAGATGGCTAACAGTTCTCTCCCTAATAGCCAAAAAATATAGCCCTTCCTTGGATTGGGTATAAACTATCGTCTCTGAAGAACTCTGGTTCCAAATATATTTTTAGGGATAACTATTGACTCTCCTCATTCATGTACAGATTTAGCCACTTGATGATTTACACATCTTCTGGCCTTGTCAGCCCACGGAGGCCTGACAGCTCCCTGCTATACTCTCCACTGCAGTATTTCAGACCAGTTTACAGTCACCCCCCAGGAAAAGGTCCTGCATCTATTCTAAATCTCTTTGCCCTAATGATTAAGTCAACCCTCTTACAAAATCCCAAATAACTTTCACCCAGCTGGACAATAATCCTGTCCAGTGACTGCTGCTTTGCTTCCAAAGAATGCAAGGGAGGTATCAGCCTGTCTCTGGGCATGCCCCTCTTGTCCTCGCACTGTCAAGGTCTAGCTGTGAACCTCCAGGTTCACAGGCTGCCTGCCTTTAGGCCTAATGCCCACAGATCCATACACCAGCTTGCCTGACCCATTGATCTGCTCATAGATCAACATCCCCTGGCAAACAATTGCAAAAGGACATCTACTCACCCCAGAATGTGCCCCTCATCCATATCAACTCGGAGTTGTCTTCCCGCTGAGCCCAGCAGTGAACTTGTGGAAGCGGCATCTGCCTGTGTGCCACAGGCACAAATTATGCCAGTGCTTCTAATCACCAATATGTGTGGCTTGGTTGCTTGATCCTGAAGGAAGGGATAAACAAGAAGAGTTTAGCATGTATAAACCACTGAATTCTCCTCCTCAACAGGGACCTCCAGACCCTTATGTGTTTTCGATGCTGCCATTGATCAGCATAACCTGTTTGGGCTCTTATTCCAAAGTGTGCTGTGGATGTAACTAATCCAGTCTGGAATGAGTGGAATCCCACCGCAACAAAATATGCATGGTCTGCTGTTGCCATGAACTGAATTTGGGGAGAACCCTTTATGGAGGAGCCTTTCCTCATCCTTTACCAGACAAAGCTTACATCTTGAGATTGTGGGGATTGCATTGTGCTGGTCCTCAGAGCTGGCTCCAGCTTTTTCGCCACCCCAAGCGGTGAAACGGGGGGAGAGGGGGAGGAAAGCGGCACTTCGGCGGTATCTCAAACAGGAGGAGAGGGACTGAGGGACCCGCCGCCGAAGACCTGGACATGCTGCCCCCCTTTCCATTGGCCACCCCAAGCACCTGCTTGGTTCGCTGGTGCCTGGAGCCGGCCCTGCTGGTCCTCCACAAAGAAGTGAACTTCACCCAGGCATAGCTAAGAAGAATAATGATCTTGAGTCAGGTTGCATTTGCAAACACCTTTTAGTCAGTTTGGAATTCTGAACAGGGGTAGGTTAAGGTTTTGACTGAGCCGCAAGATTCTTACTCTGGTTTTGCTCTTATGATAGATCTGCAATCACTGTACTGCAATACACTAACTGTTTTTGTTTGAGTGTAAGAGGAATTCAAACATTGGCATGCTGTGGGTGGTGGTTTTTTTTTTTTTTTTTTTGAATGCAATAATCTACTTCTAAAGGGGATAAAGGTAATTGGTTAATACAGAATGGTGGTCTTATCATGGTTGTGCTATGGATCCACAAGAGTATCTTTTTTTTATTTAAAAAAAAAAAAATTTATAAAGTGAGAAATGTAATGGGGACTCGTCTGTAGGCAGGGTTTACCCTATTTTATGTCCATTACTACAGTGTTGTCAGCATTCAGGATCTTATTGTGAGCCTAATAATATTAGGTGCCTTTCTTAAAGCCCCTGTTTCTAGAGCTGGGTTATTAAAGAAAAATTTCATCTTTCATATTAAAAATAGTTTCTAGCCTTCATGGTTATGCCTAGCTCAAAAATGTGAACCCTAAAGGATCAAAACCTAGAAAGAGAATAAAGTATCCTAAAATGCATTCTTTAATTTTTTTGGGGGGGGAGGGGTGCTGACAGACTTTTGAATGATTTGTGGTTGGCATTACTGGATAGCACCTCTCTACTTATGCTCTAGATTAGCTCTGAGTAACATCTTTGTGTCAATTTTGCCCTTTTGACTTTTGGATATCCCCAGACTATAGCCACCAAAGAAGATGTGAAAGAACAGCAGGGGATCAATATTCACTATAAGTAAAGAATATAAAATCAAGGTGTTAGATAGAAATGGAGCCCAAGGACAGTCTGTAAATCAAATTAATTTGACACCTCTTTATTCACATGAAATGTCTCCAAAAGGAAATCTAAACCCCTGAAAGGGGGAAATGCCTCTCTCTAGTTGGTCCACAAATTATTAAGGAATGAGCATCTCTACATAATAGCAAAGGCAAGAGCAGTCTGTAGAAAACGATGAATCCCATGCAATCAGTTGACTGTAAATGCAAGAACAGAAGCTTGCATGAGGATTAGAAAGGTTATAGAAGAGAAACTTCTGAAGCAGAGAGAGCGAGCGAGCATCTTGGGAAGACTAACAGTAATAACCAGAACCTACTGAAAGAAATTCTAGTAACCCTGGAAGACAAAAGGGAGAACATAATAATACATTAGCTAATGACAGGTTTCAGAGTAGCAGCCGTGTTAGTCTGTATCCGCAAAAAGAAGAGGAGTACTTGTGGCACCTTAGAGACTAACAAATTTATTAGAGCATAAGCTTTTGTGGACTACAGCCCACTTCTTCGGATGCAACCGAAGAAGAGGGCTGTAGTCCACGAAAGCTTATGCTCTAATAAATTTGTTAGTCTCTAAGGTGCTACGTTAGCTAATGTTTTCAAAAGACTTTTAATTACCAGTGTTCCTTCCAAATTCTGTGGGGTAGGTAAATATTATTCTCCCATTTTGTAAATGGGGAATTTTAGGTAGAGCACCATGTGACTTGCTGAAGACTTCAGAATCAGGACAGGAATGAGAACTTAGAAGGTTCCTGAATAAAACTGAGCGAATATAAGGTAGGTTTCTTTTTGGCTTGATGGCTGCTGAAAAGAAAATCAAAATAAACTAAAAAACTGTTATTTTGGGGTAAAAGGAAATGTTTTATTTGACCTGAATGATTTTTTAAAATCTCTTTTCAGTTTTTGGGCATTACTCTTGGATTATTCTTTTTTTTAAAAATATAGCTGAATTTTTGGAACAAAGTCAAAATATTTTGACTTGACAATGTTGAAATCAAATTTTTGACTTTTCAATATTTTTTTGACCAAAACTATTTGCCAAATTTGATCCAAATTTCTGAATAGTTTGGTTGACTTGACACACTTTTTCAGAGAATAAATGTGTCCAAAACGTTTTTGACCAGCTCTGTTCCTGATGCCCAGTTCTATGTTAAGGGAACTAGACCCCACTTCATAACATAGGTATCTTGAATCTTCCTATGTAAAGAATTCTGCTCAATATGATACATCCAACTATAGCTTTATATTAGGTACAGTAACCTCACTTAGTCGTCCTGCTTAATGTTGTTTCGTTACGTTGTTGATCAATTAGGGAACATACTCATTTAAAGTTGTGCAATACTCCACTGTTACGTTGTTTGGCTACCTGCTTTCTCCACAGCTGGCAGCCTCCCTACACCTTCCCTCCCCCGTGCCTCCTGCCTGCTGGCAGACCCCACGGATCAGCGCCTTCCCCCTCTTCCTCCTGCCCATGGCAATCAGCTGGCTTGCGGTATTTTGGAGGGAGGGGGGAGGAGCCAGGACGCAGCATGCGAAGTAAAGGGGGAGGAGGTGGGGGGTGGGGGAGAAGAGACAGGTCAAGGGTGAGGGCTTGGGGGAAGGGGTGGAGTGGGCAGGCTGAGGGTTGAGCCCCCCCACCCCTGGTGCTTGCAGAGTAGGGGAAGCTGCACTGGAACCCAATCCCCCCATTTACATTAATTCTTATAGGGAAATTGGATTCGATTAACATCGTTTCAGTTAGTCATATTTTTCAGGAACATAACTGCAACGTTAAGTGTGGAGTTACTGTAATTAGACTTTTTCAGGTCTGTTACACTGTGGTTGTGTGACACAAGTGGCCACTTATTTCTCAAAAGAAGTCTTAATGTGTGTTTATTAAAAAAAAAAAAAAAAAAGTTCAGAGCTATAACTGTAACTGCACAATAAGACCTGTAAAAAGAGAGGTACTTTGACCGGTGCTGGGTGCTAAGTGCTGGAAATCACTTTTATAGGCCCTTGCCATCCAGCCTTCCCCAGCTTTTTAAGTTTGTTCCCATCTCCCAAAATATGCATGTGTCTCAGTTGACTTTCCTCCCCTGCCTACCATAAAAGTCTACTAAAACAATCAGAGGGGTAGCCGTGTTAGTCTGAATCTGTAAAAAGCAACAGAGGGTCCTGTGGCACCTTTGAGACTAACAGAAGTATTGGGAGCATAAGCTTTTGTTGCATCTGAAGAAGTGAGGTTCTTACCCACAAAAGCTTATGCTCCCAAGAACCTCACTTCTTCAGATGCAACAAAAGCTTATGCTCCCAATACTTCTGTTAGTCTCAAAGGTGCCACAGGACCCTCTGTTGCTTTTTACTAAAACAATATTCCTCCTGAGCCTTCTCAGGCCAGCAGGGGGATGCTCCAGGATTGGAGACAGAATAATAAATAAAAACCTGTTTTCCATGCATCACAACTGAAGACTGCAGTTATTCATTTAGACCACCATATGATGCTGTAAATAGGGAGCATTCCCAAATCCCAGCCTCATTCATATTTTTCAAGATGGCGCTTTCTAGCGGTAAGCAACAACTGCTGGCTGTGCCTCAGGACAAAAATGGGATGCAGAAGATTGTAGGTGACTTCATTTAAGGGGCTACTTCCCTTAAGTAAAAAACATTAAGGTTTTTGTTTCTATAGTGGATTATAGAGGATTCTGGTTTTTCCTCTTTTTCTCCCCCTCCCCCCCCCGCCCCCTCTCTCTCGGGCCTCTGTGTATGAGACTTTAGGGAAGGGGTGGTCTGATGATTTAACTTTAAGCTGTCTTCTCCTCAGTAGTGGATTGGCCCTTCTCCTTCTTATTCTATCCTTCCTCTGTTCCATACTATTCAAGAGGAACTTTTTCTCCTCCTTGTGTGTCTAATTCATGTTTGAAAATTATAGTTCGGCTCCCCCAGGCTTGATGTGTCATTGTGGTAACACGCTATACAAGCAGATGTGGTAGCAGTAATGCTAATGCATCAGACCCATACAATTCCATAGAATGAGGTCTACTAATACTTCACTGTGACACTCGAGTATGTTTCCCAGACCTGAAGAAGAGCTCTGTGTAAGCTCGAAAGCTTGTCTCTCACCAAAAGACTTTTACTGGTTGGTCCAGTAAAAGATATTACCTCACCCCCTTATTTTTCTAATATCCTGGGACCAACACAGCTACAACATCCTTGTCTGCTAAGCTGTCCTTATTGAATATGCTTTTGTCACCTAATTACCTTCTCTCCAGTTCATCTCATTAAATTACATGAGAATCAGTAGTGGCAGTGAAAAGTGTATTATATTACTTCACCAAAATCATGGGAAAGACTGAAATGGGATGCTGGAGAAGAACACTTTTACACTGGTGCACCTTGGTCCCTTCTATTCTCTGCCCGTGGCACATAATAGTCTTATCTCCTGTGGGTCTCATTTGCTTTGGTCTCACTTCCTCTGTAGGTTAGTGTGCAGGTGGTGGTCATGGCCTGTGATATACGGGAGGTCAGACTAGGTTATCTAGTGTTCCCTTCTGTCCTTAAACTCTGACAATATATTCTGTCTTAACCATACATCTTTTCATTTAAAAAGAACTTGTAGGTGCTCCTACTGCAAGATGAGTTATCTAATTGTGTGTGTGTGTGTGTGTGTGTGTGTTGTTACCTTTTCCAAATTCCACACTGGGCGCCGATGGTGTGTTGTCTTATTCTTGTGGTTTTTGAAGGAGGTGTGGGTGGGTGGGTGGGTGTGTTTTTTTTTTTTTTTTTTGACCCCCACCTAATCTTTGTTCCCAAAGCATAATCATTGGAATTTCCAAAGAACCAGCACAGAGGAGAATGTTGAAACCCTCATCCGACAAAACTAAAATTTCCTTTTTCAAATGTTGTGGCTAATGGATGTTCTTTAGCTTGAACAGGAATAATGTTCTTAGTGTTTTGAATTTAAATATGAAAATGGAAAATACAATTAATGCAGCTCTTGCATATCGAATTTGATATTACATTCTTACATTATTGTTGGTTGCCCTCCATATTCAATGTGCTCCACATCTTTGAACATATAACATTTATAACCATAGCTACATATTGCCACTGGGATTCTGATGATTTTGGCAGCTAGGTAGGAGACAGGGATTTTGGCATCCAGGATAACCTGGGAAAATTGTCCTACTTGTGGGATAAGCACATGAGCTGGATTTTTCTTCAAAGATCACTGAAATAGTTTTAGAACAATTTACATGTCAATATTGTTACCTTTCAAAGTTAATGTCTACTGAGATGAATGGGAGCTATTCAGACTTCTTGGAGCTATTGTTTCAGGCTGTATGCATACTCTGGAAGACAACCTTGAATTGGTTGTGCTCTTTAACATTTATAATATTGTAGTCTTCTTAGCATATGCGCAATATGCTTCCGGTGGCACGTGACCAGGACTCATCACTGAATTTGGTCTGCTGGTTGGATCATTAGCTTCCTCAGGCTGGGTACTGACGAGGAGTGGAATGTGAAAGCTGATCTATGCCCCCTAATGTTGTAGTGCTAGGTGGTCTCAACTAAGCTGGGGCTAGGCACTATACCAATACTATGCTCCTAAAAGCATTTAAATTTTATTTCACATCTACTGGGTCTAGAAATGTAATTTTTTTTTAAAGGGTCACATTTCGGTCTAAATTGTGTGACCAGGGTGAATTCTGTGGCTGTGGAATACTCAGGACCCTTGCTATGGTGTAAGCCAGACTTGGACAATAGCTTTAGCCATTATGGCACCATACTATTTTGAATAATGGTCAGATTCCTTAAGATATTTTAGATAAGGGAGGTGGTTTTAAAGAGGATGTCATACTGGTCCATAGAAGCATGGTGGCCTTCCCCCAAAAGAGATAGGAGAAAAAGAAATTGTAAATGCATTTAAACAGAAACCTTCCCTATTATCTTCGACTTTTTTCAATAGCCTTTCAGGCCAGTAGGCCTGATTCAAAGTCTACTGAGATAGATATTAACAGTGTTTGGTGCATTGGAGGAGGTTGCAGAGGAGCCATTTGTACCTCCCAGTCTTAGGATTGGTTTTGCTCTAGCCTGGCCCCTAAAGTAGTTCACAGCAGCCCCAGGGATGCTGTAAACTGCCTTGGCTAACAATGACCCTAAAGAATTATTTGGAGCAATCCTCTGGGCTTGGGAGTTGGAGCAAACTATGCCTGCTCACTCCATGACCTGTAGAAATTAATTTTCTAGGAGAAGCTACATCCAGCAGGGGCCTGGTGCAAGGTAGATTTAGTGGTGACAAGGCTCTCTCCCTTTAAGTGTAAATTGCAAACATTGGAAGTCCTTCAGGAAAGGTGAAGGAAAAATGTTTTTTAGATAGCTTGAGTATATTGCGGGCGTGGTGGCTTTTTTTTTTTTTTTTTTTTTTTTTTTAAAGCAAGGCCTTATCCTGCCTGAACTGACTACATGTTGAAGGCTGATTTGCCCAATGTGTGGTTGGTTAATACCGAGTGACCAGGATGCCCCTCAAGCTTTCACTATTCTTTTGAAATGTCTAATACGGGCTTTGAGACATAACTGAGGTAAAATTAGTTATGTTTTAAATTGGAGAGAGCTCTGGGCACTGACATGGGAAGCTGAGGCAACCATACAAGTGGTGGGCGTGTGGTTGAATTCAGAAAGCTGTAGCTAATTATAGTGCAGTAAATTCCATCAACTATTGCTGAAAAATACTTGAGTTGTGAGTCTGTAATTGTATGGTGTCCCTGTGCTTTGGCAATTTTGAGCTCAGCTACTAGAGTGATTGGCAGCACAAAACCCTAAGGCAGAGAGAGAGTGAGAAATCTGTGTGCTTGTTTTGTAAATCAGTTCAGTATTCTCTAAACTTTCTACATGTACATGTGGATACCACTTAAACCTGTCCTATCAAAAAGTTCACTGAGAGTTGAATTGGGCTATTACACTGGCCAACTGACCTTTATCTGTCCTATGTTTTCAGAATGGGCTGACTGCCTGAGCACTTGAAACATTTGCCTAAGATTTACCAATACCTTGTTTTGTATTAAACATTTTTTTCTATTGGTCATATTCATTTGATTAATAATCATCCTACTTGCCTAAATTGTGTGTATCTGTGGCTAGAATTACTTGTGATAACAATATGATTCAGAGGGAGACCCACAAACACTAGTGGGTTATCAGCAGATAATCCCACTGTGATATCGCTAGATATTATTTGTGTGTTGACATTGGATAATTCTTTAGCAAATGTTACCTTAGATGTGTACCCTTTAACCACTAGAAGGCACTCTGGTATAGAACTTCCTCTGGCTTTACAGATTACAAAACTGGCATCTAAACAAGGGGAGGGGGGGGAAATCAAATAAACAAAACATGCCTGGCTTTAAACAGACTCTTTGCAAAGATAACCATGTTCACTTATGTGAAACCATAGCCTCATTATTATTTCTTAATATACTTTTTATTTATAAGGAGCTCCAGACCTGAAACCTTATGCATGCATATAGTATGCATGCACCACACAAAAATGTTCATTATTTTATTTAAGATTTATATTGCAGCAGTGCCTAATGGCCACAGTCAGGTTGGGCCCCATTTTCCTGTGGCCCTGCCCCAATGAGTTTACAAATGGGATTTTTCACTGGCCTAACTCTGCTTCCATTACTGACTCTTACAGTTGATTTCAGTGGTAGCAGAGTTACCCTAACAGTGAGCACTTGTGAAAAACCCACCTGAAATGCATAAAGTACGCTAATCCAATGCTATGATTCACATTGAATATAAAAATAAAATATCAGAAATGTGAAAGTTCAGGTTTCTACAGCAATACTAATTATACCATGTTATTTTTATATAACATAGTATTTTATTTCTATATATGTTATTCACACAATGGTTGCGTTTGAAGTTTCTTAATTGTGAAATTATTTGTCCTGTTTCAAGTATAGTGTTTCAAGACTGAAGACACTATAAACATAACCACTATACATCATATTTTTCTTGTTTAAATGCATAGTTTAATATTTTACTGATTTTTAAACATTGCAAATTCTAAGGCTACATGAAATTAGTGATTCCTTTTTTGAGGGAAGAGGAAAACTTCTTTAAATTTTGTAATTTCAGTTTAGGATATTTTGTGGTCCCAAAATGTTGCCTTTTGAAAACCTAGACTATTATTTTCTTGTTTTATATTACATTTGTACCCTTAATGCACAATGTCCTACAGAGATCTAAAGGAAGATACGTCCCTGGAAAAGCTAGCCATCTTGCAAAAAACCCTAACTTTTGAAGTTGTGTTTGTGTACAGCTTGATACTCAGCAAAACTAATTTTAAAATGTCAAAACTTGAAATTTCAAAAATGTTGAGAGCCTTCACTCAAATATAGTAACCTTTTTGAGTAGAAAATTTCCCAAATCACATTCAGAAATGTCTTTCCCTAGCAAAGAGCTAAAGCATATTATAATGTGTATATTTGGCCAATGGAGAGAGTCAGACACGTGTGTGTGTGTGTGTGTGTGTGTTTTCAATTTTATTTTTAAGTGAAAACTAAGGTTCTGCGTAGCAAAAATTTCAAGAGTCCTTCAATTCATGGACTCAATGATCTTTTGACACGCAAGATTTTCTTCTCCTTCCTGATGTTTTATGGAGATGACTTTGGCAAATTGCATTTCACTCAGACATTGCTATCTCCCTCATGCAAGTGGTTCCAGAAGCAGCCTGAGAGCAAATAATTCCTCTCCCTTCTGGGCACGTAGTCATGAAAAATGGGCATTATCATGTTAAAAGAGACCAGGGCTTCATTAGCCAAAGAAATTTGACAGATTGCTACTGAGAATGCTGAGAATTAGTTTTTCAATCTCTTAACTTTATTCTCCAATCTCTTTAGCAATGTGCGTGCTCCTCTTTCCAGGACTCAGTGGCTCGAATGTTTAGATTTCTATTTATACCAGCTGAAGATCTGTCCCCTTATGTGCCCAAGTAGGAAGGTTAAAAGGTAAGTTGTTAGTTTGGGGGAGAGAGAAAGTGCCTGAGATTTTATTTGAGAAATTGGAGATATAGAAAATTTGTGTGTGAACAAAAGCACATCGAGGGGATTCTTTTACCTTTTAGGCAAAGTTCAAAGATGGAAAATTTCAGATGCATGCATGAGTGTTGTAGAAGAATGATACATATTTGAAAATGGAAGCGTATAATGTAATTGTTGGGGGAGTCCTAGTTGTAGTAATCACTGCTTGAAACAACAATAATTCAAAGAACATTAGCCCTATTGGAATTCAATAGTATTACCTCCTAAGAAGCAAAAGCTTCATTTTGTATCATTAAGGAATGGACTATAATTTGGTCTACAGTCTGGAGATGGCTAGCTTCTTAAGAATAAGGCCTTTGGTTTAAATCCACAGAAGGAAAGACAGAGTTGATGGTAAACCTCTTCCAAGGACATTGGATATTGTAGGCATGTTTGAACGGTTAAAGATGTTGGCAAAATGTATCTATTGCAATGCCAAGGCACAATGAGAGGTTTACATTAGTGATGTAATTCAACTAACTAAATTGGTTGAAGCAAAACCAGTCTGAAAATAGAATGTACCAAATCTTGTATACTTGAAAAAGGTTCTGTTAACGTTTTGTGGGGATGGCGTATGTGTGTTTTGGTTTTTGCATGTTTGTGTACTTCCTGATTTCAGTCCCAACTGGAAGCAAAGATGTAAAAAAACCAAAGGTTATTTTAGTAGCTTTTCCAGCTTACTTGAAATCTTATGGGGGAGCCTTCTATCATGCTATGTCCAAACAAAAAATGCTCTGTGGAGAAAAAGAATTCTATTTCCTCTTAATAAGGATCTGAATCTTTTTGGATTCTTATTTGGACTGAAACTCCAACCCCTTTTGAGGTTCTGGTACCATGCTAATAGATGACGCTATCTGCTCACAACAACTCATAAAGTATCATCTTTTAAAATGTTATGCTAATTTTATTTTGTTTCATAATTTTTTTGTTAAACTAAAGATCAACATCTTTTGCTCTGGATGAACATATCCTACTGAATACAGGGGAAAGACACATTGCTTATTTGCTTTCTTTATAGACCTAAGTGCATGAAAATAGCTTTGCGAAGGTGTGCCACTAGGCTATCTTTTTCTATAACTGGATTTGCAAAGACAGGTCTCTGTTTAGACATCCATTAATTAAACATAATACTAGTTTACATAATCTCTTTCCAAACGTATTATCTTCAACCAACTCGGATGCTGTCACTTTCATTTAATTCCGATGGAACACTTAGCGAGATGATATAAAGTTGAAATCAAAGCTCTCGTGAAAGTGCAGGCTGGCATGGAAGGAACTGACATTTAAAATTTAAAACCTCAAGGAAAATCCTTTTTAGAAATATTTGAAGTGCAAAATATACTTAACATAAAGAGCAAGTGATAAAATACTAGAGTATTTGACAAAAATATACTTCATATGCTATTATCTAGATCCACAATGGTGAAATCCTTGGCAAGCTCATTAGCCTTTTTAATTTTGATTCCGGGCTTGATCCTGCAAGGGACTGAACACTCTACTCCCAATCCAACAAAGCATGTACTTATCTTTCAGCACAAGAGTAGTCCCATAGACTTGAAAGTTAAGCATGTGTATAGGTGCTTTGCTGGATTTGGACTCCAGGGCTCAGTGCCTTGTAGGATGAAGCCCTTTTAGAGTAGTAAGGTTGTATCTGAAGAACATTGAAGTTAGTCCTACCCTGAAATGATCAGGCAGCCTTGGTCTGTCTGCTTTCAACTGGGACATGTCTGCCTCTGAATGGGTGTGCAAGAAATGGAGAGAGAACAAGGGGTCCCTAGATGCCAATCCTTGTGCTTCTTGAGTGCAAAGTGAGGAGGGTGACTATGGTGGTCCCTATCCAAAGGGTTGTAGGTGGGCATCCTCTTCCTGCACACCAGATGACATGAAGACTCTGGCTCTGGAACAAATTCTGCATCTACTTGTGTATCTGTGTAATATTAAATAATAGGTGAATAGTTGAAAGAGCTGCTTCTAAGCTCCCTTCCCTTCGCCTTGGAGGTCTTCTATTCTCCTTAATCCACAGGCAGAATGTCTGACATGGGGACATGCCATCCCAGTGGCAGCTGCAATATAGAATGAATTTCATTTCCTTTATTTAGCCACACATTTGAAGGCTAAAATAATTATTCCAAGAAGAATGTGACAGCAATGGAGAGATTGTCTATATTGATGAGACCGTTTGATGCTTGTATGTCTTTATTTGTCTACTGCATTAGATGCTTATGGAAAATTATGGTTCCTTTAAAACCTTATGACATGAAACCAAAAGCAGAAGGGTTTCTACTGCCTGCTAGTTCTGTGCATTCCTAGTTATAATTGTTGTTCTGTGCAGGATGCTAACTGTCTCTAGTTCACTTTGTCGTTTTGCATAAGTAGCTTGTAAAAGTCCTGGGGTTTGTGCCTGGTGGAGATTCTATTAGGGTTAGGTTGCTAGGAAAAGCAGCCTAAAGGAACAGAAGAAAAAAATAGCTTGTTAAAGACAAACATTGAACTGTTCCCACCTTTTCTAAAAGGAGAGAATTGCTGAAAGGTTCTCATTGCTTTGGATGTGAACGCACCGAGAACTTTTCATTACTTCCACCAGAACTACCGAAGTTTTTCCTATGTCAAGTTGGGTGCTTGTGGAATAAAAATGATCAGCACATTGGACACAACTCTGCAGGCGAGGCAAACATTTTACTGAGCTGTGTGCATGGGGTACCTTGATAGGGGAAAATGCAATACGGAGAGACTTTGGGGGAAATCTTGGTGTCACTCTGATAGAAGTATTTGAATTTTTGAACATGCTTTTAAAAAGGAAAAAAATTGCTTCCGACTACCCCTCAAAATGCTTTATCTGAAATTTCTGGTACCATCTCTGGTCACGTCTGAAAGGTCACAGGTATGCATGTGTCTGCAGACGCTGTTGAGCAAAGATAAATCTGGCCCCATTAAAGACCACATGAGTTTTGCTATTGACTTCACTGGGGCTGGGATTTCATCCCAAGTCTTCAGAAATATGATGTCTGTTCAGTAGCTATCGCAATATTTAGACGAAAAAGAGTATTTTAAAGTATCACTTTAAAGTGCCTCCTCTGGGCATTAAACATATAGTAAGTTCCCTAGTAACTTCCCTGAATGTACATTGATCATCTTACCAACTGTGATCAATGTTAGCTGAAGAATATTTATGTTCATGCTTAATGACCAGCATCTCATTGGTTAATCTGAAAGAGTTTCATGTTACACTGGAACAAAATGGATACCAGAGAGAAGGGTGGATGCTGGTGCCTGCAATATATACAATGAAGTTAATTATTGATGAACTATCTTAAAGATGCTGGGGAATCAAGTTTGTTCTGTTTCACAAATTCTTCAAATTTGGAATGACCCCAGACTGGATTATTGCAAATTGGACCTGGAAAGGCAGAGGGCAAGAACCCTTCCCCAGGGATATTGTACTTTGGGGCCCAGGCTTGTGAAGCTCAGGTTTTATAAACCTATGACATTTTCCCTGTAGGATGTTAAACATAACTTTACACTGAGTGCTGCTATATAAATTTCACCATTACAATGTTGACCAGCAAGTCTGAGTGTTCAAATGATGCCTCACAGGGCATATTCCTAGTTCTTATCTTCTACCCCACTTATCTCTCAAAACCCATAGAAAATATCACTAAAATAATTTTTAAAAGCTGCTTTACCATATTCTGACCAGATTCCCATCCTCTGGTTATGTCATATGCTATTTAGAGAACTCACTTCTTATCTAAACATATCCAGTTAAAATGTAAGAATTTGAAAAGAAGCAGATCCAAGTAGCCTGTTGTCCTCCTGCATGTTCTAAAACTTGCTACGTTTCCCAGTGCTTGAGCATCTAGATGATTAACTTTCTGCAAAATTCCACAGTCATGCCCACACCCAAATCCTAGCTGCTCCCAGTTCTGGGCAAGCTTTCTGTCTGCCTATGCATGCACATTAATCTTTAGAAAGAGAAACCATACTAGGTACTCAGAAGAATGCACACCACTGTGTGCACATACAAGATTTTTGAAGTCTTGTACCAGATTCACTTCAGTCGAAAAGTGCTACAGAACTTTAGTCGAGAGAATTAAAAAGCTTTCTAGAAATGACTAAAATACTGAAGAGCTGTGTGTACGCTAGAAAGCTTGTCTCTCACCAACAGAAGATGATCCAATAAAAGATATTACCTCACTCACCTTGTCTCTAAAATACTATAGAAATTAGTAGATATTATCTATTGATTTTTTTTTTAATATTCTGCAGAATTTAATACTGAAATATAACCTTTGTATTAAATTCTTCAGGATTGTTTTAAAACCTCTATAGAAAAGTTTATAGAAAATTGGTTTATAGAATTTTGTTTTATAGGACTCTAATAGCCAGCTTTTTATATATTTTTCTCTCTCACACTCACTCACTTAGACTAGATTTTTCACTCTCCTTATACTACACTATGGTGACGCCTGGTGCTTTTGTATTTCACTTATGACAGATTGGCTCCTTACCCCTCTCCTCTTCCCCCCCCCCACTCTCGCTCAAATTTAATCTTCTCAGTCCTTCCGTTATTTGATCTTGGGTATCTTGTTTACCTTTGTCATTGTTCTTTAACTTCACTGATAAACTGCACTGCTTCCTTTTGTCACTTTTGACATTTTATAATTTACAATAACCAGAACAAATAAAGATTTCATGTCCTTAGTTTCTTCTTAGCTATATTTCATTTTTTTGAAGTGTAATTGATTCCAGTCAGTTTCTACAATCTACTTCATATTCCTTCAGTCTGTCACTTTAAAATCTAATACTCAGTGGCTTGAGTATGCATTCATGTATATCTCAAGTGTCAAATTAGGTTCACTTATCCCTGGATGTTAAGCAACTCTTATCTTATCGCCAAGGCAGTTTATGGGGATACATCTGAAATAGTATCTTATCATGTTGGTTGCTCAACAAACTATGTAAGAGAACAACTGTTCAATCTCCAACAATGTTAACCTTTCCTTAACTATTAAATAAATCTTTTTCCAGTCCCATGTCAAGGTAACTGATATTCCTTGTATCAGGGGGTAGCCGTGTTAGTCTGTATCTACAAAAACAACAAGGAGTCTGGTGGCACCTTAAAGACTAACAGATTTATTTGGGCATAAGCTTTCGTGAGTAAAAACCTCACTTCTTCGGATGCATAGAGACATGCATCCGAAGAAGTGAGGTTTTTACTCACGAAAGCTTATGCCCAAATAAATCTGTTAGTCTTTAAGGTGCCACCAGACTCCTTGTTGTTTTGATATTCCTTGTATCAGTGTACTAGCTCTTACACAGATTCTCTGGTTTGCATGAACTCATCATGATTTGTCGTTTTATACATGTCCTCTATCACCCAGAATTCCTATAATCGTTTGTTTTTCACTGTTCTTCTCAACTTAAGTTTTCTCATCTGTTTCAGTTCTGTGTATATAAATTTGACTTTGAGCTACAAGCCCTTTCTTTGTCTGCAATGCTGCATTTCTTCCTGGCCAACAGAGTTCTTTTCTATACTGTAAACTTTAATATTTGTGTAAATAGTGCTTGTGAAAGGTGCTAGACTGGCAGCCCAGGAGACTTCAAGCTGCACAAATCTGACCTGGAGGTATGAGCTCTGGGAGTGAGAGAAATCTTTTTATCCTTGCGTTTCTTATGTAATCTCATATTTCAGGGGCTCCAGTCCACTATGATATGCCCCTTCTACCTTGTATACTTCCTTCCTTTGTTCTTAATTTTCCCCACCATGGTATAAAAGATTATTTTACTCTAATGCCTTCCATTAGCTATGCACATACCACCATTAGCTATTTTCCTTTTGTCTGAATGCAGCAACTATTAGTAAGGATGCTAAAATTTAAGACAAACTCTGACCTGGGCATCTGGATGGCTCAGCACTTGATTAATCAGATGGAGCCTTTCAGCAGTGCACATGCTTTGTTGCCTGGTTGGTGTGTCTCAACCATTATGTGGTGACTTTTCAGCATCCCTCTGCGAAATGAGTTGGTGGTCTCAGGCAAGTGGCAAAACCTGTCAGATATTTGTTGGCAGCCTCGGGGAGATGGAAGAGGACAGGGTGGGAAGAAGGAAGCCTTCCTCACTACCCCATTTCCACAGCAAATGATCCCTCCCCGTAGGAAGAATCTCTGGCCTCTTCACAGAGACTGGGGAGAAGAACCTGTTGGATAAGATGCTTTATGAAGGACACTTACTGCCACCCCAAGATTTTTCTCTTCACTCCTGCTCCATTGTGTTCATTTGAGGGTGGAGGTAGAAGAAATGATGTAATAAGGACTACAGGAGAGAAAATGCAGTGTGTGTGGCTTGTTGTAGAGAGGGAGGGTGGATGGATAGTTGTCCACTGCAATTTCATTGCTATAGGGAGATAATCAAAAATATGGAGTTGCAAGAAGCAGTCATAAGACTTACTCACAGAACTGTGCTATAGACCCTGAAAAACTTCCTTCTGCAATTTGCCTGTATAAAGAAGCCCTGCTCCTTTAAATAGCTCCGACTAAACTCTCTAAAAAACCCTCTTTTCCATCTTAAGGATAAGATGTTTCTTTGTTGCCAGATCCAATACTGCATCAAGGCTAATGTCTTGCAGAGTTATCACCCCTTTTCTCTGCAGTGCACATCAATAGGAAAATCAGGGGAAAAAACATTTTCAATAGCAATCAATGCTTGTCAAAAAGACCAGGGAACTTTATTGATGTGACACTGATGGATGCATGCAAACTCTATAAAAGCAGTACTGACCTAGGACAATAGAAAATTGTTGTTAGTGGACTGTTTGCATGATGGTACAGATTGTTGCACCAGGATGGATGTTGGCATTCTAATACCAAAGGCATCCATGTAGTAGCTGTATTTTGTTCTAAAGGGAAATACTAGTGTATGTCAGTTCCATCTAGTTATAAAAGTCCAGACTCTGTCATACCTAGGTCCTGCCTGCACACTATCAATAAACTGACCATCCTGGAGTGGGGCAGAGTTGTATTGGTATGAACGTGCTTATCCTGGTATAACTTATTCCCATGCAGGGAGGGGAATAAGCTATATCAGTATAAGATACCTTCATATTGGTATAAGTATGTCCACAGTACGAGTCATACTGGTAAACCCATTTTTACTGATATAGTTATATCAGTAGGACACAGGAGGCATTTGGGGAGAGATTGCTAGGATCAGAGTCCTGGCAGCAGGACAGGCAGGGCCGGCTCTAGGCACCAGCTTAGCAAGCAGGTGCTTGGGGCGGCCGCTCCGGAGAGAGGCAGCAGGTCCAGCTATTCGGCGGCAATTCGGTGGACGGTCCCTCACTCCTGCTCGGAGCGAAGGACCTTCCGCCGAATTGCCGCCGCAGATCGCGATTGCGGCTTTTTTTTGACCGCTTGAAGCGGCCAAAACCCTGGAGCTGGCCCTGAGGACAGGAATTTGTACTCGCTACAGGAATGCTTTGTTGTTGTGCAGCGTCCATGTTTCTTGCAAGATCTCGGAGTCACTGCTGACCTCAAAGTTGAAGCTGCAGACATAAGAGGTTAACGTCAAGGGTGTAGCAATTCTGCTGCTCTCTGACATTCTCCCAGTGTAGAGACCCTGGCCTGCCCAGGACACCACATACAGGCAAGACAGACCTTCCCTCCCTCCCTGAACCCCCACAAAGAAAGAGCTGGGACCCCAGAGAAGATGATCCCCACTGGAAAGCCCCTGCTCCCAGTGATGGCACTGCTTACAGGAAGGTAAGAAACACCTTCCCAGCACCTCCTCCACAGGGAATGATGCCTCCTAGTTACCCTTTCCCTGCTGACAGGTTTTAACATCAGAATGGTACCTATCTTTAAAAACTGGACCAAAGAAGAATTAGGCTGACTGGTCAAACTTCAATACCTGAAAAGATAGTGGAACTAATTATTCAACCATCAAGATAGATAGTAGTATTCTAGAGGATAATAGGGTATAAGGCATAGCCAGCATGGATTAGTCAAGAACAAAACATTCCAAACCACCCTAATTCCCTTCTCTGACAGTTACTGGCCTAGTGGCTGGGGTGAAGCGTAGACACAATATACTTTGATTTTTATTAAGGTTTTGACACAGTCCCACATAACACTTTTCATAAGCAAACTAGAAAATGTAGTCTAGAAATTACTATAAGGAGGGTGCACAACTAGTTGAAAGACTCTACTCAGGAATAGTTAGTGGTTAACTGTCAAACGGGGAGGGGATATAATATATATCTATATAATTAAAAAATAATAATGGTGAGGTCTGGTACTAGTCAATATCTTCAGTAATGACTTGGATAATGAAGGGGAGAATGTGCTTATAACATGTATAGATGATACCAAGCTGGTAGGGATTGCAAGTATTTTGGAGGACAGGATTAGAATTCCAAACAACCTTGACAAATTGGAGAATTGGTCTGAAATCCACAAGATGAAATTCAGTAAAAACGAGTGCCAAGTGTTATGCTTAGGAAAGAAAAATCAAATGCACAACTACAAAATGGGGAAAAATTGGCTAGGTGGTGGGACTACTGAATAGACCTGGGGATTATAGTGGGTCACAAATTGAATACAAGTGAACAATATGGAGCAGTTGTGAAAAAGGCAAATATCATTTTGGGGGTGTATAAACAGGAATGTCGTATGTAAGACATGGGTGTTAATTGTCTCTCTCTATTCAGCGTTGGTGAGGCCTCAGCTGGAGTACTTGATCCAATTCTGGGTGTCACACTCTGGGAAAGTTGTGGACAACTTGGAGAGAGTCCAGAGGGGAGCAACAAAAATGATGATAGGTTTAGAAAACCTGACCCCTGGGGAAAGGTTAAACTAGGCACATTTAGTCTTAAGAAAAGAAGACTGAGGGGTGACCTGATAAGTCTTCAAATATGTAAAAAGCTATTATAATGAGGACTGTGAGTTGTTTTCTGTGTCTACTGAAGATAGGACAAGAAATAATGGGGCTTAATCTGCAGCAAGGGAGGCTTAGGTTAGATATTAGGAAAACCTTACTAATGATAGGGCAAGTTTAGCTCTGGAATAGGCTTCCAAGGGAGGTTGTGGAATTCCTGTCACTGGAGGGTTTTTAAGAATATGTTTTGGGGATGGTCTAGGTTTCCTTGGCCCTGCTTCAGCACAGGGAGCTGGACTTGATGACCACCTGAGGTCCCTTACATCCCTACACTTCTATGATTCTAAAGTTTTATACCAGTACAAAATCTGCATGTGGACCAGGCCTGCTTATGTTGTGTAGAACCTTACTATGCAAATAGTCAATGGGATGACTACTACACTAGGTGCTATTCATTTTGGGTAAAAGTGGCAGAATTTGGCTCCTTGTGAGGAAATATGTCCTCCGAAAGCAAGGAAAAGAAGAACCATCATCACTGGTGGTGGTTGGAAAACAAAAAAGACTCTTCCTATCCAGGATGGTGCAATAGAGAACGTTCCCTGCTGGAGGATTTAGGGCTGTGTGTGTCGGTGTTTCTCAGCAAGCTTTCTTGGAAATTTCTTCATCGTGCACCCATATATCACTTTACTCTCTCTATCTCGACTCCTCATTGTTCTTTAGCTGTAACTACTACCTAAGGGGAAAAAACCCTTAAAAATAAAATGTGCATCTTTATTAGACTATGGTGCCAGCTGGGTATCCAAACAGAGAGAGAAATATTTTGTGGGATTTTTGAATTACCAGTCAATCCAAGTGCACAAAAGATAAGATGTGTTGTGAATATTTATAGCACTATATTTCTTTTTTTAACTTAGCCAGAAAATTCTGCTTTGAGATTCCTTTGCCCCCGCCCACCCCCGCCCTTGGGGGGAGGGGGGGGCAGGTCTTGGGCCTACTTCTGATCTCACCCTGACATTACACTGGTGCAACTTCAGTGACTTTCCTGGAGCTGCTTCTGGTTTATTTATACTGGTTTAAGTGAGATCAGACTCCAGGCCTCTGTTCTTCTGATGTGCATGGAATTGCCATTGCACTAGGAGAAGCAGGATACCTGAGATCCATTGCTTGATTCTAAAATCAGGGTTTTACCCTGAGCTAAACAGAGTGCGGGAAAAACAGTGTATATTTATAGGGAAAAATTTATTTGACTAATGGAGGAAAGAATAGCTCTCAAATAATGTAAAAGTACGTTTCATGTTCCCTTTTTTTGTCCAGCTGTAAAGATAACTTTCAAAGTAAAGCTATGTTTAAATAACAATAAAAAGGCTTGTGTAGCATCTACTGTTGCACAGTGAGGGCTGAATTCTTCTCAGACTGGTGTAATCAGGAGTAACTGCTGGATTATGGAAGCACAACTGATGATAGTGAGAGGCGAATCAAACCCCCTCTGTATGCATTGGCTTAAGCTAAGGCTGATGCATATTGGTCTGCATACTCTATATTGATCGGATGTATCAGAGTCTAATTACACACAGCAAGGTGAATGAAGTGCACCTGGCACAATGATCAGTTTATAAAAGAAAAATGTAGTTGCAGGAAGTATAGCTTTCTCACAGTAATCCCCTCTTTCAGAATCTCAATGTCCAGTTCAGTATGGTAGCAGCAAAATTGTTCCTTTTGATCATTCATTTATCTAGTCTCCAGCAGTTGCAGACAACTGGGAGTGCACAGTCAAAGGTATAATCCTAGATGAACAATTGACATGCTGCCTCACAGCTCACACATTAGGGTCAATAAGTTGAACAACAAGCCTCTGTCTGTGGCCATCAAAGAGGAAACTTCTTTTTGACAGGATCAATCTTTTTGCTAAAGGCAGGTGGGAGGTAGCTTTATTTAACAGTGTTATCTCCTTCCCCAACCTACGCTAAATCAGTAAACTGTGGCCAGATGAGAGAGTGTTCACCAACTCAGCAACACAAATGATTTAGTAGTCCCCTTTTAAAAAAAAAAAAAAAAAATCCATTTGACATTTAATAATCTAAGGTGGTAGTAATGACACAGTCCACTATGATATGTGTCATGTCTTGGCTGAGCTGTATACTTCCTTTTTGTTCTTAATTTTCTCTACCATTCTATTAAAACTGTTTGTTTTCCACAAGGTACTATAGCACCTTCCATTAGTGGAAATTACCATTCAAGTTTCCAAAGTTGAGCACTATCTTCTTGTGATCCTCATTTTTATGCATCCCCAACCTCAACTGCTTTTTGTCAGATCCAAAAGAAAATGGAAGAAGGGGGGGTATTAATCTGACTGTTAAGTAGGTAGTAGTCAACCTTTCATCTTTTGAAGGATGCAAGTGAAGAGATGGATTTGAGGGAATCATTAACTTATATGAAAGCACTGCAGTTAGTGAGATGTGCAAGAAAGATTAATGTGAAGGAAAGATACTATAATGGAAACAAAAATGAATAATCAGGGTAAAATTGTATGAATAATCTAAATAGTAATAACATTAGAGCTCCATTAGGTTTTTAAATGACTTAGGTTCTTGGAGTTCTTTGACATACTGCACGGTATGAGATGGTATTGTAGTGAATAATTACCAGAGGGTGCTGTTACAGTCTTGAATATTACAATGCTAAAGTCAAATGAAAGATGCTGTTCAAAATGCAGCTGAAATGGCATGCAACCATTTACTCATTGGTTGCTCTCATCTCACAGCAAAACATCTGCAGAACGGCTCTTCAAGTCTATTTCTGTGAAAATAAATGAGAAAAAATAAAATAGTCTGAGTTGCCATTTTAAATGAAAAACTTGTTGGATCCCACAATTGCCCTAAAAGCTTCTGCTACTTTTTAAATGAACTTTTATGGCCTTTTTATTAAAAGCTAAATTAGATGCCCATTTACTTTCTGAACATACACATTTCATAGACAGTAAATGAATTCCACAGAGTACATTGAAAGCAGCGATTATAAAAGGGAAGCAATCCTGCAGCTTTGAACCAAAACGTTCCCTATCATAAAATACTTGTAGCATGGAGAAAGTCCTCAACATGCTAGTGTTTAATGGCATTTCTAGTTTGTGCTGCTGTGTGTGCTCTGCTGCTGCACAGCTAGCAAGTTAACTTATCAAGGAGAGAGAGACACACATAAAGGCTTTAAAATAAATCTAGTTTGGCTTTTGCCTATTAGAAAACCGAGTACCAATTACTGCGCCAGGTTGTGCCCCCCCTATTAATTGGTACACCAAGGAGGCACTGTACATTGTGGCTCTCATTTGACCCATGTGTCAAAGAGCTGTATAAGCCCACACCTTACTGGGAGGAGCCATGTGCAACTTTCTGGGACTCCTCAGTTCTCCAGAGGATTGGGATCCACACAGAGGCAGGGGATAGGCTGGGTGGAGCCATGTTGGGTTGCAGGGCTGTTGGGATTAAGCCGGAAAGATAATACAGCCATAGGGTCTGTTACCTCTTCTGTGGGGCTCCTCTTTTTCAGCTGTTCTGAAAGGAGCTGTGGCTAGGGGAGGTGCTGGGAGTGATGGAGATGACTGGGTATGCTAGGCCCCCACCAATGCTAGCTCAGAGGCCTTAGGGTTCTTAGAGATTCCTGCAGATCTGCTGTGTTGGGGGAAGAACTATGACCTGTTTCATAGGATGTACTGGACAATCTACTCCCCCAAAAGAATGATTTGGGGAAAACTTGGGAATCATTTTACTTCCTTTTAGACCCCATGCATGGAAGAGTGCTCTATAGGCAGAAGTCTGCCAGATTTCCCTCACAGATATCCCCTCTGTAGAGGTTTGTCCTCTGCAGAAAAGCTTGCAGGGCCCAGCCCACTCCCGAACCTGGAAGATCCCAGAGGATCCAGAGATGTAAGGGAAGCGCCTACATGGAAAAGCAAATATGCTCTGGGGCTGCATTACCTTTTCCACCTAATTTCTATTTTGTGTCTGTGTATCCTGTCGCTGCCTCACGCACCCCATTATGGACTCTGGAATGGATGGGGATGCCTCTGTAGCATGCATCAAGGTGTGGTGTAGCCATTCTTCTGTGCAGAAGTAGGGGGATCTGCATCTGGAAATAAACAGCTTTTCACCTCACAACCTTTTTTTTGCTAGTTCTGCTAATATTTCACTTGCACAGATTTGTAGTCACCCTCTGGACATGCTCTTCACTCATATTCCTCTATGCCTGAACCTCTTATAGTAATTATCAGATCAACTAGCCTCTGAGAAACAGGCATTTCCCCCATGTAGAGGTATATTAGAAGTTTAGTACATATCCATGCTTTACTGCCCTTTTAACAAATCAAATGCAGAAGAAGTGTTGAGGATACCTCATTACCATGGTGTGCTAATGAGCAACAGGGGATGCAAATTACACTTGGAGTAGGCTGCACTGCTTCAGAGATAAAAATTATAACAGATGTAATTGGCATAGACTCAGATCTCTCTCACATGTCATCACTCTGCAAGAGGCCTGGAAAGATGAAAATGTTGTGATTATTTCTGTAATACTATTCTATATGTAAAACAAAAAAATATAATCACTCCGAAAATAATTCTTTTCCCCCTAACAACTAAGGAAGGAGAATGTACACTATAAGTTTATCAGCATGCAGATTTACTGTTCAAAGTATAATGCAAAAACTTGGTGAGTGATGATTGTAAAAATCAATTATTAATGCAGTAATCTCATTTGTAATTTGCCCACAGGCAGTTTATATTTTTTTTAAAATGGGAAACAACAATAGATAGAGATCAGAAAATAATACAGTCATTTTATATTTATTTCATCCTAGCGAAAGCACCATTAGGCATAGAAAAAGAATGAGTCAGAATCAAAACCCTGGATCCAAACACCGTCGACCTTGGATAAAATCAGACCTGGATTTAAATTTTGTTGCTTTGGCCCATATTTAAGTCCTGATCTAAAAGCAAAGCTGCACTGGTTTAACTAAAAGTAGGCTGTTAAACTGTTGCCACTTTGTGTGGTCACTCTGACATCAGTTTAGCTTGCCTCTTTTATTGAAGTAAGGATAAACTAAACCAACTTAACCCAGGTATAAACCAGTGTAAGAGTGCCAACAGGTGACTGCCACTATTTTGGCCAACACACCAGGGACTGAACCAGGACCTCTCAAGCTGTGAGTGGGACCTGTAATGCACACTCACCAGTGGGTGATTACACACCCACCCCCCCTCTCTTTATTAAAACTGGTGCAACTTCTGAGTCTAGACAAGCCTGTAAGTGAAAATGATCACAATTGTGCCTGCCTTTGGGCACACTTCTCTCTTTCCAGTTGAAGATTCATCCGCTAGACATGAAGTAGATTTCAGGGTAAGAATTCTGATATGTGTATATTTGCATCAGCATGTTGCAGTTTAATCCCATATGTCAAGTCATGACAGGATAACATGAAGATTTTTAACAGTGAGACAAACACTTAGGGCATGAGTCTCTCACACTGGTTTTACACCGGTGTAAATGGAATTACTTCTGATTAACACTGGTGCATGTAAGAGTACAATTGGGATCTCAGAGTTGTCAGACTTTGTTACCTGGGTGGAAGTGGAGTGACCTGTTCTAATTCTCTGGCACTGAAATTCTATTCCCTTCTTCACCTCCCCCAGTGACGGCACTTAAAGGAATGATGTCAACTATTGTCGTAGCAGGGGTATCTAAAGAACAGACATGAGTACTGGGTGGAAAAATTCCATCACCTTTGTTATATTAGGTATGTAATAGAAAATAACGTGTCAGACTAAACAATCCAGTAAAAAAAAAATTGTCCCTTTCCTGCACTATGTATTTGTGCTCCCTGTCTTTTTCTTCTAGAGAGGGCTTTTTCAAAGCCATCAGAAATAATACATAGTTTTAAGACTCAGTCATGTTGAACGATACATTTCTGGTCAGTAACTTGAAAGGATTACCTTTCTCTCTTCCCCACCCCCCGTCCAACTTTCCACTGCCTCCCAAACTTATGATGGCTCTTTGTATTTGTCAGCACCATGAATAATGTTTCTCTCTCTACATCCTAAACGTCAGGAGTGCCGCCAGCTTTTCTGCTGCCCTAGGCGGCGGAAGGTCCCGCCGCCGAAATACTCCTGTGGTCGCCGCCCCCCAAATTGTACTGCCCTAGGCGACTGCCTAGGTTGCCTAATGGGTTGCGCCGGCCCTGCTAAACGTCCAATAGGATACAGTGGAAAAGGCAAGCCTTTCACAAATAGGCACCTAAAGTCAGGGGTGTGTCACAGCCCTGGCTAAACTCCCACTTGGGACACTCACCAGGCAGGTGTGTTTGGACCTCTTTACTGGACCTGTGCACATCTAAGCTCCCTTGTGGCTGGGCAGGATCCAGTCACAGTCCCTGGCCTCTCAGTATACACAAAGCATTCAATTATATTGCAATTTCATACCAACCAGAATTTATAACTCTTACATAGACTGGTTTTCCAAATTGTCACAGTTCCTATGTCTGTATTAGACTCCTAAACAAGTGGGTTGATTTTCAAATGTGCTGAGAAACCAGCAACTCTAGTTGATACCAAAGGAAATGTTTGGGTAGTCAACACTTTAAATAAGGGGGCTGATTTTTTATTTATTTATTTATTTATTTTTTAGTTTCCTAAATTGGGACATATGTGCCTAACTTTCAGATCCTAGAAACTCTGGCAAGGTTTTCAAAGCTAAACTTCCAGAGCCTCAAGTTTTGTGAAAACTGGAGTGACAAAATTTGGATTTACTTTTTCCCTAAATTCAGAAGTGTTTGAACCTGGGATTAGATCCAGGCCCATCTTTAAACATCTGAAAACATTTTCAGTGTAGGAATTATCCTCCCCACATGGTGACTTGCATAAGTAACTCCACTCTCCTGTCATGTACATTTTATTTACATCTCTTAATTCAGGAGTAATCAAAAATGTTTTGGAGCACCATTATTTTCTGGCTTATGTGCTGTATGGCCACGAGATTTGTTGAGGTTCTAATGTCAGGCAAGAATGAGAGAATATTTACGTTCTTAAAATTCTGGATAGTTGCTATATAAATCTTGTGCTTCTGTTGTTAAGGCTAAAGGCATAATCCAGTTGTGAATTTTTTTTTTTTTTAGCTTGGGTAATGGAGGTGACATGAGCTTTTGTTTATGCTGAATCAGATGGAGATCTGAGCAATAGCAAGAAGGCATTGTTGTGGCTTTGAATGAAGAGTCTCCCTTCCCTTTCAGAGCCATCTCCCACTGTTCCCCAGAATAGGCCGAAAGAAGGTTATGCTTTCTAGAGGTCATTAGAGTGGTACTATGACTGTATGTGGCTTTCTGTGTAAAGGAAGGGTGCAAAAGCATCAATATTATGTTATTTTCATAAATAGGAATTCCCACTGTAACCCTAAATCCATAGATATACCCAATAGTCCAACTATATCTATTTGAAATACATCTGAACTTGGAAAACTTCATCACTCAAAGAATGGGGTAGATAGCACTATTGTTTCTTTAATTGAAAACATGAGGTTTTTCCCCTCAAATTGAAAATGACATACTGTGCATTAAGATTTTGAAATGTCTTTTGCTTCGAGGCATGGCAATGTGGCAGTGATTGTGCTTGTGTAAGAAGAAATGGGTCTCTTAGTAACGTTTCCTGTTTCTTCACTAAGAAGCCATAATGATGTGGGAATACTTCTGTCGCTTCCTGAGTTACTCAAACAAATCCTTAGAATAATCCTGGCTAATATACAGTTTTGAGGTAAATAATTGTCCTGGAACAAACATCTCATGAGTTGTCAGTGTTATCAGTATAGTACAACCACTTTATGCCCAAATGAGCTAGTTTGGCTGTGCTAAGCTGCTTTCACTAGCTATATACCTCAACTGTCGCTGATTTCTTACTTTTTCAAAGGGTAGTAGGAAATGAATTCTCAGCTGTGGACCAGTTGGAATCATGTGTGTGTGTGTGTGTGTGTGTGTGTGTGCATTTATATTTAAAGTTCTCAAACTATCATGACAAGTATGGTATAACTCCCTGGAGAGAGATTTTACCTGCTCTTAGCATACTGGTAGTCTCCAAGACTTTTTGTTGTTGTTGTTGTTGCTTAAACAATAAGCCTTTTAGGAACTCTTCAAAGTTCTTTTCAACTTTCCCTTACGGTACTTGTTGACTATTGGTCTTGTGCCAGTATTTAGCCTTAGATGGAGTTTACAACCAGCTTTGGGCTGCATTTCCAAGCAACCTGACTCCAAGAAGACACTGAGAGTTCAAGAGGGCATAAAACCATTAAGAGGTGCCCATGGACGGTGTGAGGCCGGTAGCAGTCCCCGGTGTGCTGGGACCGGGTCTTCTTGGTCTCGGGTTGCTTGGGAATGCAGCCCAAACCTGGTGGTAAATTCCATCTAAGGCTAAATACTGGCATGAGACCTTTTAGGAACTCACAGCAGTTGTTAGACTAAGGCAGAGGGCAGACAAGTTCTGTGCTATCTTTCACATAGAACACCACTGCCGATATGCTGCTCTCAAGTACACCTGGCACACTATTCAGTTTTTGGTGTTTCATGAGCAGAGACAGCCAATTGTTCCATATTTCATGATGGTTGAGTTATGGGGACAAACATCTCTTAGTACCTATGTTTGTAGATGACCAGAACTATTTGCATTTATTAACTATGTCTGATGTCTATTTTCTTCTTAATTATTAAATGATTCTCTTGATCTTGTAGCATGTTTTAGCCACCTCGAGTTTCCTCATGAAAAATCTCAGGATTCCTATCTTTTCAGGTGAAGGAGTAAATACCTAGTGCAATCTATGCTTTCTCTGAAGAGATCAAACAGCTCATGAAATAAATTTTATTTTTGTAGTAAAGATATGGCATGTATTAAAATTACATTCATTACATGTTTGCAAATAATGAGCCTCTTCTAGAGATAAGCAGAGTTTAGCATCTGAGATTTTGCAGCTACTGTATCACGGCTTTTAAAAAAAAAAAAAAAAAAAAAAGACTGCGGTCTATACAGCAGGATAACCAGCTTGGACAGTGAGAACATGAATGTGTTTTTTCCTAATAAGGGGTCAAGCCCTGTTGAAGAAAAATTACTACACATTGAGGCATCTCATTGACCTCTACACCCAACTGCACTCTTTTATACAGTTAATTTATTATGTTGATGGACAGGTATGGATTCAAGTGGAATATTTCTAAGTTGCCCGCCATCTCTTGTGTTTCTGGCAGTGAGAATGAATCATATCTCTGGGATAATGAACCATTTAATGACTTGTGTGTTGATTTATCAGATGGTGCTGGAGAGGCCAATTTAAAAATATAAAGCCATAAGTCACACAATCGCTGTATACCGTTAGTTGAGGCTGCTTGGCTCCCTTACCAATGACTGCTGTGTTAATCAACGTGTCATTAAAGCTGGCAACCGGCAAAAGTGCTTATATGCAACACTTTTCATTCTGATGTGGCATTGATTCTAAATAAGAATTCATTATTTTTCTCAGGTTTAAAGAGAGACTAACCTAATAGGCAGAGTGTCGCTGTCTTTCATAATTAGGTTGTTATGGCTTGAACTTTAGCCTTACTTAGCTTTAAAGAAATAAGTTATTAACAGTGAGTGTGCAGATATACTCAGTAATCAGTCTGGGTCACTGGCAGCTAACTTGTAGCAGCTCTTCAGTGGTAGGACAGTAACATTGCTTGATGCCCCGAGCTCTCTATACTGATATGCTATATACATGTTTTAGCTAGAGCGACAAGAGAACAATGCCAGTATAAACAGAAAAGGATTGCAGGAGATTCCCCAAACAGGAGATGCTTTGTGTCTAATTTGTTTTGTATTCTGTTTTAGAACAGGGCCCAAACTGATCTTTGGGATAGGAGCTGTCTGAGTGCCCCATTCTTATTAGCCAATGCAACGTGACTTAATCCCATTAAGCAGAGCTCCAGGCAAGAATATATACAGGCAAGTGACCAGGCAGAGAGAGCTGCTTTGTAGGAGATCGTAAAACAGACCTTTGCAAAGTGGCAATAGCTGAGCAGTGTGAACCCACCAGAAATCAGGGTGTTTTGGGTTCTAGTCCATTCTGGGAATGTCTGGGGACTCAGCCTGATGCAGTACATACAGCCCTAGCTCTTCACTTTTCTCCCCATCCAGCCCCCAAGAGCCAAACCCTGTCTTTTACTTAACATTTATTGTACCTGGGGCTCCTTGAATCCCCATGCTTTCCTGCTCAGGGCATCTGGGGAATATTAGATTTTTGTCAAGTGGCCAGCTTTCTTTGAATGGGCACTAGTGGTGTAGGACCAGAAGCAGGTTCTGGGACCTTCGTGTCTTTGATGCTAATTCTGTTCTCTCTCTATCCCACATGTTTTAAAACTTTCTAAAATTTTTAGAGTGAGCAGTGGGCAAGTTATGTGTTAATATGTGAGGTTTTTAATCTGAATAGCATGTATTGTCTGAAGGATCGACACAATGCTTTGAAATACTTTGACTTTGTCTCATTTATTATCTGTTTGGTTGTTTTTAAAAACTGCCTTTAAATAAGCGTTCCCAAAACTGCAAACTGATCACTCTTTGTATTTACCAAAACTTGCAATCATTTTTGTTTAGACATCTGCCTGATTAGGGTGCACAAAAGCCGTCTGTGCATGCAGATCCACTTTGTAGTCAAGCAAAAAGATGGGTACTCAAAACTGTACATTCCAGAAGGAAGATTGGATTTGGAGGCTGGATTGAGGTCACTTTGAAAATTTGATTCTCCGTGGTTTCTTTCAGTTTGTATCACTCTTTGCTGCCTTAATTCATTGTTACTGAGAGAGCTCATTTAAGACCTGGAAGAGACTGCGTGGGAGCCTGTTAACCATACACTCATCCACTGACGATTCTGTGTAAGACCCTTCCCTATCCCAGGGGAAAGCACAGATTGTTCTCGGGAGCAAGAGATTAGGTGCAGAAGTTGACAACTAGTCTCTTGCATGTCAGAAGGGAGTACAATCAAAGCAGCTCAGATTTTGCCTTTCCATTTTAAATTGATATGTACTATGTTTTGTGTGATAAGTGAGCAGGTTTTAGTCAAATTAAGGATATAGAGCCCCTGGATGACCTAACCCTGAAATGTCAGAATTGTGTAGGGTTTTAGATGAGTCACTCCCTTTTTAAAAGTTTATGGGAACCATGTGGCCAAAACCTTTCACAACAATTTGAAAATCAGACATGATTTAAGTTTTACAATGTGCCTAAAAATGTGTTGATGAATCTGAACTTCAAATCCACAAACAAACATACAGCTTTGTTTTATATTTGTCGCTTCCTCCAGGAACTAAATACATTTGCAGTAGGGGGAAGGGAGAACCTCCCCAAACTTGGTGGTAGGCTTTCTAAAGACTGGCAAAGTTAGACTTATCCTTAAAGAGGAATGATGGGCCAGCGATTAGCATGCTAGTCAGGGACTCAGGACACCTGGTTTCAGTTACCCGTTCTACCGCAGATTTGCTGTTCATCCTTGGGCAAGTCTCTCTGTGCCTCAATTCCCAATCTGTAAAATGGGGATAACGGCACTGCACTACTTTATAAGGGTGTTGTGTGAATAATGTTAAAAATGGAGCTGCTCAGCTATTAGAGTAATGGGGGCCATGTAAGTACCTTAGATGGAGAGATTCCTACATGGCCTTCCTGAGCAAGGCACGTGTAACATCCTGAAAATACACTATTCAAGTAGCTTCTACTGAAAAGAAATAATGTTGGTAGCGTTAACATAAATACCAAATCTTGATTAGCATTTGCATTGAAAAGAGGTGATTTTCTTATGTTGTTCAGTCTTATGGCGTCTAATTTAAATATCAATGATCCTTCAGCATAAATAAGGTAAATCATAAGTACACTTCCCAGAGATCCCAAGATGAGTCCTTTTATGTGCACTCACAGTGACTGCCTTTATTTTACTCGTCCTCTGACCGTGAACACATCAACACACACACCTTCATTTTGATGATAGTTGAATGAATAGAAGGTTCAGAAATTCATGTTCAACTATTGTGCTGCTGCAGACTTTAAAGATTCAGTTTGTGCCAACTTACTTAACCCACGCATGGTGAATCATTTCTAACGTGCCTCGATTCACCAATTCCCTATTTGTATAAATGGGGATAACAGCATTGCACTACTTTATAAGGGTGTTGTGAGTTGTGGTCTGGGGCTAGGCTGGCAGTCTACTTGCTACCAGTCTGCTGCTTATGCTCTCCAGGTTGTTTCCTGAGCTAGGGCCTCTGGCATAGATCTGTTAAACTAAGCCTAGTGTTTTCTCTCATCTTGTTACCAGTGAAGGGACTTCCCCTTTATCTTAAGTGTTAGAGGCCTGTGGATCTTTTTTTTTAGAGCTGAAGGACCACGACTCTGATCATGTGTATTATTAGTAGAATACTAATTGACCTAGTTAGTCTGCAAACATGGCAACATTACACCTCTCAGTGTAAAGCAGGAGGCATGAATGATCTTGTATCATTCAAACATTTGATATTATTGTTTAAGTACCGGTTGTCAGCAGGTGTCTTGATTTAGAAAAAGGCATTCCAAGCTGCCATGGTGGTTATCAGTGAACTAATGGCCCCATCCAAAGCCTGCTGAAGTATATTGAATGCAATCAGGCCACAAGTGTTGAAAAAGAGCGCCTGTGTGCTTTGTAGATTAGTAATGAATGCACTTCCATTGACTTGCATGTCTCCTCTCACACCAGACATAAATTCAACATCTCAGTTACAGCTATTGCATAGCCTAGTGCCTGCAACACCTGGAAAATAGAGTTAGCCAAAATGGTGGTATAAGTGCCAGGTTGAAAGTGTAAAGAAAGAATGTTGCTTCAACTCTGAAATGCCAGGTACTCATGCAGCAACCTAGACACAAATGGGTCGAATAGCCGAGGTTTTTTTTTTCTATTTGCTATACTACTTAGCAAAAGAGAATTTATTTTCCAGTCATATGAACAATTTCTCCATTGGCTTACGCTCCCATTGGCTCTAATGGAAGTACACCAGATGTAAATTTGGCCCACTGAATTTTTTTGGCAAGAATCTTCCAGGGATGTTGTGTGTACCCCTGCTTGTTCTACCACCCTTGAATAAAGACTGTGAGTTGTGCTATATTTACTACATATAGCAAAACAAAGGCCAGCTAATCTAGTATTCTGCTTTCAGCAGTGACCAATAACTGATGGTTCAGAGGAAGCTGAGAGAACTCTGTAATGTCAGTTGTGCAACATAACAGATCTAGGGAATTGTTTTTTGCCTCCTGGTCTAAGTGACCAAGAAATCACAGTAGATCATGAACTAAGCATTAAAATCTACATATCTGCAGCATGAGATATAATTATCTATACCAGTGGTTGGCAACGTTTGGCACGCGACTCGCCAGGGTAAGCACCCTGGCGGGCCGGGCCAGTTTTATTTACTTGCTGACGCGGCAGGTTTGGCAGATTGTGGTCCCCATTGGCCGCGGTTCGCTGTCCCGGGCCAATGGGGGTGGCGAGAAGCCGCGGCCAACACATCGCTCGCCCGCGCCGCTTCCTGCCGCCCCCATTGGCCCGGGACGGTGAACCGCGGCCAATGGGGACCATGATCGGCCGAACCTGCCGAAATAAAACTGGCCCGGCCCGCCAGGGTGCCCATCCTGGCGAGCTGCGTGCCAAACATTGCCGACCCCGATCTATACCATTGGCTGAGCTTACAGTGTCTAGTCTGTGTACAGTCATACACATTTTAAGTCTTATTTATGTGCCTGTTAGGTGTTTAGTCTTCTTTCTTGTTCTTTCTTTCCCCAAATCCCTATTCTTTATAGTATTTTTTTAAATGTGTTTTGTTTCTTGAATGTGAGAAATGGTTACTAGATTTCAGTAAAACAGCAGGAAGAACTACTTAAAGCCTGATATTAAACAAAAGGGGAGTACAAAGTTTTTTTTTTTATATTTACATACTGATTTATAGGCTCTAGAGATCAGTATAAAGGCACATTCAAGGTACAGCTGAACACAAAAATGCCACACTTAAGTGATAGAAGAAAATCAATAGACAGCAGATGGCAATTACTATGTATTGTCTTACTAGAAATATGAATGAATAATACATGCTCTAAAATGGCAGTGTAGTGGGGTGGTCACCTGCCCCTGGCCTCAGGGCTGGCTCCAGGCACCAGCAGCGCAAGCACGTGGGGTGGCACATGCTAATGGGCGGCATTCCGTCCATTCTTGGGGCGCAGAGTCCGGGCACCTTTCTTTAAAGGGGTTAAAAGCCAGCCCTTGGAGAGGGCTGGGGCTCGGAGCCTTAGGCTGGGCTGATTGAGGAGGCAATCTGAGCTGTGGCCACGCCCCAAACAGACCCAGCTGGCCCTATAAAAGCCAGGAGCAGACACAGAGTCTCTCTCAGAGAGAGGGGCCTGGCTGCTGGGAAGCTCAGGGTACCTAGAGTAAGGCAGGGCTGGGGAGCTCCAGGCTGGCAACTCCCCAGGTTGCAGAGCCTTGCCCAAGGCCCCATAGAGGTACTGAGTTGCAGAGAAAGGCAGCAGGTCCAAAACCCCCTTGCCTGTAATGAGTGGCTTATACTGCAGTCTGCCCCAGGGAGCGGGGACTAGTTGGTGACTGGCAGTAGCCTCTGACTGAGGTGAGGTGGGGATAGGGGGTGGGGATTCCCCAGGGAGGGGAGACCCTGAGAGTGAGGGGTTACTGCCAGGGGCAGCCAGATAATGGGGCACCGGAGTCCAGGGAGGGACATGGGGGCCCAGTGGCTGGGGGACACTGGCCTGCAGAGGGCGCTCCGAGGCTGGAAAACTAGCTAATTCCCAGAAGACCAGCAGGAGGTGCTGCGGGGTGAGTCCCACATTGCTACAGGCAGCAAATACAATTATAGACCCAGAAGTAAACCTTTACACCAGAAAGGGGACATTGAGAGAAACTAAGGGTGAGACACATGTTTGTTTTCTTGTTTGGAGCCCTTGGCGCTAATTTCTCAGTAAGCAGTTGATTCGTTAATAATTATATTTTTTGATGGTCTTAGGTCAGCAACCAGCTATCTATTAAACAAGTCATATATGATAATTGCCACCACTATTTGCTAAATGATTAGGAAACTGATTCCTTGTGAAGAATACATTCTTTTTTATTCTGCTTGCAAATTGTCAGTTAGGCACACTTGTGATCTGCATATGCAAAATTATTTTAATTCAGTCTTTCCAGCACAAGTTTTCAAGTCCATTATCAAAATATGTAAATCCCATTTTTGGGGGGGAGGCAAGATAATCTATTTTATTTTTTTTGGTTTAATGTAGTAAAGCTAGATTGATACCCATAAAGTTAATGAATGAACAAGGGTCTCATATCAATCACATTTTCTGGCCACCAAATAGTAGACACAAGCCTTCAGTCCAGCTGCATAGAAACATCATAATGGTGATATGCTAGTCTCCATATTTCCTTAGAATTCTAAGACCACTTAGAAGGTTAGCTCTTCATGGCAAGGACTCTTTTGTTCCATGGTTCTACAGCACCTAGTACTATATAGTCCTGGTCCATGACTCGTTCTCCAAGATATTACCAAAATACAAAATAAAAAGAAGAAGAACACACGAAATGCCATACTGGGTCAGACCAATTGCCCATATGGCCCAGTATCCTGTCTTTGACAGTGGTCAATACTAGAGCTTCCGGAGGAGTGTAGAGAACCGGGCAATCGTGGCATGATCCACCATTGTCTTTCCCTCCTAGCTTCCAGCAGTCAGAGGATTCTGGTTCCTGAGCATAGGATTGTATCCCCAACCATCTTGTCTAATAGCCATTGATGGACCTATCCTCCATGAACATATCTAGTTCCTTTTTGAACCCAGTTACACTTTTGGCCATCACAACATCTCCTGGCAATTCTTTTTGGTTCTTAAGTATACATGAGCCTTGCTCAGCAATCCTTATGTTGCTGCATGATAATATCAAATACAGTAAAAAAAAATATTCTAATAGTCCTTAAGAATCAAACCATGGAAAATAAACAGCTAAAACAAGAACTAGATGGTCCCGAGGACTGGAAAATGGGACATTGTATCATTCATTTGCTTTTTAAGAGCCTTATCCACCAAGGTACTTAAGCATGTGCCTGACCTCAGTGGGGCTGTTCACATGCTTAAAATTAGACTTAATTACCTTGCTAAATTAGGGCAATGATCCAGTGTGAGTCAATAATATTTGAAAGTTATTCTCTAGTGGCAGCTTAGTGTCTTATGTGGAATGTAATGGTTGTTTGTCTAGTTCCTAGGGAACATGTAAGTGTTCATGTCCCCCAAACTACAGCTGTAGTTGGCATTAATTGGTGTCCTTGATAGGATTTGAAAGGGTTTGAATGGCCATGGAGATCAAGGCCAATCCTGCAAAGAGTGGTGTGCCTGCTTAACTTTATGCACCGTGAGTTAGTCCTATATGTCCTGGCAGTGGGATTTCTGCATGGTTTTGGGGCTGGGGCCGCAATGGGAGAAGGGTTACTTTGGCTGGGGTTCCTCTCCTCTTCTGTCCATGAAGCTGTTCCAACTGCTTTTGTGTTTGGTTTGGCTGTCTTGAATCTCTGTCTGGCTATGCCCTGGAGTCAGTCAGTCAGTGTCTGTCTCTCTCTCTCTCTCTCTTTCTCTTTTTATCCTGGAGGTACTAAACGTGAAGGGGTAGAATCTGATCCTCAATCCTGGCTGTAGACTGGAGGCCACATTAACAGCTCTTGCTGGTGGCAAGAGTCTGGAGAAAGTAGGGTTTTAATGTATTGTACGTCTGACCAGTTGGGAACCCCATATTGATAGATCTGCAGCTCCTTTCAGTAGGGCTGAGCTGCCTTCAGTACTTCAGAGTGATATAGAATTGATCATAAACCAAAGAGAGAACAATTCAGCATTGATACAAATACTCAAGTATGTTTGCTTCAGACAAAATTTTGTCCCTGCTTTGACTGCTTTTCAGATAAAAGGGAGTTTAATTATCATCTTCAATAATGTTTTGCATGGCATGAGTTCATTATAACTGATAGAGCAATTCCTACTATGTGGCTAGTATAACAATCCCCTCCCCTGTATAGTTCTGACACACAGAAGAAGAAATAATTATGAAAAAGACCCCCTTTATTTCCTGATCTGACCATAAGTCTTTCTCCATTTAAGAAGAGCATTACAATGGGATATCCAAAGAAATGAAAAAAAAAAAAATAGCAAAAAATTATCAATTTTCTTTAACAAAATAAAATCTAGGAATGTAAAGTTCTAAATTACACTGTGTTTCTGTTCAGTACAACTGAGCAATAGAAAAACCCGATTTTATTGGGATTATCAAAAACAATAATTGTGCTTTTTCTTGCTCATCTGTTTGAAAGCTCTTTTGTCATGAAAATGAGTTAAGTCAGCGATTCCTGGTCCTTCTACCTGCATCAACTTTTATTTCATTCACTGCAATTGAATTCAGAGGTGTAAAAAATAATTACCAGGATATAAAATCCCTATTTTGACTGTGCTGTAGTTGTTTGATTTGTGGTTTAAATAAAACACACAGACAGACGGAGTCTTGGCTGTTCATACATTTCCCTATATTAAGAAAATAAACAAACAGCCAAAAAAATGACTCGTTTGGTTATCTTCTAAGGGCTTGTTTCACTGGTGTTTGGAAAAAACTACCTCAAGTTGGGTACAGTAGTACAAGCTGCCCACAAATTCTGCTCTACTGGAGAATCTGGGGCTGGCTGGTGCAGCACAGAAAGTCAGAAGGGCCAACTAGGAGATGTTGCTTACAGGGTGGTTTTTATAATTTGTATTGTGGTAGTATCTCAAGCCTCTGTCTTGGACCAGGGCCTATTTACTGAGCAGATTTATCTGGAGGATCTTCTGTGGCACTCAGGCTGTAAATTAAAACCAGATAAAGTTAAGATTAACCTGTAACAATGATAGATTTCAACCAAAATCACCAGAGCTAGATCCCCTACAATTGTCTAGTGCAGTGGTTCTCAAACTGTGGGTAGGGACCCCAAAGTGGGTCGTGACCCTGTTTTAATGGGGTCACCAGGGCTGGTGTTAGACTTGCTGGGGCCTGAGGCTGAAGCCAAAAGTCCAAGCCCCACCACCCAGGGTTGAGGTCCATCCTGGAGGGCTTCCATCCTGGGTGGTGGGGCTCAGTTACAGTTCCCACCTGCCCAGGGCTGAAACTCTCAAGCTTTGGCTTCACCCCCCACCCCAGATGTGCGGGGCTCAGGCTCCGGCTTTGGTCCCCCTGCCTGGGGTTGTGTAGTCATTTTTGTTGTCAGAAGCGGGTTTGAGAAACCCTGGTCTAGTGGGTGTTTCCCACAGTAAGAAATAGTTGTTCAATTATGCCAAATTGACTGACTTACCATGACTGGATCAGGACTAGGTTAGCATATCTAGGGTGATGTGCCCTGACAACGCTATGCGTGGAAGCTTACACAACTCCTTTTGTTGTTTATTATTTATCTGCATTTCTTTTAAACTTTCAGAGGAAAACAAAACAAACTAGGAGTATCAGCTGGAATGACTTTCACATTGGTTTTATAGTTATATCATGTTTTTATCAGCATTGCCAACTTCTCTACTATTCTACTGTGTTCTTTCTTACTGACTAGTATTTGTTTGTAGAAAAAAGTCCACATAGGTTTATCTTGTGATCATAATTTCTTTAACTTCCACTGTTAACAATTTTTGAATTTGTTCTCTTGCAGTTCTTAAATTCATGCCATTTGCCAGAGCAGATGACATTTCTCTAGCTGCTAGCTGACATGAGAATCTTTAATGACCATGCCCTAATCAGCAGTGGAATCTTACAGATACTGTGGGCCTGATTCACCTCTCTTAACTTGATAGTCCATCGCTGATGATGATATTGTCACCGTTCTCATGTATGGCTACGCATATGACTCCAAAGTCCAAACCCTGATGCATAGAGTTGGCTGCATTGAGGGCATGGGAAGTCTGTATTTATTATGTTTGATGCAGCTCTGTGGCGTCTTTCACATGCAGCCTGGAGATGAATTTGTTGATCTTGCTCAAACCTGTCATATGCTGTTTTTGTCAGAGACCACCAGTGAGCCATTTGCTCAAGTTCTTTGGGATTTGATGCCAGCCCACTGGAGACTGCTCTGCAGATGATTTTTGAAGCGCTTATATGGACGACACTTCTTTCTTTTGCCCTGACTCAGCTCCCCATACAAGGTCTGTGTTGAGACACGGTGGTCTTCCATTTTGACATGTCCAGTCCATCTAAGTTGTGCTTTCAGTAACATTTCCTCAATACGGGTTGTATTTGATCTTTCAAGGACCTCTGTCCTACCAGTGAATGCTCATTATTGAGCAGAGGGAGTGCATGTGAAATTGCTTAAGCTGTTTAATGTGATGTCTATAAAGAGTCCATGTCTCAGATCCATATAGGAGAGATGTTAGAACCACTACACTATAGAGCTTCAATTTGGTGGAGAGATGAATGTTGTGTTGGTTAAGACTTTTGTTCGGAGTTGGCCAAGGGCCTGGCTGGCTTTACTAATTCTGGAGGAAATTTCCTTATCAAGGGAACCGTGACTTGAGATGGTGCTGCCCAAATACTTGAATGGATCCACATTTTTCAGCTGTCTGCCTTGGATGAAGATGGCTGGCACAGGAGCATTGGAATGAGGTGCTGGTTGGAACAAGACCTCTGTCTTCCCGAGACTGATGGTGAGGCCAATGATCTGGGATGCTTCAGAAAATCTATCAATGATGACCTGAAGGCCATCGTGTCTATGGGCCGTCAAGGTGCAGTCATCTGCAAAAAGTGCCTCGATGAGAAGGCTTGGTCTTACTATTGAGTCCTCGAAGATCAAAGAGGGAGCTATCGAGTCGGTAGCGGATGTGTATCCCCTGATTCAAGTCTCTTATGGCATGGCTGAGGACACAGGCCAAGAACAAGTTGAAAAATACTGGAGCAAGTACACAGCCTTGCTTCACTCTATTCAAGATTTCAAACGCGTCAGAAAAGTCACCACTGGCAAGCACTTACACTGTTAAATGGTCGTGGAACAGACAGATGATTTGTTTGAACCTTCTTGGGCAGCCCTTGTGCAGAATAGCCCATAGACTGACTCTGCTGACCATATCAAAAGCTTTGGTCAAAGTGATGAAAACTGCATACAGGTCCATGTTCTGCTCTAAAGATTTTTTTTCTGGACCTGCCGTACGACAAAGATCATGTCCATAGCACTATGACCTGGTCTGAAACCTGGTCTGGCAGGTTCTCCTCAGAGTGAGGAGTCTGTTCAGTAGAATGTGAGCTAGTATTTTCTCTGCTGTACAGAGGATAGCAATGCCTCTGTAGTTTCCACAGTCAGTTTTGCTGCCTTTGTTTTTGAACAGTGATACAATAATAGCATATTTGAAGTCTTGAGGCATTTCTTCTTTCTCTCCTGCTCAAGATGTCATGAAACACCACTCTGGGTGGGACCTGCTACTTAATTCAGTCCTGCTGGAATACCATCCTTTCTGGAGGTTTTGAGTTGTTTGATGGCTTTCATAACTTCCTCAACCGATGGAGGGAAGTTGTGATCCTCTTTTATGAGTTTCTCAGGTAAATGATTAAGGACATCCTGATCGACTGTGAATGGTCTATTGAGTAGACTATTGAAGCATTCAGCCCATCTCCATAAGATTCCCTCTGTCTTTCATCAGGGTTGTGCAATCTGCCGACTTCAAGGGGGCTGTGCCAGATTTAGATTGTAGACTGCTTTGAGAGAGTCCAAGAACATCTTTGCGTTGTTTGTATCTGCATAATGCTGAACTTCTGCAGCTTTCCTTTCCCACTGCTCATCTTGCATTCTCCTCAGTTCAGACTGGGCCTTGCTCTGTATGTACTTAAGCCTACCTTTCTTTGAGATGGAGGTTAGTTCATACTGCCATTCAACAAATGCTTTATGCTTGTCACTTAGGAGTTTGGAAATATCCTCATGGTTCTCATCAAACCAATCATGGTGTACTCTTTCCTTTGGGCCTAACACTCATTTAGCTGTGTCAATAATCACATGTTTGGACTAGTTCCATTTTTCTGTTGGGTTGCCAGTGACTGGCGAGCATGAAAAAAGCTTGTCATCAAGTGACTTCTGAAACGGCACCTGATAGTTGGCATGCTTGAGATTTGCTATGTTGAAGGCTGTTCTATTAAATTTGGGACGCTTGCGCTGTGAAGGGACTATATGCAGGTTAAGCACTGCTCTTACTAATCTGTGGTCTGTCCAGCATTCTGCACCACTCATGGCTCTGGTCATTCTGATATTGTGGATGATTTAGTGGGTGTTGGTCCTACTTTGAGCAGGGGATTGGACTAGATGACCTCCTGAGATCTCTTCCAACCCTAATATTCTATGTCTTGTTGGCCAGTGATAACCTAGTCACTCAGGTGCCATTGTTTGGACTGTGGGTGTATCTGTGTCATTTTATATTTATCATTTTGCCTAAAGATGGTGTTCATGATGGGCAGACTGTGTTCTGCACATTTACCCAAGAGAAAGTCTGTTGCTGTTCATCTTTCCCACTCCATGTCATCCTGTCACACCTCTCCAGTCACTGCTGTCTCTGCCAATTCTAGTGTTAGTCTCCCAGCAGGATGAGCTTGTCATACACAGGGGCTGATCTGATGATGGAGTCCAGATCAGAGTAGAACTGCTCCTTGCTTTCCTCTGTGCTGGTCAGTGTAGGTGCTTAGGCACTGATGAGAGTGCCATGCCATAGAGGATTCAGGGGAAATTGAAGTTTCATGAGCCGTTCATTCAGGCCAACAGGGAGGTCAGGGAGGAGTTTCAAGAGAGATGTTACTGTTGCAAATCCAACTCCATGGATCCTGTAGTCTTCCTCTGCTTTTCCTTTCCAAAAGGAAGTGTAATCGCCTCCTAGCGTACTGATGGAAACTTCTCCGGCCAATCTAGTCTCCCTCAGTGCTGCGATATCAATATTGTTCTCTGGAGACAAGAACTGTTCTTCTCTCAGGCCTTTGTGCAGTGCCTCCGTCCATAAGGGTGTGGACATTCCATGCTCCTAGAATGAGTCTTTTCTTTGTTTTTCAACTGCTGTAGGATGATCTGCCAGCCGTGGTAGTCTGGCCAGAGGTTATGGGGCAGGCAATGTTTAGGGCACCCTTTAAGCCCCTTCCCTTAACAAGGGTGAGCAGAGCTATCCTAAAAAGGGCTGCTCAGTCACTTAGGATGCTGCCGAACTTCTCCGCTTCCCCGGGGATGGAGCTGAACACAATTGTAGCACGATTGTGGCTACGACTGCCAGTGGTCATCTCCACCAGTCGCTTCACTTGGCCACGCCACCACTGCCGCAGGACTTGGATTAATGATATAATGTTGATGATGATGAGATTGGATAAAATTATGTTAATGGGAGGAGAGTTGCAAGAGAACCTGTGTGGGAAATTTTGGAGTGAGAAAGCCGTTGCACAGGGGCAGTCCCGCTCTGTCGGCCGCAGAAGCCAGATTCCAGGCATGAAGAATTGTTACAGCTGGAAACTTCCTTAGCTGCAGTGGGTGACTAGGACATCTTCAGTGCCTTGTCATGCTCTCCATGCCCCACAGCACGTTGCTGAACTGCAAATTGATTTCTTCAGCCCAGTCCTCCAGAACAGTCTTTGCGTGCTAGAGAAAGCAAGTTTTCCTATCTTGCCGAGGGTAAAAAAAACCCATCAGCTACCCTGATTCATCTTTCTTAAGTTAGGACTAAAGAATTACACTCCTATAGGTGAGAGAATAATCAGACTCAAAGTCTGATTTTAAAAAGGGGATGGGAAAGGGACAGACCAGACTAACCTCTGGAAAGAGAATTAATTTAAATAAGCAGTTTAAGTCATTGTCATCTCAGAGTTGAGTCTCAAGTGTTTGGCAGCCGAAATAATAGTTCGGGTTAAACTGAAACTGAAGGGATAGATAATGCCCCAGTACAATGATTGTCATGCTGAAGGAGAATATGAACTACTGTTCTTTATCTTTCCTAAGTATCCAAAGCTCTTAGACTTGCAATAAAATATTCATAGGCAAAATGAATAAGCGACAATGCATGAAATTATGTTTATTTACTTGCACATGATATGCAAATTAGAACACTAGTTTTGTTCAGAAGATCACAGCAAAAATTGCTAACATTTCCTTCCCTTAAGGGGGGGAGTATTTTCTTCTTTCCACAAAATGCTTCCTTTTTCCAACTGATCTTAATGCAAAGATCAGAACGGTTGGAACACAAACAGATTCACCTCTCCAGTGCCCATACAAACCACACATGCACGTGCACTTTCTCTTCCTCTGGTATCTTGCTCATAGTAAATAAGATACAAAGAAAATAATCCATCATCTAGGGCTAGTGATTACTGTTAAGTCTCTTTTGGTGAAATTACACTGCACTAGATTTTATGTCTAAGGTCAGATTAAAGGTATTAATAATGAACACTGCTTGACTGCAGAGGATTTGTAGCAAGCAGCTTTGAAATCCAGTGGTATTAAGGATACTGCCTATGACAAGCTAGAGGTGTGTTGTGATTCTTAACATATCGCTCAAACAGAAAAATTGTTGAAATTCTACTGAAGCAGGCACATATATGCTTGCAGCATCAAATCAATGTAAGAAGTAATGTATAAATATACCCTTCTGCTTGAAAGGTTTGCTATATTACAAACAATAAAGGTTGTCAGACCCAGTAAATTATGAGATTTTTACCAACAGAATAACTCATTTTAATCTTAATCGTAGGACTGCAAAGCTTTATAAGAACTGAGTATTAGATTATCAAGTACTTTTCAAGAACACACTAACTAGAACCGCTCCTATTTGGGCTGTGCTGGCATTAACATTTTACAATTCCAAATAATATTCTTAGTCATTTGATCTATACCATTCTAATTTGCTAAGCTACAAACACGATAAATATCTTACTAGGATGCCTCTCTCACAAAATCAGATGTGTTTATTTGGAACAATAAAATGCATCTGATTAAATCAGATGCAGTCTGAGAATTAAATGATTATAGAAAGTGACTTGTGAACTGAAAGGTTTCACGAAACTTGCCAATGAGCAGTTTGAAATTAATGTGATGTAAAATATTAAGTTGATTCGCTTATAAGCATTGTCAGAAGTAATGAAAATAATTTATTGTCTGAGCTTTTTAATGGAAGGTGATCTTTACTTGGGAACAGAGAGGGTCTAAAACTGGAACCTCAAATCTAAATCTCTTGGCATTTTTAGGGGGAGGACCTTTGGGATTCAAATCTTAGCTCCAAACCCCAACTTCTACTGTCTCATTCTGAACTGAATTCTAAAGCAGAAAGACCTTAGGAGCAGGCGGCATTCCTGTCCTGCTCCAAAGAAAATCTGAGCACATTGTAGAGAATCAGACTTACCCCTTTCCTTGGATTTGGCTCTTTATCAACAGAAAAACTAATATCAATATAACTGATTGGTGGCTTTTAGGGTTCCTTCCCTTCCACATCTCTGTATTAGATCCCTCATCCCCTGGGCTACTCCCATCTCTCTTTATGGAGGGTATAAGTAGAGAGCCGTGCCCACAATGAGCCAGCATGAATCAAATAGTGTCTCCCAGCAGCGGTCAAGTACCTGCCAACAGGGTGGCTCCATAGAGGCACCCTGTCACACTTCTACAGAGCTATTTTCCAGTACCAGTTTGGGTACAGTCAGTCTCATAAGAAGAATCTTCCTGCATGTTGTTAAACTCAGACTGATAGAAATCTTTTCTATATAGCTTGATTGCATGACAACTGTTTGAGATTTCCATGCTGTCAACTGCAAATCTCAACCTGCAGCTCATCTGGCTCTGAACACCATGTTGGTGGCTCATCAGTAGGCATTTTAAATGGACCCTTTTGTGTGTGCTACCTCTTAAGCATAATGTGAATTAACTCCATTCCGTTCTGGGTTTAGATGGTTTTAAAAATATGTTTGGAGCTATAATAGACATATGGTAGGATGTACGCCATTCATTTAAAAACAGATGGAATGCTAACAGCATTCAGTACATGTGATGTGTGTGTGTGTGGGAGGGGATGTTTTCTGTTACGCGTTGGTGTGGGAAACACGGTTGTCTAACCATAGTATGAAAATTGATCAGCTGTAAAGCTGACAATGCCTGCAATCCGAGGACTGATTAAACATTTTCTATCAAAACTCTTTTTCTATGGAAAAATGGGTTTTTGACTCAACAAAGAGTCTTTTCATGCAAAAAATTTTGATTTATCTTTGGGGTTTAAAAAAAAACTCCTGAAAAGTGAAATATCTCTATGTGGTTATGCTGTCACCGGGGCGATGGGAGCTGTAACTCAATTGCGTTATGCCCCATTCACCTCTACTATATCTCCCAGGATGCTAGGGTCTCCCCTAATGCACTACCTTCCCTCCAAGAAGGGAGACTATAATGCATCCTGGGACATGTATTTCATTCGGGTAGCTTGGTCAATGGAGAAGAGGTGGGAACATGAGGAACCCAAACTACAGGTCCCATGAGACACCATGCCAATGCTTCTGAATCAAAATATTTCTGTATTCAAATGTTCATCAAAAGTCAAAATTTTCCTTGGGGTGGGAGCAGGGAATCATTTGCTGTCAGCTCCATTTGCTACAGTGACTGAATGAATTTATCAGGTCAGTGTATGTGACAATGTGACATTTCTACTATCTAGATCAGTGGTCTAAATGGGGTGTGCAAGAGGATCAGGCGGGAGTCCGAGCAGCTTTTTTTTTTTTTTTTTTGCTTTGACCGTCAGAGGGCTGCGTGCTCAAATTTTTTTTTACCGATAGGGGTGCGCGATCAAAAAAGTTTGGAGACCACTGATCTAGACTGTTGAACAGTTGTGTCCCCTCAATTCTCCAACTTGGGATGCCTTTTACACTGCTTCACTTTCAGAGAAACTACTCCTGGTCAGCTTACGCAAAACCTCCAGTATGTAAATTACTCCTAGCTATACTGCATGAGTGCTTTGGTCAGCCACTCTCGAATTACACTGCAGAGCAACACCAGCAAATTGCCAATCCCATACTTCTCCCAGAAATGTGCATCTTGTACTGTCCAGCCTTCTCTTGGGCAACGCCAGCTCATATAAAGTCAGTCATTTTATAAATGTAAAATGAGATGCCCAAATGAAATGTCCCAAATACTTCAATCCAAGCACATTGCCTAGATAAAACAAATGTATTAACTACAGAAAGATAGATTGTAAGTGATTACAAGTAATGAGGCATACAAGTCAGAACTGGTTACAAAGAAATAAAACGTAAAATGCAACTAATACTTAACCTAACGAGCTAAGTAAATTCAAAGCAAGTATCTTTCACCACATGTTTTCAGAAAGGATTCCTCCCTCAGTCCTAAGCTGTTTTTTTCCCTCAGGTGTTGTGGCTGCTGTGGGTAGAGAGAAAGGGAGGAATAACTTGGGGCATCTGTTCCCCATTCTTTATACGTTTTCCTCTTCTTTGAGAATCATCTGTAGCTGGGATTCAGGTGACAGAAAGTCTGTAGGGATGGGAACCTCCAGCTGTTTATTTACCAAGATATCAATTTGTTTCTCACACCCTTTTTCCTGCCAAAGAATGACCACTTAACGAGGTGATGGTCCAAGGTTTCATTGACACCTGACTAAGGCATCAGTTTGCCTTTTGTCTCTGAGGAACTGGTTGTGGCTGCTTTTCTAACTTGGAACATGTCACAGTAGAATTTTATAACTTTACATACAATGTTGCCACGCATTTTAGCAGGATAATAAATGGCTCAGCAATTTATGAGCTTCCAAATGATGACTCACAAGCCATACTTTGCACAAAATTTTTCATAGCCTTGAAAAAGGGGGACATAGAGATACAGACTGTCACAGTGTAATACAAGGATCAAGTCTAAGAATAAAGGCAAATTATTGCAAAAGATTAGGACTATAAAAAGAGTAAAAATATAATGAAGCACATCCAAGGGCTCTAGTTAGACCCTCTATGGATAGAATCATAGAATTGTAGGACTGAAATTTTTTCCATCTTCCTTCATAGGTCATGTTTTATAGACCTTAAATCATTTCTGTTGCTCTTCTCTGGACTTTCTCCAATTTGTCCCCATCTTTCCTGAAATGTGGCACCCAGAACTGGACAGAATACTCTAGTTGAGGCCTAATCAGGGTGGAGTAGAACGGAAGAATTACTTTTCATGTATTGCTTAAATGCTCCTGCTAATACATCCCGGAATGATGTTTGATGTTTTTTTTTTTAATTGCAACAGTGTTACACTGACTCATATTTAGCTTGTGATCCACTATGGCCCCCAGATCCCTTTCTGCAGTCCTCCTTCCTAAGCAGTCATTTTCCATTTTGTATGTGTGCCACTGATTGTTCCTTCCTAAGTGGAATACTTTGCATTTGTCCTTATTGAATTTCATTCTATTTACTTCAGGACCATTTCTTCAGTTTGGCCAGATCGTTTTGAATTTTAATCCTATCCTCTAGAGCACTTGCAGCCTCTCCTAGCTTGGTAGTGCCTACACACTTTTAAAGTGTACTTTCTATGCAACTATCTAAATAATTGATGAGGATATTGAACAGAACTGATCCATGCGGGACCCCACTTGATATGCCCTTCCAGCATGACTGTGTACGACTGGTAACTATTCTCGATGTTCTTTTGGTAGGTGTGCCTTGCTCTCGGACCTCACCTGCTGCATGCACTGTGTCCAGTCACAGGTGGGCCCATGGCCTTGTTTCATCCTATCCCCTCACTGCCCCTTTTAAGGTGATGTATGCCACAGGGGTGTATGGGAGAAGCAGTCCTTGTGCCCCTTAGGTTCAGGAATTTTGATTGCTCCTCATCCTTGCTTGACATGCACAAAACTGGGGGGAGACAGACTCCTCTTCAGTCTTGGGTCAGGTACAACCCAGCCCCTCCTCTCCTAAAGAGTTATTAAAAAGTTAGAAGTTGCAATTTGGTCAGTCAGTTAAGGATGTTTTGACCCGAAGAAAAATGTGTATGTGGTATTTCACTTTGTTCCCATGATGGAGTGAAATAATTAAGAAAACAATTTATTTTAGCTGAAGGCACTTGTAATATACTACTTCAATTAATCTCATTAGCTGTAAATATGAGCTAGATTTAGATATAGACCCTTTGGATATTTTGTGCAGTTTTCGAGAAACAAAAGGGCTATTGCATTAATACAGGTCTAGCTAAAAACCAAAGGAACAGAAGCTCAGTTTTAAGTACAACTATGATTAAAAAATAATAAACGTTGCACTTCATAACACTTTTCCCATGTAGCTCTCAAAGTACTTTACAAGGTGGCAAATCGTCATTACAGGTGGGGAAACTGGAGCACAGAAGTGAATGGCAATGATTATGAAGAACTGAGCCCTGAGTGACCTTCAGCCCAAGGTTGCACAAATCAGAGGCAGAGCTTGGGAATACAGCGGAGTGTCTTAATTCCCATTTTGATGCACTAACCACTGAACTATACCACCTCTTACCTTTTAGACAAAATTAATATTTGAAAATTATAGCTGGACAGAAGAATAAATGTGTGTAGCCTCTCCACTACACTAGTTTAGGGGAATACTTCAGATTACATCAGAACTCTTAATGATAGAAAATTTGTGGGAAAAGTATTTCTCTTCCCTTCCTGCCCGTCCTGTTCTTCCCCCCCACCGCCCCTAGCCCGAGTTCTACATGCCCATCAACTTGCTGGTATTTCTTTCCCAAATTACTACACAATAGGCAGGGACAACAGCACTGATGTGCCAAGAAGATAGGCCATTACACTGACCTTAAAGTAGATGAGTAAACTGAATTCATCTATTTTAGTCCTGTCCTGATTCACTGAATTCATCCATTTTAGTCCAGTCCTTTTCCCATTTACCCTTTTTAATTAAATGGAATATAACAGACAGAAAATCTATACTGTCAGCTGTATAGAGCAGTCCCTTTTGAATAGAAAATGTCCATTAAAAAAAATGTCAAATAGAAAATGCAAAAGTACTTTCACAAACTCTTAATGACTCTCATGTAAAGGCAGCTTAGCCTGTGAACCTGTATCTGTGGGAATTTGTAATCACATGGTAAAACTGAAAGGTGAAATTCAGTTCCCCCAGGCTGTTGCCCAATAAGCTTTATACCACCCTTCAGTACGTCTGGGAAAGGAGTTCCACAAACCTTCCCGTTTCACAGATGCTTTGACTGAAACAATGACTAAGATCCATACAATACTGCTGCAGCAATAAAGCTGGTAATCAAAATAAAGACAGGGTAGCTGAGTGAAATGCATTCATCATAAAAGTAAGTTAAGTGCTGTGCTTCCATTTCCCACTGTTCTATGCATGGGGGAGATCTGACCGTGTCTGTATTCTTATGTAATATGTTTGCATGAAGCCATAAAGTTAGCCCTATGTGGAATATGACAAAGGAAAATTCACAGCTGTGAATCTCCTTTATTATTACTAACAGTTCAGCAGCCATAGATGGTATTTGTGGCTCTGATCTGCTTTCAGTAGAACATTTTCCATTAACACCGTGGAGGCTGTGAGTAAACCGTGAAAAAATATTAAGTCGTTCTTTCTAACCAATGTACCTTTTAAAGAAATGAGTTTCCTCCCAGGTTGAAAAGCTTGGAAATAGTGAGTTAACCTTTCCGGCAGTCTTAAATTTGTTTTGTGTTTTGTATGTCTTGATTTGAAAATATAGCCAGGCCCCTTCTTGTTTGTTCCTCTTGCTTGGAAGAAATATACCTAGATATTTCCATATGCAATTTGCTTTTTGCAAAGCACTTCATTTCTAATACAAAGCTGCTACACACATTGCAACTTGAATGTAAAAGGAGGTTTCCAAAACAATTCAAAGACAATTCACTGTTCATTTCAGATAAATATAGAGCAAGAAAAATACCTGTGTGTTTCAAATTAAAGGTGAAATGATATAAATGGGAAAAGTAGCTAATTTATGCCTTTCGTACCAAATCAGGTTGACACTGCTGTCAAACTCATTCTGTGGACAGCACCAAATCCTCTTTTTATAGTTATGGTTAGAGGGCTCAAATATACAGTTAGGATTAAATCCTGCCTTCTCTTCTGTGGAGACAGAACTCCCACTCCTGTTGATGGGAGGCTTACACACAAATCAAGGGTAGAATAGGTCTTTAGGTAGCAGTTAAAAGATTGATAGCCTTATGTAACCTGCTAGGGACACCCAGAGCCATGGTTACCCCTCTGCCTCAACAGAGTGATCTTTGCTGGTGATTAGACTGGGTCTCAGCTCTCTGTCACACCAGCCTGCCTTCCTCCCCAGCAAACTCATCAAGGCTCTCCCAGCCCCAAACTCTCCCAGCAAGTAATAATCCAGCCTCTGAGCTCCTCCGAGATGTTTCTCTGCAATGCACAGCCCCTATCACTGTGCCTTCATAGAAGATATTAAGTTTGTGGCTTTTTTAAAGAGTTAGTACATTACAGCTTATTAACTGGGGGTAAACGCATCCTTCTCTTCAAACACAGCATTGGGTCAATTTATAGTAAAAATAAAAACAAATTTAGTAACAAAAGAACATAGGTTAAGTGATGCCAAGTCGGAGGAATACAGGTAGAAATGATTACAAACAAATAAAAGTAAAAACACGCACCTTAAAGACTAAAACTCAATCTAGCAAGATAGTCTTTGTTCAAGATGATTTCTCTCACCCACAGTCTCCTTTTCAGCCTTGAGTTAACTGCCTGCCCAGGAACCATCAGAGAGACCAAATCACTTGGTTCCTTTGCCTCAATGTGAAGGATAAAGATGGAGCCTCTCTCTCTCTCTCCCTCTTACAAAAACATACCTTTTGCGGATATATTACAAGTCAGGAGGGCCTCTGGGGATTCAGTCCTCCTATATGTCTCTGGGGTGCAGGAGCCATGTTAATTTTCTGTCTCTCGAGTTCAGCATCACTCCCAATGGTTTAGCTGGATGGCTTTGTTTACTGATAATATGTAAACTGAGGTAAACCCACATTTGTTTGTCTAGGACAGACCAGTTCATCACCTTTACCTAGGCTAGGCTGTATGGTTTTAAACAGGTTCTAGTAACATCATACAGAGGGAATTCATAACTCTATATATAATGTTAACACATGCTGTGACATTGCAGTCTATATGGTTTTATAAAAATATGATAAGTGAATATAATGTAACTGGGATATGCTTCATGCAAAAGGTCTCTTGTAAGGTATCATTACAAAGCTTATAATCTTCTGAGTGTGATCATCCTATTTGTATAAATGTACCACTCTTGTATCTAAAACTAGAAATACAAAATATAACTCTGAGGACCTATTGTAATTATGCAAAGTGTGAGCCATTAATGGTGGTTTGGAATCTTGATGACTCCCATTAACCAGGACCATTGTCTGCAGATGGCTGTGTTTACCTGTGAGTCTTCCTGTATATGTGTGTGCTGGCAAGTGGGTAATGAAGTCTTGCAGTGACATGTGATCATGTCACCTGTCGGAGAATAACACACTTGAACTGGATATCATCTTTAACCTGGTGCTTTTCCAGTGGAGGTGAGGGGGGAGAATCCAGAGGGAGAAAGGTTCCCGCCTTATCCAAAAGATATATAAAGGGGTGGAACAGAACAAAGGGGAGAGAGAAGAGCCATCATGAAGAATCCTCTAGCTACCACCTAAGCTGGAACCAGGGGAAAGAATTGTGCCCAGGCCTGGAAGGTGTCCAGTCTGAGGAAAAAACTTACTGAAGCATCTCTAAGAGTGAGGATCTTATCTATATTTAGTTTGATTAGACATAGATTTACACATTTTATTCTATTTTGCTTGGTGACTTACTTTGTTCTGTCTGTTACTACTTGGAACCTCTTAAATCCTACTTTCTGTATTTAATAAAATCACTTTTTACTTATTAATTAACTCAGAGTATGTATTAATACCTGGGGGAGCAAACAACTGTGCACATCTTTCTATCAGTGTTATAGAGGGCGAACAATTTATGAGTTTACCCTGCATAAGCTTTATACAGGGTAAAACAGATTTATTTGGGTTTAGATCCCATTGGGAGTTGGACATCTGAGTGCTAAAGACAAGCACACTTCCACAAGTGTTTTCAGGTAAACCTGCAACTCTGGGGCAAGTAATTCAGACCCTGGGTCTTTGCTGGAGCAGACGGGAGTGTCTGGCTCAGCAATACAGGATGCTGGAGTCCTGAGCTGGCAGGGAAAACAGGAGTAGAGGTAGCCATGGCACATCGGTTGGCAGCTCCCAGGGGGGTTTCTGTGATCCAACTCGTCACACATGCATTTTACGATCATATTAATAATCCGCATGTTGTCAGTCATCAAATAATACCTCACAAGACATATTTTGTACCAATATCATTGCAGTAGTATGTAGGGTGTGATTACAAGGATGCCAATAGTCACACCTTACTCTCACTTAGTACCATACTCCTTAAGTAGGCCCAGTGAAACCACTGTGAAATAAGATACATCTCAGCATGAATAAGGGCATCAGAATCTGGCCCTTACTAAGTGTGGGGTTTGTGGCCTGTGTTATACAGGAGGTCAGACTACATGATCTGGTGGTCCCTTCTGGCCTTAAATTATGACAGTTATTTCTTCAATACCTCTTTGTTGCATTCAGTGTCACATAGGGGGGAAATATTGAAGCCGAGGATAAAAGATATCCAGTATATTTAGGCTATAGAGGTGAAATGTATTAATGTTGTAACACGGGGGCCTACAGTTCTCAGGCCTGTAAGATATTTAGCTTAGCCAAACAAGGTGTCAGGCCTAAAGAAAGACTTGACATAAGCAACTAACCAGTAAGTGACCCTAGATCATAGGTTGTCACAAGATAGCAATGACCTTATATCACAGGATGTCATAAAATAGAATGCTCCATTAAGTGTGTTAAACTGCTGATATTTGGTACTTCCTGCAATGTACCAGTTAAAGCCAGTTAGAGTGTTTTGAGGAGTTTTTCAGATATAGAGTATCAGCAGTATGCTAACCACAAGTTATGGTGATTAATGTAAATGTTAATGAGTATAAGGAGAATCAACAAGTTAGCCTATGAAAAATGGGGCATGCAAAAGTAGTGGGATGTGGAAGTTCAAATAGGGAAATGGGGTTGAAACCTTAATAATTAATAACGTAGAAACCGCAGTGGGTGTCAGCATATCCTATTATAAAAGCGGTATCATGGCCTGCATGCCTTGGCAGATGCCAGGATGACACCCACCAGGGGTGGGGGTGAGGATGATGATGAAGATAATGACTGACACTTCAGGGTTAACCCCAACAGGAGAGGTGAGTGATGCCAGTCATAGAACTACATGCTTGTCGAACATTCTCTATCTGTTGTTTGTATTTCAGTGTTTGTAGGATTGTTTATTTGCTTAGTGGATTTGCTAATAAAGGGACGTGACAAATTGTAATTGTTTCTCATGGGTTCCTTGGTGCTCCCATTCTAATACCATTAGTAATAGTCATCCTGATGCTGTGGCCATTTGGGAGACTGAACCCATATTCTTAGACTGGTCTAAGAAATCAATCAATACACAAATTCATCAATTATGCTAGAATACAGTTCTCTTGAAGGCTTCTATTTCTGCCCTTTGTTTCTCATCCTTTCCTCTTGCCTATTTCTCTCTATCTTCTCTTTGTGTCCCTCCTCCTTTATTGAGCCAGGAGAAGCAAACCATTGATGTGGGAGGAAGGTAAAGAATAGGATTCTCTCTTCCCTTCTCCCTCTACTGCCCATCTAACACAGAACAAAGGAGTGAAAAATTCATCCAAAGGGAAGTTGCATAGACTTGAGAATGATGTATTCTGACACAGTGTTCAGTTTTTACCGGCTTGTGTTTATAATGTGTCTTCTCACCTACCAATGTTAAATATTGTGGGTGCAATTTTGAAACCTGTGTGTCTAAGCTAGATACCCGAAGCAGGACACTAAGATGTACTGGATTGAAATTGGGCCCACAGGCCTTAAGTTTACATCACACTGATCTCCTCAACTTTGCAAAAGACTTGACAATCTATTAAGGTGATTTTCACTCCTTAAATGTTCTGCTTCCTCTTAGAGTTATAGCTGGCTATCCTCTCTGTTGTCATCCTTACCATTCTTTCATCATTCAGAATGACTGGGGTAGGCCATCAATAACCTGCACAACACAAATTAATAGCTTGAGTTATTCAGGTAATATTTGCTATGGGTAATTAAAGCTCCCTTGTAGACCCATTAGATGAAGGGCTATATACTTACTTAACCCACACACAGACTTTTGATAGATGAAGAAAAGGAATGGATCTTAGTGTGATTGTCTTGTGTACCGTGTTCTTAATGATGATCCCATGAAACATGTCTCCTTTCTGTCTTCCTCCTCCTCTTTGTCTTCCTTCAAAAGGGCCTTTGAAGAGATATTCAGGCAGCAAAAGAACAGGAACTGTGCTTTTTTTGGCCCCATCACTAAACTTCTTCTGTCACCCCCAAACAAAATCTTATATTTCTAGGGTGGCAAACAGTGCTACTTAGTTCTGTTGTAGATTAAGGTGGGAATTAACCATTTGCATAACTAACAACTAACAAGCATCTTTTTTGGTACTTTCTTGCTTCATTCATTCTTTTATTTTTCAAAGGTGCAGGAATGTTATCTGCTATTTTTGAGAGCTCCCTTGAAAGTGTATTCATTGTAATTAGCCAATAATGACACAGAATATAGATTCCTGTTTTATCAAGATTGCTGTGTCATTGTCAAACCAGTTGTTGCAGTTCATCCTAGAATTCACTTTATTTTTTTCTGGAACAAATAAATATGTTGGGGTTTTTAAAAATATTTTTATTTGAAATGGTAGATGTTACCAAGCAGCGCGTTTTTATTTGTCTCATTTTTTGATATTCATTCATCTAATTAAAAGGACTATTGCAAGGTTTGAATAACCATCAAAAATATAAAGCATTATTTTCTCTGTTTAATAGATTTTCCCTTCCTCTCCCCCACCTCCTTGTTGTTTTATGGACAATTGACAGCTTTAACTATTTTGGTCTCTGTGAAGTGGTGGCTGTTTGTGTACCCAGGCATACTTTTTCTATATGCATTGTCTGTACTAGCTTACAAATGTGAATACACCTTTGTCTGTAAAAGCTTAATTGTATTTGTCAGAGCTTTGTAAAGTTACATTTTATTTTCCCTGATGTCACCATTACTTTCCATAAACAACTGGTTCATTAATTTTAAAGCAAACCGCTTTAACTATTTCTAAACATAGTTCCAGTAATAAAACTTTACGATAGCATTTATTTTAGCTCTTTATATTTTATAAACAAAAGTTGAATAGAAACTTTAAAATGTATAATCTGAGCTCTGGTAAGGAATGTAAATCCATGTCGTCATAATACTATTGTATATCCTTAAAAAGTGACAGAGTCCTGTGGCACCTTAAAGACTAACAGACGTATTGTCATAGAATCATAGAATATCAGGGTTGGAAGGGACCTCAAGAGGTCATCTAGTCCAACCCCCTGCTCAAAGCAGGACCAATTCCCAACTAAATCATCCCAGCCAGGGCTTTGTCAAGCCGGGCCTTAAAAACCTCCACGGAAGGAGACTCCACCACCTCCCTAGGTAACGCATTCCAGTGCTTCACCATCCTCCTAGTGAAATTGTCGCTTTTTACAGATCCAGACTAACACGGCTACCCCTCTGATACTTGTATATCCTTGTTATTTCACATAGGGTGATATTTTTCAAAATCCCATTCACTGTGTCAGTTAGGCACTTTAATTTTTTTTTATCCATAATGCAATAGGATGTGCTGGCCATCTTCCTGGTTTCAGCATAGGGGATCACTCCTTCTGTAGGAGAACGTGTGAAAAGGGAACTCTCTAATCAGCTCCTTGGGACATATCGCTACCTCAGTTAGCAAAGGGACAGCAAAGTTATGAGAGGGAAAGAGCCACTTAGGCTGGGGATGTTGGGAATCTAGCTTTCCCTCCCACCTCAGCAAGACCACAAGCATGAACAAATAACCTGCTCCCCATCCTCTGTGTAAGGATGGAAGCACTGGTTAAGTAGAAAATATGAGCAAAATTATTTGTAAAGACAATGTTTAAAAAGATATTTTCATAAGGTATTTCACACAGGGTCTGATCCTACATTGCCTTGCACCAATTTTATATCAACATGTAAAACTGGTGTAACTGAAGAATCAGGCTCAATATGCGTAAATTTGATCACATGGATTCCTGAATAGAAATTCATACCGGAATTCAGTGGGCCAAATGATACCTTTATTAACATATCAGGAAACCCCACTGAAGTGAAAGAGGAAGTCAAGATGGAGTGTGCCCCGTGTGAATTAGAAGTAAGTTAATTGACAATGACTGTAGAAAATACCCTGGTTATGGGCCATTGAACTGACTCTAATTAATTTAGGAGACTGACACATTCTGTCCAAAACAACTGCCTCACTCTGCTGAACAGCACAAATGGTACAATTCTAATCTATAGTTGCTGATTCAGGGTTGACAGAGCAGCTTTAGACATTTTGAAGAAACACCTATTATTATTGCTGTTTAATCAACTTTGCTGTCTCAGTTCTAGGCTATTTTCCAACCATTTCCCAGTATCTGTTAATGGTTGCGGCTTTGTAATTGTAGCCCAGAGGGAGTAAGGAGGGTTATGCTGCACTTAACTTAGTACCAGGCAAGAGGTCAGTAAGGAAATAAAGCTATTCAGAGGCAACTGAAAATGCACTTTGCAGTTGTAAATTGGGTTTTGTGCACAAAATAGGTATGCAGGCGAGCAACCTTGGGATTTGCTGTGTGCAGTGAGAATCTGTGCCTATACATTGAGCAAAGGTGTACACACCGAGTAAGGTGCACACCGATTTGGGCCTCATTTTATTTATCTGTCACCAAGGAGAGCTAGTACTATTTGAAAAAACAACAAGGAGTCCTTGTGGCACCTTGGAGACTAACAAATTTATTTAGTCTCTAAGGTGCCACAAGGACTCATTGTTGTTCTTTCTGATACAGACTAACACGGCTACCACTCTGAAACCAGTACTATTTGAGTACTTTTGAAAGGCTATGTGGCTAATGTTGAGGTTATTGCTGTGGAACTTTTAACCTTCTCAAACGATTGTAAGCTGCCTGTGGAGTTGCTGATGGTGTTTGGCTTAAAGAACTATCTGACTGAGTAGAAAGGGTATATAAGGAGGAAGACTATAAAAGTACTTTGGATGCCTTTGAAATAATGTTGCCCTTAGGAAATGGGAGACCAAGATACAGTCTATTAATTAGGTGCCTTACTCTCTGAAGATGACCAGCAACACTCCTATTGATTTGAAAGTGAGCAGGAAAGGACCCTAACATTTGTTTAATCTAGGATGTCAACTAATTTTGCATACTTGGTAGTATCAGATGGTAGCTTGCCTGCTGAAGCAGTCAGGGCCCCAGTTTACAGGCTGACAGGCTCCACAAGGGGGAATGAGGCAACTCAGGTTCACCTGGGAATATTAACTCACTGAGTAACTGGGAGGTAGTTAATTAGGCAGGGAAGCACTTGGGCATGCTAAAAGGCTCATAACCTCAATTAGCAAGGACTCCTGTAGAGAAAGGAAGCTCTGCAGCAGGGGAACTCATGTGGAGCCTGAACTAGGCAAAAGCTGTGCAGGTTAGGCGGCCTAGGAGAGACCCTGAACAAGCAGGGGGGAAGATGGCAGAGTTCTCCAGGCAGTGCAGAAGTTGGAGGCCTTACAGCAGAAGGGGAGCATCTGCTGGAACCTAGACACTCTTGTTTTGGGACTTTTAAGCTTTGTTTGAGGTAAGAGCCTTTACACTGTTGTACAAGTGCCCCTTTTAGAAGGCTTTATTGGAGGGAGATGTACTTCTGTAAAGTAGATTGTTTGGGGTCTCCTTGGCCTGGCTGTTTAAGTGACTTCGGGGGGGGGGGGGGGGGAGACACTGAGGCAGGCAGCAGTGCTGCACTCCACTAGAAGGTGGTGCTCGATGGTGATGGTGTCCCTTCTTTATGCACATTTACATTTGTCAGGAGTGTCAGTGTTGGTTTTTCCCCTCTCAGGAGGTCAGTTCTTATGAGATCTCTAGCAACTTAGCCAAAGTCCTCAGTATTTCAGACTATCTGAGAACTGGAAGTGGAAATTAAATTCCTTCCTGTTTTAGAACCAAAACCACGGGTGTGGCTCTGTATCCAGGGCTTTGAATCTAAACTCCTTCCCCTCTAGAGAAATACTCAGAATTTAATACTTTTTTATGAGCCAAAAATTTGCATTTTGTTTTTAAAGGGACGTCTAGACATTTATCATGATTGTTATTTAAAGCAAACAGCCATGTTTTTAGTGTGTCCAAAGATGGCAGCAGTAACAAAAAATGTGAGAAGTGGGAACCTTGCAGAAGTATTAAACATCTTAAATGACAAACCTATAATTTATGAAAGAAAAATGATTCTCTGAATGCATGTTATATCTTCACATTCCAAACTGCAGAATTCTTGCAGAAATTGGTTTCTGCCTAAGAGATAACGTCAGTCAAGATGCTTGCTCCTCTGATCAGCTCTCTGCTCCTACTGAAGGGGAGAAAGCCTTCCCATTCACATAACAGCATTCACTGCATAGCTGAATGTTACAATATAATTCCATGTTCTTACTTGGGGTTTCATCAGCACTCCAAAGGGGGCAACCCCCCACTGTGAATTTTTTTTAAAGTGCTTTTCTAATTTTCATGAGATCAAGACACAACATAAATATGTTTGAAAAAAAATTTAAATTGAAAAATGCAGTTTCATTGAAACACTTTCTCAGGTCCAGGATGTGGGGGGTAGAGAGAACCAGACACTTTCACCCTGTCCTCAGAAGAGTCAATAGCTTAATGGCTAGGGTACTCAACTGGGTAGTGGGAGGCAGAGGGCGTGTTTACACTGCCCTGCAGTTAGGACTATGGAGGTGTGAATAACGGTGCACACTGAATAGGGTTACCATAATCCAGCAATCAAAAAAGAGGACAGGAGGAGCCCCGCCCCTGTCCTGCCCTAGCCCCGCCCCTGCCCCTCCCACTCCCCCCTCAGAACCCTCAACCCTCCCCCCACTCCTTGTCCCCTGACTGCCCCCTCCTGGGACCCCTTCCCCTAACTGCCCCCCAGGACTCCACCCCCTACCTAAGCCTCCCTGCCTCTTGTCCCCTGACTGCCCCCTCCTGAGACCCTCCCCCCATCCTAACTGGCCCCCTAGGACTCTATCCCTTACCTGTATCCTGATTGCCCCAACCCTTATCCACACCCCCACCCCCAGACAGACCCCTGGGACTCCCATGCCCCATCCAACCACTCCCCACCCCCTGACAGCATCCCCCAGAACTCCCGACCCATCTAAACCCCTCTGCTCCCTATCCCCTGACAGCTCCGATCCCTCTCCCCACTCCTGCCCCTTGACAGCCCCCCCCCCCAGAACTCCCAACCCTCCCCTGTCCCCTGACTGCCCCCTCCTGGGACCCCTGCTCCTAACTGCCCTCCAGAACCCCACTCCCTACCTAAGCCTCCCTGTTCCTTGTCCTCTAACTGCCCCCTCCTAAGACCCCCCCCAATATCCCCCAGGACCCTACCTGTACCCTGACTGCCCAAAACCTTATTCACACCCCCCACCCCCAGAAAGCCCCCCCCAAACTCCTGACCCCCCCGTCTCTTGACTGCCCCCTCCAGAACCTCCCTGCCCCTTCTCCGACCCCCTGCCCCCCTTATTGTTGGCCTTTCTTCACCTAATGTCTGGTGAACTTGCTCAGAAATGGCCTGAGCTGCTGGGCAGCAGTAGGGGAGGAGCTCCAAACTGCCGGAGCCGAGCTGCGATGCAGGGAGGGAGGAGGAGGAACCCTCTCTGGCTGAGTGTTGGAGCCCCAAGTAAGTGACGCCGGCCGGCCGCAGCACTGTTAGCCGCGCGTGCTCTGCATGGGGGGGGGAAGTCCGGACATTTACAAATTCCCCCCGGACGCTATTTTTAGCTTAAAAAGCCGGACATGTCCGGGGGAATCCGGACGAATGGTAACCCTAACACTGAAGAGCTGCATTGGAACTATCCTATGTGGATGTTGCTGATGTGAGCCAAAAGATTCCTGGTTCACATTAACATAGTCCTGTTTGAAGAGGACTTTTACATTAATGCCAACTGGGAACCTTTTAGCCCCTGCCTGTGGTGTCCACATGGAGGAATTGCAGCTCAGCACTTCAGTGCACTCTGGTATTCAGACCCCAAACTGCAAGTGCATGTAAATATAGCCTCAAGTTCCTGTTCTGCCTTATTTGGGTCTCTTTCTCAGTCTCGTTTGTTGGAGTTGTTCCACTTTATAGTAATTAAATATTCTTTGGGCCACAAGGAGAGACTGATGATATTCCGGGAGTGTCTGTTTGTATAAAATTTTTTGAAAGGTCTTGGTTTTGTTTTGCATTGGAATGAATGAAAATTTTGCAACTTTAATTTTTTTCGTGAAACAGAATTATTTTCTGGCCAGCCCTATTCATAGACACTTGGTGCCAAAATGATTATTTGTTTAGGGGTCTTTTTCCTACTAAGAAATTTAAAGGCTTAATATGACTTGAACAGGTAGTTAACTAAAACAGATAGAGTCCACTGCAAATGAGATCAGGATGGTTATATATTGTATATAGCTTGTCTTAGAGTTTTATACTGTTCATTACGTTAGTATCTGAGCACCAAGCACATAAAATTAGTTGCAGTAGTGAAATCCATTGTGGACTTCATGGAGTCTCTGGCACTTTCTCTTTGGAGAAAAAACTCTGGGGTGGGGGGTTTTGTTTAGATTTTATTCATGTTCTTTTATTTTGTAAGGTTTAAGGATTGAAGGGTTTTCATGTTTTGAGTGTTAGTTTTATGATGGAAAGACCTTTTTAAGTATTGATATTTAATATCAAACAATTCTGACAAGTATTGTATAGTTACAATTTCCATAATTTCTATAAGGAATAAGTATCAGGTGGCTTCTGATTTCACTTTGCTTAGTAACAATTTTTTTCTAATAGCTGTATCTACTTGAAATCCAGTTTAGTGAAACAATGAATGTTCTAAATATGTTTCCCAATAGATTCTTTCTGTAATGCTACTGAATTGGGTTTGAGTTTCCCCCATCACTCACCCACATAACTCGCACTTGTATATTAGAGGAAGCCAAATCTAAAACTTACTTACAGGAAAACTTGGAAAGCCCATTTGATGAGCAAACTTGCTTTTAAAAAAATTTGTGAATGAAGTTTTCTAACAGATTTGTATTCCAAGGATAAGCTGCACTGAAGTTGTCTGGGGGTAACAAAAGTAACCGTATATACTCGTTCATAAGCCGAATTTTTTTAGTAAAAAAGGAAGCATCAGAGAAGGGGGTTGGCTTATGAATGGGTATAGAGAGGGAGAGGTGGGACACAGCCCCCCCCATCAGAGGGGGCAAGGAGAGGTAGCAGAGCCAGAAGGGAAGAGGTGGGGCCAGAGTCTCTCCACTTCTGGCCACGCTGCTGTCCCCCCAGCCTCCAAAGCAGCTGCAGCTCCGGGGCTGGCAGGCTGCGGCCGCGCCGCTCAGCCCTGCCTGCTGGAGCACGCTGCAGCCGTGCCACTGGAGCAGGCTGCGGCCATGCCGCCTGGCCCACTGGAGCACGCTGACGTTGTGCCGCCCAGTCTGGCCCGCCGGAGCAGGCTGTGGCCACGTCGCCCAGCCTGCCGGAGCAGCTCTGGCCAGGCCAGAGACATCCTCCCTTTCCCCATCCCATCTCTTCCCACCTTATCTGGGAAGGGCCGAGTGAGGGGGTCCTGGGCTAGGGGTGGGGTCATGTGGGGGGTGGTCATGGGGGTTACTCCCCTGACCCCCAGCTTCTTCCCCCACCCAAAAAAGTTTCCCCACCAGTTGCTGTCCCAGCCCATCAGGGTCAGCAGCTGGCACGCCGGGACACTTTGTTTACTTAGGTTTACCTCCATGCCTGTGGACGCTCGAGGTAAACAAACCATCTCGGCCGGCCAGCGGCTTATCCTGATGGCCCAGGAGCTGAAGTTTGCCAGCCTCTGAATTATAGGGTTGGTATGTGAATGGGTCCATTTTTACTTATCCATATTATATAGTCCAGTGTTAATCTCAGTAAAGTCGGTGACCTCAATGAGAGTAAATATACTAAAAATATTCAAAAGCAATATATACCAAGAAAAATATACAAAAAATGTTATTTAACAGCATAATCTGCTGTTTTGTACTACAAAACGGCATGTCGAGGACCTTCAAAACCGTAAGTAAATAGATTGCAATGCATTTGATATACATACCAATGTATTTTAGACAGTAATAGTTTTGTTGGAGTTTTAATCTTACTAAGGAAAGCGGGGAGTGTGCTCTAGTGATTAGCGCCTGGGAGTGGGCATCCCAGTGAACAACTGGGTTCTATTCCTGTCTGTGCCACCAACTTGCTACATGAACTTGAGCAATCACTTAAGGTAAGGGGGGGGGGGGGGGGGGAATAGACACCTTATCTGTAAATTGTTGTTGACGATGTTTGTTTGTTTGTTTGATAAGAGTGTAGTTCCATAGGAGATATCAGGTTTAAACTCTAATTCTGATTCTGTGACTACAGAGCCCTAAGAATTCAGGAGCACTCAAAGATCATCCAGGGCCTGACGCATGCTGTCTCTGACACTCACCAAAGATAAATCACATGTTCTGAAGTTTCAGAAGTAATCACTTTGATTTGGATTGCATCCTACAGTGGCTGTGCTGCATCAATCCCAGAAGGAATGATTGCATTTCATCAGCTGATCTCTGAATGTGTCAATCCTGAAAAGTAATTTGACCTTTTCCTAGGAGCTATATGCAGAAGATGGCACCAAACTGTCTCAGATCAATCTAAATGTAGCATCACTGTCATCGTATGAAATCTTGAGACACTATCTTTATTGAGAAGTGATGAAATCTTCATGAAAAGAGACACTGCACATTTCTTATTGCATTTTGATGCTGAAACCCTGTAACAACTGAAACATTTGCGGAAATGAATATTAAAATATCATACACTGTTCTCACATATAGCTAATTTTTAAATGTTAAAGAATAGCAAAAGAGAATAGTTATACTTTAAAAGATTATTAATAGTGGAAAATATAATGAAGATGGCAGAAAAAAATCTTAGCAGACTGTTGTGGTGGGAAATAAATATTTTAGATGTACTATTCTAAAGGAGGCAAAGCTTTCTTTTAATTCATTTACTTAAAAAAATGAATGTGTAGGAATATAGTAACTTTAATGTTCTTTATTTGTTTCAATGTTCATTCCTTGAGAGTACTGAATATAACTGCAAGCTATGATCACATTCTTTTAACTTTCCCCAAAGCAGAAGATTTTAAAATTCTATAAAGCATTCACATCAGCACTAGATAGACAGTCCACGAGTTCATTTTTTTTATCAAGGAAAAAAAGAAAATAGCCAGACAAATGGTGGAAAATGTGCTTAATCCCCATTTCATTATATTTAATTGTTGTCATTGCCTCAGCACAAATACCAGCACTAAATTAAACACATGCAGGAATACCACACTATTCAGCAGACTTGTGCAACATAGTAATGGAGCTATATTTTTGGTAAATGTGAATTAGTGATGGTCTTGTGCTTCATTTTATATTAGTAAGCAAACAACTTATTTTTTGTTTATAATTGGTGCTTGCTGCCCTTGAACATTTTTGAGCCTTGAGGACTCAAAGCTAAAAGCAACAAAAGGGATGGGTACCCAGGGAATTAAGGGTAACACAACTATCTGATATAAAAATTTAATGAGCTCTCTTTTGACACTGTAATTTGTCTTAGCAAGTTTCTCTAGTGAGCAAGGCCAGAAGCCATATGTAGATGAGGTTTTTCTTGTGACTTGTGCTTGCCAGACTGCTGCAGCTGCAGGGAATATTTGGGTGATGAAATGATATTGCACATAATGGGGTTGAAGACAACTACAAGTCATTTCCTTCAGGGAAGTGTACTGTGTTCAATTTTTAAGTGAGCTTACACTGAAAGTCAGAAGTTCAAGCCTGTTTTAAAATACCGCAAAATCTGTGTAAGTGACTTTGAGGAAACACATAACAAATACTAAGTGTCAATTGCTAATTAGCGGTCATGCTCTCTGGTGATTGCTTGATTGGTGCTCCTTGTTTTTTTTTCACCTTTAGAAACACATGTATTTATAACACCTTTTTGTGAGCTGAGCTGCCATTTTCCTTTTTATGTGATTCTTGTCACTCACAACTAATCAAAATGCTCTGCGAAGAAACTGTAGAACAGTAATCCCATGCGTATGGGTACAGTCTAATATTTAGAATGCTACAGGGACAATCTGTGAGATAGCACTGAAAACCTAAAGATTATGATCTCTTGGTTAATGAATAATATCCTCACAGAAACCCGTGATCAGTGTGTGTGCTTATTTATTCAGGTTTGTTTCAAAGTGCTCATCCCAAGTTCTAGAGGTTTGTAGAAAACTTTAAAACCTATACCACTAGGTATCAGTATAACAGACAATGAGGAAGGATGGTCTTGCAGTAGATGGGGCGTCTGGTTCAGTTCCCAGCTCTACTACAGACTGACTTAATTTATATGCAAAGCGGTAATTATGATACTTTCTCTCACCCATCTCTTTACACTGGAAGCAGAGCTGTTTGAAATTATTTTGATGAAGAAATGCTTTTCCATCAAAATTGGAAAATGTTTTGCTTTTGATGGAAAAGCATTTATTCATTGAAATAATTTCAACCAGCTCTGTCTACAGAGAAAAACCAAAACATTTTCAGTAAAATATTTGGGTAATCAGTAAAAGCTTTTGGTTTTCAACAGACAAAATATTTTACCAAAAAATGTTTTGTTGAAAACAAACACCTTTCCCTTACACACCCTTTCTTTGAAATTTCCCATGAGAAATAATTGGCATTTTCCAATCAGCTTTAATTGTCAGCTCTTCGAGGTACGGACTGTTTTTTACTATGTATATTTACAGTTCCTAGCAAAATGGGGCGCTATTCTGGATGGAGACTTGTAGCTGCTCCTGTAATACAAATAAATATAAACTTACCCACCTTCCCCCAAGCCACTCGTTACAATAAACCACCTATGAAACTTTTAAAATCATACTACACTAGTAGTTTCTATCACCATCTCTCTGTAATCTCATGCACCAGGGAAAATTGACAGGTAATCACAACTGCAGGAAAATCCCATGAGGAGAGGGGCAATCTGTTACGTAACTAGATTCCAAGCCTTTTAGAATCTTATAGGTTACAACGAACACCTTAATCTCTAGCCAAAAAATAATCCGAGGCCAGTGCAGCTTATGGGAAAGGTGATGTTAAGAGCTCTGTATGCAATGCCCCAACCTACGGAGTGGATAGATGTATGAGGAAAAGGGGAGGAAACCAGCACATGAAATTCAGAATAGTTGCAAAAAGAAGAACAGGAGTACTTGTGGCACCTTAGAGACTAACAAATTTATTAGAGCATAAGCTTTCGTGGACTACAGCCCACTTCGAAGCTTATGCTCTAATAAATTTTAGTCTCTAAGGTGCCACAAGTGCTCCTGTTCTTCTTTTTGCGGATACAGACTAACACGGCTGCTACTCTGAAACCTGTCAGAATAGTTGCAGTGGCATTAAAGAGGATATCAACAGAATAGTGAAGAGTTGGGGGGTGAGGACAGTGGTTGCATCGATGTTTTGCCCTCTAATAGTGCTAATGTTTAGAAATGGTCTCAAAGCGTAGCCCCATGAAGAGAGTATTACAATAGCCAGGGCCAGTGCAAGGAAGTTTCGTGTCCTAGGCGAAACTTCCACCTTGCGCCTCCGCCCCCTGGCCTGCGGCAGCTCCCTGCCCCCCCTCTGCCCTGAGGGGGGGCCCCCCCCCGGGAGCTGTGCAGCAGCTCCCCACCCCAGCTCACCTCTGCTCTGCCTCCTCCCCAAGCATGCTGCCCCCCGCTCTAATTCTCCTCCCCTCCCAGGCTTGCGGCACCGAACAGCTGATTGGCACTGCAAGCCTGGGAGGTGGGAGAAGTGGAGTGGGGACAGCGTGCTCGGGGAGGAGGCAGAGCAGAGGTGAGCTGGGGTGGGGAGCTGCCGCATGGCTCCCCGGGCCGGGGGCGGTGGGGAGCTGCCACGGGGTGTGTGTGACTTAGGGTGTGGGGTGGAGCTGCTGCAGGGCTCCCCACCCTAGCTCACCTCTGCTACACCCCCTCCCCGGGCACACCGCCCCCGCTGGCAATGACAATAATTGCATGGAGCGGTCACTGCGCTGGGAGAGGGAGTCTGAGCTGCACATGTCAGCGTGCTGTCAGCAGCCCAGCCCAGGAACACTGTCTTTAAAAAAAAAAAAAAAAAAAAAAAAAAAAAAATTGGGGGCACTGCTTTTTGGCACCCCCAAAGCTTGGCACCCTAGGCAACCACCTAGTTTGCCTTAATGGTAGCACCGGCCCTGACAATAGCCTAACTGTGAGGTGGCAACAGCATGGATAACTGTAGTGAGGTCTGAAGCTGAAGGAAAATTAATAATAGTGTTTACCTTAAAGGAGAATAACGCCATGTCTCCATTGTGGTTATAATTCACCTGTAATTGCCACCATAACCACAATGATTTGGGCCATTCACTATAAGACAATTAAATTTTACTTGTAATAACACCTCAAAGCTGTATGGATTTGGGAAGTCGGTAGGCTTTCCTAGTTACAATATTTTAATGTTAAGTGCCTTGTGTATGGGGACTTGCATGCACTGGTCAGGCTGCTAAGGCTGGATGAATAATTTATTGTGAATAACATTAGTTGAGAATAATATTAATTTCTTATCGGTTTGTGAAATATTAGTAACTAGATCCAGATTTCTGTCAATGTGTTGACTTGTAACTATTTCCTTGGTGGTTTAAATTAATTGTGCACAAGCCACAGGCAGAAATTAATCTATTTTGACTATTTGCTGTTCATCATTATTGGTGTCAGGTCAACTAAGTCGCATGGTATTGTTTTTGCTTTCTGACTTGGATGACTGCAACTTCTAAAAACAATTAGTGAGTAACTTTTCTGGCAAAAATGCCCTTGTTTGCATGAGACTATGAATACAAGCCATTCCTCATACACTCTTGTCAACAAAAACACCATTTGTGTAAATGTTCTTGAAGCGCACACAGCAAGGGCTCAAGATTAGCGTCTAATTGGACAGGGATTTAGAATCTGAATGCATGTTCATGCACAGTTTGACCAGCTTTTTCTGTTAATGTTTACAAGACTAATGTTTGTAGCTCCTGGTTGGACCACAATAAAATTAATTCCTGGACCTGATTCTTATTTTCCAGTCTCAAGATGACATGTTTTAAAGGCATGTATAAAATGTCAAAGTCAATGAAGTAAAACCCTGATTTATATAGCTCCACAGGATTTCCAGAACATTCTGTTTACAGCTTTATTTAAGCTCCACCAACGGCATGTCATTTTTTCTAATCCAAGAGCCTGGAGGTGGAAAACAAAGCTCCAGTAGAAAACTATTCTAGCTAGAACAGCAGGTGTAATTAAAACTGAAATATTTATAATTATTGTAATGAAAGCAAAATATTTTCATTATGCAGTGCTGCAGGAGCTGCTATTCCAATATTTTGAAGAAAACTCTTAACACGGTTACTAGGTTAGCTGCATCTCTATCTCCTTTCTAGTTTCTCTGAGAGCAGCCACTTCAGGCCTTGTGCCTCTTGCCCTTACCTGTCTCAAGGAGAAAGCTCACCATTCTGCTACTCTGAGACCAGGACTTGAGTACACTGTCCCATGTTGTCACACAACACACAGTCAACCTGTGGAACTTTTTGCCAGGGGATGCTTTGAAGGCCAAAAATATAACTCGATTCAAAAAAGAATTAGATGAATTCATCAATGGCATTAGCCAACATAGTCAGGGACATAACCCCCCATGCTCTGGGTGTCCCTAAACCTCTGACTGCCAGAAGATGGGATTGGATCACAGGGCATGACTCGCTTGATAAATTACCCTGTTCTGTTCATTTCCTCTGAAGCATCTGCCACCAGCCACGGTTGGAAACCAGGATACTGAGCTAGATGGACCATTACTCTAAGTATGGCTGTTCTTATACCAATTGCTTACCAGCCTGCAGGTCCGACTGGATTTGGCCACCTGTGTTTCTTACCCTTTAGGAGCCTGTGATATTGACCAACAGCCTTCTTAAGGGTTACTTTATTCAGCATTTTGAACAAAGCATTAAGGACGATGAGATTTTAAAACAACAAACAATCTACATGCATATTTAGTCTCATCCAATCTTCTACTTCACTACACATTACAGGGACTGAAGACTTACATTCCCCTAGCAAATGCCGATTGTCCTGTCATCTACCCTGGTCACAGGTGACAGCATGCCTTTTTATTCTTTCCCCTTCCACCTGCATGTCTGTGTTCTTCCCTATATCAGGGAAGCATTGTTTAAGAAAGCGTCTCACCCTTCTTTATGGGTGTCTGGGCTCAATTATAATATTCAATAGTTTCTGTTGCTATGCCTTTGCTTTCAGAAAAGGGGTGTGTTTACAGCAGGGTAGCTAACTTGAGTTAGGTATGGGCTATAAAAAAAACCACAGTATTTTTGGCAGTGAAGACATAGCTTGTGTTTCAGGCCCCAGGTGTGAAGTCTTTTGAGACCCAGTTTGTCTACAGGGAAGTTTACCAATATAATTTTACGAGTTTAACTATATCTATAAAATCCCCTGTGTAGGCAAGCCTAAGATCAGTGAAAAAACATTCAGCAGGGACTCTCCAGGTTTATGCCCCTGTGATGGCTGCTCCATTGGTTGAGTAGTTACACCTCTTCGGTCTTAATGGCTTGTAATCACTGATGTGGGGACTGTATCTCCCCTGAGGGTGGGGGTGTTGAAAATTGTCTATAGGGCCCCATTTGTTTGGTGTAACATACATCCTTAGACAGGCACATCAGAGAATTTTGAATACAGATCAGAATATGCAATTAATATGGGCAATTAAGATCTTATGTAATCACAATTTATGAAATGGTCTTATACAGAACCACTCTCTTAATTTGTCTTGCCCATACCTGCTTTAAAAACACTATTCAGCATATCTGCACACCATCTCCACCCATCAACCATTAATTTAGCCAACCTCTCTTAAGCAGAAAAATATCCTTAAGTTTCCCAAAGTAGCCATATGACATGTTGATACCCAAACACTGTCCATAATGTGTCACTATGGAAGGACAATTTCTCTCCAGAAGACGACAAAATTTTAAGGACTGAGATTGATTTTTATACATATTTAGGCCTAATTGTGCAGGTTGAATTGAAACCTGGAGCTGGCTTACACGGTGTGAGGCCTTGGGTTTTCATGTTAAGAGAGCTATCTAAGGAAACAAGTGGGGTGTAAGTTGAACTAGAGTAGTCTGGTGGGAAACTCTAGTTTTTCTGCAGGCAAAGTTACACACTGGAAATTCTATTTTTGTGGCACTAAAGCATCATAACACTAGATCATTAGATTCTTCTTTAAGAGGTATTTAATAGTGAGACATTCTCTTGACTCCACTCAGCTCTCTGCTTAGTTTTCTTGCAAACAGTCATCTACTTTACAAGATTCTTTCTATATACTGTAGTAGGCTGATCTGAGTCTCTAAAGCTGAAAACCTGTGTGTGTGTGTGTGTGTGTGTGTGTGTTCAAAATCTTTCCCAAACCCATCAGAATTGAGTCTTGGACTCATCTCTACTGTTTACTATGCACTTACTTATACAACTGGGTGAGGCTACCTGATTCTTGCAAATCAAAATTAATCAACTGGCTAGTTAGCAGCCAGTTATAAGTTCAGCACCCAGCCCAGTGCATCTTCCTTTTCTACATCTAGATTAAGTATGCTTCGTTGTGTAGTTCTTATTGGTAATGTGAGCCAAGACTGCTGTGGCTGCTTGCTTTTGCTAATGTGGCCTACCAACCTTTTCCTGACAGAGTACATGTAGTTTCTTCATCCCTTGTCTGGCTAATGCTACTGTTGGACAGAATATGCTGGGGAGAATTTTTTCCACTGGAAAATACTCCAGAAAGTACTCTGACAGGGGTTCAGACAAGCTCTCTAGAGAACCCAACACCAAACCCTAGATTTGGAGTAAGCACTAAATATCTTAAAATGTATTAAAGTGAGGAGGGGGGGGTGTCTATGTTTGCTTGTATTGTATTACAAGATTGTTAATGCCAAATGATGTAGGGTTTTCTTGGTGTGGGAAAGATTTGAGATTACTATATTCCTTTCCAATTTTGACCAGCTTTAAACCCAGGCCTCCAAAGATGAATGACTGACACTAAACCATTATGCCACCTACCCTCAATTTCCTTATTAATTTGAAGCCATTTAGGGGCTTATTCCTCAAGGGACTTGGCCTGATTTTGCCCCTATTGAAGTTAATAGTGACATTTCCATTGACTTCAGTTGGTGTAGGATCAGGCCCTTATTGACTTCAGTGGAACTACACCAATATATATCAGCTGAGGATCTAGTGTGTAGATCTTGTTTAGGGAAAAGTGGGAATGCTACATTCTCACCATGTGATGGACTGTATGTCAAGATAGAACTCCTCTAATATTCCAGTGGGAAAGCTTGTGTGAATCCTGACAGTAAAAGAGCAAACTGTGCCAACTGTTGTTTGTTCCTTACTTTCATAAACACCTAAGGTCAAACAAAGAATCACAAAAGACCATCTGTAATTCCTCTCGCTCGATGGAAGTTTAAGAACATCACTGACAAGTTGAATAAATGTTTTAAGACTCTTTAGTTTGTTGTTCATGCCCCTTGTCTTACTCCCAGCCATTTTATAGTAACAGTTCAACTGTACTTTATTGGTCAAGTTAGAACAAAGATGACTTTGTAGACAAAACACAGAGGGGTAGGATGACTATTTGGATACTGGGTGAGGACTCAGAAGATCTGGGTTTGATTACAGGCTCTGCCATAGACTCCTTGTGCGACTTTGGTCACTTAATCTCTCTGTATCCCACTCACCATCCTCCTGCCTTCATAAATACTTAATAGGTGCTTAAGCTAGTCCTGTGATGGGACAAGGCAAGTATGTTAGAGCAATTAGGTGTATAAATGATCACAATTTTCCTCACTTGTGTGTGAACAAGGGCTGCATCTACCAAAATTGCTTATGGCTCAAATTTTCAAATAAAGTTGATTGACCCATTCACTGCACCTGCAAACCTCATGTATGTATGTATTCACAAAATGGATAGCTGGATGGGCAATAAATGAGTAGTTGCATAATTTACACAGGCAAATGTTTCTGTGTACATGCATATATGTGAAGATTTGAAGTGATATTGGGTATTGAGCATTTTGTGTGGAATGCCTGTTGCAAAGCTCAGATCTGCATCTCAACATAGCTGATTGCTGGCTTTATGTGCTTTCACCCTTTAAAAACTGAAGGGAAATTTTCATCTTGCATTAAAATTTTGTAATTCAATATGTGCCTCACCTTCAAAATAGCTAAGTATTAAAAGGGTGAATAGAATTGTATGTCTTGCTTATATAATCAGATATTAATGTAGTACTAACATTTTTGAGCACAGAGGGTGAGATTTTCAGAACTGTATGTGTGCATTATCCACATGTGAAGATGAGCACTGTGCACTTGAACATGTACATAGCCATTTCCACCCTCAGTTTGCTGGAACTGTACATGAAATTATGGTAACTGTCAGCATAAATGAGATGTGCAAAATGTTTACAGTTCTTAAAGCTTGGCCCAAAACATTAAGTACAGGGTTGTAGTTATACAACTGTGAGACAATACTACATACCATTGTGGCCTCGGTCCTGCAGACAGAGACTTTACTTGGGTAAAACTCGCATTGATTTGAATGTAGTTCTGGGGTTTTGCCTGAGCAAGGATTCAGTGCTGAAGGACTGTTCCTCAGCTGTATTTGGCTGTATTTGTAATGCTGCTTGCACAATAGTCTTCAAATCCAATCCCAAGCTATTCTGAAAGAGGGAGAAGTTAATTTCCTTCAAAGGAGGATTTTGGTTTGTAGAGTGCTGGCAAAGCTGGGAAGTTTTATTTTTGCACTTTTCAACTCCTGTTACATTAAATCACAGCTGAACCATAATGTGCCTGAATGCTAGTGGCTCCCTAATATGTTTTCAGACTTCCTGTATGCTGCATCCCATTATGTTACATAGAATGTTTCCGGTCACATACCATTCTGTGTAATGCAAGCTAACGTGATTTAAGTGACCTGACACAAAGTGTTGCAAGATGAGACGCTCCCTCCTCCACCACCCCCTTAATAACTGCCACACTGAAAGTGAAAACAAAACTAAAAAATAAAGGCAAAAGAATCCAGGATGAGGTGATCCAGGGAATTTGTGGGGAAAAGAAGCGTCCCTAAAGTTTTCCATCATTTTTAGGTAAACTTCAGTGGAAAATTTGAAGGATGAGCTTTGGGGGAGAGATTTGCAAAGCCGTCTTGAGGATCTATAGGAAATGGGCACTCACTTCCTAGGCAGCTTTGCAAATCCCATCCTTGGTTTGTTTTTAACATGCTAAGACACAGATCCTGCACTGGAAGGCAAAAAGAACATACAGGCAGCTGCTTTTGTTCCCTACTGCATCCCTACAGCAGCTGGGCAGAGTTCCACATCTCAGCATATCTTTGAGTCCCAGAACTACTAGCATTCTGCAGCCCCAAGGCAATAAACTTGCTGCTTCAGGGGCATGGTTCCCCTTCTTCTCCCACCTTCTTCAAAATATCACTGCACATATGCTGCAATTAGCAATATACATCAGAAGGGGTGTGTGTGTGTGTGTGTGTGGGGGGAAGGTAACTGCATCATATACCTTTTTTAAAAACAGCAGTAAGCTATGCTCCAAATGGCATTCCTTCCATTTCCTTCCATTTTCCCCTGATCCTGCCTAATCAGCTAGATTGCCTTAGGGGCCCACTACACAGTTTGCTCTGCTTTGTTCCCTCACCTTTCCTTATAGGCTTTTAGTGAGTATGGGCAGCATGATGCTGTTGTGAACAATGGACTAAAAGACTACAGTTTAGAGAGAAGATCCCAGTGAGTGCTAAACCAATGTGGATTATTTACCCCTCATGTCCTTTGTAAACCTTATACAAAACATTTGACCATTAGTGTTCACTGCTCTCCTTGTTTGTAAGAATTAAGATGGGAAAGTACTAGTTTGACCCCGTAAACCAGTAGGTGTTTGCTGGCTTAGATACTGGAACTATAGAATTTATTAGCATAACTCTATTATACTCTCTGACTTGGATAACCGCTTGTTTTCATTGTCTAAATTACAAGTTTTCAAAAGGTATTACAGCCTGACTACTTCCTATCAGGGATTGTTTAAAGAACAAAGAAGTAGCTACTCATTTGGACCAGCTATTTCAGATACTTCTCCATCATGCATTGAAGTCAGATTCTGAGAAAATCAAAGGAAGAAATTTTAAATACTGTGTAATAGAACTTTTAAAGGAAAAAATAGGGCACAGTAACGTGTTTTCTATCATCCTGTGAGACTGGTGTTTCACATTTTCAGTTACCCAAGTGCTTGAATCCCAATTTATTTTTGGGGGTTTTTCCCCCTAGTTTATTTAATATGAGTGTGTGCGTGTATGGGAGTGGGGAGTGTTTTGGTTTTTTTACAGGAAAGATATTTTTTTTTCACAGTCCCATCATGATTGTGCCATGCTTCACTGACTTCTGAAATGTCCTATGGAAAACAAGTGTTGTTCAATTTTTGTTTTTCTTACACTGTATCATTTTGGTTTTAAACTATCCCTAACCACATCTTTCTCTCACATTTATACACACTCACTCTTCACTTTTTCAAGTATGGGTAAGGTTTTGCCTATGTGTTTGTTATTGATGGATTATGTTCAGCTCTTTTCTTAGGAGAGTTCTTAGAAGGAAATTTGATGCGTTTGTTTACCAGTCTTTGACTACTGCTTTATTTATACAATTTGATTCAAATGTGCTATGCCAAAAAAAAAAAATCTTGCTTGATAGGATTCCTATATGCTATAACAATTGTTAGGTGTAGATTGCCATTTAAGTGAGGTATTATATTTTAAAAATCAGTGAACATCTTTTGTATTTATTCATATTTGGAATGCTGCTTCTGTATTACAAGCGGAGTTTGAGCAGTTAAAGCCAATGGTTTGCACCATTTGCTGCTGTTTTTAAACCCATTTTGAAGAGCCATCATGGACAGTAGATTAAAGCCACTTCTGAACAAGGTGGTGACATACTGCAATTTAAGAAATGTGAATGTGGCCCATATATACAATAAGTATTTTACAAGTCACTCTGATACTCTGATCCAGGGGTCAGCAACGTTTGGCACGCGGCTCACCAGGGTAAGCACCCTAGCGGGCCGGGCCAGTTTATTTACCTGCTGATGCGGCAGGTTTGGCTGATTGCGGGCCCCCAATCGCCGCGGTTCGCCGTCCTGGGCCAATGGGGGCGGTGGGAAGCCGCGGCCAGCACATCCCCCGCCTGCACCGCTTCCCGCTGCCCCCATTGGCCTGGGACAGCGAACCACGGCCAATGGGGGCTGTGATCGGCCGAACCTGCCACGTCAGCAGGTAAATAAACTGGCCCGGCCCGCCAGGGTGCTTACCCTGGCGAGCCGCGTGCCAAACATTGTCGACTCCTGCTTTCTGATGAGAGTCATGAATTAAGTTACAGGAATAGAATATATGCGTCCAAGCAATTTAATGAGGGCCTCACTCTCCGTGCCATCAGCCTTCTAGTCTTTATCTGAGCAAGATTTAATGGCAGGTATTTAATGCAACAACTTACCATTTCATAGAAATCTTGCTGCGTCTGATCATTTCTTCAACCTGATAATTTCCAGGTTTCCTCAAGAGTCGTGTCTGCAAGGAAGGGTGGCTTTCATGGTAAGGTTGGGTGAGAGCAGGTGGTGGAATCGAGGAGATTCCTGTAAGTGGGATTTCTTTTATGGGGGCCTGGAAGATGGGCAAAACCAGCATTTTCTAAGGGGGCATGGGGAGAGAACCTCTCTCCAGTAGTGCACCTGTCCTGGGGCGGAGAAGATGCTGAGGCATAGGCTGCTTAGCTTGGCACACAGCTCTGAGGGCAGAGCCAACTGCAGGCAGTTTTGTGGGGCTGCAGCCAGGAAAGGAAATGTTGACTTGCCGAGCCTGGGCCCCTGGTGCCAGGGCAGGATGCAGCCTGGGAAGAGTGCAAGGAGAGAGAACATGCAACCCTATGGATCCCCAGTGCCTCCGCTTCCTGTGGAAAGCTCAGAATCTGGGCTGCAGTCGTCCTCCCACTACTGCCCCACCTGGAGCACGGGTCTCAGGGAAGCATCAGGCTTTCCTCTCTCAGCCTGCAGCACCAGACTCCAGCAGGGGCTCCCCTATTGGGCAGGAATGCAGGAGCCCTAGCCCATTACCTCCTGTGTGGGTGACTGGTCCCTGGCTACAGAGCAGGCCCATGCTGTTGTCTCCGGTATGGCCAGGAGGGGAGGTGGCACCTGCTGCTGGGTCTCTGCTCAGAGCTGGCCAAAATTGGAGGGGAGGGGCTGGGCCCCTGTCTTCCCCCTCCCCTCATTGTGCCCCTGTTGGAAGATAAGGAATGGGGTCAGAATGTATCTTGTTGGTACAGGGCAGGCAAAAAGCTTAGAGACAGAAGCTTACTCTGGTCCCCCTGCAAAATAACTAGAAAAAGAAGATTGCCATCTTTTCGTTTGCTTCTATATTCAAGCACCAGGTACTGTAATTTAGTGGTTAACAGGGCCGGCTCTAGGATTTTTGCCGCCCAAAGCAAAAACAATTTTGCCCCCCCCCCGTTCTTTAATTACCCCACCCCTGGCCCTGCCTCAACTCCACCCCTTCCCCAAATCCCCAGCCTTGCCTCCTCCCCGCAGGCTCTCAAGCCTAGGAGGGAGGGAGGGAGGAGGAGAAGCGGTGCCCGCGCCGCGGCCGCTCGGGATCTCCCCCCTCCCTCCCAGGTTTGAGAGCCTGGGAGGGAGGGGGAGACCCTGAGCCGCCGCGGCGCGCGAATCAGCTGTTTCGCGCGCCGTGGCAGCAGCAGCGGAGGTGAGCTAGGGCAGCCGGGGCACATTTTTAGGGGCAGCATTCTGGCGCTGGCCATGCCGCCCCTAAAAATGTGCCGCCCCAAGCACCAGCTTGTTTTGCTGGTGCCTAGAGCCGGCCCTGGTGGTTAATCCCAAGTATCCTAAAATTACTGTGGAATCCAAGTATCAGATGGGTAGCCGTGTTAGTCTGGATCTGTAAAAAGCAACAGAGTCCTATGGCACCTTTAAGACTAACAGATGTATTGGAGCATAAGCTTTCGTGGGTGAATGCATCCGATGAAGTGGGCATTCACCCACGAAAGCTTATGCTCCAATACATCTGTTAGTCTTTAAAGGTGCCACAGGACTCTCTGTTGCTTTTGTGGAATCCAAGTAATCCCCCCTGCTCCCCATTTTGTTGTTACTTGAGTCATTATATAATGGATGGGCCTTTTAGGGGCAGAGAATTCCAAATAATGATGAATTTCAGAGGGCAAGAAAAAGCCCCTTTGTATATTTAAAACTGATTCCAGGAGTGTCCCTATGTTTTCAGTTGTTGCTGAGCTGAGTGCAGTAAGATTGTTTCACGTACTGCGTGCTGGGTAATAATGTGAAAGGACTCCCTGTTTCTAAAAATAACTGGCTGTCTATGAAGAGAACTATTTACAGAGATGCTGCAACTGTAGCTAGTGTTCATGCCACGCAGGCTGGCCTCCGCCCAGCTCTTTCCTCCTGCAAGCTGCACTTCCCCCCTCCAAGTTCCATGCAGGTTGCTGCACATTTCTCTCTCCTTTCAGCGATTTCTTGTAGCTAAGATTTCTCATACCCTCAATCTATTTTGGACTTCTTTTCCATACCTACTGTAGGATTTGTATATGCTTTATTACTTCAAGAATGGGAAAAGGCATGGAGAAATTTTTCTTCCTCTTTAGTTGATAGGAACCTGCTGCTAGTGCTCAGCACAGAGTAGTTAACGGAGTCAGTGCTAGATAGAGCTGAGCTGGAATTCAGCTAATTTTTTGTTAAAAATGCAGATTTATTGAAAGTGAAACTGTTTGTGAAACAGGGTCAGGTTTGGTGAATTTTCCAAGTCAAAATTGATGGGAAAAGTTTGAGAATTAACGAAATGCTTTGTTTTGACCTTTTCAAAGCCAAAATAATCGTGACTTTGTTTCAAAATGGAAGCGAATTAGACTGAAAAGGTTTAAAAGCAAAAGACCAAAATCTAAACGAACACATGAAATCATCAAAACAAAATCTTTTGACCCAAGACAAAAAAAACAGTACCCCTCATCCCACCTTCCTGGCTTGCAAATATTTTCAAGATTTAGAGTGGAGTTTTCAATGGGACTTTTACATCTAGCAGCCCTTTGTGTCTTTGAAAATCTCTGCTGAAATGTGTAGTAGTTCAGACTGCTGTGCCATGTTCACTGGGCTTTCTGCATTTGATCCACTGTTCAAGCCCACTATGTGCCCAACACTATTCTCTTCTATGTTTTCAGTTGTCAAAAAAGTATTTGAATGGGCAACAGAGATTAATTCTAGGCTAAATGCTAGAAAATATTTGTATATCATAGGGAATTGCTGAGACTGAGGGAAGTGCTGTTCTAGATGACCTATCTCTCACTTCTACACATTTCTGTGATTTAATGTCTGTCACTCACAGTCCTCACCCTATAAGACTAACCTGATTTCTTGACAGAATTAGACTTTTGCTTAGATGTCATCACTGGAGAAAACCAAAATCTAAAACCTTAAATAATTTGTGTTTAAATTTACTGTTAATTTCTTGAACAAATTACAGAAGATGACTTGCTTAGTACACAAAGCCCTTTAAAACTAATGGGAGTCTTTCCTTAGACTTCTGAGCAATGATCTCTTTTCTTTCTTTCTCTTTTTTTTAAAAATATGTTTTCCCCACCATTCTTTTCTTTATCTCCACCAGTTTATTTTTTCTGATTGGATATTTGGTGCTTTCTTCTGTTTATATTTAAATAAATAAAGTAAAGGAGTTGGGGAGAAGTTTTGAGATTTTTGCGCTTATGTTGCCATGGAAACCACCTCATTGTTATCCACAACTATATTACATGTCTGAATTTTAAGTTTTTACCCATGGAAAGGGAAGAGTGGGCCACAGCATTAGTTAATGGGGCTGGATTCTGAAAGGCTATGCTAAAGGATGATTTTTGTGTGACGTAATGCACATTGGAAAACCTAATCCAAACTATACATATAAAATTATGGGGTCTAAATTAGTGTTACCACTCAAGAAAGATCTTAAAGTTATTGTGAATAGTTCTCTGAAAACATCCCCCTCAATGTGCAGCGGCAGTCAAAAAAGCAAACTGAATGTTGGGAATCCTTAAGAAAGGGATAGATAATAAGACAGAAAACAACATATTGCCTCTATATATAAATCCATGGTACGCTCACATCTTGAATACTGCTTGAAGATGTGGTCGCCCCATCTCAAAGAAGACGTATTGGAATTTACAAGGTTCAGAAAAGGGCAACAAAAATGATTAGGGGTATGGAACAGCTTCTGTATGCGAAGAAATTAATAAGACTGGGACTTTTCAGCTTGGAAAAGAGACAACTAAGGGGGGGGATATGATAGAGGTCTATAAAATCATGACTGGTGTGGAGAAAGTAAATAAGGAGGTGTTATTTACTCCTTCTCATAGCACAAGAACTAGGGGTCACCAAATGAAATTAATAGGCAGCAGGTTTAAAACAAACAAAAGGAAGTTTTTTTCCCCCCTCGCCCCCCCCATAACACACAGTCAGACTGTGGAACTCTTTGCCAGAGGATGTTGTGAAGGCCCAGACTATAACAGGGTTCAAAAAAGAACTAGATAAATTAATGGAGGATAGGTCCATCAATGGCTATTAGCCAGGATGGGCAGTGATGGTGTCCCTAGCCTCTGTTTGCCAGAAGCTGGGATGGGTGAAAGAATGGATTACTTAATGATTACCTGTTCTGCTCATTCCCTCTGAGGCACCTGACATTGGCCACTGTCGGAAGACAGGATACTTTGGTCTGACCCAGTATGGCTGTTCTTATGTTCTTAGAATTTTTGCAAGTGAATGGCATTTCTATTCATTTTTTATATAGCTTCAAATTTTCAAGTTTTCAGTGATGATTTCTGACCATGTACAGAAAATGAATACGTAATTCAAATGACAAATCAATATTGATATGATGCTAGTTTCTAGAAACTCCAAGAAGGTCACGAGACCTAAAGTAGATGTCAAACTCAAAATAATTGATGTTATTTTTCATTTATTCTAAAAGAAAACTCAGAAAAGGAACACACCAGAATAGGCATAAAAGTCAGTGATCTCATGTGCCGTAGAACTTTGCTCAATAGACAGCATTAGCAATGATATATGTTTACCAGAACTTGTAGGCAAACACAACACAGCAAAGCACCACCATGTCCGCATATGAAATGTAAGATTTATGAACACACTGTAAATATGCTTAAATATTCCCAATGGAAGTACTTGCTCACTCAGCCAGAGAAACCCATGTAATGTGACTTATTTGACCAATCACTACTAACACACAATAGCAAGCAGGGAATAACTTCAGAGAACTGTTTGCAATCAGCCCATAGAGTTTTAAAAAACCCACAAAGAATCCAATAGGCAATTAAAACTAATAATAATGCAACTGAGACAAATTAACCAAAGTAAGTTGTAATTGGCTTGTGAATATTCACAAGCAGAGAAAGAGGATGAACTATTCATTGTAAAATCTTTACTTAGACTTAATATGTGATTACCTACAAAATAAAATGTTGTGTGCCTAGGACCTTAGAAAACACTTTTTACACTCTTATTTTCCCTCTCACAGCCTCATAAATCCTGGACTAATTACCTAAGAAGTGTGATCAGAAACAATTAATTGTCAAAGTGGAAATGTGTAGTGTTCCTGTAAATCTGTAGCAGGAAGGCTGGCCAGACAGAGCTGGGGAAAGTTTCAAGAAGAAACTTTACGGTGAAGTAGAAGGAAGCACTAAGTAGCTTTAGGGATATATCTGCTTTCCTTATCCCAATAAATGTCCTTGTTCAGTGTTGGAAGAAAGTGACATTTACTATCCTTCTTTGCCACTGGCATGTAATGATGTGCTTATTGTAGTTTTGTCAGGATCAATCTGTGTCCAAGCGGAGTTCATGAGAATTGAGTAAACTAATAGTAATTATACACAGTTCTCTGTGATAAACTATTCTGATACCTATGGGAAATACAAAAGTAAAAACTTATTTCTTAGCTCTACTAGATTTTAATGGGAGTTTGGGGAGAGGGCACTGAGATCAGTCCTTAAATCAAACCTTGCTGGTTCTCTTCAGGTCATCTCGGTGTACCTTATTTTCTCTCTTCCTTTCTATCACTTGTATGGAGAAGAACATTGCCTATCATAGATTATCAGCGAAAGAGTAAGCCCTGCATGACTGCTGCCTTCATCAACAGCACACCTTTGATTGTTTGTGATGCCTTTTAAAACTGAACTAGAATTCTGGTGACTCATTGAATCACAGCAGCATTAACTCCCCAAAGAGCACTAGTTACTAAAGGTGGGTGAAATTTTTTGGACAGTTTATTTGCTGAAAAATACAGATTTGGTCAACCTGATACTATTCGCCAATTTAACCGAAATCTCTGAATAGTTTTGCCCCCAAAATGTTTTAGGGACTTTGGTGCAATTCACAAAATGGCTGGAATGGAAGGGCCCCCTCAGAACCTTTAGCTGGTTAGAGCACTCACCTGGGAGGTGGGAGACCTGAGTTCAACTTCCCTATTTGCTTGATGTGGAGAAGGGATTTTAACTTCCTACCTCTCAGGTGAGTGCCCTAACTACTGGACTATGGGCTATTCTGAAGCAGGTCTTTCTCAACACCCCGTCGAAGCTGTTCCACTTTGCATGAAATACTTGAATAGTCATTGGGCCAAAGACAGGGAGTGCAAATGATTCTCTAGCTTAGTGGTCAGGACCCACCTGGGAGGTGGAGACCCAAATTTAAGTCCTTGTTCCACTTGTGCCGGGGGCAGGGAATTGAATCTTTGTTGCCCATATTCCAAGAGCGTGGCCTGTCACCCTCACCTCTTCAGCCCCAAAAACAAAATGTTTGGGGTCAAATGGTGTATTTTGTTCGACTCCAACAAGAATGTCAATTTTCCAAAATTTTTTGAAATTTTCAGTTTTGACTATGAACAATTCCCCCCCCCCTCCCCCCAGCTTTTTGAAGCTGCCAGCTAATTGAGAAGTCAGTTATTCACCCAGCTCTAGTACCTTACAGTATACATGCAGGACTGGGAAATCCAAGCTATTGCTATGTAGTGAAGTTATTTTACTTTACAATTTCACATTCCTTCTCAAATCATAGAGACTAAAATTTCAATGACAATAGAGAGAACAATTTTAAAATCTTTCCTCTGAAAAAGAATCTGTATTTGTCTAGAAAACATATATACCATGATTAATTACTAAATGTATAGACCCCAAGCCTGCTCTAAAAACCTGAGTAGCTCCACTGAAGTCAACCATATGTGCAAAATTTGCAGGCTTAGCACCGTATATATCATAATAGCAATGCATAGTGATTTATGGATTTTAAGAATTTATAAGACATAATTTATTGACATAGTTACAGAATAACTTTAAACATAATTCTTTTCTATTTCATCCAATTGTTTTCTAATGTCTAGAGCGCAGGAATGTGTGTTAAGACTTCAGTTCCAATCTTGACTCTGTCACAGAGTTAGTTTTGGTGTGTAGCGTATAGAGTTAGAGGTCAGCATGGCAATCAAATCACCAGTTTTTTTAATAACCTAAAGAATAATTTAAAAACAAAATTAAATGAAAATTAGTAATGACAGCATACACAAATACAAAGGGTCAGATTCTCAACTGGCATAAATCAGCCCCATTGAAGTCAATAGAACAAGGCTGATTTATGCCAGTTGAGCATCTGGTCCAGATAAACAAACACTAAATTTTGATTCATATGCATTCAGCCATGATTAACCCACTGGATCATACTGCTATTGAAGGCCAATATAATTGCAAAGGTCTTTACACACCAGTACAAATAATTCCAGAAATTAGATTTGTTTTAAAACCTTGTTAGTGGCAATTATTCATTTTGATGTTGGTTATTTCTTTACCATGTTAGGGACGAACTCCTTTTAATTACACATCAGTGCCTGTTACTACTTTATTAAATTCTTATGCAAAGTTTGCTTTCAGGTATTATTACATGTTTGCACAACACCTAGGGCAATGGGGCCTCAATCAGGTTGGACCCTTGGCACTGCCACAGTTAACATGATTAACTATGATTATTAAAAACAAGTGAATTTAGAGTGCTCAGAAAGCATATGCAATACCTAAACCCCAGTCTTCATGACATGGATTTCATGCATTAAGATATACACACAGAATCCAGATTTTTCCAGCTTTCTATTTGCAATATACAAAGCATCATAATCAAAGGAAACTAGCAAACTTTCAATATAAGCCATCACTCCTTTTTTTTTTTTTTTTTTTTTTAATTTTTTTATAATGGATCAAAAGTTAGGAAAATAACAATCGTGTATGCATTGCCTAGATACAAATTGTACAACACTTCCGTTCACTTCCAAAAAAGCTCTTCTGTAAAGTGCTGCTGGTACATAATGTGTAAAGCTCTACAGTCTGTCATGCTTTATATATGACATTTTTTGTGTCATTCTCTCTGAATGTGTTATTCTTTATGTATGACTGACTTTTGACATTAATAAAACATGTTCTTTCACATTATTTAATAAACTTCTCAGTTCTGGCATTCAGATTCTGTTAATTTGTATTCAATTTAATACTATATTTGGTTGCTCTTGGAAATCACAAGCATAGCACTTATCCAAAGTGACATTTCGATTGCTTGTTTACAGTTAGTTCTAGTGATTAAAGCTTCTAGAAGTGTTTAACAACTTAGGAGCAAAATTCTTCTCTCAAATCCTCGTGGTTGACTTCAACTCCAATATTCTCCTTTCTCTACACATGTAGATTTCTTGTTGATTTCTGTGAAAAGTAATAATTTTGAAATAAAACTCAAATACTATTCTTCACTTGACACTAATGACAAATTTTTCAAATGTTGGTGCTTAAAACAAGGCACTTAAATCTATATTTAGGCACCCAAATAAGTGGCCAGGTTTCAGACATACTGACCATGACAGGTCAAAATCACTTCAGTGGGAGATGTTCATGATGAGAGTGGCTGCATAGTCAGGCCACATTTTTAAATAAGGTTTTAGGCGCAGATTTTGCAACAGTTATGCACATGCTTAACTTTATGCACATGGGACTGCTCAAATACACGAGTTGCTCATGTGCGAATGCAAATAAGTAGGTATGGCATTAATTGCCTTAACCAAGAAAATTTTGGCCTTAGGGTCTCATCTAAAGCCATTGTCCTCTTGGATCAGACTCCAACTGAAGTATATCAAAGTTGAATTCCATTGGGCAGATCTCAAAGGAACATTTTACCCTTAAAAGAATAACTACAGGTATCTTTAATCAATCCATTCTTTCCCCGTGTTTAAGGAAATTTAAACTAGAAAGAGTGAACCTAAAATTATATCTGGGTGGAGAACAAATTCCTGGTCTGCAACGTCAGAGCAAAAGACAGACAAGAACAAAAATGAAAATGATCCTGTTTGCATATTCCCTTTTTCTGTTTCATCATGTCCTTTTCCCAATACCAAGGTTGGGTAGGCCAACTTCTGTCAGTTTCTAGACTGGAAGCCATCTCTAGTTTAGGCCCATCTTACAGATGAGAAACTGAGACAGAGAAGCTAAATGTCATGCCCAAAGTTGCACAGTAAGTCTATGGCAGAGGAAGGACTCGAACCAAGGACACACATTCTAGCTACTGCTCTAACCACTGGACAATTCTTCCTTTCATATAATATATTTGCCTTTTGATAAATGGATGATGTTACCACCTTATTCCTGGTATGGGATGACTTTGTGAGGAACTGAGGCTCCTGAGTCATTTAGGTGCTTTTGAAAGATCTTGCCTTATCTTTTGCTGCTGGGAAACATCTATTAGAACATTAATGAGATTCTGTAATTGGGTTTAAAAAAACCTCTTATTGGGAGTTAGGAAGGTGACAGGCTCAATTTAATCTGGAACACTTCAAGGCATTCTTGTTTTCTTAATACAGCACAGAACATTTTACCTAGAAATGTTTTTAATCTGCAAATATCGATTTTATTTATTCTTCACTTATGTTTATATAGTGCAGATTACCCTAAAGTATCCTGCGGTTCTTTACAGATTGTTGGGCTGATTCTGACCGGATTCTGGTGTAAATCAGATTTAACTCTACTGAAATCAACGAAGTTAAACTGGTGGGGGAAAAAAATTGTGAGGAGAATCATGTCCTGTATATGTACAGAAGAACTCGCCCACCACTGAAATGAAACCAGCTAGTTTAATTGGGGAACTAGATGTCTATTTCCATGTGTAAACACAGGCTATGCACATACAACTTAGGCACCCACTTCTGAATAGTCGGCCTTCTTTCTCATTCCTCCAAGGGTGGAATTTGTTCTAGCACCAAGCATGCCATCTTTGAGACTACAATGTATCCTTTCACCACGGGCACTTGCAGCTGTAACGAAGACAATGATATGCATTTTTTTTTTTTTTGAGAAATGAAAGTATTTCTGCAATGTATCTATTAGGAAAAACAACTGGACTACTAAAAATACTGCTGCCTGTATGCATAAAATGACTAGAACTTAGAATTTTTGTAAAAAGAATTAATTTAGCAAAGAGCAGAATCAACTTTTTTGCAGCCAAGAAATTAGGTACAATTTCTATAATGATGGCTAGACTTGCTAGCTTATGATGGTTAAAGATGGAAGGTTAGGTTAACACTTAAGTTTGTTTTAAAGAAACAGTAATTAATCTATTTTGTTGGGTAGGTAATTTTACAACAATGGTTTAGTTTTATTAAAGAACAGCTCTGGCAGATGTTTCAAGAGAGAAGTTTCCTTTTCCAATCGCATAGGACAGCTTGGAGGGCTTTTTTTGTTTTTGTTTTTTTACTGCCTCATGTATTACAATATTTGAAAAGATGAAGCCTACAGGAACAAGGCTATTTTAAAAAAAAAAAGTTATTTATAGACCTGCTTTTTGGGGGAGGGGAGAATAATGTACTAAAATGTCTACTTAAAGCAAATCAGATGTGACTGCATATGTATGGCAATTACAGCTTGTTTTTCATTTTCTCAAATTACTAATCCCATAGTGCAGTGCTCATGCAGATTGTTTAGGGAAACAGATGACATATGTTGTAGTACAAAACAAGCTGAAACAGAGCCAGGATAAAGACAGAAGGTGTTTGTTTATTTTTTTAAGGGGAGCACAGTATTATCAATTGACTGACGGTGAGAAAGAAGCACATGATGAGCTCTGTAGCCAGTGGCCTATGAACAAAACCAATTAGCATACCCTAATGAAACAAAAACACTTAATAATAACGGACACAGGGCTCCTCATGTGTTTAAGGTGCACACAACATTTCTCTTAATCCATCCTGACAGTGGCTGGCAGAATGCTTTACCTTTAAAACCAAGACATTTTGTGAGGCATTTTTAATAGTTGACAAGCCACATCATAAATGGCTGTGCTTTTACAAAGGGAGGTGCTTTTACAAAGGGAGGCAAAATGTGCAACTATTTTCATTTGAGTACATAAAAGGGTAAGAGAGTCTCATGTCTGTCATCATCTTAATGGAGCATTCTGTTAAATGTGAGGTCTTTGGACTAGGACCCGAGCACAAAGGGGGAGAAGAGCGGGGAACCTGATGTAGAATTTAAAAGCAAAAAGGGCTGCTCCAAGACTGCAGAGGAAACTTCTGTCATTCCTTCATCACCAACAGTGTGACCTATTGGGTGCACATTCCCCTGTTGAGGCCTTCTGCCAGGGTCTGCGTTGGTAGAAGGAAGTAATCTGGACCACTTCATCCAATAGTGAAATATTGCAATAGAGTGGTCATGAAAAGGTTAACTGAGCTATGGGATGGAGCCCTTACTCTACTGGTTAGTCAGTGGGAGTTGTCCCCTCACTCTGTTCAGATGCAGTTAAATGAAGCAGCAAGTTCCTACCCTGGAAGCCTGTGAGAAGACCTATTATTGCTGCACTGAGCTGTCCCTTTACAAAAGCTGGGGTTCCTTCCAGAGCATGTTTGCTGTACCAGAACAGTGGGTCTGGCACTGCTGGGTTCTGTCAGGCTGAACATGACTGCAGTGGTAGAGCAGAATGGTTTGAAGACATACAGCATTTATACTGATTATACTTTTAACAATTGCCTAGGAGCTTTATTGTCTCCCACATCTTCCCCAGAGTCGTTACAATGCATTCGTTGCTCCATGTACAGTCCATTCTGAATACGTGCACATCAATTAAATAATTGTCGTAGCTTAGAGAGCCACATAAAAAGCACTCACAATGGTTATGCATGTACTTCCTTTCATTTTTAGCAGGTCACTACTAGGAAAATACAAGCATTCCACTTGCTATTTGAGGACATGCCGTGTGATGCATATGACAGCCATGGATGTCTATTTTATATGCAAAAGATTGAAGCCATCAATAGGTCCATGTAACAAAATCCTGTGGAATTGGATTGAATTTTTGTTTGATTTTCATTTACAGGAAAACCCCTTTCACGCTGCTCATCATACTGTCACTGTGCTATCTTGGTGTTTCTTAAGTTGTAACTTACCGTTTTGGGAAACCTTAGGAAGCCCAGGCTGGAATAGTTATGGAGTTGGCACTGCTTTCTTGTCCCACCCCTTTCTCTTAGCAGTGTCCCATTTGGAACACAGTTGAAGTACATTGTTGGGACACTGTCTGGAAAACTTGCACTGCCTCTGGCTGTCCTATATTGCCGCTGTGGCTAGAGGATTTTAGCATCCAGAGCCATCAATCTACCTACTTACACAAGCAATACATGCACACACACCCATTTTTTTCTTCTCCTCACGCAATGTAACCTTCTCTTATTTCTATTAGTTTCCTTAATAATTTGTTATTTTGACCTTTTGAGTATTTCTCTTAAAACTTTAATGTGTGCAACTAAGTGTGGGTGGGAAGTATTAATTGGGTTGGATGAGCAATGAAGGATTATATTGCACTAGAGAACAGGCTGTATTCCTTTAAATTGTTCATTTCCAGACTCTAACTTTTTTTTGTAAGGTGTAGAATTTAAAAAAAAAAATGCTATTATTTGGGTGCACTAGCAAGATTCCATTCTAATGTACTTTCAGCCTTAATGAATTTTTTAGCATGATTTATTTGTAAATCTCCCCCCCCTTTTTTTTTGCATTTTACCCAAATACACGCTACAGCCAATTCATTATTAACTAAATGAAAATTTATTAAAAAAGGAGAGAGTATGGTTAAAAGCTTAATATACATACAGATATGAGTTAAGTTCATTGAGGTTCAGATTCATAGCATAGATGGTGAGCTTTGTTGCAAAGAGTTCTTTCAGAAATAGTTCATAGGTTCTATATAATCCAATGTCCAAATACCATATTCAGGGCTTACCAGCATAACTGGGACCTCAGTCTTGTGACTCAATGATGAAGCCTAAGCAGATCTGAGATGAACAGGATCAGAACTCAAGGGTCTTTTTATACAGTGTCCAAGCATCCACTTGACCACACAGTCCTGGTTAAACAATAGGCTTTTGATGTAACTTTTTGCTTTCTAAACACCACCAGTAATTAGTTGCACAAATTAACATAGGGCAATTTATCTATTGGTCAGTCTATTACAAACTTCAAAGTGACATATAGACAATGACATTATTTTACCCAAGATTCATCCAAATGTTAATATTCCCTTTTGATCTCTGAATCAGTAGTTTTAGCAGGGGTAGGCAACCTATGGCACGCGTGCTGAAGGCGGCACACAAACTCCTTTTCAGTGGCACTCTCACTGCCCAGGTCCTGGCCACGGGTCTGTGTGTGTGTGGGGGGGTCTGCATTTTAATTTAATTTTAAATGAAGCTTCTTAAACATTTTAAAAACCTTATTTACTTTAAATACAACAATAGTTTAGTTATATAATATAGACTTATAGAAAGAGACCTTCTAAAAACATTAAAATGTATTACTGGCACGCAAAACCTTAAATTAGAGTGAATAAATGAAGACTTGACACACCACTTCTGAAAGGTTGCTGACCCCTGAGTTATAGTGACAGACAGGAACTGTCTTTTTAGGGGTAGCATCTAAGATATATACAATTAGTATTACTTCTAAAAATATAGGTTTGCATTTCAAAGTTCTAGCCAGTTAGCATGAATGGCCCCAATTATCATTTGCATACATTTCTAACATGACTTTAAAGGTGGGCTTTGCATCATTCAGCCTGCAAGCTGTTTAACCCTTTCTAGCCATGCGTCACAATAGATAATGCACAAAGAAGATCCATTTTTGTATTCGACTATACGGTTAATCCCTTGAAATCTCTTTGCTCTATAAAATTGAAAGCTATCGCTATCTTCCAGCTTGAAAGAATATGATAACTCTGTCATCAGTAAATGTACCTGTAAATCCTTTGTGATTGAAACAGACCTTTATTTCAAACTGATGCATTTCTAACATAACAAAAATTCTCTTTATAAATTAAAATTTTGTTTTAAGCTGCTGCCATTTTTGCCTATTTTTCTTATTGTACTGAACTATCTTGTGGCAGTTAATATCAGATGATCCATGCTGACCATTAAGAATAAGAGACAGAGGGATCTGTATTCTCAGCCTGGAGACAAGTGAATCTAATGTATGTTGTGGGGCTTTGTGTTGGTTATCTAGATTAATTATTTGCGTGAATTGAGAGAGGTTTCTGAACTAGTTTTTCATTCCCATGTGTTTTTATGTACATGTATAAAATGTCACCACAGTATCTTGTGCCCTTTCATTGAGTGGTTGTATTTGAATAAGGCAACAATAGAATATATTAATACCTAGTTCATGTAGCACTTTTCATCTGTTGGTCTCAAAGTCATTTACAAAGGAGGTAAATACCATTATCTTAATTTTAAAGATGGGACACTAAAACTGAGACACTAAGGTGGACTTAAGCAAAGTTACCCAGCATGCCAGCAGCAGAGCTTGGAAAAGAATCCAGGTCGCCTAAGTCCCTTTCCAGTGCTTTACCCTATATGCCACACTGCCTTCTTACACAGTCCAGTCCTGCAAGGTATTTAACACCTCTTGTAAAAGTGCTTGCGCACTTTTCAACTCCTGTGGACTTCACTGGGATTGGAAGGGTGTTCAGCACTGTGGTGATTTGGGGACTGCCCAGACCAGTAAGGAGTTCTGTCACCACCTGCCCTGTAACCTTTATGCTGGGCAGGTAAGCTTCTATTCTAGCCTGCCCACAAGCACAAGGTCTCACCCTGACTTCCACTAGCCTAGTTACTCTTTGCAAGGTGACCCCAACAGCCCTTCCAGTCTCGAGTCTCCCCAAATCAGTCTTCCCTTGGTCCTTAAGTATCAGACTCTCAGACCATTCCCTCTGGTTTGTCACCCTGAAGGCATGAAACCAACCTCCACAGAGATGAATTTACTTTGGCGCACGCGTTCCATGCAGTTTGCACACGAGGGACCTGCCTTCGGTAAAAATAAACAAAAAGGTATATTTAATAGAAAAAACACAGATTCCAAGATGAAATAGTAAGGGAAAGCAAATGTACAAGTTACACTGAAAATAAAATGTAGCTTCAGGCTTTACATTTCTATATTGGATATGATCCCTTTTCTAGTTTATTACCTATTGTCTTTGAACAGTTCCCATTGTACTGCCTAGCAATAGGGGAGATCCCGTGTTCACAGAAAGCCTCCCACCCAGAGACTGTCCCTTAGACCAAACTCAGTTTCAAACCTGTTTTTAAAAGGCCTCCCCTAACCTCCTCCCCTCTTTATGCCCTCTGTCTCCCCTTGAGGGTGACTCATGGGTATTCAGAGTAGGGAAACTCTAGCCAGGATGTCTTGTCTGTCCCTGCTTGACTGCTCACCATCTCCTGTGAGGTGTAGCTAAATTGCCACCACAGATTATGAGCACAATTTTCTATAAACATAATTTATAACCACAATCTACATACATATTCATAATGACCAGTTCAGAACATAAGCTTTCATAAAAACCTTACTAAGTATATTTTTATAGTACAATAAAAGAGTGTGCAATCAGTTGATTTAACTCCTTTTTTAAGGGGTTTAGACTTTCTGAGAAAGCCAAATCTAATTCTCTGGACTGATATCAATAATTCCTTTTGAAGTCAGGGACTGCCTTACTGAGTCAGGTAAGCAGGATTTGACCCTTTCCTTCTAGAAAAGCCCCCTGGTGTTTTTAATAGAAAGTGATAACTTTTCTAGAGGTTTTAAAATCATCTTACAAAATGTAATAAGGATACTCTGTATATAGAAGTTATTTTTACAATATTGTAATTTTTAGAATCTTCTTGGTTTACCACTAATTAAACTAGATATGTTTCTTGTTTATCCAGCCTCCATCATATTAGTATCTGAACCTCATGTGAGCGTTGATGGATTTCTCTGCGAGAAAGTATTATCCCCATTGTACAGATGGGGAAACTGAGGCAAAAGGAGATTAAGTGATTTGCTTATGGTCACACACAAGAAGTCTGTTGCAGAGATGGGAATTGAACCCTGTCTTTTAATTTCCAATCCTGTGCCTTAACTCCAAAAGCATCTTTTCTCCTATCTTTCTGTGAGGGAAGCTAATGTGTGCCATGGATACTTTATTTTTGTGTTGAGTTTAAAAATAAACTTTTTCAAATGGAAACTATACACAAAGGCAAAGAACTTGTTTTACCAAATTTTCAGAACCGTGTGGCTCTTAATAATGTTCTCATGCCAGAGGATGAAGTAAATAAGTTTCCATTTATGGTGCCTTTTAGTGACTTTCTAAAGTGGGGTAAATATATCCCTAATGTCCAGCTGAAGCTTGGAGAAGTTTAGTGACTTGCTCAAGGTCATTGCACACATGGCCTTTCCTATTGTCAAATGGATAATATGGGTGGGTGACTTATGCTACAGAATAAGATCACTAGATAAATCACTAAAACCAGGAAAACAGTCTTTTAGATGTTTTCCAAAAATTGGAAAGACTGAGTAAATGGGATGTGAATTTATCTTCTCTATGGGCCTGATTCAAAGTTCACTGAGGTCAGATAGACTCGCACTAATTCCAGTGGGCTTTGGATCAGGCCCCAAATGCATCTGAACTATAGCTTTGTTGTGTCAAAACTTTCTATTTTCTGATTGTAAGTAGTATAATGTGATGGTATCTGTTTAGGAAACTGAGGGGGGAGGGGGAAACCAAGAATAAAAGTCTCTTTTTGATGCACACGTGGAAGGGACCAATACATATTTTTGTGCATAGGTTCATTTAAAATGACATGATGAACATAATACATGCCTTTTAGTTTTATTTCTAATTCATGCAATCATTCATTCCATATTTATGAAAAACCCACTTCTCATTAAAATCACCACTTTAAAATTACAATCTTTGTAGAACACATCTAAGAAATGACCTTTCTTCATTTTAAATGCTATAAAATTAAGTTTTTGTAGACTGTAGGCAGCACTCAAGGGATAGATTCTTTAATGTACTGGATATTGCTTTCAAAGTACTCTAATTGCCTAAATTAATAATGGCTTTTTTCTTTGGGTCTTATAAGGGACAAATGAATTTGAATCAGTCTCTGAAGTATTGAATCACTGGCTATCTCATTCTGATTACTTTTTGCATTCATTATAAAATTAAAAAAGAACAGCAAGGTCACCTTTGGCATGGCTTTTTGTTTGTGAGAAAAGTTAATGCCACTTTCCTTCACTTCTCTGAATCAGATTTCCTACAAACACAGAGCTTGCCAACATTGTTGTGACTTTAAAAATAACCTGCTTCAATTTGTGCAGGACTTCGGGAAAGAAACCACCTATGAATGCCTTTTGATTGAAACACTTAAAATGACTTTAGGGTTTTAATAACAAACACTCCTCCCCTCCAAACCCCAATAATAATCTAATCTCTTGGGTTTAAAACACAACAAATGCCCAACAAACCTCACCACCCCCCCCAACCAAAACCTAACCCAACCACCACCTAAGCTCTTAGGTTAAAAGCCCCATGCTGTTATTCCTTAGTTCTGTCACGCCATTAGAACATATCAGGTGAATAGGATAGTTTTTGAAAATTGTTTTGAGGAATTCACAGCACGTTACATTGATCTTTTGGACTCTGCTCCCTTATGTTGGAACCCACAAAAAAACGAGTGTGCTCTTATGTGGGCTTCATTGTTTTTGTTTGTTTGTTTGTTTTAAATTCTATTTTTGGCCGAGTTTGGGAGGCCTAACACTTAACTTGATTGCTTTTCTCTGTATGGACATTTGAATGGGACACCACAACTTTCAAACACCACTGATGAATTAAAAATGTCAAGTGTTTGGTTAATTTTTTTGCCTTCTGATTTCTGAGCTTTAAGACAACGAGCGTGACTTACAATCTTTTCTACTAAACTTTGTTTTAAAATAGAGTTTAAGCTGAGATTCTCTCCTAGCAACATGTCTACAGGACCTGTCTCTTTAAGAGCCATACTAAATTTGTGATAATATTGTGAGAGGTGGCAATGCTGTTTCTTATTCCCAGCAAAAATTGTTTGAAGTTGGGGGGGAAACCCGAAACCTCATGAATAGATACAAAATTCCATGGTACGATAAGAGACTTTACCAATGGAATTGTTCCAGTGACAACATTGAAAATAATTTTATTATGGTATAAATAGAAAGGAATACAGCAGGACTAGTGATATTGTCTGAAAGATAGAGAAAAAGGAAACCCTTATTAGTTCTTCTGGTTTGGTTTCTGCAGGGATCAAAGGGAAGAGCGAGAACAAGTAAAATGTTCACCAGTTCTTTTAGCTGTAAGCTCTGTTCATTAATGTGCAAATATGCATTATGTGATGTAGTTGAATTTTCCTCACTCCATCTGGCAGTTGGGGAGAGAGAAAATTAGTCAGGAACCTTATTAATCACTTGGGGATTAGCTGAATGGTGTAATTAGCCTGGAGTGGCATTTAAAAATGTTGCATACGCTGTACAGTAAATCAATTCCAACTTAGTAAATCAAGCTTGTTTTGAAACTTTGACTTCATCGTTAGTAGTATGTGCAGAAGACTGACTTGCCACACGATACTTACTTTGATCTGTGCTAATGGATACCATTGGAGTGTTGGGCCCTTATAATGATACTTAAATATATTTACTAAAAATGAAAAATACCAGGAAAGTGGGATATTTATATTGTAATTTAGATGGTGATGAGCCACAAACTGAAACTCTAATTCCAGATTTTGCTGGCAGAGAACTCTGTGGGTCTTGGGTGTGTGGTCTTGGCTCATGCAGTTGTGCTAGTATGTATCTGTACACACTCTTGCTTTTTCAACTAACAAATGCACACTGAAAATGTATGCCCACAAACTCAAGTGTCGCCTTTGGATAAGGTAATAATAAAAAGAGACAAACATGGCAAGAAGAAGTGGGAGTTAGCTGGTTAATTTTTTACATAGAAAAATCCACTTTTTTTTTGTTCCATAACATGACTTTTTATTGAAGTAAAATGTACATCTTATACAAATTAGATCAATAAGAAACATTTCAAAATGAATGTAATAAAACAGACTATGGCCTGAATTCAGTTATACCAAGGCCCCTTTGTGCCACTCTGGCAGTAATTTTTACAAAGTATAAATTTTTGATGTATAAAGGAACCTTTGTGTAAATGAGAATCCGAGCCTGTGGGTTTGATCCTGCATTTTTTACTTGGGCACAATTCTCACTGAGTTCACTGGAAAATTTGACTGAGAAATGACTGAAGCATTGGGCCAATTGAAGTTCATACTCCTGAAATTGTAGTTTCTGTGTTTGCTTTAATACACAAGCCACAGTTTGTCTTTACAATTCAGTGTATTTTCATCAGACAGTGATGCAGTGGCTTGTTCTGTAGACTCATATTTTATTGTCAGACAACATTTACTGGTTTGACTTTCAACTGAACCATACATAGCAGGAATACTACAAGCAATTACAGCAAACACCTGCTATAACACTCCAGGACTGTTATCCTAATGCAGCTCACAGAAACCATGTGGTATATACGCTGAATTCAAGATGGATTGTATTTGTTAATTATTAAGGAATATTACAAGATTATTTATATATAAAGTAGAAAAACATGTAAAAATGCAGTGCAATCCTAATTTCCAGTTAGTTTGAAACTCCTAGGTAACTGAATGTAGCATGTATTCAAAAATTCCCTTCTAAAGGTTTGGATTTGTTCAAGCACAAAATATATATTGTTGCAAGAACTTCACTTCAGTTGAATGCAAACATTCATTCAGGGCCAAATCTTTAATAGACCGGCAACCTGATCTTCACTGGCACATGTGCGTTTGTGCACTCACACTCCCTCTCATACACAGGGCCGGCTCCAGGCACCAGCTTAACAAGCAGGTGCTTGGCATGGCAAAGGGAGAGGGGTGGCATGTGCGGCAATTCGGGGGCAGCAGGTCCCTCACTCCCTCTAGGAGCGAAGGACCTGCCACCGAACTGCCACCGCCGATCGAGGCTTTTTTTTTTTTCCAATTGCCGCCACCAGTCACGATTGTGGGTTTTTTTTTTGTTGTTTTTTTGTTTTTTGCTTGGGGCGGCAGAAATGCTGGAGCCGGCCCTGCTCATACATACTTCAATACAGTAACAACTGTGTGTACACTTCATACTAACATCTCAGTGTGCAAATTGATGCACAAACACCTCCACACAGATTCTAATGCCTGAGTATGCAATAGTAATTGGAATAAGCAGATGTCACATGTGAAAATTATCAGCTGTTAATAGAAGTGTTAGTACACCGAGGTGTGCGCACACAGAATTGTGTGCAACTGCAGAGCCATGTGGTTCCAAATCAGGCCCTCCATTTGTAAGTGATTTGCTAATCAAAAGGTACAACCCCCATCTCTCTCTCTCTCTCTCTCTCTCTCTGAAGGGATAGTGCCAGTGAGAACAATGTAAAGCTTCCCATGAGATCACTACCTGATGCAAATTGCAGGGGTGTACCAGCCCTGGAGACTGTAATACCTTGGCACAATAGGAAGGGTTAAAGATAGTTTGTCTTAAACCTATAGCCACTTGCTTTCCAGGGCTTTCACAAGACACATACCACTAATTTATTGTCACTTTTTTGTAATAATTTAAGTTGAATCACAGTATGCAATTATCAAGTATCTAGACTAAAATGGTATGTTGTCTGCAGGATCATGTTTGAGACCAGGATCTATTTTAAAAAGTTTCTCAGCACAAGATTCAGACAGTGCTTAAGAAGATTAATCTAATTTACAATGGAAAATATCTCTTATCTTAGAAAGACTAAGAAACATGCTGCCACAGCTGGGAGTCACCATAATCCCCCAGTTTGCTTAATTGCTTTACTGCTACTTTTATAATTAAGACCCATTAACTTGTCACATATTGATAACAGGGATGACCCTGAAACAGACTGATAGATTGAAGTCTCCTATAGTTTTGTATTGTCATATGAATGAGTTAATTATATTTGTCATTAAAGAGAGAAATGTACAAAACAGATTTTGATAAAGTGCTGGAGTTTCCCTGTTGGAGATGAATACACACTCCAGTCAAATGCAGTTATTCTGCTACAATTTTTCAGTCAGCAATTGATAGTTAAGATGAGTAATCTCAGTTCCTTTTAACAGAATGTTAACAATTTATAATGAGGACTAGAATGTCACCAACATTAGTAACACTGCATTTTAGAAATCTGGTGTATACCAAAGATTATAGGCTGGATGGGATTAAACTGGCTAAAGCTCTGGGTCCAAAACGTTTTCATGAGTTTAAAAATACAACAAAGTATGAGAAGCAGAGTGGTCCAGAATATTGTGACTCATCCCCATCTCTGAAGGTTAAATTTCCTGGCGGACCACAGCCAACAGGAGAGAGAGGCTCTTAGGAAGGAAAAATCAATACCAAATAAAATAGCTTTTTAAAAGCTGTAAAGACCATTCTGTAAGCCTCAAAGATATAACATGTTACAGTAGTAAGTTTTAATTATGTATCTTCTCTGTATCAGACTCGTAAATGATAGTTTGCTAGGAACTTTGAAAAGGGTTGTACAAATGAGTAGTCTGAACAGTTTTGTCTCTGATTGTATTATTTATGAGCAAGGAATTACTTTAATCATGGTGGGCATAAGCCTATGTTCCTTACACTAGAAAAACTTCCATTAAAGTCCGTAATAGTTCTGGGACCGAGACCTGTGTGGGAGCAGCTTTACTACTTTCTTTTTAGCACTAGGGCTGATGGAAGAAAAACCCCTCCTAATTCAAGATTACATTGTACAGCGGAATAGATGTACTGAATGCTGCTTCACCTCTCTCAGTGAAAAGTGAGTTTAAATGTAATTGAAAAAATATTAAATTTTGGGATTCTAGTTGCCAAGGCTGAATAGACCTTTAATATCCACAAGAAAAACGGGTAGATTCCATATATACTTAAGCGCTATGGCCCTGATTCAGCAAAGCACTTAAACATGAGGGTTCATTGAACTTAATGGGACTTAAGCACATACTTTAGTTAGGCACGTGAGTAATTGTTTTGCTGAATTAGAGCCTCTATGTGCAATAATTTGTTCATATACCAAATGTGTTTTATGAATGTCAGTTTCATTATACATTTTGGGAACATTGCTTAAGATATAGGAAATCTATTGCTGTATGATGTGTTCTGGCTGTTATTTGTCTGAGGATCCAAAATGCTAATATTTGACAAGCTTTAGGAGACCCTTCTTACACTCAAGAAAATAAAATGTCACTTTTGACACTGGAAGATGCTTAAAGTCAGCAGTCTGAGATTGTCTGACTTGGACCTGTTAATTTTATATTTGTTTTATTTTGAAATTGGAGAGAACCAGCCTTGGGATCTACTTGTAATCTCTTGCTCCAAATTAAATTGGCTTTGAGTGAAAGCAGCTCTACTTGAGTAAGAGAACGGTACTTTCTGTAGTATCCTCACAAGTTTCCCAAAATGCTCTGTGTATATTTAAGTGTTCTCCTATCACTGTGAATTCCATTACAGCATCAGGGTTATCATCTACTATAGTAATTACAAAGCTGAGTGCAGTACTCAGACACTGATTCACTACTGTTTTGTTGGATAGCGCTAGTCTGACTCGTTAGACTCAGCATTAAGCTGCCTGTAAAGGATTTTTTTTTTGCAAGTAGGTAGAGAAGTTCTTTGCTAAAGACGTTCTGGTTGATAAACAAATCCCAGAGACAGCTGGGTTCTACTGGTCAATCATGCCTGTATAAAGGGCCTTCCGCATTTTATGGAAGTTACCCTTTCTAATGTGAGAGCCACAGGAATATTATTTTGAAGATTTCTGGTTCCATGGAAGAGAGATAATTAGATTGTAAATTATGGTTACATCATTTGGATGTAATACAAATGTATTCTGTGTGCAAAACTTTTGGAAGGGCATCAATTGTTTCCAATTTCTCCTCCCCAAATCCTTCCTCCAAGGGAGAATAACTGAGGTTATGTGTGTGTTTTTTCTGGCTGTAATACATACAGACTTGCAAAGAGTCTTGCCTGGCATGTCCTGCATTTTATTTGGTTATTGAGGTTCCAAGCTGTTTAGGGCTTAATAGCTCAAAACCAATACCTTAAGCTTGACCTGGAAAGCAATGGGCAGCCAGTGCAAATCAGAAAAGATGTAGGACTTTTCTCCTGCTTCTTTCACTTCCTGCTACCTGCTCAGGCTGTTCTGCGCTGGAAGATAATATTACTAGCCCTAGAGGCAGTCCAGTGTCACATGAAGTCTGAGACTATCCCAGTACCCCATGTCTGAGGAAGAGCTGATAGAAAAGGCATGTCTGTTTGGGCCTCCCCAAGTGGAAATGATTCATCCCTCCCCTTCACCCACTTAAAGTCGTTGCAGTGGTGGGAAGATACAGCTAGAGATTCAAATTAGAAGTAAGGTATGTAGCAACAGGGTAGGCTCGTCTCCTGTCTTGGAGTCCCTCAAAAACAGTTTTGGATGCCTCTTACTTATCAGCACCTCCTGAGAGTTTTATTAGAGTTAACACCACCAAGTCCTGTCACAATCCTTGTGCAGCACTTCCAACTATTGTGTCCTTCAACCCTCTTTCTCCAATGAATGGAAGCAACCTCACCAGCCAGAGAACTAGCTTCCCAGGCCATGGGCTCTGCTAGCTTCTCCTTCCTGAGTTTTAACTAGCTGCCCCAGTGGATGGGATAATTAGCTCCTTATCAACCCCCAGTCTGTTTAGGCAATTAAATACTCCTCCAGGTGTATTGTAAGGACCCACTTCTGCAAACAGCGCGTGAAATTGAGCTGCAGAGTGTTGTAAGAATAGTCTGGAAGCCTAACTTCATGGCTATTTTTCTGGAGTGCTGTTCATTCCCATTTTCACCCCCCACTCTTTTCTCTCCTCTGACTAGGGATAGTGTCAGTTTTTAACCACATCATCCTTTGTTTAAAGCAAAGCCTTTATTGATTGTACCAACACCCAGGAAAAAAGAGAAACTCAAATTAAAAACAAACCAACCCAAACTTGGCTGATGAAGTTTTAAATTATCGTAAAAAATAAAAATAAAAATCAGGCCTTCCCTGGAGGAGCTAATTAATGTGTAAATGATCAGAGTGCTGGGTCAGCTCCTGGCTCTCAGTACTCTGTCACACAAACATTTTTAATAGTGAGGGTAATTTAGCATTGGAACAACTTACCTAGGGACTTGGTGGCCTCACTGTCTCTTGAAACTTTACATCAGAACTGGATATCTCTTTGAAAGATATGCTCTAGCTCAAACAGAAGTTATGAGCTTGATGCAAAAATTACCAGGTGAAGTTCTGTGGTGCATGTTTCTGCAGGAGGGCAGAGTCAATGATCATAATGGTCCCTTCTGACCTGGGGTGGAATCCCATAATTCTCCCACTCTAAGACCGAGTCCCTGGGCTATCACCCTCTGTGTTCCCACTGTGATTAGTCAGATGGCCCAACTGGATTCGAATCCTGCAGGTCTTCCCTTCAGGAGCTGACTGGTGGAATAAAGGGAGAGAACCTTCCTTTCACAACAAAGTATTGTATGAACTTAAGAATAGGAGTATGGCATAGCCAGAGAAAAAGGTTTTAACCCAGAAAAGGTCTACACAGACTAAATATATTACTTATAATCCTATCCTACTCCAGACAGCACAACCTCTGGAGTCTGGGTTCAAAACCTGTCTCCCCTCTGCAAAGAGGGTGTCTCTCTTTAAGTTCAGCCAAGTCCTTTGTTTCTTATGTTTCTTGAACCCGGTTAAATGGGTTTAGGCACCTCATCAGGGGAGTGAGTGAGTGAGAGACACACACTTACTTCAAAGCAGCTGGTTTTCTGCATTGTCTCAGGTGTTGGCAGAGCAGTTCTTATCAGGCCATTGTTCCCTTCTTGCCTACACTAAGGCCTTGTCTACATTAGAAAATTAGGTCAGTTTAACTATGTTGGTTGTAGTTGTGGAAAAACCGCACTCCTGAGTGGCATCATTAAGCCAGCCTAAGTCTCTGCGTAGACAGCACTAGGCTGACAGAAGAATTCTTCTGTTGACCTAGCTACTGCCTGTCAGGGAGGTGGATTGCCTACACTGATGGGAGAATCCCTCTCATCAGCCTAGGGAGTGTTTATATTGTAGCATTTTAAGTGTAGACAAGCCCATAGCTAATCCCTTCTTGAGCCAACCCTCTGTGTGTGTGTGTGTGTGTGTGTATATAATACATACAAAGTAGAAATGTCTCCAAATGCAACACGTTCTCTGTCTGTTGGCTATTTGCATTAAGAGTAAGTCATGCCAACTGTAAATAACACTATCAAGAGGTGGTGCCATCAGTTTACAGGCAAAATAGATGACCTTGTAAATGGCTATAGAATCTGACAGTGACCTAGAATCAGAGAGAAGAAAAGATGATAGTTCTGGTTTAAGCACTGAGCATGTGATAGAGCAGGGGTCGGCAACCTTTGGGAAGTGGTGTGCCAGTAAAAGGTTTCGCGTGCCAAACTGGCAGCGTGGGCAGCGGGCTGAGCCACTCAGCCCGCTGCCGGTCTGGGGTCCTGGTTGCCGGCCCCTTGCAGGCCGGAGTCTTGTCCGCTGGCCCTGCTCAGCCCGTTGCTGGCCAGCACAGCCTAGCCCTTGAGAGGCATAACTTAGCCCTCAGTGTTGCATATCTGTCTAGCACACTAGTGTTTGAAGTATTGCTAGCTCATAAACCAGCAGCACATACACGAGAGGGGGAGAGTTTACCCACAGATTCCTGTAGAGTGACAGTTGTCAAGGCTCACTAGCAATAATCGTAATAATAATCTTGATCTTTTACAGGGGTCAGCAACCTGCAGCACATGTGCCAAAGGTGCCACGTGGGCTGATTTTAGTGGCACACTGCTGCCAGCCAGGGTCCCAGCCACCGGCCCCACTCAGCCTGCTGCCGGCCTGGATTACGGAACCCCAGACCAGCAGCGGGATGAGCCGCTCAGCCCACTGCCGGTCTGGGGTCCCGGCTGCCGGCCCCTTGTCAGTTTCTCTGACTCAGGAAACTCTTAGCCTCCTGCATGACCTTTACTCCAAAGCCCCAGTTCCCTTTTCCTCTCTAAACCTTGCTCTGTCTCTCTAGTTTCAGTGGCTTTCAGATCTGCCCTCCGTTTTCTCCTCCTGCCCAATGACAAGTACCTCCTTGCAGGAAAAAAGTTCTTATTTCTCCTCTGCTGGCACCTTCTGGATTTTTCTTGATCTTGGCTTCTGTGCCTAGATCTTCTGCACATTCTTTCTGTATCTGGTTCAGGGAGTCTGCAGCTGCCTTTGTTACAGCATCCCTAATAGAGGCTGCAAGATTAGCATCTCTTTCTTTGGCTTCTACACAGGCCATTCACATGCATCACTAGTTATAGAGAATTTGGTTACTATTTGTAAAGGTGTGACTCTTACTTTGTCATTCTTTTGTGGCCAACTCTCAACCCATCTGGTATTGGATGGAGTGTGTCAGTCTCCAGCCTTTAACAAGAATACTACAATGTGAAAGTGAATGTGAGCTAAAATGAAAGGGTGGTAAGCTAAAATAACAGAATGGTGGATATGTACAATGAACTAGCTGATTAGGGTTGCTAAGTGGCCGCTAAAAGTCTGGTTGGTGGCACAGTGGGGCTAAGGCAGGCTCCCTGCCCAGCTCTGCGTGGCTCCCGGAAGCGGCCAGCATGTTCGGCTCCTAGGTGCAGGGGTGGCCACAGGGGCTCTGCACGCTGCCCCTCCCTGGTGCTGGCTCCACGGCTCCCATTGACTGGGAACTGCAGCCAATGGGAGCTGTGGGGGCGGTGCCTATGGACACAGGCAGTACGCAGAGTCCCCCGGTCACTCGTGCACTTCAGTGCCAGAGGGACCTGGCCTGCAGAGCCTCAGAGACTGGGCAGGGCAAAGGCAGGGTCTCAGAGAAGGGGTGGGGTAGGGGGCAGGGCAAGGGTGTTGAGTTCTATGTGATTAGAAATTTGGCAACCCTAGCTGCCATCTGAGAAGTTACACTAGGTCACCATTTAAAATAAAGGTATCAAAATACAACTAAAGCTGAGGTTAAAATCAAAGTGTAGTTAAAGCCAATGGAGTGTGACTGAAACTGTGAGTAAAGTTTATTGAATGAGGCATTGGCTTCATCTATTCACTGGTACAAAATAGCCTGAATATAAGTAATTAAAATGGAGTGAATTTTGCAGATTTTTAGCCATGAAAGGTTTACCCCTAGTTTGGCCAAGCAGAATGTTCATTTCTAGGTGCCCACAAATGCAGAAAACATGACTACCATGATATGAAACAATGCTCCTTATCTCCCTAACCAGCTGTCAACAGCATTCATCCTTCAAGGATATGAATATTGTTCTACCATCTTCCAGTGACATCTACCACTAAAGTCAAGTTGAAGGGCACATTGAGTGGGGTCCCGCAAGGATTGGTCCTGGTCTGGTTCTGTTCAATCTCTTTTTCAGTGATTTAGATAATAACATAGAGAGTACAGTTATAAAGTTTGCAGATGTACTAACTAGGAGGGGTTGCAAGTGCTTTGGAGGATAGGATTAAAATTCAAAATGATCTGGACAAACTGGAGAAATGGTCCTGAAGTAAATAGAATGAAATTCAATAAAGATGACTACACAGTTAGGAAGGAACAATCAGTTGCATACCTACAAAATGGAAATAACTGTCTATGAAGGAGCACTGCAGAAAGGGATCTGGGGGTTACAGTGGATCACAAACTAAATAGGAGTCAACAGTGTAACACAGTTGCAAAAAAGTGAACATCATTCTGGGATGTATTAGCAGGAGTGTAGTAAGCAAGATGTGAGAAGTAATTCTTCCACTCTATGCCGCACTATAAGGCCTCAACTGGAGTATTGTGTCCAGTTCTGGGTGCCACATTTCATCAAAGATGTGGACAAATTGGAGAAAGTTCAGAGGAGGGGAACAGAATTGATTAAAGGTCTAGAAAACACAACCTATGAAGACAGTTTGAAAAAATTGAGTTAGTTTCATCTGGAGAATAGAAGATTGGGGCGGGGGGGGAACATAAGTTTTCAAGAACATAAAAGGTCGTTACAAGGAAGAGGGTGAAAAATTGTTCTCCTGAGCCTCTGAGGAAAGCACAAGAAGCAATGGGCTTAATTTGCAGCAAGGGAGGTTGGTTCCTGTTAGGGTAGTTTGCACTGGAACAAATTGCCTAGGGAGGTTGTGGAATCTCCCTCACTGGAGGTTTTTAAGAACAGGGGAATGGTTTAGTTATTACTTAGTCCTGCCTTGAGTGCAGGGGACTGGACTAGAAGACCTATTGAGGCTTCTTCCAGACCTACACCTCTATGATTTCATCTCCATTGAGAACTGTGCCTGGTTTCTGCTGTTTGACTTCATTATGTAAACAGGGTTCAGTGAGTGCTTTCCAAATGTGGCCTTGTCAACTGATCTGCTGCATCTTCAGACTGAGTTGTTGCACAGTCAACAAGCTGTATAAATACCTGAAGTCGAAATTGATCTCTATAGGCTAGTGTTTGAGGTCGTGGCATGCTCTTCCATGGAAGTGGAAGTACTTACCATTCTCTGAGTAAACAGTTTGTGAACTGCGTGAATATATTGTGTTTCCCCTTGCTATCTAAAGACCAGAAAAAGGATATCAAGGGCACAGTATTGAGGAAGCAACAAGATTTAAAAAAAGTGATGATAAAGGATGACTTCAAACACTAGCATATAAACTGCTCAGTTGTCACATTGGGACAAGGTTTAGAGAAGCAATTTCTCTACTTCTTCAGAGATTGCTTCTTGGATCCATAGATTCATAGATTATAGGACTGGAAGGGACCTCGAGAGGTCATCGAGTCCAGTCCCCTGCCCGCATGGCAGGACCAAATACTGCCTAGACCATCCCTAATAGACATTTATCTAACCTACTCTTAAATATCTCCAGAGACGGAGATTCCACAACCTCCCTAGGCAATTTGTTCCAGTGTTTAACCACCCTGACAGTTAGGAACTTTTTCCTAATGTCCAATCTAGACCTCCCTTGCTGCAGTTTAAACCCATTGTTTCTGGTTCTATCCTTAGAGGCTAAGGTGAACAAGTTCTCTCCCTCCTCCTTATGACACCCTTTTATATACCTGAAAACTGCTATCATGTCCCCTCTCAGTCTTCTCTTTTCCAAACTAAACAAACCCAATTCTTTCAGCCTTCCTTCATAGGTCATGTTCTCAAGACCTTTAATCATTCTTGTTGCTCTTCTTTGGACCCTTTCCAGTTTCTCCACATCTTTTTTAAAATGCGGCGCCCAGAACTGGACACAATACTCCAGCTGAGGCCTAACCAGAGCAGAGTAGAGCGGAAGAATGACTTCTCGTGTCTTGCTCACAACACACCTGTTAATGCATCCCAGAATCATGTTTGCTTTTTTTGCAACAGCATCACACTGTTGACTCATATTTAGCTTGTGGTCCACTATAACCCCTAGATCCCTTTCTGCCGTACTCCTTCCTAGACAGTCTTTTCCCATTCTGTATGTGTGAAATTGATTTTTCCTTCCTAAGTGGAGCACTTTGCATTTGTCTTTGTTAAACTTCATCCTGTTTAACTCAGACCATTTCTCCAATTTGTCCAGATCATTTTGAATTATGACCCTGTCCTCCAAAGTAGTTGCAATCCCTCCCAGTTTGGTATCATCCGCAAACTTAATAAGCGTACTTTCTATGCCAATATCTAAGTCGTTGATGAAGATATTGAACAGAGCCGGTCCCAAAACAGACCCCTGCGGTACCCCACTCGTTACGCCTTTCCAGCAGGATTGGGAACCATTAATAACAACTCTCTGAGTACGATTATCCAGCCAGTTATGCACCCACCTTATAGTAGCCCCATCTAATTTGTATTTGCCTAGTTTATCGATAAGAATATCATGCGAGACCGTATCAAATGCCTTACTAAAGTCTAGGTATACCACATCCACCGCTTCACCCTTATCCACAAGGCTCGTTATCCTATCAAAGAAAGCTATCAGATTGGTTTGACATGATTTGTTCTTCACAAATCCATGCTGGCTATTCCCTATCACCTTACCACCTTCCAAGTGTTGGCAGATGATTTCCTTAATTACTTGCTCCATTATCTTCCCTGGCACAGAAGTTAAACTAACTGGTCTGTAGTTACCTGGGTTGTTTTTATTTCCCTTTTTATAGATGGGCACTATATTTGCCCTTTTCCAGTCTTCTGGAATCTCTCCCGTCTCCCATGACTTTCCAAAGATAATAGCTAGAGGCTCAGATACCTCCTCTATTAGCTCCTTGAGTATTCTAGGATGCATTTCATCAGGCCCGGGTGACTTGCAGGCATCTAACTTTTCTAAGTGATGTTTAACTTGTTCTTTTTTTATTTTATCCGCTAAACCTACCCCCTTCCCATTAGCATTCACTATGTTAGGCATTCCTTCAGACTTCTCGGTGAAGACCGAAACAAAGAAGTCATTAAGCATCTCTGCCATTTCCAAGTTTCCTGTTACTGTTTCTCCCTCTTCACTAAGCAGTGGGCCTACCCTGTCTTTGGTCTTCCTCTTGCTTCTAATGTATTGATAAAAAGTCTTCTTGTTTCCTTTTATTCCCGTAGCTAGTTTGAGCTCATTTTGTGCCTTTGCCTTTCTAATCTTGCCCCTGCATTCCTGTGTTGTTTGCCTATATTCATCCTTTGTAATCTGTCCTAGTTTCCATTTTTTATATGACTCCTTTTTATTTTTTAGATCGTGCAAGATCTCGTGGTTAAGCCAAGGTGGTCTTTTGCCACATTTTCTATCTTTCCTAACCAGCGGAATAGCTTGCTTTTGGGCCCTTAATAGTGTCCCTTTGAAAAACTGCCAACTCTCCTCAGTTGTTTTTCCCCTCAGTCTTGATTCCCATGGGACCTTACCTATCAGCTCTCTGAGCTTCCCAAAATCTGCCTTCCTGAAATCCATTGTCTCTATTTTGCTGTTCTCCCTTCTACCCTTCCTTAGAATTGCAAAGTCTATGATTTCATGATCACTTTCACCCAGGCTGCCTTCTACTTTCACATTCTCAACGAGTTCCTCCCTATTTGTTAGAATCAAGTCTAGAACAGCTTCCCCCCTAGTGGCTTTTTCAACCTTCTGAAATAAAAAGTTGTCTCCAATGCAGTCCAAGAATTTGTTGGATAGTCTGTTCCCCGCTGTGTTATTTTCCCAACATATATCCGGATAGTTGAAGTCCCCCATCACCACCAAATCTTGGGCTTTGGATGATTTTGTTAGTTGCTTGAAAAAAGCCTCATCCACCTCTTCCACCTGGTTAGGTGGCCTGTAGTAGACTCCTAGCATGACATCTCCCTTGTTTTTTGCCCCTTTAAGCCTAACCCAGAGACTCTCAACACTTCCGTCTCCTATGTCCATCTCTACCTCAGTCCAAGTGTGTACATTTTTAATATATAAGGCAACACCTCCTCCCTTTTTCCCCTGTCTATCCTTCCTGAGCAAGCTGTACCCATCCACACCAACATTCCAATCATGTGTATTATTCCACCAAGTTTCAGTGATGCCAACAATGTCATAGTTGTATTTATTTATTAGCACTTCCAGTTCTTCCTGCTTATTCCCCATACTTCTCGCATTTGTATATAGGCATCTAAGATACTGGTTTGATCTTTCCTCCCAGTTTTTTCCTGACTCTCCTTTCTCTCTGCCAATATAGCCCACACTCCCTCTCGTTTCCGGCTCATTTCCCCGGTCTCCATGTTCCCCACTTACCTGTGGGCTTTGCTCACCTGTCCCCGTCGAACCTAGTTTAAAGCCCTCCTCACTAGGTTAGCCAGTCTGTGTCCGAATAGGGTCTTCCCTCTCCTCGAAAGGTGAACGCCATCTCTGCCTAGCAGTCCTTCCTCGAATAGCATCTCGTGGTCTAGGAAGCCAAAGCCCTCCTGGCGACACCATCTTCGCAGCCAGACATTCACCTCCATGATGCATCTGTCTCTGCCCGGGCCCCTACCTTTGACAGGAAGAATTGAAGAGAATACCACCTGCGCTCCAAACTCCTTCACCCGTGCTCCCAGAGCCCTGTAGTCACTCTTGATCCGCTCAGTGTCACACCGCGCAGTATCATTTGTGCCCACATGGATGAGTAGCATGGGGTAGTAGTCAGAGGGCCGGATAATCCTCGACAATGCCTCCGTAACGTCTCGGATACGGGCCCCCGGCAGGCAGCATACCTCCCGAGATGAAATGTCAGGGCGACAGATGGGCGCCTCCGTCCCCCTCAGCAGAGAGTCTCCGACCACAACTACCCTACGTTTCCTATTCGCAGTGGTGGCAGCAGACTCTCCAGCCTTAGGGGTACGAGGCTTCTCCTCCTTTACTGTAGGGAGTGATTCCTTCTTTCCTGTATCAAGAAGAGCATAACGGTTACCTATAACCACGGCAGGAGGGTTCGGAGCAAGGGTGGAGCACTGCCTGCTGCCAGAAGTAACCAGCTGCCAGCGTCCACCCTGAGCCATCTCCTTCTCCACCAGTGGTGTATCAGCAGTCCTGTGTACTGGGACAGCTACCTCAGCTGTCTCCACATGGACACTGTCGAGGAATTGCTCGTGGATACGGATGCTCCTCAACCTAGCCACTTCCTCCTGTAGCTCTCCCACCTGCTGCCTGAGAGATTCCACCAGCAGGCACCTTTCACATTGGATGGTCCCCCCAGCCTGGATATCAGTAAGTGGAAATTGCAAGGTACAGTCTTTGCAAAACCACACCAGGATCTGGGTAGAGGCATCCATGCTTAGGCACTCTGTCTGGCTACAGGCACAGGTGGAGGAGACAGTAGCAGTGCTGGCACAGGTGTTGCGGGTCTTCCTAACCATCGTAAGCCTCCCTCTGTCAAACTCCCGTCTGCAGCCCCCTGTCAGCTGAAAGGGTTGTTTAAGCAAACAGTTAGAATGTAGTTGCTTTATAGGTATTAAGGGGAATCAAGAGAAAACAGATGGAACCGGCAAGGGACCCTCGCCCCCTTCCTGCTCCCTTCCGAACTCCCTTGCGAAACTCCCTGTTAGCAGCCCCTGGTCGCTTGTGCGCTGCTTTATAAAGCCCTGGCCTGTATGAATGCCCCGCCCACTGATTAAGGCTCAGCCACTTACCAGAGGCTTCTAGCTTTCAAACCTTCCTTTGAAGCTCACAGCTTCCAACTGCCAGCCACAGCACACGGTCCTTCAAACAACCAAAACAAACAAACAGACTGACAAACACAAGCTCAGCACACAGCAAGTAACCCTCAAACACAAACAAACACACACTACAGACAGTCACTTACCCCAAAAGGTTGCTGTATTGCTCCTCCTTCACCTGGAGAACTCCCTTGCGAAACTCCCTGTTAGCAGCCCCTGGTCGCTTGTGCGCTGCTTTATAAAGCCCTGGCCTGTATGAATGCCCCGCAAACTGATTAAGGCTCAGCCACTTACCAGAGGCTTCTAGCTTTCAAACCTTCCTTTGAAGCTCACAGCTTCCAACTGCCAGCCACAGCATACGGTCCTTCAAACAACCAAAACAAACAAACAGACTGACAATACTTTAATACTAGAGCTCATAAGAGGCGATTGTGTTATCAAACAAGTCTTAAATAGCATGCAGGAGTTGGTTCAGGAGGTAACTATAGTGCAGCCAATAAATAATAGTAATTGCCAAGCTTGAGTTTTTTTTTTTAAGGAAAGAGAAGTGAGGGATCCTGCCTGGGAAAAATCCTTGGGGGAGGGGTGGAAGGGGTTAAAAAAACCCATAACATAACAACAAGTTACATTGTTTTTTTAAATTTAAAGGAGAACAGGTTAAACATTGCTGAGAACCTGGTACAATATCAAAAAGCTATTGGTTTTAAATCTCCTTTATGAGCTTCAGTGCATCTGAGCTAGGGTCTCACTTTTGAAAGTTCTCCAAAGTGAAAATAAGAGGCATAAGTAGCACATTTTAAAAAATAATTTCTTGCTATGCAGAGCTAAAATGGAAGTGCCACACAAGGAAAATGTCCTTGACTGAGCAAACCTGTGACTGAAGTACTCAATTTTTCTTCAACAAAAATGAACCAAATTCATTGGAAAAGGAGGCATGTATTTCTAGTATCTCAGTGTGTGAAGAGTGGTATGGTATTTGCATTGGCAATCAATTAGGAGTAGAAAATACAATGGTGTTTCTTTCCTCTAGTTTGTCCTCAGTCTCTACCATTGCAAAAATCTGTAGCTGCATAATTCTAAAACTTTCATACGTTAAATCTTTGAGAGAATCTGAAAAAAATTACCGGTAGTTAAAATAGAGGACAGTTGGCTGACGCGGTCATGATTTGGAACATGGCTACCTAAAAATCACTTTCATCTTTGTGTTACCATTGCAGCTGCCATCAGTGAAAATACTCTCACTAACATACCTGGTTTAAAAGGTTAGGGGGCTGGTTACGTTTTCCTTGGTTTTGAGCTTTGCATATAGGAGGCGATGAAGGGCAAATACATTTATTCTATTAATTTTATGGATTCTAGAATTTACACAAGGGCCTAGAGATTGGACAGGGTGCTTCTTAAGTCCAAATGAATAGGTGAAATGGGTTATATCCACGTATAAAATCACTAAAGAATTGTCAGGTGTTCAGAATTCGTTATTCCATTACATATCAATGATTATACATTGGTAGTGTTGTGACTATTCCTCATTGTTTTAATCTCCTGTCCAGCAATGATGGGCTTGTTGTGGACTTTTTATCTTTAAAACCTCAGAGCTTGGTCTGGACTTGGTCTTAGAACTAAATAAGGAATAAAAGAGTTTTTATAAAACAAAATAACCCCACCATACACAAAACAATAACCCCAATATACCAAACTTCTGTGCAGTTGGCATTGTTTCCATTACAAAACTAGAGTGTAATTGGTAAAGTCAGACTTGGAGAAGCCCCAGACGGAAGCAACTGGAGATTAAAGAACCCTGGATGAGGTATATTTGCAGACCTGTGTGGGAAAGTTTGAGGTATGCCTGCTTCTAGCCTATTCTTCTATTGCATTTCAGAAAATTCAGTGGATGGACATCACCACACCAGAGGGCTAGTACCCTGGGGATTTTCCTTTTTAACAGGCTTTATCATGACATGCAAGACTTCTCCATATTGACACTGATTAAGTGTAGTGGAAAATATGGATCCAGAAACATTTTTTCCCCCTCCTATGTGCAGTTGAAAGAGTTAACCAGCTTCCTACATCAGTCTATCTTTCACTGCATTCACTGAAATTACTCTAGGCATTGCCAATCAGCAACACAGTGGAAGAAATGACTATAACAGATGAATGTGAGGAAATCCTTCCGGCACTGCATCTGTGCCATTATATTCCTCACTTAAATATGCAACTTTGAAAAGCTTAGCAAGCAGCTGATGTCCATCAAGGTTCCTTCTGTCTGTGAGTAAGGTAGTGGGCCAAATCTGGAAGCATGTTATATGGGAAAATAATTTGCTGCTGCATATGTACATTTATGTACATGCAAATCTCTCTAGTTATGGTATAGTTTCCTTGTTACTGCATTATATTCCAGGATTTCTTCTTTCTTTTAGATATGACGTACATATTATAAAACTAGCTATGTGCAGTCATATGCGTTGTAAAATACACAGCCCCAACCAACTTTTACTTAAAAATATAAAGCCCTTTATCATTAAGCATCATTTTACAGCACCCCCCCGATAATCTCCAAGAATAGTGTCCCCTAACTGCTCCTTCAGGAACAGCATGCAGGAGCACAAGCCATTTTGGGGTCCCACCAAATTAGTGGCTCTGGTACTGTGGTGGGGTGGGAGGACTTCAATGTTTTCTCAGCAGTGGTGGTAAGCTATAAACCAAACAAAGAAGTGAACAAAACAAATAAGAAAACCCTGACTAACCAACCCAACTTCAATCCAGAATCTCAGTACAACAAAATCAGATAATGTAAGGGTACCCTGGGGGTATGCAAGATGTCTCTGGAGGGTACATGAGAGAAATTGTGTAATGGATTTTATTAATAATTTTATTGCATTTTCCTAATAGGCTACTCAGATGAAGCTTTAAAACTCCGTGTGAACTTGTTTTATATAAAATATGGAAGTTAATATACTTCAGGATGTACCAATGAGAACACAGATATGCTGACATACAGAGCCCTCCCCTCCAATCACTGTGCAGTGTGGGTTTAGTTGCCCAGAAACTGTCCAGTCTAACTGAGCTCAGAACTTAGGGTTTTTCCCCCCTGTTTGTATATGTCGCACTGTAACTATATCTGTAAGTAACTGTGAAATATGGCCAGATGGCTAATGACTGATAGTGTGGAGAAGAACATTCAGTATCCGTGATGAGAAGGGTCTGGTAGATCTGAAAGGCAGCTGGTAGATCTGGAAGGGGGTACGCAATAAGAAAAGTCTGGGAACCTCTGTAATGGGATTGTGTTATAACTGGAAACTTTGTTAGACTCTAACAAGTTAAAGGCAAGGCATATTATATGCCTCAACAGATTGTCTTTTCAACTTTTTCAACCATAAATTATTAGTGTACAGCGGTGATTGTTCAGTAGGTTCTTTCTCTTGCAGTATAGGATATATTGAAGAAAAGCAGTCTGTTGGATGCAGATAAGTATTTGCTGAAAGTCATTGTAAGGTAATGGCAAATTGTTCAGAGGCCTCCACTAAAGCTGAATTTGAATTATAGCTGGAGTAAAACCTGCATGTTAATGGTCAGTTTATGCTCACAGCAACGTATATTTTAACTACTCTTTAAAACTAAAAGATTTGACAAATGAGATCATGTTTCACTACTGGATTGTAAATCTAAAGCAAATTATGTGTAACCTGAAGAGTACATAGTTTTTTGGTTTTCTTTTTCTGGACAGAGCCCCAATCATTTCTGTAGCAAAGTCTAGAATAATATGCATGTGTCTTAATGATGAATGTGCCAAATAGTACTAATCCATTTTTTCCTTCTGTTATTGTAAGACAGAAAATTACTCCTCTGTCTATGGTTTTAGTTTTTTTTTTTTTTTTCCAGCAGAAGTAGTTTTGTTGCTTTGAAACAGAGGCACAGAGAGGTCAAGTGACTTGCCTTAGTGTGTTGTGCACTAACTGGCCCCGTAGACCTTGCTATCGCTCAGTAAAAGTTCCCTAGTGTGTGTTGATGTAGCACCGTTTGAAATGGGACTGTTAGCATGCCCTGGGGAACTTTTAGTCTGTGCCTGTAGGCTCAACGTGGCTCATTAGTGCATGACATGCCAGTATGAGCTAAAAGTTGCACCCCAGTTGTACCTTGTAGGCAACCCAGAAACACAACACAACATAGCACCACAACACAGGCCTCCACCACTTGAACTAAAAAGGGAACTTTGTTAGCTGTTGTCAAGGGTGTCCCTGCCTGCTAGCACCCCTTGCTGCCGAAGCGTGGCTCTGCTGAGGTCTGCCTCAGTTTCCTTTTCAGTCAGCACCCCTTAAAGTCAATATAGTCCAGATATTCAAAACATTCCCCTTTCTGAGTTTATTAATCCTTATCCACATTCATGGGGTAATATTGTATCCCATGAACATATATGTTGGGATAACTCCTAAAATAGGGGTCCTCAGGGGTACTGTTTTAGGTCATTGTCACCTGGGAACAGGTACACAATTCAGAAAAAAATAGCTTAACATTTTTTTTCTGTGTCAAAAAAAGCACGTAGGGTACAAATGTACCCAAAGCTGTAGTATTGTTTTCCTGCATTTACATATGTTTGCTTCTAGTGAGAGTATCTTGTATTGTAATAGTGAGCAAGTGCCAATGGTTGCTGCATACAGTCACGCTAAGAGCTTGTCTACACTGGCAAGTTTCTGCGCAGTAAAGCAGCTTTTTGCACTCAAACTGCAGACGTGAACCCAGTCAAGGCACTTTGTGCGCAGAAACTCCTCAGTTGCAGCACTGCAAAAAACCCACCTCCACGAGAGTCCTCAGACTATTTGCGCAGAGGCTGCAGCGCTCTATTGCCAGTGTAGACGCTCTATTTCTTTCTGCGCTGTCATTGGCCTCTGGAGCTGTCCCATAATGCCTCAAGTGACCACTCTGCTCATTTTTTTTGAACTTGGCTGCCCTGGAGACATGCGCCCCTCCCCTTTCAAAGCACCGTTTCTGACAGTCTTTGCATGCTGCGCTGATCTGCTCCGGGACACAAAGCAAACCATTAATGTGGAACGCTTGCACTGTTGAACACAGAGGCAGGTGTGTGTGTGAGATATATATATATATCTGTGCAGAGAGCCCAGGGAGGGAGGCGGGGGCTGATGTCAGGGTTTCTCCCTCCCTCTGCCTCAGGACTGGTTGCTTCCTGCCACTGTCTGAACTTAGAAGACAGCATGCTGATACCCTCTTTGCCCCCCAAAACCCTGTTTCCTCCCATCCATACACACACATCTGTCACACACACTCCCCTCAACTTCCGTTGAAAAGCAGCCGGCAATGTAGTAGGATGCCCATGGAACAATGTGATTGAGAAACCTGAATCATGTGACACTGTGCCTGCCCCATGAGGCATTGCAAACTCTTCCCAAAGCACCCTGTGGCCAGTTGCATAGTGGGATAGCTACCACAATGCACTGCTGTCTTTGCCATTGCAAGAGCTACTAATGTGGATGCACTCCAGTGTCACAAGGAGCACAGTGTGGACACACAACAGCGGTTTAATTCCAGCGTTTTAATAAAAGTGGTGTAACTTGTGGCGCAGAAACTTGCTAGTGTAGACATACCCTAAGATAGAAGGTACTCCAGGGAGATTTGTCCCTTCCAATTGGGGCTTGTTAGGTATCCTTAACAGAGAGTGGACTGATGCCGTCACTCTTTGCCTGACACTGTTGAGATTTTTTGACTATGTATTTATTTCTGACACTGCACACTCAGGAGACTCTTGAGGGGATTTTCTGTGTTGTGCAATTCAAGATGGTAAACAAACAGGCAGGATATTCTGACCTTATAAAAAAAGATTTGCAACTCTGAAAGTGAATCATCATGTGATGACAACATATTAGATCTGTGCCAGGTCATGTCGAGAGTTGCTCCAAAAAGGATGGTTTCCATTGATTGTTCATCGGATTTGTCTTCAATCAATGAGGCGCTTCTGCTCAGCCCTGGTATAAGACTGGAAGAAAAGTAGTTGGGGATAACTTCCTCACCAGTATTCAGTTTGATGAAGATCTACTCCATGAAAATTTGATCTATGTTGGAACAATCCAACAAACAAGCCAGATATACGTTGTGAGATACATCCACAATGCAAAAGAGAAAAACTGTCATCAGTGTTAGTGTTTGCTGGGCCACTCACCCTGGTTTCCTGTGTTCTGGAGAAGGGGTTGGTAATAATGCGATCATCAGTGATGCATCATGACAAAGTGTTTTAGAAGGAAGAAACCCCACATAATTCTCTACTACAATGACACTAACAGGTGCAAGAATGCAGTCCTGCAGGTGCAAGAGTTGCTGGCATTGCTAGTTTCATCGTCTGAGTCAGCAACAATCCTGCTTGGCACCACACTCAACCAAGACAAAGAAGGCACTTGTTCCCTGTCAATATAGCAGACTGACTCATAGATGCATTCATAAAGAGAAGAATCCCGTGTTACCCATCCTATCACCAAGTCCATCAAAGCAGCAATCTCATTCCTTGGCAACCATTGAAAACCAGCCACCATGGGAACACATACTGCCTCCACATTTGCCCAACGTCAGCTGACCAGAAGAGCCGCAAGCAATGTGGAGAATGCAGTGACCGCTCTGCATGGCTGCATTTGGGGGACACAATTCCCCGCTTCATCTAGCCTTAACTGTGTTAAAGTTAAATCCTTCTAAAGTCTTTCAAAACAGAACTCAGATCTACAAACAAGACCCTCCTCCTGAGGTTCTGTTCTCTCTTTCAGTGAAGGCTATAAACTATGCCATGTTTTAAACTTCAGTCATTGTTGCTCTAGCAATGTTTTGGAAAAAAAAGTACTAGATTTCCATTTTAAAAAAAATCTATTTTACATTTTATCAAAATTGTTTGAGAAATAACTTTCAAATTCATCTTCTGGCAGAAGCCAAGCATACGCATGTTCATCTCAAAGGTGGATGGAATGTCAGAGTGCGGGTGATCACACTAACGGGGTCTTGTTCCTTTACTTCTGAGAGAACACAGGGGGTTGGATATGTTTGAAAAATGTTCATCCATCATGTGTTGTTCCACTAACTTCCTGTTGTGCTTCAGTCTGTGGTCAACTGAAGTCCAACTCCTAGATGATGTGATATAAAGCCTGCATGTTTTGCTGAGGTTTTTGCCTGTGGGAGTGATTGTGGGGTGTATTTGTGTTTTGCAACTTAGTTGTAGGGTCTGAGTGCAATATATTTCTTTTGACATTGGTCAACTCACCATGCACTGCTGTCTCTTTTAAAGAATATTGTGTACATGTTCTTGAGGGTGAGGGACACATTTTAGATCAACTGAAATATAACTCCCTGATGCCATGTCAGTTCCTGAAAGGGACTAGAACAGAATGTCCATCTTCCTGTTGAAGGGTAGGTTCTGATCCCTTGGAGCTGGGATGATTGCTCCAGAAGAAAGGAAAGAAGATTACAAGGGATAATTTATGGCACTTCTGTTTCCTAGATCCAGACCCAGTTTCCTAACTGGGTCTAATAATCCTTATAAGTCTGGATTGTGAGGGGGAGCAAATGGGCAGAGAAGACACCTTTTGTACAGTAAAGGATGGCTAAGTCCACCACTCCATGCATACTGTGACATTTTTGTTTGCATTGTAAATCGATAAGAATACAAAGACAATACCAGTGAGCCTGTGACTTTCTCTCACCACTTATTGGGACACTTGAAAAAAATTCCTTCCTTTTAAACGAATTCTGTTTATTTTCTGAAGTGAGTACTGGAGAAAAGCTCTATGTGGCATTGTTCAGCCATGGGTTTGTGTAGTGATGAACATTACCCTTGCATGACACTTCCATCTTAACTGTGCATAGTGAGAGGTTTTTTTTTTAATTTTTTTAAATGTGCCACTTATACTTCTTGTTCATTATTTATTTTCACTTTGGAGAACTTTCAAAAGTGAGAGGCTGGCTCAGATTCATTGGAGCTCACAAGGGAGATTTAAACCTAAAAGCTTTTTGATGCAGTACTAGGTTCTCAGCAATGTTTAACTCCTCCCCTCTTTCACCAAAGAATGTACTTTGATGTTTTTCTCACCCCAGGACTCTTCATTTGCATATACAGGCTCCTTCCTCTCTCCTTTTAAAAAAACATTTCTTTAAACTTGAAAATGTACTTAATCCTATAATCAATTGTGTACATTTCAATAACATGACATGAAAGGGAAAAGCAAGCAGAACAAACCTGTTGGAGACGGTCAGAGTGAGAATGCACCATTCAATGCAATACAGATGCTGGATGAGGATTCAGCGAATGCTGTGAGAAGGTTATTGGACAAATGAAAGTGACAATGTGTGGCGCAAGGAGAATGATCCTTTAGTTGAAGAAAATAAACATTTGTAAGGCAATTTATTTAAAGCAAAGACTTTTTCCACCAAGTTGCAAGCTAAGAACTCTTGGCAGAGGTTAGGACCATACTGAAAACTGGGGAGGAATCAGTTTGATTAGGAGTAGACAACAATTTGAGAGCTGAATGAATGTGATGTAGTCCATGTGATGTATAAAATGATCTTTTAAAATGTGACTGCTGCCAGTGTTGGAACTGTGAATTATTGATGAGATTTATTGAGACCCAATCATGGTTTAGATAGCACAGACAAAGGAGCTGGACCTGCATCCATTGCAAACCCAAAACTTCCCTAGGGATTTGGAGCCTAAAGAAAAGCAGGGCTAGGCCCCAAAAGTTGTAGGGACTAGTTTGGGAACAGTATAAAAGCAGCAAGGTAGGCTGGCAATGCAATATTAGCTATTTGATACTGAACAGCATGGCCTTTCATTTACACTGCAGAAAGTGATACAAAGGGAATAGAACTTCCAAAGAGAGCTGATGATAAAGGGTGTTAAATCAGAAAGGTTTTATTTGAAAAAGCAGGTGGTATGACAGGGAGAGTGATAATGCTTCTTTTTATCTATTATTTAGGGGAAAAGTATTCTTCCGAAATAGGGGAAATATGAAGGTGAAGCTGGAAATGTGTGTGTGGAGGGAGAGAGAGGGGTGTGTGTGTGTGTGTGTGTGTGTGTGTGTGTGTGTGTAAAAATATCCTTCAATCACATAGAGAATAGACCATTGCAAAGAAAGAAGCAACACATTTTATGTGGTGTGTGTATCAAATGTTTAATTGCTAGAGATAAAGTTCAATTTGAAAAGAATGCTGCAAATGATAAAGTAACCAACAAAACACAGTGAAGAAATGAAACTCTTGTAAATGAGTGAAATGACTATGACAAGAAAAAAGGGGGGGAGAATGAATTTACAGTGAGTCTGACCATCATGTATTTTTAAGATGATTGGGGAACGTTTTGCTTTTTTCTTTGTGTTGAAAAACCAAGTGGAATCAAGCCAGAGGGAAGTGATTTTAAAAAATATATATATTTGTACAATAGGTGAAGTCAATGTTTGTCAGTTTCACCTTACGATTTGAAATATTTTCAAAATGGCTGGATTAGGCTCCTATAACATCACTGCTAGATTGTCTGTTCTTCAACTTCCAATAAAAATAAAGTTTAACAACTAAAAGATATATGCACACACACACATCCACCTACCATTTTTTTGATTGGCTTGCAGACCTGTCCTGTACTGAGAACAAATCTTGTGAATAGTCTACATTTCTGACTGTTCCAATTCAGCTAATGTCTATGGCTGCATGCATGTTGCTTGTTGTGTTAAGCTCCCATTTTAAAATAGAACCTAATCATTCTGTATTCAGCCACCCTTATCAGGCTTTCACAGCCTGCTGCCAAATGAAGACCCCTGGAGTATTGCACTAATCCATCATGCTGAAGGGTTTGGATGGAATCTTACTGTGTTTGACCACTGCAATTTGGAAAAATGATAACTGTTAGCCAAGTTTGTCTCCCCACTAACTTTACCACCAAAGTTAAACCTGCCAGAGACTTTTGTTTCTTCTGGCCTTGATCAAGGTTGGTTTTTCAAACCAGCACAGGCTGTTAATTTTCTAGATGTGTGGTTTCTTTGCTTTGAGGACATTTAAATGCCTCTTTATCTCGAACTGGAGACCAACTGAAAGCTGAGACCCTCGCAAGCTTTGGTTCAGTGCATCTCTGGGATGGTCTTTGTCACCAAGGCTTCTTGGAAGTCTCAGACAAACATTTTAGTTGCCCACTTCTGATGGAAACCCTGGAGAAAATGACAGACCTACCACAGTGCTGTCCTGGCATAACTACAGTGAATACTGGTGGATAGTGGAGAATTTGCATCTCTGCCTCTACTGTACCTGACTTGCACCCCCAAACAGGTAGTGGGAGGTGCAGGTACACACATTTTTCACCCACAATTGAATTGCTTTTTAAGAGAGAAAAAGTGTAATATTTTCAGGTACAAATTGCACTCTGAAGGGGGCAATCACCTATTTCTGGATACACAATTTGTTACTTAGCTTTGTTAATCTTATTTTGTTGTATTAATATGAGATGAAGCCTAGCCAATAGCCAGATGCTCCTAAGAGGCAGCAGAACAGAGGCTTGAATGATAAGAGGCTGACAATCTACTAGAATGGTGCTATAAAAGATAAATTGTTTAAGTAAGGCTGCTTGTTAAATAGAGCAGGTGCTTCATGTCTTGTAGCAGAGTTTTCTGTCCCAACATGTGGCATCTGTGAGTAGCTGAATTTTTTGAAGTAACAGATATAATTTTATGCAAGCAGTTTTGCCCTAGAGAAATGAGAGAAGTTAAGACATTAAAAGATAAAAGTTTACAAAATTCTGAATATAATATAAAATTGGATTATTTTAATACATTGTAAATCCTAATTCTAAACATTTTTGTCAGCAATTCAATAATTGTGGAATACTTGTAATGATTACTGCCATATTGGGATTATATGTGTAAACAGAATGAAATTGAATTTTCATGATGACTTTTTCCATTAAAAATGAGCTTTGGTTTGGTGGAGTACTTGCACTCCTTATCCTGTGGGCTTTAAATATACATAATTCTTAAAGCTAGATGTATACGGGGTTCAGGGCCCTTTGAAAATATACTGAAGGCTAGTTGGTCAGTAACCATTACTTACTTTGCAGTAACGCCTCAGTAGTGAGTGTAGTAGATGTTGTAAAGATGGTGCAATTATTTGAGGAAAAGCCTCTGCAAGTGTGTAATTTAACATGATGTTAACTGCATAGGGACTGAACATAAGTAGGAATCACAGAGAGTTTGTTGTTGAAAGCATGCACATGCTGAAAGTAAGTTGAATTTTATTGTTCTGTGAGGCAGTCTTGGTAACATTTGGACTGCTTAATATTGGATTACTCACCACTTTCTTTGGAGTGTAAAGTTTTGGGAAGGTCATGGAAAATGCTATACATTGTTGAACCTTCTTCTGAAGTTACTGAATACTAAGTACAATTACAGGTTTTCTGGGTAATTCAATGTATTGTCATTGGCCCTTTATTAGAGACTTGCTTGGACCTTTTTACTGCTTTTCAGCTCCCTTCAAAAAGGGAGACACCAAACTAATCTTTCTAAGCCCAGTGCTCTCGCGGCTTCCAGTGCCTTAACATCTCTTCAGAGCTAAGCTCTTCTTGAGCCATCTGAAATAATGATAATGGTGTTGCATGTAGGTCAATCAATTATACAAGCTTTCTGATTGGCATTACGTAGATCCCAATGTAATCAACTAGATCAAGGCAAGGCTATCATGTTGGTATAATATTCACAAGACCTTGTGTTTGCTCCATTAGATAAAATAAAGAGATGAAACACAGATGCTAAATAAACATGGTGCAGTCCTTACATGGAATAGAGAGAGAGGAGATTTGTTCTCAAATATTAGAAGACTAAGTGAGGAGAGGTTTAAAGTAGATGTTTTATGAATGTTGTTTTATTAATAGCTTGGGTATCTAGTATGTCAGAAATAATTTAAGGGATTCCTTATCTTGAGGCCAGCTGACTTGCCCATCTGAACTACATGACCCTTGTAGTCTGATGAAACTTTCTGTGAGCTTGTTTGGATCATCATGAGGGAAAGTACTAAAGCGCCTTCATCCCAATTTACTTTCCCAGACACTCATACTGATATTAAATCACAGCAAAGGAAAACCGGGTAACTTTCTCATTTAAGAGGTGAAATTTCTCTCTCTCTCTCTCTCTCTCTCTCTCTCTCTCACACACACACACACACACACACACACACACACACACACACACACACACACACACACACACACACACACACACACACACATGTTTTCCCTTTGTCTTTCCTCTCTTCCACATTTTTATATCAAATTCTATATCTTAACTTTCTTTTTAGGAAATTAATGATGCTTTTGTTAGACCTTGGTCGTCCAATGCGGACTGGTAATCTCCCCTATAATGATGTTCTCTAGGGAGCGGAACATAATCTTTCTTTTGAACACTTTCTTACATTAATGATTTCTGTGTCCTTACAGCAATCTCAGTTGTCTTGATACAAGCATCTGTGCATAATAAACAAGTAGATTTTATCCTACAGAGACATAGCAGATTGTTCCTGTTTGTCCTTGTTCATCATACCCCAATATAATCATGAGTAGCTCCTGGCCAACCACCTATTGAATGAATATACTACTACCTGCAGTGTTTTAAGCACAAAGAAAATGGTAGTACGTGTACAATATGTTAACTGTGCACGGACGATCACCACTGTTAACTGACTGACATGGCCACTTTAATGTATTTTGTAGGTTTCCAATATAATAGTATTCCATTTTTAGTTAATGATTATTTCTATTACATAATCAATCTTTACTGTTGGGTGATCACTTATGACAGATTCCAGTGTACAGTCCAGCTCAGATTATTCAAGAGAACAGTACTTTCATTTAGACATCTAAAATAAGGACCAGAATTTCAAAAGAGCTCAGCTCTCATTTAAGACATGTGAAACTTGGGCCAGATTTTCAAAAGAGCAACATCCAGCATGCTGAGATTTTCTAAAAATCTGCCCACTTGTTTCTCTACTTGAATAAGAGCTGAGCATTTCTGAAAATCTCACATACGTACGTACGGGTGTGTGTGTGTGTAGACATAAATTAGAAAATGCAGCAAAGCTCAGGAATCTGAGACAAGCCAGTCTGCCATGATTCCTGATCCTTCATTCTGTTCCATGCAGGCAAACCCTAATGTCCATTTAGGTCTCAATGAAGTCAAATGGGTTCTGCACAGGTACTGGGGACTGCATGGGCAGACTTCAGGATCAGGTCCTAAGTCAATTTTATCAGAATTGCTAAGAAACTGACTGAATCAAAGGTAAAATGTCCATTTTCTCACGATCCAAAGTACTGTATCTAGTATTCTGGAGCCTAATTGACTATTCTAATACTCTTCATAGTTTGTGTAATAGAAATATCTGTTTCTATATCTGGTTTAGGGGGTTGTTGATCTGTTTTCAAAACATGCTAGGTTGCATTTACAAATTAACTGACAAAATGAAACAACCAAGAGATGTATCTGGATGTCAGAGTTCATTTAAAATAAAAGTGACCTTCTAGATATGCTCCTTTTGCAAAGACTCCTTCACTCCTTCTGCACTCATGGTACCCACTCACATTACCCACCCAAGGCTGATTTTAATGGTTAGTCCAAAATGCTGTCAAAGGAATGCAAAGAAAATTGTGACATAGCCTTCTCATCCATGGTAATGCCCATAGTATTCCAAATCCAGGGGATTTGAAATGTTCTATGGAGGAGAGTACACAGTCTCTCTAAAGGGAATCAATTGAGCATGTGTTACAAGAGCTACTGACTAGTACCAGAACATTCATCTACACCTTGTTAATTCCAAGGTCAGCCCTGTGAATTTGAAGAAGCATATGGGGACTAGCTGTGTGCCACTTCTTCCCTTTGCTTCTGTCAGTTTCTTCAAAATTTTCAGAAAACTAATGACAGAATAAGTGCAGAACTCATATAACACTTTATAATGGGCTAATTAGGTAAATATGTTAAAAAGTGTTCCCCATGGTGGCATTTACTAGTTATACTGTTGGTAATCAGCTCTTGTCTTCAAAGTGTCATAATATCAAAAGTGAAGCTGCTAGCATTGCTAGATTGTCATACTAATGAAATGAGTTAAGTGGAGTGCTGGGAGCACTCAGCTTCTATTATAGTTTAAATCCTTTGAAGGAATACTTTGAATAATAGCTTGATGTTAGAGGTTTTTAGAGTATCCATGTCTAGGGAGAAACGTCTCCAGTAAGTGCTTGATACTGTTGGTCATTCCAATGAAAGACAATCCACTATATATTATATTATTTTAACATGGTATGTATGGATTGCTCTTGTAATATGCAAAACATGTGAAGTATTTTTATTTCATATTTTCTTACCTTAGCGAAGAGTTGGTTAAATCAAGAAGAAAGAAACCAATTGGCCCTGAATCCAAGATCATTTTGAATGGTCTGTGTTAGAAATTAGTCGCCCACTTAACTTATGATCTAATGCAAGATCGGCCATTACCCCAGGGGTATCATTTAGGGCTGCTCCACAGCAGCTCTAATGCATGCTGGGGCCAGGTAGCGGAGAGTCAGGGAGCTGTAACTAACTTGACCGAAGCTCCCCCTACACTACATCTGCGCAGAGCTTGGATACAGATGAAATTAAGTTCAACTTCAGCCATTTATCCAAATTAATTAGTCTATTCGATAACTCAATCAATAATACAATTAAATTATCATTATGGCAGGGGTCATCAGATGGCACTCTTACACAGTGTCTTGCAACGTCTCATTCTTAGAATGCAAGCAAGTCTTTCAGTTGTGGAATTAAATGCTTTGTAGTTGGTTTTCTCTTGTGGTTTCATTGAGTGTGTTGTGGTGGTCAGCTAGAGTGTTTTGTTTTCTGCCTTAATGTCTCTAAGTAGAGTCCGTTCTTGAGGCAGAGTTTCTCCAGGGGAACCAGGCATTGGTGTTTGGGCTCAGGTCCCTGAAAGAGGGGATTGCCTGTATGTTGTTTGTGACCCTGTCCGTTCCAGGAATGATGTATACTTGTGTAAATAAAACAAGTTATACAAAGAATATACCTTGACCCTGTGTCACTGATTTCTCCTCCAGTGAGATTTGCAAGACCCTGGACATTGGGTTGCTGCTGAGAGGAGGGATGACATTAAATAAATAAAATTAAATTAATGGAGATATCCCATCTCCTAGAACTGGAAGGGACCTTGAAAGGTCATTGAGTCCAGCTCCCTGCCTTCACTAGCAGGACCAAGTACTGATTTGCCCCAGATCCCTAAATGTCCCCCTCAAGGATTGAACTCACAACCCTGGGTTTAGTAGGCCAATGCTCAAACTACTGAGCTATCCCTCCCCCGCTCCCCCAAAGCTGGGCAAATTACTTGGCTATTGGGATGATTATCCAGCAATAAACATAGAATAAAGTCAATGTAAGATTGCAATTAATTCACCTACCTCTCCATAGCGTTCAGTCGATCATCTGTAAAAATTGAAAACGAAAAGATAAGTTTTGCCTGGTCATCACCTCCATCCAAAGCTATGTTTTGCGAGAGTGAGAATACATTAACAGTAATTCGAAGACTGATGGACCTTTCTTCCAAAACTACCAAATTGTGCTGCTAATACTATGTTCAACCCATATGTAAAATTAACATTTTAAATTGCAACTGACCTCATGTGGAGAATGTCAAAAGCTTTCTATTTAGAAACATCTCTGACTAAATATTTTACATTATCTGTATTTTTTAACTTATTTTATTACTAAGTACATTTGCATAACAGGATCATCATTTCCTAAGAGTTCATCAGCTCCTGCTGCTTTTTCCCTGCCTGAAGTTATTATCCTCTCGTCACAACGACATATCGTAATTGGTTGCTGTGGAAGTCATTAGGAGGTCAAAAACGAAGGATTATGATGACTCCAGGTGGGGAACAGGCAGCAGGAATTAATATCAACTCTTAAGAAACAAAGGTCTGCAAGACGAATGAACATTTGGGTCACAGAAAGCAAAATGGAGTATAATGAGGTATTTGGTTTCTGTGCCAAAGCAAAGTTGACAAATTTGAGGATTTCACCAGACTTCTTGGAGTACACACATTTCTGATATTATGAGCGGGTTTTTATGACACATTGAAGCAGTGGGACATTGCTCAGTCTTTGAGTTTGTTCCTACAGAGCAGATTGCAGGTCCAGGGCCTAAATTAGACATAATAGAACGAGACATGATAAAAAGTGGGAGAGGGAATATGGGACAATGAGGGCTACAAAAAATTGTGTAAAGTGTTTGTTGTTACTGGAGCTGGTTGAACAATGAAAACATATTTTCATGAAAACAATTTAAATTTTTAAGTTATTTTCCTTGCTAAATGCTCAGAATAGAGACACTTTCATTTTTTTCAAATATTCTGTTGGGATTTTTTTCCCTTTAAATCAACAGTGTAGTGGGGTGGTCACCCCACTCCTGCCCGGAGGGACTTACAACAGCCCTGGGAGAGGGCTGTGGCCGGAAAGAAAAGCGGCTAGGCTGATTAGGGAAGCAGGCACAGCTGGGGCCATGCCCCAATCAGGCACAGCTGGCCCTATCAGAGGGCTGGGGCCAGAAGCCAGAGACAGACCCTCTCTAGCTTTGAGAGGGAGGGACTTGGCTGCAGGGAGTTGAGAGAAGGTACCAGGAGTGGAGCAAGGCTGGGGGAAGGCCAAGGGGGCTAGGGAGCTCTGGCCTGGAAACTCCCCAGACTGCAGCCTAGTAGGAGGCCAATTAGGTACTGGAGTTGGAGGGGGCAGCCCATGGGTAGGCAGAGGCAGCAGGTCCAAACCCCCCTTGCCTATCATGAGTGGCTTTTACAGTGCAGTCTGTTCCAGTGAGTGGGGGCTAGATGGTGACTGGCAGTAGCCCATGACTGAGGCAAGGTGGGGATAGAGGGTTGGGGGTTCCCCTGGGTGGGGAGACCCTGAGACTGTGGGGGTATTGCCAGGGGGCAGGACCCCAAAGACAAAGGGCACTGGGTCTTGGGAGGAACATGGGGGCCAGCGGCAGTTGGATACTGGCCAGCAGAGGGCGCTCCGGAGGATGGAAACGCTAATTACCTGAGATGACCAGCAGGAGGTGCCGCAGGGATGAGTCTTGCCCCGTTACAAACAGCTTATTGAAATTGGTACAGTGAAACCCCGCTATAACGCGATGTTTGGGGTCCAAAAAATTCCATCGTGATAAATGCGGGATCACGGTATAGCGGGGTTTCAAGCTGGTCAGTTTAAGTCAGTGGTCCCCAATGCGGTGCATTGATGTGCGCTGCCTAGTGCCCCTAGTGCATAGTGTCCAGCAAGGGAGAGAAGCCGCGGCTCCATGCCTGCCAGGGACAGAGAGCGCCGGCGCCCGCAGCCTCGGAGTTCTCTGTCCCTGGCAGGTGCTGGGCTGCAGCTTCTCTCCCCTGCTGGGCACTGGGCGGGGGCACACCAATGTCCCGGCGGGTGCCATGGCGTTGGGGACCACTGGGATTAGACCTTAAAGGGGAGCCAACTTATGATCGTGTTATATGCGATTTTGCGTTATGGCGGGTCGCGTTATTGCGAGGTTTGACTGTATCAACTTTTTGTTTAATAAGAAACAGTGAATAATTTGATAACCATTCCAATGTTTTCAATAGTTTAACAGAGATCTGGATAAAAGCAGGGCCACCCAGAGGATTCAGGGGGCCTGGGGTCTTCGGCGGCAGGGGGTCCCCACCGCCGAATTGCCACCGAAGACCCGGCACTTCGGCGGCGGGTCCCAGAGCGGAAGGACCCTCTGCCGCCGAATTGCTACCGAAGACCCGGAGCGGAAGAAGCTCCGGGGGCCTGGGCCCTGTGAGAGTTTTCCGGGGCCACCGGAGCAAATGAAGAACCCCACTCCAGGGACCCCGAAAAACTCTCATGGGGGCCCCTGGGGCAAATTGCCCCACTTGCCCCCCCTCTGGATAAAAAGCATGACATTTTCCGCAAAAGATGAGAAATTTTGATAGTCAGCATTTTGTGTGTGTGTGTGTGTGGGGGGGAGATCATATTTGGAAAACAGTCATTTTGTGACAAAAGAGCTTTTACTTTGAAAAGCTTAGAGCAGCCCTTGTTGTTAGATGTTTGTCTTGTTATTTCCTGTGCTTTTGCTATCCAATTAAGGGTTCGATTCTAACCATACAGTTTGTCCAGGAGCAGACCACAGAGTGAATTGTGACTAGAGAGTCTCAATTTCTTCACTCCTCCCCACCTTGTTTTAATTTACCCCTTTTTCTTGGAGTGTGTTACTCCCCCACATGTATCTGGCTGCTAAGTAGTAGAGAGGTGGACACAGGACTCACCCTCTGGGTGAATTGTCACTGCTATCCTCACCACAGCTACAATAGCAATGTGAACAGGACCAAGAGTCCTTGCACCTATGTATAACTAGTAATGGCTTCGACAATCTTGTCCTAATTTAATATACTGGGGTCAGAATCCAGAATGAAGGTTGGGATGGGTATTGGATTAGTAGCGTGTTCTCCCTTGGATCATGAGACTTCTGGAGTAGCATTCCATCATCCCCTGTATCTTCTCAAAGTAAATACCACCAGGTAATCCATAGTCCAAGGGGGCTGATATAGCAAGATCTGGGTCAACGCTAGGAGACTTTTTGCCAGAGGTTTCACAAGTGATGAGTGTGCTGTGTAGTGACATTAACAAAAACACTATTGCTCCCTTGCTCAGTTGTTAGAAATTATTAGCTGTATCAGAGAACAAACTGCATGGATTTAGCAGGCAGTCCACTCCAGTCTGTGAAACACACTGTTTCTTTAAAAATAAAAATAAAAACCTGTAATGCTAGATGAGCATGTCTTTCTCTGATGAATGCAGATGAAACAGATTAATATAGCATTAGAAAGCTGAAGTTGCTTCATTTAAAGTGATACATGTATTTAGTTCAATTTGACAAAGGGAACACGTTTCTAAGGTCAATACTTTCTAGAATACTTTCTTTGGTAGAAAATGTCAGCAATTTGACTAAAAAAAAGGAGTTTGTTCTCTAAAAGGATAGTGAAGTCACATAGGGACATTGTCTGCTGCCACTACAGACATAGGGCCAGCACTAGACCTGTGCACTGCTTTAATAGCGCTTAAGTCCTCAAAATATGGTTAAGTGGGACTTAAATGCTGCATGGATGTGATGTGGGCTCGCTGCACGGGAGTGAATTTCACCCACTGATATAAATAGGGTTATTCATGGCGTAAGGTGCCACTCAACAGGAGTGAAGGCCGCAGAATCTAGCCCTAGAAAGTTGAGTAGAAAGAGGAAATCTAAAATATCTTGGGTATAATCTTACTACCCAAATAGTCCCACTGATTTCACTAAGACTGCTCCTGAAGTAAGGTACATCAATGTGAGAAAAGGAGGTTGGTTCCAGCCTTTAGTTATTAGTGCTTGCCTTGTATTGGGGTCTGATCCTGCATTTCTTGCACACCAAAACTTCTCAGTTCAACAGGTGATTTGAGTGTGCTAGCACCCTGTTGTGTGTGGTTTTAATTTTAAATATTGTGAGTTGGTAGATATTACATGCAAATATTATACAGTTTTTCATCAAATCCACTGAGGGCAGCCAAAATATGTTTCTCAATCACTGCCAAAAATTAAGATGGGACGTACATTGCTCTTTTGAAGGATGAGTTCATGTTTAAAATGTTTTTTGGGAGGTACCAAAAATAGAAGTAATGGTATTTACCCAAAGGGCACATATAGTGTTAAGGGCACAAGTCACAAAACAATTGGAGAAAACTCAGTAAAATGTGGAGAGTTAACAATTCACTGAAACAGCAGTGAACCTTTAAAAGACAATTACTGTAAAATGGGTAAATATGATTTCTGGTCACACTACTCTGATCTCAGGCAGTGAGAAATTACATTTGCACAAATCTAATTTGCATGAAGCCATGAGTAATCTGTGGATTTCTAGGGGATTTGGCTAATTGCAGTGAAAATAGTTTTGCACTAATGGCCAAATCCTCCTCTGAGATGTGCCAACATTGTGTCTGTATCCTAGAATAGAAAATATATATATTTGTATAGCGCTGTGTAACAACGCAGTAGTATATTATAGTGAATATTATTTCAGTGGAGAGTTCAGAATAACATTATTATTAAAAGATAAATGATATCCACTGAAGAGATTTTTCTGAACAGATTGTATTATATAATTCTCTCAAATAATGGAATTAAAGCAAGAATTACTGGGGAGAACTTCCTCTGAGCTACCCCATAACTCACATATGCAGAATTACTTGTAGCTGGAGTTGATTGAAAAAACAATATTTGTTTCACAAAGAATTTTGAGAATTTTCATTTTTAATTTTTTCCAACAATTAACTTTTTAATTTTTTTCTAATTTGACCACAAAACCCATTTCCATCCCCCTTCTTTCTTTCTTCCTTTCTTTCCCCAAATGCTGTGGCAAAGAGGAAAAAAGAAAATGGGGAGGGGCATAGGGGGAAGGAAGGAAAGCAGAGGAGTAAGGGGAGAGGAAAAAAGGAAAGAAAGGGGAAAATCCAAAAACTGAGAAACATTTAGAATACCTACATGCAATACTTAAGGGCCAGTACAATCTACCCCTATGCGGCACTGGGAAAATCAGGAATAAGAGGCCTCCGTGGTCTGGCCTGTGAAGGACCACCCAGAACCTCAGCTTTGGCACTCAGGGGAATGCAAAGGCTGCGACTAAGCTGTTTCAGCCCCACTAGTGACTCTCACAAAAGACCCAAGTTATAGGTGGAGCAAATTGTTCTCTCTCCCAGCACAACAAGGCTCTGGTGAAGTTATAAAGTGTGCTCTTAGACTTAAGACTTTAGTACAGACAACTCAAATATTATTATAATAGTATTACAATACTCCTTGCCCCCGCACACGCCTCAGTTAGTATCAGGGGCCCAATGGGATAGCACTGTGGAAACCTGGAGGTGCAGCAAAGAGTTGATATTGAGGCAGGCATGGGGATCTTCTTATTTCCCACTGTAACCTGTTACATAGGACGTACAGATGAGATATTGGCTGAGATTTCTTCCAAGTTTAGTATCAGTGCCCCCCCACTTTTTCTTTTCTTTAAACTTGACAGAGCAGATTTACAGAGTAGCTGCTGGTTCTGCTGAAACTGGAAAACTACACTTGTGTCTCTGGTTACTGTAATGATTTTGTCAGATGTCATCTATTTATTAAATTTATTTAGTTTCCAATTCACAGGATTCCTTTGCTGCAGATGTATTAAATAGATACTTCACGTGAGAAGAGTGAGAATAAGAAAATGAGGCAGAGGAAGTGGGTTGTATTGGTTTACAATATAAAAATATTCTATATGACAGACACGTGTCTGGAAACAGAGTTGCACCTTTTAATTTATCTTTGATAATTGGAATTAGTAACAGATGGGCCTACCAGATATGAATTCATCCACATTTTTATAGTCTTTGGACCTGGAGTCACAGATCCAGATCTGTCCTAGTGGCTTTCAATTCTGCTTGGATATAATAATAATAATTAATAAAAGAAGACAGGAACACATTCTGAATCTGATTCAAATCCCAAGACTCAGGAAATAAAATTATTTGTCATTGTGCCAGATTAGATCTGGGTCTAGGATTCCAATATTTGTAGGGGGAATAAATATCACTGACAGAGGAAAAAAGATTTAAATATTTTTATTTTTAAATACTTTTTTCCCCATTATGTCTGTTGCTGTCAACTCAATACCTGACCTTTCAGACACCAATCAATGATTGTTTATCCTGTTACTTTTCACTACATGGGCAGCCGTTGAAAGATTTCCGTGGTTCAGACCAATCAGTGTGTACGCTACGGTTAACCTAAATTCATAGATTTTTAAGGCTAGAAGGCGCCATTACGGTTATCTAATCTAACTTCCTGAATAACACAAACTATGGAGTATCACAGTCATTCCTGCATCAAGGGCTTAATCTGGCTCCCATTCAAGTCTGAGAAATTCCCATGCTAGAGCATATCCCTTTACAAAGGCATTCTGTCTTCATTTAAGACTTTTAGTGATGGGGGAAAAAATGGCAAATACACTTTTGGACATACTTGAATCTGGGCATTCAGAATAAAATTGCAAACTAAGTCCTGGAATACTTCAAACATGACAGAAAAATGCTCTGGCCCCCGAGCAAGATGGAGAAAGCTCAGTGAAGCAGCTGGCCTGAGTTTCTTGTGCAGTATTCCCTAAATTTGGTGCACAGAGTTGTGCTGTGAAATGGTATTTAATTGCTGCTGCGTATTTGATTTTGTTCAAGACTTGTAGATTTTTTTTTTCTGTCAGCATTACTTGCCATTGGGGAAATGCATATAAAATGTTTTGAAAAAACATGAAAGAAGTGTGTGGTCAGATGTCTACTCAACTAGGTGATCTGGCAGAGCAGATGCATCTACAGCTCTGTGAGCTAGATTAGCTGAAATCAAAGATGCTTTAATCAATATTAGCTAAGATGAGTCACTAAAACTGTCTGCAAGATTAGAAGCTCAACGGTAAGCCCAGATGATGAGCCATTTGGACAACATGAGGATGACAGCGATGTGGAACACTTTCATGCTAGGATTTAATAATCCTAGCAAATGACTACAAAATCTGGATATCTATTTAGGCATCTCTGCTTATTTGTATAAGTCTCTACACAACTACAGAAAGGTGAGGTCAACTTTCAAAATATTGAACAAGCAAGCAAACAAATACAGGAGAGAGATTACTGTGAAGGGAAAATGTTCATTTTATGGAAAAATGAGGATTTTTTTTGTCTAAATTAATGTGGCTGTACACAACACAGGAGAAGAATCAGGTTCATGTCTGAACTATCCTAGGAGATTATTGAAACAGTGATGTCAGAGCTAAAGAGATGCCAGAGAATGAAAACTTACCACTGTCTCAATGGCTGCTTACAAAGTGCATTGGCTGTAATTCAGTGGAGTTTTTTAAAAAAAATGTTGATTTTAGGAATGTTTACAACTCCTATTATAGTAGTACCTGAGTGCCCCAGAATCTCAAGTGTATCTATTTTCATAATCTCCTATGAGGTAGGAGAACTGAGGCACAGAGGGGTTAAGTGGGTTGCCCAGTGTCAGACAGGAAGTCTGTGATGGAGTAGAGATGTGAACGCAGGGCTCCCAAGTCCAGGGCTAGTGCCCTAACCACTGGCCCAACCTTCTTCTCTAGGGACTTTTTATAGTGACTTGTAGAAATTAGCTTGCGCTCTGATTTATTTATACTTACACGGTTGATTGGGTTTGTTTTTCTTTCTTACAGCAAATTTTCTTAATAGGTAGATTTTCCCCAAGCTTCTATGTTCTGCTAATGAGAACAGAACATGCTGTAACTTTCATTCCCTTTAATTTTCCTTTAAAGCAAACAGTCTTTCCCCACTGCTTATTTATGTTTCCATAGACCTGACACTGGGAAATGCTTATCCTCCTGGTAGTGTCCAGCCCCAGATAGTAAAGGTAAAATATCTGCTTAGATTTAGTACTTCAGGACAGCCAACTCAAATATTCTTATCATATTTTAACATTTATATTACAATACCCCCAGTCAGGGTCAGGGCCAAAATGCAGTAGGCACTGTGCAATCACTGGTACAAAGAGCTGGATCTTCTAATTTCCCACTACCAGCTGTTATAAAAGCCATGCAGCTTTGTTGGCTGAGATTTCTTCCAGGCTTAGACTCAATCCATGTTTTTATTTGGATGATATTTCACAGAGCAGTTGCTACCCGCTCTATTTCTCCAGTGAAATAGTTCTGCGTATTATTAATTACGTTTACCCCCTTATAATAGTATTAACCCACATGCTTCAGGGCACAAGCTAGTTACTAACTGCTTATGGTTATGGTTAGAAAGAATCTGCCCCCATGATCAAGTTATTCCATTAAGGATTTTTTTTGCTGGTATTAGCTTCTGTTGGACACAGGATATTTGACCAAATGAATGGATGATATGAACTGGTAAGGTATTTTGGCTGTTCCAAAGAAGGTTATGATGAAAAACTTGCACAGTTTGTCCCTTGCTTCATAGAGAGAAATTAGTGGCCTGTATGAAATGCAGAATTCAGTGATACTGTATTTCTTGTTGTCTCATTGCCCACGACAAAGTCAAGGGCTTGCTTAGCAATCATTTGCAGTGCTATAAAGAGTTAAAGCTAGTTTTATGGTACAGTGAACCTCTGCTACCTTTGCTCTCCTTACCACTGAAATATCATTTAATTTAGAAACCAGATTTCAGTGGTATCCATTTGCAGTAGAATAAACAAAGAAGTAACACAGGTCATTTCTAACTACTTTTCTAATAATTAAAAAAAAGTGTGTAAAATGTGCTATGTGATTTGTAGTAATCTATTTATTTCAATGGTATTGAGGAAATCAGAACTAAAGCAGTCTAAGTTACTGGTGTAAAGAGATATCTGGGGCTGGATAAAGGTCCTTACATTTCAGAATGAGCCAAGATACTAAATCTGCCTTGTCTGATTGGTGCTTAATTTCCTAGCAAATTAAAACAAATGCTTCATTATGAAGTTACAATGAGCCAAAACCCAAAGAAAATGGTTAGATAAATTCACCCTTACTTTGAATACTCATCAATTCCAAATTTCATGTCCAATTTGCCTGAAACTTTCCAGCAAGATTCTGCCCTTGCATAAGATCACACCTGTGAAATTTGAGGCAAGTTGGTTTCATTTTGGCACAGTCAGACCTTGCTCAAAATAGAAAAAGATGGCATATCTCTCACTGCAGCAGGAAGGAAATATGGGTTGCGCTTTAGATTAAGGTTCCATTTATAAATGGTTTATATACAGTTAATAAAAGATAAATGTATATTATATAAGCAGGTAATAAACCTGAGTAGTATGTTATAGATATAAATAATGCTTATAACTAAGCAACCTGTTGGACTCCATATCAACTGATTTAACCTTTTAGTAAAACATCATTAATAATTTATTAACCCTTTTATAAACTGTTTATAAATGGAATCTTAATATTAATATAACCAAAATATGTATTGATTCATGGCTAGCATTATAGATATTGAACTATGTATCTGTAATCCCTTGGGCCTGATTCTTGCGTCTATTCAGACTAATTTGCACGGCAAAATAACCAGAACCCAGCAGATCTGGTCCTCTGAGGATTCTCCCTGCTCAGGGAAAACTGAGCGTCTACTGGAGTGGTGCTCTGCCTTTCCCCTTCTTGTACTGAAGTGGACATCCTTACATCCCCAGGATACCAAGCTGCTGGAATGGCCTTTGGGGGTCATAGGTACAAAGCGTAAGTTAGAAATGCCTACTGTGATGGATATTGCAACAGCATGTAGTATCTGGGAGTACCATATTGCATTATGTTTATGAATGTATTATGTATCACTGTGGGCATGGATTCTGTGCAACTCCAGTGGGGATTACCACCACAGTTGGGGGCGGAGGGGGATTAACTCCTTCTAGAACCAAAAACTCAAGGTGTGTCTGTTCAAGGGGTGATTAAGGTGAATCACTTACAGTGTAAATTCCTCCAGAAAGATGCCAGCCCCTGCGGATGCTTGCATATACTGGTTTGAACTGGGTTTTCTAGAGACCAGCAGACAAATAATGGGTCTTTGATTAAAAAGGCTGGGTTTAAAATGACTCAGGGCCTTTTTTCCTGATCCAGCTAATGACCAAGACCTTGTGTCAAAAGGTGGCCCAACACCTTGTGAAGGGTTGGACAGACTTTGGCCTGCAATAAGACAGATGAGTGACCTTTAGTAAGCTTTTTAGGATGCAAATAGGATTTTTTCATTATTTTTGTGTTCTCTGTGATGCTTTTATATTAAGAATAAATGTGCTGGCTTAGAAAGCGCTGTGTGGTAACTTGTAACTGCTGGCAATATGCTGTTCATAGCCCTTGGCGAGCAAGCAAAGCAGGGGCGCTGGCCTTTAGGCAGTCTGGCTTACTTGGATATTCCAGTGTAAGGCAGAGAGCTGTGCAGCCTTAAAACCCCAGCCAGGAGGGAGAGAGACTTGGGTCTTTACCTGAAAGTGGTGATGGCTGAGAGCCGGAAACCTTACCTGAGTGCTCCCAAGGGACCATGGAGGGGGAATACAGGTGCAGTGACCCTGAAATTGACACTTACATCCACTCTGACGTATGCCAGCCCAGCCTCAGACTGGCCCTGAGATCAGTGAAACACAGAGGCGGTATAAAGTCAACAGTTTTTCTCTTCTGTCCCCATCCTGCAGCACAGGCAGCTCAACCATAGCAGAGAATGTCCCCTTGTTTTAAAAAAGGAGACATGTCAACCAGAAGCTCTGAGGCTAGTTAGACATAGTGAGCACTTTAGGGGTAAATAGATTACAAAAGCCTCTCTACAGGTTAATACATCACGAGTGTTAGAATTTAAGGCCAGAAAAGACCACCAGATCATCTAGTCTGACCTCTGGTATATCTCAGGACACCAAGCCCCCCCCAGTTACCCACACGCTAAACCCACCAACTGAAATTAGACCAAAGCACTACAGCCCTCAGGAGACTAAACTCTTGTGTGCCATGGGCAAAGAATAGGTGTTTCTCGCACAGGGCTCTGATCTTATGACAGTACGAGGTAATTACAATTCACTGAAACCAGCAGCTCCATCTCGGGTTTTATGTAACTTTTAATAAACCACAAACCAAAGGAAGTTTTCCTTTTAACTAGATGAAGTGCATAATTTTCCTCCCCCAAGCACTGAATTCTATCGATAGTAAAGAGATGAAAAATTATCCACAGTTAATCTGAAGTAAAATATTTACCATAATAAGATCAATTTGAATGCAAATTGGAGTGACTCTTCATTAAAACGAAAGTGCAGATAAGCCTGCAGATCACACTTGCGCTTTATTGGCTGTGGAAAGTGGGTATTGAAGCAAAGCATTTCATCGTCACAGAAACATTAATGGTGGGTAAATAGGCTATAACAGCATCAGCACTAACCAGATCATCATCTGGGGACTATCTGGGCATGAGAACAGCTGCAGCTTTCAAGGCTGTGCTTGCGACACGCTAGGGGATCAGTAGGGAAACTTGGAAGAAGGGGCATTGCTTTTCCAGCTTCCTCCTGATTTACACCTCACTGAGATAATCGCCCTAGAGAGGGGAGTGCCAGAGAAGCTGTTTACATTTCATTCCTGTAGTTGCTATTCCACTCTGAGCCATGGCTACGCTGGAAATTTCAAAGCACTGTCCCGGGAATGCTACCACGGCAGCGCTTTGAAGTGCTAGTGAGCGCTGGGAGAGAGCTCTGCCAGTGCTCCTGGTAATCCACCTCCACCAGGGGATTAGCTCCCAGCACTGGGAGCCTGTTTACACCAGCGCTTTAAAGTGCTCAGATTTGCTGCACTCAGGGGGCTGATTTTTCACCCCCCTGAGCCAGCAAATTAGGGCGCTATAAAATGTAAGTGTAGATAAGCCCTGATGAGAGTGCCTCCTTGATGGGATGCCTCTCTCCATCATAGAGACTTGTCCCAAAAGCTGGGAGAATTTGACAGTTGCAAGTGCAAAACAAGAAGGAAATAAAAAAATCATGAACTAAATCATTGGTTTAAACTTCCATTATGGTGCTAGCCTTACTAGTAGAGGGTACAGAGCGAGAGGAATGTTGTTAATGTATCTGTTACTGTAAACGGGTGCATGGTGGGTGAGGTAATATCTTCTATTGGCCCAACTTCTGGTGGTGAGAGAGACAAGCTTCACAGAGCTCTTCTTCAGGTCTGGGAACGATACTAAGGGCTTGTCTTCACATACAGCACTATGGTGGCGCAGCTGCATCGGTTCAGTGCTTTAGAGCAGATGCTACTACGCCAGTGGGAGAGCTTCCCTCAAATGATTCCTCACACCAAAATGTCTAACTCTCATTTCCAAGACATGAAACTGGGCTGGGGTGCTCTTTTAATTTGTATTGTAATTTCACTTTATTTTTTTCTACATGCTGTCAGTCACATAGTGGCTCTTTGGATGTATTTTTTAAAAATGTGACTGCATACTTTTGCAAAAAACTGCTGGGTGTGACACACAAACATCCTTTTGAATAAAATTACCATAATGTATTATTGTTCTGGGCCTTATTTAAAAACAGGTAAGAATTACTACATTGGGAGGCCCAGGACTAGAAGAGCTTGTAGGTGTTTCAGGTCAACAATGAAATATATAGGCAGAGCTTTGTGTATTAAAGTGACTGCCTACTACACTGTGCTCGGCTTGGGCATTGCAGCTAACGCGCTCTCCTTCCCCCCATGAATCCATCAAATTCACTCTTAAATTAAATAAAAAAATAAAACAAACACTCAGTAAATTTCTCAGGAGGATGAATTGCAAATCCTTCCTGAACAATGAGAAGCCTTGTGCAATGTAACTGCTGAGAATCAAATGGCTCTATTACTTCCTTTGGCAGGGATTTTGTCCTTTAAAAAATAGAAGTCCACAGTGTCACCACATGCTCAGTTAGACACCAGCTCATTATTGTGTGGGGAGAATTTCCAACCTACCCTAACTACTCTCTGCTTGCCTCACATAGGCACTTCAGTCCATGCTTACAATCCAGTAAATAAATCCTGTTATCTTTCATGCTCTGCTGATGAGGGATGATCAAACTTGTTTTGCCTAATTTTGAACCCACTCAATTATTGTGGCTTGAAAGTTCAAGTCTAGCACAGACATTACTGTGTTTGTTCTCTATAAGAAAGATGGTGGGGCAAAAATCCAATGGAGAGGAAAGATTAAAAAATGGAGCAGAGATCAGACAGAATGAAAACCTCAATTTGAAAAAATGAGGAGGGGGTGGAGAGAGAATTCCAATGAGAAACCAATTGAAATTTCTGCATTGTGTATATATCGTCACACGCTTGTCCCACCCTGGGTTAATTTGCATGAGAAAGGAATCTATTCTGCCTTTATATAGAATTGGTATACTCCTTTTTATTGAGAAATTTTTCAGTTGATTATCAGGTATCTGTTAAGCCATGTTTCACAAATGTTATTTTCAAGGTCACTTGTGGAGCATAAAGGTATGTTACAATTTTTTCTTTTTGTTTTCAAAGACTTAAAATGTGGTTCTGTTTTGAAGAGTGGCTCTGTAGATATATTTGGCTACTTCTGTGTTTCTTTTCTTCAATAGCAAATCCATTCAGTTCACAAATTAAAAAAATATTCATTGGCCAATATTTTGAAAAGAGACCAGTGTCTTTGGTTACCCAAATTGAGACAACTTAAAGGAGCCTGATTTTCAGAAAGTGTGACGCAATCCACCTTTGAAAATCAGGCTCAATTTGAGCATCCAAACAGAGCACAGCAAATCAAAAAAAAAAAAAACACATACAGAAATCAAAATTCCCTTTAAGAGCAGAAAATGGGAAGAAGCACATGATGCATTCATTATTTTCTCTTACAAACATTGAGCAAAACTTCTGGGAGGGAAGAGGCTCTGGTGTAACATGAACATATTTAGCACTCAGTTGGAGGCAGCGGGGAATAGGGAAGCACTATGAAGAACCAACTTTAGGTGAAATATTCCCTATGGAACCCCACATTTTTTCCTGCTAGAAAATCTCTGAGCACCATTGACTTCTGATTAATGGTTTATATCTCCCAGCTCCTTGGAGGGGGAAGGTAATTCACAGCTACAGACTGGAAAAGCAAATGAATACTGAAGACCAGAATTATTCATAGATTTCTATATATTATGGCTCAAAGGGACCACTATGATGATCTAGTCTGGCTTCTTGCATGACAAAAGTGGGAGAACTGCACCCAGTAGTCCCTGCATTGAACCCAATAACTTGTTGTTGAAGTATGAATGATGATGAAGAATCTATCACATCTCTCAATAGTCTGATTCCATGGTTACTGACTCATTGCTAAAAAAACTTGTGCTTTATTTCTGGTTTGAAAATGTCTTTTCAATGGATCTAGTTTTATCTTTGTCTGCTAGATTAGAGCCCTGTAGTATCATACATGTTCTGTGTAGGAATTAATACATTGTGATTAAATTCTTTGAAAAAATTGCCAAGAAGAATATTAAATGTATTGATTTTAGAGGTTGGGGGAGGGATAGCTCAGTGGTTTGAGCAGTGGCCTGCTAAACCCAGGGTTGTGAGTTCAATCCTTAAGGGGGCCATTTAGGGAACTGGGGTAAAATTCTGTCTGGGGATTGATCCTGCTTTGAGCAGGGGGTTGGACTAGATGACCTCCTGAGGTCCCTTCCAACCCTGATATTCTGTGAATGTTATTTCCTTGTTGTAATATATTAATTTTGCATAGTTTCTGAACAGTACAAGAGTGGATGGTAAGGCATGTTAGAAGTTAAGCATCTTACTAAGATTCCAGTCATCCCCAATTCCCCCCAACTCTAGTGGGCTATTTGATTGTTCAAAGAATGTAGAATGAGACCAAAATTTCCTTCCTTCCTTCCTCTGTCTCTCTGACCCGGTCTTCCTCCACCATCTACAAAACAAATTCAGCCTGTAATGACTTTGGCATCAATAGAAGTGTTGTTTCTACTTACTTACCCCACAGCTGAATTGGGCCTGGTGATTATATGAGAAAGAGAGAGGCCATGTCTAGCAAGTGCTGAATATGTGTTGCTTGTCTTTCACGATGAGTATTGGACTAAGTGATCATTCTTTGGCAGCCACAAGGTCACCTGCTCCATATGTTTGCTTTCCTTGTTAATAACATGTTCACATTTTGGATGAACATTATGTTAAATTAACCTAATTATGTGTGACAACTAATTTTCTATGTGATAGCAAAGTGCAGGGTAATCAAACCAAGTCTGTGACAGCCTGGCAATCTTAGCCTGGTGAATGAGCTTGTGTTGGTGAGGAAAGCTCACTGAACTAGGGAGGGCCACTTTAGTTGATAGTGAGAACAAATTAATAATTAGAGCAGCAAGAAATGTTAATATTAAAATACTACAAAGCCCAAGAAGAAATCAGAAGAGGCTGGATGCCACATCACTTCCCTTCAAGGGAAGGAATGAATATGTCAAGGACACAGTACATCAAGTATTTTGAGGACTGTAGAATCAACTTGTGGGGGCAACAGCTTTACTCATTCAACCTTCTCCAACAGCAGAACCTGAGAGGTTTTCAGAAGTTGGCTCAACTCTGCTCTGTTGAAGTCAGTGGGTTTTACCATTGATTTATTTGGGGAGCAGAGTTGGGCTCACAATAAGAGCTTTTAAAAACCCCATTCATAGCATGGAGTATATTCACTAGCTGTTTGATATTACCAGCAGGAGAGTTAAAAACAATTACTTTCCCATGGCACCCTACTTTAAGCCATCTGATCCCTGGTCTATTTCACAAATTTCATAGCATAAGGAGTCCTACACTCTTCAAAATCTTCTGTTAGTTCTAGTTGTTTGGCAGGCAGGCTTTTTTCCAAAGCTTCCATGCTTCTGCTAATAAGACGAGAAACAACCATAACCTTTCTTTTCTTTTTATCAACAGATGTCCTCTCTTACGACTCTGCACAAGCAGACCATCAAAGTGATTCCTAGGCCATACTTTATATGATGGTTCCATTTATAAATGGTTTATAAGTATGTTTCAGGCATGAATAGGATATGTTAATGGCAATAAGCACATGAGTAGAAGATGTTATAGATCGGGGTCAGCAACCTTTCAGAAGTGGTGTGCCAAGTCTTCATTTTTTCACTGTAATTTAAGGTTTCACGTGCCAGTAATGCATTTTAACATTTTTAGAAGGTCTCTTTCTATAAGTCTATAATATATAACTAAACTATCGTTGTATGTAAAGTAAATAAGGTTTTTAAAATGTTTAAGAAGCTTCATTTAAAATTAAATTAAAATGCAGAGTCCCCTGGACCAGCGGCCAGGACCCAGGCAGTCTGAGTGCCGCTGAAAATCATGCCTTTGGCATGTGTGCCATAGGTTACCTACCCCTATTATATATGGTTATAAGCAACCTATTGATTTGTTGTACTCTATTAAAACATCTAAGAATTTATTAACCTTTTATGGGCTATTAAATAAATTAAACCTTGGTATAAAATGTGACCTATTTTTATATGAGGGTTTAATTTGCACTTTTCAGCACTTGAAAACTTTTAAAAAACATAGTCTTCCTAAATAGAGATTATTTTTCAGATATTTAAGTGGTATCATTTAATCTTGGCTTGCTTTCCCAATATAGAAATCATCTTTGTTTTTCTGTAGCCATTTCACTTCCTGTTGCACAGTTCTCTCCAGCAATATTTCTGCTCGCCATATTACAATCATTGTTGATTGGATTGGGAGGAACCTCTCAGATAATGCAATCCAACTCCTTCTATCAGAGTACAACAAAGTACTCTAATCACATCATATATGTGTCTATAGTCTAACCTGATCTTGAAAAAATACGAATGGTGGAAGAATGTTTTCCATTCCAGTGATGATGCCATAATTTACTCATTCTTCAAGAACATTATATTAGTACTGTTTCCTAATATCTCAGTAGTATTTTAGGACACAAATGGCTAATATAAGCTATCAAAACTTTGTCTTCTGTAACTATCCCAAAGAAATCATCTAAGAGGAATTGGAGGACTGAAATTCACTGTTACTTTTAATGTTGTAAATTGTTTGGATTTGCATGCTCTATCTGATTGCCTGCAGGTTTTTACCATTTAAAAGAAGAGAAACTATAACACTATCCTAATGCTAAAAGTATGACCTAAAAATACCTTCTTTTAGCACATCCATTACACCCCTGAAAAGCAGCTCTCCTTTGAGTTTAAGCTCAATATTGCTGAATATATCTAAAATGATGATGAGTCACAAGGCTGCTGTGGGGCAACATAGCCTGTGTGTAGATGGCCCTGGAAACTGATGGATGCCCCAGCATATAGCAGGTTTGGGGGTGATCCCTGCAGCCTTTTCTGTGGGGGGAGGTGGAGGGCTAACCTTACCCCATTCCCTGATGAGATATAAAGGATGGGGGGAATCTCCTCAGAGTTTTCTAACCCTGAAGCCTCCTCCTACAGGTGTTTCCATGGGAGAGGATGATCTGGGCTTATTTATGATGTCAGTTAATATTTTGGCATGAAATGAGTTGTTCCATTTAGAATTTATAAAGACTACATAAATTAGTCAGTCAAGTGACTTCATTATAAGCTCTAAGAAAAAAGTTAATATGTACTGAGTTTCACACTTTATACTTAAATATTAGAAAAATTTCCAAAGGCTGAATTTGTAGGACAGGATGTCAAACCACTATATATCAAACACCTTACCTTGCTGATGTTAAATACTGGAATCTTGTATTGAAATCTATGTTATCCTGAAAGTAGTCCAAAGAGTACTCTCTATGTTGTAGAAATTATAGGAGTATTTTCAGTCATCTCAAAGACTGAACATACAGAAACAAGACAGGTAAATGAATATAAGTTTTACATTTCAAGCACGAAAGGAAGAAATATAGTTATAGTATTGTATTTTTCTCCTTCTGATGGCAAACAAGCCATGCTCAGTTCTGTTTTCTGTATTCTTGAACATTTATTTACTGTGTTGTCAGTTTGGATTCCACTTTTTAATTTAATAAGGAAAATCAAAATGTTTTTGGAGTAAACATGCTGCAGTGTTTAGCCTGGTTGGTCCTAGGATATTAGAGAGACAAGGTGGATAAGGTAATATCTTTTATTGGAACAACTTCTGCCGGTGAAGAAGACAAGCTTTCAAGCTTACACAGAGCTCTTCTTCAGATCTGTATTGTATTTCGCTGAGATACTGAGTACCTTTCCCAGACTTAAAGAAGAGCTCTGTGTAAGCTCTAAAGTTTGTCTCTTTCATCAACAGAAATTGGTTCAAAAAAGATATTACTCACCCACCTGGTCTCGTTACATTATATAGACATTTAATTGTGTCCATCAATAAAATTCAATCCATTTTTATTAGAGTAATTTTTTTCTAAGGAACAAAGGGATTTAGGCACCCAAATCCCAATAAAATTTAATTAGTTTGGCACCTAACACCTTTCGGATCCTTAGAAAATCCCAGCCAAAATTCTGTTAATTTAGTAAATTAGATTTTGTGCCAATAGACTGGCCTACCTGAAGGACTGCCTCTTTGACACTACCATACTGGCACTGCTGAGGCCAGCTAGATCCCCCTAGTTATAAGAGAGAGTGGGCAGCTGGCAAGGCATACTCTGTGAGGGCTCCAAGATTCTTGAACTTGTTCCCCGCTTTGGTCCAAAAAAGTCTAAATTGGGTATGAAACACTGGAAAGAACACAAGACACCTGTTAAGGTTTTTGGAGCGAGTTGAGAGTGATGAAGAGGTGGAAAGGAGTTTCTGTAGGTGGCTGGTTGAGTTTCTATTGGATTGATTATTTTAATGCCGCTGAGATTTAATTGTATTATTAACAGTGTATTCGGCTCCTAGAGCCTTGATTAGGCGTCTTTGATTCTATATTTATTTTTATTTAAATCTATTTTTTTTACTTCTCCCCCCTTAATAAATATCTCTGACAAAGGTAGTCTCTTTTATTTAGGGTTGAATTTTTTTTATGATAGTGAAGATTAGAACTGAGCTGAATATTTTTTTAAAAATAAAGTATATTTGGAAGGATGTTCCTAAGCCATGTGCATAGCCCTTTAAGTGTCCTGCACGATAACATGACTGTTTCTCTGACACTCTCTTCCTAATTCTTTACAAAGTTGTTGCCTGTATGGTTATGAAGGGTATCACTGCAGTTCCATATGGTCATTAGGGATAGCTCAGTGGTTTGAGCATTGGCCTACTAAACCCAGGATTGTGAGTTCAATCCTTGAGGGGGCCACTTGGGGATCTGGGGCAAAATCAGCACTTGGTCCTGCTAGTGAAGGCAGGGGGCTGGACTCGATGACCTTTCAAGGTCTCTTCCAGTTCTAGGAGATGGGATATCTCCATTAATTATTATTATATTAAAAGGTGCTCATCACAATCACACACATGTTGCAGCTTGTATAGCTCTCATTGTTTGTTGGGATATCTGCACTGGTGAGATGTTAGCTGGCCTGGTATGAAGCATGACATACATACAGTGGGAATTATAAACCAAGTCAAACCATATTTGGGCAGAAATGTGGAGCCACATTCTCACAGATAGTTCTCTGAATGGAGATCTGGATAAAAGTTAAGGGCATTGTAAATTATGCCATCATTAGGACTGATTTAGGAGTTCTTTGCTTTGTGTAAACTGAAATGCTCACTGAGGCTTTGGGGACAAGCTTTCAGCATCCACCACTGAGTTTAAATTCACAGCCTTTCTGGTTCACGTGATGGAATTTAGACATAATTTGTGAACAAAGCAGGTAGTCCGATGTCTAAATTCTGTCATCTGTACCCACACCTAACCATGTCTGCAAAATTGCCCATGCAGATTTAAATACTGAGTTGATGCAACTTTTTAAAAATTTGGCCACCAATGTCTGTTAAGCAAGTAAAAATTATAGAAACTGTGAAGCTAAATTAATTCCTTGTTTGTATATTTGGACAGACCTTTTCATGGCATTTTAAACTTGACAGCTATTTTCTCTTATATAACCATTCACAATTATAACATTCCCAGACTTTAATTATAGAACAGCTACTGTAGCAAATGGATCAGAAGCAAGTGGAATGTTAAGTAAAAACCCTTTATCCTTTAATAAAATAAAATTACAATATGGAACTTTCAACTTTGTCAGACATTGATATGTTCCAGATTACAGATGCTTACATAGCCACATGGTTTAATTTAAATATAAATGAAGCGTCTCTTGCTGTTTACTAGCGAGGCAATGACCAGCAAGGAGTGTAAAGCTCCTTAAATGAATCCCTATTAATTAAGGTTACATTCTGCTGTTCATAAGTGTGTGCAACTCCCATTAGTAGTAATGAAAGTCATGCACAGAGGGATTTAAGACTAAATATCCAGCACAAAAATTTCTTGTGCTGTTTTTATTCTTATTTGCAAAGTTCTGCTGCACATGGTCTGTAGTCTCACTTTCACAGCAAAAGGCTGTTCTAGCAAGATAAAAATACCTTCAATGTTAATGGAAAAAGCAGATGGGCTTGTACAATAGCAATGATTTATTTAACTCCCATTTTCTCATAGGCCCGTTACTGATTGGCAGGAACTGTTTGTCCTTTAAGAATACAGGATGTCAGAGTTTTAAATTAAATTGCTTTACAAATACAGATCAGTTAATGTAGTTAAGTGTTAAAGATGGTAATATAAAATGTCTGCACTTATATTTTGATGATAGGTTCAGTCTCTCTTAAATAATAGTTATCTTACCATGTACATTTAAGGGACATGGACAAAATCCTGGGGCTTTAGTCACTTAAAGCCAGACTGGAAAAAAGCACAAATAAATTCCATATGTAGAAATTTCCTGAAAACCAGCTAAGGAGCCTTTTTGACAATCTGTCCACTCACCTACCCAGAAGCTTAAGGCCTGAAAGAGAATGATTTAGTAAAGGGGAAAAGGGGGCCAAATTGTTTAAGGGCGCGATGACTAGTTGGCGAGCTTATCTTCACCTGTATCACACCTGTAATCATGCCATGGAAGATTGCCAGAGCAGAAGAAAGTTAAAATTAAACAGGAATTTGATGGGGTTTGTAGAAAGGAGCAAATGTAACTCCTATTTTCCTCTTTCAGGAACACCAGTCCACTCTGAGATACTTTGAAACAGGCAAGCAATGAAACCCAAGCAGATGGCTCTAAGCCCTGCTTTTTTCGCCTATAAGTTCCCAGAGATCCTTTCTCAAAAACAAAAGGGGAAAAAGACACAATATTCCCTTAGGAATCACTATATGGAATCAGATTAGTGATCCGTCTAGTCTAGTGTCCTGCTGCAGAGGAATAAACTTTTCAGTAGAGAGAACCTGCCCCAGGGAAAGTTGTCTGCCAGTCTTCAGTGGTTAGAAGCTGGTTTATGTCTTGTTGCTTGAATTTATATCCTTTCCAGGTTTTTTTTTTTAAACTATTATTTTAAGTATTATTGTAACTGGATGTTCTTGCCTAATATTTTTTTTGAATCCTGCTATGTTCTTGGTCTCAGTGATACCATGTAGTAACGAAATTATCCGTCCAATTGTGCATTGTGTGAAGAAGTGTTTCCTTTTTTCAGTTTTGATATTACCACCTTTAATTTTTACTGAATATCCTCTTGTTCTTGTATCTGAGAGAGGGTGAAGGGAACTATCTGATCTTCACACTCTACATTATTCCTTGTTTTGAATTATTTCATCATGGTGCTTTTTATTTGTCTCCTCTCTTACAGAGGCAGGAAGGTCCAGTGATCAGGGCACTAGCCTAAGACTTGGAAGACCTGAGGTGGTGTGAGCATAAATCCATGGAAGCTTGTGAGGTAGTCAGACAGTACAATATAAGTGTGTGTGTATGTGTGTATATATATATATAATATATATTAAAAAATATGAAGTAATCTTTGATAGATAAATTTGCCAAGGTGAACAGACCCAGTCATTTCAAGGTCTCTTAATATCAGATTTTACAGACAAATTATTCTAAAACGATTGGAATTTAATAATAATAAAATTCAATATAATTTTAAATCAACTAATAGTATTTAATTGAGAGAGTGACATCCTGCAGTGTTGTTTCAAAAATTCTTGTTTACTTTTTTTTACATTCTGTAGGACTTCTAAAAACACTGGATTCAAGTAAAATTTTGGGGGCAAAAGGCCACATTTTTGGAGAGGGAGAAAGAAGGAAATATTTCTCTGGCAGGTTGTTTAAAACCAAAATGTGTGATCAGTGGGCAGAATACAGGTGAACCAGGTCCATAATAAAGAACTTTTATCACACAGCAGAACATCTAATAAAAAAAAAATCTTGTTTAGAACTATGTGATCATTTTCTCATTTGCTTTCTCTTTGGCCGTGTATGATTCTCATTCACATTAAAGCCCTTTTAAAGGGCCCAAAAAGTGAATGTAAATGTAAATTTGTACCAGAGCAGTATAAAGGGGCCTTAGTAGAAATGAGAAACAGGCCTGTATGTCTTTGTGGATTTTTAAGGCCTATGTATATACCTACAATGATCACCATTATCATCTTGCTAGTTAAGCCTTGGATATATAAGGTGGTAGCTGCTGTTATATACAACAGAGCCCTCAATGTGCTGAAGAATTACAAAAGTAGTCACAGTCTCTGCCCAGAGGTGCTCATGCTCAGTGTTTGCCTGCATTTCCTATAATTGCCTTACCAAATACTGGAATACATACAGAGGTACATCATGTAGTTATCAGAGGCACTAAGCAAGTTTTTAAGGGTGACTACAGTGTGTCTGTGTGGATTCATAGATAGGATAGGTTTCATTTTATTATTATTCCCCGAAAAGGTACATTATCCAAATTTCAGAATGATGATGTATGTGAAAAATAAAACCTTTTGCTATGCAGTCTGCTACAAGGTATTTTTAATTAGTACATGCCACAAGGGTGTTACAATCTGACAGTGAATTTCTGTATGAGGCAAGTTGTTCAGGGTCTTGCATAGTCACTTGCTAGTAGCTTCTTGAAGGGATTATTTTAAATAATTATTCACTGTTCAATACCACAAGGACTGGACTTTGTATTATAACCCTCTTTTCTTAACAAAGCTAAATTGGCCATTGTTAGAATAGTGTGACTATCAGTCAGCATGTATTACAGTATGGAATAATTTACAAAATGAACAAAAAGTAGATATATCAGTATCTAAAAGTAATGATGTGCTGAATGTAAAAACAAGTGATATTTTAGAAATTAAAATCAATTTATCTGCATGAAAAACAGAGGTGACTATTTTTGGATATTTTTTGACTATTTTTAAATCTGTTTTTAGAACCACACACAGTACATTAAAATAGGTTTGCTGAATATAGATGACAGACACCTTTCAAAAGAATTTGTTCTGGAATTAATGGTAAATGAAAGCAAACAATGTGAAACCATTCTGTTTACATTTCTGTCTTAGTAAACTACTTTTGGATTGGAGTACATTCTCTCTATGAATGCGTCTTTTAGTGTCAGTGCAACAAATGTTTGTGCAGTAAATTGTGGTCCCTTGCCCTTGAGAATCTGAACTCTTCTCATGGATGATACTATTTTACATAACTGTGTTTTGAGACCATCAGAATATCTGGGGTGTGACCCAGTTTAAAAAAATTGTTCTGTGCATAATAAACCATGAAGCTGTCGATGACCCTCCTAGGGTGACCAGATGTCCCGATTTTATAGGGACAGTCCCGATTTTTGGGTCTTTTTCTCATATAGGCTCCTATTACCCCCCACCGCCTGTCCCGATTTTTTGCACTTGCTGTCTGGTCACCCTAGACCCTCCCCTCCCTGTGGCAACATCAGCTTTGCAGTTTAGTGTTTTGTTTTTGTTTTTTAAAGTGTGGGGGTGATAGTCATGGAGGACTTCACTTAGCCTTCTCCTCCTTGAGCCAGATCTTACATCTATCCATAACCCCTATCTTTATATGACACACAGCTTTTAGTAATGAGAATTAAATACATGTGAATTCACTGAGCCTCCTCATGGAAACACCTGGTGACATCACTTATAGGGGAAGCGTCTACCCTGGCTGAGTACTTACAAAGGATAGTGTTTTATAACCCAATAGCTGTTGTGATTTCTTTTTAGGATGGATTATGGGCATACTGTAGTTGATCAAAATGAGAATAAGATCTTCTGTAACAATGTCTGGCCAAGACAGGTCACCAATATGGCTGATCATCCATGAGTGCTGGGGGGAACTAGTTCAGTATCACATGATGGAGAAACAAACACACTGCTTAAAAAAATACTACCAAAAATCATACACCTCTAATTTGAAAATGAAGACACTTATGGAAAAAGGATTTAGAAAGAATGAGAACTCCACTGATAGATTATATTAGCTTGGACATGAAAAAGAAAAAAATAGATTACATTTGATTTCTTCTAAATATCCTTGTTGTTTGGAAGTGCATGGATAATTTCTGATGAACAGGATCCTTTAAACTGGGAGATCCCACCTCATCAGCAAGTTATTTTTTTAATCTAACAAAGTTCTTTCTAAACTCATTGGAAAAAAGGGTTTAAGATTAGCAGTTAAACAAGTAATTGTCTCCTGCAACAAATTCTATTTTGATGCACCTAGATTGTGTGAGGCAAATTCATCCCTGCGAGTCACAGGCTACCATAGCTGATTCAGCCCTTGATGGCTGCCCCTAATTTGGGTACCAGCTTCATGGCCACAAAAGGCTAATGCCGGGGTTGGGGGGGCGGCAGGATCTCTGGAATGTAAATCCTTTCCAGTGACACCCCATTCTGACCCCTGCCAACCCCAGTAGGTCTCCTGAAGTCATGGCTGCTGCTTCTGAGGTCAGGACATTCTGCATCAAGCAGATGCCACAGGAGGCCTTGGTGGTTGGTGCAAAGGGGTTGTAGTGTAACAACGAATATTGTGCATGGCTGTCTGTCATCTGTACTCGAGTCTTGCCTGTCTCTGTACTCCCTCTCCGGTTGATCAGCATTTTCTCCTGCCAAATCCCCAATGGCCAGTGGACTGTAACTCCAAGATATGAGACAGCGTGTACATTTGAAGGGAGATGCTCAGCAGAATTTAAAAGACTGGTGTTGGGGGCATTGCCGCTTTCCATGTAATATATGTTTCAGACACAGTTATGCACTCTCTTAAGGAACTTACTTGAGGAAGTAAAGATGTCACTGTGCTTCGTTATGCTACTCTACTCCTTTTAATTGAGGACGTTCCTTTTCAAGACCCAGAATAATACTGATACATTTTATAGTCATCCTGGGATGACAGCACATGTTTTACTTTTACAGCATGGACAGAGATTTTATTTATATTTTATGCAAAACAAAGTAGCCAGCATAATTAGACAGTAATTTGTAACTTCCAATGTAAACATTTTAGGAGCTGTAGTATCAAGAGTGAGTGCTAATTAGAGAGCTGTTAGCCAACATATATAATTGGGAACAGATTGACGGGCTATTCCAAACAGCAAGATATTTATAACTTCATGCTGTTTTTAAATTATATTTTGTTTAATAGACTTTGGACAACTCATAATAGGAAAGCTTCACAACTTGATTTGCAGTTTAATTTCTTTAAATAAAATGAAACCTTGCAAACGTGAATGCTGCACAGGCTAGCTGTGATAATTAAAAAGTATTATTAACTGGATGACTTTCTGGCTGTGTCATTTGAGATTCTAATTTCTTTAGGAGTACGGGCTCCCTGAAGAGAGTGATAAATCCAAGTATTATTTAATTATGCTTTTAACAATAAAGGGCACTTTAATCAGCAACCTCTCAGAAGCCTTTGCCTTGTAGTCATTTATTCAAACAATGAAAAAGTCAAGAGATATTTATATTAGAAAATCTTCTGAAAGTTCAGAGTACCTAGTCACAAGCCCTAACTTATGTCATAACCATTCCGGGACACTTGACCTCCAATGTCACTATAAAATAAGCTATTTAAAACATTGTCAGCTTGCTGAGCAGTGACTTATACCTGGATTTTTTAAAGAAGACTTTTTTATGAGAAGCCCATAATTAACATGTGAAGTCTGATAACCATCCACTGAAGAATGTATCAGGCACCCAGAGTGGGGGGAAAACAAAATGCACCCCTTACCCCACGTCCTCTAAGTCTTTGTCTGGACCAGCATGGAAAAAAGTGGGTCTTGTTTAAGGATCCCCCCTCCCTTGGGAGTTGGGCGGGGAGGTGGTTAAGAGTGGCGGGAAGGCATCACCTGAGCTGATGACCTGGAGTAGTGGGGCTCATGTGAGCCATTGGCACCTGAAGGAAGGTATATAAGCCTGCCTCTCCAACCTGAGCCCAAGGGGTGGTGGGAGGTTAAGGTATATGCACAGCTACCTATAATAGAAGACCCTTTTTAGATGGTGGCCATGGATATTGGGGGGTGGGGATACCTCAGTCAAGGGACTTCATGGAGGTGAGCAGAGAGGAATCTGTCCCTGGGGAAGGAATACAGAGATCCCAGAATAGGGAGAAGGTTTCTTCATATATACACACAGCCCAAGGTATAGACATGCCACCCAGAGAGGGCATAACATAGCTGAGTGTGTGTGTGTGTGGAGTTTGGGGGGGGGGGGCTGAATCCCTTCCCCATCCGACGCTGGCTACCTGGAGCCTAGGAATGACTGCTTGGCTGAGACCAAGCTCTGCATGTGGGGGGCCACCTGGATCCACTTTAATTTGCAGCAAGGGTGGGTTTGAAAGAGGATACAAGTCTGATAACTTTGTTGCAGGCTGGCTGGTAGGTTAGGAATGCTGCCAGCAAGAGGAACAGGGAGAGCCCTGCCCTCCTTCACTGGAGACTGAGTTAGATACAGAGGTGGGTGTATCTACTTATTATTAATAAACTGGCATCTTGTGAGAGTTGGCTGGGAGGGCTGGGTCATCCAAGAAGACTACTTTGTATGAGCTGTAGCCTTGGCCATCTTCCATTTCACACCCTAGGATGAGTGTTCTGCACTTGTAGGCAGTGTCGTTGTAGCCATGTCAGTCCCAGGATATTAGAGAGACGAGGTGGGTAAGATAATTTCTTTTACTGGATGGACTTCTGTTGGTGAGAGAGAGAAGCTTTTGAGCTCTCCCACCTCAGTCGTGGCCAGACCCAATTTATTATTAAGGATAAAATAAGAGAGGGAGGTTTTACTGAGTGCTGGACAATCCTGAATTGGTTCAACAGGGTTTCTTTTGAAAGGAGGATTAGAAGCCTAATGTTAATGTTAATTTGAATGCACTGGGAGGCAACGGGTCTGGGATTTTCACCAGGGCATGCAGCAGTGAGTGGCTTTGGGAGTGGATTGTAAAAGATATGACTCTAGGGGAGCTCTGTCTAGGCTGGGTGGCCAGGATTGCTTCCAGGGATGAAGTCACGAGTAAAAGAGGTGATTCTGAAGTAAAATACAGGCAATGGTCACATTGGTAACTGCCAGTTCTTCATGTCGCTAGGAGTGTGAGAGGTTGGAATTTGAGAATTGGTGTTAGAAGCCAGCAAGGAGCCCGTTCAGGTACAGTAAGACCTCTGGAACTTGGGTCTTGATCAATGTTTTTCTTAATGCAAAGTAACTAGCATCTTGAACATTCAGGGGATTTTAGGGATGTGGAGGAAATTACTCAACTCCACTTGAGGGCAGGAGTGAGCTCTCTCAGAACGTGATATTAAGGAAAAATAACTTTGGAAGTTTTGAAAACTCTTTCAGATCCTCTTTTAAGCTATCTGGCTTCAGAATTACATTAGGTTTTGATCCAGAATTGCGAAGTTCTACCTTGTTGTTCTGGATAGGATGAAAACAAACCTCTTTGACCTTGGGGCTCTTTGGAAGTTAACTGTGATTTTCTTTGAAACAGGGTTATCCTTACCCTGCTGTCTCTGTGGCATTTTCTCTCTTATCCCTTAAGTTTACACAGCCCAGGGAAATTCATTGCATGGTTTTGTGTACCACTGGGAGAAACCAGATACATTAGCATAAGCAAAAATTTCCTTGACATCATTAATATTCAAGAAAATCATCTTCTCTTCTCCTGGATGATCAGGCTGCAAACATGCTACAACTTTCTGGGAGCAAGGCTGACAAGTATGTTATCGGTTATATGGCAACAGTTCTCTTTTTATACTCTAACCTTATCTACTAGCACTTGAAAAGTGATCATATCTCTTTCAGCCATTATACTGGCTTCAACTGCTTCATCAACTGTACTATAAAAATGTACACTATCCCTTTCATCAATATGCCGCCTACAAAAGGAAATGTCAAATGAATATTTAATGTAATGTGAATTATAATGTTGCTTGTTTGGAGAATCTCCTCTGTTGCTTTCATAATGCTAATTTAGTGAGATCGCTGATGAGTCTTGCTTTTTGTTAAATAAATCTGAAGTCCAGGATATTGAAAAAGAGGCCTTTCATTGGTAGAAAACAAACCATTCTAATAATCTAAATCTAGTCCACAAATGAAATTCAGCAATCAGTGGTGTGTCAGACATGTCATTGCCTTCTGGGAACAATACCTCTGCTTCATTCTGAGATGAGGCCAGCTGATTGCCCCGCCTCTTCCCCCTCCAAATTTTCCATCTGATTGTAGATTGGCGAGTGAAGGCTACATAAGCCTAAGTCTGTGCACCTGGCCACCCTCCCTCCTGGGGATAAGTTTTCCTCACTTGCAGTATCTAATAAAATGAGGTTGTGCCCAGATTTTGCATATACTGGAGAGAAATAAGGAAGAGGAGCATCTGCCCACTGAGTCACAGAATTCCTGTTTTCAGAGAAGGTTAAAGTGGGACACTAAGGCAGTAGATCCCATGTAGTCTGCCTCAAACTGAGCCCTATGGGAATTTGATTCTTTGTTCTTCCCTAAGTGTTTCTTCAATTCAGCCCTGCAGAAGACTTCAGGTGTGATGAAGTTCTCACCTGGTTACAGTCCCACTGTATGTTAGTTGTTTGTAATTTTCAAGAGACTTGTAATTTGTTACTGCTGATTTTTTGCAATGAACTATTTGGAGTCCCTCTGAAAGTGTTCCAAGTGTTATGTGAAGAGTTTCACATCAGTGCTGGAGCCTGTGTATCCATTCTAAAGGCATCCTAAAGTAAGAACATAAGAATGGCCATACTGGGTCAGACCAAAGGTCCGTCTAGCCCAATATCTTGTTTTCTGACAGTGGCCAATACCAGGTGCCCTAGAAGGAATGAACAGAACAGGTAATCATCAAGTGATCCATCCCCTGTCGCCCATTGCCAGCTCCTGGCAAAAAGAGTCTAGGGACACCTTTTGAAGTATTTCTTACTTTAAAGTATTCCTTAAAAGATATTTATACTGTAGCTGTGACTTGGAAATCCTAGCAACTGAGTGCAGGAATGTAGTGAGGAAGGGAATGATTATCTTTTGAGGACACTAGACTTGAGAACCTCAGATTTAGAAAGATTTTCTTGTTATGGCCATTAGTATCCCTTTACCCCACCCAACTGATACTGATAAAAGGGTTAAATGATTATGATGATTCTAGTGCAAGGAATTAATTATTTTATTGCCTTGGGTGACATTAAAATTAATTGTGAACGATCAAATAATCAGACCCGTAGTATCCAAAAAGAAACCAGGTTGGGTGTGTGGCATTTGAAAAAATAGCAAGAAATATGGAGCACACAAATTTTCCCAACTGCTGTCTTTCCACTCCCCCTCATCACTGCGAACTTCCTGGGTGACCATTTCAGAGACCGGATGTTAGGATGTAAACTAAACTGGCAAAAAAAATGCAGGATTGGAAGGCACGCAGCACAGGCTTGACAAGCTTCAGAGATGAGTTGGAACCTTCTGCTAAAACAACTTGATTTTTGTTTTTTTCTTTTCTGTAATTCTTTGTTTTTCTGGATTTGCTGATCTTGATAAAATGGGCAAAATGCTCACAGGTATTTCATTCCATGCTTTGCGGTTTTTTTTCAGTACCAGTCTGATTGCACAGCATTTCCCTCATTCTCTCTCACACTCACGCATGCACAGTCGATCTCTGGAGCCATGTTCTATAGTATCTGGGGCTCCCGTCAGGTAGGAGTGAGATCTAAGAGCGACATGAGCTATGCTTAAACTGCCACTGCTTTGATGTGCTATGGGGGGCATCCAAGTTCCATTGTCACCAGCAAAATTCCTTTATAGGTCAGTCCAAGGCATTGTAAAGTCCTAGAACCAGAGCTGTGGTCCAGAAGAAGACCCCTTTTTGCTGTTGGACAAGTAAAAAGTTTATAGCTTCCCTAAAAGGTTAACTGGAGAGCCTGATCTATGCTACCTATTCTGTAACAACCCCCTCATCCACCCATATTTGGGGAAGTCCCAGTTGTCCCAGAAGCCTTCTTGACAGGGCCGGCTCCAGGCACCAGTGGAGGAAGCACATGCCTGGGGCGGCACATGCTAAGGGGCGGCATTCCGTCCATTCTTGGGGCGGCACAGTCAGAGCGTTTTTTTTTTTTTTTTTTTTTTGGCTTGGGGTGGCAAAAATGGTAGAGCCGGCCCTGCTTCTTGAAGTGTGCTGTGCTTTTGATGGAATGGTCTGTCAGGGACTATTCCAGCTGGCATAAATTAGAGCAGCCATGAAACTACTCTAATTTGTGTGAGGGGTTGGTCCTCACTTTGAGCAAGGCAGAAAGGTCACTTAGAAACACATTTGCCTCCCTCCATCCCCAGCTCCCCTGAACATGAGCTGGTTACAGTTAAGTCTTGAGCCCTCTGTTGTCTTTAACAGGTGTAATTGCTGATATGGTTTGACCCCCCCCCAATTACATCTTACATAACAGTCCTGTTGATCATGTCATCTTGTGTGAGCCTGAATAGAATCCAAGTCACTGTCCTATAACCGTGTTGGGTTTGCAGTGCCAATAGGAACAAAAGGTAATAAAAACATTTTGTCCCTAAATTAAGCAGATGTGATTCTGAATATGCCCAGGGAGCAGATTTGTTGAGCAAGGTGCTATTTTTGACATAATTGCTATTCAAAGTACAAGCACGCTTTAAACACACACATCTTATTTTTTTAAAAAGGACAGAAAACTATGAAGTTTTTCTGTAAAACAAATATGTTTACTCCACAATGTGTGTTCCTCAAATCAAGGGACTATTCATGTTAGTTACATTACTCATGAGCTCGAGTAAATGCTAACCAGGTCCCTTTACAGTAACGCTGAATTCCCATTTCTAGTATTTTATACAAGCGCTAAACATGTTTGCCAGACTAACTGAAAGATTTATGTTAGAATCCGAAGTGGTGCCATGCAGCTAACATGATTGTAATGTCCTTGATGCAAATGTTGCCTCCCTTACTAACCTTCATCATAGATGTTAAAATCAGAGAGTGAAATAACTCCTATATTTGATTAAAAAAAAGAAATCTCTTGTATTAGTTAGTCATACATTAAAAAGGGCATTACTGTATCTTTATGCCATTCCCTATTGTGCATAAAACATAGAAGTGGGTGAAATTATTCTTTTTACAATTTCATTTTTACTCTAAACCATAAAACCAATATTGAGCAGAGGTGAGCTTGAGAAAAGTCTGAGGACGTATAAGCCTGAAAGAGTTTTCAAAAATAAAAATTCCATATCCTCTTTCACTTTCTCAGCATGAATGGCTGCTATCTTGGGAATCTGAAAGATATTTTCAGAAATTTGGCTCCATCACTTATGATGTTGTTTCTATATTGTATAAAGGAAGCCTTCACTCTTAAAAAGATGCAGTAGTGATTTCTGTTGAGAAGCTGTATCAGATTAGAGGTCTAAGATCAAGTTTATATATATATACATACACACACATATATAAATATAATTTTCTTTTCCATATTTCTCCCGTTTTCAGTATTGTCCAGAAGCTTTTTACTTTTGAAGATTAATCATATATTCCTGGAGAAACATCAGTAAAAATAGTGACATTAGAGAGATTTCTTGTTTCCTTATCTGCACAATGTTAAATGTCTGATTTCTCTCTCCCACCCCACCGCGCTGTACAGTCAATAATCTAACAGGCAGGGCTTGTCTATTCTAATCTTTTTTTCCCTGCATTATGCAGTTGTATTCTGGCATACTGGGTGAAGATCTCCGAGAACACAAGCTCCTCTGTTCATGTTTGGCTGCAGGTTACCGTCTGGTGTGATGTTGGCTCACTAGCTCTGTATCTTGGAACCATTTTAACTCTTACCAGTTGGGTTGTCCAACAAGTTTACCAGGGAAGGTTATTCTGATTAATTCACACTACAGTGTTTATACCCAACACTTAAAAAAAGACCTGGACCATTTAGATTGTCCAACAATACTTGCATAATGTTTCCTGCACACATCCTGCTGTCTGTGTAAGCTTCTGTAATGAAGTGAGGAGGAATTAGATTTGAGGCAAAATCTAGGCTGTTTCAGGCTTGAAGGCTCCAAAATCTTCAATCTTCTTAGACAGTGTACTTTTAAGACACACAGTATTTCAGTCATCACCATACTGTCTTTTGTTTAAACTTATAATCTTGTCCCTCCTTTCATATTGTGGCAATGGAAAGTGCCAACTTATGGTACATGTTGAGAAGGATGAGTTTTTTGTAACAGAGGGTGCGGTAACCTTTAGAAAGGCCTGAAAGCCATTGATATTACAAAGCCATTTAGAAACAAGCTCACCTTAAACTCGATATACTGGAAAATGTTTAAGAACATAGGGCTAAATTCTACTGCCAGATATGCATGGGGAATTCCTACTGCATCGGATCCACTGGGTCAGTTTCAGAACAAACAGGTGGAAAAAAGGGAGACACATCAATGATAATAAGTTATCTTTTTGAATTACAAGCCAACCCTAGTGGCTACGAGATTCAGCACATGGCTTAGTTTGCCCAACAGCCTCAGCATAGCTCCTGAAAACCACACAGCCTGCAGTACATTTGAGAAGAAGTATGCTGTAATCTCTTTAGCGTGGAGAGAATTAGTTACATTGTCCATTGCAGTAGCTCCCAGAACATGACAGATGGTTTTTGAGCACAGAGGTAGTGGACAGTTCTCACCCGAAAAGTCTAAGGCCCCAGTCCTGCAATTGATAGTGTGCTGACAGACTGCTGTGCCCAAAGGGAGCTCCATTGAAGTTATGCTGCCTGGGTGACCTGCCTGCACTCTACCCATTGCAAGATCAGAGCCTAAAAGCCGCCCCCGCCAAAAAAGACAAGATGATCAAACAAACTAGTAGAGTAGTCATATCTTACGTGAGCTCCTTGTTTATTTTTAAAGGGTGTGTGCAGACTAACCTAAAACTGGCTCTCTACCTAGCCAGTACTTAGTTCTTCTTGTTTACAATTTTAAACATTTTGTTTGTTTTTTACCATCGCCTAATTAATTATTTTTTACCACTGTGACAGAGTCTGATTACTCATGTTGATTAGTGCCCTATTCTACGTGGAGTCCTTGGATTTCATGAGATTAACTGTGCAGCATAGTGCTATTCAAAGTGAAGGAGTGTCAGTCTCTCTCACTGTTCTTCTCTTCATATGCCTTTATTTGTTTAACTCTCTTACCCTACCTTTATCCATTTTCCATTTCTGTCTTGCTCTAATCCTTGGCGTTTATTCATTTCCCCCTGGCTACAGCATTTTCAAATTTATTTTGTTTGAGAAAACAAGTAAACTGAGAGGTGGAGAGAAACATCTGGTTCTGCCAGAATCCGGACAGTCACTTTTGTCCAAGGAAGTACATGAGAGAGAAAACAATCCTTTATAGGAAGTCTGGGTGTACCTAAAGCCTGAATTATAAAGGCATTTTTGTTCAAAGCTGGGTCAAATTGTGATTTGTTAAAATTGGTGTAACTCCAGATTAAGTCCATGCAGCCAATAGTTCTCTAGATGTACATTGTTGTAATTAAAAGGCATTTAACCCTATATTGGAAGTAGCTGTTTTGTTCTGGGCTGGCCAAGACATGAGCCAACATTCATTTGTCAAAAGGTTTAAATATTTGTCTTCAATAGCTTCTGTCATATGCCAATAAGTAGGGAATGCACATACAATAGTAAGCTTGTGTTCTTACTTGGGGTCCCACAGATTGTGATTTTGATTGTTGAATGTAAAGTATTTTCCTCAGCACTGATTTCAAAGAGCATGATACAAAATATGGTCAGTAATTACCTATGATTTTTCACTTCTAGACTTCTCCAAGCAAAGAAGGGCAGGGGCAATTTTTATAACCATGTCTATAACTTCTCTCTTCTTAACCAGATGTTAAATCTTAGGGGCTTAAAGAATGGCTATTTTTCTCCTAAAGAGATTCAAGATGTCTAAACTAATCTTCTGCTAATCCTCTCGTTATCCCAGAGAGTTTATGAAAGCTATGAATTAAGTATTACTGAACACATGCCATTATAAGAGCAGCATGATATTGAAGAAACCTTGCTATCAGTGCGCTTCAGCTATGGGTATTGATGTCAACCAATTTGCCACAGCACCATTTAAAAAAATTCTGTTGTTCTCAGTATGAGATATCTGAGGTGTCCATCTTGACCTTAAGGGTACGTCTATGCTGGAATGAAAGACCTGCGACATGGACGCAGTTGGCCCAGGTCAGTTGACTCAACCTTGTGAGGCTATAAATTGTTGTTTAGATGCTCAGGCTGAAGCCCAAGCTCTGGGATCCCATCAGGTGAGAGGGTCCCAGAGCCCAGGCTCCAGCCAGAGTCCGAATGTCTACATAGCAGTTTTACAGCCCTGTAGCCTGAGCCCCTTGAACCCAAGTCAGCTGCCCCAGGCCAGTTGCTGGTGTTTAATTGCCTGTGTAGACATAACATTAAAAGCTTAAAAGTGCCCTTTCCAGGCTTGTGAAGAGTGTTAGAAATGAATGAAGACTTAAAGTAGAAGGACCTTTAGAAAGATAATCTAGAGAAAAATAAGTTTACAAAATGTTTTGAAAATACGTCAGCATACATACTTCACAAGCTGTCTCATTGTTATAAGAGACCAAGATTAAACACCCCCCCTGAAAATCTATATATTTTGAGTATTAAAACACTGAACTTATCACTTGAACAGCTTATACAGAAGAGCTTACAGGATAGGAATAGGAATGATTTGCTGAATTGGGGCTATGGGGCGTATAGGTGCATGTAGGGTTGGTTGTATTTTGTGCCTAGTTTTTAGTCTTAGTGTCGGTAAAATTATCAAGTATCAAATTTGTGGCTGTATGTAGAAGCAAGCATGCTTCCATTTGATTTTGTTCAGGCAGTTTGACACATCTTTAATATATTCTAACAGTTGTCAAAGAAGGTACAAAATTATCTTGTGAAAATTGAATGTGTATAAATTATTTGCCTTAGTTTGAAAGTAAATAATATGTGACTTCTCTCCATTTAATTCTTTCTCCAGTGTTGCACATCGCTTATTTGGGTGTATAAATGTGTACATTGGAAACCCCAAGAAAATGAAAATATTGTGAGATTAGGGCTTGACAATGAATTTTAATGGACGTTCTAATTAACAGTTTTTAATTGAGCCTTCTGTTTGAGTTTGTTTACCTTTGAAACATAGGAGAATACTGATGGGAATTGCTTTTGTCCTTTCTTCATTGCCATTCCCTATTGTGCATAAAACATACTCTTCTTAGTATCTGCAGGGTGGAGTGGACTCATTCTGATGTAGATGCTCAACAGAGGGACAACTAATTGAAACCAAAGCTATTTCAGGTTTTTTTACACAATTGCTATAGTGATATCATGGCTTTGATTGTACTTGCAGTATATGAGAAGCATGGTGCAGTTCTTGTGGGAATGTCACCTCTGAAATCAGCTGCCAAGACTATATGTTAATTGGGGATGTAATTGAAAATTCTCTCTTCTGATGCAAGGGAGTCAGTTCCAGTAATACTGTGTGTGATGGCTTTGCTTTTATTTAAGCAACTGTTGACTAAAGTGAAGGTTGAAGTAATCATATTCCTGTGATCTGTGTTTTAAGCTTAATAAAATTAAAGTATGAACAGGTTGGGACTTTCATTTCAGAAGAATGTGAACTTGTTTCAACTTATTTTTTTCTGTTAAAAATAATTTGGTTTCTTGAATAGTTCCTGGTGTAGATTTTGTATCAGAAAGTGGGTTAAAAGTGTACTATAGGCGTGGTAGCCACTATCTGAGCCAACACACCAGTGATTGAGCCAGGGACTTCCAGAGCTAAAAGCATGAGCTGCTATAGTTTGAGCTGAAGAGCCAATGGTTTGCATCGGGGGGACTGTAACAACTTGTATTCTCTGCAGATCAGCACAGCCCGGGACCTGTAACACACATTCACCAGTGGGCGGGTTGGGTTAAGACTATAGGTCTAAACTTTAAGCAGTACTAGAAATCTTGGATGTCACAGTTGTTGGGTGCCCAAATTGAGACATGTTAAAGGGGCCTGATTTTCAACAGTTGGCAGCTTAGTACTTTCTAAAAAACAGGTCCCTTTAAGGTGCTGGCCACCCCCAATCACTTGTCCTTTTAGAAAACACAGGCCAGGTGGCTCATAAACTCTGAAAGAGTGCTGACTATCTGTATCACTGCTGTGCTATGTTTAATAAAACACTTATCTCTGCTGAAACCACATATGCCAAAGGACTGGTAACTACTGATGAAAGGACAGCTTTGTCATTTGAGCGAGGAGACGGTTTACATTGTCCCCTTTTCTTCTTCAGGCTGTCATTTCTTCCCCCACAGCTGCCTCTTCACTTCCCATTCTCACAGGGTGCCTTATCTTTGATCCTCCATTAACATTTCCCTCTTCACACACTGAATATAGCGGATGCAAGGATTTTGTGTATGAGGACTTGGGGTGTCTGGAGTGCTCCATAGGGAGTTCTGATTGGAGCTGAGTAAATAACTGTTCTGGTGGTTTTTTTTTTTTTTTTTTTACTTGTTGTCAGATCTGAAAAATCAGGAAAAAAAAAAAGGTTGAACCTGGACCGAAACTTTCCACATTTTTGATGAATCAGTTAAACTACATACATACATTTGAGGTTGAACAAAACATCTTGTTTCTGGCATTTTTTAGCTAGATTCACAAAAACAAAAGGTGGCGGTGGTAACGACACTCCCTTTATATCCAGTAGCTCAGTTGTTAGACTATTGGTAGGGCCCTACCAAATTCATGGTCCATTTTGGTCAATTTCATGGTCATAGGATTTTAAAAATCGTTAATTTCATGATTTCATCAATTTAAATCTGAAATTTCAGGGTGTTCTAATTGTAGGGGTCCTTACACAAAAAGGAGTTGGGGCGGGGGGTCAAGGTTATTGTCGGGGGGGTTGCAGTACTGCTCCTTCAAAGCTGGGCAGTAGCAGTGCAGAAGTAAGGATGGCATGGTATGGTATTGTCACCCTAACTTCTGCAGTGTTGCTGGCGGGGTGCTGCCTTCAGAGCTAGGTGCCCGGTCACCAGCTGCTGCTCTCCAGCCACTTAGTTCTGAAGGCAGCACAGAAGTAAGGGTGGCAATATCGCAACCCCCTAAAATAACCTTGCGACCCCCCCACAACTCCCTTTTGGGTCAAGATCCCCAATTTGAGAAACGCTGGTCTCCCTGTGAAATCTGTATAGTGTAGGGTGAAAGCACACAAAAGACCAGATTTCACGGTGGGAGACCAGATTTTACGGTCTGAAGTGTTTTTCATGGCCGTGAATTTGGTAGGGTCCTAGCTATTGGGAATCCGCATCACTAGATATTTTGGTTTCAGTGAACTATTATACCAAGTGTTACATTATTGGAAAAGAGAAATTAAGAATTAATTTAAGTGGTGACACTATTCTTTAAGTTGTTAAGCTGAAATAGTGCATGAGATGCTGACAGCATGACCACTTCAAGTTACTGCAGTTAATTGCTTTCAATTACTATTGCTTACATGTAGTTATTGCGAATACTTCGGGTGCTTCATGATAATTAAGTACATAAATTGTGTTATTTACTATATTCCACTAATTATTCAGTTAGAATCCACTAAGGGATTCTTTTCCTTGACTCTAGTGGGCTTTGGGTCATGTCCGTAATAGAAATAAGATGGAACTGGAAGATGGGGGGGAAGGAACTTTGTCTAGTATTAAACTAGGACATAGTAAGGTTTATATTTTCATTTCCCCTGAATTCAAGGTCTGCTCTTGTGTCTTCCTCAGTGGCCAGCATTCAGAGCCATGCTAAAGTACAGCCTAATTACTGTCTTTTAGCTCTTACTTTTCAATTTCATAAGCATCTTCCTAACGTAGATCAATCCACTCATGTTTCCATTTATTCTGTGTCCATTCTGCTTATAAGTTTGCTACTGAGGTCAGCATTATCCTGCTATGTTCAATACATTTATGCAACTTAAAACTAAAACATATGAGCCACTTAAAAATGAAATTCTCTGAATGAAAGTCTGTAAAGAACAATGCTAGTTAGGCTGTTGTACAAGTCTGAGTTTATGATCATGCTACTTGGTTTGCTTGCTAATGCAGATTTCACTTGCTTTTTCTTCCATATGCTTTTCACTTCCAATTTTTACTGAAAGTGTTCTAGCGCTACTTTGATTGCTGCCTGTTGATCCCTTTGATCAAGCCAGGGTAACCAGGAGAATACATTTTAAGTGGCTTAATTGCTAGATTAATATGATGCTTCCTCTGCATCGCCTGTTAGATATTAGCAAGAGCAGCAGCAAAGAATTAGTGACCATAGATGGGCTGAGGCCACAGATGATGACAGATGTTTTGGAACTTTGATCTGTTTCCCTTTTTCCTGGGGCTTTGTATTATAGGATCTTTGTCCTAACTACTTAGCATGACTGACTTTTTAAACCTTTGCTTTATTGAAAATATACTTTTTCTTGGGGGGAAAAACTACCATGTAACATGGAGGGACATGATTTTCAAAAGTGATTAATTATTTTGGGTGTCCAATTTTAGACTCCTTTTTAAGAGGCCTGGTTTTCCAAGAGTGGGTGCTCAGTACTAATTAAAATCAGGCCTCTTGAGGTCTCACGTTGGACAGCCCAAAACAGAAGCATCCAAAATGACTAGTCACTTTTCAATATCTTGGCCTATATGTCTGTGAATCCTGTAATACAGCCTAACCCTTTAGCATTTATCAAATTTATTAGTAGTGAAGTCGAGGTATTTGGAGGGGGGTGTTGTGTTATCACATATTACAGGACATTGCTACTAAATCGTCTGACAACAGTTATGCTTATGGATGTGACGCTACCCAGGTACTGTTGCAATAGTTCCAGAAGGTGGAGGCAAGGCCAAGGTGCTCTCCCCACTTTATACGCTGGCCAGCGGTGGAGGAGATTTATCTTGGCAGCCTTTCAAAAGTTAGCACAATAACTGTGCTCCTCCTGTTTGTCCTTCTCAGCTCCACATTACCTCCAACACGTGGTTGTGCATACAAGAGACAACCCAGCTCTGAGCAGTTAACATAAAATTCTACACTCCTATGAAGGGTTTTCCAACTCCATGCTGTTTGTCCTGGCATAGCCCACTGCCCCAAGACACCACAGCTTTTGACAATAGTCTGAAAAAAGGTGATTTGAACAACAAATTGCTTGTTGGTACAGATTTCTCTGTATAAGGAACTCTGCTCTAGCAGGAGCCATTTTCCTCAATATAAACTTAACGTATTGACAGTGAATGTTTGCATGACTTCACTGCAAAGATGTAGAACTTTTGTTACTTTTCTTCCTGCTAGTCTCATTGTGTGCTGTGCTTTGGGCATGGTGTGAGTTTTATGAAATAGACAACCATTGCAATTGCAGTTCCATAGTTGCAGGAACCTCATGCCCTTTACAATAGTCAAGCTTCAAAACTATTCAACAAAGGCCAGCTTGTTCCCTGCCTCACTCCTCTCCATAATGAGGAACATGGAAGAGTAGATTTTTGGGGAATTTGGCCTTTTCAGACAGGTAGCACTATTCTCATTTTAGCTTTTATAGACTATATATTTTGCAGTGACTGGAAGAAAAATACATGATTAAAAAGAATTCAGAATAAATAGTAAGATGTTCTTTAAATACAGGAAACAAAGAACCAGACAAGGAATCCATGGAGCCATTAAGGGATCTGTTTTGAAAGTTGATGACAGATGTGGCTGATATTGCTAAGAGCCTAAATTAATTCTTTACTTTGTTCATGAAAATAGGTCATATGCTAGAGATGGGATAAGTTTTCTTTTGGGACAGGTATAAAATGATAGAATTTTCATTGCTATCCAGGGCAGATAGTTAAGCAGTTTGAAAAGTTAGAACTGGTGAGACAGAAGGCTCAGACACATTTGTACCTCTTAAATTATTGGAGCCTAAATGTGAACAAATGCCCCAAATGAGAAATAAAGTAAAACCTAGCCCCGTAGAAAACTGCAAATGGTTTGTAAATAGCTTCATATTCACACATGAGATTTGCTATAATTTTGGCCTTCATCATCCTAAAGCTTTTTAGGGCTTATAAATGACACGGGACAAAATCAGACACTGTTTCTGTGTGGCCTAAAAATGACTTGGCTTATAAACCTGAGATGTTGCCCCCCGTGAAAAGAATGGTGATCCGATGTAAAGCTGTGTGAATAATGGATTTTCCAGTTTGCTGGAAATGCTAAATAAATAAATATATATAGTGTTTCAGGTTGAACAAAATGTAATGGAACATTTTGTTTCTATTATAATAATTTAAAAATGTGTTTGACTTTAAAATTGAAGGAAATTTTGAGACAAAAATGTGTAACAAATGTAAATGATTCATTTTGAAAGTGTAAAAATGAAATGTTTCTATTGTTTTTGTTTGTTTGTTTAACATGAACAGTATGAACAGGCAAAACCAACATACCTTCACATTTCAGTGTGATTTGCCAAAAAAAAAAAAAAAATAAATCTGCATTTTTCACCAATAAGTTTTTTGTCCAAAAAATGTTGCCCAGTATTAGGCCAAATGAATTGTATCCTGCCATTCTCCCAAAAGAAACAGGAAAGCAATTGGTATGGATTACCCAAAAGCATGAGTCTACAGAGGGTTGGACAGGGAAGGAAATACTGCAGAAAAGGAAGGTGGGCAGTGTCTCTCTTAACAAGGGAAAGTAACTATTTATACAATTGATGATGCACTCGAAGCAGAAATAGTGTGCATAATTTAGATTTCCAAAAAGTATTTGAAACAAACATGAAAAAATTATTTATGAAGTCTGTATGTTACAGTGAGAGCCACTGAAATGAATTCAGTTCTTAAAGGTGGGATGTATAGGTTTTGTAACAAGTACACATTTAGAATAGACTTACGGCTTGTGTACACAGGTATTTTAAACCGCATCAAGTTGAGTTGATTTGGTTTCTAAAAGACTTGCAAACACATGACACAACCTGTCACTGCACATTAACTCTGCATTTATTGAGAACTCTGGAATCCTCTTGCAAAGTGGATTAGGTTTGCTTCTAATTACCGTAGTTCAGTCTTTGATTTGTGTTCACGCAATTGCTGCGCACCACTTTTTGCATGCTTCCAATGGCTATCCCACTGTGCATTGCAGGTCAACTGTTACTGACCTATCTGTTTACTTGTGTTCCCTCTCTGTCCTGCTGTCAAGTTTCCAGGATGACCCTTCACTGCTTCAAAAGGTGGCACAGAGCCAGATTTTGCCCATTTGCTCCTGGATCCCACTGTATCATTACTCTGGTGATACAATTGCGACAGCACTCCAGAAGCCCCACAACATGCCTCACGCATGTCCACTGTTTAACTGGATAGGATTGTATAGTTATATTACATCTCATCGCAGACGCTGTTTTGGAGCCAGCTGCCGCGTTCTCCCTCCCACCCAGGATGACCAGCTAAACCCATTGGAGGATGAGCAGGAGCATGATGGAAAGGAGCTTCCCCCTGAGAGCCAGGATCTTTCTGTGATGTAGGACCCTGGCAATGGCCAGCTGGAAAGCCAGCCTCATCTTGCCCTTCTGCAATGGACCCTGGTTCCTGCCCTGCACTGGCCGAGCCTGAGCCCCAGCCAGAAACCAAGGCTGGGACCAAAGAGTCGGATCCCCTGGAGGGAATTTTGGAATGTAAGAACCTATGTTTACAATTTTTATTATTTTTGGTGGCTGTGATCTAGGACCCTCCCCCTTCCCCTTGTGTTGCTTCAAAAGGGCACCCTCTAACACGGGGCAGTGACAATCTGTACCCCCAACCCTCTATGGTGGATTTAAATAACAAAAGCATTCATCTGTGTAAAATGTAACAGTTTGAGATAGTTGCTCACAGGAACAGAACTTTTGTAGTTTCCATGAGGTATAAATGCACACTGCACATCTGGTCAAGGCACAAACAGTTCTGCTGCCCACTGAGGTACAAATGCTCTGTAACATGCATTGTAGCTGACAACCATTGTAGGACCTTATTTGTTTCTCTGTGCTTCCTCCGTGTCTTCAGGGTAGTTACAGCAGAATTTAGGACTGAGAAATAGCTGGATTTTGTTTTGCGCTTCACAGGGAATAGCTGTGTCCCCTGGTATAGTCTGAAAGCCCTTCTACTCCCGCAGTGCTTCTGAGGGGACATCCTGGTGAATAACTTCACAGTATCTCTCACTGGTCTGCCCTTTGCATTTTTGAATAAGGCCATTCTCTACCTCTTAGTCATCCACCTCAGCATAACATCATCAAGAGTGAGGACAGCTTAAAGGGGATGTCGAGAAGATTTACACTCCAATACCATAGTAATGCATCCAGCACACAAACAAAACTGCAAGAACAAACCTGGAATATAGCTTGACTGCTTAATCTGCTTTCATGCTGTTAGCATTGGGGTAGACTGAAATCCAAATGCACCCAGCACCTTCTGCATATGCAGACCACCTATCTCTAAGGTTCCCCCAAGAATGGGAAGAGTCTCACGGAGGTAAGATTACTAGATACTAAAAAAAGCCATCATGACTTGTCAGGGATATGAACAATAAGCAACTGTTCTCCACCCTTGCCCCCCAGCCACAGCCCCTGCAACAGCCAGAACAGAGGGAGAAAGAAATGCAGCTCTCCCAGAAGACTGTGACAATGGATTTTTAAATGATCAGAAAATGCTGATTTTGTTAAAACTGAAACTGTTTGCTGGAAAAGGTCAGTTTTGACAAATTTCTTGGTTCAGAAATTGAGAATTTTTTTTAAATTGTTGGAAGGTTCCATTTTGACATTTTTCTAAACAAATAGGGGATTTTATTTCAGTTTGAAGTGACTTTTTGTTTCAAAATGTAAGCCAATTATGGTAAAACAACGTTAAAACAAATAAAAATGAAATGCTTTGATTGCCCCAAACCAAAATTTATTTGGGTGATCTGTTCACAAAAATCTTTGTGATTTTGACTTTTGTCCCAATTCACTATAGGGAAAAATTTTGAAATCTTGGAATTTTTCCAGGGATGAGAGAAGAATTATCAGGCCACCTCTAAGAACAACCTCATTAATTACTGGAAATTCCCATATCATCTTTTCCCCAATTGGAATTGCTTTAATCAGATAGGCACCTAGTCTTGTCATTATTAAAAGATTAATATTTTTATTTGGTTTTGTCCATGTACTATTCCTTACCATTTGTGCCTAGTTGAAATGTTGTTTTTAAAGGTGGGTCTACAGCCCAGAAATATCGGTGCCCTCAGGGACAGAGACCTGTCATATACTGTACCTGACTCATTTCAGTAGGTTCCTAGTACAGCACTTATTTAAATTTTATTACTTAATTATCAAAATACAGCACAGTAACTCGTGGGTTGCTGCACAGTCTCTTGTGGTGGCCTCCTTTCTGCTTCAACTAAAATTGCTTCTGGAGTTTGTCTCGCTGAATGTTTGCAAGACTGGCATTAATAGTGCTTTAGAAACTTTTTGGAGTGCTCTTCCTTGCTTTACATGCTAACAGCCCTAACTAATTGGAATGCTTATACAAAGGGGTTCATTTAGCCTGTACTTAGAAATTCCCGACACTAAGCTGTGCCTCCTTGAAAATAAAGCAAGCTTTGGATTCTTTTACCACCTGCCGGTGTAAGGATTTATTTGAATAACTAGCTGTCCAGGTTTTTAGCAGGATTTATATTGCCCTAAATCTTACAGGATGCGTGAGGAATAACTTACTGATCCACCAAAAACTTTGGATACTTAGCATAACTCAAGGTTTATTTAGCATTTCTAACTTCACGCTTGAATCTTAATATATTGAGTAATACAGTGAGTAATAGAGTGAGTAGTTCTGTGTATATTGTGTAGGTGAGAGTTCATCTTTTGCTTCATTTTGAAGGAATGCTGCATGTTAAAAAAAGACAGAGATTAGCTGCAGGGTGCACTCACAATGGACATGTCGCTGTTAAAGTGTAAAATGTTTCAAACCCGTTTTAACTCTGCTAGTAGCTGCTAGTGAACTCCTAGAAGCATGTACCAGCACTTAACAAAATGGATGTGAAAAATCAGTCAGGGAAAATAGGAACAAATCGGAATCCACACTTGAAATTGGAACACATTTATTGTTGAGTTCCAACAAATTTGTTTTAAAATATGTATATTGCATTTTCTCATCCCTTTTAATTCTTTATTCTGTCTGGGGATGGAGTCAGAATTGTTCCCTTGGTATTTCCAGACTGATCAGAAGAGTAATGGCTGGAAATGTTACAGCAAAGAGGGTTCTCATGAGATTTAGCCCAAATTTGCAGACCTCTGATAATAAGCACTTAAATTTCTGGGTGCTTGTTTGAACATAACCATACCGCCTAACCTCTTGAGATTCACCTGTCATGAGTTACCATGAAGCTTTTTATTTCCTTCATTCGTATAGCTACAATTGTCCATCTTATAGAATGTCAATGATGTAGCTAAAGTAGTGCTTTAATGTTGAAAAATCTCAATCTCTGCACTTTTTTTTTTGTATGCTGTAAAGCAGGACTAAGTTATCCAATAGAAATTTGAACTATGAACAAAGTCACCTTAAAAAATGTCTTCCTTTTACTACCTTGATAAGTCAGCTGTTACTCGAACACTTCTGGCCTTCCAATGGCACATTTGACAGCAGAGAGATAGCACAGAACCACTAAGGGATACTGTTAGCTCTAGAAAACAAGGGTGTTTGCATTTGAAGGGAGCAGCAGATGATATTGAGTGCCTGGTGGACAAAATGGGAAGACAGCATGTTTTTGAAGGGTGAATAGATAGGAAGACAGAAAATGATATCACGGAAGCAGCCAAACTGATTAAAATATACATATGAATATTTATTTGTAAAATAAACTGAATGTCCAGAAAATAATCACAAAAATCCTAATTATAATGTGCTATCTCAGGAGTTCTCAAACTTCAGTACACCATGACCCCCTTCTGGTAACAAAAATTCCTACACAACCCCAGGAAGGGGGGACTGAAGCCTGAGGCTGCCTGAGCCCCGGTGTCCCAGAAGGGGGACCAAAGCCCAAAGGCTTCAGCCCCAGGCAGTGGGGCTTGTGTTTTGGCTCCGGGCTCCAGCGAGTCTAACGCCAGTCCTGGTGACCCCATTAAAACTGGGTTGTGACCCACTTTGGGGTCCCGACCCACAGTTTGAGAATCGCTGCTCTAGCTGAAATTTCATATACGATATGGGTATATTACAGGAGTGGTGGGTGAGGTTTTGTGGCCTTCAACATGCAGGTCAGATTAGATGATCATGATGGTCCCTTCTGACCTTAAAATCTGAATCTACGAGTCTATGCTACAATTGCTAATGTTACCAGATAAAATATACTGCATTATTACATAGTTGGTTCCTTTAGATACTTTCGTCATGATGGCATAAAAACCAAGATGGTTAGACAATTTTCATGAAAATTAGAGATGAACTGTTGTCAAAACTAGGACATGGGATTACTGTCAGTTAATTTAAATTTAGGAAATGAACATGCAGACCCACCTTTTAATATATATCTTAAAGAAAGTGAAATAATGAAACTCTAATTCCATGAAGAAAGTGTCAAATTTCCAGTCAAATGAAAATTAGAAGGGAATGATGTGAGGAAACACTGTTCACACAAAACTTGAGAACTAAACATAGAAGGATTCACAGCACAGATATGCATGAATGAAAGATTAGTTCTTTAATATGCCTCTTCAAGCATTGTTTACACACATCTCCAAATTATTTTGATTTTATTTTTGTGGTGGTGATTTAAAATTAGGTCAACAGAAACGGCACCTGTATGAATTATCCAGGTGCCAACATAATTAATTGATATTTACATCAATCGATCATACTGAATGCTAGAGTAGACAAGGAAACACTCCACCTCTGCAAAGCAAGGCCTGGGGGACCCATGGCTTAAAGGAGGACTCTCATCAGAATGCATAAAAACACAGACTTCTGGAATCTTGGCCTGAGAGTAGAACTGGCTTGCATGGGTTTACTAAATAGATTAACACTTTAGGAGTGTGGGAGTAAACATAGTTGATTACCGCTGACCCTGCAGTAGTGCTGATCTGTTCATGGATGGAGAGAGACGGGAGTAAAATGAAAAGAGAGCCTTACAGTGGATTCCAGTGCCTTGCACTAGTAAAACACTGGGCTCCAATTTCAGAGAGACAGATAGGTATTTGCAAAAAAAAAAAAAAAAAAAAACGGTATTTGGAACCTTCATTATGTTTTCTGATACTACAAAGAAACTCACAGGTACCAGATTTGGAAGTCAGGCTGGTGATTATTTTACTGGTCACTGTGTAGTATAACTATTTTATTGAAAACTCCCTCCTTTAGATCCATCTTTTGGCTTCTTGCCCAACACATCAGGTCCAGGCTTCTTGCCCTTGTCTCTAGGGCTCCGCATGGTTCTGCCCTTGCCTAATGCTCTGCTTTCATTTTTTGGTGCCCTTTCTCCCCTTCATTTCCAACTCTTATCTTTGTGCCTTCTGTGCCTACAAGTCCCTCTGTCCACATAGTTCCAGTCCCAGGCTATAGTTGTCCTTGATACAGACTTTGGCAATTGCCCACTGACAGCATTATCCCAAGATGAGTACAATAAACCCTACCAATGAAACCATGTAGTTCCCAGTATCACCTTTCTTCCAGTGCCCTGCAGGCAAGGGAAAAACACTGCACCTTGCAGCATGCCCTGAAAGTCAGCACGCCCATGTCCTCAATCAAATTTCCCCAAATCAAACAAAACAAGTGAAGTTCTAAAGGCAGAATTCTGTACCCATTTAATCAATGGAAAACTGCCATTGACTTCAATAGGAGTAAAATCAGGCCCTCAGGCACTAATCTTGCCCAAGTTCCACACCCCCCCCCCCCCCAGAGCGACAGAGCAGATTGGGCCTAGCTAGTATCATCCCGTGTCTCAGTAGGTGATTGTGCCTTATCTATTTTAGGGCTTGTCTACACTACCTGCCGGATTGGTGGGCAGTGATCGATCCAGCGGGGGTTGATTTATCGCGTCTAAACATGATAAATCGACCACTGAGCACTCTTCTGTCGACTCCGGTACTCCACCAGAACGAGGAGCGCAAGCGGAGTTGACGGGAGAGTGTCAGCTGTCGATTTACCACAGTGAAGACACCGCGGTAAGTAGATCTAAGTACGTCGATTTCAGCTACGCTATTCATGTAGCTGAAGTTGCGTATCTTAGATCGACCCCGTGCGGTAGCGTAGACAAGCCCTTAGTTTGTTTGGAGTGTAGGCTCCTAGAGGCAGGGCCACATTTTCCTTTGTTTTATGATTTATTATGGTTTTATCTATGCACAGAGCCTAAGTAATCATCATAACAAATAATGGCAAATAGGGGGGAAAAATTTGAAAACAGAAGTTTTTGCTGAAAATGTGGTGATATGGAAAAACATCAGATATTTCTAAATAGGATTTAATAAATGAGGTTATTTTAACACAGTGTATGACTGAGAAATTTCATGGAGCAGGGTAACTAAAGCAGATCTAAAAATGGTAACAAATGAAAGCTAGGAAGTATATTTTAATTATACTTGGCTACTGCTTTAACTTTATTTTTCAATATTAAATTTCAGCTTCCATTTCTTGCATGATTAATCCTATCCCTGATTAATTTGAAACACTAGGTCTGTGCTACTCCCCCATATTACTCCTGGAGGGATAATGTGCTTCAGTGACAAATGTTAACGGAATGTGCTGCATTATCTTTTCTTGGCATACCAAATAAAGGGGAAAAAATCATTTATTTCCAGCTTCAGAAAGCAGCCTTAGGGGATCACTGTGGCACTACTTTAACTTCAACTAAATGATTGTGGCAGCTTTTCCTTATTCTACCAGTAGACGGGGGTGATGGCACTCTCACTCCATTAGCAGAATCAAACATAAAGCTTTCATGAATTCTATTCCAGTTGAAATGTCTTTATCATCTATGCAACACAGGGAAAGCTTTTGGGGTTTTCACCCCTTTCTGGAAAATGAATAATGCACCAACTGAACAATTATGGATGGTTCTAGGCTGAGATGCTACAAGATAATGTGGCAGAGGCACAATGACCTATTAAAATGAGATTCTTGCTGAGCTGAGCATTGATATAGGAAAAACACACAGACTGAGGGCACTGTTCTGCTTCGCTTGATGTCAATGGAAGTGTTTCCAATGAAGAGCAGTAGGGATGAGTCTTTCATGTTTGTATGCAAATTTATTTCTATTTAAAAAGATTCTAAAGGGTTTTTAAAAGAGAAGATCATGATATAATACAATTATGATCCAACTCAGAGAACTGGTAGGCAAGGCCCCATAGGGAGAAAATCAAAGGGAAAGGGGAGTTCAGGAGAGTTGGCAGTTTCTCAAACAGACAATATTAAAGGTGCAACAGCAAACTATCCTGATGTGAAGGAAAGATAGGAAGAATAGTAAGTGGCCAATATGGCTCCATCAGGAACTCTTCAATGACCCATTAATTAAAAAGGAATCCTACAGAAAGTGGGAACATGGACAAATTGCTAAGGATGAATACAAAAGAATAGTGCAAGCAGGTAGGGACAAAACCAGAAAGGACTCATTTTGTTCCTCAGCCTATCTCGCAAGAGACATAAAAGGCAATAAGAAAAAAGTTCTATAAAGACATTAGGATCAAGAGAAAGACAAAGGAAAGTGTAGATCCCTTACTTGTTGGAGAAGGGGAGCTAATAATGGGTAATATCAAGAAGGCTGAGGTATTTAAAGCCTTTAGTTTCAGTCTTTACTAAAAAGGTGACCAGATATTCAGCATAATTAATGCTAACAATAAGGGGGGAGGAATGCTAGTTAAAATAGGGAAAGAAGTTAAAAAATATTTAGATAAATTGGCAGGGCCTGCTGAAGTCCATTCTAGGGTACTTAAGAAACTAGTGGAAGCAATCTCAGACTCATTAGTGATTATCTTTGGGAACTCCTGGAGGACTGATGAGGTCCCAAAAGACTGGAGAAAGGCAAACATAGTACCTAACTTTAAAAAAGACCTGGGAAATTATAGACCAGCTGGCCTAATTTTGATATCCGGAATGATTGATTAAGCAATCAGTTTGTAAGTATGTAGAGGATAATAAGGCTGTAAGTAATAGCAACAAGAATAAATCATGCCAAATCATGATTTTTAATGATTCTTTGACAGAGTTACTGGCCTAGTGGATGGGGGGAAGCTGTAGATATGATATATCTTGATTTTAGTAAGGCACAGTTCCACGTGAGTTTCTCACAAGCAAACTATGGAAATTTGGTCTAGATCAGTGCTTCTCAAAGCCGGTCCGCCGCTTGTTCAGGGAAAGCCCCTGGCGGTCTGGGCCGGTTTGTTTACCTGCCGCGTCTGCAGGTTCGGCCGATCGTGGCTCCCACTGGCCGTGGTTCGCCGCTCCAGGCCAATGGGGGCTGCGGGAATGGCGGCCAGCACATCCCTTGGCCCACGCCACTTCGCGCAGCCCCCATTGGCCTGGAGTGGCGAACCGCGGCCAGTGGGAGCCACGATTGGCCGAACCTGCAGACGCGGCAGGTAAACAAACTGGCCCGGACCGCCAGGGGCTTTCCCTGAACAAGCGGCGGACCGGCTTTGAGAAGCACTGGTCTAGATGAAATGTCTATCAAGTGGGTATAAAACAGGTTGAAAGACCATGCTCAAAAAATAGTTATCAATAGTTTGCTGATAAACTAGGGGGAAGTATCTAATGGGGTCCAGCAGGGGTCTGTCCTGGGTCCAATCGTAATCTATACTTTCATTAATGACTCAGATAATGACTGGAGAGTATGCTTATAGAATCTGCAGATGACACCAAGCTGGGAGGCATTGCTGGCACTTCTGAAGACAGGATTGAATTCAATATTACCTTGACTATTGGTCTGAAATCAACAAGATGAAATTCCATAAAGACAAGTGCAAAGTACTACACTTGAAGGAAAAATAGAATGCACAACTACAAAATGGGGACTACTTGGCTAGGCAATAGTACTATTGAAAAGTATCTGGAGATTATGGTGGATCACAACTTGAATATGAGCCAACAATGTGATGCAGTTGCAAAAAGGATTAATATCATTCTGGGATGTATTAATGGGAGTGTCCTATGTAAGGCATGAGACGTAATTGTCCCACTCTACTTGGGTGAGGGCTCTGATCAGTTCTGGGTGCCACACTTTAAGAAAGACATGGACAAATTGGAGAGACTCCAGAGAGAATAACACAAATAATAAAATGTTTACAAAACCTGACATATGAGGAAAGGTTTAAAAAAACTGGGCATGTTCAGTCTTGAGAAAAGAAGAGTGAGGGAAGGGACCTGATAAATAGTCTTCAAATATGCTAAGGGCTGTTATAAAGAGAATGGTGATCAATTGTTCTCCATATCCACTGAAGCTATGACAAGCAGTAATGGGCTTACTCTGCAGCAAGGGAGATGTAGGTTAGATATTAGGGCAAATTTTCCAACTATAAGGATAGTTAAGCTCTGGAACAAGCTTCCAAGGGAGGCTGTGGAATCCCCATCATTGGAGGTTTTTTTTAAGAACAGGTTAGACAAACACCTGTCAGGGAGGGTCAAGGTATCTTTAGTCCTGCTTTAGCACAGGGGGCTGGACTAGATGACTTCTCAATGTCCCTTCCAGCCCGACATTTCTAGGATTCTATTCATACCAATCAGACACAAGCGCTGGTGTATAATTGATGTGAATTAGCATGAGTGGATTTGCCAGTAATATGAATGATGTACATCTTATAAGAGAGCACCCAGAAACACATTGGAACGTTAGTAACATGGAGGCAGCATTGTTCTTTGGACTGGATGTTTTGTTGCATAAAATATTTTTTTTCATAATTATTACATGACTAATGTCTGTGCCTGTGGACTATGTCTTTTTCATATAGCAATCTATCCAACTTGTTTAAATACATCGAAAGGTTCATATCAATGCTTGGTTATATGTTACCCTGTGAAATACCTTTTTAAAGAGGGAGAACTAGATCTCCTCCACTGGTATGAGTTCTTACAATATTTAAGCTTTTCCTATGATGTCTTTGGTACAGTGGTGATAAACACTTACAGATAGATTAGGTGGATTGGTCCCATGTATAATTAGTTGGAACACTTGGTACTGGCCATTTAACATCAAAATAACATTATATATATTCCGCCCTCTTTTTAATTTGATATCTAATTCAGAACAAAAGTATTCCATATGCTTGCTTGGGATATTTTTTCATTAGGTCTCTCAGATTGGAAAAAGAAATAATCTGAAGCTCAAACAATATTTGGTTATTTTGTTCTTCCATAGAAGAATCTTTAAATCTTGTTGCTTTTTTTTTAAATAGATCCACTTACTTCAAATTTACATCAGTGTTATGGTTCTGTATCTATAAAATGGCTGCTTATCTGATGCATCAAAACTCAAATGTAAGATGTTTCCCCAATATGGTTCACTATATTATTTACAAGGTGATTGTTTTTTGGAGTATTGGAATTCATCTTCGGATAGATTTGAAAAACTTTGGGGGAAATAATGACTGCTTCTGCACAAACCAATTGGGTAATTGCTTGCACAAATGAATTTATGCACATATGATTGCCCAATGTGCAAACAAGTGTGACAATTGTGTTTGCAAATTAGGCATTCAATTGAATGTATAGAATGATAATACTTAGCTGTTGTATAGCATTTTTCAGGCAAAGAGTTGAAAGCATTTTAGAAAAGAGGGCAGTAATATCTCACATTTTACAAATGTAAAAAATGAAGCCCAGAAAGTTAGTGACGTGGAGCTTAAAAGCTAGTCTCTTTCACAAACAGAAGTTGGGCCAATAAGAGATGTTACCTCACTCGCCTTGTCTCTCTCCTATCCTGGGACCTACATAGGTATGACAACTGCAAACAGCAGGCAAGTGGCAGATCCAAGAATCATACCCAGGTTTCCTGACTTGCAGTCCAGTGCCCCATCCAATACACATTGCTACTTATTTTGCACTTCCAGTTGTATTGTACATGTAAATATTTGGAGTGGCACATTTAGTGGTGAAAGTCCAGTCTTGCTGCTGTGAATAGGAAACTGGGGCTAACAAATGGAGACTGCTCCAAGCCTCTTTCCTATGCAGCAGTGTAAAGGATTAGGGCCTATCTTATAGTGCCCACCTTCTACTGAACCAAGTTTTGCTCTTGCTGAACCAATTCACTCCCTGGGGTAATTCTGTCTGAGCTCTGAGTCCAAGGCATTTTCCAGCAGGGTTAATTGTTTTATTTTAACCTTCCTTTACAAAACAAATAAAAAACACTGCAGATTCTTCCTTTAAAAAGTCTGGCAGGTCAAGTAGTCCCTTCCTCAGGTTCGTCCCTCATGCTAGAAACTTCAGCACCCCAAACTTTCCTGGCTTTTACCTCAGAGTCTCAGTAATAAAGGACTGCACACAGTCTCCCTTCTGTCCATTTGGTTCCTGGAGCAATTCCTGTCTGCAATAGTTCCAGGTGCAGTTCATTGGGACCACAGCCCCTCAGCTTTCTAGGGGGTATTTCCAGGTGCCTGGATTTTGACTGGAAAGTCTGATTGAAAGGGGACCTGTAGGGTGTCCAGTCAGAAGTACTGACTAGACACCAAAAGTCCGGTAACTGCCTGCTGGGGTGCCGGAAGAAGGAGGTCACTGCCTGCAAATGCTACTGCCAGCCTGCCCCCTGCCAGACTGACCCAGGGCATGGGGAGTGGGAGTGGGAGGGACCATTGTGTGTGGGGACGCTGAGTCATCAACTCACACCAGCCCCTTCTCAGTTTGGGTCACCTCCTACCTGCATCTCGTGGGCAGGCAAGCAGGTTCCGAGTCAGCTCCTAGCCTAGCTCTGCAGGTGGCATGTGAGTCCTGGGGGATGGGGGAGCAGGGGCAGAGGGGAGAGTGAGTGAGCCAGAGACAAGGGTGAGTGAGCAAGCAACAGACTGGAGGAGTAGCGGGAAACGAGCTGGGGGGAGGCCTATAATGTTGGATTTTAAGGAGTTTGAAAGTTGGCAACTCTACCTCTATTCCATTTCCTGCTGCCCTCTTTTATAAAGGATCAGTTAATTAAGTTCCTGCTCTTTTCTCAGGTGTAGCAGGTGGGGCTAATCAGTCAGACAGCTGCAGGCCTCTGGCCCCAATTTTTCTTATACATTTTCCAGCTGAAAGGCCTAACAAGACTCAATATTATTTTGAAGATATTTCTTCCCCCATAATCATTCTTCCCTGTTGATTCCCTGACAAGAAACATCTTCTTTAACAATCAGGTTCCCAGGTTTATATATGCTTACGTAAGCAATATATATTAAGGAGATGGTTTCCAACAATATCTGGAGTTTTTTATAGATATGAAGTTGCCACGGATTAGTAGATGGTCTAATGTATAGAATTCCTGAATAGAGTTACTTATGTACAGGTCAAGAACAGTATTCTGGGTCTTAGAATTCAACATACTCTTTGTTAATATCATAAAATTCTAAAGAATAGTTGATATATCAATGAATCAAATATACAGAAAGAAAAGGACTAAAAGGGTTAATGTTTACTAACAGATACTAACCCAAAGGAATGGTATCCCTTATATCTTTATTTGTTTGAGAGGTTTAATGATGAAACAAAAGCCAGCCACTGTTTACAGACGACGACCCCGGCGACCACCCTTTCTGCGAGTGCTGTCAGAGGGGATGAGGGTGACATCCTCAATGTGCCCAATCTTCATTCCAGAACGAGCTAGAGTTCTGAGGGCTGACTGGGCACCAGGTTCAGGAATCTTGGTCCTATTCACAGGCAGCTGTGTTGGGATGATGAGAGGTCATTGGCCTAGTTACCAAAGCAGCTCCCACTGAAGGAAGCTGAGGAATGGTGGCTTACTCTTTGCTCTCAGCCCTTGTTTCCTACATGGGGGCTGGGGCTTCAGATTAGATAAAGAAAACCCCCACAGCACCAGTCAGTAAATGATTGTTCTAGTAGATCACTCCAAGCCCTGTAGCGGTTTGGGTGTATTGCTTACTGAATTACAAATCATTTGGAAAATAATCCTGTTCTGTGGCTTCCTCTTCTGTAGCTTTAGTCCATTTATCAGCCTGAATGACACCACCAGATATAGTAATATTGCTCAGGAAAATAACATATAGAAAAATGTCACATTTTGTATACACCCGATAGCAATATACCTGACGTTGTGGATACTTGGAAGAGTCCTTCAAGATCCAAAAGTTAACTCTTTCATATGTCAAAGTAAGTCATATAATACATTTCTATACTTTTACTCAGATCTACTTAAGGGATTTCTGAATGAGATGTCTGTGTGTCTCTGTGAAGTCCTGACCAGTAACTCTGGTTTACTGATACATAGGAACAGTAAGCAGATAAAAACAACCAGAAGAGGTAGCAGCCATAAAGCATATGCTGTGAAGAAGGAGCACTCCATAAAATAAACCGTTTCAAAGAATAATCCAAATGTGCAGCTAGCCAGATGTTCAGAATTATGACTAAAATTGTAGCACTTGAAACATGCACGCTTAAGCCACATGAAAATTATCAGTATGACTTCTTGGTTTCATGGGAGAATGGTATCTGTGACTAACAAAAAGTAAAGCATTAAATGAAGGGATGTCAGATGGCAATCTAGATTTGTATAAAAAATTCCAATATATTTGGAGAACTAAATTATGTAAAAGCTCCTCATTGTGGGTTTTTTTCATCAGCGCTGTTAGCTTGTTTAAAATGAAATGCAGTGAAATGCCATTGAATCCATTACCTGCTTTGTTAAACATACCATTAAAGGCTAGCATTGCCTTTCTGCACATCTCTGTTAGGCATTAACTAGCTAAACTTGACATAAAATACTTTAATGCTTCTGTGAATTAGAAGTGTCTAGCAAAGACTGACCCCCAGCTGGCCAGGTAAGGACACTAACCATCTTTTGAATTATACCAGAGCCCTAAAATGTTCTCTTTAATTATCATATAGTCCAGGCAAATTAGCTGTGCAAATCTCCTCCCACCCCCCAAAAAAACCTGACAACCCAGCAACAGAAAACCACCATATTCCTAGGATATGAGTAATGTTGTGCAGCACTTTTATGTTTTCCCTTCACAGCCATGCTGAGTAACATAAATATTACCCATGTCTTGGCTGGATCTCATGTGGAGAGTGACTATAAATAACATGGAGAATGGCATCTTAATGACTTTCATACCCAGATGGAAAAAAGGAGTGTATAATATTATTTCAAGTCATGCCAGCTTAATTAAAAAGTTTGGGGCCAGATCTTTAGCCCCACTCAGTCTGTTTTGAGCTACTTCTTTCCACCTCCTTCCTTTTGCTCCTTTGGCTCTCCTCCCTTAGCTCCATATAGCTTCTTGTGTGGAGGCTGAAGGCTCCTCATACAAGAGGAATTCAGATGAGGGACCCTCCCTAACTGGAAAGCTATGAAGAGAGTGGCAGTTACCTCCTCCCCTTGTTACTGCCTGTTGAACTACACTCTGTCGATGAAGCACAGTGCTGCACCAGTCCTCCGGTGTCCAGCACCAGCCACTTAAAAACTAGGGCACTGAGACTGAGCGTCTAATAATGTTAGTTATTTGTCTCCTGCCTCTGGTGCCAATGCTTTTGGGATGTGGGGTTCTCACCAGGTCAGACCCTGCCAGTGCTGGAAGGTGTGGACCCAGATGTGAGCATCAGGGTCCTGTGTGGGTGACCTCCCAGAACTGGAACCCTGGAGCTGAAGGTGCCAGTGTCCCAATGTTGGAGGGAAGAGACTATAGTCTCCTGGGCTGGTGACACAGAGGGGCGGGCAGGGGGATGGCAATGGGACTACAGCACTTGTATGGTATTCATACTGGTATGTAGCAGGCACTGTTGAACTATTTGGGCAATGCATAAACTGGGAATATGAGCCAATAATCTAAGCAAGTAATTGATGATTAGAGTCAAAAAGTTGGACAGTGAAGAGATATCATCTCCAATTCCAGGGGCATTAAAGCTTCCTGAAGGGTTTTAGTTTTGAATAGCTTCAGGCTTCAAGCACTGTTCAGAGAAGGGATTGATCTGAAGAAATTTCACCACCCTGAGAAGGACATTTAGATGCTTTCATTCACTGTGCCATTTACTATGCACTGCTGTTAGAGGGCACATAATAAAGTGTTTGCTGTGCTGCACCTCACTCCTTGAACCTTTTGTTGCTGTAAATTGTGTTCTTTGCCTTTGTCTCAGTGCTGCCAACACATAATTTTGATGCTGGTGTTTTGAAAGTGTGCAGTCTGCTCTCTCAGCCTCATTGTGCAGACACAACCATCACGCAGGCTCATTCATCATTCACACTTTTCATAGAAAGAGACTGCTTTGGTGCTGTGATTTCCCAATGCTATACACTAAAGCAATGTACATTAGCATTTAGCATCAGGAACATTGGATCTGCCAGTGCTAAAGGGCTACCTCCTTTTCTCTTATGAATCTATTATTTTTCAGGTAACCAGAATCAAAAATTCAGTAGAAAGGTATTTCTTATTTAATAAGTAACTGCACTTTAGCTATTAATGGGACTCTTGAATAGACGCATGCCGCCTTCAGAAAACCTGTCTATTCTGAATACAGTTACATGCACACACTTTTCTGTTCTTTCTAAAACGATGGGTCTAAACTACAACACTAGATACAAATATGCCTGGACTTTAGGGGTGCTTGGCTGTACGTCTGACATTTGCAGCTCAGGTCCCTTTCAAATGTTATGATTTTTGAAGGGGAGGGGGAGCGCTGCACTTGGGATGGAAGAATCCCATGCGCTGCTACAGGCTGGGGAGCGACTGGCTAAGTTCTGCAGATAAGGACCTGGGGATTACAGTAGACGAGAAGCTGGATATGAGTCAACAGTGTGCCCTTGTTGCCAAGAAGGCTAATGGCATATTGGGCTGCATTTGTAGGAGTACTGCCAGCAGATTGGGGGAAGTGATTATTCCCCTCTGTTTGGCACTGGTGAGGCCACATCAGGAGTACTGTGTCCAGTTTTGGGCCCCCCACTACAAAAAGGATATGGACAAATTGGAGAGAGTCCAGCGGAGGGCAACAAAAATGATTAGGGAGCTGGGGCACACGATTTATGAGAAGAGGCTGAGGGAGCTGGGCTTATTTAGTCTGCAGAAGAGAAGTGTGCGGGGGGGATTTGATAGCAGCCTTCAACTACCTGAAGAGGGGTTCCAAAGAGGATGGAGCTCAGCTGTTCTCAGTGGTGGCAGATGACAGAACAAGGAGAAATGGTCTCAAGTTGCAGTATGATGGGGTGGTGATCTAGGTTGGATATTAGGAAAAACTATTTCACTAGGAGGGTGGTGAAGGACTGGAATGGGTTACCTAGGGAGGTGGTGGAATCTCCATCCTTAGTAGGGTGACCAGACAGTAAGTGTGAAAAATTGGGATGGGGGTGAGGGGTAATAGGAGCCTATATAAGAAAAAGACCCCAAAATCGGGATTGTCCCTCTAAAATCGGGATACCTGGTCACCATAATCCTTAGAGGTTTTTAAAGTCTGGCTTGACAAATCCCTGGCTGGGATGATTTAGTTGTGGTTGGTCCTGCTTTGAGCAGGGGGTTGGACTAGATGACCTCCTGAGGTCTCTTCCAACCCTAATCTTCTATGATTCTGTAATCTGACGCTGGAGTCCTGTTTTGAGCAAAATAGATTTCATTGGAAGTGATGAGGACATAGGTCTATAAATATTAGACCTGAATAGCCCACATTTCCAGGTGTTTTTCAGCACCTTATTCATGGCTTTTGGTGTGTTTGTGCCAGGTGCCTGCCCTGGAGCTGAGAGAGAGGCAAAAAAACATATTCACAGAATTTCATGCAAAAATATCATTTTTATCAACATTTGTGGATTCAGAAATGTTGCTTTATAAAATTTCTGCCAAATGGCCATTTTCACATGTGAAATTTAGAAGTGGGAGAGAACCTGTGGCACCAGTGTCTATGACGTGCCATAATGCACTAAACCAGCATGACACAGGTAAAATGACTATGGAGGACGGAAATGAGAGACTGCGTCCATCTGGCAAAGGAGGTCTAGCTATATTGCTAGGGAACCAACAAGGCCATGGGAAGGCAGATGACTTGGTGGGCTGGAGAAGAGAGAAATACAGGGCCTATGTAACTGAATGAGAAAGGGAGAGGGAGCATGCTTGGTGCAAGGGTGCAGTAGGCTCCGGTGCTGTGGAAAGGAGAGAAATGAGGGGAACTGAGATGGAGTGGAACAAAGAATTGAACAGGGCATTACTAAGTAGGATGTGAGTGTGCAGGGAGAGCAGAGAATTAAGGGAAAAAGAGAATGGAGCCAGGGATTGAATGGGGAAGGGGGGATATAGAGGGACCTAATATGGGAGGTAACAAAGGGAGGAAGAAAGTGGAGCTTGTTGAGGGGAAATGTGGCAGGAGCAGGAGAAAGTGGGAAGGAGAAGTTCATAAAAAGAAAGAACAGTGTACCTCTTCAGAGGAAGTAAAAGGCAAACAAAGATGTGTAGATGGAAAGAAGGGACTATCCAGATGGAGAATGAGAAGAGAAAATTAAATTTATTGATTCATTATTTATTGCTGAAATAGCACTAGTACCCAAAATGCAGTAGGTGGTTGCCTAATACAAAACAAAACAAAGGGTCAGAGGAGTAGAATGGAAAAAGAAAAGAAAGGCAAGAAAAATATAAATGTTGTGGTCAGTGGAATATAGTTGGTGTATATTTTCCCTGCATTTAATTGCATTTTCATGGTATCCCACAGCCCTGTACATCAGGGAGACAGAGGGTGGGAGAATCCTGCTGATGTGGGAATATACAGGAATATAACTCCTTTCACACTGGAATAAACTTTCAGATACTAAACATTTCCATCTCTTTGCCATTCAGCAGTTGTCCGTAACCTTCACGCCTCATGTAATTACTAAAATGATGAACTGTAAATGAAATGATGAAAATTTCATCCACTTCAGAAATCTCTGCTGAATATTCTTTTTGCTGGGCTAAGGGGGTCATTCAGTGCATTGCCAATAACAGAGAGGTTTTTGAAATTACAAATAGTGCAATAGCACCTAGGGTCCCCAATTGGTGACCAGGCCCCCATTGTGCTCGGTGCTGTACAATCACACATTAAAAAGTCAGTCCCTGTCTCAGAGAACTCTCAACAGGCAGATGGGACAACCTGGCTAGGTAATTAGGGGTACAAACCCCATTGTGGGCCAGTGCAGAAAGAGGCTCATAGTTGGCCCATTGATTCATCCAGCCTATCAGAAATGACCAGCGTGAGTGGGAGGCTCACCAGCTAGAGGGGAACAGGACAGAAAGGGAAGAAGTGGCCTTTAGAGGCTGGGTGCCCAGAGAGAAAAGATTATTTGTTTTTCAACTGCCTGGAAAAAACTTGGTCCAGGGGGGGTTAAGAACTCAGAAGCCTGTGTCCAGAAGAGAAAGAAGGAGCAGTGGGACTTCCCTGAAGGAATCAGATTTTACAGCCTGTTCATCTGATTGGTCAAGGCTAGTTCAGGTTTCCCTGAGATAAGAGAGAGCCTTGGCACCTGCTACTCTCTGCTTTATCCCTTCTGATTTGAGTTCACAAACTGCTTGAAAGCCTTATGAATGGGAGAGGCTCTCCATGCCTCCCTGGAGGAAAGGGAAGCTCTAGGAATGGCCCAGAGAGGGTGTGTCATTTGGTCCCTCTGGAATGACCTCACTCCATGCCCATGTAAGGGCTCGTCTACATGGTGGGGGTCATGTGGACTGTGGGGGGTGTGAGTTCTAAGGCTAAGTCTAGGCTGTGAGCCAGGGGTTGTGATTCCCTTGCTCATGTACACAAACTCACACTAGATCTTGTGGAGCAAGCACTAGTATAAATTACAGCATAGCCGCAGTAGCACGGATAGCAGCAGTGGAGACGTGACGGAGCTGTGCCAAGTACAAACCTGCCTGAAGCTGGTGGGTATTTATTTGGCACAGCTCAGCCGTCATTGCAACTCTGCTGCCACTACCTGTGCTACTGTGGTTATGCTCTATTTATGCTGGTGCTAGCTCGATGACAGCTAGCGTGAGTATGTGTGCACGAGCAGGACAATCACACCTCTAGCTTGTAGTGTTGATGTAGCCCTAACGCACACCAGTGCGATGTGTTAAGTGGTCCATGTAGACCCTGCTGGTGTGCTTTAGCATAGTGTTGCTTGAAACAGTTACACTTTAAAGTGCAATAGGCAACTTTTTTGAGCACCAGCAGGGTGCACTGGGCCAGTTAATGCACAGAACTTCAGTGCGCTTTAGAAATCACCCCCCTCTAGTCTGCATTGCCCCACTGTGTAGACAAGCCCTTCATCTGTTGTTGGATTATTACTCTGATTAAAGAGATTTTTCCCCGCGCTCCCAAAACTTGCTTTTTGGGGAGTCCTGCTGTGGCTACTTGGCCCTCCTCCCATTTTGACTCCCACACAGACACATGTTAAAGTGGCTGAATTTCAGAGGTGCTGAGCACCTGCAGCTTCCATTGACCTTAGCGGCATCATGGGCTTTTTGCACCTCTGAAGATCAAGCCAAATGTCTCTCTAGGTATCTCAGTGTGGCTTTAGCTTTAAATCACTCAAGTTTGAAAGATTGGGTTTGTTCCCCCTTGCTGAAATGCTTCTCATGTGCCTAGCTAAGGGAATGTAAGGGGATTTAGTTGTGATTGAAATGCCGGGTTACCTTAATACGTTTCTGGATAGTAGGGTAGGTTTCTTGGTGGTTTGAGTTTAGAGAACATTGACCCTAAACAAATCTCTAAGGAGGGGTCTCATGCCGGCCTCTGCTAAGCAGGATTTGCACAGCACTGATTATGACGTTATTTTGATTTTGTTGACTTTAGTATTTCATTGTCCAGGTTTACATGCAGAGAAATAGTCAGCTATAGCTTATCTAGACTGAGAACGAATGTGAAACTCCAGCTTCAGTACATTGTACAAATGTGATTATTTGTCCAAATTCATTGATGTCAGGGAGACCCAGTGTAAGAAGGTTTCTACTGTGAAGAGAATAAATAATCTGAGAGAACACTTTGACTAGTGGTGTATGACATAGCGGCTCTGCCAGATGTCGAACAAAGCCTGCCAAATCACTGTGACAGGGGAAATGCAAAACAAAGACCCATGCAGCCAAAAGTCTAATAGTATAATGTTGTTTGGCCACATGGAGTCTTATGGAGCTAGAGAATTAGCAATTGTATACCTTTCTTCTATTTTATCTCAAATGGATGTTGGAACAAGAGTAGAGGATGTAGTACCTCTGTTAAAACTAAAATATGACAACTCTTTGAATCTGTCCAGATGATTTTAACAGAATATTATTGAAAAAAATATTTAAAATTACATTTGGGGAAGTGGAAAATTTGCTCAATGAAATTTAATTCTTCATACAATCTTTCCAGCATAGAGACTGTTGGTTATAAGCACTTAACCAGAAAGCTGCCTTACAATCAATTCCACCTTATATTTTGCTGCGACCTTTCCCAGACCTGAAGAAGAGCTCCTTCACTCTCACCAACAGAAGTTGGTTCAATAAAAGATATTCCCTCACCCACCTGAATTAACAAAAGTCAGTTAAAAAACTTTTGCAAACTGGAAGGATAAGTGTAGAATATATTTTGTCAGGGAGATGCATTCTTCCAAAGTGCCATATTCTGGATCTTTTACCATGAGATTGAGTTTTTCAGAGTGGAAAGTTCTTGTGATGTTTCACCATCTTGCTGCATTTGCTTATAATATTGAAAGCGCATTATATCTTTCAAATGTCAGATCAAATCTGGCAAGTGACTGATCTGCTCATGTTCTTCAGATTTTAAACAGGGAATGTCCATAAAAAGGGAGAGAATTCATGTCTGTTTTAATTTACCACAAATAGCACCAGTTTGAGGTATAATTGGTGCACAAAAGGCCAAATTCTTCACTGGTTTACATTCTGTGCAACCCTAATGACTTATTTGGCATTACAAAGAGGTACAAGCAATTTTTACTATCTTGTCAATGTTGCTCTCAGAATGGGGCTTATGGGTTTTCACTCCAGGTCCCCATCCAACTATGTGGTTGTACTTTTGGATTTTGAAAGGGTACAAATTAATGGAGAATTTTGGCTCCGCATCAGTAGTCAATATTTCTACTTTATTTACAGCCATTTTAACAGGACCTCAGGGTATTATTTAATCCAAAATTCTTATTGAAATGGACTACAATATAAATAAAATGAAAAGGTAAAGTATAAAAGTGCAGTATTTTTCATTTGGACAGTTACTTTTCTTTATATAAACTCAAGTTAAGAAGTTATTTAATGTAAACTTACACATCTACTCTGTTACTCGAGTGCAAATCTGGAGTAACTCCATTGACTAGTGTGGCGTTATCCCAGATTTACACTGGTTAACTGAAAATAAAATTTAGCTCATACATCATCTGCCTTAGATCTACTAGGATAATTGTGTGTACATAAGACATTGTTGAAAAGAGGTATTTCCTTCTGCTTGTATTTTAATATTAACATTTGCCGTGGGGTGTGACTCTGGATTCTTTTAGACATAAAAAGCCATTATTTGTCATCTGTGAAATTAAACTTAAAGCATCTATTGTTTTCTTTGTCATTTTCGATTTTCCATTTGGTTAGTTCATTTTATCTGAAACATGGTATATTTTCCTTTAATATTGAAGAGGCAATGCTTATGTTATTGTACTGTATCACTCAGTTGTGTACGTTGTGGAATCCTTTTTTTCTGTATTGCAGTTTGGCTGTCTCTGGTTTAAAATGGGAGATTTTTATGTACACGTTTTAGTTCCTTAGCTATTGGTATGAAATTCCTTGTTTGTTTTTTTCCACAGAACAAGCTGAAGCCTCTTTAGACCTGCAGCTGAATTGATAACATCCAGTAATCAAATGGAGCTATTGACTTATGCTGCAGTCCTAGTTCCATTCTGAAATTACAGATGGCACATATTATAGCTATATTGCGATTAAAAAATGATTAAGGACATTTGTTGCTTAGAGCTTTTTTAGTTAGCTTTGATAAATGGTTCAATCGTCTCTTTTCAATAATGACAGTATGCATGAGAAAGTAAAGCATTTTAAGATCACTTATAGTGAATTATATAAGTGATGGCTATTGAGCCATTAATCAAGTAGGAAATGTTAGAAGTCACTGAAGCAATATCTCTAGGATGGTGTTCTGTCTCCTACTATTTTTATGTGTGTTGTGAAAAATGGGATTTTTGTAACAATGATTGATTGGTCTAGTTCAGTTTTGGTTATGAGAGTCACAGGGTATCTTTTATGTTCAGGTAAGAAATCAAAGTCAGTTTCCCCAGTAGAGGACACTGTGCTCCTGCAGTTAGCTTTGTTGTTTTTTATTTTGCCAAAGAGCTCTGGAAATAAATCAAGTAAAATATGATTTTGTACTTGGTATTCTGTATGGACACCATGACTGACATTGCAATTATAGGTTTTTGCATTGTTTATGCTTCTCCAAAAGCATATCTGAGTGCTTTGAACCATTGGCTGAAAAGATCTTTGCTAGGTTTCATTACAATGCATAATTGTATTTACCCTTTAAGGCCTCCAAGTGTATTTGTGCTTTTCACAGCTCCAGCTCTGTGCACTTTATTCCTAATTAAATAAGTGATTGAACGAAAAAAACACCAAATCATTTTTCTAAGGAGTGATTTAGCATAGTTTTTGAGTATCTACATAAAAGCATCCAACATTCTGTTTCTTTACATTTTTTACATTCCATTCAGGGATGATGCTTGACTTTTTGCCTGGCTTAAATAAAAACATGTTTTTTCTAGAGAAATAAGAATTGTACCAATAATCCTATTTATGACTACTAGTTTCCTTGATCCTGAACACCTCTATGGATTTCTTAAACAATATGGTAGAGTATATTCCTCTTTAATCTATTTTATGTGGAAAGCACTCAAATACTATGATGACATGTGACAGCACAAAACCCCAAGATAAGATATACTGTTTTAAAATTTCCTCAGAACATGTAAATTGGTGTAGCTCCATTAACTTCAGTGCAGCCAGGTTACCTCACATGAGCTGAAGATCTGACCCTAATATTAACCTTCCATTCAGATATTTAGCAAAGGTATTTTCATAGTGAAATGCAGTGGTATCTGCTGAGTAGAATAGTACAGAATTAAATATGAATAGCAACTGGATGGGGAAAATAATTCAGCCCAAATGCTGAGTAATTTTCCCCCTAACTGAAATGTTCCTGGTAGCATATTCACCAAGGTGTAGTTTTAATCATCCTGATTTTGTATTCACAAATGTACAAACAGCTAGATCGCTGACTGCTGCTGCCACCACAGAGCAATTATAAGCAACATATTAGGAATATAATGAAGATAATGAGGGTTCCTTGTACAAGAAAGAATTCAGATGAGAAGTCAAATTCACTGAGTTCTTTGACAGGTTTCAGAGTAGCAGCTGTGTTAGTCTGTATCCGCAAAAAGAACAGGAGTACTTGTGGCTCCTTAGAGACTAACAAATTTATTAGCTTATGCTCCAATAAATTTGTTAGTCTCTAAGGTGCCACAAGTACTCCTGTTCTTTTTGAGTTCTTTGAGATGCTGCCATGAATTAGCTCCACATAACTATAGAATTCTAGGATAAAATAGACGATGCTAAAAATGATAGCATTCTTTAATAGATTTCAGAGTGCTTTCAAAGCAAAGCTGGTCTCATAATCTCCATTTACAGGTGGAGAAGTGGAGGCAGAGGGGTGAAATCACTTGCCCAAGGAAGGTCACTCAGCAGATCAGTGCAAGAACCAGGAATAGTGCCCAGGTCTCCTGACTCCTAAACTTGTGCCCTATTCCATGGATCATGCTTCCTCCCTTATTATGCTGGGGCACAAAGTTAAAATTTTATAATAAAGCGGCTTAAAGATTTCCTTATTTGGGTAATTAGTGCCTCTAAATCAAACTTCCTACCACCAACACCATAGATCTAAAAGTATCCTCTCATACCCTTCCAAGCTCCACGTAGTGATGAACCACTCTTAGAAGCTGCTACTTTTGGAAAGATCAGGTCAACAATAAAATCAACATGAATTTTGCCTAAAAGTTGACATTTGCCTTAGTTTACCCTCAACCCTCATTTTCTGCTCTTCTTGAGTCCAAAATACCACACAAATACTGCTTTAGAGCTGACTTGTGCACTCCATGTCTGGGCAAAAACTCCTACTGAAGTTCAGTTGACTTAAATGGGAAATTTTTGATTCAGTACTGGATTGGACCCCAATAGCACCTACTAGAAGCAAGAAATATAAGGATAGGTATCATGTAACTAACATGGGCATAGCTGTACAAATAGGATTTGTAATGTTAGTGTGAAAGTGACTATGCTGAATGCTGTTAAGATTCTGAGCATGTCCAGTGTGAAATAAGTATTTCCAGAAGCATGAGCAGAGTTATTCACGTGAGTGCTCATGCAGTTATATATTAAAAAAAAAAGTGCTGTTGATTCTTCCTTACAGATCAGATTCCTCAAAGTATATTAAATACTACAGACAGTACCAGGAATCTCACTAGAAATTCTTTGCTTGTGAGATTTCTACCCCAATTCTTCATATTCAGGAGGTTCAGATAATGTCTGGTAGAGCAGCCAAACTCTAAGCTTTTTGAGGTTTGCCTATTTTTATTATCATTTATTTAGTCCCAAAATGTTTGAGTGTCTTCCAAGCACAAAGACAGTCTCTGCCCTGAAGAGGGTATAGTCTAAAATAAGGTTAGGTGGGATAGGCAAATAAGCCTGGCCCTTTTAGCAATGCTCTGATTTGCCATCGTGACATTGACACACCTTTCAATAATTTAACTAAGGACCACCCACTGGAACCCAGATTTTGACAGTTACTGTGATAAATAACTGTAGGCTGCAAATGCTGCTTATCTGATTTTTATCTAGTGTAAGAAAGAAATCCTAATATAAAACTAATTACGTCCAGGCAGAGATATAACCCAGAGTGTGTCAGGTAAAGACATACCTTTACAATATATAAAAGGTAATTATGTGCAGATCATAACCCATTATATAATGCCATCTCATGACTGTATGCTTGACTGTCACTTGAGTGCACCAAGCACTATCTACTGACTATCATGTGAAAGGCAGTCTTTCTCCATTAGACCCAATAAAGTGAATCTTTACTATAGAGCACTTAAGTTAATAGGACCTTATGACACTGTTTAAATCTTTCAATGAAACAAAAATGATATAAATTAAATAGAACTGCCTGTACTTTTACACAGATTATATACAGTAGATGTACTTGCTACATCCGTTGATATAAGGTATTCAAGCTTTTAAGTTAAAGGTTATTAGAAAAATTAAATTCAGTGAAAGATAGACTAATGAATCCAGCCTAGAATCACATGTCATTTTTTTCAAAAGTTATAAAACACTAGATTTCGTGGAGGATGATTGATTAGCAGCTTCTCACGCACTCCCTTATCTCACACTACCCCAAAAATGTACCCGAGCCTTGACCCATAGGCAACCACTTTAAGGATGTAAGAGATTTATTTAGAGAGCTGTGCAGAGAAAGGTAATTCTGTTTCATGGAGGATTTCAATGTTTTGAAATTTGGTTTCATTCCTCCTACCACCCAAAATTTCAAAATTCTTTATGAAAGGCAGTGGAGCCCCTGTTCTGAGCTGTCTGCCTAGTGGACTCCTTGGAGCCACAGACTGGGGAAGCCCTGTGGTCCCCAAGGCTGAGGCAGTCCAGCAGGCAGGCTGGTTTTGAAATCTGCCTGGCAGGCAGGGCTTCATTGGAGCTTCATAGAAGTCAAACCATCTCTGCTAAATGTTTCTATTTTGACAAATCGACAGCTTCCAGTGAGAAAATGTTTGTCAGAATTTTTCTGACCAGCTCTACTAAGTTGCCTTTGGCTAAGATGCCAACAAAGTGTACACACTGGTTCATTAGTAACAGGACTGAGACTACCAGTTCATTTCACATAGTCCACATATTAATCATTGCATGGTAACAATTTTTGCCCTGTGACATCCTCTCCTGCTGTGCTTGGCATTCTGAAGCTGAGTCTTTGGGAGGAGAGGGCAGGACCAGACTATGATGCACTCTGGAAATTCTGGTTCATAGAATGGCCTCTTGGGCACCATTCTCCAACAGTGAACTTTAGAGGAGCCCTAAGGCGGTGTGATGTCCTCTTGAAGCCAGGCCTGGGAGTCCCCAGAAAGCCACCGCCTCCTGGCCTCCCTGTCTACTGAAACCTGGTTGGCTGAGAAGATACTAGGGCTATAACCTGAGCCAAGGCACCATCCATGGGAGCTCTGATTGGAGGATTGCCCAACTCTGTTCCTTTTTCCTACTCCGCTTCTGGCTCCTGCTTCCCCCCAGCTTTCACTCCTGTTTGCACTGTGCTCCTGGTCCTTGCTTGATCCTGGCCTGTCCTCCTACCCTTACCTTGTCTACAATCTCAGTTACCAGTCCTGGCTGCAACCTAGCCTCTGACTTCTGACCCTGACTCTGGCTTCACCCTTGGCTCTGGCATTTGGCATATGATCTCAGCTCTGACCCTTAGCTTTGATTCCTGATTCTGACTCTGGCTTGACCCCTGGCTCTGGTAACTGGCAGTTGACTCTGGTGCTGACCCTTGGCTTCATTCCCCAACCTGGATGCCAGCTCTGCCTACTAGACCTGACTCCTGCTTTGGTTACTAAGCCAGACTGTCTACATCCTGGGCCATAACAACCTGCTCTAACTTGTGCCAAGGGGATGGTTCAGAACCAGCAGCTGCCAGGTTTGGGGGGGGAGGGGGAGAAAATTGAATAAAAGTCATCTATGTCCCCTCACCCAGCTGTACTGAGTATTGTTCTGTCACACTAGGGTTCTAGCCCAATAGTTTTTGCTTTGCAGCCATAGTTTCTGAATTGAAACATTTAGCACCAATCTAATATCATGCTTTCCTATTTTGTACCAGTGTGTAGATTTTTAAAATATTTTTTGTTTGATCATAAAGTATATTGATCTTGTATTATATAGAATGTAATACATTTACATCTGAATCAAACAGAACACTTGCAATTTTCATCTAACTACTCTAGTAGTGAACATCAGCTTTTAACAATTTTTTTATCTGAAAGATCGTTAAATGCTTGAAACTGAGTTTTCATGTTTCACATATCAAATCATAAAGAACTTCCTGATAAATATTTGAATTATAACATTGTATTAAAATTTCCCACATAACTATTAGAGTTGAAATGAAACATTTTGATAATTTGAAAATTTTAATGAAATAGATGTTCCTGCAAAAAGTGTTGATTTTGTGAAATTAACATTTACAAATGGAAACATTTTGACATGCTCTTGTGGCTACTGAGTTCTAGAGTTACATTGGGCTCATATTAGCTCCAAAGCAGAAATACTGATCTTAGAGGAAATATTCAGTGGATTTTTTGAAACAATCTCAATTGATTTTAGAATTGTATTTTAAGTGTGTGTGTGTGTGTGTGTGTGTGCACCATAATATAGACAACTGCTGCAAGTGCCACATTTAATGTTTCATGTAGGAGGAGCTTCATGGCTTTATTTGATAGTTAGCACATCTGGAGTCATGTTAATCAATATTCACTAAAGGGGCTTGCTAAAAGAAACAAATATGCAGAACAACAATTGGCTAGGATCCCACAGTTTGTTGCAGTTATGTTGCAAAGCTGAACATATTTGTTGCAATTATTGCTTTGACCTGGGGAAGGAAATCAGGCTAGTTTGATTACCTGGGGAATCTGCCACAAGCTGCTCAGATGTTGGAACACCAGCCCAGGAGGCTCACAATAAGGAGTGAGTGAAAGGCAAGCCATTGAGCCAACAGACCTTGAGCTGAGCCTAGCCTTAATCATCAGAGATACAGAGAACGGGAGTTTGGCTGAATTCCAAAAGACCATTTTCTGTCAGAACTCTGGTTTGTTACAGTCTCTAGTGAGACAGTGTGCTTGGCAAGCTTTTTTTATTATTATTATTATCATCTAATGTTAGCTTGCCTGCCAGGTGAATCTTCTCAGCTTCTCACATCTGTAATTATGATTTAGTCTAAAAGAAGCTTAAACCAGCACAGGTTTTTATCCCAAATGAAATTCCACGAAAACCTGCTAAATATGGCTGGCATAGTAGAAAGCTCTGCAGTGCTACTGAATTTATCAGTGGGAGAGCAGCATAATCTTGTGCTCCTACAAATTCCTTATAGACTAGAAGTGGGATAATATTTGCAAATTATACTCAAGTCTGGTTATATATAAGCACTTAATAGAAAAGTTGAAAGTTAATCAAACACAATCTACTGTGTCTACACTGTTACAGATTGTGGATAATTGCAGGCAAACATGAATCAAATACTCTCAGTTTTTGTGCCCATATAAAGTTAAGTGCCACATCTGTCCCAATCAGCAATTTCCTGTTGTATTCTGAACAAGTGTTGTTGAATTGAGTCAGACCTCATTGGATTGGATTAGATCTTATTGAATTAAGTCTCATATCTCTGGAGTCCATTGTATGAAATGAATGGTTTGTGTATCCTTAAGGGCCAGAGATTATATATATTTTCACATGGAAGGGTGGCTACAGTTCCTTCAGGAATTGAGAACAGTGGAGGTTGTTTGGCAAATTTGCTCAGGTTGCAACACATCCAGAGAAGCACCATCTCTTGCAGAAGCTTGCATATACTAGTTCAAACTGGATTCTCCAGAGACTAATAGGCAAAGAAAAGATTTTTGGCTAAGTAGTCTGAGTTTAAACTGATGTGGGACCTTCTTTCTGATCCTATAAATGTACAGAATTTTCTGTCAAAGGAGGCCCGAATTCTTATGGAAGGGTTGGAAGAACTATGGCCCAACGACGACCTGTAAGACGAAGTGTTTCTGTTTTAAGCAAAAGGAGTTATGAACTTGTAACAATAGGAAAATCTGTGTGGGATTTGAAGGACTGTTAACTTACCAGAGCACTTGTTAAGGTTTGGGTGATCTCTGGTAAACTTATTGTCATGCAAGTAGGTTCTTTTATTGTTTTTAATATATTTTCTCTGTAATGCTTTTACTTTAAAAATAAATGTGCTTGCTTAGAAAGAGCTGCGTGGTAACTAACTTTGATAGTTATGCTATTTAGAGCCTCTGAGGAAGGAAGGCAAAATAGGCCTGCTGAGACAGTCTGCATTGCTGGGAAATTCATAATGTAGGCAGGGAATTGTGCACTCTGGAAATACCCTGGTAAGGGTGGAGAAAGATGCACGTTTCCTCTCAAGACAGGTGACGGCTGAGAAGCCAGGTGCCAAGGGTGGTTGCTGTACCATAAGGGGGAAATAGAGGTGCAGTTGCCATGTACTGTGAAGTTGATTTCAGTGTCCAAATGCAGAATTTGGGCATCCCATTTGAAAACTGCATTTTCTATCTATAGACATCCTATAGGGAAAACTACATCCCCTGTTGTCTTTCATGTTATACATAGGTTGTAAGCTCTTAAGGTCAGGGATTGCCTCTTTATAATATATTAGTGCAGTGCTTAGCACTGACACCCTAGGCATGACTGCAATACAAATTAATAAATAATAATGTGCGCCAAACCATAGCTGGTATTGGACAGTTACAGAGCAGAATGTGTAATGTCAGATAAGGGCAAAATGAGAAAATGTTGGAAAAGATTATACAAGGAAAGCCCACAGAGAATGCTGCTTGAATAAGGCTGATCATTCTTGATTTTTTTGAGAAACTTGTTATCAGGTTAGATATTATAGGTGGGCTGGTACCACCACCTATTATTAAGGTCGCCCGACGTTTCCCACAATAAGAACCTGTTTTCAGGTTGCTTATAACTTTGCTAAACCTTAACCCTTTAGACTGAAATTTTCCATTCTGAATGTCTGTCTGAGGCTGAACTGCTTTGGAAAATTTCAGCCAAATCAGTCCAGGTGTTTCTTAGAACAAGGTTAGGAGAAAATATGTTGGTTTTGCTCATGTTCTTTAAACAGCTCCAGTACCCCAATGCTTTGGAGCAGAGACTTGAAATTTGGCCTCTGTGTCAGGGACATGCCATTAGCCATTGTGAAATTTGGCAAAATTATAATTCTTTGAAAAAAATTAAGTTTGCACCTGCTCAGTGGAGACTTCTTCAATTTTAGCAGCCAAAATCTCTCAAGATTCCATACTCACTGAGTGTGATCAAGACTGACTGCTTGTAGTGTTGACCAGACAGTGCATGCACAATCCTCACAGAGTGGTTGAATGTTCTCTTGCCTAGGGCTTGTAAGACCTTTCCCTGTAATTACTTCTTCCAGCTGCTCCAGGTTGGGCACTGGAACTAAGAGCATGGAGCCGGTCTCCCCTGTATTCTCAGTGACCTGCCCTGCTGCTGGGACATGCAGTATGGAGGAGGAAGCTGTCTGGTTCAAATGCAGAGTAGACAAAAGGTGGACCAGGGAGAGGGAAAGGATTGGGTTGGAATGTGGAGTCTGGGACTGGGGTGAAGAGGAGAGCAACTGTGATTGGGAGTTGGAGGGAGGAAATGGGGATTGGATAGACAAAGAGATTGGGACTGGAACTGGTGAAGGAAAGGGTGGGGAATGGGATTGGGAACCAGCTGGCTTGAAATGTGTCTGAGGTATCTCAAATTGGGCACCCAAAATTAGTGGATATTATTTATCATAATTGCTCTGTGCCTCAGCCCCCTTATGTAAAATGGAGATAATACCACTCTCTAATTTCACAGGGGTTTAGTCAAGATTAATGTTTGTGAAGCACTCAGATACTATAGGGATGGGTGCCATAGAAAAACCCATGAGGAAATTAATAATTCTGTCTTCATAGCAGGGTTTGCATATTGAGAAGTCGTATGGCCACACATTGAATCATAAACTCATAGAAATGTAGGACTGGAAGGGACCTCGATAGGTCATCTAGTCCAGTCCCCTGCATTGAGGCAAGGCTAAGTAGTATTTAGATCATCCCTGACAGGTGTTTGTCTAACCTGTTCTTAAAAACCTCTAATGATGGAGATTCCACAAATTTCCTAGGTAATTTGTTCCGGTGCTTAACTATTCTACAGTTAGGAAGTTTTTCCTAATATCTAACGTAAATCTCCCTTGCTGCAATTTAAGCCCATTACTTCTTGTCCTGTTCTTAGTGGATAAAGAGAACAATTTATCACCCTCCTGTTTAGAAAAACCTTTCATGAAGTACTGCTATCATGTCCCCCCCTTAGTCTTCTCTTCTCCAGATTAAACAAAACCAGTTTATTCAATCTTTCCTCGTAAGTCATTTTGCCTAGATGTTTAATCATTTTTGTTACTCTCCTCTGGACTTTCTCCAGTTTGTCCAGATCTTTTGCAAAGCATGGTTCCCAGAACTGGATACACTACTTCAGTTCAGGCCGCCTTAGTGCTGAGGAGTGGAAGAATTACTTCTTGTAACAATGAGGATAAAACAAAAATATTGAATAGATCCTAATTAATTGAGCACTGTCCATTCTGTGCACTGCAAAGTTGCATTCTTTAAATAGGATTCATTAGTGTGTGTGGTGGGTGAGGACCCTGGGTCCATTTTGGCAATGGGTTAAGGTTTGGGTCAGTTCTTATTTACTTCTGAGTGAAAGTGCACTTTTTTTGTCTAAACAGGCTGAACATTTACTGAGATAGTTCATTGCTAGTGTGTAAACGGATTTGTAATTCAGTTGTGACTCTGTTATTACGGTATCCTTAGCACTCCCAGCTGCCATATGATTCCTTGACTGCCTTCTTACTTAAAACTCAAGGATTCAGTTCCCTCATCTCAGAGAAAGCTCTTGGGCTTGTTTTCTTTGATCATATTATTCAGGGTCCTGCATTGTGTCGTACTGAAATATGCTAGAATAAAAAAGTATTATGACTGATCCTGTGAAACTATCATAGAAATGAGAGATACATGTCATGATGCTGTCCCAGTGAGCAAAATATGAAGACATACATATGAAACATATATAATGGGCCAGATTCTGCTCTGTGTTACAATAGTGTAAATCAGGAGTCGATTTAAATCAGTGGAGTCACCCCAGTGTGACATCAGTGTTGTGTAGCCATATTTTTTCCTATTCCCATGTGGTCCTGTCTCTGGCTTCCTTTGATTAGAGCAGTTGGTTTGAGGTTTTCCGTTGATGTAGCTGGCAAATAGAACTTCAACATCTGTGCACTAGTTTTGTTTGTCAGTTCAGCTCTATCTGCGACATACAACAATTTCACATTTGAGGTGCTTTACTGGGGTGAGGGATCCATTAAAGAAGGATTTTCAGCGGAATGAAGCTGCATTATTTTCCTTCTCATTGCCCTCCTTTCATCTCCTCTCCTCCACATGTAATGCATCTGGGGGGGGGGGGGGTTTCTTGGTTTCTTTTTAACTTAATTTTGTGGCACCAGTGCTGAATTGTAATGCGGTGATGCATATCCTATCCCCACCTGCTCAGGTCTGAATGGTGATTGTTTCCCAAAGACCTCACCTAAATTTTAGTGGCAACGAGATGGCTGGAAAACCTACAAGAAGCAGTTAAAAATTTAAGGCCCCTGAATCTGACTAGGTCATTGCTATTTTGATTACAGCCAATCTTTATTTAAAATAGTCCAGGAAAATCAAATAAACTTCACATTTGTAAGGTCAAATAATGACCAGAACATGATCCTGGCAGAAAGTTTCTATTACTGATGATGTAGATACTTATTATCAGGAAAGCCAGTAAATTTAATTTATATGACAAGCACTTAGAGATTCATCATAACAATTCTTTCAGGAGTATGTCAGGAATATAGCTTTTGACAAAACTGTTTGTTTATAAAAGGTGCTGGCAATTTCTTACAATTTGTATAGTCAGTGGTGGAGTGAGAAAAATGTAGACTGACTGAATAATGAGGATTTGGAAATTACAGCCACAATGAAAAGTGTCCACAAGAGTGAGAGAGGAAGGAGGAACAAACAGGCCAAAAACAGCATATACAATTTTTTTTTAAACATGTTTTATAGACTAAGAAAGGAAGCTCAGAGAAAATAAACTGAAAATAGCATTTAAGCTACATCAAAATGCATCTGCAAAAGGAAGAAAGGTAGATGAAAGAACGACCTAAAAAGAAGTGGGCTGAGCACAGACACTGATATTTATCTTGGATATGTATTTCAGCTCCTCATGTCACCCTTTCTACTGCACAATGAAAATGGCACATGGGGCCCAAACCCAGTAGGCATTGTGGGCACAATGTCACAGTTCACGGCAACTGTTCTTGTATTTCCACTCAGTGGCTCAGCAAGAGCAAGTTCCTCACAGTTTCAGCTCAGAACAAGGCCTCAGCCTTATGAAATCTCAGTAGGCCAAGTGCTTCCAGTCCTTCCTTAAGGACTGGGGGCCTCCATGAACCAGATGTCTTGTCTATTTTCTGGATCAAGAAGGCAGCCCTGAGTCAGTCTCAACACACGCTATTTATCAAAAAATCTTTTCTTAGTCTGTGTTGGTCTTTGTAGAATCCATTTTGAACTAGTACATATGTACCTCCCCTGGTAGAGTTGGCTTCAAAGGGTTGATAACCAGAGGAATTGTATTAGCATATTCTCCCTCCTGCAAGAGCTAAAAGTTCACATTGTTTCAAAAGGTCCTTTGAAAATCCTTGCAGTCCTTTTCAGGTATTTAATTAATCTTGTTTTCCTGCTAAAGACATTCCACACCATCTCACAACAGCGTACAAGCTATGGTCCATATAGCCCAGTATCCTGTCTTCCAGTAGTGGCTGGTGCCAGGTGCTTCAAATGCAATTAAAAGAACAGGGCAATTTATTGAATGATGTATCCCCTGTCATCCATTCCCAGCTTCTGGCAGTCAGAGGTTTAGGGACACCAAAGCTTGGTGTTGCATCCCTGACCATATTGGCTAACAGCCATTGATGGACCTATCCTCCATGAACTTATCTAATTCTTTTTTGAACCCAGTTATATTTCTGGCCTTCACAACCCCCTGGCAATGAGTTCCACAGGTTGACTGGGTTGTGTGAACAAGTACTTCCCTATGTTATTTTTAAACCTATTAATTTTATTGGGTGACTCCCCCTGGTTTGTGAGTTATGTGAAGGGGTCAGTAACACTTTCTCCACAACATTCATGATTTTATAGACTTCTACCATATCCCTCCTTAGTTATCTCTTTTCTGAGCTGAACAATGTTGGTCTTTATAATCTCTCCTCATATGGAAGCTGTTCCATACCCCTAATAATTTTTGCTGCCCTTCTCTGAACTTATTCTAATTTTAATATATCTTTTTGAGATGGGATGACTAGAATGGCTTGCAGTATTTCAGGTGTGGGCGTACCATGGATTTCCATAGTGGCATTATGATATTTTCTGTCCTATTATCTATATGTTTCCTAGTGGTTCCTAATGTATTGTTAGCTTTTTTTGACTGCTACAGCACATTGAGCAGATGTTCTCAGAGAACTGTCCATGATGACTCCAGGATCTTTCTTGGGTGGTAACAGCTAAATTCGACGTCATCATTTTGCATGTATAGTTGGGGGTATGTTTTCCAATATGGATCACTTTGCATTTATCAACATTGAATTTCATTTGCCATTGTGTTGCCCAGTCACCCCGTTTAGTGAGATCCTTTTGTAACTCTTTGGACTTAACTATATTTTGTAGCATCTGCAAACTCACTGTTTACCCCATTTTTCCAGATCATTTACGAATATGTTGAACAACCCTGGTTGCAGTACGGATCTTCAGGGAACCCTGCTATTTACCTCTCTTCAATGTGAAAACTGATCATTTATTTCTATGCTTTGTTTCCTATTTTTTAACCAGTTACTGATCCACAAGAAGACTTTCTTTCTTATTCCATGATTTCTGACTTTGCTTAAGAGCCTTTGATGAGAGACCTTGTCAAAGGCTTTCTGAAAGTCCAAGTAAGCTATATCCACTGGATAACCCTTTTCCACATGCTTGTTGACACCCTCAAAGAATTCTAGTAGATAGTTGAGGCATGATTTTCTCTTTATAAAAGCCATGTTGACTCTTCCCCCCCCATTATATCATATTAATCTATGTGTTTGATAATTCTGTTCTTTACGATAGTTTCAACCAATTTGCCTGATACTAAAGATAGGCCTATTGGCCTGTAATTGTCAGGATTGCCACTAGAGCCTTTTTTTAAAGGTGTTACATTAGCTATCCTCCAATAATTTGGTACAAAGTCTCATTTAAGCAATAGGTTACATAACAGTTAGTTGTTTTGCAATTTCATATTTGAGTTCCTTCAGAACTCTTGGGTGAATACCATCTTGTTGTGTTGACTTATTACTGTTGAATTTATCAATTTGTTCCAAAACCACCTCTACTGACACTTTAATCTGGGACAGTTCCTCAGATTTGTCACCTAAAAAGAATGACTCAGGTGTAGGAATCTCCCTCACATTCTCTGCAATGAAGACCAATGCAAATAATTCATTTCGCTTCTCCACAATGGCCTTGTTTTCCTGGAGTGCTCCTTTAACATTTCCATTGTCCTGTGGGTTGTTTGGAAGGCTTCTTGCTTCAGAGGTACTTAAAAAAATTAAACATTTGTGTTTTTAATAAATGAACTCCAAAGATATTAAAACAAATTGAATAATGTTTAATTTAATTCACTAAAGTTCATTCAGGATATTGACACACACAAACTCTAGTTAGGTACTTAACTGGCCTTCATGACCATTAGAGTGCTTCAAACAATTTTCGACTGGCAGGCTTTTGCAACAGCTATTATGCTCTGCTTTATGTATGGTGGGTTCACCAGCTCTCTGAAGTCCTACTGTGGCTGGTGCCTTATAGATTGGGGTCCAGGAACCCTAGAATCTTTCATGGGCCTCTTAGGTACATTTGCAAAATTGTTTCAGTGAATTAGGGGCCTAAGTTCTATTTTTAGAAGGGGTTTAGGCATAGGAACTTAAGTCTCATTGAAAGCACTTGGCGCCAAAATTTTAAAGCTATTTCAGCATCTAAAGATGCAGATTGATGCTTCTGAAAATCCCCCTAGGTGCCTGTCTGCACTTTTATGCACCTAAATAGCTGTACAAATCTGACTCTTAGGCATCTAACTTACTTAGGTGTTTTTGAACATTTTGCCCCTTGTGCCTCTGTCTTTGGTTCCTACCTCATTATTCTAGTTTCTTACCATCCAGTGTCTGAGTCCCCTTGGTGAGATAACTGCAGTTTTGATACTCCTTGAGTAGCTGCCAATGCTGGCTAGAAAGTTCACTAGATAGAGGCAGCTGAGGAACTGAAGATGACAGAGCTGGAACAAGATTCCTACAGGCTGCAAAGGCTCCCAAATTTCTCCTAATTGTATTGGGCTTGGCTTGGAAAACTCCAGCATTGGTCCCAGATAGGACTAAGGTATGGCTAAAGTTTCCTTCTGTACATTGTTTTTTGTAGAGCAGGCCTCACACACAGTTTTAGTAGAGCAGAAAGTCAGTCTTTCATGATGGGAGGGAGAGGAGACCTTCTATTCACTTCAGCTCTCATACATCAGTCAAATGTCCTTAATGTTTTGTTCTAAATACTTACTAAGCCCAATATTTATTTCACCAATATTTGGGAGGCAGAGGGAGAAATGGCACAGTGGAGAACCCCATCTTTGGATCTATCCATATCTAGCTCTGAATAAAAATAATCCTTTTAATTAATTTTAAAAAAGCACTTTTGAAGTATGGTTATATTCTGAACGGTACCTGATTCACATTATTATTCATTATTATTAATAATTAATAAACCACATTAAAATAGCATTGTGGGTTTCCATGGTGGTTTTGCTTAATAACTTTAGGAAATATTTTTCTTAACTGCTGGCTCTGCAAACTCAACCTGGAAGCTGAAAGTCAAGCTATGTTCTTCCTGAGTTGTACATCTTCACTGATAATAAAGATTCTGCTGCTCAAATTCTACCCATAGTTATACCTGTACAACATCACTGTCTTCAGGTTCTGTTACATCCGAGCAACCCCACTGACCTTGTAATTTGAGTATAGTTAAAAATTCTTCGGATGATGTGTGACCAAAATATAATCCAGCTCACTCTATACAGTGTCTATCAGGAGTAGAAAGTAGTGAAAAAATATTTTTGTAACTGAAGTCTGCACCTATGTCTCTGAATACACACGGGAAGCAGCAGGTGCTTGGGGCGGCCAAGGGAGATGGGCGGCACCTGCGGCAATTCGGGGGCGGCAGGTCCCTCACTCCCTCTAGGAGCGAAGGACCTGCCGCTGAACTGCCGCCGCCGATCGTGGCTTTTTTTTTTTGCTTGGGGCAGCAGAAATGCTGGAGCCGGCCCTGGCGGGAAGCCGATTTACTGAGTAAGATGTGGCCATTTTTACATCGTCACTTTTCAGAGTAGAATCACACTTTGCAACACTTTGCTGTGGAGAAATCTTAAAGTAACAAATATAGAAGGGAGATATTCTTAGCCTTTATGTGATATTAATTTAGAAGAGCAAAATATTTTTGTGAAGTGAAAGCAAAATATTATGCTGCTGCTTGTGCTACATGATCAAAAACCTAGCAAATGAGAAACAATAAGGGGGAGATTTTTTTTAAGTCACAAAGGGCAGTTAGACCTCCAACTCCAGTTGAAAGTCAGCACCCATTGAAACTCCTCTTAGTGCCTTTGAGAATCTCCCCCTGACATGGCTCTGGAGGGTCATTTTTCCTGCGTGAAAAGTCAGTGCTACAGCAACATTTTGTTACATAGACACAGCTGAGGATGCAATACAGACATTCAATAAATAGGCCAGCCTATTTGCTTTGCTAACACAGCCCTAGAAGGTGCTGATTTGAGGAGTATCTTTTGATTGAGAGGTGTGTTCAGACCAAAGGAGCATGAACAAGGAACTCCTAACTTTCTGTAGCAATAGACTATTGGAACCTCCATTTCTTTGTAATACACAGATTGTTCACTGCAACAGCAATCAGGCAGATTTCTTCATGTGTTAGTCATACACTGACTTTGATTTTTACAAATATATTCATCATTGTTTGATTGTGTGAACATCTATTTCAGCCAATGGGTTGCTCATGAACTATTTTTCATGTATCTGAGATTCTGTGCCACTTATTCAACGGGTGTAAATTGATGTCAGTGGAGCTGCTCTGATTTTCACCAGCTGAAGATCTAGCCCTATCTGTTTGAGGTGTGTGACTGGTCACTGTGGCACAGTGTATATGCTCTTTTCTTAGCTGTACCGTGAAAGGGGTTAAACCTAATAAAGGTGTGCAATCCCTTCGTGGTTCATCTGAGAAGAGCCCAGCCTGAAGGAACTGTCATCACTAGCTTTGGTAAAATATGCTGAGAATTGTGGTCCATCAGGAAGTTTCAGGGTGGAGCTGATGTCTAGGGAAGGGGAAGCCATAAGAGGCTTAGTGTTCATTAAGACAAGAGGTGTTGGTGTTCCTGCTGGGGAGGAGGAGTGGAGCTTCCTGTGATAACAGGGCTAGAACCCTGAATTGAAAATCCCAGCCCCAGCGCTCTCTCCTCCTTTCCAGAACAGAGTGGACTACTTAGCTCCCCTGCTATAAAAGGAACCTTATTGTTTTTAGCTAGGCCATCGTGCTGAAAAGGTAACGGAGTGATTCTTTGCCAGGTCATGAGGGAGAACAAGGATTGCTCTGATGGCCTGACTAGGAAGTAGATCTGATTTAAAAAGCAGGATGAAACCTCTGTGAAAATTTTATCCTGTGGTCTGTGTTTTGTTAAAATCTAGAATTTTGACTCAGTTTTTTTTGACCACCTCTCCCAGGATGGGGAACCTCAAAGAGCTGCTTCTTGTACTACGGAGAATTGTTGCCCAGGAAAAATAAGTCTGTTCTTAACATGAATTATCATCCTAGTGTAGACAAGGCAGTTTGCTACAGAAGTTAGCAGGTTCAATTAGAGACTGTTGGGAAGCCTACTTTTTAACTCAATCTGCTAACTCTCAATAGTACTCATTACATCTTGAATGTTCATTTCAAGATATTTTTGGAAATTTGTCAACTTGACTGGGCATTAATTCAGTGATCATGTTGACATTTATTGGGTGCAATATTTCATTTTTCTGGGTAATTAGTAGCAATAAGTTGATGCTACTAAAACAAGATTTGGCTTTTCATCTTCTATTATTTTGTACAGTGTGTAATTTGAAAGCCAGGATTAAACAAATATGCATGCATTATGCTGCATTAATTTCAGTGGTAGAGCTGTCAGACTTCATTGGACAAAGCTGCCTGATTCCATTTCTGGGTTTGGGTAGCCTTACTAGTTTTCAGAAATTTACAATGAATAATGCAGTTGATTTATTTTTTTCATGGGACAAATATTAGTCAACAGATAAAAGGTTAAAACCCTGAGAACTACATCTTCAGTATTTTACCAAGCACATTAGGGAAAAACTCATTTTGTAGGCCACTTATACCTGAGTAATTATTGTAGATTTGTTTTAATTTGAGTTCTTGGTGAGGAGTAAACCATTCTTATTCTGTGCAGTAATTCTATGTGTTTTGGTTGATTGGTTTTAGATTAGCCATTTAATGAAAATGGAATGTGTTTGGAGAGCTGTGATGCTGCTGTCAGTTTATCAAAGGCTTTGGAGTCATAAAAATGAAATCACTTTGTGGGTTCCTGTCCCTTAATAGGAAAGCCACTGCTACAGGCAACTCCTTTGGATAATAAAATGAACTGGATAGAAAATAAAAATGTGCTATTATATCTGCCTGTCTGCTGCTTGTCTATTCCTCCAATTAGTTAGGTAATTTTATACTAAAATGTGCATAAAATATAGATAATTCAAAACAAATTTGACTGATACTTATTTGCTAGAAACATGTATTTAGATTATGGAAGCAGATACATTTCTGACTTTAAGCTGAATGACTGATGTGATAAAGTTATTATGAAGCAGAATCAAACTTTTGTTCATCACGTCTTATCTCTCCTAGTCAAGAGCTTATTTATTGGCGCCTACCAGGTGATATGAAATTCCTATATTCTGTATTATAAAGAATATTTCAGCATCATAGACGGCAAAGAACAAAGTAGAAATAGAAGGCAAAGAACAAGACAGCTCCACTGAAAGATCCGGCAATCAATCATAACGGATAAAGGGAAGCAACTGGAGAGGTGGATTGAACACTATGGAATGATATACTCAAGGGAGTCTGTAGTAGACCATCGTGTGCTAGATAAATTGCCTGGGTTTGAAGTTATGACTTCGCTGGATGCCAAACCTACACTAGAGGAACATGAACAAAGCATCAAAAAGATTTCCAACACCAAAGCTTCAGGATCTGACTGTGTACCTGCTGAAATCTACAAATGTACAAAGATTGCACACGGTATTGTTACTCTGTTGGAAGGAAGAAACTGTTCCACAAGATTTTAAGGATGCTTGATTCATCCAACTCTATAAAAACAAAGAATCGATTGTAATAATCAGAAAGGGATCTCACTTCTTAACATTGTGAGAAAAATCTTAAGTATTCTTCTACCTAGACTTCAAACTTCAGTTGAGAGAATCTATCCAGAGAGCCAGTGTGGCTTCTGCTCCAGTCTTTTCTGTGAGACAACTGCAGGAAAAGTGCACAGAGAAGCATATTCCACTGTCCATGCCTTTTATAGATTTACCAAAAGTCTTTGATACGGTTAGTCGGTCAGAGCTTTACATTGTTCTAAAGAAGCTGAGTTGTCCACCTATATTGCGAAACCTTGTGAAATCCTTACACGATAGCATGAAGGCAACTGTAATGTATGAAAACAAAGAGTCTGACTTGTTTAACATAATCAATAGAGGGAAGCAGGGTTGTGTACTGGCTCCCATGTTGTTTCATACTTAATTCTCATTCCTGCTTCAACATGTGTTTCGTGATGTTCAAGAGGATGTCTGTCTTAGCACTAGATATGATAGACGTTTGTTTAATATTACAAGGTTCAGAGCTAAGATTAAGGTGAAGAAGGTGTGGGTAAGGGACCTGTTGTTAGCTATGATGCTGCATCATCTGCACACAGTGTACATTTTATTACCAACATCTCTGACTCATGCACAATCTTTGAGCTAGCAATGAGCTTAAGGAAGACCTATCATGCACCAAGGATCTTCAGAACCAGTTGCAGATATCACCTTAGATGGTATTCGGCCGGGTGTTGTTGACCAGTTTTGCTACCTTGGCTCTACTGTTACCAGCAGTGTAGATCTTGATCCTGTGCTCACTAGTAGAATTGGCAAAGCAGCCAGGATAGAGCTGGTGCAACCCATTAAGGCGCTAGCATTTGGGGGGTGGCATTTCGGGTCCTTCAGCGGCAACCGCGGCAGCCGGATCTTCGGCCGCCTTGGTCATCATCAGCATTTAGGTGGAGGGAGCTGGGGCAGGGGGGCGCAGGGAGGGCCGCCTGCAGCAAGTAAGGGGCGGGGGCAACACGCAGGGGAATCACTCCCTGCCCTAGCTCACCTCTGCTCCGCCTCCTCCCCTGAGCACGCCGCCCCGCTCTGCTTCTCTCCCTTCCAGGCTTGCGGCGCCAAACAGCTGATTGGTGCCGCAAGCCTGGGAGGCGGGAGAAGTGGAGCAGCGATGGCATGCTCGGGGAGGAGGCGGAGCAGAGGTGAGCTGGGGCGGGAAGCTGCTGCACGGCTCCCCAGGCCGGGGGGGGGGAGCTACCACGGGGGGAGGAGTGGGCGCCTCAGGGTGGAGAGGGAGAAGGTGCTGCGGGGGGGCGCCTCAGGGCAGGGGGTGGGTGGAGAACTGCCACAGGGCTTGGGGTGGGGGAGGTGCAAGGTGGAAGTTTCGCCTAGGGTGCGAAACATCCTTGCACCCGCTCTGAGCCAGACACTTTGGGGTTTTTTTTCAAGACAGAGTCTGGAACAATAACAAATTGTCAACTAAAGTGAAAATCTGTATTTATCCGATGTGTTTTAGCCATTCTTCTGTATGGCTCAGAAACAAGGATAACTTAGGCGAGCATATCAAAAGACTAAACAGCTTTCATATCCAATTCTTACATAAAATTCTTCAAATAAGATGGCAAGACAGAGTGGCAAATGTGGAAGTGTTAAATCGTGCTGGTATGTCATTCATGGGAATGTTGATTAGTAAGAACAGGCGTCTTGGACATGTCAAGTGAGTGCTGGATTACAGGATCCTGAAAAGTGTGCTGTACTCTGAAGATCGCAAAGGGTCTAGAAAGAGAGGCGGACCACTGCACAGATTTCGGCATGCTTGCAAGGATGACTTAGTATCCTTTGGAATCTCTGTGGATGATTGGGAAAAGAGTGCAGAATGCTGCTGTGGTTGGTGGAGTCAGCTTGTAGATGGAGTGAGGCGGTGTGAGGCGGATTGGATCAAGCTTTGTGATGACCAGCGTCAGAGGAGGAAAGAATCTGCTGCTTGGATTCAGAGCATTGCTAGTGCACTGGTGTGCTCTACCTGTGGACGGGACTGTTATGTGCGCATTGGACTCAGCAGCCATCAAAGAACTCATTGGTTCATACACCATGCTCTGTAAAGAGCAACGGTGCCATTTGACCAGGTGATGTGAAATTCCTATAATTTATATGATAAAGACTATTTCAGCATAATAGAAGGCAAACTGTATAATTACAATCTCTCATTAATTTGGACTTAAAATTATTTGAATAAAAACTTCTTGATTATTTGTTTTCTAAAGACATAACTAAAATTCTCTGCCTTTAGAGATCCTGACACTCTCCACCATATGAAGACTTCAGACAAAGTAGGCAATTGCTTGGACCCCAGTATTACCTTGCAAAATAAAAACAGGATTCATTGCTTACCTATGTTTCAGTCCTTGATCTCTCTGTTGATTCTGTCAACAAAGGTGTCTGATATGATGGTGCTCAGTTATCCAGTATAGAATGTACTGAGACAGTCGAGTTACTTCACTGACCTGGTTAGATAAATGTTTATCCAAAGTGACTCAGAACCAAAGCTGGATGGGAAACTGTTTTCCTGTCCTGTGAAAATTTTCCATCCCAAATCAGGACAAAAAGTCAATCTCAAGTATTCGCTACCCCAAAAATTCTCGACCCCCCCCCCAAAAAAGAAAGTTATGGATCAGATCAATCCAAACATTGCATATTGATTTCGATCATTTTTAATCTTTCCCTTTATAATTAGCTTACATTTCAAATTAAAAAGTGGTTTTGAACCACAAAAGCCTGACATTTTTGTTTTAAAAATATCAAAATGGAACATTTCAACAATTTCAAGACTTCCTTTTTTCAAAAATGTTGAGTAAAAAAAATTGTCAAAACTATTACCTATGAACAGTTTCTGTTTAAACAACAAAATATCAGTACATTGGGAAAATTCCCGACAGTGCTATTCAGAACACAAAACCTATGTCTACACTCAAGTACTGGATTGTGTAAATGATCATGCATGCTCCTCATACAGTGCCAAGCATCCATGTATGCTGTGGTGGATACGAGTATTAGTGCTGTTCACATCTCTCCTCACTGTTATGCTGCAAAAGTGGGTGGAAAACATGGAGCAATGGGATAATGATCTGGTTCTGCTCTTGCTCCTTATTATGGGACAAATGGTTATGCAATGGAAACCCTGAGACTCTCATAACCAAAACTGTATAAATGAATGAGTCCAAAAGAGGACAAACAAATGCCACACAGGCTTAAAACAAAGCAGTGAATGTAGTCATAGTATGGTCAAGCTGGCCATGGAGTTTGCTTGGTTGCAATTACAATTTTAGTTTATATTCACATTTTTAGAGAATTTAATATTGTTGATTTAATATTGGATTGACAGCTCTTCTCTACTCCATTAGAATGGGATGGGAAGTGGTGTAAAGCAAATTTTTTCATAACATGTTACCAGCTTATTACCATGTTACTAGAGGTGAAAGAGCAAACCCGTCTTCATGTCTTTTCAGTCCTGGGCATCTCTGCCAATTGTGATCTGAACAGCTGTTCACTAGCATGTAGGCTGGGACCATCAAGTCATTTCACACATCACTAGATTGATATCTGATAAGAATGACTTCTGGCCACTAGTGACCTAGTCTTAATTTGAGCTGGTAAATTAGAGGAGAAAGGCTCTAAATCCCACTTCCAGTGCCCTGAGCCATCCTTTCCATCACAGGTTATTTTCTAATGAAGTGGCTTCCTAAATGATGAGTAGTTTTCATTTTGCAGTTGTGTTATTTTTCCTGTGAGGTCTTAAAACTGGTTGCACTCCCATTAATCAACTTAGCTACTATAGAACCATCCTGTGAAATACATACCATTATAATGTTGTGCTGTTTTCCAAGGTCCATTGCACCCTTAATGTTCCGCCAGTGTAGTGCTAAATAATTAATGAGTTCATTGAACCATAGAAGTCTAGGGTTTTTTTTCTTTCACTACAGAATCTTTTCTTTTTCTCTAACACTATGAAAAAGTAAATGAATGTTGGTTTTCTAATGTGCATGAGTTTTTGGAATATAGTTAAAACCCATATTTTATTTTTCTTTTGATCTTTTAGCACTGGTGTTATAATTGCATTCTGCTTTGTACTGATATGAATCTCAGTCTCTGAAAAGAAAGGTTACAATTAAATATATATCTGCAAACATTTTGAGGTCACTCAAAGTGAGGTCACTTTGCCCGTTTAAATTAGATTTTTTGTTTTCAGGCTATGATTATGGCTTTTCTCTTGAAGGGATAATTGCAGTTCTTTAAAAGGGAATTTATTATAAAATCTCATGTGTCTTATGCTCAGTTTTTAGGTACTCGGATTTGGACTGGAAAAAACACCTTTTTCAGAGTCTAACTCTGACTGACCAGTAAGTCTTTCTAAGGGTTATCCTGGATTTGTTATTGCATAGAGATATATTTCAGAAAGGAAATTGATGCTAAAATGTCAGAAAAACATCAGCTCTTCTTTTAGTTTTGGCCACAATGTTGACTAATGATCAGAGCACCTCCTTAGAATCAATGCCTTATCAAAAGGAAGGTTATTGCATTTTTCTACACTGCATGTCATACTACTTCAGAAAAGAGTAAGTTTGTTAACTAATGGTATCCAGGTAATTTCCACTATTTTTGCTACATCTGGCATATGAGGTCTTCTAACAATAAAACGTTGAAGTCAATTTAACATCAGGAAATGGAGAATGAGGTTGAATCCCATGCTCTAAGTATTTTACAGCCTTTTGCTCTGATCCTGCAAACATTTAGAAATGTACTTAATTTGGTCAATGGGATGACAAACATGCTTAAAGTTAACCATATGTTTAACTGTTTACTGAACTGGAACCTTGGTTTATGAAAGAGTGATTTGTCATGGAACAAAATGGGACACTAACTAAATTTTTCACATTAAATTAGATGCTAGCTCATGGCACAAAGAGAATTTGTATTTTCTTCCCTTTCTTAACACGCTGTGTCATTACATGAGCCCTCCCCACTCACCTAAATTATGAAGGCATCTACCTACATGTACAGGCACACCCCTTCTCTAAAGTGTTTGTAGGCCTGGTAATCTGTTGAAAATATTTTGCAGGGAAATAAAAAATGAGTATGTATAACACAAAGGAAAAATTAAAGTGGTTATTAATGCATGTATGTGGCTCAACTTTGACATAATTGTCCTGATGACAAAGTAACAAGGAACAGATGGTTACATATATGTGAGTTCTCTGTAAACCAGATGGTCACAAGGAGATGACCACATCAAAGGGACAAGCGATCCAAAGGAACAGGAGGCAATAACGAGACAGAAAACGCAACACCCAGAGACAGCCTATGGCGATAGAGATCATCACAGCAAGGAGAGAGAGAGAGAGAGAAACATTGCAGGCCAAATCCATGGGGAGATAGTTTTTGCTGGACTTAGAATCAAGTGATAGGGAGACAGAGAGAGGTCACGTCCAGTGTGGTCACCTTTTTGAGGACATCTGAAAGTCTATGTAACCAGCTGAGTCTGTGGTAAAGACAAGACTCCAACTCAGATATGTGCCAGTAAACTCTGGAGAAAAGGACGAGGGGAGGGCTTCTGGGTGCTAATTATTTGTTTTTAATGTTCATATAAAATGTTTGTGAAATAGGGAAGGAGTATCATGATCAATGAAACTAGAGTCAGAGAACCAATGCTCCCTGGAGGGACTGTGATTGATAGGAAAGCAGGGAGTTAGGCTAGAAGCAACGCAGTCCATAGGGTTTAATAAAGTTCCACTTGTTAATCTTAGCGTACATTCAAGCCTCACTCTTTGCTAATGAAACAGGGAGCCCTCCTTTCTAAACATATGCCCACTAATCTTTTTTTTTTGTATGACCAAAAAGTTTAAAGAGAATTTTTAATTGTGAAATATTTAAAATGAAGCCAGTTTTCCAGTAAATATTTGCCTTTTGTGTATTTTTTTGGAAGTTAAATAAGAATTTGTCAACATCTGGAGATGTGTGAACTGGCCTTCTTAATGCTTTTCCATTCTAACTATGAAACATAAATAGATTTTTTAAATGCATTTCAAGCCCAATCATGCAGTCCTTACACTACCAAAACTCCTACAAATGGACTTGAAAACTGCACTTACTGAGTGACCCTGAGGAAAATGCCCTCACCAGTATTGTTTGTTTGTTTTTAAAAAAATGTTTGACATAGACATCACTCAAGTAACAGGACAAACAGCAGCCACCTCATTTCCAGCATTTTCTTTTGCTTCCTTTTTCTAGATGCATGGAAAATATCAGTGCCATTTGCGAATGGTGCAGTAATCCATATTCTCCTTATCATGTTTCTCTGAACTTTGTCAAGTAGACAGTTTGTGTTTGATGATGAGATACCAGAAGATAGATATAGGGCTGGGAATAGGTTGTCCCAGGTCCTGGGAGAAGTGGCTGGGTCTCAGGAGGTGGGGCATGTGTGACTCAATGTCGTGCAGAGATTGGGGCACCCTTGGTTAAATCTCCTGACCTTTGCATTGAAGTAAGGGTGGTCTGGGAGGCATTCAGCCAAGTCTCGAATGGTTGTGACTGGAAGAGGTGCAGTGAAGGCTAGCCTGGCCTAGTTGGTCAATATTTCATATTACAATGAACTCCATCGGGCAGGTTGTTCTTCAAACAGTGTTCTATGATAAGTTGAATATTAGTGTGGCCTGTGTTTAGATAATGCTAAATTGTAGATAAGTGTCTGATTTCCCTGCAGTTCTTCATCAATGGGAGGAATTCACTCCTGTGCAGAGGGCCTGCTCAAGTCCTGCACACTCAGTCCAGATTACTTTGCTATTTGTTCCCTGGGGGTTTTTAAAGTTGTCTACCGACAAATTCTGACTGCTGCTCATGTGGACAAGATTAATTTTGTTTTACAGCTAAATCTATCCTGGTAACAAAATTTTGGCTTAAGTTTAAAAGTGTTCTGTGAAGAAAATGAATTGCATCAACTAAATAAAATGCATTCTGTCCAATACATATAGATGTTCTGTCAACAAGATAAACGCACTAACCATTATAAGTATCTGTGCAGATGAAATGCATAGTAACCTAATTGCTTTGCCAACAAAATGCTAACCTGCTTTAATCATTCTGTTCACAGCATAATGTAAAGTGATTTAGTGTGTAAAATGAATCCACTTACAAATTGTTTTATGGTCATAATGCAGCCCCTTTGTAGAATGTGAACTGATGATGATAATTTTATGGGCAAATGATTTTTCAATTAAAATGTCTTTTCACAGACAAAATGGGAATGTTATAAACGGTTCCCAATAACGATATGCCAGGGTAAAGGCATAAAGGGCTGTCAAATACATTAACCAAAGCCTCTGTTGAAAGAACTCCCATGCTAGAAATGTGATTTATTTTAGTAAATTTTATAATTTTCTTCCTTTTACATTTGAAAAATGTTTTTTAATGTGGCTTCATTGACACAATAACCAAAATTAGAATCTACAGTTAAATAGTAGCAGCTGCCATTTTCCTTTTCCCACTCCTGAATTGAGTAACTTTTATTACTCATTAATAACCACTTACACTTTAGTAATTATTTTGAGCTATCTATACTCCATTATCTTTATTATGATAATTACATGACCATGAAGGCCATAATAAATCACTGTAATACTGTTGTCTTTATTTCTGAGATTATGATAAAGAAAGAAATGATACTGCCTAGCCTAATTGTTGCAATTCTCTTTCAGCATCATATAATGCACTTTGATCTTTCTGAATCTTTATTACACTCTCTAAGCTGTTTATACAGCACCTGAGATATCTCAGTCAGCAAATAAGTCTTCATCCTTGGATAGCTTCTGTCACTATGCACAAGTGAACAATTTTTTCCTTTTAGTGATAAAGTCGATCTTAAAAATATTTGCCTTCCTTCTTTGTAGCTCTCTTAGGAACTATTAACTAGACAATCATTAAAACACTAACAAATGGCTACAAATACTGTACTTAATTTCTTATCTAGTTTGGCAGCTTCATTTGATACCCCAGGATGGATTTTTCCCTGATGTACTTGAAAATTTTATTCCCTCAGAGCCAGACTCTGCTGAACTAAGCAGAATGGCTTCCTCATTACACCAAGGAGGAAGAAATGTATAATTATGTTGAATTTATCAGCACACTGACTGTGCAAAATAGTTCCTGCTACAAAGCAGTTGACTTCTCTAGTGTGTTGCAGTAACCTGTGTTCTCTGAAAACATGCCATTGAAACTACAGCCAATTTTACACATTTATTATAGCTATATTAATTAATGACACCTGTCAATTTCACACAAGTTCAGTCCATATTTTTCAATTGTAAACAGTGTAACTAAATGTTTACAAGTTGGCCTCATGAATTAAAAGAGCACCTAAAACACCATACCCTGTTCAGGGGCACTGTAGCCCTAGAAGTGATTTGAGTGGGAGAATCACAGGATTACATCCCAAGACCGGTGAATGCAAAAGCCCTAACACATGAGGGGATTGCCCCCGGGGAGGCCGGAGGGAAGTCAAAGAGGCTGCTAGCCTTGTAACCAAGATAAATACTTTACTACTATAATACCATACATCTCCCGTGAAGTAACTCATGGAGAGAATGGAAGCATTGAGAATGACATTCATGTTCATTCCGGTATACAGGAGGCTACAGTTAACAAATCATAGTTATAGTCATAGAGTTCAAGGCCAGAAGGGGCCACCTGATCATCTAGTCTGACCTCCTGCATCACAGGCCACCAACCCCACTCAGCACCCACACACTAAACCCAAACACTGAAAATGAGACCGAAGTATTACAGCTCACAGGAGACTAGACGATTGTGTGCCAGAGAGAGAATCTAGGAGGGACCGAGGTGCACCAGTGTTTGAGACCCTTGCAATGACAGGGAAATGATTAAATGAGATACACCCAGATAATGCTGGCAAACGACCTGCACCCACTTGCTGCAAAGGAAGCCTTCCAGCTCCCCATGCCCAAGGTCACTGCCAATCTGATCTCGGGGGGAACATCCTTCTTGACTCCACATATAGCTGTAGTTTGGCCAGGCTATGCCAGGCATGATAGGACAACAAAATGTGGGAGCTAGTTTGATGTATAGTGTAATGATGACAAATGTGTATTGGAAAAAGTTGTCAATATGGAATAGGAGAAGTCTGTCTCATTCATATAAAAGTCTACATCATTAAGGCAATAAAATGAAAATAGGTGGGTTTTTTGGGGGGTATTTTGGATATTTAAAACATTGTAGTTTTATACTGTGCAATGATTTAAATAGACTGTTCAGTGCACTTCACTGCAAGATCTCTCATTTTCCTTAATTACAAATTGCCAGCACAGCTTTGTCATGTCAAATTCTTTCTGTGTTTTTATATTTGTGAAGTCTTATCTCCCCTGTTGGCTACTATAGGCTTCCTCTCAGTAAAAAGCCCAGTCTTCATCATGTTAACGTTAACAAACAAAGGGAAAAACAATGAAGTTTTGCTCTCAGCAACATTTCTTTTGGTTCCATTTTCACGATCCCATGTGGGTATTCTTTTAGTTATGAAGTAAATCTGAATCAAAGGAGATATATACTTTCGCCACCTCTGCTAATACTTTGCCTGCTGTGAAGACTGCTCTCCAGCAATGGAACACTGCAGTGTCAGTTCTGGTTATTACACCACGACAAAGGTCATGTCTACACACATCTTTAAACTGAGTTTGGGAACAGTGTTTTAAACATATTATGTCCTCATGTTATAACTGGTTCATCTGTGACCATGGCAAGCATAAGTGACAGCAGGGTTGTTAATATTGAGATCCCAGTTTACCTTACTATCACCAAAACTATAAAATATAAAAGCATATATCAAAAAGATAAAAAAAATTGTCAGTGTTACACATTTAAGGTCTGAACAATAGATTTCCATTGTCTCTCAAAGCCACCAGGTGCCTGCATCCTTTATGTTGCTGGAGGACTCACCGCAAGCCAATGGAGCTCAAGGGGACAGTGGCACTGGGTGGAGTGGGCATGCCCAGCCTAGCTGGAAGATGAACTGATTAAATACATCCCCTTGTCATCTTCCATAGGTAAGGCTTGTTGTGAAATTGGACCTATAATTTGTGTCTGCTTGGGAATTAACAGTGGAGGAAAGTAAGTTAGGTTGTTTTTAATAATGAATGTTATAAACAGGTGCAACAGAACCAGACAGACTAAATTATTTCAAAGAAAAAGGCCTACTGATATGGTTCAAGGACTGTGTTGAGATTAGATTAAATATATATAAAAACATGTAGGAACAGAATTACATATGCCACGTTTGTTCTTATGGAAATGGGTTTAATTAGTAACCAAACTAATGAGGGGATAAGCCATTCCACCCACCATTCCCTTTGTGGGTCCTTTTTATTTTTTGGAATGAAACTCTTTACCAATTGACTTTTGCGTGGCCTGAGGATCCTTTGCAAACTTTCAGAGAGCGCCGTTGTCAAACACTTCCATGATTTAAAAAAAATTGATCCACTAGTGTTCTGCCATGCACAAAATACATGGGTTTCAAAATGTATACGGCTCTTACATTTGGGCTGTGTCATAGTGTGACCTCATGACCTCAGGATGCCCCTGCAAGTGGCCTCCTACCTAGATTTCCTCCTTCTGGAATCCTGCTAACTCCATGCAAGCTTTCAGACTATAAATAGTACTTTTCAGGGTTAATTTATTACAAAAATCTCACAACCATAGTTCAGAGTTCCCCAGTACAGTCCAAATCTTCATTCAATCTTTTAAGCTCCAGGAGTCCATCAACACACCAAATAAATCTCACCATACACAGGCTCTCAGGTGTGGCTTTGGCATCTCTTGCCATGCCACACGCCAGACACAGCTCTGGTGTCTTTCCCCATGCCTCATCCTAGCTTCCCTAACTGGGGGGCTTCTCCATCCTGTTTCATTAGCATACGTTTCAAGCTCACGCCTGGATACCTCAGCAGGCTCACCCCTTCATCAGTCCCTGTCCTTCAGCTCTCTTTGGCCCTGTGGCTGCATTTCCCCCACCCCCTCAGAGAGCTAGCAGGCTCATCCCCCTCTGCTGCTCTCAGCCTTCAGTTCTCTCTGGGTTCTGAACTCTCTTTTGCCTTTTGGCCATCTGCTAAGAACAGCCCCACTCTCCTTATTACACCAAACTTCATTTAAGGTCCAGCTACCTTGTTACAGGCTGGCAAATCTGAAAAAAGGAGAGAATGGTTTTGACCAACAGTGCAAAGAGTTAGAAACAGTTTACAAGATTCTTTGCTATGCTGTTGCCTAAAACAGGAAGGTCTGTTGTGAATTTATTGTGTGCCGTTCATTACAGGCACTTCTGGAGTAAACAGTACTCCTGGCTTTCTACAGAGGTGTAGATTTGTATCTATTTGGTTTAAACACATACATCTTTCATCTATGTTATAGACCCAAATATGAAATCTACTTCCTTAGCATATCATGAAGATTTGTGAAATTTCCAAGAGTGCAGTCCTTGAGGACCAGAAAACCCTGAATGGATTATACTCACTATTATGCCATACACAGTTATCTTATCTGTGATAGGCTCTAACATTTGAAAGGGCCTCAGTGGATATGTCTACCCTGCAATTAAACACCCACGGCTGGCCCGTGTCAGCTGACTCAGGCTCGCAGGGCTGTTTAATTGCGGTGTAGATGTTCACCCTTGGGCTGGAGCCTGGGTGAGCCCATGACGGGGGAGGATCCCAGAGCCCAGGCTCCAGCCCAAGCCCAAACATCTACACTGCAATTAAACAGCCCTGTGAGCTCAAGTCCTGTGAGCCTGCCACAGGCCAACCTTGGGTGTTTAATTGCAGTGTAGACATACCTAATGTGTCCTTTGTTTTCCACCTACAACTAATTGAGGGATCAACCAGGTAGTTCGGTCTTTAATATTGTGAACTGAATTCCATTTACTTGTTAGCCCTAAACTGGGCTTGCGGATTTGGAGGCTCCTTCCCAGACTCTGGCCCAGTATGGACGATGGTAGTCACTTACCTGTTTGCACTGGACAGTAAACATAACTGATGGGCTCTAGGAGCAAGAGTAGCTGAAGATCCGCAGTTCTGAAGTAGTTATTTGATACAGAGCCTCAAGGAGGACCAAGGTCGGAGCCATCCTTGCTGTGTGCTTTAAAATGGTGCATCACACACGCTTCCTGTGTTTGCCCTGCTCTGGTAGGTGCTATAAAGTTGGTGTGCTTTTATCTTTCTACCTTTCCCTTTGACGTTAGCCATAAATAGCCTTTGTACTCAGACAGTGGAGTGCAGCCTGGAGCTCAGGGAAATGAGTGAAGGGTTACTCAGAATCTATTCCCCCATGCTCTGAGATTGCTATGGCTGTGCGGATGTGTATGATCCACTGAGGCTGCAATTTTGCCTTATATATGTCCAGAAAAAAAAAAGGACCAAGCTCATACTAGGTTGGGGAATCCGAAAAAGTCACAAAAGCGCTTAAATATATTGAATTAAATATTGACTGTATTTGCTAGAAGTAGCCCCAGAGACCTTGCCCTGCATCAAAATCTATAAGGATAAAAATGCAGATTACAGGCTGTTTATACCTTTGAGATCTGCAGAAATTTCTCTTATTTCCCCCCCTTCCCCCCAAGTGTGGAATTTAGCCTTATATATGGGCAGGGGGGCTAAGTGCATCCTGACCCTTGGCATGCAGAACGAGTTTCATATTGTGTCTCTGGCATTTAATTTTTAACAAGTTCCCCCAGCTAATCTATACAAATGTCACATTTATAATGGTTGTCCACACCTTCTGCAGATTGATTAACCCCCTAATGTTGGCTGAAGTAGAGAATCTGCCCAAAATGTAATTCAGAAGCACTGGGCCAGAACTTCAACTGGCGTTAGTTGGTATAGACCCATTGATTTCAATGGCACTACAGATCTGGGCCATTATTTTTAAATGCAGTGTATTGGACTAATTTTCTCTTTTCCCTTCTTTCATATTTTCTTTATTTTGACATTTATAAGCACTTCAGAAAACGGAAGAGTTTATACAGTGTTCTCTTATGTGACATGAAGAAAAAAATTTAAAATGTTTCTCCTCCCTTGCATCCCTCCCCCCGCAAGCAATCAATCTCCATATAATACATTGTCAGCTCATGTTTTAATTTACCCATCACAAATTTCCATTGGCCAAAGTTTACAGGGTCAAACAGTGTCTCAACAGCCTGATCTCCTTTATGCACTGGCAGATGGAAAGCTTTAATATTTCGTTGTAATACACTTCCAGTTTCCTTGAGACAGACTGTGAATCCCTTATGCACACTGAGCATTAACTTATACAAGTAAACCCACTGATTTTATTGGGATGACTCATTTGACTAGCTGTGACTCATGGGACGACTCATCTAAGTAATCTGCCCATCAGAGACCCGAGGCACATACTCGAAGTGGCTAGCCTGCCCCCACAGCTACACTCTATTTTTAGTGTGGATAGGTTTCAAGCTGGGAATCACACTCCCCAATCCATGTGTAAATCTATCCTCAAGGGCTCACAATATGGCCCTTCATAAACTGTTTTCACCAAAGGTGACTTTGCACCATTGGTGACTTAGAGCTGGCCACTTTCCCCCCAAAAAACAATCTATTTTGGGAGTAAATTTTGACGTCATTTCACAGTGTTCAAAATAGAGCTGTTTGTTTGTTTGTTTCCCTTTTGTTTTTAAACAACAAAATGGTTTTCAAAATTATTTACTTGTACTTTGTTACTAAATTATAGACTAATTACTATAACGTGATGTTTTACAAACAGGTAAATGATACACGATCCCTTATCAAAGAGCACTGCATTAGGACTCAGAAGACCTGGATTCTATTGCCAGTTCTGCCACTGGTCTGCTGGGTGACCTTGGTCAAGATTATCTTTCTGTGCCTCAGTTTCCCATCTGTAAAATGAAGATAATGATACTGATCTTTGTAAAGTGTTTATAGGTCCACTGATGAAAAGAGCTTTATAAGAGCTAGTTCTTATTATTAATTGGCAATCCTGGAAATCCTTATTCATCTGATTGGGACTGATTATTCTCATGAGAAAGGACCACCAAAGTCAATGGGACTGCTCTTAAAAGTACTACATGTATAAGCAGAGGTTTGTAGGATCTGGCCCTATGTGTTATTCATATTGCAACTACAGGGAAACAAGCAGTATCCGTTTCCTTTAAGTAAACAATAAAAAATAGGAGGAAAGGGATTTTGGAAACTTGATCTGCTTTTGACAGGTAGACAGATGATAGAATTTAGACAGGATATAACTATGATGGATACAGCACTGCTCCATGCTGTTCATTGGTTATCTGAAAAGCTTTCTTTTGGCCAAAATGAAGGCCTAGGCTTAAACTAACTTGCATGCATGATTCAAACCTAAAAGCTAACCAACCTTGCAAAACCCATTAAAAAAGCTATCAGCACTAAGATAGAAATGGAAAGCTGATCTTTGGGAAGTGGTTCCTTGTAACCTCCTTGACCCAGCCTTGCTCCGAATGATACCCATGTGATTTGCATCAATATTTTGGAGAGGCAAGAAGACTGAGCGAATGTCCTTTGCATTAGGAGGAGTGATAGCCAAACAGTGCTAAAAATCAGAGTATATTTCTGTCTAGTTACTTAAACGTTAAAAGTTCAAAAGGGCATAAGATTTTGTATTAGAAAATCAATGGTAAGTGTTGTGTGCATAACACCATCCTTTTCTCTTAGTCTCCCCACACAAATTGTACAGGAGTGTTGGGGTTCATGATGACTGGAAATGTTGTTGGTTATATTTGTTCTTAGTCTTCCTTATGTCTAAAAGATTAGGTAGTAAATTTCAACTGCTCTGCTGCTCTGTTGCCTTTCAATTAATATTTTAAATTTGTGTTTCCACATTTTAATTTTCAACCGGAAGGTTTAATAAGATAACTTTTACAATGGGATTAGCTTCAGTTCATGGCTGTGGACCTAATCCATTTCAGGTAGACATGCAAATTCAGTACGGGCTGCACCTTCGGCTGTTGAGTGAAAAGCGAGTATCAGCTAATGCATTCATTTGCACTAACTACTTTCATGTGGATCAAAGCAATAACCTGGGCTAGGGATGGAATTCTGACCCCATTGAAGTCCACAAGAACCAATATATAACCAAAAAACATATAACCAATATGTAACCAAAAAATATAACCAACAACATTTTCAGTCATCATGAACCTCAACACTCTATTGACTTTAGTGGGGGCCAGGATTTCACCCTATTTTCGGCCAAGTGGAAATGTTTTTTTGTATTCTGCTTCCATTTATACTTAATCTTTTCTAGCTTTCACAAGCAGCTCTTCTTACATTATAGAGATGGGTTTCAAAATCTCCAAACCGCCAAACACCCCCTAACATAATTTTAAATTACATATTGCAAGCTGATTCAGAATCTGATTGAATATCAAACTCTGAATATTTCACTTGACTTTAGTGTCTGAGTACAACCAAAGAATCATAGAATCATGGAAGAGACCATCTAGTCCAACCCCCTGCTCAAAGCGGGATGAACACCAACTAAATCATCCCAGCCTGGGCTTTGTCAAGCCAGGCTTTAAAAGCCTCTAAGGATGGAGATTCCACCACCTCCCTAGGTAACCCATTCCACTGCTTCACCACCCTCCTAGTGAAATAGTTTTTCCTAATATCCAACCAAGACTTCCCTCACTGCAACTTGAGACCATTGCTCCTTGTTCTGTCATCTGCCACCCTTGAGAACAGCTGAGCTCCATCCTCTTTGGAACCCCCCTTCAGGTAGTTGAAGGCAGCTATCAAATCCCCCCTCACTCTTCTCTTCTGCAGACTAAACAAGCCCAGTTCTCTCACCCTCTCCTTGTAAGTCATGTTCCCCAGCCCCCTGATCATTTTTGTTGCCCTCCATTGGACTCTCTCCAATTTGTTCACATCCTTTCTGTAGTGGGGCGCCCAAAACTGGACGCAATACTCCAGATGCACCCTGAACAGGCTCTGAATTTTGCAGCATAGGCAGGGGTGAAAGTAAAATTGAAAACTTACAGGTACGGGGGCTGCCTCTGCTCCCCACTCTCCCCGGAAGGGGCAGGGCCTCACTGCCTGGCCTGCGCCGCCCAGGGCTCCAGCAGTGATTTAAAGGGCCCGGGCCCCAGGCCCTTTTAAATCACCGGCCCCGGACAGCTGCTTTTTTTGCCCATCCCCATTGGCAGCCTGGAGGGGGTGGGCAAAAGGGGCAGTAACGATAAAGCGCTGCCGTGGTAGCGCTTTAAGCAGGGTCCTTTGCTGCAGCAGCGCTTTAACGTCGCTGCTCCTTTTGCGCTCCCCCGTCGCCATGGCAGCACTTTAAGCAGGATCCTTAAAGTGCTGCCGTAGCAGCGGCCGGTACTGGCGACCACTTTTTACCGGTATGCCATACCGGCCCATACCGCCTTCCTTTCACCCCTGAGCTTAGGTCCAACTATAATTCTACTTAGCCTGTCGTCATACAAGATAAAAATCACTACCTTGTCCTTCAGATTTCCCTGTTTTGTATAGGTCCCAGCTGCTGGGATATCATTTTGGGCAAGCTGTTTAGGCTGCTCTCCTTTACACAGGAACCAGGCTGATCCTAGGAACCCTGGGAGTGGGGAATGGAAACATGATGCAATAGTTATTTAGGGCCATTCTTCTCCTTCCCAGTCCCTTAGCTCCATCCAGTCCTGTGCTGGGTGAAGTTTTGGCTGGACCAGAGAATCTACCCCACAGACTTTAAGTTTATTTTATTACCAGTATCTAATATTTCTGATTTAGTTACAGTGTCTGATTATTCTCTCTTTCACCGGTCTAAATCAGGAGTAAATCCACTGGAACTACTTTGGTGAGAGGAAAGCCAGGGCAATATTCTCAACGTCATGCTTGTAGGTTTCCATTCTAGATTGGAATGAAATGAAACCAAATGAAACATTGAATCCAACCCCTCTGCTGCACATTGGGGAAGCTTGGAGTTGGATATGACTTTTGTGACTCAGGCTCATATCTATTTTAGTTAGAATATCTCTGACTATAAATCGCCATGCAATGGGAGAATACAACCTTAATGTAGTTCCTACTTTTACTGCTTCCTATCTGTATTCATAATACCTGGTCAAATCTGTTGCCAAACCTTTATGTGACTTTGCTATAAGAGTAATCAAGAAACAAATATAATTTCCAGAGCTCCCACCATCCAGGGGTCTGAAGGAACTTTGATAAACTGATTGGTTATGCCTCCCACGTCAGCCCTGTGAAGTAAGAAATTATCATTTTACAGATGAGACGCTGACAGGCTAAGTTACAAAGGCCATACACCAAGTCTGTGGCACAGAGGGATATGAAATTCAGATCTGCTGGCTCCCAGTTCTTTCATTCAAGCTAGATCACTCTCCTTGAAATTATTAAAAATTAAATAAAGGAAACGAACTGCAAATTCTGTATGTCCACTAACCATGTCAGTTTATTTTCTTTAAAAATCAGATATTTTCTCTTCCCTTTGCCTTATGTGTATTAGAAGGAGAAAAAATAAAGCTTACAGTTGCATATCAATTTCTGCGGTCCTGATATTTGCCACTCTTAACCCAGTTGAGTGGTACCTACAAATTGCCCCATTTACAAGTCCTTAGAGGCAAGTTGCAAGTGTACAGACAATATAAATATTTTGATCACATTTTTACTCCATTAATTTCTACTTTAAGTGACCACATTTCTTGTTTCGAATCCTCCTGTGTCAAAAGACACAGCTCAGCTTTTGAAAACTGTGGGAAAAGTCAACCTAAATTGCTGGAATTTTATGCTGTTTCATAGCCTAAATTTTGTTGAAAAATGCTATTCACGCTTCTAATAATTGTGTCAATTCAGAGTCTTTTGTTGCTAGACATTCTATATGGTGGGCAGTTCTGTAGTCTTTTTCAGTGCACCCTGGAAACGCCTGTACATTTAACAGTGTTGCTTTACAGAGACTTCTGATCTGCTAGGCTTCCCTTGGTGTTAATGCCAGACAAAAGTAGTGGACCTCTGAAATCATTCTAAAAAGAGATGCAATATCAGCTAGTAAATCTCCTAGGTCCTCTTGGTAATTGCAGTACAGAGATTTCTGATGAGCAGCATCAGATATTCGATAATCACAGAGATAAATTACTGTTATCTAGTATTGGTAGCAGATTCTCCTTTACAAGTGCAGCATATAATAAAAAAACATAAAGGCTTTGCTATGGGACCATGTGTTCAGCGCAAAATGGTCCTTTAATTTAAGAATTTATAATTTCTGAAAGCTGCTGAAGATACTTGGCACAGTGGAAGTGGATTGTGTGTTTGTATTAAGGTAGAACCTGATCCTTGATTTCTCTAACCTCGTTACCCATTGATTATTTCCCGCCCCTCACTTCCTTTTCTTGTGTCATTATCTCTACTTCTTCATCTTTTTCCTGCAAAACCCTCTTCTATCCCCTCCTTTCTCCATCATGGTGGACATCACCACCCTCCCTGCATCTCTGCTTCATCTTTGACTCAACCCTCTTTGCTGACCAACACATTCAGACCATTATCAAATCTTGCTATTTCTTAGTCCCCAGTATCACATAGATCCAACCTTTTTGTGTCTGCCCATACTGCCAAAGCCCCTGTCCAAGCCTTGATCATGGCATGCCCTGAATACTGTAATCTCCATGTCTCGGTCTTCCGCAACCTCACCCCTTTCAATTCGATTCAAAATGCTGCTGCTAAAATAATCTTCTTGGGTCCTTGCTCTGACTACGTCATTCTTCTCTGTAAGTCCCTCTACTGGCTCCCCTTCTTCCACTCAATCACACACAAACTTCTTGTCTTTATTTCAAAGCTATTTGCAGTTTAGCCCCACCCTACCTATATGACCTTTAATCTCATCACAAAAGAAACTCCCATCTTTGCTCAGCCAGTGATGCCAGCATTGATCATCCGATTCTCCATTTCTGTGACAAGCACTTTTTCTCTCTCCCATGATGCCCCTCTTGTGTGGGGAAAAAGTCTCAGTCCAAATCTATAAAGCCACCATATGACATAAAGTCTTAAAATGACGAGAAAGTCATTACGGAGAAACTAAATGAATTCTTTGCTTCAGTCTTCCTGGCTGAGGATGTTAGGGAGATTCCCAAACCTGAGCTGTCCTTTGTAGGTGACAAATCTGAGGAATTGTCACAGATTGAAGTGTCACCAGAGGAGGTTTTGGAATTAATTGATAAACTTAACAGTAACAAGTCACTGGGACCAGATTGCGTTCACCCAAGAGTTCTGAAAGAACTCAAATGTGAAATTGTGGAACTATTAACTATGGTTTGTAACCTGTCCTTTAAATCGGCTTCTGTACCCAATGACTGGAATGTAATGCCAATATTTAAAAAGGGCTCTAGAGGTGATCCCGGCAGTTACAGACCAGTAAGTCTAACGTCAGTACTGGGCAAATTAGTTGAAACAATAGTAAAGAATAAAATTGTCAGACACATAGAAGAACATAACTTGTTGGGCAAAAGTCAACATGGTTTCTGTAAAGGGAAATCATGTCTTACTAATCTATTCTTTGAAGGGGTCAACAAACATGTGGACAAGGGGGATCCAGTGGACACAGTGTACTTAGATTTCCAGAAAGCCTTTGACAAGGTCCCTCACCAAAAGCTCTTACATAAATTAAGTTGTCATGGGATAAGAGGGAAGATCCTTTCATGGATTGAGAACTGGTTAAAAGACAGGGAACAAAGGTTAGGAATAAATGGTACATTTTCAGAATGGAGAGGGGTAACTAGTGGTGTTCCCCAAGGGTCAGTCCTAGGACCAATCCTATTCAACTTATTCATAAATGATCTGGAGAAAGGGGTAAACAGTGAGGTGGCAAAGTTTGCAGATGATACTAAACTGCTCAAGATAGTTAAGACCAAAGCAGACTGTGAAGGACTTCAAAAAAACTCACAAAACTAAGTGATTGGACAACAAAATGGCAAATGAAATGTAATGTGGATAAATGTAAAGTAATGCACATTGGAAAAATAACCGCAACTATACATACAATATGATGGGGCTAATTTAGGTACAACTAACCAGGAAAGAGATCTTGGAGTCATTGTGCATAGTTCTCTGAAGATGTCCACGCAGTGTGCAGCGGCAGTCAAAAAAGCAAACAGGATGTTAGGAATCATTTAAAAAGGGATAGAGAATAAGATGGAGAATATCTTATTGCCCTTATATAAATTCATGGTACGCCCACATCTTGAATACTGCGTACAGATGTGGTCTCCTCATCTCAAAAAAGATATACTGGCATTAGAAAAAGTTCAGAAAAGGGCAACTAAAATGATTAGGGGTTTGGAACAGGTCCCGTATGAGGAGAGATTAAAGAGGCTAGGACTTTTCAGCTTGGAAAAGAGGTGACTAAGTGGGGATATGATAGAGGTATATAAAATCATGAGTGGTGTGGAGAAAGTGAATAAGGAAAAGTTATTTACTTGTTCCAATAATATAAGAACTAGGGGCCACCAAATGAAATTGATGGGCAGCAGGTTTAAAACAAATAAAAGGAAGTTCTTCTTCACACAGCGCACAGTCAACCTGTGGAACTTCTTGCCTGAGGAGGTTGTGAAGGCTAGGACTATAACAGGGTTTAAAAGAGAACTAGATAAATTCATGGAGGTTAAGTCCATTAATGGCTATTAGCCAGGACGGGTAAGGAATGGTGTCCCTAGCCTCTGTTTGTCAGAGGGTGGAGATGGATGGCAAGAGAGAGATCACTTGATAATTACCTGTTAGGTTCACTCCTTTTGGGGCACCTGGCATTGGCCACTGTCAGTAGACAGGATACTGGGCTGGATGGACCTTTGGTCTGACCCAGTACGGCCGTTCTTATGTTCATATTAGCCTCTTGCTAGTCTCCCCTCTTCTCTAATGCAAACAGTAAAGTGCAACCTCATGACAGCTAGGCAGGTGGCAAGCTGTGATTTTTCTCTCTCCCTCACCAGTTCTACATCAGTGTAATTCCACTGACTTCAGTAGAGTTGCTCTTGATTTTAAGTGAGAAGACAATGAAGTCTTTAAATTCGACCTATTCACCAAGCTAATTGTGCAGGGCACAGGGTCGGACAGAATATGTCTTTCATGATTCCTTCAGGCTACCATTCTATGTCCTGAAATATGAGATTTCATTATCCATGTCATTACTGTAGCTTCTTTACTGGCAAATGTTGGCAATAGCATACCATCTAGACTTTCATTTAAATTCAGCCTTTATATTTGCCACAATGATCTTTTCTGGTGGCGAATTTGAAAGGTTAAATAATGGTCAGTACATCCTCTGACTGGGGCATTCTGATGCAGAAGGAGATGGAGCCACTAGACCAACGTTCGGCACGCGGCTTGCAAGGGTAAGCACCCTCGCGGGCCGGGCCAGTTTATTTACCTGCTGATGCGGCAGGTTCGGCCGATCGCGGCCCCCGCTGGCCGCGGTTTGCCGTCCCGGGCCAATGGGGGCGGCGAGAAGCGGTGCGGGCCAGGGATGTGCTGGCCATGGCTTCCCGCCGCCCCCATTGGTCCGGGATGGCAAACCGCGGCCAGTGGGGGCCACGATCGGCTGAACCTGCCGCATCAGCAGGTAAATAAACTGGCCAGGGTGCTTACCCTGGCGAGCCGCGTGCCAAACGTTGCCGACCCCTGCTCTATTGTTTAAAACCAAATGTCATATTTTCTGCATGATTTGCAGAGCTGGGAAATTTTTCTGTCAAACTGTTTTTTTTTTCCAGCAGAAAATGGCCCTTTGGACAAAACAGATTTTTTTCTGCCGGGGTGGGGAGGGGACATCTACAGTTTTTGATTTTGGGTCTTTTGATGAACACTTGAAAAATTATAATGAAGAGACCAGCTATTATTGGTTGTCCTGTGTTAATGTTACATTATTAATAAATTAACAGTTATTTATTTTGCCATGTTAAGCCAGATATTTACAGTCCTCCAAAACTGTTAACACTGCTGTGGGACTGAGGTACTTTCTTTCTTTCTTTCTTATAAATGATGATGACTTTAACGCCACCACCATCACCACTCCCCTTTTTGATTATAAATAAAAATTATTTGTGTTCATTTCTATCTCAGAAGCCAGGGATCACTTTGAAGATCTCTTACAACATTTTTCCAGTGTGGATTGTAGCTGGACCCCCTACTAGAAGAACAATTTGTTACAGCTTGAGAAATGACTATAAATCCTTAAGGCCTTGTCCTATTAGAGAGAATTTAGCTGAACAATATCAGCACAAAGATGCAGAATCATTGATTAAGACAAAAATAAGAACGAGCGGGTGGTCTAAATTGATATTGACAACCCAACAATGCAAACAATCTCTACCTGATTACATTGGCTGTAACCCTATAGAGACTTTGATGCAAGCTAATGGTTTTTGTAACGTTACAATAATTTTGAAGTGTATCATTTCTGAATATCTCATGTATTAGTTTCTTTAGTGCATGTGGGATGGGACTGCATGTCCCAGAAGCTATAATTCATGTTTTAGCTGCAGGCCTCTTAAAGATGTAGAGATTTCTTTGTCCAAAAAACAGAAACCGAGACCACAGATAAGATGGTTTTATCATTGTAATGTATTTAATGTCAACCATTAAAAAAAGAGCTACTTTGGAATTCAAATCATGATTTTTGGAGGGAAGAGGATAGAAAAAGGAGGACGAGAAGAGGAGAATGGGAAGAGAAATATGTAAGATTATAGATTTACAAGGCAACAGGAATATCTAGATCCACCAAAATCAATTGCAAAGCACCAATATGATTTCATCATAGCCAATTAATATCAGTGTAACTTTGTGATCCTGATTTTGTTATTTCTATGCTGGCATGAACAGGATTAATCCAGTGGGAATTGGGTTTGTTAATAAGCAGGTTCTTATGGCTTTGCATATTTAATTGGGAATTTACCTGCCAAAGTGGGAAAGGGATTTACATTATTCATTGACAGTTTAGGAAGTGTATTCATAGGAGTGCTCTTTGTAGTGTGCTGATACTATTTGATCCTAATTGACAAAATCTCCTTATTTAATTTTTTATAACCAAGACTCACCAGCACTTGTTTAAAGTCTTACATTTTTTGTTATAGGAGTTGGTTTTTGTCATATTTTGATACCACTTGAAAATTTCACTTTGAATTTAAATTAAATGTTCATGCAAAGTTATCAAACTTGTATATACTAAATTGTCATGCAAAGCGATAAACTCCTATAAACTTTCAATGGGATTTACGAGGTTAGGCATCTGCAGCCTTCTGTATTATTACTTGATGGAAGGCGAATTTCTGATACATTTTACTCTTGCGGCTATTCCTCTCAGAGTGTCTACAGTATCCTATGCCTTGTGGCTTTTAATAAAGATAAGCAGAAAAATAAACCATAGAATTAATCTCTTTAACACGGTTACAATAACCATAATAAATTGGGCAGATAAAAATGTGACAGCAATTCTAGCATTTAAACATAGTAGAACAGACCCTATTTTGCTTTGAATTACAATGCAATATTCAAAACACAACAAAAACTTATGTGAACTGAGATCAATATATCAGACAGTAGTCTGACAATTTAAAAAGGCTTCTTCTGTTGCTGTTCCTGCTATTGAAATGGAGCAAGATGGGTCTTGGAAATGTTATGATTTTCATCGTTTTGCAGTTTCCCAAGGATTACTATGTTGTTAGTTTAACAGGAACACTGGATCAGGGTTAGAAGAACCATTCAAAGAATCTATACATAAGCATTTAGGGCCAAATCTTAAACTTAGCAACCAGATAACAGGCTGGATGTTGGGCAGGAGGGAAGAGAGGCAGGGAGGAGGAACTTCTCACTGTGCCATGGAGTTGCTTTTGCTGACTCCTTCTGTCTCCCTCCCCTAGTGGAGGATAACATCTTTCCCACACACATGCACTTACATTCTCACTGCCACCCGGGAAGCCTGACAGACTTGCACACCAGCCTCCCCTACCCCAAGAAACCCTATCTCCCCCATGCACAGAAGATCCACAGATCCTTTGCTCAGGGTATCTCTGAATGGGTTAGAGGATTATAGGTGAAGTGTAATAGGATTTGACCAAACACTGTGAAGATTTCCTCAAACTTAATAAGCAATTTGCTGTGACTGTGAATTTGTGGCCCTTTTATGTGTCGCTGAATATTTCAATGATTAAGTTAACTGACAGGAAAAATTGTGTAAATACTTAATTTTAATTGAATGCTGCAGAATATTCATGGCAGTCAGTTTACAATGTATATTTGCACCAGAATCCTGGATGTACGTTATACATATCCAGTCAGGTAACAAATACTTACCATGTGACCGACTCATCCCATTCAACCAGAACAAGTTTTACAATCTCATGTATTCCCAATGCCAAGTTTGCAAATAAGGTACAGACCAAAATATTTTCAGAATTATTGGGATGATATTTACTGAAAATATATAAATAGAAACTTGTGATCTGGATGGCCCATTCATGGACAGCAAAAGAGGCAAAAAAATTGCATAAATTGGTTATGAATTATTCCCAGATCTATTCATAGTTCAATTACTATTTTTTAATATAGATAAATAGAATTATAAAGAGTTCAAATGATTTTGTTTTAAGGAAGACAAAAAAGTGAGTGTGTCAGACAACAAGGGACACAACAGAGTCCAGTGCCTGGGTGCTGGTTGTCTTCTCTTCCCTTAGTGTTTTTTTTTTTTTTAATGGGATCATAATCCTACTCTTTTTCCCCCCCCTCTTCACTTATGCTCCCTACCACCATCCCGCCCTTATTCATCACCCGCCCTTATACCTCCTCTTCAGACCTCTCACCAACCCACTTTCCTATGTTCTTTCTCAACTAATTAGGAAAACCATTGCCACAAAAAAGACAATTTTCAGTCTCTTATTTTACCAATTAGCTATGGCTTCCCTCCTCAAATTCCTTCTGCTGTAAGTGTGTGTACAGTGCCTCGGTATAAGTGATCACTTTATGAAAACATATCCCAGTCAGAACTAACCTTTTAACATTAACACCCCTTTCTCCCTTTCATGACACAATGATTTTGTGTTTTGCTCCATGCAGAGTAGTTTAGTTGGTGTGAACTGATTTGTTCTGAGGGTGAGAACAAGTGAAACTGAAATGGTAAAATTAATTTTTCCCCCTCACAAAGAACATGGTGGAGTGCATCAGGACTTGACGGTTTCTCTTATGTTGTGAATCTCTTCTACAGCCCTGGTGAATGCTACCAATCATTTCCCCTTCTTCCTGTCAGCGTTTCTTCCTGGTGCAATCATAGTTCTGTCACTCTTGCAGGGCACTATATATAATTTTGCTAAGATTATTTGATCATCCTGGCTGGCTTTATTGAGCCACTATTGCACTAAAGAAAAGAAATTCATGTTGAAATAAGTCAACATTATTTATAAATGTCGTAAAGATATGGACGTTAACTCTTCAACTGGGACAGTAATTATTGTTAGCTAGCAAGGGCTGAATCTTACATGCTTCTGAGATTCAGTTCAGGTGAGGATCCAAGCGTGATTACTTATTAAAAGCATATATGAATGATCTAAGCTTTCAAAAGCCACCTCTCTTCTTTCCCCTCCATCTTCCCACCCCCAACCTCTTCATTGTAGTGGCACTCCCTCCCTCAACAGGACCTAAATCTATATATCTCCTGCCCTTGCGCCCCCTGTTCTCATCCTGAGTTTCTTCTCTTTGGTTTCTCTGTCACACCAAGTTAGGGTAAAACTGCTAGGAAAGGGTTAAGTGATCGGACACATGATTCAACGTGATATTTAAGGGGAAAATGTGTCCTCTTTCTGGGGGCTGAGGCCAGGAGAAAGCCTGTGGGGGCTGCAGCCTGTGTTGGGCAGAGGAATTGCTTTGTTTTGATCTCACTTATATGCTTTTTGTGTTTTGAACAATAAACTGTGCCCTGAGTCAAAGTCCTAAAACGGACTAATCTGTGGCACTGGTTCCTTCCTGGGTTGGTGAGAGAGCCCCCCCCCCCATCTTATACTTGGATATCCCCCTTCCTCTCCTCTGGGCAGCTGTATCAATGGCGGGTTAGGTTTCAAGTAATTCTGTCCTATGACCATTAACATGATTTCTATTAGCAGGCCCAAAGACCTCACTCCAACATCGTGGTAGCTTTGGAAGTGGATGCAATGCTTCCTTAGCTCAATCCTTGTTCTTCAGGGAGGCCTCAAGCCTTTTTCTCTGTGCTAAGCTGAATTCCATGTGCTGTTGAGATATATACCTAAGAGCATGTGATACTTCAGTTAAATATTAGGCTATCTGGAGAACCACACGTTCAGAAGGGATAGGTCTCTCAACAAAACCAGGGAAAGGTAAGATGGGCATTTAGAAAGCTCATAGAGAGGCTGGCAGTACCTAGCAGTAAAGGCCGTGCTATAGAGATACTGTCTAGTCATGTCTATAGAGATTGTATTTTTCTTGTGTAGAGAAGTAATGCATCTGTGCATTGGAACTTCGACTTGCTGCAGCTCTTAGTTACACTGTAAAAATGAATCAGGAGCAGAAGAATGAAAGAGGTGGTCAGTTCTGATTTTATGCATATCAATGACACCTGTCAGCAGAACACAAATTTTATACCACAGAATAAGTTTAGAGTCCAAAGAACAGTAGGATGATGCAGTATGAGCTTCATGCTACTCACTTTCCACAGGCTCTTATCTCTTCCTGTTTGAAAGTGCAAATGCCTAACTTCTGAATGCATCACAGAAATACTGCAGGGTCGGAATACTGAGTACAACTTGAAATGTACTTTCTCATTTTATACCCTGGTACAGGGAAAACCAACTGATCTCTCTTGACAAAATAGGTAGGGTGTGTGTACTCCTGCACATATATGATTTAAAAATAGCGGGTTTCTTTCAAGTTTTTTTTTCACCTCGGAAAATTAAGGTCAATAATGGGGATGCAGGAGAAACCAAACCAAATTTAAGTAAAATATTTCCAAGTTTGCCTCTCATATTTATTCAGGTCCTTGGTCATTCCCTGATGGAAATCAGATTTGTTTATTCTGTGTACAATCAGGACAATTGCTTTTTCCCTTGCTGTGAGCAGGACACATTCATCAAATCAGGACAGTCTTGATTACCTCCAGACAGATGGCAACCCCAATTTGCAGCTCTGTATGCCACTATGAAACGTGTTTTTTTTTTCCTAGACCCCAGTAAACTGATTGCATTCAGTAATAATGCTACCATTTCTAATGTTAAATCCCTCACTGATTGAGCTATTAGTAGCAGTAATACTGCCCACAGTATCTGAAATCATTTACAATTTTGAAAAGGTTCATTTCCATCAGGATTAATTTGTGTTCAGCCATTTGTGTCCTTTTTGTTTAATTGCAATTAATATTAAAACTTTTATTATGACTTCCATGGATTATTGCAATAGCATCTACAATATGGTAGGCACCTTCCAAACATATAAGAAATTCCCTGTCTCGAAGAGCTTACAGTCTGAAAGACAAGTTAACAGAGGGTGGGGATGGCTGTGAAAGGATACAGCACGCACAACCAGAATAATCAGGGTGCTGCCTTACATAGCTTGCTAGCTCTGCTCTCTGTATTGTTCTTTATGTGCACAATTTGGGAATTATTAGCTTCTTATAGATGTGGTAGAAAAAGTGGGTCTTGCAGAGGGATTTGAATGATGCCAAGATAGTGGCCAGGTGTATGTGCTCGGGGGAGCATTCCATGCAGAGCATATACCAGGGAACAAAATATAAAGATGGTTATGGGAGAATAAGATAGAAAGGGCAAAGAAAGCTGTTGTTATAGGTAGAATGGAGTGGATTAAGAGGATGAGTTGAAAAAAGACAAGAGGCAATACTCTGGGAGGTATAGAGATGGGAAGTGGATGTCCATTTGTTTAAGAGAGAACAGTAAGCTTAAATTGGATGCAATGGACAAGGGGAAACCAGTGAAAGGATTCAGGGAGGGTAGGTGATGTGGACAGATCAACAAGCAAGGAAGACGATATTGGCAGCTGCATTGATATGCATTGGATGGGATTTGGGTATCAGGGTACCCACAAAGGAGGAGGTTGTAGCAAGTAAGGTGGGAGACAAGGGGCTGGAAAAGAGCTTTAGTAATCTGTACAGAGAAAAGGTCAGATTTACAGCACTTTTAGCTAGCTGACTGCTGTACATCCTTATCACTAATTAATAGTGGGCCTGATGCTCTCTTCCACTTCTACAAGTGGAGGAGACTTAAATCTAGTGGATCCCTCTTGAAGAGAGTCAGTGGAAGTGGAACTATGGGGCTATAGCATCATCCTATGCCCTTTGAGACTCCTTTTCTATATCTCTGTAGATCTTCCCTCCTTATTGTTTTGGGATTGGGCCTGGAAACAGGGCTGGCCTACTCTCCACAGCATTATCTCTGGATTCCCCTGTAGATAGCCAAGAGACTACATAATAGAGAGAGAACGCTGCTTTAAATATTGCCAATGAGTCATTATGATGGCTTCTGAAGCAACTATAATTCCAAAAGAAACTGAGACAAGTAGAGCAATATGGAGGGATCATCCCTCCAGGCAGACACCTATATAGGTACTGGAACTAGGGGCGCAGGGAGTGCTCCAGCACCCCTGGCTTGAAGTAGTTTCCCTTATAGACAGGGTTTACAGTTTGGTTCAATCAAGCACCCCCACTATACAAATTGTTCCAGCACCCCTGGACACCTATGTGTATAGGGTACTGGGATTTTCCTTTCTGAGGAACTGCAGCATTGGTAGATTAAAGCCACTGCCCATTTTGTGGTTCTAAATAGCTCCACCAGAAACTGAGTTTAACCTGGTGGAATTTCATGGTCCATATTCCCGGTCCCTCTATGAGACATAGACATAGTGACTATGTTCTAGTCCATTTGTGTGCAAGGAAAAATTTATTTATATATATTTGTTAATGTATATATGTTATTGTATCAGTCCAATAGTATTGCCACAAGGAAACAGGACTAAAAGTGGGCCCTGTTTCCATCAGTAGGTCCTCTTACTGGGGAAAAATGGCTTCACACAATTTAAAATGTTCTTTTTATATATTGTGTGTGTAAAATTAGCATGAAATAACATCTGGAGAGCAATAAACTGCCTAGAGCCTGAACAATGAACTCTTACCAAATGCTTACTAAGGCCCGGCCTATACACCTCTACCTTGATATAACACTGTCCTCTGGAGCCAAAAAATCTTACCATGTTATAGGTGAAACCGCATTATATCGAACTTGCTTTGATCCACCAGAGTGCGCAGCCCCGCCCCCCCGGAGCACTGCTTTACCGCTTTGTATCCGAATTCGTGTTCTATTGGGTCATGTTATATCGGAGTAGAGGTGTACTAGAAAATTAAGTTGTCCTAACACTTGACCAGCCTAGGTAAGCTGACCTAACCCATTTAAGCCGATGGGAGAACCCCTCCCCTCAGTTACCAAAAAATTATTTCAGACAGATAATGGAAATAAATGCTCAGGTTTATTATGATTGTTCTAGAAGTGGAAGATTTAAAAAAGTGCCTGAATCTGAAAGCTCCAAGGCTTATATGAGTTATTGTGTAGACTGTCATGAAAAGGTCATGTAATATTGGTTGTTAGATAACTGTAAAGTTGACTGCCAACACTGGGGGAAAAAAATCTATACTAACATATTACACATTTCCTGATTCAATGTCTCTTAAATTCAGTCTTTTTTCACAGTTCTCTAGAAACAGGATAACTGTTAAATTTGGATCAGTGTTTCATTACTAAGTAGGAACAAGAGTAGAAAACAATGCCAAGCAGGGTAGGCCATTTGGCCCACCAGTCTCTCCTCCATCAGATTTTATCACAACCTCATCTCCCTGCTTTGATACTCATTCCTTCCCTGTCCATAATACTGCCTAGAATCTCTGATTTCATATGTGCTCTTTGCCTCAGATTGCTTCCTCCTCACCTGAAAACTCCAATGTTCTCTGTTCTGTACCAGCCTCTATCTTCTGTCATTAAAAGCTCAGATTGAAAATAGTCACTTAAAAAAAAAATTCAGCTGATGCCTCTGGAAAGTCTCAAAGTAGATTAACATAGCCAGTTCTGAGCATCAGAATCTAGAAACTTGAGACTCCTGGTAGCACAGCACATGGAATCTTAAGTAGAGATGGCCCCAAATCCAAAATTTAGATTGGGGTGTGAAATCAGATAGCATCTGGGATCTTCTGATTCTTGGTTTTGGTTTGTAGTGAGAAACGTGCAAAAACCATCTCTGGATTGGGCACAGCTCTAGTTTGAAATTCTAGACCTGTGTACTTTCCTATTATGGTCTGGAGGAGCTATATTTCTCACTCTCTCTAATACTTTGACATCATTGTTCTCTTTGGGGAAAGCCCTGTGGCCCTTACGCAGGCAGAACTCCCATTAACAGGGACTGAGTATGAATTGCAGGATTTGGACATTATAGAAAAGGCACTAGTGGTTCATGCCCAGTGTCTCTGAGTGCCAAGGAATTCTGGTCAGAATGCCTCCTGCTAGACCCTTGGAAAAGCCAGTGCCTTTGCTGCCCAGTTCTGGACATAGGCCTGCCAGAGCCCCTTCCTTCCATATCTCCTTTGGAAAGGCTCTTGCTGCTTTTTGTGACTGGCCCATGCACAAAAGCAAAAATGAGATGATGGTTTCTCCTGCTCTGTCAATACTCTTGTACAGGGTGTGCTGGAGTCTGACCTTTAGTTCCTCTACACAGCACCTCCAGGAATCCCTAACAAAGCTCTCAATGCAGTTTTGGAATCAAAGAGTTGAAATCCTGAAAATGAGACTTTATCCTAAAATTGTAACTCAAGTCTAGGTTAATTGGTGTGAGGAGACAATGAATTTAGGATTTTCCTGTGATTTTCAATGGTGAATAACGTCAGCTAATCAAATAGTCTAAAGAAATTGAGATTACTTAAATGTCTGACACTGCATGCTTCCTGAATTTCCATCTTTTGAGTGTCAGAAAGGAACTGCACAGTCCTGTGTCTTTCTGGCTCACAGAACTCTAGTTGAAGTCTAGGGAATTGCCCATACAGAGGGCACGCAAGGTGAAGCTCAAGCACCATAATGCCCTTCATTCCTGTAATGGCCTGATCCCAAGCCCACTTAAGTCAGTTGAAAGACACTTGTTGATTCAAATGGGCTATGAATGAAGCTCAGAGATCTAATGATTGGCTTTATTCCTATTGCTTATAATAGCACGAAAACTCTGTGTTGATGCAAACTTAAGCAATATAACGCTAGTATTGTTTGGATGAAATAGGTCTCAATTATCTTATGAAAAATAGGCAAGTATCCTTCCCCCCCCCTCTTGAGATGGGTATTTCAAATTTGAATACTGCAAACCATGTCTAATCACCATTTCTATCACAGATGATATGGCTGTAGTCCATAAAACATGGAAAGAGTGCAGGAGATTAATTAGAACTACAATACTGTGACACAAATGCTATTAACTCTCTTTGAATTCTATTTAATTGAGTGTTGCTTACAGCATTTCCTTTCTCTGTTGAACATCTGATAAATAAACAGTATTTTTATTCCTGTTGTCCTTGTCCTTGACTGCATTAAAGATCACTCTCAGCCCTCTTTTTTGGACTCTTTTTATTTCTTAAAATAAATGTAGGAAAAGCATAATTAATCACAGCAGAAAGAAAATTGCCATATCTTTCTTTATCAAATTGGAGAGAGTAAGTTTGCCATTCATCCACATGCAAAACTGCACACGGATTCTACTGATATTCTGCATGCAAAACGATGGATGATATGGCCTTTATTTGTAGGTAGGTACGGTAATTGAAAACTAAAGAACAGTGTCCTTCTGATGCAAGGGGAACTGTTTCTCTTCATTTGAGTTCCATGTCTAATGATCTGCTAAGTTCTACTGTATTTTGTTGCCATATTTGCAGAATCCAAATTTAAAATGGAGAATTACTTGAAATAGCAGTTTTTTGTGCTGTGATATTTAATTTTAAAGGGCCAGTTTGTATCACCCTTACTCAAATTCATTAGAAACTTACTACACAAGTAGCCCTATTGAAATGAGTGGAACTATGCAGAGTGAGGAGCATTCAATGTAAGTAAGAATGCAAGGGTCTGGTGGAAAGTCAGTCATAGAACAAATGAGCAAACTTCAAGGTAACATCAAATCATATAAACACAGACTGTAATGACCAGCATCTGTCAAGCATAGCAAATGTTATTAAAAGGTAGTATGTCTTTGAAACTGATTTCAAAATCAGCAGGAAAAACAGATTTATAACAAAGCCCTTAAGACAGCCTTTCCCCCCAGCACAACATAGCTCTATATATTTTCATTATTTCAACACACACACACTTTCCATGGAGATTGTAATAGTATTGGTAGCATTTTTCTTATTGCAAAAAAAAGTAGTGACACAACTAAACTCTTACTTTTAGAATAAATACTATTTTCATTTCTTTTTTTATTTGTTTGTCCTGCACTTTTATAATAGCTTGTTTTATTGAAACCACAATAAATGGCTAACTTTGATATTTTGAAATGGGAAAAAAGGGTCAAAGATGCTCATTTATTTATTTATTTGGATTTCACAGCCTGTTTTCATACTCTGGTTTTGAAATCAATAAAAAATGCAGTACTAGCCAAACTCCTGTAGACAGTAATAGTCTTCTGGATATAATGATAAACTGTGGCATTTTGCTTAAAGGTAGACTATAAATCATCGGAATACCATTTAAGCTGTTAGTACGAGGGTGTGAATACTAATATTAGTAGTCAGATGTTCGAGTGTATAAAATTAGACCTATATTGAGCCCATCGCTAGGGATTCAGCAATAGGAAACCTTGGTTCTCTCCGTCTGCCCTACTTAAGGGATGCTTTTTTTGCAAGAACTTTCAAAGCACATAGGAGTCTAGCTTCATAACCTCACCTCTTCCCCTCCATAAATAAAGTGTCGGATGTTGCTTTCAGAAACTAGGTTACAACTAACATGCCTCCTTCTTTGTTTTATTTATTTAGTTCTCCCAAATCTGGGGCCCTATTCTATGGGTGCAAAGAGCCCTAAATTCCCACTGTCTTTGATAGTTGAGGGAGCTCAGCACACTTTACAGAATCAGAGCCCTGGTCTGCTATTCTGGGCAGCTGTCATACTGTATTGAGTTCCCTTCTTTTTTAGCTCTACTAAAATGGATCATTTGCTAAAGGAGTTTGATGTTATATGTCTAATTATCATCCTGACTTTTGCCTACAATAATAAGTCTGGGAGCTGTCAGTTTGGAAAGTGCAGTCTCCAAAAGAGAAAGAGGAGCAAGGATTATGCATCCCTTTCATCCCTGGATCTTGAAGCTGGCTGGGTGAACTGAAGAAGCATGTTGCAGATCCGAAAGCATAGTGCAGTATGCACACTTCCTCTGCACGGCAATGTATTTCCTGAGACTCTACTCCTCCCAGAGGTGCTTCTGAAGTGGGGTAGCTGTGCAGTATCTCACTGCATGCTCGTAATATTTGCATCTCTGTAGTGTGCCATTTTCTCTTCAGGCAGGAAATGCGTTTCTTTTGGACCTGGGACTTTTGCTGAAATGTTGTTGAGAATGACCACTGTGCATAGAAAACAGTTGTGTAATATGAACCAGAATTAGTAGTCATAGTCATTATGGCAGTGCCTGAGGACTAAACAAGAATTGCGGGGCCTCATTTTATAAGTCAGTGTACAAACCTAGAGGACTAGGTGATTCCTGCCCCAGAGAGCCTACAATCTACCCAGACAAGACAGATACAGGGTGGGGGAAAGGTTAGAACACACAAAGTGAAATATGCAATGGCAGCAAGGTCACATTAGTTCCATGACCTTTTGTTTATTTATTGTGGTGGGCTTAGTTAGCAGGGGATCAGCTAAATGGGAGGCAAGGGAGACAAGGCAGAGGAGAAGACAGTCAGAGATTGTGATGGAGGAGGGAGAGGGCTGGCGCAAACAGCCAATCAGCACAAGACAGAGAATGTCCAATCAAGGCTGTAGAGGAAGTTCTCTGAAGGTCCTTGCTTTGGTTACTTCTGTGGCTACTCCTAGTAGCTGGAATGCAGTTCAAATGCAGTTCTCCCCTCCCAGGCTACCTAGTTGGGGGGAGAGGTGGCATGACCTGGGTTCCGTTATTTCCCCAGAGTGTATGTGGGGTGTCTCCCCTGCAGAGTTCTGGGTCTAAGTGGTGCTGGGAGGAAGGGTGACTCCAATTTGGCCCAATTTTACTATCTCCCCCACTCCTCAAAACTGCAGCAATCTAGGCTTTTGGCTGCTTCTGCAGCTGCTCCTACTGGCTTGAGCCTGGTTGGTTCCTCCCTGCAGTTTTTCTCCAAGGCTTGCTGACTACCAGCACAACTTTCTGTCAATTGATACATGACAGCATGAATGTATCTTTTAAATATTCATCTTAGTGGCTCCAAGGGGCTACTCATTTTAGTGAATCCCCTGGTTTTATCTCACTTTTAATAGAATGGTAAATAATATCGTTCTTCTGAATGTGTTAACTGTTGTCTCCAAGAATTATACTAGTGGAACTGTTCTCATGGAAATTGTCTGTTTTTGGTAGAACATTTACTGAGCTGTCTAAAGCAGGGTTTGTGCCTGTAACAGGGTGGCTTGTCTTGGAGAGCCTGCAGCTTGACTTAGCTGATTACAGAATGAGCCCCACCTGAGAGGAATCAAGCAATTGTCCATGACAAGCAGAATGTGCCTGTGGTAAAGAGGGAAACCTAAGGAGATTACAGCTCTGACTGTCAAGACTTAGAAAGCAAGAAGGTTCCTGCAGGGTCCAGAGTCAGCAAGGGAAAAGTTCAGAGCTGGAAAGGAAGCTGCCGGAAAGAGAGTATCGAACAGGAGCAGCAAATGGGAGCTTTGTGAGAGAATTCTCTAGGTGAAGCAGAAATAATGACATGACCCTTGGGTGAGTTTATTGACTGTTTGTTGTGTGCTTGCTTGCTTGCCACGTGCCAGCTTGATTAAAGTTTATGGTGTGGAGCAGCAAACGGGAGTTTGTGAGGGAGTTTAGAGAGGGAATAAGAAGAACAGGAGTACTTGGAGAGCCATACACACCTAACAAATGTTCTCTAAACTTAGGCCAGTAACAGCCTCCTTCTCCCCCCGCCCCCCATAGCCACCCCCAAGAAGGAACAAACAACCAAACAACCCTGCGAGAGTAAAAATAATGCAGGCAGAAATCCAGCAGCAGAGTGGGGGTTATCCAGTTGATTGTACTAAATACATCATGGCAGGTGGCATGTGTGTGCAATTCGGTGCAAACAACTTATGGCCCTCAGAGACTGAGTATGGGCTCCTGAGACCAGAGTGACTGAACTGGAGGAGCTAGGGGAGACAAAGGGGTACCTAGTAGAGTGGTTCCATCCCCCGTCTGGCAGCTCTGTGCTGTTGAAGAGGATGAAAGTCTCCAGGGAATGGGAACATCAAGCTGGAGCAGAAGGAAATGATCCCCTACGTGTGACCTTCCTTCTAGATGATGTAATGCTATCCTTTTGCACTGAAGATACCCCTCCAAGGGAGGGGATTCCATGATTAAGAGGAGACAGGTAATAATAATAATGGCGGATTTGATTATTAGAAATTTAGATAATTGGGTGTGATGACTGGGAGAGTTGCATGGTGAATTGTCTGCCAGATGTGAAGTTTGTGGATCTCTCAAGACATCTAGATAGACTTATGTGCCATGCTGAGAAAGAGCTAGTGGTCATGGTATGGCAGAGGTACCTATGCCATAGGGAAATGTAGGCAAGATGTCCTGAAGGCCAAATTTAGGCTACTAGGTAAGAGATTAAAGTCCAGTGAATGCTTCCAGTTCCATGTGCAGGGCCAGTTAGGCAGGCAGAACTGCAAGGTCTCAATGCCTGGATAAAACGGTGGTGCTCATGGGAGGGATTTAAGTGTATTAGGAACCGGAGAACCTTTTGGGAAAGGAGACGCTTATACAGAATGTGTGGGCTCCACTTAACGCAAAACGGAACAAGATTGCTGGCATATAAAATTAAAAAGATCATAGAGGAGTTTTAAACTAAGGTATGTAGTAACACATGGTTTGGACAGACACATCCCTTAGGGAAGGATTTAATAAAGGGGATACTCTATACATAGTAAGGAGGATAGAATAGATAAAGTACAGGTAGGAACTGAAGAGAAACAGTCAAATGAATAAGAGTCCCATTCAGATACATCAAGGATGGCAGACAACTAAATATTGACAAATTTTATAAATGCTTGTATACAAATGCTAGAAGCCTAAATACAAAGAAAATGTATGTGAATGTGAGTGCCCGGTATTAAAGGGAAATATTGATATAATAGGAATCACAGAAACTTAATGGAAGATTGATAATCAATGGGACACAGTAGTACCAGTGTACAAAATATATAGGACTGACAGAGTAGATAGTGCCACTCCCTCAGCAGCACGATGTGAAAGAAAGCGTAAAGTTAAATATCGTAAAAAATCTTAAATGAATCAAATTGTACCATAGAATCTCTATGAATTGAAATTCCCCGTCTGAACAATAAGAGCACAGAAGTAGAAATCTACTACTAGTCCCCTGACCAGAATGATGATGGTGATTGTGAAATACTCAGGGAGTTTAGAGAGTCTACAGAGGCAGATTATGCAATAATATTGGATGACTTCCACTATCCTTATATTGACTGGATACATGTCACCTCAGGAAGGGATGCAGAGATAACATTTCTAGACATCATAAATGACTGCTTCTTGGAGCAGCTAGTCCTAGAACTCATAAGGTGAGAGGCAATTCTTGATTTAGTCCTAAGTGGATCACAGGATCTGGTCCAAGAGGTGAATATAGCTAAACCTCTTGGTAGTAGCGACCATAATGTAATTAAATTTAAGATACTTGCAGGGGGGGGGAAATACCAAAGAAACCCACCACAGTAGCATTTAACTTCAAAAAAGGGGGCCAACACAAAAATGAGGAAGCTAGTTCAATGGAAATTAAAAGGAACAGTCAACAAAGTGAAATGCCTGCAAGCTGCATGGGACCATTTTAAAAACACCATTATAGAGACTCAAAATAAATGTATACGCTTAAAAAGCAAGAGGACCAAAAAATGCCACCATGCCTAAACAACTGAGTAAAAGAGGTAATTAGAGACAAAAAGGCATCCTTGAAGACTGCGTGCAGTTCTGGCTGCCTCATCTCAAAGCAGATGTATTAGAAAAAGAGATGGTACAGAGAAGGGTACGAAAATTATTAAGGGTATGGAACAGCTTCCATATGAGCAGAGATTAAAAAGACTGCGACTGTTCATCTTATAAAAGAGATGACTAAGGGGGGACATGATAGAAGTCTATAAAATCATGAAGGAGAAAGTGAATAAGGAAGTGTTATTTACTCCTTCACATAATACAAAAACTAGGGGTCACCCAATGAAATTAATAGGCAGCAGGCTTAAAACAAGTATAAAGAAGTACTCCTTCGCACCGCACAATGCACTGTCAACCTGTGGAACTTCTTGTCGGAGAAAGTTGTGAAGGCCAAAACTATAACTGGGTTTAAAAAAGATTTAGGTAAGTTCCTGGAGGATAGGATCATTAATAGATATTAGCCAAGATTGTCATGGACACAACTCCATGCTGTGGGTATCCCTAAACCTCTGACTACCAGAAGCGGGGACTGGATGATGGGGGATGGATCACTTAGTACATTGCCCTGTACTGTTCATTCCCACTGAGTCATCTGGCACTGGTCACTGTTGGAAGACAGGATACTGGACTAGATGAACCATTGATCTGATCTGGTATGGCCATTCTTATGTTCTTAGAGTGAGGAAGAAAAGCTCTCCAGACAGGGAGGCCCTGGAGAGACTCTGACTAAGCAGGGAAGTGAATGGGAGATCCAGAGGGGAACTTGGGAAGAGACATAGGAAAGTGGCCCAGGGAAAACTACAGTATAGATAAAAGAGAAGACCTAGCTGTTTGGTACAGGCCCCAAAACCCAGAGCAGGGTGTGGCACTGGGTTTGCCAACTGTCCCAAAGAAGGTGGCATTCAAGCCCACTTTAAGGGTTGTTGAGTGCAGCAAGGGGACAGCAGGCTGAGCTAGGACTGGCTGAGGAAGAGCCCCTGAGAGGGTGGAAGGAATTTGTTTTTGTTGAAGACATTTTTGGACTTTTAGTCTGGGACAATTTGGATCCTGGAAAGGGTGGATTAAGGATGGTGACCCCACAGGAGGGCTGAATTACCAGACAGAGAAACTGCCACAGTGCCGGAGTGACCATCAGCAGGGGGTGCTAACCCAGTGAGAGAGCTGCTATGCCACGCCTGGCCTAGTGCCATGTGAATTTGGGTATAGTACCATTATACAATTTGTGTTCAAATACCTCTGCCTGGCAGAATACCTTTGCTGTACTTGTTTGGCATCTTTTGTTATTGAATCTGTTTCTTAGTGAATTTCAATGCCTAATACAATAAGAAGCCTTGTCTAAACCTCTGAGATTTTAATTACCAGTGACTGGTATGGATTCCAACAACAAAAGACAAATGTCAACTGTGTTAAGAATACATTTCACATTAGGCTACTTAAAATATTACTGTGCTTCTTATTTTTAACATAGTCCATTCATTTATTAGTGTGTTACTATTACAGCAAAGTTGTTTGCTAATGGTTTGTCATGTTTCATCAGTGACTCCATTCTAAAGCTATCCCCTATTTTTAGTGAGGGATTATAACTCCGCCACAAAAATTTGTTCCAGAATAAAGACTACTTTAGTCTTGTACAACAAGAATTAGGTTGCTTCTGGTAATGATGAGGTTAAAATATTGATTTCTATAGTAAATTATATTGCTTTAGACATTTTAAAAAAAATCCATGTTTGCAGATACGCTGAATAATTCATCAGACCATTTGATAAATCTGAAATTTTCACTGTGACAGATTTTAATAAGATTTTTATTTCAAGGATAGTCAAATGCATCTGGAGTGACCCTTTGATATTTCAATTTATAAGGCTATTACTCAGCTGCAAAAAGATAGATATGTCTTACTTAGGTGATCATGAAAGATATCCTCTGAATGTGCAACTTCTTCCCAACTGTGACTATAAAACTTTTTTAGGGCCAGATTTTAATAAAAGCTCAACTGCCAGTTAGGCATCTAAATGAAGTGGCCAGATTTTCAGAAGTGCTGAGCATTCAGTGGCTCCTATTGTGAACAACAGGAAAACTGTTCTCTTCTGAAGGGCCAACCAGAAACTGTTGGGTGCTGAGCTGTCTTGAAAATCTGGTCATTAAATGCCAAGTAATTTTTATGTTTGGAATTAATTATTACCCAAAGATCATGCTACCAGGACACTACCCAAAGGGTAAAAAGGCCTGACTCAGCGAGAGGCAGAGAATCATCTTCTCTATAGCTACATAATAATAATTCTCATTCAATTCTATTCCCCACGTGCAGTTATTTTCGCCCTCGTTTGTTGTTGTATTCTTATCCTGAATTACCACTGGTCAGAAAGACACTTTTTTTTTTAAAGTAATCTTATTATGTTCACAGCATACACATAGAGAAGTTAAATGAAAACATAAATACGTTTGCCAGAAGATTGTAATTCAGAACAATTACACACAAGAACCCAAAAACCGAGACAGAGAGAGAAAGCAGGCTGCTCCCTAAGGTAGAGAGGATCAATTCATTTTCTAGGCTGCTCTTTCCAGAATGACAACTCCCCGATCCAAGCTTCACTACGGAACCCAGTAACCTGCAAGCAGGACCAGGGAATTTCTTCATTCTAAGTGATAGCTTGCAATTCCAACACAGTCTTCAAGGCATCGCAGCTCACACCCTTGTGTTTGTAAGCACATTGTAAAGTGAAAATAAAGAATAGATCCTGATCTTCAGTGGTGACTGAACCCAGTCTCGTTTTGAGGTTTCTCATGCTGCGTGTACATTAGTGTCTGTGCGCACAGGTGTAAGAGATCTCAAACTATGCTTACAGAGTTGGTGGTTGGCAGACAGAGTTAATGGTTTGCATATGCAAACTCCATTGGTATGACTGGGTTTTCTGGATTACGATTGTAACGCCAACACACACGGAGCTTGGAATCTATCACCTGCATGTGCATAGGTTAGCAAACAGAAAGGAACACAGTTAAGGGCAGAGCTGGCTGGAGTCTGAAAATCAGGTGTAGATGTTTTATTATTAATATGCAAAGCTATGTATGATGCCATTTTTTATGCTAAAACTGTATTGAATTTATCCTGGCAATGTGAAAACTGCTTTTATAACTTAGTTTTCTTAGTTTTGAGAGGAATTCTGTGATTTCGACCTTAGCTTTCAGTAAATCAATACCAACTATTTTGGTTAAATTTGGAAAGCTGATGATAGGTTTGTTTGTATGCGTTAGTGTATATTCCAGAGGTTATTTAACTCAGTAATGTGACAAATATTGTTAATTTGAGGTTCTGCAGTGTTTCTCTATTGTACAGTATAATTTGATAGGCTTCTTGATGAAATGTGGGTTTGTAGGGATTTTGTGTGTTCATGCATGTGTGAATTTCCCCCTCTAGCATGTTGCTAGAAAAATGGATGAGAAATTTTAAAGTCTCTAAAAATAATCAAAACCAAGATGTGTATCTGCTGTTGTCTTCTCAGGAAACCTTATGACTTTTGTCTCGAATATATTGTATAGTTTTACTAACCTCATTTTCCCTTAAGCAGAAGGCAGCTAGCTTTGTCTTACAGCTGTAGCCAGAGAAGTGTGAATAAGTTTCTGTACTTCTCAGTGAATTTATAACATCATTTGAAAAAGGGATATAACTCAGTAAAGGCAAGATCTGAACGATGTGTAGCAGGAATGTGTATCAGAATTGCCTGTACAGAGGGGATGAGACCCTCCCAGATGGCTGGCCACAGCTGCTTCTTTTGTATACCACGTGCATTTACAAAGAAGCATAGTAACGAGATGGAAAAGTAAGATTTCATTCTTCGTGCTTTTTCTTGTCTAATTTTAAATGTCTAAAGTGATGAGGTTTTCTGATATTTCCCCTGGAAGTTTAGTCCAAAATTGGCTGACTATTGTTAAGGTTTTCCTGATATTTTTCTAGAAGCTTGTCTTCTGGCTAAAACATAGGACTGGGATTTGGGGATCCGGATTCTATTCATGGCTCTGACACAGACTTCCTTTTTAGCCTTGAACAAATCATTAATCTCTCTGTCTCAATTACTCCATCTGTAAAATGGGAATGACTTCACAAGGGTGTTATGTGAATTAGCTCATTTAATATTTGTGAAGCATTGTTAGATTAAAACCTCTATACAAGAACAAAGTATTATATACAAATTTATTCAGCCTAAATTTTCTTAATTTTCATCCCATCGCTGCTTCTTGTACCCTGTTTTAATGGCTAACCAAGCTAACTTCTTTTTATCTTTCCTTGGACATTAATCCCTGTAACCTATTAATTTTTGCAGTTGTTCTCTGTACGCTTTCTCTTTTGGATATTAATGTGTCAGAACTTGTACTATATAACAAGTGCAGTCTCAGCTATATATTTCTTGATCAATGATGTCACAACTTTGTGTCCCCCCCCCCCCCTTCTGATGTGCATGCTGGGGTTTCCTTTGACATCACTGGGTGTTGAGCAAGCACATCTGAGTGCAGTATTTGGCCTTAGAGCCTTGATTTGGAAAGTTTGGAACCAAAATAGTTTCTAATTCTTTTAATCAATGGTAATTACAGTAAACCATTGGGCCTGATCTGCCATTCTTATTCACCTTTACGGCATGATATTACTCAGAGTAAGGAACTACTTGAATAGGCCAGGATAGGGTCCTGTGTACCCTGAATTGAAGAGACTTGTTCCAGTGTGTAAATGAGATTGATAGCCTCTACTTCAGTATGTTAACAACTACCAAACTTTGTTTGTTTTCTAATTACTGTATACTTTCTTGGTTGCCCTCCATATTGAAATTTGTTATTTTACCCCCATTATTATGCATCATTCTGTAACATCAGATAAAAAATTGCCATGAGGTGCCAGAACTCATTTTTGGAATAGCAAAACATTTTTAATTGCAATGGTATGCTTTTATAATTGAAGCTAAAATAAACTAATGTGATGCAAATGAGAAATTTGGGCTGGGATTTTGGATAAAATGACGTGTGTACAGTGCTACAGTAGGGATTTTAATATCCAACAAATTAACAGATTTTAATGGAGCGATTAAGAATTCCCAACTCACTGATGTGTCTCTGAACAGATAAGTTTCCAGAAGCCTTACAGACTTTTATATACATTTTTCTGTCATATTTAAGAAGGTATTAACAGCATTTCTAAACTAAAAATGATTATTCTTAATGGCAGTTGAAAAGGAAAGAACACTCATTTTTTGATGGTAAAGTCCAGGAGTTTGTTCCTGATGGCCCTTGTGGGAGAACTACTAAAACTCCAAGGTCTCAATTTGTCCCTTGACTTATGTATCTGCTTTGGGGGAGTGTCTTTGCCTCCCATCCCCCCCCCCCCGAGCTTGTTCCTTCTAACTTTGGGATCACGTTGATGCAAGTCTTTGCTTTGGAGGCTACTTTCTTGAGGTGGTCATGACAGATGAGTGTACATTGAAGAATCACACTGAGATATGTTGTTTTGCGTCATAATGCACCGTTTTGCCACACACGTGACAATTCTGTTGTCAAGCTGGAAAGTAGAGACTAACGATTTGCTCGGATTTGGTCTCAGCTGCCACTTTTGGAAGTACTCCTCCATGAGCTTACAGTCAGGTGTAAGGGTTCCTTCAAGTTCTTTAAAGCTACAGGCCTGAGTTGCAAGTGCCATATCATCAGCATATGCAAACTTCTGCACTATTGTTTCAGGCATATCACTCATGTGTCAGAGCAAGGACAGAGCTATTATTCTAAGTGTGAAGCTTGCTGGTTTGATCTCCAAGCTATACACACATCCTTCAGCTGCAAAGCATGTGGTGTTCAGCAACTGGAGAATCCACATGCAGGGGATCGCTTTGCTACTGAAACTGGCCAATCTAGACTGTGCCATCTGCCACTGACAAATTGATGAAAGCAGCATCAGTCTTGAGTTTTCATTGGAATCTGGCCTTGACATTTGTAATTAGGGTCAGGACCTGGTCTCAGCAACTTCTGTGCAATCGGAAACCAGCTTGCTCCTTGGATAGGCTGGCATCCTCAGGCGCCCTGATTCAGTTCAGAAGCATATGCTCCATTCCCTTGTAGATGGTGCTCAAGAGGGAGATTGGCCTATAACTAGAAGGGTGATCTGCAGGTTTTCCGGTCTTCAGGAGTGCAATGACCTTGGCTTCTCTCCACATGCAAGGGATTTCACTGGTCTCCAGGATATTGGTGAAAAAGCTGCATCACCCATTTTTGTGGTTAACCCTGGTTATATAGGAACTCAGGATAGATATAATCTTTTCCTGCTGCTTTTCCCAGTTTCATGGCTGCATCTATCTCCGTACAGGTGAACGGTCTAGTCCACTGGGATGAGGGAATGCAGGTGGACACCACCTGCCAGACTTGATGCTGGACTTGTCTGCGATACTGTTTGTCCACTACCTGTTTTGATGTTCACAGAGATGGCCTTGGCTTTCACCTGCAGCCCAGTGGCATGTGTGGGGTTTACAGCCCCCACATGTGAAAGCAGGTTCTACGCGCATCTGCTCCAGTGTGTAAAATTTAGATCTTCTACACATTCAAGCCACCGTTACTACCTTGCTGCATGATGATCCAGTGATGCAGGAGGGCTTTTCCAATTTCTGGGTCTCTGCACTCATTATATTTGTGGAGGAGCTCTTGGTTCTCTGCAGTCCAGCAAGGAATGTATGATGACCTGTGTCCACCGGGGATGCTCTTCTTTGTGGTAGAGATTTGGAGTGCAATAAAATGGTCAAAAGTCTATGGCATTGGGGGAATGAAGGAGATTGCCACTTTCACCATGACTATGGAGAATACAATGTCTGTGTGGTGGTGTTTTTTTTTTTTTTTTTTGGTTTGTTTTGTTTTTTTCCCAAGTTCCAGTGAGGTGCCAGTTTTGAGTGGAGAACTGGGATTTGAATGCCAATATGGGTCAGTACTGGTCTGTGCTGTTCGGAAGTCATAATCCATGATGTGGGGATCGGTGTGCCTGTATAAGATTTGTAAGGTCAGGGCAGCATCCTCTCTGCTCCATCCTGCAGAGTGGAAAGTGGCATGCTGTTTCCTGTAAAAAAGTAAGAGCATATCATTTGCTGACACCCACTGTGTCAGTTCTTTGCCTGCAATGTTGTTTGCTGCATAGCCCCATTGTATGTGGTGACTATTAAAGTCACCCACAAATACGGCAGCGTCCTGTGTGGTCAGCAGAGCTGGCTGAGGCCACTGTGCACTAGTTGGTTTATGTACATTAATGATGGTAAGCTTGTGGATGCACATGGAGATTTTAGTTGTTAGTGCGCTGTAGGAGGTAAAACCACATATTTGTTGATCTCCTGCTTTATGTAGGTTGCCAGCCTGTATTTTGGGTGGTAATTGCTGTCTGTAAGTTTATAGCTGTTGATTTTGTAGCAACAGGCTTCTTCTTCATTTGTGAGATGGTGGAAGATAATGGTCTTCATCCAGTCCGCCTTCTTAAGTGGGAAACCACAACTAGCATTATCAACCCAGTGACCGAATGTTGAGTGTCAACATCCCGGTCAAAAGTGCAACAGAATAAACCTACTTTTTCAAGGCCAATGTACTAGGCAGATCAGACCTGGGGTAGAGATCTGTCAGACGAATGTTGAAGTCCTCTCATGGCCCAAGTGCAACTACCTGAAGAAAATGCTGAAGATGAACAACACTGGTGTCCTCGTCTTCCAGGAGGCCCATGTTGCAAACGAAGTAAAAATGGGGGGAATAAGGCAGGCCTTATCCTTGAAAACAGGGATGTTGAAAGTGGGTGGAGTCATGGCATTCCACCATGCCCCTCAGTGCAGCTCAGTCAACATGGGGGTGTCTCTATGCTGCTGGTATTGTCTTCCAAATCAAGGGGAAGCAGGAAGAGGATCATGCTTCTCAGAGATACAGTTTGTTCCCTGTACTGCTCCCAAGGAGGTGCAGCTATGCACTGTCCGCACACAGAGCTTGTGGCAAAGCTACAGTTTAACCCAAAAAAGAGATGCTTTTCAAATTCCGTATTTCATACATGTGGTCTAGTAAGAGTGGAATGAAAGGGTCTGATGATTTCTGGGTGATTGCATAGCCATTAGTGGCGAATGTGTCATTCTAATTATCATTCTCAGTGCAGGTTTACAGATTCTGTTAGTGTTTAATAACATTGTGTATCTTGTCAATGTCAGGTTTTCTAATCCTGTACATTTGGTGTTCTGAAAGTTAAAGATAAAACTAAGCAGCAGCAAGCTAGCAAGCAGGATAGAAGCAGCAGCAACTAGGACAGAAGAAATGACAGGATTAGTCAGTGTCTGGCTGGTCCATGCTTGTACTGAGAGAGTAATCATCCTAAATGCCAACATTTATTAATGCTGTTCACGTCAAAGGCTGTCAGAGATGAGCGCTATGCAAGAGCCTGTGGCATCAAAAAAGAAATATTGATTGAAATAAACTGCAGTGTGAGTTTCAGCATCCTCGCTCAATACATATTATATAGCTTCATATTCTGTAACAAAGCCTCTAAGGGCTGGCAAATTCAGTGTAGTACTTAGAGAAATGTCAAATCATGATCTTCACTTGATGAACACTTGTCTGTCTGATTCCTTCCATTTACTGGTAGACTTAAGGGAGTAATAGTTGCAAATGGGAAAGATCTTAAAATCTTAACCCCTCTCCCCCTCCTTATATAAAATAAATATATAAAACTCACATTTATATTTGTGTTTTGTGTGTGTTATATATGTACGCATTGCATGTAAATTCTGAGGTAGCTATGTATGGATCTTAAGATAAAGAACCTTTGTTCATCCACTCATAAGAATAGATTTTATGTATGCAACCGAATGTACTCCATTCTCAGGGGAATACTATTAAATGGTATGCACACTCTGAAATTGCTGTTAAACAGTTTTACTCCAAGATGATATAGTAATCACCCTTTAAATGAGAGAGGCTACTTGTGTACTTCCTTTATAAAATAAGAATTGGAGTCTAAGATGAATAAATTGTCAAGTTTTTTTCAGCAAGGCTTTAAAGAGCAAAGTTATTTGTGATCTATGAAACTGCAGGTATTTCATTCACCCAGAGCACAGTCTAACACTGATCAATGCTTTTCAGGATTATAAGTAATGGAGCACAATTATTTCTTTCTAGTTAAAAACACGACAAAACAGTGTCCCACCCCACTTCCTAATGGGATAAGTCAAGCCCTGCAACCATGGTTCAGATCCAGCCTGAAGACCTTAAAGAAACAGCTGTTCTTGCTTCTAACAGGAAACTATTCATATTCCAGTCCTACCGGATATATCCATGTCACTAGTTTAAACTTGAGAAATGCCCAGGGCTGAGTTTACTCAGACGTTTTGGTATCCTCATCACCCAGAGATAATGTAGGGTTTGTTTTGTTTTGTTGCAAAGGTATAGGCAACTGACATATACACATTTATTTTGCTGGTACTTCTGTGGAAGGTCAGAGTATCTATTTGCCCCATTATATTTTTTAAAAATAATTTTGTGTATAAAGTCTGTCCCTAAATTAGGCACGAGTTGCTTGTCTGATAGCTACATGGTGTCCAGATAGCACTGTTCCTTACTCTAGATAACTGGTCTAGGTCCGGAGGCCCCCTGCTGGAGGCCTCGCAGCCCTGCATCACCCTATCCCAGAATAGTGCAGCAAGAAGTCCTCCAGGCAGCCTAGAGTGGCTGCAGAAGAGCGGCCAATCAGAGGGGCTGCTGGAGTGACCAATAAGGGGCCAGAAGGGCCAGATAAAAGGCAAGCAGCTGAGCAGAGCCTTTAGTTTCTGTGTGAAGGTTGATGAGGGAGGCCTGGGTGCCTGGCTGGCTAGATAAGCAGCTGGCCACAAGCAGCTCACTGCAGAGAGTTCACCAGGCAGAACTGAGCCCAGGAAAGTCTGTCAAAGACCAGGTACCTGGTTGGCTGGATAGAGTAGCAGTAGGACCATGAAAAGGTCAGTGTGGGCAGAACACTTAAAGAACAAAAAACCAAAAGTAGGCTCACACTTAACTGAGAAAAAGGGGACCATTCACGAGAGGTGAGTGGGCCTCCCCCCATGAAAAGAAATGTGTTTGCAGGCACTACTGTCCAGGGAAAAGGGGACATACATGAGAGATGGCTGCTGACCCTGTTAGAAACTCCCTTTAAATCCATAGTGAGCAATGATTCTGCGAACATTAAGGTAGGAAGAGAAGAAGAAAGTTTGTAAAAGAGATTTAAGGAGGCTGCTGAGAGAGGATCTGGAGGTGACCAATGGAATATCCACATTGCAGGCAGGAGTGTGATTGTAGTATGTGTAGCACACACAAGATTGCTTTAATCTAGGTAGCTGAAATACCAACAGCAGTCAAGTCACAGCAGCGTGAGCTAGCTGCTTGAATACAGGCCTTCAAGGGAGCTTGGGTATGTACTCTGGCAGCAAACCTAAATGAATGTTAACTGAATGGACGTTCGAATGTATGTCTACGCATGCTGCAATCTTGCCTTCAATTGTAGTATGGCGGGAGTGTGTGGGGGAGGAGAAAGTGTGTACACATACACAAATGGCACAAGAGAAGAAGAAAGGGAAAGTGCATAAGCTCTGTTGTTCAATATTATTTCTAAACCACAACTGAACTTCTTTAACACCAGTGTCCTGTGTGTCATTTATAACTAAGCAATTAGATTAAATTATGTTTACACCCTTCCTATTTCTATCCAGTATTCTAGAAATTATCCAGCATCCCTAGGTTTGAGTTCCTCTTTAGAGCATATAAAAACACAGTGAGAATTCAGCCATCTTGGGCTTGCTCCTGTATTTGTTAGGAAGTAGAGCTCACACTGACTTCAGTAGAAGCTTTGTCTGAGTAAGGCAGGGAGGATTTCCCACATCAGAGCTTATTGCCATTTATGAAAGTATTGCCGACAGTATTCTGCTGCAAATAACATTTTAGTTCTAAACATGATAGTGACTATGTCGCTGATGCTTCCACCCATATGTTAACCCTAAGTAGGTTACCAAATGACTTTAGTAGTCAAATTTCAAGTCAAGCAAACGGAGGATGGCCAACATTAGTGGACCCTTAAGGCTAGATTTTAACATTAGACACCATCCTAAGTAAGGGCTAGAAAATAAGCTACCCCACCTCAGGGGAGTAGCCCTAAGAGAGATTTTGATTCAAACACCCTTTGAGACAGTCCTTTCACTGATTCTTCCTGGCTTGGGGAACAAGGGGAAGTGATTTACCACTGGCCTGTACTAACCTAATATTTAGAAGCCAAAAGAGGTTGGCAGAAATCACTGGAAACATGAAGAAATAGTTGGGGTTTTAGTTAAGATCTAGTCCATTAAAGGCCTCAGTTTATGCCCAGCTGCCAAGGTTTGAGCAGTGCCATGTGTGACATTTATAGAAATTATGTGTTCAGCTAATTTATGTATTTACAAATAATTCACATATGGCCCAAAACATCATTTACAAGACACTGCATGGATTAGTCTCACTGGCACTCAGACTTCCTATACAGAGCTCCTGGAGCCAGTGGCAGTAGGTGTGGAGGATGCTGGGCCTTAATACTTGTGCCTCTCTCCAACGAGAGGCACATTCTTGTGGTGAGCCAGAGACAGCTTGGGTGGATATAGAGGTAATCAGTGGAGTGTGTGTCAGGGGGTGGGGGGGCTGGGATTCCCAGTTGCTGGGCACGAGAGAACCTGGAAGACTGGGGGAGAGGCTATTGGTTGGCGCTAGTCCCCCAGCTCATGTCCCCCCCCATTAACTCCCTGTTCCCCAAAACTGCTCCTGCTTCCCTAATGCCCTTTCCTCACCTCTTTCCGCCAATAGCTCCTGTCATTCCTTTCTCCAAATAGTTTTTCTTAAAGAAACCTTACTTTAAATTACATTGAAATATGCTTATGTGAATTCTCCTGTTTCAGTGTTACACACTTGAACTCCCGCTAAAAAGTGTTTGTGCCAAAAAACAAAACAAAACCCCTCCTCCCTTAAATGTCAGTCCCTCAATCACACTTCTGTTGCACCAGGCTGCTTCATAACACTCTCGAAAGAGATTCCTTATTTGTTGACTCAGGAATTTGGAGTTCTTTAGATTCAGGTGCTGTACGTGGAGATAGCTCTACTTGCACTTTCCCTTACTTTGTTATCTACAGCCATGAGGACATTAGGATAGGGTCTGTGGGACTGCATAAAAGGAATGTCATGCGTCTATGAAGATAATACTCTTGACAAGTAACTAAGCATAATAGCAGATTAAAGCATCTCTGAAGATTTGGTTGAAATGTTAGTCTATTGCTTTAGGCTATTTTGATAGCGTATACAGCAGGTGCAATAAACAAGCAGGAATTACGCACACAGAGCTAGTAGTTCCCTCTTTCTGAGAACCAAAAAGAAAGAGAAATACATAAGACAAACTTTTGAAACTGGTACTGTTACAAGAACGATGAGGCATAGCAGGCAGATTTTAGGGAACCCCATATATAGGGCATCTTTGTATATTAGTGCTATCCCTAAATCATGGCCACTGCATTTCACAGATGATCTGGCTAGAAATGACAGTAGAGAAACCAAAGCCTTAGGAATGAAGGAAACTTGTGAGCATAAACAGAAAGCAAAACGTATGCCAAATACAGGTATGCATATACTCATCTTATAGCTGAGCCATCGTCTGTGACATTTATGGTTGTGTTGTATTTGGGATAACCTCTGAGAAGGTTGTACAGCATTTATAAGAATGTGGCAGAAATCAGAACAGAACTATTGTTTTTACTGCCTCCCAAGGAAGCTGAGACTCCTAAATATGTCTAGGAACATTTGTCAGTGTATCCATTTCCAAGCTTGGACCCTTACGGCTTTTTGTTTGACTTATGCCATTTTCACATTAAAGGGGACACAAGGAACTTAATGATGGAAAAGAAGCCTATTAAGCCACCATATCAGACTGAGGATATCCGCGTGATGGAGCCATTCATTCACTGAATTTCTTCCTCTTTTTTTTTTTAAACTCCTAGTGGAGCTGTGGAAACTGGAGTCACCAAAGAACTCAGTAAAGCTGAGCTCTGAACTGTTCACTAAGGCCTGCATGTTTTCATTGGGGGCATGCTACACTGCCTGAAACGAGGTCAGGAGATAGGCCTAACCAGTCTAGCAAACAGCATCAATAGAAATGTGTAGGCTACATGATATGCCACAGTAAAATTACTACTCATGTATTGTGCTATGTAAAATAACTGTGTCTGAAATCTGATCCTAGAGGTTGGGTATGATCTAAACAAAAGTTGGAGACATTGGCCATGTAATATGGAACATAGGCTACTATGTAAAAGTTAGAGGCCTGATTCCCCATTGCCTTGTACCTGAGTTGCTATTTACACCTTTACAAAGTTTCATTTTGTAAAGCAAGTGCGAAGTGGACAGAAAGTGCTGTAGTTCTGCTTAGGAACTGCTAGACAGCTTTCATGTCCAGCAACTGTTCCTACTTAATATCAGGAAACCATTAGCCGTTGTTACTGTAGTAGCAACTTTCTTTCTTTTTTCTTTTTTTGTCTGTTGTATACAAATTATAATGCCACACTGCTGACTGGAATACTATGTTTTCAGGGGATTTACTGGTTTTCCAACTATGCTCATTGACCTTTCCAGTTATATGATGTGTTGTATGTAACTGAGGACATGCTGCCATGAAAATATATGTCTGTAAAGTTAAATGGTCCATCTGGATCCTGTGGTCCAAGACCCACACTTGAGTTTGTGCATAGGGGCAGCAGCAGCTCCTATTCCAGCTCTGTGACTATAGAGGGGTTGTGTGGCAGCTGTCTAGTCCGCCTACAAAGGCTGGGATTATGTCCATGAATTTCACCCTTCCCCTTCCCCCTGCCCCACGGAGTTCCCTTCAGCCTGAGCCTAATCACCTAGACTTTGTGCAGTGAAAGGTGAATTTTACTCTTTTTGGTTTTGCAGCAGTTTGTGTAGAAATGGCAAATTAAAATGCTGATGTGAAAATGGGTCCATGTCCTTTCCCTCATGAATGCTGTATGGGTGTGTAATGAGGCGGTGGGATACCCCGCTGACGGCCGAACCTCCCCTAATACCAATGTGGGTGGAGCCACTGGGTCCGGCGCTCGCCCCTCTGAGGTCACGGCCCCGAGCCAGAAGTATAAAAGCCTGCCTGCAGAGCTCAGGGGAGCTCAGGGCGGCGGAGAGAGCAGACGTCTGTAGCCGAGCTCCCGCTTGGGAAACAACCGCAGGCCGCGACCAGCCTGCTGACTCACCAGGCTGGTCGAGCCTCTCTCTCACCCGGTACCCCGAGGAGGACTGGCCAAGCCTGCCCCATGCCAGGTACCCCGAGGAGGACTGGCCAAGCCTGCCCCATGCCAGGTACCCCGAGGAGGACTGGCCAAGCCTGCCCCATGTCCGGTACCCCGAGGAGGACTGGCCAAGCCTGCCCTTCGCTACCTACCCAGAGGAGCCAATGCTGGTGGAGAGAACCGACGACACTAAGACAGCCCAGGTACCCTATGAGGGGGAGTGTGGAAGTAGCCCGGGGGCAGCCGACCCCAGTCTGGCTGCTGCACTGCCACAGCCGATGTCAGTGTGTTGTGGCCAGGATCCCCACTGCCAGCAGCGAGTTTCCATCGCTGCTAGGGCCCCGGGCTGGGACGCAGTGGAGTGGGAGGGCCTGCGTCACTCCTTGGGTGGCAGACTCCCCCCTTTTTCCCTGGCCTAAAAAGGCTGGGACCTGCTACAAACTGACCCAGCCCCTGCTTAAGGGCCTGGGCCTCTGATTGACTATTTGATTACTGCTCCATCCTGACTAAGGGCCTGGGTTGCTATAGACTTTGCCTCAGCCCTTGCTTAAGGGCCTGCGTTCGGACCTCTTGGCTCAGCCCCTGCTCACGGGCCTGAGCCCCTAACTGTGGGTCTGCGGTCCCAGACTGCCGCCGGCCCAGAGCAAGGTGGTGGGATACCCCACAGCCCCGCTGACAGCTGAACCTTGGCCCAAAACTACTACAGGGTGCTATTGGGATGTAGCTGCTGACTGATTAGGTAGAGATCCTCTGTAAAAATGATCTTAATTTCTTTTATTTCTTGACATTACATACAAACAAAAGATTCTTAGGGGCAAAAATGCAAATTTTTCAAATTAGTTCTAAATTTGTATTTGTTAATATGTATGACATACTGGTTAGGAGATTAATTTCAAGTTGTTTTTCCCATGAAAATGTTTAAATAATTAATATTGCCACTGCTGCACTTTAATACATATTCATAATCATCAAGGCCTGTTGATTTTTTGTGTATTGTTATTGATATCCATACTTTGGCATGTTATCACTGTTTCTCAGTATATTACTGTTGCAGTCTCCAATGAGTGAACTGCTGTTAGGAGACAGATGGGGCACAGTCAAGGTCAAATGATAAATGTTTCCAGGCTAAAAATATTTTTAACTGACATCTAAATGTAAATAAGATCTGAAACAAAAATATCATATTCGTTATCTTTAGGCTGGGTTACTCTACATACGGATTACCAGCAGGGAGAGTGGAATAGAAAGGGGACAGTGGGGGAGAGTGGCAGAGTTGGTCTTCAAGTCCCATGTATCCCATAGCTGCAGTGCAGGCCTCCGATTTGGGAAAATTAAAATGGAAAGGAGCTTTCATGTGAAAAACAAAGTCTCTTCCTAAGCCCTTTCCTTGAAAATATGAAGTGACATAAACCAGATGCTGTGGCTGAAAGAAACAAGCTGAGATCCATTTCTGTAGTGCTTATCATCCGAAGGATCCCAAAATATGTGTAGAATCAGATCACTGAACTTCACAAGCCCCCCCCATATATGATAGGTAATTATTATCCCCCTTTTATAGGGGAGTCAGCTGGGGTACAGAGTGGGTAAGCATCTTGACCAAGTCAGCGGCAGAGTTGGAAACAGACATAACGGAGGAGACCTGAATGGAGCTGGGTGAATAACAGATTTTTTCAGTTTGCTGTCAATTTTGAAATGTGTGGGGTTTTTTTTATTTTTATTTTTTAAAGTTGTTGTTTTAGGTTGGACGAAACCCAAACATTTTCAGTGACTAGAAAACCTGGAAAAAAAAATCACTTTGGGTTGGATAACACTTTGTTGATACAAAATCAAAATATTGTGTTTTGATTTTGACCTTTAGCATTTTTAATTAAAAATTAAATAAAACTAAGGGAAATTTTCAACAAAGTCATTTCAAAATGGAAAAAACTTTTTTCAAATGTTTGAATTTTTTTAAATGATCCATTTGGCAAAACTGATATGAATTTGCAAAATTTCAGCCAGCTGTAGTCTTGGGTTCTAATTAATCCTGTGCACTAAACCAATAGGGCTGAATACTCACAAAAATTGATACCAAATGGAAAAGCTAGTCTCTACTTATTAACTGTTTCTTTCTAGATTTGTGTGTGTGAGAGTGTTCTGGATAGCCTGCACAGTAATAACCTTGTGGCCTGGATAACTGTTGTTTTCTGGTTTTGCTCCCGTAGTTGTGAAGTGACTCCATACAGTTATTCAGGGTTTTTTGTTTTTTGTTTTTAAATTTGCTCTTGAGGTGGAGGCCAATAATAAGTGTTTTGAGTCAAGAGGTTGTGGTCTGAACACTTAATAGATAGTTTGTTATGGGCAGCAGGCCAACAGAGAGCAGTCAAAGAAATCCTGTAACTGTGATCCAGAGACACATATGTGGTAATGATTTCATGTGATTCATTGTATTTATCATACAACTGTGTCTGCTCCACCTATCCAAAAACTACAGTGCAAGATGCTTTCAATAAGTAACTGACATTACCTTATTACTTCCAGTATTGGTTAGTTTTTCCCTAAAGAAAGTATGAAGTTTACCTCACTATTTCTAGGAATCCTATCTATTTTGAGGCTTTAGCATCATTTCAAGTCAATCTGCACTTAAGCAAGGAGGGCCAAATCCTAGAGGAGCTTGAATTGGCAGATTTTTTTTTTTAAAGGATGCCCACCATACATCTAACCCAAACTTCCCCAGCTTCAGAAAGCTGCCATTATTTGCAGCTGCTGATTGACAAGCATGAGTGACTTGATCATGGCCACAAAGGAAATTTGGAGCAGAGCCAGGAACTGAACATAGATCTCCTGAATTAGAACTCAGTGCCTCAAGCCCATTAGCAAGAATTTTTAATGAATCAGTAAACTCAGGGGTTGTACTGTACAACTGGAGAATTGCTAACATAGCTCCTATTTTTAAGAAAGGGGGAAAAAAGTGATCCAAGTAACTATAGGCCTGTTAGTTTAACATCTGTAGTATGCAAGGTCTTGGAAAAAATTTTGAAGGAGAAAATAGTTAAGGACATTGAGGTCAATGGTAATCAGGACAAAATACAACATGGTTTTACAAAAGGTAGATCGTGCCAAACCAACCTGATCTCCTCCTTTGAGATGGTAACAGATTTTTTTAGACAAAGGAAACGCAGTGGATCTAATTTACCTCGATTTCAGTAAGGCATTTGATACGGTTCCACATGGGGAATTATTAGTTAAATTGGAAAAGATGGGGATCAATATGAAAATTGAAAGGTGGATAAGGAACTGGCTAAAGGGGAGACTACAACGGGTCATACTGAAAGGTGACCTGTCAGGCTGGAAGGAGGTTACTAGTGGCGTTCCTCAGGGATCAGTTTTGGGACCAATCTTATTTAATCTTTTTATTACTGACCTTGGCACAAAAAGTGGGAATGTGCTGATAAAGTTTGCGGATGACAAAGCTGGGAGGTATTGCTAACACAGAGAAGGACCGGGATATCATACAGGAAGATCTGGATGACTTTGTAAACTGGAGTAATAGTAATAGGATGAAATTTAATAGAGAAAAGTGCAAGGTCATGCATTTAGGGATTAATAACAAGAATTTTGGTTATAAACTGGGGACACATCAGTTGGAAGTAACAGAGGAGGAGAAGGACCTTGGAGTATTGGTTGATCACAGGATGACTATGAGCTGCCAATGTAATATGGCCGTTAAAAAAGCTAATATGGTTTTAGGATGCATTAGGCGAGATATTTCCAGTAAAGATAAGGAGGTGTTAGTACCGTTATACAAGGCACTGGTGAGACCTCATCTGGAATACTGTGTGCAGTTCTGGTCTCCCATGTTTAAGAAGGATGAATTCAAACTGGAACAGGTACAGAGAAGGGCTCCTAGGATGACCCAAGGAATGGAAAACCTGTCTTATGAAAGGAGACTGAAAGAGCTTGGCTTGTTCAGCCTAACCAAAAGAAGGCTGAGGGGAGATATGATTGTTCTCCATAAATATATCAGAGGGATAAATATCAAGGAGGGAGAGGAATTATTGAAGCTTAGTACCAATGTGGACACAAGAACAAATGGATAAAAAACGGAACACTAGAAGTTTAGACTTGAAATTAGACAAAGGTTTCTAACCATTAGAGGAGTGAAGTTCTGGAACAGCCTTCCAAGTGGAGTAGTGGGGGGAAAAGACATATCAAACTTCGTATTGAAGCCAGATAAGTTTATGGAGGGGATGGTATGATGGGTTAGCCTAATTTTGGCAATTAATTGATCTTTGATTATTAGCGGGTAAATAGGCCCAATGGTCTGTGATGGGATGTTAGATGGGGTGGGATCTGAGTTGCTACAGAGAATTCTTTCCTGGGTGCTGGCTGGTGAGTCTTGCCCACATGCTCAGGGTTTAACTGATTGCCATATTTGGGGTTTGGAATTTTCCTCCAGGGAAGATTGGCAGAGGCCCTGGAGGTTTTTCACCTTCCTCTGCAGCATGGGGCACGGGTCACTTGCTGGAGGATTCTCTGCACTTTGAGGTCTTTAAACCACGATTTGAGGACTTCAATAACTCAGACATAGGTTAGGGGTTTGTTACAGGAGTGGGTGGGTGAGATTCTGTGGCCTGCGTTGTGCAGGAGGTCAGACTAGATGACCATAATGGTCCCTTCTGACCTTAAGTCTATGAATCTATGAGTCAGGGATCATTCTTCCTCTCATTACCACACAGCCTTATTACTAACTGTGTAGCTTTCCTTTCTAAAAAGTCAAGGAAAAAATTATGATGAACCTGACCAAAAGCTTAGGGACAGGAAAAAGACATTCCATTTGCCATAAATCAGGTCAGCTGCTCCTTCAATAAAAGTACAGATTTTCATTAGCTTTTTAGTAACTTTGGGGTAGTTGGGGAAAAAGATGCTTCCAAAGGAATCTATCTTCTAGGATAAGGGAACGGTATTATAGGAGCTGTGAAATGGAATAGCACTTATGATTCCATATAGAAAATAGTCATTCTACATTTATAACGGGTATGATGGTTGATTCTTTCCTTTTGCACCACTGAAAATGAGCATAATAAACAAGATAAAACATTAAGAAAATGAAGTACTACAACATAAGACCTAAATCTGGATGATTTGCTAGGGAAAGTCTTCTGAAGGTGTTTTCTAGAGTGATTAAAATTAGAAAGAAGTTCTCAAGTGTGAACAGTCTGACAAAATAGGTTTTATTTTCTCTTTTAAAACTAAGATTTTCTAAAATCTGTAAAACTTCATTATACTAGGCATTTTTAACCTTCATGCATTTTTATGTGCCTGTTACTGGTTCTGTTTAACATTTCACATACCTTAAGGATGTAAGTAGAAGGAAATCAATGAGAAAAATGCTATTGCTTTACCCGCAGTAACATATCCTTTGCTTGTCATACCAGTAGTTATATTACCTCTCCTTCTTCAGAGACTACAATTTCTGTTGATGCCTGTGTATTCTTGACATTTCATCTTATTAAGTGATCTGTTTCTCTTGTTTATTTCCCCTGCGGCACACAAGATAATAGATACAAAGACTTCATGCGAAATTTATTTCCCCACCCTACGCGGTTGGAGCAACATTTTACATATAAGAACTGTATATAAGAACTGCCTGCTTTTGTGTATGTGTGTGAATGAAACATCTAGAGACCTTCTATACTTGGATTCCTAGCCACGGATGGCACCAGTGGAAAAAAATAATTTGCCTCCTATTCATAATTCAAGTTGTACTTTAATACCAATGTTTCTTCACTGATCTGACACATGCATTTGTGCTCAAACTTCTAACCTCTGACTGCAGTGCTTTGGAACAATGAAATGTGCACACTTCACTGCCTTCTCCGAAAAGCACTCTTACTTTCCTCTTCAGGTTAAAAGGCCCTGATCCTGCTGCTGTGGGAATTTTTAATAGGAGTCTCAGGCCCTATGATATCAACATTCTTGTTCCTATGATTCCTAGGATTGTGTTGCGTTTAGTATGTGCTGTTTCCTTGCCAGCCAGATGACTGCACTCTTTGCTTAACTGAATACTTAATTGGCTGTATTGCCCATAATAAAATTAATGAACAGAGCATATAAAACCAAAAGGGTGATTTTTACTGGTAGGATTAGTTAGCATATGGTACTTGGAAGTGCCCTGTGGATGCAACATCACCACGATGCAATCACTCAGACTGCACTCCATTAGGAGGCTAGTGTATAATTTTTGGCAGAGTTTCTATAAATTGGAATCTTTGCACGTGGCATAAATCAAGTTAAGAGAATACAAATAGAGTGGCATATTAAAAAAAAAATCTCAGCTGTATGTCCTCCTGCCAGCCACATTAAGGCTAACAATACTTGAAAAGTAAAAGCACAAAGCAACAACCCAAATTTTCACAGCAGTGCTTGAGGTTGAAGTCATGTAAATCGGAATAATGCAGAAAATTCCCTCATATTGGGCTTTGGGAAAGTTTAGGAGTTACTGTTCCCTGCAAAAAAAGTTGCAGATCAGAACAAAACAAACCAGTTAGGCCCATGTAGTGAAATATAGGCCTAATATCAGTTTGTGCAAGTTTGCTGACTTCAAAAAAATACTTTTGATCATATTAGGTGAAAATTTGCCCCATGGAGGGCATAGTCAATATTGTCTAATGGATTTTCAGGTGTGGCATGCCCCTGTGGACAAGCCAGAGGCTTATTCAGAAGTAATGCAATCCCCTTCACTCATTCATGGTGCGAGGAATATTATTTACTTTGTACTTAACTTTGCACTGTTATATTTGAGTGCAGTATTTATAAATGTCCATCAGATGAAAAAAATCTCATACAGTTATGTCACCAGCTAGAAGATGATATGCAGCAGTAGCCAGAATGGTTTTTTTCATTTGCATCTCATAGACAATTGAGATAATTTGTCTCTTTAGAGGCTGCTCCAATGCAGCATTCATGGGGCCACACTTAATTACCTGGAAAATGAAGTTGGTGAAGAATGTGGTAGCCTATTAGGTAAGTGTGGTATCTTAGCGTCTGTCTACACTTCAATCAGAGGGGGGCATGGATCAGTGTTCATGTCGCACTACCAGTCAGTACCCGGCCCAAGCCAGGGAAGCAAATGATCCAACCAGTGGACCAAAGTCAGTGATGAATCCTGGTCACATACCACCTGAGGCATGTTGCACATACGCTAAGAAGACTGCTATCAGAGGTGTGCCTGCAGCACATGTAGACATACCTGAGTTAGTGTTTGTCTAGAGCTAGCTTGAATAACAATATGGCTAGCTGCATGGCATAGGCCGTACAGGCCCCACCCCACCCTCTACCCTAGAGGTAAACTCAAGCGGCTAGCCCGTGCTGCCATGGTATGATAGCTGCTTGGCTTGTACTGAACATGCTCAGTAACACTGATAAAATCAGCTGCCTTCACTCTGCCCCCCCACCACTATCAGCAGGCACAGGTTGTCTCTGTCTACACATGCCTACCACAACATGTGGTGTACCTCATGTAGTGTGCTAAATGCCCCTATAACGAGGGTGGGCAAACTCTTTGGCCTGAGGGTCACATCTGGGTGGGGAAATTGCTTGCAGGGCCATGAATATAGGGCTGGGGAAGGGGGTTGGGGTGCAGGAGGGAAGGGGTACAGTGTGCAGGAAGGGGCTCAGGGCAGGGGGTTGGGGTGCGTAGAGTGCAGGAGTGGTAATCCCACAGGCCGGATCCAAAGCCCTGATGGGCCGGATCTGGTCTGCGGGCTGGAGTTTGCCCACCCCTGCCCTATAACAACTATGTGGGTGAAACCAGCCAATCACTACGCTCTCCAATGAGCTCACACGGAACATGATAAAAGACAAAAAACACCGTATCACCTGGGGGTGAACACTTTTCACAAAGTGATCGCTCTATATCTGACCTACCAGTCTTCATCCTCAAAGGAAACCTGTACAACACTTTCAAAAGACAAGCCTGGGAGCTTAAATTCATAAGTTTGCTAGAATCTGAAAATCATGGATTGAATAGAGACACTGGATTTATGGTTTATTACAACCATCCCAGCTGCTTGCCCCTCCCCCTCCTGACTATAACTGGATGGGTGATAATGGGTCACTTCGCCTTGAATGGTACCTTGTAATGTGTTAACTACTTATGCTAAAAACAATCTGTTCAAATTTTATATTTAGCAGTGACACGGAGTTAGTTTCCCAGATCTGAAGACAAGCTTTATATAAACTCAAATGCTTGTCTCTCTCACCAACAGAAGTTGGTCCTTTTTAAAAGAAATTACCTCACCCACCTGGTCTAATACCTGGGATCAATATGGGTACAACAACACAGCATACATGATATTGTCTGTCAGTTCCAAATGCACTGGAACCCAGTGGAACTCTTGCAATAAAAATTTGTACTTGTGATATTTTCTGGCCAACTTTGTTAGACCCAAGAGGGTTGCATAAAAGATGGAAGCAATATCCCACCAATTAAAAAAATATAGCTAGCTGACATTTGCATCCATGCTAGTGCATACAATGATTGATAGTGTTATTTCCAGTAATTAGGTTGAATGATAACTGGCTCCCACCAGTTCCGGAATGCACCCTGGTTCTTTTTGTGGTTATCTAAAGTCATGATTAGAACATGGGCCATATCTATGTCAGTTCATTAAATTATAATAAGATTTAGTAACATTTAGCTAAGACTTAAACCTTTTACGTGAAATGAGAGATGTCACAGAATCTGTTTTATGTGGAACAAAAAAAGTCTCTCGAAAATAAAATTAGTTACTATAATTCCAGAGTATCTCACAGTTCATTTATCTCCTAGAATCAATCTATACGGTAAAACAAACAAGTAATACTTTGCATTCCTATTTCTTTTGTATGGAATTTCTTTGCACCCTGATTTTTATTTTCTTGGCAGACTGTTTGGTGTATATCCATATTTTCTTTTAGCATAGGAAGACATAATACCTAAAATAGATCGGCACAAAGTTCCAGTATAGATTAGAGTGATTAAAACAAACAAACAAACAAACTATGATCAAGATGCAAGAACCTAACAATTAAACCCTGTTCTTGGTGGCTTTTTTTATATTAAAGTCAAGATCCAGAGGGCTCTGGAGTGCTAGAGGGAAGATACAGCTCCAATGTGTGTTCCAGCTAAAGTCAGTAAACTGATTCTCTCTGGTATCAGTGAATCCTGGGTAGCTTATAGGCTATAGAATATATAATCTGTATGAATAAACCAAGAAACATTCTAAAGTAATAAAACATGGAAACCTTGTGTGTTTAAAAAGATAAATACTTAACAGCTTCTCCCAAAGGTAAAACTTTTTGTATTTATTTATATAGCTTTAGCTTCTAGACAAGCATTTTCTGTGAGATCCCTTGAAATAGATTTGACCAGTGTACAGTGCTATGAAAAACTATATTATTTTATCATTGTTATTGAATGCTAATGGAGAAAGGGTCACAAGGGAGAGATCTGCATTGCATCCATGGTTTGAGAAAAATCTCAAAACTTGTCAGAGACTGTGTATAGGAATTGAAGTGCCTGATTTCTTTCATCAGGTCCATTGTGCCCCTGCTTTCTTTATTATACGTGGGGGTAGGTAGAGGGGGTAAAATGTGATAGACCCTATAGATCTGGAAAGGTGGAATGTTCATAGGGCTCTGTGTTGATTTAATTCTTCTCTCAACAAGTCCATCACAGTTGTACCATTGTCTTCAATGGGGGCACTTAGACAATGTAGAATGCTTCTGAAAGTCCCATTCCTAGTCAGTAGTTCCATTGGCACTTTCTGTATTGCAGTGTGTAACAGTCTATACTGCCCCTTTAAGGAAAAGAGTAGTTAGGGTAGGCTCCCTCGTTCCAAGTAGTCTCAACCAAACAAAGACCCTGAGGGGAGCAGAGGGGAGGGGGGGGGGACATCTGGGGGAGATGTGGAAGGAGACTGTCACATGATCACTCACCGCCCTGGCACCTCCTGCTGGCCATTTCAGGATTAGCTCTGGTCAGCGGGTGTGCCTTCCGGTGGCGGTGGCTCTCCCATCCTTGTCTCCGCCTGAAGGCCCACTGCAATTTCAGTCTCACTGCCTCTGCTTCGTGACACAGCCCCCCAGCCCTGTCACAATCCGGGTCCTCCCCTTCCGGGAGACTCCTTCTGCTACAGTCTAGCCGCGCCTCACAGCAGCTTGGCAGGCCATAGCCTGGCCACTTCTTCAGCAGTGAGTGGGGGGTCGGAGGGGACCAGGGCCCACCCACTACTTCCCACTGCCCCTCCTTTCTTTCTCCACCAGTCTCTCTCAATTCCCTGGGCCACTTCCCCACAGCCCCAGCACCGTTAGCTCCTGCTGCTGGTTCCTTCACCCTCTTCCCAGGGCCTCAGGCCTGCAAGTCCTAGCAGCCCTGTTCACAGGGCTAGTTCTGCCGCCCTTTGGGAAGCCAGTCACCTCCCTTGGGCTTCCTGCAGTAGACTGACAAGCTCTGGCCTGCAGCTTCCTTTTATATGGATGGTTGGGCCCCGATTGGCTAGTCCAGCTGCTGCCCTAATTGGCTGCAGCCACTGCCCTAATTGGCTGTTTTCCTTCCAGCCCTCCAGGCTGGGTTTTAACCCTATCGTGGCCAGTGTGGGCAGATGTCCCGTCACAGAGAGGAAATGGGGAGAATGAGTCTTGGAGAGAAGAGATTACTGTTTCTTTAAGGGCTCGGAGCCAGGAGTTTTGTAGCGTAGGGTGCGGCAAGCTTCCCTTCTCCCCCAGTCAATCAAGACACAAACCATGGGGGGAGGAGAAAGCTCCTTGTTCTCATTGTGAAGGCGGATAAAAGGGAGAGACAATTTTCCAGTGGATCTTCAAGCCCAAGAGGGAAAGGGGTGACCCAGAGTCATCTTTTGAGGCTGTGGAAGAGGGATGGAAAGCAGCCCCCGCTCCTTAGAAAAGCACTGGGAGGAAGGGCTTTTGCTATCAAGCTTTTGTGTTTGAGGTAATTTCATTTTGAATAAATAAAGATTTTGGGATAAATTTTGTGAGCAGCCCAGGTGCAGCTGGACCAGGGAAATTTAGAGGGTCTACCCAAACAGCAATGGGGAGAGCAGCTCAGGGAAGTAAGCAGGAACACAAAATGTGCTAAGCAGTGTGCTCACTTATAGGACAACACAGTTTCCGCCCCAGAGCCACATAGACCTTCTGGCCAGCTAGCCAGAAGGAGCACTAGAGAAACTTTGCAGTCTCTCTTTGAAAATCACCATGATGACTATAGCCAACCATGTTCTTCTGATAAGAAATGGGAAGGACAAAGAGTGTGGGAGTTGAAGTTCCATACAAGACAGTGGTGTTTTAACGAACATTAACTTCAATGCCATTCTTCCTTACCAACTGCCTGGAGACATTCACAGCTTTAAAACATGTGTGAATGCAATTACTGACACTAAGACCCCTCAGAATTTCCTGGTCATTCAAAACAGGTGATTACATGGTTTTGTTTAAAGTACAGGTCTGCTCTGAAAGTGCCTAAGTGATGCTGTGGTATTCATGTACCTCTCTATTTTTTCTCTTTGCCTTCTGACAATTAGCATTATAACTTTAAAAAATAAGAACAAATTTTAACAAAATAATTGACTTTAAATTGTGTGCATGCAAGAGTTTTGATGTATCACTAAAGCAGCGAGACGTGTTAGCTAAAGCAGTGGCTCTCAACCTTTCCAAACTACTGTACCCCTTTCAGGAGTCTGATTGGTCTTGTGTACCCCAACCTGACTTAAATACTTGCTTACAGAATCAAACATAAAAATACAAAAGTGTCACAGCACATTATTACCGAAACATTGCTTGCTTTTTCATTTTTACCATATAATTATAAAATAAATCAATTGGACTATAAATATTGTACTTACATTTCAGGGTATAATATATAGAGAAGTATAAACAAGTCATTGTCTGTATGACATTTTAGACTTTGCTAGTGCTTTTTATGTTGTAAAACTATGCAAATATCTAGATGAGTTGATGTACCCCCTGGAAGACCTCTGCGTACCCACATGGGTACGTGTACCCGTGGTTGAGAACCATTGAGCTAGAGCAATGGAAGGAGGGTGGGGTACTGATGATATAGGACTAGGTGAGAGACTCAGTTTTAAAAGAGTGTGCAGTAAAGCAGCAAATTTGAAAACCACTGAATTACGATGTATATAATCCTCACTGTGCACTCTTAAATATATCTGTAACACTCACTCCTAGTTGTAGATTTATATTGTGGATTACATCCAACTCATAAATAAGTGAACTTAAAACTCATTCACTTCTGTATAACAAAACCAAACCCAGCAGGACAATTTATTGCTGCACAGTCTCCTTTCTGTGATTGTGTACTTGATCCTAGGATGGCAAATCCAAGAAATGAGTAGTGCATTCTTATGCAGATACACTCTCAATAGCTTATTGTGTGGAATAAACATGATAGTTCAACGACTTCAGGAAAATGGATATTGTATTTTAGAGATGAACTGAACTACCAGAAAGTAATTTGGATGGTAGTGACAACAGGTAGTCACTTAATGGTGGATAGCAGCAGAGACTCTGTCTGCATATACAATTTCAGAGCAATACCTGGGGAGTTAAGTGTAATGCGTGGACCTATAGAAGTGAACTGTAGATGCGTCTTAATTTCCTATGCACTATGCTGGACATTCTCACTTCCTCTTCCCTATCTCCAATGCCAATGGCACATATAATTCCCCTCTCCGCCACAGAACAGATGGGTACAAATACATAGCTTGTAACAGAGGTGGGGTTATGCCTGAGCAAGAACTGCAACAGCATACTCTTTGGGCCAGATCCTTAGCTGGTGTATATTGACACAGCTCTACTGGCTTCAGTGAAGCTATGCCAATTCACTCTAGCTGAGGATCCAATATTCCCTTCGTATTTCATGGTCATCAGGCCACCTTTATGTATCAGTAAGCTAGACTTGATCATAATAGAAGTCGATATAAACTCAGAATCAATCAGGCCACTAATCCTGCAAGTTCAATGTTCAGAGAGAACCCAGGATAGCAATCATTGATCAGGGTTTTGCTGCAAGCTGAATTATTGTAGAGTTTTATAATATTTTGGTTTGTTTAAAAACAAAATGCCTGCTGTACACAGAAGATATTTCTTCACTGATAGTCACACTTACATGGAGCATAGACCTTAAATAAGCGGTGTGACATAGACATAATTCCATCGAGTTCTTTTAGTATTGCAAAATGAGAGAAAATCTGAAGTGGTTTGTCATTAGAACTTCCACGTACCAGTACTGCAATGTCACATAGTTGGTGGATTTTTTAACTCTAGTACATATGAAGTATTATGTTAAAGCATGTCATGCTGTTTCAAATATTTTCTGTTTATATTTCCTATTCAGAGCTGTCAATCAAAATGGTGTTATTCTTGGATATGACATCACATCTAATAATTAACAAGATTTTTGACTGACAGAACAGGTTTGTTAGTCATGGATTAGACATCTATACATTATAAAGTTTTCTGCTGACTGGTTATAAATGAGAGAATTCTTCTATTGCTACATGAACAAGATTTTAGGGATATAGCTTGAGTAAATGGAAAGGAAGAAGAGACTATATGGTTAATACGAGCTATAGTGCAATGTATGGAGTTTCTGATTTCCCACTGTGCTGGGCTGGATCTCAGCAACAGCTGTGATCAAACAGGTTTTCACCATTACTGTGTCTGTGTGTGAATGTAGTTATTTGAAATAGAAAAGAGTAAGAAAAAGGGGGAAGAACACTTACAGTTAACATTAAAATCAGTTTTCCATATAAAATTGTCGTAAAAACAAATGTACAGCCATTTAGTGTGACTTATTGCCATTTAAACAAACGTGTTTTGCTGGGATATTTTTAAAATGAAATTGCGTTGAGCCGGATCCTTAGCTGGTGTAAAAATATATATAGTTCAAGTGAAGTTAATGGAGTTTTGTCAATTGACTTCAGATCCGGAGATGGGCCTGTTATTCCAAGTTGCAAAAGTTCACTCTAGGGTCTATCCTCCCTATGCAAGGCCTAATCTGGTGCATGGGGGAGGGAAGGGGGGTTGTGAAGGTGAGGAAAGGAATCCTCCCACATCTCAAAGCTGCTGTACAGATGCTGCTACAGTCCTAAGGCAACTCTAATCCATGGGCAATGGCTAATGACTCTGTTTAATACGGGAGTCACTGTCCCTGCCTCAGCTTTCACCTTGGCTTGCACTCTACTGACTGCTGTATGCTGGCACCAAGAGAGCCCCCATGGAGCTCCACTCCTGGGTACATGGCGTGGAGCATCCCTGAATGGGCTTGCCAAATCCTGCCCTTTCTCCTATTTAGCAGATCTGCACTAGTTCTACAGGAGGCAGCATCCTCCACCATCACAGTGGGGTTGGGGAGATGGAAGATGGGTTTGGATAAGTTTGAATTCTGTTTTTAAATATCAGATGACTCAAGTGATTACAAATATCCAAAGTTTAATGGTTCAAAGTGTACGCATGCCTCTCCAAACCACAAAGTTCAGACTTGTATACCCAGGTTCCGGTACATTTGGTTCTGGTTTAAGCCTATTACACAGATTGCACAAGCCACCATGTTCCTGACTCATGATTTCCAGCATTCAGAGAGGTTTCTAGTGTTTCAGGCAAGTTAAAAAAGGCCATAGTATGCAACTGAAGACTGTAGATGAAATTCTGACCCCATTGATGTCAATAGAAATTTTGCCATTGATTTAAATGGGGGCAGAATTTCACTCTGTATGTTTATTGCGCTCCTTGTTGATGACAAGGAATCGAGATAATAAGAGAGACACTCCTTTGTTAGGTTTCTTCTGTTTCTCTATACAGTATGGCAATGGGATGGTACAAAACAAAACCCAATGGAACATGTTTCAGAAATATATCCATCTACATCTCTGTCAGATGTTGCTTCATGACAAGCATGTCATTTTATTGAAACAAGTTAAAAGCCTGAAACATAACAAAAAATATACAATACCAGCTAACATATTAGTATTTTTCAGTTCATGGCCCCTGCTATGGGATTCCTGGGGTACTGTGGGACTGCTGTGCTCCCTTAACTCTCCAGCGTGGGCAATCTCTCATGATGCTTTGCTACTGAAAAGCAGCAAATCTCTCCAGGTCCTGTAGTCACTCAGGGTACATCTACACTACAGGGGGGAGTCGATTTAAGATACGCAAATTCAGCTACATGAATAGCGTAGCTGAATTCGACGTATCACAGCCGACTTACCCCGCTGTGAGGACGGCGGCAAAATCGACTTCTGCGGCTTTCTGTCGCCGGCGCTTACTCCCACCTCCGCTGGTGGAGTAAGAGCGTCGATTCGGGGATCGATTGTCGCGTCCCGACGGGGCGTGATAAATCGATCCCCGCGAGGTCGATTTCTACCCGCCGATTCAGGCGGGTAGTGTAGACCTAGCCTCAGTCAACAGCATACAGGGACACATCCAGCTAAGTTACATGAATGCTCTTTGAACCACTCATGAACCATACCGAGGGAAACAGCAGCAAATCCCCCTAGCCTTACACTCAAGTAATTTACCATCTTACACTCTCAAGACCTTCTCTTGAACAATGCAAGCTCATTAATTCGTTCGCCACTTTATCAAGGGATAATGGACATGGATCAGCCTTCGTAATCGGAGCAGATTCCCCAAGCACTTTAGAAAACTCACTGGAAAGGATAAAAAAATCAAATAAGTTTATTAACTACAGAAAGATAGATTTTACATTATAGTAAGTGGTAGGTATGAAGGTCAGAAATATTTACCTAAGTAAATACACATTTTAAATCCTAAACTTTAAGACTAAGCAAGATTTGAATCAAACAGCTTTTCTGATCCCACTGGACATTGCAGGCAGGTTACAGTTCTTAATACACAGGCTTAATTTCCTTCTCAGCCTGGGACCAATCTCCTCCATTCAAAGTCTGTCTTCCCCGCATTCTTGTTGCCTTCAGAGTAGGTGGGGGAGGAGAGAGGTGGTCTCATGATGCCACTGTCCCTTATTCATGTCCCAGGAAAGATACTGGCCCAGACATGTCCTGGTGGGCCTTGCTGAGTCCTCATTGTGTGGTGCTTGTGCAACTGTCTCTTACAGAATTGTAAATCTCTTGTTTACAATTCCCTTCTGTCAATGGCTTGTGATGGTCGCTTAATGCCTGTTTGGGTATGAGTCACCACCTTTGTTGTCATTGGAGAGCTAGCAGTGGGTGTCTCCCAAACTCACAACAAATTTCAATAATAACCATATAGAAAAATCTCATAATTTGATACACATTAACAATACACATATTTTGAGAGAACAAAGAGTTTCAGCAGGTCATGACCTTTCATATGGTATCTTACATAGCATGCTCTGTATGAAATATCACAGCCACATACAAATGATGAATATGGGGGTTACAGGGTGCTACCTTGAGGTCCAGTGCATCACAGCCACCAATATTTAAATGAAAAAGCCTGAAGGAGCTAGGGGAACACGTTGGTCTTGCTTCCAAAACCACTGAAGTGAGTAATAACATTCCTATTGACTTTGAAGGGTTGAGGATTGAGTCCTTTATGAAGAACTAAGAGACGTTGCATCTGAAGAAGTGAGGTTTTTACCCACGAAAGCTTATGCCCAAATAAATCTGTTAGTCTTTAAGGTGCCACCAGACTCCTTGTTGTTTTTGTAGATACAGACTAACACGGCTACCCCCTGATAAGAGACACCTGCAGCAGCTCTTTGATACATCCATATCCAGCTATGTTATACTTGAACAAAAGGAATGCGTAGGAAGACTGAAAAACATCCTAGAAATATGAATACAGAAGAGAGGTTTTTGAGTGAGTAACCAACAGTGAAAAGAAAATCTGAACCATGTTGTTTGAGCCTGAAATGGTGCTTAATCAAAGGGATTTTGTAGTAGATGATGTTCTTGGCAGTGGCTTTCCTTTCCTAGTTGGTGTAAAATATCTACTTACAGGCAAATTTTCCCACTGAATGCTCAAGACTTCGATCAGCCAGGTAGACAGGTTGAGCTGTGCGTGCTGGTCCGTCACCGAGAGAAGGCTTAGCTTTTTTATTAAAATGGAAATATGCCTGTGACATGTTCTAAGAGCAGAAATAACATTTATTTCCCTTTCACCACTACTTTAATGTCACCACATTTTACAGCGTCAGTCATGTTCCTCACATCCTGCAGTATTTCCTCAAACTTTACTCCAGCAAAACTCCTATTCGCGTCACAGGGACTTTTGCCTGCGTAAAGACTGCAGGACTCTGACTCATGCGCCTAGCACAGGATTAGAGCAACTGCTGTCGGCTGATGCCATGTACATCATATCGTGTTATGTTCATCATATCTGGGGTATAATGCAGATGACTACCAAGTATTGATATCTACTAGAGCGTATATGATGAAAAATATGAGTCTAAGGATTAGCTGTGCTACAAACCCTTTGCTGTGCAGTGCTGGCATAATCTACTAAACCTGGTGGATTGGCCCAGGGAGGATCATTCCAAGGGTGATCTTACAGGGCAATAGAGCTGACGTAGAGGTTCATGTGCCATTTGCCCTTCACAAAAAGGGGTTGTTTCAGTGGCTGTTAAAGCCTAACATAAGCAAAGAGGGAATGGCCATGTAATTAGGGCCATGCACATCTGAGCTCTAAGATACCTTTGCACAGGTCCCCAGGACTAATGCTTTCTGCATTTTGGTCCGATCCAAAAATCTACAAAGATCCTTTGTATTTAAAGTCTGAGTACTTAGAAGAACAAATCAAATATTATTTTAACAGCAAAAGTAATTAATTTATGCAAGAGGGTGTTTACATTCTCCATCCTCCTGCTAGGACAAGAATGTTCCCATATATACAGTATATTTTTCAGTTCCCTGTCCAGTATAGTTTTTAATGTCTCAGGTGATAGGGTTTCCATCACTTTTGTTTGAAAGTATTGATATTACTGCAAACAGGGTTAACGGGAGATATATTTATGGTTCAAGCTCTGATGAACAATGATGGTGGGGGAGTGGAGAAAATAATGACTCTTCCTTGCGATTAGGATTTTCTGGATGAATGGCAAATGAACCAATTTAAATTAAATTAATCACAGGGAAACAATTACTCCCTGATCCATTTGTAATAGTGTTACTGAAGCCCTTCAGTAAATAACATGCAGCTCTATCATTTAGAAGATTGTGAGCCAATCAGTCATCTGTTAACAATGGCAAGACACATTGTGGCACACTGGAATTAGAAAAGTATCAATGTTTCACATAGAACAGTGTACCTGGGGAGAATTGCTAATAAAATAACATGCAATAGGACTGGCATTATTTATCCACTCTCTTGTCCTATACTCATGCTCATTTCTGAACAACATGTAAAAGGTAATCCCCTTGCTAAAAAAGATGTTGCAATGAGCACTGCCCACATGGATTCCTGTGGAGCTCTTTACAGGGTCAGAGTCTAAGAATTTGACTTTTTAAATCATATTAATTTAGGACCAACGTTGGCAGTCCTTACTCCAGCAAAACTCATCCTGATAGCAGTGATCATTTCGCCTGAGTAAAGACTTGAGGATGTAGTTTTGCTGATTTCCTATTTTCAAGTGAAGCGCTAATCTAAACCACATTCATAGGTCTCATGTCTGCTATGGCTCTTAAAAATACAAATGTGTGGCCCAACATTGGGCCTCGCAGGTGTCTGTGTGTAGTGCAAGTAATGACAATATGCATAATTGCAAGGATATTTACATGCCCCATTAGACATACTTGGCCATCTAATTACACTTCCACTTGATGCCCAAGTAACAAATTCTGGGGAAAACTAAACTATTTGATGCCAAAAGAAGAACTACAGTTTGAAAAAACAAACAGCCTATAATGCTTAATATATATATATATATTTTTCCTGAGGGCCAGATCAGTCTGTTCTGTGCGCTGGTGGAGAGGGTACATATTGCCCATTACTCCCTTGTGCCAGCTACACCTACTGTCATTCTGTGTGGGAGGGAAAGCAGGTTCCATAGGAGGAAAGGGAAGGGGCAGGGAATGGATGGATCTGCACTCTCCTTCCCACAGTTATATTAATGCATAAGGTGATGTATGTTGGGCTAGATATAGACCCTCTGAGAGTCACAATAGCCTTCCTGTCCAACAATGCACTTCCCCTTAGGCCTGGTCCACACTAACCCCCCACTTCGAACTAAGATACGCAACTTCAGCTACGTGAATAACGTAGCTGAAGTCGAAGTACTTTAGTTCGAACTTACCGCGGGTCCAGACGCGGCAGGCAGGCTCCCCCATCGACTCTGCGTACTCTTCTCGCCGCGCAGGAGTACTGGCATCGACGGCGAGCACTTCTGGGATTGATTTATCGCGTCTAGACACGACGTGATAAATCGATCCCAGAAGATTGATTGCTTATCGCCGGACCCGGAGGTAAGTATAGACGTACCCTTACTCTGGGCTCATGGCAGAATCAGGACTGTGCCCATATTAGGAAATCCAGGATGTGAAGAACAATGTGCTGACAACAAAGATTATAATAAAGCTTTATCCTGAGTACGCTCCACTGGTCTTCAGAATTCTCATTCTAGTAGATTATTCTTTCAGTCCCATGAATATACTATTCTTACCATTGGTACTACTGCAGTTAAAGCTGAGTCAGCCTTTTCATTACACACTCTTCTCTTCAGTGATTTGTAATAAACCATGGCTATTAAAATTTGCTAAGGGCTGAAGCTTCCCAGACAAGTCTGAACCCTGAAGCAAATGATTTCTATCAAACCTAATGAAAGAAATCTGTTTAGCTATTTTTTTCAGCTACAGAGAGGTTTTCCAGTTTAGTTAGTGGATTGAGATGCTGTTTTGCAGCTTTTAAGCTAGTTCACTGGACCTTATTTCACCAGACCTGGAAGGGAAGTAAATGCCACACCCATGTCCTTAAAGGCCCTTGCCTCAGGACACAGCTTAGCATTTGAAACAGTGTCCCTAGCCCATGTTTGCCAGAAGCTGGGAACAGGTGACAGGGGATGGATCACTTGATAATTACCTGTTCAGGTCATTTCTTCTGGGGCACCTGGCATTGGCCACTGTCAGAAGACAGGATACTGGGCTAGATAAACCTTTGGTCTGACCCGGTATGGCTGTTCTTAAACAAAAGACATAAATAACACAAAATAAAAGAACTCAACCAATGCAGGCTGGCTACAGTTCTTGGAGGCCTTTCCTTTGCTTCCTGCAGCCAGGGAAAAGAAGACACCTGTCCCTTTCCTTCTCTCCCCTTTTGACCTTATATATCTCACTCAGCCGTCTGAGGCAACTGATTTCATATCTGAAGTGTAGTAATGGGTCTCTGTGATAAAGGGGGAGCAATCTATTCTGTTTAACAAACTATTGTTGTCATTTTGGGGCAAATGACCTGCTTCTGATCCCATTAAAATTGATGGCAAAACTGGCATTGGGGAGGGGTTTGGGCCCTAAGGACAGCATGTGCTCAGGCACACAGGTTCAACTCCTAAATGAACTGGGCCCTAAAAGCCAAAACTTCATTTAAAAAAAAAAAAAGGCTACTGCTCGCCTTAAATAATTTTTAATAACTGCAAAGCTTTTGAATCATGAGCTATAACAGCATATGTACTAGAGCTGGTTTAATCCTATGACCTATGTGAAATGAATATACAGTGTTTATCCTATCCTGAGTGGCCAGTTGTCCATGTACAGCAACACCACCACTGTAATTAGCACCTTTGTTGGGAGTCCTAGCAGAGAAGATAATGGTTGAATGGCTTCTTGCTACCTACTGTTACCTGTTATAATTGCCAATGAAATCGAACTCCCATGTGATTTTTCTATCTTCTCTGTATTAACTCGTGTGTCTAACTGGCTGTTTGCACATGCAAATACCTAACGTACGTGCGCAAATTACTATGATTGCATGTGCTAATCAGACACTCAAAAAGCAACAGGCAAAAATGAATGCATATTAGATGTCATGTGCTGCTTAGAGGCAAATTATTTCCTAGCAATTCTGTGTGAAATAGGAAAGAGAGAGAAACTAACGAATGAATGAAATAAGCTATCAGGTTTCTGAGCTAGCTCCTTGATCATTTTCAAAGACAACTTTGGAAGAGGTACAGGGGAAGTATTGACAATATTAGATGCAGGGCAGATGAAGAGAGCTATAAAGCCATCTTGCCCCCCTGTTTAATGATGAAACATTCTAGACCCATGTGAATTCCATCACATCCCTTAGAATCTATATAGTGCCATAACTGTAAATGGCATTTTACAACACCCTGCATTAGCCACTCCTTCTGCAACTCCCCTCCACTTGGTATTTTACACAGGCAAGATACCATGTGTCAAGCAAAGAAATAAATAGAACAATATCCCTATCCTAAAAAAAAAATCTCACTACCTAAATGCATGAGCAGGCAGAGGTGTGTGATTGCTGATGGGGTTAATTACCCATTTGAAGCCTGAACTTTTGCTCTCCTTATATAGGAAAAACTGAAATAAATGCGAGTTTTATCTACGATAGGACTGCAAAGTTTAGTAACTAGAATCAGGGTCTGGATAATGCCATGACTGGAGCCTAAACAAACACCTCAGATAAATTTAAAAGCGGAAATGGAGAAGCTGGATTCTTCTGACATTTAACATGATCTCATAGGCCATCTTTTTCCTGTGACAATAGACCTTGCCAATGACCTGTTAATAACTTGATTAGAACTGCTCAAAACAAACTTTCTCTTATTTCATTTGTCGTGCTCCCAAAATCTTTTTTGGATACGCAGACATGTGGAGCTGGCATTTCCTAATGCCGGACCTGTCAACCACCAATGTCATTTCTTAATTGCAGAATAATTGCATGTTTAAAGAAAAGGAACCCAAATATCTGTTATATTTATTATTCCTTAAATCTGTAAATCAAAATGATCAGTCATGTTCATTATGTATTGACAAATTTACAGTGTGCCTCCCTGTGGCATCTGGATGAGTTAAAGAATAAAAAACACACAAGCCAATTATTATTTAGAAATCACAAAAGAAAGACAGGAAGGACATTGATTTGCTTTAGATGTATTCAACACAAAGCCTTGGCTGAGAAGATCAGCCTTGTGCTGCGCTTGGAAAGCTAACAAATGTAGGCTCTTAATGACTGCCAGCTGGAGTTAGCTGGGGGTCTTCCACTGAAAATTCCTTGCCCTCCCTACTCCTCAAGATCATGCATTTGAGGAGTGTTGGTTTAAAACAAATATTCAGCTGATCTCGCAGGGTGAGAGCTGGCCTTTAAGGTAACCAGGTCCAAGGACCATAGAGAGCATTTAGAGATTTTAAAAACAGTCACTTGAGCTGACCCCAGGAGCAGGTGGGAAGTTAGTGCAGTGCAGAGAGCACAGGCAGAACGTGTTGATGCTGATCCACTTCACTAAGCAGGGAAGGCCTGTTGTAGAGAAAGGAGATAGGTCAGCCATATTAGATTGGTGTCAAGCAAGAAAAGGATTGTTGAGTGAAGTGAATTCTATTGCCAGACTGGTTTCTCTGATCTTATCTTATCGATTTGATAAGTTGAAATCTAAATGACTGTAAAGCCATTTCCTCCTCAGCCATGCTATGAGAGTATGGGTTTTGTTACAAGGAGATGGGTAAGTAAGTCCCTGATGTACCATAAGCTTTAATAAACAAATGGTTTGAAAGCTTAAAATATAGGGAGGTTGGGGATAAAATCTTGCTGCCAGGTAAATTGTTCAGTTTTTTTTTATTGACCCTTCAATGGACTTTAGGTCCTAAATCACTTAGGTGGTTTTGAAAATGTTACCTTCCAGCTTTTTCTTTTGCTATAAACAGTGATGGCTACTTTCAGAAGTGGGGGAGGTGCCATTAACATGCCAGGGAGTGAAAGTGAAGGACATAGCGGGAACAGCAGCTAACGAGAGAGTGTGTGGTTATCAATTCTTTGCGGAGGGCACTGTCTTTCTGTCCTGTGTTTGTACCTGACAGCCCTTGGTGTGATTGGGTCCTGGTCCAGGCACTACTGCAATAAACAATAATTAATAAAAGATATAAGGTGAATCAGGAATGAGCAGTAGCACCCTGCTTTAATGTTCACCTCCTCCCATTGTTCTGTTAGTTGCTTCTCCTGCTAGGTTCCTCTCTTTTGCCCCCAGTGTGTAAGTTACATCAAGTACAGATGAGTACTTCGTACTACCATTGATAGCACCTTGTGAGTTTGTCTCCAAGTTGTTTTCCCTTTTGTGGAACTGTTTCGGTCCTTCCTTCTTTTTCTGATATGGAAAAGGGGCATGTTATTTTTATAAATGAAGGAGAAAACAAATAAAATCCAAACTGTTATAGTGTAAAAATATCCATAGGGAAGTTCATATGGTATCATGTTTTGAACTATATTAGGCATATAGATTCTATCCTTGTAAGACTCTGATCTAAGTAAAATGAGAGCAGACAAGCAATATTCAGCTTGATTCACTTTGATATAAATGTTTCTAAGCTGTGGCCATTCTTCCAGTATTACTGAATGTTACTCAAAGCATTCTTAAAAGTCAGACCACATTATTCATGATAAAAATTCTCCAAACAATGGGTACGTTTTCAAACGAAGCCTACATAAGATGATGAGGGATTACTTCAGAGTAAAACAGTAAAATATTTAGAATATTGTTTTAGTTTATGAGATGATGCAATGTATCTATGTATTGAATGAATGAAAAGGAACATATGTTTGACCCAGAAATTAAAAATCAAGCCAATGGATTCCACAGTGACACATTCTTGATTATGTATCAATCAGGTAATTTAAAAACTAATATAGATCTCCTTTGGGAAAATCAAAGTGGGGCAGAGAAAGCTGTTGTAGCTAGTCTACGTAACTCCCCAAGTGTGTATGGCACTTAAGAAAAGAACATAAAATCCAAGGAAGCTGTAACAGACAGGGTGCAAAACCACAGTGCACGTACAGCCACTTTCTTCCAATCTGCTCCTTGTGCATAGAGCACCCCCTCTTGATCTAGTTTGTATTTCCACTATCCTGTCCCCTCTCTCTGGTCAAGACCCATTTCTGCCAAGAGACTGACCATAAATAACTAATTGACTGTAGGTGGGCTGATGCCCTGAAGGAACTTCTGATTCCAGTCTGACTTTAGGTGTCTTCTAGATTTTTCTGTGAATAAATTGTGTGCACATCATATTATTCATTATTTATATTGCAAGAGCATGCAGAGGCCCCAACTGAGATTACGACCCCATTGTGCTAGGCACTGCATACATGAATATAAGAGAGAGGTCCTGCCCCTAAACAGTTCACAGTCTAAATAGACCAGATGAACAACAGGTAGCAGGGGAGACAGCAGCACAGAGGTTAAATGACTTGACCAAGGTCACATAGCAGGACATTGGCCAAGCAGGGAATAGCATCCATGTTGCCTGACCTCCTGCCCTATCCACCAGATCATGCTGCCTTCCTACACATAATTGTGCATCATACACTCTTATTGCTATTCCTATTATTTCTTCTCTCTACCCCTTCCAACTTCTGTTCTCAATTAGGCTGTAAGCTCTTGAAGGTGGGGACTTTGTTTGTACAGCTCCTAACAAAATGAGGCAGTGTTCCTAACTGGAGTCTCTAGATACTACTGGGATACACATAACAGATAATACAGACAGACACACACACAAGCAGAGTGATCAGTGTGATGGCTGTAAATGGCATGTTTGAGGGGGGAGTTTAATTAGGATGGATTACAGAATGACAAGGGGAGGAGGGACAGAGCAGGTAAGAATCAGGAAGGAAAGTATAAGGGGCAGGAATGGAGTAAGGCTGAGGTGAAGCTTCTGTGAAACATTAGAAACTGAATTACTGTGAAACAGTAGTCGTGCCATTCATATTATTATATAAAGTATATTCTGGAATGTGTATGCTCCCACAGAAGTTAGTGGCAATGACTCTCTTTATCCTTCATTTATTCTTTGCATTGTAATAGAAATAAACTACGGTGTTACAGCATGTAGTAGTAATTACCAACAAAACAGGGCACTGGTAGTAAACAGCGGGCTATTCTCCATTCAGTCTTCTTGTGTGAAGGTGGTTTAGTTAGGATGTTTTTCTAGTCTGATTTGATAGTACACCAATCACTTTGATAGGGTTGGTGAGGGGTGCTTTAGATGGAAAAGGGCAGATTTTCAGCTGGGGTAATGCAAGATGACGGAGCTGTGTCCGCTGACAGCAGCACAGGATCAGGCATAACATTCTTGATGTGTACTGCATAAGGTCTGGCAGGAAGTGTATGATACCAGGTTGTCTCCTTATACAAATCTTACACAGTCATCTGAAATTAACTAATTTTTTTTAAAATTCAGTATAAAATATTTGTAGTATTGTTTTTCTTCTCCTCTTTCTATTGGAACTGTACGTGTTGCATACTAATCGAGAATAAGATAAACTTGGGGTTAAAGAAGGTTTATAAAATAAACATCCCCTCCTTTTTCTTCACTACATGAATTTTTCTAAAGATGTCTGTTTTCCATTATGACAGATTTCAGTAGTAGCCGTGTTAGTCTGTGTCAGCATAAAAAAAACAAAAAACGAGGAGTCCTTCTAAGGTGCCACCAGGGCTCCTCATATTTTTTTGTTTTGTTTTTGTTTTTGTTTTTTGTTTTCCATTAGCAAATGTGTGTTTTCGCTGGTACTGAAAATGCATCCTTGGGTGCTGATTCCACTCCTTTATCTGTACCTTCCCTGAGGCTACGGCTGAGGTTAGATAAGTTAACAAATCCACATGGTCCATTTATATTTAACTATCAGGGTGAAAGCTCATGAGTTCCAGAACATTATTTAATTAAAATGTTTTTGTATGAGCAATGATAATGTAAATATTGAGATATTATTGAGCCTATGAGTACATCTGTTTTGGTGCAGAGAAAATGCTCAGTTAGGGCTTTCAGTAAACACTCAATACTGGAAATTATTTAGGGCTCTTTATCCACTACTTAATGTCTGGACCTCAAGGTGGTTCCTACATTTCAGAGGTTGCACAGGATTTCAATATTCATAGTGATTTAGCAGTGCTTGTTTATAAAGTCCTTTTAAATAAAGATAGTACATCCGCTTCTGTGAGAGACAATAGAAAAACCTAGTGGGAGGTGATACACTGACCCCTCCACCTTAAACTGCACCCCCAGGTTCAGGACAAGCCAAGGCTTTTTAAGCAAGAAAATGATCCCTTTGGTGTGATTTACTCTGATCATCAAATGTATTACTGATAGCTGTGATCTGAAGTGATTAGCAAGCGTTTTGCTATCACTTCATCTCTGCTCTCAGCCTTTTGCAAGTGCAAGAAATGCCAAATGTGTGAGGGAGAGAGGCAAAGATAAAAATACAGTATGATGTCCTAAGCCTCCGGAAAAAGAGCTTTCAAAATGTGGATTAAATCTGCTTTGACGTGAGATAGACTTGGAATTTTGTAGCTATACTCAAATCTTCAACGCTATGGCATTCTGTTGCTTTTCATGAAGCTTCCTTTCAAATTTTATGAAGTTCTGGTTTCAACTATTTTTTTGAAAAAACTTTAAAATCTATGGTTCTAGCATTTATCTCTTTTACAAGATGCTTTAATATGAATAACTATGTAGATTATGACTGTAGGGAAGGTCAGGATGGAAACTGAAACAATTGCCCACAATATTCCCTACATCCATTTCTATTAGATGATTGACACTAAATTGTTAGACGGTTACAGATAATATAACTCGTTCTTTGTTTATATTCTGTTTTGCCGTGAGCAAATGATACCACTTCAAAGGCTAAATGCAGAAATGGTGTTCAGCAGGAAGACTAGCATTCACAACAAATTACAAGCATGATTTTAGGAGTGAATCTCTGACATGCTGATTCAGTACAAAGCACTGGGGGGCCCTACTGTCATCAAAAGCTCATAAATAAATATAGCAATACGGACATAAATAATAACATATTTAATAGTGGTGTCTACTCCAACTTTAATGTGTAGAGCTGGTTGAAAATTGTTATTTCTATCCCATAGGAAATTCTGATATTTTTAAACATTTGTTTTTGCCCCAAATCAGAATGAAAAGTTGAAATATCAATTTTTTTCTTAAAACAGAAACTTCTGAAAAAAAATTGATTCAGAAATATCAACGTTTCATTTCAGCTCAGCTCGATTATTACACTGAGTCTATCTGAGCTGCTGCAATGACTCCAGGGAGATATAAAGCAGGTTCCTCATGCCCCCTTGGGCTGGGCTCCCCAGCTGGACTACATCTCCCATGATGCACCACTGTAATGGGACTCCCATGATGCATTGTGTTGGTTCAGTCAAAGAAAAAGCTTGTGGTACATCATAGGAGCTATAGTCCAGTGAGGGAGCTGGGTCCATAGAGGAGAATAAGGGCAAACTACAACTCCTGTGAGACAGTGTAGAAATTCAGGTTGAGACAGATTAATGCCAAACTGACTGGAAACTAAATATTTTGATTTGATTTGAAAAAAATGTTTTGATCTGGGTTAACCCAAAATGAAACAAAATATTTAATTTCACTTATGGAAAATTAATACAATTCAGCCATTCAGTGCCTGGGAATAGGGCATGAATAACAGTTTGATTAAAAGATAAACCGGAAGATATGGTGTCCATGGTGCTGAAGCTGACATGAGTTTTCCTGTGGAAAATTTTGATTTATGGAAACTGCATTTTCCATCATCATTTTGATGGAAAATTCCTGACTACTTCTAATTATTTGTATTACAGCAGCACCTAAAGATCCCTGTCCTGAAGAGTTTATAATTTAAGTACACCAAACAGACAATAGAATAGGAAAAAGGAAGTATTCCCTATTTGACAGATAAGAAATTCTCGTACTGAGAGATGAAGTGATTTGTCCAAGCTCACAAGGTCTCTGACAGAGCTAGTAGTTAAACCCAAATTTCCTGAGTCTCAATCCATTGCTGTAACAATACTGTTCTTCCTCTTTATATTTGTACTCCCTTTAACGGCATATAAAAGACTGTGAAATAGGCCTAGAGCCAAATTCTCCCTGTACCGAAGGCCCATCACAAGGCCTCTGCACCATTTAAATGGAGCTTAAGCCTCAAAATAGGGCACAGAGGTGCATTTCACACACAGTGAGAGAATGACAGGTTTCAAAGTAGCAGCCGTGTTAGTCTGTATCCGCAAAAAGAACAGGAGTATTTGTGGCACCTCCGAGACTAACAAATTTATTTCAGCATAAGCTTTCATGGGCTACAGCTCACTTCTTCAGATGCATCTGCTGTAGCCCACGAAAGCTTATGCTGAAATAAATTTGTTAGTCTCTAAGGTGCCACAAGTACCCCTGTTCTTTTAGTGAGAGAATGCTATGCCTCCTTTAAGGATAGAGGTGGTTAAAGGGCTGTACTCTATATATTGTCAGGAAGACCTATCTTTCTCTAAGGAGAACTTACACAGTCATTTTAGTTAAATAAAGAGGGGGCATAAGCACTTTCAGAATGGAATGTTTTGATTTTTTCATTTCTAAACAAATTTTTGTTTTGAATTTTTTTTTTTTACTTTATTTTATCAATGAATTTAAAACAAAAATAGAAACCAAATGTTTTGATTTTGAAATTCTATGTTTTTGTTTCTATTTGGAATGGAAACGTATTTTAAAATGGCAGGATTTCCTGCAAAATGGAAATTTCTGCACAGCTCTAGCCCCTATGCAGGCTGATTCTCATGGATGGGTTTTAACACATGTGCAGAACCCAGTGAAATCAATGGGGCTCTGCATGAGTGCAAGGATCCACCCAGTTAGATCAGCTTGCAGGACCTGGGCCTTAATTATGAAAATAGTAGTAGTTATAAACATAATGGAGATAAACAATGAGAGGAGCATGAGAAAGGCAAAAGACACATAATTTCCAAAATGTATTTTCTTATATTTTAAATTATAAGAATTCTGGATTGAATCCTTGGTCACAATTCAACAGCAAAAGATGGAAATAAGGGAGTGGGATGGCATGGAAGCCCCAGCATATGAAGTGCTTTTGTGTTACGTTGCTTAATTAGGCTCTAGGGATTCAGCTGGAAATATTTATATGCCAAAAATAATAATAGAATTTCTTTTTCTGGAAAGAAGTAGAAGATGCATCAACCTCAAAAACTTTTTAAAAATAAAGAAAAGAAAAACAGCACCCAAAAGTTCTAACACAATTATAGAAGAGTGACATGAAATAACTATAAACTCTCTTGTGGGAGAGAGATAAAATAGAGCTAAGTTGGCTCGAGAGAATCAAAAAGAGGCCCAAACAGTGGAGAGATGAAAGGGGAAGAATGGAGGGAAGGAAGAGCATCGGGAATAATTGATAAAAAGATCAAGTTTCATTTGGCAGACGCAGAAAGGGATCAAAGCTCAAAAATCCAGTTAGTTAATCTTAACAAGTCGAAGTGCAAGTCCGGATGCACAGTCCCTCATATTCCCCTTTTCCTTGTTCTTTCTTACATTCCAATGAACAAATTTTGACAAGGCACTGATTGCCGTGCTCTGACTGGGGTTCTACATGTAACTGTTTGAATGCTAAAGTATAGCACCCAGTCTGCTCTGCTTCATTTTATTCAGCTCAGTGCTGTGAATTTGTATCACTACAAACTTGTGGATTGTGGACTGGCATAGGGATTCACAATAGGTTTCAGACCCATCTACTTCGATGTAACCTCACAACTGAGCTGGGTAGACCTTTCAACTCTTGAGGCCCACTCACATAGGCACCTGGATAACTTTGTTCATCTGACTAATGACACTATCTTGTAACGTGTTTGCAACATTGTGACCCAAAGCACACCTGTAGTCACACCCTACCCTATTGTAACAATCTGTGTACAAAATATGCCTTGTGAGGTATCATTTGGAAACTAGTAACTCACTGGTCAATAATATCATGGTGAAATGTATGTAGCAACATTATAAGCGAACTTTTAATTCCAGCTATATAATATTTGCACATGTTCAAAACCAATACAGCCCTGCCTAGGCAAAAGTTATTAAACAGGTGTATCCTAAACAAAGGAATGTGTTTACCCCAATTTACATATAAGTAGTAAACAGGATTGTCAAGATAGCCTGGAGAGGAGATGGCAGGAAACAGAACAATTTGCATTTCAGCAAACACAAGGGGACAGGGGGAGAAAGAGCATGGTACTTCCTTCACCACCACTGTCCTGTCACCTTCCTCACAGCTTGAGTAAACTTTACTTTGAATAGTATCCTTCAGAAGAATCCACTTCAAGGATTCAGTGGACTATGACAGAAAGGGACAGAGAACCCCAGGTTATCTCTTTCAACTAAGAAGACAAAGGCATCAGCACTTTTGGACCAAGGAAAAGGTCAGTCACTATCTTGCTGGAAGACAGTGAGTGAGAAAGGCCATCTTGAACAAAGCCTTAAACCAAAACTTGCTACATTACATTTTAAACTTTTAGATGCATGTTTGCACTTTTATTTGCTTGTGACTATTTCTAACTTTATCTCTTATACTTGAACTCATTTAAAAACCTATCTTCTTTTGTTAATAAACCTGTTTTTACTTTTAATCTAAACCAACAGTGCTGGTGTTTGTACTAAAGTGAATGTCAACTCTAGTTAATGTGGCAAACTGGTGTGTTTTGTCTCCTTAAAGGAACAAACAAATCTTCTTATTCCTCTGAATGTTGTAGGAGGGGGCTCGACATAACAGAGCACATGGGTCTGGAGAAGTTCAGGACTGGGGGTCAGTTGGGGGTCACCTGCTAATACTAACCAATTCTGGTAAAGACAAGTGTGTCTGGCAGGCTATTGGATTCAAAGTGGCTGAACCAGAACTGTAGGGCATACAGAACATGAAGTGAATATTGGCTGCTGGCTCTGAGGCAGGGAGCCATAAGTAGCAGAAGCATTCTGGGGCACTCAGGATTAAAATATAAGTGGTAACATAACCTCTCTCTGGTCTGAATTGCACCTCTGACCAGGACAAACATTTCTTATTGAAGCTGGTTTCTGCGATGATGTGTGAGATGAAAAAATCACACTCAAGCTAATTAAGCCATTTGCAAATCTCAGAAAATTAATTCTATTCTCAAAGGGTAAGTGCTTTAAGTTAAAGGAAGATACAATATATTATATAATTATAAGAAAAATCTTTCACTCCTGCTTCAAACGTAAATCTCAATGAAACCATAACTAGGGCTTCTTCATAGAGCATTGCTTTGAGAGGTGCTGAGCACCTGTATTTCCTGTTGATTTTAATGGAGCAGCAGGTGCTAAACATCTTTGAAAACCAGGTGAGAGATGATTTAACAGACTGAGATTTTATTTTTGTTAGTCTTCACATTGCATACTCTTAAATATCTTTTTAATGTCTGAGGATCCACAGTATAAGACATGAGAATGCTGTTTCTCTGTTGTCCTGCTCCTTATGTAGTCACCTACACCACTACAAAGGGGATGTTAATCATTGCCATCCTGCTCTGATGGAGTTCTGTGTTTAATAATGCAAGGGACTACTCAGAGTGCCAGGCAACAAAGATTCTGGTCCAAGAAATTTTATTGGTCACATTGTGTTCACTTTCTAGTTCTGAAGTGCACATTTAAAATGGTTTCAGTTCAATGAAAAAGTGTCTTTTGTTGTTTCATAGTTCAACTTCATGACCTGTATTTGAGAGTAAATATTGAGAGTAAATATTGTGTGTTGTAACTTGTAATCCATTAAGTAGTGAATGTTTCCCCTCTATTACCTTTGTATTAATTTACATTTAATTATTGTTGTGTCTGTTCTTTTCAGTATTTATTCCGAAGCTTTGGTTTACATTTTTACATTTTAATTCTAATGTAATAGTGCTTTACACATTACTAAGGTCCCTTCTTTTAGACACTTTGTTTTGTATTGGCACCTGGGACTGATTCTGTGAATTTGTGTGTGTGGTCGGTTGTGTTAAAAATGCAAAACATTGTGCATCTGCAGTCAGCCCCAGCTGGCTCTAGGCACCACTTGTTAATGCGCGCGCGCTTTCTCTCTCTCTCTCTCTCTCTCTGATTTATTGTTTCAAGTGCAGTGGCCATGGTTACATGCACAGTGGCAGTTCCTTCCTAAAAATGCCTATAGTCTCTATTGCTCTACTCAGCTACACTGGTGACTTTGGACTTTAACTCTTCAGATTAGTTCCACAGTCTCTCAGCATAAATCTCTCACAAACTTGTTATCACCTTCCTTCTTCTTTGATTCTTTGGCACAGCAGTTGTCAAGATCAGGCACGGGCCATGTCTTTGTAACACTCTTTAATTCAGCACATATAATAACTGGTAAAACCAAGTGAAGAGCTCCAACTCCTGTTGAGAGTCATCATTGTAACTCCCTTTTGCTGGGCTGCACTGATACTTTTGTCAAAGGACCCAATATTTTCAGATCTTGCTGAATGAAATGTCACTTCTAAACTTTGAGCTTTAATCCTGTCTTCCTCAGATGGTTCAGTGCCATATCTGTGTACCACAGATGTTTCAGGAAGCCACTTGAGTAAATCAATAGGCCATCAAAGCAAACCAGCAAAGTAGAAAAAACAAATTACTCTCACTGCATTGTAAAAATCACTAGGACCTGTTGGAACATTTTTCAGATGAAAAGATGTGTTCAAATAATAAATCCACAGGTATCACAAATGTAGTTTTTTGTTGGGGTTCGTCTGTAGTAGCCTTTTGATGGTTGCCCTAATAGTCACATTACTCATGGCTGAAAACTAACTTTTTCCATGAAGAAGATCAAGGGATCTTTTATCTTCTTCCTTTCTGATGGGGGCATCAAAGTTATGCTAGTCAGTGTTCACTCTTACTTCCTCCATCGTCAGGGCCAGGACATTTGGGGACTAAGGTATCTGAACCAGTGTTTTCTGTGTGCCCTTCTGTCACTTGATGTTGGGATGGAAAAATCCCCAGAGTCTTTTGAGTTACTGTATACAACCAATTAAAAGGGAGCCTGTGAGGTTATACCATATATATAGCAAACATTCCACAAACGTTCTTTTCCCTCACTCCATACTCATATTTTGCTGGAAGGTACTAATGGCTGCCATCAATCAGAGATCTGGTTAAAATCAATGGGTATTATAAGTAACTTTCATTCAGATTAAATGAAGCTGCAATTAAATTCCCCATTGTGTGGTGATAGCTGAAATAATAGAAGCCACTGGCCAATGCAGCAAGGCATGAACCGAAGCTAAGCCACAAGAGCTGAGGGGTTTCCCTGGGAACTGACTGCAAATTTAGGGCCTGGGAATTGCTTATTTGCAGTTGGGGTGGAAAGAGACCAGAAAGCCAAGAGAGCAATGCAAAGTCAGAGAAACAGTGGTGAGTGTGGCTTCAAGAAAGGAGTACAGAGTTCCCTGGGGCACAAGACTTGCTAGAAAGGCAGGCTTGGAAATGGTAAGCAAGGAAACTGTCTCATGTTGCTTGTTTCTGTTGTGTTCAGGGAAACATGAACATTCTTTGACAATAAACAGGAAATAAAAGAAATACCTGTCTCATGTCAAATTTTTGCTCCTAATGCAAAAAGCCTGGTTAGGCCCTGAATATTAGCCAACTGCTTGGGCCGAGGAGCAACAGTGGGTTTAGAAGTGGGACCCAGCTACAAAGCACTGAAATTGTGGTCTAACTTTCCTTTTGAACCAAGATGGAATAGTGGAGGTGCTTGCAGAACTCCAAGATGGCCAAAAGAATTTTAAAAACAAGAGCCAGAGACTTTGCAAAAGGAGTTAAAGCATCATCTGGAGGTTTCTCAGCAAGGGCTCAGAGAGGACTTGTGGATGGAGATAAATTCTGCATTGGGGCAGCTTTTGAAACCCAGCTGCAAACTGACTGGCTGAGGTGATCAGCAACCTGACTATCATGGACAGGAAAGCTTTGGTTAAACTGGAATTGGATAACAGAGGCGAGTTGCAGCAATGACTTCAGGGTCTAAAAAAGCTTGAGAAGGAATTAAAAGGGTCAGAGATCATAGTGGAAGCCAGCAGCCTGGGTGGTTTATTTGATTCAGTTCAACCTTATAGCCCAAATGAATGGCTGGGGAGATGAAAAATGAGGGGCTTGGGTTGAAGCAGCCAACTTAAGTAGTCCATATCTTATCATGCTGCAGAATTCACTCTCAGAAAGGAGATTGAGGGTATGTTTACACAGCAATTCAAAGCCCATTGCTGGCCCATGCCAGCTGCTTTAGGCTCGTGGGGCTCAGGCTAAGGGGCTGTTTAACTGCGGTGCAGACGGTTGGGCTCTAGGACCCTGTGAGGTGGGAGGGTCCCAGAGCTTTGGCTGCAGCCTGAGCCTGAATGTCTATACTGCAATTGAACAGCCCCTTAGCCTGAGTCAGCTGGCACAGGCCAGCTGCAGGTGTCTAATTGCAGTGTAGGCATACAGCTCTGGATAACTCGGGGTATCCTTGATATGCCGTTCAGAGCCAGACAGCAATCTGAACTGGGCAGGGCACAGCTACCCCTAAAAACAAAATGAAATCCCACCTGAACTGGCAAAGGATCTGAGGAGACTTATGTTTCTGATGTATCCAGATACAAAGGATGACTTCCGGGATAAAATAGTAATGGATCAATTTATAAATGCTCAGCTGGACTTGGAATATCAGTTCAAAATCAGCAAAAGAAGGCCAGAGAACTTGAATCTTTCCTCGAATCAGCCTCTAGCGAGGAAAATGGGAGCTGATTGCCATGATCTCTGTAAGCGCGGATCTGTGTTTAGTATGCTTGATGGAAAAGGAGATTCTAATCCAGTTCATGACACTTTTGAACACTTGGAAATATTGTCAAAATTGCTTTGTAAAACAAGGAGATTTACAATCATGCAATAAAATAAAATAAAAGGGAAACAGTGTAGTTCAATGCTGGTACATGTGGGCAGTTCAACAACAGCAATGGGAGTTTGGTTGTTTTATACGCAATAGGATCTGTAAATTATGTGGGACTGGTGGACCCTGGCTCAAACGTAAGTTATTAGACCAGACACACTAATAATTATAGGGAATAGAAGAACCAAAACTCAACCATCTAAGTGGTCTCAAATGGAGACAGTTTGTGGGGAACAGGCAGCCATCCAAAAATGTGGAAAATTGGATTTGAAGTAAGACCTCCGGAATTAGAAAAAGAAGTCTGGATAGCCAAGATAGTGAATGATCTAATAATCTATTTAGATTTAATTATGGCTAATAACTTTAATATATGCTAGGGAAGGAATTTTACAAATTCCATCTGTGGAAATTCCCTCTAAAAATGCGGCTACATGAAACAAATAGTTTGTAGACAAATGGTTTGCAGTGAGCAAGTTTTTCTGCCTCCTGGGCACAGAAACCATCATAACAGCTACATGCTGCAGAAGGTTTCCAGGAAAGGAAAGAAGGGGAATGGCTTAAACCTACTTTGAGACCCTGGGTCTCGGGGGAATTTTAGCTGCTAAATTTCTTGTGGATCAGAAACAGGAGCCGATTGCTCTTCATTTGTTGACTATACGTGATAAACAACAAATAGTAAAAAAATGGAACCATGATTGCAAAATGTGAAACAACCAGTGGATCTAGTAAATGTAAATAGAGAAGAAAACCAGAAGAGAGAAAGGGATTGAGGTGATCTCCCAGAGTTTCTGTTGGACTTGCTCTGATACAATAAATATACATTGAAATGAATAGCAGAAGAACGGTCTAAGAGGCTTTCTGGTTAGGAATTAGGAGTTGTTCTCCCAATTCAACAAAGATATGGGTTGTACTGCACTGGTCCAGCACAGGGCTGATATTGCGGGAAACAACTCCTTTACACAGCCATATCACCATTTACCAGGAGCAAAGAGGGAACAGATGTTACAGGTCATTGAGGAAATGTTAGGAAGACATAATTGAGCCTTCAGTAAGTCCTTGGGCATCAGCCATAGTTCTGATTTAAAAAAAAAAAAAAAAAAAAAGATTGGCAACAGCAGATTCTGTGTGGATTATAGAAAACTCCAAGTCACTCTAAAGGATTCTTATCCATTACCACAGGGTCCGACAGCCTGGACTCCAGCCTGAGTCTGGAAGTCTACACAGCAATGAAACAGCTCCGCAGACCAAGCCCCATGAGCCTGAGTCAGCTGGCACGGGCCAACCGTGGGTTTTGCTATGCTGAGTGGACATACCCTAAGTGTGTACCATATATTTAATATGTGGTAGCTGATCTTTGATATGTCATTTAACTGAACTGGCCAGGCCAGTCAACTCTACCCCTTTCAGGAGTCTGATTTGTCTTGCGTACCCCCAAGGTTCACCTCACTTAAAAACTACTTGCTTACAAAATCAGACATAAAAATACAAAAGTGTCACAGCACACTATTAGTGAAACATGGCTTCCTTTCTCATTTTTACCATATAATTATAATATAAATCAATTGGAATATAAATATTGTACTTACATTTCAGTGTATAGTGTATAGCATTGTATAAACAAGTCACTGTATGAAATTTTAGTTAGAGACCACTAGCAAAGTCAGTACAATGTAGCCTGTTGTAAAATGTAGCCTGTAGGAAATATCTAGATGAGTTGATTTACCCCTTGGAAGACTTCTGCATACCGCCCCCCCCCATGGTACATGTACCCCTGGTTGAGGACCACTGGCCCAAACAACTGAGAGAGCTCATCCATGAGCAGCTATCATCTATCTGCACTTCTACACCAGGTCACAGCCTCTCCAAGCTTCAATATGGCCATTGCTTTCATTTTAAACTAACCATCATAATGTCTGATTCTCATTTCCACTATTATTTCCGACAAATTGAAGGGCCATGTGTATGAGGCAGACACTATTTTATACCATTGCATGAAGCTGCAACTTGCTGTCTTCAGAGGGTAAAACATCCAGATCACTGACAACAAAGCTTCCACTGAGGCTGGGAGAGCAGTAGCTGTTCTGTACCATGAATAAGAGACTTCTGCTTCAGATGCTGAATATAGAAATGTTCTCGCAACACTATCAAACTCCACATATTGTCACTTAATAAAGTATCCCCTCAAGCAAGTCTTTTACCCATAAAGAAAATAATAGATCACTAAAAATTTGAACTGAGATAAATTTTGTCAGTAGAAGTCAAATGGTAAAGGAATTTTTAACCTTTTTCTTTTGAATGAAGATAATTGCTTTTCACCTGTGATTAGGAACCACAAGGTTATCCTGTAGGTGTTTCAGTGGAATCAGACACAACTGGAAAGATGTATTTTACATTTTTGCAGCCCCATGGATGTACAGTACTAGTGCCTTAAAGTTTATTTATACTAACTGAAATTTCTTTGATTTACAGTAGATCTCTTAATGTTCATTTACCTTTTCACTCTAATTCTTTAATTACATACCATAATAAATGGAAGTTATGATCAATATCAGTTCTTTTCTTGATGCAGAAAAGTCATTCCAACAAATTAAATGGAGCTGTTTTTATTACAGGTTGAAAAGATTTATCTGGCTATGGTTTCATTAACTGGATTGGAATCCATTTTATACTTCTCCCCTAAATCTATGTTGTTTCTGAACTTTTCTGGATTTTTAAAAAAGAGATATCCGAAAGGACTGCCTTTAATCTCCTCTTGTAATTCTGGTGTTAACACTAATCAGTCAAATTAAAGATATAAAAAGATCCCTTGTGTAATAAGCATAAAATCTGTAGATACATAATCTTGTTAAGAATATCTCACTCCCTGCCTTGAAATCTTTTCTTTGTTTTAGTGTGTAGTGTTGACATATAAATAAATCAGGATAGACCTCACAGCATTTATTCTGTAATAAAAAAATGTTTTTAAATGTTTTTAAACTTGTGAAATATGGAGGATTCAAAGGGGCATGGATAATATGCCTGAAACTGTTGTCTGACCCTGATACTTCCCTTGAAACAAAGGAATGATGAAAATACACTCATCTTACTGTACAATTAAGAGGAAACATGGATGGAAGAAAACTGAGGGCATTAAAATGTCCTGTCTTTTTGACAAAGGCATGCATCTTTTATTTTCAAGGGTATGGTCTTATTTTTAAAATCTTACTTTCAATGTTATTCATAATTATTCTATTCAAAGCAGGATTGTATCTGTTTATAAATAAATGATGATATGCTATATATGGCAAGTGCAATAGTAAAAAGGTGAAGATTTATTGTAGACTCCAGCATAATGCAAAAAGGATTTGAACATAAAAAGTAATTGCCTTTCTGTAAGGGGTATTATACATTACCAAGGTTTCCTCACCTTCTTCAAATGTGGGAATTGTAAATTGATCAACTCAAAAGTATCACATGAAATTTACAATCTTCAGGACAGTGAACATAATGTGGTTTTGAGAGAACTGCTTTGTAATGCGTCACACAGGAGAAATGCGCCAAATAAAAGACCTAGGTATATTAGGATGCATTGTTGCATTGGGAAGACAATATACCTAATCTGTTAGGGTGCAAATACATGATAGCTCATCCATGAACGCTATCTCAGTTGTCTGGGCAGTTCAGATAAATGACATATCAAAGATCAGCTACCACATATTAAATATGAAATACACTTAGGGCATGTCTACATAGGGGTGCTGGAACAATTTTTATAGTGGGGGTGCTGACAGCCATTGAACCAAACTGTAAACCCTGGATGAAATGGAAACCACTTCAAGCCAGGGGTGCAGCAGCACCCCCAGCACTCTTGGTTCCAGCACCTGTGTCTACACTGCAAAGAAAAACCAGCGGCTGGCTGGTGCCAGCCATCTCAGACTTGCGGGGCTCAGGCTGCGGGGCTGTTTCATTGCAGTGTAGACTTCTGGCTTGGGCTGGAGCCTGGGCTGTAGGACCCTGGTGGATGGGAGGTTCCCAGAGCTTGGGCTCCAGCCCAAGCCTGGAATTCTACACAGCAATGAAACAGCCCCATAGCCTGAGCCCCGCAAGCCTGAGATAGCTGGCACCAGCCAGCTGCTGGTTTTTCTTTGCTGGGTAGATATACCTGTAGTGTTCCATGGGGGGGAGGGGGAGGGGGAGGGGGGGGGGAGAGAAACCTTTTAAAAAACTACTATGAAAAATTAGCAATCAGAAAGCATACAGCCTATGTGATTGTGTTAAATTCACGGGTTTTCTGAATGTTCACTTGAGATGCATTTCCTATAGAGGGTAATTTCAAAGAATGAAAAAGATATAATTTTCCAAAGCACCTATGTGATTTAAGAGCCTATGTCTCATTGTCAAAGTGGTTCAATCTCTTACATACCATTGAGAAAAATCAATGAGATTTAGGCTTCTAAGTGCCTAAATCACTTTTTGAAATGGGATGTAGGTCATTTAGGCACTTTTGAAAGTTTTACAATAAAACTAGAAAACCTGGATAACTGACCCTAGATACAAATGTGAAGATTAAGATATATAATGCACACAATGGATGATACATCCTCATAAACTTTACTTCAAGAAGTCATTAAGACAACTCCATATATTAGTGAGTGTGTCTAATCTATTATTTTCAAAGTATGTATCCTCTCAAATCCAATGTCACAATTATGGTATGCATCTAATGGCCAATATTTAGTAAATAGGAAGCCTTTCAAAGCTTCAGATTGATTTGACAGCAAACATGGTAAAGATGTCACAGTAGTCGGGTTTAGTGTGCTATTTACCTATTCTGCAGCACAACTTTATTTTAAAGTTAATAAAGTAAACTGAGTGTTAATCTCCTCTTTGTGTATAAAGTCTGGTATTTCTTTCCCCAAATCAGTGTGTAAATATGTATTGAAGAAGATTAGGAGCAGGACTATACTGATCTGCTGTACAGCACAAGTCAGAGTCCGCTAATACAACCCTGTGCATTTTGACAGGTGTCCATGTTGCTTTGTATAGCGAGAAGTATGAGGACTGGTTGATGCATGCTGACCAGTGTGTATCATGTAGACTTCTCCCGCTTACTTTCCATTTTGAGAGAGCTGATTCTGTTGTTGTTTTTGTAAATCTTTTGTAAACCCATTAAAAGCAGACTCAAAATAAAAATTGGAAACTGTAAACCGGCAGAATGGCACAGCAGAAAAACGGGTTGAAGAAAAACTTGTAGAATCAGCAAGAGCTCACATTACATAAAAGGGCAGTGGACTTCAGTTTAGCTCCATTTAAGATAATGGAACTGTATTGACTTAAACTAGCTGAGGATCAGGCCCATCCAGTGTAGCTTTTGCACAAAGTTCAGTTCTGATCTGCTATATCTTGGCAATTCCAAGAATACACTAACTAGGGTTACCATATGTCCTCTTTTTCCCGGACATGTCTGGCTTTTCGGCACTCAAACCCCTGTCCGGGGGGAATTGCCAAAAAGCTGAACATGTCCGGGAAAATGGCGGCTCTGCTCCTCTCCTGACTCTTCGGCTCTGTTTAAGAGCCGAGCTGCCCGAGCACTATGGGCTTCAGGCAGCCCCCTTGCCTCCAGACCCCAGCTGCCGGCCGGGCACTTCTCCTCCCGGGCTCCGGCGGCGCAGGGTCCGGAGGCAAGGGGGCTGCCCGAAGCCGGTAGCGCTGGGGCAGCTCGGCTCTTAAACAGAGCCGAAGAGTCAGGGGAGGAGCGGAGCCTCCAGCCGCGGCGGCTCTGCTCCTCCTCTGACTCTTCGGCTCTGTTTAAGAGCCGGGCATGGGGGCTGCCCGAAGCCAGTAGTGCTTGGGCAGCCCGGCTCTTAAACAGAGCCGAGCGCTACGGGCTTTGGGCAGCCCCCATGCCTCCAGACCCTGCGCCGCCGGAGCCCGGGAGGGGAAGTGCCCGACTGGGGGCGCAGGGTCCGGAGGCAAGGGGGCTGCCCGAAGCCCAAGCGCTACCGGCTTCACGGTTTGCCGGGCAGCCTCCAGACCCTGCGCCTCCGGCTGGGCGCTTCCCCTCCCAGGCTCCAGCTGCGCTGGGGAAGCGCCGGCCGGGGGCGCAGGGTCTGGGGGCTGCCCGGCAAACCGTGAAGCCGGTAGCGCTCGGGCAGCCCTTTCCCCGTGGCTGGGAGTGGGAGGGAGGAGGGGACGGAGTTAGGGCAGGGAAGGGGCGGAGTTGGGGCGAGGCTGGGGGTGGGGAAATGGGCGGGGCCAGGGCCTGTGGAGGGTCCTCTTTTTTTATTTAATACATATGGTAACCCTAACACTAACTGTTATCTGGGTAGTGATTTTAAAACTGTGGCTTAACATCACCGTGTAGGGATAAATGTGAGGCCAGCTAGATCATCAACATTAATGATCCAATCCAGGTTTAAACCCAAGTCTCTTAAAGTGAAAGGATAATGCTTACACTACATACAGCCTGGATTCTCCCACAGCTTTGAATATACTTACAGCAAAAGACTTTTGCTACAGACCCTTGAATATTCACTTACTGTCCTAAGTGGGGCTCATCAAAGATATTTTGAGCAAGATTTTTTCACTGAAAATTTGAGTTTAGCTTATTGATATTTTCATGAGAAACTTCCTGGTAACCAAACTTCTTGTTATGAAAATGAAATTTAACATTTTTTTCTTTAACTGTTTTGTTCCAAAATAATGGGGAATTCCCACTTTTAAAATCGTTTTAATTCCTTTTCCTCTTTTTTTCCATTGGAAAAATGGGGGGGGGGGAGGGTGAGTTAAAATAAAAGAGAGAAAGAAAGCTGAGGAATAACTACAAAACTAAAGGTTTTAAAAAAATTCCTATTAATAAAGTGTGAATTTTTTTATCAAAAGTGAAAGTAAAACTCTCGTTTACTTTTATTTGCGTGTGCTTTCCTCCCATTTTTTCATCTTTTGCTACTGTAGTAGACAAAAAAAAAGGAAGACACTTCCTACTCCAAAGGACTTTCATTTATTTTTAAAGGAATTTATTTTCCTCCACCCCCAAACGTTTATACATGCAAAATGTCCTGAGTCAGACATGTTGAAATTAGGGAGGGTGAGGTTTGTGTATATTCTGCTTTAAAGTTTAAAAGCTGAAATGTAATTCTGAAGAAAATGAGAAATTGATAGGCTATTTGAATGGACTAAACAAAACAGATTTGTTTTCTTTATGTTTGACAAGTTATATTACACTGCACATTTTGAAAACTTTTACATCAGGATAAAATACTGGAAATGCAAAGGTCCTGAGACAATAAAATATTCTTTCTTCAGAAGAATGGGTAAAATTCTTCCCTGGTATAACTCCCCTCAAGTGAACAGTTACCCCAGAAAAAATATTGGCCCAATTGTGCCATTATTGGTGCATTAGTGACTGCCCTAATAGTGAGCCTACAAAGTATTACTATTCACATAAAATGAACTGCAGAAATGCTGTAATTCATGTTTTCTACCCACTTTGATCTACACAAAAAAATTAAAATTTATTCTTGGCATAAAAAGTAGCCACATCTCTTTTCCACTGTAAGGAAAACATTTGCTTGCTTTTAAAGTTTGAAGCTTAGTACCCTAAAGATAAGTTGGTATCTGTAGTAAAAAAACAAAATTTAAAGTAATGAAGCATAAACATCAACACACACAAAAGGGAATACAAAGAAAGCTATAACAAGCCTTTTAAGTTTTTATTACCAAAATATGTTCCACTTTCCTTTGTAAATGCAGTGAAAATATTTTATTTTATTTACTAAAGTTGTGTAAGAACACATAAAAACGGACTGAAATATTCTACAAACGATTAGCAGAATAGGTTAGTGTGACATGGTTAGCTGCAGAAGACACGATCCTACAAACACTTGCTACTGGGTTTAATGCCTACTACCTTGTGTAGTCCCATTGATGTTAGCTAGAGCTGCCGTCCACACAGGACTCCTCATTTGGAAAAGGGGTGTTGAGAGTAGCACTGTAACTGTTGTCTCTTCCCCTCCCCCCCCCCCGATACAGTCCCACCTGCCTTTTCCTTCTCTCCTGATCTCTCTCTCTCCCTCCTGATGTTTTACCTTTTTGCTTTGGAAATAGCAAAGTAAGCAGATTGGGGCGTATAAAGGAAGTTCCTATCCACAATAATTTGCCTCATTCCTTCCTGATTGGTGGGGCTATAATGCCACACTTTCTTTATTGTCACTTTGTAGACTTGAAGAAGGCAGGCTGGTGACAAACAGAAGTAGTAAGTAATTTCCCCTTAAACCATAAACCTCAGCCTTGTCAGTCATGTATGACAGACAGGAGGCCTTTAAAAGGAAGGAAACTGTAGTCAGCTGTGGGGGAGAGGAGCAGGATTGCTTAACAGGAGACTGCTGCTGTGACTCCTGGAGCCACAGAAAGAACTCCGATCCAGGAAATCGTCACCCTGTCCCTATGGAGACTGCAGCAAACTCCCAGGGAGAGATTGCCAAGGGTAGGGCCCATGTAAGAAGTAAGGAACTAATTCCTATGTAGGAGCTTTCCAGTGCAAGTAACTCTGTTAACAAAGAGTCTCTGTGGCAGGTAAATTACCTCTGTTATCACATACATGAGAATTAAAGGTTTCAGAGTAGCAGCCGTGTAGTCTGTATCCGCAAAAAGAACAGGAGTACTTGTGGCACCTTAGAGACTAACAAATTTATTTGAGCACAAGCTTTTGTGGGCTACAGCCCACTTCTTCGGATGCATAGAATGGAATATACATACACATACACAACAGGTGGGAGTTGTCTTACCAACTCTGAGAGGCCAATTAAGTAAGAGAAAAAAAACTTTTGAAGTGATAATCAAGATAGCCCAGTACAGACAGGTTGATAAGAAGTGTGAGAGTACTTACATGGGAAGATAGATTCAATGTTTGTAATGGCTCAGCCATTCCCAGTCTTTATTCAAACCTAAATTGATTGTGTCCAATTTGCATATCAATTCGAGTTCATCAGTTTCTCATTGGAGTCTGTTTTTGAAGCTTTTCTGTTGTAAAATAGCCACCCGCAGGTCTGTCATTGAATGACCAGACAGGTTAAAGTGTTCTCCCACTGGTTTTTGAGTATTATGATTCCTGATGTCAAATTTGTGTCCATTAATTCGTTTGCATAGAGATTGTCTGGTTTGGCCCATGTACATGGCAGAGGGGCATTGCTGGCACATAATGGCATATATCACATTGGTAGATGTGAGGTGAATGAGCCCCTGATGGTAGTGCTGATGTGATTAGGTCCTATGATGATGTCACTTAAATAGTGTGTGTATATATATCTCCTCAATATATGTTCCATTCTATGCATCTGAAGAAGTTGGATGTAGCCCACCAAAGCTTATGCTCAAATAAATTTGTTAGTCTCTAAAGTGCCACAAGTACTCCTGTTCTTTATGAGAATTAAAATGTTTCTGAAGAGATCCCAGAAGATCATTGAGTTCTTTTAGTTATAAAACCTTTGGAGAAAAAAATTGTTATTGTAGTCTCCTGTGGATGGTGCTTCAGGGGGCTGGATGTGGCCATCATTGTGCATGAAATTAATTATCAAAATTGACACCATTAACAACAGAGTTGGTTTGAACCAAATCACCAGACATGGATATCCCAAGGTTAGGGTGGGATTTAAAAATCCATAATCAAATGTCCAGATTGGGCCCTCTTTCTGTAATGAACTGAACCAAAGCCAGGGGCCCAAACACTCCCTGAATGCTGTGTCTTAGAAATCCAGATCTGTGTCCACACTTTGAAGCTCATGCCCCTCTCCAGGTAAAGTTAAACCTTGCATTGTTACCACTGTTAGTAGTTTGCTCTCATTGAGCCCCAACTCCCCTTCCATGGAGCCCTACTGACTTCAGGCCCCTATTCAGTCAGCATTTAAGTTTCTTTCCTTATTTTAAATGGAGCTGACATTCTCTCTTTTTGTTTTGTTTTCAAAACAACATAACTTCTACCCTTACATCACTCCTGCATGTTACAAGAGGTCTGATGGTAATAGGTACAGAAATGCTGGAGTGCAGGTCTTCCTTCTGGGAAGCTAGTTGTACCCATAGCCACCTGCAGGGAGGAGGTGAGGAGCGGACAAGATGAAAGTGTAGTAAGGAGCTGGCCTGTTGCTAGCGCTGATGTCAGCAGACATAGCAAAGGTCCTGACCTGAACCTTTCTTTAGCAGAGGGTCAGGTTTCTCAGTCCTCATTTGGACTGACTTGTTTGTTTGGAGTCACTCTCTGTTTGAAAACTGTTCCTCTCCCACCAGCTTCGCCCTCCCCAATGTGCTGTATGGATCTCATAGTTTGCTTCACCTACCACAATTCACACACATTCAAGCTACTGGGCCTCAAGTCTCCAAGCTTGTGGGCCTTGCAGGAGTCAGTTGGTGGAAATGAGAAAGGAAATAATCTTTCTGTCCTAGCACAGTAGTTAGGTCCTTGCCTCCCAGCACCTCAGTTCATCATGCTTTGAAAAAAATCCAGACTCTTTTATTCATATATCTAAATATGAGTTTATCATAGCCAGTCTGTCAGAGTGGTTGACTTTTGAAGAGCTAAGGATGACAGCACAGATTCCAAAGCACAGCCTCGGCTCTAACTGCTTAAGGAAAAACAAATCTGCTGTGCCGCGGCTATTTCCATAGGTGCTGCTGCTTCTATTGCTGACATTTCCATACTTGCTTCTGTTACTTCCAGGGCTGTTTCTCTTCCTGAGTTGCCAATTCCATATCTTTCCCTGTCTTTTGCTCTCCTGGAGGAAGAGTTAATTAGTTAAAAAGGATTTTTTTTTTTACATAAAGTTCTGGTCCAATAAATGTTTTTATACATAAACACACATCAAGTGGCAGACTGTGTTCCTGCCTGTGGTTTGTCATCTTTTCATCTCAGAGCATTTTTGCAGACATGGGGAGCAGTACAGCATCACTAGTCATTCCTGTCCATGGCTTGTTTTTCCATTAAGCTTAGCTTGGTCATGTCCCTGCGTACGACGTCCCAACATGTAGTGAGAGGTGGACCACTACATAGGACTGACTTTGGTTCTGTTTGCATTAGTTTTGTTGGCATCCTATCATCTGTTTGTCTTCTGAAATGTTTCCACTATCATAATCTTTTTGACTGTAACCAGTCTATACCCTGATTTCACATCCTACTCTCCTAACTTTTTCAATTGTCTTAAAATTGTTCCAGTTTACTTTACATATTTTGAAAAACTCTTATCTTTACTGCCCCAGCCTTCTGATGTCTGTTTAATTTAATGCAGCTGCTTCCAGACTATAGAGTAATACTGTTAGTACACTGGTTTGATAAATTTTCCGTTTGGTATCAAGTGAAGTAATTATAGAGGTATAAACATATTTTCAGCACTGGGGAAAAAAATCACGATGAAAGTAGTTGTCAACAGGTTAAAGCCAGTTTTAGAGGAAGTAGTATAGGTGAAGAACAGTGCAGCTTCAGACCAGGATGAAGTTGCATTGATCAGATATTCATCAACTGTTGGAGCATGGGGTGACAGGCGGAGGGGAAATGAGAATAGTAATTAAAGATATTTGCTGATTTCATTGACTTCACAAAAGCTTTTGATTTTGATTAGAGGGAAGCCCGGTGGAAAATAGAGAAATCATATGGAGTTCCAGATAAGATAATTGCAATTATAAAAGCAGTGATGTAAGAATTGGTGGAAAATTAAGCAACTAGTTGAAGTCAAAGTTGGTGTAAGACACGGGCATTGAATCACTGTCACTTTTCATCATGTAGCTTGATATCAAATTAAAATTATGCTTTTTGACACTAGCCCATCGCTCTTACTGAAATCAAGTAAAACTTGAGTGTGATTATCTGAGAGCAGAATTTTCCCTTGAGTCTGAGTTCTACAAGATTTGCAGCTGGAGCCTTGATGCGGCATGCCTTGAAATGAGTATTTCACACAGAGATGTCTGAGATGAAATGACAAAGCAAGGAGGCGACACAAAGATCACGTAAGCACTCTTGCCCTCAGTCCTCACAACAAAGTACATCTTGAAATGACAATGTGACACAGAACAGCACTCCATCCTTCCTACCTTAGCCTCTCCATGACTCCTCCATTTCAGCTAGCTAGCAGTCAAAGATTCAACTACATTCGCTATTCTGTCATTAATAGTGTATAGGTTTGTATTGTATATCTGTCTGTTAATGGCTGCCTTTGTCTTGTTAACAACATTCATCTTATATACTCTCATGGTTTTTATGCTTTCAGATTTTACGTAAAAAGCACTTTAAAGATGCCCCTGAGATGGATAACTTTGATTCTGGCCCACCTGTCAAGATATTTAGGAAATATGACTTCAGAAAGATGTTTGTTCATTTAAAAGATGTTCTTCAAAGGTTTTACTGAAATCATCACTAGAGATCATTTGACAGTAAATGTGTTCTATATTGTTAATCAGTAAGTCATTAACCTTAAGAAAATTAGAATATAAGACTTTTTAAGGGGAAATTAAAGCCCTTTCAAACCATAAATGCTCACTCCCTTTTCAGTACTTGAATATCCGGCTCTTTTCTCTCTTCCCACCCCTTCAAGATTTCTAAGGTGATTTCTGTGTAATAACACATGGACTAAGTCATGCTTCATTATATCATGGATTATAATGTGATGAGAAAAATATGATCTGATGAAAATGTCACAATGCAAAAGTTACCTGATCCATTAGTTCCTACCCCAGCCCCATCAAAAACTAAAATCAAGCAATTAGCTACAAATGCATGTTTTTAGAACTACAGTGAAACCTGTACATGATGATATCTCCAATTAGGCAGTCTCCTAACTATGCGACTACTCTGACATATCTCCAAACATTCAGGACATTGCATCTCCATCTGTATTAAATTACCTCTGTTAAGCAACCAATTTTTGATTCTCTCTTGAGTAGTCACTTCAGACAAATTTCACAGTTTACAGAAGCTACATGTGTGTTCTAAAAACAGAGGGTGAATTTTCAATGGAGGCTATAGCTGTTAGATGGCCAATCCTGATTCTCTTTGGCTTCTTGGAAAAATCCCAGCCAGATTATATAACCAGAACAATACTAAATGCTCATATTGGGCTGCTCAAAGTCATTTCCAAATGCAGCGAAGTCATTTAAAGACACAGAGATTTAGTGACTGCTGAAGGTCACAAAAGTCTCCTAAATCCAATGTAAGGCTTTATTTATCAGACTATGCTGTTTGCATTCATATTTAGGGTAACTAGCAGATAGTTAACTGCAAAAACAAGTATATATTTATTAAACAAGGATAATAGATATTAACAGATATTTCCAATCCAGTTTAGTTTCATTATAGTGTCTTTAAGACATACAATATTGCAAATTGCTTATGTCTTATCTTATCCTAACTAATTTTTCCTATTTTAAATATTTATTCTCAAGCAAAAGAATGTTTGGTCTTTTATATGGCTTTTAAAAAATGTAATACCGTTCTCTGCATGAGCCAGGACATTCTTTTAGGGAGAAAATTTTCAAAAGCTCCCAGAATCACACACTCTTCTTATTCTGAAGTCAATGGGAGTTCTGCCATTGATTTCAAAATGAGCAGAATAAGGCCAACACTGAGAGCTTTGGAAAATCCATCCTGAACTTTTTAGTTCAGATAATTGTCATCTGAATCTAAAATACTTTTTTGTATAAGACCTTCAACCAAATATTTGAGTGCCTTGATTATTTTCTCTTCTTCAGTTTCATAATTACTCAAATGCCAATCAATCATTTAGTACAGTGTTCAGCCTAATTGCTAATTGTCTGAGCTTGATTTTTCAATTGCTGATCCTCTGTTTCTTACATAAATTGAAGGCCACAAAATAGACTCCTTACAAGCAATTCAGTTATTGCCATATACTCTATTCAGCGTGTGTGTGTGTGTGTATTCGGAGGGTTTATTAGGGGGAGTAAGGTACAAAGAACTCTTTTGAGGATACATTTTCCACACTCTGTATGTCACATCAGAGGTCACTTTAATCTCTAATTACTTTTTGCAAGAGTTTAGCCTTTTATACATGATGATGAAAGATGAAGGGATTTAGTTCTCACTGGTCAATTCTGTGTTGGAAAATGGCAATAGGAAGAAATTGGCCACTAGAATTACTAGCACAGTGCAAACAAACAGCCGTGCCAGCTCAGTTGAACCACAGGAACTACATATTTTGCCATTCCTTATACCGTTGGGGTTGGAGGTGGTGCAAGTGGCCCTCTGAAAAGGCCTGCCCTGATTCTATGTACTCTTAAATCAATGGGAAATTTTCTACTGACTTGAATGGTGCAGGATCAGAACCTAAAAGTGCAACAGCATGTGTTAAGCAAATGCAGCATAAACCACAGCAATACTCATCAACAGGCTGTGTAGTAATAGCTTGTGCCTCTCATGTGTTCAGTCTCATGGCTTAAATTGCCCAAGAAGTGCACCAGTGAATTTATGCACACCCTCGCATTGCTTACTGATAAAAGTATCAGAGGGGTAGTCGTGTTAGTCTGAATCTGTAAAAAGCAACAGAGGGTCCTGTGGCACCTTTGAGACTAACAGAAGTACTGGGAGCATAAGCTTTCGTGGGTAAGAACCTCACTTCTTCAGTCTTCTCAGTCTTGCATCTGAAGAAGTGAGGTTCTTACCCACGAAAGCTTATGCTCCCAGTACTTCTGTTAGTCTCAAAGGTGCCACAGGACCCTCTGTTGATAAAAGTATGATTAATTAATTCTACATTTCATTTAAAAAATTAAATGTCAGTGGATTTCAACCACATACCATTCCACTATGAAAAATACTTTATAGTAAAAGGATATGGTAAAATAGTCCCTACCTTTTTGACTATAATTGCTCTATCTAACTGTAACAGTATTAGAAGTCACTGGATGGCACTATGATAGTGTTACAAATTTTGTTTTAATGTATGGATAGGTAGCTCATGAAGAAACGGTATGTTGTGGTGCAATTTTAGAAGTTGTACTTATCACTAAACAGTCAGTTTATGGTTTAAATCTGTTTTAGGACTAAATTGTGTATCTTTAGTCACAGTGAGTAGTACTCCTTGAGTAGTCCCAGTCAGTTTAAGGGAACAACTCACAGAGTGAGATACTACTTAGCATGAGTAAGAGTCTTCCAACCTTGCACTGAATTAATAATGTCCTGGCATCTTTAAACAACTTCTCCCTGCATCCCTACACCAATGATCTGGGTTGCTTTTTTAGTTGCAATTTGTCAGCTAATAGCCACATTAGACTATCACTTTCTACTGTAAATTGGAAGCTTGATGATCCTGTTTGTATCCTTGAATAAGAATTGTTTGTATGAGTCTTTTATATTGCTTTTAAAAAATGGTATACCTTTCTCTGCATCACACAAATATCAGTGATCTGAGATCACGGCTTTTGTCATGAAAATATCTGTGAATCAGTTTTTGGTGTTGTGTGAAGAGCTCCAGTGATAACCATCTTAGTCTGTAAACATATCTGAGAAACATATTATGAATAAGTATGAACTTGTATGTAATTTATAAACATATATCGTTGAAGTACTTCAGGCACAGTCATGAGCCATAGTGTTTACAGGACTTATGACTTAATTGGTCATATTTTCAAAGAGCCTCTTTAATTAATATCAGTGAGAAGTTGCATTGGCAAGTCTGAGAACCCAAATTGGGTAAATGACCTTTCTAACTGCCTGATTGTGCATGCAATGGTTCAATTTGTATATGCAAATTATAGGGATTTGTGCATTTCTAAATATTGCAGATGCAATTAAGGTCTTGATCCCAAGGGTAAATGAGCACCAACTCCTCCCACTGAAGTCAATGGAAATTGCAGACGCTCAGTATCTCTAAGGACAAGGAGCTTAAGAAGGTCATTTGAAAATTTAGTCCCAGTGCTAACCTTGGGATCTTCTACTACCTTCCGAAAAAGACTCAAGGCTGTAGGTTTTTTTAAATTTTATATTCACTTGCCATTTAATGGACAGTGATATGTAAAAACAAACAGCCCCCTCATGTTATTGCTTCTTGCCATTCTGAACTTATCCAGAAAAAATAGCAGAGACCTCAGACCACCTTTGTTATTGCCATTTTGTTGCTTGATTGCCGAAAGAGATTTACAAGAGAGAGAGAGATTATTTGTTTTTCCTCTCATATTTCTCAATGCATCTTATGTGCCCCTTTCTTTTGGCCACATCTGATAGCTCCTTGCTTTTTTCCACTAATTCTCTCTCTTTTTTTAAAAGTCTCTTGCATTCTCCCTCCCTCCATTTCATTTCTTAGGACAGACTCTTGAAGAAACCTTGTAATTTATAATAATATATTTTCTATTTCCCCATAGTTTAAATGTATTTTGGATGTACAGAGATCCATAATTTGCACTTAGACATGTATTGGAGATACTTTACTTGCTCATAGACTCTAAGGTCAGAAGGGACCATTATGATCATCTAGTCTGACCTCCCGCATGATGCGGGCCACAAAATCTGACCCACCCACTCCTGGAAGAATTCTCTCCCTTGAATTAGCTGTTGAACTCCCCAAATCATTATTTAAAGACTTCTAGTGGCTCAGAATCCTCCAGCAAGCGACCCCTGCCCCATGCTGCGGAGGAAGGCGAAAAATAGCTACCATTATATTACTCATGTACCTGGGATGAGTTGGGCAGCAAATAGCATCTTTAACCTATTAGTGGATAGGCATTTGGGACATTCCCACTTTCCCCCATTGAAGGTAGCAGTTACTTGAGAAACACAGAGACTTAAAACAACTATAATAAATGTAAACCTAATCCTAATCATAGAGATGTTAATCCAGTTCACTGATCCCACCTGTGCCTGCAGGTTACATTCCTATATCTATATCGATATCCATATATCCTTTGTATGCCTACCCTTAATTAGCATGTCCAGTATCTCTCAGTATCAATACATTTCAAATCCCTTTCCTATGCTTTATTGGTTTGTCCCATTTCCAGTCCCTGACAGGTCTTTTTCAGCAGTTTCCAAAATTAGTGGCCAGGAACACTGTAATCCTACCACTTTGTATTCATGTTACTGCTTTAATGAACATTTTTGGTAATCCTGCAAAATAGCTGAATGACTATGCTACTTCAAAGGATTGTTTGTTGGAAATAATTGTGCAATGATTTAGGCCATTGGTATGTAGCTACTGTAAAGCAAGTTACATAAACTGCTATGATAGCAAAGCCTGTGAAATTAATGTTAATGTACTATAATTTGATAGATTTAATATTTTTTCTTCCCTTTACCAGTTTTGAAGGAATGTTAGGTACAGCAAAACAGATAATCACAATACAAAATCTTATACAATGTTGATGACCTCTGATGGGAATTCAAAATGACGTCAGTGGGAGTTCTGTTGCAGATTAAGGGCTGTATAAAGTATGGCCCTCAGTGACAGACTAGGCAGACAATTACAGCTGCTGTTGTGTTGGTGTCAATTGTTATGATACCAGATAATAGCATAATAACATAAATACCTGTAAATTCTTGTTTTAAGTTGGCTTTTTTAAAGGGGTAATTTTGAAACAAGCTGTCCAATTTGGTCTCATTGAGTGGGGTCATATGACATTATACCATTTAATATTTTTAATTGTGGTTTCTCATCCAGAGAGATAATTCTAGCATTATAGTGATAGTATATATCACTTCATCTGTTGAAAGAGTAAACTAATAATCTAGAAAGCAGGGCCCTAAGCCAGCCAGCTGAGGAATGATAGGCAGACTAGCCAAGAATATTACAGAAGAATTTCTCTCAAAGTATTGAATACACAGTACAATGTAATAGATGCTAGATACTTAATGCATGAAGTTACCCTCTTTCATAACACACACACAGAATGGCACATCAGGTTCTCAGACCATATGAGGAGCATGTGTGTCTGTGTATGCCTAGATGAACTTAATAATATAGTGGTGAGATATGAAAAATGTTGTTTCCTTGTGAATTTTGGAATCCCCCCCCCCCCCAGACACTGAAGGTCCTAAGTAAAGGAAATCTACCATGTTTTCTTCTACTCAAGATGCACAGGCTGTGTAAATGGGGAATCATGTCCTCCCCTTGTTCTGTGAAGCACTGGGATGTCTCTTCTGCAGCAGAATGGGTGAGTTTGTGGGGTTGACAGTGTGGGCAAGGGGTGGTAAGTAGCCACTGGATCCCCCACGATGCATATCCAGAGGCTTTAACTGCCTTCATAAAGCTGCATAGGGAAGAATCTACTACTATGGTCCATGACTACAACCCTCCTACACATCGCACGACCCAGTGGATTGCAATAGGGAGAATTCCTTCCCCCTCAACCTAACTAACTTACGTGCAAAAAAGTCTTGTGGTATTATTAGTGCAAATTTCCTAGGTTTTCTGCAAACATGAGTATTTCACTGCAGATCAGTATTTCTCAGCTGAATATTTTTATATGCCTACTATATCTTTTTCTATACTGAATTCCTATTAATGAATAAGGGCATAGCAAAATGATCAGTGAGGGTCTCTGATTTGCTAAAAAAAAGTAACTTGCCATTTTAATTAGACTAGTTCTTCCCCACAGATACCTTGGTATGCATGAAGTTTATACTTTGTAAAAGTAATTTCAAGAATCTCTTTAAACAAATATGTTGCCATGAATTATTTTAAATTTCTTATACACCTCTACCTCGATATAACGCTGTCCTCGGGAGCCAAAAAGTCATAGAATCATAGAATATCAGGGTTGGAAGGGACCTCCGGAGGTCATGTAGTCCAACCCCCTGCTCAAAGCAGGACCAATTCCCAACTAAATCATCCCAGCCAGGGCTTTGAAAGCCTGACCTTAAAAACCTCTAAGGAAGGAGATTCCACCACCTCCCTAGGTAACCCATTCCAGTGCTTCACCACCCTCCTGGTGAAAAAGTTTTTCCTAATATCCAACCTAAACCTCCCCAACTGCAACTTGAGACCATTACTCCTTGTTCTGTCATCAGGTACCACTGAGAACAGTCTAGATCCATCTTCTTTGGAATTCCCTTTCAGGTAGTTGACAGCAGCTATCAAATACCCCCTCATTCTTCTCTTCTGCATAATCCCAGTTCCCTCAGTCTCTCCTCATAAGTCATGTGCTCCAGCCCCCTAATCATTTTTGTTGCCCTCCGCTGGACTCTTTCCAATTTTTCCACATCCTTCTTGTAGTGTGGGGCCCAAAACTGGACACAGTACTCCAGATGAGGCCTCACCAATGTCGAATAGAGGGGAATGATCACGTCCCTCGATCTGCTGGCAATGCCCCTACTTATACAGCCCAAAATGCCGTTAGCCTTCTTGGCAACAAGGGCACACTGTTGACTCATATCCAGCTTCTTGTCCACTGTAACCCCTAAGTCCTTTTCTGCAGAACTGCTTCCTAGCCATTCGATCCCTAGTCTGTAGCAGTGCATGGGATTCTTCCGTCCTAAGTGCAGGACTCTGCACTTGTCCTTGTCTTACCACGTTATAGGTGAAACCGCGTTATATCGAACTTGCTTTGATCCACCAGAGTGTGCCGCTCCGCCCCCCCCCGGAGCACTGCTTTACCGTATTATATCCGAATTCATATTATATTGGGTCGCGTTATATCGGGGTAGAGGTGTACTACTTTGAAAACAATCTTGCTGCACAGAGGTTTAACAATACTATTCCTATTGAAATAAATTGCTGACATTTCATAATAATGAAACATGTGTTAGCACATGTTAATCCCTTTCATGTAGTTTAAATGTCAACCAGTCTTTAAATAAAAATAAAAGGCTATATATCAAATATTATTAAACTGAAGGAGAAGACTGGAAAAATTGGTACTCTCCTTATCAACATGAATAGGCACACTATTTTTATCCACCTAATTAACTACAAAAATTCAGATTGTAAACTACTTAGATCATTTTAAATTTCACCAGGCTAATGTAATGAGATGCCCTGAGTTGGTCTTCAGTAGTGACGATTAAACATGGCACTTCTAGATCTAAAAGCATGAGCTTTTCTGCTTGAGCTAAAAGACCCCCGTGTTAGCTCAAAGATTGCAGCAGCTTCAAGAAGTGCTATTTAAATAACTCTCTATATGGCCTAGTCACTTGAGGACAACAACCAGAGGTGCAGTCTTTCTGAATTACCGGGGGCGGGGAGGAAGGGAAGCTCGACTCCTGCTCTGCCCCAGACTCCATCCCCACTCCACTCGATCCCCCAAATCCCCACCCCGTCTCTTCCCACCCCTACTTTGCCCCGTCCCACCCTCGTGCCTCAAAAGTTATAACATTATTTCCCTTAGAATATCAATTTAAAGCTTCCCTCACAAACAAAGATTTAAAATATGGGTGTTTGCAATCTAATAAATATCCACTCCAATTAAATTCTCCTCTTTCAGAACATTCCCATGTGATCTAGGAGTATCATTTTTGATTATTTTCACAAGTATGAGTTCTCTGACCTTGGTAGGCAGATAAATAAAGTTTAAAATCATTGTGTTCTTTTCCTGGCAGTTACTGGCTGCTATGTATCTGCGACTCCCTCATGCAAGTTTGAGCTTTGCTATGCGTCTCATTGGCAAAACTGTCTCCTTCCTACAATGAGGTGCTCCTGGAATCCTGTTCCATTACAAATGCTTTTACAGTAACTCCTTGCTTAACCGTGTAATTATGTTCCTGAAAAATGCTACTTTAAGCAAAACGATGTTAAGCGAATCCAATTTCCCCATAGGAATTAATGTAAATGGGGGTGGGGTGGGGGGTTAGGTTACAGGGAAATGTTTTTTGCCAGACAAAGGCATTATATAAATATACAGTGTAAGTTTTAAATAATTTTAAACAAACAGTTTAATACTGTACTAACCAATGATGATTGTGAAGCTTGGTTGAGGCAGGGGCATAGTGGAGTTGGGGCGCGGGGGCTTGCCCCACTCCACCCGGTGCTCCTGCTGGGGAATGGGGTCGGGGGTTTGCTCACTCCCCAGCTGGCATGCCGGGCGGGCAGGGTGGGGTAAGCCCTGTACCTCGACCCCGTTCCCTGGCTGGAACACCAGGCAGGCAGAGTGGGGCAAGTCCCCACGCCCCAATCCTGCTCCCTGGCAGGATCGCCAGGCAGGCAGAGCAGGGCAGGGCGAGCCAAACAATCTTATAATGGAACATTGCTCAACTTTAAACAAGTATGTTCTCTAATAGATCAGCAACCTAGTAGGGAAACAATGTTAACCAGGATGATTTTAAGTGAGGAATTATTGTACATGCTTCCCACAGTGCTTTTCCATTCTTTCTTCCTGTTGGTCATTGACTTTTCTACTTCCTGGCATTGACTGGTCAATTTCCCTGTAACCCCAATATTTTCTGAGGTATGGAGGTAGGTGTCTCACTGTTTCATCTACCTGGAGTCAAGTTGGATAGTTCCTTTCAATACTAGTGGGACCACTCAGGAGGTTTGATGGCACCCATTTTTCACTGCCTACTGTCTTTTGTATATAATTGTACCTTTAATTTCCTAAACAGAAGAAATGTAAAGCAATGTGCATTTCAAATGACTGGTTTTTAATGGCTTTCTTTAGGAAAGATTTCTTGCTTTGGCTTTAATTTTTTTCCTGAGGCTCTTATATGGTACTTTTGTAATGTGAGGTTAAAAAAGTTAATTTGTCCTCATTTTATCCCTAGTTTCTTTAATAATAACACCATTAAAATCAAGAATATTACAACTCCAAGACAGCTTTCTTTCTTGTCGACAGTCTTGACTAAAGCAGATCAAATGTTGTTCATGCTCAGGGCTGCTTTATAGCAGCACGCATTTGCTTTGACTCATGTGCTTAGTGGAATATGAATATTTAAGAAAATTAGCACTTCTTGAATCAAACATCTTTGGAAGCTACAAGTTCATTTTATCTCCCCTTGTTAAGTTTTAATTGCTGATATTTTTATTTTATTTAGTGGGGAAAAACTCTGTTCTTATACTTACAGAGGAAATTTGATTTGGTATGAATGGCAGCAATCAAAATTTTAAATTTATTAAAATACTTCATTTATTGGTTGAAATGGGCAAATAACAAAAGAAGTAGCCTGGGGATGAAAGTGCTGAAACCACTGCAAGGTTCCCTTGAAGTTATTCCTTATAAACTACTATATCCATCCATATAGATATTTCTGTTAAATGGGCAATGAGTTGCTATATGCAACGTGAATGAATCTCTCCATTACAGAAGATGACTCAGCTGATTCCACGGCAGAACTTACCGTCCCAACCTGGGTCCAAGGCAGCATCTCTGCAGTCCCAAAATCATGCAGGAGGAGGGGATGGAAATAGGGCAAGCTAGGGTAAGAGTGGGCAGGCTGCAGACGGGTGTGGGATTCACTGCATTTGCTCTCCAGCCTCAAAGAGGTTCCTTGGAAAAGTCATACATCTGAGAGTTCCCTGTGGGCAGCTGCAGCCAGCAGGTCCCAGGGTTGTAGCCATGGCAGGAGGTGCCAGGCACTAGAATTAGTGCAGAGAGACAGAGCTTCCTTGCAGATGGCCCAGCCTCCTCACAGAGCTCTGGGACCCACCAAGTCTATGGTAGGCCTCAGATCTTATATTATCAGGAAGGTGGGCAAACTTCATCCCCCTGAAGGAATAATAGGGAAGGAACTCTTGCAAGACAATCTTCATGAAGTTTCCCTCCCAGAGGGCTTCCCATCTATTGGTCTTTCCAGAATCCATTTAGGGACTTAGCTTTCTACTTATGTAAATTTCTCTACAGTTTCACTTAGATCTTTCATTTTCCCTCCCTGTCATACATTTTGGAATTTCACCCATTTGCCATTATATAATATTGTCATGACAATCAACACTACAAAAGACAACAATTTGTTTTCACTCTTGGTAGCGAACAGGGGCTGCTAACAGGGAGTTTCGCAAGGGAGTTCTCCAGGTGAAGGAGGAGCAATACAGCAACCTTTTGGGGTAAGTGACTGTCTGTAGTGTGTGTTTGTTTGTGTTTGAGGGTTACTTGCTGTGTGCTGAGCTTGTGTTTGTCAGTCTGTTTGTTTGTTTTGGTTGTTTGAAGGACCGTGTGCTGTGGCTGGCAGTTGGAAGCTGTGAGCTTCAAAGGAAGGTTTGAAAGCTAGAAGCCTCTGGTAAGTGGCTGAGCCTTAATCAGTGGGCGGGGCATTCATACAGGCCAGGGCTTTATAAAGCAGCGCACAAGCGACCAGGGAGCTTTGCGACCAGGGGCTGCTAACAGGGAGTTTCGCAAGGGAGTTTGGAAGGGGAGCAGGAAGGGGGCGAGGGTCCCTTGCCGGTTCCATCTGTTTTCTCTTGATTCCCCTTAATACCTATAAAGCAACTACATTCTAACTGTTTGCTTAAACAACCCTTTCAGCTGACAGGGGGCTGCAGACGGGAGTTTGACAGAGGGAGGCTTACGATGGTTAGGAAGACCCGCAACACCTGTGCCAGCACTGCTACTGTCTCCTCCACCTGTGCCTGTAGCCAGACAGAGTGCCTAAGCATGGATGCCTCTACCCAGATCCTGGTGTGGTTTTGCAAAGACTGTAACTTGCAATTTCCACTTACGGATATCCAGGCTGGGGGGACCATCCAATGTGAAAGGTGCCTGCTGGTGGAATCTCTCAGGCAGCAGGTGAGAGAGCTACAGGAGGAGGTGGCTAGGTTGAGGAGCATCCGTATCCACGAGCAATTCCTCGACAGTGTCCATGTGGAGACAGCTGAGGTAGCTGTCCCAGTACACAGGACTGCTGATACACCACTGGTGGAGGAGGAGATGGCTCAGGGTGGACGCTGGCAGCTGGTTACTTCTGGCAGCAGGCAGTGCTCCACCCTTGCTCCGAACCCTCCTGCCGTGGTTATAGGTAACCGTTATGCTCTTCTTGATACAGGAAAGAAGGAATCACTCCCTACAGTAAAGGAGGAGAAGCCTCGTACCCCTAAGGCTGGAGAGTCTGCTGCCACCACTGCGAATAGGAAACGTAGGGTAGTGGTGGTCGGAGACTCTCTGCTGAGGGGGACGGAGGCGCCCATCTGTCGCCCTGACATTTCATCTCGAGAGGTATGCTGCCTGCCGGGGGCCCGTATCCGAGACGTTACGGAGGCATTGTCGAGGATTATCCGGCCCTCTGACTACTACCCCATGCTACTCATCCATGTGGGCACAAATGATACTGCGCGGTGTGACACTGAGCGGATCAAGAGTGACTACAGGGCTCTGGGAGCACGGGTGAAGGAGTTTGGAGCACAGGTGGTATTCTCTTCAATTCTTCCTGTTAAAGGTAGGGGCCCGGGCAGAGACAGATGCATCATGGAGGTGAATGCCTGGCTGCGAAGATGGTGTCGCCAGGAGGGCTTTGGCTTCCTAGACCACGGGATGCTATTCGAGGAAGGACTGCTAGGCAGAGATGGCGTTCACCTTTCGAGGAGAGGGAAGACCCTATTCGGACACAGACTGGCTAACCTAGTGAGGAGGGCTTTAAACTAGGTTCGACGGGGACAGGTGAGCAAAGCCCACAGGTAAGTGGGGAACATGGAGACCGGGGAAATGAGTCGGAAACAAGAGGGAGTGTGGGCTATATTGGCAGAGAGAAAGGAGAGTCAGGAAAAAACTGGGAGGAAAGATCAAACCAGTATTTTAGATGCCTATATACAAATGCGAGAAGTATGGGGAATAAGCAGGAAGAACTGGAAGTGCTAATAAATAAATACAACTATGACATTGTTGGCATCACTGAAACTTGGTGGGATAATACACATGATTGGAATGTTGGTGTGGATGGGTACAGCTTGCTCAGGAAGGATAGACAGGGGAAAAAGGGAGGAGGTGTTGCCTTATATATTAAAAATGTACACACTTGGACAGAGGTAGAGATGGACATAGGAGACGGAAGTGTTGAGAGTCTCTGGGTTAGGCTTAAAGGGGCAAAAAACAAGGGAGATGTCATGCTAGGCGTCTACTACAGGCCACCTAACCAGGTGGAAGAGGTGGATGAGGCTTTTTTCAAGCAACTAACAAAATCATCCAAAGCCCAAGACTTGGTGGTGATGGGGGACTTCAACTATCCGGATATATGTTGGGAAAATAACACAGCGGGGAACAGACTATCCAACAAATTCTTGGACTGCATTGGAGACAACTTTTTATTTCAGAAGGTTGAAAAAGCTACTAGGGGGGAAGCTGTTCTAGACTTGATTTTAACAAATAGGGAGGAACTCGTTGAGAATGTGAAAGTAGAAGGCAGCCTGGGTGAAAGTGATCATGAAATCATAGACTTTGCAATTCTAAAGAAGGGTAGAAGGGAGAACAGCAAAATAGAGACAATGGATTTCAGGAAGGCAGATTTTGGGAAGCTCAGAGAGCTGATAGGTAAGGTCCCATGGGAATCAAGACTGAGGGGAAAAACAACTGAGGAGAGTTGGCAGTTTTTCAAAGGGACACTATTAAGGGCCCAAAAGCAAGCTATTCCGCTGGTTAGGAAAGATAGAAAATGTGGCAAAAGACCACCTTGGCTTAACCACGAGATCTTGCACGATCTAAAAAATAAAAAGGAGTCATATAAAAAATGGAAACTAGGACAGATTACAAAGGATGAATATAGGCAAACAACACAGGAATGCAGGGGCAAGATTAGAAAGGCAAAGGCACAAAATGAGCTCAAACTAGCTACGGGAATAAAAGGAAACAAGAAGACTTTTTATCAATACATTAGAAGCAAGAGGAAGACCAAAGACAGGGTAGGCCCACTGCTTAGTGAAGAGGGAGAAACAGTAACAGGAAACTTGGAAATGGCAGAGATGCTTAATGACTTCTTTGTTTCGGTCTTCACCGAGAAGTCTGAAGGAATGCCTAACATAGTGAATGCTAATGGGAAGGGGGTAGGTTTAGCGGATAAAATAAAAAAAGAACAAGTTAAAAATCACTTAGAAAAGTTAGATGCCTGCAAGTCACCCGGGCCTGATGAAATGCATCCTAGAATACTCAAGGAGCTAATAGAGGAGGTATCTGAGCCTCTAGCTATTATCTTTGGAAAGTCATGGGAGACGGGAGAGATTCCAGAAGACTGGAAAAGGGCAAATATAGTGCCCATCTATAAAAAGGGAACTAAAAACAACCCAGGTAACTACAGACCAGTTAGTTTAACTTCTGTGCCAGGGAAGATAATGGAGCAAGTAATTAAGGAAATCATCTGCCAACACTTGGAAGGTGGTAAGGTGATAGGGAATAGCCAGCATGGATTTGTGAAGAACAAATCATGTCAAACCAATCTGATAGCTTTCTTTGATAGGATAACGAGCCTTGTGGATAAGGGTGAAGCGGTGGATGTGGTATACCTAGACTTTAGTAAGGCATTTGATACGGTCTCGCATGATATTCTTATCGATAAACTAGGCAAATACAAATTAGATGGGGCTACTATAAGGTGGGTGCATAACTGGCTGGATAATCGTACTCAGAGAGTTGTTATTAATGGTTCCCAATCCTGCTGGAAAGGCGTAACGAGTGGGGTACCGCAGGGGTCTGTTTTGGGACCGGCTCTGTTCAATATCTTCATCAACGACTTAGATATTGGCATAGAAAGTACGCTTATTAAGTTTGCGGATGATACCAAACTGGGAGGGATTGCAACTACTTTGGAGGACAGGGTCATAATTCAAAATGATCTGGACAAATTGGAGAAATGGTCTGAGTTAAACAGGATGAAGTTTAACAAAGACAAATGCAAAGTGCTCCACTTAGGAAGGAAAAATCAATTTCACACATACAGAATGGGAAAAGACTGTCTAGGAAGGAGTACGGCAGAAAGGGATCTAGGGGTTATAGTGGACCACAAGCTAAATATGAGTCAACAGTGTGATGCTGTTGCAAAAAAAGCAAACATGATTCTGGGATGCATTAACAGGTGTGTTGTGAGCAAGACACGAGAAGTCATTCTTCCGCTCTACTCTGCTCTGGTTAGGCCTCAGCTGGAGTATTGTGTCCAGTTCTGGGCGCCGCATTTTAAAAAAGATGTGGAGAAACTGGAAAGGGTCCAAAGAAGAGCAACAAGAATGATTAAAGGTCTTGAGAACATGACCTATGAAGGAAGGCTGAAAGAATTGGGTTTGTTTAGTTTGGAAAAGAGAAGACTGAGAGGGGACATGATAGCAGTTTTCAGGTATATAAAAGGGTGTCATAAGGAGGAGGGAGAGAACTTGTTCACCTTAGCCTCTAAGGATAGAACCAGAAACAATGGGTTTAAACTGCAGCAAGGGAGGTCTAGATTGGACATTAGGAAAAAGTTCCTAACTGTCAGGGTGGTTAAACACTGGAACAAATTGCCTAGGGAGGTTGTGGAATCTCCGTCTCTGGAGATATTTAAGGGTAGGTTAGATAAATGTCTACTAGGGATGGTCTAGGCAGTATTTGGTCCTGCCATGCGGGCAGGGGACTGGACTCGATGACCTCTCGAGGTCCCTTCCAGTCCTAGAATCTATGAATCTATGAATCTATGAATCTAGTGGAGCAGATGGTTTAGACTAACAGTCTTACTCTTGGGGCTTCAATACAATAGAAGGGGAAAGTAAATTGAATGTCAGTGTCTCTCAAAGCTAAGATAAGTTTTCAGAGGATTAGTCTTCACAATTAGGAAGACAAAAAAAGTGTTCTCCATCTTCATCTTTTAGATAGAGAGAGATACTGACTAATGAGAGAAAGAGAAAAGACATGAGGTTTGATCTGCCACTACATTGAAGATATGCTCAGACCTACTGGACAGTGTCATCTGCAGGAAGACGGTTGATGCTTCCCCCGCCCTCAGGTTAGACCCGGTGGAAGTCAGAGCAGTAGAATAGGCAGTAACTTTTGCCTCTGTCATCAAGTCCTCCAGTGGAGGATCAAATGTAGTGAAGCTCTGACATTCTTTCTCCCCAGCCCCCACTCCTTTATGCCCCGAGTAGGGAAGTTTCTTGGCATAGGAGGTGGCAGAGCCACTTCCACCAGCGGCTAGTTCTCCTGTACAGAAGGAATTCTTCACAGGCCATTTTAAGGCTGCTTTGTGGCACTTACATATATGAAATACAAAGTAGCCTTAGCAGTCCAGAGACTCAATACCACATCTTCACCCTGCTCTCGACCCCTGCTACTCCTACTGTCATGAATACATATTTTGAAACTGTGTAAAATCCTAAACTTAAAGTGAGACTTTTAATCACCTCATATGTAACGATTACAACACTAATCCAAACAGCTGCAAATACTGGTAACTGTTACCTAGTTCTAGATAGAGGCTCGTACCTCAGTTCTAGATAGATGCTATAGGTTTTCTACAAATATACAACAAATGCCCAAAGAAAACAAAAATCCTTATAAACTAAAATCAAGCTATTTGTCTTACAGGCTGGGGAAGAAGAAAGAGGAGAAGATTATGATTTGTAAATATTTGGAAAGCTCTGACACTACTCTGATAAGGGTCATATAGATAGGATTCGCATTGAATTATACAAACATATATTATATACAGATGTTTCTCAAAGTGCAAAGCAATTTTACTGCTTAACATTATCTTTGTGCTTGTCTTGTTGCATGAAAGACTTTTGTCACTGCTAAACTATGCAGTGTAGTGTGTACAATTTAGTGCAATTGCTTTTTTTTATTGGTAGCAATTGCAGTTGATTGATTTGTAGCATAAGCTGCTTAAAGGGGACTTAGAAGGATTTAAATGAAGAGAGGGTGGTCAATTGGCACTCAAGAAGTGGAAGACTGCTTAGTTTTTCTTAAGCTCTAAGCTTTCCAATAGGAGGGAGGCTATAGATGGGGAGTGGGGGAGAAAGGTAGCAGGAGAATACTGGGGATTAGTATTAATCAAGGAGAAAGGGAGCTTGAGGAACTGCAGGGGGAAAAAAAGAAACCAGGGAGCTGAATGGGAGCCAGAAATGTCTGGATAAATCTTATTTCCTGTGGTTCTGCTGCTGCTGTCACTGAAATCAATGACAACATTTCCATTGATTTTTAGCTAAGCAGGATATGGTTCTTTATGATTTTATACACTGACATTTTCCAGGACAATCCACACCTGATTTAAATGGAGCCCACTGTGCACTGGATACTTTCAGTAGCACGTAATGAAGCTTCACCTGTCTGCTTTAGTGTGTGGTAGTGACTCAGCTACTTTGACCAGTAACGTAGCAAGCAACGGTGATGCTGCAGGATCATAAAGTGTTTTTTTCTTAATTTTGTAAAGTTTCTTGGTTTTATTTCTTAAACTCTTGTTTAAGAAACAACATATAGTACCTATAGCATGATGCATTCAAATAAATTTTCATCCACTCAATTGGTCTCTCTATTGATATTAATTGCCTTTCTAGCCACTAAGTGGCACTAAACATTAATTATACTTTGTAAGTTTTATTGTATCTCTTTTGTGTTTATGGCTTAACTGTTTAATAGTTCTAAATATTATACTTCATGAAAACAGTTGATTTTTTTTTTACCTTCTAATTCTGAATATTTAATCATTAAAGGTCAGTTTTCTAGTAATGGAGAAACCGTAAACATTAAGGAACTAAGGACCAACTAGATCTGAGCAGAGACAGAGGTTCCATTTTGCAAAGGATTTTGAGATTTTGAAATTTGATTTCATTCTAAACTGGTAAATATAAATGGTATATTGATAAACTACAAATGCACTATGTTTCCGCAGTACAATCTTGATCTCATTTACAACTAACTTTACATTAACAACATTTATTAAAAACATTTTCAATTTAGAGGATTTGTAGTACACTTTAAAAAATTGCTGAGGAGTATTGTAATGATCCTCCATCAGATGGTGCTATTATGATTTAAGATGAGTACTTAAAATCTGGTTTGCATTTATGAAAACTATCAGCTCTTCAGCCCATTTTTCATTTTCTGTTCTAATTTAATTAGTGGAGCTTTATTGAAAGTGTTTGTTCATAGTGTACGTACAGTGTATGAACATATGGTAAATGTCAAATTTACCACTGATTGAACTTCTTTCAAAACTTGTCTGCCAACAGCTTTTACTTAGTGCTGGGGAAGAGCATGAGTTTGGTCTTTTGCCTGATGGAAAATGTTGGTGTTGTCAGCTGCAGAAATAGCCAGAGAACATACCACACACATTCTTCTTCTCTGTTAATGGCAAGAGATATTGGACAGATACTTGTAGGAACTTCTTCCATTATTCATGTATTTGTGATCCCCAGATTTAATTACAGGAGCGGAGTGCATACCACAAACAACCATTTGGAAGCTTCAGCTTTTACAGAATGAGACAGCCTGTGTACTTAACACTGGAGCGACTTCCAAATCACCACCATGTGTAATGCAAATATGTAAATGCTTTGATTCCAGGTGACAGGCTGCTTCTGTTCCTACACACCATTATGACAATTGAGATCATAAGATCAGCTGGTGCACTTTTGCTAGCAGCCCCTTGATTTGAATTCTGGATGGTTAGAGGCAGGGTTCTGTCAGTGGGGGATGGAGGGCATTCACTTCTGGAGTTTGCTTTCCTATTCATCGTACAAAGCCTGAGTTTGTTGGTATGGTGTAAAGCCTACCTGCTTAACTAAGCTTTTGCCAGAGATGGTCAGATGTGTTCAGATGGCATCGAAGGAACTCAGTTAAGTTCATATTGATCAGTAATGCTGTTTTCTTTGTTATATTTTACATGTGCCCAGAAACTTTGTGATGTAGACACTTTATAAATTGTAAAATAAATAAATATGTAGAAATGTTTGGGTTGCACATAGATATAATCATAGAAATGTAGTCTGGAAGGGACCTCAAGAAATCATCAAGTCCCGCCCCCCTGCCTTGATGCAGGAGCAGTAAACCTCGACTATTTGTCATAGATCCACTCACCATATATGTGCCTCCTTGCAGCTGGATCTAGGAATTAGCTCTTGCCCTGTATGGTGCCCCCTTCCCTACATTGCTTGTGCTGTGTCCCCTCCAGCCAGATCACTATATAGTCTCCCACTTCCAGGGTAACACAGTCCCACTGGACAAGTTGTCTGGATGCTGTCTCAGACAGATTTCCATTCCAAGTCTAGGTCCAGTGCCATAGACCTAGTGGCTGTAGGGGAAGCCAGGCCTGCCTACCACTCAGGGTTCTAGTCCAATGAAGTCTGCTAAGCCTCAGCAACCCAGTTGCTGTTTCCCTGGGCCCCTTCCTACCCCACCCCTCTATCTTCTTGTCTATCTCTGGGTTTACCACTGGAGATTACTCTGCTCCCTTCCTCTTCACCCTTCTCGGCCTCTTGCCAGATTCTTCAGCCCAGGGCAGGACTCCAGGGTTTACTCCCCCCATGGATTGCTACTTGTCCCTGGCCAACACCCTTCCCCTGCAGGAAGTGACTGCAGACCTCATCCCTGTAGCCCCTTCTTTGTCTTTTTCTTGATGCAGCAGCCTTATTCCAGGTGGCTATGACTGCCACTTTCTTCATTCATTTTAGCCAAGGTTATTTTTTTATTTTATATTTTTATATCCTTTCATTCAGTCTAGTATCCTTCAGGAAGCTCAACAAGGCTTTTTTGCTCTATTCCATTTCCCTGACATTCTCACTAGTCTCTTTAGGGAAAAATCTTTGATTCTCAGATGACTCAATTTTTCATGAAGAAACTTTCTTTCCATAGAATATTGCACACAATGCCAATAGAACATTATCAGCAGTTTCTTTGGTTTTGCAGACATTGCACAGACCATCTTTGTCTTTTAAAAAAAGTTTAGCTTATCATTTGTCACAATGACTGTTAATACTCTAAATATGACTACCTGACTTTTTCTATCATGATTGTGGACTACAGTATTATCTTCAGTTTTTGAGCATACATCATAAAACCTTTTCCCTTTTGTTTCCTTATTCCATTCTTCTGCAAGCTCCTTCATGACCACACTTTTAAATTCTTATCTACTTAAGGGTATCTTGATATCCACCTCCTCATTTTTTAGACCTTGTTTTGCTGTTTTGTCAGCCATCTCATTTTTAGGTATTCCAATATGTGCCAGAATCCACACTGTTGTTGCCTACTTGCATTATTTCTGTAGTGAGGAGCATCATTTCACTCATGTCATTTCTGCTTTCTGAAGTCTCTGTTCTGATGGTCAGAATGCCTGACAAGGAATCAGGTAAAAATTACAGCTGCAGCTGGTCGCGCATCTCTTACCCAATTTAGTGCCAACATTATGCCCTTTTTGTTCAGCCGTCAGAACAGTTAGGGGCGGCTCCAGGCACCAGTGCACCAAGCGCGTGCCTGGGGCGGCAAGCTGCGGGGGGCAGCCTGCCGGTCGCCGTGAGGGCGGCAGTCAGGCTGCCTTCGGCGGCATGCCTGCGGGAGGTCCGCCGGTCCCGCGGTTTCGGTGGCAATTCGGCGGCGGGTATGCCGAAGGCATGGGACCGGTGGACCTCCTGCAGGCATGCCGCCGAATCCGTGTTACCAGCGGACCTTGCCGCCGAAAGCCGCCTGACTGCCGTGCTTGGGGCGGCAAAATACATAGAGCCGCCCCTGAGGACAGTCATGGAATTCAAAACCCTTTTAAATTTCTGGGTTCCAAGACTAGGAACACTCTGCCAATGCTGTCATCTTTTGACCTATCTGTATAGACTTAGCAAAGCTGGCTCCATTTTTCATTAGTAAATACAGAAATTTTATTAATTATACTGTGTGATCTTTTTCCTTCCCTTTCACACAATTCCAAATCCACAAATGGGGGAATAACTGTCCATTTGTAATTTGATTTCCCATAACTAAAAATGTTTAGTTCTCTCAATTTTTCTTTTTTACCTATCTCCTGTACCCATTTTTGACCCTGAAAATAGGAGGAAGTCTCTGACAAGCCATAAAATTGTGTCTCCCAAGCTCCCAGCAATTCTCATAAATCTGTTGTGTACTTCCTGGTTTTATACTAACCATCCTGCTCCTCCCTGGCTGGGCTTCATGATCAGGTAAACCCGGCTCTCCCTCCAGGTGCAGCCAGGTAACAGGATTGGCTTCTCAGGCCCAGTGAGGAATACACACCCCATCACAGCATCCCTGACAGGTGTTTGTCCAACTTGTTCTTAAAAACCTCCAATGAGGAGGATTCTACAACCTCCCTTTGAAGCCTATTCCAGAATTTAAAGTTTTTCCTCGTGCCTAACCTAAATCTCCCTTGCTCCAGATTATGTCAATTACTTCTTGCCTACCTCCACTGGAAATGGAGAACAATTGATCAACATCCTCTTTATGACAGCCCTTAACACAATTGAAGATTATCAGGTCCCATTTCTCCCTTCCCCCCACCCCCAATTTTTTTAGTCTTGTGAAAAGAAAAGAGATTTCAATAAATTGAGATTACCAGGATGCAAAACTAGAGAATGAGAAGGGAGACCTCCTTTATGTCAGGGATTAATTCCTTCAGGTATGTTAGATCAGAATGATGCCAACTAATATAACTAGGGCTGAAACTCATGTTTCTGCATGAAAGGAAGATGAGATAATTTACTGGATAGCAACATATAAATTCTGTTTCTGCTAAATCCTATGTGCTTCTGTCACTGTCCCCTTTCTATTTCTACTGAGGGAATAAATATCTATTGTATTTCTCATTCAAACAAAATAAAAAGAAATGCAGCCGTGAGTGGCAGATGAGAAAACACAGAGAATTAAGGAAAAGTTATTTCAGTTTACCAGCTCTTGAGAAATAAAATAATCTTGCAGTAAGTGATTTTTAAGAAAAATGAATTTCAGTTCATAATAGCAATATTGCCCTTGGGCAGCTCACAACAGCAATAATGACCTTAGAGCAAGCATTCATCACACATCGTTGACCTTGCCTTCTATTTGGTGCAATTAGCATTGCCTCAACATGCTTAAGTCAATTTTCTCATAATAAATATTCCCTCTGTAGACATTCCTAATTGATATTCTTTGTGGGGGGTATGTAAGTTTCAGTTCTGTATTAAGGGTGATGTTTCAAGCAGTTGTTGGGAAATATATAGCATAATGATATATGGTTGTATTAGTTGGGTTAAGAAGAACGGGTAACTCAAGAGTTATAAATGGTAGTGTGTGCAAATCTCAGATGGAACTATTTCACCTTGCTTCCTATGTGGGAATTTAGATATCAGTTTGCATGCCCCCAAACAGAATATAATCTATGCACAGCAGTCTGCTCCTGTAACATATGTAACAGAACATAACACTGTTAAGTGACCAGTACTGCTCCTGCCAGGGTCAGCCCTAGACCAAATGGCACCCCAAGTGAGGAGAGTCTTTGGTGCCCCACTGTGGCAGGGTGCTGCTGGAGAAGCCCTTAATCAGCTCCTGCCACTCCAGCCCTAATCTGGGATAATGGATTGGGGCTGGGTGAACCACCCTATGTTTGCCTATGACCACACCTGCCAGCCTCATTAGCGGGAGCAATAAGGCTGGAAGGAAAGGGGAGGGGGGACAAAGATTAAGAGCGGTGGGTCAGGCTTAGAGGGACGAGGAGCCTTCTAGAATGTCGCTGGCCAGGCCTGTGGTAGGCTAAGCAGGTGTAAAGCCTGTGTATAGCTGGAAACTGGTGGTGGGAAACTGATTATGAATAAAGAACATGGGTGTGGCACCAGACTGAAGTGTCCCTGGTTCATGGAGGAGAGGGGCCAAAGGGCCGAATCCAGAGGGACGCAGTGTGTACCCTGTTACGTGTGGGGACTTGTCTGGGATCTCCACCCATGACCAGGGTGTGGTAACCCGAAGATGGAGGGAAACGTGCAGTGGCTAGCCAAGCAACAAGAGGAGATGCAGAAAGCACTGCAGGCCTTCCAGCAATCCCACCAGGTGGAGAGGCAGGCCTTACTTGCCTGGCAGGCCGAGCAACAGAAGACCCTCCAGGGAGCAGGCTAAGGTACAGCAGCAGTTCCTGCACAGGCTGGTGAGTCCCCAGGAAGGTGATGGCAGCCGCGGGCCAGGCTTGGGTTTATGTACTTTTAAGTGGGTGGCCATGGGAGCCGGGTGGGACAAGGCAACCTGGGCCCTGCAACTGGCCCTTTATCTGGCCGGTGAGATGTAGACTGCCTATATGGCGTTAAGTGATGAACAGGCCAAGGATTATGATGTGGTGAAGGTGTCCGTACTAGATTGGATGGGGCTGTCAGCGGAAAAGTACTGACAGAAGTTTCAGGCGGCCCGGTGGACAGGGGGTTTGCGGCCCCGAGCTTTTGCCCAGAAGCTCATGGACTGGGCTACTCGGTGGTTGAGACCAGACACCCAAATGGTGGGAGAGATTATGGACAAAGTGATCCTTGAACAATTTGTGCAGGGCCTCCCGGAAAACCTGCAAGTCTGGGTCCGGCAGCACCAGCCAAATACAGTGGAGGCCGCTGTTAAACTGACAGAGGAATACGCGGAGGCGGATTTTCCTCGAAAAGAGGGTCGGATAGGCCGGGGCCTCCAGGAGAAGCCCATAGAAAGGAAAGAGACCAAGGGAGCCCCTAGTTACCCAGGACAGCTGGTGTGCTGGTGATGTGGGCAGCCGGGACACACATGCCGGGACTGCCTGGAAATGGAGTGTGGACTAGCTGAGTTTTGTGACTGGATGAATGGCGGAGGGCGGAAGAAGGGGCGAGGACTGACCACCATCTCTGTGCAGGTGGGGAGGAAGCCCCAGAGGGGCTTGGTGGACACGGCCTCAGCCCGGGGATCACCTAGTGGGAAATAGTGGGCTCCCCCGGAGCAACCTTCCAGGCAGAGGGAGAAATGGCCAGACCAGCCCCCCCCGGCTGTTGCTTAAGGGGGGAGGTGTGTGGCAGTGTGCTGCTGGAGAAGCCTTTAATCAGCTCCTGCCACTCCAGCCCCAATCAGGGAGAATGGATTGGGGTTGGGTGAACTGCCCTGTGTTTGCCTTGTAACTGACCACACCTTCCAGCCTAATTAGCAGGAGCTACAAGGCTGGAAGGAAGTGAGAGAAGGTGGGGGGTGTGGAGACTAAGAGGGGGAGTCAGGCTCAGAGGGAGTAGGAGCCTCCTAGTCTGTTGCTGGCCAGGCCTGTGGTAGGCGAAGTAGTTGTAAAGCCTGTATATAGCTGGAAACTAGTGGTGGGGAAACTGATCACAAATAAAGAACATGGATATTGCACCAGACTGAAGTGTCCCTGATTCACGGAGGAGAAAGGCCAAGGGGCTGAATCCGGAGAGGTGCAGTGTGTACCGTTACATCCCCCTCCATTTGTTAAACTTTTGAATACCTTATTTTAATTTTAAGACTAACTGAAATATACTAACATCAAGAAATTGAACTGTGCACCAACATTGGGAAGACCAGTATTAAATAGTGTTACAGTAGATGACAGCCTTAGAATGTTAACCCTAGTCATTTAGTTCAAAAGCTTGCTTTTCTCGCCTTTGCGAACTGAAGCACATCATCAGAGAGATCCAAAGACTGGCCAATGGCATTTTCACGTGATAAAATAGCAGGGCATGTCAGTCTCTCATCGGCAATCAAGTCTTAAAACACAAGTGCACTTCCACAACGTTCTAGGAGGTTGAAGGAAAATGTCGTTCTCAGGAAGTCTGGAAGGTTCCACAAAATTCTACAAAGGTCCGGAACATTCTAGAAGGTTAGTGAAAAATGAATCCTCATAGGGAATACCTGAGACATTTTACTTCATCCGTACAGCCTTTCACTTCTAGGTTGCTGATTCAAATCTATACCATATGGGCAGTGACTGAAATAAATATGGAGGCCACACAATCTAGTTTCTACCTAGCACAGTGGAACCATCACAATTGGCATCCCTGTTGACACCCCCACCAAAAGGAGCAGGGCAAATTATTGAATGCACCTGATTCATGGAGGAGATAATTGAACCTCACAAAAATCTTTTTTCTCATACAGAGTTGAGGAAAATGGGTGGGATTTTTCTGGGGAAGCAGGCATACTATTGCTAGTGCTGCTTCGCGTGCATGAATAAACAAGACTGCATTCCCACTTAGCTCCTCTGGCTAATGTCTCCAGTGACTGGCAATGCAATGATGAGCCCTGCGAGCCCAAGTCAGCTGGTACAGGCCAACCATGGGTATCTATGAGTAGACATACCCTTAGTCTGCCTCCAGTTTACCCTGTTCTCCTTGTCCAGTGGGTAGGAAACCTAAGACTTACACTTGTTCAGATAGTTCTTTGTACTAGTTCTGGGTTTATGGGTAATATTTTTTTTGCCCTTGCCTATATGTCTGGATGCTGTTCTGTGGCATCCCTCTAATTTAAACAGGATTAAACAGGCATCTGATGCATGGAATACCATTGCTTTAGGGAAAAAAGTGTGAGTGTGGGCTTAGCAGACACCATTTGTGGTCATCCCACTCTTGTGGTGAAGCTCTATGCATGTTTTTCCTGTTTTGTCCTGTGGGAGAGAGATGATACCCGGCATGCAACTCCACTCACAGACATATAAGTTTACAAATGAAGCTATGTAGCCAAAATTGTAGCAAAAGCTGTTACTAAGGGACCATTCAAGGTGACCATTCAGGTCACCTGCACAACACTTCCAGAAGATGAGACTGGGAGCTTAACATAATAACTTTGCTAGACACTAAAAATCGTGGTCTTAATAAAGACACTGAATTTATGGCTTATTACAACAATCTGTAACCCACTAACCCCCCCTTTTTTGTCCTATGACTATAGGGGTGTTAATGGGCCACTTCACCTTGAATCGGCCCTTAGTTTAGCATAAGTAGTTAGAATATGTGCTATCTGTCTGATCTTGTATGTATCTGTGACACTGAGACCTTTCCCATACCTGAGGAAGAGCTCTGTGTACAGTAGACCCTCGCTATAAAGCTCTTCGCAATAGGGAACCTTGGGCTATAATGAGCGTGGTCCCTGGATCCCACCTCAAGTCCTGCCCCCCCGTGCTGGGGGTCTGAGAGCTCCTCCAGCCCTTGGGCTGTGTCAGGGGGCTAACAGATTCTCTGGCCCTGGGGCCGTGGCCAGGACAAAGTGCTCCTTCAGCCCCAGGGTGGTCAGAGAGCTCCTCCGGTCCTGGGGCAGAGTGCTTGTGGGGCCTTGGCTGGAGGCCAAGGCCCAGGGCTGTCTCTCACTATAAGGGACCCCTGGCTATACCAAACAAATGGCTTTGATCTCCAGGAGTTCACTATGGCAAGGATCAGGGGGTAGCCTTGTTAGTCTGTATCCACAAAAGCAACAAGGAGTCCAATGGCACCTTAAAGACTAACAGATTTATTTAGGCATAAGCTTTTTGGGCACGAAAGCTTATGCCCAAATAAATCTGTTCATCTTTAAGGTGCCACCAGACTCCTTGTTGTTATGGCAAGGATGTACTGTAGTTCAAAAGCTTATCTCTCTCACCAACAGAAGTTGGTCCAATAAAATATATTACCTCACCCACCTTGTCTCAAGCATAAATAGGGCATTCAACATAGCGTTACTTTAATGTTGATTTTTTTCTCTCCAAAAGCAATATCTGCTTCTCCCACATCTTCCCAGAGATCCCACTCCACTCAGAGCCATTAGTATTAACTTAGGTGCTCAGTAATATAACACATATGCTGTAAGCAGTCTCTATTTTCTTTCAATTCAGCCATTTGTTAAAGTTTTCAATATTTTTATTTGATCATGTGCAGGAATTTTTTTTCTTATTTACACACACAGTTTGAAAATGATTTTGAGTTGTCCTGCTACTAGACTCACAATTGGGGTGGGTGGTTTTGGTATTCCCTGTGAGAAGCAACTGTGTTAAAATGGAGGCACTGTCATTTGAAAGAAAATGAGCCACATAATGTTAGTCTGGGACTCGCTGATCAAGGACTTTTTTCTCAGACACCATGCTAACTGCAGCAGGAGCCATGCATTCAGTAAATTTGTTGGCAGACAAGTCAGTCATGGAAAAGGAAATTCTGAAGCATGCTTTATGAGAAAGCAAATGAGATATTGAAAGCAATAGGTTCTCTTTATAAGTTACCTCTGAGGCCCGTGTTGATTTCATGTGCACTATCATTTGGACTATCCATCAGTTTCAGAGTTGTAAAATTATTTCCATCTACAGTACTTTAAATTCCAATAGTATTTTTGGGCCACATGACAGGGCTTGGGAACAAACAGAAACCTTATTAAAAAGCTGTGTGAGACCAGGTCTTCTGTAGAACTAAGTCCGTGCACTACTATATGGAGTCAAAAACTCACCTCCTTCCTGTAGTTTTCTTTTTTTAAATAGAACTGGTTGAAAAATTTAAATTATTTTTCTGAAATTATTTCACAATTTTTTAAGCTAACCTGCAGGTTTCAAAAACAAAATAGTATTATTTATTCAGCATTTTTCATGGACTTTCTGTTTTTGGAAATTTTTGTTTCAAAATGATTCCTCTACCCATCCTTCTCTCCTAGCAGAGGACCATTACAAATTCATGCCTACTGAATTCATTCAATGTCACATTAAGACTGTTGAAAAGAAACCAAAAAAAACCACATATTACGCATCCCATTATACAGGGTTGCTGTGATAGAAATTTATCAAACATAACTGAACTGCTATTTAGTGTGCTTTATATGCATGTACATTTTAACTATGGCAATGAAAATGTGTTTCACAGGGAAATCCAATGCACATAATCAAAAAACTATTTAATATGTTTAAACTAGAAATTATGTAAGTTTTGAAACTGGGTGAATTTACTTGTGGAAGTTGCTCTGCAGACTTGGAAAGCATGCAAACCAAAAACAAAACAAATATATCTCTTGAATAAAGAAGAGATTAATACAGTTTCCAGAAAGGTTATGGACTTTCATAAAGGACTGTACATAATATTAATGTTTATTAAAGTTTGAGGTTTTATGAGGTAAATTACTAGATCTATTTGATCAATGCAGTTATATGCCACCTTTTTTATTGCACATTTTTATTGTTTTTGATATAAACAAAGGTTCTAATTACTATCATCGCTTTTGTTGGTATTTTTCAGTGTTCAGTAGAAATTTTCAAAAAAAATTCATATATTTTTGATTTTGTTGGAGAAAAAACACCACTTTCAGTCCCACTTTTATCCCATCCTCCCCCTATTTTTTCTATTGAAAAGATGTTTTTCTCCATAAAAAGAAAACATTTTTTTAAATTAAAAAAGGTTCACTTAAAAAAACCCCTAAAACACAGAACCATATAAACAATGAAATATATGTATATATTTGATCAGCTCTTATTAATCACATTCAGAAATCTTTGAACTTTTCAGGAGGGTGGAGCTACTGCCTTCTTGGAAAGCAGTAAAAGCAAGGTGCTAAACCCCAAAGGGACACTTAATTTTGGGAGCAGCAGAGAAAATCACCACAGCAGAACATAAACATACTGTATTTTCCTTGTCCGTAGGAGCCTGCAATACTGCCCTTCTGCCACTATGCGTGCTGTGTGACATTATAAAACGACGAGTATTCTCAGGCATACTCGCATTCCAAAATGGCCTTTCCTAGTACAAAGGAGGCACTTCTGGCTTCAAATTCCAGACAAATAAATCATCCCCATTTCTAATGGAATTAAGTAAAAGTGATAGCGTGGGAGGCAGGAGACTAAACTTGCAGTAGACACCCTGATATTGTATCTCTCCCATGGATCTACTACTTAGATTTTTGGGTAGGTCAGATTTCTGGGTTAATATCCTCAGAATGCAATACGAATAGGATACCTCCCCTTTCACAGCCTTTCTTCTTAAATTGCTGCAGCATAGCTTCCCCCCCCCCAATGTTTCCGGAAAATGCCCCTTGCACAGGGGTAACTGCATATTTCATTGAACGATAGAATGTGGCTGCAGCCCAGCTAAAAGGTTCGTGTCACTTATTGAAAAAGAAGCCTTTGAACATTTGTTTCCTTTTGTTCCCTCTACTCTTATCCAAAGTGGTGATTGTATAAATTGCCCACTTATTTTCTGGCTACTAGTAGCTATTAAAACCTGGCTTGCCTAACTGAAACTCACAGGTGCAGCATTTACCAATTAGTGGAAATCTGAAGCAGCAGGTGCCTTCTGAGATATTAAAAACATTGCAGTAGCAATCTACTAGGAGAAAGTCAATGTAGGTAACTGCTTCACAGAGGGAGGATGTAGAACTTCAGAAAGGAACTCTCAACTGGTAACTTGCAATAAGACTTTTACTACTCTTAGGTAACGGAAAGAAACTATCCCAGGTTTCTCTGGTTTGGATTATGTCTGTGTTGCTGTTGTTAAACCCAATATTAGTTAAATAATTGATTTCAGCTATCTCTAAAGTACCTTTTCTTCTGGTTTTAACAAGCCAACTCACCTGCTTGGAGACTCGGTGTCTGCCCATGTTATCTGTGGAGCAAACACTACCCCATCTCATCCTTTCCTGCTTTGTAGCTTTCCACTGTTGATCACCTCAGCTTGTTCCTTTGTTACTATGTGTTTGAATTATTGTTGCATATCACGTACCAGGTTATCTGTATTAAGCTCTGATTCTGCAAACTGCTCCGCATGGTGTGACCCCCTGCACAGCTTCATTAGCTTGAGTGTGATTCTGTACACTCTCAGTGGTGTGACCACATATAGTTCTGTAGCCTTATTTTGTAAGTGCTTCTAGACAGTGGCTATGTTATGTTTGTATGTATGCGTTCAATGTACCATAGGTAAATGTTGCTCCTTTGCTGTGTGGTGGTAGATTTTCAGGACCTTGCAGATCAGTTTCTGGTTTGGAGCAGAAATCAGTGATGCAGAGTCAGGTATTTCTTTAGTGTAACTTGTTTATTTACCAAATGTACATGCATGCTGTTTCCTTGAACAGAGATAGTAACAGACTGTACTCGATCTACTCCCTACTTCAGAGATTTTGGTCCAGACATTTCTGCCCCACAGCTTTATTGTTTCTCTTTCTCTCTCTACAGGTTATCTCACTGCATTGCTGATTTACACACAGCAGCAGTTGTTCAACACCAGAATTGTTTACATAGGAACCCCCTTGTCCAGAACTCCTCAGCTGAGACCAAATGTAGCCTCTTTAACTGAAAAAAGTTTTAGTGTTAGTGCATGAGAGAGCTGTGAAACCACTGAATCTACTTATCAAGATTCTAGATGCGGTTACTGAATAGCATCTTAACTCTTTTTAAGGGGATTTTCAGCTTTGGTGATTACATCAGTGACCCCTAATTGCAACCCATTGTAATATTAACAGTAGTAATGACTTTATCCCCTTAGCAGTGATCATAGTGCAAAGATCTGTGTGGCCAATGTAATTTTTAGAAGATAACAACTCCACCCAAAAAATAATAAAATGAAACTAGACAGAAATCGGTCCATATACATTTTAAAAAAAGCATTGAAAGGGCTGGTATATCTGGAAATCCCAGAGATTGGCAGAATTCTTGTATTATGTGATATCTGAAGGTGGAATGGTAAAACAGGAACACAGTCTGGTTTTTCTGAGAAATACAACTATTTTAGTAGCGACGAGTACTGTGGAGGTCTTGGACTAGTCAATTGGCTGTAGGGTTTTCAAAGTGCTTCTGCAGGAGTGACAGTAACTATATACTCTGAATGTTGGAGGCAACTGTGAAAATGCATTTATGACTTAAGCAGGCTCGCTCTCATTTCCCCCTCCCCCCACCATGGATGTTAGGCTGGCTGGTTTTGATTTACAGGTCAAGCATTTAAGTACACACAAGGCTTAGGCTCTGGAAGTAACTCGTAAACCAACAAAAATCGGAGGATTTGGAATACCCTTCTTTTAATCATGTCTGCTTTAGGGCAGAATCTGTGTGTAGTACATTGACGTTTGTAGAGAGGGCTTTTTAAAATAAGATACCAGTTGTCTTTTAGTGGCCACCTCCGCAATTATATTCTATCCATTGTGTCCACAATTGTCTGAGCACAATAATATGGAAGCATAATTAGATGCTTTGTTTGAAAATACAGTCCAACTCTCGGTGCAGTGCCATGTTGCTTGTGATTGTGAGAAATCTTATTTCTAATTAGAAGAAATAAAGAAATGCTAGAGAACCAGTTCAAGTTGTGTATGCCTCTGGGTCAGTACTGGCTCCACTGGCATTACTTTTTAGAAACACCTGTGGGATATTCTTCTTCACTTTGAGATCAAGTTTGCTGCTTTCTTGTGGCCTGAGGAGTGGGAAGACCTGCATAGAACCACCCTGTGTGGCAGTATTGGGCAGCGATGATGCTACCAGCTTTCTCTTAACCCCCTGCAGTATTGCTTACAGTGTCTCTACCAGGGATGCTGGAACAATTTTTATAGTGGAGGTGCTGAGAGCCATTGAACCAAACTGTAAACCCGGTATATAGTGGAAATCACTTCAAACCAGGGGGTGCTGCAGCACCCCTAGTCAGAGCTGACCCTTGGATAGGGTGAATTGGGGTGACCGCCCCGAGCTTCATGTTTTGGGGGGGCCCCGCGCTTCAATAAAATCAGGACTGTCCGATATCTAGACCTTTGTCCAGCATCCCGACCAACGTACAATTGGGATGCCATTTGTCCCGATATTCAGGTGAGGAGGCTTGTGGCAGGTGGGAGGGGGGTGAGGAGGCGAGTGAACAGCAAGGAGGAGAGCAGCAGACTGGGGGGAGGGAGGGAGAGGGGCATGTCAGACGGATGGCAAGGAGACTAGCAGGGAGGCGAGCAGTGGGCGGGCGGGAGCGGGGTGAGGAGGTGAGGGGCAGGAGGATGGCAAGGAGGAGGGCGGTGGGGGATGAGGAAGTGAGGAGCAGGTGGGCCGGGCAGACGGCGAGGAGATTAGCGGGGAGGCTGATTTGTCCCACCCTCACCTCCCAGAGATGGCCCTGCCCCTACTTCCAGCACCTATGATATCTATTTCTTTGATCTCTTCAACTTGCTACCTCTCCTCTGTCTGGAATCAGATATGCTGGGTGGCAGAACTGCTCAGGAGTCAGTGAAATGGCTGAGAGGAACAGCTCTTAAGACTGAAGCATAAAAATCATATTTCCCACAGTGAATCTGCTATACTGGTAAAGTTGTGTGTACAGAAAAGGGCCCTACAATAGAATATTACATAGTGGGAATAGCAATTTTTTTTCTTTAACTGTCTACTAGGGTCTTATTTCTAGGGCCTTGTCTTCTCTGCTTAAAATGGTGTGATTTTTACCTCTGGGTAACTAATGTGCATAAATGTGCGTGAGTTATCCTGGGGTAAAAACACAGGGCACTTTAGATTTTCCATGAGGTAAACAGCCCTATATCCCCTCCAGGGATTGACCTCGGTTAATTTACCTCTTCATAAAACTGAAGTGCCTTGTCTTTCCTCTGACAAAGTGGGTGAGGTAATATCTTTTATTGGACCAACTTCTGTTGGTGTGAAAGATAAGCGTGGGAGATGACACTAAGCTCTGCGTAAGTGTTAAACCTCGTCTCTCTCACCAGATTGGTTGGTCCAATCCACAGAAGTTGGTCCAATAAGAGCTATTAGTTCACCAACCTCTGTCTAATATCCTGGGACCAACATAGCTACAACACCACTTGTCTTTACTGTGTTTTTTTACCTCAGGATAGCTCATGAACATTTATGTGCATAAGTTACCTAAGGAAAAAGATACCTTTTTAGCAGTGGAGACAAAGCCTGAGTGAAACTCTGAGGAGTTGGACACTATTGCTGCCTTCTGCCTCTGAGGTGGCTGCATTTCAGTAGTACGGCGTTTCTAAAAAGTACCTGAAGGATTTCTTTCTGTACAAACATATGCTCTGATATGGCAGCAGTCTTTGTACAGGCTAACTTACACAGAGCTCCAGAAAAATGCCTTAAGAGACTAGACTGACAGTTGCGTAAATGAATGAGGTTTGTGTTCTGCTATGAATATTTTTAATGCTAAAAACTATCCATCATATGTTAAATGTCGAAAGAGGCAAAATCAGTTCTACACAAATGTATGTGTCTGGAATTAGTTGCATGATTGGATTTGTGAAGTGTTTGAGATCCTTTAGGATAAAATATTGTCTTTTTATATGTTTCCTTTCATTCTGGGGACTCCCAAAAAGCTTCCATGAGCTCCATACAGAATTAAAATACAGTCACCTGCATAATTGTCAACTCTTGTGATTTTTATCACATCTTGCAGGAGTTAGTGTTTTTTCTTAGAGCATCAGCTCCTAGAATCATGTGAATGTGAAAAATCTCAACTTTCATTTTTTAAAATTTTCTTGCCCTAATGGCTGTTCAGAAAAGCATAAATTGTGAAGGTTCAAAACTGACAAAGTGAATAAAAAGAACCAAAGTGTAAAGAAACAAAAAACTTTAAGGCAATCTCAGTGTATTTTTGGGACTGGGCTCCTCTTTTTGAAGGCTTAGGTTTGACAATACAGCCTCTGGTGAAGAGGGTGGTACCCAAGTGGTGAACTGTAAAGCAAAACAGTGAGGTGCAGGAATATTTTGGTTCAGGACAACAGTAACAACCCATTCCCCCCTGTAAAGTGGTATGGGATCTTGAACAGACAAGACCTAGCTTTCGAAGACCTCACTTGAAAATTGCACACATACAAAATGGGAAATTGCTGCTTAGGAAGGAGTACTGCGGAGAGGGCAGCAGGAGGTCATAGTGGATCACAAGCTAAATATGAGTCAACAGTGTAACACTGTTGCAAAAAAGCAAACATTATGCTGGGATGTATTAGCAGGAGTATTGTAAGCAAGACACAAGAAGTAATTCTTCCGCTCTACTCCATGCTGATTAGGCCTCAACTGCAGTATTGTGTCCAGTTCTGGGTGCCACGTTTCAGGAAAGATGTGGACAAATTGGAGAAAGTCCAGAGAAGAGCAACAAAAATGATTAAAGGTCTAGAAAACATGACCAATCAAAGAAGATTGGAAAAAATTGGGTTTGTTTAGTCTGGAGAAGAGAAGACTCAGAGGGGACATAACAGTTTTCAAGTACATAAAAGTTTGTTACAACTCTCTTCTCAGGAGAGAGAAAAATTGTTGTTCTTAACCCCTGAGGATAGGACAAGAAGCAATGGGCTTAAATTAAAATAAGGGCGGTTTAGGTTGGACATTAGGAAAAACTTCCCAACTGTCAGCGTGGTTAAGCACCGGAATAAATTGCCTAGGGAGGTTGTGGAATCTCCATCATTGGGGATTTTTAAGAGCAGGTTGGACAAACACCTGTCAGGGATGATGGTCTAGATAATACTTAGTCCTGCCTTGAGTGCAGGGGGCTAGACTAGATGACCCCTCGAGGTCCTTTTCAGTTCTATGATTCTATGCACATATAATAAACTGTATGGTACTCATTTTAATTTCTCCTCTGAGGAATGCAGGGCTGGGCTGAGCCTGCTGGGATTTGACTCTGCAATTCCAGGAAGTTGGTGTATTCGCTAGGAGCATGTCTACAGCAGCACTTACTGTGCAGTGAGCTGGCGTGTCACTCTCTAGTGCTGCAGCAACCATGCGCCAGCACCCTGCTGATGCACACGGAAAGTTCTCTACTGTGCATGTGCTACTGTTGTTTCAAACCACAGCATGTCAGAGTCCACAAGGGAAATTTTAATAAGCATCAGTCGGGTACACATGGACAGTTAATGCACCATGCGGTGAACACTGTAGATTGACACCCCAGCTTGCTGCACAGTAAGCGCTTGTGCAGAAATGCCCTTAGATCACTGGAACTACTGCCTGTGGGGGGAAAAAATCACACTCTATTTTATTTTAATCTATGGGAAAGGTGAATGTGAATGCTCTGACCCAGCCCCTTAACCTAGGACCTGACCAGCTGCAGACAAGATAATCCTGGGAGGCTTTCCCACTGTATCAATCAGAAGGCAGCCAGGGTGTGCTCCGGGTGTACTTGCTCGCATGGTTATTTCTAGAGCTTGATAATAAATGCACTTAAGAAAAAAAGAGACAAGAAAACAAATGAAGCTGAAAAGTAGCAATTTATTCCCCATGCCAATGGGGGCAAGTGATGTGCTCTTTGAAACTATAAGGAGATATTAATAAGCAGCTGAGAATTTCAGAATGTGAATGTCGCATGACTGTAGCAGGGATGAGTTTCAGCAGCTTCAGGTTTTTATGGCATACTGTGGTTTACTGGCTTTCTCTATAAAGATACAGCGTGGCTACGCTGCGCATCCCCTCTTAGACACACTAGCATTGTGTATACAGTTGTATAATGAATGTATTCTGTAACTTGGGGTTACATTCACAGGGAAATATTGATGACTTTTGCTGCAATCCTTGCTGGGCAAATTATGATTCTCATGTAGGGATCAAGGGGTGTAGCTTAGGAGGACCGTATAATCTTCCACAGTCTGATGCCTTTATCTGAGCCAGCAGTTTGTGATGCTGTGAACTGCAGGATTCAAGTGACCTTTCACAGTGATATTCACAGCAAGCAGTACTAATAACAAGTGTGCCCAAAACAACCAAACCCCAAAACAAAAACCCACAACAAAACACTTCCCTAAAATGTTACTTCATTATATTTAAAGACTTCTTGTAACAATGGGTGCCGCCAATATTCATGCAGCAACCATCTGATGTCTGGTGCCTGACCACTGGCTGTGATTTCATTATGCTTAGAAACACAGAAAAATGGCTGTCTCCATCCTATTATAGGGAGATGCTGTTTTTTATATTCCCTCGGGTTAAATTCTTTTCTGTACTGCCACAGTGGACACACTTCATTAATACTTTATAAAGTCATTCTCTGGGATGCTGCTGTGTCAAAGTCACATTCTGTAACTGCTGCGTCTGCTTCACACTCAGCTTAATTCATTTCACTGAACTCTGGTCCACATGGTTCTTGCTGGAACTATAATAGCCAGAGATAATTCTGGAGACAATTGTCATTGAATCAGGTGGCTTAGCATTGCCCTGAATTAGCTAAAAGCGGTTCTCAAACACCGATTTGGCCGAAATTGATATAAATTTACAGTATCTTTTGTGTATTACTACATTTTGTTTATATAATACTTCTGCTTATTTGGATAAAGGGGCGTATTTATCAGTGTGCTTTGTTTGTTTTTCAGGGGTTAGTAATGCCACTCCACTGAATGCTGATGTGTACACTTTGCACCTATGCTCTGTGAAGGAAGAGGCAACTTAGAAATGTTCTCAGTGTATGAAGCTGCCTCTCTTTACCATTCCTGTATTTCTTCTGCATCATTAATGGTTGCGAAGGCTGTGTGCTGTGTGTTTGAATTTTGTGGGAACTCAAGTAAAGCCTGAGTTAAGACAAATATCTTGGTATTTGTAATCTTGCTTTTTTCATAGGCTTTTTGAGGCCAAAATTCTGAGACCTGGTGGACTTCAGACTGGAGATCTCTGGTGGAAATTTTTTTTTTTAACTCTAACACAATTTCTGGCAGCTTTAAAACATTATTGCTGAAAACTTGCCAATTCTTAAAATCTAAGCTTATGAACAATGTATTTGCAGTAGAGGTTTATGAAGGAAGAACATCTACCATGATGATGTGCAGCAACTTCTTAGCCAGTACAATTTAGCCCACTCTGCTGCTCATGCTCTTGATAACTGTATGTCCCTGTTTCCATAAGAAATAATAACTGGAAATGGCCACGCAGTTTATCTGTGGGGTCATGGTGTGTTATCTTCTGGTAACACAGCAAATAATGTGCAAAATTAAATCCTAACCATTAAGTTTTCCTCCCTGCCGCCGCCTGCCCCTCCCCCCTAAAAAAAATATCTGGTATGGCTCATTAAAGTAAATGCAGGGTTTTGTATAAAAAGACCACGTCTGTCCTTGGTAAAAGGTGTATTTTTAGCACACAATCTGAAATTATAGGGCTAAATCCTTCCCACTGGCATACAGACTGAGTAAAGGCGCTCAGACAGTAGATTCATTCAATAGCCACTTTGCATGAAGGAACTACTGTAACACTTTCCCTTAACAGGGTAGTAAACCTGAGTTGTCCTGTTCACATTCATTATAATTGAAAGGGGGGCGGGGAGGTACACAACCATGTTAACAAGTGGTGGGGATGGGCTCTCAACAGCCATAGTGTGTTAACACAGTGATCAGCACAACCAATAAACTACAATGCAGAAATCATCTCTATCCCTATGAGCTGTCTTTCAATAATTTCTTCAGGCAGCAGCCTTCCACAGCAAATCCTAGGTAATACCCAAGTTGTTGCAGGATCTGGTCAACTGCTTGACAGACTGATACGCTTATCTATTTAATATTCTTTTTAAAGAAGCATGACTAAAAGGTGGAATTTTCTTCACATCCGCAACAATGAACACAATGTTTGTAAGAACTAAAAGAGGGAAAGAAATCCTGGATCTATGTGTATGGTTATCAACAGGGCCGGCTCTGGCTTTTTGGCCGCCCCAAGCAAAAAAACAAACAAAAAAACCCCCCCAAAAACCTGCGGCGTGGGTGCAGGGGGACTGGCTGGGAGGGAGGGAGCGGGCGGGAGAGAGAGAGAAGGGGGAGGCCAGGGCTACAGCAGGGGCGCTGCCACGCAGCCCCTCCTGCTGCATCGTCTCCTGCCGCGAGGGCTCCGCTCTGGTTGGCGGGGAAGGAAGGAAGAGGACTGCTCTGCAGGGTGCTCTGGTTCTTTGCGCTGCCGCCCGCTACAGGGCTGCTGGAGGGAACAAGAACAAAACAAACAAATAAAAAAAGCGGCCGTGCCGCCCTAGGATTGGGCAGAATGCCGCCTCCAACATCTGCCGCCCCAAGCACCAGCTTGCTCAGCTGGTGCCTGGAGCCAGCCCTGGTTATCAAGAACTGTTTAAAATTATCTCATCCTTTAACTCAGGGCCGGCTCCAGGCACCAGCTTAACAAGCAGGTGCTTGGGGTGGCCAAGGGAGAGGGGCGGCACCTGCGGCAATTCGGGGGCGGCAGGTCCCTCACTCCCTCTAGGAGCGAAGGACCTGCCGCTGAACTGCCGCTGCTAATCGCGGCTTTTTTTTTTTTTTTTTTTGCTTGGAGCAGCAGAAATGCTGGAGCCGGCCCTGCTTTAAGTGAATATTTCTCTTCATGTAACAAACACTAGTGACCTTGCTGAAGATTAGGGCTGGGTGACATGTTTCTGATTCTGAATTATCTTTCATTATGTAAAGACAGATCCCCTTTGTTCTAATTGCATGTGCCTGAAAAGACTTGACCAGGCATCCAGCATGAAATAAAATCCTGTATGCTGATTTTGTGTAATTTAATATGCAAGATGTGGATAGTGTTTCACGGCATTGGAGGAAATTATATCCTAAATTTCATCCAGCACCAACTGGAAAAAAGTAAAATAAAATCTGGATTCTCTGTAATATAACTGGCCTGTTCACAATGAATGGAACAGGACATCTGCAGACACAATTTAACACACAGCTGAATTTGAGTCATTGCTCATCTTGCAGATTTTTAACAACAGTAAAATACCCAGGCAATGTAAATATACTGTAGTTTTGAAGACTCATAAAACTATTTTTATTCTCTCCTCATATTAAAAATTTTGAAGATTTATACGCAACATAAGTCATCTAGATTCATTAAATGGGTAATGCGATACATCAACAATATGTGCAGTAATACTCCATATTATGTAATAGTCCATATTAATAAAAAGTGCTGACAATAGATTACATGTCAAGAAAGAGCAGTTTTAAAAGATGGAGTTGAGTTTTATTGTCCAGAGATAATCAGGGCTTTGATAAATACTTATTTATCAGTAGAAGGCTAGTCCAAAGCCCACTGAAGTCAATGTAAAGACACCTGCTAGCTTCACTGGACTTTCATTCATGTCCTAGAATGATAGATAAGCACAGATATGTTGGAGTGGGCTTTCTGTTAAAGTGCTAGAGAAAAACGTGCAGTTAAATGACAGGAAAAAGTTTGAACTCAGATGGTTTTAAAAACTCTCTGAAACCCAGAAAGAGTTACAAGATTTACAAAGTTTGATTCCCAGCAGTTTGTCCATACCAAGTAGCAATGTCTGCTTATCATTTTGAATCTGGTTATAAAGTTTCACATGTTCTTTGTAAAAAATTTGACCTTTTGATTTAAGAACGACTTCTGCCTTTTCTTGACTATATACTTCACAGGACAGTCATTCAAGCATTGTCAATTAAAACCAAAAACATCTAGAAAATTGCCTGCCATTGATAGTATTGATGTGTCCAAATGTTAAAGAGCACTATGAAATTAACACACAGTAATATAAATGATTTTCCATTCTTCGCTGATCAGATTAAACATGATAGAATGGGTAATTAACATGCATGAAGAAGAGCTCTGTGAAGCTCGAAAGTGTCTCTTCCACCAACAGCAGGTGGTCCAATAAAAGATATTACCTATCCCACCTTGTTTCTTTCATATTCTGGGACCAACACAGCTACAACAACACTGCAAACTTTTATTTATTTAAATTTGTTCTGCAAGATTGTTCTGGGAATACTGTAGTCCATTTCTTTCATGGGGAAGAAGAAGAAAATGATTAAAAAACCCTTACTAATGATGTTCTAATATGTTCCAAAATTTAAATGTAGCCAAGCAGATCCCAAGACTAGACTATCCCAAGCAGATAATGTTGTGTATCTCTTAAGACAGAACTTTTCTGTGTGGCTTAAATAGTATTTTGCCCCTTGAAAAGATCCCTGATCATATTGAATTCTGACCCTCCTTTGTTTCACACTTTTCCTGTGGGCTATTAAATGGAAGAGCAAACCAATGGTGGTTTAGATTCAAAGTTAACTGAATTTAAACCCTATAAAAGTTAGTCTGAAATGCCTTAATAATGTAAAGTGTAGTGCACTTCATAGGAATTTGTATGAACTATTGAGATTCTTTCTGAATCTTGAAATCTAATTTTAGCCAAAAGGTTCAAAATAACGTATTTCAAATGAGAGGGTTTTCATGCTTGAAACAAACAGGTGATCTCTAATTATTAAGAGAAATTGGTTGCTGAAGATTGCAATTTGATGGCTGACAAAGGTGCTCATGTGAAAATCCACAATGAATCATTGGTGCCTCTAATTGTCTTAACTGAGACCAAAATGACTTGGGCCCCAATTCAGGCAAGTATGTGATTAACTTTTAAGTAATGGGGTTTAAGAATGTGTTTCAAGTTGAAGCACGTGTGTCACTGTCTTTCTGAATTGGGGCTTTATTTTTTTGGGGTGTGACTGTATTTGCTGGGGGGTTTTATTAGGCTTCTGATCTAGTTTGGATTACAGACCTATATTTCTTTCTTACTATGTGATACTTATTATTTGTACCACATAACTGCTGGAGGGGTTGATAGGTTTTCATTTAAGCAGCTTTGGTGTTTAAGACTTCTATGCTTTATCAGTGTTTTCTTCTGTGCATCAGTAGCCATAAATATTATCTTTTTATTGTAAGTTATTCTAATTTCCTGTAAATTGCAGTACATAACTCTGATGGAGACTCACCTTGCCTGCCTGAGGTTAGGGTTTATTAACTGTGATCTGGCTAATGGGTACATAAATATGTCTTGAACTTTATGCAGGCGATTGCTGCCTGTTGTGCTTAAATTCAGAGTTTGCTAATATTAAAACCAAAACAAGCCCAGCATGTTTGCTTTTTCTCCAATGCACTACACTGCACTGATTCTCGTGTAGAATCTCAGATGATTTAGTGGCATCATACTCACAATCTATAAAGGTATTTTGCTGCAAATTGCTGTTGCACCAGCTGTTTTTGTCTTTAATATGCTGTGATTGCAGTAGAGACATTGGTGTAGTCTCATACAATATGCCTGCCTGGATAAGAGAGTTTGCTCTATTATATATTCCATATAGAGGAGAATCTTTAATCCAGACAGATATATTCCTAATATTCTTCACTGTTCATTTGAATTTGTTCAGGGATATATAGTAATGTACTCCTGAGTGCGTGTGTGTGTGTGTACGTACATACACTCCCTCTCTCTCTCTCTCTCTCTCTCTCTCTCTTTATATAAGTTTCTTTTCCTCCCCCTGCCCTGGTGGAATGTCACATCAGCATGTGTGACCATGTGACCTTATTTCTTTGTGGGCTTTCCAAGAGAAGATCTAATATTACTACAGAAAACAGGTGATGATGATGATTTAGCTCTAAGGGCCTGTGTTTTGGGACTTTGAGCTTCACGATTGGCCAAATTCATATAACATTACAATTCATGATGATGGGTAAATGTTGCTAATGAGGTGGTTACTATACTTCAGCATATTCAGATGGTAATTTCATTGTGATCTCTAGACTTACGCATTAAATTCACACACTGCAGCTTTAAATATGAGAAAACGTTGAAATTTTCTGGAACAGGAAATTAGACAATTTACAGTATTGCCCATCACAAGCTACAAAATATTGCTGAAAGTCTATAACTGACCTTTATAAAATCTTTACTTGTGATCAGACAATTAGCTAAATGGTGGCTGGAACTGAAAGAACAATTGACATATAGTAATAGGATATGTAATTTATAATTCTGAGGCACATGCCATTTTAGAAACTGTATTAAATTTTAATGGTCTCAATTTTCTCTCCGACAACCTACAGTAAGTTCTTCAGTGATGGTAAAGATATGTTCTGCTGCAGTATCTCGAGGGCAGAAAGTATTCTCTAGGGTGTGGTTAATTTAGAAGAACTTTTTTCCCTGCTCTATGTTGACAAGCATTTCAGTTACCAACACTATCTGTCAGGGTTGACCTGTAAATACAAAAGCTTGGTGTTTCCCTACAGATGACATTTCAGTCAGGCTGGGTCAAATCCCTTAAGAAATCAAAGATGTCTATCTCGAATGTCAATGGAAATGTATTTTTCTATTGATAGATTCTAAGTTTCTTTTAGAATTAGGGTCACTCCTAAAGGAAGTGCAGTGTTTACCACCACATTGGAGCATGCAGTGTTATCTTGGAAGTCCAAGATCCCCAATAGACCCGCCTACTGAAGGCAATGGTGGTGATTGGAGGCTGCTTTGAGGTCAATAAAGCCAATGTCACTGCTCATTAAAAAAGCTGTAAACATGCTAATTCAGAATTAAATGTGGTGATGGGAGGAGAGAGTAGAGGAAACAGATGTCATCTAAAGGAATAAATTTTTCTACATGTTTTCAATCCAAAATATTGGAAGTCCTGTGATCACCATTTTCAGTTTCCTTCCTACATGACGGTATTAGATCTTTCTATCCTCCCCCACCGCACAATACATTGCTACATTGATTTGGTTTTACAAATGAAGCTTATCCAACTTACTAAGGGTTACTGAAAGACAAAGAGCCTGAAAACAGTTTTTTCTAAAAACAATGCTTCTGCTTTATTACTTGCTACCATTAATCTAGTAGGATGCCTATGAGGTTTCAAATATTCCTAATTTATGTCTCATATATTAGAAATAAAAGCATTGTTGGCAAAGCCCTGTGAGTCTCTATGTTGCTACTTATAAATTGGCTGACCTAAATTTGCACCACATTTAAGGTAAAATAAATGAACCAGAGTGGGCCATATGGATTCATGGAAGTGCAATGTGTCTGAGTGACTTTCCTCTGGAAGCATCCTAAGGACTCTGGGTGATATTTTCAGCTGATGTAAATTGGCAGAGCTCTATTCACTTTGGTGGAATTCTGTCAAGTTATTCCAGCTAAGGGTCTGGCAGTCTGTTCTCTGTCCAGGTTCTTTGGTTCTAGGGTTGAGGGTGCATACCTTAATCCAGGATTTCCATTGTCTGTCTCATTTTAGCTTTGACCTCAGATAAAAATGCCAGCTGGAGAATGTAGGTAGAGAATTGGATGATCACTTGACAAATGAGATAAGGTGTCTAAAAGGGTGAAATTATGATCCAAGGAGGAAGGGTAGAACAGCCAGGTGAAATCCCTACCCCAGTAAAAACAGTGATTGTTTTACCATTGACTTCAGCAAGACCCTGATTTCATTCCAGGTCTCCTTGCTTGGGCTTTGGGAATTTAGCCAGATGTGTCAGGGGAAATGCCACCTCGGTACCCAAGGTTGGCAGTGCATGTTCCTGGAGGTACCATAAATAGAAATGAAAAGCTGGCCATGTTCTCTCCATGGTGATCACAAGCTTTCTCACATAAGTACATGATCATTCTGAATTGAGAGAGTGCATAGTTTGCTGATTCACCTAAATAAATATTACTGCTATTTGTATCCTGGTGGGGTGAATTAATTATCTATTTCTTATAAGCAATCTCTGCTGTATCATTGCTTATGTCCTATGAAAGACTATAGATACAGTAAAGCATATCCACTGGAGATTACAATCTTTTAATAATGAGGAGATCTTAAACTGCCCTCAGCAGCAGAAACAATGCTACTAAAACCCAGTGGTTTTTTCCTTTGACCCGGCAAGATGAACTTACTATTCCTCAGTTGCTTATACATTATTGACACTAGTGTGGCAACTGATAACACTGATCTACAATTTTTGAGAAGTCGTCTGCTTCAGAGATAAAATGTGCTATTTATTATGTATTTTGATGTGCTGAATTCAAATATGACAATTAAAACAACTGATTGGCTACTGTTTCTAAGATATTTAAGTTTTTACATTTTATGTCTATGTATATTGTGTAAATAGTAGAGTTTTAATCATAAATTGTAAACCTAGGTCTTTTCATGTGTTTATGGTTGCTTTACATGATAATATTTCACCTGTCCTGTTTATGTAACACTTTAAAAATCAGCAAAAGGGTTATATAAATAAAATTTATTATGAAACAAAAGGCAAAAAACTATTATGTACATAGTTTAGTCCTATTCAGTGTCTACTCGGTGCTTCTTGGCTTGTTTCTTGTATTCATTAAATGGAGCATCTCTTGACACTGTCCAGCAATAGTCTGCAAGCATTGATGGGCTCCATTTGCCCTGATAGCGTTTCTCCATTGTTGCAATGTCCTGGTGAAATCGCTCGCCGTGCTGGTTGCTCACTGCTCCACAATTCGGTGGAAAAAAATCTAGATGAGAGTGCAAAAAATGTATCTTTAGTGACATGTTGCAACCAAGGCTTTTGTATGCCTTGAGGAAGTTTTCCACCAACAACCTGTAGTTGTCTGCCTTGTTGTTTCTGCGACAATTTATTGCCATTAACTGGAAGGCTTTCCGTGCCGTCTTTTCCTTGCCATGCAGTGCATGGTCAAATGCATCATCTCGAAGAAGTTCACGAATCTGAGGACCAACAAAGACACCTTCCTTTATCTTAGCTTCACTTACCTCCGTGGAAAATTTCCAAGGTTACTTGAAAGCTGCTTGTGTTTTGTCAAAGGCCTTGACAAAGTTTTTCATCAGACCCAGCTTGATGTGTAAGGGTGGTAACAAAATCTTCCTTGATTCAACAAGTGGTGGATGCTGAACACTTTTCCTCCCAGGCTCCAATGACTGTCGGAGTGGCCAATCTTTCTTGATGTAGTGGGAATCTCTTGCATGACTATCCCATTCGCAGAGAAAACAGCAGTACTTTGTGTATCCAGCCTGCAGACCAAGCAAGAGAGCAACAACCTTCAAATCGCCACAAAGCTGTCACTGATGTCGGTCATAGTTTATGCACCTCAAAAGTTGTTTCATGTTGTCATAGGTTTCCTTCATATAGACTGCATGACCAACTGGAATTGATGGCAAAACATTGCCATTATGCAGTAAAACAGCTTTAAGACTCGTCTTTGATGAATCAATGAACAGTCTCCGCTCATCTGGATCATGAACTATGTTGAGGGCTGCCATCACACCATCGATGTTGTTGCAGGCTACAAGATCACCTTCCATGAAGAAGAATGGGACAAGATCCTTTTGACGGTCACGGAACACGGAAACCCTAACATCACTTGCCAGGAGATTCCACTGCTGTAGTCTGGAGCCCAACAGCTCTACCTTACTCTTGGGTAGTTCCAAATCCCTGACCAGGTCATTCAGTTTACCTTGTGTTATGAGGTGTGGTTCAGAGGAGGAGGATGGGAGAAAATGTGGGTCCTGTGACATTGATGGTTCAGGACCAGAAGTTTCATCCTCTTCCTCTTCCTCGTCTGACTCAAGTGAGAATGATTCTGGTGCATCAGGAACCAGCAGTCCTCCTCCATGGGGTACTGGGCGTATAGCTGATGGAATGTTTAGATAATGCACAGTCCACTTTTTCTTCTTTGACACACCTTTCCCAACTGGAGGCACCATGCAGAAGTAACAATTGCTGGTATGATCTGTTGGCTGTCTCCAAATCATTGGCACTGCAAAAGGCATATAGATTTCCTTTTCCTGTTCAACCACGGGCAAAGATTTGTTGCACAGTGTTGCAGCATATGTGTGGGGCCCACCTCTTGTCCTGATCTCCAATTTTGCAGCCAAAATAAAGGTGATAGGCTATAGTGGTTATACTGCGCTTTTGTGATGCAAAAGTCACTTCACTACAAACCTAGCAGAAGTTATCTGAACTGTTCACCCAAGTACGAGGCATCTCTGCTCACTTTGGCTAAACAGAAATGTGTCCCTTTGCAAAATCAAACACTGACAAATAAGAGAGCACGACACTGTATGATTTCTAGAGCTGATATAGGGCAATTTGTTCAGCAGAGTGATGTAAGCTTCATTATGATTGCATCATCCATGACTTCTAGGAATAACATGATGCAATTCCTATCATGTATGACACAATACCAGCTTCAGATTGCGTCATTCATTGTTTTGTCTAAAAAGCAAGTACTGTCCAAACCCAGTCATAGATTTAGTCATAGATCCAGTCAAAGATGTATTTTAGTCGTTTCTGGTTTAAATTGAGATCCCTTCCCTTTATAACTCACTTATCCTCCGCCATTCCCAAGTCAAGGGTCGTATATACTGACCCAATAGCATATCTTGAAAACTAGAGCCAATCAACAATTTTAAGCATCATTTTCGTTCTCAGTGACCCAGAATTAGTAAAGTTTGACTACATTTATTTCAGAAGCATTTTGGCTGTAGAGCAGTTTAATAGGGAAGAAACATGTTTAGACTTGTACATCAGCAGAATTACATGAACCATAGAAGTGCTGCAGCTATTTCTGAATTTATTTGTAACATATTTAAAATTCTAGAACATGGTAATTCCGTATGGTAAATGAAACAGATCCATCAAAACTATAATAAAGTAGCTTTATGCCTGAATTCAGCTGTCTCTCTAAAACATTGAGGTATATCAACATTTGATGATGGTGGTCATAGAAGGAGATTTTACTAAACATATATCAATGTGCAGGTTTCTGCATTATTTTAATTCAGGTTTTGATAAATTATGTAGCACATACTTGACTTTTGTTAATATCATCACACTGTACATCAGGGTTAGACAAAGTTGTTTTCTGCTGGGAAATGTTCCAATTTCTAAGACTAACAATACAATCCTAATATGTAGTTGTAAATAATTTCCATTCTACCAAGGAGAATATTGTTAAAAAGTAACACTTTACCAGGATATAAACCTCTTGATTATCAAGACTTAAAACTGCTGGAGAGGACCCCTCCATCTAGAAAAATTATTATTATTTTTTTTTTTTTTGGCATTTGTTATGTACCCAATCATAAGAATATAAGAATGGCCATACTGGGTCAGACCAAAGGTCAGGTTAGCCCAGTATCCTGTCTTCTGACAGTGGCCAATGCCAGGGACTTCAGAGGGTGTGAACAGAACAGGTAATCAAGTGATCGATCACTTAGTTCCCTCTGTCCTCCCGATACCGAAAAATATTTTTATTTGTAAGCTGCTTAAGCATGGGTATTTACTAGCTGTAAGATTTTGTAGATAATATGGAGTTATATCTGGTAAACTATGTTGTCACAAGTTGGTAGGGACTTCATTGTTTCATATTTAATTTTATGTTAATGTTTAAAATTAAAGTTAATGTTTGTTTAAAATTAAATACACAAGTTATGAGGGAAGGTACGGTACATATGGAGTCAGGCTTGAGTTATGAGGGATTACAGGTATCGGTTACAAGGATCACGAGATACATACATATCACATAACCAGCATAGACCAGATTGGGGTGTGGGAGTTTTTAAAGCGTCAGTGGATAAGTGGGCTTGGGTATGCCACCCATGGAATGTATTAAAAGTCCAAGTCAGTATCAGTGTAGCGAATAAGTACATGGGTGGGGTGCGTCCCTTGGTTTGTCAGGGAAGGAAATGGGTTATTTCCCTGGTTGGTGGTCTCAGTTACTTGACCTGGTACTGGCGGTGACCCGTGATGTTCTGTATAGATGTCTCTGGACCACCTGATGGTGTCAGACACCATGAGCTGTCTTATGAGCTGGGCGTAGCGTCGACCAACTCTGCACATTCTCCGAACCAGCTTCTTGTGGGGGTCCCACAAGCCCAGGGCTCCCATGATCAGGGTGTGTATCTAGACCTTGTAGTCCTGGGCTGTCAGGGTGTTGGCCAGCGGGGTGTACTTAAATACATTTCTTCTAAGCCAAGTGTATGTGTGTACACACAAAATAAATGTAAGTTCTAGATACGACTCTGAGATGATGCAAAATTACTCAAGATAGTTAAATCCAAAGCTGACTACGAAGAGTCACAAAGGGATCTCACTAAATATTAGCTATTACCACTCAAGAAAGAAATCTTGGAGTCATAATGACTAGTTCTCGCCAAATATCTGCTCAATGTGCACTAGCAGTTCCTTCACACCCTCTCTCCCTTCCCCCCCCCAAAAGGGGGCGGAGAAAACATAATAGAATGTTATGAACCATTAGGAAAGGGATAGATAATAAAACAGAAAATATCATAATGCCGCTATATACATCGCTGGTATGCTCACACCGTGAATATGGCATGCTGTTTTGGTTGCCTCATCTCAAAAAAGATGTATTAGAATTAAAAAAGGTTCAGAGAAGGGCAACAAAAATTATTAGGGGTCTGGAACAGCTTCTAATGAGAAATTTAAAAAGACAGGACATGTTTAGCTTAGAAAAGAGATGACTAAGGGAGCATATGATAGAGGTCTATAAAATTATGAATAGTGTAGAGAAAGTGAATAGGGAAGTGTCATTTACCCCTTGACATAATAAGAACTAGGGGAACACCTGATGGAAATTAATAGGCAGCAGGTTATAACTGGGTTCCAAAAAGAATTATATAAGTTCATGGAGGCTAGGTCCATCAATGGCTATTAGCCAGCCTGGTCAGGGATGCATGCTCTGGGTATCCCTAAACCTCCAGCCACCAGAAGCTGAGACTGGATGACAGGATGGATCACTTGAAATTGCCCTGGTCTGTTTTTTCCTTCTGAAGCATCTGGCACTGGCCACTGTCAGAGACAAGATAATGGGCTAGATGGGCCAACGGCCCGACCTAGAATAGCCTTTCTTATGCTCTTATGAGTCTGTCATCATCAAATTGTCATGACAACTGGTTAATTGCATGCCATTTCCCATTGCATACCCTGGAGATTGATTGATTAATTTTGTACCATTTTCTGTGCTTGCTACTATCTCTCTGGCACAAAATGAAGTATCAGAATGTTAATGATCTGTAATATTCAGTGAATTATGGAAGAATGGTTCCCAGCATACAGAACCATTTAAACATTATTTGATTGGCTATTTCCACCTATTCCACCCCTCATGTATAGGGGAATTAGAACCTGCTAAACAAAATACTGGATGGTGTGTTGCAAAGGCACACCATCATATTTTACAGAATATATTACAATTCTAATAACTCATTACCTTGACAAACTATAATAAGAACAGAATATGGCACAAAATGTATCCATTCATATTATAAATTATATTGAAAATGGGGTATGATACATTAATATAGTCTTTTAATAGTTTCACAATTAAAATCTGTCTTCAATCAGCGATTTTTTTCCTCCTTAGCTAGATCTAGCATCTCCTCCCTCTCACTCTAATTATTAGAATTAGGCAGGTGAAATAATGCATATGCCTGCACACTTACCACAGTTGTACTTAATACTGCAGTAACTACACGCACAAATATATAGACCTGATTTGAGTACACACAATGTGCATGCATTTCCCCCCGCCCTCCCCCCCCTCCCGGTTCTAAATCTGGGCCTCTGATTCTTCTGGTGAGACTTAGGGCTTGTCTACATGAACAATTAGTTTGCAGGAAGCTGCAAGGTGAATCTAGCTTGCCACACATTAACTGTGTGTGTGGACCCTGCTGATCTGCACTAGCATTCCTTAGTGTGCTTCGGTCTAGTCCCATTTCAAATCAGGCTAAACCAATGCACATTAGGGAAGTGTTAGTGCATGTCAGCAGGATCCACATGGACAGTGGTGTGCAGCAAGCAAGTACAAGGTAGATTTACACCCCAGCTTGCCATGAACTAAATGTTGATGTAGACACGGCCTTAGAAACACTAGCTCCTTAATATGGTCAGTGCTAAGATTTGTCGTCTTCCTTGTCCATTAGGAGGCCCCATGATAGCACTTTAAATAATAAAGGAGGAAGATTAGGTCTTAACTTGACCAGTTTAGCATATGATAAAGGCATTGTTTCTTGTCTATACTAGACCTTTAAAAATGTGTTTAACGTGTGTTGCTAATACCACACCCTTAAATCCTAGCCTAGACAAGGCCTTAAACCTGTCATGCTATAAAACTGGTGTAGTTCCAATGAGGGGACTGTACAGCTGGACAGTCAATGTTGTGATTGATCCATGCTCTCCAGTACACAGGGATGGTGGGGGAGTGACACAGTGGTACAAATAAATACATATCTCTTATGAACAGTGCCTGGTGGCCATGGTGAGTGTTTAATAATTACGCTTAGAATCACTTAATATATAGCCAAAGGGTAACTGTGCCTCAGATATTTCTGAAATACCTCATGGGAAAGGCCTGCTTTTTTTGTGTAACAGCCAAAGAACACTATAACACACTAAATTGCAATAAGCTTGAGATTATGTGCTTTGTTTATGTGCAGTTAGCTTCATTTGTGGGGGGAGGTGAGAAATGGACTAATTTTTGAGTAACTTTGCTTGTGCAGATAGGTAAGGGTTTATGCTGAATGTGCTCTTGTGAATGAACCTCAATTTAAAGCATTACATAATAAAAGAATATTTGTTATGATCTTTTTACAAAATAGTATTACTTGCACAGGAACTTCTGATGCGGTAGATGGAAACTAGGATCTAGACCAAAATACAGAACTTTACATTTTTAGCTTCTGTATTTCTCCCCCAAAATGCAGCTATCTTTTTTTTTTTTTTTTTGTGCTATGAGAATAACTAAAAGGTTAATTGTGCAGAGTTTACTGTCTAGACTGACAAACAGTAGAGTCTTAGGGGGATTCATATCACCAAGGAACTGAATGGTTTATCTCACTAAAAAGGACTTCATTTGTAAAGGTCATATGGCAGTAGTGCTAACAATGAGGGTAGTCATGGTCTGAAGGTCTTTCTTTGCTTTTTATTGCTGAACAGGGGAAATGGATTGCTCCAGAAAAAGTAGAGGAAAAATGAGGTCAGAATATACTTTAAGTGTATCCTCTAATTTCTAATTAATTTCTTTAGTGTAAAGGGTCTTCTATAATTAAAGCTGAAATACAGTAGCGCAACAGTGAACCCAATTTCTGCATTAAACTTAGAATCATTATTTCCAACATAAAAGCAGAAAGTGTGGGAATAAAGTAAGAAATAATGTGAGATCAGACTTCATGTTCAGACTCGTTATTCAGCAAATGGTCTAATTCATAATAATGGTCATTTCTGACATCCTAGTTTAGAGAATAGTCTCAGTGGATTAAATGCTGTTTTCTAACCAGATATTAGGAACAATGAAAAGGCCCGAAGTATCTTGTATTGATTTTTAAAGGTTGAGATTAGAGTTGGGCAAAACTTTCACAACAAGCCAAACAAGGTGAAATGAGCTTGGCTTAGATTTTTACAATTAAAAACCCCAGACACGGACCAGATTTTCAAACCTTTATTTATTTTAGGCATTAAAATGAACAGGGGAAAAAGAATATCTGTGGTTCCGGTAGCTGGGGTAACATTTAATGGGCTACTACTCCTGGATCTTTAGGGTATTACCAGTCACTAGCTGGGCTCAGGAAGCTATTTCCACCTATTTGCACGAGTGACTGCATTATAGGAGATTTTTATATTTCTCTGGCCACTATCAGAGATGAGACATTGGATTAGACAAATAATCAGCCTGTTCTAATATGGCTCTTACGTGTTCCTTTAATACTTTGAACAAGTAATAGTCATGTTGAGCCAGCACCAGCAAAAATTGCATACCGTATATACTCGTTCATAAGCCAAATTTTTTTTAATAAAAAAGGGAAGCACCAGAGACGGGGGTCGGCTTATGAACGGGTATAGAGAGGGAGAGGTGGGACACAGCCCCTCTCCCCAACAGAGGGAGCAAGGAGAGGCAGCACAGTCAGCAGAGCCAGAAGGAAAGAGGCGGGGCCAGAGTCTCTCCACTTCTGGCCACGATGCTCTTCCCCCCCTCCCACCCCAGCCTCCAAAGCGCCGGAGCACACTGCGGCTGTGCCGCCCAGTCTGGCCCGCTGGAGCAGGCTGCAGCCGCACTGCCCAGCCTGCCGGAGCAGCTCCAGCTAGGCCAGAGACATCCTCCCTTGGCCCTCCCCAGATAAGGTAGGAAGGGATGGGATGGGGAGAGTGTAGGGGTCCCAGGCTGGGGGGGAGTCATGTGGGGGGTGGTCACAAGAGTTACTCCCCTGACGCCCAGCTTCTCCCCCCCCCCCCCCCCAAAAAAAAAATTTCCCTACCAGTTGCTGTCCCGGCCGTCAAGGTAAGCAGCTGGCGCGCCGGGACATTTTGTTTACTTAGGTTTACCTCCGTGCCTGCGGACGCTCGAGGTAAACAAACCATCTCTGACCACCAGTGGCTTATCCTGATGGCCCAGGAGCCAAAGTTTGCTGACCCCTGAATTATAGGGTCAGCTTATGAACGGGTTATACAAATTTTTACTTATCCATCTTGGAGGGGGGTGGGGGTCGGCTTATAAACAAACTGGCTTATGATCAAGAATATGCGTTGGCAGAATAGTAACATGCTAGACATTAGCTAACCAAATAAGCACATTACTGACTGGAGAGGATGGTCCAAGAAAACACAACAGGTATAGGATAATAATAAAAAGCATATGAAATTTAATACATAACTTTTATTGATGTATAAAAGATGAATGGAAGGAAGGGCAACTTTATACTGGCATAGGGAACAGCATCATGTTACATTGATTGAACTGGTACCTTGTTGTGGGCAGATGTGTTAGTGTACCTGTAGCTCCTATGAAGCAAAGTACAGTACTTTGTCAATAACAAAACTAGCCGAGCGCCTTCGCTGCTAAACCAAGCATCTGATCTTCTTTCTGAGTAACATCAAGGTCTGTGAATCAACATGCTGTAATCTCTGCTAGTGCAGCTCATGCTGGAGCTTCAAGGACAGCAGCTCTAACCGCATGAACAACACTGCAGCAGCACTTAGCAACACGAACTACATGTATCAGATAGCCTATGTGGCCCTCCCTATTTTATGAAAGCTTTTATTTATTCTCAGTCCAGCCAAGAGTCTTTAGATATTTGTAATCATAATAATTGCTGTCCATATGGTTCTTTATTCTATTATGAAGAGCGATAACAAGGTTGATTTCCCTTCGTACCCAGTGTTTGTACAAAGTGGTGTAACTACACCTCTACCCCGATATAATGCGACCCAATATAACACGAATTCTGATATAACACGGTAAAGCAGTGCTCGGGGGGGCTGTGCACTCCGGCGGATCAAAGCAAGTTCGATATAACGCGGTTTCACCTATAACGCGGTAAGATTTTTTGACTCCCGAGGACAGCATTATATCGAAGTAGAGATGTAGTACTAAATTGGTAGGGGTCAGACTCAACTCTCAGGCTGAGTAGTATCTTACTCCATGAACAGTCCCATTGACTTTAATGGATTTTATGCAGAATAAGGCATTATTCAGTGTGAGTCAGGATACCTGAATGTGGCCCTACAGGAGGGAGAGAGCTGGTACTTCACACTTGTATATTATGTAGATAAAATTCCTGCAAGCACTGCCTGCAAAAGGGAGTTTTCCTGGGGTGAAAAGATCATAGGTCTCACCAGGTCAGCGTGGTTAATTTGCAAAGCAGGAATCAGGATGCTCAGTTGGGTCAGTTGTGTGTCAATCACCCATCTCTGCTTGTAACAATTTCCACAAGAGATCAGTCTGTTTGGGTTTATGCATCTCGTTGTGTGGGTGAAAATACGGATTGTGTCCATATTTTCATCTTCAAAAAACACAACTGCTCTACTACCTGATTTCCCCATAGTTCTCTGAGTGTATGAGGATGATTCCTCTTCACCTGCTGAGGCATTTAAATCATAGAATATCAGGGTTGGAAGGGACCTCAGGAGGTCATCTAGTCCAACCCCTGCTCAAAGCAGGACCAATCCCCAAATCCCTAAATGGTCCCCTCAAGGATTGAACTCACAACCCTCGGTGTAGCAGGCCAATGCTCAAACCACTGAGCTATCCCTCTTTTCCATAGAATGCTATCAAGGACCCCAAAGCTTTTTTTATAAAGTATGGTCCTGATCCTGTAGACACCACAAAGTATGAAATTTGCTGTCATGAATAGTTCTGTTAATTTCAGTGGGATTACTTGCACTGGTAAGAACCATGCTGAGGAGTAAGCATTTGTAGAATTTAAGCCCAAAGGCTAGGATGCACAAAAGGAGTTAGGTTTCAGAGTGGTAGCTGTGTTAGTCTGTATCAGCAAAAACAATGAGGACTCCTACGAGGAGTCCTTGTGGCACCTTTAGAGGCTAACAAATTCATCTGAGACATGGCAGATCCCTGTTCAAATCCCTTCTGACCCTCAAGTGGAGGGGGGATTTGAAGCAGGGATCTTCCACATCCCAGGTGAGTACCCAAACCACTGGATAGAAGTTATGAGGGAAGTCATGGTCCTTTTCTTTCCCCCGCCCCCTTGCAAAAACAATATAGGCACCTAACTCCAAAGCTGTGACTCACAAGCAGAGAGGCACCTCCCTCCAGCCTGGATTTAAGTACCTATCTCGGTGAGAGGGGTGGGGCTTAGCGCACACTCCTTTTGTCGGCATCGCCCACTGTTACTTAGGTGACTCCCTGCCCAATTTTCTGGTTTTTATGCGTGCCATTCAGAGACACTGTCTCTCCATTCATTATATAGGCACTTAGGTGCCTAACTCAGACTTTGTGAATTGCACTGATTTTTTTTTTCTAGGTGCCTAAAAGTTAGGTGCTGTAATTTACACAGAAGAATAGTTCAGTTTGTGCTGATTGCCATAAATAGCTGGAAAAAGGTCTTTTTCTTATAAAACACAGTAGCTATACCAAAATAATGAATACAAACATTTTAAATGATACCCTTATGACAGAGTATCCCTGGGTCATTCTAATCAGAAGTGTTTTAATTAATTCAGTCTTAGTATAGGCTTCCCGTAACTTTCTTGTTTGGGAATATCAGACAAAACCATTAACTTATGATTCAGAGTTTGTTACTGAGGGAGAGTTACTATGATACTTTAGGTATACAGAATATTGGTCTGTTAAATGACTCGTGTTTATTTTTGTTCTCATAAGTATATAGCTACTTGAAATACTTTGGTTGTAATTCAAGCATTTTGGTATAGTGATAAGAAATATGAATACATGTACAGTTTATGGCACATTTTGGGCATTCTGTAACATATGTGCAAGTAACTATTGGTAAGCAGGTTTCTTTCCTCCCTCCCCTCTTCTCCCCCACCCCCCGTATTCAGGTAGGGGGGTGGAGGAAATCAATGAGAAAACACTTTTTTCTCTTTAAAGAATTTTTTTTAAAAGCTGTGTTGTGCTCCTCAAGGTATTAATGTCTGAAGCAAGGATGAAACCTTGACCCTATTAAAGTCAATGAAAGCACTCACATTGGTTTCTATAGGGGCAGGATTTCACCCTGAGTAATTTATGTTGTGGTTTACCTATAAAGCTATAAGTAATTTGGAGGTACCTGCAGATACTGTAGCAACTTGTTACAGGCATGTAAACTTATTATATTATGAGATATGCAAAAGCAGAACCATTGTCCAACATGTCTGTATTAAGTAGCTTCCCAATAAGCTATTTAGAAACAGGGCCGGCTCTGGCTTTTTTGCCACCCCAGGCAAAAAAGCCTCCCGCCACCCCCCCTGTCCCCTGGCGGGGAGCGCGGCAGGGGAGGGTGCCAAGCCCGGCCGCGGCCCCGCTCTCCCCAACCGGCCGGAGCGCCGGGAGGACGGCGGCGAGCCCGGCCGCGGCCCCGCTCTCCCCGGGTGAGTGCCACCCCCCTCCAGGTGCTGCCCCAAGCACATGCTTGGAGGGCTGGTGCCTGAAGCCGGCCCTGTTCAGAAATATAGTTTTAAATTAACTGCTTCTTACATGGGCACCAAATCTGTTAATCAACAGCAGAAATACTAGCCATGTACTGTATCTTCTTTTAATTTGACAGTGAGTCCTGGTCAGCAAGAATGATTATCGCTAACACTTTAATTTGTATGTTGTGTTGTGAGATGTTGTATCTCCTGCTTTGAGCAGGGGGTTGGACTAGATCTCCTGAGGTCCCTTCCAACCCTGATATTCTATGATTCTATGTCATCGGGACTTAAAGTAGTATGAAATGCCTGGTGTATTTCTATCTAGTATGATGCATGAAAAAGAGAGAGAGACTGAGAATCAAAGATACGTTGGATTAGAAAGCTGACTGGAGATTAACTTTTTCATTGATTTTAATTATCATAATCTGTGCTTTGAGTTCTGTACCTTGGGCCCAATTGAAAGTATTTTAATATTCAGAGCAGTGAACTGGTAACAACTTCAGTGAGGGAAGGGTAGGTTAGCTAGAAATTGGATCAACTCAGAATTATTAATAACATCGAAGCCTCTGAAGGGTAACTCCTTGTTGTGGTTGGGTCAGATCTGAACCTACCATCGTTAGAGCTATTGCATTTTGTAAAGCAGTGTTGTGAAGAATATTTCTGACCTCTGGAATCCAAGTGCTGATAGGAATGCTGTATATCTTTGATACGTTGCAGTGCATGAAGCACATTAATAAAGCAAGAGCAAATTGATTTACGAACCTTTGTTATTTTCTGGGAATCCTTCTGTTACAGAGCTTATCATTTATATCTGTTGCCTTTTTGTAGAATAGGATGCTTCAAATGACACTTTAAGCTAATATTCCATCTACCTGCTTCTATAAGGAGGAAGATTGTCTTACACTTTGGCTGCTCAGAATGGCTAACATCCCATGAAACAAATGCTGGGGTGTGGATAATATGAAGCAAATAATCCTTCCCCCCCTCACCACCGAATTGGACTTTTAATTCTTATGTACACAGCCAGCAGCATTTTATAAACGCATAAGAACAAGTATCCTTCCCTGAGGAACATATAATCTGTAATCATTCAGACATGTACAATACACTAAACAGTGCAGCCACAAAAAGCTGCAGTTATGACTAATGAGGATTTCATTGTTTGATGACCTAGTGAAACAAGTATGTTAGGGAGTATTTGAAGGTGAAAAGGCCTTTTGGGGCACAAGGTGTGGACAGTCTTTCCAGACACAGGGATGGCATGAAAAAAGGCACAAAACTGAGTGTTGTAGGAGTAGGCAGAGGGAACTCTTAGGAAAGGGTTTGTCACTGCCTCCATAACACTTTGTAAAATGTAGAGCACTTTGTGTAATCCTATGTATTGTGTACATGTGACTTGGGACTCTATAGGTGGCATTATGGAATTCCATGGTTATCATGCAATATTTTTCATATCAAACTTTCTCCGTTTACTAGAGAATTTGTTTTTTTCTAAAACGATCCCTGCAAACTTGATTTGAGATCTGAAAGTTAAGCAGGCAAGATTCTGCCCTCAGTTATGCTGGTGCATCTCTGTTATCCAGGAGTGCTGGAACAATTTTTATAGCGGCGGGTACTGAGAGCCATTGAACCAAACTGTAAACCCTGTATATGGGGTAGTCAATAGGCAGACCGTGGGCCAGGACAATAGGCCTGGAACGGACCCAAAAATCTTTTTATTTCTTCTTCTTTTTTTATTATTTTTTTCTCTGGAGTCTGGACCTTGACTATACTTTGACCAAGAAATTTGGACCTTGACAAAAAATACACTATCCTTGCTGTATATGATGGAAACCATTTCAAGCTGGGGGAGCGACAACACACCTAGGTTCAGCACCTATGCCGTTATCTTCAAACTATGCACGTGGTAGCATCGGTGGATGGATTTGCGCAGTTGTAACTGATTGGCCTTGTAATTGGAGTTTAGTAATGAATCCAGGTCACTTTCTTAGCTATATTGGCTTTGGGAACAGGGAGACTTGGTTTCTATTCTCTGCTTTGCCACAGACCTACTATGTCACCTTCGGTAAGTCACTTCACCTCTCTTTCCCTTCCACTTTTTGTGTCTTCTCTGTTTAGGTTGTTAGCTCTTCTGGGTAGGGCCTGTCTCTTGCTGTCTGTCTGTTCAGTGCCAATGGGGCTCTAATCTCAGTTAGGGTCTCTAGACACTTCTATAATGCACACAATGAATACTAATAGAAACCTTAAAGAAAAAAAAGCTGAGTTAATTTAAAAAGTAAAATTAAAAAGGACACCAAATACTTTGCCTTTGGTGGCAAAGCCGGAAAGCTTGTTCTTTCAACCTTTTGTAATCATTGCAGTTGGAAGCTGAGATGTAGAATAGCCTTACTCATTGCAGAGAATAGTCCAGGCTTGCTTTTCAAAAGAACTCTTCATAAACTGATTAGCTCTAGCAACCTTCCCTACCCCACCGATGATGAGCATCTGAACCCAGGGGGAAAAGAGGCGGAAACATTATTTTCCTCACTCTAAACCTGTCTGATCCGTTTTGAAAGTTGTTGGCTCAGCTAATAAAGCAGTCAGAGTAGAAGTTATTCATCCTTCGGAGATGAAAGAATGGCCAAAATGAAACACAGTGAATTGCATTGTATCTGTGAGACTAAAATCTGAAAGGAATGGAGAGCTCAATAGAGACATTCCTCCTAATATTCAATAAAAAATATCGATCTGTTGGATCCGAAGCTACGAATATGCTCTCTTCTTTACAGGGGAATCCTTTCAAGATTTTCCCACTTCTTTTAAGTGAAGTCAAAAGGCCTACAGCAAATGCCTCTGTAAGAACTTAACAGCTGTAATAGACCATGGTCCATCTTTCAGTGGCCTGTATCAGAATGCTGGGGCAGTGTACAGAACAGCGTAATTACGGCGTCATCCACATATTAGTCTGTTGCAGCCCCAGCTGAAAAACTGTGGCTCTTTAGCTCAAACTTATGCTTTTAGCTCTGGAGGACCCTGGTTCAAGACCTAGTATTTTGGTCAGGATGACAACTGTCAGATCTTAATTGTGTCCTAATTTGATCAATTAGGCCTGATCTTCCAAGCTGCTCCATTCAAGTGGACTCTTGCACCTGTGTTCAATCGTGTTGCAGTCAAGGAGTAAAGGGGTCCATTTGCATGCAGTTCCTTGAAGAATCTGGGGCCTTAAACATTTAGCCTTTTTCTACCCTTATTTTCTCCATATCTGTCACAGCTCTCTCTGTCTTAATTGCTTTTTTTCTAACTCTTCTTTTTTGTATTGTGAATTGTCCTGGATCAGGCATTTCTCTCTGTGTGTGTGTGTGTGTGTGTGTGTGTGTGTGTGTGTGTGTGTGTGTGTGTGAAACAAGGAGTAATTATTCATCTTTACAGTTAACAGACACTAATGTGCAAATTCAGCATCAAGAAGCATAGGGCGGGTAAGGGAGGTGGCACATTAGTTGGGATATTTCAATTTTTAAACTTAAAAAAAAAAAAAGTATTCTTCCTGATCCTGAATATTTGCAAATGCAAAATTTGTGAAGAGGAGGGATATTCTTTCACTCCTGAACCGCTGGCATTCAATGTGTACTTTCCAACATGGTGTAAGCACAGGATTGATTCTCTTCTCTCTGTACACCAGTGCAGAGGTGTTGGATGTCTCAGGGTGAATCTAAAACATAATCATTCTGTTATGGCAGTGTTTTTTTTACAAGAGCAAAATGATCATTTTACATCCTCTGTGCATAGATGTCTAAAAAGAGAAACAAAGGATTCTCAACTTAGGTGTATTAAGTGTCTCAGATTTTCTTAAAAGCATGAGTGTATTTTTGTTTCCAAGCACACATTGCATCATACACCTTCCGTTGATTACTTGATGCACTAGAATTGGTTTTTTTATTTTTTTGTGGTCTTCTAGTATTTGATGTGAAAGTTTAAAGCTGTGTCATAACCTAAGTGCCTGATTTTAACCTACGTGTTGAGGGGAGGGGCGGAAACTGAAAATCTAGCTTCAGAAGACCTGATGTAGCACTGCACTCCAGAGAAAATGAGACTTAGATGGCTTTATTAATCTAAACTAACCTTAATAATGCATTGAATCTGCTTTGTGTAATTGCATTATGGGTGGCAAAAATATTTCATAAGCTGGAGCCAATGTACAGACCCCCCCCACACACATCCATACCACAGAAATTCATAAATACAGCATTCTAGTAATGGAAAACAACTTTACTAAAACATCCCTGAATTAGTTTTTGATGACATTAGCAAAACTGTCTACATGATAAAAGGAAGTACAGTATATGCACACACCTGAAATGATGCTCCAATGACTGAAGAGAGTTGGAGCACAGACAAAAGGAAAAATCACATAAAGATGAACATTTAATAGACACTCAGAAAATGGTAATAACAATTCATCTTTGACCATACTGAGCTTTGAAATACAGTTATACCAACCATGAATGACCTTCATTAAGGCTGAATGACAATACTACAAAATCATCAGCAGGAAAAGAACGGACATGAACATTGTAACTGATGCAACCAAATGTGACACAGCAAAATTGGAAATGAAAATTACCTCTGGAAGAAAGGTTTTGTTTGGGGGAAGGAGGGGAGAGGTAAAATAGTGGGCGGAGAAAGGGAATAATAGCTGTTTCAGCCTTGGCACATTACAAGAAGCAAGAAAATCAAAAAATAACAAGTTCATATCGGAAATGTAAAGAGACACACATCTTCAAACTGTTTCCACTATCAATTTAAACACTTAGCAAAAGAAATGAGTCAGATTGAAATGGATACAGCCAGTCAATGTCTCCAATATCAAAGAGCAGTACGTCCATAACAGAAAATAAATGACAAGATCCACATAGCTTAGTACAGTCAAATCCATAACTCAGAAAATGAATGGCTTCACCTTTTGACACTTGTTTAAAAGTATGGAAAAAGTCTAGAAAAGTCTTTCAACTTTAGGGGAAATGTTCTGTTAAAATCCCAGGCAGATCTAGTACTGTAACAGAATGTAGGAATTTTATGCTGTTGTAGCCAGCATCAGATTCTGGTTAATTAGGGAGAATGGTCAGGGATACATAAGCACCACAAGAACCGCATTAATGTGCACCAATATTCTGATTCCGAGCAGTCTAACAAAAGTTCCTAATGCTTGTGTACTCTATTCTTTCTTGAAACAGGAGTCAATTGTAAAGGTGGCTGATTGGGCTTAAAGGCCATTACTACACTGAGTTATGTACTTGCATAAACATTGACCATGCTACATCTTCCTCCCATGACTTCTATTGGTCTCTATTATTTTTTTTAAGTGCTCTGGTATTTTGGGTCTAGGGTTGGGCTGAATATCTTCTGTTGTGCACTGTAGCATCTAGCAGGGTTTTTCTAGCACATAGTCACTATGTGTAATAGAATTTAAAGCATAGAAATTAGAGGAAGGTGGTGAGGGGAGAGGTGGAACTCTTTGAAGGTCTAGTCCATCTCCCTGACAATGAACAGTTGTTCCCTATGTTCTCGAGTACCACCGTTAAACAAGTTTTAAATAACTCAAATCATGGGGAAGTTGCTGTGTTCCATGTGAGACCAATGAAAAAGAAAATGTACCAAACTGAGCTCTTGATTTTCCTATGTGCTGATTTCATGCACAGAATGTTTAAATGGGGTCCAGTATCCAGAGTGTTAATTGCGGCAACTTTCTTGTCAAAGCACACAAAACAAAATGTTATTCCTGCCTTAAAAAAAGACATTTCTCTCTAAATGATGCTTTTATGACCCCTCCCCCAAAATGTACAGCTTCTCATTTGTGAAAATAAGTTCATTAAGAGTATTTTTCAATTTAGCATAGAAGTAGTGAAGCAATGAAATACAAATTTAGATTTACGAGTTAGTTTATACAAGATCACTTTGCTATTTAAATGGGAGTTCTTGATGTCAAAGCATCTTTTGGCCTGGACTATACTTTTGAAACACATTCGCATCATACATTTATTTATATGTATGGTTGCCAGGTGTCTGGTTTTTGACCAGAATGCCTTTTGTCAAAAAGGGATCCTGGTGGGGCCAGTAAACGTCCAGTCGGTGGCACAGCAGGGCCCTGGGGCTAAGGCAAGCTTCTTGCCTGCCCTAGCTCTGCGCAACTCTGAGAAGTGGCCTCCAGGTTCTTGTGTCCCCTGGGCGCATGGGCAGCTAGGGAGGCTTTGTGCGCTGCCCCCACCCCTACTGCTGGCTCTGCACCTCCCATTGCCCGGGAACTGCAACCAAAGGGAGCTGCAGGGGTTGCAGTGCACGGAGCCTCCCGGCTGCCCATGTACCTAGGGGCGGCACTGCAGGGACCTGGTGGCCACTTCCTGGGAGTCGCGGTAAATGCCACTGGGACCCCAGCCCCAGTGAAAGTGAGTGACACTGGGGGAGAGTGAGTGACCGGGAGGGAGAGGTGTTTGGTTTTGTAGGAGTAGAAAGTTGGCAACCCTATTTATTTGGAATCCCAAAGCATGTTAAGCTCTTTACATGTTTATTGCTAGACTGGGGACTAATATTTTAGACAAAAGAGAACCATTGTTTTCAAATATGAATGGGACTGGGGACAAGGGACCATCTATGAATATACATATAAAAATAGCTGTTGCAAACTCTCTCTTCATTTCACTTGACCTTTTCTCATGTCATCAGTGTTTCCGAGTAAGAGTGGGAGGGAAGCCGAGAGAGGTCAATGCTGAATGCTTTTTCAGAATCACACTGTGCATTGGTGTGGTAGCTGTGGGGAAGGAAGGGAAGTTCTTTTGTGAATTACTAGTTTCCTGAAGTCTAAAGTATCTAGAGTCTCTAAAGATTTACAGTGTCTGGTGGGGATGCAGATTATTGTAAATAGACAGTTAGACATTTTCTCCAGTGCTACAACCACACACTTACATAATTCCTAAATAAATAATTTCCTGCTACTGTTTATAGCAGATCAATTTTTCTTAAACCTTTCTGGGAAGAAGTTCAAAGTTGTTTGCAGTGTAAGTAGGGAGATAGAGGTCATTTTGAGAGAGTATTTTTCACTTTGAAACCATTATAAGATGTCCCTTTGAGTTTCCTCATATTCTGTTCTTGTCCTCACTACCACTTCTTTAACCTTGAGTCCCTCTGGGTATCATCTCTGCTGAAGTCAGTGTTAGTTGCCAAAAAGCAATGTCAGACACATTTAAAAGTCAGAATGCAGGGACAAAAGGCACTCATTATCCTGACTCTCAGCAAGACAACAGAACACTACAATAAGGGAAATGTTCCATAAGGCTAAATGATGAGCTGTGTCCTGTTTCATACAGTGTATATCCTTTAATATTAACAAAGCCCAGTATACAACTTTCATGCCATTTTTGAATTTCTACAGAGGAGTATCCTAGATTTTAATGCAACAGAATCAGAGAACAAAGCTGAGGTTAATAGTGAAGAGGAAATAGAATAACCAAAGACAATACTGTTTCTGACTTTTGTCATGTAAGTTTTCTGCCTGCTGTGTGATGCTATACTAAACATGAAATGGCAATTGTTTATTTAGGAAGGGTTGGGTGAGAAATCCTTTAGGTGAAATATCCACAGCAAAAACATTTTGCTTAACTATTCATCTTTTTTTCCTCAACTCATGCTCTTTTTCCTTCTATGCTGAGAAACTGGGCAATAATAAGTGTATCAAGTGGGTATGTATCCTGTACCAGGCACAGTTCTGCCAACCCTAAGCATTCTAACATCATGAGACAGTCTCTACAAAATAATGAAATTGGCTTTAAAATCATAAGTTTTAAAAAAAATTGGGAGGGGAAGAGGATTTATTTGTCTTGTGGATTTCTAACCTTTAGGGTTCATGTTTTCAAGCTTCTCTCCACCACCATCAGGGATAGAAAGCTGAGATTCTCAGGTAATGATGTCAAGTATCAGGGGGTAGCCGTGTTAGTCTGTATCTACAAAAACAACAAGGAGTCTGGTGGCACCTTAAAGACTAACAGATTTATTTGGGCATAAGCTTTCATGAGTAAAAAATAAATCTGTTAGTCTTTAAGGTGCCACCAGACTCCTTGTTGTTCAGGTAATGATCTGACTCCTGGAGGTTGTAAGAAAAATACCACATATTTTGAGACTCCTGATAAAATCATGAGTTGGTGTGAGGACTTTGGAATAGGCAGTTTTTAGAAATAGGTTGATATTTATATTAATATCTAAAACTTATAATGTTTTTGAATATTTATTTTGTATTTGTATTAATTTGTTAATAGCTATTTGTAATGTAATGAGAGAATTGGGAACTGACCCTTTAAGAACAGAGTAGGGGCATTTGTATGTAGGCCACTTGTCTGTTTTAAGCTGGACAGTAATGGTTTAGCTGTTGTCCCCTGTCCAGTACTGAGACAAAACCGGATGTGGTTTTTTTTTCTGGTATAAAGCACGGAGGAAGTCATTTTGAAGAGTGTGGGGCATGCAAGGTTACGCTGGCAGGGGTGGGTGGTGACTTTGCATGCACTGGGTGTGTGAGGTGACAGGCTCACACTGTTCCCAGAAGTACTGGAATGTCAGGTATTGTGGGGATGTCCGTGGTAACCCTAGGCACTTGGAGAGACCTCCTGCATGGGCCTCTAAACTGTGCATATGCGTTGTCGGCAGGTAGCTGGGCACTGGGGAGGACTTGGCCTGAAAAACGCTGCCAAGGTTAGAATTCCAAGAATAAATAAAGTTCTCCTTCATAAATTTGAGCCTTGCTGTTGAAGGTGTAACACTGGCAACATTGCAGGCACCAGCTGCCCTAGAGAAGGAAATATAACATTTGTCCTGAATTGATAGCCTGTGGATTTGTTTAAAAGAAAGATTTGTTCCTGGATGTAAATAAATAGGATATCTCCATTAATTTATAATTTATCTCCTAGAACTGGAAGGGACCTCAAAAGGTCATCATGTCCAGACCTCTGCCTTCACTAGCAGGACCACGTACTGATTTTTGCCCCAGATCCCTAAGTGGCCCCCTCAAGGATTGAACTCACAACCCTGAGTTTAGCAGGCCAATGCTCAAACCACTAAGCTACCTCTCCCCCTCCCCCCACCTAGGAAGGCTGGGGGGAGGAGGGGAAGAACCTAACAAACCAACCCATTTTTTGTATGAAATTCTACCCCTGTGTAGGGGGCCTAGATAAGGCCTATGTATAGCAGTTAAATCCCACTTAAACCCTCAGAAATCACTTGGGACTTAAGGGGAGCAGAGGTCGGTAATGGTTAATTTAAGCTACAGTGAATAAACTGTGCTCACCACCTCTTCTGTATCTTATTTTTTTCTGACTGTGTCCTCCTGACCTTTTTAAATCTGTTGTAACAAAATCGGTCATTTTGGTCTCAATTCTCCTGTTCATTACTATCCAAAGTTGATGGGTTAGTACCAGTGTAATGTGGGGCAGGATTTGACCATTTGGTATAAAATACTCACCCAAAGGATGTTTATTATGTTCGGTAGCTGACTAGGGTTTTTTGTCTTTTTTTAGGTACTGTCAGGAGGTTTTCGTTGTTCATCACCATTGTCAATAATGTCTCAATAGTAGTTTAAAAAGAAGAGTTAAAAATTATCCACAAGATGGTCACAGGAATGGCTTTTCTTCCACATACATCTTATTTCAACCCTGGGTTTAGCAGGTCAGTGCTCAAACCACTGAGCTATCCCTCCCTATTTCTGTTGCTATTCCTTTTAAATAGTAGTTGTCTATTTAAAAAAAAATGTTTTACTGCCATAAGTGTAAAGCAGCTGCCACTGACTCCAACTAGTGTGGGGCTAACAGGCGAACAAAGGAAAAAATTCATGTACCTTTGGAACATGCTCAGTAGGGCATCTCAGAGGGTGGGGCCAATTCCACTCCCAAGTATAAATTAAAAAGGCACCAAACTCTTCAGTTAGTTCATCCAGACCCAGCAGGAGACAGCCATACCAATGGGGAGGTGAAGAGTTCTGCCCTGAATGCTGATTGGCCTGCGTTTACTAATTGCAGCAAGAAAACCACAAGGAGAAGGTTACCAGCCAATTTGAAGAACTGGTGCTTACTGCCTGTTTAGCTCAGAGCAGTGTGGGGATATTAATGCCAAAATGAGTAGTGTATGTTTTAAATGCATAGGATTTGAGGTGTGTGTACCATTTGGTACTGAAGAAATCTGTTTGTGTTTTTGTTTTTTGCATAGTATTTGCTGTTTTGCTGATATTGTGTTTGGATTTATGAGGAGTCTGTTAGCCCTCAGATTGTTTTCTTATAAACCTAAAGATTATTTTCTTTAGTTTGAGCAACTTTACTATGTTGTGGGGTCTTTCTTCCAAACCGGAGCAACTCAGGGTATGTGCATCCAAGACTGTCCAAATTTGCATATTTATCTGTTATCCACAGGTGGGAGTTCCACTGTCTAAACAGTCTGAATCCACTCATTATTCCTGCAGTAAAATGGAATTATAGTGGGTACGTGTGTAATCCAAGTTTAGTGGGTTACACTAATATTTTCAACAGGTTTGATTTCCAGTATAATAGAATTCCCTCTGTCTTCACAGAAATCTGTTAACTCTCATCTTCAAGTTGTGTTCATTTCCATGGTAGGGTAACTTGGTTGTACTGATAGACCTCTGGCAGGAGTTAGGACTCCTGTGTCTTGTTCCTAGTCAGCTATAGACTCACTGGGTCACTAATAGAAAAGTGCTACAGATCTTTTATTTCTCAGTGAAGTAGCTAAGAAGGCAATCCACGTATGCATCCTTACTCATAATTCCTTCCAGAACTAATGTATTTTAATACTGATTTCAAAAACTGAATATTAGGATTCTCTGCATGGAATACATCCAAAGAAGGTTTTTTCAATAGCTTTCAGTATGCAATGCCTATCAAAATTCCAGTTTTTTTTCTCCAACTCATGGATGAAGCAGCCCTTTTTATTAAATAGTCATGAAAAACCTCTGTCAGTGAGTAAAGATTTGGATGAGAGCAATTCAGCCAACATGGCAAATTCAAAGGAGACAACAAATTCTACTCATTTACTGGTGTTGAGAGACAGGGAGGAAAGGAATCCAATTTACAGCTACTGTGATACCCAACGAGAATATTCTATGGGAAAGGTGACTCAGAGAGCAGAGGGTAAATTATTTCTGTTCTTTGGCCAAGAATGAGTAAAAACTAACAGGAAAACTGCTTTCAGAGTAGCAGCCGTGTTAGTCTGTATCCGCAAAAAGAACAGGAGTACTTGTGGCACCTTAGAGACTAACAAATTTATTAGAGCATAAGCTTTCGTGGACTACAGCCCACTTCTTCGGATGCATACTAACAAATTTATTAGAGCATAAGCTTTCGTGGACTACAGCCCACTTCTTCGGATGCATACAGAGTATGCATCCGAAGAAGTGGGCTGTAGTCCACGAAAGCTTATGCTCTAATAAATTTGTTAGTCTCTAAGGAAAACTGCAAACACTAAAGCATTTGAAAGAGCTACTGCCAGGGGCAGCTCTGTTTTTTGCCGCCCCAAACACAGCAGGCAGGCGGCTTTTGGCGGTGGTCCGCTGGTCATGCGGATTTGGCGGCATGTCTGCGGGAAGTCTGCCGGTCCCGCGCCTTCGGCATCCCCACCGCCGAATTGCTGTCGAAGCCACGGGACCAGCGGACCTCTCACAGGCACGCCGCCGAAAGCCGCCTGCCTGCCGCCCTCACAGCGACCGACAGGCCGCCCCCTGCAACTTGCCGCCCCAGGCACGCGCTTGGTGCACTGGTGCCTGGAGCCGACCCTGGCTACTGCATATTTAAAACACATTTCTTTCGTATATATTTTTCTGCATTCAACTACCTGCAATGCAGTATTTTTTATCAATAACGTGTAAGCACAAATTGAAGGAGGGATTGTATCTATCAGAATGATTCTGTAGCTTTTCAGGAGCTAGTATGTTCATATGTGGTCACATCTGACCATAGGTATCTATCGCCTCACTTTTTTTTTAATGCTGCATTGATAGAGGAGCCTATATAAAAAGACATACAATCTACATCAGTGAAGAGCAGTGATTTACAAGGTACATCAGCTATCAGTTGGTAATTTCACTGTCAGTCAAAAGAAACTAGCAAGTTGGTGATGCACAGATTTGACCATCTTGTGTTGTTTTGATTGCCAGTACAGAAAGGTATGACAGTAATCCTACTAAATTCTGCTAATTTTAAAGTAATGTTTCCATAAGTATATATAATTCTGTAGATAAGAATACAGTAATGTTAATATTAACTGGATTCTAAAACGTAATGACATGGTAAGTCATAATATTTCATGAGTACAGTTATACCTGTACTTATAACACATGCTTTCTTCAAACAACTGGATGTCAATAGCTGGCAAAAAGCTCAGTCCTTATGAGAGTACTTATCTACTCCCATATGGATGGGATGGTGTTATAAACATACAGCTAAGGGTAGCATAAAATTTGTCCTTTACTGGTAAAGCGTTAAGAAGCTTAAATAACCTGGTTGGCACCTGACCAAAAGGACCAATGAGGGGAAAAAATACTTTCAAATCTGTGGGGGAAGGTTTTTGTTTTGTGTTCCTTTGTGTTCTCTCCGGGTCAGCAAGAAATCAGGGCAGAAATCAGCATCTCCCAAAGCCATACCTAAACTAAGCATCTAAAATTACAAATTGTAAGTAATAAAAAAAAAAGTGTTAAATTATCTTTTGTTTTAGCTTGTAAATTGTCCCTATGCTAAGAGGAAGGATTATTCCTGTTTTTTTTTTTTTGGTAACTTTAAAGTTTTGCCTAAAGGGAAACCCTCTGTGTTTTAAATCTTATTACCCTGTAAAATTGCTTTCCATCCTAATTTTACAGAGATGCTTCTTTTACTTTTTTCTTTATAATAAAGTTCTGGTTTTTTTTTTTTAAATCTGATTGGTTTTTAGTGTCCTAAAAACCCAAGGGTCTGGTCTGTGCTCACCTTGGTTACCTATTTGGTTGGTATATTATTCTCAAGCCGCCCCACAAAAAGGGGTGAAAGGGCTTGGGGGGGGATATTTTGGGGAAACAGAAGCTCCAAGTGATCCTTTTCCTATTGTGCCTTGGGAAAGTTTTTAACCTAAGCTGGTAAAATATAAGCTTGGGGGGTGGGGGGAGGTGAGTCTTTCATGTGGGTCCCCACAGCTGTACCCCAGAGTTCAAAGTGGGGAGGAAACCCTAACAGATGGTAATCTGTTAAATGCATTTCTAGTCACCTGCAGATTAGATCGGTTGTATACATTTCATTTTGCTAAGGCAACTGGAAAGGGAAGCTGCTTCCATCTAAGGGTTTTACCGAATGTGGTTTTAGACATTGTGCTATAAACACTGTTCCATACACATGCACTATAGAAAGAAACATACTTAACTTTAAAGCCAACCTCCCAGGAAGAGGGGTAACTCAAATAACAGAACATAAACATAAGCCTAAATTTGCTATCTATCTTGGCTGTCCTAAAGTTTTCCCAGCAGTGATGCCTCCAGTTCCCTCTGCCTCTGAGAGTCACCCCTCGTGCACTTAGACTGGAATGAGCTAATTGGGCACATGTGAATCCACTTCAGGAACTTGGCAAATATTAACCTGCATTGTTTATGCAGGATTATAACACCTGAGTTTAAGATGACTCAGTGGAGGAACTATGCAGGGTCCTGGAACCTGCCAACCTGATACCTTAGTGTATCTTGTACTGCTGATACCTCAAGCAGTCTAGTTTCTCCACTGATTATGTTCAATCACTAGTTTGGTATTTCCCAGGTGATGCCAGTGCATTCAGTATCCTCTGTCACTGTCTTCTGCTCGTTCTTCCTTGGCCTTTCTTGCTTTCTCAAGTACCCAATTCAATGTTTACTTAGCATGTGTCCCATCTTCCATATCCTAACCCACCTGACCCTTCTTTCTTTGATATTTTATAACATGTCCTGGTCTGTCAGCTCCTTTACTCTCGCATTTGTTGTTTTTGTTTTTCCATGAACAGTGTAATGTCTTTCTCAGCCATTTGTTATGGGCAGCCTTCACATTTTTGGTTAGCCACTGTCATTGGCTTAGTCTCTGCTCCATACAGTAATGTGCTCAGTAAAATTGCATGGTATGCGAGTGTGGTATGGAGACCTCTGGTTGACATGATATTGTTCATCCTACCAAAAGTCATATTTGCTTTTCCTAATCTCATATGAATATCTTGATGGCAGCCACTTTCAAATGTCTTCACTACCCCAAGATAGCAGATCTCTTCTACTTGTTTGCTATCTTTTTCCATCCACATACACATTTGCATGTGTTATCCAGTTTCCTACCTTCATAATCTTGGTTTTCTCTGAATTGACTTTCAATACAATTCTTGCTGTTTCAGGTTCTACCTTGTAAGGGCAATCATAAGAACATAACCCAATCATTCTGTTTCATGTCATGCTTAGTAAAGCAATGTCTTCAGCAAAGTCAAGATCATGTCAATCATCTCCACTAATCCATTTTACCCCATCCATGATACCTTTTGTTGCTTACTTCATCACCTAGTCTATTGTTAATGCAAAGAGATTGGTGATAAAAAAACACCCTTGTCTAACTTCAGTCACAATATCGACCCAGGCACACAGGTCTGTATCTGATCTTGCTGTGCATCATATAACTTCTTATTATGTTGCTTAGTTTGTTTGGTATCCCATAGCTTCTAGCAATATTACACAGGACGTCTTTGTGGTCACTACTGTTTTCCCTGATACAGTTGACATGGTTTAACACTTAAATAGTCTTTGTTTATTTGCTCATTTAGTTTTTGTATTTTTAAGGCTTAGAGTGTGTGAGTGAACATGCATGTAAGTCAAGAGAGCTTTCTGAATGGTCACATTTTATTAAGCAGCCAGAAGATAGAATTCCTATGGTCGCTGCTAACAAATCTCACTGTTTTTTAGTGCAGTTGCTTTTTCCTGTGACCTATCTCTCAGAAGTTTCCTCATATAGGAAATCAGTGTCTGTGTAAACTTTGTTTACTACATTTGGGGCTAGACTTTCACAGGGCTTTCAATCCAGTCTCCACTTGCCATGTGCAGGCACCTTTTGCATGTGGAATTTTTGTTCATTATTTGTGGCTATGAACAATACTTACACATGTAAAATCCATTTGCAATCAGTTTACACTTGGAAATTGGGGAGAGGTGGCAGCGTGTGAATTCTGCCACTTGTGTATGTATTATAGTGTACAACAGGATTTTTGTGTGTCTCACTGTTACTTAAGTGCAATTTATTGCTTATGCATAAATGAGGTGTGGGTTTCTTTAAATCTCTTCTGCGCAACCTCCCCCCGCCCTCCCCCGCCGTCTCAAGATATGTAGTTGCTATGCAACCTTTCATTTCTTACTGATGCAAATTCTTATTACTAGACTACTTTGCTTCTCTTCCTGTATCCTCAAAATGTGTTGAAAATTGTCTCTGCCATCCTCACATTCTCAAGTGTCCTGCCTAACATTCTTCTGATTACAAACATGTTTTGCTGTGGAAGAATGCAAAATGAAGTTGCAAATTTAGCCATGTTGTTGTAACAAACTCGTCTAACAGGGTTTTCTAATATAACATGCAAGGTGCAAATATTTCTTTGCTTTCCTTTGTAAAGCTCATATTCTAGTACTGACTTCTTGAATCTGGTAGGCTTTCCATCCTATTCAGAGCCTTTGTCCTGTCGCCTATAAAATAAGCAAATGCAATAGTTTTCTTGTTAACTTTAAAACAAAATTGCAGCAGTTCATTTTTTTAAAGTCAAATGATACAAAAGACTGACTACTTTTCTCCTAACGGGGTAACCAGAACTGTAGAGCTGGCCATAAAATGCTAACTTTCATGTGTTTTTGTTTGTTTGTTTGTTTGTTTGTTTTTTTTACTCTCATGAACATGTTGGTTTTTCATGAAATTTTATTAAAAATGTTTGGCTTTTTTAAATACATTTTAAATGGACGACACCCTTCCCCCTCCAAGTTTTCTTCTTTCGCCACCCCCTTTTTCCCTTAACTATCCCTTTTCTTTTTCCCCACTAAAAAGGGGGGTTAAATGAAAGAAATGGGTGTTGGGAACACAAGAACGCTGAAACTGGGGGAGGGGGAGATATTTAATTGAAAAATTGAAAAAATTTGAAAATTCCAAAACTCTTGTTAAATTTTTTCACTTTTGAAACAGGCCACTTGTTGCGGGGAGGGGGGAAAACAAACATTTGTATCAGTTCTATGTAGCAGAGTTCTGATGGAAATCTGCCTGGCTTCCTGTCAGCTCGCCTGCTCAGACTCTCAGCCTACGTTTCCAGGCTTGCAGCTACTTGGCTGCCTGGGACCCCCATCTCTGAAGCAGTCTGCCTAGCTTCTTCTCAGGCTGCGGGGGGGTCTGGGTAGTTTGAGAAGCCTCTGAAACATTTCAAAAAGGTTAAAATGAATGACTCTTCCTCATTCTGCTGGAAACTTTGAAATTTCATCTTCATCTATTGTTTAATTTTCTATGGAATGGGAATTTCTATTGACAATAGAGCTGGTCGGCAATTGAAAGTTTACCCATGATTGGCACACATAAATGTGTGACTTAGTAGTTTTAATAAAGTTGTTTTTTAAAGTGCTAATGGTTGCCTGAGTCCTGCTCTTCACAGGGGAAATTTGGGTGCCCAGTAGCCAGGAACTTCAGTGCCTGTTTTTAAATGTTTGGGAAACTGAAGGGAGTTTTCAGTACTACAGTTCTGAAAATTGCATCCTTTCTCTAGGTCTGTAAACTGCTTGAGTTGAGTGCTCTGTCTAAAGAAGCTGCATGTTCAGCCACTAGGATTGGTTTTAACTTCCTGCCGTTTAAGGTTCTCTAGAGTGATAGGTGTCTGGATAAGGTAGAATTGTTGTGCAGTTGGAGTGGTAGCAAAATTTTAACTCTTTGCAATAGAGTAAAAATGTAAACACGAGCTAATCAGCCACTAATTTGTTTTATTTCTACTACTTAATGAGACCAACTTTGGAAATAGACATTGCACCACAGATTATTATTAGTGTCGAAAATCATAGATACAATTTGACTCCTCCTGCAGTGTGCTTCAGACTTGTCAAATTCCAACAGAAGTATTCTTCCTAAAGTCTTTCTATTAAACAGCTGAATCCAAAGAGTCTCTCTCAAGAATACTAAAAGGAGTAGAGTTACAATGTCTTATTTAATATGAACTTTTATTTGATAAAGGAGAAGTAAGTGAATTATGCTTTTGCCTTAGCAAATACGGACCCCTCCGGCTATGATGGTAATCAGCCTCCTTCAGTGCTTAGGAAGGCTTACTGTAAGAATGCATTTTGAATATTCATGGTTGTACTGTCTAGCTTCAGTATTGGGTTTTTGTGTGACTATATATATATTTTAAATATTTATTATGCTTAGTCTGAAACGTAACTGTAATATATTAGAATATCTTGCTATATTAGAATATCTTAATCTTGCTCTTACAATTATGTTAGATATCTATTTATCTTAGGCCTGGTCTACACTAGGAGTTTATCTCGAATTTAGCAGCGTTACACCAAATTAACCCTGCAGCCGTCCACACAACGAATCCCTTTACTTCGATATAAAGGGCTCTTAATATCGATAACTGTACTCCTCCCCAACGAGGGGCGTAGTACTGCAATCCATATTGCCATTTCGGATTAGGGTTAGTGTGGCCGCAATTCGACAGTATTGGCCTCCGGGAGCTATCCCACAGTGCACCATTGTGACCCCTCTGGACAGCAATCTGAACTCGAATTCACTGACCAGGTAGACAGGAAAAGCCCCGCAAACTTTAGAATTACATTTCCTGTTTGCCCAGTGTGCAGAGCACAGGTGACCACAGAGAGCTCATCAGCACAGGTAACCATGCAGTCTGAGAATCAAAAAAGAGCACCAGCATGGACCGTACGGAAGGTACTGGATCTGATTCCTATATGGGGAGAGGATTCAGTGCTAGCAGAACTACGTTTCAAAAGATGAAATGCCAAAACATTTGAAAAAATCTCAAGGGCATGATGGAGAGAGGCCACAATAAGAACTCACTACAGTGCCGCGTGAAAGTCAAGGAGCTCAGACAAGCCTATCAAAAAACAAAGGAGGCAAACGGTTGCTCTGGGTCAGAGCCGCAGACATGGCACTTCTACACTGAGCTGCATGCAATTCTAAGGGGGGCCGCCACCACTACCCCACCTCTGACCGTGGATTCCGAGGTGGGGGTAATCTCATAAGCTACACTTGAGGATTCTGCGGACGGGGAAGAGGAGGAGGAGGAGGACGACGAGCTTGCAGAAAGCACACAGCACTCCATTATCCCCAACAGCCAGGATCTTTTTCTCAGCCTGACTGAAGCACCCTCCCAACCACCAGACAATGAGGCCATGGAAGGGACCTCTGGTGAGTGTACCTTTTTAAATATAAAACATGGTTTAAAAGCAAGCGTTTTTTAATGATTAATTTGCCCTGAGGACTTGGGATGCATTTGCGGCCAGTACAGCTACTGGAAAAGTCTGTTAACGTGTCTGGGGATGGAGCAGAAATCCTCCAGGGGTATCTCCGTGAAGCTGTCCTGGAGGTACTCCAAAAACCTTCGCAGAAGGTTTCTGGGCAGTGCAGCTTTATTCAGTCCTCCATGGTAGGACACTTAACCACGCCATGCTAGTAGCAAGTAATCTGGTATCATTGCATGACAAAGCCTGGCAGCGTATGGTTCCTGGTGTTTGCTGGCATTCAAGCAACATCCGTTCTTTATCTCGCTGTGTTATCCTCAGGAGAGTGATATCGTTCATGGTAACCTGGTTGAAATACAGGAATTTAATTAAGGGGACAGAGGTGGCCGTTCGTACTGGGCTGTTTGCCTATGGCTGAAAAGAAATCCTTCCCTGCAGTTAGCCAAGCGGTGTGTGGGGGGGGAGAGGGAATCTTCCCTGATACCAGCCACGTGGTGGGGAGGAGGGATAAAGCAGTCATCCCAGAGAATTGGATGGGGGGGGGGTTAGTTTGGTTTCTGCTGCTGCACGTTAACAGGAAAACCGCAGCACTCAAGGGGCTTTGCTTGGTATGTAGGAAAGGAGGGTGCTGCTTATAGGAAAGCTGCAGAAGCTGAAAGACAATGGTTTGGCCGCATGCAAGCTAAATTCTGTTGCCTGGACCTGCGTCTGTGAGGTCTAACACCAAAGCCATAGGCACTCAATATTAAAAGATGCAAAATGCGACCTTGTACCGAAATCACATGTGCTATGTAATATGAATAGTGGTGTTCACCGTGAAAGAGTATAAGCATTGTTCTGTAAAATGTATCATTTAAAAAACTTCTTTCCTTTTTTTCCTTCCATCTCGCAGCTGCAAATTCTTCAAGCCTTCCTCCTCCGTCCCGAAGGCTATCTCAGATAAGGCATTGAAAAAAGAGGACGCGAGACTAAATGTTCTCGGAAATCATGGAATCCACCCGCAATGAAAGAGCTCATCTGAATGAGTGGAAGGACACGGTATCAAAGTACAGGAAAGATGCCAGTGAACGTGAGGACAGGAGGAACGCTCAAGATGAGAGGTGGCAGGCTGTAATGCTGGGGTTGCTGCATGATCAAACGGACATGCTCCGGCGTCTGGTGGAGCTTCAGGAACGGCAGCAGGAGCACAGAGTGCCGCTGCAGCCGCTGTATAACCTTCTTCCCCCCCTCACCATGCTCTATAGCCTCCTCACCCAGACGTGTAAGAACACGTGGGGGGAGGCTCCGTGCACCCTCCCAATCCACCCCAGTGGTCAGCCCAACCAAAAGGCTATCATTATTTTGAACTTTTTTAGTGGCCTTTTCCTTCCCTCATATCCTCCTCCCAAACCCCACCCGGGCTACCTTCTCAGTTCTCTCCCTCTTTTTATAATCAATTAATAAAGAATGCATGATTTTTAAATGATAGTGACTTTATTTCCTTTGATAGCAAGCTGGGATCAAAGGGGGAGGGTGGGTTGCTTACAGAGAATGAGTCAATCAAGGGGGTGGGTTTTCATCAAGGAGAAACAAACAGAACGTTCACAGGGTAGCCTGGCCAGTCATGAAACTGGTTTTCAAAGCTTCTCTGATGCGCAGTGCTTCCTGGTGTGCTCTTCTAATCGCCCTGGTGTCTGGCTGCGCATAATCAGTGGCCAGGCGATTTGCCTCCGCCTCCCACCCCGCCATAAAGGTCTCCCCCTTACTCTCACGGAGATTGTGGAGCACACAGCAAGCAGCAAGAACAATGGGAATATTGGTTTGGCTGCGGTCTGAGCAAGTCAGTAAAGATCGCCAGCAACCTTTTAAATGTCCAAATGCACATTCTACCACCATTCTGCACTTGCTCAGCCTGTAGTTGAACAGGTCCTGACTACTGTCCAGGCTGCCTGTGTACGGCTTCATGAGCCATGGCATTAAGGGGTAGGCTGGGTCCCCAAGGATAACTATAGGCATTTCAACATCTCCAACTGTTATTTTCTGGTCTGGGAAGTAAGTCCCTTGCTGCAGCCGCGAGCGTCATGAACCCTTCTCGGCCATCACACGTTGATGTTGGTGAAACATCCCTTGTGATCCACCAGTGCTTGCAGCACCATTGAAATGTACCCCTTGCGGTTTACGTACTGGGTACCCTGGTGCTCCGGTGCCAAGATAGGGATATGGGTTCCATCTATCGCCCCACCACAGTTAGGGAATCCCATTGCAGCAAAGCCATCCACTATGACCTGCATGTTTCCCAGAGTCACTACCTTTTGTAGCAGCAGCTCAGTGATTGCTTTGGCTACTTGCATCACAGCAGTGCCCACAGTAGATTTGCCCATTCCAAATTGATTCACGACTGACCGGTTGCTGTCTGGCGTTGCAAGCTTCCACAGGGCTATCACCACTCGCTTCTCAACTGTGAGGGCTGCTCTCATCTTGGTATTCTGGCATTTCAGGGCAGGGGACAGCAAGTCACAAAGTTCCATGAAAGTGCCCTTACGCATGCGAAAGTTTCGCAGCCACTGGGAATCGTCCCACACCTGCAACACTATGCAGTCCCACCAGTCTGTGCTTGTTTCCCGGGCCCAGAATCGGCATTCCACAGCATGAACCTGCCCCATTAACAGCATGATCTCCAAAGCGCTGAGGGCCGCGGTTTGAGAGAATTCCATATCCACGTCCTCATCACTCTTGTCGCCGCGCTGCCGTAGCCTACTCCTCATCTCCTGGTTTTGCAGGTTCTGGTTCAGCATAAACTGCACGATAGCGTGCGAGGTGTTTACAATATTCATGACTGCTGTCTTAAGCTGAGCGGGCTCCATGCTTGCAGCAATATGGCGTCTGCACTGTTCACCCAGGAAAAAGGCGCGAAACGATTGTCTGCCGTTGCTTTCCAGGAGAGAGGGGAGGATGTACCCAGAACCACCCGTGACAATGTTTTTGGCCCCATCAGGCTTTGGGATCTCAACCCAGAATTCCAATGGGCGGAGGAGACTGCGGGAACTATGGGATAGCTCTGGGATAGCTACCCACAGTGCAATGCTCCAGAAATTGACACTAGCCCCAGTACATGGACGCACACCGCCGAATTAATGTGCTGCCAAATTAATGTGCTTAGTGTGGCCGCATACATTCAACTTTATACAATCTGTTTTCAAAAACCGGTTTCTGTAAAATCGGAATAATCCCGTAGTGTAGACATACCCTTAGTGTATTATACTACCACTCACCATAGTATCTGCCCACCTTCCATGTGAAATCAATAGTAATAGCCATAGTGGAATCAATGGCACATCTCCTTTTGGGGGCAAAATTCTTGTTGGGGGAGGGATGTGGATTTTATTTTATCAACTTTCTTCTAGGAGATTAGGGGGTGTCAGTGTTTGTAAACGTCATTCTTATGGTGGAAAAACTTTCAAAGAGGGAGGCTTTGCAGTGTTTCTTAAATGTGGTCAAAGAATAAATAAAACTGAGTAACTGAAGTTGTTGCTTGATTATTTTGCTATCCACTCAGTCATTCCCTACTGATTATCTGATGGTTCCACAATACAAATAGTTTTCTTAAAGTATTCCCTGGCTCTCTTCCCTCCACCCCTGTAACAATGCTGGTTCTGGTGGGACCCAACTGAGAGTGCCAATTCAGAATAAATTGCTTAAAGCAGGGCAGTTACAGCCCAAGGCTGAGGTTTCTCCATCTCTAAAGCAAACCAAACCAGCCAGACAAAGAGGACTTTGGTCTCACCCTGCTGGCTAACCACAAGTCACACAAGCAATTCCCTTAGACACTCCAGTTTCCCAGTATCCCCACCAGTGCCACATGTTATGGGGATGAATGGTTATGAAAACCAATACTCCAATAAAAGAAAAAGGTTCTCCCGATCCCAAAGGACCAAGCCCCAGACCCAGGTCAATATGCAAATCAGATCTTACCCACAAATCACGCTGTTGCCAATCCTTTAGAATCTAAAATCTAAAGGTTTATTCATAAAAGGAAAAAGATATAGATGAGAGCAAGGATTGGTTAAATGGACTCAATTACATACAGTGATGGCAAAGTCCTTGGTTCAGGCTTGTAGCAATGATAGAATAAACTGCAGGTTCAAATCAAGTCTTTGGAGTCCATCCACAGCTGGGATGGGTCATTCAGTCCTTTGTGTAGAGCTTCCATTTGTAGCAAAGTCTCTCCAGAGGTAAGAAGCAGGATTGAAGACCAGATGGAGTTGAGGCATCAGCCTTTTATAGTCTTTTCCAGCTGTAAGAACACCTCTTTGTTCTTACTGTGGAAAATTACAGCAAAATGGAATCTGGAGTCACATGGGCAAGTTCTTGCATACTTTGCTGAGTTACAAGGCGTATCTGCCTTCTCTCAATGGGTCAATTGTATAGCTGATGGTCCTTAATGGGCCATCAAGCAGGCTAGGCAGAGCTAACACCAACTTGTCTGCGAGGTTACCCAGAAGCATAGCATAAGTTTGAAATATAGACAGTATAGAGCCAATATTAATAACTTCAACTACAAAATTGATACACACAGCATAATCATAACTAGCAAACCATAACCTTGTCTTAGACACCTCATTTGACCCCCTTTATACAAGATTTGGTGCCACTACAGGACCTTGGTTGCAACCATGTTCTATACGGTCCCAGTTCAAGTCAATAACGTGACAACCCCACAGAAGAAAATTTGCTACAGAAAGTTATTTTCCAAAGCATAGGAAGAGCTGGAGAAATAATTATGAGAGTATTCCATTTCTGAAAGTAATATTCTCTATTGCTTATGATTAATGATAAAGAAAATGTGGTTTTTACCTTAGAATTAGTGATATACATTCGTGATGGGAATAAATTATTTTTCCATTCCATTCTTTAAAAGTCTGAAAAACAAACCAGGGTTTCAGCAGTGGAACCAGAAGAGCTAAATTTCCTTATGGAAGTGTTTTTTATCTCAAGGTCCTTGACTGGGACTTGAGAGATCTGGGATAAATTACTGCTTTTCCTACAAGCTTCCTATGTGACCTTGGGTAAGTCATTTAAGGAAGGAATTTTCAGATATTTATTAACCTAGAAGGATTTTTCGAAAGCTGCTATGCACCAAATTCACATTGAAACTAGTGTAGAGTTGGTTGAACTTGAAATTCCTATTCTCTGGGAAACACTGAAATTTTAAAAAGTTCCAATTTAGAATGAAAAATCAGAAATTTTAACACATCCTGTGGAATGGGAATTCTAAAAGAAATCATTTTGGAAAAACTGAAATATTTCATTGTGAAAATCTCAAAATTAAACCATTTTCTGTTTTTTGAAATAAACTCAAAATAGTTTCTATTTTAAAATGTATTTTGTCCTTAAAAATAAAGATGTTAAAATTTTAAGTGTAAAATATTTTAATTTAAATTTCACTTTTTAAAAAAATTATGTAAAATGGTTGCTACTCTAATAAATGCCAAGTAAAACATCTTATTTCATTTTGTGCAAAGACTCTTCTGTTTGATATGAAACTGACATTTTGAACAACAACAAAAAAAGCACTATACTAATTAGAAGAGATGCTATTTTTAATCTCCTAAATAAATGATTCCAGGTTCATAAAAGGTTATTAAAAATAGCTACTACTCTAATTAGTACAGTGTGAAATGTGCTTGGAGTTTGTCAGAATTTGGATAGAATGTCCCATGGACCATTTCAACTTTGAATCAGCATTTTCCAACGGTAAACTGTTCCTTTGGAAAATGTCCAACTAGCTCTAACTTCACTTGAAAACCCCACTGGGTGCTTATAGGCTCCTAAATACCTTTGAAAATCTGACCCTTCATTTCTTTCTCTCACTATCAGTTATCCATCTTTCAAATTGGAATGACACTTCCTTTCTCCCACCCATTGTTTTTGTCTTTCCTATTGAAGCTGTGTATAAAGCAGGAATGATTTCTAAGTGTGTATTTGTATATGTGCTAGCAATATGCCCTGTGTTCTGCTGCTCATATGACATGAGCAATGCTTCAGAAATTTATATTCAACTTGTATAGATTCAACAATTTTGTGATAAAATTTTCATTTTGATTTTAATACAACAATACCAAGATTTAAGATTTGTATATGAACAAAGGGCACTTTCAGTGCCAAAAGTATCTTACACCTATTTATCATCTGTTGGTTGATAATGGTAATACTGTGTCTCAAAATGCTAGGGTGTAGAGTAAAGTGTGCAGAATGTTAACTTGATTATTTTCATCACCTCTCCCTTATCCTTTCTCCGAATGAATTAAATGAATTTAAACCGTAATGGATTTGGGATTAGTACAGAATGCCTTTGGCGACACATTTGATCTTGGCACATTTAATTAACATTTCTACAGCAACCAATTAATATTTAGCATTGTATTATTTACATTATAAAATGTACCTTAAAACTATTTAGCTTTCATAGATAAATTTTAGCATATGGTTGGTGGGAGTGAGGATAATCAGGGAAATGTAAGTTTACAATTTTTTTATTGTTTATAATTGAGGCTGCTTTTAAGATGATATAATCCATAATGTAAGTAAAATAGCTTTGAAAAACATAGAAATAGGCATGTCTCATGGATTTACATCATTCTTTGTTCCGTGCATGCAAGAAAGGTTAGGAAAGCTTGACTTCTTCTGCCAAGCTCCTTACCAATGGCTACTATACTTCAGCTGCTTTCAAAACCTAATATCCACAAAATACCATTTGAAATGAAGGCTAGTAATACATTATTTGATTTACAAAGGTAAAGCTCTTGGAAGTAGACTTATTGGGGAACTTGCTAATGTTTTAAAGGCCCTATGTAGTGTTTATAGCTTTTTCATGTGCACTCTTCATTACAATTACCAAGCCAACTCCTTGCTAACTTTTTGCTTTTCCTGATCTAAGTATCTAATGCAATCGGGCTCCAATTCCCAATAATAGTAAATAATATTACAAATAGTGGACCACAATCTGATCTCAGTAAATGTAGAATAACTCCAATAGAATAAAGTTAACAAGGACGCAGACCAGTATTCAGCAGTCAGAATCAGTTCCAGTGCTTGCACAGTAATATGAAGGTGTAGCAGGATTTTATTGTAATAAAAGTAAGTTTCTCCTTGGACACCATGAAAAGCTAAACACTGAATTAAAACCTAAGCTGTTGTGTCTTGATTTGGTGGTGATTCAGTGAACCTGAGATGTTGCCCTTTGCTGTCAATGGGAGGGAAATCATGCACACAGCACTCACCTAAATGTTTAGGCCATTTCAGTTAAAGCTGTGTATATATAATATGTGATTGAACTGACTGAACAAGATTTTGACATTAGACTTTTAACTGAATGCTGTAGTAGTTTTAAATGGTAACCCACACATTTTTTTTTAATGCAAGGTTGAGTTCATTATGCAGGCTTCATATTTGTTTTGTTATAATTAGAATTGACTAGTCTTTGTCATTTGTTTCCAGATGGCTCTCCCTTTGTCTCTCCTTCTCCCATTCCATTTTTTCCCGTGAGATTAAAATTTCGAGAGATACAGATTACAAGAGTTTTCATTGCAAGAATCTTATTATAGAATTAGGCAACATTATCCGGGATTGTTGTAGCAGTTTCATACAGAAGATTCCATTAGTAGTGTATAAATATCAAATGATGATCAAGGTCAGGTACAAACTGTCAGGACTGTGGCTGTAATAAATGCAGAAGATCAGAAAATTGCTTCATAAAATATATGGCCTTGTTCCAAAACCAAATGTGCACCACAGAAACATATTAGAAGTGGGTATTTCAAGAACACTTGAAATAGGCCAGTTATAAAACATAAAGTGATGCATCTGAAATTTATCACATTAGCTGATTTCCTAGCAGTTTTTAATTAAAACTGTTCTCTTGTCAACAAAGCAGCTGTAATATTTTGTTTGTTTTTCTAACTTTAATATATTTTCTTAAATGTACACTTTCTTAAATGTACAATTTTTGATGCCGGCACATATCTTTGATCTCTAGCAGGTGGGTAACTGCAATAGTAAAAGGCTATGCCACAGAATTCAGTAAAGCCTCTTGCAGGAATTTTTTCCCCTTCTCCATTCCTCAATCCAACCTAACTCTCAGATGGTGGTAGCAACTTAACATCTTTTCGCTATTGGAGGAAGAGAATGATTCTTGAAGCAGGAATGAGGTCTGGAAACCTATTCAGTCATATTACTTCCCTAGAGATCTGTTTTGAATCTTGGACTTCTTAGACTTAAAAGCCTTCAAGTCAAAATTCAACATGGAAACCATGAAATACATTCTCTGCTCTCTCTCAGGGATACTTCCTGACTTTGATCAACCTCCTGTGGCAGGTCTTATACATCCCAATCCATCATGGATGTCTGGAATTTTCAGAAAACTTAATTCAAATCTGGCCCCTCACTCTGGTCAAGATCTGGCAGACTTTACATGCATGTATTTCCACTGAAGTCAATGAGAGGTTTGGTTGCACAATTATAGGATTGGATCTTAAAATACAGCGTGTGAGAGAACATAATGAAAATGCATTCATTATAACTTTATTCACGTAGTGGGGCTGTTCATCTGCTTGAAGTTAGTTGATGTACTCAAGTGCCTTCCTGGTCAAGGCCCTAAAGCTGAAGATCTGGAGCAAAGGAGATCTGGGGAGGAGTAAAGTATACTCATGGTTGTTCTCATGTTGATTTGGGTATTCTTACAACACACACAAGACTAAGGAAGATTAAACATAATGAAATACCATGCAATTAAAAACCTTGGCATAAACAAAGGTTTGCTTTACTATAGCAAAGTGAAATGACAATTGTTACACTACAAATCAGTTATGATATTTTTGAGCCTCTACTTAGATAATTGCAGACCATTTCGCTCTTTATTTTTCAGTGTGTGTTAGTGGACAAAGTGTTAATTTGCATGTGTATGATGAGTGCAAGTATCTATAGGGTGCATGTGCAGAATATAAGCAGAACACAGAAAAAATAACATCTGTGAGCAAAAAACAGTACAATGCTAAACAAAAATGCTTTTACCATCCACCTAGGTTTAATTTATTACAGAACCCAAGTGACTGTAAATTTACCTAACTGACACTGCTGTATGAACTAAATCTTTGTCTGAGGAATCTTGAGCCAGCATTCAAGTCATGCCCAAGGTCAATTCATTTACATTCAGTAATTAAAAAAGGCATATTGAAATGCAGTGAATCCTGAGTAGTATGCATGAAAGCTCATTTATCAGCCTATTATGACAAACATTTTATGCTATTAATGACTTTCCTTCAGACATGCTTATGCATTTCAGATTGTAAAATGACAGGTTTGTTGGCTTCTTGAAGAGCTTTATTGTACTGAATGAGCTAGTTGGAAATTTTCTACATTCCCAGTGGACTACAAGATTTGACATGAAGAGGTTCTGTGACATATGTCTGTAAGCTGGACATGCAAAAGAATTTTCATCTTTGTTCTAAATGTGCTGTGATGACATTCAGCTAGGTACAAGTGGAGAATTTTTTTTTTTGTCTGTAACAATGGCAGGGCTGGGAAGTGTTCCTTACATAATTAAAAAATAGCGCTCTATTATGCTAACTTTCAGACTGTATTTTCCTGTATGAACTGTATGTCACCCCAGTTTTCACATTGACTGTTTTTCACTTTCCTCTATCCTGATATCTTGGTTTACATATTGAAAACCTGCTTTGTAGCCTACTGTACAGTCAAGACTCCATTGCCAACCCAGCACAGTTTTTCAAATATTCTGCCCATTCCCATAAAAGTCCTATAGGTTTTTTTTTATTAAGAAATTGTAATAAGTCATTATTTAATCTCCTGCTCAAGCCTGTAACAATCATTCCCACATGGTTTGCCGATATTTTTACAATCAATTCATGATGTGCTTTCTGAAATTTTCTTGCAATAGTGAATTTAATTCCACAGAATGAGGTTTGCACTGCTGGTGTATGTCTGGTTTAAGACAGGATATTGGACTTTGCACAAAATAATTCTTTTATAAATAAAAAGGACAAGGATTCCCATGGACCCAGTGCCTGAAATGGTTTTATTGTATCTGTAAGAACAGGAAGAAGTATAGTAGTCTCTGAAAAACAAATTTTGCATTCAATAGCACCTATTCTAGGATAGCAAGAAATCTTGAATTCAAGTTTTGGAGGGGATGATATGAGGAGGTTGCCTACAATGCCATATGGTCCATCTGTGTCTACTGTTAGCAAATATTTCCAACTGCTGGTGAAGGGGCATTAGATAGAGAGGGCTCTGAGTTATTATAGAGAATTGTCTGGCTAGTGGGTTTTGTTAACGTGCTCAGAGTCTAACTTATCATCATATTTGGGGCTGGGAAAGAATTTTCTCCCATGTTAGATTGGCAGAGAGCCTGGGGATTTTTCCCCTTCCTCTGCAGTGGTGCATCAGTCACTTGTGGTTTGAACTAGAATAAATATGTGGTGGATTCTCTGTAACTCAAAATCTTATAGTTAAGATTTGAGGGCATCAGTAACTCAACCAGAGGTTATCAGGCTATTCCAGGTATGGGTGGGTAAGGTTCTGTGGCTTGCAATATGCAGTAGGTCAGACTAGATGATCATGATGGTCCCTTCTGGCCTTAAATTCTGAGTCTATGTATTATGCAAATAGACAATCTAAATTAACACTGCATGCATCCAAGTGAACAATAAAAATGAAAAGGCCATTTCTGAAATATAATTCCTATTTACTGTAGTAGTAATGAACCATATGACCTTCCATCTAGTACTTAGGATGGCAATGGGAGCTGGCTTGCCTTGAAAAGATAGAAGTGAAGTCTAATAGAACTGAGGCAGATTGGTAAAAGGCCAACATAACACTAATACACTTTCTACAGCAATGGCCTATCAATGTCTTAATAGCAGTAGTGGTGTGCTAGTGGGTTTTTTTTAATAAGTGATGTAGCAGGGGTTTATCTATATTACTGATCTGAAAATGGCCTGCCCTTGATGGTTATGGCCAAGGCCCCTGGAATTCTGCAGCACTCAAGTGCCCATTTCTGCTGTAAGAGCAAGAGGGTTTAACAAAGATTTTTATAGATTCTGTGCCATTTCTGCACAATAAGATGCCTGATGAGTCTCTTATTAGCAGCATTGTTCCAGAGAACCTGCAGGAATGTTCTCCTCTAGACAAATACACACAAGTATAAAAAGCCAGAGTTTTTGAAGTTTGGTATATGAAAATGCCTGCCTACATTTACATATATTCTTTACTTATGCAAATTCACAATGTGTTTACCCAATGCCACATCAGGAATTTGTGCATACAATTATGACCAGTTAGCCACCTCACTGTGCACATCCAGTGTTTGTGCATAAACTGTCAAATGGAAGTATGTAGCTGGAAATCCTATAGAGAGGCATCATCATTTTAAAAATGAACCTCGAAAGTACTTGGTTTTTATTTCAAGGGACATTTTTGCTTGTTAAAAAAATTCCTTCTTTCCCCATCTCTCATGGCTTTTCTTCTTTCTTTGTTCCCACTTTCTCCCGCTCATCTTGCCCCTCTCAATGTCTTGTCTTCACTTTTCTGCTCCCTCTGCTCTCCTTTATGTGCCTCTCCCTTTCCATCTTATTCCACCCTTTGTGTTTTTTCAGAAATGCTCTTTCAGTTAAATGAGTGGAAAAGATGAGAGTGAAAAGGCATGAAGATTCTTGTCAGCTTACATTTCTTCAGTGGCTTGTCCTGAGCAATGCAGCATTTGCCACAAGCATAGAATCACAGTAAACCAAAGTGAGACCAGACTAGCAATTTTCACCCCTCCTATATTTTTTAGGCTTAGATGATGGCCATAACTAATTTCATATTCATACTGCAGAATAGACCTGAACTAACCCCCTGGAGAGAGAATAATATTCAATCATTGATAACGATGGTTTAATCATGCCTGACCACTGTTAGTGTCTAACATAGCGAGTGTAGCTGAGGCATTCTCGGAATGGTCCACGCTCTCTCAGGACTTACTGTAAATCTTTGGCAAGAGTTAAACTATACAAGAAATGTGTGTGCAATACTGCATCTGTTATAAGTAAATAGTGAAATAGAGTATTTTAATTAACATGAATCCAACCTGTATGTTTGTCACTGAAGTGTGGATTAATAGTTCTGTGACTAGAGACATGCATTTATATTTTTAAGACTTAATTGAAACACTGAGGTTTGAAGAGGAGCAGCTGAGCTTGAAATAGTACCAATGTGAATCTGTTTGTGTTTTCTTGCAACATTACTGCTCTCTTATGGGGTTGGCTTCTGGTGGTCTGTCATTAACTGATATTCAAAGGCTTTTAGTAAATTTTTATTTATTGAAGTAAGGAATGAAAATCTCCCTTCCTCCACCAACCATCCCAGTGTATGTTACTAATGCATTTTCAATATAGTTATACTCAGTGGCTCAAATAAGTCACTTAATGGCTGGCATATTGGCATCTCTATTTACCTGGTTAGTGCTTAGATACTTTGTAGTGCCTTTCACTGTAGTAAGATAGAAAAGCAACCTCTTATTGAAGGTTTGCTTATTTTGAGAGAAAAGACAATATTGGAATCACTTATCTGAACCCCCTAAACCTGGACCTGAACCACTGCTGGTTTCAGGTTTGGGTTTACAAACCCCAACCCACTCCTGATTTTGCTTACCTCTGTAGATGAATTCACCATACAAATGCATAGTATCAAGATGCGTTCACCTTAGAGAGCAAGTATATGATTTTAGAGACATTTGGGATCCCGTTTCTAGATTCATTTTGATTTAAAAAAAATGTTGAGGGTTCAAAGAATGGCAGAACCTCACTTCTTCCATTGCCCTCCTTCCTTCTCCTTGTATGTCTTCTCCTATCTTATTATTACTCCCCCCACTCCAAACATGTTATGTAGTGCTGTCTGGTTTTGTATGGTTTGGTCTTGCAGCTTGAATAGCTGTAAAATGCACAACAGCATAATTCTATATCTGATCCTGTGACGCATGTGGAATTTGGAAAGAAATACAAGCTGTAAGTAGTTTATATTTTTGTACTTTTCATTGGCTGTTTCTTTATTAAATCAATAAAAACAAATTCATCACAAGTGTTCCTGCTGGATATATATGTTGCTTCATGATACTATTTGTTTTAATCTGATCCCCTGGGGTTTTTACTGAAGATGACAATGCACTTTGAACTACTTTTTATTCTGAGGAATAGAATTGATGTCATGTACAGTACAAAGAGATGTATTAATGTTCTGCAAATAGTTTCTGTCGACTGCATTTGATTCACAGTTAAGTCATTGTCAAGTTCTCAGTCTTTTTTTAGCTACGGCAAGCATGATTCATGAATGAGGTAATCATATATTTGCTTTTTCCACTGCCCAATGTGCACAACCTTCAACCCTATACAATCAATGCATAGAAGTGAGATATATACCAGCTATCTCTATTGTAACCTTAACCATAGTGGAGCTACTCATAGAAAATACAGTGCCTCGCTTCAATTTTTTGGGTCACTATCTTTTGATAATCTTCCCAGAGGTACTTCAAGAAGATTGTACTTATACAATTGTACAAACACTAGAGTATTTACTGAATGGTGTCTGGATATTGTTTTAAGATATTACTTATGAGAGAGAGATGAACTTCAAAGGGGGTTGAGAAATAGCTGTGGGTTTCAGATTCCCAGTCACTCTCAATTTTCAGAAGCATTATATAGTAGCTATAGTGACTAGTAGCTGTAGGCCTGAACTACCTATGTGCTTAGAGCCTTCTATGCTGTCCCACATTGCATGCATATGATCAGCCCACCAACCAGAGCACAAACCCTGCTTCCCTGTCCACAGTCCTGTTTGGCTGGCACCCCTGGAGTATTGCAGGAATTGAATTCCTTAGCTACCTTGATCTACATCTCACCTAGAAAAATATCCTTTGGTTCTGACACCTTGCTTCCTAGACTATGCTGACAGGTTGTCAGGCGTCACAAACAGGTGTGCACATGGAAGGGTAATTCTAATCTCAGAGACTTTGTAAGTAGGCATGGGGTGTTCAGTGGAGTGTCAAGGCCTCGGCGTATGGAGCTGGAGTCATAGGTGTGAAGGGAGCTACTTACTTTGCATAAGGGCTGGCTCTGTTTACTCTAAATGGAGGCAATCCTGTCCAGTTCATCTGTAGTTACTGAATATGCCTGTGGTACAGAATGACTTTGAATGACAGTCCAGAAGATATAACTATAAAATCAAGGAGAGCCCATTGTTCTACAGAGTTACTTCTACAAAGTTAATATAGCCCTGAACTTTTGACTGCCATCATAATCTCCATTTGTCAGTTGTCACATTTCTTATCCTTCCTTTTTAGCAGCAGAATGAATTTCTGCAGTAGGTTCATTCAGGATCAGTGGATTAATCACTAGCTGGTTCACCATTCACAGCCTCAAACATATAGGAAATCAAGAGACACATTATTTCACTGGATATATTTTGCTTCTACCTAAAAGCTTAGGTTTAATGTTTTATCAAGGGGAAATGGAAAAATACAAAGATGCATCTCGTTTGAACACTATCTTTGAGGACCACAGTTAAACTAAGTGGTGGTGGGGGGAGTTGGTACTGCAGTGTTCATGGGAGAGAACAAATAGGACTCAATTGCAGTGGTTAAGCTGCTGGACACATGTACTGTGTAGTGGTTCCGAGTCCCCTAGCTTCCAGGCTGACACAGTCTATGCTGCCTACTGTCATTACTGGGAGCTCCCCGAGTTTTAGTTTTGAGTAAGCAGATCACTGAATGTTACACTGGGCAGTTGACTCACTTAGAATTTTAGCTGAGAGAAATTCTACCCATTCTTCTTTTGTATAGATCAGAATAATTTTAAATGGTCAGAAAGCCGTAATTTGAAAATTATTTCCAAAGCAATCTGTAGGAAGCAAATTGCATACTGTAATGTCTTCAGCAATTTTGCTGTGCAAGATACAGTACATATTGATTTTTCCTTTTACAGGTTTGATAAGGCTTGTGAAATGTTTTAGTTATTAATCCAGAATATTTATTCAAAAAGGTTGCAAGGTGCCAAGTTTGAAGATGAATTGCCTTTTTTTTTTTTTTTTTTAAAGTATCAGATCAGCATTTTTTTTCCTGAAGGGAGTTTTATTTGCCACACACCATACTGGGTCACTCATACTGTGCTACTTAACCCTTATAAAACTGGCAAAGTTTATCTGTTGCTTCAGGGGAAGACTTTGAAAAAAAAAGTCGAGTACGATAGTTTGGCACCCAACTCACTTCATTGTCGATGGGGCACCTGTTTTTGAAAAACTCCCCCTTATTCTCACATTTACCTCCATATCCCACAAACCTGGTATTATCTAATTTGTAGTATTATAGAGTATTGGGAGCTTTAAAATACAGCTGATACGTACTGCGAGTACGGGAAGTATTATTTCTGACATTTAAAATGTGCAAGGAATGTATGTTAGTACTGGACAGTACAGTTTTTTGTTTTTTGTCATAGTGGCACTAATGAAAGACTGGATACATTTTACACAGACATATTTCAGTCTTTCAGCTGTTGCTAAAATATTGATTTTGCTATTCACTATTCATTATTTTATGACGTTCACCGAGTCATATGACTCACATTTGTGCTCTTAGAATTTGTTACTGTAGCTTTTATAAACGAGGGAAATTAGAGATTTCCAGATGGCACACACACAAAGTATGAACCTTATGAACCATATTTACCTGAGCATTCATGGGATTATTATTATCATGAACATCCTCTCAAACAAATAAACAAAAATCACTCATGCAGATATTAACTGAAAACAAAAAGGGTCACAAATAACACAGCAGTGAATCTGAGGTTTTTATTTGAACGTACACAAATAAATTTCTGGCATGTTTACTCAGCACTATATATTACTCACAAAGCACAGTTACATGTTCATAACTTGTGACAGAATCTATCCTGGGGACCAGATTTACAAAGGTGTTTAGGCTCCTAAAGATGTAGATAGGAGCCAAGAAGGTTTTCAAAAGCACCTAGACTTCAGTTGGAGTTAGTGCTATTTTCAAGAGCATCTAGGTGCTCATTTGTATCTTCAGGCACCTAAATAGTTTTGTAAATCTGACCCCAGATTTTTGTTTTTCATGGAAGTAAAGATATAAAGAATATGACCAATATACTGTATTTCAGGTACAGGTAAACTGGCATGATCACTTAAAATGTATGTCCTGTTCATTATGGAAAAATATAGGCACGCAGGATTCTTTCTTTGTTTCAACTACCTGTACCTGGACATAGGTTGCTGCAGTGAGGATACAGTAAAGCAGTTCAAAGAGGAAGTTTAAAAAGCAAGGAATAAAATGTAGATGAATGTATTTGAAACGGGAATCTAAGTTTTTTCTAGATTGGTTAACTGTTTTTTGGGGGTGGGAAAGTTATAGTTAAGGAGACTGCAAATACCACACTCATTGAATGATACAGTAAACAGAAAATCTTATTGGTGTCTTGGCTCGTTTTCAGTACACCAAACTTGGAGAGGTAAACTTGTCACGTCCTTGCATTGTCAGACCACGGATTGTTCTTGTACAAAGTTAGGAAAATGGATAATAAATGGCGGAAGGAAAAAACACTTGTAAGATTGGCATTTTAATTATAAAAACAACCCTATTACAAGGTTCTTGGTGTCTTACCATGTATTCTTTACAATCTGTTTCCCATGAACAATTAAGATTTGGACACAGTAGGAATAGAGTTTGTTGTTGTTACAGTGTATTTTGCAGTTGTAATGGGAACATTTTGTAAACCTTCACTTCTCAATAAAAATAGTAGTAATATATTCCCATTTTCTACAGCCTTGAGAGGCTTTATCCCTCCTCTCTCCCCAATATACTATAGTTTTAGGCTTAAATAGAGTGGTGCTTTTCCTTTATAATCTTTTTGACCAGCTTTGCTCCTTGACATCTTTGATGAAGCTACTAATTAGTTTTGTGTTTCATCTGTGTTTAGGAAAGAGATTTATTATGATAGCACCCGCTTGTGCCGCTGCTAATTAGTCTGCCAGCATTTTTCATTACAATTCTCTGGTTTTCGTGGGAGTAGAGTGCTCTCCACTTGACTCTTGAGAATGTTTGAGTGTGATTGGGGCACTCTGAGGGACTTGCAAGCCACCCACTAAAAATCTAAGGGAAACGACCTCATGAGTCACCCTTACATCTGGAAGGAAAACATGGTCCATCCTTCCTTTATGTTAAGAAGGAGGGAGGAGGGGAGAAACAAAAATGGGAGGTGTGAAAATGGGTTTTGTTAGCAGGCAAGCTACAGTGCAAATAAAACATTCTAACAAACTAGAATATAGAGCTGCTATTTTCAGATGTTCGCACAAATATCTACTTAATATCACTGCAATAGCTAAATAACCCAATAGAAGTGATGTTTTTTCACAGCTGGAAAACAGTTTTTATTTCTGGACAGTCTGTTTTGTGGGTAGGTCTCTACCTTAAAATGCCTCATTTTTATGTTACTGTATGTGGCATATTATCTTTTAATGAGTAACAGGTCTGTTTCTCAGGAACATGAGTTCACTAATATGTGCATGCACTTGCACATTCTAAAAAGCAAGTACAGTTGTGTGCCCAACTTGGGTATGTGGCTGGCTATTTGCATATGCAAAACACTTGAATCACCACCACCAGGGTAAATTTACACACAAATCAGATCCCACATATTTGATATTGCAGTCTCAATCAAATAATTTGGAATCTGACCAGAATTGCTTGCTGTTCTGATTTTGGAAGAATACATTGCCTCCTCATATCAACTATGTTTAGTGGTTTGTGGTGTAGCAGAACTATCCCTGCAACTTGAATTGGGTCTGATAGGATTTTTTAGGATATGGTGCAAAGAATACTAGGAGAGTGCTGCTGTGCACTGGTAAACTGCTGCCATGATCCACCCCAGAGATAGTTTCTTATCATGACAGGCGAGGTGGTTAGTCCAGGTATAATTTAACATTTATAAAGTGCTTTGTGAAAGGTAATATAGCTTTATGAATAGAAGGTAGCTTTACTGATTGTTGCGTAGTAATAATTCAGACACTTTGAGAGTCTTTCAAGTAAAAGTCTATGCGAATATTTTTTGGTTGTTGGCATCTTTAACATTTGTAAAAGCAAGAAGGTGGAGAAAGAAATGGAACTATATTGTAGCTTTCTTTGCATTGTATGCAAGGAAAAACCCCATATAGAAGGTGTATTAAAATCTGTTAAATCAAGTCTTTAGCTAATATCACAACATACTGTACATTTAATTATTCCCCTTTCCTATCTAGTCTTTTGACTTATTTCCTCCTCTTAATTTATTTTATCATTCTATGTTGATAAAGCTGCTCTCAGAAATAGTAGCTCCTCAACTCCTTCCAGCCTATGTAGCTTTTTACACATAGCTTGTAATTGGTGTCTTTAAGGAAAACTAGTTAGAAATGTATAGTAATTGGAGGGGGTGAGGGAGGAATGAAGCACTTTGTGTTCTGACACATTGCTACAGTTCTGTAGCTTTTGTCCTTTAGAGGGCAAAGACAGAGCTAATAGTCTGAGTTCCAGCAAAATCAAGCATAAAACACTTTCACGTCAGTGATGATCAAAAGGAGGAGAGGAGAGGTTCATGTCCTCTGCCAGGTAAATTGAAGTTGTGAATACAAAAATTCTGTTTCAGAATCTTCCACAGCCATCTCTGCCCTATCAGGAAGCTCAGTTACGTTTTCTGTTTTACCAACAATCTAAATTTGTTAAACTTTGGACTCCTGGCACAAGACAGAACCCTTCCCTTTAAAAGCCCCCAGAACGTATGGGCTAATAATGGCACTTTCAAAGAATGAAAATATTAGTGTACTGAAAACTAGGAAATGAATCCAGAAGTGTTTGTTTCCTGCTCTGTAGGATGATCTGCTAACAAAAACCACTTAATGCGTTCATTAAAAAGATATAGGCACATCTGGAGATACCCAGCACAACTACAGAAAAGGGAATACAAATGTACCATAAACTCCAATCCTGATAATCAGTGTATTCCTTACAATGCCACAATTAAATCTAGAAGACGGGGAGAACACACATATACAAATTAGTTGAGATAAGTAATATATTACAGACTCTGAAAAGTTTAATTATCTTGTCAAAATCCCACATTACCAGTTGGTCTGGGCTTAATGACTGGGTTTGAATTTCACTGAACTTCAAAGACTGGGAGATGTTTTCAAATCTGATAGGTAAAAATGAGAAATGATGTTAGAAGTTATTCTCAGCCAGATAGAACACCGAGTTACTGTCTTATTATTGCAGTGTAATATATCACAGAGAGCAGATAAACAAACCCGCTTCTGATTAGTTTCCACCTCATTTATCTACTTTGCACAAATTAACTATTGTCCTTGACATCTAGAGGTGAAACACTCAAAATTCCTAGTGCTTGCAGACTAGTAATATTTCCATGTGTTTAGAGCTTTTCAGTATGCTGCGCTACACAAACTGCTGACTCTAATCTTGGGCTGTGTGTGTGCGTGCACACCACCATGCAGCCCCTTCTCTCCCCCACACAAACATTTCAGTTGGGGAGGGGAAATACAGACACATGCACAACTATCTATTTCAACCATCTCTGTCCAGAATAAAGGAATGCTACACGTTAGTTTAAGATGGAGTGAAGATAGGGTTACCATATTTTGTGCCTCCGAATGGAGGACACTCCACAGGACCCCGGCCCCGCCCACAGCCACGCCCCCGCCCCCGCCCCAACTCCGCCCCCTCCCCAAAGTCTCCGCCCCCTCCCCTGCTTCCCGCGAACATTTAATTCGCGGGAAGCCTGAAGCAGGTAAGGGGGGGTGTGGGGGGAGGAGGCGCGACCCAGGCTGGGTCGGCTCGGGCCCTGGGGTGCCGGCCCCGGCCGACCACCCCCGGCCCGCCCAGCACTGCCAGCCCCCGGCGGCCCGGCGCACCCCCCGGTGGCCCGGCTCCAGCCCGGCTCGGCCTCCCGGCCCCGCGCACCCCCCGGATCCCGGCCCCGCGGCCCAGCGCACCCCGCGACCCCGGACCGGCTCCTGGCCCCCGGCGGCCCGGCTCCCAGCGCACCCCCCGGCGGCCCGGCTCCCAGCCCCGCGACCCTGGACCGGCTCCCAGCCCCGCGACCCTGGACCGGCTCCCAGCGCACCCCCCGGCGGCCCGGCTCCCAGCGCACCCCCCGGCGGCCCGGCTCCCAGCCCCGCGGGCCCGGCCCGGCTCCTGGCCCCGCGGCCCAGCGCACCCCCCGGCGGCCCCGCGGCCCAGCGCACCCCCCGGCTCCCAGCGCACCCCCCGGCGGCCCCGCGGCCCAGCGCACCCCCCGGCGGCCCCACGGCCCAGCGCACCCCCCGGCGGCCCCACGGCCCAGCGCACCCCCCCAGCGGCCCGGCTCCCAGCGCACCCCCCGGCGGCCCGGCTCCCAGCCCCGCGGGCCCGGCCCCCGGCTCCCCGCCTGGCCCCGCACCCAGCCCGGCCCGGCACCGCGCGCCCGGCCCGGCACCATGCCCCCGGCCCCGCACCGGCCCCGGCCAAAGAGGCCCCGCCGAGCCCTCCCTCCCTCCCTCCCGATTTTCCCGGACATGCCCGGCTTTTGGGGATTTCCCCCCGGACGGGGATTTGAGCCCCCAAAAGCCGGACATGTCCGGGAAAATCCGGACGTATGGTAACCCTAGTGAAGAGGATATCCTATCCAATTTAAACCATAGTGGAAGTTTTCAGTAGATAATTATCCAAATTGGTGCTTTATTTAGCTAAATACATGTGACTGATGACCAGAGTTTAATAAAATATACAGAAGAATTGTATGCCAGCCATCAGAATCTGAAGTTTACATCTCTCCCCGCTCCCCCCAATAATCCCACTGGCACCATGTCAGAATCAATATTGACTCAAAGGATAGACTGCCAACTGCATTATCTTGTTTTCCTCTCACCCCATGCCCCTCCTTTCTTGCTGGCCTTTCATACAAGTCCTAATCTACTCCAGTCCTTGGTTGTGATAGCTCAGTGACATGGCAATAGAATAAATTATTTAGAAATCATGAAATAATATGGGCCAGGTATTTTGTCACTGGCATTCAGTACCAGCTTCAAAAGATGGACAGCAAGAAAGAAGCATGAGGAGGAGCAAGAAGTTGTCACTTCTGGAGACACAAGGCACAGAGTACGGCCTACTGTCTCTCAGGCAGAGGGAAGCATGTTGGTACACTAATGTGGGAGAAACTTGCCCTACAGTTGCCATATTCCCAGGATTTGTGTACTTACTAAATAGAGGGTAAAACTCTTTATCTAGCACATTTTTAAGAGCACTAAAATTAACTGCAATTTATGGTAACACTTCTTTGATACATATTTTGAGGTCACTGAAAAGTGAATTTTCAGCAGGCCTCTAAAAATGATGTGATTGCATGAATTTGCATGTTTATGTGAAAATTAAGTACTATCATTAGCTCTCTGCCTAAGGAGTTTGAATGCACATTTGCCTGTACTCATTTGCATGCTAAAACAGTTTTGCATGCACATATTTAGTCAAGTTTTGGAAGTACATTGAGAATTTGGCCCCAGATTTAAGTACCAAGAAAAGATTGTAATCAGAACAGTGTGATAAGCACAAAGTGTAGATTACTTCCTATTGTACAGCATTTCTAAGCAAAAAGGCATGCCTGAGAATGCATCTGAATTCCATGTGAAAACCTGGTACGGAAGAATAAAGCTGTCACTTCTGCCCTAGAGGGTAAATGGCAAGCGTGGTTTTCAATTAAATATTGCCAGCACTGATCCAAACAGTCAAAACTGATCATTACAATGAGGTGGCCTGTAGTGTTTGTGCTATGTTTGGGAGAGTGGATTTCAATGTGATCAGATACCATACCTAGTGCATGTCTAACAAAGACAGCCACTTTAACCAGTATGTGAATCAGCAGACTTGGAAAACTTCTATTATCTGTCCCTTCTGTTAAAACTTCAAGGCTATTCAAATAATTATTTAGGTAATATAACTTAATGAACAGCTTCAGATAAAATGCATATTATGCATCTCCTGTGAAACTTTAGAAAGACTGGTTTAGATTGTTTAATTTTAAACATGTCTACATGTTAGCATGTCTATGAATAAAAGTAATTGTACTAAAATTGTTTTAGCAGTATAGAATGAATAGATCTCTAAAATATAATCCTTTCTCCATACTGCTTAAGCCTCATTGAAACAAATACAATAATCTCTTCCATCTACATGTATCATAACTGCATTGGCTGCACTTTCTAAAATAACATAAGAGGACACGGGCAAATGATGATTCATATCCTTTGTCAAAAAAATAGGATTTTTTTTGAGGAGGAACACTGGAGATGGGAAGTGACAACACAAATGTCTGTGCAAGAATATGTTCATATCATTCTGTAGGACTGAACATAACATAGTCTCTTTACCCCCAAGGGTAGTAACAAGCAGATATTGACTTCTTTGGAGGTGAATATCTTTACATATTGACTGTGTGGTGAAGCCAAAGTCAGCATTTTCTTCAAGTGACAACAAATTTTGATGTTCAATGAAATAGGAGGAATGGGTTTTGGTTTTTGTGACAATCACTTTCTCAGGCAAGTTCCGGGAATGGAAGGATGTTTAGCAGTCAAGTTTACATTGCTCTGTGTTTCTAGCTCAAAGAAATTAATCATGCCTTCCATTTTCCTGAGTGCTGAGACTCCCCTCAGAGATGTAGGGTAGAAGTTTTACTACACAAAACAAAAGTACTGTCACAGGCTTATGCCCCCCTTATCACACATGTGACTGGTGGATATGGGGAGAGACTTGGGGGAATGCAAATTGAAATGTTCTTCTTTTAGGGGATGGGGCCATCTGTCACCCACTCTAGGGAAGGCAGATGCTGCTGTATGCTGGCTCTGGCTTCATTAAATTTCTTAGAAAATCTGATTTAAACATTATTCTTTTGGATACCCTTTTTGGCACAATAGTGTAATAAAACAACAAAGGATCCGTCCATGTAACTATCTGAGAAGTGTATAGCTACTGTGCATTTATTTAAAAATGTGCTGTAGTTGGAGGATTTCTAACTTTCCTTAGTTTAAAAATCTCTTCCTCCTTTTGCCCTTGTTCTGCTAAAAGGTTCTCTATTTATCCTCTTATCTTTTCAAAGTGTACAGTGTTGCTAGGCCAACACTTAGAAACTAAATGCAGCTAAATAAGCAGCCTGATTTTTTGAGAGATAGTGAGCACCTGTACCCTCCCCCGCCCCAAAAAAGTCACATTTGCATTTAGAAATTGGATTTTGCAGGTGAAGAGTAGGTAATGTAGTTAGCTTTGCATAAGGAATAGTTGTATGTGCAGTTTGCGGAAGGCACTTCATTGATACTGTTAACTGGTTTATTTTGTACTTAATTGACAGGCAGCAAGTGTTTCCACAGCTGTCAACCTCCCCTTCCACTGTCCCATTTCCTCAACAATATGTTAAACCCTCTTGTTATGCACTGTCTTGTAAGCGCTCAGTGGTAGGAACTCTCTTCTAATGCAATGAGATCTTCACTGGGATTTAAATGACTGTTAGGAATGCAACATTGAAAACTTGGGCCAGAGTGTGTGTTTTATTTAATTAAACTTTGCTGTGCCCTTAAAATAAAAACAGAGGGTGTGTGTGTGTGTGTGTGTGTGTGTGTGCGAGAGAGAGAGAGCAGTAAAACTAGTCAGACCCTGACATGTTTTGTACCTGGCTCATGTTTTATCTGAACCCAAAAGCTCCAGGGTTTTGAATAAATGGCTCTCATTTAGGTCTGTATTTAATTTCTGGTACCACAGCCAGGTTACAATTTTCTCTAATGAATCTATTGATGTAAATTATTTATTTATTTGTGAAATGTTTAACTCTGTGGATTGATCATAAACAGCTCTCCGTAAATGTTCAGTGTTTGATATTGAATCTACATTAGTTGTCATTGGACAAAAAAGGCATATGTCATAGTTTCTGTTACAGTAGATTCTCTAAAACTTTGTACAGCTTTATTTCTCTGTTCCAGTATGTGTGTGAAAACGGATCATTCTGCACATACACACTAACTTAATCGCTGGCCCAATTTCACTATAACTTCCAGAAACAGAACTATTTTCCTAGTGAACATTTCTAACTTTATCCTCTGAATAAAATAATGAATTTTCCTCCCAGATAGAAATTTACTATTTCTACAGAGAAAACAAATTTCTGTAATGAGAATTGCCACAAAATGATTTTATTTCCTGTAAACCTGATTGGTATTGGAAAATGATCAGAATTGTTGTACTACTCTAGCGTGATTAGAGAACCGAGGATCACACTTACTACATCTACACTTAAGTGGCTTAAGTCTTGATCTAGCAATGAGCTGTATGTTGGCAGAGATCCAATAACTGCAGTCAGGCCCTGCATGGGTCTGCCTACTCATTGTTCATTGTGGGATCAGTACTATAGTATGTAAGAAGTCAATTCAATGAGAGGTTTATATGAGTGATAAAAATGCTTTTGTTCCTATTCCAAAGAGAAAATTAATACTCTATAGCTGAAGTTGAGGATATACAGTACATACTAAAATTCAAGAGGCTTTCGGTAATGATAAATTACTGAAAACGCATTCAAATATACTTACTGAACTATTAAAATAGAAATAAATTGGATATCCAGTTAGGAAAATCTTATAATCTGTTTCTTGGCTATACCAGGTTCCATGCCCTGACCTATAAAATTGCTCTCTCTTTTTTTCTTGGCAATGAGATTAATCATAAATGCAGGCATGAATTTTTTGTACACTCAGCTTCTCATTTCAGCTGTATAAGTGGCAGAGGAAAACAATGAGGCAGAATTTAAACCAGAGATTAACTCTTATCCAGAATAAATCTGCATCTTGGTTGTAATTCAAGAGGTGCATAAAAACTATTTTTTTGTCACTATAATGGAAGCTGAGCACAATTCCTGGGCTTTTTTTCTGTTTCATTGCTACATGTGAAGTGAGTGGTAATTTTGCCATTGACTTCAACAGAAAGATTGCGCCTTTTGATGTGTGTGTGTGTGTGTGTGTGTGTGTGTATATACACACACACACACACACACACACACACACATATATATATATACACACACACACACATACATATATATATATATATATAATAAAAGGTGCATGTCATGCACCTGGATTTCCTTCAATTCCTAAAAAGTGGCAGTTAGCTGGTCAGAAATTTTCTGATGAGAGATTTTCCAATGGAACCCTGCCTGGCAAGCTGATGGGGAAATTTCAGAAAGCCTGAGTTTTGGCCTGCTCTTTCTGAGCCCCCTTCTTCCCCCCCCCCCCCCACAACATGCTATAAAACCTCCATGGCCCACCTACCTGTACCACAACAACTTTTTCTCCATATCCAGTAAATTAAAAGCCAGGGCCGGTGTTAGGGGGTAGCCAGCAGGGTAACTGCCTGGAGCTCCATGCCACTGGGGGCCCTGCAAAGCTAAGTTGCTCAGGCTTCGGCTTCAGCCCAGGACCCCAGTGAGTCTAATGCTGTCCCTGCTTTCTGGTTTATTTTGGCAGACCACTTGAAACCACTGATTTAGTACATTTAGTGGGATATCTAGATGGAAGCCAAATCAGCTTTTAACTCCAGGCTCTTTTCCAGGCTTTCAAATAGCAGACCTTATTCTAGTACTTGTGGATCCAAAATGAAGAAGAGCCTTTGCTTTCTTTAAAGATCCTGCACTTCTGCACTGCAGTTCCGCCCCCCCCACCCCCACCCCCACACCACCACCACCTCTGGGAACACTGAATTCTCAAACAAAAATGAAATGTCTGTGGATGTCGTTCTTCACGTCCAAGTTTAAGGGGCACCATGCTTGCCATAGTCAACGCTGCAGTATTTAAAAGGAAGCTCAAAATGCTGATAGGTTTTTAGCTGAAAAATAGATTAAGACAGCTGAGTGACTTCTTAAAGGCTAAGTCTTGCTCTCAGAAAAACAAAGACAACCTTCTGGGCTCTGTTTCCAAAGACTTAAAAGACTTTTCTGGATAAATAAGCTAATTTTGTCCTAAATTGACTTGTCTACTAGGAAAATTGGAAGTCTCAAAAATTGATTAAGGCACCAGAAACAACTGCAAGTGACCTGTTAATCACTGTACAATATGAAGAAATTGAAAGCATGTAACAGAAGAACCGAAAGGCTCTAGAGCTGAAGATAGACCTGATTTCCCTCAGCCTATAGACATATCTGACAAACCCATACACTCCTGCAATAGTCTTAAAAAAAAATCAATAACTTAATCAGATTTTTAGAAAAGCAGCACGTGCAAGGAAAACTATCATGGTGGTTATTTTTTTTTCATATCAAGGTAATTCATGCTCTGTTTTGCAAAAAGAAAACATCCTCTCTCAAATGGACAGGTTTTCTTTCTTTTCTTGAATCCTTGAAGGTCATGGTCTCTGAAAGAAATTCTTAAAGTACATGTGGGTGATGTGTATTAGAAATGGGTTTAAAAAAAAAATCCTAAAAACATTTTTTCTAGGTCGCAGGGATTTTATCACATTTTAGCTGCTATGCTTTGTGTAAATCCATACAAGATTCAAAACAATACAGGAGTGAGAAGAGTCAGGTCTTTTAAGTACTTCAGTATGATCACTTCTGTCTTTTTTCCTATAACACACCAACTCTTTTTTCAGAATATCTTTTTCAGAGAACCCTGACTTACACCGTTAATGCTGGTCGTCTAGTTAGGGCTAGCATTTTCATAGGAACTGTTCTCTTAACTAATAGCTTCAAACAGTGGCTAATGAGTGAAACCTCTTGGTGCACAGGCCAAAGAAGAAGGGGAATTGTAGATGAGTATTATCCCCAAGCTAGGAGAGGAAGGGGAGCTCCCCTTCTGCTTTAAACAGAGGAGGGACAGTTGTGATATCTCCAGGATCCACCTTATTTGAACACCTGGATCCAAGAAGTGTCTTGAGAGGTGATGGATTTGTGCCTCTGCTCCACCTCAGACTTGTTGTATGTCCTTTGGCAAGTCACTTCGTTTTTCTGTACAGATGTGGAACTGATGCACCTTTCTGCATCGTAATAGTGTTAAGGATGAATACATTAAAGATGGTGCGGAGCACAGTAGTTGGGGGACCATATAAATACCTGAGAGAAAGATTGTCTTCTCCATCTTATCGTTGTCATGGCTGTACCCTGTGTATGAAGGATGTCATATAAACTCACTTTGGCCCTCAAAGCTGTCCCTCATAGTTCGTGTATATAGCATAAGCTAATAGTATATTAGGTGATGGAACCCCTAAGAATGGCCATATTGGGCCAGGCCAAAGGTCCATCTAGCTCAGTATCCTGTCTTCTGACAGTGGCCAATGCCAGGTGCCCCAAAAGGAATGAACAGAATAGGTAATCATCCCCGTCGTTCATTCCTAGCTTCTGGCAAACAGAGGCTAGGGAGACCATCCCTGCCCATCCTAGCTAATAGGTCCATCAATGGCTATCTTCCATGAATCTGAGTTCTTTTTTGAACCCTGTTATAGTCTTAGCCTTCGCAACAGCCTCTGGCAAGGAGTTCCACAAGTTCACTGTGCATTAGGTGAAGAAATACTTCCTTTTGTTTGTTTTAAACCTGCTGCCTATTAATTTCATTTGGTGACCCATAATTCTTGTGCTATGAGATGAGTGAATAACACTTCCTTATTTACTTTGTTCACACCCAACATGATTTTATAGATCTCTTTCATATCTCCCCTCAGTCATTTCCTTTCCAAACCGAAAAGTCCCAGTCCTTTACACACAATATTCAAGATGTGGGCGTACCATGGATTTATATAGAGGCAATATAGTTTCAGTCTTATTATCTCTATCCCTTTCTTAATGATTCCCAACATTCTATTCACTTTTTTTGACTGCTGCTGTACATTGAGGGGATGTTTTCAGAGAACTATCCACAAGGAATCCAAGATCTCTCTCTTGAGTGGTAACAGCTAATTTAGACCCTATCATTTTATTTTTGACATGTAACCAAGTAATGGATATTAAGTATAAATTGCTTTGTGGCTTGTTTATCCCTTGCAGATTTCCTTCAGTAATTGAGGGCCCAGCTCTGCCTCACTCTTGTGTGAGGAGAATGAGTAGTCCCATTGCAGTCAGACTATTCATGTACATATCCATTATTTATGTGACTGAGGCTTCAAAGAGTGGATTTAGGTGGCTAATGGCTGTGTTTGGAGATGTTCAGCTGGGATGGAAAAGTGAGTCTCACAGTGAGCACTGCCAATTTCATGACTGCCATTTGCTCAGTCTCAGAATTCTCTTCTTTGCTGTCACATGGAAACCTTCCTCACTTGAGGCAGACTTTAGTGCTGACACACTAGCAGAATGCCAGTACGCCGCAAGACTGAAAAATTCTTTCTCAAAGTTTGCCATGCTTGGTGAAGTGTTTCTTTTCAAAGCACCAGGGCCACACAAGAAGGAAGTGCTAATGACCTTTCTCCTGACCATTCTCCTGTGCCTGAAATTAGGCTTCATTTTTCTTGATGTGAGGGAAAGTAACAATGTCCCTTCAGCTGTCAGCTTGCTCTCAGCCAGAGAGAAAGGAACAGGGAAAGACTAGGCATCAGTTACCCGTAGAGAGCATCAGAAAGAACAGTAAATAAAGGCAGAGCTGAAGATTACAGCAAGCTCTCTCTCGGCATCTCTTCCTAGGGGTCCATTTGGGTTTGCTCAATAGGAGATTCCTCAGAAATAACAGCAATTGGTATGTTAATAAACCTCTTTTGTTATAAGAGTCTGTTCTCAGGAAACTGTTAATTTTTACAGGAGCTGAAGGCACCCAGGAAAACTTCTAGAAATATTGGAATCACATGAGAGACTTTCCATAAAGGAATTCTGGTGAGTAAAATAAAACAGGTGCTGAGCTACCTGAGGCCACAGGCTGGCAAGTAGCCCCTATGTATTCATTGCTAGGTAAGTGAATGAGATTATTTGAATCCAGAACATTTGCTACCTACTTAAAGGGCAAACAAAAACCTGTTGGGCAGCCTCCTTTTACATCCAAACACCAAACATGACCTCTGGGGCATTTGTACCTTACTGGTATCACTATGAACAGTCAATTTGATTTCTAAGATCAGTGTCTGACCCCCAGTTGTGGTGAGAAATCTCCCTTAAGAGTTCCCTTCCCCAGCCCATCATGGAGTACTAGAAGATAATGTGACATTCATTATTAACAATTCCATGATGGCAGGGGCATATGCAGATATGTGGTGCTTGCAGTTCTAATTCTGCACTTGCAGTGTACCTAGAATGGAGAGAGAGAGAGATGGGGGTGGGGGGGGGGGAGGAAACTGAGAGGATTAAACTCCATCTTGAATCTGGTGCAGAAAGCAGTGTGCCACTTACTAGGTGCTTCTGAGAACTTACCATGCATGCCCAGGGCCTGTTGATTTCCAGATTAAACCACAACCAAGACTTTGAATTTAAAGTCAAGGTCTTGGGCCCTGCCTATCTGAAAGACCACCTCTCTCCCAGTACCCTGCTGCTGCAGCTGTGGTATGTAGAGGGGCTTGAACTGGAGCCTTCTCCTTAAGGAAGTGGCAGTTGCCATTGGGGTGTTCCTCCATGATAGACCTTTAGTCTGGAACTTGCTCCTGGATCTTTTGACATTTAGAGCTAGGCCTTTAGGAGAGGGCTGAGGATATGGCCTGTGCGTGGGACGAGGGAGATATTTTACTGCATTACACTACCGGCTGGCTACATTAATGCTCTGAATGCTCTGTGCGTTGTGAATCTAATTTATCAGGGCATGTGGCTGATCTATGGGCTGGCATCTAAACACACACACACACACACACACACACACACACACACACACACACACACACACACACACACACACACACACACACACCAGTGATTAAAACACAACCGCTCTTCTCTGTTGGGAGGTGGATGTGTGTGCTGGCATAATTGGGAACAGAACGGCACCACCTGCTGTATATGTAGTAGTTCTTGTTAGTGTGAAACAGCTCTTGCTTTGTTCTCTTATCCCTATGGAAGAAATGGAGAAGTGCACAGATGAGCAAGTAGAGGATGAAAAAAGAAAATGAGGTCTTTGATGCTCACTGTGACGGTTGCCCCTCAGAACACCAATAAAATAAATTGAGTCACAGATGGCAATGGCTCGGCTTGTTGATGGCACTTGAGCAATAGGTGTAGCATCTGAAAACTGAACCAAATGTTCTAATTGTAAGCCAATATACCTGAGCTGAAGTTGCAGCTCTCTCTCTGAATCTTCTTGCTTCCGTTTGCTTATATCCCAACTTTAACTTTTTAAATGTTGTTTGTGTTTAATATTGGACAAATGTTTGTAGCTTGACTGGTGCCTGAGAGTTGCATGTATTTATAGATAGAGTGAGTTAGGTCCTGTGGTTTAGTTGAGCTCAGAAGAGGCTGTGCTCACGTGACTTTATTCAACCAGTGTAGCTCTTTGAATCTGAGGCTGAATGGAGGCCATTTGGGAGATATGGGGCACTCTGACTTCATCCTTCTTCCACTGTGACACCCTGGGATATATAAAGTGGCAGCCCTAGGACACACAGGGCTATGTCCACATTGCACACTGAGCCCAGGCTCTGACTTAGGTTTGAGCCCAAGGCCCTCGTCCATCCACATACACACCAGCCTGACTTAGGTCCTGTGTGCTTGCTGACCCGGGTCCTAGGACCCTGCTAGAGGAGTGCATCAGAGTCCAAATCCTGCTATGACTCAGGTCCAAGTCTTGTCATGTTGCAGTATGGATGCAGGTCAAATGACAGGCCTGAGTCAGAAGGTCTCTGTAGTGCAGTATGGACACGTTAGCATGGCTGTGAAACCAGGGTCTAGTAATAGTTACAATGCAGTGTGGATGCTCAAGCATGGACTTGGAAACATTAAACCCACAAGCATGGGACCCAGGTTTATAATGCAGTGTAGAAATACCCCATGATATTTCCTCTAATCTGACTAAATCCTCAGGAAGCTGGTTAAGTTACCCTTTGCTCTGATATTATGGCTCAAGTGGGCTATGTAAAAGTGAAGAATCTGGCCCAAAAGCTGTTTATCTCTATCTAGTCTATCTCCATTTAGTCTATTGCTATACATACTAATACTGTATTGCTTGGTGCCTAGTGAAGAAGAGATTCTGATGCTTATTACACACAAAGATTTGAGATTGTGTAAGTAAATAATGTACAGCTTCCGCATACAAAGTACAAAATGTTGATTTGGATAAGCATCCAGAAGTTCAGAGGCATATTTGAATTTCTCTGATCATCTTTGGTCTGGAAGTTTAGCAAAACACTGTTTAAGAATAAACACTGTGTTGTGATTTTTGAAACTTCAGGGTTCTCCCCAGAAGGAAAATGCCACAAGAACAGCTGAGTTCATGTTCTATCAGTACAGTTGTTCCACTTTCCAAAACCAGGAAATGAATATGGAAAATTAGTGAAGTGCACATTTTCCAACCTCACAAAAGGATTGATTTAGGAATGGTCGTATCTATTTTGGGGGAGATTTTTTTAATACAAATTGATGGGGTTTGTTCAACTTTGTACCCCTCTACACCCACTCCCAAAAAGTGGGTGGGAGTTGTAGGAAAGGAGGCCTTTGCGGGGTGGAAGAAAGGGAGAGGGGAAATCATTACAAGAATGTTACCTGTAGACCTGCTATTTTCTCTTGTTCTCTTTGGGGGAAAAAAATGCAATCCCCTTTTAGAGTAATTCTGTATAATGCTGTTAAAGGCTCTTGTCCAGCAAAGCACTTAAGCATGTGCATAACTTTAAGCTTCCAAGTAGTCCCATTGACTTCAATGTAACTGGTCACATACTTAAAGTGACACATTCACTTAAGTACTTTGTTGGGTTGGGGCCAAAATGGGAAACTTTCTTTCTCTGACTTCACTAGCAGAAGTAGTGAACCCTGTGGAAAGATTTGAAACTCTCTTTGGAAATGATCACAAATATACTCTTCATATTTCATATATATTTCTGATATAAAGATCCCTTTTGTAGTTCAGGGGACTACAGCAAACTTTGAATGCATTTAACGGGAGTGCTTGTGGCCAGAGTTATAAATTGCCCACTGTAATCCAAAGTGAAGAGCCAGTGATATGGCATTAGACCAATTACTCAGCGACTGCAAAATAAAACCAATATGAACAGCCTGATGTGAACGATATGGAGGAAGAGGGGGAACTCTGCTGTCTAGGAGCAGTGGCCAGGGGATAAACAGCCTCTTCTCCCACACTAAACTGGCATTCCTTTCAGGGCTCTGTCTCTGAAGCCTGCTCAGGTGTCAGTCTTTTCTCAACCTCCAGTTAGGTGGAGCCACTCCAGAAAATCCACTCTGGCTGCTGGAAGGGAAAAAGTCTCTGACTGCTAGGATGGCTATGTATGTGTAGGGTCTCTGCTACTCTACCCTCTTGTCTGCTTTTTAGGGGAAGGGGTGTCCTCCCCAGTAAATAGTCTTTTCCTCTGGTGTATTAAAGAACTTTCCTGAGCAACAGTGTAGTGAAATTGACCTGCTAAAACTTGTCAGCTTCACAATTCCTTGTTTGGGTTCTCGACAGCAGCATTAAAAACTGTATCAGGACTTGAAAGAGTTTTCAACTTGGCAAAGCTATGAGCAGCAGCAGAGGCAATGGCATTGTCTAGCAGACTTAGTAATTAAGCACTGTATTGATTTAGATTGGTTCACATTTAGGTTGTCTTCATAACCAAAAGGGCTAGAAACCTTGTTAAATTTCGGATTCTGCAGAGATTGATGCCTCTCACTTGGGAAAGCTTCTAATTAGCCATGGGAAAGTGGATTATCAAGCCTTCTTGTACAGTCTTAGCTGATTTCTCTCCATATATTTGTATGGATGTGTTCTTACACCCCCTGTAATGCTGGCAGGCTAGGTGCCAGCCCCTGCCAAGGTCCCTACGTGTCAGCTGGACACAGGGCCGGCTCTAACTTTTTTGCCGCCCCAGGCAAAAAAGAAGAGCGCCGCCCTGCCGTACCACCCCCGCGAGTGCCGCCGAAATCCCCGCGCCCCCCCCCAGCACCACACCATCTGAAGTCCCGCCCCCCTGTGCCGCCCAAAGCCCCACCCCTCCAAGCACCGCGCCGCCCAAAGCCCCCACCCCTCCTCCGAGTGCCGCACCACGCCAGCACCCCCCGAGCACCACGCTGCCAGAAGCCCCGCCCCCCCAAGCACCATGCTGCCCGAAGCCCCTGCCCCCACTCTGAACGCTGCCCAAAACCCCGCCCCTCTCCGAGCGCCACGCCGCTGAAAAAAATAAAAATAAATAAAAATAAAAAATCAAGCGCTGCTTGTAATATCTATTTTCCATATTGTAATGTTAGATCAGAAAGGTTGTATTGTTAGCCTCTGTGACTGTAGGAATCGCCATACAGGAGAGGGCCATTAATTAGTGTGAAGAACTGCTTTTCCACAGAAATTGTTTCCCCTCCCCCCCCCCAAAAAAGAGGGGACCCATTGATACCTGGTGGACTATGGTTGGATCTTACAACTGGAAACTCCCTACATCTGGATTGAGAAGCCATCAATTGAAGGACTAAAGACTTATTATTAAGCCTGTGAATCATTCATGGAGGTCGCGGAAGTCACAGCTTCCGTGACTTTCCATGACCTCTGTGAATTGTGCAGCGCTGGTGCGGCTGACCCCAGGACCACCCCAGCAGCTGGGGAAGCCCCAGGACCAGCCAGACTGGTCGCTGTTCTGGCAGCCCCAGGCAGCTGGTGTCCCCAGTGCTGCCCTGGAGCAGCAGTCTGGGACCAGTGGGGGGGGGGAGGGCCTGGGCTGCCCCCTCCCCGGGGGCAGTCTTCAGGAGTGCCCCCTCTCCCAGCAGGGAAGATTTAGTTACAGGTATTTTTAGTAAAAGTCATGGGCAGGTCACATGACCCATGACCTGTCCATGACTTTTACTAAAAATACCAGTGACTAAAATGTAGCCTCACTAATTATTGTTTCACTTTCCTCCCTGTGAAGATGGGAGAGGTCCACTTGCATGACTCATCAGCTGAGTTTTCAGCTCAGAGCATGTGGTAAGACTGAAGTGGGGAGGGGCAAAAGAACCAAGGATCTCTATGCTGCTTGGATGCTGGGTGGGGCAAGATGTTTCTAGGCAACAGATCTCCAGGTGCTTGCTTAGCCTAGGTTAGGACTACAAGTACAAAGTACAAAGAGATTTTGCAGATTATAGTTTGAAATTGAAGACTTTAACTCATTTGTGTGGCTGCTTGCCTTAACTTTGTAAATTATCTCTAATTTCCTTTTCCTATGTATTAAATCTTCATATCATTTACTAAGTGTTGTCTTTGGTGTGAGACCTAAAGCACAATTGACTTGGAGTAAGTGATTGGTCCTTTGGGATCAGGAGTAACTTGACTATTGCTGTGATCCTTGGTGTAAGGGGCCATCTATCACAGAAATAGGTTCACCTGTGCAGCAAGACAGATGGGAGTATCCAAGGGGACTGATGGTAACTCCATGTTAAGGTTGTTAAAGTGCCTGAGAAGTTTGAATTTGGTGCGGTTGGTTGGTGAAATCTAATTTTAGAACTCACAACCAACGTCAGGTTTGTGCCCTGGTTTTTAACAGTCTATCCTGAGGTTGGTATTCATGCTCTTGCATCACTGTTGGGAGCTTCACAACCCCATCCTAGAAATCTCTACATTTCTAACAGAAATAGAATATTGATGCAGCATAAATTATAGCAAATAGATAGTTTTAACAACATAATTGCTGATTTTCTATTTTCAGACATTTCTGGTTTAGTATTTTATGAACACAAAGTCGCTTTTGTATTTAAATATTATTTTTCTCTTTCTGAAAACTGATTCTTAATTCTATCAACAGAATTCTTTTGTTGTAGCCCTTTTTATTAGGGTGCATTATGGGTAAGAGAGTCAAAATATATGCCTTTGATTTTTGTGGCAATGTTAGGAACAGCTACAAATGCTGTGAGGCAGACCGTTTAAGTCTGTCCAATTGTTGAGTGTTTCTCTGAAAAATAACTTCTTGTTCTTTGGATCACAGAGATTGTACAATTACAATTTTAATCAATCCAAGACAAAATTCATTGGGTCTTGCTGTGCACAGCACATAGTCACAGTCCAATAATTCTGTTTCTCATGTGCAGATCAAGTCTACGGGAGCTTCTATAGTCTAGAGATTATAGACCAATGATAGCCATATTTGCATTGTCTGTGTACTTGTATGGAATCAGACATACAGTAGAGGGTGTTGATATTGTTCAGATTTCTAATGCAGCATTTTATAGCTTGCACTTGAACTAAAAGGAATAATGTACATAACGGTATGTACATTATTCCTTTTAGTTAAATTGTATAAATTGCTTTGTGGCTTGTTTACCCCTTGCAGATTTCCTTACAGTTGTTTAGTTTGAGGGGGGAAAAAGAAGCCTTATTTCTTTTATTGAAAAGTATTAACAAGTCACTTGGTAACATGCCTTAATCATTGATGCTAGAGAGAACTCTGTATAAGCTTGAAAGCTTCTTTCTCACCAATAGAAGTTGGTCCAATGCAAGGTGGGTGAGGCCATATCTTTTAGCTCTAATATCCTGGGATCGACATGGCTACAACTGCATTCAGCAATGGAAGCTATTGACTTTCATAGATAACTGACAGTTAGGGTTGGCTGTAAACCAACAGTTAGTTATGCATAACACTGAGGTTTCAGTTTGTTTTCATTCCAATGCGGGAAGAAAACAAGACTGTACAGAAGTTTGCAGGAAATGGGGTGAGAAGTCAGGGGGAAGCAGGGAAGCCAGGAAGTGGAGGGGAGAAAGACTATATAGTCCCAATCTCTCTCTCTTCCGAACGGTTAAGACACTGCTCTAGGGTGACCAGACAGCAAATGTGAAAAATCGGGACGGGGGTGGGGGGGTAATAGGAGCCTATATAAGAAAAAGCCCCCAAAATCAGGACTGTCCCTATAAAATCGGGACATCTGGTCACCCTACACTGCTCTGACCTAGGTTCAAGTCCCTGTTCTAAATCCCCATGTCTTTCTTTACAGTACACTATGTAGCTGCTATGATTTTCATTTTATTTTTTCCCATTAGCACTTCATAATTGATTAAAAGTAACTTTTAACTTTTTTTTAACTAAGCCTCACCTCTGTCTGGCTATTAGTGCTCCATGGACTAGGCCTGTTTAAATTAAAGAAACAACTGTTACAGGAGAGAGAAGAAACGTTCATCCCCTTCTATCAGTTTTTTTAATAGAATTCCAGTCACCATGGTATCCAGACTCCTAAAAGGAAGGGAAGCTCTGCAGGATACAGCACCTAGCAGAGGATAACTTTTGAGCCACTGACCCCTGTTCAGAGGCCTGATATGCTTTCACTCTGCAACTTCCCTGCCAGCAGCCCTTTGAGCAATGGTGTCCCTTTTCCTCCTATTCACTGCTGTGCTGGTGGTTTTCACTATGAAGTCCAAGACTAGAATCTCCCAGTTTTTCTGGGGGTTTGTTGTATGTCAATTTAAGCTTTTTTCCATATGTTTAGCTTGTTGTGATATTTAAATTTTCTTTATTTTGGACTGTGTTTTGTTGATGTCTATCCTGATTTCAGTGGGTTTATTAGTGGTTTTGCAAAGCCGTGCATGTTCACAGCATTCACAATACAAATAGATTTCCCTGCTGTCAAGAGTTTAGTTTAAGGACTGATGATGCAGTTGGATCCAGGTGGGTTAGATCCCTATGCCTGTATGGTGTCCCAAGTCAACAGGAGATTGTAAGATTGTCTGATCAGATCCTGTTGGAGGATCAGAGAATTAAGACAACAAGAGGAGGTAGCAGTGGGGGAAGGGATGAGGGATGGGAATGGCTGGAGAGTAAAGGGCAAGAGACAGGAATTTGCCTAATTATAGGCAGCACAGGTAGTGCCACTTATAATTAAGCTAGCTTAACATTTTCCATTCTAAGACCTTGTTTTCAATAGTAGCTTAAAACTTTTGCCAAACCATTCAGGCTGAAATATTCCATCTGTGTGTCTGCCTAAGGTGGAATTTTTTGGGGGGGAAGTTTCACCTAAAACGGTTCACCCATTTCTGAGAATGAGATTAGAGGAAAATGTTTTCCCCTTTAAAAAAAATAATACTACTGTTTCATTAAGAAGCTGTAGTGCCTCTATACTTTGAAACGAGTTTGAAATTTGCCCTGGTGTCAGGGGTGAATTGCCATCTCTGTGAAAGTTTGTTCAAATTTAGACAAGTTATGAGCCTCCAGAAATATGAGTTTGCACTTGGTTAGTAGAGATTTGTTCGAGTTTCACAGCTAAATTCAAAGACTTCATTTGCACTGAGCATGCTCCATTCCCTCATGACTCCTATGTGTTGCCTGGGCTGCAAAGGCACTGCTCAAGACAATAGGGGTTCAGCAAGATGGTCCCAATAGTTGTTGCTTCTGGCTGCCCAACACTGCTGTGGTGCCAGGTACAGGAATTGAGAGCAGATACTTTTCTTTGCTCACAATGCCCCCTGCTGGTGCCCCTGTGTGTGGAGAAAAAGGAAACAGTTTGACTTGAATGGGGAAGGGAGTAGGGGACCAGTGTGGGAGGGTTAGACAGGAACATGAAGTGTGAGAAGAGAAGTAGAGGTGCAGGAGACAAATGAGGAGGAGGATAGGAGCAATGGGTGGGAAGCGGAAGATCCATTGGTAGGAAAAAACATGGGCAGGCACTAGGGACAAAGACATAAGCAAAGAGAGGGGAACAGGGAAAGAAGCTGGGGGAAGGGCAGGGGAGGGGTTGGCTGGAGCTAGGTGGGTACAGCAGTAGGTGAGGGGCAGCCAGAGAGTGGGGGGTAGGAAGAGAAGGGGATAAGGAGAAGCTGGCACAAGCTTTTTGTGGCATTTTTGGCATTCCTAACTTCTGAGTACTTGACTTCGCAACTTGAACATTCTTTTAACATAGTGGATTTTTGGACGCAAGCTATAAATCAGGGTGGATTCTGGCAGTCTGTCTAATCAGTTTTTATAAAAATCTCCCTCCTCTTTCCTTGAACTCCCCCCCCCCCGCTTAATTCTGAATCTTTCTGCTTTTCTCCGTTATTTTTGTTTCCTATTTCCTTGCCTATTTCTCTACTGCTTTCTTAACCTTTTACTTTGGTTTTTCTGTTGGCTCCTTTAAGCTTTTCTTTCCTCTCCTAATGTCCCTTCATTCCACTTACTTCATTTTGGCCCTCATTTTCTTTCTCATCACTGCTCCCCTTCTCTTTGGTGCTGCTTTCTGTGACTTTTGTTGGGCCTCCATATCACTTCTGGACATTGCTTTCGAGGAGCAATATCAGCATCAATCATTCTTCATTCAGTAATACTTTCCAGGAAGTACTAATGTCAAGGGAGTGAGGATGAATGTCTGAGTGATTTCATTCAATACAAAACCATAAGTTCAGAGAAGGGTTGGGAAGTCAAAACAATCTACTCATAGGTTTGGGCACCATTCAGTTTAGAGGCAATTCAGTGTATTTCAGAGCATTCAGCCTCCCTCTAATCCTAAATAATGGCATTTGTAATATTAAATTTCATGAACAAAAGGAACAATCTATGCAATTTCAAGTCTCTGTGCAAAATGTAACTTACACTGGACACTTAGAAAACCCAAAAAAGACCAACATGACTCTTAACTAAAAAGCCCCAACATCTATACACTCTAAATTAGAGTACTACTGTGGGTGAAATATTTGCTTTAATAGGTGTCCCTTTTGGTAGCATGAGAGCTTATGACATAATTAAGATTTGAAGAGAGAAATAATTCTGCAAAGATTTTTTTCACATTTCAGTAGATTCTTTTCTACTCTTTTATGAAGCATTTGGATCCTTCAGGATGTTAGGTGCTATGAATATAACATTATTTTCACAACCCTGCAATGTCTTCATAGCAATGTCTTGCTCAAAAATGCAGCTGTGCTACTGTGAATGTGTTTCCTTGGCACATGGAGGTAACAGTAGATAATGCATGCTTAAAACAATTACGCTGGCATTCTAGAAAATAAGAAACCATTAGACTGTAAAGGAATAGACCCAATGTTCATATCAAGTAACATTCCTCATTGCAATATGCTATTCCCTGTTGTTCACTGATATTGCTATACTCTACTTATATTCAACCTGCTGACTCATCCCTCTAGAAGTGGCCTAAAGAAACAAGGCTTTCAACTGAGAAAGCAAAATCAAAACATGAGTGTTATTGTTTGGGGGGAAATTTCAGCCACTCAAAAGGATTTTTTAAAGATATTTTTAGACACTTGGGATTAGATGTTAAAGCTCTGCAGATATAACTAATATTCTACTCCATACACAATGCTGTCTCCCTTCCTTCTAATTTGTTTTTTCCCCTTAAAAGATAGGATAACTCATCTATTCACAGTAGCACAGGGTAAAATATTCAGAAATGTTTAAGTCCGATAAAATAGTCCAAAACTGACATGAGAGAATCATGGTCTAGAAGTGTGAACAAAGTACTGATAGCCCATGATTTCACAGTTCTAATTGACTGACACTGACCTCCTTTGTGGCTAGGCAAGTCACTTAACTTCTGATTCTTTGAAAAATGGAGATAACATGTACTTTCCTCACTGCGCTGCTATGAAGTTACTGTTCATAAACTGTATTGAAGATGAAAAGTGTGGTAGAAGTAGTAGTGTCTGAGAAGTCAAACTGTAGGTTTGACAATAAGTACAGAGGCCCCAGTTCAGGCAAGCACAGGCTAAATCCATTCCTATTCAGAAGAGTCTCCAATGAGACTTAAATATACACTTAAGTGCTATCCAAATTGTAACCCAATAAATATCGATTTGCTTCTTCCCAGGCAAATGTTATAATTAGTGGACTCTGTTTTCCTCTTAGAATCTTTTAAGCATGAATAGCTTTTCCAGGCCTGCCACATAATTTATTTTCTATAAGAATGCAAAATGGCATGGGAGACGTCCATTGTTTTCTAACAAATTATTAAACCTGAGGTTAATGTATATGCCTGGGCTCACCGAATTCAAGGTGTGGTAAATTTTAGTGGAAGGGATGGCTGACTGAACACCTATTAAGATGGTGTCTTTTTGGTATTTTCCTGTTTTCATATGTCGTGATTCAGTCTGTGTTTTGCTTCATAACAGGCAGTGACAATTCCTTGGGGTAGTGTTAGTTTAGAATTTCAGGACACTCATGTAGGTTATGAAGCCACATGTAAATATGTTCAAGTATATTTAGCCTTATTCTACTGTTCATGGTATTGCAAGTATAGCCCCCTAAATTTAGGATACCAATTTCCCCATGTAAATCTCTCAGCATTACAAAGTGGGGTAGGCTAACCTGCTCTGGTAGAGTTGAATGCACAATCTTCATTCAAGAGAATTCTTGGGAAGGGAGATATTTGCTGCACTCCTTTGGGAATACCTGTCCCAAGGGCAGAACCCTTGCAAAAAAGGCCCTTGTGAATGTGGGATGGAAAAGACGCCTGCCTTGTTCCAACTGTGTCTTAGCTAGCATTACAAAAGCCACACTTTGTCAGTTGACACTCCTTTAATTTGATTGCTTATTAGTTCTGTCAGCAGCTCTTGCTACTTATTTGTCTCCTCACTCTAAGATGCCACTAATCTCCTGAATAAGGGGAAATCCTAGTGGGAGAGCATGAGTGCTATGATCCAGACATCAGAATGAGACCAAGGCCCTAGGGCTTCTTGCTTCCTTGTAAGAATTCAAGAGCATAACTTTAGCAGATGTTCTATGGTGGAGCATAATGAATAAAATACTGCCTCATTACTTAGTTGAAATTCAGTGTTAACAGCAAAGTGATTACTCAATATCTTGATGACTGCATTACAGTTGGAAGAGAGGAAATTACCTAAGACCCTCAAATGTTACTCTTTCTCTTGTATCACTTAAAATATACAATTAGTGTTGTTTGTTTGTGAATTATATTTAATGAAGAAAAGGTATGGAAAGTGTGGCTACATCAGCTCCTGTATTCCTTGCATTTTCATTTTGTGAGCTTCCTAACTAACTCACCAGTTTTTCCTCTGTGCTTAGCTTGCCAAGGTCCTGATCCAAAACCCATTGAAATCAACATGACAATGGCCATACTGGGTCAGACCAAGTATCCTGTCTTCCAACAGTGGCCAATGCCTGGTGCCCCAGAGGGAATGAACAGAACAGGTGATCATCAAGTGATCCATCCCCTGTTGCCCATTCACAGCTTCTGGCAAACCGAGGCTAGGGACACCATCCCTGCCCATGGTGGCTGATAGTCATCGATGGACCTATCCTCCATGAATTTATCTAGTTCTTTTTTTGAACCTTTTATAGTCTTAGCCTTCACGTCATCCTCTGGCAAAGAGTTCCACAGGTTGACTGTGTGTTGTGTGAAGAAATACTTCCTTTTATTTGTTTTAAACCTGCAGTTTATTAATTTCATTTGGTGACCTCTAGTTCTTGTGTTATGAGGAGGAGAAAATAACATTTCCTTATTTACTTTCTCCACACCCATCATGATTTTATTCATCGCTTTCATATACCCTCTTACTTGACTCTTTCCCAAGCTGAAAAGTCCCAGTCTTTTTAATCTCTCCTCATACAGAAGCTGTTCCACACCCCTAATCATTTTTGTTGCCCTTTTCTGAACCTTTTCCAATTCCAATATGTTTTTTTTGAGGTGTGGGGACCCACATGCACACAATATTCAAGAGGTGGGCGTACCATGGATTTATATAGAGGCAATATGATATTTTCTGTCTTATTATCTATCCCTTTCTTAATGATTCCCAACATTCTGTTTGCTTTTTGGACTGCTGCTGCACATTGAGTGGATGTTTTCAGAGAACTATTCACAATGACTCCAAGATCTTTTTCTTGAGTGTTAACAGCTAATTTAAACCCTATCGTTTTATATGTGTAGTTGGAATTATGTTTTTTCAATGTGCATTACTTGGCTTTTATCAACATTGAATTTCATCTGCCATTTTGCTGCCCAGTCATCCAGTTTTGTGAGAAATCAATGGAAGTCTTTTTATTGACTTGAATGGGCTTTGAATCAGGCTCCAGGTTAGCTTATGAATAGGAAGAGGAGTTGGTTGGAAAATGTTCCCCCAATGGAAAATTTAGAGTTCTTGTAAAAAAAAAAAAAACCTAAAATTTTTGTTTTTGTGATTGGAAAGTTAACGTATTTCCATGATCTCTACTTCAGACTCAGACACTTTCTGGGAAAGGGCAGGGGAGGGGGACTCTTTGTTTAATCAAAATCACAAATCTCTGTTTAAAAAGAAAATTCAATGGAAAAATGCTGAGCCTTAGTACGAAACTTTAGCATACACTATTATATTATTATTCATCCCCAATGTTTTTGATATTTTATAAGTTTTTGTTGAATATTGAGACTATAGATCAGCTTCTGAAAAGGGCCAACCCTCCTTTTGCTGTTGTAAGATACTCCAGTGAAGTGTGAATCTCCATGATTCTGCCAGCGTGTCAGTTGTGGGCACAAAACTGAATACTTGGGTTTCACATTAGCTGATTGCTGGAACACATGTTCAGCAAGATGCTTAAGTAGGTGCCAGCTTTAAGCACACTAATAGTCTCAACTGACATCCGTTAGAGTATTCACATTGTTAAGATTAGGCCTGTGGTTAAGTGACTTGCTGAATTGGGCGCCAGAGTACCAGTAACTTGGATTTGCACCTGAAATTCATTTTGGGAGCTCATATTCTGTAGATATCCCCCCCCCCCAAAGACATCTTTCCAAAAATTGATTGGTTCTAAACAAAACAAATAATCCTGTATACAGTTCCATTGCCTTTGCTTTTATCTTTGTTTCCTCTTATCTGAAAACCAATAAAATATAAGTCAATAACTCCACCAGCTCATTAATGAGAACTCTGAATCATATATAGGTTCCTTTGCTACACCTGAGGATAAACATTTTTTGTTACTCTCTGATTCCATGGCTGCAACAATAGTAAATACCTGCCAAAGACTTCTATTTATGTTGAAGTAGTGGCAGATTTCTGTCAAAAAGGATATAGCAAAGATATTTTGAAAGTAGAATGCACATTTGATATTGTCACATGATAGGGTGGTCTGTCCTCTTTATTAAACCTTTGCAATTCTTGGGTCTTCTGGAAACTATCATGGAATTTCTGTGGCAAAGAATAGTCCGTTTTCTCCCTCCCCCATTTTCCCTATTCCTTTCTTGCTATGCTTTAGAGAGAGCTTCAAGAAGGGATCTACATTCTTTCTCTGCCCAGATCCCTGACCCCCAAGACCCTGCATTGAAGTTTCCATTTATAATGGAATAAATAATCTCTGTCCTGAATGTGTGATGTGAATGAAATGACTGTTATGTAACTATCTCTTTCATTTCTCCCCTTTTTTCTTCTAAATTTTGTTAGAGGTCTGTCTTTTTAGCTCTTTCCTGGAGCAGTGAGGATACCATGCTCTCCTTTCTTCCCTTATTTTTGTTGTTCAAGTCACTTGGTAATAATCTGGTGCAGTGAACCTAGGTGAAGGGAGCCTAGAATCTCGTAGTGAAAGGAAAAGGCCTTCATTTAGATTGATTTTCACGCTATTTTCAGCCAGATGCTACCTGAGAAAATAACAGTGGCTCCCTCTTCCAACCTTTATCCTACAACAATCAGCCATTCCTCAGTAACTGGTCCATTAGTCACCAGCTAATCCAGCTGTCTCTGATCTCCAGAATTACAATCCAATAGATTGTACATCTGAAACTGAAGCAGTGTGGGTGAGTCTATTATATGAATCATCTAAAGCAGTCACCTAATATTGGTTCAGCTATCTACAAGACCTCTAGAGAGGCAAGCTAGTTTGAAACAGTTTCTGGGGCTGGAGTCATAGATTTTCTGGCCATGCCAATATTTTTGGGCAAGGTGTAGTTATGTTCATTTTTATTTTCAATTATTTAAAAAAGCTTGATTTTTAATTTACCTCCTCATCAGCTTGTTCTGAGCCATCTCTCAAGCTTTCCACAGCTGTTCAGCTGGTGCAATGCTACCTTATTTGCTTCTATTTATTGGGTTTGAAAATATTGCATACAGAACATGACAGTACATGCTTTTGACCTTGCAATGCTGACTTTATAACTAATATATTTCATAATATCTTCTGCTGAAGAAGATAAGGTTGACTGAACTAGATCTGTTTCGAGCCATTGGGCATTCATCCACAATGCTAAAACCAATTTCAATGAGGTCACTTTTCACACAGTGAATCTATAATAGTTTTTGTCTCCTGCTGTCTGATTTATACTTCTGGCAAGGAATGTTGGCTTCCCTGAAACTGAAAAGAGATTTTTTTTACAGGAAATGGTTATTTTTTTACTTTTAAGAACATAATATATTTATAACTAGCACTGTACTATGCAATAATCATATTATTTAGCAATTTTCTTTTAATCTTCTGATTATTGTAGTCTACTGCATTATTTATATTGTGAGCTGCAATTATGTTACTACACATAGTAGGCAAAATATTTAAATACTTCCCTGTTTTATGGAGATAATTATAAGCTCTATTTCCTGAAGAATGAAAGCAAGACCAGTGTGCAAATCGTCAGATATCACTCATCTAATGAAGCAGATGTAAAACGAGTACCAAGGGATTAAACACCTTGAATGTACTTTGGATTGTCTCATTAAATATCATGTCCCTGAGACTACTGTAATTACCCCATCTTTTCTGTAGTTCCTCATTAATTACACTGCCACTAATGCTGAGCATTTTTTTCATTTTCCTATAGTGCTTTAAACAAACTAGAAAGTGGAGAGTATATGTCCTAGTGTGATCAAAATGGATGTGTAGTGAATATAACCGATCCAGTCCTTGGGCCTGAATGGGCTGCACTGCAGACTATGCCAGTGGCAGTGCTGGATTCCATTCCAGTCCTGCATTAAATAGCCTGGGTGAGTGTGGGGAAGGGATGGACTGGAGAAGGATTGGAGGAGTGACTAGTAGATTTTCAATGTAAAGTCAATTTTTGGGAGTGTAGAGACTCTGGTCTGTGTGGATGCTATTTTGTTCCCACATTTTTTGAAGTTCTGGTGATCGTGTGCACCCTGATTGAGATATAGACAGCTACACAATAAATTATAGTAATTGCTGGCACAAATGCAGATTCACGTGTAAGCAGTTATGCACCCATTTTTTGCTTGCAGACTAGGGTTTCTACCTACTGAAAATTTGATCCTTAAAAGGAGTATTGTTTGTTCTTGTTTTTGTGAGCTCCTGGTCAGAAATAATTAAGTTTGTGAACACTCTTTCTTCATCAAACCATGTTAAAACTCATTCACTCTGCTGTATTATTAGCATCTACTTTACAAATGTTAAATGTTAAAATATACAACAAAAAATAGTAAAATACATGAGGTTAAACAATCCTATTTGCAGATCTGGATCTATTTTAGGTTTACAATCTAAAAACTGAAGTTTCAGAAAAGAAAGATTAAGGAAGTCTTGCCAAATCAGAGATTAGTTAGTTCATTTATTCTGACACCTTTTCTTGATGCTGATCACTTGTTAGTCCAGTGAGAGACACTTTTTTGACAGTAAAACTTAACCTTTTTGTTTGCAGTCACACTCCTGGCTTTTCTGAATGCAGCATAGAGATGGTTATGTATAGTACTTTTTTCACTGAAACAGCACGCTTCTCCAGTTTCCTTTTCCAGTAAGAAAATAGACCTCACATTTTTGGTTGTTGCCAGTAATGTTCATTTGGAGAAATTAGTAATAGAAATTCAAGAGTGGTTCTAAACTATTAATTTAATGGCACAACTTTACGGGTTGCCAAATCCTCAAATGTAATACCATATAAGGTAGCGAATTGTCTGATGATAGCACTAGGTCTTGAAAAAGGCTATTTGCATAATTGATACATATGTTAGGATATTATTAATAGCTTTGGATATATTTAAACAGGTGAGCCTGTAGGGTACCCTGAAAATTCTAGTAGGAACAAAAACAAACAAACAAAAGGCGCGAGAATAGTGACCGGGTAAGCAATTTGAACTGTACTCCTCCTAAGATAAAGCAGTCAGAATTGTAAACACCTATAAATGGATGGAGACAGTTTTTAAAACCAAAAGGTTCTCTTGTGTTCAGATCTCCATGTAAATGAACTACACTCTTATTCTAAATAGTAGTTTTAGGATTCTTACATTTGGAAATTAGGCAGAGCAAGACAATAGTGATTTGTATATGGAGGCCTCCAAGTAAGATCCAAGTCCAGACAGAGTCAGAGTTTGCCAGCCTGACTCATTTTTGATCATATGCTTATTCTTGCCATATAATTATTCTCAGACTCTTCAGTACAATTGTATCTTCAGGGCTATGTTGAATAATCAGCGTATATATGTAATTTTCATAAATTTCATCCCTGAGATTTTTTTATATCACACATGCAACATGGATTCACTTTATTTTATATTCTTTGACTCTGTTAAGAGATTGTCTTCTCCAAAACACCTATTGTAATCTCTTGAATTCTGTAAAACCAGTGATGGAAGATAAAGGAAAGCAGCATGATGTGATGGGGTAAAATGATGAAGTTCTAGCTTGCAGTCAAACCTTCCTGCAGATAGTATCTCAATTTGGAAAGGAATGATGCCATTAATTCTGATAGTAAAGTAGCTTCCTCAGCTGACTTACAGTGTAAATCATCATGACCTGACAGTTTATCACTGCTGGATGCCGGCCTCCTACTTCTCATAGACTAGCCTCAAATGTAAGGAGTAGGAGGTTAGCTTTTCATACTCTCCCTCAAAACGAACACTTTCTTAAAGTTGCTCCAAATAAGCAATGGCACATTTTATTAAACTTCCTTTATTCTGTCATGATGTGTAGACTTTAAGTGTTACCTGTGGTGAGCTGAAAATGCTTCTGTTATTCAGGCAGACTATGAAACAATCTTCTTAGTGTTAATATTTATAGCTATAATGGTTATGGCTAAATTACACAGATCTGGATTCACTTTAATAGCTTTAGATACAAGGTTTCTCCAAGGGAGGAAATTCCAATAATCAAAATATTGTATTTTTGCTGTCAAAGCCAGATTTCCACCGTTGCAGTGTTAATATATGGTGCCATAATAAACTCCACCGTTAGGATGTAAAGGTAGATTAATAGTGCCACAGGTCTATGATAGAAATTTTCTTGTGCTACAAAAGTGAATTTCAGCCTTTCACGATTGTTGTAACTTTCTCTAGGGTAGTGTTTCCAGCATTACAAGTTTAGACGATAGCTCTTTCTTGGTAAGATATACCTCTAGAGAGGGATTCTCATTTTTTTAAATACAATGCTATGCCTCTAGGGGGAGAATTCCTACACTTAAATCATGTTACTTTTTTTCTTCCAAAATAAATCGCCTTTCTGGACCAATATGTCTGACAGTACACTTTTATAGCAAAGCTTCCCGAAAAAAATTCCCAGCACTATCTTTAAGACATACATATATCAAAGAACCTGCCCAGCCGTAATGACCAGCAGCAGTATACAACAAATGTGTATAAATATAATTAATCTGTCTGGTTCCCCCTCTTAGTTTCTCCCTCTTCTCCTTCCTTCACGGAAGCCTCGTTGCTATATATCCTAATTTCTTTAATTACTTTGACACGCGTGATGTTTCCTTGCTCGAAAAGAGTGCAAATAAATAGTCAGGCAGAAGGTCAATATATTAAATAAATAAACAAACAAATAGCAGAGATCTGTGCAGTCATAGCTGGTAGCCTCATTTAATGCTTGGGGCTCTCACTTCCTGACCATTTTTCATGTAGTGCTGGTATTCCAGTACTTTGACAGACCTGAATTATGTGACGACGAGGCAGGATTCATGAAAGAGATAAGAAGTTACAGTACATCAGTACAGTGATGAAAAGGCATTCATAGCTGTAATGCATGAAATTCCGCCTTGGGTCGTGACCTGTCTCATTATGATTCTAGGAACACTTACCTTAAAGGCAGATGCTAGTATGGGACAAGCACTAACGTTTAATGGTGCAAATCTGACTTTGGCAATGAGGGCAAATCGGATTTCTTGTTTTGTTTATCGGATTTGGGTTTTTCATTGTAATGAACAAATGTCATTTCTATTCAATATGAATCTACTTCTGAATTTTAGCAACATAGTTCAGGGGTCTGGATTGTAGCACTGTACCCCAGGGCGGGCAGGGAATGTATTTCTCAGCCTGCTGGCGCTTCAGTCACGTAGAGCCAGAATAGTTGAGTTTTATCTGGGTGAAGTGAATTCTATCCTATGTTTTTTTTTTTTTTTCTTTCTTTGGACAGTATTGTCAATATCAAGCATTCAAAAATCAGGAGTCAGGTCTCCAAAATCATGAGACTAACTTACAAATCTTGAGGTTTGTTCAAAAATAAATAAATTTTGAATTCTATTCCTGGGACCTTTAGGGTGCATCTGGGTTGCATTTTCAGGTTATTCATTGCAACCATGAATGCTTTTTTTTTCCAACGTAATTTAAAAAATAAAAATCCTGAAAGCTGAGATTCCCATCTAATTGCAGGACTCCAGAAACTGGGGCTTTAAGGAAATATAATGTGACTTGTGGGGGGTGGGAGGGGGAGAAACATGTGTGCTTTGAAATACTGAGCAAGCACTTTCCTCTTAGTTGATATGGGGAACCAGGGATTCTACAAACTAGCATAGACACCACACTGTAAGGCACCAGTTGGCTACAATATTAAGTTCTACTGCTTTCATGTGCTTTAATTTTAAACTGTGTGGCTACTTTTCTCAAATTGCATCAAAGCTATGACTTCTGTCACTCTGTAATGGACAAAGCTGTCTTTTCATTCACTGGCAGTAATTGCCTCTGATCACTGAGGAAAATAAATTAACTGAAGAGAGCAAATTGCTAAAACAACTTGAAAAAAATCTAACTCCGTAACCACAATCCAACAAACCAAATTGGGAGTCTGTCAAATTCTCTGTGAGTGTAAGAAAGGGAGGGCCAGCCTACTTAAACTTGTATTTAAGGCTCTCTTCACTGCATTAGTACGTAAGTAGAGGGGGGGAGAAAGAGCCATTCCAAGACACAACCTCCAGCAGGTTTTAAGACACAGTGATGAATACTGAAGTTTGTGTATTTCTGGGGGGTGCTAAATGCTGTTGCTCACTTACCACTGTAGCATGATGATGCAATATCTGCACTAAATTAATGATATTATGCATGTATTTAAGATTCCAGGTTTCTGGCTCTTGGTAAGGCGCAAACACCTTCACCGGGGATAAATGGGATTATATTTTCTTCTCTATGATCCTCTTCAGAAGACTTGTATAAAACGTTCAGCTTTACTCCCTTCCTTAATCCCCTTTGCACTCATGTCTAAGATTCATAACTTCTCAATTTAAGAAGACTTTAAAAATACCTAAAATTTTGTTAGACAATGAGGAAAATTACCTAACTGCATTATTCTGCTAGTGACGGCTTTGGAACATTTCCAATTACTATACCACGCAGAAATCTTTAGCCCAGGGGTCGGCAACGTTTGGCACGCGGCTCGCCAGGGTAAGCACCCTGGTGGGCCGGGCCAGTTTATTTACCTGCTGACGCGGCAGGTTCGGCCGATCGCGGCCCCCACTGGCCGTGGTTCGCCGTCCCGGGCCAATGGGGGCGGCAAGAAGAGGCGCGGGCGAGGGATGTGCTGGCCGCGGCTTCCCGCCTCCCCCATTGGCCCGGGACAGCAAACCGCGGCCAGTGGGGGCAGCGATCGGCCGAACCTGCCGCGTCAGCAGGTAAATAAACTGGCCTGGCCCGCGAGGGTGCTTACCCTGGCGAGCCACATGCCAAACGTTGCCGACCCCTGCTTTAGCCTATGTATTGGGAGTTATCGGTTTGCTCTGTATGGGGTGGGAAGAAGCTTGCAGAACTGCATTGCACCTTCCTCTACTGGTCCCACCTTCCTCTGCCATGCTCCCATGCAGGGGATATATGCAGTCTGCAGGTGTTGGATTGGTCTTAAGAATGGGCATGGGTCAGGCCAGAGAAAGGGAGACTGGTCCCAACCATTTAAGAAAAAAGGAAAAGTAACCAAAAATCCTTCCTTGCAGCTCTTCCATGCCACTGCTTATCATTGGTGAGGGGGCAGTGTGTAATATTTGGGAGGGGCTGTGTCACAGTTACAGAGCCAGCTGCACTTCAGACTCCTTTCAGTCCCTTAAGTGCAGCCCTCAGGTGCCAGGTTTGGCTGCCTTCACCTCTATCAAAGGTGGAACCAATGATCCTATCACTCTTAAACTGGATCTTTAGATCTCTTAAACTGCAGCCCCCTGTTTAACCTGACAGGCCCAACTGTGTTTGGCACCCATAAGACCTTTTCCTCTAGAAGCCTATCACCAAGGAGCTGAATAGTGACTCAAACACAGTTCCTTCAAGACAAAGCATTATTATTATTTCACCGAAGGGCACAAAGCATGCAGAGCTAAGGTATAAGGAAAGAAAAGGCCTATACACGTCTCTCCCTTTATTTATAAAAGTTGCCATGGAAAGATTAAAGTGTAAGTTCTCCTCAGTCCAGTTACCGCCATCTCTGGCAGGAAGAGACACTGCCTTCTGCAGCATGCTTTCTGACTATCTCCCAGTGTGAGTGCCTGTCAGAGTGCGAACAGCCCTGTCCTCCTTCCTGCCTAGGCTAGCATTGTGAAGGTTTTAATATACCCTTTGACCCTATGTTAAGCCTGGGAAGAGTAAATTTTGACAACCTAATGCCAGGCCAGGGGTATTTCCTGCTTAGTAACGTCTCCATTGTTTCTCCAAAGATCCTTGGTATTCCTTATGATAGCACCTTATCATTGCCATTCTTTCATTTCCCCTTGGTTTTCCCCTTCCCTGACTTCTTTGCTTTAATTTTATGCAGTCAGGCAGGATAATATCACACAGGTGAAGTATTATTTTTAAAAAAGTACACAACTCCCTCATCCTCCACGCCATGCCTGTGTTACCAAAGATTCTGTGGTTATGTGTAGGCATGGGAAAAGGAGGATGCCGTGGCCATCTCTCTGGAATGGTTGGCAACTCTGCCTTCTCCTTTCCATGAAAATGGGGCCCATTCCAAGCCAACTGAGACTCAGTTTGAAATTTGAATTTTCATGCTATTGATTGCAAAATTGGTGGGGGAAGTAAAATTTGCGGGGTGTGGAATAGCTTGAAATGAAATTTCCAACATCTTGTGAAAAAAACTGTCACCAGTCTCAAACTCCTGTAATAAGAATCAAGATGGGGTGTTATAATGCCTCTGGGCATTCCGAGGCACGTTTACATTAATAATTTAATGAGCACCTTGAAGACTAACAGATTTATTTGGCTTTCTCATAAGCTTTCTCGGGTAAAAAAACCTCACTTCTTCAGATGCATGGAGTGAAAGTTACAGATGCAGGCATTATATAATGACACATGAAGAGAAGGGAGTACCTCACAAGTGGAGAACCAGTGTTGACAGGGCCAATTCGATCAGGGTGGATGTAGTCCACTCCCAATAATAGATGAGGAGGTGTCAATTCCAGGAGAGGCAAAGCTGCTTTTGTAATGAGCCAGCCACTCCCAGTCCCTATTCAAGCCCAAATTAATGGTGTTAAATATGCAAATGAATTTTAGTTCTGCTGTTACTCTTTGAAGTCTGTTTCTGAAGTTCTTTTGTTCAAGAATAGTTACCTTTAAATCTGTTCTAGAATGCCCAGGGAGGTTGAAGTTTTTATATGTTACCATTCCTGATGTCCGATTTGTGTCCATTTATTCTTTTACGTAGGGACTGTCCAGTTTGGCCAAAGGAAAACAATCCCTCACTCTCACAGACCTTGGGAGGCAGGCCAGTCCTTGCTTACAGACAACCCCCACACCTGAAACAAATACTCACCAGCAACTACACACCACACCACAGAAACACCAACCCAGGAACCAATCCCTGCAACAAACCCCGTTGCCTACTCTGTCCCCATATCTACTCTAGCGACACAATCAGAGGACCCAACCACATCAGCCACACCATCAAGGGCTCATTCACCAGCACATCTACTAATGTGATATATGCCATCATGTGCCAGCAATGCTCCTCTGCCATGTACTTTGGCCAAACGGGAGAGTCCCTACATAAAAGAATAAATGGACACAAATCAGACATCAGGAATGGTAACATACAAAAGCCAGTAGGTGAATACTTCAATCTCCCTGGACATTTGCAAATTTAACACCATTAATTTGGGCTTGAATAGGGACTGGGAGTGGCTGGCTCATTACAAAAGCAGCTTTGCCTCTCCTGGAATTGACCCCGCCTCATCTATTATTGGGAGTGGACTACATCCACCCTGATTGAATTGGCCCTGTCAACACTGGTTCTCCAGTTATGAGGTACTCCCTTCTCTTCATGTGTCATTATATAATGCCTGCATCTATAACTTTCACTCCATGCATCTGAAGAAGTGAGTTTTTTTACCCATGAAAGCTTATGCCCAAATATATCTGTTAATCTTTAAGGTGCCACCGGACTCCTTGTTGTTTTTGTGGATACAGACTAACATGGCTACCCCCTGATAATTAATAATTTAAGTAGTTTAATTGAAGAAACTAGTGACAAAATCTATATAGTCTGGCATTATGAGGTATTTGGAATCTGCTACAGTATAGACAATACATTCTGAACAGTCATTAAAGCCTTAAGCCCAAAATACTACGGAACAGATAATTGTAATTCTAAACAGCCATATACAAGTGAAGCCAGAATAAAAGACTATGTCTTTTAAATTTGGCAATGTAATGTAAAAAGAATCCTTTTCAGAATCTCCCATGCGTCTGTCTCTTCATCCCAGTCCCTTTAGGTTTATCAGATGCCCTGGTTTTATAAATTGCAAGATGTCTGTTAGTTGCCATGCTACTCCTTTCTTTGTTTGACTGACTGACAGTTGATGGACTCCTCTGTGTCTGCTGTGGCGAAAGAAGGAAGGTTTTCAACTTCAGTAGATGTCATTCATGCAGGCCAGGAGAACAGCCTGACACCAGTGTGTTTTTCATGGGGAATTTCCTATCTAGTAACAAACCCTTCCCCGAGTTCTCCTTATTTTCTAGCCTTTTGAGGATGAAACTGTTACCACCACAAGTTCATTAACCCTGCATCTTCCCTTGTTTGTGATATGGGAGCAATGGGGAAGCAGCCTTTTCCATTGGAAAAGAGAAGCATATATTTAATTTTATCAGAATAATGCTGCCAGTAGTGTCAGTGATTGAAAAGACTGGAATTGGTTATCTTAGAAAGGAGGGTGATTGGAGTGGATATGATAAAAGTATGTAAAATAACTAGGCTTTGTAAAATTTGATTTTCGGTTTGATAATTTTGATAGATAATCAGTGTTTTGAAACTTTTTTTACTCGATTCAGATTTTTCAGATGAGCAAAATTATGGGCTTTAAGCATTTTTTCCAATTTAAATTTTCATAATTGCAAGAAATTATTGGCGGGGGGAGGGTCAAAGTAAACATTCAGATTCAAACAATGTTTTAATAACAATTAACACAAATTGTTAACATCACATGTCAAAATATACAAAATATTGAACTCTTAATCAGCATTTTTTTTCTTTCTTTGCCTATCTGTAAATCCCAATTAATATCGATCGAAATATTTTTAGTCCATTTCTGCGTGTGTGTGTGTATGGTGAAATTTACATTTACTGACACTTACAGTTAAAAATCTAATCCTTTCAAGCTTAAAAATAACGGATGGCAAAAAAAAGGTTGACCAGGAGCATCTGTTCTCCCTATCTCATAACTCATGAAGAAGGGGACATTCAATGAATTTAAAAGGTGAGAAATTCAACACCAATCAATGGAAATACTTTTTCTCACAATGTGTGATTATGCTGTAGAACTGACAGCAAGAATTTAAGACACATTTACGACAACTGTAGATGCTCTTTATATCCATAAAAATGGTTAACCTCTTTTTGTAACAAATTTTGAAAGGGATGTTAAACCTTGTATTTCAGGACTCAATATCTGATTATTAGAGACCAGATGAAACTACTGTGGGGGGCAGATAACCCTACAGCATCTTACTGCCAGGTTCTCACATCTTCCTGTGAAGCATCTGGTTCTAACCACTGTCCAAGAGACAGGATACTGGACTAAGTGGACTTCAAGTCTGATCCAGTAGGGCAATTCTGTACAAGCAGAAGTTTCATTAACAACAAAACAGACTTTGTCTTGGTGGTGGAAAGAGACGAATAGAGCCAGCACAATCAAAAGTGGTCCTTAGAGAAAGACATATTAGAGAGAGATTCAGTTTTTCCATTTCATAATAAACAGAGACTGACAAAGTCGAAACCAGTTTCAAACGAATACGTTTTTAAGAAAGAATTATGATATATGGTCAATAGCGGTCATTGGAATAAGCACTCTGTAGCGTGGTGGATAAGGCAAGAAAAGTTGTGCAGGCAGTGACGGCAGCAAAGGGCAACTTGCAAATAAAGAAACGATACTAAAAGCTTGTTTCGCATTAAAAACTAAGACAGAAATCCATCTGAAGCAGGTGCTTCAGGAGAAATGTACCTCAAAGGAAGAGGAAGGGAGATCCAGACAAGTGTTTCAAAGCCACAAATATCAATGTAGCAAAGAAGAGTGTGTAAATGGAAATCTGATAATAAAAGAAGTCACGAAACACAAGTAGACTGGTTAGCAGAAGAGTTAAAACCATCATTAGCTGGTCTGCAGGCTGACCGCCTAGAGAAGAAAAACATACATCTCAGCTACAGGTTATATCCTATCCCTTTGCTCAGGGCTTGTTTTAGTTCCAAAACCAAAAACTCCATGCCAGAGTAAATCAACTCAAACTACTTTCCAGCTCCAGCCATCTGGGAGGGGAAAGGACATACTCTTCCCTTATGGTAACCTCCTTAGTACCAGCTTCCTCTAACAACCCAGATTACCCATGTCGTAGACTGGAACCCAATAATGCTTCATAGGCCGCCTTTACATCTTGTCATAAGCCAACATAAAAGTAAGACGTTATGGGTGAATTGAACAATATAGCAAAACAGGCTGAGAAGGTAGCTAAAGGAATAGGGGGATGAATGCAGAAGGAAGGTTTTTAAGTAGTGAGGAATTCTAAATCAAATTCTGTCCCTAGTCCATTGGTGCAATAACTTTAATCAGGTGAAATCTGTATAGCTCTCAGTAGCAGCTCAGACTATAGAACATATAACATGTGGTCCAGGATTATGAAGTAGAATCAGCAAGATGGGGAGACTATTTCTTCATTACAAAAGACCACTGTACAAGGGAAATGGGAACAGGATAATTCCCATTATTTGGCCATCACAGAACCTTTCAAATCTTTGAACAAGATTATGAGAGACACCGTAGAAGTTTATAAAAGGAGGATAGCTTTATATCACCAACCATTTTCATTTTAAAATAAATTGCAAGGAAGCTAAACTTTGTCACCCACTCTCATGGGTTATAAAATACTTACTGTTGTTGAATCCTTTTAGATGTAAACTATCACCAGGACCACATGCTATTTCTAAATCATTTTTCCATATCCCTTCTTTTCACTTTGTCTAATCTTTGGTCATTGTTTCATCAATAAAAACATCCATTTTTTATTTTAAGTTGTATCTATACTAAAATTGTGTTGTTCTTACATATTACTTTATTGAAGATGGGATTTTCCTCTACCAGACTGTTCATGTAATACCTGGATTTTCTCTAATAGAGCAAATACAGCCTCTGTACACACAGATTGAAATGGCAAAGGACTATTAGCTAGAATTGTTGATGTTTTTGATTTAGTCCAAGCTAAGGCCTGTAGTTAGTTATAAGTAACTGATGTATGTAATTACTTGACAACATTTAGTTGATTCATGGGACTTGAGCCCATAAGACACCATGAAAACTGATGAACAACCATATATCCCAATAAAATCAAAAGTCTTGATGCTGAGCTAAGAACACTTTTTGAAACTCCAGAGAGGGACAGAATCCAGCCCAATAGGAGTTGAGGGTGCTTTGCTCTCCTCAGGCGAAACCTGGTACCTCATTAAGACAATATTAGAGAAATTAATAAGGAACTTTTCCCTAGGTTTCAGTTAGGTGAAAAGCAAGCTCATAGCCTGACACGTTGACTTTGAATGTGAGGCTTACGGCCTGAAAGGTAGGAGATGAATGCGAAAATTTGAAAAGCCTTCAGAAATGCAGAATTTTACTTGTAAACCTTTGAAGTAAAAATCCAAAGGATTGGCCAGTATATTACTCTTTCTTTGTTACACAGTGTTTCCTAGCTTATCTGCTTTTAGAGCTTTTTATCTAAGCCTGTAGTTACTAGATGTTCACAAAATATTCTTTTCCTCAACAATTCTCAACTTAGACTACTTAGGTTAAATTATCAGCCTTGTTTACAGAAAATTAGTCATTCTACAGTTTAAAAATGAGAACAGCATGCTTAACTTGCAGTAAACATTTACAGCAGCCATCTGTGGTGAAGGAATTCAGTGATTAAGACTGAGTATCTAAAAGTGTAGGTCCTAGCAGACGTAACCTAGAGGAGGAAGTGAGAACCAGACAGATTTTTCCTCAAGATTCTGATGTTAGTATTTGTACCATACATTTCACAGAATTCACACCAAGGGTGAGAGAACTTTCACATAGTATCTTCAATGTTTTTGCTCCAGCTTTATACCGGTGTACCAGAGGTGCTGGACCTAGGGCTGCTGGGGGTGTTGTCGAACCCCCTGGCTTGAACTATAAACAGGGTTTACAGTTCGGTTCAATGGATCTCAGCACCCCCGCAGTGTGCAACTGGTCAGAAAACACACAATTTTCCTTCAGAACATTTTGTGAGGAGAAAAATCCCCTTTTGAAATTTCTTCACTAGAAAATATAGAAACTAAAGATTTTCTGTTTACTTTTGACTTTAAAACATTTAATTTGGTCTCATTCAAAATTTAAATTTTTAATAGCATTTTCCAGCCAGAAAATAGTACAGTTTAATTGACATCAGCATCATCCTGTAGTAAAACCTTCCCTTTTTTTTTTTTTTTTTTTTTACAAACCCATATTTTTCTGATGGGGAAATTTTTCACTGCACATCAGTGTGATAGAGAACAGAATTTTCTGATGCTCTCTTCTGCAGACCATTACTGAGAAGATGCCTTCATAGTTGAAGGTGTATTTTATTTAATTTATCTTTACTAAATGATTATTTCCTGAGAAAACATCTGTACTATAGGAACACTTGTAGCTTACAAGGAAGGGAGGGTAGTGTTCGTTTTTTTTGGTAACCAGTTATTGGCCCTGTAATAGAGTCCTTGGAAGGAGTTAGGCTTAGTGCATAGCATACCTGGTGCCACCTCCCAGCAGGATGGTCTTTCAGTATAGTCCCTTTTCTTAGAAGAGGAGAAGGGAAAGTGGAAATGAGGCTTGTGCCCATCCTGCAGCAGGGGCAGTTGGTAGGGGAACTCAGGCCTTCCCACCCCACCTGGGTCTGACCCTGGGCCTTAGAGTGTCAACACTGTCTAGCACTCTGGAATGCCCTCTGAGATACCCTCCCTGTGTCACTTCCTACCATCTGCTTCTCTTCCCCAAATCCAAGTCCAATTTAAGGGAAAAAGAAAAGGTAACTAAACCCTCAACTCCAACTAGGCTCAGCCTATTCCTCTGTGAGGCTTTTCTGGTGCTTTTGTCCAGGAAACCTCAAGGTAGGTCTGTCTTCCTTCCCACACTCAGCTGGCCTAATTACAACAAACATGCTTGAACTGTGTCCGCACAGCAGCAGCTGCTTTCAGTGCGACCATGTGTCAAACATACTACACAGTCGGACTATTTTTGTATTCGTGAGTTCTCTAGGCAGCTGTTCCATACTGTTGGAGCAAGTGTAAGAGCACTCAGAAAACATGCATCAGAGTAGGGTGACCAGATGTCCTGTTTTTAAAGGGACAGTCCTGTTTTTTGGGACTTTCTTATATAGGCGCCTATTACCCACCAGCCCCGTCCCTTTTTTTCATAGTTGCTATCTGGTAACCCTACATCAGAGGCAATAAACTCTCTGATGCCTTATCGCACAGAGAGAGAAGAAAGAAGACTGACCAAGTTGTACAGTTAGATAGGGCCTGGCCATGATACTTTCTTTTTTAAACAGTGTTTGTAACTAGTTAGTGGCTCTAAATATGGTTTGTATCCATGCAAGCATTGCTAAAACTTTAGTTGTGCTGACACCCACACTGAGAATTCAGGGAGCATAAGGAGCCCTTTTACTCTCACATGTGGCCTGCCTATCTTACAAAAGCCTGTGCGGAGGAGAGGGAATAATAGTGGTTCAGCTGTCACTTCCCATTGGACCAAGCAGGATGCATGGACCAGGTTGTGGTTCTAAGATGCCAGAATTGCTCCTTTCCTGCTCTGGGAAATGCACCTATGCACTGCCCCTTTTGCAAGCTGGACTGTAAGGTTACAATCCAGTCCCACATCAGCAGACTCATAGAGTTCGTATTAAATATGCCAGGGATTTAATTTAAAAATTGTTTTTGAGAAGGACACTTGATTTCATCTGATGAATGTTAATTATTTCACAACAGAATAGAGCATTCATTGGAAATGTAATTCATCTGGATTCTAAAAGAATCTCCATGCTCAATAAAATCTGAACCTTTTAAATTGAGTATTCCCATGCATATTATATCTAAGTTCAAGCAGCTAGACAGTTACTCATAGGGAAAAATTAAATTGGCCATATAAAAAATTGCCCAGGGAAATGTGACTAGAATGCATGAGCTTGACAGGAATGTAGAGATTTGGGGTTAAATAAAATACAGATATCTGAATTCCCCTTCCAATTATTGTTTATTTTTGGTCTTCTCTTATGGATCATCAATTGCTGGAAACTCAAGATTTTTCTATTTCCTCTATACTTCATCAATTTCCCCTCAATTTCTTGTCTAATTATCAACTAGATTATACTTTATAGGCAACTGATCCAGGGCTGTAAGTGTCTTTTGGTTTCTGTGGCCTAGCACCTACTGCTGATCATTGGATAGAAGATAGTTCACACCTTTTGTCAGTGCAAGACAAATTGGTTAAATAGAAATCTCCCAGACCCTTCACCACCACCCTTTTTATCAGATCAAATGCTTGCCTGCAGCAGCAGCAATTCGATAATGGTCTTCATGCAGCTACTACAGAACTCATTACTCTGAGCAAATTGCTTTATATACTAGAATGTGCTATGTTGGAGTCTAGAGGGACATGGAACCCAAACAGTGCTTAATACAGACTATAAAATATTTTTTAGAGCTTGATCCATTAGTTTTAAAATGCTTAGGAATGTAAAACTTTATCCAAGAAAAGAGAGAGGGGGAAAAAATCATTCTGCTCCCATTAAGGCAGTGATTTAATAGAGTTTTCAGTACAACGTATTTACTCTGTGATAATCAATTACCTCCAGCAAATTAAAATATAAATTAGGTTGTCTAGGAAAAAAGGAAGCACTAAATCAATTGGTTCTAGATGCACATAAATACAAATTTTACAGTTGTGGTTTCCTAATGTCAAAACTAACACATCATGGCAGAACTTAAATAGTATTAGCTTCTGTGTTCCTTAACCTATCAACTGTGTTAATTTGATTTTTTTTCCACTTCAGCAGAACAAATGTAACCTTTCTTTAAAACTTCTTTGACTCTGCATTACATATGGAGATATGCACCGAACAGATCATGAATTGTTTGGGCAACAAGACTTATTCTTGACAAGCAAAGCGGTTTCAAAATTTCACAAATTCCTCTGTTCTGCCTTTTCCAGTTGGCAAACACGCAGTGAATTGGAAAGTTCATTTCTGGTCAAAAATACAAATTATTATTTCCAAAAAGACATCATGACTCATAAATGGACCAATAATATTTCAGGATGTTCTCCTAATCAATGTGGCATCATATTCTAGGATATCAAAATACAAGGGGAAAGAGTCATTCTAAAAGCTGTAGTGGAGGGGCAATATACACCCAATCTGTCTGTCTGTCTCTATTCTTCCTGCACTTTCTCCATCAAGGACAGTTCACTTCATAACAGAAAACCAGATAGAAATTGAAATCTGAATAATTTCTAAGTTGTGTAATAAGTCAGTCCGGGTTCTTCTTAGATTGGTTAGGTGCAATGAAATGAAAAAAAAAAAAAAAAGATTTACAAGTATTTTGTAGTGTTTGTGAAGATGCAAGAAATGTAATTAGTAATATCTAACCTCATAGCAGATTTTGAAAAGATATGTGAAACCTTAGGGCCAAATTCTGGACCAGCACATAAATGCTTCTCATAACAGGCATATAATAGGATGCGGACCTACAAATCTGCACTCAAGTAAATAGTGTTATTGATTTCAATGGAGGGAGGAGCAGTCTGAGTGGAAATGCTCAGAAGAAGCATTATTTGTGCCTGTATTCTAGGTGCCAGCACTCCTGCTCCCTCCCATCCTCTTATGCAGAGGAGGAAGTAGTAGGAATAATCAATATTGATGGATATGGATTGCATTGCATTGCATTGTGCTGTGCCCCATAGGCCTGTCCTGTAATTCTTCTCAGGTGCTCCTCTTCGAGGGTTTGTAGAGATGCCCTTCTATGGGTTAGAAGGAGCCAGAATTCACATGGAAAACTTCCACTGTGCCCTGCCTGTGCTGAGCCTGGGTTTCCTGGTGGGTGACTATGGAAACAGGCTTACCACAGTTTGGCCCTACATCTGCATACAAATGTCACTTATGAATTTTGCAACCTTACAGCTTTGCCAATGATTCTCCTCTCATCATACACTGGCTGCAGTAGAGTAGAGTGTTTTTCAGCGCCTGCCCTTTTGATGTGTATTACCTTTTAAAAATGATTGAAGCTCTTCTTTTACATTGTACATGGTTGTGTTTCTGAAGACAGATAAGCTCTGGCTATAAATGCAACAAAAGTATTTGGAGTAACACTGTTAAGGTCAGTCTTTGCATTCCAAGAGAATGATTGATTATTTAAATCTGAGGGAGACATTCCTGACATTAGTAAATGGCTATGCTACTTTAATCCTCCTCACTTGTAATGATCATGAGTGTTTTTTCGCAGCACAGTGGCAGGGAGTAAGTATGGATCGTCAGCTTCCCAGCAGTCAACAATATGTTTCAGTACTTCTGACCAAGTTGATTTTTAGACATATAGTACATCAAGGCTGAATGACTCCTGGAGAGAAATTCAGTCATAAAAATCCACCATGAAACAAGGCTGCTTGAATTGTAGCTCTGAGATTTTCTGCTGCATCTTGGTGTTGTAGCAGATAACAAATGATTCTATATTAATTTAGTTCAATTAAAAGTGAGAGCCTGATTCTGATCTCACACTGGTTTTACATAGGTGTAGTTCCTTTGACTTCATTAGATTTACTATGCTATAAATGAGCCTTTTGTTCTATTAATTCTGTGCTGTATACTGCTGTTTGAGCCAGAATGGGGCTTACCTGTTCACATTTTCTCATTCTTTCCAACTTTCAAATGAAATTCTCAGCTTTAAGTGGCAGACTTCAGTAATACTGCATCATGACCATATTGTTAACATAGCAACAATTTACACTTGGCACTACTTTGGGCACTCGAAAATCAGGGGAATATTTATTTAGGGTGTGCGAAAGGTGCAACAGTCCTCTATAGGGCCCCCCACAAAATGGTAGAAAATTTTACTGTCAGTGGAAATTTTAAAAAAATATTCCTAGTGAGCTGTAAAGGTCAGAAAGTCTTAGGACATGTGCTTAAAAGAAACATGGCTACATTTTTGATGTTCATGGCGATTTCCGACGGATTTAAATGGGGAGCTCCATTAGACATGGGTGATAGAATTAATTACTTAAACTCTGATCCTGCTTGCTCACATGCTTAAAATTAGGCATATGCATACATGTTTGCAGGATTAGAACCTGAGAGAGAGGACACAAGAATGAGAGGACTAAGAAGAAATACATTTCCTTATTACAAAGTGGCAATAGTGATTTGATCTTATTGGGTAAGAATGAGAGCTCATCTGAATATTCAAGTAAATGGAATATTTTTCCACACTTAAACCAAAAGTGATAGCTAAGAAAGTTGTAAGGTACAATTAACTTTTTTTCAGCTCTTATGTTCATCTGGTAATTTACTTCTGTAGTGAAGGGCAGTATTTATTTTCATTATTAAACTCTAGCATAAATATATACTGTCCAGGAGGAGATAGAATTTAAGGGTCATGGGGCAGTTGCCCCACACCATTGTTTGATGTTGGATGGGAGGAGAAAGGAGAAGGTCAATAAAAGCCACCTAGGTTTATTGGAACAATTGTGGCAGTTTCTGGAGGCCATACCCAAAAGCCAGTACATTTCCATGTGGAGTTGTACTCGGGCTTTAAATTGGTTGTAAATGTAATTTGTGCCCACTTTCCGGCCCATTTATGATGCCAGAGCAGAATCAAAGTGTGAATGAGAATCAAGCCCATACAGCTCTTGGTCCCCAGGGAGGACAAAGTTGTGTTGTGGGGGGAACTTTAATAAAGGGAGGAATTGTGCATTGGAGGCCATTTTCTAGCTCCTTGTCCAAGCACATGGTATCTTTGTCTTCACACACAAAGCTCCCACTCCTCACCTGCTCTTGTTTGTAGGATTGCTGTTATGCAGTATACAAGCCCCTTGAAAGCCCCTCGTGGGCCAGAAACATCTACCTCGGTTTAATACACACATTCCCAAACCTAGGGGGAAAGAAGGCAGGAACCGCACAGCTGCTTCCTTCCCTCTGCTCTGATTCCGAGAGCAGGGAGCAGTTGTGTTTTGCTCACTCAGGGAGCAGCTGGATTTAATTTCTCTGATAAGGAAGCCTCCTCAAAAGGATGTGGGTTGGGAGAAGAGCAACAAACAAAATGGTGACTTGACTGGGGGACTCCATACCATGGGGTAAATATTCTAGTTTTGTGTGTTTATTCTGGATTATTTTATATTGAGGTAAAATGAGGCTGGTATCCAGAAAGGCTTCCACAGCTTTTTGGTTTGTTAGTTGAGCTGACGTTCCTGTAACTCTCACAAATCAAAATTCAGTCTTCAGACAGGTGTAGGTATTTGTAATATGTGGTGGGTTTTTGTTTTTTGTTTTAAGACTGGGTGGCTCTGTTTCATCTCCTGTAGTTGCCTGTCCTCTTCTGCCCCTTCCTGTCATGAGGAAGATGGGACTGGTTGGGATGTTTTTACTCTCTTCTAGCCAGCTACAGTCCCTGAATCCTCACTACAAACAATGTTAACAAGGTCAAAAAGCCATCTTCCCGTCCCTTTGTAGTGTGTCAAATGGGCAACCCTACTGGGGACAAAGGGTGACAATTTATGTCCTAAGAGATACTATGCTCACTTAAGGCAGTAACCCAAATATGAACTTCACACAGGGCCGGCTCCAAGCACCAGCCCTCCAAGCATGTGCTTGGGGCGGCACCTGGGGTGGGGGTGGCGCTCACCCGGGGAGAGCGGGGCCACGGCCGGGCTCACTGCCCTCCCCCTGGCGCTCCGGCTGGCTGGAGAGAGCGGGCCCGCAGCTGGGCTCAGTGCCCTCCCCTGCCGCGCTCCCCGACGGGGGCGGGGCGGCGGGAGGCTTTTTTGCCTGGGGCGGCAAAAAAGCCAGAGCCGGCCCTGACTCCACACAGCCAAAAAGAACTGATGTGAAAAGATGTTTTTGTACCTTGTGTGCCAGTGAACAATGTCACAAGCTATGGCCTTGAAAAATGGCAATGCAAGCACAGCCCAATAAAGCAAAGCTTCCAACCTTCGTGCATTCAGTATTGTGAAGTGAAAAGGATAACTTCCTTCACTATATTGCATTCCTGACTTTAAAACAAAACTGCATCATGGTGAAATAGTCATTAGCAACAAAGAAGTTGTGCTATGCGATCTGTTAATAGTGCCCAGTGCTGAGATTTAATCTATCCCTCCCTCATCTAAACTGAGCACCAGGGAGTCAGTGAGGTGAGCAAAATGATATAGCTGTATTGGGTGTAAAACAACTTTGTAGATTTGGTAATCTAGATATCAAGGTTGTAGTTAATCCAGGCATATAGTTTTGTGATAAATGTAATGTATGTAACTGTGGAATATTGACATATAATGCTAAATTGAACTACAGTATTTTCAAAAATATGTGATATTCTTTTGATCACTAATCATTTTAATAGTGTTTATGTAGAATTGGGTTGAAGGGAGTGGATACTAGATATTGTTGTTAATCCTTGCTATTCGGCTTCTATTTTTAATGAATCTGTAAATTCAGGGGTGTTACCCTATGACTGGATAATTGCTGACATAGTACCTATTTTTAAGGAAGGACAAAAAATGATCTGGGAAACTACAGCCCCATTAGTTTTGACCTCAGTTGTATGCAAAGTCTTGGAATAAATTTTGAAAGAGAAAGTAGTTCAGGGCATAGAGGTAAATGGTAATTGGGATAAAATGCAACATGGTTTTACAAAAGGTAGATTGTGCCAGACCAACCTGATCTATTTCTTTTAAAAGATAACTGATTTTTTTAGATCAAGGAAATGCAGTAGATCTCTTCTACCTGGAGTTCAGTAAGGTGGTTGATACGATTACACATGGGAAATTATTAGTTAAATTGGAGAAGACGGGGATTAATATGAGAACTGGAAGGTGGATAAGAAACAGGTTAAAGGGGAGACTACAAAGGGTCATACTGAAAAGTGAACAGTCAGGCTGGAGGGAGGTTACTAGTGGAGTTCCTCAGGAATTGATCTTGGGACCTATCTTATTTAATATTTTCTGAATGATCTTGGCACAAAAAGTGGGAGCGCACTAATAAAATTTGCAGATGACAAGAAGTTGTGAAGTATTGCTAATATGGAGGAGGACCAGAATATCATACAAGAATGTCTGGATGATCTTGCAAACTGGAGTAATAGAAATAGAATGAAATTTAATGCTGCAAAGTGCAATGTCATGCACTTAGGGACTAGCAACAAGAATTTTTGCAATAAGCTGGGGACGTATCAGTTGGAAGTGAAAGAGAAGGAGAAAGATCTGGGTGTATTGGCAGATCACAGGATGACTGTAAGCCACCATTGTGATGTGGCTGTGAAAAAGACTAATACAGTCCTAGAATTTATCAGGCGAGGTATTTCCAATAGAGAAAGGGAAGTGTTAGTACCATTATACAAGGCACTGGTGAGACCTCATCTGGAATACAGTATGCAATTCTTATCTCCCATTTTTAAGAAAGACACATTCAAACTGGAACATGTGCACAGAAAGGCTACTAGGATGATCAGAGGAATGGAAAACCTGACTTATGAGAGGAGACTCTCAAAGAGCTTGGCTTGTTTAGCCTAACCAAAAGAGAGCTGAGGGGAGATATGATTGGGCTGTATAAATACAGCAGATGGATAAATACCAAAGAGGGGAAGGAGTTACTTAAGTTAAGTGCCAATGTTGAAGTAAGAACTAATAGATACGAATTGGCCATAAACAAGTTTTAGGCTTGAAATTAGACAAAGGTTTCTAACTATCACAGGAGTAACGGGGGGTCCTGTGTCACCTTTAAGACTAACAGAAGTATTGGAGCATAAGCTTTCGTGGGTGAATGCCCACTTCATCAGATGCAAGAGTCTTGCGTCTGATGAAGTGGGCATTCACCCACGAAAGCTTATGCTCCAATACTTCTGTTAGGGTCCTGTGTCACCTTTAAGACTATGTTGCTTTTTACAGATTCAGACTAACACGGCTACCCCTCTGATACTATCAGAGGAGTGAAGTTCTGGAACAGCCTTCCAAGGGTTGTAGTGGGGGCAAAAACCTACTTGGCTTCAAAACTGAGCTTGATAAGTTTATGGAGGAGACAGTATGATGAGATCGCCTACAATGACATGTAGCCGATCTGTGACTGCTAGTAGCAAATATCTCTAATGGCTGGTGATGGGACACAAAATGGGGAGGGCTCTGAGTTACTACAGAGAATTATTTCCCAGGTGTCCTGCTGGTGAGTCTTGCCCACAGGCTCTGGGTCTAACTGATCGCCATATTTGGGGTTGGGAAGAATTTTCCCCCAGATCAGATTGGTAGGGACCCTGGGGTTTTTTCACCTTCCTCTGCAACATAGGTCACTTGCAAGTTTATACTTGTCTAAATGGTGGATTCTCTGTAACTTGAAGGCTTTAAACCATTATTTCAGGACTTCAGTAACTCAGCTAAAGGTTAGAGTCTATTACAGGAGTAGATGGGCAAGGTTCTGTGGCCTGCAGTGTGCAGGAGGTCAGACTAGAGGATCATGATGGTCCCTTCTGGCCTTAAAGTCAGAGTTTATATGCTTAAGTCCTTTTTGTTACTCTTCATTTAATCTTTATTTCCACTTTACCAATTAGTCTCAATAGTCAATATTTCTGTTATTTGCAGTCTTTCTGTTTATAGAACATACTACAGTAGAACCTCAGAGTTCTGAACACTTTGGGAATGGAGGTTGTTTGTAATTCTGAAAAGTTATTAATTTTGAACAAAACAGTAAGGTGGTTCTTTCAAAAGTTTACAACTGAACATTAAAGACTAACAGATTTATTTGGGCATAAGCTTTCGTGAGTTAAAACCTCACTTCAAATAAATTATGCCCAAATAAATCTGTTAGTCTTTAAGGTGCCACCAGACTCCTTGTTGTTTTTGTAGATACAGACTAACACGGCTACCCCCTGAAACTGAACATTGACTTAATACAGCTTTGAATGTTACTAAGCAGAAGAAAAATGCTGCTTTTAACTGTCTTAATTTAAATGAAACAAGCACAGAAACTGTTTCCTTACCTTGTCAAATCTTTTTCAGATTTTCCCTTTTTTTATTAGTTGTTGACATTTAACACAATACTGTACAGTATTTTCTTTTTTGGTCTCTGCTGCCTGACTGCATACTTCTGATTCCAAATGAGGTGTGTGGTTCACCGGTCAGTTTGTAACTCTGGTATTCGTAATTCTGAAGTTCTGCTTTCTCTGGATTTGAGACTCTAAACTGCAAATCCAGCACAACATATTTTAGTTGGGTGGTAATGTTAATGGTAGTTTGTGCTTTGTCCCTGTCTACAAATAAAAGCTCTGGATTGAACACCAGCGTGGCTGAAGCAGAGTAGTAGTGGCTTGCTAGCTTTGACGGACATGATTGGTGAATGGCAGGCCCATTTCTCCCCTCTATCATCATTTGGAGTATCTCCTTCTTAATTTTTATGCTCTCTGGGAAGGAAGAGAAGAACTAACTTCTGTTGGTGCTTCTGAGAACATTGGATAGGCTCGGCCAATGGAAGATCCTGAGGAAAAGGCTTGTGACTTCGATCATCTGAATTTTTTCCTGATGTGAAGCTTTCATAGGAAGCTTTCACAGAATCTGCAAACCTGAAAATAGATTAGAATGTATTTTATTGTATTTATTTTTGCAGCTCTAGTTGCTGTTTTTCCATGGGCATATGCTTTTGTAAAGAAGGAATAGTGTTGCAATCATTGGTCTTGATTCATCCCCAGGTACCCAAAGACACAGCTGCACTAGTGAAAAACATTCACCCACAGGGGCGGGTAAATAGTAAATTCGCTGCTGCTGCCCTCCCCCAAGGGTTTTGCCTGGGGAGACTAACTTCAGACTCTAGTGGGAGGTTGATGGAGGCTTTTCTGGAGATGTGCTAGATAACTAAGGGCTTGTCTTCACTGCAGAGTTAACTCAAGTTATAACTAAAATGTTGCCCCTACTCAAGTCCCGTCCACACACATGAGCCCCTAAGTCAAGGGTGTGGCACCTGCTAATGAGTATAGACTAAAGCTTGAGTTAATAAAAATCCTGAGGGTGCTAACACAACTCTGTGCAGTGTTGCTTTGCGGTGTGGTTGCTCTTGTTCAAGCTAGGCTAATTCAAAAGGAATGAACCTGAATGTAGATAAACCAAATTAACTCTGCAGTGAAGATGTAACCCAAGTCACTAGATCTCAGATTTTTAAATGTGTATGCACTTTTGCTTGACACTGAGTTGCATGGGCAAAACACCCGATGCACATGTGCAAGTCAAAGATTTACGTACTTGCGTATTTCTGTATATGCACAACCCCAACTGGGATATGCTTATTGGGGATTTAATACACTCATAACTTTAAAATACGCATACATTCCTTTAAAAAAAAAGTCTGAACCTCTGTCTTTCTCCATATCTAAAATCAAAGAATACCTACCTGCTGCTAAAGTTTGTTAATGATAGTAAAGCATCCTTTGATGGAAAATGCTATAGAATTGCAATATATGACTATTATGAAGCATTAAACTTGTTGAGGTTTGTCCATCAGTGATATACCATCTTTTCTGCTGTGGTTTCCTTCAGTCCCTAGAATAAATCTTAGTCATGGAGGCCATCCTATGTAAACCCTTACTTGAGTGTAAGGATTTGTGGAACTGGCCTTTTAGCTAGAAGAGGAAACTGAATCATACCATTGAGAAAATGCAACTGGAGCTTGTTTGGGGGAAAAAACCCTCTCTTTTTAATCCATTCATTTAGCATCTGTGTCTGATCTATCTCCCTTTTTGACAGAGTCAGAATTGTGGCAGGGTCACTTTTTTTAAAATGATGCACTATGGTAGAATTAATTTTTTAAAATCTTCTATAATAATGAACCATTGTACATGTGGGAAATGTAGATACATTTACTTAATCGCATTGCTGTCTCTTAGGGTTTTGTACCGCTGTCTATCATTGTAGTATCTGAGTGCCTTCCACAATAGGTTGGCAATAGGGAAGTCCCTAGTGAATTTCTTGACGTTTCTAGCACTCCTCTCTCTTCAGATATTGGAAAATTCTTCTGGGAAAGGTTTTTTTGCGGGGATAGTTTTAAAGAGGGGTCAGGAGCAACAGGGAGCTGATTGGTGCTATGAACATCATCCTGGTTATAATGGCAAAACTTTATCATATCAGGTTATGAATATTTCCTAAAGGTGGTCAGGCTCTTGATTCATCTAATCTTCTCAGGAAGCTTGTTTAATAGCCAGATCCCCTCAGATGAGAATGCTTTGACAGGTCTTGCATGCTTTGTTCTAGACTTTTGTGATCTACATTGTCCTGGGAATCTGGCAGTTTATAGCAGGGGAAACAATAATTTATTCTCCATTGCTCTGCACCTTGAGGTCATTTGAATTAGTGTAACATGAGCCTAAAACACTACCCTATTGATTTAGTAGCATTTTGCCCCTCTTGGCACTCACTTTGCACTGGGATGAATGGCTATATATGCAGGGTATTGGAGAATTGAGTCTGCAATCTGTAATCTATTAACACAATCTCACTGAAGCAAGGATTGAGCAGTTGGATTGGCTTTTAAAATGTGTGCTCCAGACCAGTCAGGCCTCTGTTAAATTCCCTAACTATGGGGATAGGAACCAAACCAACAATATCTATCACCATAAAAATTCCTTAGCCCAAAATGACATGAGGATTACAAGACAGTTCTGGCTCTAAATTCCCTTGCCAGCTTCCTACCCTGTTGGACTGCTATAAAGTTCCTGGCTTCCTGTGCCTTGAATCATTACCCATTGGAGGCACCTTTGTCTTCAGCAGTGCTTGGCTAATGTAGCTCTCATAAAGATGCAGAACAGCCGTGTCACATTCAGACATGTCAGCATTTCAATATTGTTAGTTTTCAGATGTTAGTTACAACTAATTGGTTACAACTAACAGTTGTTACTTCTTCTATCTGCCTTCAGTTTGCACCATTTCATTTTTGCTTGATGTACAAAGTATCCATATTCCTCAAAGAAAACTATGTAACTCTTAATAAAAGAGATTAGTGAATGCTTAGCCATGCATCTCATGCCACATTTTCCTCCCACATAAACAACCATACAAAGTAAACAGCAAAATAAATTGCCCATATGCTGCAATAAATCAAAAATACAATCTTAGCCTACTGTAACACAAGGCAAATACAATAATGGCAAAATCTATAGCTGTAGAGATGATAAAGTATCAAGTGTTCTTGGCCTCTAATCTGAGGCCTGAGTATATAATATATTATTTAAATGTACAGTAAGCAGTAACAGTGATCAATACTTCACAATTCTCAACTTTTAATAGTGTTGGTATGATCTTAACACTGAAAGATTAATGGAGGTGCAGTAATGACCACGTAAGACATGCACCACGGGGCTGATTCTCTACCGCTTTATTCTTTGCATGGGTATTTACACCTCTGGGAAATGGCGTTAATTGCTACTAAAACCACTTTGAATAGGTGTAAATGACTGCACAAAATTCAAGGAAGTGAAGAGTCATGTCCTATCTTAAGAGAACACCTAAATCATTACTAGGGAACACCAAATTACACTTAAGTGATAGTGTTCTCTAACTCCAGTACTTCCAGGCTTCATGTTTTTGTTGTACACATGCCACCACTTGTCAGAAAAAAAGTTAGTGCTGTACAGTATTATTCAGCTCCTTTATTAAAACTGTGGATGATCTGATAAATATTTAGGATAAAACCTCAGCCTTTCACTTATGGGCCATCAGGATCAGTGGAGTCTGACAAGCCGAGTTAAGATGTCTTCATTGTCTCCCCATAATCCATTTTGTGTGTGTGTGTTTTTTTTAAATCATACAAAAATACCTTTTCTCCCATGCAGTGCAATGGATAACTTCAGAATAGGAGAGACAAAGAGCCAGATCCTAGCTGGTATAAGTTGGTGTGCCTACATCAAAGGTAATGGTGTTATGCTGATTTACACTGGCAGAGGATCTGGTCAAGGAACCAAGTCTAGTCAGCTGATGGGGGAAGTCCTGTATATCTAAAGCAACACCTTAGCGAAGCTCGACTTATGGTTTGGCTGGAGGTACAATGTACTGCTGTGTTAATGAGTCAGACTGAAATGAAACCTCAAGACTTACAAATCTTCAGTTAGCAGGTGTCGTATTCTTCAATAATTTCCTTTTAATCTCCCACAAAACAATTCAAATTAAAAATCTTCATTTAAAGTTTTTTCTTTAGTTTAAAAAAATCTCCTACAGGAAGTTTCAGACATTCTAAATGAATCATTTTGTTTCAGATTAACACATTTAAATGAAAGAAAAAAATGCCGTTTCATTTCAACAGCAATTTTAAAAAAATCAAAAATTGTGTTAACATTTTTCCCTTGGAAAAGTTGACATTTTTCCCATCAGAATTGATGTTTCCATGTAGAAAAACTTCTGTTTCCATTAAAATGGTATTTTGTTGTGTGAAAAATTTCAGCCAGATTTATTTTGCCCACTGGGGACCCTCTCCGTGCAGATCTCACTTAGCCCATGTGATACAGCTTCCCAATTCCTTGGGATAAATATCACATCTTGGTGACCACCAATAAGAGGGGAAGGCAGGGAGGAGACTGCACAGTCTGGTGAACTCCAACTTTAACTAATCAATGGTCATAACCTCTCAGTCAGGTAGGTAGATATAGTGTTCCTTTTACAGGTGGGGAAACTGAAGCTGAAGTTAGCCAACTTTACTAAGGCCATAGACCATCGGTCAGAATGAGCAATACAGCAGTCTTTAGCTCTCAGAACCTTGCTTCATCTCCTTTTGGCTAGAGACTACATTGGCTAGTGCCTTCAGCAGCTGCCAAGGCAATACCACCACCTAATTGAAAAGAGCTCCTTTAAAAAATCATGGTATTTGTGGCTGTAGGTTTTATGACTCCATAAAGCTGCAAGTAGCATTTGTGGAAGGACCTCTACCCCAGCTGCATGCTGAGCTGAGGGTTGACCCTCATTTAGACCTCAGCAAATGTTTATAGTTACTTGTGGGGCAAGCTGTTGAGATAACAACCATGGTGTTGTTTGAGGAAAACTGAATGGGGTCAGATAAAAATGTACATGAAAGTGGATGAGTTGTGATGCGCTGATTAGAATGGGGAGGAAAGGGCACTTTTTTTGTTCTTGTGTTGATTTAATCTAAACTGAAAACATGATGTTTGATTTTTCTCACATTGAAATTACAGCATGTGAAGGCAGCAAAAGGAAGGCTTTAAATGTGATCAAGTCATTATCAGGAGCATAATTTTAAGAAAAACACTTCAAGGAATTACAGACAAAAGCAGCAGGAACAGATATCCTTCAGTTTCACAGTTTACATACCCCAAACCAAACTGATGTGTGCTGGGGGAAGAAAAAAGAATGCAGCCAGCATGGCAAAGCGCTCTAATGCAAAAGCCAAGATATTCTAGATAGGACAGAATTGAGACCATAGGGCACAATTTTTGTCCCCTAACTTGCGTGGAGTAATGTACTATTCAGCATTAGGAAAGTCACTGCAACTGGATCTATGTGGATTGATCCTGAACATATGTGGAGTCTTGCTGACTTCAGGGAGGCTCCACGCAGGTTAGAGGGCAGACCTGTGTGGATCTAGTTGCAGGACTGGGGTGCTTTTTGTGCAAATTTGCCTCAAGGAGATTTCTTGTCTGGTGAAGTGAGGATAAATAGTGGTTTTCTGATGTATTCATGGAACTTTTGTGCTGTAATTTCATCTTACAGGGATCTGGGAAATAATGCATTTTAAAATTGTTTTAATGACTCTGATGCAATTTTATATTGAGTTGTGGTGGTCATGGGGGAGGAAAATAAATATTTGTCATTTTAAAATGAGACTTTGTTCATATGAACAATTTAAACTTAAATCACTCTGTTCCTCCTTTTCTAATAAAACACTCCAATGTGACCGTCATTGTTGCCCTGGCCTATGAAGTGCAGCCTAGAATGATTTAAAATTGTGGGAAAGCTTTACATTTTTTAGGAGCACTTAAACTTTTCAAAACCAACTTCCAATTTTGGAGACAGCAGCTCTTTTAAACTTGTGGTCACTTCATAATGTTAAATTATGCTACATGTTCTTAGATTGAAAACTATTGTTTTCTACTACAAGCACTTATAAAAATTATTGTAGACGTTTATTTTTATTTCCAGGAAGGCTTGCAAAGGGGAGTGTACATATAAAGTCTGCCAAAAAATAGCCCAACTGGCCTTGGACACTTACATGGTTTCCTGAATTGGAGCAAACAGTAACATGTATATTAAGGATTTGCACCTTTTCTGTTTTAATATTTTGCCCTTATTCAAGTGTTAGGTTCTGATTCAACCAAGCATGTGCTTAAGTTCCATGGAAGACAATGGAATTGAAGCATCGTGCATAAGTCCCTTGCTAAAGCCTTAATGTGCACACCACAGGTTCTGACATGAACTGGTGCTGTCCACAGCAGGAACAGGATGCGTGAATGGTAGCAGTGTTTGGAGTCACAGACAGGCTGAATGCAGGCCCATATTAATGTTGCTTTTACAACGTTAATACACTCCTGTGAAAGCAGGAGTAGCACTTAGGGCGTGATTTCACCCATGTCAACCCTATAACTGAAATTTACAGTGAAGTCAGGAAATAAGTATAACTGATATTGTAGAGTTCCAAGTCGGTGTCTCATTGACTTCCTTAGCAATTTACAAACCAAAAGATAACTCTTCAGATGATCAGCCCTCCAAATATAACTTGTGGTCTGATAGTCAATCTGTTTTTTTTTTTCTGGCTCCTTTACATCATTACCAGTAGCAAAGCTTCTGCCAACACAATTTACAGTAAGTAGCTGACAGTTCTGAGGATATATGAAGCAGAACAGAATTCCTCTCACTATTCTATACTTGTTCTGGTTCTGTACACCTAGCGGAAATAAATAATTGTTTTTGTCAGTAAAGTAAGTAGATAACTTGATACACGGGAGCAGAGCTGATGAATAAGTTATTTTAATATAGTCACTCTTCTGATCTTCTGATCACTTCTAAAAATGTTTAATTGTTTTAAAAGGTGTTACTGTATAGCTGTTAAATTTTAAGATGGATGTAACTAAAGCTGAAAGCACGATGCAAATTTTTATACTAGTGTTATTTTGACACAATTTTTGGTTCAGGACATAGGACCTGCTCAGGAGGGGGAAAGTGTGAATCTGGATATAATCAATAGGAAGAACAAAAAATTAAGGGAAGCTAAGGCTCTTTAGGGAGAATAAAAAGCCTATTCTCTATTTTAGGACTTAGTAAAGTTAAGCACAAGATCAGAAATTTCTGCTCTCTTAGTTTCATTAAGGAATGAGTAGATCTCACTGATTCCAACTTATTTCCTTTATTTCTTAATATTTCTATGTTTTATTGTTCAATGTATGTTTTGTTTGTTTAATAAAAACCCTAAACAAACAAAAAAAGCCTTTCCTAAAACAGATGAAGTTGACCAAAGCATTCCTACGTTGGCTCAGACTCCGGAATTGGCAATCAGTAAAATTGCCTGCCAAACAATAAAACTATTAGATGGATTTCTCAAGCATATCTGTAGAGAGCCATGTTCTGTTTGCACAGCAGGATAGAAGCAGATTGCTAAGATTACAGTAGCAATATGTAACCTACTATACAGAAGCAATCACTGAAAAGTGCAAAACAAGTTGAATTATAAATGTTTGGCTTTGAGCACCTTCTGAATCCAGTGGCATTATTAAATCTTTCTATTTTTGTCACCATCTTTAACTTTCACTAATTTTACCTCTGAGACTGGCCCTGCCCTGAGTTCCAAGGCTCAGTGCTTGTTGGGCTAGAGTTTTAGACAACACTTGGAAACTTTGGTTTATAATTTACTGGGGTGAATGATAAACACATGCCAAACAATTTCCAGCTGGCTATTTACATGCATTGCTGTGATTCTTTGCAGAAAGTTTAACTTCTAACCATTAGATTTTTAGCATTTGTAATCTAGGTAGGCACGCTTATGCAGATAACTGATCTCTTTGAATCCCTACCGACTTACATATTTGTAGCATTGGTGCTATCCATTTCCAGATGCCAGGGAACTGCTTCATATAATGTAATACTGAGAAAACTTAAGCTTTTCTATATATTGATATCCGTTATTTTGTTTGGATAGCTATCAAATTGTGTAGGGTTTTTTTTTAGGAATTTTAGTGCTGGGAGGGATTACATTATATGCTTTCTTACAGTTAGAAATACTTAAATTCTGGTTTTAGATATTCTTTCTGTCTATGTACATTGCTAGATTATGGCTTATCATAGCAGCATCCAAGTCACTTGTGTTACTGTTTTCATTTAGTGCCTTCTGTATGGGCTCCCCCATCCCTTTTTTAAAAATCTAGTTCGTGTCACCTAAGCTGCACATAAAACAACATGAGAGGGAGGTGAAATGATATTTTTTTCACTTAGCCTGTTCCACTGACTATTGGTAAATAACACTGGTCTACAATTTTTGAGAAGTCGTCTGCTTCAGAGATAAAATGTGCTATTTATTATGTATTTTGATGTGCTGAATTCAAATATGACAATTAAAACAACTGATTGGCTACTGTTTCTAAGATATTTAAGTTTTTACATTTTATGTCTATGTATATTGTGTAGATAGTAGAGTTTTAATCATAAATTGTAAACCTAGGTCTTTTCATGTGTTTATGGTTGCTTTACATGATAATATTTCACCTGTCCTGTTTATGTAACACTTTAAAAATCAGCAAAAGGGTTATATAAATAAAATTTATTATGAAACAAAAGGCAAAAAACTATTATGTACATAGTTCAGTCCTATTCAGTGTCTACTCGGTGCTTCTTGGCTTGTCTCCTGTATTCATTAAATGGAGCATCTCTTGTCACTGTCCAGCAATAGTCTGCAAGCATTGATGGGCTCCATTTACCCTGACAGCATTTCTCCATTGTTGCAATGTCCTGGTGAAATCATTCGCCATGCTCGTCACTCACTGCTCCGCAGTTCAGTGGAAAAAAATCTAGATGAGAGTGCAAAAAATGTATCTTTAGTGACATGTTGCAACCAAGGCTTTTGTATGCCTTGAGGAAGTTTTCCACCAACAACCTGTAGTTGTCTGCCTTGTTGTTTCTGAGAAAATTTATTGCCACTAACTGGAAGGCTTTCCATGCCGTCTTTTCCTTGCCACGCAGTGCCTGGTCAAATGCATAATCTCGAAGAAGTTCACGAATCTGAGGACCAACAAAGACACCTTCCTTTATCTTAGCTTCACTTAACCTTGGAAATTTTCCACGGAGGTACTTGAAAGCTGCTTGTGTTTTGTCAATGGCCTTGACAAAGTTCTTCATCAGACCCAGCTTGATGTGTAAGGGCGGTAACAAAATCTTCCTTGATTCAACAAGTGGTGGATGCTGAACACTTTTCCTCCCAGGCGCCAATAATTATCTGAGTGGCCAATCTTTCTTGATGTAGTGGGAATCTCTTGCACAATTATCCCATTCACAGAGAAAACAGCAGTACTTTGTGTATCCAGTCTGCAGACCAAGCAAGAGAGCAACAACCTTCAAATCGCCACAAAGCTGCCACTGATGTTGGTCATAGTTTATGCACCTCAAAAGTTGTTTCATGTTGTCATAGGTTTCCTTCATATGGACTGCATGACCAACTGGAATTGATGGCAAAACATTGCCATTGTGCAGTAAAACAGCTTTAAGACTCGTCTTCGATGAATCAATGAACAGTCTCCACTCATCTGGATCGTGAACGATGTTGAGGGCTGCCATCACACCATCGATGTTGCTGCAAGCTACAAGATGACCTTCCATGAAGAAGAATGGGACAAGATCCTTTTGATGGTCACGGAACATGGAAACCCTAACATCCACCTGCCAGGAGATTCCACTGCTGTAGTCTGGAGCCCAACAGCTCTGCCTTACTCTTGAGTAGTTCCAAATCCCTGACAAGGTCATTCAGTTCACCTTGTCTTATGAGGTGTGCTTCAGAGGAGGAGGATGGGAGAAAATGTGGGTCCTGTGACATTGATGGTTCAGGACCAGAAGTTTCATCCTCTTCCTCGTCTGACTCAAGTGAGAGTGATTCTGGTGCATCAGGAACCAGCAGTCCTTCTCCGTGGGGTACTGGGTATATAGCTGATGGAATGTTTGGATAATGCACAGTCCACTTTTTCTTCTTTGACACACCTTTCCCAACTGGAGGCATCATGCAGAAGTAACAATTGCTGGTATGATCCGTTGGCTCTCTCCAAATCATTGGCACTGCAAAAGGCATAGATTTCCTTTTCCTGTTCAACTACTGGCGAAGATTTGTTGCACAAGTGTTGCAGCATATGTGTGGGGCCCACCTCTTGTCCTGATCTCCAATTTTGCAGCCAAAATAAAGGTGATAGGCTTTCTTAACCATAGTGGTTATACTGCGCTTTTGTGATGCAAAAGTCACTTCACAAACATAGCAGAAGTTATCTGCACTGTTCACACAAGTACGAGGCATCTCTGCTCACTTTGGCTAAACAGAAATGTGTCCCTTTGCAAAATCAAACACTGACAAATAAGAGAGCATGACACTGTATGATTTCTAGAGCTGATATAGGGCAAATTGTTCAGCAGAGTGATGTAAGCTTCGTTATGATTGCATCATCCATGACTTCTAGGAATAACATGATGCAATTCATATCATGTATGACGCAATACCAGCTTCAGATTGCATCATTCATTGTTTTGCCTAAAAAGCAAGTACTGTCCAAACCCAGTCATAGATTTATTCATAGATCCAGTCAAAGATGTATTTTAGTCATTTCTGGTTTAAATTGAGATCCCTTCCCTTTATAACTCACTTATCCTCCGCCATTCCCAAGTCAAGGGTCGTATATACTGACCCAATAGCATATCTTGAAAACTGGAGCCAATCAACAATTTTAAGCATCATTTTCATTCTCAGTGACCCAGAATTAGTAAAGTTTGACTAGGTTTATTTCAGAAGCATTTTGGCTGTAGAGCAGTGATAATGTATTGACTTTTAAAATTCCTGCCACTACAAGGTCCTGATCCTTTCTAACGCCATATCTTCAGTCCATTCTAAAACATCTGCATGTGTATATTTGTATAGTAGAGTCATCTAGACGTACCATGGCAAATACTAAATGTGAAACAGAAATGTATGCATTGCTCAAATTAAAGAAATAGAGAAAGTGTGGGGTGTGTGTGTGGAGGAAGTGAGACGATGCCAATTGTATACAGTGTACATCCTGTTTCAACACACAGCAGCTCCCAACAGTGCACACACATTCATAGCACCTATTGAAGCAGAACTGCTTTAACCAAGGCTGAAACCTGTGTCGATCTCTACTAGTCCGAGGAGCTAGACAATGTTGCCCTAATAGTCCCAACAATGAAAGTAGTCTACCCAATACTTTCACAGTACACTGGTTTAAATGGGTTGTCAATATCTGTAGTCTACTGGCCTAGAGTTGAGTTTTCTGGGAGCCTGTGATGGGGCGGCTGCCCCACGCCCAAAGAGTGTGGGCTGCGGCAGGCCCGGGCGCCTGCGTATTCTGGCAGCCAATAAGAGAAGGGCTTGTTGCGAGCCAATCAGAGAACAGAATGGGGACAGCCAATCAGGGCCCAGCTCAGCCATATAAAAGACTGCTCAGGGAGAGAGCAGTCAGTTGGTCCCAGGCCTTCAGAGGGGAAGGTCTGTCTCCAGAGCTGGGAGGCCAGCACCATGGATAGCGCAGTGCAGGCCAGCCTTGGAGAGCGGGAGAAGGTCCTACTCTGTAGCCTGCCAGGCCTGGAAGGAAAAGGCCTAGCAGGGAGAAGGGCCGTTGGGGAAGCGGTCCAGAGGAGCAGTCAGAGGAGGAAGGAGAAGGAGGACAGCAAGGCTGTCGCTAGAGGGCCTCTGGACTGGGACTCAGAGTAGTGGGTGGGCCTGGGTCCCCCCTTTCCTCCTGTTTTGTTCCCTTTGGCCATACACTCAGCCATAGGCTGCAGGGAGCGGCCAGCCGGAACCACACCAGATCCTGGACTGTAGGGATCGGACTTAAAGGTGTGGGACTGTTGATCATCCAGCCCCCCTCCCGCCCCCCTGGAAGGGGGCGTGTGACAATGCAGTTCTGGCGGAACCCAACTGAGAGCGCCAACTCAGGACAAATTGCTCAAACAGGCAGTTACAGCCCAAGGCTGGGGTTTTTCCACCTCTAAGGCAAACCAAACCAGCCAGACTAGGAGGACTTCGGTCTCATCCCACTGGCTAACCGCAAGTCTCACAAGCAATCTCCTTAGACACTCCAGTTTCCCAGTATTACCACCAGTGCCACACGTTAGGGGGACAAATGGTTATGAAAACCAATACCCCAGTAAAAGAAAAAGGTTCTCCTGATCCCAAAGGACCAAGCCCCAGACCCAGGTCAATATACAAGTCAGATCTTACCCACAAATCACGCTGCTGCCAATCCTTTAGAATCCAAAATCTAAAGGTTTATTCATAAAAGGAAAAAGATAGAGATGAGAGTTAGAATTGGTTAAATGGAATCAATTACATACAGTAATGGCAAAGTTCTTGGTTCAGGCTTGCAGCAGCGATGGAATAAACTGCAGGTTCAAATCAAGTCTCTGGAATACATCCCCAGCTGGGATGGGTCATTCAGTCCTTTGTTCAGAGCTTCAGTTTGTAGCAAAGTTCCTCCAGAGGTAAGAAGCAGGATTGAAGACAAGATGGAGATGAGGCATCAGCCTTATATAGTCTTTTCCAGGTGTAAGAACACCTCTTTGTTCTTACTGTGGAAAATTACAGCAAAATGGAGTCTGGAGTCACATGGGCCAGTCCCTGCATACTTTGCTGAGTTACAAGGCGTATCTGCCTTCTCTCAATGGGTCCATTGTATAGCTGATGGTCCTTAATGGGCCATCAAGCAGGCTAGGCAGAGCTCATCTCAGTTTGTCTGGGATGTCACCCAGAAGCATAGCATAAGTTTGCCATACAGACAGTATAGAGCCAATATTCATAACTTCAACTACAAAACTGATACACACATATAGACAGCATAATCATAACCAGTAAACCATAACCTTGTCCTAGACACCCCATTTGACCCCCTTTATACCAGATTTGGGTGCCACTACAGGACCTTGGTTGCAACAATGATCTATACGGTCCCAGTTTATGTCAATAACGTCACAGGGCGTGAATGGACAGAAGGACACTGTTGGAGGACAGCATTCCAGAAGAGGATGCTGTGCGTTGGGAGCAACGCGAGTCTGCACGCCAATCAAAGGCGAGACGACAGACGGGACACCACCAGAAGAAGGCGCTCTACTGGACTGAACCAATTCCCCGAGACCTCCAGTAGGAGGCACTGTGGTGGTGAGTCCCAACCCTGTCACAGAGCCCATTAGTAATATATGTTGTATTGAAAACCCTGGAGATCTCAGCTGCATGCTATTTCACCAACAGATTTGTCTGTTACTAGATACATTCCAATGAGAATTTGGGTTTCAAGTCTGTTGCCAGCTAGTCTGAGGTAGATCACAGAGGAGCTGGTGAATGTCTGTGGCCACAAAGATCCCGCTGACCTCCGTTATAGGGAACGTAAAATGTTTTGTGGAGCAGGGCTTCGCTCCATCCAATAAACTTCATTGAGACATAGCACAGGGGGTCACTTATTCCAGGGGTGGAGATGGGGCTGCGAATCTTGCAGCACTAATTTCCTTGTTTATAGCTCCTGGCTAATCTTGTTCTCTGGCTGTCTGCGGGAACTGTATGCTAGGTACTAAATGCAGTGCAACTGCAGGGGTGGGCTAGATTATGTGGAGCATAACTCCACCTGAAAGAAGATGTCTTGCCTAACTTTACCATCCCACTCCTTCCAGTTTGAGTCATCATCAGGGGATGACTCTCTAGGTAAGTCAAACCAGGGTTCATATACAAAGTTATTTGTACATGTTGCTCTGTATTTTAACTGATATGAAACTTGTCAGTGAAATGTTAATTACATAACTCTAAACAAAGTGGTCACAGCTGGTTCTGCAAATTCAGTCACTTTTAGTAGTACGCACATCACATAATTCTATGCAAAAGGCCCTGGGCAACAAGACGTGCCAACCTGTTGCTAGGTCCATTGCTGCTGCTGATCTAATAAGTTTCCCCCTTATATAGATTTGTAACCGTTTAAAGTGAAAGAGGCATTTTTGCTGGTTTGACTGTTTTTTGTGCTTTTAACACACTTATTAGTGATAATGGGACAATTCCTCTTGACTTCAGTGACAGGTTTGCCTTAATAAGAAATTCAGGACTCGGACTAATTAAAAAAGACCCCACCATGAAAAGTTTAGATCCAAGCTTTCTGAAGTTTACATGTGTTCAGATATAGAGTTTTGCTAGCAGGAATAAAACAAAAAATCTATCGAGTAGCTGCTTGTGTTGGGTAGTGAGAGAATATACATCTAGCTAAATGCATTGAACCCCAACTGGAATTAGCTTTTTATATGTGTGTGTGTGTTTCACAGGCAAAAGCATTATGTCCTTTATTATATGCATTTAACTCATGTATAGTAGTGGAGTGAGTGAAGTTTACTGAAAGCAGCAGTTGCTATAGTTGCTCATAATTACCTTCAGGTGCAAACGAATTCATAATGCGTTCAATTTTATTTCAATAGTCCTCAAGTAAATTGAAATAATTTATTATTGAAAGACTTGTTGCACTGCTGGTTCACTGGGTGCATGTAAGACAGTTAGGTATAGTATGGTATATAATGAGCTGAAATGAGGGTGATAATTCTGGAGATGTTGTTATAAGCACCTTCACATCTACAGTGGAATGCTTATAAATTGACTTACGCATTAACATGAAGGCATAAAAACAACAAATCTTAGAAATAGTTGATTTGGATATTTCATTTCCTTAAAAATAGCTTTAAAGATGTATTCATAAAAACAAAATATCTGAAATTGAAATATTTTTTTCCCCCAGATGAACATTGGAAGTGTGTCTTTTGGCAAAAAAAGGCTTGCAGCTTTCATGTAAAACAAAAGTGGCATATGTTGATTTTTATTTTTCAATCATTCTGAATATTGATTGATACTTGCTATTAAATCTATTAAATAGTATTATTTAGTGGTTGGAAGAGATTGGTTTTTATTCCCAACCCCATCACTGAATTACTTCATGTCCTTAGGAAAGATACAAAACCAGTCTGTCAGTTTACCATATATAAAATGGGTACTCTGAGATGGGCACTTTGGATGACAGGCTTTCACAGCATTATATTCTTGAACTGGAAGAAGCAAATGGTAGGTGAAAGATCCTGATTTGTCTTTGAAACCAACAGAATCTGTATCCTAAGTAAACTTAGCACATTATATAGTCTGTCCTGGTAAGTGCGTTTGTCCTTATTTTAATTTTAAAACATTTACCACGAGAAAATTTGGAACCAAAACTATTTATGCAAAGCAGTGGTCACTGCAGTTAGTGTTTTTTTTTAAAAAGTATATAGTTGCTAACATAAAATGAATGAACTGGGTTCAAAAGTGTAACAGTGCTGTGAGTCAGGTGAAGGACAGCTGTGGCTACAGGGAGTATGGCTGGGAGCACAGGGTAGTGGAGAGAAAAGGACAGGCAGGTGAGAATACAAGGTAGAGAAATGAAACTGCTCCTCTTCCTGTACCTATGTGAGTGCCACAGCAGATGGGAATGAGAGTTTAGGAGTAGAGACGACCTACTTTATTGAGCAGCAGGAAACAATTTTCCAGCCTGTGAAAAGTTTTGAGATTTGCAAAAAATTTCCTGTTACACATTGGGATGAAACTGAGACCTTTTGACATTTTTTGCAAAGAGAATAGCCAATAGTCTAGAGATTAGGGTTCTCACCTGTATATGGGAGACTGACATTCAGGTCCCTGCGCTTCCTGTTCTTTGCTCTGGATCCCCCACGTTCCAGAAGAGTGCTATAACTGCTGATTGGCTATTCTGGCATCTCTCTCTGGCTTTGACCAGAGATTCCATCCTGGATCTGAGAAACTGTTTCTTGACAAAGGTTCACCCCAGTAATAGTTTCTCTTTCACTCTTGTCTATATAGATTGTGAACCTTCTCATGCAGGAACTGTATCTCACTATATTTGTACAAGGCCTAGCATAATGGGTCCCTGATCTCATTTGGGGCTTCTAAGCACTATTGTACTATAGATTAATAATCATTGTAGGGATTACTCTTAGATTATGTGAATAACTGTCTACTACTAACTCTACTGGGGGCATCAGTTGATGTCACTTAGGTCACCAAACACTTTTAATGTGATAATCAGTTTTAATCCATATGGACCTGGCAGCCTAGAGGTCAAAGTCTCTATTTCTGTAACAAATCCCCTGAGCCCTGAACAATTGAGGAATTTAAAAAACCAACAAAATCACTAGTTGGGATCAGCCAAAAATGTGAATACTGTATTCCTGTCTGAAACTAGAAAACAGGGAGGGGGGAAAATCAATATAAAAATTATAACGGCAAGGTTTTTTGACACTAAAATCTGTATTAAAACTGTTAGGAGTCAAGCTGCAGTCACAGAGCAGTAATAATTTGTCACAGAATTTCATAATAGCACAATCAAGAAAGGACATTTGATTTGCATATTTCTGAGATTTCACACATTTTCTTCATCAGAAAAAACACCCCACAGTAAACAGTCACAGGGGAGGCCTATCACCGTCAAATGCACAAAGAGGGTTTCAATCAAAATATTCAACAGATGTCGCATTTCCTCAAGGTACTTTGAAGTTCTGTAATTGCAATGCCTTATATGACAATTAGAGCTGACCTGGAAGATTCAGTTCCAACCTCAATAAGTGAAATAAAGTAATTGTTTTGCTTGTTTTTAAGGAGATTGTATGAGTTCTTGTTCCAGATAATCAGAAAACAGAAAGCACAATTTGTCTGGTTTGACCTCCAAACTGTGGATACTTAAAAGCTGTAAGACTTAAGGGAGCAACATATTAAAAAGCTCATATTTTCCTTCTACCTGACTTCACCGGCTAACATTATATTTAAAACAAGCTCAAGTACCTTTGAAAAAAATGCTGGCAAGGTTGCTGTAGGATATCCAGGGTAAAACAGGCAAATGTATTTGACAAAGCAGAAGATGCGACAAGCATGATTTTTAAAAGGTGTAATGTATATAACAGTGTATAATATAATCTTAGTGTAATGAGTGATTCAAGACCCAATATCAGTTTTAAAATATTCTTCATTTTGCTTAATTATTTCAGATGCAATCTGAGAGAAAACACAACTTAATAGTAACTTCTTATGCGAACAGATTTCAGCATTTCCTGGCATGCCTTTCACTTCTGTGCCACACAAACTCCCTACCATGAAATCCTGCCACCCATATCACTTTTTTTCTGGAGCATCAACTCTTGTTGGCATTAAAGATGACTTAGGAGAGGGTACTTGAAGAGTCAAAGCAAAAACGGAACCAGCGTATGCTCACTTATGCCAAACTGAGACTTCATGCTTGCATAGTGCGGTGGCTTTACCCTTTTGAAAGCCTCACTCAGCTGCCTGGGTGCAATGCCCCTTCTAATGAGCTGGATTCCAGGCAGCCCAACAGCAGTGGAGGCACTTGGCAAAAAGAAATGAGACTCCATATCCTTTTATTTTAAGCCTTTTGAAGGTAGAATCTTCTGGAAGATTCTGGCCCTGAGTGTTGGGAGTGTTGATTTTTCCAGGCTAAGCGTAGTCCCTCTGGGGGAGGAGAACTTCAGGGTAGAAGGGTTTGAATGGGGGAGGGGAGGGGAGGGCATAGCAGCCCCTTAGTGTTTCAGGTCAAGCAATGACAAGCATTGCATGGTATCTGCCTTATTTTGGATGTAATTGTACTGTACAACATGTTGCCCAGCTTAGAGTAATGTTTCAGGTTATCCACTTGGAAGCAGATATGTACACATAATTGTACTTCAAGTTAAACTCTCCCTGGCTGTGGTGAATGGACAAAAATTGATGCAAGGCAGATGAGACAACATTACCAGAGGGACGCATTTAAAAGGGTAAACAAGGCATTTAGAATAACAAAGGAGGCAAAACTGTCTAGGAGGGGAGGCAACTGGAAGTCAGTCCAGACTGGAATTAAGTTCTGTTCTCTTGGCTCCATGCAATTTAGGTCACTATCACTCAACCTTTGTTTCTTCCATCTGTAAAATAGGGGGGATAATATTTATGGAGCTTTCTTGTGTGTTTCAGTTCATGGGATGGAAGGCATTATATAAGTGCAAAATACTGCTAATCATTTGGAATTATTGCTATAGATGGAAAATACTAAGGCCTTGACTTGGGAAAGCACTTTAGGGTATGCTTAAATCTCACTGAAGTCAATGAGACTTCAGCGCTTTACTTGAATCAGGATGTTAGGGAGGAAACTGAAGGAACAAAATTGGTGGGAAATTTAACCATATTGGGCTTGAAGGTGTCCCCTCTGAGCAAATTAAAATCAAGATCTAGCATGACTCCTGCTGCTCCTATCAAGTCAGGAGTTTTCACCTGTCTCCCACCTCCACCCCCACCCCCACCCCTTACAAAAGAGCAGGATTTGCTCTAAAATGTCCAAGGGAAAAAAATGTTCTTAGAAAATTGCTCCAATTTGGCTAAAAAACAAAACAGCCCCCAACACACCTCAAGTGGTAAAGCTTCTTAGTTTCATAGTCCTAACCATAATGCATTCCTGCAATACTGCAGAGCCATGAATAATTGTTATAAAGCCTTAATGTTTCCTGACATGTACTCCAAACTGTAGCAGACAAAACCTCCCAGGTTTTGACAGTGATAATATAGCCAGATCTTTTCTCACAAAATTTCAGAGTTCCTATTAGTGTCATTAGCGATTACAAAGTAAACCGCAGTGATGTTGATAGTGGGTCCTTAAAGTTCTTACTTGGGCAAAAAGGTTCATTTAATGTTTTGTATAGTGCATTAGCCAAAGTGACACTATCATGATTCATCTCACTGACTTGATTTTAATCATCTTTGTCCTTAACAGACTAGCAAGTGCTTTCTAATGCACTAGACTGTGACTTCTTATGACACTTGTATTTATATAAATTAAATTTATTGGTAGCTTAAAAGCCAAAGTAACTGTCTTAAAACAATAAAATATTCAGCCCACCCTTTTTAAGTTTAATATGGCTATCTCCCTGTTAATTTCAACTGTAAATCTCTGAAGACAGGAAATAAATATAGCTAGCTGAGAGAAAAAGACAAAGGTGACATGCAGTTGGAAGGACAAAATGTTGGTTGAAAATATGGGCATGCCAAACAGAACACTACTGGTCAGATACAGATACCTCTTGGTTGTTCCTACAGTTGCTGGATCTAATTTTAGTTCAGCTTCTAGAAAACATGATTACAATAATAAAACCTAACTTTTATTTTTCATCAGTAGATCTCAGAGCTCTTTACAGAAGGGATCAGTATCATTATCTTCATTTTACAAATGAGGAAACTGAAGCACAGGGGGGAAGCTGTGACTTCCAAAGGTCACCCAGCAAGCCAGGGGCAAAGCTGGGACTAGATCTCACATCTCCTGAGTCTCAGTCCAGGGCTCTATCCACTAGACCACACTGCCCCCTGTAGTCTTTGTATTGTGGTCCACATATATGGGTATAATCATACATTAATTTGCACAATTTGAAGCTTGAAAGAGATTTGCTTATGTCCCAATCCTGCAATGAGCTCTTCCCAGTTGAACCCTTGAATTTACAACATATCCCCTAGCAGAGACTGAAGCTCTGTTTTTTTTGTTTTTGTTTTTAAATGTGAGTGGCAGATAAGGTTGCTAAATGCCTCTCTGAATTGGGCCCTATATTATTACATCAAAATAAATTTCCACCTCGAGCTGTCCGTCTGTACAGTAAAAGAAAAATAATCTGTCGTGACTGAATCCCAGGGTATATTTATATTACTTGGATACCGTGCCAAATTCTTAGAACATAAGAACGGCCGTACTGGGTCAGATCAAAGGTCCATCTAGCTCAGTATCCTCTTTTCTGACAGTGGCCAATGCCACAGAAGGAATGAACAGAACAGGAAATCATCAAGTGCTCCATCCCCTGTTGCCCATTCCCAGCTTCTGGCAAACAGAGGCCAGGGACATCATCCCTGCCCATCCTGGCTAATAGCCATTGATGGACCCATCCTCCATGAATTTATCTAGTTCTTTTTTGAACCCTGTTATAGTCTTAGCCTTCACAATATCCTCTGGCAAAGAGTTCCATAAGTTGACTGTGCATTATGTGAAAAAATACTTCCTTTTGCTTGTTTTAAACCTGCTGCCTATTAATTTCATTTGGTGACCCCTAGTTCTTGTGTTATGAGAAGGAGTAAACAACACTTTATTTACTTTCTCCAGACCAGTCATGATCTTATAGACCTCAATCATATTCTCTTCCCTCTCCCCCCCAATTTAGTAATCTCTTTTCCAAGCTGAAAAGTCCCAGTCTTATTAATCTCTCCTCATTCAGAAGCTGTTCCATACTCCTAATCATTTTTGTTGCCCTTTTCTGAACCTTTTCCAATTCCAATATAACTTTTTTTTTTTTTTTTGAGATGGGGCAACCACATCTTCCCTGTTACTCCTTGGCAGTCCAATTGAGATCACTGGACAGGGGAGATGGCTGGGTCGTATGGATGTAAATGACAGAAGAAGCAGATCTAGTTAGCATATTTTTAAGGTGTGTTCATCATTTTATCACTTATCTTTTCTTTAAAAAAATCCATAGAGGTATTACCCTAAAATCTGTCTGTCTCACCAGTGTATATGCACCCTCATGGGTTTGTTTTAGGGTTCCTTTTGAGTGCCCAGGTGCATTTTAAGAGTCTTCTGTGACTATTAGCAGGGCAGAGCAGATGTATGAGGGGATGCAAAGTGCCGTCACTAGTCCCCCTGTGCCCGTTCCCTGCAGTACAGGTTATGCGGGAGTAAATCAGGCAGGCTCTTCAGAACTGCTACATCCTTCATCTTGCGCAGGAAAGCAGGAGGAGGTGAAACTAGCAGGGGAACTGGGCAGAGCTTTGGCTCCTCCACCCCGTCCTCCTGCTTTTACGCACTAGCCAGTTTAACTGTGCTAGGGAAACATAGACTGTTCTGGCTATGTTCTGTTACTTTGTTTTAATTGCAAGTAAACTCCCACTACATACACTTTCACTGATATTAATTAAATAAAAGCATTAAGTAGCATAGCTGGACGGGAGGAAGAAAAACAGTTGTACAAGTGTGTATGTTGGAAAGTGTCTGTGGGGCAGCATTGTGTTCCGGCACCCTTTCATTTCAAACAAAACATTGTGAAAAGGATCATGAGGTTTTTTAACTTGTCTTTTTCTACCTATGTTTACCTGATTACCAAAATGTATTTTACAGTAATCTGTTCTTTTTTAGTTCTCTGCAAACTTTGCTACCTTACCTTCCATTTTCTTAATCTTTTCATCTGCTCTTATCTCGTGTCAAAGTCAGACTCAGGACTTACAATTTGTCAGACCACTCTGTTTATTAGCAAAGCGCTCTGCTAATACACCCAGATAGTTTGAGTCTTGCATGGTGCTCACATTATCTTATCTATACAGATAAAAGGGTGCGAACTTAACAAGATAACAAAAAGAAGCAGAACTGATAAGTTTACCTGGGGCTAGACATGCATCTCTTATTTCCTTACTAACTATTACCGATCTCCTGTTAATGTCCCACCATTAGCTTAAGTGGACCCATTGTTTCATACCTTAATGTTTCTCTTCCTGACAACTATATTTCAACATTCCTTATTCCTGCTTAAAGGAACATACAGAATTTCTTTAATCCATTCTATTTTAACAATATAATTCATTCTACTTTCACACTCACAAAGCCATAGCTTTAGATATGAGTTTTTGCATTTTGCTTAATTTGTAACTGTTTTCGTCCCTAAACCTCACCCTGTGGTGGTGGTCTCTAATTTTCAGTGGCTGAGTTTAATAGGGCTGCTTACATGAGCTATGTACAAGCATCACCCTTTGCAAGACACGACCCCAAATGTTGAAATGTGTACTCTAAATAACTTTTCCCAAGTGATTAAATCACTTGTTTTGATCATGTACTGCAAACAGCGTGAGTATAATTAAAGGTTTATTCTTAGAGATTATGGGGAAATAACATTACTCCATCTCACAGAACTACAGTATGTTTAAGAAATGTTAAGAGTCTTAGTACAATATACAAAAGAAGGGAAGTTCAAGGTAAAAGCTGAAACTTTTTTCTGTAGCTCCTCTCCTATCTAAATTGCAAGGGTCCCTAAACAATGTTGTTGTTTTTTCCCATAGCATATGCTTCATACAGGGTTGTGAATAAAATTAATTCAAATTAACTGTTGGCTTTTTTTGTTTCAAAATTTGGATTCATATAAAAATAAATATGGACTTGCTTTCAGATAAAATGTTGGCACATCTGTTCAAAGTATGAAATAGCATGTAGTCAATATGTCCAAAAATATATGTACACTAGAAATAATCAATATATGATTAACAGTGGCACTCAGTGATCTCTCACGTGTACAGCCTCATCCTGTAATGTGCAGAGCAACTCTGTGATGTGCTGAGCTTCCTTAGCTCAAACTTGATCATACAGTGGAAACTTGAGTATTTCTAAATGCCTTTAAAACATACACTATTCCCAAATATCAACTGTTGGGGAGGTTCAAATGTGATATACTGCACACAGTTGGGTGCCTTGTCATCTATTAGATTTGTACAGAAATAAAATGCCTCCATGCCTTTTTTGGTTGACTGTGTATTTTTAGAGATGAGGTGTGCTATTCAGAACTGACCCACAGGAGAAAACTGTTTCCTCTTCAGCTTCCCTTATGATTAGGGATCTCCAAAGAGGAATGTCAAATTCCAACAGAGAAATCAGAAGCCACTGATCACTACAAGCCATTTTACTACCATTTTTTGCTTCATTCCTTAAGTACTCCCACAGAAATCAACATGAGCAAGCATAACAGAATCTGGCCCTATATAACTAAGGCCCTTATCATTAAAAGGATCTGTACAAGTGGGCTTTCTGTACTGAAGCTGTGGGCTTCAGTGTTCCTATTGAGATAATCCATTTAAAACCATCATATAAGGGTTAAACACAATACCACAAAGTCACAGAGACTCTCTTGTACAGGGTTTTGCACTTTTACACGACATCATTGTGATAAACATGCTGTGAAAGGAATTATCTAAACTAGTAAATTGGGATGAAAAGGGAATATTTAAATTTTGTTTGCTGGACTGCAAGCTGTCTCCATATCTTCCATGCCCTGAGGCTTTTTGGGGTCATTTGGAGGCACTCCAACCCACTTAAACACCTATTGCATGAGAGATTGGAAGACAACAGCTGTTCCAAGCCCCAAAAGGTTGTCAGAGCTGCCAAGACCCTTCACTTTTGGCAGTATATAAGCAGAAATATGGAAAGATCCATTGGGAAGAGAACAAGCATTGGACTAGGTCAGGGAAAAGCCTATGTCCGCAGCATAAACACAGTGAAATTAGATAAATATATAAAATATTCTTGCTGGACTTTTTCAACCTAAAACTACTTTGTCTTAAAATTCAGAACCCTAACACACACAAACTCAAAGCAAAGGACAAGGAGGCTGCTCCCAAAACAGAGCAGCGCAACTTACCCCACGTTACTCTAGGCTGACTTTGCAGACTGGCTCTGATTTCAGCTTCCTCACAGAGCCCCCTTGCCTGCTAGCAGGACCAGGAAACCCCTTACAAGTTAATGTGATAGCTTGTAATTTTAACACTGTTTTCATCACACCACAAAGCCTATGTAGGAAAGGAAGAGAAACAGAAGCATACCAAGGCAATAAAGCGGGAATCAATAGTATCTGGCAAAATTATGCCCTGCATAGAGTTACTTATATTCCAAGAGAAGGGGCTAGGATTTGAGTCCGGTTAAAGAAATTAGGAGGAAGGGAAAGATGGAGTCAAGCCAAGTGAAGGTCTTGGTTGGATAGGCACTTTGGACTATATTTTAGCCTCAGGTCTCATGAATGTAATTGTGAGTTGTGCGTGCAGGCATATCTAAGATCACCAAGTCATTTCACCTAGACCAATGGACAGACTAGGGTTGCCAACTTTCTAGTTGCACAAAACCAAACACCCTAGCCCCGCCCCTGCCCCAAGGCCCCACCCCCACTCACTACATTCCTCCTCCCTTGGTGGCTCATGTTCCCCCACCCTCACTCACTTTCACTGGGCTGGGGCAGGGTTTTGGGGTGCAGGAGGGAGTGCGGGCTCCAGGCTGGGACCAGAAATGAGGGGTTCAGGGTGTGGGATGAGGCTCTGGGCTGAGGCAGGGGGTAGGGTTTGGTGTACAGAGGGTAAGGGCTCTGGGCTTGGGGTGCAGACTCTGGGGATGAGGGGTTTTGGGTGCAGGAGGGTGCTCCAGGTTTGGAGGGGGTTCAGGGCTGGGGCAGGGGCTTGGGACTCAGGGTTGGGGCATGGCCTTACCTTGGTTGGCTCCCAGTCAGCGGCACAGCTGAGGGGTGGGGGCAGGCTGCACTGCGCATGCCCTGGAAGTGGCCAGCAGGTACGAGTCCTAGGCGGGGAGGCCAGGAGGCTCCATGCACCGCTCTCACTTGCGGGCACTGCGCGCCCCCCCCCAGCTCCCATTGGCCGGTTCCCAGCCAATGGGAGTGCAGAGCTGGTGCTCGGGGCGGGGGCAGCACACGGAGCCCTGTGCCGCTCCCCTCCCCCCCAGGAGCCGGACCTGCTGGCCACTTCCAGTGCACAACACGGTTCCGGACAGGACAGGTAGGAACTAGCCTGCCTTAGCACCGCCAACTGGACTTTTAACGGCCCATTCAGGGTCCCTTTTCGACCAGGTGTTCTGGTCGATAACCGGACACCTGGTCACCCTAGAACAGACTCAAAGGTCTTCACTTGAAAAGCAGTATATAAATACATGTACAACATAAGCCTTTACCTATATAGACTTATTGTGTAGTGGTATCTGTGTACACATACTCCTTTCGATGAGTAAGAGCCTTCAGATGGTATTTGCTACCACCAAATGAACAAGATTTGGGCCCATGACCTAATGCTATCTCACTAAGCCCCTGAGTTATTTAAGTTGCCTGTATTTCTTTCAACTTTTGTGACTAGCACAAAGATTGAATTTGCTGGTTTTGCTTTAGAAGTGAAACTTTTTTGCACAGTTTTACTGTTTTAAACAAGAGAGTTGGCAGCTGGCCTTTTAAATTTAAATGCACAAGAGCCCACCAGCTGTTACTCAGCTATTCACAACAAAATAGGGGACAAGCATTGTGCAGAAAATTCCCTCTAAAATAGGTCTAATTTGCCATCAAAATAAATTAATTGCCTTTCTTAAACATCATTACCATAGTGTCCAAAATGCATTTGTCAAGTTGATCTTTTAGATGTAAAAGTCAAGTTGCCAGCTGGCTGTCAACTATGTGGTCACAACAGAAGAGATTTTTTGCTATAAATGACCATTTTCTTAAGTAATTTCCCATTTACAACGTTATTTTCACATTGTCACATATAAATCTGCAAACTTTTCAAGGAATCAACATGAGTCTGATGCCAGTTGACTTCCAGGTTGAACGATTACTTCTCAATTGTCAGTTGCATATTTAGCAAAGAATAATGGAAACAGTTTTATTTCTGGAAATGTGTCTGATTTCTGTTTTCCAAAAGATGCAATTATAAAATAAACCACCCAGATTACATCTGACCTTTGGAGGGTCTCTTTGAATCACTTATAGCCAGTTGGCTTTTCAATATGAATAGTCATTGACCAACTGTTCTAAAGCAGAAAATGTATACAGCTACAAATAACTCTTCCCATTATGAATAAACTAATTTCACTTGTCAAAAACTGATTCTAAATTATTAGACACACATGAACTGACAATTTGAAGCACGTTTCCTTTTGGATTTGAATGACCTGTAGCATATATTACAAAACAAAAAAAACTTTCAGCTTAAAATTTTATTATCGGGTGTACCCTCAAATTTGGAGTGGTTAAAACATTGCATGCGCACACACTGGTGCTGTCTACAAAACGCATGTTGAATCATTAGCCAATCAATTACAATTGAGTCAGCTGTCAGATAGTTTTAATTTAGTAACTATGTATAAATCACAGTTACTAAGAATATGCCAGGGTGTGTGCCCAAATCTATATGCCAGGAGCACTAATCCTGACGGTCATATCACTTCCTTGTATGCCACAAACACCATTTGTAGCCATGACCCTTATTTCCCCCATCTTTAAAATGGACATAGTTATACTTCAGCATAGCAGTTAATGTTTGGAAATACTCTGAAGATACAAGTGCCCTGTCAGCGCTGAGGGTATCCAATGGTGGTATTATCTATACTCTCTCTCTGCTTTGTTTTTAAAGGTAAATTATTCACCAGTTGACAATGACAACTTCTAAATATGAGTTTGATGCAAGAAGTACTTGGTTGTGTGGGGAGGAAAGCCCATAGAAGTCATTTGGAAGTCCACGAATAGGCATATCTTGAATTTTCAACATGTTAAGTGCATCTATTGGCATCAAAGGAACTATCCATGTGTGTAAAGGTGGGCATGTGCTTAAATGCTTTTCCTGTATTAGGGCTAGAGAGGACTTACAGCATAGGGCCTTCTCTTTGTCTGAATGTAACCGACACCTTAAAGGAGAAATCACTGAATTTAGATGGTAATATCTGGTCTTCTCTGAAATCTTTTTGCCAGTTCTACAGCTGGGATTGTAGTATTGTTGCTACTGCTGTTACTTACACACACACACACACACACACACACACACACACACACACACACACACACTGAAGCTAATTTTTCATGTAACAAATGTGTTGAAAGCAAAGTTGAAATTGCCTTTTTTTTTTTGGCAGTGACCTAAGCATTTGTTTCTTTCCAATACTGGCAGCAATCAGAGTATGAATAGTAATATGCCTTCTCCATATTTAAAGAAAAATAGCAATGAACCAGCCAGTGTTCATGAAATTGCTGCGGTCTCCCCACACAGAGATATCAGTTTGAGCCACGCAAAACTGTGCACACAACATAAACTCAGTGAAATATAGTTTTGGCAGTTAACCACCGGATTAAAAAAAACAACCTTTTTTCTGAGTAACTTGGGAGCTCTCTCTAGAAGTGAAAGCTTTTATTCACAAGGACAATGTAAATGGTTTTGCTTTAAATTTAGCTTGCTGCATCATGCAATCCTGATCTGATTCTTTTACCTAATTAATTAAATCACTGGTACTTGTACCAACCAAGGACACTGGAAGAAGACATAGATAACAAGGATCAGACCGAGTGTAGGAACATGCAAATGAAATGCTGTGGTCCTGTCTACATTACAAATACAGCATGATTAAAGTTTGTTCTACTGTGACCAGGTTACAAATGTATTTTTGATTTTGGTTGATTCTACTGGATTGTTACTGTGTTTCATGACCAGGTAATGGATAAGGACCAGTGCATACTACAAAATAGAATTAGGTTTGTAACCAGGTGAAGGGGCAACTAAGTGGCTCCTAGATTCACTGACATGGTCATACATTTAGTGTAGCCAGGCTATAAATGACACCACACAGGTATGAGGAGAAGAAAAATAAGTTAGAATGGCAGCGATGGTAGCAGCACTCAGGTGAACCGTAGAGTGGCTCAGGCCCAAAATGATGTAAATCATAGAGACGGCAATAGTAGTCTGCCAAGGTAGCTCTCATGCAGTTGATGCGAACTCCCAACTTAGGTAAGGGCAAAGTGGGTGCCACCCCTATCAGCTGCTCCTTGCTTTTAAGGAGTTTAGGAAGTCTGCAGGAGCTGGATGTAACTTACCCAAACTGGGCATGTCTTAGAAACTCTGAATGAATGCAGCAGTTGCTGTGATTGTTGGCTTGCTAAGGCTCACAGCTGTACCATGTGTAGTTTTATGTCACCCGGGCTAGAGAAATGTGCCTAGGCTTTGAAGCCAGAACTCCTGAATTTTATTTCTAGTTCTCCCACTGACTAGCCTTACTGCCTTGTGTATATATAGTCCTTAAAAATATCACTTAGACCAGTCTCAGATTACCCCATGAGGTGTGCTATATTTCATAACCCCTATTTTTATTATTTTTAATTAAAATTGCAATACTTTCATAAAGTGTGTCCCCCCCATACACTATTATTACTTATTTACAACCTTAACTCGAGCTTAACATTTTTATCTTGGAATGCTCATTATAACATGGCTACAAGCAGTAACGCCAGAGCGAGGTATGCCATAGGATTTCAGTGTTGATGGGGTTTTAACTTTATTTTTTTAATAAGAATTTTATGAATACTGTCCGGGTGGTGGAACCAGAAGATGTTGGTTTCTGATGTAGTTATGTGCACCTGTAAATCTATAATAGTTTAGTTTTTTACTGAAATGTTATCATGACCATGGGTTTGCAATGTGAACTTGTGTTTGGGGAAGAAAACAAAGGACCCACAGTTATTTCATTTACAAAATCATACATGTTTGTTTATTTGATTCACTAAAAGCTTTCATGAGAATTTTTAACACACAGACTTAGCACATTTGTGTGACAGCTAAATAATTCACATATTTATCAGCCCTATATATTTAACTCTGCCTTCTCTAAAGTAATGTAATCTTCACACCTGTCTGCTGAAATCCTGTTGCTCTGCAAGTATGATAAAAATGTATTTTGTTTGTGTGTGAGCAACTGAATCAGGGTCATTCCTGCCTCTGTTACAATAAAGGCAAGATATTCAGTTCTATTACAGATAAGCACAATAGCAATCTTCATTTTATTACTCAAAGAGAACTCAAAGAATTCGTGTTTCATAACACCGTTAGAGCATTTGTAAAAGTACAAGATGGAGCCTAGAAACTTTTCAAAGGGAATTACTGAGACCTGCAGAAAACATGTTTCTCTAAATACACTGACTTAATTTATTGTGGCATCAAAAAGAGAAAATTAAAAATTCTCAGAATTTAAACCAACTCTGTCTTGTAGGACACTATCGTAGCACAAATATTAAATGATGATTTGTGAGGTTAGGGTCTGATCCTGCTAGGTGCTCGGAGCCTCCCATCTTCAGTGGGAGATGAACATGTTCAGTCTCTTGGAGGATAAAGGGCTCTAGTCATTTAAAGGGAAAAAGAAAATGCCTTGAAAGGCTCTCTACTTATTTTAGATTGAAGTTGATGCAAATGCAGTCCACTGTAATTGAGGAACACTCATTCACTCATATATGTGATAGCTCTTTTTTATCCTAATAATTATCTATCTGAAGGAGTCCAGGTATTATCCACCTTTAATATTTTTGCTGTTATGGGTACTACTATGGGCACGTAATTATCCTTAGTCCCCTCATATCAGACAGACTTCCCAGTGGGGTGTTCCCCTTCTCTGAGCCTGTGTTAAAACTGCCCCTCAGGAAGAACTCTCTAAAAACACACACTACACAAAATCTACTTTTAAACTAGATTTCCCTGCAGCCTTTTCAGGACTGATGCTTCACCTGCCTCTCATTTGCTGCACATTCAAAACTTCCAATGATCAGTCCCAGGGGCAACTACAATGCTACTCAAAGAAATTGGAATTGCAGGCTAAACTGATGTCCCTCCAAAATTCAATATTCAAGATTGATATTCTGGGTGGAAATACTAAAATCTATCATTACAGCCTTATCTTCATAAAACTTCAGAATATGAAAATAAACCTCCGTGGAACTCTACTGAGGATATGGTCAGGGAGAGTCACCCAGAGGTACTTTAGCTTCTGCTACAACAAGAAGCATTTTCAATACCAAGTACTCCCCTTTGGGACTCATAACCTCTACACAGGTATTCACAAGTGCTATATCATCCCTTTCTTCAAGCAGAAAGGGTTCATTTCTACCCTTGCCTGGATGAACTTTCTCATTATTTTATACAAGGCACAGCAGACATCACTAAGAGCCTTCAGAAACTAGCTTTGAGAAAATAAGCGGAAGAACAGTTGCGGCCCCCACAACTCCAGCCTTGAAGTTTTTGTCCAAAGAAACCGTTATTTCAGAATAGGCATTGAAGAAGATAGTGTCTGATTCGCCATATGTGCCTCTCCTAAAATGATAAAATCTATGACTCAGTTCCTTGGATAGTGGCTGTCTTGCTGGATATTCATGCTTTGATTCCATCCAGCAATTGCAGCAAATCAGTATATAGACATCCAGATCCAGTAATAGCATCTTTGGTGAATTCATTCTTAATGTTAATCAGCTACTTGATGTTGGGTCCAGAGAAACTCCTCATCAGTACAGATCCCAAGTCCCTGGGAGTGGTGGTGGGGAGAAAGGTATCTGGTCCCCTGTATGACTTGGGGTATGATAAGGCCCAAGGAGGAGGCATGGAGTATAACCTGTCAAGCTCACTCCTCCATTTCAACAGATGATTCTTCAGAAAACCATTGTGTGTATATAACTGCTAAGAAGGCAGAAAAACTTTAGGGCTGCTTAGAGACGTTCCCTTGCTCATGCCCTGGGAAGAAGCTCACTCTGTTCCTCAGGATTCTACATCAAGAAGGAAGGTCAATGTCAGCTGGCTCAGCAAGACACACTTAGAACCAAGGGAATGCAGTCTAGACAGTCTAGACTTTTGATGCATTGCAAGCCAAGTTGGAAGCATATTGGTAAATCTATTTGCACCTGAGTCCATCTGGAAAACCAAAAGAGGTACCATGAGGAGAAGGACCACTCAAAAGTGGAGGTTGTGGTCCTGTTATCTCAGAGGTGGGCTAAGAGGTCTCCTTTATGCCTTTTCCCTGCTCACCCTCTGAGAGTAAAGATGGTAGAGTGTGAAGGAACAGGCCAAAGTGGTTATAATCCATTTCTCACTAATCCTCAGATCTTTGGTTCTCAGACCTGAATCAGATGTAACTGGAAAATTTCAAACTCCAACAGAGAACTATCCTGAACCTAAACAGAGTGCTGCCTAAGTAGTCAGTTGGAAAACTGACAGGAAGGAACTAAAGTCACTCATTCTAATTTGGTGATAAACACCCTCCTAGCATCTTGGAGGAAATTCTCAAATGATGTCTGTGTGTATCACTTGAAGTTTTTATGTTGGGACACACACTAGGAAAAAGGACAACATGGCTTGACAATGGGGTTTAAGGTCAACACTTTGAAAAGACTAGTCAGTGACTGCAGCCCATGAAACCCATAAGAATCTTTCATCTCTGTCACAAGCAGTATTGTTGTAGCCACGTTGGTCACAGAATATTAGAGCGATAAGGTGGGTCAGGTTGGGCCAATAAAAGATATTACCTCCCCCACCTTACAGCACTGTCACATAAGATTCCTGAGGACCAGCATTCCTATTGGTCCTCTAGAAATCAGCCGATTCCTTTCATGATCTTGATCTTTGTTCAAGATTTTGGCCAGAGGAGGAGAGACCCGCCCATCCAGAATGGCCAATTAGCCTGACTAAGGCAGAGCGAGGACTTGAACCTGGGTCTCCCATATCCAAAGTGAGTGCCCTAACTACTGGCCGTGGAGATCTCGCTCTTTTTTTCTCATGTTTATTCATGGAAAATTTTGGAAAGGTCTCATTTTTGTTCCAATGGAGAACAAAAACGAATGTCAAAACCTCAACTTTTTTTACAAAACAGAATGCTTGTTTTCTGGCACAAGAAATCATAATTTGGATTTGTCAGATCTATGATAGCTGTATTGCAGTGTAGGGTGAAAAACAAAGCTTAGAACTTGCTTTGTTTTTTTGGAAGAATAGGAGTGGACTTTAAGCAACACTTAGTAGAAATGGGAAAGATATAGGAAATTATCTAGTGTTTGAGAGTGAAAGGATGACCACAGAAGTGAATTAGTGTTCAAGACATATGTTCCTAGGGGAAAACAGCAGTGTAATGCATTTGTTTCTATACATATCTGTATATGCACACGTGCAAATACATGTATTTTTAGGAGCAACATGGTTGCAAATGTGTTCTTCACTGGCCTGATCCTGCTTCTGTTGAATTCAATGTCAAAATTCCTATTGATTTCAGTGAGAGCAGTATGGGGCCCTTAATCTGTCATTTCCTATCCATACTGAACTTGGTGTTATAAAAATGATATCTTTATTAGAAAATGCTCATTTTTTGAAATTATCTATAGTTAATGCCAATAGAGCAGTGTTTATGGATAGTCTACCATATTTTCTAAATTACAACTGAATTTATTGGCTTCTAGCCTGGTGATTAGTGGGTATTTACTCAAAAAGGTCCATTTGGATAAATTTATAACCGATTCTACAACGGAAGCCAGCAGAAGGTATTAGAATGATGGTGGAGTAAAATATCTGAAAACATAAAGATGTCGCATGTAGCTTACTCAGTGAATTTTATTTAAGAGCTTAGCACTTTCAGTTGTTACTGCTCTGTTTATACATATTTCTTTACTTTATTGCTAATGCTCTATTAATCCTTGCCTCATGTCGCAAGCTGCAAGGGCACTTTCATTTTACATGACAAAATGATCAATGTCCTTTGGTTTCTGAGAGGCGAGGCCAGCTTTGCGTACAGCTTTAGAGATGTTAGTCAACATCCACCACCACCACCAGAGTAAGGGAAGTTTACAATACCAAGATAGCCGGGCTTTCTCTTGCCTTTCTTGCATTGTATAAATCATGCTGGGGATGGAGGAAGGCAGATGAGCATTTTTAGCTGTGCTATACCTGAGGCGTTAAAAGCTAACGCAGCACAGCATTGACCTTTTGTGTAAGCAGGTAGGTAGGCTGAACGCTGAATGAGAACAGTAGGGTGCCAGCAATGTCAGGATAATAAGAAGTGTGTCTGAGCCACAGGAATGTGGTGAATTGTTGCATCAGCGTTAAAGAGACAATGATCCTCTGAAAAAAGAACAGGAGTACTTGTGGCACCTTAGAGACTAACACATTTATTTGAGCATAATGATCCTCTGGCAAAGGATGGGCAACCACAGTAATCTGCAAGCATTTACTTCTCAGATGTGACCAAACTTCGGATTACAAATAGCCAATTAAGAGCAAAGGAAAGTAGGAGAGGACAAAGAGAGATAATTAAAATGAAAGTGAGAAAAGAGAGAGGAAAACCTGAAGACTCAATGTTTATAAAAAGCTTTCCTTCTTGGCAGTCAAAAAATGCTTTCTCCTCTTTCAGTGACACTTACCTTGCTCCTCTGCATAAAGGCAGATAGGAACTCCCAGTGTATAGAGTTCTTCAGAGGAATTCACAAGGGGTGATCTAGGTATCATTCAGATGCAGCAATAATTGTTCAGTTGCACAAAGTAGCCCCCTTCCCTTTCATAAAAGCAAAGGGTTTTAATTCATCTTCCTGTAGCAGGAGGGGCTGCTGTAGCCAGCAGGGATTCACTACTATAGTGATAGTGGTAGCTTGTGGTTGCACTGCTGCCTTTCACTAGGAGGGAGGGGCCTCTGAGCTGCAGCTCCCATTCCTTAGTTCCACAGCTGCTTTTAGTGCCTCTGCCATTGTGCACAGGTGGGAAAATATGCAGGAATGAAGCCAAGAAGATTAAGAGAGAGCAGAGTGGAAAACAAACTGCTCCTAGCTGAGTGGTGAGCTTTCTTTTCTCTCTTGCTAACTGTATCGTGTTGCCAATCTACTCCAAGTCAAGGGACTGGAAACAATGTGAAACTGGAACAGTTGTGCACTGCAGATGGTGTACAAATAGGTGCAGCATATCTGGCATATGGCTGTTGCTTTCCAAATATCCAGGAGCCTGTTCATGTTTTTTGCCTGAGGTGCGAGGTTCAGAAATGGTCTTTCTATAGAAAGAGACAGTGATTCTCCTGCTTCACAAAGGCTGTGGGAACAACATGGGGATGGATCCTCAGCTGGTGTAAATTGTCATAGCTCCAGTGCCATGACCATTTTATACCACCTGAGGATCTGCCCCCATCTCTTTGTGAGTAATGAGCTTGAAAGAACCAAGAGCTGGTTAGGATGGTAGAGCCTAACTGGCTGTGGGGTGTGAGCTTAGAAAAAGGACCAGTGCTACAATGAATCAGCCAGTAGCCTTGACAGCCTTTACCAGTGGGATGTTCAATGGACTCCTAACTACAACCTAAATCTCTCCTGGTGGAAGGTTATGCAAATCTCCCTGGGGTGCCCCCAGGACATGCTGCTTGCACTTTTTGTGCCATCTAGGAAGGGTCAAGCCCTCCCAGCATCCGAACTGTAGGACCTCAGAACCTTTTGAGGTTCAAAGGCTCATAACTAATCACTGCAGTACACTTAGTGCCATTCAATATCCTGATTTGGATTGCCCGGGGCAGCCTGGCTTGCACTTCCCTGAAATAAGTGGGTACAGCATTATACCTGTAGATATCACCTTCTCCAAATGAGATTTTACTTATTGACATTTTTGTAGGTGTTTAGTGCTTCCTCAAACTTTCCTTACTGCTTTCCTGACTCATCCCTGCCATTCCAGCCCTGAACCTCTCTCTCTCTTCAACAGAGATTGCCAATACTAGTTTATTGATGTAGAGACACAGAAAGGATTATGGGAACTCTCATCTTATTTACTTAATATAATCAAGATGTGTTGATTTGATCTGCAGTCTCCATCAGTGCAAGGCCATTGTGCAAGCCCATTAGGGTGTTTAGGTCAATATTTAAAATGTAGACAAATTTGTTCAAAAAGGACAGAATAATTTAATGTGAGGGAGGGATATCGGGTGTGAGGTGTGTGTGCACATACATGTGTTTAAATGAAAATAATGGCATCTTCCTGAGATTGATGCCACCTTAACCCTACATTCATTTAGGCCTCTTATCTTCTCATTATTCTGTTGGTAGTTTCTGACCAGTCTTGTGAATTGTGCTGGCTCTGAGTATCAATCACTAACTACTTTCTCCGCTTCATACTGAAGAGTACAAGTGTGTGGTTGGGGTTGTTTCTTAAATGGGCAGGAGCACAGAGGGAAAGGAATCTTTGGCTCAGATGGTTTAATTCTACATACAGCCATGGAATTCTGTGAAGGACAGTCCCTTCTGTGAGGATTACACACAAGTCAATGCATGCAGTTTTCTAGGTAATCTGTGCACATATATCACTTTGTTAGACTCTACAGTAGAAGACATGAAGGAAACCAGACAAATGGAGGTTGACTAGATCAGTGGTTCTCAAACTTGGGCTGCCGCTTGTTCAGGGAAAGCCCCTGGTGGGCCGGGCTGGTTTGTTTACCTGCCACATCCGCAGGTTCGGCCGATTGCAGTTCCCACTGGCTGCAGTTCGCCACTCCAGGCCAATGGGGGCTGCAGGAAGGGCGGTGAGCACGTCCCTCGGCCTGTGCTGCTTTCTTCAGCCCCCACGGCCAGTGGGAGCCACGATCGGCTGAACCTGCAGACGCGGCAGGTAAACAAACCGGCCTGGACCACCAGGGGCTTTCCTTGAACAAGCGGCGGCCCAAGTTTCAGAACCACTGGACTAGATAAGGGACAAACAGGAAAGCATTGGCTATTTCAGTTAATTTATAAAGCCGAGCTAGAAGTTGTACGGTAGGAACTAGGATGAAGGAAATCCAGCAAAGGCAATGATTGAGATTGACCAAAGAGCTTCCAGGGATGGCACAGTCCTTCAAGATTTCTTTAAAAGAGAGTGTCTTGAAAGGAGAGCCCCATGCTGGTATAGGGTAGAGCTGGCTGAATGTATCAGCAGCATGTTATAGCCAAGGTACAGACTCAATTTGAAAACTCCCTCCTCCCCCCCATCTCTGAAAATAACAATTTAAAAATATCTAATTCAAAACACCATGGGCCTGATCCTGCACCATTAAGGTCAATGGGAATTTTACCACTGACTTGTATGGAAGCAGGATCACGGCCTATCTGAGCGGTAAAAAGCAGTCATCCCAATGCAGAGCACTTAAAGGGACCTCGGTAGACTAGCCTTGTGTGTCCTTTAATTAAACTTCCTATTGGTGTGTCCTTTAATTAAACTTCCTATTGGTCCACCTGTGACCAAGCATCAAAAACAGTTGCTTATAACTGTAGCATTCCTGTTCCTAGGTTAGCTGCAACCTTTCTGTCAGCCCACATCTTTGCGGATGTGTTTTATGGGAACATGTGAGGTGCTAGAGCCTATGTGCACCCAGTATATGAAGCATTTATATTGTTTGCTTCCCCACTGTAGATTCTGTTGGAATAGTCATTTTGTTGAAATTTAAGGAACAGGAAAGTGGGGGCCATGTTGTGCAGAGTTCTGCGTGCACCTGCTGTGGGGTGCTATATGACCTAAAGTAGCATTGAAGTCAATGGGAGCTGACTGTAATCGGCACCTTGTGGGATCAGGCTCTTAATCTGTAGCTTGGAAATGAGCAAAATAAATGCACAGAGGAAAAAAAATATTTTCATTAGAAGGAATAATCCTGAGTCAATACAGAGAAATTGTCTGATCGATAGACCAGTTTGTTTTGTTTTTTTAGTGCTATACATTTAAAAACAAACATACATCTTTGGACAGTTTCAAATGTTATATTGACCACCTGTGTCTAGAAGTAACTTATTTTTTAGAAGCTGTTGCAGCTGTTTCACTCATCATGAATTGCAGCTTGGGGATTTTAAGGTAACATAGAGGCTGAGAAATGTCTTTTTAAAAGAAGTTTTGAATTTAAAGAAGCTACTTTTCAGAATGCTTTGCCATACACCGGGTAAAGTCCTATAGGTTCTATTTTTGTAGTCTCAGATGCTTCCAAAACATAATGTTCTGAATGTACCATTTTTGTATCATTATAGATGAGAAGATTTTACAAGTACCCAAATGTTCAACTGGTTATTCAAACTTCTTCGGATCTGTGATGTACATAGGTACAGAACAGTGGTTTTTTTTCCCCTTTCTGCATAATTAACTTTAAAATTTCTAAGTACTGTCCCTATGTTCACAATTCAGTATCCATTTTGTTATCAAAGTGTAGCACAGACTTGAAAGAGCATAGTGTGTGTCTCCTACTTCTGAAAGCTTTACTGTGCTTTCTTGATTTTGTTCCCTTAATCTAAAATAAATGGTATTCTGATGGAAAGTATATAGGGACTTTTTGTGTCTTATCTGGAAAAAAGTGTAACTGTAACAATACACATGTCTTGGGACTACAGAATCAGGCTGGAAATCTTACCAGAATAGCCTGATTTATTAAACTTTTTTGAAACTTCCACTTCTTGGCCAAAGCCTGTTTCTGCAGTTATTCTTATTCTTTAAACTCTTGTTAATCTGTTGGGTTTCTACCTGGAAATTCATCTTTTATCTTTGCCAGTGTCTCAGCCCATGAGTGTTCCCCTGAATTCTATCAATTTGTCCCCTGTGGGGAAATCAAATTGGCTTCAGAGTCTTTCCACTTAATAAAAGATTATTTCAAATTAGCACCCTTACATGGACGTATGACCCTACAATCACTCAACTTCCAAAACCCAGGTGAATGATAATTTGTATTTCTATCAAAATATTTTTATGAGCAAACGGGAAAACAAAAGGGCATATTCTGAATGATAGTTATTTAATTAATTGGCAGTACTATGGAGGCACCTATTTACTGTCTCATTAGTCAGGTTTTATTATGGAATTTCTGATAAATACATCTTCCGGGCATTTATAACTAGGCTGTAAAATGTGCTTCAGGCAGAAATCTGGCATCTGTAGTCATAAGCTAGGAACAAACATTTTTGTTGTTCCCTCCTTCTCATTTGATATCACTTTGGTAATTTTTATATAGCAAAGGGGAAAGAGTTGTGTGGTTTCAAAAACTTCTTTGATATCCAGTAATTAAAAGATGGGATTAGAGTGGAAGGGATTGTGATTAGGATGCTGGAGACACCGAAAAAATATTCAGTTCCTGGGTCTGTCACAGACTTCCTCTGTGACTTTGGGTAAGTCATTTATACTGTTTTACAGATGTAGAACTCCAGTATAAATGAGGCTCTTATTCCTTCCTTCTTATTCCTTCTTGTCTGTCTAGTTTATAAACTACCCTGAGGCAGCGACTCACTCTTACGGTCTGTACAGCACCTTGCACAATCGTGGTTGGGTCCCATAGGTGATTCTATACATACAGCTAATGTTGTGTGGTCAATATCAAGATCAGGTGGTTCATTTATACTGTAGGATATAACCTGAGCTCCCATGGTAATGTATAGAGAGAAACCTATTTTTTTTAAGTTATTCATCTTCCCTGCCCTCCCCCAAAGTAAGGTTAACATCAAGCATAGTGAACTATCTCAGCAACTCATTTGCTTAGTAATAGAAATTGCCCATTATTATTTTCTGAACTAGCTTATTGAGATGCTTGCAAAAAGCTGTCGTCAAACACATTTGTGTACTGTTGGTATCCTTGACCCACTATAAGTCAGGATACAGAACAGAAATAGAATTAGCACAGCAGACATACTATTCATGAATTAAAGGGCAAATGTTCATTCTCAGTCTCTTGGTCCTCTTTGTAGCATCCATTATAACTGATCACTAGCTACCTTGAGAGGTGTTGCAGTGCTCCAAGAAAACACTCTGAAGTGATTTGAAGCCTTTTTGGAGGGTCCATCCCAGCAGTGATAGGAAACTGCTCCTCTGCCACCAAGCCTTAGTCCTTCCCCCCCTACAAATAGTTACTGCAGCCACTAGGAGGAATGGGGAAGCTTCATGGGCTCAAATGTTAACCATATGTCAAGGACAATCAAGCTGTGTCTGTTCATAACCTTCAACAGTACCAGTCACCGAGTTATCCCAGTGTCAGCCCAGATCAGCACTTGAAGCAGAAGGACTGGCAAGTTAAATCCTAGCAAAAACAGAGGTAATATTTGTGGGGAAAAGGTAATGTGAGAGAGCTTGTGGCCATGGTACAGTCCCCTCTGATCAAGGATTTATGCTGAGACATCTTCAGGCAGGTCTGTCGCTTAGGTGGTGTTCTGGGCTGCTTACTGATGCGGAGTTCTCATTCAGCAGCATCCATGAGAAACACCTCCTACTATCACTGAATAGCTAAGAGACTGCATCTCCTTTTTGCTAGTGGTGGCCGAGCAATGTTCATACATGCTACCATGAAGTTCACTTTGAACTGAAAGTAGCAACCCTCAGAAAATTCCAACTGGCTAAGACCGCAGCAGCACATCTCATCAGAACCACAGGTTATTGAGAGCACATTGCCTCTGCAGTCTACCCTCCACTGGCTCCCTACAGAACAGTACGTTAAGATTTGGTGCTCACTTTTAAAGCATTAAGCAGTCTGAGCCCAGTATACCTAAAAAATCCACTTCATCTTGAACACAGTCAACAGCTCTGCTTGTCAGACACAAGAATTGTCTTCCTCAAAAGTGAAACTATCTCCCTCAAGTTCTAAGAACTACTACAAACCTCAGTATGTGCCAGTCCAAAAACAATGCCCATTTCTTCAACCTTGCCTTCCCTTAAAACAGCACAGAGCACATTTAAAACTAATGCATGTGCTTTTCCCGCCTACTTGACTGAGATTAAGTGCCTTGTTTAATCTTCTCTGGAAGAATTTCAGATAACACAGCGACAGATGCAGAATAAAGGCCTGAATAAAATAGGATTATATTTCTCATGCAGATGTGTTTTTCTCCTTGGCTGTGATTTTTACCTTCATAGGAATTGATTGTATGTTGTCTGTGTGCAAACTTCATCTGTATTTTACTTAATGAGGTCACTGGTTTCCCATAGTGTTCACAACAGTAAATAGATCGAAACCCACTTATTGTGAATGTTTTTATAATTACTTTTATACTTTTAACCTAAGTAACTACACTTACTGTCCTTTAGTGCCTTCAAGTAACTGTCAAATCTTTAAGATATTTTTCTGCAGCTTACTGAAAGAATTCTGGTGGTGCTAATGTAAATATTGAGTTCAAGCTAGGTTTTCAAGCACTTCGCATTTTGACAGAAGCCATTTGTGGATGTCTTTTCCTGTCTTGCTAAAATAAAAGGTCATGATAGTTCAAGAGCTTTCATGGATCCAACATTCATTGCATCAACTAACAATAGCACATGCATAAGAAATGTTAAGATATGAATAACCTGTATTACCAGGGGACATATGGCTATCTACCATAGACTAATGGCCTTACCGTCTTCAGAAAGTTTACATCTAACTCAATGTAAAAAGTTATGACTCTTCTAACCCATTATCTCTCTGTATAATAGCTTTTTGTGTGTGTCCATGTGCATCACCAATACTCCCTTGTATTTCAATGCAAAAATATGACTGTTCACTGTTCTGATTGTTGAGAAATGGAATTGTGAAATCAGCTTTTCATAGGGCAGGAGGTGAAAGGGAAGTTTCATATCATGATTCCAGAAAGCCTGGTGTTTTGCTGGGTACCTGCTATTTTCCATAACAAACTAAATAGTTCATGTATTCTGTTTAAATCTACTTTACAGATCTGTTTTGTAAATATCTTGTAAGGTATTTACGAGTTACCACAATATTTAAAATAGTGACCAGAGGTTGCTGTCATTGTTTATTTCTGACATGTTGGGAAGAGAAGCCAAACAAACCAAAGCCAAAGAGAAGAACAAAGAGAAGCCAAACCTTGCTCAAGGTCATACAGGAAGTCTTTGACAAAGTTAGGAATAGGCACCATATCTCCTGACTATAAGCCCTTACTTTAATCACTAGACCATGTTTCCTCTCATAATAAGAAAATGAGTGTGTGTAGTATCTTAGAGCAAATGCTGTTAAATTTTATTCAGAATCTCCTCTTTTCCATTACTGTTTTGATTTCATGCGCAACTGTGCCAGCCACTCTGAGACTAGTTCTCAGTGAATGCCAAACTAAACTAGAATATATTGTTCCACATTCTCACTGCTTAAACACACACACGCCCCAAGAGCATGCAATATTTATATAACAGCACACATCACAAAAGCCATATAGCTTATCAGTAATATTTTCTCCCTTTTTCCTGGGAATTAGAACGGTCTCAAGTTTATGTCTGCTTCTGATTGTGCTCTGTATAATTAGGCTTGCATACAGTCATTTATGTACCTTGTTTGTTCATAGAATGTGGGTTATGTAGGAGCACAACAGTGGTGCACTTTTAAGCATGCAGTTGACTGTATGCAAATCCAAAGCATGGCTGAACATTTGGTTTTAACTGCTAGATTTTTAGCTCTCATCCTACACTTGTGTGCACATACTTATACCTGCATTTGTGTGCTAATATGTTTATGCACCCTTACACCTGTGTGCACTCAGTTGTTAGCAAGTGGTCATGTGATGGACATCATCTTGGTCAACACACCAGGGCCTGAACCAGGGACCTCCAGACTAAAAACACAAGCTATTACAGCTTGAACCGAAGAGTCAAGGTTCTCTATCTATGGCTGTAAAAACTCATGTCCTTTGCAGAGTAGCACAGAAGAGGATCTGTAATACCCACTCACCAGTGGGGGGCATACAAACGTGCACTCTAACATATGGGTTAGACTACTTAAATAGCCCTGTGCAAGTCTGGAAACTTTTTAGAATAAATTTGTCCCTGCAAAGTGCAGTGTATATGCATAAGTATAAGTGTGCCCTTGTAATCTTGTGAGTGGCCAAGTGAAGCCAGATAGAGGCCTGCCTAAAAGTTTATCCCTAAATGTGTGAATGTTAGAGGTGAATGAGCAGTGAGAACTTCAGTTCTGTTATTGATCGCTTAGTCTCTGCTCCTGCTCCCACTCCCATTAAAATAGGTGGCAAAACTCCCCTTGCCTTCACTGGTGAAGAATCAGGTCCTAAATTAGACAACTCTTAGAACCTGAATCTAGTGTCATCCTCCCGATTTTTCTAATGGGCTATAAAGTGCAGGGCTCTCCTTGGGCAGCTGCAGGGAAGTGGATATTGACAGAGGCAATGCCTTCCTACAGCCAATACCCGGGAACACAAGGGGTAAAATGATCTCCAGTCCTGCTTTTGTAAGCCTTCAACTAGATCAGTATAAACGTGTTGTTGACACCTCTGCCAAAATCATTTGAAAATGAATAAACTCTACTAAAATCTGTGGAGATACTAATTCAGGTTGTGATCTTGTGTGGTATTACAATCTTAGGAAGGATAGGGAGGCCTAATCTGTATTTGAATGGGAGACCTCCAAAAAATATTCTGAGGGTGGCTTTTTCTATCCAAAGAAAATAGCTCTACAGAAAACTTCAACAATGCCTCAGTCACATTTTCAAAACTGCCTTTTTAGTACTTAGGAGCCTCAGTTACATTGAAAGTTAATGGGGATTAAGTGGCGAAGTCACTTTTGAAAATATGACTGAAGTTTCAGAGTAACAGCCGTGTTAGTCTGTATCCGCAAAAAGAAGAACAGGAGTACTTGTGGCACCTTAGAGACTAACAAATTTATTAGAGCATAAGCTTTCGTGGACTACAGCCCACTTCTTCGGATGCATATAGAATGGAACATATATTGAGGAGATATATATACACACATACAGAGAGCATAAACAGGTGGGAGTTGTCTTACCAACTCTGAGAGGCCAATTAATTAAGAGAAAAAAAACTTTTGAAGTGATAATCAAGCTAGCCGAGTACAGACAGATCTGTGAGAGTAAAGGATCATCTTTCAGGATAGGTTGTAGATCTCTGATGATGCGCTGGAGAGGTTTTAGTTGGGGGCTGAAGGTGACAGCTAGTGGTGTTCTGTTATTTTCTTTGTTGGGCCTGTCTTGTAGGAGGTGACTTCAGCCCCCAACTAAAACCTCTCCAGCGCATCATCAGAGATCTACAACCTATCCTGAAAGATGATCCTTTACTCTCACAGATCTTGGGAGACAGACCTGTCCTCGCTTACAGACAACCCCCCAACCTAAAGCAAATACTCACCAGCAACCACACATCACTGAACAAAACCACTAACCCAGGAACCTATCCTTGTAACAATCCCCGATGCCAACTCTGTCCACATATCTATTCAAGTGACATCATCATAGGACCTAATCACATCAGCCATACCATCAGGGGCTCGTTCACCTGCACATCTACCAATGTGATATATGCCATCATGTGCCAGCAATGCCCCTCTGCCATGTACATTGGCCAAACCGGACAGTCTCTACGCAAAAGAATTAATGGACACAAATCTGACATCAGGAATCAAAATACTCAAAAACCAGTGGGAGAACACTTTAACCTGTCTGGTCATTCAGTGACAGACCTGCGGGTGGCTATATTACAACAGAAAAACTTCAAAAACAGACTCCAAAGAGAGACTGGTGAGCTAGAATTGATATGCAAACTAGACACAATCAACTCCGGTTTGAATAAGGACTGGGAATGGCTGAGCCATTACAAACATTGACTCTATCTCCCCTTGTAAGTACTCTCACACTTATTATCAAACTGTCTGTACTCGGCTAGCTTGATTATCACTTCAAAAGTTTTTTTTCTCTTAATTAATTGGCCTCTCAGAGTTGGTAAGACAACTCCCACCTGTTTATGCTCTCTGTATGTGTGTATATATATCTCCTCAATATATGTTCCATTCTATATGCATCCGAAGAAGTGGGCTGTAGTCCACGAAAGCTTATGCTCTAATAAATTTGTTAGTCTCTAAGGTGCCACAAGTACTCCTGTTCTTCTTTTTATGACTGAAGTGTTTTTCAAAAAGTTCTCCCAACTCTAATGACTTTGAGGCTATGTTACAAAGATAATCCCTCTCTCCCCACCTCCCCAGGCATTTGAAAGGGGAGGAATTGTAAGGATGGGGAATTTTGTTTGAGGAGGAAAAAGACTGGAGTTTAAGTTGCCTGGCTTAGTGATGGTGAGTTATCTTAAACTGTACTGCTGCACTGGAGATGTATTTTATAGTAAGGCGAGGGTGCCTAGAGTATCTGGATAAAATAGCCCCTTTTTCACAATTGCAGTAAACCTAAATAAAATAAAGGTAGGGTGTTTAAAACTTCTATAGAAACCAGAATGTTGATAATTCCAAAGGATTCATGTTACTCCTAAAAATGTGAAGTGACTGGGGGGTTGGATATTTCATTTGTGTATTGAAGCTCTTAGAATTATCTCTGGTTTTGGTATGGATTTATGCTGTGTTCCTTTCAAAAGTATCAAAACATATTTTTGGACTAAATGTAAATAAGAAACTGTGAAATCAGTGTTACAGGCTGTTGCAATCACAATAGGCAGAGCTCTGTACTTATCCAGGGTGTCTATAAGAGGAGACGTGTGTGCAAAACCACAGTGTATCCACAGATTCTGTCGCAGACTGACCTTGGCATATTTGCTCAGCTGTCTGAAGAGCATTCCTGGCATGACGTTAACTGCAGATCCTGTTATTCAACACAACTTTTGAACTGTCCTATATTAACAGCATGAGCAGTTTATCATTTAATAATTATGCAGTGTGAAAAAGTACATCTTTTACCAACAAATTGTTGGTTCTTTTTGGAAAAGATCTCATCTGGCCACCTAAGCAAGAGAAATCACAAGGTCAGTCAGAGGAAGAGGTACAATACAGGACTAGTGCTCTCTACTTTTAAATGTTAGAGCTGTCCTCTTTTGTGAGAAGTTGAAGAGGAGGAGGGGCAGGCAATGTGTAACAAAAAAACTAGTTAAATGTGGACAGCGATATTGGCTGTGAGTAAAAATACTATTTTAAAAAATACCAGGGAGTTATTTTTAAAAATGGAGGGCACCAGTATAAATCCTTTTGTATAGAGCCAGTGGGAACTCAATATAACTTTTGTCTCGTGTGATACTGGACAAAGGTGTTCTCTTCCTCTACTCCTCTCTGCCTTCTCCAAAGCGCTCTTAGCTCAAGAAATTGGACCAAAAAGTATAAGATAAGAGAATAATGGTGGTGATTGAAGAAGATGCAGTGGGGCTACTGACTATGTCTAGTCATCTTAGTTCTCTCTGTATTAATGTTGGACCTGCAAAACTGTAGAAATATGCCAGGCCAGAAAATAAATTGGTAAAACCAAGATCTTGCACATTTCTATCACTAAAAATATAAATCAACAGTATTTTAAATCAAAATACATTGATAAATACAGGAGTATATTTTTCAATAATCTACAGTTTAAAAAAAAAACAGCCAACAAACAAAAAACCCTTCTACTGCAGAAAATTATATATTTATTGGACAGGTCGTAACTGGTCCTCAAAATATACTCCCTTACTAAATCGTGTGTGTGTGTGTGTGTGTGTGTGTGTGAAAAAGAGAGAGAGAGAAAACAATGCTTATTTAATTTTTTTGGCAGAGAAAACCTTTTGAACAATGTAAAACCCAAGAGCTGAAATTAAATAGCTTATGACTTTTCTGTAATGAGAATAATAGAAGAAGATGTTCTTCATCCATCCTCTAATGCTAGCCTGGTTTGACTTCCCTGAATGTTTTTAGAGAACAGTGGTGGTGGTGATGGTGGTATTGACCAAGGAATGGTAATTCTGCGGAGTACAGAAATAGAAAATTTTTAAAATACAGTGATCCTAAGATACAGACACCAAAGTACTCAAACATCAACTGCCTGAACTGCATTTCTTTTAAATCTATTTAGGGCACCTTTAAAGCAATTGAAATATATCTCCACAATAAACCCCATGGCATCTAAGTAGCTGAAATTGAATCTTGTGTGTATTCTTCAGAATCCACGATGGTTGAAAGCTCAGTTAGGGTTACTGAGTGTTCAGATTGTGTGGGAATAATGAAAAACAATAGATATTTGAAAGAAATGTGCATTTAATTATAGTAACATTGTATTTTATATACAACCTTTCATTCAAAAGTGCTTTACAACTATGTTCATGCAACACTATTGAAATGAAGCCGTTTCTGAAGCCAGAGGGGGCAGCCAGCTGGCACAGAGCCCACTGCACAACAAGATAAGGGAAATTCTTGTTTGAGTGTATGCAACTGTGTATTCCATATAGGTGTGTGTGCGCCTAGCGCACAGAAGCTGGAGAACTTTGCCTAGCAGTACCCGGAGGGGCAGCACTCACACCCTGTGGTCCAAGCCTCTCCCTGGCTATATAAAGGTGGAACCACCCTGATTTCCCTCTCAGGTCCTTCTCACTGCCCTAGGCTAGAGTCTGAGCTCGATGTGGTGTTTCCACCTCACATTTTCAGTCTGTTTTCTGAGAGTTTTTTTTCCCCTCTAGGTAAGTTAGTTTAGTAGTACCTTAGGTTTAGTTTAGTGTTAGAGTAGTTGGCTGCCTGTGTGATGCCTCCCCTGGCTTCAAGTACTGTCCATCATGTGTGGTGGTGGTGGGAACCATCCCCAGTAGTGATCTCCACATGAGGTGCTTGTTGTGCCTTGGTGAGGGTCACATTAAGGAATGGTGCTCCATCTGTAAATCGTTGAAGAGACTTACAGATGAAGCAGCTCCTTCCAAGGAGGCCACTTCATCTCTTGGACCCTCATCTGATAAGTAGTCACCTTCAAAACCTGCAAGTGATGGCACTCCATGTTCGGATCCTGCTGTCTTTTCCAAGAGAGAGAGGAATCATTTTCCCGCCTCTGGTGTGGCGAGGAAGAGGTCCCATAAGGCTAGTTGGGACCACTCCAGGGCCTGGAAAGACACTTCCTCATCTTCTAAGAATACAGTGCTGCCTGGCACTGTATTCCTTCCAGCAGGTCCATCTAACAACTCCCCAGTACTTTGCCGGGATCAGCAAGAGCTCATAGTTGACTCCAGTTCCAGCTGTGGGGCATCCATTGAGTCCAGTGCTGACTGTCTCTATGGCGGTAGCCTTCTAGGTGGCAACAGACCTGCTTTGCCTCTCGGTCCCTGTCTGTCCACTAGTTCAGGAGTTTTCCAGTGCTGTAGTTTCTACTGCTTCATCCTTCGTTGCCCCCTGGTCACCTTGTGTTGCAGAGTTTGCAGGTTTATCACCGCTCATGTCTCAGGCTGTGGAATTGAGGTTGACGCTGTACCCGGCACGGAAGGCTCCCTCGGTGTGGGAATGCCCCTTTGTATTGTCATTGGCCTGGCAGCAGATCCCGTTGTTGAGCTCAGTACCAGAGCAAGATCACTGGTCCTGTTGATGGTTCCTGTTCCTGAATCACCACGGCAACAAGCAACCACTGAACCTGTTCAAGGGTTATCTCAACCAGATCCTGTGATTCAAGAACAGAATCCATCATTGGCATTGCAAACTGCTTCTTTGTCCTCTTCCAGCTGACCCTACTGTGCCAGCCTCCTCCTCTCCCTCAATGCCCAAAGACTTTAAGACATATCAGGGCCACCTTTGACATATGGCCGATACCTTAGGTACCCAAGCTGAATTTCTGCAGGAGAATATGCGTAAACTGTTGGATAGTTTCCAATTTTCAGCTTGAGGGAGAGTAACCCTCCAATAGATGAGTCTTTCATGGATCCTGCAGATGCCCTCTTGAATAATTCCACCTCATAGTCTCCCATGTCAAAACGTGTGGAGAAGTGATTTGTTCTTGAGGGGGATTGTGGTCCAGGCTCCTGGACTGCTGCTTTTCACCTGAGCTGAGAATCAACACTTCTGTATGCCTTTCCTCCAATTCCAATCACCCCACAGGTCACTCTCAAGCTGAAATTGGATCGTGTCAGGCCCATTCTTGTTGCTCCAGTGTGGCGAGAAAATGTTGGTTCTCCAACATCCTCGCATTCTCAGTTCAGCCTTCCATATCTTTTCCTGTTCACCCTAACCTCCTTACTGAGCATTAGAGTCAGATTTCACATCCAGCACTCAACTCCCTGTATCTCACAACATCAATGCTGCCTGGTTAGATGAGGAGGAGGGACGATGTTCAGAGGTGGTCTGGCAAATCTTGTTTAATAGGCCGCTCTGGTGGACAGCTTTCTATTTGGCCAAACGGAAGTGGTTCTCAATGTGGCTGTTGGCCTGAGGAGTTCAACAGAAGATGGCTTGTTTCCAAGATGTACATGTTAGGCCTTCAGTCTTCTGGTCTGGCACTTCGTACACATTGAGAATGCCCCTGGCAGCGAAGTCAGTGTTTCATCCACCCATCCATGGGAAGCTGGTACTTTTAGTGCATATAGTTCCATGGTAGTGAGGTTCTTGGAAACCAGTTACTCGTCTCCATCCTGTATCATGACAGCATACAAAGTAGCTCAGGCTGTGCCTCCACCAAAGCTGTGAGCTCAGAGCTCAGGTGACACTAACTGCATTTCTAAATGACATTCTTCTATTGGACCCCTGCACAGTGGCCACTGGATTCTCTGCACGTATGTTTACCACTATTACTACGGCTTCCAGATCAGATACAAACTTTGGGAAGGTGATCCTGCAATTCTAGTTTAAATAGACTCTGAGCCCCACTTCCTCCGAGTATTTCTTGTGAGTCCCCTACATGGAATACATGGCTGCATCTACTTGAAGAAGGAAAAATGGTTACTTATCTGTATAGTAACTGTGGTTCAAGATGTGATGCAGATGTGTATTCCACAATTCACCCTCCTTGCCCTCTGCATCTGAGTCTGGACATTCAGTGCAAAGGAACTGAGGGGGTTGGAGCAGCACCACTCTTGTATATCCAGAGGAGGGGCTAGGGCCATAGGGTATGAGTGATGCTCCTACAGGTACTGCTAGGCGAAGTTCTCTGGCTTCAGTGTGCTCGGCACACTCACACCTACACAGAATACACATCTGCATCACATCTCGAAAAACAATAGTAACAATAAGTTAGTAACCAGGCTTTTTTAGGCTGTAGACAGCAGGACAAACACTTACTCTTCAAAAAGATCTCACCTAGAAGATGTACTCCCCATGAACAAGAAAGTGCATCTTCTATTGAATACCATTGGAAGAAGAGATGCATTGTTCATGCTGGGACTTTCAGTCCAAGGCAGATTTATGAAGTTGGGCCATGTGCACCTGCACATGTGCATTTGTGTGTTAACAGATGTTTAACTATCTATGACCATGTATAGACAGTGAGAGTGAAATCCTAGTCCCATTGAAGTCAATAGCAGAACTCCCATTGACTCTAATCAGGCAGGATTTCACTCCCAATTTGTGCTTGCATGTTAGACACACACAAATGTGTATGCAATTTTGTTTGCTTAGATTAAAAATTCTGACTTGTGGGATTTAAAGCCTGAAAGTTAGAGAATAAAGCTACCCTCCAGTCCATCTTCTGTACTTTTTTCTCTTGTTTTTAATTAATTTCTTATTCTAGATCAAGCAAATCCCAGTAATGAAGAGAAGGATTTAATTTAGACGTGAGTAGAAATAGTGTGGGCTGCAAATGAAAAAGTATTTTTATTGGAAAATGATCCTTGTTGAAAAATGGAAAAAAGCTGAAAAAAAATTGACTTAAAAAAAATACTCCAGGGAATTTAGCTTTCCCTAGAATGAAGGATCTCCTACCCCATTCACCATTCTCCAGTAGGCCTCGCCATTACTGTAGCATCCAAAAGGTCCTCTTCTTCCCTGCAGGGAATCTTTTTGTGTGTCTCCCTCCTCCCCTCCCTCCCTCCGCCCCCCATGAATCTTTGACCTGATGGGAACTTTTCCTCCTTCTCCCTGGATTACATCAAAATAGGTATCATTCAGGGGCAATTCAATAAATGTATCTGCTATCCACTTTTACATTCAGCTGAAGAAGTCATTCCCATGTCGGGATGTTACGGGACAACCTGAACATGGAGAACTCCCTGGTAATTCCCAAGATCCCAGCTGACTGGAGTCAGATTCCAGAACTGGAAAGGGCTGGTAAAAGAATGCAGTATTGCCAACCCCAATACTCAAAAATCATGTCAGGATAAAAATAAATAAATCATGAGCTTTTAAAAAAATAAATGGTGAGGGTTCTCTTCTGATTTTGGGTCTTTAGCTACAACTGGAGCTTTAAGAAAAACACAAAATTTTGTGAGACTTGTGATTCAAATAGTGAGATTTGGTGACACTGAGAACACCAATATTCTACAAAGCTTCAGTGTACTGCAGCTGTCTGGGACTGGGCTTTAAGAAAATGAGATGGCATACTATAGTTAGGAAATGGCCTGCTGAATGAATAACAAGTTATGGGTCTTCTGTTGCAAATTGTACTCATGTGAGTAATTCTGTTAGATTCATTGAGCTACTCCAGTGACTAAGGGCTGCAGAATTACACCATACATTTGAATGATCTTAATTAGTGACTTTTGGTGCATATCTACATCTATATAAACTTTAAATGTACAAAATGCTAATTTTTAGAGAACTATTTCAAATGTCCCAATTATAAATCATTTACTATGGTGAACCCCATTGCAGTAGAAATATCTTAAAGAACAAAATGAGGAACATTTTCTAATGAAGGATTCCATATAAATGTCTTTCCATTTATCTTAGTCCTGGTTGCATGCCTGAGCAGAATGTCAAATGGCCAAATTGATGCAGAAAAGCTAAATTATAAAAATTGTAATATTTCTGAGGACTCCAATGTAGGCAAATGATTTTTTCCATCAACGAAAGTGGCCAAAGTCCTTGTAACTCTTCTTTGTTATATGTTTTGTGTGACATTTAACTTTTTTGCATCATTATATTGTATTTTACATTCCTCATTCTGCATGATGTTGTATAGAAACTGCAGAAAGCCTATATATCTTCAGACACTGACCTTAGGTGGTGAGATTCAAAGTAATGAACATTCAAACACAATTTGAACTTTAACTTATAAGGATTGTGAGTTAATCAATATCACTTTCCAGAAAAGGTCATGAGATGAGGCAGGTGCTTGAATAAAATAAATGCATTTGAGTTAGCTGTATCTCATAATAGTCACACACTCTTCCACTTCTAGGGATTTTGTTAACATTTATGATTATTAGAAAAAATGTTAAGTTTTAAAAATTTGGTTCTCTATATGCCATTATATTATAGAATTTCTGTATAACAGTGTGATGCTAGATCATTTAAATATTGTAGTTTCAATTCCATGCATATGATCATCTGAAGGTTAAGTGCAGCTAGAATTAAAGTAACACACCACAGTGATAAGAAATAGGTCTGACTTAATTTTTGTGTGTGTATTAAAGAATTCCACGCATTTTATGATGCACATTGATTGTGCAGTGGAGGTGCACCTCACCCCAGTGTAGAGGGTCTGCACAAACTTTTGTATATTTTTATTCACAGATGTGCAGAGATCTAGGGTAGTGCATGCCAAAACTTGAGTATTTTGGCTCACCAGAAGAATCTGTGTTTTGTCTGCCTTATTTTAAACCAGGGAGAGGAATCTGAGCAAGGAAGATGTGGAGACCAGTAGCTTCACAATTAGCAGCAGAGGGTGATCTCTTACCAAGCTCCCTAAAGGTTCATTTGACCAGACACATAGACTTTTTGTTTTGGACTTCTAAATTTGGGCTAATCAGTACCTGGGCTCTGAGGTAAGGGCTTTTAAACTGTTGTCTAAGTGCTCCTTTCATGGGGCTTTATTAAAGGGAGACTTATGTTTTGGCTTCTGTTTGTGCTGATCTAAGTAAGCATACCTGCTAACACCCAGTTTGGGTAAAAAAAGGTGAAGTGCACCTTCTGGGCCACCCCTGGCCAACCAGGGGTGCACAGAAGTGCCCCATCCCGTCACAGTGCTTTATAAGGGCCAGGTTGTGAATGGCACTTACTCCCATTGTTGACAATTGGCCTCACTGACTTTAATGGGACTGTTCAAGGTGATTCACTACTTGTAAATGTGATCAAGGGGTTGCAATCTGGCTCTAAATGTTTGCTAGTTAATAGCCCTGAATGTTAAGTATGCTTGTTAATTTTAAATATAAAGGGAAATTAAGTGAACATTAATAGCCTAATAAGTGTTGATAATATGTTTGCCATTTATCAAGTTAGTAGTAATGGTGTGGGCAAAGAGGAGACATGCGTATTAAAAGTCAGATAAAAGGAAATAATCTTCAAAACACTGTGTAAAGTCTATCATTCTGAAGAGACTATGTTTAAATTCAGGACAATATATCTATCACTTAGTTTACTGTTCTATAAGCCTTCTGCACTTGGTGAGTAAGTATTTTAGAGTTTAAAAACAGAGACACATTTCAGAGATATCATTTTGGAGACTGTCAGCACATTTCATCTATTTAATAGAATAATTCAGAAACATGCATTATCAAAAAGTATATTAAAGCATAAAAATCAGTGTAAACAATGTCCCTGATGTGCCTTGGCATGTTTCTTTTTTCATTATTGCAGGCTTGAAATACACTAAGTAATTTAATTCTTTCAAGCTGCATTGTTTAGATAGGATGACTGCATCAGATATTTTCTTGCCTTTAACGGCCACTGGGATTGCCATTGCCGAAGAGAACAGCTGAGCTGCCTGTTAAACAGTTTTCTTACAGCGTCTAGCTACCAAAATGGAAAAAGTGTGTGTGTGCTCGTATTCCTGATCTTTCAACCTAATACTGGATCTGCTTTCATCTTCTAGCATGAATGCACAGGAACAAAATGAAATGTTTAACAAAAAGGTATTTTTTCTTTCTAAAGCAAATTCATTCATCCATTCTTTTTTTCCTTCTCTCTCTTTCTGTATATCTCTTGTTTTTGTATCACTGAGGAGGAAAGGGAACATGCAGGCAAACAGATCCTATTCTTCTGATATTAACAATTATTAAAATAATTCATTCTAGTGCATTGTTTGCTCTTTTTCATCTGCATTTTCTTATTTTGAAAACCTCTGAAAATAGATCCTTTAGAAAAATAGTGAACAGGACACGTGAGACTATTCAAGAACTGTTGTTAATTTTGATTTCTTATTTAAAGAGCCATTTAGCTCACAATAGAGGGGAACCTGGTAGTAGTAGTTTACCTTTTAATGAATATTTCTATTGGGAGCAGAGAAATTTGATATCCACCTTTGCTTTATTGCTGAGGGAAAACAAAAGGTATTTAAAGTTTGTGTTTTGTGGGTTTTTTTTTTTAAGGATGTCACAAAAAGTGCCAAAGTGACTAAGGAGCTCAACTGCAATAAGCTCTTTCCCGCTTTTAATGCTCCTTTTCCTCATATAATAAGTATTCATCATTCAAAGTATGGTAGAGGCTGAGCATGGAGTGAAACAGTAGAACAGGCTAACACCAACACTGCTTGAGAGACTCTGTCAGGCAGAGTCTCTGGTAGAGGGGAATTAGCATGTTCGGTGATTTTGTTTCAACGTATTTCTAGTACACTGAAATATTACAGCTCCAGTTGTCAGGCTGCTTTGCACATCTGTCCCCTCCCTTCATGTTCAAGCACCAAACAGGTCGCATAGAGAAGGCAAATACTTGTACCTGAAGTCATTTGATAAGTGACTCTTATGGCCCACACTTCCAATATGGCTCTCTGGCTAAAGGATAAAGAGTGGTTGATGAATTATCTGTGTGGCAGGATGGGTGGGATGTTCATACGTCATTCATGTGGAAAATCTTAGCCATGTTGAGACAGCAGGGCAGGTTGTTGCAAATTTTTGCACTTGAATTTGGATTCCAAATAAATCAATATTTGTAATTGCTATCTATGAATGGGAAATAGGGCAAGTGACTAGAACGGAAAGATCCTGTGTTCCAATGCAATTGGCATCATTTTTGCTATCATTCGTTAGGGTATGGTAAATAGAAACCACTTGGCCTCATCATGTTAAGAGACAGATTGTGTCTTGATTGGGGGGGGAGGGGGATGGAGGCATAAGAAGCAACTTCCTGTCTTGGGGCTTGCTGCACAGAGGCACAAAGGTGCTGGAGCACTTAGGCCCTATAGGGCATGTCTACACAGCCCATGGAAATGAGTCTCCTGGGCTCAGTCAACAGCTGTGGGCTAGCAGGGCTAACACTCTTAAAAAAAAAAAAGGCTGTGTAGACAGCTCTTTGAAGTTGCAGTTCTGGCTCTGAAGTCTAAGGAGGGGGGTGGGCTTCAGAGCCCAAGCCACAACATCAAAGAGTTGTCTACACAGCTATATTTTGAGTACTGTCACAAGCCCTATTACCTCAAGTCTGTTGAGCCAGGCTGGGAGTCTCACTTGTGCATATAGATGGATCCCTATGTGCCAGCTGCCTGACATGGAACAGAGTCATGGCTTCATTCCCACAGCCTAAGCAGAGGAGTTAGCCAGATGCAGGGAGAGTTGAGCATGCTGTACCCTCTGCAAGGCTGATGTGTTGCCCAGGAAGCTGCAGGAGAAATTGTCCCAGATGTGTGGGACAAAAGACATGAAGCAAGGGATGTGGTTTAATTAGGCCGCAACTTTAACTGAATTCATCTGGGAGTTAAATGTCAACAACTTGCACAGAGCAGGCCATCATGTCATCTTTATGGGTGATGGAGGACTACCATCAGCTCCTCAGCCCTCTGCACATAGGTTCCAGCCACCTCCAGCCCCTATAGGAAGGTTAAGGACTGGGCAAGTGGGTTGTCTCCTCACTGTACTAGACATTAGGAGCCCCAACCTTGTTGCCTAGCTGCTTTAGGGGATGACTTTCCCCAATTCCGCTTCTGGTTCATCAGGTACCTTCCCCATCCCTGCTGGGTTCCCGGATAGTTAACAATTCCCTCCCTGGTCGGAAAGGTATACCCCATCATTCCCGCTTGGCTCTGGTACTGAATGTGATATTTTTGGTGGGTAATAACTGATCCTCCCCATTCTGGGTGATTCACACCTCTTCTGGCTTTGTCAACCTTTGGAGCCTTGTTGATGCCCCACTGTATCCTCTGCTGCATCATCTCAGACTGTTCACAATCACCCTGGGGAAAAGCTCCTGGATCTGCCCTAAATCTCTCTGTGCCCTGATGATTAAGTCAACCTCCTTACAAAATCCCAAACAACAATCATTTCAGATAGCTGCTTCCTGGGATGCTCCCTTTACCATGCCAGCTCAGAATTGCCTCACTCCTGAGGCCCGGTTGTGAACCTCCGTGGGAGCTGGTTGCCCAGCTGTGGGCCCAGTGCATGATAGTGTGCCCACAGATCCGAACACTGATGCTCAGGCCCTGCTCTCTTGTTCCTGAAAAACAGAAAAATGAGCACAGTCACATGACTGGACTCTCATTCTCACCTGAAGGCCTCGTACATCCTGTATGTATTTGAATACCAGCAACTAATCACCTGTTTCCCTTAAGCATGGTGCAATTTCATGATGGGCTGTCACCAACCTTTTCCACTTCTATAATTTAGCTACTAGCCGATTTCCCCATATCACGGCATTGTCCACCTGGCAAAGCCTTGCTGCTCCCCTGGACCCAACTCTCCTCCTAATCTTTGTCCTACCCCTTTCTATTACAGGCAGCACCTCATGGCTGCTGCTTACATATGTTGGGTGTTTCCCACACTCAGACAGGAATCCCTCATTAGGCAGCACTCAACAGTAACTAATAATACCTTATAGCACTTTCATCAAACACTGCACAAAGGAGGTCAGTATCATTATCCCCATTTTACAGATGGGAAAACTAACGCACAAGAGGGGTGAAGTGACTTTCCCACAGTCACCCAGCAGGCCAGTGGCCAAGCTGGGAATATCACTCAGGTCTTCTGAGGCCTAGTCTAGTGCCGTAATCACTAGGTCATACTGCCAGTTCCCCAATTTCAGCTGGGGTCTTATCTGCAGCAACATTCAGCTGTGCCTCAGTTGCCCCAAGTACGAGAGGGGACTCAGGCTGAAGGTACAGGGCTTATATACCCTCCTCAGATGCACAGGGACCAGTGGCTTTACTTGAGCCCCGCAAGCCTACCTACTGCTGAGGTGACCCCTTCCTTTCCCTCCCACCCCCACCCTGGCAACCCCTTCTCCCAATCACCAAAATCTTAAACACTTCACTACTCTTTTCCCCACCAATACAGGCAAGCCCCCTCCTTGGTTATTGCTGTGGGAGTCGGGGGAGGAGGATGCAGTCTGGGTTGAGGCAGCCAGAGTTCCACCTGGAGATTCCAGCCTAGTCTTCCCTTGTCCCCCACCCTGCCCCATCACACACCCTTTTAACATACCGGAGATCACCACTGCAGTTTGCATAGTGGCAAGACGGTTTTAGTTTCAAGCAGAACTCCATAGATACAAGTGCATACTCCTTCACACTTGGAGCTGCCAGGAGTAGAACTGTTCTTCTAATCTGAGTTACAAGTATTTTGTCTGGAATTGTTTAGAGGTGGACTATTTGTGTAATGAGCAAGCCCACAAGTAATAATTCAGCTTGAAAGCCTGAGATAAGGAGGGACACCGCTGTGGCACATTATGTGCTAGGATATTTGAAGGGTACTTTTATACAACATGCTATGCTCTTATGTTTCAAGTTTGTTCTACAAAGAAGGGCTGGGGAAGGAGGCCTGCTTTTGAAGCTATTTCAGGTCAGAGCAGGACAATCTACTTTGAGCCTCAGGATACCCCTTTGAAGATTTTTGATCCTTCTGGTTGATAATTTATCATCAGCCTAGAGGCAGATGGAGAAGATTTTCAACTTAATGTTTCTGTTTCAGTCCAGTACTGATCCCTTTCAATCATGCTGCTGGTTGAAGATGAAAGCTCACCATTCCTCCCTTGGATCTGCTACAGATTCTGTATCAGACACCAGGGGAATGGGACAGGCCTGGCATACAGTGTAAAGGGATGAGAGCAACCCAACAGTTTAGGACAGCCTCAATATTGCAAAAGTAATTATGCAGCCAGATGGAACCTGGAAATGCAGTCAGGCTGTAGGCAGAAGTAATACTATTTGTAAGCTATTTTTTGTTAAAACTCCTGTAATCCAAATGAAAAGTTCTTCAGCAAACATACCTTCCAAGGACCATTTTGATAGCAGTAAATGTCTAAATACAGAATACATTGGAAAGCTACTCAACTATTGGAAAATATTTTAAATATTAAAAAAAACCCACCATTTCAAGAATCAACTCCTAGTTGATCGCTTAAAGGCATTAGCATTGGCTTTGTTCATATGTATGGCAGTGCAGTGCAGCGTATAATGGTGGTTTACTATGGCCACACAACCCTGTAAACTGCAGTATTGCCTGAGCATTCACAGTGGTGAATATTAAAATGTGCACAAAATGGCTTGCTTTTACTGTGAATTTTATGGCCCTTATTTTTCTTCTTAGACGAATCAAATGTTAATCAGCAGAAACTCCACTGGAGTTGGCACACAGGTGTGAGCTGTAAGTAGGACTGGGGTCAGGCTCCATGTCTCAGCTTGACAGAATGGCATGAAGCAGAGGTTCATCCTATACTAACAGAAATGTTGTAATAGTCAGGAAAATAGTGCTTTTTGAATGTGTAAGACAATAGGCAGGGCGGGAGGTGATGCAGTGATTTAACACAGTAGCCTACATTTTGGCGGAATGAGGTGTAAATTTCGTTTAGGTTACAAGTGAAATAAGTATATCATCTCAGTCTAGAATCTAGGTTGAATCTATTGAAAAATGCTTTATTGATTTTTTGATATTTTCCTGTTCTGCGCTGCATAAATGGAGCTAAGCTTTGGAGACATTGTTTTACCAAGTTGTAAAGAGCTTGTCTCATCAAAATTTGAACCTGCAGTACCCCTGATGGGGCATATTCTCTGCTCAGTTACACTGGTGCACCCTTTTTGTCTTCACTGGAGTTACACTGGTGTAACTGATCAGAGAATTTGGCTCGAGGGGGGCGTCTCTTTGTTTGCACAGAAAATAAAAGTATATTCAATTATATCAGACATAATGAAATACAGTACTACTGTGACTACATTAATAACAAACACTGCAGCACAGAAGAAATATTACCTAACTCGATCATGCAGTGACAGATGGCAAAGTGATATATTTGTTAATGCATATTATGAAATAGCAGTCTGTTTGTTTGTCCTAATGTATATACCTCCTGGGAATAACTGTAAAATACAATTTAGAATTCCACTTTTACTTATGATTTAAAAAACCAAAACCCATGATATTTAAAAAACACATTTCAGTTATGTGCTGTTAAAGATGATGATGATAGCAGTAGATACAATTTGTTGAGCAAGTGGAGACAGGGCTGAATAAATTGAAATGACGTTCGCGTACTCATTACTTCAATTTACTGCAAGGAAAGAGAAAATATACATTGAAAAAAGGATAAAACTATGCAATAGCTGGATAAATTGCACACTGAAAACACATGATGTATGGGAAAGGCTTAATTAATACTGTAGAAGTTAAGAGCTAAACACTTATAAAGAAAAGGCATCTAAGTAAATGATTGTTTGAACTATAAATTCATTGGTAAGCCTTGCATTAATGATTTCAAAATATGTTATTACTTTTCCAGAGCCATCATAGCAATAATTTTAGCACCTCAAACATTGGAAATATTAATGAGTTTAGCTTCACAACACTATTGTGGTGTTATATTCCGGTTACTGATGCACTCAGTTTGCGACTTCCCAAGGTCACGTATACCAAGTCAGTGGTAAAACTGAATAGAACCTGAAGCCCAGTCACCCAATCAATTAAAGTCAGTGAAAGTTAATTTGCATGCAATTGATCAGACCCAACGAGACACCTGATCTCCAGTCCCTTTGTTCTAAGCACGAAACTACAGGGGAATGAGGGAAAAACTGGAGGAAGAAGGGGACAAAGAGGTGATTTAGATGCAAGTAAGGGAAAAAATAGTGCTAGGATAAACTGTAAAATCTTAAATCCTTAGGGGGAAAAAGATCCCAAGAAAGGAAAAAGGAAAATAGAGGTATATGAAGAAAAAAGAGAATAGAAAACCTGGACTGGTCCAAGGGTGTCTTTCCACAGACTTCAGGGAGCACTAGATCAGGCTCAGAATTTTAAAGAACAAACCCCCAAACAAAACCATAAAAACTATTGTTACATAGAATGTCTGGTGCTAAACTTTTTACAACACAACATACATTGCCAGGGAGCATGGTTGCATAGAAAGAAGACTCTTGAGAGACCTGGTTATGGATGATAGATGGACACAGGAGCCTAGTATTCTTACATATAAGGAAGAGAATGATCTGATATGGTTTTCTGAAGCTTTTGACATGATTAATGCTCGTTTTTAGTGTGTTTATAAATGCTTACATTTATTTAAAAAAAAAAAAACCTGTCCAACCATGATGTGCACTTACCCTCTGAAATCAAGAACCAATTGATGACACAACAGCAAGGAGTGGCTGGGAAAGGAAGGACAGTGGTGACATTTCCTTTTGTTGTAGCGTGTTTGAACATAGGCCCTGATTCTGCTCTGATGTCTGGGCAGAGCCTTATAAATGTTACTGAAGCTTGGCTGGATATAATTATTTATCAGTCATGGACTATACGCTTTTTGAGGTAGGTAGCTGGGCCAAGATTTTCAAAAGTAGCTAATAATTTTTAGTGCACTAAAAATCACCCATTTCCTTTGAAAATCTTATCCAAATTTCTTTCTCTGTACTGTAAGTTACCTGACACATTTCTGTGTGCTACAAAATAATAATGTAATTTTAATATGAATGTCAGATAAGAAATATGGTGGGTTCTGGCCCTAGTCATTTTGAGACTTTGGTGCATAAAACCTGTGTTCTTAAATCCCTTTTGAAAGTGCAGAAAATGTCAAGGTATTTCAGAATTTCTGGCAGTAAACTCTGGATCACATATTTTTATTCCTTGATTTTTACATCAATCTACATTCACCTTACTGGTCAAGACAACATTTGTAGGGGTGTGGAACATCAGGGGTGTGCTATTAAATAGTTCATTGTGCACACGAGCACATAGATGCTCTTGTTTGGTTGGCTGTGGGTCTGTTTGGGAACATGAACCCTTGTTTGTAAATTTCTGTTCCCCATGGTCTTCCTCTGTTTTCAGTCCAAGAACCACAAGATGGCTATCTATATGTTGGGAAATAGTGGTAGCAATGGTGGTAGTTGTAATGTCTGGCAGGGCTGAAACTTTGGTTTAAAAAAAAAGTGTCATCTAACCCTAAAATGTTTGAGTCTTGTGTAAAACTACAGCCACTCCTGCGGCTGTTCCAGATGTGCCAGTGTAGATTCAGAGGACAAAGCAAGGCTACGTCACTCGTGACAGTGAGAACCACTGTGATGGCCCCAGAGCTGATGCATTTTCCCTTCTGTATTTATCTGCTTTAACTGCTGGTTGTAGGTTTTTCACTTTGGGAACTGCGGTTACTCCTTTCTTCCTTCCTGCATTACTGAATAGCGAAGAGGAAGGCCATCATTGCCCTTCGTTTACTATATAGCTATTCCACCAAGGTGTCCCCTTTGGAGATGTTTTGTACATCTGTACCATCCCCTACAGCTCTTTTCTCACAGTGTGTTATGACTATAAATAGGGGAGAATAAGATTGGCCAATGAATCAAATTGCAGAACACTGAAAAGGTCAAAGTAGTGTACTTTATTATCTTTCATAGAATGTATGAGGCATTAAAATTCTGACACCTCATTCTCATGAAATAAGCACTAACAAGCATGGGAAATGACTCACAAACAACTAGCTCTCAATACAGCCTTAAAACCGCAATCTTGTAGTCAGAAGCCATACCAAAGAAAATGCAATAAGGATGGATTGGTGGGTTACAAAAGCCGTTTGATACAGTACGTGGCTTACCCAGCAATTTCAGTTATTGTTTAATCTTTGACAGTAATGACACCATTTTGAGTGCAAAGAAAGATAACCCCTTCTCTTATACACTGCAATGAGATTTTGCCTATTAAGTAAGGTGGGCTTATCTCTCACTGTACTTCCTGTGACAGCTATGTGATTCATGAAAGCACTGCCCACTTTGCCTGTTTTGAATAGCCTGCTTTAGGTCATCAGATCTGAAATCAGAGTTTTACCCTTTTGATACATATGATGACCTGAATCGGGCAGTTCTGACAAATCAGAATGCAAGTGGGATGGAGCTGTTGCCAGTGCTCTGAACTGGAGGTCAGGGATTTCACCTCCGCATCCCACTCATACTTCACTTAGGCCATGTCTACACTGGAGATTTGTCCTTATTTGAACCACTGGCGGGCAGGCAGTAGTGTGGCTGCACAAGTTCCAGGGCCGGCTCTGGCTTTTTTGCTGCCCTAGGCAAAAAAGCCACCCCCCGCCCCCCAGCGCGGCTGCGGGCCCGCAATCCCTGACCGGCCGGAGCGCTGGGAGCAGGGCGGAGAGCCCGTCCGGGGCTCTCCCCGCCAGCCAGAGCGCCGAGGAGGAGGGCGGAGAGCCCCCGCCGGCCAGAGTGCTGGAGGGAGGGCGGAGAGTCCCCGGCGGCCAGAGCGCTGGGGGGAGGGCGGCTGGAGCGCCGGGGGGAGGGCAGCGAGCCCGCTGCGGCTCCGCTCTCCCCGGCGGCAAGAGAGCCGCGGGAAGGGCGGCGAGCCCAGTCGCGGCCCCGCTCTTGGGCCGGAGCGCCCCACCGTGCCGCCCCCCTCCAGGCGCCGCCCCAAGCAAATGCTTGGTGGGCTGGTGCCTGGAGCCGGCCCTGACAAGTACAGCCCAACAGGAATGTAGCTGAGCGACTGATACTGGTGGAGCCTTACCCTGTTTGAAGCAGGAGTAGAGTCTACAGTAACAGTTGTGGCTGCCTTTGTCTGCACTATGGTTTTGCCCTGATTGAGATACATTGGTGGCTAGCCTCTAAGGCTGAAGTTGGGCACATTTCTACAGTAGACAAGTCCATAAAACCTGTTTACACATCTTGCAGGCATGTGAAGTGAAGTTACCTTGGGGGCCAACCTCCAAGTTTCAAACTGTCCAGTCCAGATAGTTTCAACCAGGCATAGTAAATCAACTGCATGTGCATCTAATCAGCTCAGATCTTACTTTATAATTCTCAAAGCAACATTGATGAAGACCTCTTTTCTTTTTGGTGCTAAATGTGATCAAAGAAAAGCACTATCATTTTTGTCATTGGACAGGAAAGAGATTCTTTGACCTACAAAATGTGCCTTTTTTGTAATCTAAGGAATAGCTTTGCTAAAATAGTAGTTATAAGGAAAGATCATTGGATTTACAGACAAATGAAAATTATTGAAAGAGGTGCTGTTCTCTGCCAAGGTGCTGCCTTGCAGTGTTCACTTTACGTTCACATTTATTGTTGCACCTGTCAACCAAAGTATCTGTACTCTCTTTAGAAAATATTTCTTACTTTTCAAAGAACAAGCTCCAAAATGCTAATGTTACTGAGCATTTCTTTTTCATTTGACCTTTGGTCAATGGCTAAACTGTGGCATGTTCCAACAGCCTTCATTGGGACAATAGCGTGGTGCTGGGGGAAATAACAGGACACATTCTTTGCTGGGATGAAGGACAATTTCAGATAACCTTTTAGGAGATGGAAAATATTCCACCTGTCCTCCTTGCTCCCTTCCTGTTGAGATGGTTTCAGGGCGCCCCTGTGCTCTTGGATGGCTCTTGTGCAGGCTGTTTAAAGGACAGATATAGGCTTCATATTTCTGCCACCTCCTCTGCACAGCCATGCAAGGGTGGGGGACACAAACTGGCCCTAAAATATAATGCAGCAATGTGCAATTACATCTCTGGGAAGTGCCAGTTCCTTAGCATGTGCCAAATTGCTGTTTTGTGTCTGCATGCAAGTGCGCACCAATAGAGATCTTATTATTTTCAGTTCAAATTACTGCAACAAGTCAATTATTTTTATCTGTAATCTGGTTTGCTTCCCTTGCTATTTTTCTTTATCTTGAACTTGCTTGGTAAAATGCTCATGGATCAGAAAAGTGAAAGGCATCTCTGTCGTCTAGAGGTCAAACAAGTAAAGTTTTTATATCCCAAAATGTTTGAATTTTTAATATTCCACAACTCGGATCCCTTTCTGTTGCTCTCAGTATTTTCAAGCATCCTTTACTGCGAACTTAAGCTGTGTGAAGGCGGCTCTTGAGTAAAAAGTACATAAGCTGCCCAATACACAGAAACTTACCTGAAACTAAGTGGCCATGGGATAAGAGAATGCTTGTGGATCAGTAAATGATTAAAATTTAGGAAACAAAGGGTGGGAATTTGAAGGATCAGTTTTCACACTGGAGAGAGAAACAATGGGATCCCCCACATATCTGTCCTGGGATCTGTGCTGTTCAACATATTCATTAATGAGCTGGAAAAGGGAGTGGACAGTGAAGTGGCAAAATTTGCAGATGATACAAAATTACTCAAGATAGTTAAGTCCAAAGTTGGCTGTGAAAAGTTACAGGGTGTCTCACAAAACTGGACAATAAAATTAGCATATGAAATTCAACATTTATAAGTGCAAAGTAAAGCACATTGGAAAAAATAATTCCAACTACACACATACAGTGATGGGGTCTAAATTAGCTATTACCACTTAAGAAAGAGAACTTGGAGTCATTGTGGACAGTTCTCTGAAAACTAGCATATTGCTCAAGTTCATGTATATTTAGGTAGAATAGAAAATGAAATTCACTCCTTCAAAGCACATATATTCTCTGTAATTTTATTCTTTTAAAGTGCTGTTATTTGAGTTCTTTGACTGATCTATGCATTTCATCATTTTTTTTCTCTTATGCTTATATTTAGTTCTTTGAGTAGTGAGTTCTAAAATGTCTAACCCTGTCCTGGCTGGGAAGTAATTATCCCTATGGTAACTTTTTAAAAATATATATTATATCTAGGTTTTTGGTTTCTTCTGATGGTGCACATCTGCACATTACCTCGATAATGTGCTGCACATAACAAAATTCATTCCACACATGGATGGAAAAAATTAGAGGAAACATTGGTCTGTAGTGACATTGGCTTTTGTACCTCTACTCCTTTTGTTTGAATGCTCAATTGTTGCTCAAAGACGCTGTTATTAAAGAACATCAGGATAGAAATAAAGTGGAATGGAAAACTTCATGAATATTTACAAGTATGTTTCCTTTTTCTTGCTATAGTTTTTGTGGTTTGCTATCTATGGTCCCTTCTAGGAAAGAGTAAGGACATTTTCAAATATGATATTTTTATTCATTGACGTTATCAGCTGATATTGTTTAGATGCTGATTATGTGGTGAGGTACTATTTTGGTCTTTTAAGTTCATTAGAATAGTGTTTCTCAACCTTTTTGATACCAGGGACTGGCTTGCTGCCTTCCTAAAATGTGTCAGGGAGATATCCGGGACTGGCACTGGTCATTGAGAAACACTGCATTAGAAAACTCATAAACCATATTAGTTGGGTTTTTAAAGGGGAAAAATAATCTCTGTATCTCTTGTGCCACAGAGGCTTCAAAAGCTATCCAGACCATGCAACCACTGTGGCAAGTCCTAAAATGAGAGTACTGCTCCACTTAATGGCTTAACACGGTCTGCTTCTTAAGGGCTGGCACTGTCTCTGCCTAACTGGATTATCAGAAGACAATCAGGCTCTTGGGAATGCCATTGTCTGGCTCACTATCCGGGCTACTGAAAGGAAGTAGGGCCTAATTCTATATTTTGGCCAAACTGTGCTCAGTGCAGGAATGATTTGGTGGAATGAGGTGACTATCTCAACGTTGTGTGTATCTATATTCTGTAGTTGTTCAGGGGCCTCAGGCTTGCCCTGGATTATGTTCAGCTGACCGCAGCCCCAGGAAGATACTGCGGTGACTAAGACTAGCCACAGCATAGTGAGTTCTGACTACATACCCTTTTCTGGGACAGGCTGTTGGCCCAGTCTCGTGCAGGGGGCATGGTGTAGAACCATCATAGCCAGTTCTGTGTTACCTGGGGGAAGTTCCAATGCTAGGGGAATGCCTCTAGCACTGGAATTATTTGCTTTTATGACCCCCCTCTTATGCCCTGGGAGTGGTGTTGTGGTGCTCCAGGGCAATGGAAAATTGGGCTCTTGATTTTCCTGACTAGAGGTTTAACTCTAGGGCTGTGTCTACACTACACCTTATGTTGGCATAACTTATGTTGCTCGGGTGTGAATAAACCACCCCCTTGAGTGACATAAGTTACACTGACATAAGCACCAGTATGGATAGCGCTATGTCAGTGGGTCAGCTACTGCCTCTCGCGGAGGTGGCTTTATTATGCTGACAAAAGAGCTCTCTCCAATCAGCATAGAGCGTCTTCACCAGACACGCTGCAGTGGCGCAGCTGCAGCCCTGTATATGTAGACAAACCCTGGGTCTCAGCTGCTGGAAAAAGATTGCTCCTTCTACAAAACAGTTTTATTCAGTTCCCATCAGATGGCCCGGGAAGCTCTTCTTCTCCATGAGAAGGGACCTAATGTTGCTGAAATCTTTTGAGAATCTGGGGCCAATTTTGCGCCCTGATCACTTATGAAAATCTGTCCATTGGTCAGCAATGAAGCTAGAAGACCTTGCATCTCACTAGAGATCATCATTGGAGTGGTCTGGCCCTCTCCATTTCTACATGAGCTGTTGTTTTTAATTTTATTTTATTGTCCTGAGCTGGCTGAAAACTTGTTATGAGTTGAATTAAAGCCCCATTGAAATTAAGTGGTGTGAACTCACGCTTCAATTAACATAACTTTAAGCATATGCCCCCACCTAGACAAAAGCAGAATATGGACCCTGGACTTCAGAAAAGCAGACTGTCTCCCCCAGGGAACTGATGGGCAGGATCTCCTGGGAGAATAACATGAGGGGGAAGGGAGTCCAGGAGAGCTGGCTGTATTTTAAAGAATCCTTATTGAGGTTGCAGGAACAAACCATCCCGATGTGTAGAAAGAACAGTAAATATGGCAGGCGACCAGTTTGACTTAACAGTGAAACCCTTGCTGATCTTAAACACAAAAAAGAAGCTTACAAGAAGTGGAAGCTTGGACAAATGACCAGAGAGGAGTATAAAAATATTGCTCAGGCATGCAGGAGTGAAATCAGGAAGGCCAAATAACACTTGGAGTTGCAACTAGCAAGAGATGTTAAGAGTAAGAAGAAGGGTTTCTACAGGTATGTTTGCAACAAGAAGGTCAGGGAAAGTGTGGGCCCCTTACAGAATGGGGGAGGCAACCTAGTGACAGAGGATGTGGAAAAAGCTAATGTACTCAATGCCTTTTTTGCCTCTGTTTTCACGAACAAGGTCAGCTCCCAGAATACTGCACTGAGCAGCAGAGTATGGGGAAGAGGTGACCAGCCCTGTGTGGAGAAAGAAGTGGTTCGGGAATATTTAGAAAAGCTGGACGAGCACAAGTCCATGGGGCCGGATGCGCTGCATCCGAGGGCGCTAAAGGAGTTGGCGAATGTGATTGCAGAGCCATTGGCCATTATCTTTGAAAACTCATGACAATCGGGGGAGGTCCCAGATGACTGGAAAAAGGCTAATGTAGTGCCCATCTTTAAAAAAGGGAAGAAGAAGGATCCGGGGAACTAAAGGCCAGTCAGCCTCATCTCAGTCCCTGGAAAAATCATGGAGTTAGGTCCTCAAGGAATCAATTTTGAAGCACTTTGAGGAGAGGAAAGTGATCAGGAACAGTCAGCACGGATTCACCAAGAGCAAGTCATGCCTGACTAACTTAATTGCCTTCTATGATGAGATAACTGGCTCTCTGGATGGGGAAAGCAGTGGACGTGTTTTTCCTTGACTTTAGCAAAGCTTTTGATACATTTTCCCATGGTATTCTTGTCAGCAAGTTAAAGAAGTATGGGCTGGATGAATGGACTATAAGGTGGATAGAAAGCTGGCTAGATCATCGGGCTCAATGGGTAGTGATCAATGGCTCCATGTCTAGTTGGCAGCCGGTATCAAATGGAGTACCCCAAGGATCAATCCTTGGGCCGTTTTTGTTCTATATCATCATTAATGATCTGGAGGATGGCATGGATTGCACCCTCAGCAAGTTTGCAGATGACACTAAACAGGGAGGAGTGGTAGATATGCCAGAGGGTAGGGATAGGATACAGAGAGACCTAGACAAATTAGAGGATTGGGCCAAAAGAAATCTGATGAGAGTCAACAAGGACAAGTGCAGAGTCCTGAACTTAGGACGGAAGAATCCCATGCACTGCTACAGACTAGGGACCGAGTGGCTAGGCAGCAGTTCTGCAGAAAAGGACCTTGGGGTTACAGTGGATGAGAAGCTGGATATGAGTCAACAGTGTGCCCTTGTTGCCAAGAAGGCTAACGGCATTTTGGGCTGTATAAGTAGGAGCATTGCCAGCAGATCGAGGGACATGATCATTCCCCTCTATTCGGCATTGGTGAGGCCTCATCTGAAGTACTGTGTCCAGTTTTGGGCCCCACACTACAAGAAGGATATGGAAAAATTGGAAAGAGTCCAGCGGAGGGCAACAAAAATGATTAGGGGGCTGGAGCACATGACTTATGAGGAGAGGCTGAGGGAACTGGGATTATTTAGTCTGCAGAAGAGAAGAATGAGGGGGTATTTGATAGCTGCTTTCAGCTACCTGAAAGGGGGTTCCAAAGAGGATGGATCTAAACTGTTCTTAGTGGTAGCAGATGACAGAACAAGGAGTAATGGTCTCAAGTTGCAGTGGGGGAGGTTTAGGTTGGATATTAGGAAAAAAATTTTCACTAGGAGGGTGGTGAAGCACTGGAATGGGTTACCTAGGGAGGGTGTGGAATCTCCTTCCTTAGAAGTTTTTAAGGTCAGGCTTGACAAAACCCTGGTTGGGATGAATTAGTTGGGGATTGGTCCTGCTTTAAGCAGGGGGTTGGACTAGATGACCTCCTGAGATCCCTTCCAACCCTGATATTCTATGATTCTACGTGTGTGAACCCACCCAGGAGCTGTTGACTGAGTATCGTTTGGGTAGGCGTGTGGGGATGTGGAAGAGAGAACACACATAAGCTGTGAACAGCAAAGAACAGAGGAAGAGGGAGAGGCAAGAAAGCCAAGTAGGTACCAGTATGTATGGTGACCATGCAAAAAACTAGAGAAAGAGCTTTTGTTGTTGGCTGAAGAAGCTTGGGGCTGTAAGCCAAGAAACTGCTCCTTTTTTTCTTGGTCTCTTCTGCATTCGGAGACACAAGGCTTTGTACATTTGCATAAAGAGAATACCACACTCAATCAACTTCTGCTTCCAACTGGGGCATCCCCAGAACCCTGAATTTTAACTGGCTACGTGAGTCGAAAAGGGGCAATGATGTACTGTTTTTAACTGGTCCTTAGATTTGTCAAGAGTAACTTTGTCCCTTTGCCAAGGGTGGTTGAGCACAGGGGTGACTCCAGCTTCTTGACTAGATAATCTCCTTCATACTGTGTGATCTTGGCTTTTTCTGTGGCATTGGGGAAACGGATAGGTGAGAGATGATTGCACAGAGTGGGAAACAAGGTGTATGTGTACGTGGGCTCTCCTTCATATTCCTCCACAACCCCATGGTGCTCAGAATTTTCTTTTGGGTTCTCTGCAGCAGTGTAATTTGTCTTCTGAATATGCTGGCCCGCTAAAGAGTCAGCATCTGTAGCCTTCAACAGACTGCACAACTCAGAAGGCCGCTGTACATATTGTGCATCAAGTCCATCATTAGCATGGATGGTATTGATCCTACTCTCATTGAAGTTAATGGGAATTTTGGGAGGAGACACGGGTTCTCAAAAGGCCAAGTAAAACCCTTCTGGACTTGGAACAATAAAGAAATCCTCCTGTTCTTCTTTTTGCGGATACAGACTAACACGGCTGCTACTCTGAAACCTATAAAGAAAGAAGCATTACTTAGTGAAAGCTTGTTTATAATGTGAGACTGGACTATGTTAACAGTGCGGTCTCAAAATTAATGGTGTCTTGATTCACACAATTTTTCTGATTAGAAGGACCAGGAAAATGCATCTCTACAAGAACTGTCATCAATTAAAGATTTTGAAAGCCCCCTGAAAACCTGCTGCCCTCCAATTCCAGCCCCATCTAAAGAAGATATTAATAAGGGTTGCATAAAAGGAGAAGGTTTGTTATCTGGTTTTATCTGCAGCAGCAGCAGTGGAAAAAATAAACAAAGCTGATGAAAGCTACCAGCACTGAATGACGTAAATGAATGTCTTATTGGAAGAAGCACCCTAGCTAAATAAATGTACTAAGAATAGAACAAAATTTGACAAGGGCCTCTTGTCCTTTGTCTGAGAGAGACGTTCTGTCCTAATAGAGACATTCCAAACGTTCCGTGATAAAAAAATCTCAATTAACAAAGAATTAAGGCTGAGGACATCTGTTTTTAAATAATGTAGATGACATATCTGATTCTGGGCTCTGCTAAGCGGTCAGCCCCTGCAAGATGGTTGGCAAATCTGACTCAACCAGCCTCCTAGCAAAAACCCCAGCATAAGCACAGAGTAGGGTGAGTGCCCATGTCCCTATGCCAACTCTGCCCCTTGCAGTTCCCAGCTCCGGCTGGAGACAGCAGGAGGTCTGGAGTGGCAGGAGAGGGAGTGGCTGGAGCCCAAAGCTGCCTCTTGATGGCTATGTGCAGCTACCATAAGTTAGAGCAGCCCTGGGGTGGGGAGTTATGGTGGCCCCTGCACCATGCCAGAATCTGGAAGGTGAAAGATTATGCAAAAGTCACCTTTTCCCCATTCATTCTGGGCTGCACCTCTGTTCTGTGCTTCCTACTAGGGACAGCACTAAATATGGCCCAAGAGGCAGAGGTTGGCTCCCAACTCAGGATCCTGAGGCCTGGGTAGATTCCTGAGCTGGGAAAGATTTTGTTGGTCTTTTCATTTGTTACTTTGTTTGGTTTGTGTTTCTGAAGCGTCTCTCCTGCTGAGCAGTCACTGCTGCCTGGTGCTGTGCTCCATTTCTCTTTCACCGTCCCACCAGTTCGCATAACTGGATTGCTCCCTCCCCTATCAACCCTACTAAATGTATGTTGCTTCCTAGGCTGGTGATTCTTATTCCATAGGTCATTGTATTATTAAGTAGGCAGAAGGGACCTAAATTCTGCAAGGTGCTGAGCACGGCTGGCAGTCAATGGGAGCTGAGATTTCTCAGCAATTTGTAGTTTGGTGTCTGTTCTGAATTGGTATCAGTGACAGATCCTGAAACAATATAGAGTAGCCTGCAATTGAACTGGGAATAGTGTTTTGAAAGGGGAGCACAATCTGGTACAAATACTCTTAATTAACATTCCCCCGAAAGAGTCTTGCAATACAGTGTTTTACTACATTGCCAATTTGTATCATGTCGTTGTAAGTGCCACAAGACCAGGAAGTAAACTTTGAATTCTGTGACAGCTCCAAGATCAACAAGCTAGTTGCCTATACACTGTATATTGAGCCACTTTGTCTGTGGCCTGGAATTTATTTATTTATGAAGCATTACCACAAATTCTTTCTAATAAGTAACAACATTGCACGATGCCACTGACCATTGCATCTCTGTTCTTTGTAGTTTAATCTTCATGTGTTCTTCTCTGACAGCTGCATTGTACATTTTGCAGAAGGAAAGGAAATATAATGGAAAACAATATTATTTTTTTAACGCCAGTTTGCTTTGTTGTTGGTTTGCTAGGTAAAAGTGTCCTGTGGAACAAACCAGAAAAGACTGGACTAAATTCAATCTTACACCAGGGATGAATTATACCTTTTGTCACTAAAATCTGGTGCATTATTCATTCAAAAGGTAATCTACTGATGTGACTCAGATCTTGTTTACATGCTGTGCTTCTCCTCCCCTCCTCCCCCGACAAATCCAACTGATTGTAACAAACAAGACATGCTTGATATACATTTAATAATACAGAACAAACACCTGAAGCTATATGCAATTTGAAGATGGTGGTTTTGCCAATCACTCATGGGAGAGATCATTCCCCTCTCTCTAAATCTGCTTCTGAATCATTTAAAAATATTTTTGTAATTTCTGAGGGTTAATTATTTAACATGTTGCTGCCATTCCCTGTTTACTTTAGAACACTTAATTTAGAAGCACTTGAATGTTATTTTTTGCAATCTAATTATGCTAGGATACATTGCGGCAGTCAATAATTACATACTCATTTGAAAACGCATCATTCTGTGGGGTACTTTCCCTTCGGGATGAGGCTGTTGTTGTAGCAGTGCCTGCTAGTGTCATTGTAGTTCAAAGATTTCCACTCTTTTTAATCTCTCTACCAAGGAGTTTGAATGCAATTAAGTTTGCATTTCTTTTTACATTTAAATATATATATATTTGGGCACTTGTGAGGAGTCAAAGTGCAAAGAACAGCCATGCTGGACATTTCTGGTGACTGTCCATTGAAGGAAGCTATGCTCCTCCAAGCCGCAGTTTTGTAAAGCAAGTCCTGCGAGTAGATAGAAGAGCCAGAGTCATGCAATTTGATACTAAAGGCTCCAGACATGTTCAGATGAGATCCCAAATGCTCTGCATATTTTTTGGCTGTGATTATTTCTCTTACACAAAAGTCATCTGTCCTGCCTCTCATGCTCTCAACGGCCATTTTTATATATTCCTAGTACATATCTAAATCAACAGGTTTTCATATTCAGAATTTAGCTCAGCTGATTACTGTTCTGCCAAACATCTAAACTTCTTGAGGTTTATTTAACTTGGTGTGTAATAGTAGTAATTATTATACATTTTAAAGGCAAAAATAGTAACATTTCTTTTCTTCAAAACTTGATTCTAATAATGATCTGCAAGAAGCTTCATATATAGTTTATTCTTATTTATAGGGCTTTTTATATTTATCTCTTTATAACTATCACAGAGCTGGTCAGACTTTTTGGAAATTCAGAATTTTAATGTTTTTTCTTTTAAAAAAAAATTCAAACTGTTAAATAAATAAATGGTCACCAATTTTTGGCCCATCCTAATTATTATTTTAGAGATGGGGAAAAACCAGACCATGAAAGTCAGTGGCCTGACTGTAAAAACTGCTGACTCTCCAATTGATTTAAGTGGGCGTTCTGAGCTCTCGGCATATCTGAAAACAAAGCCATACCTAATGATGAACTCAAGGCTATAAAGGAATCATTTCCAGAGGTGTAATTAGGATCCAGAAATTCCTAGTCTTTGGTCTGATACTCGAGACCACAGACCTCTCTAGTTTACACAAAGTAAGGTCCTGATTCATTCCCAGCTTGTGTAGTAGTTTACACCTGTTCAAATTCTGATCTGACACAGATTTACACCATCTTTGCACAGCTGTAATTGAATCAGTGCTTTTTGGATTGTAATACAGTTTGTTTATGCCTCTGCTCTCTTTGTGCTGAAGTCAAAAATCTCATTTCACTTTGGATTTGAATTACTTGTGAAACGTCATATTTTCAGCCATTCAAGGTATACAAGTTCTTAGGGTGAACAAATGCTGCCACAATGGAGAATGAGAATCTGAATAGACTTTAAACTTTCTTTTTTAATAGTAGTTTTTGTCTTTCTTTAAAACCCTAGGATACTAGGTTGGCCAGTTTTTGTTCCCCCCACCCCCCCTAAAGATCTCTTGTTAGGACCCTATATTGACTACATAGTGTATCTAAAGGTGTAAGACTTTACATAGGCCATAACTAAGGGCCAAATTGTGAGCTCCTTTTTCACAGGAGTAGTTGCATTGGAGACAATGAACTACTCTTTTGAACAACTGCTCACCACTGTGAGTAAGGGGTTCACCATCTGACCTAAGGGAGGAGTTAAATTTAAAAGAAATTTCAGAGAGGTGTAGAATGGGCACCTTGTAAAGCTCTAAAGGTTGTCACTTTTTTTTATTGTTGTCCTACAATTGCAGCACCTCCTAATCAGAGCAGAGAAGGACATCACAGTCTCTCTGGTGAGTCAACAATGCGACCTTGTTGCCAAAAAAAAAAAAAAAAAGACAAATGTAGGTCTAGGTTGCATTAACAGAGGCATAGTGTGCAAGTTGCGGGAAGTGATAGGACCGCTCTGCTAAGTGCTGGCCAAACCTCAGCTGGAGTACTGGGTTCAATTTTGTATAGAAAGGATGTAGAGGAACTGGAAAGGATCCAGAGATGAGTGACAGAGATGATCAAATGGATGGAATGCAAGCCATATGAGTAAAGGCTGAAGGAACTGGTTTGGTTTAGAAAGAGGCGATTAAGAGGGGACATAATGGTCTTCAAATAAAAGAGGATGGAGAAAAGTTGTTTGTTCTTGTCACAGAGAGCCGGACAAGGGGCAATGGGTCCAAACCGCAGCATAGCATATTTAGATTAAATCTCAGGGAAAACTTCTTAACTGTAGGAACAGTAGGACAATGGAACAGGGAGGTTGTGGAAGCTCCTTCACTGGAGGCTTTCAAAAGTAGGCTGGATAACTGTCTGTCTTGGATGGTTTAGACACAACAAATCCTGCAGCTTGGCAGGGGGTTAGACTAGATACCCTTGAGGTCCCTTCTAACCCTATGATTCTATGGTGCCTGGAGCTATGAATGTTACATTTTTAGTTGCCTAACTGGCCTGTGGGAGAGGGAATCCGCTTTATCAGGTCAGTTGGGGAGGAGGAAAAAAGTGAGAGTTTTTGTGCTTTTGTGCGTGAGAAATCATGAGAAGACTTCATAAGAGACTAAGATTAATGTTTTTCTATTTTAATGGAAAATGTACTGATGTGCATCCATTTGTGAACTAGCTTATCTTTTTTTAATAATAAAAAAAAAATCTTTATCTGAGTAGATTATGTTTGGCAATTTTTGTAGGGGTGGGAGTGAAACTACAAGGGCTGTAAGATATTTACATTCGTCCAGAAGTTTTGTTTTTGTGCTTTTTAATTTCACTGCTTACTTCATTTAAACCCCTTGGAAATAAGACATGCTGAGTTCCATAAAAGTGTTTGTTATGGGGAATAAAAAGGGGCATCTGATCACCTTATGTTCATCTTTGGGCATTCCATTGTTAGTAGTAAATGAATGGAATGCCCCTCATAGAATCCTTGTACATCTAAGACCAGGGCTGTGATAGAGCCAATACTCATTTGTGCACCACACCAGCAGTCACTGGCCTCCCCCATCAATTTCTGTACAATTTAAGCCTTTTTAAAATTAAATGTCTAGCTTTGTGGTTAAAAGGCAGACATCTGAATGTGACCCTATGGAGTGCTGTCCTACTGACTCTTTCAATAGACCAAACCAACTAACCATTTAAACAACTTCATCCCACAGATTGGGCTCAATAGAGTGCCCACCCCCCAGCTCTAGTTTGTGTCACTCCATCATTCACATGCGGAAGGGAACAGAATGAAGAAAGTTATAATCCCTTGATATGATAGCAATAAAGAATATCAACACATGTTTGAAAGTGTAAGGTAGTTTGAAAGAGGGATGGAACATAAGGGATGTTTGAAGCTTCAGTTTGCAAGGGTAAGTGCCTGAAAGTTAAAATAATGATAATTCCAGTTCTTCCTTTTAATAAAGGTTTATTTGGATAAATCGGTTAAATGTATTAGTGTTTAATATTTTTCCTACTATCTGTACAAAAATAAGATTCTTTAGGATACATGGATGTGAATAACTTACAATACCTTGCAAACTGGTGTCTGCATATATGAATATCTGAGTTTAAATCATTTCAATGTGAGGAGAAAGGCAGAAGAGCAAGGCTGTTACAGCTCACTTCATTCTAAATTCCTTCTGTGCACTCAGATAACCTTCTGTGAATCCCCAACATTACATCTTGTGATTTAAAAAGACATCTGTCACATTGATCTTTGTGGAAAATCTTAATAAACTACAGTGTGTCACACACTGTACACTCCAATCATCAAACCTATAATAGAGTATTCACTAGCTTGTCAGTTTCACAGTACGTGGCATTGTTTCCCCATTTTTTGGTTACATCTGGAGTATTTTCTACCATAGAAATATTTACCTTGCTAACAACTGTTTGTACCTCCTCAAAAGATTGTAACACACCTTGTGCCTATATGCACAAAGGCTCTGAGTGGTTTACAACGATGTTAAATATCCTTTGAAGTAGACTGTGCTTCACTTGGGATAAATACCAACTGAATTTGAACCATTTCAGCTTAAACCATTTTAGTGTCAGTGTGGGTACAGATGAGCTGAAATGATTTAGCTAGTCCTCAATTTTGCAACAGAAGTAATTTGCAATAAAAAAAAACCAACCAAACAAAAACCAATCAGTGTTATACCACTGGTTCAGTTCTCTGACAAGATCTAAATGATAGTGCCTGTACCTTCCAAAACAGAGCACACGTTAGACCCCATCTATTATAATGTATTACTCAGTATTCTAGTAGTTCCCAGAGGCCTCACTTAGGACAAGGTCCTACTGTGGAATGCACTGAAAGGGACAGTCCTGACCCAAAAAGCTTAGAATCTTGGTGCAAGACCTTCACAGTGTTATCAGAACAAATGGCATTGCTCAAAAAAGGGTATTTATGTCAATACAGGGCACAAAGTATTCAGCTAGTTTTACTTTTCCAGTGCAGTTCTATGTCCCTTGTTAGAAAAATCAGTATTATGTTCACTGCTATGAAGTTCTGAGGTTTTGCTTGACTTTAGTAATTTCTTCATGCTGCCTATGCATTTTTGTACTTTAGTACTCTGGGATAAGTCCCATGGGGTCCTGGACACTGATTGTGAGTCTGTCGTATTTAATATTTGCCTCACTAATTCTGAAATGACTGAGGATGGTGCTAAAAAGCCAATGCCAGACAATGTGTGTTAGAGTTCTCTTAGTAATAACATTTATGAGTCACTTATGTAGTGCTTTATTTCTAAAGACATCCTTGATAATGTTGCTGTTCATTTCATCCCACAGTATTGTCAGTTCCTTCCTCTATGATCTGTTACTCTGGGAATTCAGTTCTAAAAACATTTCTTTGGAGTTACTGTTAGTAGCGCTCACAACTGGATGTACTTCTGTTCTGAGATCATTCTGTAAGAGGAGGGCACAGTTATTGTTTATTGGGGCAATCAAATACTTCATTCTCTTGAGCTTAATGTAAATGTCAGTAAAAGCTAGGATTGGAGCTAAAAATGCTAATGTAGGCTGACAAAATTTGAACAAATCAATATACAAATGTTTCAATTTTATAGATTTGTAAGCTTTGCCTATACAAGGGTGCATAATGCAGGGAGGGTGTTGATTTCAACGAGTTTACACATATGTGAATCAAACAGAATTTGGGATTGGGCCCTGTAAAATTGGTGCCCAGAAACACCAGATGAGGAGTTCAAATAAGGTTAAAATTCTAGAGAAGTTCTTGTCCCTTGCTTCAGGGCAAGCTTTGTTTAATCTAAGGAAGATTCAAACACCAGGCCCAAGCACTGGCCAACCTGGATGCACACTTCCCTTAGAGTCCTTTGCAACTGTTTACCCTTTCCTTTTATAGCCATTTGCAGATGACTCATGTAATGGTCAGGGAATCTGGGCTCTGCTTGGAGTCCCCTGCAGCCTGGAACTTAAGGAGCACTTTTATGCCTTTGTGCAGGCCCAAAATCAGTAAATGCACTCAGCAATTTCAAAACCAAGAAAGCAGAGATAATGATAGATGAGGTGGGAATAAGAAGGCAAACGATTAAAAAACACTACATGAAAAGATGGTAGGAGATTTAACAATGGGATAAGGAATCTCTCACAGATCATACATTAAAATCCAGCTGTGGTCTGTGACCACCAAAAACATTACTCTGTGATGGTGAAATGCAATTATAATCTTGGTCAATGGTTAATCTATGGGTCACACTGTGGTATAAAAACACCTGCTCTGTTGATACCTTTTTCATTTTCACCTTGGAGGTAAGCCCAATTGGCTTATTATGGATTATTTTCTTTCCTACCGCAGTATTTCTGGAAGTGTAAGATAAGCCTCCTTAAACAGTTGTAGCCACTGGAAAAGTGGAAAAATTAGTATTTCAATATTCTGTGCTGTAATTTCTGAAACATATATTTCTTCATTGCATTTCTTTTATATTCATTAGACATCTGTAGCTAAGCAGTGTCAATATAAGACTCCCCTGTGATATGTGTAAAAGTGATCATTTCAATCAAAATTAACTGAAACCATGGTGTGTGTTATGCGAGGAGAATGAGGTGCTTTCCTGTCTCCTGTTAATACATCCATATTTGAGCCCTCGTTCAGAGTTAAACTTGCTGAAGTCTTAACACTAAGATTTTTTTTTTTTATTAAGAATTGCTGATACAACAGAAAAACTTATTCAGGAATGAGTTTCTTTACATACCAATGTTAGGAGACTGTTCTTACCCCAGGATAAATTAATATGTAAGCTTCCAGGAAAACAAATGAGTCTATGGAAAAGAAATGGCTGTAGGACACCATGCAAAGCATCAAGCTCATAAGAAAAAGTTTGGTAATACATTTAAATGAAGGTGATCAATATTATATGGAGTTAAGCATACTTAAATACAGTTAGTTTTATTCTATCATAAATTATAAGATGGATAACAACATTGGCCCAAAGAAGTAAATGGGAGTTGCAGATGCTTAGCACCTCTTAGGATTTGACATAATATATTATATACTCATAATGCTTTACATCACCAGATGGGCGAAGTAGGTGCTGAGCATCTGTAATTCCCATTGATTTCATTGGAAACTGTAGGTGCTCAGCACCTCTCAGGATTAAACCCTGTCAATAAGATATTTATTTGTTTGTTTTATTTGTATTGTAGGAGCCTCAGTTATGGACCAGAACCCCACTGCGCTAGATGCTGTACAAACAGAACAAAAAGATGGACCCTGGCCCAAAGAGTTTACAATCTGTGTCCTCTGCCCTAAAGAGATTGCGTAAGTGTTACCTTAACTTCAAATACTACTAAAAGAAATGAATTTTAAAAATAGTTAGTGCCTGATGAAAAAATAATTGAAATCAGGAGGAGTCCTTCAGCGGACTTGGGATCTGGCCATCAATCATCCCTATCGTAAGTATCCCTTAGGTCAAGCTAGTATCACACTGAAGAACAGTAAAAAACGAAGCTGTTCTATTTCACTAGATGATTCTGCAAAGTAGTTTTGTTTTGGGTTATTGAAACTGAACTCAAGAATTCCTGGTGGCCATTCTCAAGCTCAGTCAACTAGACAATGCTTCTTCTCATATAAACCGATGTACATATAGGGTGTGATTTCAATAGGTGCAAAGTAGACCAGAGCCCAGCACTTCTGAAAATCCTATCCATGTTCTGTGTGTGCATAGAACTTACAGTCCAGTTTTGGACTTATGTTTATGAAACTCCTAATTTGTGGTCTGATTATTTGCTTGCCATTGACATGCTGTATGGTCCCTGCTATAGGAAACATGGTGTAGCTGACAAAGTTTGGGAATGGAGGCCTGACACTCCTGAGGTCTGTCTGGGTTTGACACTGGTATAGCAGTCATATGTGGCAAGAAATTTGTTCCCTTTAGAGTGTCAAGCCTTGTCTGCGCTAGGCCCTAGTTTTGAGTACAGCTCTTTGTGGCCAGCCATTGGTGTAGATGGGCTGATACAAACTCCTGGAATAGACAGGCAAAGCCACTGTTGGCACTAATTTAGCTCACTCTGCTCTCAAGCTTGAGTGTACATAGTGGCTTTGCCTATGTGCTCTGGTGAAGCTGCAGCTATGTCAATGGCTGTCACTGAGGCAATGTCTCAGTCAATGTGTAAAGTTTTCCAGTTCCTGGATCCTGTCTTTCTTCTCACTCCCCCAGACCCTGTACCTGTTGTATGTATCTAAATGGGTGCTCAGCTGGTGATTCTAATTTGCTGCCGATCAGTCTTCCTTCAAGTACTCTTTTTCAGTTCATATTGTGTTTCTGTCCTCTCAAAATGGCCTAGAAAATGTCTTCTAGTTCAACTTTATGCATAAGTTATTAAAAGTTTTAAAGGGAAGAGCGCTAAAGCTGAACCATTTTAGTTTAAAATAAACCCTGCAATCTCTCCTGAACTGTAGAGCCGATGCAAAATCTGTGTTTAAAATGACCCCATTCATTTTTTAAAAGAGGTACTTACTAATATAATGAGGAGCATTGGAAATACTGGTATTGGAAATTTCAGTTTAGAGTATAAAGGAGATGATCTTTTGTATTTTATTTGTGAGCTGAGCCTGGAACAACAGCCTTAGTATGTATTTAAAAAATAAATAAGAAAAAAACCAGGATTGATGGGTTTCCTTTGTGTAAAATGTTGTTAAAACTTTCTGGTATAAAGAAATTTTTTTTTTTTTTTTGGTTTAAGGTTATATTTACCTTTTGTGACATCACAAAAACTCATTATCTTTGTCTCTCACAATCTCCTCGGTAAAGCTGAGATAAGGCAGTCTACAAATGAGGTATTTCTCTTGGTATGCAGGAACAATATCTGAAGCATTTCTTAACAAATACAGTCTTTAACAACCAGTAATAGTCACTATTTTAGTGCTATGTGATAAGAATAATTGTATTCATTACACTGTAGAATACTAAACCATATTTTGAAATAATTTTCCTTGTCTAGAATTCCACTGAGTGGCATGTTCAAGTGAATTTTTATTAGAATGGTTGGCCAACTATTCCATCAGTGGGATAACTCATATTTAATTTAATTTGTTTAGAATTCAGGTATTGTTATGGTACGTAGTGACAGCCGATTAATACAAGGAAAACCTTACTAATCACTGCTTGTGATTTTAAACTCAGCTATACAAAAGATCTTGTTAAAACATTCTCTTCTCCCACCCCAATCTCATTGAAATAATCTCTTCCTCTTCTTTCCCCATCCTCCCCCCTGCCCCAAGAACTGGAGGGAAAGTGCTTAGTTTATGTGACACACCAGTGATTTCTTCAAGTTTCTGTCTTGTCTCCTTCTGAGCACATACATTTCCTTTATAAGCAGTCCACATTTCTTATCTAGCTAGGGGTGGAAGGATCATGACAGTGCCAAGTCCTGCAATCCTTACTCAGGCAAAATTCACATTGACTGCAGTGTTACTAGAGAATTCTGCAGAGAAGATAAATTCCCATTCATTTCAGTATCACTAGATGGTGCTGCAGAGCAGGGAAATGGCATTAGTGGGAATTTTGCCAGAGTAAAGAGTGCAGGGAGAAGCCCTGACACAATCCCACAGATACGTTTTTTTTTTCAGTTTCCAGAAAGTTTGGTTAATATGTTAAAATATTGTGTCTTTTTTTTACATCTCTGTATTTGTTTGTGTCTTGGTACCCGCCGAAGAGGTTTCAAAAATGCTATGAAAAAGGTCACCGTCCTATGATTTCCAACTTGACTTTGCAAAGCAAACAGGTTTGAATGGTTTGGATAATGTTCGTACCAATCTTTGGAGTTTTGCACACTACAGTTTTCGACCTTCAGAGCCAGATCCTGGGGTGCAGGGTGGCCACTTTGCAGCAGTGCTGGTGTCATTTGGTTGAACACTCTGCCTGATGATCCCAGTGCAAGACTTGACGGTGCAGTGGCACAGAGCTGATGTAGAGGTTTGTGACCTCTCCCTGGTATCAGCAGAGTGCAGAAAACACCCATCTGTGATTGATGTAATGTAGAAGTAATCCAGTCTTCAGTGGTATTTCTCCAACCAGTGCGGCTCTAGCATAATGAGGGGGTCGAACATACACAGAGCAGGATCAGGGAAGTGCATCTCTGTGCACCCCTTCTGATCTCTGTGCCTTTGGTGTAAATCCAGATGACCCCACTATTATATGACGCGAGTGGTGTATGTATTGAATACATTCAATACAAAAGGAATTTACTACCCTTACAGCTGATATGCAACTTTATCACCCAGAATTAGTGTGGATTGATGTCAGCAATACTTTCTTCTACAACAAAACTACATTTTCTTTTAGTGGTCAGGGCTCAAATCAATGAGTTTGGTGGGAGTGATTTAAAAGATAACCTTGACCTTGGTCATTGTGACTTCCCGGCCTCCCTCTGATTTCCATTTGGGGAAGGTAGCTTTAAATCATGCTGGGGGTCTGTAGGAACCCCACCAGGACATGCTGCTAAGGCAATACCCCTCCCCCAGCCAGCACTATCCATGTCTGAAAATCTGGCAAAGGGTAAGTTTTGGCCACTTCTTCCACCACAGTCTCTGTTCCTGGCAGACTTTCCACTGCTGCAGGCCTCCAGGATCTGTGCTGATGGAGGTGTTTATAGACCATGTGGTGAGTTTAGCCCCTACACTTTTTATTACATTAGTTTCATCGATTAATTCAGAGGATAATGATCTCTTCTAAATTATTTAATACACAATATTTTGGGGAAAGCCTAGTTTAAAAAAATTGTCTAACTGGAGTTCCATATATTTTCACCTGCTTTAGCTGGCAGTTCTTTTCCTCTTTTGATATAACCCAACACTTTTGATATCTCCTTCACTGTTGCTGCTAAGGGCTTTAGGGATTTTTCTGTAATAACTCCTGAATCCTTTTCTTGGTCATTATATTGGAGTTGCATTCCATTTCACACAGTTTCCCTCACTGGGCTTTTTGCTCCAAGACTTGTGATCCCATGTTGATCAGCATAGCAGAACATTTCACTCTTTTCCTCCTCCTGCCTAGTCTGAAAGTTTAAAAATCTGCACTGGCTTTTTACAGAGTTGGGACAACAAAGAAGAGAAGGGGGCAAACAGAGAGAAAATGGCACAGACAAGACAAGACAAAAATATAGACATGATTGTGCTTCATAACTGAGTTCTGGGAGAATGATTCACAATGAATAATTTACTCAACAAAGTTAACCCCTTTTTTGCACATGAAGGGATGTGAGTGTCTGAGAGCAGTTCATATTTCCCTCAAATATATTCATTATAGAGCTGTCAATTAATAGCAGTTAACTCACGCGATTAACTCAAAAAAATTAATCGTGATGAATCACACTTTTAATATCACTGTTAAACAATAGAATACCAATTGAAATTTATTAAATATTTTTGGATGTTTTTCTACATTTTCAAATATATTGATTTCAATGGCAACCCAGAATGCAAAGTGTACAGTGCTCACTTTATATTATTTTTATTACAAATATTTGCACTGTAAAAATGATAAACAAAAGAAATAGCATTTTTCAGTTCTCCTCATACAAGTACTATAGGGCAATCTCTTTATCATGAAAGTGCAACTTACAAATATAGGTTGTTTTGTTATATAACTGCACTCAAAAACAAAACAATGTAAAACTTTAGAGCCTGCAAGTCCACTCAGTCTTACTTCTTGTTCAGCCAATCGCTCAGAGAAACAAGTTTGTTTACATTTATGGGAGATAATGCTGCCCACTTCTTAATGACAATGTCACCTGAAAGTGAGAACAGGTGTTTGCATGGCACTGGTGTAGCTGGCGTCACAAGATATTTATGATTAATATGCCTCTTCATGTTTTGGCCATCGTTTCAGAGAACATGCTTCCATGCTGATGACACTCATTAAGAAAATAATGTGTTAATTAAATTTGTGACTGAACTTCTTGGGGGAGAATTGTATGTCTCTTGCTCTGTTTTATCCGCGTTCAGCCTTGTATTTCATGTTATAGTAGTCTCAGATGATGACCCAGCACATGTTGTTTGTTTTAAGAACACTTTCACTGCAAATTTGACAAAATGCAAAGAAAATACCAATGTGAAATTTCTAAATCTAGCTACTGCACTTGACCCAAGATTTAAGAATCTGAAGTGCCTTCCAAAATCTGAGAGGGATAGGTGTGGAGCATGCTTTCAGAAGTCTTAAAAGAGCAACACTCTGATGCGGAAATGGCAAACCACGGCCACTGGGAGCTGCGGGCAGCCATGCAAATGTAAACAAACTGTCTGACAGCCCAATGGATTACCCCAATGGACTGCGTGCGGCCCATGAGCTGCAGGTTGCCCATCACTGCTCTAAAGTTTTACATTGTTTTATTTTTGAATGCAGATTTTTGTACATAATTCTACATTTGTAAGTTCAACTTTCATGATAAAGAGATTAAAAAGTGAATTGAAATTCAAGTGAATTGAAAAATATTGTTTCTTTTTATTTTTACAGTGCAAATATTTGTAATCAAAAATAAATATAAAGTGAACACTGTTCACTTTGTATTCTGTGTTGTATTCTGTGTTTCAAGAAATCAATATATTTGAAAATGTAGAAAATATCCAAAAATATTTAAAGAAATGGTAATCTGTTATTGTTGAACAGTTCGATTAATCGTGCGATTAATTTTTTTACTCGTGCAATTAATCACAATTAATCTTTTTAATCAGCCGACAGCCTTAATTCATTTTAATTTGTACTGGGAAACATTGCTACCTTTGAATAATCCCATTGTTAACGTTTTGGGGTGACCCTACTGAGATCAATGGAAATTTTGCCACTGACTTCACTGTGACCAGGATTTCACCCACTGAGACTACTCATGGAGTAAGGATCCAGGACTGTGAATAAAGGTATCAGAATATGCCCCTTGATGACAGAGAATACATGCCCTTCCCTTCTGGTCCAGCAGCTCTGGCTCTGCTGAGGTGGTGTGGATGGGGGCTGTCATAAACAGATAGTTAAGGGTTAATGCCTCTTTTACCTGTAAAGGGTTAAGAAGTTCACCTAGCCTAGCTGACACCTGACCAGAGGAACCAAGGGGGGGATAAGATGTTTCAAAAGGAAGGAGGGAAGTTCCCTTTGTTTAGAGTTTAGTTTCAGTTTTGACCGGAGTGGGAAAGCTCCAGAAATCAGCCTCTTATCAAGTAGTAAGTATTAGTGAAGGGAATAAATAGGTTTATGTTTATTTTCTTTGTAACTTGTCTTGGGCATTAGGAAATAATCAAATTGGGTAATTTTTGTGTAACTAAGTTTTTGCCAGGGGAACATCCTCTGTGTTTTGAATCTGTTGTCTGAGAGATCAGCTGGTATGCTATCTCCCAGAGGGTTTTCTTTTACCTTTCTTTTCTTTAATTAAAGGTCTTATTTTGTAAAAACCTGATTAATTTTTCCTTTTGTTAAGATCCAAGGGAATTGGATCTGAACTCACCAGGAATTGGTGGGGGAAAGAAAGGGGGAAGGTTAAATTCTCCTTGTGTTAAGATCCAAGGGTTTGGATCGGTGTTCACCAGAAAATTGGTGAAAAAGTCTCTCAAGGCTACCCAGGGAAAGGAGTTAAAACTTGGGAGTGGTGGCAGCAAAACCAGATCTAAACTGGTAATTCAGTTTAGGGGTTCACATGCAGGTCCCCATATCTGTACTCTAAAAGTCCAGAGTGGGGGTAAAACCTATGACAGGGGCACTCCATCACTCCAGTGCAAGATTCATGGATTCCAAGGCCAGAAGGGATCACTGTGATTACCTAGTCTGACCTCTTGTATAGAATTTCCCCAAAACAATTCTTAAAGCAGATCTGTTAGGAAAACATCCAATCTTGATTTTAAAATGGTCAGTGATGGAGAATCCACCATCACTCTTGGTGTGTTGTTCCAATGGTTAATTAGTCTTACTGTTAAAAAATTTACATCTTATTTCCAGCCTGAAACTGTCTAGCTTCAACTTCCAGACAATAGAATGTAGCTGAAGGTAATTAGAACCATAAAACATCTAGCCTTGAACGTGAGCTGGTCTACACTAAAGCTGTAAGTTGACCTAAGTTATGACGCTCTCCCACTGACTTACTTTTATCATCTCAAATAGGATGATGAATAATTCAATCAGTGCAGAGGGTCCTATGTTGTTTATTTTGAAATTAAATGTAATTTATTTTACTCTTTCTCCCCACTTTCAGTTTTCAGTACTCTGCAGAGTTTTGCTCTGACGGTGCTTAACTGCACTGTCCAAGTTATAAAGGGAAAGATGGAGGTTTTTATAGCTGGGCTTTTCAACACTTGGGGCAGCACAGAAAGCAGCTTGGGATTGTGGGATAAGACCACCAGCTGGATGTTTCTACTGGTTAAATCAGGGGTCGGCAACGTTTGGCACGCGGCTCGCCAGGGTAAGCACCCTAGCGGGCCGGGCCAGTTTATTTACCTGCTGATGCGGCAGGTTTGGCCGATCGTGGCCCCCACTCGCCGCGGTTCACCATCCCGGGCCAATAGGGGCGGCGAGAAGTGGCGCGGGCGAGGGATGTGCTGGCCGCAGCTTCCCGCCGCCCCCATTGGCCCGGGACGGCGAACCGCGGCCAGTGGGGGCCGCGATCGGCCGAACCTGCCGCGTCAGCAGGTAAATAAACTGGCCCGGCCCACCAGGGTGCTTACCCTGGCGAGCCGCATACCAAACGTTGCCGACCCCTGGGTTAAATAGTCAGCAATGAAATAGCTAACTGTTGGGATTGAAACCCATAGGTTTCAGCGTTAACAGCATGCTGAGGGGAATGGGGCTGTTTATATAGTCTCAAAGTCTCTGTGGTTTTGGACTTTTTTCAGAACCAGGTAGACATCACTGCATTAGCTCTTCTTAACCTTGCAAATGCAAGCTATTTCCGCAACCCAGAAGTCTAGAAAGAACCTTGAAGTCTAGAATTCTGAAGCACAAGGCTGAGGTAAGGAGTGAATTCTGTAACAAATCCTACAGCCATGTAATTGCCAGAGTGCGCAGAGCCCTGGGAATAATGGAAGAATCCTGTGATGAGCTTGGGCTCCTTTTGCTCTCTGTGGTGAACAGTTGGTGGAGCAATTCCACTAATTCAGTGCAATGCACCTTCCCCTGGCTCTGATATGTCAAGGCTACTTTAGCAGATGGGGTGAGTCACTGCAGTGCTGGTTGGGATTTACACTTCAGGACCTGGTCTTCCTCTCTTCTTTTTCATTATACAGGATTCGTCTTCTTTTCCCTTTCTTTTCCAGTGTCCGATGTCTTTCTGTCCATCATTTCCTTTTAATGGTGACTCGTCTGTTTTCTCTTCTACCCAGATAAGGAGATAGAAATGTCGTAATTATAACCTAAAAAAGGGAAAAAGAAATATTGGAGTAGAGAGACAAGGGGCACAAGCATGCAGTACCCGATGTGTAAATACTGTGGGTGGCTTGTAAGACACTTCCCTTTAGCTTTCTCTCGGATGGCTGTTATTTTACTGTCCGTAGAGATCCGTTGTTCTGGGCATGATTGTGATCGAGGGGGAAAAAATTGGTGCTTCCATGTCTCATAAAGCTAGATGAAGCATAGATATTACTGCTTGGTGCATTTAGTGGAGAATTTTCTGCAGACTGGCTTGTTTGAAATGGTCTATAAACCAACAGAAAAAAGCATGATGGGGTAATTAATTTCCATTCTGACAATCTGCAATTAACAAACATGTTTACATATTACCATATGAGGAAGGAGGTTTTGTGGTTAAAATGCAAGTTGGGCAGAATTGAGATCTGGGTTCTACTCCCCAGTCCACCACCGAATTCCTGAATGACCTTGGGCAGGTGGCTCTAAGAAATGACTATGAGAAAGTAGAAAATTCAGTCAGCAGATCTGCCCTTCCCTTCCTGTATGGATAATCATTTCTGTTTTGTTTATAGCAAATTATTTAATGCTTATGCTAAAGGGGCACCCAGAAGCCCCAGATAGGATGGGGGATGTTTGCTAACAAAGAGGCAGTCCCTGCCCTGAAGAACTTGAAATCTAAGAAGGAATTTTCTAACTTTTGTTTCTGGTTTCAAATGTGGAGATCTATGGTGCAACCCTTGGTACAGTTCAAAGACCTGTCTTTTTTTAATTGTTTTTGCATCAGTGCTGAGATTCCGCCCCTCCCCCCCCCCCCCCCCCCCCCCCCACACACACACACACACTTCTTTCTCAAACAAGCTCAGTTCAGGCAGTCTTTCTTCCAGAGTCTCTACATCTATTCATATGCAAAGTGAAATAGTGGCTAGCAAGGTTTCAAGCTTCAGACCCAGTTCAGGACTGTGACCACTCCAAAGTTTAGGCACATTCACGGACAGGTGTTTGGCTTGGCCATTTTCAAACTTTAGATCCCAGTTCAGATTTTCAACATCTCATCTAGGAGTGCTTAGGAGAGCTCAGACCTGGGCTTTCAGTTGAAACTCATCTATAATCGTGACTAAGCCTATTCTTATCGATGTTACACATAAACAAATTCAATATGTGTGAGTCACAAAAACTTTTCCTGACAAATTAATGCCCATGCCTGACCCTCTGTAGAGTTACTGCACATTTTCGTAAAACCAGAACAGACATGGATAGCCTGAAATTTGACATCTGGTCCTAGGCCTTGTAAGAGTCCACCCTGATTCATGGCAATGGGCCCCTATAGTAGTTCCACTGATTTCAGAGGCACAAGTGCTTTTGAGGGTGCTCATTGACATGAGTAATGGCCACACAATGTAGCCCTGTAACAGCGATGCATGCTATGTGCAGTTCACATAAAATGGGGCTGAAATAAATTAATTTGGTCGACCCCAAATGGGGTTAAATAGTAAATCCCATTTAATTTCCATCCTTTTTCCGTTCCCTAGCTCCATCTCCAGTGTGTATACAGAGGCTTGGTCCTCTGTCAGTTTTATAAGCCTCTAACCTCTTGGCAACTCCTTTTCAGTGCTCTCCACACTTTCATTAATTCCTTATCTGCGGCTTCTCGAATCTAATCTCTGATTTTGTCAAGTTTAATGCCTCTGCTATTTTCTTATCCTCTGTCTCTAATTACTTATCCTCACTATTATTCTTAATAGGATCAATCTTTCATTTAATCATTTGTCTTTTAAATGTATTTTTAAATATTTACTCTTGCATTTACCTTTGTAATTCTGTTTGGGTGGAGCATTATGCTGCTTAGATTTAAATCTGATTAGATATATCTGACGTTTATGTTACCATTCAGTTACCACAGGCATATAAGGAATTACCAATATCTTGGAGCAGGGATCAAGTAATTAGAGCTAGAGAAACATTTCACACTCAAAGGGAATCTAGTCTCCTGTGGGATTTTCAAAAAGAAAATCACTATTTCCCACTTCTATTTTTGTGGGTTTTAGTGGGATAGGGAATGCTCCTATGTCCCCCCACCCCTGCACACTTTTCCTGTTTCTGTTGCACTTTGGAGGAGAGACAGAGGAGCAGGGTAGGGCAGGATTCTGTGGCTATGAGGGCAGTGAATTCCATTAAAGTTGCTGACATGATCTGTCACCATGTCTGCGTTGCCTTTCTTCAAAGAAGGGGGAACCTCATGCCCAGGAAAGGGAGGGTCTGATAGCCTGTGAGATTCCATCCTTCAGACTCAATCCCCAGCTGTCCCAGAGCCACCTGTTTACACTCCTGCTCTAGGGGTGCATGAATGCCACACCTGGACTTGGCAAAAGTTAGAGAAATGGCAGTTAGAGAAATTCTAACATGATCACATGGATTACAACCTTCAAAGGGCCACTCCTCCAGCTGGGATCACAAGAGAGCCTTGTGATATGGGTTTACCTCTAACACATCCTCAACCTAGCCCAGAACACTGCTTTTTCCTGGTGGGGAGGCTAGCCTACACTGGGGAAATCGTCAGCCTCTGCCATAAAGAAGCTTTAAGTTCTCTTAAAAAGGGCCAAGGATCAGGCCCTTTAAGTCTTCTAATTCATTTAAATGTTGATGGGCACTTCTCTTCTATCACATTCCAGGCCTCTCTCAAGTGAAGACTGGCCAATTTTAACATCCCAGACCAAATGTGAGCTGAACATAATGTATGGACACCGATGACCTTGTAGATAAGTAGCTGTGCATGCACTTACTTGACTGGCACAGGCATCCATTTCTCTGCACATGAATGTGGGGATTTGCTTGTGCAATGGGCACGTGCACACTCTTCCCACAGAAGCGAACTGACCATGACATTCATTTCAAAGAGTTATTTGTGGTTTTATAGTGGGCCATGTTAGCTTTGAAGACACTGTTTATACTTATGACTAGAGAAGGTTAATGGATTTTAACACATTTATCTCTAAACCGAGGTAATCAAAGGCAGGGCTGGCACTACCTGTGAGGGGGGAACAAGGAATATTTGCTCCTCTCCCCCCCCGCCCCCCAAAAAAACCAGACTATTTTCAAGGAGCGCCAAATTTATAGGCATTAGAAATGGGTGGGTCAAAGGGCCTTTGCCCTCCTTTTTTTAAAAATGCAGAGTAGGGGCCATGCACCCCTCGCCCCATACACACTTTAAAAAACCTGAACTTCCATCCTGGTTCCTGAACATGGCTGGGAGGGAGTGTACCAGGGCTTGACCAACACATAGGTCCCACTCTGTGTGCTGCATGCTGCCACCAGCTGCTGAAACTGTGGTGGCAGCTTCTCTCAGCACTATGGACCCGCCAGGTCCAGGAAGCAGGATCCATCAACCAAGGGCCTCATGCTCACCAGCAGGGAGGGTAAGGTAAGGAGTGGGAAAAGGCAGGGCTCTGGGAGTTTGGGCTGGGGTGGGAAGAGGCAGGGGCTCCAGGAGAGCCAGGCTGGTGGGGGTGCAACTAGTCTCTTGAATCCCGCAAGGTTATTTGTTTTTTAAATAGTGAAATTAAGGGGGGCTAAAATACCCAGTTGCCCCCGCCCAAATAATGGGACACTAGACTGGCCCTGATGAAAGGGCAGAGATCAAGCAATAAGAAAGCAATTATTTTGAATGTTTATTTTTAAGTGACTAATTTCCTTGGTTGTATGCAGTGTAGTTGTAGCTGTGTTGGTCCCAGGATATTAGAGAGACCAGGTGCCGAGGTAATACCTTTTATTGGATCACCCACCTTGTCTCTGATTTCCTTCAGTCTCATTGAAACGCTTCTGGATTTTTGTGTGTGGTGGCTAGCTCAGTTTCTGGATGACTTTTATGATGATTATGATGTGTCCTTATGATCTATCATCAAGTGAGATGCATGCTATCACTGCTGTACGACAGAGACACGTATCAAATTCTTCCATTGACCCACCAAGCCTTGTTTTCACTCTGTTGTTTATGAGTAGTTTCAGAGTAACAGCCGTGTTAGTCTGTATCCGCAAAAAGAAGAACAGGAGTACTTGTGGCACCTTAGAGACTAACAAATTTATTAGAGCATAAGCTTTCGTGGACTACAGCCCACTTCTTCGGATGCATATAGAATGGAACATATAATGAGGAGATATATATACACACATACAGAGAGCATAAACAGGTGGGAGTTGTCTTACCAACTCTGAGAGGCCAATTAATTAAGAGAAAGAAAAAAAAAAAAAAAAAAAAAAAAACTTTTGAAGTGATAATCAAGCTAGCCGAGTACAGACAGTGTGATAAGAAGTGTGAGAGTACTTACAAGGGGAGATAGTCAACGTTTGAATAAGGACTGGGAATGGCTGAGCCATTACAAACGTTGACTATCTCCCCTTGTAAGTACTCTCACACTTCTTATCACACTGTCTGTACTCGGCTAGCTTGATTATCACTTCAAAAGTTTTTTTTTTTTTTTTTTTTTTTTTTTTTTCTTTCTCTTAATTAATTGGCCTCTCAGAGTTGGTAAGACAACTCCCACCTGTTTATGCTCTCTGTATGTGTGTATATATATCTCCTCATTATATGTTCCATTCTATATGCATCCGAAGAAGTGGGCTGTAGTCCACGAAAGCTTATGCTCTAATAAATTTGTTAGTCTCTAAGGTGCCACAAGTACTCCTGTTCTTCTGTTGTTTATGTGACATCAGGCTTGACATGTTGCATATTTTTATGAAACTGCACCCCAAAAAAATCAAAATTGTATTGGCTGGCTCCAGGTTTTTCATACCTGGCCAAGTCTATTCAGTAGTATCGTTTTGGTTCTATTTTTAAGAATTAACAGCTTGAATATTGTACCTCATCCAATAGACCTCATGTCTGTTACTAGAACATCACTTGTGAAATTTCTCAAGGCAAATGCCATCACTCAGCAAGCAGCATTCTGAATCGCTGGTAATGCTGTTGTAGAACCTGAGGGTCTCTAAAACGGCTGTTGGGACAGAGAAGGTGAAAGCTTTAGAGTTCACAATAAGTGTTCATAGCTTTGAAAGCTGATCCAAACTGAACTGAACTTTTAATTCTTTAGGTGTTGTCCAGTCAGAAGCCTGTTGTTCTGAGGACAGGCATGGTGCCAGATAGTAAATATGTGCCTCCAAAATGGATAACCCAGATGAAGGGTGCCAGCACCGTCGTTAACGTGTGGTTTTCATGACCATTGAGCTCTCCTTAAGTAATGGATATTGTAATACCCCAATGAACATAGTGCTTTCAATCAGTAAGTAGGTTAAAATAAATTATATAGTTTCCTTTACATTAGAAATCACTGTCTTTCTAGGTTTGGGCCTGTTGTTTGAGGAGAGGTCACTTTGCAATTGTCATATTGCATATTTGTTGGTCTGGATTTGCTAGTAGTTTAATCATTAATTTTGTTTTCTTGTTGATTTGTGCCTTTGTTCAATTGTGGTACAAGTTGGTTATTTTCTCTCTCCCCTCTATTAAAAGATCATTACAGCAGCATTTCCTCTTGAGATCTTTTTACCCTCCTATGCACTTGCTATAAATTCATGCACTCCAGTTTCACTTACAAAGATCTTTACATCACATGCACCATTTTCCTGTATAACTGAAATGTGAAGACAAGTTCCAATGTTAAGTGCCCATTTCCAAAGACCTACTGTAGTCAGGGCCGGCTCCAGGGTTTTGGCCGCCCCAAGCAGCCAAAAAAAAAAAAAAAAAAAAAAAAGCCACGATCGCGATCTGCGGCGCAATTTGGCAGAAGGTCCTTCGCTCTGAGCGGGAGTGCGGGACCATCTGCCGAATTGCCGCCAAATACCTGGATGTGCCGCCCCTCTCCGGAGCGGCCGCCTCAAGCACCTGCTTGCCAGGCTGGTGCCTGGAGCCGGCCCTGACTGTAGTTGAATGATTTCTGTACTTCTCACAATTACTGCCATTGAAGCAATGACATCATGATAGCAATAGTACTTAGACTAGAAATCTCAGTAACAGCAAAAAGCCTGAAGGGGAGTTTTGCTTTTCTGAACCTTCACTGATTTATTTAAATTTAAAGTTAGTTTTAATACACAGTTTTGAACACAAAACAGCACTCTTAGTAGCAGGGCACGCTGTACAGACAGTGCAGGTTCATTGTTAATGTGAATCCTACCAAATGCTCCTGGGGTGCAATTTCTCACAAGTTGAGCCATGATTAGAATTTGGATGGGAGGTGTCCAAGGAAAACAGATGGTTGACTGACGCGGTGCTGGTGACTCAGTGCAAGGGAGACAGTGTGGCCTAATAGCTAGAGCACTGAGCTGGGACTCAGGAGACCTGCATTCTATTTTCTAGCTCTGCCATTGGCCTTTGGGGTGACCTTGGAGAGGTCAGTCCCCCTCTTTGTGCTCAGTTTCCCCATCCATACAATGGGGCTAATGATATTGATATTGTTCTGAGATCTATGGATGAAAGGTGCTATATAAGAGTTATTCAGTAATAATAATATGTCAGTGTCTCAGCATGGTGTCAAGTAGCATTTTGCTGCTGGAGATGTTCTCTTCCAAGGGGCTAGCCACTAGCGTCATTGAAGATCATGTGGTACATTATGTAAGAATCATCTTTTACTGGCATGAATATTTGTGGAAAGTATAACTATGCAGAAAACAGATTTAAAATTTGTACACAGGAGTATTTGCACCAGAAATATTTGTCACTTACCCAGTGGTGGTAGAGAAACAAATCTTACTCTGCTTCTCATATAGCCCAGTTCTTGGGGATATTCCTTACTGCTGACAACAAATCCATTATGAAATGAAAACCCTGGCGCCCAGTTCCGCAGTTCCTTTGTGGTGACTGTTTTTCCTTCCTTCAAGGAAGATTTCATGCTGCTCTGCAGAACACCTTTCACTCTGTGGGCACTATACAAATGATACATAGGAGGAATCATTATTAATAATTAATTGCCATTACAATCACTAGCTCCAGTCCCTAGCCAGACAACATTACGCAGTGCATATCGGTAAGGGCCTGATTCAGCATGGGCACCTTTGTAGGTGGCCATAAATTAGAACTTGCACAAGGAATGCAAATGTGGCTCTATAGCCACATTCACTGAGTGCAGCTCAGCCTGACTTGAGCATCAAAGCCACAGTGAGTAAGAGTTTGAAAATCTAGATGCACTCACAGAAAACCAAAAGAAGCTGTTTGGTGTCTAGTACCAAAAATCCAGAAGATCATGTAACAGGGACCTTTATAAATATTTTATAAAGGGTAGTTATGCTAAGCTATTTTCAAAATGAATAAAATCCTCTCTAATTAATGGAGGCCAACAAGAAAACAGTGGTTAAATTCAAGTATTGTTTCTTTTTGTGCCAAGGAAAGAATTGCTTGAAAATCAAGGCTTTTATAAAGGAATAAATACCCATTGTCATTGAAACATGCAGATTTGCCTCAATTTAAAAAGGGACAGTGAAATCAAGATTGTAGAAAACTTAGTCTGTGATACTGTACTATGGTGCACACTGGGAGGAAAGAAAAATCAATAAATGAAAGAATAATAGCACATTGATCAACTCTTTATCACAGCAGGGTAACTAAATCTGCTGTGGCCAAACATGTCGTCACATAGCCACTCGATTAAATTCATGTAATAGACTGGGACGGATGCAAGTGTTTAGCTTCGGTCAGCAACTATGGACAAAGGAAGATAAGGGAAGCTATTGAAATTGTAAGGAGTTTTCAGCTAAAATGTTTGGAGAGTTCCCCATTGATTTCCATAGGGGATTAGGTTTTCTGCTGTTGCTTTCCATATTAATAGCATAAATTGTCATCTCCTTACACTGTACATATCACATAAACAGCGTAGATCAGTTTTCCTTTTGCACTACATCCTGCATAGCTGACTGTTCAGGGGTTGCAGCCAGCTCCCTTTCTCAAAGGGTTAATGGGCATGTTCAAAGCCAGGCTGTCGTCGAGAAGAGGTGTCATTCAAAGCATTTGAATGCCACTAGAAATAATGGTCCAGAATATCCATAGGAGGGGAAAATGTCCATTGGAAACTCTGTGAGGTTCTCTCATTGTAGTTTCCTCTGCACCTGCTCCTCAAGGGTACTTAGCCAGCAATGATGGGGAAGAGGATGTGGTCAGAATGTGTCTTCCTAGCTGCATCATTGCATATCCAGGGACATCTGCACAGGAAACCAGTCTCTCCACAATGCTCTCTTTCCCTCCTCTCTCCAGTAGCAGCATCTCTTTCAATGGAGCTGTGCCACCACTGACCGCCCAATCCCTCTCCCGCCAAAGAATCAAACAGGCACAGATGAGATTATGCTGCTTGGAGAAAGGTTAACTCCTGTGTATATTTCCGCTAGTAAATACCATGGGTTCCTGAGGGAATGTGCCATGCAGAACACCTGCTCCTCTGCTCTCTTCTACTTCCCATCCCAGGGAGAACTTGGTATATACTGGCTTTGTGGGTGCATAATGCCCTTCTCTTGTGGGTGGTCCAGAGAGAAAAAGGACCTACTACTACTGCTTGATACAGAGAAGTTTCAGAGTAACAGCCGTGTTAGTCTGTATCCGCAAAAAGAAGAACAGGAGTACTTGTGGCACCTTAGAGACTAACAAATTTATTAGAGCATAAGCTTTCGTGGACTACAGCCCACAGTTCTTTTAGCTCAAGTTGCAAAGACTTGTGGTTTTGAAGCTGAAGGATCAGGTTTCTAGGTGTTAGGTGTGGGGCCATGAACTGTTTGATGCAGGCAACAAACAATTATTGCATAAATCACACCAAGGGCCTTCTATGGAGCACTTCAGCCAGCTCCCAGGGAGAGGAAATCATGCAGTGGAGATGCTGATGCTTCCCTCTTTGAGTCAGGTTTCCACTCCTTTATACTTCCCTCTGACTACAAAAGAGAAGCGGCAGGTTCAAAGATTGACATCCAAAGGCTACTGGAGTAGTTGGGCCCCTGGATTGACAAAGCATCCACTACAGCAATTCCTATGTTCCTGCATGCCAACATTTCTGATTTCTTTTCAGGTAGCCTGGTCATGCTATTAAATTATTTATTGTAACAATGATGTTTTGCCCTCCTGTAGCATCTTAGATCTGCAGATTCCAAAAAAAAAAAAAATTCAAAGCATTCATGAAGCCTTACAAACAACCCTGTGAGGTGAGGAATTTTTAATTTCTGTTTGTGTAAATCAAAGCAATCACTGCACCTTTAGTATAGCTTTGAAATCTTACAAATGCATGCAAAATCTATCAAATCCTGTGACTTCTTTCCCATATAGCCTGAATTAAAATTAATCAGCTGCCCTCGATGCCTCCTCAGACAGAGAAAATAGATTAGCATCATTGCAGCACACCTGGAGGTTAATTTATTTGGGCTATTTTGGCCCAAGGTAGGGAATGAATTCAGAATTTGGTCTCACATAGAGAATGTCCTGTTGGCCAGCATCTTACTCTTCAAACTGGAGTTCTATTAGGGAAATACACTGGTAGCTATGGTCTCCTGTTCCAGTTTGAGAGTCTTTAGACAACCTCATTCTTCCCCAAAAAGCATTGTGTACTAAATAGTTTTCTCCTCGCTCAGCCACCATATCTCTGAGATAATGCAGTATACTACTAGGACACCTTAATGGAATTTGCCAGGCCACTGCAATAGAATTTCAATCGAGTGTGCTGTGGCTACCTTGGCACAGCAATTCTTTTAAGCAGCCTTAGTTGCGGAGACTGCCGACACAGCTATATAAATCCCCCCAAATATCTAAGTGGAACTGAAATCGAAATAGCATCTGTGTACTTTCTGCATATTCCCATTCGTAACCTTGATGCACCACAGGATATACGATATAGCTACTGTGTTGTATTTGCCTGCCATTAGGCCAGTGGATATTCATCAAGTAGCTATTAAGCCAAAATTTGTTTGCTTTATTTGAACAGCTGCTATGTAATAAAATTCATTACACTTGGTTGAGTTTCTCCATAGCTAAATGTATTGTTTGAAGACATACACTGTTCTCAGAAAAACAACAACTCCTGATGGTAACTGTCACTTCTAGTATGGCAAGGTTATGTTTTTGTTTGTAAATGGGTTACAGAATCTCTGAAAACATAAAAGCAATGAAACATGAGGGTACATAATTCTCCACATGGTTGTTTATGTGGCAAGGCGCTGTAGGAATTATAACGGTCTTTATGTTAATAGAGTGTTTATGTCCTAACAAAGGGCCTGATCCGTGCCCACTGAAATCACTGGAAAACCTCCCGTTGACTTCACTGGGCTTTGGATCAGACCCTAAATGCTTCCAACATTTGGAGAGCTGTTTGTATAGAAAGCAGTTAAAGCAGTGGGTAATACACGATATTTGTTCATCTAGTCTTTATGTATGGTAATAGAATATTTTGCTCATTGAAGAAGATATGATGTCCTGACAACTCAGATCAATTATATTATGTTTCTTTTCCTTAGAGTAGCAAAACTGAATAAAATCTAAATGGGCTGGAAATAGAAATCTCCGACACTGTGAACTATTGGATTTTATTAACTGTTCTGCCAAAAGTAGTCTTCTCACATGGGTGATGTACATACATGTATCTAATCCCTGATCACCAATAGTTAATAGCATCTACTTATGTTTTCACCATTAGCACTGAATTTAAGTTAGTAGGGTTACAACATAAGGACTTGTAAAAACCTATGTAACAAAAATATTTGGGAATTGATCCTCATGTCCTTCCTTAAGCAAAACTCCCATTGATGTCAAGGAGCGCAAGACCACACTCTGTTTAAATCAGGTCTCTCAAATTCACTTTACCTTAGGGCCAGTGCCAGTCCTCAAATCCTCCCAGTGGGCCAATAATGTCACTGAAGATGGTGTTCAGAAAAGAAAATGTTTATATTGTATTTTTTATTTAGAATTTCTTAGTAATAATAAAACTCTCATACGACTTTATATAATTCTTCGCCTGCCAGAGAGTTTTTAGTGTTGGCCAGACACCTGGCAATGCTTCAGTTCTGTCAGTTTGTTGATGTTTGGCCTCAGTGACTGAGCAGTTGAAACCTTCAGGATTGCAGCAAGATGTGCATCAGATAGTTGTGTTCAGTATTTTGACTTGTTTATATTCATTGTGGAAAAAAGTGACGCTGCTGCCATGGCTGACTCTGCCCAGCAACTAATGATGCTGTCTCCTTGGCTGACTCTGCCCGGCGACTAGTGATGGTATCTCTGTCCCTCTTCCCCAGCCAATGGGAGCTGCAGGGAGCGGTGCCTGCGGCAGACAGAGCCGGCCACGTGGCTGCATGTGTCTCTCCTCCGCGGGCCACAGTGGGGAGGTTCTCGGGCTGCAGGTGGCCTGCAGGCTGGGACTTTGAGACCCCTGGTTTAAATGGTGGATGAACCACAGCTCATTTCCTACTCTCAGCAATGGATCACAAAAAATTCTAAATGTGCCTCCTTCTGGATATATAGTCCTTTCAAATAGCTGTGAGACAATGACAAGATTCAATTGACTCTTAGCCCTATGTTGCTGAACTAGGCATGTAGATTGGAAAACGCATGCTTTGAGAATGCTTTGTTCAAAACGGATTGGTATCAATAAGGGAATAGTAAAACTGCCTGGATGTAGACAGTAATTTATAGGTTTCTTTGCAGTTTCTGCCTGAGAAAAAAAAAAGAGAAAGTCTTCCCTTCCAAGGCATTCTAAACAATGCCATTCCAGGCGCAAATCATGCTTTTAAGCTAATGCTCTAATATCAATGACACACGTGACACTAAATATGGGATTTGAAGCTTTCAGCCAATTCACCTTTGCATTTCTCCTTCTCTTCCAGACCAAGCAGCCACGATTACCCTTTGCCACGGTTGCAGTACCATGGTTTACCTATAGCTCCTGGCCAGGCATCTGATACAATGGGATCCAGCCCATACAATAAGTAGCCTCCTACTCTGTTGCCACCCTTCCCTCTATATAAAGGGACAGTATCAACTTAAAAATCCTCTTCTCTATGAAAAAGTACACTCTGCTGTTAAAAGTAACACTGGACATGATTTTAGTATTTCAGCCTGTCGAATGTGTGCTTTTCACATGACTTTGTGTATAGTTAGTCTCACTATCTCCCTCATATAGCGTGTGTCAGACCGTTCCCTCTATTGTTTGTGTGGGTCTTTCACATACCAACAATTAAAATAGGGAAATGTGACCATAAAAGCAGCCTAAGAGTTACTAAAACTTGTGCTGGGAGCTAATTGAGCCCCAAGATCTGGGAAGACTGAAATCAGGTTTAGAACCACCTTTGTCTTCCCCGCACAAGCTCATCTCCAGCTAACTGAGGGTTTCACCAAGTGTTTATTGTTTGTACAATGGGTTGATATATAAACACTTCAAGTGCATGAGGGGTCAGTGTCCCATACACGTTCCCAGCTCTTTTCTCATCTTGCACCCAAGCACCCAACAAGAAAATGGAAGTTTTCTCCCTTGTTGCTAAACCTCAGTTGATTCTGTCTCTGGAATTTGGTCGTGCCAGGTGGACTGCTGTTGGAATTGGAACACTTCTTAGGGTCTTGCTAAGATTGATTATTGGGTCTCAACAGATTGTATCATCACTGCTTTGCATAGCATTCTTTTGAGTTGTAGCTGTGAGGAAATCCGCTAAGTGTCTATCAGTGGTTAGAGAATTACTAAGAAACTTAATTCCAAAGTCCAGATTCTGATCTCAGTTACACCAGTGTAAACATGGAGTAACTCCATTAGAGATTTACACTGGTGTAGCTGAGATCAGAATCTGGCTTTGTCTTTCGTGAACTCCTACTGGACAACTGATCAGGGCCGGCTCCAGTGTATTTGCCGCCCCAAGTGGCGCAAGAAAAAAAAAAAAAGCCTCGATCGCGATCTGTGGCGGCAATTCGGTGGGAGGTCCTTCACTCCAAGCGGGAGTGAGGGACCGTCCGCCGAATTGCCGCCGAACAGCTGGAGGTGCCGCCACTCTCTGGAGTGGCCACCCCAAGCACCTGCTTGGCAAGCTGGTGCCTGGAGCCAGCCCTGCAACCGATCGCCTGATCTCTATGCAGTCTGCAATTTAAATAAGTGGGGTCTGGATTGAGGGGTGAAAGCAAGAAAAATGTCCTAAATTTGTATATCTCATGTTAAAAAAAAATTGTATAACAGAATCCAACAGCTGAGGTCAAAGGAACTGGCTCAGAGCTGTTCAGTCCTAAACTCTTCCCTCCCTTCTTGTTAACAGGTGGTTGGTTATGTTCAGAAATTATATGTACTGAAAGAGGTAGAATGTCTAATTCAAGCACTTTTGCTATACACCACAGCAATTACATAAAGATTAATTAACAAAATCCCAAAACAGTAGTAAGCTGCAAAGTAGTTTAATTAAATATTATCTCTAGAATCAGTAAGTTAATAACAGTTGCAGCATAGCAAGAAACAATCCGACAACCAAAACATGAAAGCAGGAGATTAAAAAAAGTAGTTTCTCACTTCGTAATTTTGCTTCTTCAAAGCTCTCATGTTTACCCATCTGGTTCATTTAATGGGTAGCCTCATTCCATCCACTGAGACAACAACTGATGAGAGGAGTCTTGCTTCTTTCTATCCGTTTCTCAACTATTGAAGCAGCTGAGTTCCTGCTGCAACTTAGTATTCTACCAGAGAAATCCCTCTAACCCTGGATACCTAGATAGCCAAAGCATAACAGAGGAAAACGTCAGGGAGATGCAGAGAACATAAAGCAAAGAACTTAGGCCCCTATTAATTTCTGTGCTATGATTGAGCCTGGAACAAGGACCGGAGGGGAATAGGAAAGAGCAAGGGCCACCATGGATTCTCTTCTATACTAGGGCCGCTTGTTGCCAGTTTGACCTCTTGTACCGCTTAGAGCAGCATTAGGGGCTGCACTCACTTGTGCTCAGCTGCCTATAGCCCCTATGGATCATTCTGATGGTTGGGATATAGAAACACTGGGACAGAGGGTCCTGGGGCACCTTTGAGACTAACAGAAGTATTGGGAGCATAAGCTTTCGTGGGTAAGAACCTCACTTCTTCAGATGCAAGTCTGAAGAAGTGAGGTTCTTACCCACGAAAGCTTATGCTCCCAATACTTCTGTTAGTCTTAAAGGTGCCCCAGGACCCTCTGTTGCTTTTTAGAGATTCAGACTAACACGGCTACCCCTCTGATGGATAAGAAACACTGGGGGCATGCCTGCGGTGAATTGCATAGATCCAGATATGCTGACCCAATGCCTGGTGGGGACTCAGTCTGTACCAGGGACATTCCCAGGGGAGCAGGTACAGTGAGCTGACTGCCTCTTTATGCTGGCACACAGGAGCTGTGTGGCAAGTATGAGTTGGGCCCTTAGAATGGAAGTCAAGGGGAGTTTTGCAGCTGACTTCAGCGGGGCCAGGTTTCATCTTTAGTCTTTTGCTTCTGATCCCTATCCACCACTTCAGGTAACGTGTTTAATAAATATTAGCAAGCTACACAGCTGACGCCCTTACGGATAGAGGAAATAAGGTGCACCTAGCAGGTCTAGTATGCGGGGAGTGCTCCAAGGATCTCTGTTATTCAATAGCTTCATCCTACCTTCCTACCAATCTCCATCTCTATAGAGGATGTGTACCTCCCTCCTAATGCACATGGGTTAAAAACAAATGAGCAAACTTGTTTTCAAACCCAGGTGATCATTCCTAGCTCTCCAGCATTCATGTTTTCTTGAATAAGGAGACTAATTTTGCTTTTAATATTTTTTTTTTAAAAGAGAGAAAGAAGAAAAGGGAAAAAATGCATGGGATCAGCTTGCTTCCCTGGGTCTAACATTTCACTGTGGTGCACCATGGAAGCTATGCAAATCACTGCCATTAGTGTAAACCACCCTCAAATTACACACATTTCAGAATAAATAAGTGGCTGCGGCATTTCTTTGTTCTGTTAAAGATTCTTTGCACTGTTGAAGGTTGCTCTGTTCTCATCTGCCTTTCCTGTAGGCTTTAGACTTGAAAACACTTAGGCCCCCATGAAGTTTAGAAGATAGGAATAAAAAGTAACAATTTATAAACAATTTACTTAAGGACCTTTAAAGTGATTGTCACAATATGTCATGTGTGAGTGGGAACTGGCCATCAAGATTAGCAGGTGGGCTATCCTGAAACAATAACGGTAATACATTGGTTTCAGAAATAAAACTAGTGCTCAGTTTCCTCTTAGTCAAAATGGACACTCTAGAACATTGTGTGTGGTAGTGGGCAGCAAGTTTGGGAGTTAGTACTGCGCTAATTCTGATCTGTTATTGTCCAAATGTACTTGTGAAGTTTCCAGCAAAATCCTTTAAGAGGTGAACTGAAGTGCAAGATTGTAGGGATAGGATAGCCAATCACCACCTAGCCATGTTCTCCCCTGGTTGTTCCCCTGGTTGCTCCCCTGTGTGTGTTTTGTCTTTGTAGAATGTAAGCTCTTTGGGGAAGGGACTGCCTCTCTTTAGGCTTGCACAATACCTAGCATATTTGGGTGTTTTTGGAAACAAATGATCATTTAAAAATAAACATGGACAGAAATTAAGACTGTAAATAATAAATTGAACCCAGGGATAGACATGAGTTATTAGTTAACACATTGCAAAGTATTTGAACATGATTTCCTTCTGTATCAGGGTTCTGTGTTTGTCTTGTTAGGGGAGGTGATTTCATAGGCACTTAATCAAGGCAGATAGTTGCATTCAACCGGAGCTGTTGGAGTGTGCAGTCTCATTAACACTTGCGGGAGGAACACAGAATACAGATCTTGTCAGCTGGGCAAAACAAAAAGAACAACCCACCTTGTGGGCTAATTTTTAAATTGTACTTATTTGTAATGTTAAAAGTTGAGGAGGAGATTTTCAAAGGCACAGAAGACAGGCACCTTGGGTGCCTCATTCCACCTTGAAAGTCTCCTCTTAAGTGTATATTTGGATAAGATCCTAAGCACCTTTCAAGATTTATTAAATATTTACAGTCAAATCTCAGTCCCTATGCCAGGCCACCTGAAAAGAATCTTCTCAGAGGATTGTGAGACCATTATCCAACCCACAATCTCCTCCACCTTGCCACTTTCTTGGTCTGCAATCAGGTATCTGTTCTGCTGGCCTACTGACCATAGGAGGTACGGTGGATCCTTGCATGTCCCTCTCTGGGCCATGCCCCTCCCTGTTCAGTGGAACCACACTGGTTCTGCTGCATTCAGAGACCTCCATAGCTCTCACTGGGACAAAAGGAGTTAAAGCATTTCAATTCACCCTTAAAACAGACTGATCTGGTCCTTGAGTTGTGATCTCTGCTTTAGTGGGAGATCTCTACATATCTTCATGTTGTCTTTATTCCTAGAGTTTGAATTCCTTCCCTATAGTAATACCACAGTTATCAAGGGATCTACTTTTAAATCTTGCATGACCCTCAATGGTAACTCGGTGGTGCATGTTTATGTTGAAAAGATTTAAGCTATTTGTGGATTATAAAGCTCAGTAAATCTTCCATTTGGGATAATAATACTTCTCATTTGTTAAATTGTTGACTAGTTTTCCAACATATTGGCAAACAATGTAATCTGAAGTCTCGGTGGATATGCAAAAAAACTGTGTTCTGTATGAGCTTCAGTTTGCTCACTAGGAAAAAAAATGCATAAACTTAATGAAAATCACTCAGCACTGAGACAGGCATAAGCACTGAACAAGGTACTATAGTTCTGGCATGAGGATTAAGAGGAGGAGGAAAATGCAAATATTTTGGCATCAGATAGTACAATGCTTGGAAGAAATAGTGGAGGTAAGTAACCCATTAATTTGCTTGGAAAGTTTGCTTCTTGAATGATTTACAGGGCTGTAGTGGGGTGGTTACCCGCTCCTGCCTCGCGGGGCTTGAAACAGCCCAAGAGAGGGCTGTGGCTGGGGCAAGACACCTGGGCTGATGGGGGAAAGTAGGCTCAGCTGTGGCCATGCCCCAATCAGGCCCAGCTGGCCCCTATAAGAGGCTGTGAGCCAGAAGCCCACTCAATCTCTCTCTGCCTTGAGAGAGAGAAGGGCCTAGCTGCTGGGAAGTGCAGGGTGCCTAAAGTGAGGCAGGGCTGGGGAAAGGCCAGGGGGGCTGGGGAGCTCCAGGCTGGCAACTTCCCAGACTACAGGGCCTTGTCCAAGGCCCTAGAGAGGCACTGGGTTCCAGATAGGGGCAGCAGGTCCAGACCCAACATTGCCTGTGATGAGTGGCTTATACTGCAGTCTGCCCCAGGGAGTGGGGCTAGATGGTGACTGGCAGTAGCCTTACACTGAGGTGAGGTGGGGTTAGTGGGTGGGGATTCCCCTGGGAGGGGAGACCCAAAGAGAAAGGGGTTACTGCCAGGGGACAGCCCACAGATAAAGGGGCAGTGGGTCTGGGAGGGACATGGGGGGGCCAAGTGGCGAGGTGGATCACCAGCCTGCGGAGGGTGCTCCAAGCTGGCAGAGCTAATTCCCATGGATGACCAGCAGGAGGTGCTGCAGGGGTGAGCCCACATGTTTACAAGGGCATTATAGGGACAGTTTTCAAAAAAGGTTCATGGAAGTCACCTTATTGATTTTTAGATGTATCACCTCACCCAGGATCAAAGGCTTTATCATTACAAGCCAAGAAAGAATGGATCCAGAGGATCAGATCTGGTATGAGGTGAGAGGAAAAACTCTGAGGTTATAAAATATTAGAAAAGCAAGAGATATTTGATGAATATTAACAGACTCTACAGACTTATGGCTCAATCTCTGCTAAAGCATCTGCCTACTCTCTGTCCCACTAAGTAAAACTTACTGGACTTTCTCCCTATAACTAATAAGATTTTTGTTGTACAGCACTTTCTATCCACGGCAACCTGGAGCATGGGGGCACTCTGTTTGATAGTACCCCATAAATGACAGAGGGGCAGCCAGATCAAATTTGAGTGAGTGGTGTTGGGATCTGCTGCATGGGGCTGCAGTACCACTCAGGTTTGGTACCCACCATCAATATAGCAAGATATCTGCCCTAGATCCCTCTATTGCAAACACTGGCATTACCTCACTGGACCCAAGGTGACCCACCAGGTTGACGGCTTGCAGGTAGGAGCGGGGTCAGGACTTGATTATACCACTCCCATGGGCAGTGAGGTCTGGGATCAGGAGTAGCCCAACAGACACACTGGAGCACCACCATAGGGAGGGGAGCGACCCCACAGGTGGGGGCCCTCTCTCCCCTCTCCATAACCTCTTTTCTTAAACTCTCTTGTCTCCATGTTCATTTTTTTAAAAGGATGTGGGTCTTCAGTTTTAGATTTTTTTTTTTTTTCCCCGGGCTTCCAAAAATCTCTGTGCTGTCCAGCTTCCATCTGAGGATTTTAGTGCTTTATGCAATTAGTTTAGCCTTAATTAAATCTGGTGTATTTGGGGTTTTTTAACCAACTGATGCTCTACATGTAGCTTACCGTACAACTTGCAGCACAAAACCGTTTCGTCCACGTTTTATAAACTTGTCCTCAAATGTGCCTGTACAGCCCCTATTGTATTTGTGGGCATTGTGTGGGCGTAGCTGAGAGCAGAATTGGGCCCAAAGTGCTTGAAGGACATATCTAAGTTCCTCCCTGCAATTTCTGCTGAGTGTAGAAGGTGCACCCACGTAACAGAACTGTACGTGTGGCTGTACACTCCGAAGATTTTTCCTGGAACTTTATGAAAATATTTTGTAAATAGACTCATAGATTTTCACACACTTGAAGGTTAGTAATCAATAACATTTTAGTCTCTTTTGCAGGACAGAATGATTAAGGGGGGCTAGTTTTAGTAATTCACTTACTGTCTGCAGTGATTCCAAATGAAGGCACTTTAAATCTCACTAAGTTTTGACACATTCAATTTCAGTAAATTGATTTTCACACCTTTTAATGGTGACCTGCAAAGGTAACATCACCACCATATACTGATGTCTCCAATAGCCAGGTCAAGAGAGACAGTCAGTACGTTATCACCAGAAAACCCTCCTGTTGAATAAAACTCCAAAAAAAAAAAGGCAAGTTTTGGTGAAGAGGAGAACCAAAAGCTTTTTTCCCCCCCTGATGCTTATCTACATTTTCTTAAACTCTTGGAAACTCCCTACTTGCAACCAGACTTTCTCCCTACACCATCACCCTCAGACCAAGGCTCTTAAGTCTGTGTAAAGGTTTCAAAATGAACTTGATATGAAAGGAGAAGTTTTTTCCCCTGGGTAGATTTGAATCCTTCACCCTACTAATTATCTTGTCAATAACAGATGGCAGACAAATGTTTCATTTATAAAGTGACCTGTCATTCAAGCAAAACTTTGAAAAAAAAATCAAGAGTTAAGCAAAGATTCTGGTTAAGAAGAAAGGTTCTGTGGTTAGGGCACTAGCCTCAGACTTTCCTGGTCCCTTCTTTTATAGAGACTTGTTACTTGGTGACAAACTAGCACACTGAGTATTGGATACAAGTGTGGCTGAAGCACGTTAGGAAGCCGACATCCTATGGTGCATGTTTTGCATATTTCTTCTGCAAAGAAGGAAAGAGGAGAGACCAGTGCCTCTAAGGGGGCAGAGTTAAGGTCATTTGGCTACCAAAGTCACATCGGCCCAGTCAAAGGTATTTAGGTACCTACCTCCCTTATCTCCTCTGTGCCTCAGTTCTCCATCTTTAAAATGGGGATAATAACACTTCCCTACCTGACAGCAGTGTTGTGAGAATAAATACATTAAGGATTGTGATAGGCCCAGATGCTACAGTAATGTGGGCCATAGAAGTACCTAAGATAGATAAGAAAATAAACAAGCCTAAGCTTTCAGCCTCCTCTTACAAGTATTGGTTAAGTAGTCAGTCTCTTCTAATGTTAATAGCTGAGTCCAAAAAAGAAAGACAAATGAACTCTTTCATTGGCAATGAAAGACTCGATCCCCTTAATGGAAGACATTGATTCTATAAGTGCAGGATGTCTACAATATATAAGAGCTTTACATATATGACAAAGCTTATCCTCATGCAAGGCAAAATGATCAAAAGGATCTGAAAATGAATTTTTCGTTTCACTCTGACAGACTCCAGTGCTGTCATTATATGATTATGTTCCTGAGTGCTGGTGAAGCCCTTGGCTGCTGAAGTATTGAATAAATTGCGTCTACTAAAATTATTTTTCTATCCTGGGACCTGCAAATAAAGATTTATAAAAATCAGCATGGTCCATAATAGGGGCATATTTTAATGTGTCCTTGAAATATGATGGTTCTCAAATGTGTAATACTTTACACATGACAAAATAATTCACTAATAGTCGCAGATAGTTCCCAAAATACAACTAGGGATGAATATAAAGACTAGTCAATTTCTGGTTGAACTCCTAAATGCTGACATTTACCATGATAACATTATGTTTGACCTCAGTTCGGACACTGACTGGAGTTTAGCCTGAATTGATTTAGACTGAACTATTTCTTACTTGAAAATGTGGAGATTTTTATCTGCTATTTTCCCCATCATTTCCATGTCCTTAGCAAGAAAGACAGATCAAAGGCTTTGAGCCATACAGAAAACCCAGCGTACACAAATGTGCCCAACTGCATGCTGTCATCTTCCACCATTTTCTTTATTTCAGGCAAAACTTTAAGCCATAGTCATATTTTGATATTCCTGTTAAGTGCAGATGAAGAGCTGTCATTGGGTTTTATCCTGCCACTCTGTCAATTGGATTACTTGTTTGGGTAAGAATGGCAGGATCAGATCTATTGTTACAAAGAAATACATTTTGGGAAGGAAAAGCTTTTATCAGTGCAGAATGGATCTCAAGATACAGGTTTATATTTGACTGGTCAGAAGAAGCTTTCCCTGAACTATTCTTCCCTTTGATCTTTTGAGTCAATATAGTTCTTTAAGGAAAAGGCTGCAGAAAGATACAGAAAACTTTTCTCCTGATGAAAGGTATGAAGAAAACCATACTCTCTCTCTGTGTGTGTGTGTGTATATTTTTCTTTAAATGGTGGGGCGGGGAAGCAGAAAAGTAAGTTTGCATAAAGTAAAATCGAAGAAGCTGAGTGAAATTCTGAAAGCCCTTTTTGCAATAAGCCCCGAGAGTACTGCCCTGGACAGATCGATCATAGACTAATTTGGGACTCTAGCAAGAGAGCTAATATTGTGGGTTCTATTTTTGCAGGGAAGGGAGAGGTTCTCTCTCCTCCACATTAGGGATGGGTGGAGAGAGAGCCAGATCCTACTGTGTCTGTAGGTTTGGCAGAATTGGCCCCAAGGAAAGGAGAACCCCTCTTATAGGCCCCATGCTGTTATCTTTGCTCAGCTCCATCTCCACTTACTTTTTTTTTTTTCATTTTTTTTCGCATCTGTTCCCTTCTGGGCTGTGCTCTAGACAGGAAGCAGGAACACTCTGAATCTCCTGAGAATCCCTGTCCTCTACTGAGATTCCCATCTTCTTACACAGATGCAGAAGCTAATGCCAGTTCACATAAATATCATTCAAAAGTTCTGGATTATTTTATTTGAACGGAGCCCTGAGCATCAGCCATCATTACTCAGGAAAAGCGGCACCTAAGGAGCAGAGCAGGAAAAATCAGAATCATTCAAACAGATTCTGGACAAACAGCCGGAGAGGTGGGGTTGGAAGTGAGCTTCATGAAACTTCAAACATTAAGGAAATGCACACTGGATCTCCCCATGTAAGTGGTGAAACTATTCTAGATACTAGTTCTCTTAGTATCTGAGCACCTGCAGTGAACCAGAACATTACAGTATTAAACAGCTCAGAGGAACCTATAGCTACATTTACTTTCTCCCATTAGTCTTGCTTTAAAAACAATCTATTTGCAGGACATAATGACAGCTAATTTTTTTTGGCTGCCTACTTTGGCAGATTGGAGCTTCTTGTCAGTGTTGTAGCACTGGGGTGGCTGGCTCAGAATCTGTGTGTTGTGAAGCAAAAGGAAGAGGATGCAGCATAAATTTAGTTTTCTTAGCTGTTAAAGAAATTTAAAAGCTACATGTGCAATAGTCTGACCCATGGCTTCCTGTTAACAAGTCAAATTGTAATAGTGTCTGACAAGCATGGAATTAAGCCAGTGCTTTAAAAGGCAAAAGGATTTTTATGCATTCGCTTTGGCCTGTGCCAGAAGTCAACCATCTAATCATGCATCAATATTGCTGTTCAGGATAGAACACCAGGAAAAGCTGTAGAGAAATGTTTACAGCCAGGATCGTACAATCATTAGAGGGAAACAATCTAATTTAAAGGCTTTTGTACAGTGCAGTAACAGCATCAATTTAAATTGATGGCACATTTTTGCTTTGGCTGTTAAGGTATGGGGGTGAAATTTTGTTTTCTTTTTCCATTCCATGGGCTTTAAAAATAATAGATATGGTGGGACCGAGCATGATCAGACAGCTGATTTTTGGCTGTTATTGCCAGCGTCAAATGCGGGACAAGATGACTTCAGAAGAGCAGTTTGTTTTAAAACAGCAGTTTGATATTAATGCAGCTGGAACTATTTGAATCATTCAGAATATGATGAATCCCTAGTATCAAAAAAATCAAAAGTTCTGTGCTTACTGGCAGGCAGGCATCCTGCACTTTGTTGGAGTGATTGCTGCTGAAGAAGCATATAGGTGCAAGAGTATATTCATGATCAGGAGAAAGTACCAAGCTTCGGGACAGTCATGTTAGCTACTGTACCGTGGTAGCTCGCTTTCTAATACCATTTATAAAATATTTCTGATATCTCAACACAACTGAGTGAGGTATAAGGTAAATACATGACATGGGTAAGGTAGATCGTAATAAAACCTGGTATTTCTTTTCTAATAGTCCCCTATAATAAAAAAAAATGTGCCATCTCTGTGTATAACATAACAGCATAGTTAAATGACTAAAATAGTTTTCATTTCATTCAATAAATGAAACTCCTTGACATTTTTGTTTTTACTGTGAGCTTGATTCTCCTTCTGTCAGTCTCCACCTGTTGTCTCTGGTTTTATACCTAGATTATAAACTCTCTAGGGCAAAGTCCACCTGCTCATTCTGTATTTGTGCAGCATGTTACCATGATCAGAATAATAATAGCAATGAGTCAATGTAAAGATTCCCAGGTCCAAAGCAAAGCAATGTTCCCATCGTGGAGACTCTTACAATGACCTCACTGCTTGTTGTGCCTCTCTCTGTCTAGCCATGGCCAAGTTTTACACCACTTTTATCAGGGTATTTCTATCACGATGTGCAGATCTGGCTGGGAGAATGATTCATTGATCTGCACTTGAGAAACACCTGGTGATTGTTCCAGTGCAGCTTATCCTGTATCCGGGGTTACATTGATAGCGAATCTGTTTATTGGTTCTCATTCTGAATAACAAGGCAAAAACTCTCACTGATTTCAAATGGGCCAGATTTCATGTGGGCACTAACTTTAAGATTAGCTTCATCAAAGCTATTCTTGAGCCTCTTCCACAAACCATCTCTAAATACATTGCTTCTAAGTTCTGTTGCTTTATCACCAAAACCCAGATTTAAATAAACCATCATTTACTGTACTACGGCAAAATGCTTAACTAAACAACCATGTGTTTAAAACTAGCACGTTACAAGTATGCACTAACTTTGAAAAAATCTCACACCTGTAGTGCGTGGTTTTCTGAACTTCACACGTGCACCCAAGGGCACAGTTACCATGGCTGCATGTGCACGTTAGTTAACTACACATCTAGGTAACTAGTAAGCTACTGAACTGGTAATGTGTGCATGGAACTCCCAGATATCACATACAATTGTAATTGCACACCCAAATTAGGCAGGAGTTGCATATGAATGTGTGTGAAGTTTAGGAACCCTATTCTCTGATCCTTTGAATCCCATCAATCTAGTAAGGGTCACTGCTAATTTCTATTTCTGAATGTGTGTGTGAGAAATGGTCCTTGGAGCCTGGGAGCAATGGGATGGCTGTGGTGCCATGTAGCAAATGTAAGGAACGCAGAAGTTGGGAGAAGTAGGATTTTTCAAACAAGATCAGCTCCTATTGAGGAAACATTCCCAAGCATGGATTGTATTTTGTTTAGAAACGACTCACTGTGGATTCTGGGATCTACTGGAGCTTTTTGCACAGGCCTAATACCCCTGTATGTGATCAAGAGGGCAAAGAAATTAACATTACAAACGTTTCATGCACACACGCACACACACAAACACACATGCAGTTTTCCTCTGAGAAAAATAGCCCCATCATTGTTCTATTTATTGCAAGTGAAAAGGGGTGTCAAAGAAAAGTTACACGGTTGTGTGCTATTCTCATCTTTCTGACTTTCATTATCGCCCTGTGCCCTTTGGATATTCCACACAACTTGAACATTTGTATAAACTGTATATTTTGTATTTCCTGTTCTTTGATGTGCTCTAGTTCAGCAAAGAGCTATGGGCTTGATTTCACTTGGTAAGAATTCTGTGGCTTGTGTTATGCACATGCTCAGACTAGATGATCATAATGGTTCCTTCTGGCATTAACATTTCTGAAAAATCCCTAGGGCTACAATTAATAACTCCGGGCCCATGTACAAGATCACTTTCATCCCATTGTTTCTGCTAGAAATTGAATTTTTTACTCTGTGCTTCTTTTCCCACTTACTACATGCCTCAGCTTTGAAATAAGAAAATGCAGCACTAGACATTATTTACTATTGATAATCCTTGACCAACCGTAATCGGGGTACTGTTGTGCTAGGTGCTGTACAACACAGGGGTAGGAACCATAACTGCCTCAAAGAATTCAGTTTATTGCCATAATCCTGAAATTGACAGCAACTGAGTGCACCCCTATACCCTCATGGAGCCTCATTAAAGTCAATAGTGCACACGGGCACAGCCAGTTGCAGGTCTGGGGCAATAAGGCAACGAGAAGCAAGAGAGGCAGAAATGCAAGACTACCAAAGACTTCTGCTAATGAGTCAAGAACAGAAGAGCTGCCATACTGGGGCAGATCAATCATCCATCTGGCCCAGTGTCCTGTCTCTGACCACGGTTAGTAGCAGAGCTTCAGGGGGACTGTACAAAACAGGGCAATTTTGGAGTGATCCAACCCTGTCTTCCGCTTCTGGTAGACAGAGATTTAGGGTTGCCCCAAGCATGGGGCTGCATCTCTGACCATCTTGGCTAATACCCATAGATGGACCTATCCTCCATTAACTTATCTAGTTCTTTATTTTAACCCAGTTATACTTTTTGCCATCACCACATCCCATAGCAATGAGTTCCACAGGCTAATCATCCACTGGGGCATATAAGTACCTGCTAGTGAAAGATAGAAGAGCAGATTCCTGAAACAAATTGATGTAGTTTACCTTTTTTACATATGTTGTCTGAATCAATTACATTTGTTGCTGGTCTCTGTTTGTGAACGCAATATGGTTTTAGGTATCGGCATGCAAGTTCTAGTCCCACATAACTAGACAAAGCAAAATATCCTGTAAAAGAAACTAGATTATCACCACATAGAAAATGCATGATAGCTACACAGATGAGGTTCTCTAACAGAGTCCACAGTCTATTTCCTAGTGGACAGGCATCACTAAAACTTACACCCCAATTGGCTTTCATGTTGGCAGTCACTGCTACGGATTTGAATAGGCATAGAGACTGACCTCGTCCCCTCCTAATCAGATAGGTGGGGGAGTGGATAGAAATAGTAGTTTTCAGTTCTGGGCTCTCAGACCAGGAGCTTCCACAAACACAGAGTTTGCAAACAGTGTCCCCCATGTATTATACTAAACACTAAGGTAAAGAAGAAGAGTTGGGGTGGAGGAAAAGTAGAAAGAAAGAGAGCACTCTTTAGGGTAGTACCTTCTTCTGGTCTCCCAGGGCCCTTGATGTTGGTGCGATGGGGTATCCAAACCCCTCACTGGACAACAAGGTGTTAAGGAGCTACTTTGGGCTCAGCCAGCTTAGTTCTGCCACACCTGCAAGGCATGTATAGGCTAGAGCAGGAGGAGCTTGAAAGGAGAGCAGAAGAGCTCACTTGTGGGCAGACCAGGGAAGAGAACAGACCTTTAACCCTCACCTCTTGAGGAAAGGGATGACTGAAGGCAGGAGCTTCCCAGACAACCATTGCCTGAAGGCCCTCCCTAAGGGAAGGGAGGACCAGATCCTGATGCATTCTGAGAGAGAGTCATTCCTCTCTATCCCTTATTAATTCAGTTTATTTGCATTCATTCTTCTTGCTTTTTTTTGGCCACAGACTACCACAGAAGGGGAGAGACTTTGCAGTGACCTGGCCAGAAGGCCAAGTCATAGGAAGAAGCAGGCCACTGCAGAGACTAAGCAACCACCAGCAGCGGACCCTCAACAAAGAGAGTTGCTACAGCACACCCTTAATTAATTGGCCTCTCAGAGTTGGTAAGACAACTCCCACCTGTTTATGCTCTCTCTGTATGTGTGTATATATATCTCCTCATTATATGTTCCATTCTATATGCATCCGAAGAAGTGGGCTGTAGTCCACGAAAGCTTATGCTCTAATAAATTTGTTAGTCTCTAAGGTGCCACAAGTACTCCTGTTCTTCTTAGAGCCAGTATGTGATTCATTATAGGAGCTAAGTCAATAGCATGTCTCTGAAAGGCTAGTTGTGGTCTTGCTTCATTTGAGCACAGCTTTCAAAGGCAAGAGAAAACATCTGTTCCAAAAGCAAGTGTAGCAGGCTGATAAATAACTCGGGGGGGGGGGGGGGGCGGAAAGGGGGGAATAGAAAAGGACCATTTCATTTTAAATAAGAACTAAAGGTTTAGAACAGGGGTAGGCAACCTATGACACACGTGCCAAAGGTGGCATGCAAGCTGATTTTCAGTGGCACTCACACTGCCTGAGTCCTGACCACTGGTCCGGGGGCTCTGCATTTTAATTTAATTTTAAATGAAGCTTCTTAAACATTTTAAAAATCTTATTTACTTTACATACAACAATAGTTTAGTTATATATTATAGACTTATAGAAAGAGACCTTCTAAAAACATTAAAATGTATTACTGGCATGCAAAACCTTAAATCAGAGTGAATAAATGAAGACTTGGTACACCACTTCTGAAAGGTTGCTGACCCCTGGTTTAGAAACTAATCTGAAATTTTTTTTCTGAACAATCTGAAATTTTTGGGTCTGTAAAACTCAGGAGCCTGGTCTGAACCAAAATAATGGCTCTAAACACCTCCAGATTCTGGGCATGTTCAAATCTGGATGCTGACCCAAACTTTGCAGCTTGGCCTATTCGCTGTAATAGGTTGAACCAAAGCTACAGATCTCAGTTCCCCAAACAATGGAAAATTTGGATCCAGTTCTGGATTCAGAGCAGAACTTTGTGCCCATCTCCAGTGACAGCAGATTTTCTCATTAGGTGTCAGGGTCTTTTTGCTTTTACTCAGAGAAACTTTACTAATGGAGAGGACTCACTTCCTTGAGGTATTTTGGCATTCGTGCTTATGGCTGAAATCTGGAAGTGCATGCTGCAGTTAAATCAAACTTTTTCAAACTTCAGAAAACTTTCGGTCTGAATTCAGGGTGAAAATTTGGCTGAGGATTCAGATTTTATCCAATGTTGTCATCTCTAGTGACTTCAAAGACATTATTATTATTGGAGTAGCTTTTTACATTTTATTTTATTTTTTGAGGCTAGATATAGCCAGGGATATAGCTACATGAAGTTATATGTAAAGTAATCTTAGATTAAAGCAGATTATGTCAGAAATATGAAAATTAAAGGTACTGTAGGCAAGGAAAATGCAAAGAGCTCCTTCTGGCTGTATATGATTTCTTTCCTATTCCAGAATCATTTGAAATGCACATGATAATTTATTATATACAAAGAAAAACACATCTCATTGACATGTATATTTCTGCAAGCTGTTTATTTAATCAGTGTTTTTCTTCAGGTCTACTTTCTGTTGAATAAAGATAAACAGAAAATTTGCTGAACTGTCAAGAAGTAGAGTAGTTGGGAGAGTTAGGAACAGTGTGTACTTGTTAATTTGGGATTTACAATAGTTGCTTCTCAGATGACTCAGAAGACCTGGAGCACAGGAACCCATATCTCTATTTCCATATCCCCTTTTTGAGAAGGTCAGAGTTATTAGCATCCATGCTCCTGTGGGAGGATTAATGAAGGCTGTTCTCACGGCCAATCTCATCTGGCGCACTAGTAAGCAGTACAGTGAATATGTCAGAAGCATGAGTTTTAGGGCCTCATTCTCCACTGCCATGTACCCTTCGGTAGCCATTTACACCTATGCAAAGGGAGTGCAAACCCTGTCAAATAAGAATGGTGGCATTTTGCATTCACTTGGCACGAGTGTGTCTGATTACAGAAGGGGTAAGACTGCAGACCTTGAGTGTCTGGGTTTGTCTTCCATGGTTTTTATGGCTATTTTAAAAATATATCACTAAGAAGAATAAAAATATGAGCCCTTTAAAATATTTGTATGGTTCCTACTATATGTGAGAGGTAGACAAAACATTATTACATTGTGGAGCCATATTCTAACTTTAGATACGTGTTTGACGTCTGTAGCTGTTGCGCATGTTTATTGGAAGGCAGAAATTTGTCCATTGTATTTATTGATCATTAATACCCTAGCAAATTACAAGATACTTAGTTATCAGTTTCTAGAGGAAAGAAACACATACCCTGGAAACCCTTACAGAGCCCTAGAATTGCTGGTGAAACCTTATTCTTCTCTAGTATATCCTCATCAGTGCATGATATACTCAAGAAAGCATGATATGCTCAGAAATGTACAATAAAAGGTGCCCAATCCCCTAGAGCTGTGCAGATTTGAAGATGACGTTACCAGGCAAATAAGGAAAGCTGGTGGGTGATGAGTATGCTGCAAAAGCTTACACAAATATGACCAAGGATGACAGTTACTGATGGGAATGGAATGTATCCATAGAACTGGGCCAACAGTGAACAAGGAGCACAAGTTAATCCTATCTACCTCCTTTGAGCGCTACTGTGGCTGCAAAGAGAAGTAGGGCTAAGCGACAATGCCCCACCATACCAAGGCACCACAAGAGCATACAGTATGTTCTGTGTACAAAAGACATTCACTCACGGGACTGTGGTTACTGGCAGTGACAAAAAGTGACGTGTAATTATATCGCACTGTTGAGGTTGCCGTAGGACTGATTAATTACCAGAGAGCTTGGCCACAGACCACATTCCAAGACGCACACATTCCGTTGTGGAGGATACTGCTTTGTAATCAATATCACCATTCATTGGCTGGCTCCTGCACAGGAATCTGCCTTCATGATTGAGATTTCCATGATCAATGTACTTCACACTCTTCTAGCAGTATATGGGAAAGCTTCCAGGGGCTGCTTCAACATATGCTCTTGTATACTCTCCCTAAGGCATGTTTACTTGGGGTGGGGAACAGAGGACTGACACCCCTTATTCTTGCAGCCATGCCCTCTTCCTTGGTGTACGGGTCTAACAATACAGCTAGCTGCACACAGCCGGGCATTCTAGTGGTGAAATGGATTTGTCATAGATTGTACACATTTTGCTTTTCCTAGCACATGTTGTGCCATTTTGCTCTTGGGTTATGTGATAGTAGGGTGACCAGACAGCAAATGTGAAAAATTGGGACGGGGGTGAGGGGTAATAGGACCTATATAAGAAAAAGACCCAAAAATTGGGACTGTCCCAATAAAATCAGGACATCTGATCACTCTACATAGGCTGACAGAGAACTATGACTTTAACTCAATCTCTCAGAGCTGCGTTGTGACATTTTGCCATAGCTCTGCATTAGAGATGATGTGGAGACACGCCAACCTAGGAGGTGCCTCAGAGGTCACTGCCTCCCAGAGCTCCCAGTTTCATTGACAGTGCAATCTGCAGTACATTGCAAGGAGTGCAATATACCCCCTGCTCCCCCGCATACAGCAATCCAGCTCTGCTGATTGGTGCATGGCGTGAGTGGAGCAGAGTCCTAGTTCCCCCTACTCTTTGCCTCTCCTGACCCACTGTCAGGGGCAAGCAGCGCCATTTCTGGCATTCTGATTCCTTATTCCATAGCCCTACTGTGCAGGTGCATGAAAGAGAAAGCAGAATCTGGCCCTAATTTGTATGGAGTGTTTTGAAAGCCCTAGGGCCTCATTCTAATCTCACATCAAAGTTACACTGACATAGTTCTAGGGGCTTCAATGAAAGACTCTGATTTACAGGGCTGTGAGAGTGGAATTGGGCCCTTTTCTCTTAGTAGTTAATTCAAATGTGGGTATTTTTCTATAAATACTGTTACAATCCTGCCTTCTCCCTAGCATGAAGTCAAGCAGAACAGAAGCTAGAAACTTGAAGGAAGGGAGAGAAGCAGAAAGAATGGTGGTAATTGTATATCAGCCTAAAAGTACACCTAGGATCACTTGCTTTACGCATAAATGTGATCTGATTGTGCAAGAAATGGAGGATTCAGAAGTTTATATATTAACATAAGGGGGGAGTTCTTCAAATGGGATTTTAAAAGTGAAAAATTAAGATCTAAAGGGGTGCTTTCTGACATCAGTGCATAGTTATCCTCCATTAACATTAATAAGTGTTACGCCAGTGAATCAAGGATAAATTTTACCCTCAAGATATAGTAGGATATCCCAAGGGTATTACAAATACTATTCAACGAATTAGTCCATTAAGTGAAAACTAATTAATACTTAGACAAATAAAGCACTTATGATAAGGGAAATGCAGCGAAATGCACCTTTCAACAACAAAGTCAAATGGAACATGCCTGTATTTGAACGTATTGCATTGTATTTTCTTGTTATTATAAGATTTGCTTTTCAACTTCCACTTTAAAAAGCAACAGGGAAATTATAAAATTCAAGTACCAGCTACGTGTATAGGAAATTCACTGTTTTTTTTTTATGCCAGCAAATATCTTTGTTACATAGCACATTTTGCTAATTAGAACATATAAATACCTTGGGATTTGTAAATCTTGCTAACATCGCATACCAACAATGAATTCTTTTGCACTTGCATTTAAATATCAGCCAGGACAAGAACATATGATTCATTTTTTTCATCTACACTCATTAAATGCTTCCATGAATAATAATAAAAATGATGACTAATGCACAGAATTTGTTATACCTGTATTTGTTACGTGGACATACTCAAAAATAGCCAAGTGCAGTAGTAATCCCTGTTTTTTCAGTGCTTTTGCTTTATACAGACACCCCCCGGACTTACGCAATCGTTCCGTTCTGGAAAGCCTTGCGTAACTCGAATTTTGCATAAGTCAGAAATGTATACCCATACGTTAAGCAAAAATTTCCACAACTCGAAAATCCTATTTCTGGCTTATGTGACTTTGTCCATAAGTGCGAATTTGCATAAGTCGGGTCTTGCGTAACCCGGGGAGCGTCTGTACTCCTCAAATGGTTTCCTTTGTAGAAAATCCATTGCTAATTATTGTATCCATTTGGGATGTATGCAGAATGATTCTGAAACATTCAGAACCAAAGCTAAGTCCCCAAAATGCATAAGCAGATAGCATTCTTATGCTGCTGACATACTAAACACATACACTGAATAATGACTGCTTTCTTGAGGTTATAATTATTAACTTAAATAACAAGAAACAGTTCTCAACCTGAACTACCTTCTGAGCTTGTCTATTTTCACCGTTTCTCCCTACATTGAAGTCCCTCATCTTAAAGATGCTCCCAACTTTTTTAATACTTAATTTGGAGCTAAGAGGATCCACCTGGCCTGGCTTCCAGGGTGAATCAGAAAAATAGCTATGCAGAGAACTAGAACCTGACACCCTCGTACAGTCCTCTTTCCACTTCTCATGAGTCTTCTTCTCCTTAGTCTATGTGTACTGTGCCTCATGTGGCATGTGACCAGGATTCATCGATGAATGTTTGCTTTCCTGTCCCATCCTGGGTACTGATGGGGAGTGTGACATGAATGCTGATCTATGCCCCACGTCTCATGAATAAAAATCAGCTACACACACTGCATGGCTGGTAAGGGCACAAGAACTGATGCAAATTAATCCTGTCTCCCATGCATCATTGTTCATCATTCTCCTAATAGTCTCTCCTGTACTTGGGGCCAAGAGGCCAAGGAATTGCTATAGTCTGTAGTTAATTTCCTGCATGGCTAAGAGTGATTAGTTCTGAGCCTATCCTCTGTTTTGCTGAGCTCACAAAAACTATCCCTGGGAGTGTAAATACATAGAAAGGAGCACCTTTCCCCTCCATATCTCCCCACAATTCATGGTTTGCTACTAGGAATGCTCTTCCATCATTGGACTCCTCATCTAGATGAGTAGCACTCTTTCTTTTCCATTGACTCTACTCATTTTTTTGGTTGTAGGAGTAGAGTCTTCAGCCAATGGGCCCTTTTCTTCCCCTCCTTGACTGACTGCTGTCAGATAGTAAGAGCACGATAACTTTGCCCAACTCCTTAAAACTTTTGCATTAACTGGTTGATTAAAGGAAATCAGACTATTTAGTTGAGAAAGGATATATGACTAAGAACTGACACAATACATGTAAAAATGGATGGTATAGAAAAGGTTAAATGCTCATTCCTGTTTGCTGTCTCAGAATTTATTGAATGAAATGGAAAAGCAACACTTTTAAAATAGATAGAATGAAATACTTTTTTTACACAATGAACCAATGGAACTCACTGCCACACTATGTCATTGAACAAAACACCTCAACAAATACTTATTATAAGGTGAGAAGAAACCATCTGTTTTACCTCTTTTATTTTATAAGATTTGGTATAAATAACTAAACAGATGAGCTAAACTCACCATTAACAGCCTATGATTAGGAAGAAACTTCCTCCCTATTCATTTTGCTGCATATAATGCCCCTTTCTAAGCTTCCTTTCAAGCATCTGATATAGGCTACTGTCAGAGACAGGATACTGGAGAGATGGACCACTGATCTGGCATGCCAGTACCTACATTCTAAGATATTTTAAGCTATCTTGGTAATAAAGAGCCAGATTCTTTAACCATGATATCATCTCTGTGCTGATGCAGCTGTGCAAAGGGGCAGTGACGTTGTGGTAACAGGCTTCCCAGTCTGGAGCACTGCTGCCATGTGGTGATCTAAGGCTGGCACAGTGCAGAGCAACAGGGGCTGCTTTAAGCTGTGCTGGGGACCAGATCAGCCCCTGGCAAAACCTAGTCTGGGGCTTATAAAGGTAGCAGAGAGCCACAGCTAAGGACTGAGCATGCTGTTTATTGGAAGCGCTATGCTAATTTAGGACTCCAGTCCTTTTAAAAGCAATAGTCTGGTAATTTTTTCCCCAAGAGATTTTATTCACCAGACTTTCAGACACAAATTGATTCTTAAAAATACTAAATGTACTGTACTGTGCCTGAGCACATTGACATGCGGGGTGAGCATAGATGATTGAAGGATTTGCACAGAGATCCCTGAATTTAGGACTGGGTGTCAAACTCCGTACAAGAAGTGAACTCCAGCTGCTGTTAATGAGATATGTGGCTCCTCATTTAATTATGTGTTAGTAACCATCCCCTGTTGCATTTTGTTAACCATTCCAAATGGTGGCTTACAGCAAAACTGTCACAAGAGATCATTCTACATGAGACACAGCAACCCTCTCCAGTAATTAACAGCATTTTAGCAGACCCTAAAGTTGTCAAAGTCTTCACAAAGTTAATCTGAAAGTAAGGATCTCATCAGACAGCCAGTGTCTCATGCCACAGACTTATGTTCTCCCTGAAAGCATTGATGAGTCAATTGTATTCACTGACTTCCATGATGATTTGAAGGAATTGGCTGTCAGCAACATCCAGCACTGCATTTGCTGTAAGCCAAACTCAAGGTGGAAGGATAGGATATTTTTGGAGCTATGTGGTTATTCAGAATATGCATCAGGAACAAAATATCATAAGCAGTTGCTAGACTCTTTCAAGATCTACAGAATCACTCTGATCCTGGGACAGGTAAAATTCCAAATAAGCTCCTGCACAGTTAGCATTCTAAAGCCTCTTTGCATGTCTCAAGACACCCTAACATCCTGTTCAGTGCAGAAAATCTCAAAATTATAGCAGAAAAGTCACAATAATTTGCTTTGTAAAGGTCTAAATTCCAGACACAGACTGCCTTGTCTCATTTACTTGTTGCTTATTGTGAGGATTGATTCTTATGGGCTAAGAATCAGGGTGAATTGTGAATTATCTCCAACTGTTAAATAGGTGTCATCTATCATCCAATATGTTGGATTGGAAATACCAGTCTGAGGTAAAATCCTAATGAAGAAAAGGCAGGTTGTAGTTTTCACGAGTTAGCAGGTCAAGGTAAACACTATGGGGGAGTCTAGGGATTACTTTGACTTGCTGACACATCTTAATACTGCAACTTCACTAGGATTGTGAAGAAGTGGGCTGTAGTCCACGAAAGCTTATGCTCTAATAAATTTGTTAGTCTCTAAGGTGCCACAAGTACTCCTGTTCTTCTTTTTGCGGATACAGACTAACACAGCTGCTACTCTGAAACCGTTCACTAGGATTGTATCATGTGTTAGCTAAAACAAGGTAAGAACACACCATTTTCCCTTATGAAGATAAGGCCCGAGGGTGTTAGGCACCCAAATCCCATTGAAAACTGCTTACAAATCACTTTTGAAAATCCCAGCCTGGATGTTTGTTTGACTTACTTTTAAGGGCTTATCTTCACTACCATGCTAAATCAGTGCTGCTGCCAGCGATGCTGGTTTAGCGTGTCTGGTGAAGACGTATTACGTCAACATAGTGTCTCCTGCTGATGTAGCTCGTGTAGACACTACTTTAAGTTGATATCACTTACGTGACTCAGGGATGGTTTTTCACACCCCTGAGCATTGTAACTTACGTTGACTTAAGCGGTAGTGTAGACAAGGCCTTATAAAACAAAATGCCTTCACACTTCTTTTTTCTCCCCATACAGTTCACTCAGCCTTTTATCAAGTAGATTATCAAGAAGTAACTAGTTAGCTACTGACCAACCATTTTATGTGTGACTGATTACCATGGAGTTTTGGGGCAAGTGTTTTTGTATCAGTGCACTGCATTTTAGCACTCCATGGCCAACTGAAAAAGGAGCTGCTCCTACTCATTAACTTGAGCTATGCCACCTGATCATATCAAAATCACTAGTGTAGGTTTGTAGCTACTAATGGTCAGTCGTGCAGTCGTGTGAAATCAGCAATTCTTAGGGCCAAACTCTGAGGCCAAAAGCCCACAGACAAAGATGCAAGTGGAATTGCATGGTGTACATTTTACTGCAATTGTTCATGCAATTGCTTTTGTTGCACATGCACATGGGTATCTAGATGTCCTATTTGCATGTGAACCTGTGATTATTACATGTGCAATTATGGTAAAACATGCACAAAATTGCTCATACATATTGCAAATGGGGTTCTTCACACTAAAAACATGACCTTTATTGTCTACTCTAAAATATATACCCTCCAGGCAGAACTGTTGAGGTGCTTCTGATCTCCAGGAGCTTGACTGGATTTGTATATTCTGGCCAATTTTTCATAAAGGAAAATTAATAAGTAGAAAATTTATTAGCAATTCAGTATTTTTCAAATAATACCCAATGGACTTATTTTGTGTTTTTTCACTTACAGCACAATCTTTTCTAAGTGCTGTTATCTATTATCTGGGGTTTGATACTTTATCTTAAGTGCTCCCAAATGATAGCAAAGAAAATACATAATGATCTCTCTCTAAACATTGGTTTACAGTTCTCCAACTCCTTCTCTCTCTGCTTCCTCAAAAGCAGCACATACATTGAAGGCATTGTCAGCAGTACTGGGGAAGAGACATATTTTTTTACAAATCTACATGTTTTTCATATAATATATTCTTAACCACAAGACTGCTTGCATAGGTTACAACAAGCAGTGTATTTTCTGTGAATAGTCTTGTGTAATATGGGCCAGACTGTCCTCTCATTTATACCACGTTGAGCCAGTAAGCATAACTCCATAGGTTTCAGTACAGTTGATCATGATTTATATCTTCTGGGTTTCATGGACCTGATTTTCTCCTGCACCAAGAACCACTCAGTTCATGGGGGAAATGGGAAGGTTCTGTTAAGGAGCTGGTCCTGATTTGCTGAGTCTCTGGGCTGATTTTTGTCTAAGGATTGCTTTAACCTATGGCTTTCTGAATCCTCCAATGCAGAACAGTAGAACTATAATGGAGATTAATTTAGAATGGATAAATGGAAGGGGCTACTACCTATAAAGGAAATTGAGTGTATGGCAAAGCATTCCATAGAGAGCTCTTTGTCTTGGAAAGAACTTGCAGCTGCACCAACTCAATTTCTTCCAGTTCTTCATCAATGCTACCACCAGTTTGACTATTTAGATCTACTCTAGCCCCATCTTGTAAAGCAGTTGCCAATCCACCATCGTTGGGGTTGCTTTAGAGATTTTCCATGTGACCTGCACATTGTTGGCCCATGACATAGAGGTCTGTGTGTGTTTGCATAGAGAAAACCAAGTTTTTAGCAGCTATGATATTTTTGAACAATAATACTATCAACCTTTTGAGACTTCCCCTTCCCCCTGCACCTCCCATGATTCCTGCACAGATGCTGTCCTCTGTGACATACTGTCATTCTGTTTGGAGAAAATGTAATGCACGATCAGTTTAATCCATCAGCTCATCTGCACAGCACATCTCAAGGGTTTATTTGGAACATGTCTCCAGCATTGTTGATTGCTAACTTGGTAATTAACTACAGGACACACTTGGAGAAACAGAATGCTGAACACTATTGCATTTCTAAACTAAACTGAGAAACACTTCAGGACTACGTATATTTGTTTTCAATCATTTTTGACATGCTAACAGACAATGAGAATGACTGGTATGTTAATGATGCTCTAGAGCAATGCCTAAATAAAACAGCTAGTGAAGCTGATACTTAATTGAAAGCTTACGCTATTGGTTAGTGTAGTAAGTAGGTCACTATTTTTAGCTTTAACCTTAAGAAAAACAAAGTAAAGTGAAATTAAAAAGTAACATATAGATAATACAGATACTATCTTCACAGTATCAGAGGGGTAGTCATGTTAATCTGAATCTGTAAAAAGTGACACAGAGTCCTGTGGCACCTTATAGACTAACAGACGTATTGGAGCATAAGCTTTCGTGGGTCAATACCCACTTCGTCGGATGCCACAGGACTCTTTATGGCTATCTTCACAGTGTTCTAATTACAGTGAATCATATTTTCATTATGAGGTCTTTTCCCCCTAGGGGCTGTTAAATGTAATATGTAGTATTCTCAAAGTATTGCATCAATATTTAATTCAGTCTCTGTTATTTGCCAGATTCTACTTTCAGAGGCACAAGGGCAGCCCACTGAGAGATCAATGGGAACCAAAAGCACACAAACTTAACTACGGAAACATCCATAATTATGTGCCATGATTAGTAGTGACTCTGTGGGGAAGCCCTAATTACACTTATACATTCCAGTTCAATCTGGCTCAGAATTTTACCCGGCCAAATGCAGCACCACTTACACACCATGCTATGTTTCTAAAGTCAGCGAGGCTGTGCTGAAATTGGACCATAAACTATAAATCTTTTGTAAAAATGAAATGTATGCATAAAAATACCAATGGGAAAAATGTGAGATTGTGACATAATCTGACCAAGTTCATGAGGTGCCCCGTTAAGTGAAAACATACCATATGTCCTCAAATACCTAGACATAATGGTGTGCCATCTTAATGACTTTTTAGTGAGCTCCATTCTTCCTTGGCACTGGAGGATATATGGTGTATTTGTTGCTTAATTGTGCATACCATGCTTTGCTGCTTTTGGTAACAACCTGAACGCAGGGCCAGATTAACTTTTTGTGGGCCCTGCACCAAACATGTTTGTGGGCCCTCCCCGGGGCATGAAGGGGCAAGAGCACAGGGGGGGGAAGGGCCCCAGCCATTTGTTGCCATGATACAGAGTGTTGGCTACGTATGCTCACTGGAGACTTAAGAAATGCATAGGGGAAACTGAGGAACCCATACAGTATTCAGAGGAAACATTAAGAACACTCTCACTTCATCACAAGGGGGTATGCCCCAATTCCATCCCCTTCCCAAGGCCCCGCCCCCGCCTCTTCTCCGCCTCCTCCCCCAAGCGGCGAGCGAGCTGCGGCTCCGCTCCTCCCCCTCCCCCTCCCTCGCACGAGCTGTTCTGCGGCAGGGGAAGAGGTGGGGGAGGGAGGAGCTTGGCTGCTGACGGAGCCTGCCCTGCTGCAGCCCGAGCCCCAGGAGCTGGCAGCACCAAACGTCTGCCCCTGCAGGAGAGAGCAGGGGGCGGGTCCCCTTTGGAGTGGGGGCCTGGTGCCACTGGCACCATGGCAAATCTGCTACTGCCTGAACTGTCTGTCAGTATAATTTCTAGGTGTGACTATTAAGACTTTTTAAATCAGCATCAGTTAATTATCAAAGAAAAATGAAATGGACTAAATTCCATGTAGAAGTCCCATTGCCAATAATGATTGATTCAGTCAATTGATGAGATCTAGACCAGATCTTGGCCACAAGTAAAATCAGTGGGGTTGCAAGATATGACTGAGGGCAAAATTTGGCCCCTTACCAGTCATTTTTACTCTGTGAAAGTACCCAATGGCAGACATTCCTCCACGATCCTTGGTAAATTGTTGCACATTTGTTTTCTGTACAGATGTTTTGAAAAAATAATGTCCACATACTCATGGAGATACCCTGGTCTCCTCTTTTCTAGATATAGCAAATTCCAGTAATCAAGCCTAGAGGTTACAAATGTGTGGATCGCCATGGTGAAGTCCCTATCTGATAGAATAGGGAGCAGATGTTAGTGGGTGGTTTTTTTGCCATTATTGCTAATTTGGTCATCCAGATATACTGAGGAGTCCAAATACCGAGCGTCAAATTAGAAATCTGAGGACAGATGCCCTAAACAGCTATAGAGATTGCCAGCTCTTCAGTGTTTGCCACGTCCAACCAACAATACATCGATCTTACCTGGAGTTGGCTGCTCCTTATCCTGATGATATTTTGGCTATTTATTGAGAGAGTTGAGAGATGCTTCAGCTTACATTTGACATAAAGGAGATGTAGAGCTGAACGTTGTCAACTGGCCTTTCTGTCTGTGTTGTATCACCAGCTCCCTCAATGGCTTAATTATAGAATAATAAGGAGCAAAGGATTGAACCTTCTGGGATGCTACAAGTGAGCGCTTTGTTAGTGAAGGAACAGTTTCCCATGCGTTCTCCCATTATGTTCCTGCATGTAACTTATATCACCTCTTTCTAGGCAGAGTTCTACCAAAACAGCTCCTTTGCTTTCTCTCAGAGTCATATTTTTCAGTCCTTCTCTTTCTGTCTGCTTAGGTTTTTGGCTGCTCTTCTAACAGACGCACTGAGCTCTCTATCAAAAATTACTCGGCAAAACTCCTCTCATCACATACTCATTTTCTGACTGGCCTTGCATGTGGACTGTATTTTGGTTGATGGCTCCTATTGTTTCACTATGTTACTCGAAAAAGAAACAGCTGTTTCTTGTGTTTGTCCCAAACGAAAGGTGGCTACCATGCCCACCAGCTTCAATGGGGTTTTAACCAACCTCCATCATAATAATACTGTTTTTATCACCCCTAAATTTAGCCCAATAGATTGCAAAAAATGATTAATAATTATCACTTTGGAATCTTGAAAAGCAGGTGAGAATGTGTTCCATCTGATTCTATTATACAATCTTTTAAACTGAGAGAGTAATTACCCTCTGGAACAATTTACCAAGGATCATGGAGGAATCTCCACCACTGACCATTTTTAAAATCCAGGCTGGATATTTTACTGACAGATCTGCTCTAGGCATTATTTTGGGGAAGTCCTATCATCTGAGTTATACTGTAGGTCAGACTGGATTATCAGAATTGTCCCTCTGGCTATGGAATCCATGAACCTAGTCCAAGATGTTTAATAATAGAAATGGAAGTGCTCAGCTACAGATGGACTAGGATTCATGGATATTTTGTATAAACGAAAAATAATTTACCCTGGGCAAAACTCACTCTTGTAGACTGCCATCCTGTTTTGTTTCCTGGGGAAATAATAGTATGTTGATAATGCACATAAGGTTGATAATAATCTAATAGACAGTTTGTTGCCATTTACAAATAAGTTCTCTTAGAAAACTAGATGCCCCAAAACAGTAACAAAATGTAACAAACTGCTGATGAAGGTTAATTCAAAGTTAGGTCCTAATCTTATAGGCCACCGAGAGCAACAAGTTAAGAAGAAAGCCATGAATATACTACCCTCCTTCCAAGAATTCAGCATATACACACAGAATGTAGTCATGGACAAACTGATGATGAGAAGAGCTACATGGGAGTCCTACTAAAAGAGATTCTCTTATCTTTGGAGGAGGTACTAACAATCTCCCATTCCTGCTAAAATATTCAATAATCTTATCAATACAAAACAAACCATTTCTCAATGCTAGAGCCCTCATAAAACTACCACCCAATATCTAGTCTTCCTTCTCTAAGCAAACTAATCATCAAGCTAGGAAAAAAAGCTCCCCAAACCATGCATAATTTCCCTATATCCTGGATCCCTCTAAGTCAGCCTTCAAGCTGAGGCATGTACAGACCCAGAACTTCTTGTTCTGGTGGATGACTTCTGTCCAAAGGGAAGGACATTTGTGCTCCTCCTGATGTGCCACTCTGTGGCATTTGGCACTACTGATTGCCAAATAGTCCTGTCCCACCTCCAATAACTTTCAGGGGTGAACAGAAAGACTCAAATGGCTCAGGGTCCTACTTGTCAGTCTTAGGCCACATCTACACTACCTGCCGGATTGGCGGGTAGTAATCGATCTATTGGGGATCGATTTATCACATCTCATCTAGACACGATAAATCGATCCCCGAATCGACGCCTGTACTCCACCTCGGCAGGAGGAGTAAGCAGAGTAAACGGGGGAGCCGCAGTGGTCGACTTGCTGCCGTGAGGATGGCCAGGTAAGTCGAACTAAGATGCTTCAACTTCAGCTACGCAAATAGCATAGCTGAAGTTGCGTGTCTTAGATCGATTTTCCGCCCCCAAGTTTAGACTAGCCCTCAGCCTTGAAAATTTGGGCCTGTTGTTCTGTCTTATGCTAAGCCACTGAATATGTAAAACAAGAGAGTGCACAGTTGACTATCAATAGATGATGCAAAGGCAGCATTCAGAACCTGAGAGCAGATGGCCTGAAGGTATTTCCCCCTGAATAGTATAAAACCATGCTATTTTATTAATAGTTGCAGTGAATTCACCTGTCCTCCCACACAGATAATTCAGAACAAATTGAAGATACACCCACACAGTTCAAATATTAATAAATTAGTTTCCTCTGGTTTCTACCTTTTAATCCTGCTTTGAATAAATAGCAGCTGATCTCTTTCCTTGCCTAATTTGACAGTTTGCCCATACAGCTGAAGCAAGATGCTGAAGTGTTTACTACCTGTCAGTTGCCTGACATTAAAATGTCCACTTGTGACAGAACTTCCTCCAAATCAATTTATAGTTTTGCATGAAATGCTACAAGCATAAGAGATGTGTCTTCAGCTGCTTAGACTTCTGATTCATATACTCCGACTAGCAGCTTGTTCTTCCATCTGCTTTATGTTAGGTTTCTCCCCTTGATATTCACCATCAAAGCTGGCAAGGGAAGTCAAAAACTGTTTAACTCTAGAACATTGTTGTGGGGGTTGTTATATCACCAGTCTAATTAGTCAAGGACACCTAATGCGCAGCAGAGTTTCACTGCATTTTTGGATCTCTTGTGTTATCTGCAGTAAAGTGCAGTTTGTTAAACAGAAGTCTTAGAGTTCATTTGGGTCTGTCCGTTTCAGTATACTAAAGTCTTTCATTTTCTCTATAATGAGTGTTTGAAAAAGAACAGCTATAAATTGTAGTAATGTGCAGCACATTGTTCAGAAGGGTCCAAAGCATTTTCAAATGTAATTTTTCAGGAAAGTTTGGAACTCCAGCACAAACATTCTCACCTAACTCTGGTGGCTGACCTTGCCATAACTAAGGTTGAACTGAGTGGATTAGGCTATGCAGGGTAATAATACTGTATGTTTAAAATATCCAGTGCTGTCTAAGCTTAATAACTTTGTATAATCATAACTTCTTGTAAATCTCAATATGCAGTTATGACTAATTGGTTTTATGTTATTTTAAAGGTGACATGGGTGTACATTCCTAATATGATTTACTGCAAATGATGATAGATTTATGCAGATGTAATAGCACATAGGTCAGTATAGGCAAGTCTGGATTTATGACACAATTAAGGAAGGTCATGGCAAACCTTTATTTAATCATAAAATGATTTATTACTTGATTAGCACATGGACTTTAAATAGGCATTACTTTACATTACAATTATTAAATATCTATATTATTCTTTTAGTATTGTTCCAAGAGAGCAAAGCAATAGCTCAGGATAAGAATCAGCCACCTTTCACCATCTTCCTCAAATATTTTGTTTTAATCTTGCCTTTTAAGGCTTGATCCTACAAGATGGTGAGAGCTCTGGGCCCCATACAGCATAACTCTTAATCGTGTGCTGAACTTCAGGCATATGGGTAGTCCCATTAAATCATGTTTTGCTTAGAGAGGGGACCTCTGGCTGGATTGAACCATTGTGTTTATTAAAAAAAAAAAAACTTGGGGGACACAGTTCAGATACAGATCTGCATCTGATCTTCCCTGTGCATTTGTGGGGTTTAGATGTTTCATTTCAGGTCATACTATACTTAAATAAAGAATAGGCTGAAAAATTCAGAATGGTTTGGTGGGGGAGGGATAGCACAGTGGTTTGAGCATTGGCCTGCTAAAAACAGGGTTGTGAGTTCAATCCTTGAGGGGGCCCACTTAGGGATCTGGGGCAAAATCAGTACTTGGTCCTGTTAGTGAAGGCAGGGGGCAGGACTTGATGACCTTTCAAGGTCCCTTCCAGTTCTAGAAGATATCTCCATAACATGGAGAAAGCCACCACATTATGGATATTTTATTCTCAAAAAACCCACCCATCTGTTACCATATATCTGGTCTTCTGGGAGGGGCTTGTAGCCATCTACCCTAACTAGCTGGGAAGTGACTTTATCCAGGGAGAAGCCTACAAAAGCCAGGGCCGCCTAGAGGATTCAGGGGGCCTGGGGCAAAGCAATTTTGGGGGCCCCTTCCATAAAAAAAAGTTGCAATACTATTGAATACTATATTCTTGTGGGGGCCCCTGCAGGGCCTGGGGCAAATTGCCCCATTTGCCCACCGCCCTCTGGGTGGCCCTGCAAAAGCTTTCATGTTACTTTTATTTTCATGGGTTAAGCTGTGAATCCAGATTTTTTCTAGGTTAATAGGTTTGCACAATAAATAAATACAAATTAAAAAAATTAAAATCAGTTTGTCTCCAAAACAGAAACATTCTCCCATAGTAGTTGGCGGAAAAATAACCAAGAACACATTCTCAAGGCCATTACAAAAAAATCATGTGCTAAAAGTTAAATCCATATTAAAAAAGAACTAGTGCTGGTGTTCTTAGTAATGGACTCCTTTCTGTCTGTAGAACATTCTATTTGCTTGATGTGGGACAGACTGGAGGGGAGCTTTGTTGAAGGAACTATGCCTGATCTAGAGCTATTGGATTTTGCTTCTGAAAAAGTCAACTTTTCCCCTTTTCAATTATTTCCTACCATTTATATACTGCCCTTGATACATCTCCTCTTTCTCTTGGGCATCCGATATTTTTATGAGGCCAATGACTCCTTTTACAAATGGTTCTAATAGCAAGAATGGTATATGTAATTTCTCTCTCTTGTGAGTAGAATTAGATGACTCCAAAAGGTTTGAGAGGTAGAAGGTTTGAGAAATATCACATTACCATTTTAAATGCATATTGATCGTTGCTAATCGAGCCATTTCAGCGAGCTATTTGATGATTTATTTCAAATAATGATGGATTGTTTGAAGGTGTGTCAAACTTCTAATTTAAAATAATACTGTTTTACTGAGCTGGGCCATTTTGTCAGATGGTACCATTCAAGACATCCAATAAGCAGAATTCAGTCATTTTATTTATTAGGCCAGTGGAGCAGGAACACAAAACTCAGAGAGCTAAATGGTTAACGGTTCTACCAAAACACTATAGAGCACAATTCCACAGTAGCTTCTGTAGCTGCTGTTTCTATCGGCCCCTGATGAGCAAGGCGCATAAGCATGGGATTAACTTTAAGGAGAGGAGTAGTCCTACTGAAGTCAAGGAAGATGTCCCATTCTGTCAGGTGATATCATGCAAATCTCCCAATAAGTAGAATTCCGTCAATGGACAACTCGCATGGCTGTCTAAAGTTAAACATGTGTTAAACTGCTTTTCTGGATCAGGGCCATAGCATCTATTAACAAGTCAAGGTAGGGACATAGAACCACAGTGCAGGAAGACTAAACTTATGGGCATTCCTTTTCAAAGTATTAATAACATTTTCTGTAACTTCAGTTGCTCTGTCTGGATCTGGACTTTGTGCAACATTTCCCTGACTGATGTGTTAATTTGTTTTGGAATTTACACAAGTCATAAAATGTAAACACCTCACTTGTGTAAACTTTGGGGAAATGAAAATCACATCTATGCTTCTTGTATTGTATCTAACAGGAAAACTAGGCCCTTGGGATTCAGTAATATATTGGTAGGGTTTTTAAAAGGTGTTTACCTGTGAGAGAAAATTGTCTAAACTATTGACATTTTTTCAACACTCTCTAAAACTAAACCAGACTTTAACAGTCTGATGCCCTATTTGCCTTGACAAAAAGTAATTTTTCCTTATTAAAGATAATTTGATTGTTATAGGAGCACTAATTGAGTTTAAGTATGTAAGAGATAAATCTAATTGTCATGTAAGTGACTAAAGTTAAAGAGCGAGGAATGTTTGCAGAGGATTAAAAAGATTGTCCAGGCAAGTTAATTCAAGATCAATTATTTTCTAAATATACTACTACACATGTAGTGAGAAAAACTTATGCTTACAAATGGTAATAAGAATATAATTCCTGTGTGCATTATTAAAAATTACAAATAAGTATTTTGCATTTTATATTTAGATTAGATGCTTAACTTGGTGCCTTTTAAAAGTAGATTATGACAGTGACTTTAGGATTGATAACAATATCCAGGGGAAACTGTATTTTTGTTCTTTGCAGTCCCACAATCTCCTTTGTTTGAAAGCAAACATAAATTGAAACTGAATTTTCTTGCAGTTTCCTTTAGAAGGTAGTACAGTAAATATTCACATGTTTATATCACCTTATAATGATTCAGGGGGCAAATTTTTATAGTTAATGGAGCTAAACCAGGGATAATTCTCACCCATATTTTCATATACAACCCCTGATGAATCTGTCATGATTAGTATTTCTGTATGACATTGCTGGATTTAACTATCTTGAGTAATTTTGTATCTTCTGCAAACTTTGCCACCTCACTGTTCACCTCTTTTTCCAGATCATTTATGAATACATTGAACAGCCCTGGTCCCAGTACAGATCCCTGGGGGACACCCCTATTTATCTCTCTCCATTTTGAAAACTGACTATTCCTACCCTTTGTCTTCTGTCTTTTTAACCAGTTACTAATCCATGGGAGGATCTTCCCTCTTATCCCATGACAGCGTACTTTGCTTAAGAGCCTTTAGTGAGGGACTTTGTCAAAGGCTTCCTGAAAGTCCAAGTACGCCATATCCACTGGATCACTCTTGTCCACATGCTTGTTGACCCCCTCAAAGAATTCTAATCGATTGGTGAAGCAGGATTCCCTTTACAAAAGCCATGTTGAGTTTTCCCCAAACACATCATGTTCATCTGTGCATCTGATAATTCTGTTTTTTACTATCGTTTCAAGCAATTTGCCTGGTACTGAAGTTAAGCTTACCAGCATGCAATTGCTGGGATAGCCTCTGGAGCCTCTCTTTTTTCTTTTTTTCTTTTTAACTTGGTGTTACATTAGCTATCCTCCAGTAATTGCGTACAGAGGTTCATTTAAGCAATAGGTTACATACCACACTCAGCTACTGTGCAATTTCATATTTGAGTTCCTTCAGAACTCTTGGGTGAATACCATCTTGTCCTGTTGATTTATTACTGTTTGATTTATTAACTTTGTTCTAAATCCTGTTTTATTGATACCTCAGTTTGGGACAGTTCCTCAGATTTGCCACCCAAAAAGAATGGGTCAGGTGTGGGTTCTGTCATGAGTCAGAAAACATTTAAGATGATGCAATTATCACAATTAACTAACAATTTACAACCAAAAATACGTTTTTTGGTCACTGAATAGGCCTTCCTTACTGCTGGACAGAATTTATAGTATGCGGTGTTGTTGTAGCCATGTTGGTCCCAGGATATTGGAGAAACAAGGTGGGTGAGATAATATCTTTTATTGAACCAACTTCTGTTGGTGAGAGAGACAAGCTTTTGACCTTACGCAGAGCTCTTCTTCAGGTCTGGGAAATGTAGTCAGAGTGTCACAGCTAAATACAAGGTGGAAGAGACTGTTGTAATAACAATCTATAACCCACTTAGCACCCCTCTTTCCCCCCACTGTTTGTGGATAATTGATATATTTATGTAGATATATGTGTCGATAATATGCATGTGTGTGTCAATTATCTATATTATTCATCACAAGGTATTCAAAAAACTTATTTGGTATTTAACCATTGTGACAAAGTTTCTCCTCTGTCTTGGTTGGTCCTGCGCTTATTGGCGGATTTTCTTGCCTCAGAGATTCAACATGTGGGTTGGGGAACATCCCAGAGACCTTCCCCTCTGGGAGAACCCACAGTCCAGGTCAATTGGGAGGTTTGGGGGGAACCCGGGCCTGCCTTCTACTCCGGGTTCCAGCCCAGGGCCCAGTGGACTGCAGCTGTCTATAGTGCCTCCTGTAACAGCTGCATGACAGTTACAACTCCCTGGGCTACTTCCCCATGGCCTCCTCCAAACACTTTCCTTATTCTCACCACAGGACCTTCCTCCTGGTGTCTGATAACGCTTGTGCTCCTCAATCCTCCAGCAGCACACCCTCTCACTCTCAGCTCCTTGCACCTCTTGCTCCCAGCTCCTCACACACCCACCACAAACTGAAGTGAGCTCCTTTTTAAAACCCAGGTGCCCTGATTAGCCTGCCTTAATTGATTCTAGAAGCTTCTTCTTAATTGGCTCCATGTGTCCTAATTAGCCTGCCTGCCTTAACTGGTTCTAGAAGGTTCCTGATTACTCTAGTGCAGCCCCTGCTCTGGTCTTTTTATAAATTTCTACATTACATATTAATTAACCTTAATCCAATCAGCATAAAGCACGTTATTCATCTGTTTTCTGTTCCCTCTACTATACGCATGAATAAGTTTCAGTTTACATCACTTTTGCTGTTTATATAATTTCTATGCCTTTCTGTTTCTGTGCCACCTGCTCCTGGGTTTTCTATTACAGGTTTGTGTACAATTTATATAAAATCTTCCAATACTCAAAAATTAGGTCTGTTTAATGATGTTGGTCAGGGATGTGAAAAATCCAAACCCCTGGAAAGCGTAGTAAAGCTGACCAAAGTTCCCGTGTAGACAGTGCTAGACCAATGGTAGAATTGTTCCATAACCCTAGCTCCCACCTCTCAGGGAGGTGGATTACCCATGCCAATGGAAGAATCCCTCCAGTTGGTGTAGGCAGTGTCTATACTGAAGTTCTACAGCAGCACAGTTGCAGTGACACGACTGTGCTGTTGTAGTGTTTTAAGTGTAGACAAGCCCTCAGTAACTTCCAATCTGTTCTCTCTCATATGGGATGGAAAACAGTAAAGTAAAATGAAAAATATCAGCGAATGTACAGATGATGTTTTGCCACTCTGTAGAATGGTCTCTTGTTTACTTAATTGGTTGTGTTAAACAACATAGACATTGGCACCATTAACAAATCTGTTTAATTATGGTATATAATGAGGAGTATAATTAAAATGATGACCTTCGTCTCCCACAGAGAAATTAAGTTGTGCCTAGGTTTGTTTCCTACCTGCTGCATCAGTGCTGATCAATGAACAGCAGTGGCTGTGCATAATAATGCATCTGTACTCCTTTAAAACTCTAGAGGAAAATGAGTCCATTCAAAAATGCTGGTGAAGGTCAGGGGATTATGTGCTGTAGAAAGTAATGGAAGCTGATATAAACTGAAAGTAGGGAAGCAAAACTGACTTGTGCTGCTCAGAGCAAATTTACAGTAGCTGATGAAGAGAATGCTCCCTGGCTCAAATCAAGTTACACAAAGGCTGCCCTGAGGAGACCACCCTGGCTGGAAGAGAAGATGAGGAGTATGTTTCATGGATAGCTCAGTGGTTTGAGCATTGGCCTGCTAAACCCAGGGTTGTGAGTTCAATTCTTGAGGGGGCCACTTAGGAAACTGGGGCAAAATGGGTACTTGGTCCTGCTAGTGAAGGCAGGGGGCTGGACTCGATGACCTTTCAAGGTCCCTTCCAGTTCTAGGAGATAGGATATCTCCATTAATAATATTATTACTGAAGGCCAAATCCTGGTCAGAAATCAAGTGCGAGTCAGTAGGACTGATGAGTTCTCTACGTAACAGTCAGAGAAAAGACAGAATCCTTCCCAAGGAACCACTCCTTGGCTTCGGCAATTCTCCCTCCTTTTTGGGGTGCATGTGTGAGAGAATGAGAACAATGGGTGAGCATAGTTGTGGGTGCAGTGGCCCCATCCTGTGTCTCATTCCCTAAGCCTCCTGTGCACCGATGCAGAAGGAACATTCCTATCCCTGGGTGAGCAGAGTTGTGTGAAATACAAGGGCTGCAGACCACCCCATGGCTCCCACCCTCATGCTGTGGAACCACACCAGTTCAGGTGTGTCTAGAGCATTCCATGTCTATGGAGTAGTAATATTTACCTCTGAAGGGTTTGTATTTGGGTGTTGCTTCTGAAACTGGCAATAGATGGTGTTGTATCAGTTGTGGCCGGATTCTGCATGACCTGTATCAGTGTATCTAGTGGTACATTAGACAGGATTAAAATGTAAAAGAGATATAAAGGCCCATGCTACAGCACATCAGTCAACCATTTATTGACAGTTAGGGAGAAACTTCCCCTAAGGATAGGTTATTCCATAATTGTCTATTAAGGTGTTTCTTGCACGTTTTGCTGAAGCATCTGGTATTGGTCACTGTCTGAGATTGACTTCTGGATGAGGATGGGCCACATGTCCGATCCAGCATTGCAGTTCCTGTTTCAAAGCATTGATGTAATATGCACACAGACATACACAAAACATACAGTAATGTAATGTATGTATATACCAAGATGTAGAAATAATGGAACACAATGGGCATCTGAATATATTTCTGATTTGATTGTGTGAATAAATGCTCATATATAACTAGTTAGAAAACTGTCCTTAATTTTCTTTCATAGAATATCAACTCACCAGCTGACACTCAGAAACTGATTGGTTACTTTGCCTGAAAAATATATGTCATAAATAATATTTTAATTATGTAAGATGCTGATAGCCCTTTTTTTTTAATATGGAAAGTATAAGTGTGCATGTGTGTGGAAGAGGGAGAAGCAAGGCTGAGTTGGCTTATTGCAGCTAACTAATAAACCAATTTCCCAAGCACCAGTATGGGTATTAGTCAGTCTACAGCCAGTGTTTCCATAACATGGATTATGACCACATACCCCCATTTTTGTTAATAATTCTACATTTCTTTTGGGAAAGCAATTTTCTTATAGTAAGGGGACTGATCTTGCAGCCCTTAGTTATGGAAGTAATTCCATATTTTGAGGCTGATTCTGCTCCCACTGAAGTTGATGAGCTTCTGTGGGTGCCAGATTGGTCCCAGGAGAGGTGTTCAGCAGAGGAATTTTTAGCTGCACAGCCCATAGGCACAGCCATTTGATTGGACTCTGAGCTCCCAGTGTGTTCCACGATTGTCACTAATAGGATTTAAGGGAGCAGTTGACTTTGGGTATGTTTTGCAGCATTCTTTTAGCATTTCATGGGGTATGGTGATGGGGAGAAGAAAGTGAGAGCACAGCTCGATTCTTTCTAAGGAAAGGACTTTGTGAGAGGGACATTGCAGAATACTTAATGGTTGATGCAGATGGGGAGGAATACTGGAACTTTTTTTGGCTTACCTCGATGCCTAAGAAACTGAATGTTAGGGGGAAAAAAATCTATCCACCAGCAACAAATATAATGCACTGGAGCATGTATGTGTGCTATCTGACCTGATAGCATAATTGCTGGATTGCCTACAGTATTTCCTTGGGTAGGCTAGGCCTTATACACAATAAGAATAAACTTTCCAATGGGCATAATGAAAAATTTTAACCTGTGTGGAAATTGTGTAAAAGCAAAATAACAGAAGTATGTGAATTTTCTCCCTGAGCTGAAAAGGAAGGAAAGGAGGTTTTGTTTTCTTTCTTTGTTTCATTTTAACTTCCTGGTGTTCTACAAGGAAGAACCCGCTGTGACCAGGGTCCCTGTAGGGGCCAGCTGTGGTCACTCAATTAGGGTGAACTGCAAAGAATTCACCCATAAAACTGGTGAATATTCTAATACTTAGATTTACCAAGTCAGCATAAAACAGCGTCTTCATTACTTTACCGGTTACTCAGAAGTCCAAACAACACAGTCCCCTTAAAGTGATCCAGCCTCAGGCCTCCATCCAGGTATTCATGTCAAATATGATGATTTCTGAAAATCTTATTTCATCATATAAAAGAAAAGGTTCTACCAATCCCAAAGGATCGGATACATTACCTCCCAGGTTCTTGAATATTCCAGAACTTACCCAAATACACGCTACAGCCAATTCTTATTAACTAAATTAAAATTTATTAAAAAAACGAGAGAGAGAGAATATGGTTAAAAGATCAATATACATACAGACATGAGCTCAATTCATTGAGGGTCAGATTCATAGCATAGATGGTGAGCTTTAGATGGTGAGCAAAGAGTTCTTTCAGAAATAGTTCCTAGGTTATAGTCCAATGTCCAAATACCATATTCAGGGCATACCAGCATAACTGGGACCTCAGTCTTGCGACTCAAACTTCCCCTGATGAAGCCTAAGCAGATCTGAGATGACAGAATCAGGACCCAATGGTCTTTTTATACTGTGTTCTAGTATCCACTTGACCACACAGTCCTGGTTAAACAATAGGCTTTTGATGTAACCTTTTGCTTTCTAACCACCACCAGTAATTCCTTATACAAATTAACTTAGAGTAATTTATCCATTAGGCAATCTATTACAAACTTCAAAGAGACATATAGACAATGACATATTTTACCCAAGATTCATCTAAATGTTAATATTCCCTTTTGATCTCTGAATCAATAACTATAGTGACAGACAGGAACTGTCTGTTTACAGGTAGCATCTAAGATGCACACAATTAGTATTACTTCTAACAATATAGGTTTGCATTTCAAAGTTCTAGCCTATTTAGCATGAACGGCCCTAATCATCATTCCCATACCTTTCTAACATGACTTTAAAGGTGGGCTTTGGGTCATTCAGCCGCAGACTGTTTAACCCTTTCTAGCCATGCGTCACACCCACAATGGGAGGAAAATGATGCATTGCCAACACCACTGAGAGCTCTTCCTCTGCCTGCACCTGCAGACTGGCATTCTGACCTGGAGGCTTCTACCCAGGTACTGGTCTGGACTTGCTGGGAATGCAGCCTGCATGTCCCTACTGAAGAAAGTCAGGCAAGATAAACCACCCAGTGTGAGATGTTTGTTGATTTAAGTCCTTGGGGAAGCATGTAACAGAGCTACTGGAGAAGGTGGTTCTTCTGCATAGCATCTGGGTGCATGATGACTTCATTGACAAGATGCACATGGAAATGTCCAGGATGGAGGATGCTAGCCAAGTAAAGAAGACTACAGTGGCACCAGAGGAGGAAGGAGAACTGATTGCTTTGCAGGGAGGAAACTGGCTGCTGGCTACCAGATGTAGTCCCATAACCACCAGGACCCCTGTCCATTGCTGTCAAGAACCAGTAAGCTTTACTGGCAACAGGAGGTGAGGAGCAGACATCAGTGATGTAGGAGGAGCCACGTACCCTCAAGGCTGGGAGGTTCATGATCATCACACAGAAAAGGAGCAGATGTAGGATGGTGGTGGTTGGGGATTCCCTTCTGTGGGGGATGGAGGCATCTATCTGCTGATCTGACCTGACATCCTGGGAGTGTGTTGCCTGCCTGGACCTCATATTTGAGACATTACAGAAAGACTGATGAGGCTTATCTGTCCTTCTGACCACCACCCCATGATACTCATCCATGTGGACAACAATAATGCTACTAAGTATGCCCTGAGCAGATCAGCGGGGCTCTGGGAATGAGGGTAAGGAGTTGGGGCTGCAGGTGGTGGTCTCATCTACTCTTCTGGTTGGGGACAATGGGAAAGGCCACACACATATCCTGGAAATGAATACATAGCTGTACAGATGGTGTAAACAGGTGGTCTTTGATTTCCTCAACCATGGGATGCTGTTCTGGGAAGCAGAACTGCTAGAAAGAGGTGGGAAACACCTGACCAAGAAGGGGAAGAGCATCTTCAGACACGCTTTCACCAACCTAGCAAGGAGGGATTTAAACTAGGTTCAAGGGGGGGAAGATGAGAAAAGCGCACAGGTCACTATAAAAAAAAAAGGCAACCTTAACAGAGAGCTAGGTATTTGTGGGAGAGTGGGGGGGATATGGAAAATTACAATAGGGAAATCAATGGTGGAATCTGCTCAACATCTTAGAAGTCTATACATGAATGCAAGGTGTATGGGGAATAAACAGGAAGAACTGGAAATCTTAATTCACAAGCTTAATTAAGACTTAGGGAAACATCTCTTAACTGGAATATTGGTATAGAGGAGTATAGCCTCTTCAGGGAAGAAAATCAGGGAGGAAAGAGAGGAGGCATTGCATTATACATCGAGAATATATACACTTGTTCTGCAGTCCAGAAGGGCATGAGAAGCAGACCAGTTGAAAATTGCTGAGTGAAGATTAAAGGGGACAAAATGTAGGAGTAATATCATGGTAGGGGTCTACTATATATCACCAAATGAAGCACTTTTAGAACAAATAACCAGAAATAGCCCAAACATAAGACCTGATAGTAATGGAGGATTTTTACTACCCATATATCTGTTGGAAAAGTAATCCAGCAAGACAAAATCTCCAATAAGTTCTTGGAATGTACTGGGGGACAATTACTTGTTTCGGGAGGAGGAGGAATTATCCAGGGAAAAGCCATTCTAGATTTGACTCTCCCTAACAAGGATGAATTGATTCTGCATCTGAAGGTAGAAGGCAATTTGGATGAAAGTGATCATGGAATGATAGATTTCATGATTCCAAGGAAAGGGAGTGTAGCCTGGAGTGGGAACAGCGGAGTAAGACCACCTGTTTGCTTACATGCCTCTCAGTGAAAACAGCCTGCTTGGTAGCAATCACCTTGGCTAGGAAAATTAGAGTAATAGTGGCTCTGATGGCACATCCCCTCGACACAGAATTCTTTTGGGACACGGTTACACTCAGGCCCCATCCAAAATACATCCCTAACGTAACCCTTCCTCATGTACCAATTGATTCACCTTCCAACCTTCTACCCCAAGCCTCACTGCGACAGCAGGGCAGCAATATGACACATACTAGATGTCAGGAGAGCCCTGGCCTTCTACCTGGACAAGGCGAAGGCTTTCAGGAAGTCTCCTAAATTTTTCTTCTCTATTACAGAAAGATCCAAGGACTCATCAATATCGGCCCAGAGAACCTCCAAATGGGTCTCGGACTGCATTAGACCATGTTATCCGGTTCGCAACATTACACATTCAGATACTATTCATACACACTCTACCAGGTAAATCTCCTCCTCCATCACCCCGTCTCAGAAATGTGTAGAGTGGTGCCAGGGGTGTCAGTCCACACTTTCACAGAACACTATGTGATCACTGGGAACTCCCCTCCGATGCCACCTTCAGCTCCACAGTGCTGTCATCGGTAACCAATCCGACTCCGAACCCCCTAGCCTCCCATTAGGGATACTGCATGGGAGTCACCTACGGTGGAGCACCCAAAGGGACACTACTTAAAGAAGAAGTTTCTCACCATGTGAAGTAACAATGGTTCTTTAAGCTGTGTCGCCCTATAGGTATTCATAAGGGGTACCCACTGCACCTCTCCGGATTCGGCCCCTTGGCCCCTCTCCTCTGTGGATCAGGGACACTTCAGTCTGGTGCAACACCCATGTTATTTATTCATGATCAGTTCCCCACCACCAGTTTCCAACTATATACAGGTTCTACAACTACTTCGCCTACCACAGGCCTGGCCAGCAACAGACTAGGAGGCTCCTACTCCCACTGAGCCTGACCACCTCCCCCTCTTAGGCTATGTCCTCACCATGGGGGGGAGGGGTCAATTTAAGATATGCAAATTCAGCTACGCGAATAGTGTAGCTGAATTCGACGTATCGGAGCCGACTTAACCCGCTGTGAGGGTGGCGGCAAATCGACCTCCGCGGCTCTCCCATCAACAGCACTTACTTCTACCTCCGCTGGTGGAGTACAAGCGTCGATTCGGGGATCGATTGTCGCGTCCCGACGAGACGCGATAATTCGATCCCCGAGAGATCGATTTCTACCTGCTGATTCAGGCGGGTAGTGTAGATGTGCCCTTAGTCTCCGCCTCCATTTCTCTCACTTCCTTCCAGCCTTATCGCTCCTGCTAAGGCAAACATTATTAGACAAACAAATGTTATTAGACAAACATAGGGCGGTTCACCCAGCCCCAATCCATTCTCCCTGATTGGTGCTAGAGTGGTAGGAGCTGATTAAGGGCTTCTGAAGCAGCACCCTGCCACAGTGCTTCACAACCTCCCCTCTACTTCAGAGTTCTTGACTATGGTTCTATGGCAGAGAAGGAACTGAGGGAGGTTAGCCCACGTGCACTGTCTAGCCTTGTGGTGGGGCACGAAGAGAGACAGCACATGTGCAGGCCCAATGGACATCGCTGCTGAAGTTCTTGAATCAGCAACCTTGGGAAACAAGCACACCTACACTGGAGTACCCATAGTGGGACACATCTTGAAGAACCATCATTACTGCACAAAATGAGTAACTTCTTTTTAAGGACAGGTTAGACAAACATCTGTCAGGTATACTTGGTCATGCCCCAGTGCAGGAAGCTGGACTAGATGACATCTTGAGGTCCCTTCCAGCCCTTCATTTCTATGATTCTATGTGCAACGAAAAATGCAGTAGGCTTTCAAATTTGGAGATTCAGAGGATTTATAGCATCTATAAACAATTAGAATAAATCAAATAGATTTTCCTTTTTGGTTTGTTTTAGGTTACTTTATAATTAACTCATGTGCTTTCCTGAAATCACTTTTATGTTATCCTAATGGCTACATAATGAGATCACCAACTAAATGACTGCGTAACCACAGGGAATGTTAATGAACTTTTAAGAAGTGTTACATTACCTCAGGCTGAAAAATGTTAATGCTGTAAATATAATAAATTACTGAAATATTAATTAATGAAGGCTTTACATAAATATTGAACGAGCATACATAATAAATGAAACACATAAATATCCTGAAATACCATTAATAAATATTTATTTTTATGCTGCTAATGCTGTAAATGTCGGGAATCAAACATTTCTTTCTTTTTCTTTCTTTCTTTTCTTACACACCCCTGAGCAGTCTTTCAGGTCCCAATCCAGCAGTCCATCTCTATTCAGCAAAGCACTTAACCATGTGTTTATGCCCCACTGGGGCAGTTGTTATAGCTCCAAAGCTATAACTATTTACACCAGCTGAGGCTCTCCCTATGGGACTTAAGCACATGCTTAAATGCTTTGCTAAACTGGAGCCTGAGGGAGTTAAATGCAACTTGTTAAGTGACTTGAGAGTATGATATTGCAAGGATGTTCTAGTGACATTATTGTTTGTTCCTGCTAATTTGGAAAAAAAATACAATGCACAAAAGTACACAAACAGATGTTGCCTTAGGAGATAGAACCCTTGAATTATTAAATTTACTAATGATCTAAAATGTCTCATGTGCTAAATCTCTTCTTTCACTTTCCAAAATCAATGGTTTATAAAGTAACTACAGCTCTGAACTATCAGTCCATTTAGTAGACCATAACATGTTGGTTTTCTTTCACACTGGACGATGTCGTTTTAATTAATCATGTAGGACATTATTGCTTTTGTTATTTATGATAATCGAAAAGCTAGAGGCACAAAAAAACTTGGGCCACTCAACTGTAATGTGTTTATTTTAAAACACAGTTACACTGTATTACCACTTTCACTAACAGCAATGCATTTAGAATATTTACACTGCTGATCAATAAACTTCCTGTGGTGGATGAAAATCTGAAAACAGTTTTTAGGAATAGCTTCAGAATTGCCAAATATTTGACACAATGTTTACAAAAACAAAATGTTTCCTTTTTTTAAAAATTGATCAGAATTTACAAGTACAGTTTAATAGATCATTATAGTGTTAGAAGTGAAAACTCATTACAAAACAAAACAATTTGTGCCAAACGGCCTATTTGTGCTTTTAAAGATGTAACTTGGTTAACTGGTCAGTCCATCTAAGGAATGAAAGGCACGGTGGGCCACACCTTCAGTTGATAAGTCATTGTAGCGCCATTGAAGTCAATAAAGCTGTGCTGATTGGTACCAGATGTCTGATCCAAGGCCCATTGAAATCAATGGGAGTCTTTTTGTTGACTCCAATAGAATCTGGATCAAGCCTCAGCTGACAATCTGACACTTTGCATCTTGGATACAAAGGTTTGAGGAGGGGAAATCTGTGCTTCAGCTATCTTATAAGTAATTTGCAACTAAAATTTGGAAATGATGTCAATAAATGTCTAGGTCCATGTTTGTTTTGCACCCAAATTTGGGGGCTGTTTGGATGTGTAGAGAATGCAGGGGATGTTAAACTAAATGTAAGTGTCTAGAACTCCTTTTTAGAGAGAGCTTTTTTCCTCTGGGAGACTTGGTAAGAAGTCTGAAATTAATTGTTTCTTAGAGTCTAAAGTACATTTATTTGTATAAAAATAATGAACCATCAGAGGATCTGGCACTGAAAATGCTTTTAAGGTTACAGTGCTCTAAGAATTCGCCACATGTTCTTGGAGCAATATATTGTTTTTCATGACTTTTGGGCTGCAGCAGCAGCAATGTGTCTGTATGATTTATAGGGTAATTGACAGTCCTAGGATAGTTAGCTGATTGCAGACGTTGTCTTACTGTTTCATGAATGTATTATTGATGAGTTATGTGTTGGGCACCCATATTCTTTAGCTGAGGGGTAATTGAATTTTCTATGCAAGTTTAACTGGGGGTGGGAAGGTAGAGAGAAGAATAAGATATCTTAAGAGTATCTTAGGGGGTCAAATTTTCAAAAACACTTAAGTGATTTAGGAGCCTAAGTGCCATTTTCAAAAGTGAGTTAAGACTAGAGTCACGAAGGAACTGAGCATTGCAATATCTAACTTTTAAGCACCTTTCTGCCAATTGGAATCCACTGATGTAGGCACCTAATACAATGCATGGGGAGAGTTAGGCACCTAAAAATGAGACTCACCAAAACCAGCACGCTGAGTGGAGAGCTGTCTAGCCAGTAGGAGATTGCAAGGAGAGGGCTGTGGCCTAATCCCTGCTCCTCAAAGGGTGCCTGACTTTCCTTAGGATTCACAGTTGTGAATCCTCTCCTGCAACTAGGTGCCTAAGGTGGTGTTTTGCGAGAACCACTGAAGGAGGAGGTGGTGGCAAGGGAAGGGAAGGGGGCATGCAGCTAGTGCCGCTATTATAACCTTTAACCTAATGGCTGGGGATCTCATTCAGGATTTGAGAGACCCACGTTCCGTTCTCTCTCTGCTTGATATGGAGAAGGAATTTTCACTTGTATCTGTCACTTCTCAGGAAAATGCCCTGACCACTGGCTATGGGACATTGTGGGGCAGGGCACTATGTGTGAGTAATTAAATATGCATTGGACCAGCGAGGGAGAGTGAGAATGACACTGTAGCCCAGTGGTACGGGCACTCCACATGGAAGGTGGGAGACCCTGCTCCAGTAGAATGGGCTGGAATTACTCTCTCAGCTCATCAATGAAGGGCAAGGCTAGCTCATTGTAGTTCCCACATTACCTGTTTCTGAGATTCAGGTGATAAGAACTTCTGGGAAATGTAGTTCTCCCCCACCCCCAGTAGCCATGTTATAGTCCTGTCTTGGGACATGGCAATCTGGGAGGTGAGAAAATTATCCATCCCCTGCCCTTTTCCCATGTGGAGAAGGGATGTGGAGATTGTCAGTGGAGCTATGACCATTTACACCTGTTGATCTACCCCACGGAAGGAAGCAAGTTATAGGCAGAGAGACCCATTTTCTTTTGTTTGTATAACCAGTTTATTATTTATTTATTTGCTTAATAATGGGATGAGTCAGACACTTCTGTTGCCACTGCACACCAACGCCTGAGGGATGCACCCTGGGTACATTTTAGTGCTGTTTGAGTTTTATCAAATGCAAATAAAGCCCTGGACGGGGGAAAGCTCTTTTTGTTTGTTATGTTCATAAATTGCACAGATTTTCCTTGTTTGTTTGTTTGTTCCCACAACTGGAATAATGCTAAATTGCAGAATATTATTTGAAAATACTTCGGCTATATTCTGATTATATCAAAAGCAGGCTCTTCTGGAACGTTGGAAGAATGCCTCCTAGTCCATTCCAGGCTAAGCCAATGATTTGAAAGGTGAACCTTTGAATAACAGCAGCAGGGAACATTTCCTCCTTGTTTTGTTGCTGTTGTAACATTCCCTTCCTCTTGCTATTATTAATGTGCCCCTTCATGTGAGTGCAGGCTTTATCTGCTGCCAGTTGCTTGAGTAAAAGGAATAGTGTAGCAGCAGCATAGCACTATTTAAAAACTTTTATCACTATAAAGATAAAATACTGCATTTCAGTCATGCCATTAACTTTCAGCCTCTGCTTTAAACCTTTCAGTTGACATCAAACATTCGCGTGGTTCTCATGACTTAAAGAAAAAAGTTTATACTTCAATAAGTGTTTCAAAGAGTGTATCCAAATAGCCTTATTGTCCTGGCGGGGGGAAAGGGTGGAGGACTGTGTAGTCTCCAAACTGCAACTGTATGAATTGTAATGCTACTAAAACAAGCACTAAACTCTCAGAAAATGCAATGGGAGCACATTCTAACAAGAGAGCAGTCAGTACTGAATTTAAGAGAAAACTAATCTCTTTTTATTACCATATAAAACTGTACAGAGTAGGACCTCCATTTTGACCTAATCATGGACTTATTCAAGGAAAATAAAAGTATCTTTACTTTAAATTCTGTGCTACTTTCTCCCTTGTTAGAGAGTGCCCTTGCTATATTTTCTGAGAATTTAGTTTTTCCCTGGCTTTTCTGGGGGAAAAATGAGGTTTTCAGATGCACCTTGTTACACACACACATCACCCATACAGATGATTCCAATTTAAAATGCAAGCCTATATATATTTTGATCCACATAAAAGCAAACAAAACCCATTTTTCATCTTCAGAAATGAGGAATGCCAGTGAAGATGCTGCCAGATGTAGGAAAAATTGCAAAGGAGTAGCAGTGATATATTGCATTTGACTTTTACAATGAAAGAAATAATAATAAAAGCAACAAATATACTAGGGCCATATTCATCTCTGTTGTAACCCCACTATCCCATAATATGTAAAATGTAATAAGTAGAGAACAAATATTACAGCTTGTTTGTAACAAAATACGTAAATGAAGTCAAACATGGATATTGCAAAATATTTTTGGTAACTTTGTGCAGTTCCCAAGTCAGGGAGGATACCTCAAAATCCTCAGAGGAAAATCAAGGAACTTTCCCACCCAATTAGAGGATATCACTAGTAAAATGAAGCAATATACTATTGTTAGGAATTTTCTATCATGAAAATAAAATATGGATCATATGGATCATAATATAATGGGGTTTTGGTGGACAATATGAATACACCAGCTTTTCCATGTGTTGATTCGTGGAGTAGTACATTCACAAAATATAATTTGACATACTGTGCATCTCCATCACATGCTCTTCTGAATAAGTGGATTGGAGAAGTTTCTGCATATAATTCAGTGAATAACAAACAACGTGTTTGATTTTGCTTTTTTTTTTTAAATCATAATTTGTCCATGAACAGATTGTGAAATTCTTAGCCGTTTACCTGAAATTATTCACACTTTTCCTTTGCAAATAATTCTTGTTCTGTAGACTGTTGTGTACAGTTTGTCAATATTCAAATGTAATAATTCACAGTGTGTTGTTTATGCAAGTGATGTGGTATTGGTTTTGTTTCCTGATTGGATGACTTACATAAATAACACATCCAGCACAAATGGCAATGTAATATATTATTCAAAATTCACTTTTAATGAACACAGGGGTTTAAAATTAATTTTTCAGCATCTTTTTGCTGGCAAAGCCTAATCATTCAAATATTTACAGGAAGTGTACAAAAAAGAGTCATATAGATTCAAGTAAAATTTGCTTTTGAATTGTAACCAATATTGGTGGTAAATATTTTCTCTTATTTGCTGACTTCTACTTCTAGATGTGGTGGTGTCCTCTACTGATTAGCATGGTGCCTTGCTTTTTTCTAGAATGTCCTAATGTTTTTCATTAGTGCTTATATTGTGGCATTTCCCGTAGGAATGGATTGCTGCAGTACGTGCCAGTCCAACTCTATCAATATCAAATGAAGGAATCTGAAGTAAGGCAATCAATGTACAGCACAGTCATCAAGCTGAACTATGCTGGAAATGTTGTGGTTCATTGTATTGTACTTTAAAACAGAATTACCTACGTGAACATGATGTACATATAAGTGAGATACTACTTATGAAAGAGAGGGCCCTAGCCAGAGGAATCAGAAGTAATGTGGGTATTTTAAATGACTGTGCTCGATCCTTACCCCCGTGTAAATCTGAAGCAACTTCACTCAATTCAGTTATTTATTATTTGTACTATAGGAGTGCCTATGTGCTATTGTCATGGACCGTGGCACAGCACACAAACATAGAACAAAAAGTCAATGCCTGCCCCAAAGAGCTTATAGTCTAAGTAGTTCAGTTACTTTACACCATCAATATTGTGGTCAGAATGTGGCCCATTCATTTTGCTTGGGGACACCCTAGAGGAAACAAACCAGAGCAGACTAGGAGATTACATAGCTTCAGCTCTGACACCTTTCAGTTCTGAAGATATGGTTTCCAATCCTTGCTTGGTTTAAAAGTTAAGTTGATTGTTGGTCTCATTTTACTCTCTATTTGCATACATCACAAAACCATTGAACAATTCAGGAGACTTGTCCATCTCTGCTCAGTAAGGGCCCACCATTTGAATAGCAGGGGTAAGAACTGAGGTTAGCCTGGGAACTGGTCTAGCCATTGTATAATGCATTGTCATCTAGGGGACTACAAATCCATAGCTCAGTCTTTTGCTTCTGAACCAGCAGGGTCCTTGTAGTTCTGCAGCAGCTCTTGAGCTTTGCTCTGCAACGATCTGGCTCTGCTGACTTGTGAAGCATCAGTGATAGATTTAGGAAGGAGCCTTGTCCAGTCAGTGTACTTGGGGAAAAATAAGGAAGTCTCCAGGACGGAAATGACTAGAAGAGCTGCGTGGGGGAGGTTGCATGGTGCTGGTGCTTGCTGGCCAATGCTTGCAAAGCACGCTGAGACCCTGGGAGGACAGATTTATTTAGATATGAACAGGCTTGATAATGCAAGGTTCCAAGCAGGAACTTAGGGATGATAAACATCTCACAGGAGTGCTCAGCACACTGCAGGAACAAGCCCTGAGTACAGAGACTATTGATTATTATTATTTAATTTTATCATGCAAGTTCCCTCTAATGTGACAATGTCACTTAGGAGCAGAAGAATCCAGAAGAAATCACAAGCTGTCAGGAGTGGGAGAGACCTCTCACTCCCAGGCATTGGGCTGAATCTATTTTCGCACAACTCCACCAATTACAGTAGCCCTACACCAGCAAAACTTTAGGCTCATTTCATTTTGTTTTAAAAATGTCAGGCCCCAGACTGATCCTGAGTCGTCATATTCCCCACTTGCTGCCAGGGGGCCAAATACTGATACTCTCATACTGTGCTCCTCAATGAGTCCTATTGAAATCAAGGGGACTGCTCCCTGAGTAAAATACTACTCAAGGTGAATAAGGCTCTCTGAATCTGGCACATGCAGGGGTGTTACCACTGCCCTGGGGGTGATGAACAGTATCTACGTCAAGCTGACTTCCCTGAGACTTGTATGCAGTTTTATTGTAGCTGTGTTGATCCCATGATATGAGAAAGACATGGTCAGTGAGGTAATAGCTTTTATTGGACCAACTTTTGTTGGTGAGAGAGACAAGAGCTCTGGGTGGCTTGAAAGCTTCTCTCTCACCAACAGAAGTTGGTCCAATAAAGAATATTACCTCACCTGCCTTGTCTTCCCAGAGACTTGGCATGAGGGATGGAAAGGCAACGGGGTAGCTGAGATTTGGCTTAAAAGGTAGGCGGAATGTTCTTTGGGTTACAGCAGTTATCCACAGACTTACCTGGGCTTGCACCATTCAAATACTTGGCACTGCATCAGGTACTATACGTTTAGCTGGCTGTAATTATTTAAAGCTTTCAACATTTTTTAGCTTCCCCTCAGATACATATGAGCAACTCTCTCTATTGCATTGTGATTAGCCCATTCTAGGATCTAACTAACATGTAAATTACAGTGATTTCAATTTGTGTAAATTTTTAACGTAAACCCGGAAATGTATGAAACGTTACACCTCCTCTGTTGCAATATTCCCAGGTTATAAATATTCTTTACCCATTGGGTTTATCATTTGACACTCCTCTTCTCACCTAAAATATCCCAGCTGTTAAAGCCAAGCTATTTGGTTTTCATTCACTTTCCTTGCTCATCATCACCATTTACGACATTCATTTGGAATAGCACATTAAGTTTATTGACAGCATTCTCCTTTACCATGTTTGACGTGTCTAATGACAAATGCTGCCTTAGTCTCTTTAGATTAAATAGATTTATAGCCTTTAGCTTTTCCCAGGCATACTAAAAAGAGAAATAAGTAGGAAATAAATAAAACAAGACAGTGAATAAGGAAGTTTTAGAATAGTTTGGCAAATCATCTCAACTGTAGCCTTTCAGGCACAGTGAACTTTAGGACTGGGTAGTAGAGAATTCATGCCCTATGTAGCTGCCTTGTCCTGTTTGAAACCATGTCTGTCTTCAAAAAAGGACATTTTAAAACCAAAGATTATTTGCTCCATTTCAAAGGTCAAAATCTTGCAGCCTTTACTCAGCTAAACTTCCCACTGACCTCAGAAGAGTTTCATCTGAGTAAGGATGGCAGGATTGACTCTACAGTGACTTGATTTCTCTTCCCTTTATAGTGAGGAAGAGTCTTAGCTGGCTAACAGTTGCATTCTGCTGAAAACTGGACCATCACTTACAAACTAAATGTACTGTTAATATTAAAGAAATGGTTCCGTTTTTTTAGCAGCACAGCTCTTTTTTCAGGTTATTAAACTAAGATTCTAGCCTTTCATTCTCTTGCTGTCCCAGATGAAAGATAGTTGCCACCAGTTAGGAGGTGAGGCTTACAAATGCCCATTTTAATATTTTTATTTCATCTAGTTTTCAGTTTGTCAGTGTTGGTGGTGGGGGGGCTTTGCACCACAGGGACTTGCAGAACACTCTGCATTTTGCAGCTTTTAAAACATCATTTCACAGAAGTGTTTCTAGCACCTAGTACTAGAGACTCCAAGGATGATGACATCTCAAGCCAAAACTGATTCCCATTGTTATTACAGTAGCACTGGAGCCCCTAATTGAGCTTAGGGCCCCATTGCACTTGTATTAGGCACTGTACATACCTATAGCCCAAGAGCTTACAATCTAAATGGACAAAAGCTTTGTGAAACACAGCATCATTATAAGGGTTTCCACATAAGTATATTACATATCTCATATGAGGGCATTTGTGAATTCCCCTCCACCTGGAGGAAAGCTGCCTGAGACAGATTTTGCAGTTGTTACTTAAACAAAACTTGCATTAACTGAAATAGAAATTTTGCCTTAGTGAGGTTTCCTGGATATGGTCTAGTATTTATATTATTTATGATGATGACTTATCAGTGCTCAAAATTATACATTGCTTAAGAGCTTTGCTGCATTAGAGCCCAAGAATGTGATCTTCTAGTACTCGGTGCTTATACACACATAAAGCACGGTCCCTGCCCCAAAGACCATGAACATATGAAGACCATGAACATATGAAGGGTAGGAAAGGAAAATAAAATCAAAATAGGAACCAAGATAGACAAAATCTGCATTTGTAGGTTTTTGATCTTAGGGTGTATATAATATATATCGACTATACCCTACCGCTGCTCAATATATCCTTCATTACTTTGGTAGTAATGCTAGTCAACACTGTTTAAAAGCCTGCTCATCACCAGAACAACTAATCAGCATTAGATGCAAGTACAGTGGCATGTGCCACCCTGAGTAATTGAACATGAGTAGAAGTGGAAGTAACCTATCAGATTACTATCTAGATGCCATTTAAATTCAATACAAAGGGATGCAATGAAAATTAAGGTCTGTGCGCAGGGTGGAGAGGGAAGAAAACCTATCATGGTTTCTGATTTCACCAGTTAGCCAGTCTCTCTCCTTCTACAGATGTGGCAAATGTTTCTTATAGCAAAACTAATTAGAATAAGCTGTTCATCAATCATATGTAAAGGGGATGGAGATAAATCACCTTCTGCTGTTAGATTTTAACCTAACAGTGAAAATGGTTCTTTCCAGTGTTTCCACTAAAGGTCTCAATATCTCTTTGTTTATTATTTCATTTTAAAGTCACAAGGCAATGAATAGGTGTTATTTCCTCTGAATTTGGATCTCTTGAATTCATCACTAAAAGCACATCCAGGTTCATGCACACTTTAAAACATAGTCTTTAAGTAATGTATTCCATGAAAACAGATTTAAATGTCTCCCATTGTGAAATAAGGATTCTATCCTACATGATGATACCCGTAATTAAATCTATTTATTTGAATAGATTAGACTTGGAAACTCACTTAAGAAACATGCAGTTTCTATTTAGAACCAAACGGGAAAGGAATTTTCCTCCAACAGAAGTGGAAATGTTTCAGAAATGCTCAGAATTAGCAGCTGCAGCATTTGCAAAAAATCTAAGGATGAAATGTCACTAAACCCTCATTCCATAAGTACAAAGTAGTTTAAGCATCGGTAATATAGATTAAACAAGTATCATAGAATCATAGAATATCAGGGTTGGAAGGGACCTCAAGAGGTCATCTAGTCCAACCCCCTGCTCAAAGCAGGACCAATTCCCAACTAAATCATCCCAGCCAGGGCTTTGTCAAGCCGGGCCTTAAAAACCTCCAAGGAAGGAGACTCCAGCAGGAGTCTAAACTACAAGTAGTAGTTTAATTGTGACCCATTCCATTGAAGTCTCTGGAGTTACTCTGATGTTAAACTGGTGTAAATTAGGGAAGCCGCAGGCCCATAACTTTGTAGAATAAGTGATGAAACTTCTTGAGTGAACTAAACAGACATCCTTTAATCATATGTCAACAATGCAGGCCCATATTTTCCATGCAGTTTCACACTGGCCTCTGATAAAATAGCACTCTCAAGGTTTCTGAAGTCTGCCATTTTCACACACGAACCCCACATTTGTGCCCTGAAATCTGATAGTTTAGTCTTATTTGATTATGTACACTAGGAGTTTTGCATTGCCACATTTTACACATGCAAAACTTGCAGGCACAATTTGTAGAGGTTGGTTTTGAAAATTTCACCCGAACGGCACAGGAAGTGGATATGAGATTTCGCTGGCTCCTCTTGACGCTAAACATACAGGCTTTTTCATTAAGAGTCTGAATCAGCTTTCTGCATGATGTTGCCGGGACCTAGTGAGAGGCAAACAAAGTAGTATCAGATAGAATCAGCAGGTGGCCCTCGATGAAGAGAGAGCAGAAAAATAGCTGGCTGTGCTGGGAGCTGAACAAAAAGGAAGGATTGAACAAACTGACACTTACCAACAGCTCCCTAATGACGGGTGTCCACCTAATGATAACCCCTGTAAATCACAGTGAAACAGGGCTTTGAAAGAAGTAACATCGCAGCAGCGTGCTGCTGGCAGCTGACTATTTGTTTTTCTATATTTTAACTATTCTGCTTTTCTATGAATAGGGCTGCGAGGTGCTACGGTAATATAAAGAATAAATAATAATACTAGTAACAAGCCCCAAAAGGTATGTAACTAATAATTACAAAGGGATGTATTTATGGTAATCAACTTAAGCAGAGACTCTCCTAGACAGCCTGTTAGAACAAAATCTTTAGAAATACAAATTATCTTACTATTAAAGCCTCTCAAGGCTCTCTATAAACATGAATGGATTAATCCTTGGTGATGGAGGGAAAAGGGTGATATACTTATTTTACAGAGTGGTAAATTGAGGTACAGAGAGGTTTGCCCACAGTTACACAGGAAATCAGTGGCTGAGACAGCATCAGAGCCCACAACTCTTGCTCCTAATTCCTGTGCTCTAACAATTAGATAAAAATACTGCTTCTTGATAAAGACCTCATGTTCCATATGCCCATAGTCAAGTCATATGTACTCAAGTAAACATGACAATATGTTAATTTGGGTAGGTATTGCATTTGTCTCCCATTTTAGATTTATGAAGTATATATGATAGGTATATTAAATATCACCACAGTGTTTAGTGTCCTATTGGAGTCAAGAATACCGAGACCACGATGACTTTTTTTTGTGGTGGCTGGTAAAAATTTCCCTTGCTTCAAACTTCAGCATAATTCTATCCCATTTAGAAATGTGGTAATATCCCTCTGTTTTAGTTTTAGCCTTAGTCCCAAACTTGAAATTATAGTGGAAGTATTAGACAGATTATGGCTGCAGCTGCTAGAGCTATGATTTCTGCTGAACATATTCCTCCTGCTTCTGTGGCTTTTGCTATAGTTGTTTTACCAAAACAAAAGAGCGCAAACCTTTTTTTTTAGCCTATGAAAGATAAAAGCACTTGCTTCTAGGCTCACCACGTATTTTATATTGTGCTAAAGTACAAAGAAGTATTTTCTCTGTGGCAAACACATTGTGTACAGAAGGAAACCTGGAAAACACTAGCAAAGGTGTTTCAGGTCTGGTTAATTAGCGTCTACAGCTACCAAGTTCACATAGCAACATGTGGGCAGCAATGTGCTGTGGAAAGGCATTCAGCTGTTATGAAAACGGATGAAGAGAGAAGATGGAGTGGAGAATTAATTTTAAAAGAAGGAAAATGACAGTGAAGCTTCAGGGACCACTTAATAGAACGTGACAACGGATCTATCTGGACTTAGAGCAGCCAGGCCCCTTCCAGTTAGGTTTGTGTACCAGAAATTAGAAAAGAAAGGTAATGGGGAAATGGACTGTTGCCTCAGTAACCTTGTTCCTAGGACTGTTGCTTTGATCAGGCTTGTGGCCTTTGAGGACTGGCTATTGTTGGAATTGAGCTGTGCCGGAAGCATTCCCTTGAAATGACAACATCCGGGGTTGGCTTGGCTGTCATTGGGTCTGTAGAGGATTTGAAGACGAGGAAGTAGCCCACCCAGTGGGTGCCTCTGTCAAAGAAAAGCAGCACTGGCGTTACAAATAGGTTGGATCACCAGTGGGGTCTGGCCCACAGTGTAACCCATTTAAAATTGAAGAAAAGGCACCGCCAGCCAAGTGGCCTGATCAATGGAAGAGGCTGTATGTTCACCATCATGATGGTGTTCAGAATGCCTGGAAGTGACTGATGTCTCAGGTGAACCACAGATTTGAGTCTTTAGTTGAGCTAAGAAACCCAGTGAGGAATGAAAGCTGTAGGCAGTTACAGGGAGGCTGTCATGGGGATTTTCTGTGGAGTAACACTCCCTGAAGAATCCACTGCATTCACCACCATATTGATTCTCGTACTTGGAGAGTACATCACTTCTTCCCACTCCTTTGCATGGGGAAAAGAAGTTCATTCAGCTGCAAGCACTGGCTCCTTCAAGGCAAGGATAATTACTTATAATTACTTCCTCCATCGAGATCTCCCTGGCTACCTAGAGGTAATTAATCAGTGTAGGGGGTAGCACCTTAGTGACAGTGACTATATAGTGGGGCTAGGATGATAAGTAATAGTGGAAGTATCATATCTAGGTAGCTATAGCTCTTGGTCACTGCAGCTGATTGGAGTTTTGCCACTGTTTTGAATAGGAACCGTGCCAGTCCTTTGAATAGTGCACATATACAGTATTACATCTCACCCATGTTTTTCAAAATAGGTCTGCCCACTGATTAGAATATCAACTCCTGATTGCTGCTTTTATTGAACTGCCCAGACACTTACTGTCATCATCCATCTCACTGGGTATTCCGAATACATTGCAAACAATTCACCCGACAAATGTGCATGAAAAGCAAATACAAAAGACTGCACATATGGCAAATTCAAATTTGGTTCTCATTTGCCTAAATGTTTGCAAATAGCTTCTTCTCACTATTTGCTCAATAACAGCAAATATGTACGAAGGCCCAGAACCTATTCAGCGGTAGCCTTGGTCCAGAGCTACTTGTATCTCTGTTACTTCTTTCTTTCTCTATTTCAGCCTGCTACCAACAGAAAACCCTCTTCAGTATCTAGAGCTGTTCAGACATTGATCACCTAAGTTTTAACACTCACTTCTTTCTCTCCTTCTGAGTGCAAGGAGTCCCAGTCGTCTTAACAAGCTAACACATTCTGCTCTGTGAAGGTGTGAAATTCATCTGCTCCGTTAACAGCACTGTGTTTATTAACATCACTGAGGGGGATTTAGCACTAAAATACAGACACCTCACCATCACCAAGCTTGTTGGGTAGTATGCCAAGCTCAGAGTGCCATGAACATTCATCTGGGTCTAGGATGCCTTCTTTCACACCAAAATGTTACTAAGTCAATTCTTGTGTTCTATATGTATATCTTCACAGCTTGTTTAGGCAGAGTAATTTTAGGGGGAGTTTATGCAAGATTGTATTATGAAAAACTTGTTTTTTTTATACAGCAGAATCTGAGTTACGAACACCTCGGGAATGGAGGTTGTTTGTAACTCTGAAATGTTCGTAACTCTGCACAAAACGTTATGGTGGTTGTTTCAAAAGTTTACAACTGAACATTGACTTAACACAACTTTGAAACTTCATTATGCAGAAGGAAAATGATGCTTTTAACCATCTTAATCTAAATGAAACAAGCACAGAGTTTCCGTACCTTGTCAAATTTTTCTTTAACTTTTCCTTTTTTTAATTCGTTTACATTTAACACAGTATTGTATTGTATTTGCTTCTTTCTTTCTTTCTTTCTTTCTTTCTTTCTTTCTTTCTTTCTTTCTTTCTTTCTTTCTGTCTCTGCTGCCTCCTGATTGCATGCTTCTGGCTCAAATGAGGGGTGTGGTTGACCAGTGTTTGTAAAATTGAGGTTCTACTGGAGCTCACTGCTCAGCATATGTTACACATCCCCTCTATGCTCAATCCACAAAACATATGGGTTTGTTACAGCTCTGAATAGGAAGGATTTGGCTCTTTAGCTAGAATTAAGAACATAAGAACATAAGAACGGCCGTACCGGGTCAGACCAAAGGTCCATCTAGCCCAGTATCCTGTCTACCGACAGTGGCCAATGCCAGGTGCCCCAGAGGGAGTGGACCAACAGGCAATGATCAAGTGATCTCTCTCCTGCCATCTATCTCCATCCTCTGACAAACAGAGGCTAGGGACACCATTCCTTACCCATCCTGGCTAATCGCCATTAATGGACTTAACCACCATGAATTTATCCAGTTCTCTTTTAAACGCTGTTATAGTCCTAGCCTTCACAACCTCCTCAGGTAAGGAGTTCCACAAGTTGACTGTGCGCTGTGTGAAGAAGAACTTCCTTGTATTTGTTTTAAACCTGCTGCCTATTAATTTCATTTGGTGACCCCTAGTTCTTGTATTAGGGGAATAAGTAAATAACTTTTCCTTATCCACTTTCTCCACATCACTCAAGATTTTATATAGCTCAATCATATCCCCCGTTAGTCTCCTCTTTTCCAAGCTGAAGAGTCCTAGCCTCTTTAATCTCTTCTCATATGGGACCCGTTCCAATCCCCTAATCATTTTAGTTGCCCTTTTCTGAACCTTTTCTAGTGCCAGTATATCTTTTTTGAGATGAGGAGACCACATCTGTATGCAGTATTCGAGATGTGGGCGTACCATGGATTTATATAAGGGAAATAATATATTCTCAGTCTTATTCTCTATCCCCTTTTTAATGATCCCTAACATCCTGTTTGCTTTTTTGACCGCCTCTGCACACTGCGCGGACATCTTCAGAGAACTATCCACGATGACTCCAAGATCTTTTTCCTGACTTGTTGTAGCTAAATTAGCCCCCATCATATTGTATGTATAGTCGGGGTTATTTTTTCAAATGTTCATTACTTTACATTTATCCACATTAAATTTCATTTGCCATTTTGTTGCCCAATCACTTAGTTTTGTGAGATTTTTTTGAAGATCATCACAGTCTGCTTTGGTCTTAACTATCTTGAGCAGTTTAGTATCATCTGCAAACTTTGCCACCTCACTGTTTACCCCTTTCTCCAGATCATTTATAAATAAGTTGAATAGGACTGGTCCGAGGACTGACCTTTGGGGAACACCACTAGTTACCCCCTCTCCATTCTGTATTGTAGAGGGTTCCCGGTAAATCCCTGTTGTGTTGGCTAAAATGTAGTTATATGTTACTTTACAGAGATGGTCCAGTGGTTAGGCTGGTATTCTGGGAATTTGGAGATCAGGGTTCAATTCTTTGCTCTGCCATAGACTTTTTATATGACCTTGTAAAGCCATTTTAGATTCAGATTTTTAATGATATTTAAGTGCCTAAAGATACAGATAGGCACATAGTGGGATTTTCAAAAGCAGTTAAGGGCCTGACTGTCACTGAAATTATTACTCTAGTCTCTCTTTGTGCCTCACTTCCTCGTACATAAAATGGGCACCATAGAACTTCCCTACTTCACAGGATGCGTGAATAAATACATGGTACTCGGATGCTAAGGTGATGGAAGGCCATCTAAGTAGCTTAGGCCTTGTCTACACTGGCAAGTTACTGGGCAGTACAGCAGCATCCTACAGTGTAACTCCTGAGGTGTACACATTGCCAAGCCACTTAGTGTGCAGAAACGCTTCAGTTGCAGCGTTGCAAAAAAGCCACCTCGACAAGAGTCCTAAGCCTTAAAGCGCAGAGGCTCCAGCACTGTAACACATTACAGTGCAGAAAGCAATCAGTTGGCTTCCAGAAGTGTCCCTCAAGTGGCCACTCTGCTCATTGTTTTGAACTCGACTGCCCTGGAGACATGCGCCTCTATCCTTTCAAAGCTCTGTTTCTGACAGCCTTTGCATGCTGTGCTGATCTGCTCTGGGACACAAAGCAAACCATTAATGTGGAATGCTTGTGCGGTTGAACACAGAGGCAGGTGTGTGTGTGTGTGTGTGTGTGTGTGTGTGTGTTTGTGTGAGAGAGAGAGAGAGAGAGAGAGAGACAGATTGCTGGGGAGGGAGGCGGGGGTTTATGTCGGGGTTTTCCCCTTCCCCTGCCTCAGGACTGGTTGTTTCCTGCCACAGTCTGAACTTACAAGACAGCATGCTGACTCACTCTCTGTCCCCCAAAACACACTGTCTCTCTTCCCCCCGACCACACACACACACATACACTCCCTCTCCCCCCCCTTCAGTTGAAAAGCATCTGGCAATGTAGTAGGATGTCCATGGAACAATGGGATTGGGAAACCTGCATCGTGATGCTGTGCCTGCCCCATGAGGCATTGCAAACCCTTACCAAAGCACCCTGCGGCCAGTTGAACAGTGGGATAGCTACCACAATGCACTGCTGTCTTTGTCGTTGCGAGAGCTGCTAATGTGGAAGCTCTCCACCGTCACAAGGAGCACAGTGTGGACACGCAACAGAGGTTTAATTCCAGCGTTTTAATAAAAGTGGTGAAACTTGCCAGTGTAGACATACCCTAAGACAGACAGATTTACATAGTTTGTTAATGTACTGGATGATTTACCTGCAAAAGATTTTTAAATTTTGATTGAAATTTGCGCCCAGGAAAATACCACTTACATTACTGAAGTTCAGTAACAACAAAAAATTCTTATCAGTATGTAAGGTAAAGAAATTGTTTTCTTGCTATGTCGTTGCTTAAATTACAAAATGTTCTTTTAATTCAATTCCAGAAAGTTGCATACTTTGAATTAACACAAAAACATTAAGGTTTAAATTATTTTTTTTAGAACAGCTCTTGCCTAGGAGCAACCAGAAATTCTGTACGGTGCAAAGGGCCTATTATGTTCAATTCATGATGAACATGAGCATTTTTCTCAAAGGCAACTTGCTGAGTACAATTCCCCTTTGTTTACAAAACTGCTACTGTGAGACCTTGATTTTTTTCAAATTTAAATGTACAGTTAAGCAGCTCATTCTGATTAAATAATTATTCCTGCTGAGAGTATTTTTGTTAGTGTTATTTTGATACGGATTTAAATGTCTTTAACCTGCTAACATGGAATTATCACGTTTATTATTCAGACAAATCTGTGCTAGCTGGAGATACGTATTTGTTAGTCACCCATCAACTCTTATGAGATCACCTTCATACTCACTCATGGGTTTGCCACTCACAAGTTACTCAGCCATCACAAACTCATGTCAATGAGTTTATTCCAAACCCTTTATTCTACACTGTAGCCCATTCTTTATGAAGCATAAGGGGACTATTAGGGTAACAATAATAAGATCATGCAGTTACATAAGCTAACTAGTGCACAACTGAATGGTTCTGAGTTACTTGGAAGTTTTATATAAATTTGGCGATGCAAGACCTTTCTTTTATTTTCCTGAGCTCTGTAATGGTTTACATTTCGTGTGTGTGTACACATACACATAGATGTATATATTTATTCATTACCCTTATTATGTGGGATTTATAATGGGACAACTGACATAATTTCTGTGTTTTCATTGAACTTGAAATTGGATACATTTATCTTTATGGATGCTGAATTCAGGCAGTTTTCAACATTGACCTTTCAATTAGATGTCATCAAAGGTTTTCCTTACTGGATTTTAACCATTTAAGTGCCTTTTTGAGGAGAAGTCTGGTATTTTGGTTTACGCATTAATAATCAACTGCCAATTATAGGGAAACATTGAATTTTGCTATTTCTGTCGTAGATCATCAGAGTAAAAATTTACAGAAATAAAATGAATTCCTTATGTGAGTGAGGTCATGTCAGGTATGAGGCATGCAGTGTGGATAAATTAGTTATGCTAATTTTATTTAAGAGATTTTAGCAAACAAAAATGTTGAAGGTGAGGAAGTGCACTGTAGGCAATGCTGTTGATAGCTATATTCGCCCAGAGAGTAGACCACTGCTAGAGTGTGAGTGTAAAAAATATGGTTGGTAATGGCATTTTCACTGCTATGGATTTAAGCAACTTTTTGCACATTTTCTCCCATATGTTTCCTAAAATATGATTTTATAGTCTCTTCTTCTTTCGCTCATCCCCTTTTTTATGGCCTGACCCCATTTTGTATTAAGTATCTTAATTCCCCAAATAGTTCCTGCTCTTTTCCCTTATAGCACACAACATGAGACCACTGGCTCCAATCTGGTGCTCTCACATGGTTTTAGTGATTGTTTTCAGCCGAACATTTCCTAATTCCCTTAGCTTTCTCTCACTAGACATTGATGCTCTAATCAGATGGCCCTGGAAAAGAACTATAGACAATTGCCCTGTCCTCTACCCCTCTTTGCTTTCAAAATTGCCACTTATAAGTACCTGAATAATTAATAAATACCATGTGTTTACATTCTTCTAATTTCTTCTCCTTCTCTTTATTTAGAAACTCACCTTTGTGTCTCTAGAATTCTCAGATTTCCTTGCTTCAATAGTTCTTTTTGATAGTGTACCAGCATTTGATATGTATATGACCATTTTCATTAAAATGTTTTGTCTACGTTCGGATTTTACTTTCTTCCCATCGGAAGTTTAAATCTTCTATTATTCTTTTTTGTGCTCTTCTGCACTACAGTATAAAGCTTATTACCAGGATATGCTGTGTTTTATAGATTTTTATGCAAAAACCCTGGCAAATCTGTCTGGTCTGCAGGTTTCAGCACCTTGTTATTTGGCAGATACAGCATTTTCTTTGTATTCTTTGCTATCGGATTTATTATTCTATATCTAGAATACTTTCAATTAATTATGATTGGATTGCTTGTTCTTGTGTTTCTCACAATCCCAAAGATTTTTCCCTATCCACCCCACCGTCTAAATGCTCAAAAGCTGGGTATCTCAGTCTAACTCCTTTGCACCTGCTGCTGCCAGCTGGGGGAAAAATGCAAATTAAGGGCCTGTTCCTGTTGAAGTCAATGGTGAAATGCCCATTGGTTTCACTGTAAGCAAGAGAAGGGCCAGTCCTACAAGAGCTTGAAGCTTCTCAGTACTTGCCATGAGGTGTTCAGAGTATTACAGTTATCTGGTCCCAAGCTGCCATTTGAGGCAATCCCCATTTATCCTTGGAAATTGCTGTCAGAAAGAAAAGGATTCTGAGTATATATCAGTATTCAAATAAGCAAAATGTAACCAATCTGTGGCCACCTAGGATTTTGTGGTTTTCATTACACTCCATGCCGGGGCCACTTGGAATGATTCAGTGAGAGTGGGAATAAAACTCCTACTCCAGAGCCTCCCACTCTGAAAGCACAGGCGCCTTCTCTGTCAGCTAAAGGACAATTTCCTTACATACTAAGTGGCATTGCTCCTCTCTCCAGTCAGCTGCAGTTTCCCTTTGGACTCAGAATGTACTCAACATTTCAAAGAAAAGTTCGGTTTCAGTCAAAAAATGTTTACTCAAAATCAAATAAGACACACGGAGCGAAATCCTGTCCCTATTCAAATCAATGGGAGTTCTGCCATTGACTTCTGTGGAGCAGGATTTCACCCATGGCTTTCACGTGACTTTAGTGCAGGCTGAGGAATCCTGAAAAGCTCCCTCCATGAGATTTAGAGAAAAGTTCACTCACCTATTCTGAGCTCTACCTCTGTAATATAATTACCAAAAATTAGGTAAGGTTCATGTGGCTTCAGGTTTTCTGTGTATCCTTTTCATAAGTATATTCATGGAGTCTGAGAAACGTATCTTAAGGGACAAGTTTCTGGGTTGTACATTAGAGGCTTGAGCACTTTGTCCCCTCTCAGGATTTAAATATCTGCTTATCTTTAAGCACTGGAGCAGTCTCATTGATTTCAATAGGACTATGCACATGCTTCCAGTGGGTTGCTGGACTGGGGTCAGTGGGCACTGCTTTGTAGGGTAGCACCCTAGTCTTCTCTGTGGGGGAAGGCAGTGGGGGATCCTCACTGCTACACTGCAAGACAGGAAAAAACCTACTCTGGGGGCTACTACTCCAGTCTAATAGCTGTTCTACTATGACATTAGCATGAACAGTCTGACCATCCCTTTTCTGTGTGGGATGGGTGGCAGGAGGGAAGGACAAAGGATCCATATTCTGGCCCTGCCCCTTTCCCAACCTACTCCTGCCCCATTCGTAATATCCTAGCATGTCTGAAGGCTGCACGACGCAGCTTGTGTGCACTTCTTGTATGGTCTTCCCAGATTTTCTTCCCTCCACTTGAGCACTGGACCCACACCAATTCCACTGACAGAGGGCCATCTGCACCCATAAGGGAGGGTGACAGGGTAGATCACAAATGAGAAGCTTGTGGGAGGGAGGGGGGAAAAGAGGCAAATTTCACAGAATAAATTATTTTGTTACACGTTATTCCCCCACTTGTTGAAAACCACATGAGCATGGACAATAAAACAGACCTATTTCAGGCCTTAAATGAACAAACTGGCAAACATTCAGGGGTTTTGTTTTGTTTTGTTTTTTTCTTCCTAATCTAAATTGAATCTGTGAGGGAAAGGATTACATGATGTGAGAGGAAACTGTAACACAATTTTGAACGTAAGCATGGCTTCAGGGAATCTTACTGAGCAGAATAACACTTCCAATGGACTGTTTGGTGATTTTTAAATGGAAGAGGAATAATACTGTTACCAATGTTCATGTCCCAGGTGACTGACTAGATCTAATTTATGCAGCAGGCTCCTTGAATTGTGAGGCACTTCCTCTTGCCAAGTCTCTCCCCACCATCTCGTTCCCCTATGCCAGTACAGTCAGTGCAGTACTCTTTATTGTTATGTATATTATGCTGCTCCCAAATTTTGTTTGTATTGAAAATGAATAATTACGTCTTAGAAGTTGTCAGTTGAACCACCCACTGATGTCTGGCATGAAATGAGTATTTTGCATAAGGAAGTGTGCGCCTTATGTGACAGCCACCATCTTGGCCCACATACCCAGAACTGAACAAGAGACCTCCAAAGCTGCTATAGCCAAGGCGCAATAACTGGAGCTGTAACAGACTCTTGTCTTGTGTGAATCAGGCCCAATGGGGAGATCTATCACACGCACTGACCATGAAGGACTACAGGAAGTTACCAACCATACTTGGTGTTTGTTCTGCTTAACATAAAATTACTCTGGATTCCATAAATTAGAATTAACTGTACCTCATGTGTTCACTCTCTTTAAAATTCATTGTAAGGGAAATCCTTCTTGACTTGTACTAAATTAATATGAATAAGATGCCCTAATTGTTAGATGTTATCTGAAATCTGGCTAACTCTCCGTACCATTTTGTCTTGCTAATCTAAATTAAATCTGTGAGCAAAAAGACTACATGATGACAGTAGAGAAAAAATCACCTTCTATTAATCAGACGCAGTGATATGAACTCAAATTGATCAGGATCAAAGTTTGTTTTGTGTATAAACTGTTGCGGGGGGACCTCTTGCTTTTCTACAAGGGCAGAATCACTGTTCAGTTGCTTAGGTACATGACAAGACAAATTCTATACATTGTACAGGACTTGAGGCTTGCTCTGGAGTGAGGCAGAGCCGCACTGCTTATGGGGTGCTCAGGAAAGGATTGTGCCTCCAGGAGGCGTAATCCCACTCTTAGATTGCAGGTGAGCAACAGGTGTGTGTCAGCTGCCGCATCCTGCTCATCCCAGTGATTGGCCAGTGCAGAAGGGTTAGTACCACATCCCCATGCCTGCCAACCCGCTCGGGAATTTCTGCAAACCTGGGTGCATGCACAAGAAGCAGATACTAAGCACAGGGGCTGTGACTGGCCCAAGTGTGTAGAACATGGAGCTGGAGCGTGACTCCATATGCCAGCCCGCCCCCTCTGATTCCTGTAAGGGCCAGATTCAATCTGACCTTATTAGTTTGCTTACTTTGGCTGCTGCTTTTGTTGGCTGAGTAGTACCCTGCTATTCTATACCTTGGATTCATATTTATTGTTGTTTCAGGCATGGTAAGTGTCTCTAATGGACACACTGTTCTATATTTTTGAGAGGAAAGAATCGGAACAAACACTGGTTTTTATCATGCAAAAAGCCCACAAGCACAATTATTATTAATTTATTTTTAATAGAGCAAATTGATAAATCATACCATTTTCGCTTTGATGTTGTGGGGTATGTTTTCAAAGCTGTAGCTGGGAGATGGGGGAGTCCATGGGCATAAAAGGGCATATCAGATGCACAGAGTGCTGGGGAGAAGTGTGTGGGTGAAAAACGTAAAGTTGGTTGGAGAACTTTGAGGGAACCATTTTCCATTGGAATATGCAGTTCTGTCAAAATCAAAACAAAATGGGGTCAGTTTTGCTAGAATTTCATTTATGAAGAAAAGGGGAGGGGGAAGCTTCCAACAAAATGTCCCGTTCTGACATTGCTGGAGCAAAACATTTTGATGTTTCGTTTTTAAATGACTTTTCATTTTTAAATTGATTTTAGTTTGTATGAGGATACGTACCGTAATATCATACAAAATAAAAAAGGTCAAAATTGAAACACAATATTTCAATTGACCTGAAACTATTTTTTCAATTTTCCTTCATGGAGAGTTTAGAGATGTTTGCTTTTTATTGCTATTTGGAATCAAGCTGCATTTTGAAAACTCAAAATCCTTTGCAAAACTGAACTTCTGTCCTCTGAAGATCTCTAGGAAAGAGGGAAAGGAATCCTCCCCCATTCGGACCATGGAGCCACGTCTGCAGCCTGGAGTCTCCAATAGCTCCCAGGTCTCTCTTGCATCCTCGCCATGGGTAGGAAGGATCCAAGTTCCATCCCAGACCTACTCCCACCAAACCCCCTTCATGCTGAGGTATAAGCAGCTGCCACAGAGCTGAGTGCTGTGCTTTCGCTCCCTTCACGCAGCAGAACCACAGCATGGGACCCCTGTGACTTGAGAGTGGAATCAGGAATTGCCTCCAACTGAACTTCCCCTCTTCTCATTCCTTCAGCTTTACTCTACAAAAAAAGTTGTGGCCATTGAAATGCAAAATACAGTCGCCATCCTTAATAGCCCACTAGATAACTAAATAACATTGTTTCAGTATTCTAGCTATTCTCTGTAGTAAGCATAGGGGATATATTACTCCTAGGATATCTATTTTTCTAAGCCAAAATTGGTAAAATTGTAAGGCATGTGGCAAGCAGTGTAATCAAGAAAGGATTCTTTGACCAGTCTGTGTGTGGGCAATGGCTTATCATCATAATCTAGGGGATGCAGTTCAGGCCTGACTGTGATCTCACAAAAGGCTTTGCTTGCATGAGAGGTGCATCGGTTGAACCTAAATTGTGAATTTAAATGGATTTTGTTAATCTGATGTGAGCTTCTGTTTGGACACACACACTGCAATGAATGGCCACACAGGAATTTGCACTGTTTTAAATAAATTAGTTTAAGTTTTGAGTTAAACCAGTGCATCTTTCCCATGTAAATAAGACCTTACACCAGTAGAAATCAGGAGTAGGTCCATTACGCTAATATAAGGGAGAGGGGAATCAGGCTCAGCTTGTTTTTCTACTGACTCCCAGTGACAGGAATTGGGATAGGAAGTAGTTTTATTGTAAATCAATTGGGCTACATGCAGTTATTAGTAAATGGCAAGCAAAGTACACTTGAAATATTTTAAGTATCTGAAATGCAACCTGCAATAAAATTAGATGTTTGAAATTATCAAAAAAAAGTCTGGTATTGATTCAACTGACTGAGCTGGTGGCCCAGTCTCTTAAAGAGAGAGAGAGATTCAGAGCTTGAAGGAATTTGAGTAATAAGAAGTTGATTTAATTTAAGCTTTTGAGGTTTTGGTTAAAAAAATGTGCAGATCCACTGATTTTAGCTTGTTCACTATTCAGAACTTGTTTTTTCAGATTTACCCTAGGCTGTTTTGGAATAATTGGATTGATAAACAACAATGCTGTACAGCCTTGTAAAATGAGAAAAACAAAACACACTTTCAAGTGTAACACACAGTGCCATGAAAAATATAATATTTTCTTAGGCCTGACTTAAGGTAATTTTTCCCTTAAAGAAGTTTAGATCAGCTACTTGGTACCAGGCAAATATTGTGACAGGAATTAAAATTCCAGATACACATTTCATGCACCTAGAGAAAGACTAATTCTTTTTTCATTTTAATGCTGTCACTGTATTAGATTCCCTTCCTTGCAAATTCCCATCATCCAATGCATGTATTATAGGTGAAGACAATTGATATTTTTGATAGTGGCAGACACATGCAAAGTTTTTTGCACCTAGAGTCAAAATATGCAAATATGTTCATGTGCCCCTCTGAAAAAATAGATTGAATAATATCTAATATATTTTTTGATGATGCGGACACAAGAAGATTGATTACATAGCCTAAAATTTTCAAAAACAGCCTTAGGTTTTGGATCTCAGTTTTTGAATACCCAACTTCAGACCCAATGAACTGCTCACGTGTATAAAGAATTTTCACACAAATAGGGTCTGCAGGATTGGGTTCTTTTCACAAACTCCGAATGCTGAACTCGTAAATATGTTCACTGTCCAAGTATTAATTGAAAAAGACGAGGTGGGTGAGGTAATATCTTTTATTGAACTAACTTCAGATCCTGAAGAAGAGATCTGTGGTACTCAAAAGCTCTTTCACGAACAGAAGTTGGTCCAATAAAAGATATTACCTCCCTGACCTTGTCTCTCAAATCCTGGGACCAACACAGCTACAACACTGCAAACTAGTATTCATTAACTTGTAAGCTCACCCCAAGAACAAACACCATAATAAAAAAAACAAAATGGCAAAAAACAAAATATACAACTTGAAAGTAGAATTCAGTCTTACATGTGACACCTTCACTACATAGCAATCCTTCCAACAAAGATAAGCCTTGATCTTGCACATGTTTAACTTTTCACATGTGGGTAGTGCCATGGAGTTCACCTGTGTAAAGTTAAGCACTTGCATAAGCATTTGCAGGTTTGGGGCCATAGTACCCAGTCCTGTGATCTTTGCCACACGAGTAAATTGAAATCAGTTAAATCTACTGATGTGAGTAAACATTGAAGGATGGGGTTTTATTGCACACTTTCATATACTAATAGACAACCCTTCGACATAATCTATACATGGATTTAAATAAATCTCCCTTCTAAATTTTGTAAATGGTTCACTCAAGGGATGCAGTGTGAACAAGGTTTGTAACATACATTTTTATAAAACTGTTGGGGAAGGAGCAATGGTGATATTGAACTAGCTCAGTTTGGGTATGTCTGTTTTAAAATATACTGTATGATGCTTTGTAGCTAACTGGGGAGTTAAAATACTAGTAACTTGGAAATAGTTGTGAGATACCTGTAAGCAATCCCTCCAGAGAAAATGTAATTCTAACCTTTGATCTTAATAGGAAATCGAATGAACATCCGACATGTCACTTTCTATTCTGTGCTACCTCTGACTAGTGCAAATTACCTGTTTAAAATTCAGGGTTTTTGCTAGTAACCCAGCTTTAAAAAAAACCAACTTCTCTAGTGACAATATACGATGTTATATATATTTGTATTACATAAGTACATTGTTATACCATTTATGTATGATGGTAACTTATAATACCCTGGCTGTTAGTTTGGTATATTATTTTATTGCACCTTTTGATTTGGTTGTAATGGAATCATTACCTGATATTCAGGTTCATATGAACTAGCTATAAAAATAACTTTTACATTTCTAAGTAGAAGTCATTTTGCTCTAAAGTGTTTTTAAGTGAATTTAGCTCTCTTGAAAATTTCAGAAGCCTGAGGACAGAATTCCTGTGTTTATACACGGAATAGGTACCGCCTGGGTAGCAGCAGTACAAGGTTCCCCTTCCAGCCTGTATCATAAAATCCTCACAGGGAGGATCATTTTTAATAGTGAGAAAATTGTTTGTCTCCAGGGCCATCCCCTCTTTGGCTTTTCTGGTGAAACTGCTACAGTTAGTGCTAACTTTAGTGGTGTTGTTCATTAGTAACTAGGGCTGGGATTCTGAAAGAACCAGTGGGAGTTAGGTGCCCAACTCCCATCTGGCTCCTTTGGAAATCCTGGTCCAGAATGAGATTTGACTTCCACCCAGGCCATCAAAGAACAATCACCAGAATTGGATTGGAACCAGTGAATCAGAGGATTTAAACAGGCCTTATTAGCAGGCATCCAGTCTCCCACAGTAGCTCTGATCTTGTGAGATGTTAAGTACCTGTAACCCACTGGTGAGGGTATGTTACAGCATCCATGCTCAATTTGCAGAGCATATCTGTCTGCTACCGGCTTAAGTAGGGAGATTTGGTTCTTCAGGTCAATCTGTAGCAGTTTATCATCTCTGGAGGTTCCTGGTTCAATCTGCAGTGTGTCAGCCAAGATGGTGACCATCATATACCCTCAACTCCTGCTTACTTGGGAGTTGAGGGAATTCAGCACCCCACAGCTTCAAGGGTTTTTTGTTTGTTTGTTTGTTTTTCCTTTTTTCTTTGCGTAAGGATAGTAATTTTTAAATTCTCCTGGTGCATGTATGGGTAAATTTCTCAGAACTCTTCCCAAACATCATATGATTTGAGTCTGGCTGTCTTTGTATTGCCCCTCTCTTGGACAGTTTTATGATGTTATTATTTATTAATTATTATTATTAGAGATTTCACTGGTAAAATATGAGGTTTATTAACCTTATGTTTAATTTCCTCTTTGAAATGTCTCATATGGATAGTGAATTACAGAAAAAGAAATGTGCTTCTTAATCTGTGAAGATTCAAATGTAGTCAAGTGTTTAGCTTCATCTGTGGTAATTACCCAGCCCATAACTACAATATATACTTGTTTTTCAAGTTCAAAACAAATTAAGGGCTCCCTTTTGCAAATCCTTACTCACCTGAAAATCCTTCCTCAAGGGAGTAGCTCCATTGAAATCAAGAGGACTAATTCTATGAATATGGACACTCCCAAAACTAAGGGTTTGTAGGAAGCAGCCCCAAATGAGATGAGTCTTGGACAGCTCTAGGAGGCTTCTGACAAGAAAATCGTAAAATATGTGTCATAGTGTGCTGCAGTTTGTAGATTTTCTGGGCTTGTGGACAGTGTTGGGTTTATATTTCTGTGTTCCCCTCACCTCAGTTGCAGAATGTATATCCTTGACATCATCAGAATTGTATTTTATTTTGCTGTGATCCAATAATAGCAGAAGTGTGAAAGTTTGCTATGGCTTGTTTTCTTTTTCCACAATGTAATTTATAGATTTGATGTGAACTTGAAAACCTTTCCTTGAAATAAGATTTATTTTAAATATATACAAGGGCTGCCAGAGTTTTGTAGCCCTTTCTTTGATACTGCAAATGAAGAATTGCAGTATGAAGAAAAAGGATTGTTTTGTTACCACTGTGGCTTTGTTAAATATCTTGTTTGTTCAGCTGTAAAATAAAATCTGCTGAAGGAATCTCATTTTATGGACAGAAATGCTAGGAAAAGTATTTATTGAAGTATTCAGATTGTTGAGCTGACAGTCTTAGAGCTCTAGTTAATAAAGACCTGCTTCTGGTATAGAAAGTCATCTTCTGGTTTAATCAATAAAAGATATATAAAAATACTGTGGAATTATATCTACTAATAGTGTATTTATACATTCTGGACACAAAGATTAGGAAAAGAGCAACAGCACAGGAAATCATGAGGGAAAGGGGCTGGTTTGCTTGCTTTTGTTCCTTATATTTACATCTCTTCATAGCCTTAATTTGTGTATGTCGGGGGGAGGGGTGGGAAGGCGTTCCTAAAGTTCTTCAAAAACAGCAAAGGGTCATTACTAGTCTGTGCATAGAACTGGGCATCGGGAATGTCTGAATTATAATCCTACCTCTTACACTCTAACAACTTGACAACAGTTAGGCTACTGATGTGCTGAGACCACTACCTACCATGCTCGCTTGTGCTCCCTTGTTTCTGTCTATCCAACTGCTGCCTCGTTTCTCATACTTAGGTTGTAAATTCCTTGGGGGAAAGCACAATCTTTTGTTCTCTGAACAACACCTAACATAATGTGGTCCTGGTCCTTGACTCGGGCTCCTATGTCCTACCACCGACAAAATACAAATAATAATATAATACTAGAGATGGTCAGAATTTTTCTGACCTAATGGTTATCTGTCGGAAAAATGCTGATTTATCAAAAGCAACATGTTTTGTGGAAACAAGCTGATGTCCATGGAAAATTTGTTTAGAAAGAAAAGTAGGGAGGAGAGGGGGGAGGAGGAGACGGGACAAAAAGTTTCCATTACAAACTTTTTGGAGTGGAACATTTCAATTTTCCCTTTAGAACTGACTTACATAAAATTGAAACAGATAAAATATATTTTTTAAAAAATTCAGACTCAAAACAAAATGTTTTTGTCAAAATGAAACAGTTCTATGGACCTGAAATGAATTATTTGGAATTTTTTTAGCTTGTGGGAAAATGCAATTTTTTGTTTTGATTCTATTGAATGGAAGAAATTGTGAAGCTCCCCCTGAAATGAAGAAACTGGCTCCCACACTGTTCTGTATAATACAATAATTCCTTCTGTAGACTTGGGTAGGGTATTTAAGCCTTGATCCTGCACTGAAGATAATGGGACTCTGAGGGTTTGTCTACACTAGAGAAGGAATCTATAATTTCCAACTCTGGTAGACAGCTCTGGGCTAGCACTGATAGAGCTAGCATTACTCCTGGGGGAATTCTGCACCAAAAATTAAAAATTCTGCTCACAATATTTTAAAATTCTGCAAAATTCTGTTTATTTCGTTTATTAAACTAATGCAATGTAATCACGCTGGTTTCAATTATTTTGGTAATTTATTTAAACTACTATACAATGGATGGAGAATGGGAGTGGGGAGCATGGAAGGAAATTCCCTAATCCCCTTTGTCTAATAGTAATGTAGCTAGGTTTGACCCTTTACTTCTAATTATTAGTCAACACAAATATATATTCAGCCATATGCTCAGTGTTACATCATAGGCAACTGAAGAGCACATGAGGGAATCAGACTCACAATTTATATTGACTACTGACCATCTCCAGAAAGATCAGTAGTAAACAGTTCACGGAGCACATTTTGATAGGAAATTTTTTCAGTCCAAAAATTTAGACCAGTTCTAATCACTAAAGTACCATAAGCATTTATACGGCCACACTGTGCTTTACAATAAGGCTCCTTTAGACCACTCTGGCAATATAAAGGAGACTTAAAACAATTACACCTGTTTTATACTCCTGGGGGGAATTCACTAAGAACAGTGGATACAATCACTAAGCAGGCAGGCTGCTACATTCTGCTCTGCCTGAGGGGATAGAGTTTGCCCCATGCCTACCTGCCCCTCCATGCCGAATGTGCCACAATAGCAAGCGTCAGGGATGGACTCACACTCACATTCACACACACACTCACTCTCTCTCCCTTCTCCTGGTGGTGATTTACATTTCTACCAGCTGCTTTGGGCACCTGAACCAATGTGTCTGCACTGCTGGGGAGGGGCGCATGACCACTCTTGTGGCTTCCCTTTGCTTCCCCATCAGAAGTCATTTTTCTGTGGAGAAACAAAGAAATCTGCGGAGGTCATGAATTCTGTGAGTGGGCAATGGCGCAGAATTCCCCCAGGAGTAGCTAGCATGCTCAAAATAGAAATCTAGCTGCACTTGCATGAGTGGTGTGAGGGGTTAGCTGCCTGAGTTTGTACTTTGGATCTCAGATGGGATCATACTCAGGATGGTTTGCCCCTCCTGCCGCTTCAACCACCACAGCTATGCTTCCTTTTTTTAGTACTGATTTCATCAGAGCTGTGGCAGGTATGTCTGTGAGAGCTAGAAATGGCACCAGCTCCACTATAGACATACCCAGAATGGCTGTAAGGATCTGCCCATATGTATCTCTTTGCAGGATGAGTCATAGGGGGGCAACTTCTGTGCAGCCCAGGAATGGGAGGGCCAAACGTAGCTTTGTTGCATTTGCACTGTCTGGATTGTGGGCTGCTGCAGGGACAAAGTGGTGGCTGGTGCAAGTTAACACAGACCTGGGATATGTGAGATGTTTTCAAAAAATAACATTAATAGAATCACCCTACTGTTATTTGCAATTGTGCATAGAATTATGTCAGTTATATCTATTCAGATTTTGAACATAGTACATTACAATAAAAAAAGGGAATAACAATTCTGTGGGTTACACTGGGCAACATGGTCTTCTTGAATAATGCTATTACACAAATTATTGCTGTAAGAACTACTTCCATCTGTCTGTCATACACACCCAGCAACCTTGCATTGGCCAATCATTATCTGATGTAGAGACAGCATTCAGTATTGCTGCATAATTGGGTGAGGCTTCCCTGAGTGGTGCTTTCATTAATGCCATCATCCAAACTCTCACTTTACACTGACTCACTAGGTAGACAGGTAATAACACAGAGTATAAACTTGCAAACTTCCAGACTTAACAGGTCCCTCTCCAGTATGAACATGTAGCCCTGGAAAAGGCAAATTTTTCTTATTTGTATTACGGGAGTGCCCAAAGGCTCCAGATGGAAACCATTTGAATCCTGAGTTGAGGTCGCATGCTAAGGTGATAGAAGGAGCCAAAGATGCAGGAGTAAAGGGACTTGGACAACAAGCTTGATGGCTCTCCACAACCCCAAAAGGGCATGGCTCTCTAGCTTGGGAGATGGTCAGGCCCACAATGTAAAATGCTTATGTAGCGTAAACATGCTGCATTTGGCTATAGGGCTTAAGTGGGTTTCAGTTGGCTCCGTTTTTCAGCAGCAGAATGGTATGTTGCTGAGCTATTGTGTTATCCTGCTCTCTGCTGTCAGGGTGATTCATGGACTTTCTGCTGTGCCAGTCCTGCTCCATTCCACTCCCCTACCATACCCCAGTGCATCTTGGGAAATTTAAGATAGAATTTTGTCTTAGGCAAATGAAAACATTGCATAGTGTTAATCCTGTTGTGGATAACAAAGATAAGTCATACAAGCATATATCCACTGTGATTCAACAAGCAATTGACATGCCATTACTTTAAAATATTACCTCCATATAACTCTGCCATGATTTAAAGTCATTGAGACCGATGCATGTTTTGGTTACTAGTCTAAAACAATTAACTAGTTTAGACAGTTTGTTCAAAATAAAGGAAATGCAGGTTTTAAGGGTTTGGAAAATCTGAGGGTTATGTTCAGGAAACAGAGAAAGGGCATCTGTACTGTGAACACTGCAGCTATAGTGAAGAATGCAGAAAATGACAACTTTAGTCTTTATTTTACAAAATCAGTCAAGCCTTTAGTGAACGGAGATATATTTAAGTACAGTAGATAGATGACTTAGTAGAGAAAACACAGTCCATTCATCTGTGGGACCAGAGAACTAGTGCTAATGAGGCCATCACTCACCTAAGCTATATCACTAAACAAAATACATCAGTTAGATATTGGGGAAAACTGACAGTTTTCAGAGGAGGCATAGTGATAAACGTGGGATAAGCATGCAGACTGAATTTAATCTCCAATGCTTAGGTCAGAGTTCATGTCCGTGGTAGAAAAGGGATAGTAGCAGGCACACAACTGTGTAGCTCTATAATCAACACTGTTCCAGAAGCAACCTTTCATGTGCTTAGCTTTTCTGGTTCACAAAGACAGTCTATTTATTTATTTTTTCTGTTTTCTTGAGACTAAGCCCTTCTGATGGGCTATTTAAGCCAGTGACAAAGGTGGCTGGATAGATGGAATAGTCAGCAGCTGAATTTCTCCAATGAATCTCATTGCAATTTCAAAAAGAACAGGAGTACTTGTGGCACCTTAGAGACAACGAGAGACTGCTGAGCTGGAATTGATATGCAAACTAGATACGATCAACTCAGGATTGAATAAGGACTGGGAATGGCTGAGCCATTACAAACATTGAATCTATCTCCCCTTGTAAGTACTCTCACACTTCTTATCAACCTGTCTGTACTGGGCTATCTTGATTATCACTTCAAAAGTTTTTTTTCCACTTACTTAATTGGCCTCTCAGAGTTGGTAAGACAACTCCCACCTGTTCATGCTCTCTGTATATGAACTGATATATATATCTCCTCAATATATGTTCCATTCTACATGCATCCGAAGAAGTGGGCTGTAGCCCACGAAAGCTTATGCTCTAATAAATGTGTTAGTCTCTAAGGTGCCACAAGTCCTCCTGTTCTTTTTGCGGATACAGACTAACCCGGCTGCTACTCTGAAACATTGCCATTTCAAGTACACAAAACATTAACTATTGAGGCATCGTGTGAAGTATTAAACATTAGACTCAAAGAATTTTTTTTACAGTGTATTCATTAGAGCTGAGAGAACCCACAAATATTATTAGTCTTATGTCACAGCATGTTTGATTTGGACAGTTTCTGAGCGAATCAAAAGCTTTGGCAATAAAGGAGTACAAAAATATACTAAATAAATAGCCTTCGTCTAGCTCCTGAGCTTGCAAGTTACATTATTTTAGACACTTTATTCTTGCTTAAGTGGGAGTAAGCAGGTGTAAAGGATACTTATTGGGGGGGTTTCACCTTCCTTTGCAGCACGGGTCACTTGCAGGTTTAAAGTAGTGTCACTGGTGGATTCCCTTTAACTTGAAGTCTTTAAATTATGATTTGAGGACTTCAGTAACTCAGCCAGAGGTTAGGGGTCTATTTACAGGAGTGTGTTTGTGAGGTTCTGTGGCCTACAATGTGCAGGAAGGTCAGACTAGGTGATCATGATGGTCCCTTCTGACCTTAAATCTATGAGTATAATGGTTCTAACACTTCCAGACATTTGCTGCCCACCTTCTGGGCATACCACGTCATATGAAGATGCCCTGCTGGAAGAGAATAGCAGAAAGTTCAGACCGCCGTTGCCTAGAGAGGCCTCCCATGATAAACACCAGGCAGAAGCAGCGAGAGTTGGTCCCCTGGCACCTAGAACGCTGGGAGCAGGCAAAGGCCAATCAGAACTCATCAGGTCAGATTAAAAAAGCTGATTGCTTTTACTAGCTGCCAGTCCTGGGTGATGCCAGGAGAGGAAATGTGTTTAACCTTGACTGGCCTGGGATCTCTAGGTAGGTCTGGTGTTTATAATCTGGACTTTAATGTCTAGATGGCAATTTTGAGTTAAGACTTTGTTTTCTGTTAACCCGGGAAGGGGACTGGACTGACAGTTGACCTAGCTGGAGCAGTAGGCTATGGAGATGGGAGACAGTGGCAGAACCTAGACACAATCGGGTACTAGAGAGGAAGAATCCCTTGCAATGGGAGTGCTCTGGTGGTCGGTAACAGCCTCATTCTTCACTTCTGAATAGAGCTGACTGAAATTTTCCAAAGTTTGATTTTTGAAGAAAAAAACTAAATGAATTTTTAGGGAACATTTTCATGAACAATTGTTCCTATTTTTCAACCAACTTTTAGCGGATTGAAAAATTCCAACATTTGAAATGTCAACCTAAATATGGGGCCTATTCTGTGAAAATGTTTTTGTTTTCCTGATTTTTTTTTAACCAGTTCTATTTTTGTCTGTTGTCCCATGTGAATAAAGCAGGCAAAATCTGAATTATGGCCTTCAAATCTGATCCAAATAGACATTCATAGAACATTTCAGGTACTTCTTGCTCCCTGGCAGGCTGGAAACAGGAAGTGCCACGGTATAAATAAACAAAAATTAGTTTTTAAAAAAATACTTGGGGAAGTAGTATGTGAATTAGGGATACCTTGTGAATTAGTAATACCATATATGGATGTGATTTAAGTTTTTTGGGGGGAATACTTCACAAATTTTAAACAATGGAAAAAACATAATATGTCTTATTTAAGGTGAAAAATCAGTGGCAGAAATTCACTGAAGTGTCAATTTGTAAATTATATTAATTTATACATTCTAAAACAATTAAATTACCTACTTAGGTGACATTTTTGGGAACAAATTGAATACATTTCTATGGTACATGAATTATAACTCAAAGATTCATTTGAATATGTAATTTAGATCAATTAGAAGTCTCTACTCAAGTTTAAATAGTGATAATAGAATTTTAAAAAACAAGCTTTGGAGCTGTTAGATTAATTAAGAGTGAATAAATCTGGGAAAATTAAATTATGCCATAATTTTTAAATGTAAATGAGGTAAAAGAAAAGGTTAAGCTAATATGCCTGTGTATAAATACTAGCAGTACCTAAATAAAGAAAAAACTAACTAATGAAAAACATTGAGTACTTCCTGAGCTATATGTAGTGAAACACCGATAAATAATAATTTTGTTTTGTATGCCAAGTAGAGGAACAATGGTAAAATGCAATGATAGCTTCAAAACGAAGTTTAAACTAAAACTAATTGAACTTGAAAACTTGCACAGGGTCCAGTCCTCCCTTCTTTTTGTTCCCCAAACTCCTGCTAAACTCTACAGATCTGGTTCTTGTCCATAAGTGGAGTTATTCTGGTATCACGATGCTTGGGGCACCCATAGCTTCCAAGCTCATCTCCTTCCAATTCTGCTAAAGTTTCATGTTAGCTGTTTGATTTTCTGATACAAAGTTGTAAGGTCACCTCTTTGGCTAACATCTTCAGCCTCTTCACATATCTCTTGTAGCACACCTTTTTACTTCTCTATCTAGAGCTCTGTGTTCTTCTTGCCACTTGCTTGTCTCTTCATGTGTCTTAGTATTCATGAGTTTTTGCTTTACACTTCTCTTTTCCACGGCTGCTGAAGTAGCATCACTAATCTGTTCTTCCCTTTTAGATTTCCTTTTTATTAGAACTGTCTTTGCACTTTCTAGATAGCACACACTGATGTTTTCCAACAGAATATCGATGTTTTGTTTTTCTTCAGTTAACTTCATTAGAACACTGAACATGTTCTTTGGATCAAGTTGAAAAGCACTTTTTATGTTTGGATCTTTTAGTTGTGTGATCTTGATACACAGTTGTCTCTTAACCTTCTTCATTCTCTTTCACTAAATCTTCAATTTAGCGATACAAAGGTTATGGTCCCTGCCCACATCCGCTCCCCTGTATGCATGTACATCTGCCAATGAGCTGCAAAATGTTTTAGGGAAAGGATCTATCTGGTACTCTGCAGTGCCATTTCGGGAGTTTCATGTCACTTTATGGATATTTTATGAGGAAATATTCTTCCACTTATCAATAGGTTCTTCAGACTGCAAATTTCTACTAATCGTTCATGTCATTTTGGTCCAAACTCCTTCTCCACTTGCCCACAACTTCATATAACCCATCATTGTCCTTTCCAACCTTTGTATTATGTTTTGGGACCTTGGTTAACATATCCTATAACAAATCATAAAAAGAATCTCTTTCTCATATGGCTTTTGGTTGGTTGGTGCATAGCATTGTATGACTGTTCATTTGAAGAATCTAGTCTGAATGCAAGCACTAATGATTCTTTCATTGACTGAATCCCACTCAATCAAGGCCTGCTTGGCTTCATTAGACGTTAAAATTGCTACACCAGCTTCACGTCTGCCATCCACATGCCCGGAGTAGTTGATGGTCTTATTAGTTTCTCTAAAGTGTAGTTTGTTTGAACCTGTCCATCTACACTTACTGATTCCAAGGGCATCAAGATCTATCAATTTCTTTAATTATTTGAGTAGCTTCATACTTTGTTCTCACATTCCAAAATCTGATTTGTGTTACTGATCTGGTCTTGAGCAAGGGACTTTCAGGACATGGGCTTCTTTATGGGTTTGACTAATGTCCACCATATTCTCCGCATGAAGTTGATCTCTTGTTCGAGCCTATTGCATACTGATATGGCTCCTGGCTATGATTTCTTCAGAAAGCTTATTTTTACATGATGAGGTTTCCAACCCCATGAACATTATATCCACATCTCTTTATTTGTTATTTAGAGCTGTCCAAATGTGGAGAGTCCCCCACCAACCACCACCTGAGGGACACACTTGGTACTTCGGATGTGTGTTAGCATGAGCCACATGGCATGTTAGTATGCTGTAGATCTATACCCCAGCCTGCCACATACTAACTTTCCATCTAGACAAGTCCTCAGGCTCAGAAGAGTGCTTTTTTTCAGGAATTTTCTCATGGCTCAAATTCTTTTTTGTTGTTGTTTTTACTGTCTAGATTATCTGACGTGTCCAAAAGCAAGAGCTTTTATGTAAGAAAATAATAGAAAGAAAATGAGGAAAAGTCCCCATACGCATACATGCATGCACACACTTTCTGAGTTCTTATTGCTTATACTTTTGCATTATCTTTGTATGAGATTGTTGCAGTGCTCTTCTTTTACTACTGGTGAATGTAGGCTAACAAACCAGCTTATGTTGCTTGGTTTTTTACAGAAAATAAGTCATTACATTTAGTGTGAATTACATACGTCCCCTGCTTTAGATCATTCAAATTTACATGTCAAGATTCAAATAGAAAGAAACATGGAATGTAAATGAGGCCCACTTCATTGGAAGTTGTATGTGTGTATTTGAAGGACTGGGTCAAACCTGGTGTATGTCTTCCTTAAAATAATAAAAAAAAATCAATAGAACAAGTTCTCTAACTTTTCACCTCATTGCAGAATCTTCAAGATGCGTATACAGGCCATGAATTGGAACCCAAAGGTGTATTTTGAACCAGGATATTTTGCCTGGCAGTTTTATATGCTGCTGTTATGCCATTAGGCTTATTAAAATATAATTATTCAAGTACATTAGTACAAAAGGGAGGCAAACCTACAGAGTTCATTTAAGAAGAGACTAGCAATTAAAAATACAGATTATCATCTATGGAATTCAGCTTCAGTTAATTTAAATCCACACTAGTTAATACTTACAGCCTGCTTTTTCAGAAACTACAGAAAAGGGCTAATCTTCGTGTTGCAGGCAAACCTGATTAAAATCACCCCTGTAGAGAAGTTTGTTTAATAAACTAAATTGCTACATGTTTATAAGAATAAAAATGTTTACAGTCTGCAGCATGTGCGTTAAGTGTGCCTATAACTCCAGTTGGCCTCTTGCCCTCAATTTAAAAGCATTTCCTTCGGAACCATGCAGTACATTGTTTTAATATGTGTTTGAACTAATCATTAGGATATCAGAATGACTTGTACCTGTAGGGTTGTTATTGCTTGTTATTATTTAAACCACAGTCTATAAAAAAGATATGAAGTGTTGGAAACAGAAAAGGAATTAACCACTGTTTACAGTTGTGAACCTTCTTGAAGACTTATAGTATAGAGATAATTTTTATACCATTGTGTTATCATGCTCAGGTTAGCTTTTGCTTTCCAACTCTCATTTATACTAACCTTCCAAACTAGGTTCTGGAAACATGTAATCCATGTTAATAACCAGGCATACTTTTATATAAGATTTGAAGCACTTTTTTAAGTTTCTGTGCATAGGTCCCAATCCAACACAGCACTTAAGCACTTTACTTTAAAAATTTGTGTAGTCCCATTGACTTGATTTTAAGCATGGGCTAAATTAAGTTGAGGCCATAGTGAATATGTCTCATCATCGTGTCTCGTGGCAGTCAGAAGGAAAATTTCTGTAACATTAGCTCCTAATTTTCCTTCCTTAGTCTAGAGAAATCTATTGATGAGTCAAAAAGCAGGTAAGTACAATAGGTGCTACAGACACTCAGTTTACACCCAGGGTAATATATCACAGATTTAAACCCCAAGTACAGTAAGTACAAGGAAGAGAAGTTGAGGACAGTTTCTAATACAGTGCAACAAAGCCACATGTGACAATCAGATCTTCATTTTCTATTGCCAAGTGTGCCATGTCAAGATTAGTGAATTTGTATCTCTCTCTCTCTCTCTCTCTCTCTCTCTGTGGTCTTTTTGTCCGACATAATCAGCTAAATTGTAACATTCACAGAAATCAATGTGTTTTGCTACTTCAGCCAGAAAGATAGACATTTTATATAATAAATTTGAACTATTGATGGGAAGCTAAAGTGTAACTAAACCTAAGAAAAAGCTTTAAGTAAAATCCATGGTACATTTTCTATGGAAAAAGCTCTTCGTTAGCATTTATCCTAGAAACTCTTTCATGGAAAAGTCAGTGCCAAATGGTAGTCTTGCTTATCACACTATAGCACATTTACCTGTGTCTAAAGGATTTCAATTTAAAATCTCTATTCTTTCCTTTTCCTTCATTATTTAGTGGTAGTGATTTTACAATACCAAAATGTTCCGGAAGTCAATTTATTCACCCATTCAGCACTCATGATAAATAGACCACATACAAAAAGTACGACAAACATGTTTGTTTTTCAAAAGTTTCTTTGTGGATTGAAAATGTTGTGGCTGAAGTGGATTTGTTACATCATGGACCTAATTTTCTATACCCAGAGTCACAAGAAAAGCCCTAACTCTCACTAAAATTCCCACTGGAATTCTCATTGAAGTCAATGGAACTGTGTGAGAGTGCAGGTTTGAAGGAGCAAGGTCTTATGTCATTGTTATTTTCAGTGACATTATAATCTCAAACTGGACAATCCAGTATGTAGCTACCTAGCTCCTCACAATCTTGTTTGGTTGCTCCTGGCTGTCTCATACATTAGTCCTTAGTAGTCCGAATTAATTTAATTTATCTCCCCAGTACTGCTTTTGTCCTCTTCAGTTTGGTTCCCTATCTCAAACTCATTTAGGATTGTCAAAATTAATAATTATACCTACCCTTCCCCATCTTCTCTTGGAGCATCTTGTACTCCTCTTGTCCTTCTGTTCCACCCTGTAGTTCAGTTTCTGCCCTAAACCCTGCCAGCAGCCATTATTGAAAGCCTTTCTTCTCAAACACATTGGTGGGTTGGTTTCATGATTGCATTAATCTTTCCCAAAGGTTGTCAGCTGACTTGCATCCTCATCTTAATTTTCTTTCCATGATTGCCATCCTGCAAAGTAAAATCTGCCCAAGGTAAAATGTTCCTTTGAAGATTATTTTAAAGCTTTTCCATGTATTAAGTTATTCTCTTGATCGTGCAAGCTAGGATATGAATAAAATTAGTCTTCGACATACTCATCGTCTCTACAAAAAGGTCAAATTATGCCCCCAGATATAGGTATCTATAACTCCCTTTGAGTTAGATGGGAGTTGTGTGTGTTAATATCTGATGAGAGAATTTGGCTCTAACTCATTAAGCATTCTCTCCAATCCTTTGAAATTTTCAGAAAAATACAACCATGCTATCTGTAGGTCTCTTATATACTTTTTTGTTTATCTCCATTATAGTATCACACATCACCAATATTTACCATTCAATATATTGCTCCAAGTATTCAGTGGACAGTTGAGGCAAAGTGTCTTCTTGATTAGTTTATTTCCCCTTTATTTATATTCCCATTTACTTTAAAATCCATTCTCATTTGTATTGTTGGAATCCTAGATTTCACAAGTATAATTCAGATACTCTTCTGTCCTGCAGGTGTTTTCAGATTAGTCTTTGATTCCACTCAGTTAAACCAGGGATCATCCATCAAGCCAAGGTAAATGCTTTCCCCACATTGAATTACAATGCTAGGCCTCAATCTTGCATTGTGTTGCACAAAGGTTGACCATTGTGCCCATGTGGCATGCCATTCACTTCAGGATAGCAGGCCTGTGGCACCCTTCTTAATAAAAGAATCCCTGCCAAAGAAGAACGAGGGAGAGGGCTGTTTGTCACCACCCAAATGGAGGTGTGGCTGTTAGCCATTCTATCCCAAATGACACCCTCCAGAATTGTCCAGTTTGCCAGTGGAGACTAAGATAAATCCACCAAACTAATTTCTACTTTTGACCTAAATTAGGATTTCATTTTAGTTCTTCTAAGGTAAAATGCTGATGCAATAGCTTACTCTGACAGGTAGTCTCCAGGTTTCAGGGGAGTATCTGCCAGTAGCAGGTAGGAGACGGAGAGAGCCACCACCCAGACATCACTGTGATAAGGGGACAGGCACTGCCAGTGAAGATAATTTGCTCATATACTGTAGTCATTGCTGTACAATTCATATGGACCACTGGGATTTTCTTGAACAGGGTGGCTCTCCTGCCATTATACAGCTGTAAAATAATAAGAATAACCTTTGAACTTGTATATTATACTTGGACATGTTGGCTATGTTTGTGGATTGTAAATGTGAATGGCTGTTTCTTCCTAGGATCCTCACTAAAAGCTAAATTTACTTCATGATTCTCAGAAGGCAAAATGCACAGATTCTTTCTTTCCTTTTTTCCCAGCACAATATCTCTGTGCAACTGCAGGATCAGACACCCTTCTAGCATGTGTTGGAATGTTGGGTGGCATATATGGGTAACAAGCTTGCTGATTATCCATAGTTCCAAGGAGATGTGGTCTATCATTTGGGGGACATAGCATGCACACAGGGATGCTGGCCATGATTGGCAGTACTTGTTAGGGAGGTTAGTATTTGCTTCTCTTTTGAGAAGCAGCAGTATGGTGCGCTCCAGACATGGCTTCCCACCCATCCTAGTCCACCTTGAGCCATCCTCCTTTGCACTTGGTCAAGACCAGCAAACACCATTCAAGAACTTCTATGACTGGTGATAGTATGGGCTGGATTTTGTCCTAAGTGATTTAGACCCTGCTGAAACTGCCATTGAAATCAACAGGAGTTTTTAGATTAACTTCAATGGAAGCTGGATTAGACCCTTGGAAAACACTGTCTTGAAATGATTGGTTAAACATTACTTGGATGTGATATATACTAGATTTCTGAATATAGCACACAATTTAGAATTAAATTTGAAACCTTCACTGTGATCCCAGTTAGTATTTTGTTAACCATTTCTAAATACAATGAATGCTTTGCTTCAAATTACAAATATAAACTAGGGACTGATTACCGCTGAAATGTGGCAAATTTCTTTCATCTACCATTCTGCAAATCATTTATAGCAATCTGCAGTCATTACAAGCTAAATATAATCTTCTTAGTGTCCTATCTATCTTTCTAGTCAGTAAGGCCACTAACATGATCCATGGCAGAGAAAATAAGATGTGAAGTGCTGCCGTCTGCTTTAAGGAAAATTTATTTGTGTAAGCATACTTCTGTAAAAGGTGTATTTAAACCCACCTCCACGGCCAAGCTTGCAAGATAAATTTCTTTTCAAAGAACCAGGCACTTCTTAAAAATACTAAAATATTATCATGGTTCATAATGTGTCAGTATAAACACACTAGGCTGATAACATGAAAGGATGATGTGCTTCATTCCTTAGTCCTATTTATTAATTCTACTCAATATCAACATAATTCCATGGGGGACCTCTCGAGGTATGATACAGTAGTGTTGCCTAATGGCAAATATAGATTTTAACATACAAACCAGGTCTATTTGCACCATACAATGCAATAAATTCTTAACTATTTCACTAGCATTTAATTTAAACAGTGAAAGTGCATTGTCTGTTTTTTGTGTAATTATCCTACGCCCACATTGTGAAAGGGATTTAAGTAAAGGAGGCAGAAGAGTGCAGAAGCCTTCCTATACCTTTCCAAGGCTTTGTTTTGAAGGACGCAGGGATCATTCCATTGGAGTGCCTCTGGGGTACACAGTGCTCCAAAGAGGGCAGAGCGGGATGAGCAGGACGCAAAGCTATTTTCCCTCCTGCCAATCAACTGGGAGCTTGGGGTCTGTCTGCCTCTGCAGTCTCCTGGTGTGCTGGGACCCTCAGGAGGGAATGTGCATGTTAAGAAATGAGCTCCCCAAGGTGGGGGTGGCTCTGTACTGCCCACTGTGACCAAATCCAAAGTTTGTACCCTGAGATATTGTTATTTGGAAAGTGAAAATTCTGAGACCCCACCGAAGGAGCAAGATTCAAAAACATGAATAAATCACCTAGCTCTGAGAATGTGACCAAAGCCCATGGGAGTCTTTCCACTCCAAGGTCTATTCCCATTCTCGCTTCCAAACAAACTAAAATAATGTATTTTGCTTTTTTGAAAACTGGCAAAACTCCATGAGATTTTCACTTTATTACGAAACTGGGAAAAAAGTAAATCCCAACATTTTGACTTGTCTATACAAGAAGGGTTCTGTGCAATTCTCCTCTGGGTGCTACAGTTTAATGATATAATCTGTGTAACTGTAGCAATTTACTTCCCTGGATTCTGGACAGACACCATATGCACCCTGTTGATTCTAATGAGGCAACAAGAAGTGAGAGAGAATTTGACAACCGAATGTGACCAGCTGAGTGGCCTACAACTTTGCATGTAGCAAACAGAGGGTTGAAACCCTGTCCTTTACACCCCAGGTGCACCTGAAACAGTAACTAACCCTCTGGGTTGATGCAACCACCTGACACATTGGCTGCTAGCAAACAAATAGAAAGGCCTAATTGGTTAGCAGAAAATCTGTATAGGAATGCTGGTGAGCTTACCAGGCAGGAAACAGCTGGTCAGCAGGCAGTACTGTAAAAAGCAGAAGGGCAAGTTCTTTAGAGAATTAGTTTTAGAAGAGAATAGAGGTAGGCTTTCCACCATAGGATAAGTTAGGAGCAGCCTTTGTTCCTTTTATGTGCAGTTATTGTATGAACCACCTCTCTTCCTTATCAAAACCCAGCTGTCTAGATTCTTTTCAGTCTAGGTCTTCTGCTCCTGTCAACCTGTCACACAAAGCATAACTCTGCCTTTGGCTAAAAGGTGTTTTTAAAGAAAGCGCAGCAAGATGTGGCGGGGCAAGCTAATGCAGGGTTTAAATGGTAGCAGAGGAATTGCTTTGATCACAAATGAAAATGCATCAAGTGTTGTAGGGTTATCTTCCTCTAACACTAGTTCACTCACAAATCCACCACAAAATGTGGCATTTAGGAGGAGCAGAATTTGGGTAAACCAGGTGCTGTGTGTAGTTTAGGGTTGAGGTGCATTGCTAGAGCTGTGTGTGAATGCTTACAGGACAAGTTCAACAACAGAAATCCCTCACTTCCACAAGAATATATTTTACAACAATATTTTTATGATGGTAAACATCAGCAGCTCAGGGCCGCCTGGGGTGGGGGCAAGTGGGGCAATTTGCCATGGGTCCCACAGGGCCCCCCACGAGAATATACTATTCTATAGTATTACAACTTTTTTTATGGAAGGGGTCCCCCGAAATTGCTTTGCCCCAGGCCCCCTGAATCCTCTGGGCGGCCCTGCAGCAGCTATTGATGGGAATTAAGGATACATGTAACATGAACACAGTTCTTAATCTAATAGCTACTGCAGCAAAAATCTTATCAAATATCCTATGAATTCATGTACATTTCATAGATTAATAGATTTTAAAGCCAAATTATGGATCATCTAGTCTGATCTTCTTTACCCTTTATTTCCCCATGGGTCAGTAGCATCTCTCTGAAAATCATATTAAAAGTACTTCTAGACAGGGGTGAAAGTAACTTAAAGGACTTACCGGTACTCCAGAGTCCTGTGGAGAGGGCGTGGCCTCAACTGGAAGAGCCGTGGCCTCAACCGGAAATGACGGGGCCTTTAAATCCCGGGGCTTTTAAATCAGGATTTAAAGAGCTCGGGAATCCAGCTGAAGCTAGGAGCCCTCGGCCCTTTAAATCACCCCCAGAGCTACCAGCTGCAGAGGCGGCTGGGAGCCCTGGGGTTTGGGCAGGGGTAAAAGTAATTTACATTTCTTACCCATATGGTCCAATTGCAAGCAACCCACCTCTCCTACCTACTTCATGGATCCCTCCCATTGCATGACATAGATATAGAAAATAAAGCTGCTACTACTACTAAAAATACTATCTGTAATAAAACTTTAATATTGGAATAAGCCTGAAAAAGTGAAAACTCACTGTCACATTTTTCTCCGTGTCTTCCCTCCTCCTCCAGCCAGGTTGCCGATGCTAGGCTGTGCTTTCCCCCTGCCTGGCCCTCATCAGCGGCTGCAGGGGCTCCCCTCTAGCTTGCAGCAGGGAGCAGGGAGACTGGCTGAGAGGGAGAAGCAAGCCTACCCCCTGCATAAGAACAGTTTAAACTCTGCTGTTCCCTGCGCAGTTCAGCCCCGGGGGTTAGGAGCCGTTTCTGGCATCCTTGTTAATTTCATTCACAGTTGTTGGGGAGGGAGGGGGGATGGAGAGAGGGTGTGACCATGGCAGGGGCAGTTCTTTTCTGCCCCCTGGATGAGGGGATCTCCAATATTACCATAATACAATAGTATAGAGTGACCAGATGTCCCGATTTTATAGGGACAGTCACGATTTTGGGGTCTTTTTCTTATATAGGTTCCTATTACCCCCCACCCCCTGTCCTGATTTTTCACACTTCCTGTCTGGTCACCCTACAATAGTAGGGGCCGGTTGCTGGGGTCAAGGCAGTCGGCGGCAGGCTGCAGCTGCATTGTTTGTGACACACACATTCATACACATACATACTGTCTGTATTACTGTCCTGTGGGGAAGGTACCAGTGCCCTTTTAAGTGCGCAGGGAGACGAGTGTTTCTGGGCTAACACCTCAGGAGCTTCTGCTTAATGTGTGCTGCTTAATGGAGTCCGTCCTTCCCCAGGGGCTGTTGGTCCAACTCCTACACTGAAGAGCTATCTTTTTTGAGAGATCCATCCATACTGTACCTATACATTTAGAACATACCTGGGTCAGAGTAGATTTAGATCTGTGAAGCAAGACAAGAAGATTTTGTTTTCCCAGGAAGATATTCATGTGGATGTTCCAAAGTTAGCTTTTGAGTGCCATACCCCTATATGGTGGGAGCCAGGGACTGCGTTGCACCATGCCCACCAGTGCACCTCTTTCCCTAGATCCTCCCTATTTCCTAGCAAGTCAGATATCAAGGATTTTTTAATCTCCCTTCCAGGCACATAAAAGAGTGCAGGGGGCACACCAGTGGGTGGCTAGTAGTAGGGGAAGACAGGGCAGGGGTGAATGAAGGACAACTGGAATAGCCTTCATGAAATATACAAGATACTTAGAGAAAGTTTTGTCAATTTCAGCCTCTGTACTCTGCAGGCAGGACAAAACAAAAAGAGATCTGAGATTGGGCCCTATGTTCTTATGCAGGCAGCTAGAGGGGAGAGCCCCTGCTGAGTGGGGGGTGGGGAGGATTTAAGCTGTGCAGCCAAACGCTTGTATTTGTTGTGTATATTAGTATTGGAGAGATCCCCTCATCCCGGGGGCAGGAAAGAACTGCCCCTGCCATGGTCAAACACACCCTCCCCTCTCTCCCCCCAGCAACTGAGAATGAAATTAACAAGGATGCCAGAAATGGCTCCTAACCCCGGGGGCTGAACGGCGCAGGGAACAGCTGAGTTTAAACTATTCTTATGCAGGGGGTAGGCTTGCTTCTCCCTCTCAGCCAGTCTCCCTGCTCCCTGCTGCAAGCTAGAGGGAAGCCCCTGCAGCCACTGCTGAGAGCCAGGCGGGGGAAAGCATGGAGCCTAGCATTGTCAGCCTGGCTGGAGGAGGAGTCAGACTGCACCTTTTCTTACCGGTCCTCTGTACCGGCCCGTACCAGCTACTTTCACCTCTGCTTCTAGATGTTCATACACTGCACTAAAAATGGTGACTCAGTGGTGCAGTTACATGGTTTCTAGATAATTGCCTTCAGAAGCTATTCCAACGCTCATAAATCTGGGATCCTTTATACTGGGAAAAGGGGCAGGCCCATGGGGCAGCATTTGAATCACTTTTAGTCACTGAAGAACATAATCCAGAAGCCCAACCAGAAATGAATTTCTTAATTCCAAAAAAAAACTAGAACAGGAACACATTTTTTAAAACACTGGCATGAAAGATTTTAGCTTGGTGATATTTCTAAAATGATAAAGCACAGATTTAATAACTGCACTAATGTAGCCATAAAACATTAAATTATAATCCATAATTAGCTCATGGATTTTACCAATGGATGGGTATTAGAGCTGAATATCTTTTTAAGGGCAAGTGCTTGAATCAGGTGTTATGGGACAGTTCTTATAGATCAGCAAATAACAGCTATGATTTATCAGTTCTCTGTTTTAGTCCAAGTAACTAATTGTCCTTTGTGATTTAATCTTGGATACAAAAGACTTCAGGAGCAGAATGTGTGGACAAATAAATAATAATAAAACAACCCTAGATTATGGTTTGCAGGGCTCTGTATTTTGATGCTTTAACAATCAAAAAATCTCAGTATTAACTAATGCACATTGAACTGAAAGAACATGGCTCCCGAATGTGAACCAGCTGAGTGAGTCTAGGGAAAAAGTATTTACCCAGGCCACAATAGTTTCGTGGTCCACAGGGCCGGTCCACAACATTTTGGCACCTGTGGTGGGGAGCTCAAATGATGCCCCCACCATGCCCCTCGCTTGGGGCAAAACTTTGAAAGGTCTCAATTCTGCCTTCTTCCTGTTCTACTCCTCTCATGGTACTGCTCTGCTACCTACCCCAATAAAGGAGAACTAACAACTTAAAATGCTTTGTTCAAAATTTAAAGTAACACTTATGTTTGCTGTTCAGGCATTTGAAAGTTAACTTTTCTTGTCTGCATAGTAAACACTGGCATTTTTATCCGTTTGAATAATCAAAGTGGTGCTTTCCATGCCTTCTTGGTTGCAAAGATTTGAACTGCTTCCTGCTAAAGGTCCACAGTCTGCGCCAGCTCATGTTCTATTGAGATGGTTGCAAGGCCGACCAGCATCCCCTGTGTCATTGTGGAGCATAGATGTGTTTTTATTAACTTCAGCTTGGAGAAGCTGCATTCTCCACTGGCAACTGTTACAGGAAATGTTAGAAGTATGCACAGAGCAACAAAAGCATTTGGAAAGAGGGTGGTCATCTTATTTGTGCACATATATTCCAGAACAGCCTTTGGAGTTGATCCTGCTGAGATGTATCTTGAAAGGGCTTACAGTTCATCACCTAAATCACTCACATCAATATCATGCATGTCATCATGTGTCAACATTGTCTCTAGTGCTCTGAGGTCTTCTTCGGGTATAGTGAGGAGTTTTGGAATATCATACAACATCCCAAATATAGTGCTGTGTTCCTTGAGCTGCATGAAATGTTCAACTGACTGTATTGCACGATCTAGGACCTGGTTAAAGAATTCAACTTTGATTTGTTGTTTGGGGTCTCTTATGGGATTATCCCATGCCTTGTAATCAAAATGTCTTCTTCTTCAGTTACTCTTGAATGGGTGGGAAAATAGCTTCAGTGTGAAGTTCTTCTGAAGAGTGCACAGAAGTTGGCAGAACGTTTTAAATCCCTCATCTGACCAGTAAGACTGTAGGTATGACTTTGCTTTGTCCAGTTATTCCATTGCCTCAGATATAGCAAGGTCAACACCTTGGAGTCTCTTGCTTACAACATTTATTTCAAACAGTATGTCATGCCACAACATTAAGCCACACAGAAATTTGAAGTTATGTATGTTTCTGGTGATTCCATTTCCCTCTCTGCCACTGTTCTCCCATGAACAGTTCCTGTCATAGATGATGCCATAGTTGCCATTATGGAGAATAATGCTATCTTCCCAATTTGGTGTTTGATAGGCTTTATCGCCTCCACTCGACTTCCCATCGTGTGGCACTCAGTGGTTTCAATGTCAGAGAGGATGTTCCCAGATGTTGCTTCAAAATTTGCCATTGATGAGTTGATGCAGAGAAAAATACATAGATGCTTTGGATTCCATTAAAAAATTCAGCAGCCTCACTAGAAGCTGATGCTGCATCACTGATCACCAAGTTCAATGAATGAGAACTGCCTGGGACAAAAAAAAGCTTGAGGGTTTAACTCTCGGATCTGTGTCTGCACTCCTCTGTTCTTTCCTCTCATGTTGGCACCATTATCGTAGCCCTGACCTCTCATGTCAGCTATCGCAATTCCCCTATCTTCCAGCTTTTTAAGAAGCACATTTGTCATACCAGCTCCTGTAGTATCATCAACGTCAATAAATTCTAGAAAATGCTCTCTGACAGTCACCATTGCAGGCACATTTTCACTAGGTTCTGTTGTTGTTACAAAACGCACCATTAAAGTCATTTGTTCTGTATGGCTGATGTCAGGTGTGCAGTCCAGAATAATAGAGTAATATCTTGCTGACTTCAGATCTGCCACAATCTTCTGTTTGACTTTTGTTGCCAGTAACTGTATGATCTCATTTTGAATTGTTTTTCCAAGGTAGTGGTGTGTGTACATTTCTTGGGTGGTGAGTCTTCTTAGATACTTCTAGAGTACAGCATCAAACTCAGCCATCAGCTCCACAATTTTAAGGAAGTTTCCATTGTTTGGCACATACAGCTGATCTGAAGTGCCATGCAATGCTAGGTTTTGGGTAGCAAGCATTCTCACAATGGCAATGAGCCTTTTCAGAACATTTTGCCAGTAAAGAGACTCTGATGTAATCTTCTCTAGATGCTGATCATCTATGGTGGCCTTTAACCTTAGTCTCATCTCAAGCTCTTTCCACCTATGGAATGCTCTCTGGTGATTTGCTGCCTTCTCATGGCATGCCAGATTTCTAGCCAGATTTTTCCAGTCCTTTGTTCCTGTAGAATCCAATGTGGCTGGAACATTAGACTGGACGAGTTTGCCACAAAAACAGTATGCAGCATTCTGGGTTTTTGAGTACATAAGCCATGGCCTCTCCACTTTGTCACCATTGGGGATTTCACGCCAGTAATGTGTTGGATGGAAACTTCTATTTTCATTGTCTTTGGGAAACAAAAGTTTTTCACTTGCTGTGGCCCAGGCAGTACAAGGAAGTCCCTCAGACCACAGCTCAAGTGGGTCCACAGTCCTGGACCATCTAAACTTAGGGAACTAAACTCAGCAGCAGCTGTTTCTTGTGCCTCCAGCACACTCTTCTGATCTACACTTTTCTTCAGGAATATGCATGGTAACATCCATTTGAGATGGAGATATGGATGCTGCAGTAGCTGCCAGGTCACCTGCACTCTGCCTAACTGGAAGATCAGGCATCTCCTCACCACTCACATCCTCACTGGGGCCGGAAGGCTCACCATGAATATTTGTGTCTGTGTATCTCAGGAGAGCTCCTTCCTGCTTAGGTAGAAAAGCTTCCTTTGCTTGCTTGCTTTTTCTGAATACTGCCACAGAGGGATGTTTTCTTCTTTCACTCATGACTGCTGTTCTGTGCCAGTTATAGTGGCTCTCAACACTCAGTTGAAGGGGACAAATAAGCAGGCTGGTAGCAGTGCCTGAGTCAGGAAAGATATCAGCGTCTTAAGGGCGTAACTGGCTCCTACTACTTCAGTTGTCCGCCTGTTCTCCTCAAGTGCATTCAGGAAACAGGAAGCTCCCTGAGAAGTTGGTGTTAAGCAGTCCAGGCTCCTGGAGGTGCTAGAGAGGTACATAAGAGGCTCCTCCTCCTCTTTCTCCCTGCAGCTCCTGCTGCTTTCTGTTATTCCCTCTCACCTTTTCTCTTGCCCACCTGTTATGTCTCTTGAGCCCTACTTCCTCCAGCACAGCACTCCACCATCTCTGTGCATCTAGAGCAGAGAGAATACATATGCACCAGCAGCAGACATAATTTGCTACACTCTGGGTCCTAGTGGCGCCCCCCGCCCCCTCCACACAGTCTGGCACCTGAAGGCCATCCCTGCTGGTACATGCCTCGGGTTCCGAGGTCCTACAGCACTACAAATAAATAATAATAGTTTAACAGAACTAGCAGGTCAGATTGTGCTAAATCAATTGAACTAGCAGAGGTCATGAACCAGAATGATTTGAAAATGCTAGTCAAGAAGTTACCAGGATCAGTAATTTCCAAATCAGTTTGTCAGCTGTGTAATTCCAATAGGTTTCAAGTCCAGTAACAGTTTATACTGAACATATTGTGTGCTGAAATGCCAAACAAACTTTTTTCAAATAACTGTTATCAGGAATTTGTTCATTTCATCATATTTCTTATAAGATACTTTCCAATTGTATGAAACAAACAGTCCTGACAAGTCATATATGACCTGACAAAGCAGAAGAGTTTCACATTCACGTCTCCATGGTATGTGTACTCTGGTCAAAATGTTGATTATATGTCTTCAATAGCAATTTTCCAGTCTGATAGCTCACTATATCAAAGACAGAACCAATACAGTAGCGCCCATTACAGGAATACACTGCATCATAATGCAGTGGTTACAGAAATAGCTTGGCTACCTGCCTAAGTTTCTTTGAATTTTTTGACTAAACATTTGTGCCATTATAGATGTGTCCATCACTGATTTTTTTTCCTCCCATAATTAATGGAGCAGTGAAAACATACCGTATTAAGCTAATCTTTTTTTTTTTTTTTTAAGTTAAAGTAAAATGTTACTCTCCTGCAGGAAATCTGGTAAATAACTTAAAGCAGAAAATATCTGGAATGCTTTGGAACGCCTTTTATGAAGCAAATCCTGCTCCTTTTTGAGAGCATGTACAATATTGTGGGTAGGATGGAGGAGGGTAGGATATTAAGAATCCACCCTGTAGAAATCTACACAACCCCCACCCCCTCAACCCACCCAATTCCCAAACTCTCTAGCACTGCACTGGGGCCCCAGATGACCTGGTTTGGGCATGTTTATAAAGAGCAGATGGGAGAAAAGTGGACGTTTGTGCTTCCTTTGATGCAAAAAAAAAAAAAAATTGCATGTCAGCTTTGAAAGACACCGCTCATTTTCCTGGCTCATCGCTTTGAACACATCCCCTCTCTTTGTCTTTCTCTCCATTAGTTCCTCCATCTCCAGCACCCCAAACACAAACTACTTGTCTTTACTTTTCAAACCCTTCCTGGCCTACCATTGCCCTCCCTATCACCTCTGACATGCTGCCAAGTTGACGACAACTGACTCAGCTCTGCCAATAATACCCAGGCTTCATGGCCCTATTTTTTTTTCTCTTATTCCACCTTCCCTATACATGGGAGAACTCCCTGTAGACTTCTCCAAAACCACCTCATTGGCCTCCTTCACTCCCTCCTTAAGCTGTTGTGTGCCGTGATGTTTATTTTTTTTTATAAAGGGAATGATTAGGCTGCTGGTGTGTTGTGACCACTGCTTGTTATACTGACTAGTATTGTCATCTCATTGTTTCCTTACACATTCCATCTGTTTGCTGCATTCACCTGCTGTGTCTCAGCTAGCCTTAGACTGAAAGTTCGCCAGGCAGGGACCATCTCTACGTTACATGTTTGTACAGCACCTCCCACAGTGGGACCCTGCTCAATGATTGGGAACTCTAGATGCTACTATAAATAATAGACTTTGATTTGAAGTGTGTTTATTCCAACTATTCTACTGGTTTGTGCCAAAAAGTGCAACATTTGATTGTTTGCTGTTTCTGTTTATACAGTTATTCATTATCTGCACTAAGAGTCATAGTATTGCTTCAGCTCCCTGACTGGTTAATGGAATAGGAGGCGGGTTTAAATAAATAAGTCACCCACGATGGAAACATTTGTACAAATGTGTATTCACACTGCTGGGCCAAATGTCCCACACTTGTTGGATGAACACCTGTTCAGATTAGTATGAGAAAGGCCATTTCTTTCTGCAAAAATTATTGCAAACAGAAAAAAATCCTCCTATAACTGTTCAGAACAAATAAAAGGGGGTTGCAAACACCATTAAGGTGAATGTTCATGAATACTTTTTTTCAGTAATCATTAGACTAATAACAAGTACAAGTAAGATTTCCTTGCTCATATAGGACCAAATCCCAGAGTCCCCACTAAAGTTCTCATTGAGTGATTTTCCTATATAGTATCTATCAGGGGTGTTGCTTAAATGGTCTCTTTAAAAGAGAGTCACTTTTATTTTGTTAAAACAAGTAAACTCTTCAAACGAGGTCTTTTTCTTGCATAGCTCCAAAGTAGTTTTGTGTCATGTGCCCCACTAGTGTATAATGAGTGACAGAGAAATTGAAAATAATGTTTGCTTCTGTAATGTATGCCATAATTTACATGAATTTGTCATTTTCTGAGCATAAAGGATGTGTAGAAAAGTTTTGTGCTTCTGTATCTGTCCTTCAGTCAGTAATTAAGTGTGCATTGATATAGATGTGTTGTAGACAGATATTATCTAAGTCCTGACAAAGAACCAAAGTTATTCATGTAATTTATCCTCATGGCCATCTTGAATACTAACTAGAACATCCTTGATTAGAATTGTCAAAAGGCACTTCCATTGCTGTCCTATAAGGGAACATTTTTTCTGACAGATGCTGCCTTTTATATTAACTACAAAGAATTTGTAGAGCTTCATTCTTTTGCATTTGCCCTGGTCCTGAAGAAACATAACATACTAAGTCTCTCTCTCCCCCGCCCCTTCCCAGGTTTTGATTAAAGGTTTTGCATGAATGTGTTAACACTCTTATCTTGACAGTATCCTTTTTAAAATCAGTCAGATTTTGAAAAAAATATATATATAAGTCTTTTTTACCCACTTTGTGGAAAACCTAGGAATAGAAGACCTCATTCTGTTCATTCACATTGTTGTAACTCCATTGATTTCAAAGGAGTAACTTCTGACTTGCACTTGTGTAACCAAGAGTAGAATCAGACCAAAGGTTATAATTACAGTGTGTTCTGATACAGCTGGAAGCCTAATTCTGCTCTTGGATATGTGCATGTGTGTGAGTTCTCACTGAAGTCATATGTAGAATTAATATCCCAGGGGAGAATTTTACCCTAAACCATAGAAACGAGTCAAACCACCAGATCGCTTAGCTCTTTTATACAAGAATTTTATCACACCACACTTGTCATATGGGGGTAATGTGACTTGTATTTTCTCTGAAAGATAAGAATTTATAAACTTGGAAAGAGTCTAAACAAACAACAAATTACACATAAACTTCTCATAGAAACACAAACTTTTCAGAATGTGTTAAGAAATTTTTACCTAATTTTAACTATACGCTCTACCCCAATATAACGCTGTCCTCGGGAGCCAAAAATCTTACCGCGTTATAGGTGAAACCGTGTTATATCAAACTTGCTTTGATCCGCCGGAGCGCGCAACCCTGCTCCCCGGAGCGCTGCTTTACCGTGTTGTATCCGAATTCGTGTTATGTCGGGTCGCGTTATATCGGGGTAGAGGTGTACTTGAAACCTTTGATTAAGCATAATATGGTAAAACACAAATCAATTTGTCTTACACAGTTTACAAAAAGAAGAACAGGAGTACTTGTGGCACCTTAGAGACTAACAAATTTATTAGAGCATAAGCTTTCGTGGACTATAGCCCACTTCTTCGGCTGCTACTCTGAAACCTGACAGTTTACAAACAAATTTTGTTTATAAATCCAATTGGTTTTAAATCTTTCTGATTTATTCTTATTTTATCTACAGAGAAATTGAAAAAAAAAGATAAATTAGAATAAGATAAAGAACAGAAGCAAAACTTCAGAGGAGGGGGAAAGAGAAGAGGGAGGAAGGAAGTGGGTGGAAAAAGGGTGAGAGACGGGCATTTAATAGGATCATTCAGGTACTTTCAGGAAAGCCTCCCATATCTCTGAATTTGTCTTGGGGTTTTGGTACGGTATACAATTCTTCCCATGGTAGCCAGGTTTAGGATCTTTTTGCTCCAATCTACAACTGTTGATCATTTTTTTGGATTTCCACTTTTGTAGCTTTAGTGTTTTTAGCAATTAATAGTATTTTGCTGAGCCAATTTTTTAATTTACCGAGCTTGGTTTAAAATGACAGGTTTAGCTTGGAACAGAATTTTATTTGATAGAAAAAAATAACTCCGCAGTTAAACTTTTTTCAAAACATACAGGCGAAGGAGTATTCCCAGAGCACCTGGGTTAAATTAGCGCCTGCTCAATCCCAAAGTCAACATTTGTCTGGTTTAGCAGCGCAGGTTTTGAACCATTGGGGAGGGATCCAACGCATTCTGCATCTGATTTTCTCCTGGATTAATTTTAACTGGAGATCCAAGGAGCAGTTCAGAGAACTGGCAAAAAAAAAAATTTCCATTGGTAGCAAAGAATAATTGGCCTAGTTCCTCTTCCCATTTCTCTTTTAGGGAATCCGTGTTTAACTCAAATTTTCTGGCCAACTACGTGTATTGTGTTGCTATAGTAATCTGGGTAACATTTGAAGAAATGAAAGCAGTTCAATGGGTCTGGGGCAGTGCATGCATGGGGGCCAAACGAATGGGAGATGGCATGTTTAAGGGGGATGGATTGCCACTCTTTTTTTATTAGAGATAATACACCAAGTATTTCTGGCTGTCACAATAATTGGTAATGGCTCTTTAGGGGATTGGTAGTAGCCTGAGTGCAGCACATTAGGAAGGGGTAAAGGAGCAATCAATTCTGCTTCCAGCTGGAGCGAAACCAAGGCTCTACAGCACGAGTCTCCATGTTTCTGTCCTGATTCACTATCCTGGGGGGAAAATATCGTCCATATGTTTGAAGAATGCTTGGAGAGTCAGGGCCAGCTCCAGGCACCAGCTTGTCAAGCAGGTGCTTGGGGCGGCCGCTCTGGAGGTGGGCGGCACGTCCAGGTATTCGACAGCAATTCGACGGATGGTCCTTCACTCTGCCTCGGAGCGAAGGACCTCCCGCCGAATTGCCGCCGCAGATCGCAATCGCGGCGTGTTTTTTTTTTTTTTTTTCTGGCTGCTTGGGGCGGCCAAAACCCTGGAGCCGGCCCTGTGGAGAGTGATCTAGTAGGTGTTCAATTAGCTCCTGCAGCTCATCATCAATTCCAAAAGTCCTGCTTTTAATCTATGATGAAAACTACATTGCTAGGGTAGTGTTTTCTTGATGTATTAGATTTTCATAAATTAGACCTAAAGTTGTTGTATAAATTTGGAAAAAGCATTAAATGTGAATCGTCCTAATTGCTCTATATCTTGAATAAATGAAGTTTCTAGTGGAAAAGTTTCAAGACTTAAAGAAGTGATACTGAGTAGCATATTACTTCACCCCACTTGGCAGTACAATCATTTTTGTTGTATGAAAGAAGTTCTGCTGCTCTCGATCAGCCTTGCAGCTAATTCTTGAAGACATGTACTGTCCTGCATGTTGCACCACCTTCAGCCCGAAGAGCACTTGCTATGGCAAAGAAGCCAAGCAAAACAAGGCATGAAACGTGAAGGGATATTCAAGAGCCTCCAAAAATGCACCCACAGTACTTTTGAGGAAACATATTTATATATATCACCAAAAACTGCTGTTGCATAGGGGAAATGGGCACTTGTGTATTCAGATTTCAGATGGAATTCACAGTTATATCTTTCTACTGCATAAACATGGTTTACACAATCTCATGGGTGCACACACCTTTTGTGGGGGCTCATTCATTGCTCCCTCCTTTAAAAATGTGGCTCTAAACCAGGGGTCGGCAACGTTTGGCACGCGGCTCGCCAGTGTAAGCACCCTAGCGGGCCAGGCCAGTTTATTTACCTGCTGACATGGCAGGTTCGGCCAATCGCAGCCCCCACTCGCCGCAGTTCACCGTCCTGGGCCAATGGGGACGGCGGGAAGCGGCGCGGGCCGAGGGATGTGCTGGTCGCGGCTTCCCACCACCCCCATTGGCCCGGGACGGCGAACCACGGTGAGTGGGGGCTGCAATCGGCCAAACCTGCCGCGTCAGCAGGTAAATAAACTGGCCCGGCCTGCCAGTGTGTTTACCCTGGCGAGCCGTGTGCCAAACGTTGCCGACCCCTGCTCTAAACCATATTGAGGTATCGCCCACTCATGCCTGAGAAGGAGACACATCTGAATTATGTGATCACCCTCAAGATTCAGAGACTCTGCACTGACAAAATATGCTGCACTAAACCCGGATTTTATTTTAGTGAAGAAATTGAGGTTTCTTGGAGAGGGACTTGAAAATAAGTGGCAAAGCAGAATTCTTTCTTGTATTCATGTTATAGATCCTGTATGCAGTACTGGAGTTAGAGCCAATGAATAGAACATAACTACAAATATGTAAATACGTAATTAGAAAATTAATCAATACACTTTTTAATATATTCAGATGTAATGGGAGTTACAAATGTTAATCCCTGCCCAGTGACAGGAAAATATACTGTAGCATTTAAATTTTGTATGATACATTAATTGAACACTTGATACTAATGAAAACATTTAACTAATCATTCATAGGTATCTGACTATATGCTAAATAATGCTCCATTGAATGCACTTCATTAAAGCATTATCTATTTTGTAATGCTGTCTGTTTACACTGTAGCACCATCATTCAGTACTAGAACCACGGTGCTGCCATGTGTGCACTTCGGTCATCAGTGATGAGCAGCGATAGCACCTTGGTCAGGCCCCTACCTCCACAGCCGAGTACGAGTCTCCTCTGCAATATCAATGGTAGTGCTAGAATAACAGCCCCTCCTGGCCCTTCCATATTAGTTCCATTGGAACTGCTTAAATGGTTGTGGTATCACCACTTAAAGGAGGAACACAGATGCATGAATCCCAGCATTAAGGTCCTGACCAGTAGAAAGCTTCATGGTTTTCCTTTTAAGATATACAATACTTATGGTATTTTTCATCCCAAGTGTTTTCAATGTTAATCTCAATTACGTAAAAGAAGTGATTGGGTAGCAATGTCTGATTTGATTTTTTTTGTGGACCACAGTGATGTGCTGGATGGCACCTTTGGGAGGCTGTGACAAGGCAGCTGGAGGCCGCGGGACCCCCAACCCTGATTACTAAGGAGCAGGTGATTTCCCCGTTAAGAGCAGCAGCAGGCTGCAATGAAGCGGGGATGCTCAGGGAGATCAAACACTGCTAGGAGTGAGCAGGCTTTAGCAGAGAGTCTTGGGACTGCGACTCCAGGCAGACAGGGTCTTGGAGTAGCCTTCCCTTGGGATCATTACGTAGCATCTTTTTTGGTGTCACTTGCATTCTGTTTGAGTGGATTAGATGTACTGTGCAAACTGTGTCAAATTCCTGCTGTGCACTCGAATGCCATGTGTTGTCTGGAGCCCAATTATCCAGCGTGACAAAACATGTCACCCAGGAAATGTGATGAGACGTCTCTGTAGTATCCATTGCCTATGATTACCCTAGGTTGACAATTACCTAAATTATTAACATATTAAATCTGTGCAGAAACGAACAGATATAAATATTTAATCTCAAGTAAAGCATTCTCTTCTGTTGTCTAAGTATATAAATCAGGGTATCAAATATACCAAATTCAGTTTAGAAATAAAGGAATATAACTATGCAAATTTTAGTCATTATAAATGACTGCTGAAAATGACTTAAAAACCTTTTCCACCAGAATAGCAGTTTAATCTGTAAGCCTTCTTGTGATTCAAAAGTCTTAGTCCATGCATCAGTGGTGAGCTCCTGGTGTAATTTACCTTTAAGGCTCAGTTGTATGATTTCTGATTAGAACTGAACAAATGCTACAAAAGTGTTTCACTAATTCATTTTTTCCCCCACTTGATTGTCAGGGATATCACTCTTTGCTCCTCTCTTTCTTCCTCTCTCCCTCCCCCAATATAATTTTCTGCTGTTCATTTTCTGAGTCATTTTTATGTACTACCTAACACAGATGAGAGAGAATAAAATACTGACTTTTCATTGTTCTGCTCATTCTGTCTTGGTTTTCACTCTAAGTATTTGCAAATGAAACCTGAGCTTTTCACAAGTATTTACAAGTCTGATCCATGAATAGTATATATCCAGTTGTACCAACTTGGTTTAATGTATGTTGGGTCATATTGAATGCTAAGGGGTTTCATAGATTTAAATGAGGGAAGAATCTGATCTCTTGTTAAGACGACACTATTTTTACTCAATTATGTGTTTACATGAAATATTGCAATAATGCCAGTGAATAAAATGCAGATGTCCTAAGTAGTGGCTCATGATGTTTAACATACAAACTACCTAAAGTCCCCACCTTTTAAATCATTAAGGATGGAAGAAAATCAAGCAGTTATTTCACTTCTTCTGGGCTGCTATTGGAATGACAGAAAAATAATCAGTAACTATCAATGGTCATAAGTAAAACACAGGATAGCCCAAACATTCAGGATTTAAACCTCAAAGCCCTGTGATATAGGTAAGTGTTGTTATCCCCATTTTATAGATAAGAACATTAAGATATGGAGAGGTTATGAGAAATGACCCAAAATCACTTAACAGGGCAGTGGCAGAAGTAGGAATAGAATCTAGGACTCCTAAGTGTTAATGTCTGTACCTCTCAAATGTCAGATTCATCCCCACCTGTTTTGGGGGAGTAGTTGTATTATATGTATAGTATTATAAAAATCCTAATTTAAAAAAATATTAAGGTTGCAAAATCAAGCACTCAAAACCTAGGAAATGCCAGAATTGAGGTTGTAACTTTTTTTTTTTTTTTTTAGTCTATCAGGGTTGGAAGGGACCTCAGGAGGTCTTCTAGTCCAACCCCCTGCTCAAAGCAGGACCAATCCCCAGACAGATTTTTGCCCCAGATCCCTAACTGGCCCCCTCAAGGATTGAACTCTCAACCCTGGGTTTAGAGTTTAATTTAATTTAACTTTAATTCAGCCCCCTTGTACGTATGCATTGTATTTCGTTACAGGATCACACACTATTTGTCCAGTCCTATTTCATACTGTTTTTATTTTTGCTCCTGTCCCAGCTGCCAGACTCTACTGGGCATGTGTGAACAGATTTAGGAGAATTTTCATGAAGATGGCAAAAGGCACTTCCCTGACACCAGGGCAATTCCTCTGCTACATTTCAAGTCTCTGCTCAAAAGCGTGGAGAAATTAGAGCATCTCAACAAAATGGTTTATGAATTTTTTAATGGGCAAAACAAAGGGTTTTTTCTAGGGTTGCTAGGTGTCTGTTTTTTGACCAGAATGCCTGTTTGAAAGGGACCTTAGCAGTTCCAGTCAGTGCAGCTGACCAGGCCGCTAAAATTTCAGTTGGCTGCAGCGGGGCAGGCAGGCTCCATGCCTGGCTCTGTGTGGCTCCCGGGAAGTGACCAGCATGTCTCTCCAGCCCCTAGGTGTGCGGAGTGGTCGGGGGGGCTCCGCGTGCTCCCCTGCTCACAGGAGCCTCCCTGAGTGCCAGCTCCACAGCGCCCCTTGGCCAAGAACCACAGCCAATGGGAACTGTGGGGGTGGTGCCTGCAGGTGGGGGCAGTGTGCAGAGCCCCTTTGCCATACCTCTGCCTAGGAGCTGGAGTGACATGCTGCCATTCCCTGGGAGCCGCATGGACTTCCTCCGTCCCCAGGAAAGGCTGGGGCCACCTAAGGTCAGCGCCTCCTGGAGCCAGCACCCCACAGCCCCTCCTCCACCCCAACCCCCTCATCTCTGGCCCCATCCCAGAGCCTGCACCCCCAGCTGGAGCCCTCACACCCCCAAACCCTATGTCCCTTCCCAGAGTCCCCTTGCACACTCCGAACCCCTCAGCCCCAGCCCAGGGCCCCCTCCTGCACCCGGAACCCCTCATTTCTGATCTCTGGAGCCTGCATCCCCAGCCCAGAGCCATACCCGCCCTCCCACACTCGAAGCCCCTGCCCCAGCCCAAAGCCTGAGTTTCAACCTGAATAGTTAGTTTTGCAAAGTTCTAAGCAACCAAAAACAGGATCCGATGATGGAAAGTGTTGGGCAATCTTAAGTATAGGTGGTACTGCCATCCCCACCTGTAGTTAGTATGAAATATATTTCTGCTCTGCAAACAAAAGATCTAGTTATATAAAATATTAACACATATGTTTTCAGCAACAACACAGCTCTCAGGTTGAGTGCCATTTAATCTTTCAAATACACCATCTCTGGATGACAGTCACAAGCTTCAGATGCCAACCTGTGGGAGAGACTTTCCTAACAAAGGCATCTGGCTCATTTGCAGATTCCTCAGGCAGTTATGTTGGCAGCTTGGATTTGCCTCCAGGTTATTAATGTGGCTTGGTTGCTAATAGACTTTCTGAGCTGTCTTATTCTCCTGGCACCATTTTTAACACGTTTTGGACTCTGAAGAACCTGTTCATTTTAATTTTGTTTGTGTATGAGGACTTGCATAAATTCCCTGATGAGACTTCTACAAATCTTCTTCTGGATTTAAAAGCACTATTTCCTGTTGTTTCTGAGATATCTTTTCCGAGTACTAATACGTGGTCAGATACTCCTCTTAAAGTCCCCCATGTTCAAAGTCATTGCATTTATCTTTGACCCCAAAGAAATGAGCATAGACAGAGCTCATTTCAAATGGTACATTTTTATACGAATCGTCCACTAGTCAAAAAGGTCCTAAAGGTGTAAATGCCATACAGTAGTATATGAAAATATATTTAGTATCTTTTTCCTTTATCCCCTTTTTATACTCTTTCCTTTATTGTTTAGCTCTGAGTTGTCAACAGCCCAGTTCTCTACTTTATAGTTGGGGAGCTCAGTTTTTAAGCTTCTATGTACAAATCATGTTCTGTAGATATTTTACTTGTCATTTAAAGAGCAGATTCTACACAGGAATTCCAGGGAAATATTATATATTTGCCAGGTGTTTAAGTGCTTTGAGATCTTTCCTCTGAATCCTCCTCATTTTAATCCTCCTCCCCATCCCCATAATGGCAACTTTACTATTTGCTGAAAAGGATGATAGAAGGATTCCTTCTACAGCCTCCTTGAATCAACCAGCAAGATCAACTGAAGTCTATCCCAACCACAAGGATTCAATGGGCTGCCTCTGCAGGGCTCTCAGCCCTTCCCTTCCCAGATATCAAAAGGCCAGGCATGAAACCTAAACTCAGATCTGGTGTATGGCATGTGCAGTCATTCCTCAAGCCAGCCAGAACACCAATTTCTGAGCAAAATGAAATAGTTGGTGAGAGAGAATAGAGAGAAAATAGATAATCTTAAATAAATTAAGGGTTCAGCAGACTAAATATCCCTAAACATATTATTCTGCATACATAGGGCCAAACTCTGCTCTGTCCCACCACCATTAATCTAAAGTAAGTGAATTGAAGCCAGGGTTCACGCTATTGTGACTATCAGAACTAGGGCCAGAGTATTTGAAAAGAAATCGGAAGTGGGGAATATTTTTGTTGGCTAAGAGTAATGAAATTCTTCCCTAAATATTTTCCAAACATGTTTCATCCTAGACCCAGCATCCTTGAATGTCAATATATTTTATTTTAATTTTATTTTATTTTTTATTAATACTGTAGCTTTAGGGCATTCTACTTCTCTGTTGCCCTGGTCGAATACAAAGGAATAACTTGTGACACTTCTCAGGTGCTATATGCCCCTGCAATTTATTCTATATTTACTCACATCCAAAGATGCAGTAGGTAACTCCTTCCCTCTTTTGTTTCAACAGTTAACCTTTATAAACTTCTATATAGTCAGTGCAATATATTACCTTGTTTTTTTGTTGACTAACGATTATAATGCAAGTCCTGTTATTGTATGAAGATCTGTGGTTCTAGAAAAAAGCAACAGAGAGTCCTGTGGCACCTTTAAGACTAACAGAAGTATTGGGAGTATAAGCTTTCATGGGTAAGAACCTCACTTCTTCAGATGTGGTTCTAGATTTATTTTTGGGCTGCTTTCCTCATCTTTCCTTTGTGAGTTCTTTAATGACTGCTGTGACAAAGGTCCTCCTCTGCCTTGGTGGGTCCTGCACTTTCTGGCAGATTTGCTCACCTCAGAGGTTCATGGCAGCCCTTAGTTTGGCCACTTCTACTAGAGGCTCAAACCTGCAGTTCACTCAGCTAACCTCATCACTGGCCAGCATGGGGGAAACAGAGAACAATCTCCATAGTCTCTGTTGTCCCACCTAGTGGGTTGGCGACAGGCCAGATCCCTTTCCAAATTAGACCTTCCTTTCTGGTGTTTCTCACAGACCAGGTCAACTCCTCCTGTGTCTGATCAGGAGTTGGGAGGATGGGGCGAACCTAGGCTTGCCCTCTCCATCGGGTTCCAGCCCAGGGCCTTGTGGATCGCAGCTGTCTACAATGTCTCCTGTATCAGCGCATGTGACAGCTACAACTCCCTGGGCTACTTCCCAATGGCCTCCCCCCAGCACCTTCTTTATCCTCACCGCAGGATCTTCCTCCTGTATGAAGTTTACACTTGTACGCCTCAGTCCTCCAGCAGCTTCTCACTCCCTATTCCTTGCACGTCCTCCATTAACTAATGGGGGGTCCTTTTTAAACCAGGTGTCCTGATTAGCCTGCTTGCCATAATTGATTCTAGTAAGTTCTTAATTGGCTCCAGGTGTCTTTAATTAGCTTGCCTGCCTTAATTGGTTCTAAAAGGTTCCTGATTGTGGTAGGGCAGCCCCTGCTCTGGTCACTCAGGGAACAGAAAACTATTCATCCAGTGGCCAGTATATTTGCCTTCTACCAGACTCCTGCACCCAACTGGTCTTGGTCTGTCACACTGCACTGGGAAGTTTAAGACCTGTCTATTATGTAATGGTTTCTGGATTTGGATTCAGGATGTAGAGAGCAATGCCAGCCAATATCCCTTGTGGTTCAGAATAATGCTCTACTGGTTATGATGCTTTACTTTAATACATTTTGATGGTCTGTGCAGGTTTTACAAGAAATTCTGAGGGTTTAAAAATACTAATCAAATATTAATGAAAAATCTTCACGTTACATTGAACAGATAAGGCAGAGCAAAGTGAAGGCTCTCTGGAAATGTTCCAGTTTAACAGAAGTATGATTTTCTTTTTGACTGACATTATTACATCTGAACGATGCCAAACATTAGACAGACAGGGCGGCAGAGCACTAACGTCAGCAATTCCAAGGCGTTATGGCAGCAGTGGCATTGCTGCAGAATTCTAGGATGGCACCAAATCTGCAGCAGCTTTGATATTCTGTTTTTGGAACATTATTCTAATGAAAACAGCATTATTGTAACTGACAGAAGAACTAGGCCCTAAAATTCTGTTTCCATTGTGTTGATCTCAGATCCGTGTGTCACACAACTTGTATAACAACTGTTCACCTTGCATCATCAACAGGGAGACTTCAAGTACAAAAGCACGGGCCTGCACCATTTGAGTTAAAGAAGCACCTCAGTTAGCTAGCAGCAGTATTAGACTCTTCCTCTGTAAGTGGACCAACCATTAGAGGGGGACTTGACAGACACTGCCTGAGTGTTACACTTGCACTGTCATAGCCCTCCATGTCATTGCAATGAAGCTGCTTAGTAGCACCTCCTCCCACTGAGTCTTCAATGTCCATGGAAAAGCTGTAAAGCCAGCTCTGTTCTAGTTTAATAATTTTAATTAAATTCAGTAAGCACTATTTGAAAATGCTGCCTAGGAAGGCTTGTCGGATGAGTGCCATATAAATAAAATTTAGGATTATTATTCCACAAGCAATCAATTACTTTAATGTGTGCAAGCTGTACTGTATAGTGTGTGTGTGATAATTACTTCCATGTTAAGTCATTCTGTAGTATTTCAAAACTTGATGCAAAATGATTTCTCCGTTTCAGACATCATTGTTTCTTGGTTTAATTACAGGATGTTTAATCAGTTCTAAAATGACTAACGCTCATATTATTGCTAATGTGAACAGGTGAGTATTGGTTTGTGATAAAGGATTTGCACTTGGAGATCTAGGTTTTATTATTAGCTCTGCCTTTATGTGCCTCAATTTACCCTTCTTTTCAGAGATGTTGGGAGCAAGGGTTGAGAGGTGTTTTTCCATCAGAACGGGTCGATTTTGAGATTTCATTTAGAAAAAAATGGGGGAGGAGCATTTTGATAAGATTGAAACATTCCATTTCAACTTTATCAGAACAAAGCTTTTGGGGTTAGTTTTGTTTATGTAAGAAATGATTCTTTGTTTAGATATTTGTATTACATTGCAAATTATAATATAATATGAATTAAGAAAATTGTCAAAGAAACATTTTGTTCTATCAAAATTGAATGTTGCAATGGACCCAAAACAAACATTTTTGAAAATTTTCCCACAAAACAACATTTTTGTTTTTGTTCTGAAACAAAAACAAATTTTTGAAATGTCAGAATTTCCCATGAAATGGCAGCACCTCTGGTTGGAAGCTTAATTCATTAATTTTTGTGAAAGCACTTCGGGCTTCTCAGATGGAAGCAGCTGAGTAAATGTAAATATTTTTATTATTATAATATAGGGAGTATTAGAATCTCAGTACATTTTTCACCACTTAGTATATACTCTGCACACCTACCACCTTGATTCATACAGAGAAGCACAATCTACCCTCACTAAAATAATGCCTTGTCTACACTCGAGGTGGCATGTAGGATACGTGTAGCTACCCAGTGCAGTGAAAGACAAGCTGCATCCATACTGCAGCAGGTAGCTACACACAACAGTGATAGGCTCTGGCAGGTAGAAGGCAGTAAGGAAAGGGTGGCCTCCCTCCATCAGAGCTTTCACCCACTGCAGGAGTCTTTCACTGTGGCAGGAAAAACTCTGGCAGGAGGATCTCCTGGCCCCTTTTCCCAGATCCCACCACAGTGAAAGCCCCACTGCAGGAGCCATTCTCTGCTGCCTCCTCCTGCCAGAGCCTTTTGCAGTGGGGAGGCAGCAGGACGCTATGCTGCTAAAATAGCAGGGTAGACATGGAAGTCACTGCCTTGGAAGGTAGAGGGTGTTCCTGCACTGTATTCACCTAACAGTGCCTCACCCTTTTCAATGCTATTTATTCCTATGCATGGGGGCATGCGGTGTATGCCTTCTATGGTTGCCTTAAGTGTAGACCTACTTGATATTTTCTCCCTTTTAAGAGCCACCCCAGTTCGAGTTTTGACAGTACAGTCACAAGAAGGCATATCCTGGACCTCCCTTTGCTAGCCAGCCCAACATCCAGGGCTATTCACCTGAGATGGGGCAGTTGGCAGTACTGCTCCCTCATTTCCCTCTGACTGTCCAGCAACAGAGGTGGCCTCGTTTTCATCTCCAAAGGCTCCAATGGGACATTAGCTGGCAGAAGCTATACTGAATTAGCAGCTACTATAACAACTCCCTGTCATGCTTTTCAGGTGGCACTGGCTGGCTGCAGGCTCCCCAGCCAAGTAATAGTGTGGACATCTTGAGTTACCCCAATTCCCCTCCCCTGAGCTCTGCTTTACAAGGTTGATCCTGTGCAGGTCTATCCCAGTGGAATGAAATCGTGAATCTTCTTAACTGAAATAAATATGCCTTTATTTACAATAAATGTTCTTAAGGACAGGTGCTAATTGTAATAGGGACAACAACCTATCCTCAATGCTCAATTACTGAGGGACAATTTACACTCATTCCTATATTTGCTTTCTACAACCAACTCTCTGTACAACTTTTCATGGGTGAGGTACCCAAGTATTTGGATTCTATATCTAAACTGTATCGTTAAATTTATTCACCTAAATTTGGGTTGATGCAGATTATGTACTAATATATTTTATGATTTTTAAACCAGATTTTGTACTTTTGGATAATCTAAGCATTACACCCAGATGTACAGACACTTTTTGCTTAACCTGTGTATTATATAATTTTTAACATTAGCTTTGAGCAAACAAGGAATCAAGGAGGCATGACAGAGCTGCCCCAATAGCATGCAAATGTGGAATAACCAGATAAAAAGCAAAAAGAACAGGAGTACTTGTGGCACCTTAGAGACTAACACGTTTATTTGAGCGTAAGCTTTTGTGGGCTACAGCCCACTTAATCGGATGCATAGACTGGAACACATAGAAAGAAGATATTTATACGTACAGAGAACATGAAAAGGTGGAAGTAGCCATACCAACTGTAAGAGGCCAATCAATTGAGATGAGCTATCATCAGCAGGAGAAAAAAAACTTTTGAATTGATAATCGAGATGACCCATAGAAGGTGTGAGGATACTTAACATGGGGAAATAGATTCAATTAGTGTAATGACCCAACCATTCCCAGTCTCCGTTTAAACCTAAGTTAATTGTATCTAATTTGCATATTGAATCAAGTTCAGCAGTCTCTCTTTGGAGTCTATTTTTGAAGTTTTTTTGTTGCAAAATTGCCACCTTCAAGTCTGTCACTGAGTGGTTAGAGAGGCTGAAGTGTTCTCCCACTGGTTTTTGAATGTTATGATTCCTGATGTCAGATTTGTGTCCATTTATTCTTTTGCATAGAGACTGTCCGGTTTGGCCAATGTATATGGCAGAGGGGCATTGCTGGCACATGATGGCATATATATATCACATTGTGGTAATATTAAAGGAGTTTTATCTTAAATATCTGAAGTGTAATTTTGCTTCCTCATGCATATGCTAATGAGTTATGTATTGTACACCTGTTGGAACAGACTTTTCACCTGTTATTGATATGTGAGATTACAAAATGTTTCATACAGTCCAGTGACTATGATCCAGCCATTATACCTTTCATAGCACTCACACACAAATACTATCGGAGACAGTGGTCAGCCATTTCATGGCTTAACTTTTGAAAAGTTCCAAAACAATTTTTGTGGCACTATAATTTGCCAAATATAGTGTTTTGCCTCCTACTCTATCTAGGTTAGGGATTACAATTATAATTAATCTTCTAGTTCTGTACAATTAAACATTTCTATAGAATACATTGTATTCCCTCTAGAATTAATATTCCCTTCAGATTTTTTAGACTAGGTTACTTGTCACTTCTGCACATGGAATTCCTATTGACATCAATGGAATTTTGTGTGCATGCCACTACCTGATCAGGCCTCTAAGGTATGAACTGTGCTCCCTTTACAGCATCCTTTACAGAATCCTTTACAGCATCCAGGCAGTTACCTAGAACTAGTACATCTCTGTAAAAGAGTTAGCAGAAATGGTCGATATGATAGTGGTCAGAACCCTCCCAATTAAAATGTGAAGGTGTCACCAGTGAAGTGTGAGAAATCTGTAATCCTGACAAACAGCTTCCCCAAAGACAGGTCTGCCCTTACATATGAAGCAGAAGCTAAAGTCACAGAGGTACATGATCACTTGTATGATGACCCTGTTTGTTTATTTTTAATCTGCGGTGTCCAAAACATAGCAAGGTTTTTTGGGTTGTTTTTTGTCTTTCTGGTCACCAAAATATTCCAGTTGTCTGAATCCACCCAAATGCAAGCAGGGATAACACATCTGAGCAGAATCCAATGCACAGGCTGGTGATGTAGTGTAACTGCACTTGCTGAATCAACAGCAGACCAGAAAGATGTAGGTTTAAAAAGTAGCACTTGGAAAAGCAGTTTCCACTTTAGACAAACTAAATGTGTGTTAAGACACATGTCCAGCAACACCTGAAAGTGCTAACTGCCAAGCTATGGTCTGCTTGCGCTTCCAGATCCATTTGAAAAATGTAGTGCAAACTAACACACATGAAAGATGATGGGTGCAAATTAACAAAATAGCATCTGCTATCTTGGGAAGGGGGGGAAAGACCCTGATGAATTTATCCTTGCTGCACATGCATGTTTGATTGTTGCAAAGTTACAGAACTCCAATAATGTAACCATTCAAGTGGGTACACCAACAAAGGGAATGTAAGACAATTTGCATACTCAGCACATCCCTTCACCTCCTGCTAGTCATTACAGCAGTGCATACTTTTCACATAATTGTCCATGTAAAATCTACTTTTATTCTGTGGTGTCAAAAGCTCTCTCATTGCAGCCCAAATTGTAATAAGTCATATGGAGCTAGTCATTAAAGTTGCTGTAAACTACCCAACTTCGTTGTTTCATGCTCACTTTCTTGCTCTTAGGAAAAGTTACTTTGGTGATTTGTTCACATGATTGCTGTGTTGAGCCATACTCTTGGGTGATATTGTCCCTCAGTACATGAGTTCAGAACTTTCCAGCTAACAGTGTCTGTTTCTATCTAAGGTATTCATATGTCCCCCGTTATCATAAGATCAAAGCACCCCACAGTCTTTATTGTGTTTCTCCTTACAACATCCCTCTAAGGTAGAAAAATGCTACTATCCCTATTTTTCAGATGGAGGACTGAGGCACAGTTCTAAGCTTAGTGCCCTAATCATTGGCCCATTATTCCTCGTTATGGTCTGTTGATTGTACTCAGAAGTTGACTTAAAACACTGGCATTACAAAGCTCACTTGGCTGCCTTTATTTTTCATTATTGGGAAATATGAGAATATTCTAAAACACAAATCAGTCAGATCTTGAGTTGCATGCCCACAACCTAATGTTAAAGAAGATATATCCAGGCTCAGATAAATCCAACATTTAGACACTAGAGATGTGTAGAATAGCTTATCTACCATTCTAAACTTCCAGCTTCTGACAAAGCAAAAAAAAAAAAAAGTCTTGCTCTTACAGATAGCCACGCTGTAATTACCCATTGAAATTTGTTAAGGATCCAGTATCTGTTAGTATCATACTATATCCAGCAAAGGATATTTCTCCAGAGAATCAGACATTTAAAACAATCATCAGCTTGACACTTCTCCTTTACTTTGGCACCTGTTATTGTAATTATTTTGGGGGGAATTAATGCAAACAGGGATTTAAAGCTACTCTAAAAAAAAAAAAAAGCCCCAGCATTATTTGATCTACAGCTCAAATACTCTGTTTTGATGGGAAAGGGAGCAAAGAACGGTGGGGGAAAAGGTGGTGTTGAAAAAGAAGAGTGCTTAAGTAAAGGGAACACAATAACTTTTTCTCATTGGACCAGCAACTCCTATCCCTCCTTTACAATGTGACTTGAATATGATTTAGCTATAGTTGGCTCTCCATTCTTAAAATGGTGTTTTCCAATTTGATGCTGAAGTACTTTCACTATGGATATATTAAAATAACATGAGGTGCCGTAGTGTGAAAGCCATGTATACAGAAAAACATAGGACAAACCTGATTTTTGCTCTTGACTCTGTCCTTGTATGAGGAAGAAGATGAGGAGAAAGGCTACTTGGTTTTGTATGCTTGTATAGTGATCCAGTAGATGGTGTATGTGGAGTCTGAATTTCATATACATAGGGTTTGATTTTGTACTCATGTGCACCACTATAAGTCTAGAATAATTCAATGGAGTTCAGTGGAACTATCTCAGTGCAGAACAGAGTCAAGTGCACTGAAGTCAGTCTGGAGGGTCTCATTGTATTTGGCAGTGTACATTAGTAGATTTACGTTGTTGATTTGTTTGTGTGTTAATTAAATGTCAAGCCAGGGCCAAATAATCGTATGAGTTTGTTTCAGATTGCTTTCTTTCTTTGGACATGTCCACCATTAATCCCATGCAGCTTCCAGTGTTACTGTCTTTCCTCTCACTGTCTCCATCAGTTTTCTCTCTCCTTTTCTGGACTGTTTATGATGTTAGTCCTGTGGATCAGACATCAATCTGTTTTGAAATATTTGTACCAAAGGAAGAGACTTTATTGGCTAATTACTCAAATCACGCCATGGTAGTTCCATGTTTAATCCAGTTTCCATTTTAAAAGCTGTCTTATCTAATTGCAATGATATGAATTATTGGTTTGAGTTAGCTTCAGAGATTGGCTGGTCATGGATATTTTTACCCCTTATAATTAGAATGGAACTTAAAGCAAAACCTTTTATTCCAACATCAGTCCCACTCTATAGGTAACAGTTCTGAAGAGCCTATTGATTCCTCAACTAAAGAGCAGTCTACAACCATATGACCTGGTCTGAATCAGACCATGGGTACTCATTGTTCAAGATCATTCCCTTCCCAGCAGTCCTGGTGATTGAGTAGCTCTCTCAGAATGCCATCTTACTCCTGAAGAATATTGGGGGCTCAGATGTTGCTGTCTCTTTTCTTGCCCCCCAAAAAATTTTTAAAAGACCAAGACAAACAGGTATCATGCAGCTAATTAGAACTAAAACCTTGCAGCAGATGGTACCACAGATCAAATAGTAGTCCAAAAAGTCTGCTACCCAGTTGTGGAGAAGTGAATATAACTAGATGTTTATTCCAAGCTGGAAGAGGAGGGTATTGCAAGTGTAACATCTTTGAAGCAACCATCAGCTCTGTTGTACAGGATTAATCATTAATATTATTAGTGTCGGTTTACATGGACAATTCTCTTTCAAGAGAATATTAATAGATGTCCCAAAAATCTGTTTGCTATTTGACTAGCAAAATATATTTCCAGACACTTTCCTGCCAGACTGTTGTAGTGGGATTTGTTCCAGGGCTGATCTATGTTGAACACAGCTCATGCTAATCAACACAGAGGGCTGGGAAGTGGGTCCTTTAGCAGGAAAATAATTGTCTTATAACTTTGCCATTTGTTCTCTCCTATCTCTGTTCCACTCCATTATTTTTCATGTTTACCTTTTGTCTATTGCAAATGTATTTTGAGAGCCCTTTGCTGTTATCTGAAATAATCTCTATATATTTACTTGTTTAGTTTTGCACTTCTCTATATCTGAACAACTTGGCTCTGCATATGTTGCAGTGTTGAAATCCTCTTCCTTATTAGATTGCTTTAATATTTATGCATTTTTAATTTTTGCTATCTCTGTTGCTTACACTATTCTATAGGAGGTGAAATTCACCCACGGCAGAAGCCCAAGGCCTGTGTACTATTAAATCCTCAAAACAGGGCTTTTTTAGCCATCTCTCTGCATTGAAGAAAATTTCAACTTGCACTTTTACTTTGCCAAGCTGGCCTTAAACTGACATCCTTTGTTTGACTTTACTGATTTAAATTTTATCTTCAAACTTACTAATTGTTTCTTAAATATGTTATTTTCTGGTTCCCTTACAGTGATTTCCCACATGCTACAAAATTCCAACCGAGCTGCCTGAGATGTTTTTTGCATTCCTCAAAGTCCGATTGCCTAAAGTCAAAAACTTTTGCATGGTTCCCTGTAGTACTTACCCTCATAAGTATTTGAGATTGAATGATATTATGCTTAGTGGATGATGTAATCTCCTTAACTTTAACACTACCACCTGATAACAGCCAGGTCCATGACCAGTTGTGGTTGCTGCTCCTGATTGGCTAGAAATTGTGCACACAGCTAGTTTGTGCTAAACCATCTTATTATTTTTGCCACTTCCCCCCCTCCCCCAATGCCCCGTTCACTCATTTGTTTTAGCTACCTGGTATATCTTGTCTTTTGGCTGTTAAGCTCTTGGGGCAGGGATAGCCTCTGATTATGTTTATACAGTGCCTAGCACAATGGGTCCCAATCTGATTGGGGCCTCCAGGCACCACCACGCTAAACAGATTAAAATCTATCGGATGTTCCTAGACACAGTTCTTTCCTCAAATTTAAAGTAAAAAAAATTAATTTGCCTGTTAAAATCTGGAAACATGTTCTACAATTACAGTCAGATTGTTACTGTGGATTAGGATTTAAAACAATAGTCTTTATTGCTTCTTGTAGTTCACGCTTTTATAAAACTCAGTAATACCCATAGGAATAGGTCACACCCAGTTGTTTAATAACTGTGTAGTTTTGAAAATCATTGTCATTCTGCCTCTAAACTCTAGCCTTTCAATATGTTGCAGCGTTTTCCTCTGCAGCATCTTTTCTGTGTTAGCCTTCAGCAAATGGCAGATACTGCTAGGGGTAGTGCTGAATTTTAATTATTTCGTTGGTCAGTGATGATTTGCTGGCTTTGCTAAATAGTCTCAAAGGGTTAGACTGCTCAGTGGGCCATATATCACAGAGATGAAAGTCTGAGGAAAAACTTGAAACCATTTTGTCTCTTGCCTTTGGCTAGGGATTTTACTACCTCTCCTTGTGAATGGACTAAGCCAGGATAGAAATCTGTTCTCTCATATTCAAGTCACATTCCCCTTTTCTGTAAAAGAGACCATTGGGATATGTTGAAAAAATTATCTGGTTTAACTAGAATTAACCTGAATAAACCATTTTCCTCATTTTGATTTACCACTGAGATTTTGTCAGACCGATTATTTCATGTAAATTATGATCAATGCTCCTGTACAGTCTTGTATTTAATTAATTAACATGGTTTGACTAGAATTGCTGTCTATAACCCAGACAGTTTATCCAGTATTTAAGGCACCATGGATCTGATTCTCAAAAGGCTTTGCAAGTGCCACGAAAGAGTCCAAGGCCTATTCTTGAAAAAATGTACAGAACTGTGGCATGCTCCATAGAATTTTACAAGAATTGTGATGAACTGCATTGTAATTGGTTATCAATTATGGAAACAAAAAGTGGATTTCAGAGAAAGATATTTAAATGTGATTTTGTTTTGCTGTTTGAAACAAATATTTTATATATAATAATCCCTTAGCAAGCATCCCTAAGTACTATTCTTTACGTGAAACAAATTTTGAAGGACCAGGCCAAAAACCAAACAGGAACTGGGTTAAGTCTATCACTTCAGCTCAAAATCTCTTCAGAAAACTGTGCAGTTTTCTCCCCTTAACTTCACTGCCTTCCCCGTCCACCTGGGTTCAGTGGAGTTGCAGAGGGATGAATTTGTTTCTGAATCTTAACTTTATCCACCCATCACACAGGGGCTGCACGTTGGAAAGTCCGTGATTTCTAATGTTTTCGTTTTTTGAGAGCCTGTCATTGTGATCTGAACAGTTCATGGGTTAAGCTGATTTTCCTTACATTTGAAAAAAAAAAAAAGTGTAAGAATTGCTCAGCAGCAGGGCCTTGCAAGTCACAAAGAGATGGACAACATTTGTCCTCAAACTGTAACTTCCTCCGGCCATTCCCTAGACCAGATCTCTTGTCATCTCACTCCAGGTAGCTTTCCCATTTCTGCTCCTTCCAGACTGAACCCCCTTGCCCCAATGAACCCCTGTGATACCCTGTCACCTGTTGCCTGCACTTGGTTATCTGCATCTGGGCTATGTCTGTATTACAATGTGTTTCTGAGCCCATGAACACTTGACAAAGCATACATCAAAATGGTATTTGCATAGAATGTATACATCCAAATAGTGTTTGTAAATAATACAGATGTATGCTGGTAAGTGCATACTATCATTTTGGTTAATTACTTGATAAAAACTTTTAATATCTAAATCACTTCTAGATGCACTGCCTCAAAACTCATGAGAAGCACTTCTACTTGTTAAATAATACAGAAGAGAAGTTCAGAGTTTACACATAAGCTTGTTTCAGAGAGTTGAGAAGCAAAAAAACCCCAACAAAACAAAACAGAAATATTTGAAAATTAAACAAGAATTTTTGGAAATCTCAGATCTCTGCATTCCTTGCAGTGATTTGCCCCAACTCTTCTAGGACAACTTTACCTTGGAATGAGATGTGGCATGTAAAGTTTAAGGCATGTTGGTTTGGTTTTGACCAAGTTAGGAAATGGGGTAGAAAATGTGGTTTATAATGGGAAAAATTGCTTCAGACTTAATTTCTGAGAAAGTAATACCCCTGCATAATTATACAGTTGGTAATTGCCGCATCCTTTCTTGCTGAATGTCTCTAAAGGTTTTCAAGAAGTAGTTATTTGTTATAAATGACTAGTACAGGATCCTAAGATCTTCAGAGGGATTCAGTCTCTCCAAACTGACCTTATTCAGAGTTTCACCAGCCTGATGCAAAATCCAAAATGGCAATACTGCAAAAGAGGAGAGAGAGAGAGAAAGCTACACACTCTCAATTCACTTCTTTCTGGGAACATTAGAAAGTGTTGCCCACGAAAGCTTATGCTCTAATAAATTTGTTAGTCTCTAAGGTGCCACAAGTACTCCTGTTCTTTTTGCGGATACAGACTAACACGGCTGCTACTCTGAAACCTGTCATTAGAAAGTGAAATGCAGACACTTATCTCAAAGAAAAGGGTGATTCTCCAAGTTTGCAGGGCCACAGACATGAGGGAGTGCTGCTGACCCATTCAACTTCCTTGAAAATCTGATAGGAGGAAAAAACCAGCAATAAAACCTGCAGGAAAATCAGTCTGACAAGCTGATTGTCTTCTGAGTTTCCTGCCTCCCTATTTACCAAGCTAGTTGTTGAGAGGCAAAGACTGGCCCCTTGTGAATAAGGTCCGTGAGTCCAATCCAAATGTTCTATATCAGTTGAACCTGGAATCAACGCCAAACTTGCAGGCTTCAGTCTCTGACATGTACATTTATATTACTTGAATACTCGGGAGCATTTTACAACATTATTCACAACAGGCCCTGCAGTCATGCTACGCTGCCGTATATTCTGAAGTGTTTCCAGGGAAACATATTTTTCTAGCTGAATTACTGGGTCAGGAGAGATGGAAAATTGCTGTTTTAAACGACACAAAAATAAAATTTAATGGTGGAAGAAATATGGCATTTTGAAAATGTGAAAATAAACATCCTGCAAACTCTGGATATGAAGTTGTTGAGAGCAGTTTATGAAAGCAGCTTTGTCAGTGAATAAGAAGTAAAGCCTAATAATTTTTAATAAGACTGTAAATTCCCTTGTGATATTCAGCTACTGTAAACACTTTTTTCCATATTTTTTCAAGTATTTATGTAGTGTTGTTAAATGTGATTAAAGAGATATGATTTTATTGATAACTCTCTCGCTCTGAAGGAGTTGCCAACTCACTCTCACCGGAGGGCGGGGGGAAATAAACTTCTGAGAAAAAGCATAGAGAAGCCTTTGAGGAATGTTAGGTAATTTTTGTGAAGACCAAAGATAACCCACCCAAGTCATATGCATTAGTTCATGACTGCATGGGAGGAATTCAGGGGGTACAGAGAGGGGGGAAAGTGAAAGATAGAGAGCCAGATCCTCTGATTATGTTTGTACAGATCCCCAGCTAGTTTTAAATCAGCCTAAGTCTGTTGAAGTCAATGGACCTATGCCAATTTCCACCAGCTGGAGATCTGGCCTACATCTTCCAAAAGTACTTTATAAAACAAAGTAATTGTCATGGACTAGATGCTTGTTAACAGACTCATGAGACACAGCATTCCTTTGGCTACCGGAATGTTGAACACTCAGGGGTATATGAGATGTATTATATATATATTTTTTTTAATTTTATCTCCTAGAATTGGAAGGGACCTTGAAAGGTCATCGAACCCTGGGTTTAGCAGGCCAATGCTCAAACCACTGAGCTATCCCTCCCCCAGTTTCAGAGAGAATGAAAAATCACTAGTGCTGCTCCAGTTAGGCATAAGAAACCAAGGTGCTTAGGATGGAGGGGTTTGTTTAATTGCTGAACTGTTGCAGACGTACAAAACTTTAACAATGGCCCTATGGGAGGAAGAAGAACAAGGGGGAAGAGGATGTTAAGATCTACAACACTATGGAGGGGGAAAAAATCTCACTAACAGGAAACTCACTAAGCCCAAAGATGCGTGTGCTGAGGTGCTGCCTCAGGCCTGATCCAATGCCCATTGAAGTTAATAGCAAGACTCCCATTTACTTCATCAGGCTTTGGATTGGGCCCTAAAAGCTGTTTCAAAGGGATAGTAATATACGGAAATGAGGCTTTAAGCCCCAGAAACTATAGGAAGTGTTAAATACTGTAGAAAAGTAATTAAGCATTAAAAATCCCATTTCTGTCTGCTCTTTTCCCCATTTTGGAGAGTTAATCCCAGCTCAATTAATTTCTTTTTGTTTTCCGAGAATAACCAGGCTGACAAAATCTACCTTCTTTGATGAAAGAGCTAAAATAGAAAGTGTTTGCTCCTGCATGCAGGATGCCATTGTTATTGTCCCAAGCTTTGATTGTAACAGCATTCACAAAGGTATACAGGGATTCAAGACTGAGGCAGAAAATGTCTATATGCTTTGCTGCATTAACGTGGGCAGAATCTTGGGAGCAGAATAGGGAATAGAATGGATAGGGGGAGCAGCATTGATTCTGCTGCATTCTCCCCTTCCTCAAATCTGACAGGAGCCTTATGTCTGGAGACCTGAGGCTACATGTGTTGGGAAGGGTGAGGCTAAGGAAGGAGCTATTCTCGATGGCATGCTCCCCTCTGGACTAGGCACTATGCATGCAAGGATGTCTCATAAGAGCAGGGTTTCTGGTGACTTTTGCACAGCTGGGAGGAGAGCATTTGGGAGTATTTCCATTTCCTTGTCTTGATCCAGCTGAAACCTAGTAGCACAGAGAGCATGAAAGAGCATGAAAATATAGCAAAATCAAAAAAAAAAAAAAAAAAAAAAAGTTTGCTGTTGGGTTTTTTCCCAACTCTTAAATCAGGGTTGAGTTTGGTGCAGTTTGATGGATGTGGATATGGTTAGATTAGGTCTTATAGTATCCGAACAATTCTGTCTCTCTCTAACAATAGTTTTACTTTACACTCTGCTATTGAACTAAGAGATGCAAGTGTCTTGTGTCAAAAATGCTTCTGGAACTTAGGTTTGTAGCGGAGATGGCACTGATCTGAAATACTTGATCTGAACCCCACAAACCGTTGGCTTACCAAAGATGTAATTTGCATGAAATGCATTCTCTCTCAGGGGTTTTCAGGTAATGATCTAATGAAAATACCTGTTATAAGCAAGGAATTCTTTTTTATACCTATATAATCAGACCGTGCATGTTTTGGGGCCTGAACAATGCTGGTTCTAAGGTTAATTTAAATTTCATGGGCTTTAGAGATGGATAAGAAAACAAGGAATGTGGAAATTTACAACAGAAAAACAAGCTCTTTAGAGAGGAGTAGAAAATGGTTAGAACAGTAAAGGGATTTTTCTAATTGTGTAGGAGAAAGTTTTTCTAGTTTCATCAGTTTGAAAAAGCAAATTTTTGTTGCTTTGATTATTGATTAGGAGGCGTTGTGACCAAAAACACTGGACCAGACAGAGCCTGGGCTTGAATCACACTTGTGTATTAATTCCTTGAATTATTTTATTATTTTTAAATCTAAAGATGATTAATATTAATCTCAAATTTTGTAGAGTAGCATCTTTATTCTTCATGATCCCACAGTGCTTTGCAAACAATATAAGTAATTGGACTACATCCCATAGAAATGCAGCTGTCACTTGGTGGGGAGGGTGACCACCAGGTGAAAAACTTGGCCGAAAGCACATGGTACCTTGAGATGGGACCAAAACTCCATGGCCAAGAGCCACGGGATAAACCTTTACTCTTGCAAAAAGCATCAAGTATAGGGCCAAGTTACTGGCAGCTAAATTATCTCTGCAGAAATCGAGAACTGAAATGTTGCTCACATAATACCTACATTTGTCTGGCATCTGCATTTACAACCAGGAACTCATGCATTCATCCAGATTTGGGTGTGAGCATGTCCATGCCCACTGGGTGGTTTTAGAATGTGCAAGTGAGGGTGAAATTAGCCCCTATGTACAAGGCCTTTGCACCATTTTGCACTTTAGTGGGGCTTAAATTATGACATTGCTTTGAGCCTGCCCTTCTGCATAAGGGGGAATTTCACAAACATTTTTATAGGCCCAGTTTAGTCACCATTATCTGAATATTTGGCCCTCTGTGTCCATGCAGAACAGGGATTTTCATGTTCATCTGAAAGAAATTCTGAAATCAAGAACGGGGCATAAATTACATTATGAGCTTCTGTTAGCAGACTCATGACTTAGAATAAGATAACTAAAGCCATATGCTAACCTTGTATTATACTGTACATGTTGCTTTCTCTTCAGGTTGTTAACCAAAACAATTAATCAGATCAATTGGAGAAGCTTATGGTGGAGAAAAGTGGAGATTAGTCTTATTCCATTAAATGGAGTTCCAATCCTCCCTTGCCAACTTTATTTGTAGAACCCCAATCAGAAAAGAGCTGTGAATGGTAAGTGAATTTTATATGCACTTTCTGAGGAGAAATGGCATTAATGTTGCAAAAGTTATTTACGCACTTCCTGAACAACTTATAATTGTAGATGAGCCCCATGCTGCTGTTGTGTTTGGAACTAAACACAAATAGCAGGAGACAAGCGCCACTCACATGAGAACTTTAAACACAAATTGTGATTTGGACAAGAAGGGATCTAGGACAAGATTTAGATAATCTAAATTAATAACAATAATAATAGCAATCATTTTAGTTTAAAAAAACAACTTAGTGGCTTTCTCTGTGGAAAATAAAATAACTAGTATATTTGGGTACAAACCAAAGCCCCAAGTAGGAGCAACCTCAAATTTGGGGTGTATTTGAAATGCAAAGCAAGAACCAATCTTCATAAATGTTGCCATCTTTACATCCAAAACCCCAGGAGTGAAATTCTGGCCCCAGCACTGGGGTGTTCAAATCTAGATCTAAATGTTGCAGCTTAGTCCATCCCTAATACTATGTGAGGACATAGCTGAAAATTGTTTGCAAAATGTAGCTATTTTCATAATTTCAGAAATAGAATTTTCAAATACAATCCATGCTCATTTATCCAAATAACCTACGGGACATCCAAACGTTCTGGATAATGGGGCATTCGGATAAACAAAATTGCTAACACAGGACTGCAATGGAAGGGACACACTGTATTTGGATAACTAGGATTTTCATGTATCTAAACCCAAACAAATCTCAATGTGGAAGAGAATCTAATCCTATATATGAAAATCAGGCTCTTTATCATTTATACAGCAAATCTCCCTTAAATGTATTACTAAATGTATTAAAATGTATCTACTTTACCCTGCCACACATGGTGTAAGTCACATAAACTCTGTTTTTAAACCACTGCCAAATGTACTCCTGTCTGTCTATCTTTATATATCATGTCCAGCACCATTCTCTGTTGCAGTTTTACTTGGCCATCTGGGTACAGTAAAAGCACTATACTTCCTCCTGAGAAATCAGCTGCACCTGTATCACTTCTGGCACACACAATCACCACTCGTTAAAGAAGTAAGCTTCCCCAAATAGCTTGTAAAGATGATAGAGCTGTTCAGGAAAAAGAAAATCCATCCTTAAAACGAAAATCAGTCCTCTCAGCAAGTTCTGGCCTGAATGAAAAATTCCCTTTTCTTCTTTTACATAAAGCAGCTTGCACCAGCCAGGCCTGCTTTTTAACTAACCAAATCCAAACGTGTGCCTCAACCTGCAGGTAGGGGGAGCTTAAGGACCACAATGAATTTCTGCTTGTTACATCACTGGTCTCTACTTCTCAAAGCATTGCACAAGGTGAGAGCCAGGAGGTGCTGCTGAAGTCAGTATGTCACACTACTAGGCATTAGACTGCTTTGACCCATGTCCTGTTAGTCTTGGTGTTTATATTCACTAAACACAATGGAGGGGAAGAAGATAGCCCCCACTCTTAGTCAGTGGGAGTACTAGCCTTAGGATATTTTACCCACCTCATTTATCACACACGCTGGAACACACAAATTCCAAACCCCTGCACGCTGTGTTGGTTTATGACTTGGCTACGTAGCTACAGTATTATGTTCTTTTAGGCTGCTGCATAGCACAGCTGTTGTACTGTACATTGTGCATTTGCTTCTCTAAGAATTGCTTTTTTCACTGTTGTTCCCCTGCCCCATCCAGCCCCCCAAACAAGTAGACCAGAAATGAAAGCAGCAGCATTTTCTAACACGGAGGCGAGCCTGCTCCTGCTGAAGCCAATGGCGAATCTTTAGTGACCTCAGTGGGTGCTAGTGGAGCCCATTATTCAAATTGCGTGACAATTCTGCACCCTTTACTCACATTGATCAGTACGACTTTTGATTTGGAGGGAGGGGAGATATAAGGGAAGTTGATTTTTGTTATTGTTTTTAATATTTTGAGCTTTTTTGCATTTCCAATGTGATTTGCTTCCGGTTTGGTAAAATATCGCAGAATAAGCTAAGACCTCACACTAATACCGCAGCTGCAAGATTTCTGCAGAACAACCATTTCAGTTGAATTTGAAATATTTCAATTAATTATTTGATAATAATTATTAAAAGACATGCTGGCCCTTAATTAGAGCTACACTAGAGGGTTTTGATAGAATTAATGATATACCTAAAAATGTCAGTAATGTATAAGGAATCAACAGTTTGCTACTGAGTGGTGCTGAAATGGAAGGCAAACCAAACAGGGAAAGCAGCAGGAGTTGAGTACACAGCATTTCACAGGATCATTTCCTATGTCAGGGTATGGCCTATAGCTTTCTAGAGAAATAGGACACACTTAGATCACATTTTGTCGTATCTTTTACTGTCCTTAGTGTCATTATTGATCTAATTTTTTTTTAAAGTTGCATTTGAAGGATTTAGCAACCCACATATGGGTAATCTTAACTCTTGGACCAACAGCTCAAACCAATAACAAATGGACAGTCAATGAAATTTTGAAAGAAAACTGATAACAGGAAACACTTTAGCACACAGTACACAGTTAGCCTGTGGAAGCCATTGCTACATAGCTGAAGGCAAGAGTGTAGTACAATCCACCAGGGGATTACATATTTGTGAACATTACAATATCCGGAGCTGTAATAGGAAATATTAAAAATACCCAACACAATTGGGCTTGATATAAACCCTCATGCTTCAGGGTTTGAGCCAGCCTCTCTAACTACAGAGGGTTAATTGATAAACTTAACATTAACAAGTCACCAGGACCAGATGGCATTCACTCAAGAGTTCTGAAAGAACTCAAATGTGAAATTGGGGAACTATTAACTATGGCAGGGGTCGGCAACCTTTCAGAAGTGGTGTGCCGAGTCTTCATTTATTCACTCTAATTTAAGGTTTCACGTGCCAGCAATACATTTTAACGTTATTAGAAGGTCTCTTTCTATAAGTCTATAATATATAACTAAACTAGTGTTGTATGTAAAGTAAATAAGGTTTTTAAAATATTTAAGAAACTTCATTTAAAATTAAATAAAAATGCAGAGCCCCCCGGATCAGTGGCCAGGACCCGGGCAGTGTGAGTGCCACTGAAAATCAGCTTGTGTGCCTCGTTTGGCACACGTACCATAGATTGCCTACCCCTGAACTATGGTTTGTAACTTGTCCTTTAAATCAGCTTCTGTACCCAATGACTGGAAGATAGATAATGTAATGCCAATATTTCAAAGGGCTCTAGAGGTGATCCCAGCAATTACAGACCAGTAAGTCTAATGTCAGTACTGGGCAAATTAGTTGAAACAACAGTAAAGAATATAATTGTCAGACACATAGAAGAACATAAATTGTTGAGCAATAGTCAACATGGTTTCTGTAAAGGGGAAATCATATCTTACTAATCTACTAGAGTTCTTTGAAGGGGTCAACAAACATGTGGACAAGGGGGATTCAGTGGACATAGTGTACTTAGATTTCCAGAAAGCCTCTGACAAGATCCCTCACCAAAGGCTCTTACGTAAATTAAGTTATCATGGGATAAGAGGGAAGATCCTTTCATGGATTGAGAACTTGTTAAAAGACAGGGAACAAAAGGTAGGAATAAATGGTAAATTATCAGAATGGAGAGGGGTAACTAGTGGTGCTCCCCAAGGGTCAGTCCTAGGACCAATCCTATTCAACTTATTCATAAATGATCTGGAGAAAGGGGTAAACAGCGAGGTGGCAAAGTTTGCAGATGATACTAAACTGCTCAAGATAGTTAAGACCAAAGCAGACTGTGAAGAACTTCAAAAAGATCTCACAAAACTAAGTGATTGGGCAACAAAATGGCAAATGAAATGTAATGTGGATAAATATAAAGTAATGGACATTGGAAAAAATAACCCCAACTATACATACAATATGATGGGGGCTAATGTAGCTACAACTAATCAGGAAAGAGATCTTGGAGTCATCGTGGATAATTCTCTGAAGATGTCCACACAGTGTGCAGCGGCAGTCTAAAAAGCAAACAGGATGTTAGGAATCATTAAAAAAGGGATAGAGAATAAGATGGAGAATATCTTAGTGCCCTTATATAAATCCATGGTACGCCCACATCTTGAATACTGCATACAGATGTGGTCTCCTCATCTCAAAAATATATATACTGGCATTAGAAAAGGTTCAGAGAAGGGCAACTAAAATGATTCGGGGTGTGGAACGGGTCCCATATGAGGAGAGATTAAAGAGGCTAGGACTTTTCAGCTTAGAAAAGAGGAGACTAAGGGGGGATATGATAGAGGTATATAAAATCATGAGTGGTGTGGAGAAAGTGAATAAGGAAAAGTTATTTACTTGTTCCCATAATATAAGAACTAGGGGCCACCAAATAAAATTAATGGGCAGCAGGTTTAAAACAAATAAAAGGAAATTATTCTTCACACAGCGCACAGTTAACCTGTGGAACTCCTTGCCTGAGGAGGTTGTGAAGGCTAGGACTATAACAGGGTTTAAAAGAGAACTAGATAAATTCATGGAGGTTAAGTCCATTAATGGCTATTAGCCAGGACGGGTAAGGAATGGTGTCCCTAGCCTCTGTTTGTCAGAGGATGGAGATGGATAGCAGGAGAGAGATCACTTGATCATTGCCTGTTAGTCCACTCCCTCTGGGACACCTGGCATTGGTCACTGTCAGCAGACAGGATACTGGGCTGGATGGACCTTTGGTTTGACCCAGTATGGAGGTTCTTATGTTCTTATGTTAAGCCTTTCTCTTTGGGATCAAATCTGCAAGCTGAGAGAGAGCGCATGTGACTTTCTCTCTTTGAACCCTTTAGGCCAGAGGTGAACAAACTACGGCCCGCGGGCCACATCCGGCCCGCGGGCCACATCCGGCCCGCAGGACCCTCCTGCTCGGCCCCCTGAGCTCCTGGCCCAGGAGGCTACCCCCAGACCCTCCCCCCTGTTCCTCCTCCCCCCGCAGCCTCAGTTCACTGCACCGCTGGTGCAATGCTCTGGACAGCAGGGCTGCGATCTCTTGCCGGGCAGTGCAGCTGCAGAGCCGTGGCCTGACCCAGTGCTCTATGCTGCGCAGTGGCGTGGCTGGCTCCATCTGGGTGGCGCAGCTGCCTGTCCTGATGCTCTGGGCGGCACGGCTGTGGTGCCGCCAGCCACTGGTGCTCCAGGCAGCGCGGAAAGGGGGCAGGGAGTAGTGGGGGTTGGATAGAGGGCAGGGAATTCGCAGTGGTGGTCAGGGGGCGGGGGTGTGAATAGGGGTCGGGGCGGTCAGAGGGTGGGGAACAGTGGGGTTGAATGGGGGCAGGAGTCCCAGGGGGCCAGTCAGGAATGAGAGGAGGGGTTGGATGGGGCAGTGGGCGGCAGTCAAGGGTGGAGGGTCCAGGGGCAGTCAGGGAACAGGGAGGGGTGGATGGGGCAGGGGTCCCGGGGAGCCATCAGGGGACAGGGAATGGAGGGGTTGGATGGGGCAGGAGTCGGAGGGGGGCTGTCAGGGGTGAGAAGCAGGGGGAGTCAGATATGGGGAGGGGGCCGAGCCACACCTGGCTGTTTGGGGAGGCACAGCCTCCCCTATCCGGCCCTCCATACAATCTCGGAAACCCGATGTGGCCCTCAGGCCAAAAAGTTTGCCCACACCTGCTTTAGGCCCACGTTTCCTGTTTAAGTGAGTTTGTCTGATTCACTAGTTTAGAATTAGGGTGACCAGACTGCAAATGTGAAAAATCGGGAGTGGGGTGGGGGCTAATAGGAGCCTATATAAGAAAAAGACCCATAAATCGGGACTGTCCCTATAAAATCGGGACATCTGGTCACCCTATTTAGAATAGAAGGATCCTCCCTTTCCATGCTGGGTGCATTTTAATTAGATTTGGAAGCATTTTCTCCACTCTTGCTGAGAATCCAAAAACCTCCTTTGTTTGCAAACTGCATTGTGAGCTCTTCAGTAAATTAATCTCCATTATTATCATTACTTACTTATTATATTTATTGCAGTGGCACCCAAAGGATCTAATCAGGATCCCATTGTGTTAGGCATTGAACAAACATTCAGAAATTCAGAGGACTTGCCCTGAACAGCTTACATTCTGGGCTAATCTGAGGCCTGGTCTCCACTTGAAAGTTTTGCCAGCACAGTTATATCAGTTAGGAGTGTGAAAAAACCCCCCACATAGATCTTGAGGGAAAAGTCCTGGTGTAAGCACAGTTATCCTGGCAAAGTCCTTTTGCCAGTATAGCTTACTGCATTCAGTTAACTGGTATAAGCCAAAAGTACTTGTCTTGCTTATCTATTTTAGGCTGTGGCTACACTCAAAACTTCAAAGCGCTGCCCCGGGAGCGCTCCAGCAGCAGTGCTTTGAAGTGCGAGTGTGGTCGCGCACCAGCGCTGAGAGAGAGCGCTCCACCTCCCAGGGCTGCAGGTGCTCCACCTCCAGGAGGGGATTAGCTTACAGTGCTGGGAGTGTGGCTCCCAGTGCTGGGGCACTGTTTATACTGGCGCTTTATAGCGCTGTATCTTGTTGCGCTCAGGGGGTGTTTTTTCACCCCTGAGCGAGAAAGTTGCAGCGCTGTAAAGCGCCAGTGTAGCTAAGCCCTCAGATACCACAAATCCTGCATCTTGGCAGAGGGTTAAACTAGATGATTTGTGGTCCCTTCTATCCCTGTAGTTCTATGATTCTATGGGATAAGCAGTGTCTTCATAAGGAGGGTTTGCCTGTATATTTACACCAGCAAACCCTTGCTACTTGCACATGACACCCGACTTTCATCCCAATTGTCTGAATTGAAATAGTTCACATGCCAAGATTTGAACCATTATACCTCAGTCAGTCAGAGCTTAACCCCGTCCTTTCAAGTTTTCCAAACTCAAAAAGATTACTTTTGTGCAAAATATTTGCAGAGAAATCTTAGGGACTGATCCTGCAATAAGCTCCGAGCAGGCAGAAAAATCAGGGGAATCTAATGGTGATCTCCAGGAGCCTAGGGGGTTCTCCTGCGTATTGCTTATTGCTGTTTCAGGCCCTTATTCTGTGTTCAGTGACTGTTTAACAGGCGCATTGCTGGTCATGAACAGTGCGACTTCCTACACTCCTTTATTACACATGTCTTAGTGGAGGTTGGCTTCACCTGCACTGACCTCTACTGCCAGTTGGAACTTTTTTCTCAAATAAACTTTCCATTTTTTAATTTTCGAATTTTTTAATGAAATTGTGTCAATTGCAACAAAATTTCAGGTGGAAAAAAAATGAAATGATATATCATTTAAAAACCAAACTTGATAAACTAATATACAATTTGACTGCTATGTCATAATATGATACATCAATAGTAGTATTAGTGCATAGTGTGACTTACCACGATGATGACTGAGATGTCATAACTTGATGTAAAAATAATATAAAATGAAAAGAATAGAATAAAATACATTTCAAAACAAAAGTTATGTTCTGAAATGAAATGTCATTTTTTTCTGAAACAATATTTTCAAAATATTTTGTTCTGAATTTCCATTTTTCAGGAGATTTAAAAAAAATATTTGTTTTTGACATGTCAAATTTTTCACAAAATGAAAATTCCAAGTTTTGACCAACTTTATTGATTGGTACAAAATGGGGAGAATGCAGCCTGTAAGAGCCAAATGTCTTTAAGTACTTCAGAGATATAAGTTACGTGAGGTAATAACTTTTATGGGACCAATTTTTTGCTGGTGAGAGATACAAACTTTTGAGTTTACACAGATATTACCTCACCCATTTGTCTCTCTAATATACTGGGACCAACACTGCCTACATTTATATCCTTCAGTCATTAACATCAATCTTTGTTCGTCCCAACTATTCATGCTGTAATAGAGAAGCAAACCCAGTTCTGTAATATCTTTTTGTATAATTTAGGCCGGTATAAGGCATTGTTAAGTAATTTTTAGCTCATTGATTGATATGCAAACAGGTAAAATTCTTTCTGAAGCTGACATCAAAGGTAAAGCTAGATCAAAAATGTTTAAAGAAAAAACCCACAGATAAGCTACTAAAAAATGCAACAAAGTGGCCAGTAAGTGGCTGAGAAAGTTAAAGGATAGATAACATTGTTATGCTAATGTAAAGCTGTTTACTTGAGGAAATACAAAAACATCAAATTGTCTGAAGATGCTATTAAAGCTCATGAATTCCTTTCTCAGATGAGAAACAGATATCTATTGGAATGTAAATATATATTCACGAGAGGACTCAGTTTGTGAGAAGAATTTTGCCATTAATAACATTTTGTTTCCATTCGAGATAAATCAGGCTGGCACCCCTACAATGAAATAAAGGTTGGTTTCCATCATGTGAGGAGGTGAATATTCATAGCTCTCTTTTCAGAGGTATATTTATCTTAACAGCTCAACAAAGACATTCCTTATCTCTGTCTCTTTGTAAAAAATCAGGGATGTTCCATAATCCATTTTTGTCTTTCCTTGGAGCCAAGAACAAAGAGCATCTCAATTATTATTTTCTATCAGCATAGATTTCATCTGCGCTTGGAGGCAAAGGAAAGTTTTCACAAAACTAAGATACATAGTATTTATCTAACACCTAAAGAGTTGAAAAAACATTTTTCCAGGAAAAGAAAAGGAGGGGCTCTGGGCACAGACTTCCTGCAGAGAATAATGTCTCATGTGAACAGAGTATCAGGTATGAAAAGAAACATTATGTCCTGAACTGCCTAAAGAGAACTCTGGGTCCCTTATTTTAATTTTTAATAAGTCTTGGAATACCAGTGAATATTAGACAATATTCAAAAAGGGCATGCAAAGTGACTCAGGTAACTTCACGCCAGGTAGCCTAACATCAGTTCTGGGCAAAATAATGAAAATTCTCAGATGGGATTCAATTGATAACATATTCATTAACATAGAACATTATAAAACATTCATAAAACATTTAAATAGATTAAAAAATTGACTACTTTTGGGGGTCTGTCAGTTAGCAACAATCAGGAATCATCATCAAATGGAGATGTTTCTAGTGGGATTTCAGAGGGATTGTTATTGTTTTTAGGCCTAACATTATTCAACGTTTTCATCAATAATCTGGAAGTAAATATAAAATCACCGCTCATAAAATTTGCGAATGACACAAATATTGCTGGAGTGGTAAATAATGATGATGACAAGGCATTCAGCCAGAGCAATGTGGATCTCTTGGTAGCCTGGGCCCATTCATACAGAATGTCTTTTAATACAGACAAATGCAAAGTTGTATGTATAGGAACAAGGAAGGCAGGCCATATCTACAGAATGGGGGACTGTGTCCTGGACAGCAGTGACTCTGAAAAAGATTTAAGGGTCATAGCAGATCATCAACTCAACATGAACTCCCAATGCGATGCTGTGGCAAAGGGGTTAAAGAAATCCTGGGATGTATAAACAAAGGAGTAGTGAGTTGGAATAGGGAGGTGATTTTATCTTTGTAGATGGTACTGGTGAGACTATTGTTGGAATACTGCGTACAATTCTGGTGTTCACGTTTTTAAAAAAGATGTTAGAAATTGGGAAGGGTGTAGAAAAGAGCCACAAAAATGATTCAAGGGCTGAATAACATGCCTTGCAGTGAGAGATTTAAAGAGCTTAATCTGTTCAGTTTATCAAAAAGTAGAGTGATGGGTGACTTGATTACAGTTCCTGGGGAGAGAATACTAGGTACAAAAGGGCTTTTTGATTTAGCAGAGAAAAGCGTAACAAGAACCAACGGCTGAAAGCTGAAGCCAGACAAATTCAAATTAGAAATTAGACAACACATTTCTAACAGTGAGAATGATTAACCATTGGAACAAACAACCAAGGGAACTGTGGATTTTCCATTTCCTGATGTCTTCAAATCAAGCCTGGATCCCCGTGTTTAAGGTATGCTTTTGTCAAACACAAGTCATTGTGCTCAATACAGAGATAACGGGGTAAAATTGAATGCCCTGTGATATACTTTAGGTCAGAATAGATTAGGTAAACTCTGTGGACCTATGAAGATGATGACACTTTGTGATGAGGCGTCCGCCCCACATTGGCCAGTAAGGGGTTAGTAGAGCTCTTGGGAGGCTACGTGAAAAGCAGCTAATAGGAGAGAGGCTGTGAGGAGCAGCCAATCAGAGCCCAGCAGGCCCATATAAGAAGTGCCTCAGAGCAGAGCAGGGTCAGTAGCTGCCTAGAGTTGAGGATGGAGGATTGTGCCTGGAGTAGGCTACAACTCTGTAGCACCTTGGACAGGGCAGTGTAGGCAGGAACATGGAGAGAAAAGTTGCTCTGGACAGGCTGCTGAAACTGAGTAGGGTGTTGTGGACCTGGGGAAGTGGCCCAGGGAAATACAGAGATAGTAAAGGCAAAGGGGCGCAGTAAGTGACTGCAGTTTGGAGGATGCCTAGGCTGGGACCCAGAGTAGTGGGCAGGTCTGCATCCCTCCCCCACCACTCGCCACTGGGGAAGTGGCAGGACTAGGAGCTAAACTCCCCCAGAAGGGGGGAACACGGATAGTGACATGGCCGGAAGGTTGAGCCACGAGGCAGACACCATGGTTCCTGACGCTGCAAGAGGGGGTTGCAGTTGGATAAGGAGTGATGGGGTGCAGACCACAGACTGAGGGTGTCAGCCTCAACCTAATCTCCAGAACTACCAGAAGGAGGCATGAGTCTGGCGGTGAGTGACATGCTCTGTGATACATTTCTGTTGATGGCAGAACTTGAAAAATGCATTAAATAATATGGGGTGAAGGAAATAAGCATTCATGTAACTGCTATATATTTTCCTGGATTGGGAAATCTGAAATATATCAGTTGATGGAATTGTTTTTGAAAATGGGATGACATAAGCAAAATGTCTACTAAAGAAAGGATGGCTGTTTCTTGTAGGTAGCAATTATAATGGTCTATTATCTTACAAATGGAAAAATGGTATCAACTTTGGATTATCACACTGCTGACTGACATGACCATCAGTCCATGCAGGTGAAGGTTCTGCCTGTAGGGCACTCAGACCCACTGGAGGTGGAGAGGCTGGAGCCCCATTAACCAGAATTCCTCTGGGGTGCTCCACAGTTACCCGTACTGGAGTGTAGAACCAGAGGTGCTGACTTTCTAATGAGCCAGGGGGGTTGCTCGACCCCCACTCTGTCCCAGCCCCCCCCCACACTCCACCCCTTCCCCCAAGGCCCCGTCCCCACCCTGCCTTTTCCTGCTTCATTCTGCCCCCTCCCCTGTGCACGCTGCACTCTTGCTCCTCCCCAGTACCTCCTGCACACTGCGGATCAGCTGATCGTGGCAGGTGGGAGGCGCTGGGAGGGAAGAAGAGGCGCTGATTGGCTGGGCCTGCCGGCAGGAGGGAGGCGCTGTGGGGGGGGAAGGGGGAGCTGATAGGGGGGCTGCTGGTGGGTGCTCAACACCCACCATTTTTTCCTTTGGGTGCTCCAGCCCCGGAGCACCCATGGAGTCAGCACCTATGGGTAGAACTGTTAGCTTTGGGGATGGTGGAGCTTGATTCTTGTTTTGTACCCAGCCAGTTCTGTGGGCCAATGTATGTGGAGGCGAGTGATCAACAGAATCAGCGCTATGCACTTGCCCTGCTTCTCCCTTGTCAGATAGCTGATACCCATAGGAGTCCTAGGAGGAGGGCCAAATGGGATTTTGGTCAGCCCCTGTGAGGGCACAAGAGATGAGTGCCTTGCTCTTTTCTTTCTCTCGACTCCATGGCAAGAGCCAATTAGCATCTAGCCAAGGTCTCTATTACAGACACAATTATAAAACTACTTCTGCCCCAGTACGATTCCTGTAGAATTGAAAATGAACTAGAAACCAATACTACAGGAGTGGGTAATAGATTTCCAGTGAGAGAGTAGAGCAATTTCCTCTGATCAGACAGAAAGAGAAGCTAGATGAATACTTTTGAAACTAAATATTGTGCACAGATTTCACTGGACTCGCTCCAGGCTTTTCAATAAGAGATTGCTGCTGAATGACCAACGTTCGGGCTGCACTGTAGAAGGAGCAGCAGGACAATACGCACATTTATGGTCCTGTAACAAGTTTGCTAACTTTTAGCAGTAGATGTCTTAATAGTGTCTGATATTCTGAGGCAGAATATGGCATGAACATTACAGATAGCAATTTGAATGATTTGGGGGAGAGAATGGCTGCCTCCAATCCCAATTCTAAATAGCTAATTAATTACTGTGCTGCGAGTGCTTGATGCACAAGAGTGGAAATTAGGGTTACCATACGTCTGTTTTTTCCTGGACATGTCCGGCTTTTCGGCAATCAAACCCCTGTCCGGGGGGAATTGCCAAAAAGCCGAACATGTCCAGGAAAAATACGGATGGGCACTTCCCCTCCCGCGGCTGCTCTGCTCCTCCCCGGACTCAGACTTCGGCTCTGTTTAAGAGCCAAGCTGCCCGAGCCAGTGCTACCGGCTTCGGGCAGCCCCCTTGCCTCCGAACCCCAGCCGCCGGCCGGGCACTTCTCCTCCCCGGCTCCAGCTGCTCTGCTCCGGCGGCGCAGGGTCCGGAGGCAAGGGGGCTGCCCGAAGCCTGGCTTGGGCAGCTTGGCTCTTAAGCAGAGCCGAAGAGTCAGGGGAGGAGCACAGCATCTGGAACCTGGGAGTGGAAGTGCCCGGCCAGCGGCGCAGGGTCCGGAGGCATAGGGGCTGCCGAAGCCGGAGCGCTCGGGCAGCTCGGCTCTTAAACAGAGCCGAAGAGTCAGGGGAGGAGCAGAGCAGCCGGAGCCCGGGAGGGAAAGTGCCCGGCCGGGGGCGCAGGGTCCGGAGGCATAGGGGCTGCCCAAAGCCTGAGCGCTACCGGCTTCATGGTTTGCCGGGCAGCCTCCAGACCCTGTGCCCCCTGGCTGGGCGCTTCCCCTCCCGGGCTCCAGCTGTGCTGGGGAAGCACCGGCTGGGGGCGCAGGGTCTGGAGGCTGCCCGGCAAACCGTGAAGCCGGTAGCGCTTGGGCAGCCCTTTTCGTGTGGCTGGGAGGGAGGAGGGGGAGTTAGGGCGGGGACTTTGGGGAATGGGCGGGAAGGGGCGGAGTTGGGGCGGGGCCAGGGCCCCGTGGAGTGTACTCTTTTTTTATTTTTTAAATATGGTAACCCTAGTGGAAATGTACAGTCACCTATGGTGATTGATTTTTATTTCAGAATTCCAGAGACAGCAGCTTTTCAGCCAAATATTGATTTCCCTTTGCAAAAGACTACCAGGGTTGCACTTAAATCCTATTTTGAGGACTTCAGTGGTATGGACAAGCAGTGCCACAGGTGTGAATTTCCTCCTGAAGTCCTAACATGGTTACAAGGAGCTCGTAAGCCCCAGTGGGCTGTGTAAACAGGCTCTGCACCAGGCTTGGCTGTTCCTGAAGATGCCAGGGCCTGGTGTAATCAGCTCTGGGAAGCATCTCTGTTTCTACTGGGTTAAGATATTGCTCTTTTAAGCTGCTTTCACTGGTTGTTTAACCCTGAAACAAGTACCTTCATGCTTTTCCCTATGCTGCTCCTTATGGTTGGGAGGAGCTACCACTAAACATCTGCAAAACTTATTCATTGTCCTCCTTCAAATTCCTTCTTAAAAGCCTCCTTTCCCACAATGCCAACAAAAAAACTGACAACAGTTGCTGGTGTGCTAAGACCACTCCACATAAAACTGACCAATATTGTCTTATTTTTTACTTGTGCTTCCTTCTCCATCTCCACCTGTTCTGTCTTGTCTTATACTTAGATTGTAAATTTTTGGGGGGCAAGGACTTGTTTTGTGTCTGTACAGCACCTAGCACAATGCTCCATGCTGGGACTCCTAGGTACTACTGCATACAAAAAATAATAATAAATTCTGCAGGTTGGGTCACTCTCAGGGAGTGTCTTTGCTCTATGGGCAGTGCTGGTGGCACTGATAGCCACCTTCCATTCAGGCTGCATGTAGGAGGAGCATGTAAATGCCCAGTTGTTTAGTAATAGCTGAAACAATAAAACCCACTGCCCAAATCCCAGACCAACTTGGCAAGGATAGAGTAGGAGTTGAGTGATGTGGTCTAAGGAAGTTTCCCTGTGGTCTGAATGCAAATAGAGGGGCTTGGGTACTTTTTGGTGGAGCTGTGTGTGTCTGTGTGTCAGAAGTGGCAGAAAGGACACCAGAGAAAACCAAGAAAACAGCAAGAAAAACAATTGCAGCATTACCCTGACAGAAAGCCGAGAGAGATTTTTGGACAGAGAGTGCTCTCTGAATAGAGGCATGGCAATGTAAGCAAAGAAACTGTGTTCAAGGAAATAGGACTTGGTGTGCATTCTTTGTAAATACATAGGATTTGGATCAAAGAAATAACTGACTTCATCATCAGTTTCTCATCCTAAGAGAAACCACCCGTAAGACCTTGAATATTGGCAATCAGCTAGGGCTAAAAAGGGGTAGTAATAACAAAGAATTGAGGTTGTCATGTTGGAAACTAGCCTTGAAATAACTAGCTTCTTTTATTCTCGGTAGAGAATACTTAATTTGTTTTTGACTCCAAACTCCCTCCTTCTGAAGAAAAGCCTCAAGTTTCAATATATTATTAGAGACAACTAAAGGTTTCAGATATGCATCCGAAGAAGTGGGCTGTAGTCCACGAAAGCTTATGCTCTAATAAATTTGTTAGTCTCTAAGGTGCCACAAGTACTCCTGTTCTTCTTTTAACTAAAGGTTTGTTCATATTTGCTAGAAGCACATGTTGTTAGTCTGGTTGATTTTTTTTTTTAACTGAAACAAATATTTTGAAGTGATTAATTTACAGGGGAAAGAACATAATTCAGCACGTTTCTGAGATTCCCAAAGTCAATAATACAGACATACTAAAGGCCAGCACTGTCATATTAATAATGGATGTTTGGCTGCCTCCTATCTATTCATTGTGCTTTCTAAAGTCCAATTAGAGCTGACTTATAGTGGTCAATAAAGCAGCAACATTTAGATCCAAAGAAGACAAACGCAGGCATACTTTGTAAATAGGATGCTTTTGGTGCATGTGACAAATCTAACCTAATCAAAGGAAATTTTAAATGTGGGCAGTAGGGATTAGTCGAAACATGAGATGAATGATTTCAAACCGATTATCTTTTTAACCAAGGCTATGGCTTAACAGTGTCCACTCAAGTGAAAGCATCAGTGGCAGTTCTCTGACCCTTCCCCCAAAGCAGCTGAGCGTGCAGTAGTGCAGGGGTCGGCAACGTTTGGCACGCGGCTCGCCAGTGTAAGCACCCTGGCGGGCCGGGCCAGTTTATTTACCTGCTGACGCGGCAGGTTCGGCCGATCGTGGCCCCCACTGGCCACGGTTCACCGTCCCGGGCCAATGGGAGCAGCGAGAAACGGCGCGGGCGAGGGATGTGCTGGCCGTGGCTTCCCATCACCCCATTGGTCAGTGGGGGCCATGATCGTCCGAACCTGCCACGTCAGCAGGTAAATAAACTGGCCCGGCCCACCAGGGTGCTTACCCTGGTGAGCCACGTGCCAAACGTTGCTGACCCCTGCAGTAGTGAATGGATGGAAAAATAGTGTTGGTGGAATGAAGAGAAGTAGTCTTCGGAAAGATGGGAGGCAGATTTGGCCTGGGGGTTGCAGAGACGAGCAAATGAGATTTGTCAGCTTAGAGCAGAAGGATGGAAAGAAGTGTTCTTGTGACCCATCTGCAGAGAAAGTGGAGTCTGGTGTAGAAAAGGGATCCTGACAGAGTATAAAGAATCAGAGTTGTAGAGTTTTACAGCCAGAAGGGACCATCAGATCCTCTAATTTGACCTCCTGTATATCACAAGCCACCAACACAACCCAGCATCCTCACACTAACCCTAACAGTCAAAATTGGCCAAAGTGTTGTGCCCTTAGGGGACTAGACTTAGGTCTGGTCTATACTACCCGCCTGAATCGGCGGGTAGAAATCAACCTCTCGGGGATCGATTTATCGCGTCCCATCGGGACGCGACAATCGATCCCCGAATCGGCGCTCTAACTCCACCAGCAGAGGTGGTAGTAAGCGCCGCCGACAAAAAGCGGCAGAAGTCGATTTTGCCGCCATCCTCACAACAGGGTAAGTCGGCTGCAATACGTCGAATTCAGCTACGCTATTCACGTAGCTGAATTTGCGTATCTTAAATCGACTCCCCGCTGTAGTGTAGATGTACCCTAAGTGTGACAGGCAGAGATTAGGAGGGACCAAGGCTAACCAAGTGTCTAGCTCTGCAGAGAGAGGGCCTGACTGCAGATACAGAAATAAGACTAAAGAGTGGATAGAGAGAAACATTGGTTATGCTCAAATTTTGGTGTGAGGGGAGAGAGGAGGAAGTAGAGAGGGAAAGACCTAGCAAGTAGATCAGGTATTGTCTACACTTAAATCACTACAGCAGTGTGGCGTTTCAGTATAGACACCATCTACCCTGATGGGATGGGTTCTCCCATCAGTGTAGGTAATTCACCTCCCTAAGAAGCAGTAGCTAGGTTGATGGAAGAATTCTTCTGTTGACCTAGTGCAGTCTACAAGAGGACTTAAGTCAGCTTAACAACACCGCTCAGGGGTGGGGATTTTTCACACCCCTGACTGACATAGTTAAATTAGTCTAATTTTCTAGTGTAGACCAAGTCTAAGTAAGATCAAAGGAGCTCAAACAGTCAAAGCACTGTAAAGAGACTGAACCCTGGGAGCCCCAAGTATAGTACTGTGAAATGCATGACCTACAACTTGCTATGGCTTGCATAGAAATATTTCTTGGAGTCTCTCAATGTTATCTCAGGGGTACAGTAATTCTGAATCTAGTACCTTGGGGATTTTCATATAAGAGGACAAAGCAAGTCATCCGTTATTGGAACATTATCACCGATTCTGTCTCTTTTGCCTTCACTGGATGTCATACCTTCTTTTACTCTAATCCATGTGTGTAGAACAACCTCCCCCTCCATGTTCACCAGGCCCCTTTCTTGTTCGTGAATGTCTGAAAACCCACCTATCCTCTGATGCCACCTATCATTAAGCTCTGTACTGGTTCTTTCTACATTGCTCTGCGCCGGCTCAAGCCCTCCGATCACACCCCCTCTGGGACAGGGTTTTGTTACTCGGTATTTGTTTTGCTCTTCTAGGGTGAAAAGGGCTGAAGTGGTGCACGCGCCTTGTACTGGTCCTCTGCATAGGGCTGAATTTCACCCTGCATATTTAGGGTCAAATCCAGCCGCTGCCGCCTAAGCTGGGAAGGCTCCCCTGGCAGCAGTTCCATTGCACAGTGGAAGGAAGGAGAACAGGAGGTCAGGGCGTACCCCTCTGTGTGACACGGGAGTTCAGCAGCAGCCTGCAGGAAGCAGGAGGGGCTGGGATATAGCTGTATCCTGCACTGATTCTCCCTCATTGTGGAGGAAGAGGCCATGTAGCTTGCTCCACCCACTGACTTCAGGGGGGACAGTAGAAAGCACATTGGGAGTGAGGGGGTTGCAGTTTCAGTCCCAGGGTTTGTGAGCTTGATCCCAGGCCCAGTCGGTGGGAGTCTTTCAGCATATATGTTCTGCACTATATTTAAGTGACTACTGTTATTACTAGTATTATTAATAATTATATCCCATTTCTCCAGTGTGTTGTGACATATGAGGTGAAGCCAAGCGCTTTCAATCACCCAGGAGATGTGTAATGGCTCAGTAATGCATTCCCAGTTGCATCTTTCAGTTTTTATGCAATGGCAATAAAAATATAAAATGTGTTTAATTAAAGAGAGAGGCTTGTTTTAGTGAGAAAATGTACTGAATAAATAAGCCAATTGTAGCATTCAAAGTAGGAGGTTTTTTTTACTTTATTATAGCAATGGAATTTTAAAACAAACACTTTTTAAATCAATGCAGCTATTTTTAATTTTCATGAGTATTAAATTATGAGTTTCTCCGAGAAATGACAACATATGTGAACTGGCAAATGAGTTGTAAGGAACATACCTTTTAAAATTAAGCGGGAGAAACCATCATTCTTTCCACTAGGACTTAGTGTATTTAAAAAATAAACAAGGAAATTTAACATTGAAAGCAACGTTAAAATAATCTAGTTGCCTGGGAAGCCTTAGCTAATCATTGTTTTCTTGCATTCATTGCTGGGCATGTCTGTTTTAACATTTATTTTTGATTTACTGCATGATGAATCCCGCCCACATCTTGCAATGTAATGTCTATTGTCTTTTAATGTACAATGCACGATAGACTCTTTATCTTTGAGATTGTCTTGAAATACCAATTGGCTGTTGGAAAGCAGAATATACTGTAATTATTTCCCTTTCTTTCATTGCGTAATGCACGTCGGATTCATCTGTGGCTAGTATTACATAGTCCGCTTTCATACAGTATTGTAATGCTTATTGGTTTATTTATCAACATAATGAAATGATCCCCTTTCACATCATCCAGTAGCATAATGCCTATTGATTTTATTGCTGTAACTATTTAGACTGGGTTATCAGAAAAGTGTCCCCTTTGTATATTAGCACAGTCCCTGGGGTGCCTCTAGTAATAGCATAAGATAGAAGATGCACAAAGTGCTCTGTTAGGTGAAAATGTAAGACAGAGAGTTTACAGAGTTTAATTATTTTACTTATGTGCTATAGAGGATCCCACTTACCTGAGACCATACAGTGCTTTCAGGCCACAACCTTTTTCTATACCAGAGAAAACTCTCTCTCTCTGTGACCCCTTTCCTTACAGCTGGCTGTCTGTCTTTGCAATGCGTGGGCGTTTATGAAGTGCAGCAGCCTAATTTTCTACCCCTGCTCCCTCATCCTCCCTGGGCCTACAGGTAACTCCTGTTGACCTGAAGCAAGCATAAGTCAATGGTAATTACTTATATCCTGTTGAGGTAGAATCAGACCCTGGATTTGGGCCCCAGATGGGAGAAATCACTAGACATCCCATTAATTTATGAGTGGGAAGACTTGTCTGTTGTGGCCCACCTACATCCCTCTGCATGTATACTGTTTGAAAAAATAATAATAAAAAAGTTAAGCACAGAAGAAGCAAATCAACAATCAGGTTGTTCTTAGAACAAATTTATTGTATTGAACTCGAGCACAGGGCTGTCGGTTACAGAGGAATGAATAAACCGATGATAATAACAGAAGCTGATTACATTGTGATGGGCAATAGCAGCAAATAGGCCTTATCTTGCAAAGTGAAATAGAAACTCACGCCAAGGAAATAAGGCTAGATTCCCAGAGAGAGCATTTTATGCAATTTACGAGCAATGACCCTCAACGTTGTGTATGCAAAAGCAATATATTATTTTCAGAAGTGCAGCCGAAGCCCCTAGTGCAACCAAAAATTATTTGCGTTGCCCAATTGCACATGCAGCCTATCATCAGATTTATATCCAACTGAGAAATGTTTGTGCTCACAAGTGGATGCTGTGCAGGAGCTCTTTGCTCATTAGCACACATGCTGTCATGCTCTCATTTTGAATCTCTTTTTCCCCCTTTTCATTCAAATAAATAATAACCTTTAAAACCAAGGAGAAAGAGAAAGAGAGAGAACCCTCCATAGCAGATGAAAGCTTATTTTAATGACTTCAAGTCCAATCTATAAGGACTCAGACAAGTAGTCAGCACTCCCATTAGATTCAATGGGACTACTCACCTGAGAAAGGTCACTTGCATGATTCTGGTTTGCAGGAGATTGGAGACCATTTTGTTATTGGGCTGGAAGAATCAAATGTTCAGACACAATCTCTGAATTGTTATGCACGAAGCCTGAATGTGCCTGTACAAATTCCTGCTAGTGGAAAAAAATGGGGTTTGGCAAGTGCAAATGATTGTGTATAAAACATTTAAAGATCAAGCTGATGCCAGCTAACATTTGGCCTAGGATATGAACAATTTTCTCTCCAGGTCCCCATAAATCAATTTAGAACCTGATTCAACACAGCACTTAATCATGTGTGTCTGTCCATCCCTACTGAGCAAAACCCTTGAGTTTTAAGCATGTCCTGAAGTCCCATCCTGCACGTTAGTGATTAGCTATTTGAATTTGGTTAGCTAGCCCCATTGGCTCCAATAGGACTTAAAGTGAAGCATATGCTGAATCAGGGCCTAAAGCGGTGGTGGGCAACCTGCGGCCCACAGGACGCACACAGCCCATCAGGGTAGTCTGCTGGTAGGCCGCCAGACAGTTTGTTTACATTTGCACAGCCGCCTGCAGCTCCCAGTGGCCGCGGTTTGCCGTTTCCGGCTTATGGGTGCTGTGGGAAGCAGTGGCCAGCACGTCCCTGTGGCCTGCGCCACTTCCCACAGCTCCCATGGGCTGGGAACGGCAAACCGCGGCTACTGGAAGCTGAGGGTGCCCGTGCAAATGTAAACAAACCATCTGACGGTCTGCCAGCGGATTACCCTGATGGGCTGTGTGCAGCCCGCGGGCCACAGGTTGCCCACCACTGGCCTAAAGTCTATCACAGTACTGATCTATTTGTTCCTGCAAAAAAAATGTAAAATGAATCTTTTGGCTGATTAGCCTATTAAACAGTTTCAAATGTCTTTGCTCCATTTTCTCACTTTCCTTTAACAATGTTTTATTTATTTATTTACTTACTTTCCTTTAACAATATTTGATCTATCTATTAAGGATCTATTAATCTAATCTATTTTGTGATAGTGTCTAGGAGCCCCAGTCTTGGAAGGACCCTATTGTGCTAGGTGCTGTACAACCACTGAACAAAAACCAGCCCCTGTCCCAAAGAACTTACAATTTATTGCAGTCACCTGAGTGGCTTTAAGTGCTACACCACAAAAAAGAAAGTGAAATTAACTGAAAGTTTAAGTGTTCAGCAAATTCTTACTTAAAGAAAGCAAACCAGAGTCTGGGAGAATATGTTATGAAAAAAGACATCACAAGTAGGGTCAGATCCTGTCCCCCATTCCATTGGCTTTGCACTACTCCACAATGTAAAATGGGCAGAAAGCCTACTTCACCAGATAGTTGGGGATTCCCCCAGCATGGGGAATCACCAGATGGCACAGAGCTGACACATCCACTAGCTGAGGTCGACTTACTGCGGTGTCGACTTACCTTATGCTTCTTGTTCCAGTGGAGAATCGGAGTTGACAGGAGAGCAATCTGTGGTCAATTTAGCGGGTCTTCACTAGACCCATTAAATTGACCCCCGGTATATCGATCACCACAGCGTCGATTCCCGGTAAGTGTAGATATGCCCTCAGTTTTCTCTAGAAAGAAGTGTGTGGGTTAAATCCTGCCCAGTTTACGCACATTAGTTTGAATGGTTCTGACAGAGGGAGTTTTTGGAAAATGGTATATATCTTGGGTGAAATCCTGGCCTCAGTGACTCACATTGACTTCAGTGGGGCCAGGATGACACCCTTTATTCCTTGGCTAGAGAAAATTTAGTAACTTTTAGGAAATGTTTCAGTAACTGTGAGCTCACTAATTCCCATCAAGTTTAACTTCGTGATTATAGTTTTTAAGCTATTCCTCCCCCTCCCCAATTATTTTCTTCACATATCTCTGTGGCAGTAGAAACTGCGTCATATTGTGTTTTTCACCTGCTCCTTCCATGAAATGTGCTTCTTTCATTCAGCAGTCGTCCATCGTCAATGTGTTTCTTTTGGTTGACCCACAAACAATAAATCATTTTTGGTAGATTAGGGGGCGGGGTTTTTTTTGAGGGGGGGTTGTTTGGGGTTTGGGGGGGGCTGCTTTCTGGCTGTCTTTTCCTGAGCAAGCTTTAAGGGGTTTTATTTAACTGATCTATATTGGTGTGTGTAAAACACATGTTTTCCTTCCATTTCCTTCTACCACAACTGTGTCTTCCTATAAAGTAAAACACAAACATTGCCTGTATTAGATAGTCTTTGTGATGAGTTGCAAAGTCATTTTAGTTCTTGTGTGTATCTTGGGAATATTCATGTTCATCTGTTGATGTTTGGAAATCATTTACAACAAACTCATTATATGCTAAAGTCATTGAGTGGTATCATTTTTAGCAACTCAATAAATTAATGTTTTTAAAAGTGCTTTGAGATCCTTAGATGAAAGGCTCATATTCTTGTTGTTTTTCCAAACTGTGTCCCAGGTGTACTGTAGTATGTAATCCTGAATGACATTTTGCTTTGAAGTATTTAAGCTAAACAAGAAAGTCACGGCTTACAACTGATCGTAGTTTTTGATAAAAATCTTCCTACTCCTTTCCATCTGCTCACTCTGTGAGACTATAAGTCTCAGTGATCTTCATTATTCTTGATTCATATTTTATTTAGGACAATATTAGCTTGTCATTCACTTGTCTCAAGTCACTGGCTGCCCTCGCAATGCCCTTCAGTGTAACCACAGCAACCCTACATACATGGTATAATGTATTTCACTGATCTATGCAGTGATCTTTGATGTTTTCTTTACTGCAAACATGTCCAACTCACTTCATTCATTCCTTATATTTAAATGTATTTTTTCATCTGTTTTGATTAAAACATCTACATTTTCTGTCAGCTATGTTCTTCTACTCCCATACCAGTGAATGGGTACTAACCATTTAACTATGGCTCTCGGGACTAGAAAGGTTATATCACAGGGAAGAAAAGGGTTCCTGATTACTCTAACCACAGGAGAGAGACTGTCTAGCAGGAACTGTCATACTCATTTGGGATGTAATTAAAATCATTGATGAACAATACAGTTTACTTGGACAATTCGGGCCAAATTCAGAAGTTTACATATGTTTATAGGAGATCTAAATTGTTCTTCTGTCCGGTTCATATTCATAAGTTATAGAAGGGAATATTCCCTATTGACTCCTTGTAGATTCACACACACTTACCAATGTGTACCTTACCCACTAGACCCCTGAATGTGACCCATTGAGTCTAAGTGCATTTATGGAAGTGTAAGTAAATCAAAACCAATGTATCTCACATACTGAGGAACAAGAAGACAGGGATATAGCAAGAAAAATAATTAACAGAAAGCTGTAATAATATGTAAACTAAAAATAGGTCACATCTTACTTTAGCCTCTCACTTAAAATGCTCAGATTTCCTTCTGGCCTCTCAACTTGAAAATTATTGCAGTTTAGACTTCCCTCCAGGCGTAAGTGGTGTAGGTTGGTTTGAGGGAATCAAATCAAATATTGTATGAAGTGATTGTGCATAAGGGAATCTAACTTGTATCACTGAACACCTTACCTCAGAATATGGCCCTCTGAATGTGCCACTCATACTCTGACTCATTGTAGGATATAACTATTATGATGGAATTACCTCTACCAATTTAAGTAAACTAAATGGTGGGTCATTTTCTGAATTCAGTATGAAAACTGTCATCATAATATCGATTCTAGTCAGCTACCTGTTAAAGATTAATCTCATTGATTTAACACCATATAATTTATTTGAAGATTTCTTAGCCCTGCTGTTCTTGAGTATATTTATTTCCCTTTCTGAGGATGCTCTTTGGAGCAGCTCCAAAGCCAACAAAAGAAAGGGTGAGGCGAGAATGAGTGGGGAGGAGGCACAGAGAAAAGCTCAATACTGCTGGCAGTTTTTGATAAATTTGAGCAGTCAGCCTTGATTTCCATATTATCTGTGGTGAAGCAATAGACTCCTGTGGACTTATTTTGAGTTCTTTGGGTGAAGCACTCTATACATGGCAGGTGTCAGTTACTGGTGGTGGTATTATTTTAAAGAAGATTTCAATATGGAAATCTTTACAGAGCCTGATTTCACATTGTAACCATGTAGTATAATATACAACTATAAAGAAGACTGCTATATTTCAGTAAGGTGCCGTTGATCAAGGGGCTTGAATTGCAATCATAATGGTTCTTTTAGAGCTAAGCAGAGCGACTATATAGCTCACATTTTTATCTCCTAGATGAGATAGGAAGAGGCCAGTAAGAACATTTTTCATAAGCAAAAAGGTTTAAACCCTGAATATAGACTTTTAAAATTTGCATATATTTCAGGTTATTTGTACTTGGCTGCTCTGTAGTGAAAGCTGTGGTCAATAAATATCCCAGGGCAAGAGTAGACTGATTTCAGGTAAGAAGATTGCCAGACAGCCAGGAAGAAATCATCTATGCAAGGAGTATTACTTTGGTATGCACCAATTCTTCACTCCTTCTACACTCTTTGGACCAGATTCTGATCTCAATTTATTCAAGGTAAATTCAGGGTAATTCCAATGATTTCATTGGAGAGGCAGCCGATTTTCATTGTTGTAACTGAGATCAGCTTCTGTCCTTCATGGTTCAGTTTAATCCTTTAATTATTTTTTTTTATTGAGATAATCACAAATATACCTGTGACAATCAGGGTCCAGACACCCCAAAGAGAGAACAGAAGGTTTAAATTTGCAAAAGAAAAGCAGTTAAATCAATTGACTGTATATGACAATGTTACTGTACTGTAAAAATATATCAGGTCTTTTATGAAAGCTTGTAATGTTCTAACCTTAATAATCACTATGAGGTATGTTTACAGGCTATGCTTATGAATTTGTGCTCCTAAACTGCAGCTCTACCTCATAGCAGGGCAGTGATCAATCAGACAGGGAGAGGCACCTCCCAAGTCAGGTGTTTATCCAAAACTGGACTCAACAAAGGATCAATAGTACAACCCAGGAAAAGACAATGATGACTGTTAGAGTTAATGGAAAGACATTGAGACAACTGGAGATTTTCCCACTTTGAGTATCTATAGTAATTGAAGAAAAAAACACACCCTACAAACTCTTTTTAAAATCTAAGCTGTTTGAAGTGAAAGAATCCAGAAACTGAGGGACAGCCTGGAGGCAGGAAGCTGTTTATGAAAAAAATTCTTCTATTGCTAGGGATACCCTGGGAAACTGATCAAAAGCAATAGGTAACTTGCTTGCAAAAAGGGATTTTATCTAACATGGAAGCGTAAAGCCCGAGGTTGCATCTTTGTTTATCTACTGTGTAACTTGTATATATTTGCTTTCCCTTACTATTTCATCTTGGAATCCGTAGTTTTTCTATTAAATACACTTTTTGTTTATTTTTATCCCAATCAGGTCCCCGTATGCAATCTGCATGGAGGGTATGTGTCAAAGTCGACTGATAAGGGACATGGTGGTTTCACACCTCTGGGGGTTAAGAACCACAGGGGAATGGTCCAACTGTCTGGTCCAACTCTAGGAAGATGGATTTGGGGAGATTTGGGCCTGGAAGGGCTGTTGGCATCACACAGCCAGGAGTAACTAAGCTGGTGAGACCCAGGGAAAACCTTGTGCTTGTGGGCATGGTACCACTGTTAGGGTTCTGAGCCATAGCAGAATGGCACCAAGCCCTCCTCTCCCCCCAAGGTTACAGGGTTGGGTGGCAGAATCCCTTTACTTGTCTGGGTGATCCCCAAAATGTCACAATACTTTTTAATCAAACAAGCTAGGAAATCATTTGCAGATTTTGCTTAATAGCTGCTGAACTTACCTAGTTCTATAAATGAACCATCGCATTTATCTGATCCAGTTGACTTTTCAGTCACAAACCCTCTGAGAGAGGAGAAAGGGCAGTTAGGCTGATAAAGTAAACAATTCAGTTTAAGGTAATGACTCAGTGAAAACCTTTAAATAACAGTGACCAATCCTGAAAACACAAGTGGGCACTAGGTTAATTGGGATCAGTCATGGTAGTTAACTCTATGCCTGGTAGCAGGAGTTTGCGGGCTCAGGTCCAGTGTTTTGAATGTAAAGTATGTTTTAACAAACTGGGGTGGATATTAAGCAGGGATTCTGAAGGACTCACTCAATGTGCCAAGCCATGGCATAAGTTGTGGTAAGCTATACCTCCCAACTTCAACATAGACATGTCCTTGGGATCATTCTGCCCCACCCTCTGTGAGCTTCCAGCACATTCTTTGGAACTCCCCACTTTGGGAGTGTGAATCCTCAGCAAGAGAAATTCACTCAGTTTCCAACCCCTTTTCACAAAGAAAATGGAGTAGACCAGAGAGTTTGGCCACACGTGGCTGGCTATATTTTGAAATTAGTGAACCAAGATCAAGATCCACAACCATTCAACCATAGAAACTTGTGAGGTTTCCTTGGCTAACGGTTGCTTGCTTAAGCTTATTTTTTTCCTGACTAAAGCTTATATTCATTAAAGAATACTCCCTGTTTATTTTAACATAAGTGTCAGTTTATTTAAATCTTGCAGTTAGTTATTAGTTATTGAAATAACCGCATTTTTGAAAAAAAAATTATCTGGCTCCTGTAAATAAAGTATTTACTGAAATTTACATTATACAAAATAATTAGCTATGAACAGTAACACTGCATTATCAAATAATTCCTCAAAATACCCTCTAATTGTAATTCCAAAGCTTAAATTATTTTTGAAACTAGTATTGGCTTTAGACGGATTATAATAAAAGCAAATGATTGTACATTTTAAATAACAGTTCTTGAAGAAAGAAGGTCTAACACCAGACTGATGACTAACCACAATATATAATTCCTCATAAAAGCTCATTGACAATTGCGTTTCTTAAATGCCATAAGAATTAATCATGATTAACATCATTACAATGAAATCCAAAGGAATTAAAAATGATTTACCACTAACTGAACATTTTTGCAAATATTATGACTACTGAAGGCGATACTAAAATAGGTTAATAATTCAACAGCCTAGAATTCCCTATTTCATAAACACAGCATATGTAAATTGTACAGTAGTAGCTGAAAGGTACATTGCCTGTTCATGAATTTGACATGGCTTATGTATGAAGTCACAACTTGGTTCTCTTACTACTGAAACATCATCAACATGCTCAGCACTGAGACTATGACATACTGTGAACAGATTTACCCTCATGCCACGTATCAATAGAAAACTATTTAAAATGAAGGAAGAGAGAAAATTATGGGGGAGAACCACATTCAAATAATATGTAACCCTTCTGCCAGGTGGAGCCAGCAGCAACCAGAGCTGGGTTCAATATCTAGGGGTTCCTTTTCAATAATACCACACAGAACTGGCCCAAGCCCCTACTCAGTAACCTGGGGAAATTACACACCACCCCTAGGGGCCTCTGAGGGGCAATGCTTCCCCACTCGCAAGCACAGAGTCTGAATGTAGAAAAGAAACTTTTAATGAAAGGAGGGAAGTCACCCAAAATTAATTAGGGAAAATGCCACAAGCAGGATTCATAAACATAAAACTGTGATCAGGTCGCCCACTCCAGAGTGCGTGGGGCAGTGTCTTCTGCCTCATGTCCTTGAGTTCTATAACCAAAAGTTCCTTTACTGTGTCTCCCTCTGCTCCCTCACCATACCCCACTCAGAGTGGTTGTCCTTGGTCACAGATGACCCAGGGTTCAGAGGTGCATCTGTGTGAGTTCACCTCCCACCCAGGGAAGAAGGCACTTTGCTTGCTCTGCCATCTGAGCCCTTGCTCTGGCTGGTTGCCCCGCCAGCTCCACTTTTGCCGGCTGCTCCTACTGGCTGGCTGCTCCTGCTGGCTGACTGCTCGCCACTTTTGCCGGCCGGTCTTGCCAGCCACCTGTCAGCCACCTTTTGCTGCCACCTGTCTCTCTGCTGTGACCTTTGTAGGTCAGTCTCTTAGTGACTTTCAGCTCAGAGCAGGGTGGGCAGAAACACTGCCCCACCACAAGTGATATCAGATTGTACTGAGTACTTCAAATAACAAAGAGCTAAATAGGCTTCATGAGGAGCCTTCTCTTTGAACAGTGAGGAGGAACAAGTTAAACCAGACCGGGACCCTTAGGGAGAGTCCACACTTCCTGGCTGGGACACCTGTCCCCACTCTGCTTATTTTCACAGGGGTCTGGCATTTGAGCCCCTGGCTTAATGAGGTCCTTTCAGCTGAGGGTGACCCCCTGATTTGGGACAGGTTAAGCACAGTTTTGCTCCCCTTTATTCATACAATAAAGACAACACCACTGATAACATTTCACTGCCCCTGCATTCAGTACTACAGTGATTTGTAACGCAACACCACTTATCTGCTGGATATCTTGGCAGAGTAGGTGTATTCATGTAAATACAGTTTGATCCTGAAGTCTCTCCCCAGCTAGCTATCAGGGAAGAACTCATTCAGACCCTGCTTACATATAGATATGAAGATAATTTTGAGGTGTAATAAACTTTCCCATGCTATATGAAATAAAAGAAGAAAGGTGATGATGATTACACACTAATGTGTGCTAAGACCTTTAAGTACTAATAAAAAAGACAACCCCTGCCCTGAAGACCTTGCAGCATAGGGGCCTGATCCTGCAGTGACATCTTATGGGCAGGCTCTTATGACCATGCAGAGCCAACAGTTTGCCCACATATGTCATTACAGGATTGTGGCCCAGATATAAGCCTGAGACAATGAGGAGGGATGGAATAGAGTAAGCGAGGTCAAAGGTTACTATCACAAGATCAGGTGATTATTCAAGCTTGTTATGTACACTCTTAGGGAAAATTCTGTGCTGTGCCTCTAAGAGGTGCAGCACAGAATTCATAGTCTGGGGACTGGAGCTGTTAAAGTGGCTTTAAGCCACCTTTTCACCCTTCTGATCCTGGGCTGCTTCAGAGGCTGGAGAGACTTCCAGTGTACCTTAGACAGCCCTTGTGCTATCCAAAGCTCTTGGTAGCTCATTTTAAATCTTTCCCTGCATTTAAGTAAAATGTTTTTGCACTCCTTCCTTTACATGCCCATTTCATCCCCTGCTATTGCCAAGTCAATTTATCTTCCATAATGCCAGATTCTCTGGATTTTTGGATTATAACTAAATAAAAAATAGGATGCTAGTCCTACACCTAACCAGAGTCGCTCAAAAAAATAAGAATCAAATGTGATGTTTCTACCATTTTCACCAGAACATGGAAACAGAACAAAGCTGAGTCAGATACAATGGTAAGATTTGGAAATCGCTCTTTTAATTTAATATGGATGTACTAGATGAAAGAAGAGTCTAACATTAGGTGGAGGGTATTTAAATCTCTTTCCTTCTGAATGTATTTACTAGAGGCTTTACCATTTAGAAGCAAATAAATTATACAGATGCACTGCTGGCTAGATTAATATATAGGCAACAGAAGAGAAAATAATTTGGATTGATTTACTATCTTTGATATTTTGGGTACTCCAAAGCACTGGTCATGCAGGGAAATCCAGCAATCAGATGCGCTCAGCCATAGCTCACATAGAGTTGGATGACACGATCTATTTAATTATGGGGAAAACCTGATCCAGACAGACATGTTTACCTCTGTGGTCATTTCAAAAGTGCCATGCAAGTTTTAATGATTTCCTGGGCAATTAACAGCAATGTCCAGAAGTTGCTTTGGTGTTAATATTTCACCCAAATCTTGGCAACTCTAATATAAATAACTCCACCTCTCACACACCTCCATCTACCTACCTTTGCATTAGTCTCATCCCAGAGCCAAAATGATCTTGGCCCTTAATATAACCTCCATCTCATTTATTCTCAACTCTTCCTCCAATCACAATGCCGCTGCAAAAATCCTCTTGTTGTCCTGTTTACATCATTCCCTTCTATAAATTCCTCCATTGATTTCTATTCTCCAACAGCATACCGTGAGCACTTCTTGTCCTCAGATACAAGGACTTACAGAATCTTGCCCCATTTCCTATATTCCTCTACTTGTATTTCCTTCTCCTCCTGCCACACTCCTTATGCTCTTCCTAATCGTTTCACCACCTGCTTCCTTAAGGCTCAGTTCTGTAATCTGGACAAAGCCCTCTGCAGGGGGCGTGCTGGAGTGCAGTGAGACATTGAGAGATGCTGTTCCTTGGAAGGCTTTTTGGAGGGGGAATCAGTCACAATTAATACATACTATTTCACCATCTCTTCATAATACAATCACCTTCCACAAGCCAGTCAGAGCCCAGCAGCCATGTTCCACATTATTATGTACAAACACATCAAACAATACATTATGGATGAGGACATAACATGCATAACAAGCAGTAACCCAATTCCATTTTTTAAGATCTGATAAAACAATGGTTTTAAAAGAGAGTAATTATTCAGCAAGACCAATCTCAATGTGTGATTTTGAAATAGCAGATAAAACCCATATCAGAAAGAACACTGTTATGTGTCAAAAGGAAGTCTGCTAGGAAACAAGACTGTAAGGGTATTTGAAATATAAAGACAACACTTATAAAACAAATAAAAAGAAGTACAGTACTTTTTAAATCAACACAATATAGACATTACCTATGGAATTCACTGCCAGAAGCTATTAGTGAGACATACAGATGAATTTAGAATGAATTTGGAGTGAGTTTAACAAATGCATTGAATAAGAATAGTGTGTATTGTTACATTAGATATTACAAGGGCCATCAAGTGTCATGCTTCAAGACCTTAGCTGACCAGGTCAGGTCAGGAGGACACTGCTTCTCTTTGTATTGCACTGTACAATAAAATAGATTATGCTACTTTTACACTTCCCTCAAACTCCCAGCACTAATCACTGTGGGAGACAAGAAACCAAACTATCTGGAACTCCCTTGATCATGTTCTCCACCCCATCACCCTAGGTAGCATCTCCTATATTCCTGTGTTTTAACTGAAACAGTGATTCTGATGAAAATGTGTGATTAATGGTTATTTAAAGGGCTTCATTTTCAAAACCTGACAAGTCCGGGTCATGTTTACTTGTCTGCCTAACTGAAGATATATTATATATACACATACACAGACATGAATAAGCAATTTAACTCAAATAGTCATTTGTGCGTAAGCCATGTTTTATTAGCATGGCGCTACATGTGGATGCAAACATGGAAATCTCATCTGGGTACACAACTGAGGGAATTGCATAAATGTTTTTTGTATGCAGATTTCTAACCTGTTGAAAAATCAGGCCCAGCACGTCACATGAATCACATACGTGACAACAGCCTGCATTCCATTTTCACACTTATATTTTGTTTTCATTGTTTTTTGTAGTTTTTCTTCAGGCTATAATTAATCACATTTCAAAGTAATAGGATAATTATCTGCTCATCAAATTCACTATTTTTGAATGAAAGACCATTGCTACTTAATTTTCCCCTTCTTTATAGTGGAGCAGTGATTCCCAGATCTTTTATATCATTTCTCTGTGAACATCAGGATCAGGTTACGATAAGCGACTTTTTGAACCACTGCTTAAGTGCAATTTATTTTACGTAGCTTTCCACAATAAAATGGCATTTTAGATAACTCATTCAAAGGGTGGATAGCAGTTCTCTGCAGACTTCATTAAATCATTCTTTTCATGTTAAATTAATGTCAAGTTAATTTTAGAATAAACAAACCAAGATATATAATTGCTTTGTTTGTGATAAATATGCCTTACTTTGTTATGATTTTATCAAGTGGCTTTGTATTTCAAATCTGTCTATATACCATCAAACACATCTTTGCGAGATTTCACTTTATTGTGATAGTCATTTTGTACTGTGCAGTTCCCCGAGATACAAAGGAATCAGGACACAATGGGTTTTCTTGGAAGAGATCTTCATCTATATTTAGGGAAAATTCAAAATAAAAATAATCAATACCATGCAACATAACATAAATTAGGGGTAGGAATTAGCTTCCAGAATTATTAATTATTACTTTTTTATATCATGACAGCACCTAAAGACCCAACTGGGGCCCAGTTGTGCTTGGCACTGTACAAACACATAGTAAAAGACCATCCACGCTTTGAAGAGCTTGCAATCTAAACAGATAAGGCAAACAAGTGGTGCGTGAAATGAAGGATTATTATCTCTATTTTACAGACGAGAAACTGAGGTACAGAGAGTGACCTGCCCAAGGATATGCAGGAAGTTTGTGATAGAGCTGAAAACAATCCATTTTTCCTGAGTCCCAGCTCAATGTCTTAAGCCACAAGATCATTGTTCCTCTTTTTTCTTAATTAAAACCAGAAGTTCACACAAGAAATAGAGCACTTTAAACATGAAATATAATGGTTGTAAAATTACTGAATCGTGTGTCTGAGTTTCAGGAAGAGTTTCAAGGCACCTTTTGCAACCATCACTAATTGTGGTTATTATTATTATTGCTGTAACAAGCAGAACCTTTAAGAGATGCCACGGCTAAGGTATTAACACCCAACAGACAGTTCAGTACATATTTTTATACTTTCTTTGCAATAATATTTCATATTACAGGTAGGATGTGTGAAAATGTATTATAAAGACCAATGATTCACGGTGATTTATGAGAGCATAATGTTGGAATTAGTGCTCTTTGATGTTTTCTTTTGATAGGGTTGTAAAACACTCTTAGGACTTATATCAATCATATTTTTAATATCATTTTCAAGAAATTAGACTCATACTATGCAGGAAGAAATTATTAAATTTCTTCAGTTACCAATAAATTACTAACAATAACCTCCTCATTTTAAGCAATTTTTAAAATATGTGAGGCAAACTGAGACGATAATGCACAAGTAGCTCTGTTAGGTTATTTGCCTTTTTTTTTTTTTAATTAATAAGTAATTATTTCAACAAGTTGCATCTGAGAAAGAAATAAAACTTATCTAGGGAGCAAGCTAATTTTGGGGTATTGGGTGTGGCAATCTATGTATTCATTGAAGTATTTTTCTTGCGTCTGAGTGTAAGGGTACGTCTATACTTACTTCCTGGTCCGGATGTAAGCAATCGATCTTCTGGGATCGATTTATCGCATCTTGTCTAGACACGATAAATCAATCCCGGATCGATCCCGGAAGTGCTTGCCGTCGATGCCGGTACTCCAGCTCAGCGAGAGGAGTACGCGGCATCGACAGGGGAGCCTGCCTGCCGCGTCTGGACCCGCGGTAAGTCGGACTAAGGTACTTTGAATTAACGTAGCTGAATTTGCGTACCTTAGTCCAAAGTGGGGGGGTTAGTGTGGACCAGGCCTAAGGTTCTGACCAGTTGCTGGATTCAAGCTTTGTGGGGGCAGGATCTATGAAAGTTTCCCTTCCCTTGTAGCAAGTCTTTTTCCCCAGTCATGACCATTTCCAACCATAGTTTGGTAATGGATACAAGATTTCCAGTCAGAGTGCACTCATATGCAATGAACACATTGACCAACCAGGTGATGCTTAAGAACACAAATCTAGTATGTACCTCAGGCTAGTGGGGAAAAAAATCATTTAGGTCAAAACTTTTCAGTAAACATTTTTGGATTTTGGTAAAATCTTTTGGTTTTTGGTTTCTGAAAACTGAACATTTTTATTCAAAACTGAACATTTATGCCAAAAACAGTTTTCAAAAAACTAAAATGTTTTGGTTTTCAGTTTGGAGTTGGTTGAGGTTTTTTTGTTTATTTGTTGTTTTTGTTTTAATTAAAAACAAAAAATATTGCCGCCAACAATTGCCAAACAGTGCTATGTAAGATATTTCAGGTCTTTTCCTATGTGGAGGATCGGAGATAATTATATGAAATAACAGTTGAAGTATCTTAATTCTCCCATGGAAAAAACACACTAGTTTTGAAGGCACTGCATTTAGCCGTATGGAGTGGAAATCCATCAACCTCATGAAGAAACTTGCACAAGTACAGACAGATATCACCTTCCTTTCTAGCCTTACTCACTCTTGCTTGCATATTTATACCTGCCCCTCGAAATTTCCACTACATGCATCCGAAGAAGTGGGTATTCACCCACAAAAGCTCATGCTCCTATACGTCTGTTAGTCTATAAGGTGCCACAGGACTCTTTGCTACACTAGTTTTGGACAGTACTATCCACTGGCTGACCACCTATGGATTTAAAACCTTCCCCACCTTGTACAATTGTTTAAGGTAGGGTGAGGTCTAGAAGGTCATACACTGAATCTCGTAGATGGGGGCCTAGTTGAATGGCTTTACATGGGGCCTCAGATATGGCTAATCTTAATCTGTTCCTATGCAAAGGCTAACAGCTTTGACTGAGGAAATAGTTGATGCTAAGTTTCATAAATGCCTAGTCCATTGGCTCTTGTGACAGGGTATACCAATCCCACCCTAATCTAGCAAGGGTTAACAAGCTGCTGAGGGCCCACTCAGCCTTGCCCCACTACACCTGCACTTGCTATCAGGTAATGAAGGGGTAGTTAACAAGAGAAGAGGCCAGATCACTGGTGGGCTGATCAAGGAAGAGAATAAATGTCCTGTCTACTGCTTCTGGAGGAAGGGACCAGCCAAGACCCTCTGCAGAGATTATTGACTGATGACTGCCAGAGCCCCTCCAGAGGAAGGTAGGTCTGGCACAGGACTGCTGAGTTTGGTTTGGGGACTATTTCTTTGCTTTAATTACAAAAAAGACTATTGGGCTGTCAGTGCTGCCTAGACCTGAGGGGGTCTAAATGAGACTGTTGCAGGGAACCACTGCCGGAGCGGAGCTGCCTCCATAAACTCCATGGACTTTTGCGCCCTAATTGAGTCTGCCCTGTAGCTTGTCTTGGACCCTGAGAAGGGCAATCAGAGCTCTTTATGGGATTCAGTTCTTCCAGCAAGTGAAAGACACAACTTCAGTGACGAGAGCAGGATTTTTAACTGTTTACTTAATATGATTTTTTTGCTTAATACTTTGATTTATTGGGGACTCTTCCCATCTACCTAGTTCACTGCTTGTATTTTACCTCGAAGAGTGAGACTGAGGTGAAGGACCCCAGGTTTACATCTGCTCTAAGAGCCCAGGAACTCCTGGTGTCACTCATATCAATGACAGAAGTTAATGAATTGGATCTCTATCACTGAATGGGTGATCTATTGAAATAATTGAATGTATATTTGCCTGGGAAATAAAATGGATTGAAAGGGTAGACGTGAGAACAAAGTTAGAAGACAAATAGCACTGGCAGCAGTGACCTTTATGACCCCAATAAAGCAATCTGGAGATGACAAGAAATCCACAGTGAAAGAGGTTGATGATTTATATGCTCATATGTCAGAATGGCTCATTCCTATGGATATGAATCATAAGCAAGGGCAAATTAGATACCAAAGAGGAAACTGTCTTAAAAAAAACAAATGTTTTTGAAGAATGACTGACACAAGGTGAGAAGACCTTTGTCAGATTCACTGAAATGAAATAATTAAGAACAACTCTTCCATTAGCCTCATAAAGAGCAGTGGGCCAGACAAACTGTGGGAAAGAGTGTTATTACAGATTAAGGGATGCATAGGATGGACACCCACTTGACCAAAAGCTGCTAAAAAAAAAAACCCTAAATGAGGATGAAATGACTGCATTCAGCAGTGACAAATCATGCTGTTTTGCTGTTATCATGTATGTTGGTACAATATTGAAGTATCTTTCATTTTTTGAACATTCTGACCCAACAGTTGTTGTCGGTGTGACAATTTGAAGAATCTGTCTGTGTACAACTTACGAATTCTGGTTGGTACTAGGAAGTCGTTTATAAAATTGTTGCATCAGGGAATGCTTTTAGATGGATGTGGAATCCACCAGTTGCTGACATGGTTTGCAGCATGTTTCAGACCAGGGACAATGTAGAGTTATTACCTGTAACAACTGTGTTCTGGACTGAACAGTGGGAATGCTAAGGAGGTTGGCTGGAGCTGGGAGAAGCTACTTCCTCCAACTTGTCTGCAAGGAGCAGGGGATGGGAGTGGAGAGTGGAAACCCCCACAAACAGAATAAAGAGAAAGAGGTGACAAAGCAGGGGGTTAAAAAGGATTTCCAGGAGGAACAAAAGTGGGGGAAGGCTTTTTGAAGGACAGGAAGCTTTGGGCAGAAAAGGGGAAGAGAAGGGCAAGTTTTTGTAGCGGTAGAGGGGGTGGGTGGGTCTGATTTAACTGCAGGACCAACCATGCTCAGAGAAAGCTAGTTGGGCTGGAAAGGCTCCATGTCTGAAGAGAGATCGTGTGCTCCAGGGAAGAATCCTGGATACTGCAGAGGACTCTGCCTAACCCCAAAGAATGGTCTGGAATGGTGAGGAACCCTGTGGAAGCAAATGCGCATTTTATATAGATAGTGCCACTTCTTGTGGCAATAAGTAAAAAGCAGTGGTGTTTATGTAACCCCACACACCTCCTGGGTGTGGTATTCTGTCCTATCTAGTGGCACCGAGACCACTTAGAGAGAGAGAGAGAGAGATAAAATGAGTCTGTTCTACAGCCTTAGCTAACAGCCAGTTGGTTTTTAGCTCATGCGGTAGACCACGTTACATTCAGGCCTTGGCTACACTTCAGAATTCACAGCGCTGCCGCCAGCGCTGCAAGAGCTCTCTCGCAGCGCTGCAAATACTCCACCTCTCCGAGGGGAATAGCTTGCAGCACTGCAGGCACTGATTACACTGGTGCTTTACAGCGCTGCACTCGCTGCGCTGGGGGGGGGTTTCACACCCCCGAGCACAGCAAGTTGCAGCACTGTACAGCGCCAGTGGAATCCTGTGCAGTCTGTCTGTGTCAGTGCCCCCGAAGAGGTGAACTGTAAATCAGAAGCCTCACACCTTTAGGATACTGGGGATTGTGCAAGAGCTGCTGGGGAGTCATGGTGGAGGTGGCACTAACTTCAGGGCCTAGGCATTTGGGCTGTGGAAGTCCTCACTGCCAACAGGAGTGTCAGACACAAGGTCTATACCTGGTGTGTGTGCCTAGAGGTCCATAGCCAGGAAGAGTGCCTAAACTCTGCTCAGACCCAGCAAGCTAAGCCCTTCAGTGTTTGGATCACCTCCGACCAAGTCTGAGTGTCCAATGGGGGGAGCTCAACCAAGTCTGTGACCATTTGTCTAAAGATACATAGATATGTGCTGACGGGCTAATTTTTCTGTTTTATTGGCTAGAAGTAACATGATGCAGCTTCTGTGCAATCAATGTGTGTGTAAAGTATAGAACCCTTTGTTTTTTCATCTCTTTAATGACTGTGAAGCATAGGGATTAGTTGACAGGTCTCTACATTTTGTACTGCAAAGTAGAGCAAACACAGAACAATAAGAAAGCAACTTCTACTTATTAAAATATTAAGGGCCCAATACAGATGTGATGTAAACAGGAGCACTCCCTGTTCACCAAAGATATTGACATTTAAATATGAAAGCACTTAACATTGGGGAATTGTTTCTATCTCCTTATGATGTATTATAAACTTACTTCATCACCACAGGATCTGGGCACCTTACAGCTCTATAAATAAAATGACTTTGGCTCAAATGCATAGATATTTTATCAAGTAGCCAAAATAGATATCATGCAGTTTGGCTTTTTGTGTCTATTTCAACAATAACATTCATTATAACATGGCAAAAAAATACTGTTTAGCTACATTTTCCATTGCGACCTGTAATTATCTACAAGAGTTTAGTGAATAATACAAGAGCTTTCAATTATTTTTTTAAAAAAAGCTTTTAAATAGTCACTGCTAGAATACAAGGTGATGTCATAATTAATATTAGAATGGTTATTAAAATGATTATGCTAAATAGTTCATAAAGAAAATTTATCACATTTGTGACATAAACCGGTTATTAATTGTACTGAGGTAATTAATGGCAACAATTCCGTGCATGCTTTTATCAAGTTGAGTTATAAACTATCTGATATCTCTCTCTTGGGTTTATTTAGCTGTTAGTAAAGCTTGAAATACGAGAATTGATTTGTAAGGGTAAAAAAGTGATCAATTAAAAATGTTACGAAGCAGACCTGTTCTATTTCTAGTTAAAATAGAGTGAAGTCATAGAATTAAAACATGTAAAAACCGAATGTATGCCTCAGTTGATTGAAAGAAATCAAGAGCTACATTTTCAATATTAACTAAGCACAACTGGTCACCCAAATCACCATTTAGATATTACTGATCATTTGCGGCCATTGTGCTTTGTAAATTAGGGGCACAAATGCTCTAAATTCCATCAGCTTGTAACAGTTCCCTAGGGGCCATTATATTGTCAAAAAATGGCTGAAACTCAGCCATGCCCCAACTCCAACATGAACTTTCTGGCAGGGAGTTTGAGAAGAGGTGGTTTGTCGCTTGGTTATACCATCTCTGTGCCATCTAAGGATTCCATGCCAGGGAATTCTCAGTTGCTCCACTAGAAGAACTTTATGTCCATCTTGTGCCAATGGAATGGTGCAAGGAGATTAGAGAGGAAGCCCAGGCCTGGCCCAGTGCATTTATGAAAACACATTCCTGTTCTCCTTTTGATGTAGTATGATGTGCTACCCACTCTTTCACTGGAAAGAGTTCAGCTGTTTATCCAGGTAAACTGATGAGGGAGGGGAAAAGAGAAATAACCCTCCTTTTAAAAAAGTGGTTTGCAATTTGTCACCATGTTTAGCACTGTGGAAGTGGAGAAAGGGATAAAGGGAATTTGAACATAGATATCTTAGTCTTTAGGAATAGAGCAAGAGTCAAGCTAACAAAGTCAGGCTGATACTAACTCTAATAACACGAGACTTGAAAGCAGGGCCTAGGCGGGTGGAAAGCGAGTGGGAACAGACTGTAAGACATACTGTTTTGACCTTGTGTTAGATAAGAATGGAATGTAGACTGTAGCAGAAATTAATGAGAAAAGTGAGCTATCAGGAAGAAATATGTATAACAAAATGCAGCTGTTGCTCATTATTGTATGTAACAAAATGTATAAAAACTTGCCCTAATTGTTTATCTAGCGGAGACCTGCCTAGGGAGGGGAACCCCTGCCCGGGTGTACTCTTCCGTGCAATTGCAATTGCTCGTAATAAAGCTGCCTCTGGCTTGTTGCATCAAACTCAGAGTGAGGACATTGTTTTCTTCAACAGCACTAATCAGCTTCTAAGTTATACTAGAAATTTGAAGTGGCAGGCAAATAATACTGCGTAGCATTCTGCCCCATTCTTTCACATCATAGTCCTTCTCTGGAGAGACACACTCTAATCCTCTACGTCTTCTGTCCCTTGATTATGATTAGTGAGTGAATTTAGCTCTCACAAATAGCAGTCATGAATCAGACATAACTGCTGTTTATACTCTTGCCCACTCTGTTCAGCTATATGACAGGTTTATGCTACCTGTATGTACAACAAAGCAGGACTGGGAGAAGTCCACTATGCTAATTTTCTTCCATGATACGCATGGTAGTTACACAATAGAATTAGTGTCTGCTGGATCCACAAATTCAGCATCAAGTAGGAATGGGCTAGACATGTTTGGTCTGATCCTTATCTGACTTAGATTAGTGTAAATCAGGAATGACGCTGTCAAAGTTAATGCAGTTACACCATTGTAAAACTGCTGTGAGATCAGAATAATTCCCAATATATCCACGATTTGTTAGGTAGAATTGTTGTAGAATGTCAGAACTTCCAGTAGGATGGAAATTCCATTTCTGACCAACCCTATTACTGACCTAGCCTGCATTCAAGTGACCTATAGGATACACATTTCATTGTGTATCCAATGTACCATTCATTCCTCTCAGCACTATGTACGTCCATACTGGATACATCTATATAGAATCTATGTAAGAGAGTTTTTTCAAAAATTTGAATTCAACTGTACACTAATTTCTGTGAACAAATTAGGTGTATGGTGATTGTGATACCATGTTCAGAGCCAGTTAAATATATGTGACATACACCATTGTGAGCCAGTAGTGGTTTATACGTAACTCTTTAGGGTTAAATATGTCCAGATTCTTCTCTGCCTTCTGGCTATGGAAGTGAAGGATTAACCCAAGTTCATCTCCTGGCTTATAATTGAGGAAGTATTTCTAAATGCAAATAAATGACATAGCATAGGCTACAGACTGAATCTAGGAGAAAAACAAGCTCCCAAGATGGCAAAATCACTGAGCAAGCTCCTAGTGCAAGAAGTAACAAAAGACAAGGTAGACAGGCTCCTGTTAGGGTTCTGTTAACCTTAGCAATCATGCCAGGTATTCTGCTTGGCTATCTTACGACTGTCAGTTTGCTCAGGACCTTTATGCTTCTTATGGCTCACTAAAGAATAACAGCTAAATTACGACCATTCTAATAAAGCTGACCTATATTAAAAACTGCCTGGGGCCAGCAGCCACAAAACCTTTGGGAATTCAAGGCAATTAATCCCATATTATTGGTTCTGATATACTGTGTGAAGAATTTTCCAAGACTCACTGTGCTGTATGCATAATACTAGTATTATATAGAATACTTTGATCTTTTATCCACAAAGTGTGTTGTAACACCCTCAAACTTTTAGACCATAAAGATCCTTCTTGGAACCAGTGAACAATATTTCTGCTCAAGTACATCTTGGGCCATTAGCTAATTGCTGAGTTTGGTTACCATTGGTAAGAGGACCAATATTGGACAACAAGATTTATCTCTGTGTTTCTCTCTTCTCGAGTTATTGACTTTCACGAATGTCTGGTCAAAGACGGAATGGAAAAGTACTCCTTACAAAATGTGGAGGCTTTTTTGGGAAGTTCTAATCAAGATAGCATTTTAATTAATTTTTTCCATTTCACCTCATTTTATCCTGAAAATGTTTCTTTACAATATATTGTACTTTAACACCATTTTCCGTAATGGTTCATTAGTAAGAGAATTTCAGCTGCTCTGCCTGGTGTGTTCCTTTATTAAGAAAGGAAGTAAATATTAAATATTATTTTGTTAACCTGTGTGTTCTGTCAACATGCAGTATCATTTTTGGTCACAAAATTTGGGCAGCAAGACAAATTGGATTCAAATTAAGCAGCTAGTTCAGTAACTGCCAAAACAGGCTTGGTTGTCTTATTGTGGTGGAGTGACTTGCAGTTGTTTCAAGGTTTTCCATTCAATGGTACTTTTAATCCTTTATTGCTGTGTGATGGGGCGTTCACCCCACACCAGGCCTGAAGGGGGAAATAAAGATGGGAGGCCTCAGGCCAACTAGCCAGAGGCTGCACCTGGAGGGGAGCCCAGATGCAATGAGGCTTACCTGGGGATGAAGCTCACCTGGCCAGAAACAAGCAGGGCTTCCAGAAAACCAGGAAACTAACAACAGGGAAGGGGGCCTGCAGTCATATTCCCTGATGCCAGGGGGAAGAGTGGGCGCCTGTAATAGGCCAGGAGGATGCAGTCCAAGGAAGGCGCAGTAAAGGCTGGGAGAATAAAGACCTGAGCTGCTGGGTTAAGTCCCTGGATTTGATAATACTTCAGAAAGGCGGGGGGGGGGGGGGGCGCGGGAGAAATACTTCAGTGTGACTTGGCCGGAGGGCTGAGACACAAAAAAGAAAGTGCTGCAGCTCCGGGAGCATGAGACAGGCCATGGAGCAAGTGAGTGGTACAATGGGCTGAGCAACTGCAGAAAGAGGTGTCAGACCATGTAGCAAGCTGATCCTCAAATGGGCCAGTAGGAGGCACCAGAGCAGTAAGAGAGAACACTTTGTCACAAGCTGATATACATATGAAGTTTTTCAATAAACCAAACCTAGAAGCTAATGTTTTTAGGACCCTTACATTTTTTGAGGAAAGTCTGAAGGATTTCGGGGTCCTGGATGGCATGTTATAAACCACTTTATGATGATTTCAGTGTAGCATCTCACCTTTTATCCAAATCCTTTTGTAACAATACTACTGCACACCGAAGGCTATCCTTGTATCTACCCTTTAGCTCAGATCTCCTGTTTAGTCCAAAACTGTTTTGGGGGGGGAGGGTCTTTTGAGGTGATAGCTTTAGTAATAGTCACTTTCTTCCCTGAGTGAGCACCACCATAATCCAGCTGCCACATTTGGTAACAATAATGTAGAGGCAGCAGAACCCACAGCTCACTGTGTAAAGTGGGAGCGGAGCTAGGAGATCCTTGGACAGGGTACAGTGAGGAGCTGCAACAGAGGCTGTGTAGCAATATTTAGACTGAGGATGCTAGTCATCCTTATCCCGCTCCTGAAGGAGTAGGGATGTGTTGTGTTCCGTTCCACAGCCCCTAGATCCACCATTGGCCCTGTGCTCCCCGATGTGCAGTAAGTGCCAGCACCCATAGCATCCTTCACGGCTGCCTGATGGCCACCTTCTCTGCCTTTCCTTTGGTGCTGTGGTGCAGATGGGGGCCATTATTCAACCCACATGGTAGCCACACCTTCTATGGATTCCCCCTTCCACTCTTCACCAAAGCCTAATTGTGGCCTTTCACCTAGAGCACTGCCTCCTCCTTAGCGTTCCTAGCAGAATCCCACGTGCCTGCTCAGTGTTGTCCGATATATCTCCCTGCCAGAAGAATGTCTCTGGCAGAAGAAATGATGCCCTTTATCTCCTGCTAACATGTAAGGAGGCTAGAAGGGGCTGGGAGCATCTGCACATGATGCCATGTAAACCAGGGGGTGCCAGTCCCTCTTTTAACATCGGTCACCAGCAGAAGGCGCATTCTCTGGTTTGCTGGAGAGGAGATACATGAGCATCAGGAGGCTAGTCATGGATATGGAAGTATTGGGTTATGGGACAACCTTCCTACCCTTTTAATGACAGATGGTGGTAGACATGCCCTGAAGTGGGAGGGAGAGAGGACTGTCTCTCACACCTGCACACATGCACAGATGCTGCTGTGCCACGCAATCTGGGGCTCCTCACAACTCATGAGCCTGCGTTGAAACCCAAGAGATATGACAGAATGAGGAAAGCTGTCCCCGCCCCCTCCCAAGGGGATTGCCTAGCCAGGTTCCAGCTTTGTGCTCTCCACAGGGCTTCCTTTGTCCTCCTGCGAGTATCCCTCTGATCTGGTGAGTAAAAAAAGTGAAAATTGAACCTATGGTCTTTTTTGTAAGCTGTACGTAACTGAGGATGAGCACTGGTTTCCCTACATTTATTATAGCTCATCCTTAATAACTCTACTGCTAGCATGCTCCTAAGGCCTGTATGGTGAGGGACATAAGGATGGCATATCTGACTCCTTTGGCACCAGGAAAAGGGAGAGTTACTGATCATTGGCAGGCAAGCAGCATCACTATCAAGACTTCTGATCCCCAAAGTAGAAAAAAGCCCTCCCCCCAAAAAAAAACAATTATAATCCTGATTTGCTTCAATTCCTGTATGGCATAATTATTACTATCAACACGTTCCCTGAGAGGCGTGTAAAGGTATATGGTGGCCAAAATCAACCAAGAGGCAAAAATGAAGGAGAAGAGACTTAAAGTGAAACCAAATGGAAGAAGACTGTTACAGAATCTACAAGCGACGTTCAGATTTCTGTTAGTAAACTCTTTTTGTTTTGACGTCCAGGCCCATCTCCTGCCTACCACTTTGAACTGTGGCGCACAGATTCTGTTGGCACTGCCTAGGTGTACAGCTGGTGTCCTCCAAGAAACAGTCCAAAATATAGTGAAGAATGAGAAAGATTCTCCAAGATCTGCATTGTTCCAAGGCTTGGAACTGAAGAGTGGTTTACTAATGGCATTAAATAGAAAAGAGGAGACATTTTTTATAACTCTGGCATGGGTCATAGCTTTAAACAAAGAGGATCAGCAAGCTCCCAAGATGGAAAGAGTTAAAAAAGAAAAGGAAACTGGTGCTTCTTTTTGAGGTGGTGTTGGCTTCGGCAACTTTAGGAGGCGTTCTGTTTTTGCAGCACTGGTGGGACAGCTGCAGTGAACATGATTTTCTAGCTTCTTGTAACCTAGCAATCAGTAGCCATAGTAAGGCCATTGTAATGGAGTGGGAGTGTGTTAAAGCAGAAGAGTTCAAACACACACAGAATCTTTGGGAACACAGGGTGTTTGAGCAATGAGCAATGAGAAATTCATTGTTTCTTAGGAATGGAATGAAAGTCTCTCCAAGACGCCAACTAATGTTGTTGTTTAGATTATACAGAAAGGTAAAAATATTTCATCCACCATGTGTGTCATGGCCATGAAAACAATATAACCACCAATCCTGTAGACCTTAGAAATCCCAGTTGGCAGGAGTGGTTAATATTTCTGCTCAATTGCATCTCAGCCCACCAGCTAATTGCAGCGTTTGCTTGACACTGGTGTGCAGCACTATATGGGGACAACTGGATATATCCTTTTTACCATATATGGCTTCATTTGGGAGTTTCTCTCCTGCAGTTCTTGGTAATTGAAAACTTTCTTACAAATTGTGGAGCAGTCACTAAATTCCTTTCTACCTTGTAGTACTTCATTGCTGCTCAGCTTCTGGAAGACCTTGGTTTTTACTTATTGTTGTACATTAGCGCCATTACACATGCTTTCTGTGCGGTGAAAGAAAGTTCCAAGTTGGTAATTGAAAGGAGGGCTATGATTGTCAGAAATCAATACCTGAGCCTTGCCGAATGCTGAACCCTGAAAAGAAAAAAGGAATGGTTTCCCTCTCATGTATAATAAAAACTGCTGCTTTGTTCAGAAATGTATGCAGTGTCAGGAAACTGCCTTATTTTTATTCACAAGGTTTTGCAATTAAGACAAATTTGACGTAATTTACTTAGTAGCTTCATTAGCACCCAAATGAGGTCTTGTTGTTTTATATCTATTTGATAGAGCAGGGGGTTAAGAAACAGGACTTCTGGATTCAATCCTGTATTCTTCAATGGACTTTGTAAGTAACTTTTGGAAGATAAATTAACCTTTTCTGTATCCTGGTATCACAACTATAAAATGGGTATAAAACATAGGTGTTTTGAGACTTGTTTGGTTAATGATTGTTAAGTAGTTTGAGATTCCAGCTGTAGTGTAGACATTCTGTATATGATTATGCACCAGATGCATTTTTGAGCAAACAAAATGCTAAATAGACGTATCATGTCTATGTGCACATGTAAATCCCCAACTTATAGGCACACAGTATTGGGTGCCTAAATGCCAACATGTTATGTACTGAAAATTAGAACCTTATTAATTTGTAGTGACTAATTTGATAGGCAAAATAATAAGCTGAGCAGGGAATAGTTTCACATCCCAGGAAAATTTTCAAGATTTCCAAAATTTTTCCCTTCCCGAGTCTGGATGAAAAGTCAAAATCTCTAAAACATTTACAAACTAATCAGCTGAAAACAATTTTGGTTTGGCTCAACTGAAAATTTAGTTTCATTTATGACATTTTCTATTTTTGTTATTTATAGTAAAAAAAAAAAGTTTTCAAAACAAATTCATTTTGAACTAAAACCAGGTTTTTTTCCCCCTATTTTCAAAATGTTGAAATTGGATGTTTTGCCAATTTCAAAACTTTTTTTTTTTTTAAATTGACACGGGAAATTTGCCCCAAAAAATCCCCTGTCTCATAAATAGTTTGTTTTGAATTTGGCATTTTTCAACAGAAAAATACTTTGTAAAAAATTCCAAACCATCTTTACAAAATATTCTCTTCATGTGTTCAGTATTAAGCTAGACAGGTTGTATGGATAAAATTAGCAGAGGATCCCTATTATGAACTTAACACTCCTCTCCCACCCTGCCCCAAAAAATTCAGTGGCATAAATATATATATAAAATAACTTACCATGTGGTTGGGCCTCCTTCATACTTTCCAAAATAGTCATTCTGGCCTATCCTGGATAACTCTGTAGTTGGGGAGTTCTTATGTGTGTATTGTGAGGTAGCATGGTTGTCACTGATGAGGCATCTAACTCACTTGACATCACCAGGAATGGGCAGAAGGAAGCTGTGCCACTGATCATGGGGACTGAAGAAACATCAGTTCTGTAACACCCTGAACACCCAGACTTCTGAGACCGAAAATCCCTTTCCCCAAAGTGGAGAAAAGATCTTTAACATCTCAATCTGCACAGGACCAGAAGTGTATGTGAGCCAATAAGTATCCTGTTTTTCTTCAAATCCTATAAGGCAAAATTACTTTTATAGAGACTTTCTCTGAAAAGAGAATGTAGTGTATGACATCAGAAATCAAGCTAAAAGCAAACAAGGAGATGAAACTTGCGAAGTGAAACTAATGGAAGAGGCTAGAGGAACTGGCAGTGAGTACTCTTGCAGATACTGTTGGATAACACGCAAAAGTTATTTCCCAATGCCAATAAAGGGAAAAGAGAAGTCAGCAAAACAGTGGCATAGCCCATCTTCTTAAGGAGAAAGGTGGAGTTAGCTCCCAAGATGGCAAATACAATTCAGCAAGTTCTCAATATGAGAAGAAATAACAACCAGCGACGTGGGCACGTTCTTTTAGGGGTTACATTTGCTTTAACAGTTCTGGCAGGTGTCCTGTGTGGTCATTACTGGAGCAGCAGCAGCGAATCTGCACAGGATATACATGTTCCTCATGGTCTTAGGAACAATAGCCACAAGGAGGCCATGCTGAAGAAGCCAAAGCATGTGAAAATAGTATGGGTCAAACAGCCACAAAATCTTTGGGAATACAAAGCAGTTAACCTCAGAAAACTGCTTTTTCAGATGAGCTGGGCGAGAACATACCCAAGGTTCACCATGCTGTATTTGTATTTCTTTGAATATACAGAAACATTTCTACCTTTCATCCACTCTGTGTGTCCTGACCATGCAGAGGATGTGACCACCAAATCCTTGGACCTGAAGGAACCCACTAGGCAACAGTGGATAACATTTCTGCTGAAGTGCACCTTAGCCCATCAGTTAATTGCAGAGTTTGCCTGGCTCGGGCGTGCAGCACATTATTGGACAACAGTCTTTATTATCATTCAAGCTCTGAGTTTATCTGCCCTGGAGTTAATATGCTTCTGGAGCTTTTGGTCCAAGAGAGAATGGAAAGCGTTACCTTTTTCCCTGTGGGGCCACGTTAATGCAATATTACTTTATGGAAATTTTACCTTCCTTTATTATTGCATTTCACCTGATTTTCTCCTCAACTTTGATTTTTACTGGATGTTGTATGTTGAGCCTCTTAATAGTATAGAATCTGTAGTGAGGATAGCACAAAGTCTGTAGGTAGAAGAATGGGCTGACATTGCAACTTCTGCATTTCTGTTGAAATCAATCCCTGAGTCTTCCTGAACTCTGACATTTGGAAAGAAAAAACAAAACAAAAAACCAAACTTGATTGTCACCTTATCTCACAATAAAAGTTGCTTTGTTCAGAAATGTATTAATTGTCGGGTGTTGTATTTATGTTTGAAAGATTTTGGCAGTAAATCAAAATCAATCCAGGTTGAGCAGCCTGAAGGCTGCTCTAACTGGTACCTGATGGTATTAGACGTGACAGACGTTATGGCACCTGGGTATCCCTGATCATCATGGTGATGATCCATTATGCCACCCACACTTACAGTACTGGCTTCACGGAGAAGAGTGACACAGAGCAGAACAGAGGCTCCTATCTCTTATGCAGAAGGAATCCTATAGTGGCCAACTAAATGAACTTTAAGGCAGTTTTGTGTTGGGGAAACATCACAAAGTTGACCTATTGCAGCCCAGGATCTGGCCCATGGTTTCAGACCATTCTGTGCTCTTCTGCAGATGAAGATTGAGATGACAGCCTCAAAATCTCTATGTAAATACTGTAGGTATAATTATAATTATTTAGTCTGGTGAGATGTATATAGTGTGGCTGGATGATGAAAAACTGCCCATGACAATTATACTGTTTAGTTTCTTGTTAACGCAGAAGTATTTTTTTCATTTAATTTATGATTTTGGACCTATTGTGCAAATTGCTTTGATACCTTCTGAATAAGTCAAATATTGTAATACCAGTTGTTTCGTTTTGTAACAGTCTTGATTGCTGCTGTTTTGTTTTTCATTTCTCTTTCAGAAATATTCCAGAGGGTAGTATTAAGCAACTGCTCTTCTAGCCCAAGGTTGCTCTTGCTCTCCCCTTATTGTTTTATGTAATTTAAAGCTATGTAGAACAAAAGGAGAAAGACACATCACAAAAACCATTAAACCAGTAAGATAAAAACTTAAACCAAATATCCTTCCCCATTGCCCCCACTCAATACTTATTATGTTAGAGTCTGATTTTGCAGGGTGCTGAATAGTTTGACGGAAACTGCATGGTGTTCAAATAATACAGTGATGGTGGATATAAAATACTATGTAGATAGAAGGATGGAGATCCATGTTTTTGTCAAAGAACTCAGAATAGGATCTTACTTTACAAACAACCTTTTCCAGTGGCAGTCAAACATCATAGATCCTCTTCCCTTCCTTTTATTAACTGAATTGATCTTTCCTCCAATAATGAACATTACTAGTCCTAGCTACTAAGAACATAAGAACAGCCATACTGGGTCAGACCAAAGGTCCATCCATCCAACAGTGGCCAATGCCAGGTGCCCCAGAGGGAATGAACAGAACAGGTAATCATCAAGTGATCCATTCCCTGTTGCTCATTCCCAGCTTCTGGCAAACATCCCTGCCTATCCTGGCTAATAGCCATTGATGGACCTATCCTCCATGAATTTATCTAGTTCTTTTTTGAACCCTGTTATAGTCTTGGCCTTCAGAACATCCTCTGTCAAAGAATTCCACAGGTTGACTGTGCGTTGTGTGAAGAAATACTTCCTTTTGTTTGTTTTAAACCTGCTGCCTATTAATTTCATTTGATGACCCCTAGTTCTTGTGTTATGAGGAGTAAATAACACTTTCTTATTTACTTTCTCCACATTAGTCATGATTTTATAGACCTCTATCATATCCCCCCTTAGTCCTCTCTTTTCAAAGCTGAAAAGTCCCAGTCTTATTAATCTCTCCTCATATGGAAGCCGTTCCATACCCCTAATCATTTTTGTTGCCCTTTTCTGAATCTTTTCCAATTCCAATATGTCTTTTTTGAGATGGGGTGATCACATCTGCGCGCAGCATTCAAGATGTGGGCATATCATGGATTTATATAGAGACACTATGATATTTTCTATCATCTTCTCTATTCCTTTCTTAATGATGCCCAACATTCTGTTCGCTTTTTTGACTGCTACTGCACATTGAGTGGATGTTTTCAGAGAACTATCCACAATGACTCCACTCTTTCTTGAGTGGTAACAGCTAATTTACCTACTAATAATGAACCTGCGATATGTTTGGCTTTACATCAGTCAAACTAAGTTTTGTCTAGATAACAAACTTGCAGGTGGAAAGAACTTTGTATATCCCTAATGTCCTCATGGTGTTTGACCACCACTCTCCAGACATTTCAAACAGTTCCAAATAACATACATGAAGTCATCAGTCTTGATCTTACACATTTATCACTACTCTTTGTGCCTGTTTTATTGATTCTTTCAGGGTTTATACACTCTGTGAATAAAATTTAATAGTCTGAATCTTTGATACTTCAAAGGGCCATTACCCATCTTCTCTTTCAACTCTCTCTGCAAAACTAATCTCTGTCATGACATCTGTCAGAAATCAACTGATCAGTGATAGCTAGGTTGAGGGATTGATGAAGACAGCATTTCATTTATCTATGTCTAATAAAAACAAAAAGTGTGCAAATCATATCTGATTGTGTCCTCCCCATAGCCTTTTTAATTCTTAAACCCCAATCTTGCAATGACTTATGCATTCATGTATGGATTATTCATGCATAGGTCTCTGTATGAGGGTCTAGAAGGTAAAATTTTCATGGCTTTGAATTCATATGTAATTGTACAGAACCTAGCACAATAGGGCTATTGTCCTGACTGGCACCACGTTCAAAAATATAAATTTTGAAATAAACTCTAAAATGAGGCTACCTCTTGAATTACTTTAGTGCTTTAGCATGTTGACTTACTAAAGGAATTGAATTTTAAACCATTTACGTGCAGAATAAAATTTTGCTTAAGTAAGTCTTAAATTTTAAGACATTGAACCAAATCTTGGCCCCCCTCCTCTGTCTGCACCAAGCTACCAGAAGGCCATCTTAACAGGATAGGAAATTCCTAAATGGATTAGAGCTGGTGTTGGAGCTCTACAATCTCTTTCTTGACACTCGGGAGAAATGGAGTATGGCTGAAGTTATCCCAATCTACCAGAATGACATTAGGGGGCCCTGTGCGGCTGGATATAAATTAGAGCAGCCTACAGCCTATTATAAATTGGCCAGGAATAAGAGAGGTCTCTAGCCAGCCTCAGGACCTAGGAATAGCAAAGGTGGTTTAAAACCATCTCCAGTCCAGCACAGAGCCCAGTTCAGTCAGCATGGGAGGCTCACGCCCATAACTTTGAATTAGTTTAGTGCTTGTGAAATGGACTGGATTGATAGATATGGAGAACGGTAGAGGTACAGCACAAACAGAAGCAGTTGCAACCTTCTCCACCTCTATTTGACAAAACCCTCATCTCGATGAACAAGCTTTAGGTAAGACAGTTCAGCCCCTGACTATTCAATCTGTGGCCTCTGAAAGGAGAACATCAACAACGGTGTCCATAAGGGTAGGTCTACACTTACCCGGTAGTTCGGCAGCAAGCAAATCGAACTTCTGGGTTTGACTTATCGTGTCTTGTCTGGACGAGATAAGTCGAACCCGGAAGTGCTCGCCGTCGACTGCGGTACTCCAGTTCGGCGAGAGGAGTACGCGAAGTCGACGGGGGATCCTGCCTGCCACGTCTGGACCAAGGTAAGTTCGAACTAAGGTACTTCGAACATCAGCTACGTTATTCACGTAGCTGAAGTTGCGTATCTTAATTCGAATTGGGGGGTTAGTGTAGACCTGCCCTAAGTGTCAACTGTGATGAATTTTTTTTCATTATGGAACTGAGCCAAGACCAAAAAACACATTTGCTGGATTCAACCAGAGACCTGTTAGTGAAAGATTCTACTTCCAATTATATATCCAAGGAACCATTGAGTCCTCCTGTATGTTGCATGCACAGATATGGTTAGTTCTACACAATATTCATACAGAAGCTTAGGGTTAGTTTTTCAAAACTCCTCATTTTCAATTACATATCTATAATTTGCCTGTGTCATTACCATGACATCAGCTGTGAATTGTCATTTAAATGCATGTAACAAATGCTCCATCTCTCCCAGTGTGTCCTAAATAACTGTTCAGAGCTCAGCATTTCCTTTTCTGTAAAGAGAAATTAACTTGGAGGCCTATGATTTCACAGGAGGCTCGTTTACAATTATAACATCTCCTTGGTAGCTATGTAATAGTGAGTTTCAAAGGAATGCATTGTGAGATTGCATGGTTGGTATGGATGATGTGTGGCTAACTTGCCACCATAGAGTTAGAAGGGGGAAAGAGTGTATGGATGTCTATGAAGGTGGGGTAGCATCTGTTACTTGGCATTCAATATCAAGACTTGAGAGAGGAGAAATCATCCTCCAAAATAGGACCAATACCCTTACAGGAATATCCATTATTTCAGTTTCTGTAGGACCACCGAGATTAAACCAGAGTTGTTACTTTCACTCCTTTATGGCACAATTATAACTGCAAACAATTTCCCTAAAGAGAGAGAGAGTGGTTGGGGGAGGATGGGAGGGAAAATTAATTTAAGGCAAAACAGAATAAGGTAAAACCTACGAACTGATTTAAAATGGCAGAAGACCACACCGATGTCTAACCACTTCTTCATTTCTACTATCAAGTTTTCTTGCTGTCACAGCTGCAGTTTTGAGATTCTGTTTAATCCCAAAGTTTAGAACTTTAGGCACAGACCAGTTGGCACATGGGTTCTGTGTGAGGTGTCCTGACAGAAAGCACATTATCCAAAAGGCAGAGAAGAATCTGAAGGGTCCTCTAAGTAAGTTCAGCATTTTCTGGCTTGCAACTATTTCATGATGCAATAAAGCAGAATAGAGAAGGCATTCAGCAGAACAATAGCATAGGCTACAGACAGAGCTTGCCGAATTATCTTTGCCATGTTGGGAGCTTGTTGTTTCTCTTAGTTTCAAAGTGCTAAAAGAAATAAAAGGCAAGGTGGCCAGGCTATCGTTGGGGTTCTGTTGATCTTAGCAATTCTGGCAAGTGTTCTGCTTGGCCATCTTTGGACTGTTCGTAGTGAGTTTGCTCAGTATCTTCATGCTCCTTATGGCTCATTAAAGAATAACAGCAACATTAAGACCATTCTAAAGGAGTTGAAGTTTATTAAAACAGCATGGGGCGAAGAGCCACAAAAATGTTGGGAACACAAGGCAATTAACCCCATATCATTGGTGCTGATGGTCTGTGTGAGGGACTTTCCTTGGCTCTCTATGCTGTATGCATACTACTTTGATTATACAGAAATATTTCTACCTTTCATTCACAAAGTGTATCCTATCTATGCAGAGGATAACTACACCAAACTGTTAGACCACAACGATCCTTCTTGGAAACAGTGGACAATATTTCTGCTCAAGTGCATCTTAGCACATCAGTTAATTACTGAGTTTGCTTGGCATTGGCAGGAAGACCAATAATGGACAATAAGATTTATCATTGTTCAGACTGCATGTTTATCTCTTCTGGAGTTATTGACTTTAAGAAGTCTCTGGTCAAAGAGAGAATGGAGAAGTACTCCTTACAAAATGTGGAAACTTTTTTGGACAGCTCTAATTGACATAGCATTTGAACTCATTATTTTTTCCATTTCACCTTATTTTATCCTGAACATTTTTCTTTATAATATATTGTATTTTAGCGCCATTTTACATATTTATTTACTGGTGAGAGAAGTTCAGTGCATGAAAATGGCAGGGCTGCTTGGACTAACATTGATCTATTCCTTTATTAAGAAATGAATTACCGAGTCTTCACAAAGTCTTCAATAATAAATAAAAATGTGCTTTTATGTTCATTTATTCATGTTCACTGTTTTGCTATTTTTGTTCACTAAATTGTAAGCAGAATAACATTTGATTCCGTTTAGGTAGTGGGTTAATTAATTCCTAAATTAGGATGTGTTTTCTCATATATTATAGTTTAGGGAGAAGGTGTGAGAACCAAATCTTATGGATTTTATTCCCAATTCTACTACAGGCTTACTCAAAGTCACATGGCAAATCAGTTTATTTCTCTGTGCCTCACTTGCTCCATCATCTGTCATGTGGATAAAACACTTTCCTACCTCCATAAAGATGCTGAGAGATTTCAGTAATTAGATTCTTACCCCTACAAACTTTTATACTTAACTTTAAACACGTGAGTAGTCCCAATGAACTAAGTGTTTGCATGATTGGGGCCCTAATGTTTATAAAATGCTTTACTTTAAGGGTCATAAAGTGCACCTGGATGGGTAAGGCTGCACCTGGGAATTATACTGTTCAGTTTTTTAAATTAATAGAATCTACATAGTTTTTTAAAATCAATAAAATTAATTGTAAAACATTGTGAAAGTTAGCTAAGATTTTTGTTGCTTTAGCTAAGGCGTTGGCATTCAATACTTGATTACAAATGAAAATACACTAAGTACTATCTGTTTATAATTATCTAATCTTCAACAGTAGTATAAGCTGCTGCTTTGATGTTAAGACACCATTCTCCCCCTCTTAATCACCATTACAGAGACATTCTTAAAGAGAAAGGTGCGGCAAGTTCCCAAAATGGCATATGGGTATGTAATTCAGTGAGTTCACAATAAAGAAATAATAACCAGAGATGTAAACATATTGTTGGAGTTGCGTTGATGTTAGCAGTACTGGCAGGTATTCTGCTTGGTCACCATTGGAGCAGCAGCAGTTAATCTGCACAGACCTTCATTTTCATTATAGGCTAATGAAGAAAGTCAAAATAGAGACATCCTAACAGAGTATGTCAAAACAGCAGGTCACTTGGCCATTAAATCTTTGGGAATATATGCAAGTTAATGCCACTAAGTCTTTCTTTTTGGTGCACGGAATTGGATACTATCCAAGCGAGTATGCTGTGTGATTAGCAGTTTAATTACACAGAAACATTTCAACTTTTCATTCACACAGTGTATCCTCACCATGAGTACAGTACCACCAAACCTTTAATGCTCAACCATCCTAAATGGAAAATATTTCTGCTCAAGTGTATCTTAGTCCATCTGTTAGATACTAAATTTGCTTGGCATGGGCAGGAGACACAATATAGAACAATACGGTTTATCATGTCTCATGCCATAATTTCCTGTATCTGGGAAATATTGAACTGCTGGAATCACTAATCAACAAGGAAACAGAAACCTACTTCTGTCAAAGGGTGGAGTCACTTTTGTAGCATAAGAATTTTATTAAGACTTTTTTTCATTTTGATTCCCTATTTACTGCCATTTTCCTCTTGACAACTGGCCTTAACTGCGTTTCATACATTGACCCCATTTTAAATGTCATTTCTCATAAAAGAAGATCTGTTGTCTGAAAATGGGAAAACTGCTCTGACTTGAAAAATGTTACATCTCTATTCCTTTTTAAAGAAATCAGGATCTGAATTTTCCAACAGCCTGAGCTCTGGAGGGTTTAAGGTTAGAACAAAACTGAAAATATTCCACTCATACAATAATAAAACTTGCACTTCATTCAAAAAAATCTGAGTGTTAATGTGTTATATTAATTTCTTTGGCAAGATTTTGTAAGGTGAATTTAATCCAATTGAAGCATCATATTCAGTAACTCGACTGGGCTTTGTTGTCATATGTATAAGAGAAGACATGCTTTTAGTGGTTAGACTTGGGGCATGGGAAGCAGGGTTCTGTTCCTGGTTCAGTGGCTGACCTGGTGTATGATGACTGTGCAAAAGTCACAACTTCTGTGCATGTCAGTTTATCCTTCATTAAAATGTATTTTGAGAATTAATGGCATGCAATGAATATTCTGGAAAAGTCATTAACACGTATACTGCTAAATTTTGGAGTAACTTCTTCACTTAATCTTATATGTTTGAAGTCACTGTGAAAGTTGGCTAAGGCTGCGCTGTTAAGAGTCAATACCCTTGTACAACTGTAGGGGGGTGGAGGACTTCAGGTCTGGAGCAATCTCATGAGGGTCGCTGGGTCGTGACAGGCCATCAAGGTTTACAAATGGGTCTTAAACCCAAAAAGGCTTAGAACCACTGATCTAATCTGACCCCCTGCATACCCCAAGCCAGAAAATTTAAAGAGATGAAAACCTTCCATTCAGTAAATCATTCAACTTCCTTGGGGTAAAAGAGTAACAGAAAAGAGGGATTAACTATAACAGGAGACTGTCAACTTGAAACTTGTCAATTCGTAACAGTAGAATTAAAAACATTAGGAGCTAAGTGTCTCTGCATAGTTTTACATCTGCATCCTTTTAATATTTTTCTCCCCCCCATTCTTGTAAGGAGGACTCACTAAACAGAAATTGACTATGACAGGGAAACAATATATAATACACAAATTACTGTCAAATGTACAAAGTAAAGAAATTGTGAATAGACATTTTTCTTTTATCTTTATTACAGGATTCTAATCTATATTTGTAAAAAAAATGTAGTTAATATTACATAGAAGCGTGATTTAAATTGACAGTGCCCCTAAAAAAAAGTAGCAGGTGAAACTGGTTTATATATGACTTTTGTATGGCAGGACTTTGCATGCTTGCAAAGTGGTCTAGGATTTTATACATGCACAGACACGACAGAACTTGTTAAAATATTCAGTGTTTTTGAAGGATCATATAGCTTGTTATAATTGTGATGAATGTTTAAAACAAGAGAATCTATGCGGATTTTAACTATTCTTTAATAGGCTAGCTCAGGGGTTGGCAACGTTCGGCACACGGCTCGCCAGGGTAAGCATCCTAGCGGGCCGGGCCAGTTTATTTACCTGCTGACGCGGCAGTTTCGGCCGATTGCGGCCCCCACTGGCCGTGGTTCACCGTCCCGGGCCAATGGGGACGGCGGGAAGCTGCGCGGGCCGAGGGATGTGCTGGCCGCGGCTTCCCGCTGCCCCCATTGGCCCGGGACGGCGAACCGCGGCCAGTGGGGGCTGCGATCGGCCGAACCTGCCGCGTCAGCAGGTAAATAAACTGGGCTGGCCTGCTAGGGTGCTTACCCCGATGAGCCGCATGCCTAACATTGCCGATCACAAGTCTTATGAATATGGTGATTTACCTAGCTCAGAGGGGAGTTATGGATTAGCAAGTGTTCATAAAGTAGCCTTACCCCCCCCTTTTCCCTCAGTGTAAATGTAAGTTGAAGATAACACCAAGTTATTGCTAGTAAACTTAAACAAGTAATTTGTTTTCAACTGTCAAGGAAAATCCAAGCAAATATGCTTGTGTATATGTAAATTAGGCACACTCAGGTTCCTGGCATGCTGCCAGTGCAGGCTTTTGGCATCAAGTGAACCTAGCTAGATTCTGTGAATATCCATTATAAAACAAGGTGTTATCACAGAAATGATAACAAACCCTTAATTCTACTAATATGTGCCCATATTGCTGTAATACACAACTCGTCTTGCTTTGTATCCCCCAAAGCCAGCTGAAGTGCAGCAGAGAATGACAAGAAATAGTGACCGGATTAAAAACTGGATGCCATTTAGGAATGTTCGTTATTAAAAAACGTAAAATTAATAGAATGGGCTCCATGCAGTGTAGGTAGAGGAAGCAGTAGTGTGTTTTTAAAACACCAGCTTAGAGGTATTCAGCTTAACGCCAGACTAATGTTGCAAACTGAAGTAAATGTTTTATGTTAACACTTTATGGTTTCACAGAGGTTGAAAGGAGTTGCAGAATTTAACGGCTGTTATGAGGTTACACAAGTCAAACATGGAAGAATTAGGCTACTCAGATATGGCAGTCTGTTCTTAAAACCACAAGAGCCAGAAGCATAGATTTCCAGTGTTCCTATATGTATATAAAACCCACCACTGGAAACAGCATCTCCTTTTGTGGCAATGTTAAAATGAGGACACTTTCAGATTTAAGCGACAGACTAACCCTTCCAAAATACACATGTTTTAAAAAGGAAAGGATTATGGCGCTCTCTCTCACATTATAATAATGATTCATCTAACTTTATAGACTGATAAATTGTGTGAAAGCACAAATATAAATATTAGCAATCCTAAAGCATGAATGCTTCCTGGTCAGACTTTGCCTTTGATGCCTTGATAACATGTCTGTAACTATGAGTAGGGATTTTTTTTTTTTAAGTTTGCCTCTTAAAGATTAGTCTTTATCTGTTCCCTAAAACAATTGAGTTGTTCCCAGGTCAGATTTTCCTCTTATAGTATGCAAGGGTTTTCTGGAGAGTGGCTAGGGATAAGTATGGAAAATTCTGACTTAAGTTTTCTGTTCCAATGCTACATCACTCCATACATATTACAGGGCATCCATAACTTTTTTATTAGGTACCGCCATCAGATTTCTTCAGTAATTAGACACTAACAGCATTTTATAACAGCAAGTAAATGACAGATCACTCAGTTTGATTCTTTATTGGGAAGCATTTAGCATACTTCGTATGAGTGACTTTAGACAGTTAGGTACATTTTTAGGATCATTTAGTTTTATACCACACCAGAATATTAACCCTTTTTCACAATGTTCATACAGCAAAAGATGAGCAAATGTCCAGCTATTTAACCAACAATAACTAAGTCATCAGAAGCAAATTCATAATATGGAACCTCAAGGTTGGCTGGAGCAGGACCTTTTCTAATTCTGCCAGATGCATCATAGTGCGACCCATGGCAAGGACAATAATAACCACCAAAATCTCCAGCATTTGCAATGGGTACACAACCAAGATGAGTACAGACACCTACCAGTATAACCCATTCTGGTTTTTTTACTCTGTCTAAATCATGCTGTGGATCTCTTAGTTCAGTCAATGGTACTTCAGCTTCCTGATTAATCTCCTTCTGGGTTCTGTGACGCACAAAAAGGGGTTTCCCTCTCCACTTGAAAGCCATATTCTTGCCTTCTGGAATTTCAGACAACTTGATCTCAATTTTTGACATTGCCAACACATCAGCAGAAGCACTCATGCTGGAAACAAACTGGGTGACAATATTCTTAGCAGCATATGCAGAGGCTACACATGTTGTTGCGGTCAGAAGATAGGAAAACCCTTTTCTAGCATCGCTGCTATCTTGAGAAGATTTTGTTTTATCTAACACATCTGGGCGACGGTAGTCAGAGAAGTCAGGTACTGTGACATCATTGTGGATGTACCGAACGCTAGCTGGAGCTGCAACAAAAAGGTAAATACTATTAATTGCAAGCATCTTCATAATAAAAACCTAGTACAATATTGACTATGAAGCTTTTTTGTTGTGTTTCCAGGAATTCAAGGTGAAATTGGAAAGAGGTCCATAATACTTTCTGTAAACAGTAAATCTGATAACTGCATATTGTTAGAAAGTAATAGTTACCACCCTGTTGTGGTAGTATAAAACCATTTGGGAAACTTAACCAGTTTCTACATGTGACCTCCACCACCCCCACCAATATCTGACACTATAAGCCAAGTCTGTCTAAAAAGAAAAATTCCAGATTGTATTATATTCACAACTGGGCTATGTAATGATTTAAAGGCACAACTTAAAATACAGCAATGTTAAAGGACATTTTAAAATTCTATAACCTCTTAAAAGCTTGAAATCTGTTTCCTTGCCAAATCTTCCCTTCCATACTTTTCTCACTGAAAGACTGCTTATGAGTGATGGCTTACCCTAAATTTAAAACTTTAAAATCTTTTTTTTTTTTTTTGGAGACAGTAGTAGGTTAAATGGTGGCCTATTATACATGTTAACGTTCTACACTGAACCTAAAGAATACCATGGGCAGCAGGGAGGGAAGACTAAGAAATTCTTAAAGTGAGATTTTTTCCATTTTAAAGCTCCCCAGAAACACTGGGATTAAGAAACATGGATTTAAAAAAGCATTTAGGCCGTGAACCAGCAAATATTTATACATGTACTTTACTCTGACTTCAATGGAACCTCTCAAGAGTGTGTAAAGATAAGCATGCATGTGTTTGCTGGATTACTGCACACATTTAAGACGTTTCCCTAAGGTCTTGTATTCATATTCCAGTGCCAAATTTTACTGGTTGGATTCCCAGTTTCACAATTATGCCAAAATGGTCCACTGGGTCAGGACTAATGCAAACATATATGGTAGTTTTTTCAGAAAAGGTGAATGCTATTTGTCTTAACAAAAACTGATACTCAGTTACAGAATAAAGTAAGTATCAATTTAAAGACCGAAAACACTACCTGCCGATATTCTGTTGTGTACTGAGATATTTAGCCTTACACTGCATGTTTCATTTTTTTCTAGAAATTCCCATCAATTACACAGCAAGTTAACAGACGAGTCCCCTCAAAGGATTTATAAGAACAGACATTATGTGCAAAGGAAATCATCATGCAGGGACTGCACCAAGATAAAACTAATGGAGACTATAAAGTGCATCTATTTACAAGGAACTTTGCAAAAAGCTGCCATTTTCTCTGTCTTTAATTGCAGAGAAATTAAGCAGTGATTTTTAAAATTCGATGATAGCAAGTATTATTCATTTACTTTTCTGTTTAACTCTTGATCTTAGAGTTTACACCCCGTAAGGATGTAATGATGCAACACAGTTTTAAGCTTAAAAATGTTGTGTTCTCCTTTCAATGGAGAAGTGCTATTTAGTATTAACCCTCATGTATAGTGTTGAGTATAAACTGTTTCCTATTACTTGCACTGCAAGTATGTCAGATTAATGACAGGATGTGCATTTTATAGCAGAATGTCAGCCTCAAATATTTGTGTAATTGTAATCACTACAAAAGCATCTTTCCACAAGGAATAGTAGTTTCCAACATCTGTGTAAACTGTGAGACCACACAGTGAAAGCTATTACTACATGCCACTGAATTGGGAGATTTTGATGACTTCTGTACAATGTAGCAGCACTCAAGCCAGTTTGTATTAAGGATTTTAAAGTGGGGTTCTTATGCTGGAATGTGACTCTGAAAATTGTAATGTAGAGTTCTATGGTTGTATCTCAATTACGTCAGATAAAGGCCAAAATTTTCAGAAGCAGCTGCTAATTCTAAGTGCAATTTCTGGTCTCAAAAACTGAGGCTGAGGTTGATTTGCACCCAAGATGAGATGCAGGTACTCTGCTCCTCTGAAAATCAAGCCAAAACAATCTCAAGTTTGTCACTCAGAACTTGAGACTCTCCCTCCCCCAACACACACATGCAGCGGCCACTTTAAGTGCAGCTGCAACTGTTCCATTTACAATAAAAATGTTATTAACTAAATCAAGCAAAGGCAATCTGGAAGCTGAGAGAAACCATTCTGTCCATTTTGTGCAGGCTTATACCCTCATTGCCTTGCCTTCCCTAGAAACTAGGTTAATGCTTGGACCTTGAGAAACGTCCTCAACCTGATGTTAAACCAGACTTGAGTCAATGTAGACAAGGCCAAGTGGCATTTAACATGTCAGCTGGTCAATACTTGTGCACACCTACTGTCTCCATATTTATGCACTAACATGTGTAAGCCCATTTTTTTTTGATATAGGAAAATGGAATTAATACGTTCAGTTTTAAAAACTGGAACATGGATAGTGTTATTGGAAAAGGGGTTATACTGAAGTTTTGAATGGAGAGCTGACTTTGCTAAGTTTGAAAATTAAGTCCTGTAAAGTCATCCACTATACAAACATTCTAACAACAGGAACTACTCGGTCAGTACCATTGCACATACAATTGCAAAACACTGCATGAATTGGACAACAGTGAGGCTGATGGCATGAGTCTCCTTGCAAGATTAAAACTGTTGTTTTTGTAACTATAAAGAACCCCCTCACTTTTGGTCTCAGATGTAGTCCTTCACTTGTAGTTAACACAATTAAGTACCATTAACATGTACATGCAGTGTTTTCTGTTCTCTCCCTATTCTGGAGCCGTGAAGTGAAATCCTGCCCGGAGTACCTACCAAGGAGTCAAGCACAAACTCTTGTCTAAAATCACTGCTTGTGATCACGCAGTTTGCACTGAATTAGACTCAATTACTTCCTCAAGTATGTAAAACACTCAAACTGTTCACGTTTCCCAGTCTCCCTCAGTCCCGCACACGGGAGATTTACAGCACCCCTGCACCTGATCCTATGGGGGCTGAAAAGATTTCCTCCGCTGGGGATGGACCCACACACTTCCGGGGGGCAGATCAGAGTCAGTAACTCACAGCTGAGCTGCATGAGAAGTGCAGCCCCAGTCTCCAAGGTCACCCCAAGGCCTAGCCACCCCTGACGTGCGGATGCAGAGGGGCCAGACGCAGGCCTGGCCCATTCCCCTCGCACAGTGCCCTGAGGCTGGGGGCCGCTGGTGGTGCGAGTCTCCTCCCGGGCTGGCTCCCTCCCGCCCCCCTGCGCCGCAGTGACCCGAGCGCTGCTCCCCATGGCAACAAGGCCCACAGGCCCCAGCAACACACCCGACGCTGCGGCTCCCCCAGGCCCATCTCCGCGCCCCGTCCCCAGGCTGCCCCCACCCCTGTCCCGCACCGTTGAGGCTGGCGGTGGCGACGAGGCCTCCGCGGGGCGCCCGGCCGCTCAGCGATTCCCGGCACAGCACCGGCCGCTTCGGGTCCAGCGGCAGCTTCTCGGCCTGCAGCACCAGCCCCGGCACCAGCGGCTTCAGCGGGCCCGGCACGGCGTGCGCCGCGGCCGACAGGTACGGAGCCAAGGGGCCGGCACGGGCGGCCACGGACAACATGGCGGCGACTGTGTCTCGAGCGGATCACCTCAGTCACTCCCGGGCGCAACCTCCCGGTGGCCGTGGCGCCGCGCGGACGCCGTGCCCCGCCTCCTGCACGTACGTACGTGCACACGCCCCGCCCCCTCGGCGGGGGGCGTCACCCAGGCATCCGGCTCGGTGCGCAGGCCCGGCTCTGTCCCCCGCCCTCCAGCCTTGGGTTCTGCTGCGTAGCGGCCCTACGTAGGCTCCATGCCACGCTGTGTCACCTTGGGCACTGCCCGTGCAGCGCGGTGATGTCATTCAGAACCCCACTGCGTGCCAGTGACATCATGCCACGTAATGCATGAGGTCACATGGGGGCCTTATAAAAATGAGAGAGTGGGCCAAAAATGACATGTCACCTCCGCATGCCAGAATCACAGAAATGTAGGGTTGGCAGGGCCCCCCATGGGTCATCTAGTCCATTGGTTCTCAACCAGGGGTCCAGGGCCCACCGGGGGGGCTGCCAGCAGGTTTCAGGGGGTCTGCCAAGCAGGGCTGGCATTAGACTTCTTGGGGCCAAAGGCAGAAAGTCAAAGCCCCACCACCTGGGGCTGAAGCCTGGTGACCCAGACCCTGCCACCCGTGGCTGAAGCCAGAGCCTGAGCAACTTTAGCTTTGCAGGGTCCCCTGTGGTATGGGGCCCTGGGGACTGCCCTGCTTGTTACCCCCTGCAGCTGGCTCTGGCTCTTATATCCAGAAAAATAGTAGTTGTGGGCCCTGAAGTTTTTATTGCATGTTGTGGGGCCTCAGAAAGAAAAACCCCTCATCTAATCCATCTCATCTGGCAAAATTAAGTATACCTGCTTAGAATGTGTATGTTGTATCATAACATTGTGCCTTATATAAATGGCATATTATGCCCTACTGACAAACTCACATGAAACTATCATCCCAGGTACCAAAACACCCTAATTCTGCAACACAGATATTGAAGTACCAAACTGCTTCAGATAAACACCATCATAGATTCATAGATTCATAGATTATAGGACTGGAAGGGACCTCGAGAGGTCATCGAGTCCAGTCCCCTGCCCGCATGGCAGGACCAAATACTGCCTAGACCATCCCTAATAGACATTTATCTAACCTACTCTTAAATATCTCCAGAGACGGAGATTCCACAACCTCCCTAGGCAATTTGTTCCAGTGTTTAACCACCCTGACAGTTAGGAACTTTTTCCTAATGTCCAATCTAGACCTCCCTTGCTGCAGTTTAAACCCATTGTTTCTGGTTCTATCCTTAGAGGCTAAGGTGAACAAGTTCTCTCCCTCCTCCTTATGACACCCTTTTATATACCTGAAAACTGCTATCATGTCCCCTCTCAGTCTTCTCTTTTCCAAACTAAACAAACCCAATTCTTTCAGCCTTCCTTCATAGGTCATGTTCTCAAGACCTTTAATCATTCTTGTTGCTCTTCTTTGGACCCTTTCCAGTTTCTCCACATCTTTTTTAAAATGCGGCGCCCAGAACTGGACACAATACTCCAGCTGAGGCCTAACCAGAGCAGAGTAGAGCGGAAGAATGACTTCTCGTGTCTTGCTCACAACACACCTGTTAATGCATCCCAGAATCATGTTTGCTTTTTTTGCAACAGCATCACACTGTTGACTCATATTTAGCTTGTGGTCCACTATAACCCCTAGATCCCTTTCTGCCGTACTCCTTCCTAGACAGTCTTTTCCCATTCTGTATGTGTGAAATTGATTTTTCCTTCCTAAGTGGAGCACTTTGCATTTGTCTTTGTTAAACTTCATCCTGTTTAACTCAGACCATTTCTCCAATTTGTCCAGATCATTTTGAATTATGACCCTGTCCTCCAAAGTAGTTGCAATCCCTCCCAGTTTGGTATCATCCGCAAACTTAATAAGCGTACTTTCTATGCCAATATCTAAGTCGTTGATGAAGATATTGAACAGAGCCGGTCCCAAAACAGACCCCTGCGGTACCCCACTCGTTACGCCTTTCCAGCAGGATTGGGAACCATTAATAACAACTCTCTGAGTACGATTATCCAGCCAGTTATGCACCCACCTTATAGTAGCCCCATCTAATTTGTATTTGCCTAGTTTATCGATAAGAATATCATGCGAGACCGTATCAAATGCCTTACTAAAGTCTAGGTATACCACATCCACCGCTTCACCCTTATCCACAAGGCTCGTTATCCTATCAAAGAAAGCTATCAGATTGGTTTGACATGATTTGTTCTTCACAAATCCATGCTGGCTATTCCCTATCACCTTACCACCTTCCAAGTGTTGGCAGATGATTTCCTTAATTACTTGCTCCATTATCTTCCCTGGCACAGAAGTTAAACTAACTGGTCTGTAGTTACCTGGGTTGTTTTTATTTCCCTTTTTATAGATGGGCACTATATTTGCCCTTTTCCAGTCTTCTGGAATCTCTCCCGTCTCCCATGACTTTCCAAAGATAATAGCTAGAGGCTCAGATACCTCCTCTATTAGCTCCTTGAGTATTCTAGGATGCATTTCATCAGGCCCGGGTGACTTGCAGGCATCTAACTTTTCTAAGTGATGTTTAACTTGTTCTTTTTTTATTTTATCCGCTAAACCTACCCCCTTCCCATTAGCATTCACTATGTTAGGCATTCCTTCAGACTTCTCGGTGAAGACCGAAACAAAGAAGTCATTAAGCATCTCTGCCATTTCCAAGTTTCCTGTTACTGTTTCTCCCTCTTCACTAAGCAGTGGGCCTACCCTGTCTTTGGTCTTCCTCTTGCTTCTAATGTATTGATAAAAAGTCTTCTTGTTTCCTTTTATTCCCGTAGCTAGTTTGAGCTCATTTTGTGCCTTTGCCTTTCTAATCTTGCCCCTGCATTCCTGTGTTGTTTGCCTATATTCATCCTTTGTAATCTGTCCTAGTTTCCATTTTTTATATGACTCCTTTTTATTTTTTAGATCGTGCAAGATCTCGTGGTTAAGCCAAGGTGGTCTTTTGCCACATTTTCTATCTTTCCTAACCAGCGGAATAGCTTGCTTTTGGGCCCTTAATAGTGTCCCTTTGAAAAACTGCCAACTCTCCTCAGTTGTTTTTCCCCTCAGTCTTGATTCCCATGGGACCTTACCTATCAGCTCTCTGAGCTTCCCAAAATCTGCCTTCCTGAAATCCATTGTCTCTATTTTGCTGTTCTCCCTTCTACCCTTCCTTAGAATTGCAAAGTCTATGATTTCATGATCACTTTCACCCAGGCTGCCTTCTACTTTCACATTCTCAACGAGTTCCTCCCTATTTGTTAAAATCAAGTCTAGAACAGCTTCCCCCCTAGTAGCTTTTTCAACCTTCTGAAATAAAAAGTTGTCTCCAATGCAGTCCAAGAATTTGTTGGATAGTCTGTTCCCCGCTGTGTTATTTTCCCAACATATATCCGGATAGTTGAAGTCCCCCATCACCACCAAATCTTGGGCTTTGGATGATTTTGTTAGTTGCTTGAAAAAAGCCTCATCCACCTCTTCCACCTGGTTAGGTGGCCTGTAGTAGACGCCTAGCATAACATCTCCCTTGTTTTTTGCCCCTTTAAGCCTAACCCAGAGACTCTCAACACTTCCGTCTCCTATGTCCATCTCTACCTCAGTCCAAGTGTGTACATTTTTAATATATAAGGCAACACCTCCTCCCTTTTTCCCCTGTCTATCCTTCCTGAGCAAGCTGTACCCATCCACAGGAAGGATAGACAGGGGAAAAAGGGAGGAGGTGCCTCAGATCAGTGCAAAATGCCATCACAGCACAGAATCATCAGGTCATATTGAAATGCTGTCATATAGCAACAACATGTCATAATGTCACAGCCCAAGTCACTGTCTTGCCATTACAGCTTGTAAAAGATGAGAGCACTGTCACATCATAGACCTGTGATCATGTTTGCCAGTAGGTCATCATAGTCATAACAACTTTGATCTGTTGCTACACAGTGTCATTATGTTACATCAGATTGCTATTTAAGCAGATCCAAAATTGCAATCACATAAACATGTCACATGAAAACACTATCCTGTCACTCCAAAACATCATCACATCAGCCCTGCCTCGGCATGATGATAGTTCACTGTTGTGTTTTTGGAATGCTCTCTTTGATTCTATCTGATCTTTAGACATTTATATTACACTCATGGTCCTGGTAGCAAGCCACAACCTACAAATACTTACATATGTGCTTAACTTTATTACCATACTCAGGGTCAGCCCTAAAGTTCTGTGCGGGCAGACACTGGCAACTGTACAACTAAATCATATAGATAATACAATATGAGGAACAAGGACATATACAACTTTTTTATTTGGGGAGGTGTGGCGGGACAATGCCCTCACACTGACAGGCGACTAATGAGCTCCTCTGGGCCTTTTCAAGGAGACACAGCTGCAAGATTTGTTCTGCCTGGAGGGAGGAGGAGTTTAAAAGGGAAAACCTGCCATGTCCTGGGGTGATGAATAGGTAGTTGAGACAGGCCTGGGAAGAAGGAGCTTGCAATCAAGTCTCACAGGACCTGAGCTACAGGCCACTGGAGTTGGAGCATGTGTCTAAAGGGCTACCACAGGAAGACTGCCTGAGTTTCAGGTCAGATTTGTTTCTTTTTGATTTCCCATAGATTTTCCTTTTCCATAGAGGAGAGGATGTGTCTCTTCTTTACTCCAAGTGCAGTGGACCTGAAGTGGAGGCTGGAGGGGACTCCTAATCCCCCAGGGTGCTAGAGTTTATATTTAAAAAAAAAAAAAGTCTGTTGACTATTCTTTACACTATTCTCTTATTATAGCAGGGGCAATCCCCCTGATAATTCAGTTTATCCTCATCAGCCCAAGAGGGGTACAGTCCTCAGATGGTCTTGGTTGTTTGAAGTTCCTCTCGTTGCCCTGAGGGATTAGCTGGTATCTGGTAGTGCGACTGGGTTAAAGGTCTCTACTGCACAAGTTCTAGCTCATTTCTTTCCTGGCAGGGAAATGGCTTAGCAAACACAATTTCTTCTTCTTGCGAAGGGCACCTTTCTGTGCCTCAGTGAGGCTCGTCACCAGTCTATGCTTCTCCTACTCTTTCTGTAGGCAAGCTGGCTGTTTGCCTCTTGCAAAGGCTACTATCCTTTTTCTCCTCCTGTGCATGAGGACTCTGATCTCCTCTCCCTAAGGAGACCTGCTATCAGTCCAGCCAGCTACAACTCCTCAGGATCAGACTGCCCAGAGCATCATGACTGGTTCTTCCATAGGTCATAGAGCTTAGGAAGCCACCCAGGCCACTTTTAAGTAAGTAAATGAAAATTAGATTTGCCACCTGTCTGGTGGATTTTTCTACTCTTGTGGTTGTCAGTCCAAAGATGTAATTTGCAGGGGGGTTTCATGGTGTGCATGTGTGGTCACGTGTATTGAATGTGTAACTAGCAATGCATGTGTCATGGCTGGCACACAGGCCCCATTGTGCATTCACAGCATGCAGTGTTCTGGGCTCTCGCCTGCTGAAACCACAGTGACTCCTTTCAGCACTGGGGACCAACTGAGAAGAACAGACTGGTCACCCAAGGGCAAGGCTTGCTAGCAAGGAGGAGTAAGATAAGGAGCGGGGTTGGGGTGGCAGGGGCTCTTGAGAGGGTAAGGTAGGGGAGTCCCTGGAGAGAGATGCCTGGGAGATCGTGGCTGTAGGGGCCAGAGGGGGCAAAGTTGCTGTTGGAGGGTGGAGGAGAGCCATAGCGGGGAGGAGAATGGCCAGATGTGTTTAGGGTAAACCTATGGCCTTCCCGCTTTAAATGGCACTCCACAGCCCCTGGGCGCTTCTCTTTTCTTCCCCTCCTGCACAAGTTCCATGTGGCCTTCTTGCAAAGGGAGGGGGAAGCTAGACATTATGGAGCTTGTGATCCTTTGGCTATGCTTTTGGAGATTCTGGCACGCCAGCATGATGAGACCAGCGTCTAAGGCAGGGGCGGGCAAACTGTTTGGCCTGAGGGCCACATCGGGTTTCTGAAATTGTATGGAGGGCTGGTCAGGGGAGGCTGTGCCTCCTGAAACAGGCAGTGTGGCCTGGCCTCCGCCCCCCCTGCTTCTCACCCCTGACAGCCTCCCTCCCCCCGCTTGGGATGCCTGCCCCATCCAACCCCCCCCCAGTTCCCTGTCCCCTGATTGCCCCCCCCTGGGACTCCTGCCCCATCCACCCCTCACCTGCTCCCTGTCCCCTGACCACCGCCGGACCCTCCAACCCCTCCTCTCATTCCTGACTGCCCCCCCTGCCCCATCCAACCAGCCCTTCTCCCTTTTCCCTGACTGCCCCCAGAACCCCTGCCCCTGACTGACTCCCGCCGCCCCATCCAACCACCCCTCTCCTTCCTGACTGCCCCCCTGGGAGCCATGCCCCCATTCAACCCCACTGTTTCCCACCCTCTATCCACACCTCTGCCCCCTGACCACTACCCTAAACTCCCCTGCCCTCTATCCAACCCCCCCCCTGCTCCCTGCCCCCTTACTGTGCTGCCTGGAGCACCGGTGGCTGGCGGTGCTACAGCCATGCCGCCCAGAGCACCAGGACAGGCAGCCGCACCGCCCAGCTGGAGCCAGCACAGAGCACCGGGTCAGGCTGCGTCTCTGCAGCTGCGTTGCCTGGTAAGAGCTCGCAGCCCCACCACCCAGAGCATTGCGCCGGCAGCGCAGTGAGTTGAGGCTGCGGGGGAGGGAGAACAGCAGGGGAGGAGCCTGGGGCTAGCCTTCTGGGCCAGGAGCTCAGAGGCTGGGCAGGAGGGTCCCATGGGCCGGATGTGGCTTGCGGGCTGTAGTTTGCCCACCTCTGGCCAAAGGCCTTCCAGCTTCTATCTTATTTGTAGTCCTTGTCAGAGTCTCTGGGTGAGAGAGAAACCCAGGGGGTTACATAAGCAAAACATACAGGAAGATAATTAGGGTGGCTCAAAGAAAAGAGACTATGAGTTAGTTGAAGAGTTTACATATGGAAATGGGGAACTGGTGTTATAAGAACAGTGCATAAGATGCCTATGTGTTAATGAATCTGGAGCAGTTCTACAAACTACTGACCTGAACTCTTGGTTAATAGATCGAGACCCAAGGGATGTGTGCATGGAGGGAAAATGGACTGATGCTTTTGCTGACAGCTGGTCTGGACGTGAGAGAAGGCACAGAGGGGAGTGGCCCATGCATGGGACGCAGGAGGAGGGGGGGATGTTCTGCATAGAGGCGAAGTAGGTAAACCCAAGGGAGCGGGAGCAGCAGCACCAAGCTGACCACAAAAGAAAGATTTCAAGGAGCTGAGGTACGGCACCTGTCAGGGGTGGGGCACAAATATTCAAACTGCTTGGTGAACATATGCCAAGGAGCTGGCTGTGCCTCACAGCAGATTAACTTTGTGGCAGCCGGGCCAGAGTGGAACGAGGGCGCTGTGCCACAGGTGCAGCAGGTTAACCATGTGACAGCAAACAGGAGATATAATGTGCATGTGACGGAATTTACACCCCCACCCTTCTGTACATATGTCTTGCGTACCCAGAGAGTCGTGTACAGCCACATCCCCGATGGGACCTTGAGGTTTGAATCAATGGGGAGGCATTTGAAGGGAGTCAGGACATGGGAACTGCACGCACTATAGTCAAACCACATGAGGGGCTGGCAGACAATCAGATGTGGGTGAAGGGCCCTGTGATGAACCGCATTGCCCTGCCAGTGGCCTGAATCATTGTGGACAGCAAAAAGATTCTGAAGTGCTGACTATGGGGATATTTCTTTTGATACATCATTTCCAAATAGAGTAAGGTTAAATCCAGGGGGCTCAGATGCACACACACCTAGGTCAGACCCACAAGCCAATGGGGCAAGATCTATCTACCCTTGCTGGGGAAACGAAGTTAGTGCTGACTGTGTCTGTGCTCCAAACTTCTGCAGGAATTGGGGAAACTGGGGCACGGCTGAACATACTGAGAGTTGAAACCCCTCTGGGAGAAGGGGAAACTGAGGTTAGTAATGAGTGCTGCCCACCAGAAGATGGGGAAAAATCCCAATAAATGTAAAGTGACTGCTTGGGGCGTGATAACATAAGAGGGATGATGGAGGAAGCACAGCTCATCTCTCCTCAAAGTGGGAAGGTGAAGATTTTAGGCTTGGTTTGGGGGCGGGGAGAAGTGGGAAGTTTTTTTTTTTTTTTTTTTTTTTTTACCTCACCCTGGGACAGGGACTGCTGATCTCCCAGAGGCATTGCAGGCTACGACCCTGGTGTTTGCAGGGAGACTGGTTGAAATGGCCCCAAGAAGCTAATCAGAAGTATTTTGGTGATGAGCATAGGGGGTCCCATGAACTCTGCTACCATGTATCCTTCCCATGCAATACTGAGGGAGGAGACTTGTACAATGTGGATGGAAACTGACCTTTATTATGGTATGCTCCTTGAGATGTTTGTGGTTTTTTTTTTTATTATTATTATTTTTATTTAATGAACATATGAGGAAGTAATAGCAGATACTTTGGCTCCAATGGGAGTGCAAGAACTTCCCTACGGAACTTCTTTGACTGTGGGTCCAGCCAAGGTCAAAGGAAGCTCTCTGAAGGAGAGGAGAGACAGAGCATACCCCAAAGAGGAAGCCAAGAAAAGAGAGGTCTAGGAGAAAGAACTTGGAATCCTGAAAAGACACTGACCCAAATCCTGACCAACACTCCAGAGTGGTGAGGAAACTGAGGCAGGGAATGGTGTATCATTTTATTTTGTCTAGATCTGTATATTGTGCTTTTTAAAGTAAAGAGTGATTGATGTTGGAACCTTTTGCAAAACCTGTGTTATGCTTCAGCTATTACATGTCCCTCTGGGGTGAGTATGTTCGTGTCGGAAAGCTATTTATACGTCTGAGAATCTGGTCAATTGTTTTGTACCTGAAACAGCCAACAGCTTTCATCTTTGTTGAGATGAAAATGACCAATGAAACCTTGTGAATGGGGCTGTGATGGGTCATCACCCCCTGGGGTGCAGTCTGGGAACCTCTTTGCCCCCTAACCATACTTCTGGGCCAGTCTCTTTCACGTTGCTCTGCTGGTGATTCAGCCAGCTGCCTTGTTATCACCAACACGCCAGCAGGTGGTGCCACACCCAACTGAGCTACCTGAGTGCTTTACCTAAGCCTCTCAAGGACAGACAGAAGACAACATCCAATTTCCCAGCTCCCCCAGCCTTGCACCCTTGCTGGAGAATAAGCCCAGTATTATACCATCTTGTACTGCGCGTGTATTTGTACAATGCAAGCTCATTACTATAGTTAGCTTTCCTCTTGATGTGGGAAAGATATGCAACAGCCTTTGTTCATAAAGCTGAGATTTTCCCAGATACTTCACTCAAAACAGACTTGTCGAGATAAAACAAGTTTATTAACTAGAAAGATTAAAAATAGATTTTTTTTAAGTGATAGCAAACGGATCAAAGCAGATTACCTAGCAAATAAACAAAAATGCAAACTAAGCCTAACATACTCAGGAGAATTTGTTGTATTTCCTGCTCTTCCTTTGACTTGCTGTGTTACCTTGGACAAGTCACTTCACCTTTCTGTACCTCTTTCTTCTCCACGCTTTGTCCATCTTGCTTATTTAGATTGTTAGCTCTTCAGGACAGAAACTGGCTCTCAGTATGTTTGTACAGTGCCTACTGATGGGGCCTCTAGGCATTACTGTAATACAAATTAGTATGATAACAAAACACATTCCTTACACAAAAAGGAAAAGTCCCATAAACTGGCTCCAAAAATGTGAATATCTCTTTAATGTAGTATTACTGATGTTGTTTTGATCATCCCTTGCATTAGTTTGACTTTTCCAGTAGGAGAAAGGTCAAACAGGATACGATTAGTACCACTCCCAGATCTTTTGCATTCCTCTTGCTCTTGTTGAGTTTATCCAGAGTCCTGCAAACCAGCTGAGCATTATTCACAAGTCCCCAATCATTTCTGGAGTCCTAATTTGAAATTTTTGAAAACAATGCAGTAATTAATGGATTAGAGATGAAATCTATAGAGGCCCACCTGCACTGAGGTCATTGCAAGATTGGGGCCTACCTACCTAACATCTCAATATCATTTTTACATGTTGTATCTTTAAGAATTACTGTATTGATCCTTACAAAAATTTAAATAAAACACGAGGAACATTTCAAAAGGGGACTAAAAAAAAAAATGTAGAGACTTGTGAATAGTTCTGAACTCTTTCAGGACACAGGTTCATGCTAACAAAAGCAGGATGAACCTACAACATCTGAAAGTTAGAAATTTTATCCTGATTGACTTCTCTCATGACACTGTCTGGGGTTATTGAAGAAACATCTCTAAACATTATCTGAAGGAAAAAATTTTTGTTGAGCCAAGTTGTATGTTCTTCCTGTGTGCGCAACTTAGGCTACGTCTACACTATGGGGGAAGGGGGATTGATTTCAGATGTGTCAAATTCAGCTATGCTATTCCCATAGCTGAATTTGTGTATCTGATCTGACTTACCCCGCTGTGAGGACGGCGGCAAATCGACTGCCGGGGCCCCCCTGTCGACGGCGCTTACTACTACCTGGGCTGGTGGAGTACACGCGTTGATTCGGGGATCGATTATTGCGTCCCAATGAGATGCGATAAATTGATCCCCGAGAGAGCGATTTTTTTTTTTATTTTTTTTTTCCCCTGCCCCTTTAAGCTGATCCAATTAATTTTTGTCCCATTTTTCTAGTCGTTATTTCAGTTGCAAGAGAGGGGGGAAAACAGTGATAATCTTGCAATTTATCTCTGGAAACTTGTGGGTTGTAAATTTTACATCCTGTTTGAAAAATGTAAAGCACGTTTTTTACCACATACTTGTTGTTTTTATCACCACACTTCTGTGACCAGTTTCTACAGCTTCAGTAGCTTCAGTCTCTCTTACATTGCTTACCGTCAGCACGTTCTGTCTGGAACTCAGACTCCTATGGAAGTCAAACAGTTCCCCAGAAACTCATTCTCATCATCAATGATTAGCAGGGTGAAGGAACACAGCATCTGTAGTTATCACCAGAAGTATATATTCTCTCATTTTGGGACCACAAATTATCCCTATACCATAGGCTCAGCTGCACACATTTGGGGCCCAGTTCTCCACTCTATTACATCAGTTTTACATTAGTATAGAAGAGTGGAGAGTAAGGCCATTTACTTACATTTTGACTGATTTATTACTGCAGAACCTATAGTATAGGAATTTTACCTACACAATGCAAATTTGATTTTTATACCCATTGTCTTCAGTGGTGTTTCTCTTGGTTTATGCCTAGGTGAGTGAGAGGAGACTCTGGCTCTGTATCAGTACCTTTGATAAGCAAACAGATGAGTTCTTGTTTTCCTTTAGTAGAACTTTTAAGAGCCACCTGCCTTTTTGTTTATTTTAAACCCAACCTAAAGGACAGCAATGAAACTGACTTCATCTGTCAGACCCTCCTAAAACATAGTGCAACGTCAGTTTGCATGCCACTGTAGAGCTTTTCAGATGATTATATATATATATATATATATATATATATATGACATGCAAAGCCATTAAAGGCCAAAACTGCTCAGTTGCTATTTAGATTTATAAGACCCCCCCCAGAGATGCCTGTCTCAATCTCTTGGCACTTTGGACATGTAATTAAAAATGCAATAGAAGTAGCCACCCTCAAGGCAGAACAATAACTGAATAAACCACACCCTACAGATAAATTACAAAGAAATGCACTCCCCCATCCTTTAAATATTACCCTTCAAGCAAACCTTCCCTCCCCCAAAGATCCCTTTAAAAGTTGAGCTTTGCAGTGTGCCTTGAAGGCCAGCAGACATGGGTTGTTTCAGACTGAGTGTGGGGGAGTATATGTGAAAGGTAAGGCTTGTGAAGGCCTTATCAGCTACCTCTTTTACAACAAGGCTCTAGCTTCAGTGCTTCCATATATCCCAGCTGCAGCATCATGGTAGAGGTAGCAGCTGCCTAGGTAAGCATATCCTATAGTCAATACCAACATCACAAATTCCAGCTGGAAATGCTAGCCCGCATCTGAGGGATTCATTCCTTTGGGCAGCACTTCCAGCCCTTCTGTTATTTAGGCCTGGTCTACACTACGGTGTTAGGTTGAATTTAGCCATGTTAGGTCAATTAGAAGGTGAAAAAAACGCACTTGCAATGACATGTTTTCCGGACTCATGCAGTCCTCCTGCACTGATAGGGCACAGCTTAATGCATGGAGGCATTCAGAGGCCAGGAAATAATTAAGTGAACACGAAGAGCAGAGGCAGGAAGTGATGCTGAGACTAATGGGGGAGCAAATGAACACGATGAAGCATCTGTTGAGGGAGCAAATGGACATGATGAAGCGTCTGTTGGAGCTTCAGGAAAGCCAACAAGAGCACAGACAGCCTGCTGCACTCACTATATAACTGCCTACCCTCCTCCGCATGTTCCATAGCCTCCTCACCCAGATGTCTAAGAACGCAGGGGTCTGGGCACCAGCAACTCCACTGCAGAGGATGGCCCAAGCAACAGAAGGCTGTCATTCAAACAGTTTGATTTTTAGTGTGGCTACAATAAGCAATGTGGCCTTGTCCTTCCGTCTTCCCCCACCCCACCTTGTCTGTTCGTTCTCTCTCTCGCCCTCTCTATTAATTTAAAACAAACAAACAAAAAAAAGAGTGCATGGTTTCAAAACAATAGTTACTTTATTTCGAAATGGGGAGGGTGGTTGGCTTAGCGGGAGGAAAAAACCCAGACATATTCCACCCTCTGTTTGAGGCGGGTCTTTGCCAGACTTGCAGGGATCGATTCCTGGAGCTCTTCTACATGTAAGACAAGGATGGGTACCAGTCCTACTGCACCGTCTGCTGCGAAAACAAGGAGCTGCTGCTGTGTAGCAATGCCAGCTGCTGCAGGTGCTTCTGTGCCGAATGCTTGGAGGTCCTGGTAGGGCAAGGTACCTCAGCCAAGGGCCCTGGAGCTGTTACATGTGTCAACCACAGAAGTGCTATAGGGTGTTACAGTGCCGATCAGACTGGAATGTGCAGCTGCAAGACTTGTTCACCAGCAACAAAGGACTGGAATATGATGCACCTAAAATTTAAAAAGGCCTGCACATTTCCGAGAGTCCCTACTCTTGATAACAGAATGTCAATGATTGCACTGGCTACTTGGATCACAGCAGCCCCCACAGTAGACTTACCCACAACAGCAGCGGCTACGGTGAGCTGAGCGGGCTCCATACTCGCCGTGGTATGGCGTCTGCACAGGTAACCCAGGAAAAAAGGCGTGAAACGATTGTCTGCCGTTGCTTTCATGGAGGGAGGGGCGACTGACGACATGTACCCAAAACCACCTGCGACTATGTTTTTGCCCCATTCAGGCATTGGGAGCTTAATCCAGAATTCCAATGGGCAGAGGAGACTGCAGGAACTGTGGGATAGCTACCCACAGTACACCGCGCCATAATGCTAGCCACGGTAGTGAGGACGCACTCTGCCGACTTAATGTCCTTAGTGGGAACATACGCAATCGACTGTATAAAATTGATTTCTAAAAATTGACTTCTGTAAAATCAACCTAATTTCGTAGTGTAGACATACCCTTAAGTTTCTTTTCAAAACTTGCACTAAAGGTTCATGGGATTTGGGAAGGGGAGGAGAATAACAGCACTTTCAGGTTAAAAAATTTTCAAGAAACTGGAAGATCCATCTGTCTTCAAATGATTGTGAAAATAAAGTTTTACATTGTATAGCATCACTCTCACTTGATTTTGTCACTGCATCTAAAATAACAATATCTGATATACAATACTGAGCAGATGCATTAATTAAAGAATTTAAGACTGGTTCTAGTTAAGCTCCACCTGGTAGGTCAAACTCTTGACACTTCCCAGAACATAGGATAAATCTAATATAGAGATATTAACAAGATAGTTGATCTGAACAGCTTTCTACAATTCCAGCTCAAGCCAACTCTCCAATTGCAGTTTATCAGGCAATCAACCCACCCCATTCACAAATAAGTGTGAAGGATCGCTACTCGTTATAGTGTATAAGAAGCTAGTGGTTTGAATTCTAGCAGTTGTCATTAGTAAATTATTTTAAGATTGTCTGTTGAGAAGACTCTCATTGGGCAATGCAAATGATACCAATTTGGGGCCCAATCCTGGTAAAACTTATTCATGTAGGTAACTTTATTCATGGGAGTGATTTAATAGGCATTCTCCCCCACCCCACCCCACACTGAAACTAATTCGCATGAATAAAGTTGTTCATGTGCATAGAGAAACAGACTCATAATCTGAAAGTCCACTTATGTTAGCAACTTTTCACACTGCCAGTAATTGTATTGAACTTTGGCTATTATAGTAAGAAATCTCATTTTTGCTTTTCAGTATACATTACAAAGCACAATAGCAAAAACCAAACTATCTGTACAATCCAAACTTTACCTGTAAGTACAAAAAGCTTTACTAAAAACTTCTTTACTTCAAAATCAATGACACTGGAGAGAAACTGAAAAATATTTTGTATATAAGCTGTATTTCGTGGTGATAGTTAATGTTTATTTGAAGAACATTAAGGTCAGTCTTGACAAATCCTTGGCTGGGATGATTTAGTTGGGGATTGGTCATGCTTTGAGCAGGGGGTTGAACTAGATGACCTCCTGAGGTCCCTTCCAACCCTGATATTCTATGAACCCTCCTAGTTTCTACTCTTTATCTGCTGTAATATTTGTTTACAGAATCTTATTTTAAAGGATATTATTTGTAATCATTGACTCCAAACACACAATAGAATCATAAAATATTGTTTGTTAGCTTACTTCATGGAATCTTAATTGCACTTTTGCTCTGAGCAGAAGGCTGCAATAATTAAACAATATATCCCATCAGGAGATTTGCTGATTAATAAATTATTTGATTACCAAGTATAATAAGTGTGCCTCCAATCAATACAATTGCCTAAAAGCTCCAAATTAGAAATAGTGTAATAAAATTTAAATGAAATGTACTGGGATTTGGTAGTTTTAATTACAGGGAATGATTAATTGATCCTTCAACTTGTATTGATCTACAACTTATTTAATTCTTCGCAATTTAATTTGTCAGACGTGAGCTCTGATAACTAACAATTTGCCTAATTAATGTTAAACCTGGAGCACTGAAGTAATTGTAGTTAGGAGTGAAGTTAGATACCAAAGTCCTCTGTTAAAAAAGGGAAGGCATATGCTGTGTGAACTATTGATTTTATTTATTTTATTTTTTTTATGAATCCGCATCTAGTCAAGAACCAATACAATGCTGTTGCAAAAAAAGTAAATGCAATTTTAGGTTGTATTAACAGAGACCTAGAATGCAAATCATGGGACGTGATAGTACTACTCTGCTTGGCGCTGGTTAGGCCTCAGCTGGAGTACTGGGTCTAGTTTTGGTCACTAATGTATAGAAAGGATGCAGAGAAACTGGAAAGATCTAGAGGCGAGTGAGTGGAATTCAAGACACAGGAGTAAAGGCTGAAAGAACTGGGTATGCTTTCATTTGGAAAAGAGGAGATTAAGAGAGGACAGGGTAGCCTTCAGATATTTGATAGAGAAAAGTTGTTCTGTCTTGCCACAGGGAACAGGACAAGAGACAATGGGTTCAAACTACAGTACAGCAGATTTAGATTAAGTGTCAGGAAAAACTTCCTGCGAGACCTGTAGAATAATGGAACAGATGCCTTGGGAGGTTGTGGAAGTGCCTTTACTGGAGGTTTTCAAAAGGAGGCTGGAGCCATCTGTCTTGGATAGTTCAGACTCAACAAATCCTGCATCTTGGCAGGGGGTTAGGGCTTATCTATGCTGGCACTTTACAGCGCTGCAACTTTCTGGCTCAGGTGTGTGAAAAAACACCCCCCTGAACACAGCAAGTTTCAGCCCTGTAAAGTGCCAGTGTAGACCCTGTAGCCACACTCCCAGCACTGGTAGCTACACCCCTCGTGGAGGTGGTTTTTTAGCTTTAGCATTGCCAGTGTAGACTAGTCCTTAGACTACATGACTCTTGTGGTCCCTTTAACCCTATGATTCTATGAAAGAATATGGACAGATAATATACTGATGCTGCACAGATACTTGAATGCTGATGTCTATGTCACCTTTATTGTTGCACTTGATGTGACTGACTCAAAGGTAAAGGTTTAAAATATAATATTATGCAGGGAGGGAGGGGCAGAGCTGTGAAGATCTGCATGTCTCTGTATTTTTTGATGGCACAAGCCCCCAAAAAACAGTTTGACTAAAAATAGGTAGGTTTAGCAGTTTAAAGGAGCAACAGCAAAATGCTATTTCTGTATTATCTGATGCAGACAATTTGTTATGCATAGTTTCCTGATGATCTAATTGAAATAAAACAGCTCCTTTTATGTGGTATGGGGCTGGGGAGCTACACTGGAATCACCAGATGATTATTGGCTTGTTGAAAGTTTCTTTTTTTCTTTCCCCCCCCCCCCCCCCATTACCTTAAAGGGGGTATTTAAACTCTGACAGCTGTGCGAATCCTGGACAGGATTCTGCACCTGAGCAGAGTTGGGCACAGGACTAGAGAAATAGGGACAGAGGTGGCTTTACATCCTCTTTGTGGCTTCCTGATCCTTGGGTTATCCAGGTGCTGAACTAGCTTCTTCCAGGATTTCCCATCTGCTGGTCCTGTGCTCATGCCACTAGATCACATCTTGCTACGCAGTCTAGTTTGGCTAAATGAGGTACTTGTGATTTTTATTAAAAATATAGGTCTTAATACATTAGATACATACCAATATTTTCTTCAAAATACAGAAAGTATTAGGACTCAGAAATGGATTTTAAAACATGAAATTGGGTTGGTAAAAAGGCATTGTCTCCTGCTAGAAGAATACAAAAAAGACAAGCTAATAAATTTATTTTTTACCCTTGTGTAACTTCAAAATGGCTAAGCAGACTTTTTGTGTGCGTTTTTAAAATTTGGTTAAAAATTTTTCTTCTTGGTTCATACTATACATGCTGAGTTCCAACACAGAGCAACTTTTTATAACCAAGTTATAAATTGCTGAAAATTAGTTTGTCAGCGCTTCAACTTTCTTATCTGTAGCAGTCAGAATAGACCACTGTAATAATTATTGTTGCACCTTTTTTATGGAGAGTCAGTTCAAATTGCTCAATTATTCTGTCATTTAAAGTGAGTTAAAAGGTAATTTACATTAATACAAATAACATGAGATGTCACTGCTGCAGCATTATGAATTAGCTGCAATATGTTGTCATGAGTTTAGCATGTGCAACTATGCCAGATTCTTTCCTTACAGCATGTTATTGTTGAGTTACACCTTTTCAAACATAACTGCAGAACACGTGTTTTAAAAGGCTAATTGTCCCAGATAAGGTGACCAGACAGCAAGTGTGAAAAATCAGGATGGGAGTGGGGGGTAATAGGAGCCTATGTAAGAAAAAGCCCCAAATATCAGGACTGTCCCTATAAAATCAGGACCCCTGGTCACCCTAGACCCAGACAAATTGATTTTGCCACAGGGCCATGTTGTTGTTTGAGCTGTTTGCTATCTTGCATTATTTGTATGCTCTGAAAAGTCAGTGTTGCTAAACTGGAGACTGTAGGGTTTCTGGTTGGTTTTGATCTCTGTGCATTAATGTTTTCTTTGAATATTCTATTTTAGGGAAAAACACCGAAGAAAGAGCCCCTCTCAGTAAATCAGCAGGATAGTTGTATGCAGTTGTCCTCCTCCCACAGTCAGGAAGGAGGGGCATTTCACACTGCACAGGTGGGACAGGGTTTAGATTAGTAGTTGATCAATATAGCTGATACCACATGGCCCAAGGGTCTCTTAGCTGTGTCAATTCTCTATAGTCACTTCACATGATTTGATTTCTATAGTACATCAGTTTGTCATTCTGGCTAAAGTGCAGTTGCTGTAGCACAGCCAGTCAATATGCAAGGAACACACGCAGTTTAAATGCTGGCCTGCAACTGATAAGGAAAATCTCCCATTTAGGAGAAAAAACAATCTTAAAGATTTTTTTTTTTTTTTTTGAAACCCACATAAGATGCTCATCCAGATTTCTGCTTATCCTCTGCTGCAAAGTGGGTTCATAGGGGAAGCCCACCATGGGTGTCTTCACAGAAGAGACCCTTACCCTTAATATCCCAATCTAGGTAGGAGAACCTACTGGAATATATGTAAGTCCCTCTGCTCATCAGGAATAATGGTTCGTGAAGGCAATGTAGAACTGTCCCCTGCTTCCTCTTCACTGAGCAGCTGTTCTCCTTTAAAACCCACTTCTATCAAGACTTCTTCCTACCATGTTTTCTTCACCAATAGTCTTCCCCTGAAACATTGTATCATGTCTTGTCTCTAGTCTGTAATCTCTTCAGTACAGGGTGCATGTCTTTAATGATGTATATCACTTTCTACAGCCTCTGGATATTTCTTGAGGATCTTCCATTCACTGCTGCTGAGGTATAAGAATGCTTAGCCTGAGAGAATGGTTAGGATCATTGTGTAGGTGGCATAAATGCAGGCCAATATGGTCCCAAATGTTGATACCATGACTAGATAAATAATTCACTTGCAGAATTAACATTGGTAATTAGGGCTCTGGTTTATACTCTAAATGTAGCAGAAAACCAAAATGACTAAATGTAAACTAGAGTTGTGTATAAAAGGGCAAATGCAAGAAAATTAATAGTGAATTCCTGCAAGCCTTCTATTTAGACAAGTGGACCAAACTTTTCTATTTGTTGGTGTAGCAGAATTTGACCCAATGCCTTGATCCCTGGGTCACAATATGTAATTAGACACGAGTGTGTAGAAACAGTGAGGACCAAAAACAGACACACAAGATGAGGAAAAGATGATTGTACTCTGCCAGCCTCAAATCAGTCAAAAAACCCCAAAAGAGTCTAAAATGTAGGACCCTTGTTTATACATCTCTGCAAAAAAGATAATTAAACCTAATCACAGAATTCTCAGTCAATAAAATTATAGATAAAAATATAAATAAGGGGGAAAACCAGGTGGCAGCATGATTATGATTTTGACTCTTTGGGGGGAGCCAGATTTCACTCTCCCTCTCATCCTTGCTGGACGGGGTCTAGGGATACTGCACTGGGAGTGTGCATACCCCTTGTTGTGCTGTTGAGAGTGGCTCATTGCTGTGAGTGCCAACCTCAGCAGGCTGTCAAGAGGCAGGGCAGAGACCCCAAACTCATTTTAATGAAATCTAATGATCGAACATAAATCAGTGACAAGTGTGAACTCCTAACACACGCTAACAGTCTTACCAGGGAGTCACAGGGCAGCTCTATGCTACAGCCTAAGTCAATGTGTGAAAAAGTCCCCACCTACCCCTCCAAGCAATGCAAGTTTCGCACTGTCCATACGCCTCACTGGCACTATGCTGGCAGGAGATGCTCTCCTGCCAACACAGCTTCCGTTTCTCACCAAGGTGGAGTAACTATGCCAACAGGAAAGCACTCTCCCATCAGCATAGTGTATCTTCACTGGACACACTACCTTGGTGCACCAAGGTAGCACAGACAGTCCCCTGTGGCACTCCAGTCTATCTTGCCACCCAGGCAAGCTGGACTTAGTGATAATTCTTTACACACACACACAATTACACCAAAATTCAGGTCATTCCCGAAGGACCAGTCACTTACCCCAGGTCAATTGGTACCTTAGATCTCACACCAAAGCCAATCACCGTGCTTGACGGAGGCCTAAAGCCTTGGCACAAGCTGGCATGTGGTCTGCCAGCATAAGACCCCTTGCCGGGGGAAGAATGACTGACACTCAACATCAATCTCTGGCAGATCAAATAGACGTTGTGACAGTGTTTTGAGACTGGGGACTGTAAAGTGTGGGAAATGGAAATGGCCGCTGGTGGGAGTGTGCTGTTTTTCAAGATTTCCATCACATCAGCTAATGCATCTCAAAGGAGGGTTGGGGGATAATAATATGAAAGAAAAAGTAAGAGGAGTTTGAAATAAATGAACCTTGTATGATAGTTTAAGTGAGAGAGGTCTAAAACCATTATAAAAGGTACAAAATCGGAGCCAGCCTACAGATCAAACACTTACATGGATGTTGAGGTGGACAAAAGGAGTCAAATACACTAAGATCACACAAAGATCAGGAACTGCAGCAAGAGCTATGTCCAACAAAGCAAAAACCAGAGACTAGATGATCATTGCTCAGAGCTGCATCAAAGGCTACTCAACCAGGCAAAAACCAAAGGCTCAATAAAGTTGTCTGGAGTAGCATCAAAGGCAGCCTATACAAATATCATTATAAGGGGGGGGGGAATCCCCCCCACACCCACCCCTTCTGAAAAAGGCAAGGTCTGACTTCAGCTTGAGTCTACTATAATCTAAAGCTTTTTAAAAATCATTTTGAGGGACAATACCACATCTATCTGTATATCCGCCGTGGCTCACACGTGGTTGTACTCCTGCTTTTAATTAGACCTGCAGATGGAAACAAAATATATAATTGTATTTAAACTTGTCCCCACATTAAGATGAGCATGCAAGAGCCATGCAGTAGGAAATCAAAGTATTTTTGGCTTTCCTGGGTGCTAATAAATTAACCCCTTTGGGGACTACTGTCTGAGGCCAATCGGATAATGAAAAACATTGTTTGCCACTCAAGCATCTTTAAAAGGAGGTTGGGGTTAAATCACCTCTTCTGCAACTTCCTTCTATCCTGCATTAACGTGGTTCCTGTTGGCCAATTAGTAGGTTGTTCTACTTCTGCTTTTAGCTTCAATACTGAAATTGCAGCCATCACTTACTACCACTATCACGTCCTTCACAGACTTCAAATACAATATGGGGTTTCTTGGTCTTCATCCCTTCTGTGCCCAAGGCTACAAGGTTTGTGTGGCACTCATCATGTCATATACGAATTCCATAGACTGCAAAGGCATATGATGTACAGACATGCAGATGGCGCAATGGAAGATGTATTTTGAACATTCACTGAGTTTTCAAGAGGGTTTAGAAAGTTTGTTTTAGACTAATCAGACTTCCGATACTGCTCTATTGTCTGAGTGTAAGTAATAGCACAAGCTGTGAACTGTGACTGCAGCACTGCAGTTGGGAACAAATCAAAGACCGTGATGTCTATTCACAGACATCTTTATGGCAACAGAAAACAGGCTCAGCAAAGACAGCAGGATACCTTAGGGATGCAAAATGCCATTTAAACTTTACACATTATGGTTCTGCAGAGGCAAAACACATCTTGCACTAAGGAGGAGCAGGACGGACAAAATGAGGTAAACTTTTTCCCAATCGTACACTGTACAATCAAATGTTGGTCATTAAGCTCTGCTATAGACCTTTCTCTGATGAAAGGTTACAGGACTTTGGCTACTAACAAGACTAAAACCAATTTGACACATATAATGGCAAAATGTGAGCTCTTTCCCAAGCTCAGAGTGGTTGGTTCCCAAGAATCATGCCGTTAAGATATAATGGAATATAAAATGTGCAAAATCTCATTTGTTCCTTAAAATAAACAGATAGGGCCCGTTTCTGCAGCCCTTTCTCAGGTGAGTAGATTGCCTGAAGTCAAAGGAGCTGATTCTGGTCTAAATTAACACCAGTTTTATACCAAATGAAGTTCTGTTTACTCCAGATCTATGCTGCTGTAAGCAAGAGCAGCATCTGATCTGCTGAAGAATCTAATTTACCTACATGATGCTGTGCGGAGCCCCGATACCAACGATTGATCCACTTTATGCTTGGGAAAGTGGGGCTTGATGGCTCTTAAAATTTTCTTCAAACGGATCTAATTGCAGATTATATTCTTACTCCTATACATCCTCATCCTCCTCTTATTAAGCAATTTGTTTCAATAATAACCTGTAGAAATCAGTTCATTTCACAAAGGAGTATTTGATATTATCATTTTGTTACATTTTAATTTGATGTCTTTACCATTCCTACATTGAAAAGAACAAAAGGATACATTATAGGAAAATAAATGAGGTTCTGACTGACCACCTTCTATGCAAGGCCTAAAACAATAATCCTCTTGTTGAGACTTATTATATCAGTACATGTTATAGGCCCAGTCCTTCAGCCCCTTCTCATGGGAGTAGTCCCATTGAGTCAGATTCTGCTTCGCATCACATCAATCAGTGAAACACCTTGTTTAGTAAAAGTTAACACAGCATATTTATATGACTTAGAATATAGATCCTGCTTGAAAGCCCATTTAAGTCAATGGAAAGACTCCCAAGTTTTGGCAAGGGAGTTTTTCCATTGACTTCAGCAGGACTAGGATTTTACCTTTAGGTCTTTATTTAAAAATGGAAAAAGCCTTGGGCCCCAACAACTACAGACTCTACAACTTTATTCGACATTGGTGAGGCCTCATCTGGAATACTGTGTCCAGTTTTGGGCCCCACACTACAAGAAGTATGTGGACAAATTGGAAAGAGTCCAATGGAGGGCAACAAAAATGATTAGGGGTCTGGAGCACATGACTTATGAGGAGAGGCTGAGGGAACTGGGATTGTTTAGTCTCCAGAAGAGAAGAATGAGGGGGGATTTGATAGCAGCCTTCAACTGCAACCTTGAAGGGGGGTTTCAAGGAGGATGGAGCTCGGCTGTTCTCAGTGGTGGCAGATGACAGAACAAGGAGCAATGGTCTCAAGTTGCAGTGGGGGAGGTCCAGGTTGGACATTAGGAAAAACTATTTCACTAGGAGGGTGGTGAAACACTGGAATGCGTTACCTAGGGAGGTGGTGGAGTCTCCTTCCTTGGGGGTTTTTAAGGCCCGGCTTGACAAAGCCCTGGCTGGGATGATTTAGTTGGGAATTGGTCCTGCTTTGAGCAGGGGGTTGGACTAGATGACCTCTTGAGGTCCCTTCCAACCCTGATATTCTATGATTCTTACATATGTCAGTAGCTTCATGCTGTGTAATCAGAGTCTGTTATCACCATTGGTAGAAATAGTCTAATTTAGACTGAAATCTGAGTCATTGTGAAAATTAAACTAATGGCACTAACTGGAACCTAATGTAACACAGAGAAGCAGAATGCATTCTTCTACTCTTCATTAGTTCTGCTTTCTCTACAAACTACACCCAGTCTTTCTAGTACCAGGCCTCCCATAATTAGATACTGCAATTGTACTGAATAGTGGCAAATTGTGTGTTGTTTGTCTGTCACACAGCTGCCTTCTATAGGTAGGTGGAATTTTCACTTGTGGCTTAAGGTAGTTGTGAATTTATGTCTTAAAAGAAACAAAGTAGTAGAATATGTAGTCCACTGAGCCACTTTACCTCCAAAATATCTTCTAGAGAGGCAAATTAGTACTCCTATATTCTGTCCTCATCCAGAAAAATAGTATTGACCTTCTCAAAAAAGACCACTTTGAAGTGGGCCTGCCATGCAAAAGGGTTTAGAGAATCTGAAGGAGACATGGGTCAATTTCACATTAACCTAGGCTAAAGAAAAGAGTTGCCAACTAGTCAAGAATCCTCTAATTTGTGGATGGAACAGACCAAGCTGGATATAATACTACCCATCTTGAAAGACAGATTATAAAGAGATGGCAGAGGGAGCAGCTGTGAAACACTGGCAGGCTTGTTAGCAGTCTGTGGTTAAAGTTATCAGCTTCACTAATCCAAAAGTGATAGGTCTCCTGTGCCCTCATTAATTTAGGTAGGGCACCTTTATCACAGATCTTATGTAAACTTTTTATAGAATAAATATATGCCCATTTTTAACATCAGGAAGAGGGTAAAACACAACTATTGTTTAGTACATTATGAACAACCATACATTTAAAACAAATAATATTTTGAAACAAAATTTCTTCCTGGCTTGTATTCTGTGAGGAACATTTTAGCAAATACTTTGCCAGACACATCTTAATTTTGTAGGATCTTCACTGTTCTCTTTCTTTATTTTTGTAATGTAATGAAGTTATTGATCACTGCAAGTTTTTTTTCCCCTTAGATATTTAAGTACTGTAGTCTGTTTGAATAGCATACTGTACTGAGGTTCTTTTACCACTATATTTCTAAGCACTTCAGCAGTAATTCCAAAAAGGTTAGCAGCTCCTCTTTTCTTCACTTTACTGTTGTGCCTATTCTGTCTCCTTTAAAATCATCTCCATCTTTGTCTTTCTTGCTAGTCCACTCAGCATTGCAGCTTTATTTACTTAGGCATCTTCTGGAGATTTGTTTGCAAAAAATAGAGGGCCTGATTCTCCACTGCATGACTCCAGTTTTACACCGATGTAACTCAATTGAAAACAGCAGTGTAAAGCTAGAGTAATGTAGTAGTGATTTAAGGCCAGAATGTCCAACCGGTGGGAAAAACGATGGAGACTGAGATGCTTTCTGACCCAATAGCATATGTAGGGAGAAAAGCAGAAGATTCCGGAAAATATACTTTTAAAAAAAACAGACTCAAAAGAACACATGAATTTGACCACACTAAGGACAACTGTAGAAAAGACCATCCAACAATATCAGTCACAAGACAGACTCGTGTACACTGATGGTTCATCAGACAAATCCTTCAAGAATGGTGGTTGTGGTATCTTCATCCAGTGGCATAATAGAGAGAATATAAGGAAGAGCACTAGATGAGGATATATCAGCTCAAACTGAAAGCTATTCTCAGTGCACCTCAAGAAATAAACAGCAGAAATAGAGGCGGATGTTGTGATGTTTGACTCTCAGGTGGCAATTCTTGGTTCCTTTTGAAGAACCCAGAACACTAGCAACAATGCAATTCATAATGAGGCTCGTAAAGTGTGGCAATATATTGACTTTTCAGTGGATTCCATCATGTGTTGGTGTATATGGGAGTGAGGTAGATGATGACTTGGCCAAAACTGGAAGACTGGAAACTCAGGTTGGAATGACAACAGCTCAGAATGTCGACATTCTCTTGAGGGAAATAAATAAGCTGAAATAAATAGTCAAAAGTTGAAAGATTCTCTGATATCAAAGCTTCTTGGAAAACGACATCCACTATGATGAGATTGTGAATGGGGCACACTGTAGAAATGAAAATCAGTAGAGATGGGACCAAGATATATCTACTTCACAAGATGTGTTAGGAGCAGGCTTTAATATCTGCCCATGCTTTTATTGTGAGTAACATGCAGCTTTTTGTAAGGGCTTGATCCAAGGCATCCAATACAAAGGATCTTTTATGTGTTGCCAAATTCATTCTCAAATTCCATGGCCTGATAGGATTATTGTGGGACAAGATGATGACGACAACAACGATAGAAGGACTTAATTCTCAATTGTGATTCATTCTACTAGTCTTCTATTGGTTATAGAAACGGGCTATGTATCTTTCTACTGAGTTCATTCTGAATTAGAGTGTTCTACAGGATTGCAATAGTTGTAGTATTGCATCCAAATTAGCTTTCCCAAATGCACAATAAAAAAGACAAAAGTAATAGTATTAGTTGGAATTAAAATATACTTTTATGTCCTATATGAAGCATAGCGAGTACAAGATAATTGAATTACATTTGCAAAGTCATTCTATTCTGGCTCTCTTTCAGTATGCTGCTTCTAAGCAGAAGAGAAAATTAAATCTTTCTGTTGATTATAAAATTCCTCTTGTATATAATTCAGATACAATCAATAAAAGGTGTTCTCCCATAGCTGATGCACATTTTTTCACATTAATTAAATACAAATACTGTAGATGAGTGAGCACTTGTTTTCTTTAGGCTTCATCTTGCATTTACTGAATTCAGTGGGGGTATTGCCATTTACTTCAATGGATGCGGGAGTCTACCCTTTTGTGAATAAAATAAATTATAATTTTTTGAGAGGCAGATGGTCCAGTGACTAGGGCACTAGCCTAGAACACAGGAGACCTGAGTTCAGTTCCCTGCCTTCTGTATGACTTTGCCCAAGTCACTTAGTCTCTCTGTGCCTGAGTTTCCCAGCTGTAAGCTGAGGGTAATAATGCTATCTTTAAAGGGGTGCTGTGAGGATAAATATATTAAAGATTGTGAGATTCTCAGATACTACAGCAATGGGAGCCAGAGAAATACCTTAGATAGAAACTTTTTCTGCATTGGGCTAATGAGGAGAATTAATTTACCTCCCTTGACTTTTCTCTTTCTGGGAGAAAAAAACTATTTTTTTTTTTTAAATCCCTAAATCAACACAATAAACACAAGCATACTGAGGAACAGCATCAAGACCTAAAGAGATAACTAAAAATAAATTGGTCACTTCCAACGAAGATGATAATTTTCAGAAATATCCACAGCTTGAAGTAGAAAGGAAATATATAGAAGGGGGAGGGGGGAAGGACCCTATCAAATAATTCATGTAACTAAATCACTGCCAATAAAGATTAAAGCGGGGGAAAAGCTGTTCTAAAAATGGGATAAAACAAAACCCTAAATGTTCAAATTAATGTTTTTTTTTTTTTTTTTTTTTTAAAGATTTATCTGAATCGGCATGTTTGAATTACTGATGCTGGCAGGAGAGTGTATGTTTACAAAGCCGACAAATGAAAATTCTGCATGGAATAAGGAGGAGAGTCTTGGGTTCCTCATGCATCAAAACCCCCTGTTGAATTCAACAGGAGTTTTGGGAGTGCCAGGAGTGTAGTAGTATTTCTCTGGTGTCTTATGAGATGGTGTGTCCTTCCTTAATTCTTACTAAGGTTTTGGCTGAAACCAACATTCCTTTCCTGTGTTAAGTGTTATTGCCATGTGCCTTTAGGGTCTGACCCACCTCCTACTGAAGTCAATGGGAGGCTTTCCTTTGACTTTAAAGGCAGTGGGCCTGGGCCATTCAACAATTGCTGTGTTGTAGATGCTGGGTTCAGCCTCAGGACTACAGTCAGTTGGCGAATGAAGGGGCTACTGGTCCTGATAGAGAGAAGGAATTCTCTCTCTCTCTCTCTCCTCCTTAACTCCCAATGCATTAGTCTAAGGGAGAAATCCTGGAAAAACGTAAGTCGATGGACCCAGGATTTCATGCCAAGTTTCTCTGAAGTAAAAGAGAGCCTGTGAACAAGCCATATGGGATTTTTCTCCTCGGAGTCAATGAGAGGATTCTTTGGACCACTGGATAACTTCTTATGTCTTCCTGAGAAAAAGAAAGACCTGGATGTGGAGTAAAATGTAGGTTTTCCCCTCTGGAAGTGATGCATTCCATACCAGACTCAGATCCATGCTAAAGCGAACTAACATTGTACCTTATTTGGTCCATGTAGACCCTATTGATGAGTGCTAAAGTGCACTAGGGAATAGTACTGTTTCAAACAGCACTACATTAATGTGCACCAGCAGGGCCTACATGGGCCAATTAATGAACAATATATTATTGCACTTTTATAAATCACATCCTCATAGGGCTCATAACCCCACCATGTAGACAAGGCCAATGTTGATTATTCTGATTGTTAACTCAGTTTCTGTGCCTCAAAATTAAGTTCTTAAGAGACCTAACAGATCACATACATCATAATATCCAGGAAAATTTGGCACAAATACTGAAGGCAATATATGACACTTAGTAACTTGCTTCATCTTCAACTACCACATAACCCTGCTTGTACCATTTTAGAGAGATAGATTGGAGATTAGTCAAAGATAGCTGCCAATTAAATTTCCTCAATATTTATTTTGAAGGTTTCTTTAAAGTGGTTCCCCAAATGTTCTTTACTTTTTTGGAATTGATTCACGAGCAGAGATCAATCAGCAAAAAGTAGCAATAATGAGTTCCTTTTAATAGGAAAGAACTCATTATCATGCTGATTGCATAAAACAGGTTTTTAGCCAACAAAAAGACTCCTGCAAGCAGTCTGTCTCTGCTGGGGGTGGGTGGGGGGAATTCTAATTTAAAACAAAAAATGAAATAAGAGGAAGTCATTTTTCTGTGAGTTTGTTTCAGGAGCAGTGAGGACTCTTTTCCTCTCTGTGTAACTCTTTGTAAACCAGGAGAGCTGCCCTCAGAGCAGTTTGGTAAAAAGGAAAAGCTCTCCACAAACATTCTCACTCTTTCATATGCAAAAAAGAGAACTCTCTTCTGCCATGCCCTCCATGTCTGGGTGAAATCCTGACACCCACCCCTCCCTCCACTTAAGTTAACTGTATGTTTGTCACTGACTTCGGTGGGTCTGGGATGTCACCACTGGTTTCTTAGTATTTCAGAATGTTTTGGGCTGCAGAAAATTGTACCCCAGGCTTCTCGCTGCCCAGGGATGAAATCTATGGCTTGGCACAGCTTTGATTGCAACTGGATTCTTGAGAATTATATCGGGATTCAGTATGCTGAGCAAAATCTCCCAATGTCCTAACAAATGGTGACTTCTCTTCCACAGGTGACTAAGGGCAGGTGTACACTTAAAACTGCATCAGTGTGCCACTCTAGCACTTATGTGGAGATGCTCCTCTGCCAATGGGAGAGTTTCTCGTGTTGGTATAGTTAATCCACCTCCCCTAGAGGTGGTAGCCAAGTCGACGGGAGAAGCCCTCCTCTTCCTATCAACATAGAACTGTCTACGTGGGGGATAGGTCGGTATAACTATGTTGCTATGTGGTCTGTCATAGGACTATCCTGTCCTAGGAAGGGGCTTAAAAAGACCACAGAGAAAATGTACTGGGCTTTTGGCTGTAAACGAGAGAGGAAGGATGGTCCAGTGGATAGGGCCAGGGCCCTAGCCTAGGTTTCTTTCCTTGCCCTGCCACAGACTTCCTGTGTGACCTGGGGAAAGTTACTTACCTTCTGTCTTTTCATAAAATGGGGATACTAGTACTTTCCTACTTCACAGGAGTGTTGTGAGGTGCTCCAATAATATGTCATTGGGGGCCACATAAGTGCCTAAGATGGATAGATAGCTTTGTTGCCGAAGTCAACCAAGGACAGCAAGAAAGAAAAGGACCATGCAGTCTGAAAGGTGTGTGTGTGTGTGTGGGGGGGAATAATAGGAGCCCCAGACACATGAATCCCTATTGTTCTTCGGTGATCTGGGCAGGCAACGCACTCTATAGGCAAGTTGACATTTTCTCTGTGTCAAGCCCTTTTTATAGTTATTCTAGGCCAAGTGGGAAGGTCTATTGAAGAGAGTTACGTGGTGGTAGTAAATGGAACATTTCACCAGTTCAAATTCCACCCAGGACAGTAGTGACTAAACAAGCCATAGATTCCATCCCTGGGCAGCCATTCAGTGGCTCAGTTTAAATGTGTGATGGTCTCAATATCGATCCTAGTGGACAGGTCTTTTTATCAGAGACCACCATTACAACTGGCACCCTTCAGCAAAGAACAAGGATTGAGCTAACCTGCGTTTTTGCTCATAAAAGTGGTGGCTCTATAACTAAGGCATGTTCTTGGGAGGTGAGAGGAAGCTGGTATTGCCATTACCCGTCTTGTGTCCATTCTGTGGCTAAAGAGACTAATCCAGTTTCCAGCGCTGCAAAACTGGTATTTTTTTATAAGCATTAAATTCCCTTCAAATGTAAAACCCATTCCTCTTTCTTCTCAACAGGAAGATAGACTATTACTTTTTTTGTCTGAATAATGTAATTTTGGGGGGGAAATAATTTATTTTTTTTAAGTTAAATTAAAAAAGTGACACTCCCAACGAATTATGATTATTCCAGTAAAATAAAATAAGTTGTTCAGCTATCGGGCACAGAACACTAATGTATTATGGCACACGAATGGGTGAGAATGGTGTTACAGTACATTTTATTTAGTTCATTCCTCCTGCAGATACTAATTTCATTCATTTTCATTGGTTAATGGAATGTCTTTGGGCTCAAAATATTGCTCTCAAAAGAACACACAATGAGATTGCACCTGGAGTTCAGAATGAAAAGATAAAAGGAAAAGACACTGCTACTTCCTGAGGAGAATTAAAAAGGGGAGGGGAAAAGCCCTTTTTAATAATGGTTCATTTTCTTCCTCTTTAGTACAAAGTGATAAAAGGAAATAAATTCATGTTCCAAAGCTTAGACACAGCAAAAGGGTCATTATATAAAGATGTTATCTTCATGGGGGGGAAACTTTGTCAGAACTTGTTAATGTTGAAAGCATGAAAAGTGGATTACAATATCTCAATAAAAAACTGATTGTCAAGATGACAGAATAAACCTGTATACTTATTTTCCAATTTTCATCTCAACATGAAACCACAGCATCGTATTAAGTTTCTGTACAAAAGAATAGAATATACTGGTCAGCGGGTTGGTGGAAGGGGAATCAGATTTATAAAGCATATATTGGGTTTGGTAAAACAGAAACACGTTCCCAAATTAACAGTAGTGCTCTTTCGCTAGAGCAATACTTGGAGGCAGTCCAATTTTTTCTTCCTGCCAGATGAAAAGTGTTGGAAATAATTCTTCCATGCACATGACACTAGGATGATAGCTGAGCATTGGGAATTTTTTGTATCTGTTAAGAATAGGCTTGTCAGGCGTCTGCTTTTCGACCAGAATGCCTGGTCACAAGGGGACCCTGGTGGCTCCGGTCATCTCAGCTGACTGGGCTGCTAAAAGTCCGGCTGGCTGCAGAGGCCGACACCATGTGGCTCCTGGGAGCGGCTGGCATGTCCCTCCGGCTCCTAGTGGAGGGACAGTCTGGGGTGCTCCACGTCCTGCCCCCGCCCACAGGCGCCTCTCCTAGCGCCAGTTCCACAGCTCCCATTGGCCTAGGAGCTGGAGGGATATGTCACTGCTTCCCAAGAGCTGCCTGAGGTCAGCACCGCCCACACCCTGAACTCCCCCCAGCTCGGAATCCCCTCCAGCACTCAAATTCCCTCCCAAAGCCTGCACCCCCCTCCCACACCCCAACCCCAGCCCTGAGCCCCCCCACACTCCAAACTCCTTGGCCCCACCCCAGAGCCCACACTCCCAGCCAGAGTCCTGAACCCCTCATTTCTGGCCCCATCCTGTAGTCCACACCCCCATCCCAAAGCCCATACCACTCCCACACTCCAAACCCCTCGGCCTCACCCCACAGCCCGGAGCCCACTCCTGCACCCCAAACCCCTCATCTGTGGCCCCACCCCAGAGGCTGCACCATGAGCCCAGAGCCCGTACTCCCACCCACAAACTCCCTGCCACAGTCTGGAGCTCCCTCCCACACTCCGAACCCCTCAGCCCTGCCCGCACCCCCAGCCAGAGTCCAGTGAAAATGAGCGAGGGTGGGGGACAGCAAGCGAGAGGGACGGGGGATGGAGTAAGTGGGGTTGGGATCTCAGAGAAGGGGCAGGGAAGGGATGGGGTCTTGGGGAAGGGGTGAATGGGGGGGCAAGGATGTTCAGTTTTCTGCAATTAGAAAGTTGGTAACCCTAGTGGGGAAGATAGTGTAGACAAAAACAATAGGGGCCACAGAGTGGCTAGCCAAGGAGAGAAAGCTATCTGCACAGTAAAGAGGAGAAAATTGTCCCCGTTCACAAAAACCCAACTTACAAAATGGTTTGAAAAGCTGTCTGTGAAAGGGATGCCACCACGCATCTTTAATGAGGTGAGGCATAGATAATTCTCCCTCCTTTGTGTTAAAAGCATGGTTCTAGTCTAAAAAGTGACTGTAAAAATGGCACCTGATTACTCCATGGAGCTGCTCCCTATTTATATCCTGAATCTGAGCTGCAAACTATATTGGCAACAGTAAGTTTGCGCTGTTTTTTACTCCTGTTAGCCATGCTGGCACTGCAAGGCTAAGAGAGAGGGAGCTGGATTCTATTTCTTGCAAGTATCATATCAGAATTGTTTATTAAGTTTAGTCATTTACATCTGGGCAACCCCATTGAAGGCCCTGCGGTTACATGGGGGTCACTGAGGGCATGGTTTCCAGATAATATTTCATGGGTATAACCCAGGGCTTAATTTGGCATTCAGAATGTCTATTTGTGTTGCTGATGTGCAATAAAGAAAAAGTCCAGTTTGGTTCTCAGATCTCGGGGTGGGTTTGCAAGGCTGGCAGATAGGGTGGAAAAAATCTTTTTATTTGTAAAGTGAGGACATTTACTAAAAAAATCCAGAGAGACTGTAAACACCGAACCCCACATTGTCATTTTGAGTCCTCTTTCAGAGTAGAATTACATTTAAATTGATTATTTTTGCCAGTAGTTGTGCAAAAAAGGTAAATTAATATGAACCTTCACCTCCAACCAATATTTCAATTATCCGTAATTCAGTCCAATTTGTCTATTGGTTTTAGTTTTATCATAAAAATTGTTATTTTTAAATATTTCCATTAAAATGTCTACTCTTCCATTACCTTCCTCTGCTCTTACACTGACTACCAGCCTGTTGACTTTTCTATCATTTTACCTTTCAAGTGGATGGCAATATAGTGGTTTTTTTTGTTTTTCCTTCTTCATTGAAGGAAGAGCACCTTGAATACCATTACATCTTTTTACTAAATATTTCCATGAGCTCTTGAAGAGATGCTTAGCAGTTCTGAGTCAGTGGATTAACCATCCCTGGAAGTTCAGTCCACTGAAAAGTAGAGAGGTTTGAGGCTGGACATTACATACTTAAAAATAAATTCATGCTTTTACTAATAATATAATCCTATGCGGTCAAAGCATCTTTCATATGAGGATCTCAAAGCGTTTGACCAACTTTAACCATTTCTCACAGTCCCCCTATCTGGTTGGTAACTATGCAGGTTCCTCTTGGTTTTGGAAATATTTTTCTGAATACCTGTCCACACTAGAAGCATAGTACTTTAATTGTGTGATAGTACAAAACTGATGTCATAGAATATTAGGGTTAGAAGAGACCTCAGGAGGTCATCTAGTCCTATCCCCTGCTCAAAGCAGGACCAACACCCACTAAATCATCCAGGGCCGGCTCCAGCATTTCTGCCACCCCAAGCAAAAAAAAAAAAAGTTGCCATTGGCGGCGGCAATTGGGAAAAAAAAAATATAAAAATAAAGCCATGATCAGCGGCGGCAGTTCAGTGGCAGGTCCTTCGCTCCTAGAGGGAGCAAGGGACCTGCCGCCCCTGAATTGCTGCAGGTGCCGCCCCTCTCCCTTGGCCGCCCCAAGCACCTGCTTGTTAAGCTGGTGCCTGGAGCGGGCCCTGAAATCATCCCACCCAGAGCTTTGTAAAGCCAGGCCTTAAAAACCTCTAAGGATGGAGATTCCACCACCTCCCTAGGGAACCCATTCCAGTGCTTCACCACCCTCCTAGTGAAAATAGAAACCTTTGCTTTTCCATTATAATGTTTGAATATCTCCAGAAGTACAACTTGCTAGTTGACTCTGGTCTGCATTCCCATTGCAGGTTTTTTCTCCTGTTTCCCTCCCCCCCCCCCCACCCCCCTTCTTTAACATTCCTCCCTCCGTACCATTTTCTTCTTTTTTGATCAGGGTTTTGTGGAAAGAAAGAATGAAGTGGGGAATTGTAACAAGTGGCATATGGCTTAGGGGCTGGAGGGCCACCCTGATTACTAAAGAGACACACCTGGGCTGGATCAGGTAATTCCCTATAAAGGGCAGCAGATGGCTGCTGTTTAAGAGGGAAGTGCAGGAAACTGCAGGATAATCCTGATTTTTGGATCTTTTTCTTATCTAGGCTCCTAATACCCCTTTACTGCTGTCCTGATTTTTCACATTTGCTGTCTGGTCACCTTAGTTAGAAACATTAGTCTCCAGCCATGTAGGGAGTGGCTTGCCAAAGCAGAAAAGACCAGAGGCAGCAGAGGCCTGGGAATAGGGTGTTGCTGATAGTAAAAGGAAACCAGGGCCAGAGAGCTGAGCTCCTGCTCCAAAGGACTGGGATTGGTAACTTTGGGCAGAGCTGACTGGCCTGGAGGAAGAGCTCCCTGTGTGGGGGAAGAACATAGGGTGAGTATGAACTCTTGTATTATGATGATGGACTTTATTTTAGGGATAGTATTGATTGTTTGAATCACTTTTGTTGTTAAACCTGCCCCAGGTCGGGGTGGCATTCACCACAAGAGAGATGGTGTGGAGTTTTTAAGGGGCTGATAAAAGGGGGTCAACAAGCACAGGGTGCTTGCAAAGCAATCTCTGGCTATGATGGGATGCTCAGCAAACTGCAACCTGGCTACAAGAATGTTAAAATGGGAGAAGAGAGAACTACCTGCTGCATAGGACCGCTGAAACATGCTTGCATTATTGTTTCCTTTCTTTGTCACTAATAGTGATTGCTAGTTACTAAATCCAACTTAAAGCCATGTGATTAATACTCTCTTCCAATCAGAGAAGAGTGTTTCTGCTACACAATGTGTTTTTGTTTTTGCCTTTGTATAATTGGCTGCCCTAAATGTTCTTGTAAAAGGGAAACTTGTTAAATGTTCTCTCTCCATCCATCCAGGCCTGGTCCTTATTACTGTAGTACCAGAGCAGCTGTACAACATTCACAGACATTTGCTTAAGAGACATTTCATCAAACAAAGCTATCTGTTTGGTAAACACACACAATAATTCCAATAAAGAGACCTTTTTTCCCTAAACTCCTAACTTTTGGTGCTCTGGAATTAGTCAGCTGACTTGTTCTCTTATTGGATATTTACTTAAGCTATATTATTCTGCTCTTGCATATGTTTAATGCTTTATTTGGGGGGTGATGCAAAAATGTGTTGTGGCAACTGAGCTAATGTGTAACTTCTGTTAATTGGTCTGTATCATTGGTTAACTAATTAATTAGTTTCAAAGCGTTATCATTTTTACACCACTTCACCTCTGCAGAAAATCTGTGGAAAGATCTTGGGATACTCGTGGAAAAACTTTAATAGAGTGGTCTGCTCTTATGAGGCAGCTGGAGTTCCCTTGGCTTAGAAGAGAATGCTGCTGGCAAAATATATTGCCATGAGAGCCTTTCATCTCTGAAATTTACTGTCTCATCCCCTTGATCCAGCATAGCTCAAATGTGTTGACCTTCAGCATCTTTCTGAACAGATGACTTGAGGAGGATTACAATAGAAAAGAATAGGGATTCTTGGGGGGGGGGGGAGGTTGGGGGTGCTGTTTTGATATGTTTTGTTGCCTTGTTTTTGTATGCATGGAGGTGGGGGAATGTGCTTTGGTGGCATGGATTCTGTAACTTTTTTTTTTTTTAGTCTTCTTTCTAACTGATGGCAGGAGTGTCTGGGATAGCAGTGTTTGTTTCAATTCAAATACATAAGGTATCATTTTCTATCAGTTCCAAGAGCTATAAATCAAACTCCACATTTCTGTGCTGATGAGGGGGCAGAATCACTATAAAGGAAGGAGAATATATTTTAAATAGTATCTGGGAAGCAGTAAAGCACAATATTTCCAGTGTCTTGAAATCTATGGAGATGTTTATTTAAATGAAGTCTGCTCCAGACCTCACTGAAATCAATGGGAGTTTTGCGGCATTGACGTATCTCGGGTTGCCAGGCATCTGATTTTTGGATCAGAATGCCCCGTTGAAAAGGGACCCTGGCGGCTCCAGTCAGCATCGCTGACCAGGCTGTTAAAAGTCCAGTCAGCAGCACAGGAGGGCGAAGGCAGGCTCCTTCCCTGCCCCAGTTCTGCATGGCTCCCAGAAGCAGCTGGCATGTCTGGCTCCTAGGCCCGGAGTCTCCTTCTGTACCCTGAACCCTTCATTTCTGGCCTAACCCCAGAGCCTGCACCTCCAGTCAGAGCCCTCACCCACTCCCACACCCAGCCCAGTGAAAATGAGCAAGGGGGGTAGGGGAGGAGAGTGAAGGATGGGGGGGTGGAATGGAGTGAATGGGGTGGGGGGCAGGGCCTCAGAGAAGAGGTGGGCAAGGGTGGGGAAATTAGAAAGTTAGCAACCCTCGTCAACTATATGTGAATTTAATGACAGTATTTGGCACTTAGGTACTATGGTGATGAGCACCGTAATAATTCCCAAGATAAATTGACAGATTCCAATAAAAGCAGGCTAACGTCCACATTTTGCAGCTATTTAAAATTTCATATATCTCCATTTTTTCCCCCCTCTCCCTTGCCTGTGTTTTTTGCCCACAGAGGCAAATTTGCACACTGGAATGATGAACATGTTCTGTAGTTTTTGTTCTATTTGTTTCCTTCTGATATCACAAAAGTGTTTTTTTGCAGACTTTGGCAGATAACCAATTTAAATAGTGAATATCTGATAGAAAAGGTTTTATGAATACAAAGCACTGCAAATCTCCACAAAAGGTGAACAGGCTTTAGTAGAGTGAGACAGTCTCCTTTTTTCTACATCTTTTTTTAGTGCCATCACATCATTACTTTCCATTTGCGTCTTAATGTAATAGTATATTCTGTAAATATTGTTGCTGCTGACAAGAACATCAATTCCTGTTATTCATGAAGACTGCTCAGTATTCTAGCAATAAATAGCAAGCTGGAGGAACAATCACTTGAATGTTTATTTCTTTACATATATGCCCTCTTGCAAAAGAGACAGATGCAACTGATGTTTACCACATAATGCTTTTGGGAAAAGGTCTGACTTTAGCAGAGAATTCACATGCAAGTGAGAGAGAGACCTTTTAAAAATATATTGTGTTTATGTATTAGCCCTTGTAAATGTTTGCCTAAGGGGGAAAATTGTTGGGCAAATGGGAATTGTTTTGGTTTTTAAATTATGAAGTTTAGTGGCTGAGGGGGACAGTCGTGATGAGGACGTTATGGTTCCTGGAGGGAGGCAGGTCCACAGGGTGAGAAGAGGCTGAGAGAGGCACCACCTGCAGAGGGTGCACCAACTGACAGAGCTAATCCCCAGGACAGCCAGTGGGAGGGGCCACTGTGGTGAGTGGAACCTGGGTTAACACCTATGCATGTGCTCCACTTAAAGCATGCAAATAGTTCAATGCAAGTCAACTGAACACCTCAGTTTGATGTGCATAAGTGGTTGCAGAATCAGTGTCTTATTCACATATTCATTAATTGGCGTAAACAGCACATTCGTATTAACTCTTCTGTATCAATATTGCCAGCAAGTTTCCTTAGTGAGGACAGAGATTGTCCAAAGAGCTGCAGGGGGGTTAGAAGTATAGGCAGAAAATAGCAAAGCGAGTTTCTTCTTTAGGAGGAATGCAAACTTAATTTATTTGTAGGGAAACAATCTGAAACTGGAGCAGGAGAAGCTTGGAAAGCAGTAATGCTGCAAGAGCCCTAAGAATAACTGTAATTCTCTGGTGGTGTGTGGTGGTCCCCCCCCTCCCCCCCAATCCCCCCCAAAAAATCCAAACAAAAGAAGTCAGTCTTTGGACTGGATGCAAAGAGACTGTGTACAGAAGGCAGGTAACTTTCTCCATGGATTCTGAGTGAGCTTTCACCAGAGCCAATGTACTTGCTTCTGGGCATCTTGTTATCAGGAAGACACTGACAAAATGGAGGGAGCTCAGAAAAAATTCATAAAAATATCAGCAAAGATAAAAAGAGCATAAGACATCTGCTCTGCGCAGAACCCTGTAAGCGGATACAACAGTGTATCCTGTGAACACTCAGGGGCATTCTTTTTCCCGGAGGCAGAATGCCTTCTGGTGCTTCCCTTGGCATGGTACGGCTCTGAGCTGCCTCTTGCTGCAGGTCCTACAAGGCACCATTGAGCTCTACATAAGCAGCTTGATATTTGAGCATTCCTCGAAGGCAGAGCACAAAGTTATGCCTGCTGCACCGCTCTCAGCGACAATGCTGCGTACAAGCCTATGTGTGTCTCGTGCTCCTTGCCCTGCCACACCCACTCATCCCATTATTCACCTGGCTCTGGGCCTAGCCAGAATGTGGCCCAGAACAAATTACTGTTCATGAGGGCTTCTGTCTGGGGAGCTAAAAGCCTCTCCAGAGGCTAGTACGTGGATGCTGAGAAATTGACGAAAAGAAAGTAAACCGCTCTCCGGGCCCAATCCTGAGAGCTGCGGCGCACTCCCAACTCCGACTAAAATGTTTGGCAATTGCAGGTGGCTTATCACCTTTTAGGATTTGATCCAAGTCGGTATGCTAGCTTGGATATGTCTACATGTGCTGCAACCCCATATGCTCAGCAGAAAGCATTGAGGGTATGGAGCATTGTGTCATGGGTGAGGAGGCTTGCTGCAGCACACTCTTCAGAGTCAGGCTAGCTGGGGAATGCAGAAGGACCTCTGTGTGCCATGGAGAGAACTGCTCCCTGCTTCGTGCCGGGCCTTCGGCAGCGGGGACCCAGGCCCCCGGAATTCTCTGGGCAGCCGTAGGCGATTTTACTACATTAAGAAAATAATGCAAAGATGTGTAACCTGGGTAAGAAAGCAGGATTTCTGCTGGGAGGCTTGCAAAGTGGGGGCACGGGATTCCATGCTGGAGTTTGTGGCCAAATCCCTGCCTACCTGTTTGGTGGGGAGAAGAGTTTCTTTTGAACTGAGGGAGAGGAGGATGTGAATGGGCTGACTAGAACTAGACTGATCATCTAGAGCTCAGAAGAAACCTTAAGTGGACTGTCCAGGCTCCAGGGACTGTGACACCACTGCACAGTCAGGGAAACTCCTAGACTGACAAGCAACATAGATGGTACTCAAACAACCCTGTTAAAGCCGCTGAGGCCTTTTGTTTTCCTTGTCGGATGTCTGCACACCCTGGCAATACTGATGGAATGAGAGAGACCTTTTAGCAAATCTGGATTTTTTGCAATTGGAAAAATTCACTCTCAAGGCAAAAGTGGTTGGTTGGTGATGGGTTTTTTTTTTTTTTTTTTAATCAAATATGAAAACTGCTCAGTCCACTTTAATACAATGGCTAAGTGGACTGCAGCAAAGAAAAGAGAAGCTAGAGCAGAGGTCGGCAACCTACGGCACGCGTGCCAAATGCAGCACACGAGCCGATTTTGAATGGCACGCGGCTGCCTGCCGCGGTTCCGACCCCCAGCTGCACTCCGCGCCCCCCTTTCCCCCCCGGCCCACCACTCTCCCCTGCTGGGGCAGGAGGCAGAAGCTTCGTCTTGCAGCAGCCAAGCTCCCTCCTTCCCCCAGCCATGGTGCAGCCTGCTTTCCTGCCCCTCCTCCTCTCCTTCCCTGCGCCGGCCCTTGCAAAGGGAGCATGAAGGAGTGGCAATGTGCTCGCTGCTCCGCAAAAGCCCTGAGGCCCTGCTCTCCCGGCCGGAGCTCTAGCCGGCGCGTGGCAGCCCCGCGGCCCCTTGCTAAAGCCGGCCCTGGGTAAAGGAGGCAGAGAAGACGTAGGGATGGGGCCTTGGGGAAGGGGGTGGAACAGGACATATCCCTTCCAGCCCCCTGCCATGAGCCACTCAGGGCAGGGGGCTGGGAGCGAGCACCCCAGCCTTCTGCCCTGCATCCCCCTCCAGCCCTCTGCCCTGACCTCTGAAGCCCCCCACACCACCAGCCTTCTGCCCTGACCTCTGATCTCAGGGTGGGTGTGGGGGGCCCCACTCAGCCCACTGCCAACCTAGGTGAACTAAATGCCAGGCTGGCAGTGAGCTGAGCAGGCTGGAGGCGTAAGATCAGCATTTTAATTTAATTTTAAATGAAGCTTCTTAAATATTTTGAAAACCTTGTTTACTTTACATACAACTATAGTTTAGTTATATAATATATAGACTTATAGAGAGAGACCTTCTAAAAAATGTTAAAATGTATTACCAGCACATGAAACCTTAAATTAAAGTAAATAAATGAAGACTCAGCACGCCGCTTTTGAAAGGTTGCCTGCCCCCGAGCTAGAGGTAACTTTTTACTAGATTGTCAGAAATGTAAATCAGGGTCCACATACTCCAAGGGGAGAAGAGGGGGTCTAAACCCTGAAGAATAGGCAATCAAATCAACAGTCTATATACAATGGTATACTGTGAAAGTATGTCAAGTAAGGTCTTTTATGAAAACTTGTAATGTTCTGAACCTGATGGTTATGAGACATACACACCCAGTGGTTTTAAATTTATGTATGTGTATATAAAATCAGGCTCCTAATTTGTGCTGCAATGTTCAGCTCCATTTTTGCTTCGCTTCCCTGTAGCGATCAGGCAGGAGGGGTCACTTCCCCACTAGACAATGAAGCTAGCTCCAAGTACACCTCTACCCGATATAACATGACCCCATATAACACGAATTTGGATATAACGCGGTAAAGCAGTGCTCCGGGGGGTGGTGGGGCTGCGCACTCTGGCAGATCAAAGCAAGTTCGATATAACGCGGTTTCACCTATAACGCGGTAAGATTATTATTTATTTATTTATTTATTAGGGGGGGGGGGGGGCTTCTGAGGACAGCATTGTATCGAGGTAGAGGCGTACCTATCATTGCCCAACCCAGGAAAAGACAATGATGGGTCATGTTAATGGAAAAACATCAAAACAACCTGGAACTGAAAAGAGAACCCTAGTCATGGGAAACTAAGAGGAGGAAACTTTCCCACCCTGAATAACCATGAGTCACAAGGCCAAGTGGTGGGAGACTTAAAAACAGGCTCTTCAGCACCTATAAACCTCTTATCTTGAGGAAAGTGCCAAAACTTGATGTGGTAGATCCAGAATACAAAAATTTTACTAATTTTATTCATTTGCTCAATATTAATAAATTATGAATTTGATTATATTTTGTCATAATTTAATTTTTCATGTGCTAAAATTGCTGCTTTGGTGTCCTCCTCACAAATGGAAAGAACAGGTACTACTTCAAAACCTTGACAGAAATTATCCAGTTGGCTGTGATAAATGAATTACCTCTGAGAGGAGATCAAGATGGCATAACCTTCAAGGGCTTGGATCTTATGCTGAACAACTCATCAGGAATCTTCATCAGCTTACTTAAGTTTACTGCCGGACAAGATCCAAAATACAAGGATGCTCTGGAAACCATTCTGAAAAATGCGAAGTAAATGTCTGCTGAAATTCGTCAATTAGATATTGAGAAGGTGAAAGTTGAAATGGCTGTATTTAAGTCACTGATGAGAGAAGTTGCAAAGAATTTGAAGACTCTCTAGGTCTTGCCAAGGAATTAAAGGAGGATTTCCCATGTAGGTTTGGAATGTTCTGTGGTCTTGTTCCTTGGAGCATCACGTGCAGCTTTGGGAATTCCTTTTCTTGTTTGAAAAGAATTGTCACACCTGAAGGATAAGCATGGCCCATTTGGGGGGAGGAGGAGGAGAGTAAAACTTAATTCTTCTGTCCTGTGACTTGACTTCAGAACTGCACCTGGATGTCTTTGAGGAAGAACTCGAATGCCATTATCCAAGAAGACTTCGGCTTTAGTTGCATGAACAGTATTTAATGTAAACACACTCACGTTAAGATCTGTACTTCTATTTCTGAATCTTTCAGTTTTTTGAATAATTGAATGTTGTACTGAACAATCACAAATTTAAATCTTGTTTTTAAAAGACTTGTGAGCTGAGACTGTTTCACTAAGTACATGCAGTTTTCCTTCCTGCACCCTCATGTCAGTCTCTTAGCTACAGGGCACCTGCTCCTGAGAAGTGCTGAGCTCCTTTGACTCCCCCACCCTAGGGAACCAGGCCTATCTCCTGCAGGGAGCTAGCCAGCTTCCTACATTCCCAGACAGTTAGGCGAGACTGGGAGCTCCCCTTAATTTCAGTGGCTGCTCAGCCCTTAACAAGGTTAGGCCCAGGGTTTATAAGTAGAAACACTTTGAATGTCAGACAGGCAGAATGAACAACTTTAAGTTTGGTACATGTTGCTTGATGAGTAATGGCCAGTAGCACTAATCAGGATGAATAAATATTCTTATGTGGCTGTCTGCAGTGATGCTGCAAGTTTTCCATTACCAACAGACACTGTAAAAGATGAGTAGCGGAGATAAGCAGACAGTGAAACACTCCTCTCAGTGAAGCGTTCCCTACCATTCAGCACTGCTGTTATGGCTGATGTGTCTCTACTGATGATTTTATTCTGCTAGTCAATCTTTAAAGGATACCAGGTATTCAAAAATACTTTCTGCAAGACATTTGCTTCATGCTGCATCTACTGCATGGACTTTCTGGGTGCAGTGGGATTGAGCAGTGGATGATCTTGCAAGTCAATATTTTAGTTGGAAAATGAAAATAGCTGCCATTCTACCAATGGTCAGGGGTGTAGGAAAAATTTGTAAATAACTGCACTACTAACTACTGCCTATCACAGGTCCTGTTTTTTAGCATGTCAAATGTGGGTTTTTTTTCTCTCCATAACATAGTTATGCATCACAGAATTGGTACTTGAGTTGATATGTTGAGCAGCAGCTTCCTCAGGTGACTAGTCCCATATATTTTGATGGGGCTATGCAAGTAAATATGGTGCTATTCATCGGGGGGGGGGGGGGGGTAGGGGGAGAGGGGAGGATGGTGGCAAATCCATGCTGTTGGCAGTGTCATCCTCCAAATTCTTCACCATCACAGTAAATGTTTGCATAACTTCCATTTGCTTGGGTTTTTTCATTGTATCATTGTCATTCCAGGTGGTCAGTGGGCTGGCCACCCCTCAGATCCTTAACCAGGGCAGCTGGTGTGTGTGTGTGTGTGTGTTTAAAACCTTGTCCACAGCCAGGAAGATGGAAGGGTGCATGCTGAGAAGTGTAAATGTTCATGAGCTGTGAATTCCTCAAGGAAATGCTTATCCTTTGTTTTAAGGATGCGTAAATTTATTCTACTTATCAGATTGATTTTGCAAGCATAAAATCTCATTAGTAGAACAAAAATGGTATCCCAAGGCATCTGGTGGTATTGAGACCTCCTCTCCCTACCATGTCTTCTGTGAAATGCACTGTAGTTATGTTTTGTTAAGTATCAGGGGGAAAATCCTTATGGAAGTAGCACTATTCCTTCATTAAGATGAATTTTATAGATGAGCTAGGGAAACCCTGTTAACTGTAAAATTGACATTTTTTCTTGAACTCTGTGCCAGAAATACTTCTTCTTTCAGGCATTTGGGGCCCTTATGGGTGGCAGGCCAGTAAAAGTTGTTCAGAAGAGTGCTTCTTAATGATACGCAGCAGAGCACTCTTTATGAGCTGCAATAAGTAAGATACATCACTCAGTATTTTTATTCAGGAACTATATATCTTTGACACGTAAACTCATTCACCACTTCTAATTTTTTTTGTATATGAAGGTTGCAGTAGTGGGATGCTTAAAGATGTAAACATTTTTTAATTTGTTTAAAAAAAACAAAGCTTTAAAAATCTGGCAACTACTCACTTAGTCAGTACTTTAATGAAGGGTACACTCTGGAAACAAGTAGGAATATGAAAGGCCTGCAGTTTACAGGCTTTACAGTTTACATGGGGCCACGGCACATAAGATGCATAAGTAACATTTTCATTCTTCCTCTGCTGTTTTTAGATTTCTTCTCTGGACCAACAGAATAGTTTCAATGGCCCAATACCAATTTAATTTAGAATTTGTTTTCTGGAGTCCAAGGCTCAATTTGAGTGGAGTGGGCCTTCTTGCAAATATTTTGCAGACTACTCCTGGCCAATCTGATGAAAGACCTCTTTCTGATTTGGCCAAACTGGACACAATTCCCTTTGTGCCTTAGCTGCTCAACAAGGTTTGCTATTGAGCAACACAAAGGACTTTCTCTTCAACTTTCCTGTTCTGTAGATCAGTGAGTTTATTTAAAAAAAAAAAAAATGAAGATATTTTATCTCCTAGAGCTGGAAGAGTCCACCCCCCCTGCCTTCACTAGCAGGACCAAGTACTCATTTTGCCCCAGCTCCCTAAGTGGCCCCCTCCAGGACTGAACTCACAACCCTGGGTTTAGCAGGCCAATGCTCAAACCACTGAGCTATCCCTCCCCCACTGGTAAAAGTAACCAATGCTGGGGGTTTACGCCGGTTGTCATATGACAATCCAGATTATCATGCAGATATTTATAAACTATAACTTGAAGTGATGCAATATTCAGAGCAACAATTGACCTACAGGCAAGAGAAGAAATATATATTTTTGTAGGGTTAGATCAAGAACACTGAATTTACAGCTTTAAGTTGTTTAATTCTTTACATCCCAGGTTCTGGGTGGAATCATCTACCCATTCCTACCATAAAAAACAATAGTTATGATACAAGCACAGAAACTTATTCAGCCATATTTATTCAAAACCATCCTCACTACTGGCTAGCAGTGTAATTCACTTTGACATCACTCCACTTCAGAATTAAATAAAAGTAACACTCATGATTTTCAATAGACATATACAAAGTTTACATTAGCTTTGCCCTTTTAACATTTTACTGTCATTATGACAGTATGAAAATATAGCTGTATTTGTATTAAATGCCTTTCTGCTTGTAGTAACTGTAATGCCATATAATAAACAAAATGCACACATTCTCTCTAAGGAGTCTGTTTATGGGGTTCTCCTAATACTTGTTTTAGCTATTTGTGGCCTGCTACAGATAGCATCACATGCAGCTTCTGCTCTGACTGGCTTGCAGATTACTCCTTTTTAATGAATTCTTGTTCATCTGGTAATATAGTGCTTCCACTGGATTCCTTAATTTTGTCCCTTTGGTTGTCATTGTCTTCAGCTGACAAATTCAATGCAGCTGCAGTTTTTTGTACACTTTTTTCATTTTTGGATATTTGATATTAAAATCTCCACTCTTTAGTCTCGCGTTCCTCTGATTCTAACTAATGCATCGGAATATCTTTTATTCTCCGCTATTTGCTATGTGCTTAACTATAGCTGTCTTCTGTCTGCCAACTGAGCTTTGGAAACAGTGACTTGCTTAGCTTAAGAATTTCAGCAGATATATCCATAATGCAATTCTTAATTAATTAATTTATTTATTTTGGTCTGCTTGCTCAATCTTCATTTCTAAATTAGTCTTGTGTATCTGGCACTAGAAGCTGTGGTGTGGTTTTTAATTCTCCTCTAAATGAATCCCATTGTTCTTTATAAAATCTGTTAACTGATGGTTAACACTACATACAGAGGAACAATTTTGGCCTTAAAGTAATTAACTTCAATGGTGAAATGTAGTAACTGATGAAAAGCTGAAACTAGACCAAATTACAAGGGTCTATTCTTATCTACCTGCTCTGCTCAGAAGAGGAATATCACCAGGGCTTCATACACTTTGTCTCCACTATCAATAGCTGATCCAATTCAGGGTCTTGATAAACCTCTGAAAAAGACAGGGTCCATCTCCCTCAAAGAGAACATAGTGTAGAGCTGGGTCCAAGAATATTGCAGGCCATACCCAAGAGAAAGCTTGTCAGAACGAGGGCCAGTGCATTCTTGACTGTAGAACTCTCTCTGCCAAAGGTTGAATTAGCACAAACTTTTGTTTAATAGTTGAGGTGCCACACTGGAGAGCTTGCTTCCCCAAGCAGATATCCCTCATGCCCCTGGGAAAAAAAAACCCTACAAAAGTGGACTCCACCAGAGCTTGAGCAGGGAAATAAATAATATATTTAGCTAGAAAAATGCTGGAACTTAGAACCATTGAGGGTGTTATCTGATAGATCGCACACTACAAATGCAAAGTGTGCAGATATAACAAAGTATGCCATGTACTTCCTAAAATACAGGAGGAGTTTAGGGTGGTAGGATGTAATCCTTCAAATCAGAATTGTGACAAGACTGCCAGGGTTTAGCACCCTTAACTTGTATTAAAAAAAAATCTGAGGGATCTTTAAAGATTAAGTGAACAGGACTTCAATTTTATGTTCTATCTGAAAGCCAATAGCTTAATAATAACTAATACAATAGCGAGACACTAGTTCACAACTGAAGGTAAGCATACTATCTGCTGAAACACCATTACGAAATCACCTAGGTTGCCCACTGAAGACTCCAGTTTAAATAGTAACCATGGTCTGGCCAATTTTAGCTTAGTAAATTGAGGCCTGATCTAAACTTGTTCAAATCAGTGGGTGACTTTCTATTGACTTCAGTGGGCATTAGGTAAGGCTCCACTGAATACTGTCATTTAAGGTACTAGGATAGCTTAGATTTGGATTTAATAGACCTACACCTGCTTATAACCAAACTTTCAGAAGTTGCTGCTGATATTGGGTACTTAGTTTTTTGGATGCTTCAAGCTGGGTTCCAAAAATTAACCCAACTTAATGGCCACTTCTGAAAATTTTGGCCTAGGCCCATATCCTATTTTTCTATATGCAGTCACCTGTTTGGCATCAATGGGAGTTGTGCATAAAACTCTGGCATGGCCCTTTGTCACGGTCTATTTATCTTTCTTTTCCAATATGTCTACCATCATAGTATTTCAGTACTAACGTGCCTATATAATCCTGAGATACTGCAATATGTATTTCCTTCACTCTCACTTTCCGTCACTCTCACTTTCTGCACAAACATTTTAGTTGTCTGTAGAGAGGTGTTGACCACACACATTGCTTGTTGATTTCAAGGTCATGGTATGATGGAAATGAATTCAAATTCTTCTTTAAACCATTGACAATCCTGAATAATTATTTCTAATCTCCTCCCTTTTTGGGGGGGGGGTCATCTCTTTAGCTACTGTCTTCAGTACATGGCTAGGATGGATTTTAGGACCATAGAATGATTGTTCTCCTATGCTATGGTCCATCTAATCCAGTATCCTCTCTGAAAGTGACCAATACTGTATCAGTACTTCGCAAGAAACCTAATAGTGGATAATAATGGAGAACTTGTCAATATGAGAAGTGTCTACCTAACCACTGTAAGTTGTTGGATGGCTTATGCTCTGACATATGAGGGTTTATCACTCTTTATAAATGTTTTTTTTTTTAAAGTTACAATGTACTTTTGATCAACTACATTAGTTTTTAATCTCTTTAATTCTACTAAGCTCTTGGCTTGAATATTTTATCACATTGGGTTCCATAAATCTAATACATGATCTGTATCTTTTTTTGCATTCTCAGTTTCAATTTTTTGTGACCGATGAAAATGTGGCTTTTGATATCCTGGAGTTTTTGCTCTTTGTAGTAACTGGACTAATGAACCCATATAATCCTCAGCCAAATGCCTAACTGAACCTAGGAAGGCTTTTGTTGGTTTGAGCTTGACATCCTGTTATGCACTAGAAGGCACTAATGCTGACACACCTATGTTGTTTAGAATTGAGCTTTCAATGGTACTTTCTGCTGGTTAAGCAGCTCCGCAAGTAGAGTTGAAACAGCACCAAGAGTATTCTTTCTTTGATGCTTGTCAACTTCATTTGAAAGAAACCATTCAAAATGTGTTTTCTAACTGATTTTTGTCAAATTATTACAAGAGATAATGCATGCTTAAATCACAGCACAGTTGTAAAATAAACAGGAGATTGCCTTTTAATATTCTATAGCAGTACAGAGTATTTGATTTGTGGCCAATTTATTCTTATTGTTTAATCCTATGTTATTTGCTGCACTTTATTTGCTGGAAGCTGAGATTGGCTATCTGTGCATTTTGGTTTTCATTATCAATCTAGTCTTCATTCCAGTATAAATAAAGGGGATGGTACTAAGGGAAGCAACATTGCAGCTATTTTCTCTATTCCTCCTTTGGTCTGGAAATTCTTCAGTTTTTAGATGAAGAATAGATCAAATATTTAACGTTTTAATTTCATAAACTTTTGAAGATGTGTATGTGACTGACTTTGCATGTATTCATTTGTGTTCAACTGTAGTCAGCTGTACACGTGGTCTTTGGCTCATTTCATTTGTCATGTTCAGGCTTCAAGTGGGAACAATTGGCGAGAAGTACTTTGGGCACAATGAAAAATTGCTATCCTTGAAGCTTAAAGGAACTCAAGGCTATCAAGGTATTAGGTTCTCCACATACCTCGAAAGCTATAGCATATTTTCTGAAAAATCTGTGTTCTGCTATTCTACAGGTTGTGAATAACCTACCCTAAGATGATGTTTCCAGTTGAGATGAAGCATTATGATCCTTGACAATAATGTAGTGAACCTTTTTTTAAACTTTTCCATCAGAATTACTGATTCAGCACATTTTAATCATTTTTTTATTTGATCAGGAAGTTTCATCTGTAATAATTAAAGCATGACCTCTAGAAGCCATGCTGATAGGCATATTAATGCTGCTTTTACTGGCCTGCCAGTGTACAATACACAGCATGACGGGAAAACAAATGACTTGAATCCGAACAGTGGACACTGACAGACCCATGCTAATTCATAATCTTGTCAATGAAGCTCCTGACAGAGCCCAGTGAAGTCTGGTGGGGAATCTGATAGCTTTAGTGATAGCACTGTGTTCATATATTGAATTGCATTGTAAATCAATTACAGGTTTTTGCTAACACCTAATGAATTAAATGTTTGGCTATTGAGCTCAGCCCTCCTCCCCTGACTATCAGTGCTACATGGCAAATAAAATTTCACTCGTTTTAAATGAAATACGGTGTTACCAAATAGACCGTATAAATCAGTCTGCTTTCAGCTTCCAGTTGTTGCATTAGTAACTGGTTGGAATGGGTATTGAAATACAGGATGGATAAATGCAGTTACAGTAGGAATTGGATTGCTTTACAGATTTGAATGGGAATCCATGAAATGCTCTTCTGATTTGGAGTAGGTGAATTATTTCATATCTATCCGAAGATTTAGAAATTGTCCTGGACCTGAACTCCCCAGAATGTTGGGCAACTCTGGAGCTGAACTCTTCAGCTTGAGCACTTCTCTGCTAGCATCACACGTTAGGGAATTGGAGGTTTGGCAAATCTTCTCAGCTATATTTTTGTAGGCGCAGCAAGTGGACTTGTTTGAGTTTACAAATCCTTTTTCTTGTAATATAAGCAGAGATGGGCAAACTCAATCTCACTGGGTTCACTTTTGAGGCAGAGGTGGAGGGAATAAAGGGCTGTGCCAGAAACCTTACTCCACTCAAGCCAGTTCACATGACACAATTTCTGTTGACTTCAGTGGTGCAGAATCAGACTGACAAACCGAGCAGAGGAGTGAGTTTTGTTCAGGGAGAATATGAACATTCTGGTTTTGGCATGCCGTTGCAACACACTGCTGCGCATACCTAGAGTTGTGAGCAGCTGTTACCTCCCTAGCTCTGCAAGAGTGAGCTTTGCTGGAAATTAGACTCAGCATCAGCTTCCTGCCACAGCAGTCTGTCTTCCTTACCAGCAAACGCCTCTGGACACTACAGGTAACAATCCGTGAACTCCAGCCCCTGAGCTCCTCAAAGATATGGCTCTCTAACAGTGTAGTTACCACCGTATATTCACAGAAGATATTAAGTTTTCTACTCTTTTTTTTTTTTTTTTTTTTTTAGTCAGTACATTGCAGCTTATTAACTTGATTGGGTAAACACAGCACTGAGTTCACTTTTAGTAAAAATAAAACAAGTCTGTTAACCCCTTTTTGTTTGTTAAATGATACGGAGTAGAAGGAATAAAGATGGAAATAGTTACAAACAAATAAAAGTAAACAAAGGTTTTATCCATTAGAAAACACAACTTTACAAATTACAGACTTTGCTCAAGGACGTTTCCTCACCAATCTTTGCTTTCCAGCAATAGCTGGCTCATTCTTAATGAGCATACCCAGAGATTCCAAGGTGTGGGTTTTCCTTCTCTTCAAGTTAAGGATAACTTAGTCTTTCTATGTATCCTTGGATCTCAAGGTCTGCCTTTGTTTCCAGCATCAACTTGATCCCCTGGGGCTCAGTCTCCTGTCCTCTCCTGGGGACTCCATCTTGATTAAGGTGCCCCTAGTAAGCATCACATGGGAGCATCCTGCTGCAATTCTGCAATATACCTGTTCTCTTCCTGTGACTTCTGATATGAATGAATAGCCCATTAATTTGACCACTACTGGTTTGAGGTGTTGGCCTCCTTTCGTTTATCTGGAGAAAACCTGTTTAAACCAGGCATGTCCGGGGGCGTTGATAAACACCTTTTACTTGTTGATAGTATGCTTTAAAGTCTGAGACTAGCCATAATTCCATGTACAGCATTGTCACCTAAATTTCACAATATTGACAGGTGTGGTTAGTTTTCAAAGGATGCCTTGCAAAGCATATTTTGTACAGCTAACACTTCAGGAGTGTGAGCGTAGGTGTGCCTAGGGTTACAGCCATCCATAGGTCAATGACCTCTGCCAACCTGGCTTATGGGGACCGTTCTTATTCAGATCGCAAAGGCTTCTCTCTGTACAGAGAAACCTATTTAGCTTTTGTTCTCTGTGCTGGCAATTGGCCTGGAACTGCTGTAAGACAGAAATTCCAGGCGCTACCTTGGACCCACCACTTCTGGTTCCAGCTACTTCCACTACTCGGGCTGCTATTATCTACCCTCCCCTTAGCAAACCAAATACGTCTGCTTTGCGTCAGCATAATTTCCCAAGCATAATTTGTGTGCTCAGAGACTTTGTCACTGTGTATGTAGTCCTATGCAGATATAAGGTGTTATCTGTGTCACTGGCCATTATGGGCCTGTGTGTACACAATATCGTGGGTTTTTAAATTTCATTAGAATTTTTCTTAAGGGATTCTCTGCTTCTTTTTTCACACACACACACACACACACACACACACACACACACACACACACACACCTTTCATAGTTCCTCCTAAGAAAAGCTGTTGGATTCATGTTTTAAGTGCCTTTGAAACAAGGCATAATGGGTTCACTTTTTCCTATTTTCATACTAATTTCTAATCCATGCTGCTAATGATCTGAGATTTATAGACAAGCAAAGCTCTCTAACATTTAGAAAACTCGTGTGTGTGAGAGAGATGCACTACCATTTCTGCTGCTGCAATAATACATGTCAATTGTCATCTCTAATGAAGAACTAAGACTAGTGAATGACATAAAAGCTTACCAGGAGGGGCAGATGTATCTCGGAATCCTAAATGTAGATTATTAGAAAATACATAATCCGCTCATTCATAAGGCACTTTGAAAATAAATTAATTAATTACTTCAGTCTTGTTGAATCTCTATTTGACTAGCAGCTTGACCATTCAAAGGGGTCTATTAAAGCTCATTGGGTGAGTATCCTAGAAAGGTTTGATTAAAAAAAAAATTGGAAATAGTTGCATACATTATTGCAAAGTCACTGAAGGCCAAGTTCTGCCACCTTTACTTAATGTGCATAAGGGTGACCGAATCTGGCCCAGACTTGTTAGAGCTAGAAGGCACCCTGCAGTAGATCATCTAATCCAACACTCTGCTTCTGTTTATCCAGGAACCGCTGTCACTTTAGCAAGTTGTGTGTGTTAGTTGCAGGTGAATTAGTTCTACCAGGCCTATGGGAGTTTGTTCATTCCTTGTTTGCTCTTGTTGTTTAGAGATATTCATAGTGCCATGGGGGAAACTGGGTCAAGTCCTACTTCAGGGTGAAATTCATGTGTGGAGGATCTGGGGTTGTGCAAGGGATCCAGAGTCAGAGTGGGAATTCTGAGGGGGTCTCTGCAACTGTGTCACTGAAGGAGGTGGCTATACCAGTCAGAGGTCTGTAATGGAGCAGGCCAGGACTGGGGCTGTGGGATACATGTGTAAGTGGAGAATGGTCCTGCTATTGTGGGGAACTTTCCTGGCTTATCCACTACCCTGGTGAAGTGGGCTAGTGAAAGATGGGAGCAAGGACTTGGATCTTACTTTACCAAAAGGCATGCCTGACCTCAAGGGCTCCCCTTCCATTCTCCTGTGTGTCAGAGTCCTCGTAACCCCAACAAGGCTGGGACCAGGAAAATGCTTAAGAGGTTAATCATTCAAAGGTTGACAAATCCAAAGCATTTCATGTCTTGGCAGAGATTGCAATGAATTTGTGGGTTTCAGCTCAGATTATGGAATTTTTGGACATTTAGCATTTTTAATTTTATTTATAGTGTTGCTTCTCTACTCATTTTTTAACATCAAACTAAAAGTTTGAAAAATATATTTTTTTAAAATCCTATTGAGTCTTGTAGGCCAGGAAAAGACAGGTAAGGAAAACTGAACATACACTGATCATATGATCTGTTTGGTTTTTTTTTTTTTCCATGCATTCTGTAAGTTTAGATTGCTAATTTCTTTAATTTGATTATACCAAAATATCCCACTTACGGATTCAATAATTCTGAGGTTTTTTTGGTTCAGTGCAAACATTTGCTGTAAATAATACAGTATTACATCATCATACCTATGCTGCTGATAAAAGAAATTTTCTGCCCTGGGATCCTTACACCTTGTTCAGTGCCTATAGAAGATGGTATAAACTGGGGATAACTCAGGACCCAATATTGTAAATTAACATGGTGCTAAAATAGATACGCTACTTGCCAAATCTGTGTGGCCTTGCTGGGCTGGCTTAGTGCAACTTGATTTTGTAAACCACTCTCTAGACACGTACCATTGTTCTCTGAATGGAACACCCTTGTACAGTGAAATCTTGAGAGATGAAGTAGTGATTAAGGAGATCCTGCAAACAGCATGCCTGCCTCAGGCAGAAGTCATTTTCCTGTCAGTGTTCTTACGTTAAAACAGAGCAATCTTTGAAAATGCTCTGTTAGTTACTTCCTGCTCCCCGGAGCGCGGAGCATGAGCCGCCTCCTTTCTTAATCCTTTCATCTGTGTCATACAGTGAGGTTGAACACATTAAAACGATGATTCTTGTGATTTTTTGCTGTTTAATAGGAAGCATAGTGGTGTAATGGAAAAGTATTTGCCTTGTGTGCAAGTGGCTACCAATTAAAGTTCCACCTAATCTCTTGTAGGATTGGCAAAAATTATTTAACTTTTTTAGTTTTCAGAGGAAGGATTATCCAGTGGTTAAGGCACTAGCCAGAGACTTGGGTTCAATTCCTTGCTCCAACATTAACTTCCTGTGTGACCTGGGCTTAAGTGACTTGCCAACAATCCTCAAAAGCATTCACGCACCTAACTTGAAATTCATGGAAGTTAGCAGGAACCTAAAATCTTTGCCGCTCTGGGTCTTAGTTTCTGTGCCTCAATTTCCCATCTATAAAATGGGTGTAATAACTCTTTTAATCACACAGATACACTCCATGCATACAGTTGTAAAGATTGTGTGGTGCTTACACACTATAGGACCTTTAGAATATGCATAAAACCAAATCTAAGTTACTTTTAGCTTGCAAATTCCTGTTCGCTTTCATTAAGAGTTGTGTTTTTTTTGTTTTGTTTTGTTTTCCCCCCCCACTTGGTAAGAGTAGCACAAACTTTTGAGAGCCGGGCAAAATCTGACCATAAGAGGGCAATTCTGACCTTGAATAGCTTTGCATTAATTGTGCATTGCCTTACAGCAGGGGTTCTCAAACTAGGGGTCTGGACCCCTCAGGGGGTCATGAGGTTATTACATGGGAGGTCACAAGCTGTCAGCTTCCACCCCAAACCCCGCTTTGCCTCCAGCATTTATAAGGGTGTTAAACATACTTTTTTACATCTTTAAATTTATAAGGGGGCCGGTGGGGGGGGGGGGGGGGTCACGCACAGAGGCTTGCTATGTGAAAGGGGTCACCAGTACAAAAGTTTGAGAACCACTGCCAGTGTGGTGCTAAGGTACTTAAATGTTTGGGAATAGGGAGGGAAGAAAAGGGTTGAAGGGTCATGGCCTTGCCTTTCCCTCCGTACAGGCCAATGCGGAGAAGGAGCGCAGCAGGGGAGGGGTGTAAGAGTGGTCATGGTAAACGACACAATGGAATCTTTAAATAACTCTTGAATTGTAGCTATGTGAGACAGTGAAATATACTGCTACCTGAGTGAGGGGTCAGTACACCTAGACTAAACATATTTGAAGGGTGTGATCCCCAGTTAGGGGGAGGAATCTAGTGTGGTATGTGGGAGTATACTTAAGAGCATCAGGACCAAATTAAGAAAAGGGGCTGGATATCAGGAAAACCACAGGTTAGATGACTTGGACTATGGACTAGTCTCCAAGTTGTGGAAATCCTTTTACCTGGGACTTTCCAAATCAGAAAATGTAGCTGTAAGGCACAATCTTACACTGTCAAGGGGAGACGCCAAGTCTTTTTCATCTTTAAGATCTGAAAGTCTGTGACCAATGAGGCATTCTCTGGATGGCCATGAACAGTTGATTAGTTGGTATATTTACTACTTTCTACTAATGATCAATGCAAACAAAATAAAGATTTCTTTCTTGGCTCACAGAGCAGTATGTGCTCCTTATTTGCAGCAGCGAAATGAGCTACTAGAAGGAATGTCCCCTGTCTCTGGCAGAGATATGGAATGTCTCGGTGGTCTCCAGCCTCCTCCCTCACTCTCAGTGTGTCTTTCAGAGTCTTGAGAGAGATTGGTGATATCCATTGAGAATGCATGGGCAATTTTCCAAATGTCCCCCTGGTAAGGGTGAGTAATTCACTGGATAACACCTCACCAACTGTAAAGGAGCCAGTAGATGACTCTTCCCTGAGTCAAATCACTATTCCTGAGGTCATTTACACCATCTAAAGGGAGCGTAGAGTGGAAAAGTAGAATGATGATGGGGGACATTTAGGTTCGCTCCCTCTGGGCTACTTGGCATTGACCACTGTCGGTAGACAGGATACTGGGCTAGATGGACCTTTGGTCTGACCCATAAGAACATAAAATGGCCATACTGGGAGAGGCAAAAATGTGTGTATACTTCATTGAAGCCACCCAGTTTTACTAGCCTCACAGTTGAGTGGCTGGGGCATGTTGTCCTACTCTCAAGACTTCCCTCTAGCTATGGAACTTATTTATTTGTGTTTGTTTATTGAATTACACCTCTACCCCGATATAACGCTGTCCTCGAGAGCCAAAAAATCTTATCACGTTATATCGAACTTGCTTTGATCCACTGGAGCGCGCAGCCTTGCCCCCCCCGGAGCACTGCTTTACCGTGTTATATCAGGGTAGAGGTGTAATTCTCTGGGGAAGAGGAATGGTGAAATTACTTTTGAATAAATTTGTGGGGAAAGTGTTCAAATAATCAGAAACCATGTTTAATGACCTCAAACTAGTGTGGTGAATCCTGCAACCCCCAGAAAAATCCATGGGGTTCACTCACCCCCAGGACTCGAGCCTTAAACCTTTACTCCTAGATAATTCCAGTCAAGTCAATGAGATTATTCACATGAAAGGAAACAAATTTTGAATACAAGGATTTGAAAGACTGCACACAGTCCCGTTCTCTCCCCCCCCCCCTTTTTTTTTTTTTTTTTTTTTTTTTTTTTAATTCTTTCAAAGTGTGTATTCTACCCAGGTACTAGCTCTGTGAATTTTTTTTTTTTTTTTTTTTTTAACCAGGCTATAGGAGATAGAAATACTTGCCAATGCTTAACCACTGCCTCTAGATAATAAATCAGTACATCCTTATAATTAAAAGCACAAGTCCCTCTACATCACAGGTAATCTGAGTGATGCACAACTTTACCAGTGCTTGGAATCAACCCAAGAAAAAAGCTTCTTAGATTGGCAGAGCAAAAGGTTTTTCTGAACAATTCAAAAAAACACTGGTGTAAACACTACCCCCCCCCCCCCCCCCCGCCACCCCCGGAACGTAGTTTGTTTGGAATTATTTAAACCACACTGTCGCCATGGCACAATGTGGCATGTGTGCTGCTTACCATATAGTTAATTTTATCCTAGGCACGTAAGCTAATATAGGAACCACATAAAATTAAGCTGACCGTGCGATTGGGTCATGGTTTTTATCATTTTTTAGGGAAATCCTAATTTGCATGGATTTCTGTTGTTCCTACACAACTTCTAGGGTTGTTGTAATTGTTAGAGTATAGTTCCACCAACTTCCCAATTTTATTTTACAAGTTCCCCCAGTAGCTTACTTGCCAGTAGAATAGTTGCATTGTACTGGATAGACTTTTTATTGTAGAAATGAAGAGGGCTTATCTTCCTTTTTAAGGAACATATTGGGTTAATTTGACCTCTTTATTTATACTTATGTAATTTTGGTAGAACGTATTTGCTTTTATGCATTTAAGCCTCTGATCTGTGGTTCCGTCATTGCAAATGGCTTTTTAATTGCAAGTGCGCAAATAATTATGGACATGGCAAATTGCCAAATTTTGGGCATACATAAACAGTTCTACTGCACCTCTGTTAATATGCCTTAATCTCTGTGCAAAACAGAATGTTTCAGCAGTAGGAGAGAAGTTCTAACGAGTCATGAATGCTTGAACTGGGGATGACAGATGAACAATACATCTATAATGCTTCTGTTTGACTAAATGAACCATCCTAGATTCCTGTGATCTATGTTACACTCTGGGCAGCTGGAGAGTAATGAAAAGGCAAAGTCATTCCCTTCTTGTCAGACAGAATATACTTTATGCCATGTTGGTACTGGTAAAAGGGTAACAAAAATGTTGTACAGATGAATCCACCATCTGTGTACAGATACCTTACACAATCCCTGGATGCATCTTAAAACACACTGAGACAGTCCGTGAGGCTTCTGTTACTGATAACAATAACAGAGAGTTAAGGAAAATGCTTGGATACTATAAAGCTAAGGGCTATATGAGTAGAGCCTGGTGGAATACTGTTTTCCCATCCTGGGTAACTTATCAAGATTTTTTTTTTCCCTGTTCTGAATTAGGATGAAAAATTGAAACTTCAAATTTTCATTGTGATGATCCAAAAAAATTCAAGTCAATTGAAATGTTTCAATGTCAACCTTTTTATATATATAATATAATATATTTTTAAATACTGTAAATTGACATAAATTTTGAAATTGTCATTGCAAACTGAAACAATTACATTCCTTAGTTTTTTTTTTTTTTTTTTTTTTTTTTAAGTCAAAATGGGACACAGGCAAATTTGAACAATTCCCATTTTGGAAAAAAGTTTTAAAGTGACTTTTTTCCCAGGAAAAGTTGTTTTGATTTCTACTAATTAAGTGTTTTTTCTGTCAAAAATGCCAATCAACATTTCCTGACCCAGTGCTCTCTTTCTAAAGTACCAAGGTGGATAGATAGGAAGGCCCTTATTCTGAGCTGCGTCTCAGGAAATGTAATTCAGGAGGCACAGACTAGGATGAGAGTGGGACAAGGTGGTTTTGCACCTCTTGTTTCTGCAAATTGCTGGGTATTGGAGCAATCCCTGTTCTCTAATATAGAGCAACCCCGGGGTTGCTCTAAATTACACTGCCTGTAACGGCTGCTTATGGAAGCATCCACCAGTCCAGAATAACTGTAGAGCTGTGCACACTAGTCATACCTCCTTCCTCCCCTGGGCCTACACAACTGTTCCCCAGAGAATATTAAGAGACAGTGAGGGCCATTCCACCAGCCTAGGGCCACTATAGGAAACCCCTTACATGGGGGGGGGGGTTCCTCTGGGTGGGGTGAGGCAATCCACTGGCTTTGCAGCTCCTATACGAACACAGGCTAGAGGGGCCACAGGAGAGCTTTGAACCGGGGCCCTACTATGTCTTGTACCTGGCTTCCAAAATGATAAGTATACTTCTGTTTCCATTATGACATTAGCAGATGAGAGAGATGTATTGGGACAGACATCTTTCTTCCACAGTTTAAAATAGCTAGTCTGTGATGCTGGTGATACAGTATTTGTTACCACCAAACAATCAAGTGTGCAATATTGATCTTGACAGTTTGCAGGTGTCAGCTGTAACTTAGATTCCCTAACAAGTGTTTTGTTAAGAGGCATTAAGTTGAAGTGAATATTTTTCTGGAGTCCAGCTAATACCTTCCCTGCCCACCTGTACCCTCCTGGTTTCTTACTCTACATTTCTTAAAGTACCTCAATAGTGCCCTGTCTGGAAGAGAGGGACAAGGTGACTGAAGATAATATCTTTGGTTGGACCAACTTCTGCTGCTTGGTCGGTCTCTCTCTCACCAACAGAAGTTGGTCCAACCAAAGATATTACCTCCCCCACCTTGTTTTCTAACAACCTGGGACTGACACAACTACAATTGCACTGCATACATGTCTGGAATACAGTTAAGGAATCAGCCAGTGCCCTGCTACTGTATAATCCTTCCTCTCTCCCCACCCGATTTATACTGTCCACCAAACTTAACTTTGCTAAAGGTAGAAATAAAACATGAACAAGCTGTTTCTTGTACTTTGCCTGAACTCCCCAACCTTGGGAGAAAAATATCTGACCTTCTGAGTGAATTCATCTGTCTGCTGATTGGGCTTAATAGTTTTGCACAATCCTGGGATTTTTTAAATTTTCATCTGTACTGCTTCCAAAAGCACCCTCTTTACCAGTGGATATTGCATCATCTAATCCAGAAGATTGTATCGGAGGCACAGGGTCGGGGAGAGGAGGGCATAAAATTATAACTGGGGGAGCAGTGGAAATGTGTGTGGGGGGTTTATTTATAGTAAGTATCTATGTTCATGCTAGCCTTATGGTTGCAGACAAGATAATGTGCACGTGTTTAGTGAGGAGCTTGTGACCTTGCAGTTGCTATGGAGGAGTGGTATGTACAGTCAGTGCTGATGACTAGAATGCTGACCACTACTGCAACTTTGGAGGATGTGAGTTTGAATCCTCCTGTGAGCAAACTTCTCTTGTTCTTCCCCACTCACCTAGTGGCAATGGCCAGGAGGGGTTTTATCTCCAACAAGGAGTGTCAGGGCAGAGTAGGGGAAGTCCCCTTCCAGAGGTAAGCAGACTGAGAGGGTGCTCCTCCAAGCAGCAGCAGATGCCACATAGGTACCCATGTGAATTTTGTACCTGCTGCAAAAATTTTCTGCTGAAATTTTATAATCGAGCCCATTTTGCAGTAGAAGAGACCAGAGGCTTCTTGTTGGCATATAATGGCAGCTCAGTGGCCTATGCGAGACTATTCTGAGGGGTTCTCAGTGCAGTGCCTAATGGACACATGTCAGTAGAGAAGCCTAGGTTCACATGGGCCTTGGAAACTGAGCTAACCCCTTTCCTTAGAAGTGTTTCCTCTAAGTCAGTGATGACCGTTTGGGGAACTTTTGCACTGCTGTAGCCCATGTTTTCCAGAATATGTAGTGGACTTGTAACGGGAGAAACAAATCCCTGAAGATTCAAGATTTGGCAATTCCCATTGTTCATGTGCTGCAGTGGGTGGGTAGTAAGAAGGGTGTGAATCACAAATATGCTAAACTCACTTAAAAATTGAGAGAGTGAGGGAGGAAAAGCACAGGCTGATGGGGAAAAGCCTATGAAGAAACTGGTGAGCCTTGAATTGTAATTGAATGAAAGAGACTTGCAAGTTCCCACAAAGGTCCAATTTTTTTCCCTCCTAAGTACTCTCAATAGCATTCTTGCTGATTGAGAGCTCACAGTGATATTTAATGGTGCGGTGGTGTATCTCTGATGTGTGGCATTGGTGCACTTAAATTGGGGGATGTAACAATTCCCTTATGTAGGTGTAGTGCAACTGGGCACTATGAACTGAGCCCCACTCAGTGCTGGCAGTGCAGTGAAAATAAAATGTATCTTATAGTCAAGAGTGGCCTTACAGTACTAAACTGCAGATTTACTGTCTCAGACTCTTGGGTATTGTGACTAGTTAAAATGAATTGTTCCGAGAAAATGATACATGAAATGTGTTGACTGTTTCTACTTTAACTATTAATGAGAGATGTCCAAGATCAAGAAAGGAGGAATATATTCTTCTGTTAATAAGTTAATCATCAAATTGCCAGTGATTGGTTTTCTTCATATTTATTAAGTATCAGAGGGGTAGCCGTGTTAGTCTGAATCTGTAAAAAGCAACAGAGGGTCCTGTGGCACCTTAGACTAACAGAAGTATTGGGAGTATAAGCTTTCGTGGGTAAGAACCTCACTTCTTCAGATGCAAGACATTTGAAGAAGTGAGGTTCTTACCCACGAAAGCTTATGCTCCCAATACTTCTGTTAGTCTCTAAGGTGCCACAGGACCCTCTATTCTGTAGGGAGCAATTAGCGATGCTTGCACGGCAGATTACTGGAGATGAGGGTATAAGACCTTTTGAAAGAGGAGGTTGTTTGCTGTGTCCTGATTCTACTTCTAAGCAGATAGTTACACTCAATGTAAATTAGTGTGCATGTTCTTAAATCTGACTGACACCATGATTTGAACTTTGAGCGTTATCTTTAGAGAAACCTTGAGCTAACAAATCCATATTGAGGTAATGATCAAAGTTCAAACCACTTATTCATACAAAAGATAATTTGATTTGATAGAGCTCCTGCCTACCTGACCCATAACATAGTTCTGCCCAACCCTTTGGGCAACTGTATCAATTCATTGGCCCTTATCTGTTATCAGCTAGTGCCTTCAGCCTCTCATTTACTGGCAAGCACTAGCCCATAATGGAGTGAGTTTGTGTTATTACACACTCCCATTGCCATGCTTGTGGAATTGTGGGTAGGAGTAGCCCAAACTCCAGTGATCGTTACATTGCCCACAACTGATAGGAAGTGGGTGACGGGGCACATGAGGACCTACCAATATTGGCTTAAGTAGAACTACAGGTATGAGGAAAGCTGGCAAAGTTTCATGCTGAAATGGGAAAGCTCCGAGTGCCAGTTAAACCCTGAAGTAGTCAATGCTGGTGTGCATACCAAAGATTGCAAAGCGCTGTCCTAATATTCCAGTGTCCTACACTTGGCTTTTGTCATTGCTACTCTCCCTGCTGCAGTACAGCTTGCACCATATCCTCACAAGCTGTTATGCCAGGCACCACATTCTAGCATTCACGCATTTTGTCACAGGTGTGTACTTTCCACTGTGATTCACATGCATCTAATGTTCAAGTACTCTGCTGACAATCCAGCAGCACGTTACTTTGCTGCAATGCTACCCTTATTCTGCCTGTCTCTTCGCTGCATTTCCCTGCTGCCAATGCTCTAAGCAGACTGCAGCTGAATAACAAATGTATCTTTCGATTACAAGAGTTACTGCTGAAATCCCAGATGATACCCATTACGCCACACCCAGTACTTGTATGGCAGATGGAAACTTCAGCAGGACAGACTTGAGGTGTGGGAAATGAAATAACAGTAACTGAATAACTCCCTCTGGCCAGAAAATTAGGAGACTGCGTATATGCATGCATAGGGATTATCACAGGGGAAACTACACATTTCTTCTGCACAGGAGATGGGGAGGAGAGCAGCTGGGAGCTTGTGCAGGGGGAACCTGTGGTTCTGACATGAAGACCATGTGATCTCTGTGGCAGATCTATCCCTTGGAATGTGGAGATAGTAGGAATTCAGGGAACAAATGGGTGTATCACACAAGCAAGAATGTAGTCAGTGTGTCCAGAAGCAGCATAGATTGACCTCACCAAAACCCTGTGAAGGAAGGAACAACCTGGCCTTGTCTGCTATTCTCCTCAATGACCATTTGTTGATAGCAGATCCTGCCGTATAGGTAGGGGTTGAGGATTCTGCAATAAATTAAACCCTTTTGTTTGGGTTTTCGTTTACTTTTCCAGTTACATCCTTATGAAGGCAGCTTTATACTTGATACCATCTCTTTGGGGAAGGAGATTGTGCCACTGAGCAAAGAGGTTTTATTGTTGTCTATTGCCATATTTTTGCCTGCCTGCTATTTGGCAAACCACTTTGAAGGACATGTTTTCTTTCTCTAGCCATATGATAGACATTTTAATATTCCTTTGTTTGATATATAATATTATTTGATATCCATTTGATATTTGTCCTGCCTTTAAAAAAGAGAAGATTTTCTGTACCCCTCCAGCACACTGAACTATCTATACGAACCAGACTAAAAAGCTGTTTGTGAAGAAGGGACAAAAATTAATTGGCCCTTTTTGCTAAACATTTCATATCTAGTACTATACCAATCCTCCCAAGAAACAATTTGCTGGTGTTGCCATAAATACCCAGTTTATAACAATGTGTCACAAACTGAGGATAGCACTTTAAAGTGTGTGTGTGTATGTATAAAGGTACGAACCCAAACATTCATGCTAAGAGATGTGTGGCATGTTTAAGTTATATAGTAGGCCTTTCACATCTCTCAATGGAAGATAATCCTCTTTTTGTGAGTGAGCTATTTGTATCACTCTGCTGTAGCCATCTGTTTCACAGCAATAAAAACAGTCCTCTTCCATTTTTGTACCTTGCTCAATGTATTCATATGTCTTTTAAAGGTGCTTTGCAATTGATTTAATAATTTTGGGATTTTCTACACTCTTGTAACTCTTGCCACTTGCAAATGATGGGTCCAGCCATGTGTGTATGTGCAGCAGGGGGGAGGTGAATGTATGTTAGTGGCAGGGAAGTGTCAAATCATATTGGGATTTCCCCATTTACAATGGCAAAGAATATGTAAAGGAAGTCACTCTCTCCCAAAGAGTGACTAAAGCCATGTGGTTCTAAATCAGTTGTTCCTAGTAAGAGTTCCAAAATCCTCTATGTAATCCTCTAGTCCAGTTACCTAATTTTCAGAAGTGGCGAGTATCTATCTGCAGGTCCCCCCCCCCCCCCTTTTTTTTTTTCTTTTATACTGATACTGCGCACTGAGCAGAGGTTTTAACGTATTTTTTTTTCCTGAGTGGTTATATTCACTTTAGAACCAAGCCATGTATTCTCTATTTCTTCCTATGTGCATTACCTTGCATTTGTCAATATTGTATTTCATTAGTCTGTTAGATTCCACTTGAGCTTCTCATAATCTTCTCTCATCTTCACTAAGCTGAAGAGTTTTGTGCCATCTGCAATTTTTGACATTTTCATCCCACTCCCCAGGTAATTGATTAGTGGATAAATAGTGGTCCTGCAATGGAACCTTATACTACTAACCTTTTGCCATGTTGAAAACTGATAATTTATTCCTATTCTTTCTGTCTTAGACAATTTCTAGTCCCATGATAGAAACTTACTTCTCATCCTCTAGCTACCTAGTGTTCAAGTACTCTGACTCCTCAATTTTCTAGGGGTCTAATTAGCCTCTGGACTCCTAGAAGGGTGGAGGTTTTTTTTTTTTAAATAACATCCAGCGCCCCCAAAATAATGGAATCCTAGAATGTGGGACAGATGCTTATTCACTATCAAGCACCCCACATCCATCACAGGACCCTTCCCAGCCAAAACAGCTCTTCAGGGGAAAACCCTATCCCTTATTCCCACTGTGCTCTTTAATGCAGTCTCTACGGCCATCAAGCAGGTTTCTGTTTTTTCCTATTCAGCTGCAGTTTCATTGCACTCTGCTGCTTCTCTTTATTTCCATCTCTACACTGGCTCCTTGCTCATGGCTTTCCAATTGTCTTGCTCTTAGCTAAGGATGTCCCTTTGTCTGTTTTTAATTGACTTAATGAGCTCACCCAGTGTATCAATGCCTTGGAGGACATCTTCTTCTCTTTTAGTGCAGACCTCCATGAACTGTCCCAAATGCATTAGACATGGGCCTGTGCCCAGATACATTCTGATCATGTAGATACTTGTTTTTCACAGTAGGACTCTTGGACAGCTTGTGATAGCTAGCTAGATATATGCAAGGACTAAAAGAAATGGTGTTAAGACTAAAGTAGTGAATTATTGACCCCTTTATAAGAGACAGATTAGAATCACTTACCCAGGGTCAAAGACAAAAAGGTTGTATTTTATTTCTAAACTCCAAAGAATCAATAGATATGTGAGTGGGCTGTTTGAAAACAGCAGATCTGATGCAGTTTTACTGGGGGAAAAATTAATTCTGCTCTGAGTTTAGTGGTGAGAAGCAGTGTCCTAGAGAATACATTTTATTCCTGTCATTTGGAAGAAAAAATAAAATTTCTGAGTTACTGAGACATTTAATCTGCTCTGGGTTTGGAATCTGACTATCCTAGATACAGCTGTATGCGCACTCTCTCATGATAAGCGCAATGTAGCAGAAATGGAAAAATCAGTCTCTGCACAAGCGAGGCAGAGTTTTGATTCTTGGTTGTGCTATCCATTTTAATGAACACTGTACTTTCCATTTGCTACTTTGTCCCACCAAACAATGGAATCCCCTCCAAAGCACCTGCTGGATAACAAATATTCTTCCTTCTGTAAACAGCAAAGTTCACCAATAGTCCAAAACATTTTTTAAACAACAATCACGAAGATTTACAAAAATAACATCACACACTAAACAAGTAAGTGGGAAAAATCCTGGAAGTTCCAGTGGTGGAGAGGAAAATGTATGTAGTCAAATAATGACCCATACCACTGGAATATGAAGTCCTTTTTTCTCAGGGTAAGTTCAGTGCAGGCATACAGAATGCAGTCTTCTACATATTTTGACTGATTAATGATCACAACTTGCCTACTAAAAGTGAACCATCTCTGCTGCAGGTGTGGGATATTTCACTCTGTACTGTAGCTAGGGTCTCAAGCTCCTAATGTTTTAAAGTAAAATGTAACAATTTTATGCCAAAAAAAAAAAAAAAAAACCTGGAAATTATAGGGTATTGATCTTATACCTTACCCCCTTAGCAAAATTAATTTTGTATCTGGATTGAAACAGATTTATCTGCAAAAATCTCTGTCCTTCATCCCCGAAATAAATACAAAATTTCTGCATGTACAAAATAGCTACCAAATAAACCTCACTGGCATATTTTTGGTGGTAATATTAAGTATTGATTATTCTACTGCATGATCGCCAAGATGGGTATCTTTGTACTGTCACACACTTGTAGCAGCTATTAATTTATGTGTACATTGAAGCTCTATATCTGGTGGGCTTCATAATTCAACACTGATCAATATCCGATCAATGTGGTGCTTTGCACATTGCAAACACTCGAGTACAGGAAAAAAGACCCTTTAAAAAAATTGGAATACAATTTTAGAATTGCTAGTTAATGCGGCCACTTAAATTAGGGGGTGGCGTGCATAAAAATATTTTTATGTTAATGTGGTGATTTCTAGTATATATTAAAGTGAAATATTGATAGCACTAGTACAAGAGATAATATAGTCAGAGATTGTGCAAGATTTCCCAAAAATAAATACAGGTCCCTTGCTATTCTGTTAGGGCAATTGGAATCTGTTTGATGAATGCTTTCTATGTACAATGTTTCTCTGTTTGTGGTCTGTGGTGGTTGTTGTGTGGTTGGTTTGTTTGTTTGTTTGTTTGTTTTTTTTGTAATATTAGGTTTCTACTAAAGCTAGATTGAGACCAGCCCATTAATTTTGCTTATGGTCTAGCTTTTGTTTTAACTCAGGTCTGCAAAACTTAGGTTAGTACTTTAATCCACTTCACTATCCTAGCCCTTCTTTTTCTCTCGGATTAAAATCTGTAAGGATGACTCTGTAATATACATTAGGAATATTCAGTTACATGTAAAGTGTGTGATAGGCTGTCCTTTCTGAAGGCAACACATCTGAAAGATGTTATTGATTTGGTTTTCTTTTAGTTTGTAAACTGTTCAGAGTGGGCACCCTGTCATCTTAATGTTTGTACAATACCTTGTACATTTTTGGGTGCTTCTAAAAACAAATAATAAAAGATGGTACTTTCAGAAATTAGGGGAAAAAAACAGAGAGAGGCTGAGAAGGAGGTATCCAGATTAGGGTTAGGCTATACAGCCACAGGGTAAGGATTCAAATTTTAATTAGAGAACACTGAAATCTTACAATAACCGTTCCTGGGATATTTCAGCACAATATGGCAGATGTCTTGCTAGATCAGGTGATCTCATGATATAATTTTTGCCATCACATGCCAAAGTTTGACAAAAGCAGAATGCAAACCAAAAACGAGGGCCATTTCCGTTCTGGAGTTGACTCCGAACCAACTGTAGGGATTTGTCTAGAACTGAGGATTTTGATCCACACTGGTTCCAAAGCTCTTTGCCGCCTCTTCTCGCCCCCCTCCCCCATTCAAAGGGGCTCAGATTTAAACTTCCAGGGGTGTGGTGCGGGTGGTTGGTTTTTTTTTTTTTTTTTTTTTTTTTTTAAACCCATCCCTACTTAAAATGTTATCAAGTATTTGTGGTGCTGTAACTTGGAGCTGCTGTCTCCTGGAGCAGTGGTTTCCATTAAGAAACAGGAGCATCACACCAGTCCCATGCATAGCCGGTAGCATATAGGTTATAGCTCAATTCTGGACATTAAGTAACATACTTTTCACAGTACCTGAACATCTCAACCTTTAATAGCTTTTTATATTGACATACTGTAATCTATGCTTGTACAGAAGCGCTCTGTCCCCCGCAAGGAACTGCCTAGGGATTTGAGTCTGCTTTAGTTTGAACTAACAGACCTGGTGCATTGGCTCAAGCAGTAGAGGTTCATGGTCTTGGATCCAGAGGTCCTGGGTTCAGGACCTTGCTGCTAACAACTCTCCTCAGGGCATCATAGTATCATAATACCATAGCTGGTCTTCCCACCACATGCATTCTCTACACAGGTGAAATGTGGTATGCTGACCATAGTTTGGACCCTCTAGAAAGTCTGTAATGCCCATCACCACCGTGCACGGAATTATTTCCAACAGTTTAAAGGTGATCACACTGCCATTTTCTGTAAGCAGGACTACGTGATATGGTAAAAATCCCAACGCCCCTCTTGCTCTCCCTCTGGGGGAGTTGGGCCGATGGTAATTCAACAGAGGGGCACTGATAAAAATAAACCAGTTGTGATGCTGTATAAAAGGGAAGGTGACTGTCTACACTAATATGGTCACCATTTTTACAAAATTGTGATAAATCTTGTAGAAAGTACGCCTTGAGAGGTACCATTGGAAAGTTATCTATTGTGTATTGTATGTGTCAACATTGCATATGGAGTTATGAAAGTTTGCTATGTGTTTTATAATTCAAACTTGTGGGACTGGGAAACAGCCCCAGGTTCACCCTTCAGGAATAACAAAAGGAGCTGTGAACATGAGCCTCTGTGGATCATTTCTGGAGACACCCTAAGCAGCATGTAGCGCACACAAGATGCAAGCAAAATTTGCAATTCATATGAAAAACTGGTGGCCGAGCACCTATCTCAAGAGGCTGCTTAACTCCATAATACAGCCAGGATTTTTCCAGAAGACGAGGGGCCAAGATATAAAACATGAGAACAAAAGGCACCTCCTTACCTCTTTCTTCTTTCCTACAACGTCTCTGGACTGAAACTTTGACAAGAAAACTTTGAACAAAGGATTGAGGTCCCCAATACTATTTGGGCAAATCAAGAGAGACGTAAAAAAAACCTAACAGATGCAACATCCCTATTTAGCATTTTGGATTTACAAGCTTTAATTCACCTGTAATGTAACTTACCTGCTTTAAACCTCTGAATAACTCTCATTTCTTTTCTTACTTCAGTAACTAAAGTTTATTAGCTAATTGGCAGCGTCATTTTTAGTGAGATCCTGAGCATCTGGTCCTGGGATGAGTGACCAGTCCTTTGGGATTAGAAGAACCTAATGTGTGGTGGTTGGTTGGTGTTTTTTGTTTTTTAATAACCTTTCACCACAGAAATCCAGTCTGAGTGGTGGTTTAGGCTCGAGTGCCCAAGGGGACTGCCAGTGGCTTCCTGGTGAGCTAGTATAGTGGTCCAGGAGCTGGCCTGGTTAATCTAATTGTAGAATATACCACCAGTGTGGGAGTGTCTGCCCAGTTTTGGCCGTCTGACCTGAGATTGGTCTCTCAGCTGTGACCCATTCCAGACACCAGTGACAATTGTAGACAAAGCTTTCTGAAATTATTCTCCCATAAGCATCAGCCATGTGCTCATGTACTCTGAATTTGTAATGCCATCTGAAATTGCCTTGGTGGTAGCATTGCACTGTACTGCAGCACACAAGAGGTTAACATGAACACCGAAGACCTATGTTTCTTACTGGGGTAACAAAGTAATCCTTCCCTGTCCCAGTTTAGCTGGCATGTAATTCTATGGACCTATTCCCCACTTACAGTTAATCACTCCAAATGTAACATGAAGAAAATCCAGAGAGAGATTGATAGCATAAAGAATTAAAGCAAAGGTCTTTCAAGATTAGAAGTCCCACTGACCATAATTATGTCTCGATTTCAGCAAATAAATCTTGGCAAAATGATCATTCTGACGGGCTGCTAAGAATCCAAAGCATTTCAGGGCTCTGAAGTATTTGCTTGGTCACATTAGAGGCGTTGGAAAGCAATTCTTTCTTAATATCTTTTCCTCCTTATTACTGATTCAAGATTAATTCTAAATGCCAATTCATCTTGAAAGTCTTGATTGCGCTGGTATCTGAAGAAAATATTAGGGGAAATAATTTAATGTATCAACGTATATGTAGTAATCTTTAGATTAGCAGCTGTAAAACACATTGCTTTATGTTCATTTGCTACTTGCTGAACCACTTCAAAAATCTCTTTAGCAATGTATGACATTTCAGTATTATGCCTTCTCATAATGATTGACAGTCATAGTAAACAAACAGTAAATTAAAACTGAGTCATTACTTGTGAACTGCCTTGGATGATCTGGTTTTAAATAGTACCTGGCCAAGGCTGAGGTATGTTAGTAAGCTGGGAGGCTAGAAGAAATGGCAGAGCAGATATCTGCTCTTAAATGGAGGGAGCTTGCCTGCCCTTTTTCACAGATGCACAGTCTGGAATGTCTTACTAGGTAGATACTCAGGTAGCAGCAGTGACCAAGAGTGTAAGCTTGGCTATAAGGTTGTAACTTCTCAAATGCAGATGTTGCCACGGGGCTTGAGTCTGGAGCACTGCAGTGTTCTATACTAGTGAGGGTTGCAGCCAAAGGCCGTTGGGAAATAGCCAACACAGGACACAATAACCTGCTTGTTCAGTGATGGGTCTCGCAAGGAGTACATTATGCTTATGCTTCATGATCTGCATTTCTGTATCTCCCCAGTAGTATTCAGGTGCCGTGCAAGAGCTTTAAGTTTTTTGCCAGGACAACCCCATGGTTTAAATCAGAGGAGCAGGTGGCTGGATATGCTCCATGAGGGAGCCATGCTGATTTGAGGGGGAAGGATTTTGTTTTGATCCGGGTTGGGGAATTTGCTTCTAGAATTCCATTTTTTAGATGTTCATCCATTGAAAGACAGAGAAATCCCTACCACCCAGGAGCCATTTCCATCTCATAGAGTTGGAAGGGACCCTGAAAGGTCATAGTCCAGCCCCCTGCCTTCACTAGCAGGACTAAGTACTTATTTTGCCCCAGATCCCTAAGTGCCCCCCTCAAGGACTGAACTCACAACCGTGGGTTTAGCAGGCCAATGCTCAAACTGTTCCTGGAGTGTAATGAAGTGAATGTGTCTTGTACTCCCAAACTTTTTGAAAAGCAATATTTGACTAATAGAAGTCAATGGGACCCCAACCCTTGTGGCTTTTGCTTTCTTATTGTTTTGCATAGGAGGCATTACAAATGCTGTGACTATTTGCCTAATACTTCCATCTTTTGCCCTGTAATATGCCACCCTCTCGAAACTGCATTGAGTGGAAGGAAACCAAAAGATACATCAAAACAGACACTTTGCAGGTATTTTTTTTTTTTTTTAAAAACAACTAATATAAATCCCGGTTCAGTTGCAATGGGTTTTTGTTGCCTGACTCCCAATTCAGGCGTGGCGCTGGTTTTTCTATAAAAACCACACAGTGAGCACTGCAAATGGAGTGTTGTCTTGAACCCATAATCCAGCTGCTCAGGAAAATTCTTCTCATTCCCCATACAGATTAATTCTACCTCTGGAATAATCTAAATGGCAAAAGCTGAAGCAGGAAATGAACATGGTAAAACCTTCTTCCCATACGTTTGGACAGCAGGCTCCAATCTGTAATGTCTCCTCCATTGTACCCACTGCATGTGACCTGCAAAATGAATGAAAACCTGGAAATGCCAAGTAATAATGCTTGATCCAGTGTCCTGCTGGGGCTTTGAGACAAAATGCAGCTGCACTCCCCAATGTGGAGGTATGCCACAAAACTGCACAAAGCCCCTCCTTCCTGCACATCAAATTATGGGCCTGCATAGCAGCTGCTTTTCCTTTCTCACTAGTATTGTGCAAGAGCATATCATGCACTGAACACTGCACCTTCTCCCCCAGTAACCCACCCTGTATGGAGTCAGTGCACAGGATGTATGTTCATCAAGGGGTTCTCAATACTGTAGTGCAGTATTAAGGACCTACTCTAGTCTCAACGCAAAGGGGTGAATTTTGACTCTAAAAAATGTGGGTTTTAGAGAGCAGGATGCAGCACTTTATCCCTGTTGCTCTCCTCTTGCCTCTCTGTCTCTCTGTCTCTGTCTCTCTCTCTCTCTCTCTCCTATATACACACTCGCATTCAGAGAAGAGGCAGTCTGGGTTTGCTCCTTTTGCTTTTAATGCTGTCTATGCCTCAGGAAACATTAGCTTTTCCAGTGAAGATCTCAGGCGTGTTGTATATTATCAGCTTCCCCAGCTAGTTAAATAAATATATGCTACTTTTACTTACACTGCAGATGTTTTCAGGCGAAAAGGACCAATTTTTCTAAAATCTTTCATGATCAAACTGCGTTCTTCAACATAGGCACACATTTCTTCCTCTAATAACAAGGGCTTTTCAGCTGTACATCGCTGGAATGACAGTCCTATCCAGTCACTAATTAGATAAGTGACATATGTTTGTTCCTTTTCATCTTCCTATTAAAATCTACATTTCACTACTTTTTCCTCTGCATAGAAACATCCTTGGAATTCACACAGAGAGGGAATTATCCACTGAAACCTCAAGCACTTTCTTTCACTAACCTATATGCTGCTTGTACTACATCAGGGTGTCAAATGTATCCTGTGAGGAAGGCAGAATTACACTTTTTAAAATAAGATCTGTAGCATAGGTGACAACGATAGTGCTGAATACTACCCTCAATTGATTGGGGATTACCTGCTCCTTATGTAGATCAAGGCTAGGATATTTCCCTGTTAGAGTGAGTAAGTATTTGGGACTGGATAATCCCTATCCCTAACATAGCCATGAAGGGGGATATGGGAGACAGATGGTCATGTTAGGATTCCCTGGATTTTGCATCTGGGCCTTTTGCAGAATGCAAGGGCTGCACACCCTCTGCTTCCTCTGCCAGCTGCCGGCAGAGGTGGGTGGATATAGGGGAGGGAGAAGAAGTCAGCTGTACAGTGCTCAGAGTTGCAGTAGGAACAACATGAGGGAAACCAGTGGTGGAATTTGTTCAACTTTTAGATGTCTGTACACATATGCAAGGAGTAGGGGGAATAAACAGGAAAAACTGGAAGTCTTTGTATTCAAGCTAAATTATGATTTAATTGGCAGCCCAAGACTAGATGGGATACATTTCATGACTGGAATGGGGGTATAGCTTCTCCAGGAAGCACAAGCAGGGAAAAATGGGAGGAGACCTTGAGCTATACGTCAAGAAAACATAAGTTGTTTTGAGGTCCAAAAGGAGGTGAGAGGCAAACCAATCTCAAGTTTCTGGGTAAAGATAAAGGGGGTGGGGGAGGGAGGTAACAAAATGGAAAGGATCTATTGTAGACTACCAACTTGTGAGGAGGAGGTGGATGAGGCATCCCTAGAACAGATAACGGAAATATCCAAAACATAAGACCTAGTAGTAATGGAGGACTTTAACTACTCAGACATCTATTGGAAAAGTAATATGGCAAAACAAAAAAATTCCAGTAAACTTCTTGGAATGCATTGGGACAACTTTTTATTTCAGAAAGTGGAGGAAGTCAGGCACAGTCATTTAAGACTTGATTCTGACCAAGAGGGAAGAATTGGTTGTGGATCTGAAGGCGGAAGGTAATTTGGGTGAAAGTGATCATGAAGTGACAGATTTAATGATTTTTAAGAAAAGGAAGGAGTGAGACCAGCAGAACAAGGACAACTGACTTCAAAAAAGCAGACTTTAATAAACTCAGAGAACTAATGGCTAAGGAGTCCCATGGAAAGAGAATCTAAGGGATAAAGGAGTTCATGAGAACTGGCAGTTTCTCAGACAGTATTAAAGGCACAGCTGCAAACTGTCATAACTATAAAGGGAAGGGTAATAGCTGTCCTGTGTACAGTACTATAAATCCCTCCTGGCCAGAGACTCCAAAATCCTTTTCCCTGTAAAGGGTTAAGAAGCTCAGGTAACCTGGCTGGCATCTGACCTAAAGGACCAATAAGGGGACAAGATACTTTCAAATCTTGGGGGGGGGAAGGCTTTTGTTTGTGTTCTTTGTTTGGGAGTGTGTTCGTTCTCCGGGAATGAGAGGGACCAGACATCAATCCAGGTTCTCCACATCTTTCTAAACAAGCCTCTCCTATTTCAAACTTGTAAGTAAATAGCCAGGCAAGGCGTGTTAGTTTTCCTTTGTTTTTCTCAACTTGTAAATGTACCTTTTACTAGAGTGTTTATCTTTGTTTGCTGTACTTTGAACCTGAGACTAGAGGGGAGTCCTCTGAGCTCTTTAAGTTTGATTACCCTGTAAGGTTAATTTCCATACTGATTTTACAGAGATGATTTTTACCTTTTTCTTTAATTAAAAACCTTCTTTTTAAGAACCTGATTGATTTTTCCTTGTTTTAGATCCAAAGGGGTTTTGGATCTTGATTCACCAGGAGTTGGTGGGAGGAAGGAGGGGAATGGTTAATTTCTCCTTGTTTTAAGATCCAAGGGGTTTTGGATTTGTTTTCACCAGGGATTTGGTGAGGGTTTTTCAAGGCTTCCCAGGGAGGGAATCCATTGATGGTGGCAGCCGAACCAGAGCTAAGCTGGTAGTTAAGCTTAGAAATTTTTCACGCAGGCCCCTACATTTGTACCCTAAAGTTCAAAGTGGGGATCTCAGTCCTGACACTAACCAAATGTGAAGGGAGGACAGGAAGAATAAAAGGCCAATACTGCTCTATCTGGAGCTCTTTTTAATGACCTGAAAATCAAAAAGAAATACTACAAAAAGTGGAATCGTGGATGAATTGTTGAGGAGGAGGAGTACAAAAGAATAGCACAAGAATGTAGGGATAAAATCAGAAAGGTGGGACTCATTTTGTGCCTTGTCCTATCAAGGGACATGAAAGGCAATAAGATTTTTTTTTTTTAAATACGTTGGGCGCAAGAGAAAGTGAAGGAAAGTGTAGGCCCTCTATTTAGCAGGAAGGGGAGCTAATAATTGACATTCAGAAAGCTCAGGTGTTTAATACCTATTTTGATTCAGCCTTCACTAAAAAGGTAAATGATGACCAGATACTCACCACAACTAATATTAACAAGGGGAAAGGAATGTAAGTCAAAATAGGGAAAGAAAAGATATAAAAATATTTAGATAAATTGGAGATATTCGTATCAATAGTACCAGATAAAATTCATCCTAGAATATGTAAGGAACTTGCTGAAGCAATCTTGGATTGTTAGCAACTATGTCTGAGAAGTCTTGGAGGATGAGTGAGGTCCCAGAAGATAGGAGAAGGGCAAACATAGTACCAATCTTTAAAATGGGGAACAAGGAGGACCCAGGGAATATATAACATTCATGCCTGGAAAGATACTAGAACAAATTGTTAAACAATCAGTTTGTAAGCACCTAGAGGATAACAGGGTTATAAGGAAGAGCCAGCATGAATGTATCAAGAACAAATCATGCCAAACCAACCTAACTTTGTTCTTTGATAGAATTACTGGCCTAATGGATGGGGGAGAAAGTTGTAGCTGTGATGTATCTTGATTTTTAGTAAGGTTTTTGACATATACCTCTACCCCTATATAACACGACCTGATATAATAGGAATTCGGATATAACACAGTAAAGCAGTGCTCCAGGGGGGCAGGGCTGCGCACTCCAGCGGATCAAAGCAAGTTTGATATAACATGGTATCATCTATAACGTGGTAAGGTGTGTGTGTGTGTATGTATGTATGTATATTTTTTGGGGGGAGGGGCTCCCAAGGACAGCCTTATATCGGGGTAGAGGTGTAGTCCCACATGACATTCTCATAGATAAACTAGGAAAGTGTGGTCTAGATTACCTTGGTATAAGGTAAGTGAGTATGGTCTTTCAACCAATTGTGCAAAGTGTAGTTATCAATGAGTCGCTGTCAAACTGGGAGGGCATATCTAGTGGGGTCTCAGTCCTGGGTCCAGTAGGACTAATCCACAGCGGTCAGTCTTGGATCTGGAACTAGGCAATATCTTCATTAATGACTTGGATAATGGAGTGAAGAGTGTGTGACGTTGCACCCCATAAAGCTTTATAAAAATATGCTTATGAATGTAAATATGAAAAATGGAATGTTTTATGCTACATATGCCAGGTAACCTTTACAAAGATGTTATGTTCCACTGAATGTATTCATCCTATTTGTATGCATGTATCATTTTTATATCTGAAGTTATGATCATTGGCTCTATACTTGTATTTAAAGTGTTTGCTGTAGGAAGCACCTAAGGCAAATCTGGTCAACATAATGTGAAGGGGTTATTCAAGTAATTGGGAGTACTTGGCTAGCAATGGACCTTGATAGACGTCATCCACATCTGAGCTTTCCTGGGAAAATTCAAACTAGCATGTGGACAATGGCGTCAGTCTGTAAAGAACTGAGTTATGCATGGATACGTAACTTGCCCATGTGACTCCAAAACTCCTTCTCGTAGCTGTAATTCTACACAGGGGAGAGAGGGGTTTCCACCCCCAAGAGAGAGACTATATAAGCCCCGGGGAAACCCCTCCATTTTGTCTTCAGCTGGCTCAAGAGAGAGCCTCTCCACCCCCAAAGGATGCCTTAAGAAACTGGAACAAAGGCCAGTAACTATAGGGGTGTGAGTGATTGATTGCTGAACCAGGACTAGAAGGAGGCTAGTCTGTCAAAGAAGCTTATTGGAACATCTGAGGGTGAGATTTACCTACTGTAAGATTTAGTTTCCTACTGTATTAGCCTTAGACTTGTGTGTGTTTTATTTTGTTTGGTAATTTACTTTGTTCTGTCTGTTATTACTTGGAACCACTTAAATCCTATTTTTTTTGTATTTAAGAAAATCACTTTTTACTTATTATTTAACCCAGTGTAAGTATTAATACCTGGGGGGGGGGGGGGGGCGGCAAACAGCTGTGCATCTCTCTCTCTATCAGTGTTGTAGAGGGCGAACAATTTGAGTTTACTCTATATAAGCTTTCTACAGGGTAAAATGGATTTACTTTGGGTTTGGACCCCATTGGGAACTGGGTATCTAAGTGCTGGAGACAGGAGCACTTCTTAAGCGGTTTTCAGTTAAGCCTGCAGCTTGTGGGGGATGTGGTTCAGACTTGGATCTGTGTTTGCAGCAGGCAAGCATGTCTGGCTCAAACAAGGCAAGGTACTGAAGTCCCGAGCTGGCAGGGAAAACCAGCTCCGAGGTAGTCTAGGCACATCAGGTGGCAGTCCCAAAGGGGTTTTTGTGATCCAACCCGTCGCAGCGTGCACATACAAAATCTGTGGGTGACCTCAAGCTGGTGGGGCGGAGGGGTTTGGAAGCACTTTGCAGGACAGGATTAGAATTCAAAACAATCGGGATACAGAGAATTGGTCTGAAATCTACAAGATGAAATTCAATCAAGACAAGTTCAAAGTACTATACTTAGGAAGGAAAAATCATTTGTACAGCTACAAAATGGGGAGTAACTGGCTAGGTGACAGTACTGCTGGAAAAGGTCTGGGGGATTATAGTGGATCGCAAATGGAATGAGTTAATGTAATGCAGTTGTGACAAAACTAATATTCTGGAGTGTATTAACATGAGTGACACAGATAAGACATGGGAGGTAATTGTCCTACTCTACTCACCACTGGTGAGGCTGAAGCACAGTGTCCAATTCTTGATGCCACACTTTAGGAAAGATGTGGACAAACTGGAGAGAGTCCAGTGGAGAGCAACAAAAATGATAAATTTAGAAAACCTGATCTATGAGGAAAGATTTTAGAAAAACTGGACAACTTTAGTCTTGAGAAAAGAAGACTTGGGGGGAACCCAATAACAGCCTTCAAATATGTTAAGGGCTATTATAAAGGTGATCAGTTGTTTTCCGTGTCCACTGAAGGTAGGACCACAAGTAATGGGCTTAATCTGCAGCAATGAGATTTAGGTTAGATATTAGGAAAAACTTTCCAGTTATAAGGATAGTTAAGCTGTGGAATAGGCCTCCAAGGGAGGTTGTGGAATTCTCATCACTGGAGGATTTTAAAAACTGGTTGGATTAACACCTGTCAGGGATGGTCTAGGTTCACTTGGTGCTGCATCAGCCTGTGTGGCTGGAATTTGATAACCTCTCAAGGTCCCTTCTCAGAATCATAGAAATGTAGAGTTAGAATCTGTTCCCTTATATCTGAGCACATGAAACTCCCTGGATTTTGGATGTAGTTGTAATGAAAGCTACCAGCTCCATTATCATTCTGACAGTTACAGCTGTCAGATCTCATTGATTTGTTTCTTTGAGAAACTAATGTTTACGGATTCCTTTTGTGAGGCTTAACTGGACAAGAAGTCACTTCTAAAGCCTGTTTTCAGTACTGAAAACAAAGACACAAGGGGTCATATGATCCTGTGATATGTGCACCAAGAAGCTTTGTAACTTGTTGCAAAAGTGGCCTCATGAGTGACATTCATGTCAAAGCCATCTAACTGATATGCTACCATATCAGCTTGCCACACAAAAATAGTCCCCTGTTTCAGATCTTTTATGGATCTTCAAACTTTAAAAGAGAGTTATAGTCTGACATGTAAGGCTGGATTCTCTACTCCAGATTTGGACAAATTAGGAGGTGCCACAGAGCCTAGAAAGAATTGTGCCATGACAGGGGAACCTTCCTGTTGGCCAGAATGTACCAGCTTCAGGTCCTGTGTCTGCCCCAGCCAATCCATCCATTAGCATAAGAGACAGGAAGTGGGTATAGTGGAGCTTTGCTATGCCACACTTACCCTTCACTGGCAAAGAGCCCATTAAGAACCTTGAATCCATGGCACAAATTAGAGCTGCACAGAAGCAGTACGGCTTTTCATCAGAGTCAGGATTGACCTGAGAATCAAGGTGCTAGAAGTCTTCTGATACCAGCCTCTGATCTCTCCTGTGCCACCCGGAGTTCAGATGCAAGACAGAATTGAGCCTATAGGAGGAGTCAGCGTCAATTCAAGTCCTACATGTGCTGTGTTGGCAATATATAAATTATTACAGAAAAGTGATAGAGGAGCACTAACTTGCTGTCAACAGAAATCTGCCTCTCAATTTGGCCAATAGAAATAATTTTGTTGTTTTCTGCATATACCTGGGTATAATACAAATGGTCAGGTAGGAGGTGGCCTTCACCTGAGACTGTGATAGATGCAGGCAAGCTTGAACTTCCTCATGTCCTGGCCTGTACTACAGACCTATTACTATTTACATGTAAATGCACCATTCTCATTTTCCTCAACTGCAGAGGGGGGGCTTGATTCTCCATTGCCCGGCACTTGGTGCAGATGTTTATCCCAGTGCAAAGTGGTATGAAATGCTGCCCATCAAAATGGTAGTTTTCCATGGTTGTTTCTGGTCTTGCTTGCTGCTGGTTCTTCTAAGCTATATTCTTTCAAAGAGCAGGGCATGTTACATATTAATGTATGCAACTAATTTTGATAGTTTGCTTTTTGTGGATTTAGCTTTCTCCATACCTTCTTACTACAATGGGGATAATAGAATCATAGAAATGTAGGACCGGAAGGGATCTTGATAGGTCATCTACCCAGTCTTCTGCCCTGAGGCAGGACTAATTACTATCTAGATCGTCTCTGACTGGTGTTTGTCTAACCTCCAGTTTGTCCACATCTTTCCCAAAGTGTGGTGCCCAGGCCTTCTCAGTGCTGAGTAGAGTGGAAACATTACTACTTTTGTCTTGCTTACAACATGCTTGCTAATTCATCCAGAATGAGGTTTGCTGCTTTTTTTTCTTTAAAGAATATTACATTGCTGACTCATACTTAGTTTGTGATCCCCTAGAACCCCCGGGTCCTTTTCTACAATACTCCTTCCTACGCAATCATTTCCCATTTTGTATTTGTGCCTACCAGTTCTCTGAGGTTGCTGAAGTCAGCCTTCTTGAAGTCCTTTGTCCTTATTCTGCTGTTTCCCCTCCTACCAGTACTTAGAATCATGAACTCTGTCATTTCATGATCACTTTCATCCAAGCTGCCTTCCTCCTTCAAATTCTCAACCTAATTCTCAGTTTTCATGTAATGTATGTAATGAAGAATCAGGCAGCTGAAAGCTCCAGTCTGAAGCCAAGAACCTCTGGGAAAGAAAGACAAGATCATGTCCGTTTAACCAAAATGCTTGGAGTTTGGTTTTACTTTATAGACTGAATTCCTTTGGGGTTAAAAGTGCCTTGCACAGTGTTTCTCAAACTTTTGTATTGGTGACCCCCTTTCACACCACAAACGTATGAGTGTGATTTTTATTTTCCCCTCCTCCCCCCTTTATAAATTAAAAACCCTTTTTTGTATATAACACTGTTATAAATGCTGGAGGCAAAGCAGGGCTTGGGCGGTGGAGGCTGACAGCTCGTGACCCTCCCCCCGTGTAATAACCTTGTGACCCCCGAGGGGTCACAACCCCCAGTTTGAGAACCCTGGCCTAGCACCTAGTGCATGCTGCCATTATCTAATTAATAATTAGTTATGCTCAATGATTATTTGAATTCAGGTTTCCATTTGTGTTGTGTGGGTATCTTCTTTCACTTGTACTGATCGGGGGGGGGAGGGGCTTTTTTTATTGTAGAGAGCAGCTTGAAAATGACTTTCTTTATTTTCACATGGAGGGAAAAAATGTCACACTTATTTTGAGGTTGAGTTGGATGTGGGAAAAGAATTGAGTACCTCCTGGGAGTACTGATTAGAGCCAATTATAACTTGATTGACTTACTTTGGCAATCAAATTGAGCTGGGAAATTTAAATGCCTAGCAGAACCCTGTGTCCTCACAAGGTGGGGATTTTGCTTACAGGCACATATTTGATTGGGGAAGCTTACTCTTTTATGGCTCTGGTGATGAATTGGATGTAACAATCAGCAGGGGCTTGCCTAAATTAATCCTTTTACTATAACTAAATTACATTCTGCATCAAACTCACTTCTGTTTAGGGGAATATTTAACTCTTCCATGAAGTAAACAAAGGGAATTTGTAGTAGGAGTAGATGCATTCATATACAGTGTTGTGTTGTCCTTAAGTGGTTCAGTTAACCCATGACACCCATGCATAGCTTGCATCTTTATCTGGGGAGAAGAGGATAGTTGCATGTACACATCACGTGGGGAGATCGCCTCTAATTAATGATGTAAGGAAAGCTTTGCTGATATTGAGCATATAGTAAATGTTAGATGCTGGAGCTTATTTCTCTAAAGTGAATTACTTGGATCTGTCTTGCTTGTCACCGTCTAACTGCTAATTTAATGTGCATATTGTTACAAGGAAATGTGAAAAAATATCTTGGAGGGGAGGGGACTAGCATATCTATATAAATTTGCACTACCCTCACCAGGAATGTATAGGGCTTTACAGCCAAGTAACTGTGCTGTGAGGTATTCTCCCACTCTATTAGGGAGAGCAAGGTTAAGTGAATTGCTCAAGTTCATGTGGCTGCAGCAGCAGCGGGAATAGAACCCAGACCTCTCACTATCCTGGGCTTGAACTACATGCTCATAGTGTCAGTCAGTTGGTTGTACTACACATGTTAGGAGAGAAATCATTGTGCACAGAGGTGGCCATATTCCCCAACTCTGCTTCACAACATGTGATCATACAGCATTATATTTTACATTTCTGTAATACCTAACTATGCCTCACTAATACCTCTGGGTGGGATATGCAGGAATCATTCCACCCACTGCTGAAATGTAGCCAATGCTGGCGTGAAATACAAGAGCTGCTTAGCAGCATACTAATTGGCATCACAAAACACTTCAGTACAGGGACTGAAGAATACCATATCCAATTGAAATGGTAGAGAGGAATTCAGGTAGGCAGGGTGTAATTATCCATGATGGAATTTGGTCAGGGTGAAGTTATACTCTACAAAACGTGCTATGGGATCTTGAATGAGAAGTGCCCAGACTTCAGTTTACATACAAAAGATGTCACTTCCAGGAACAGAATATCCTCCCACACTAGGCTGACATCTTTGATTCAGACAGAACTCTTCTGAAGAGAAGGGTCTGTAAATGGTGACCTTGTATGATGAATGCACTTCAGAAAATAAATCAGGACATTTTCATAGTGTTCACCCTTAACTCTGCTCTTTAAAAAAATATTTTAGGGGTCAAAATTAGATCCTATATTCATATAATTTGAACTGTTTAATACCCCCAACAGCATCTGGGTGGTTTTTGGATGTCTTCTATACAAATACTGAAATGACTCTTATCCTGAATAGCTTGTCAGGCCTGAACTGCTCATAGCACAAGTAAAATGTCTTCAAGCCAGAGCTAGACTTTAGTTCTTGCACTCTATTAAATTTTAAGTTATATTCAACTACTGTGAAGTTCAGGTTCTCATTCTGACCCCAAAAGCAATGGTTAAAAAGGTCAGAGTTAAGGCAAAACATCATGAACATATCCTACAAGATCACCCTGTGGAGACTCTTCTGTTATACAGCCTATACATGTATAGTCATGCGCCTCACACTGCAGACCCAAGGCTGATGACTAAAGCTCTGTAATATGCTGCTGATTAATAAAATCATTCAATTTCTGCTGCAGAAAGCAAATTCTGAAAGTGGCGCTTGAGCTGAGTGTGAGATGCATGACTACAGTTTGGTATCCCAACTGTCTGGCATAGTCTTCTGTGCAAATGAACAATTCCCCTCCTTAGGAAACATGATGAAGGGGAAAACATAACAGCAAGTCAATAAGCAATGTTGAAATGTGATGAGTAGAAAGTTGCATTTACTTCATATTAAAAAATACTGGCGGATGAACGGATTTAGGCTTTCTAAACGTTAACCAATTTCTCCTCCTCCTCTTGCAGATGCAGATTATATGGTGCATTGGTAGCACACTCCAAACTTTTTCATACCAGTTTCATCTCTCTGGGGAAGTCAGTGGTTTTTTTTAAGGCTGACCTAAAGGGTCAGTATTTTGGCATACAAGCAGAAAATAACATGGAACTCCTGCAAAGTCAGAGACAAATAGTTTTCTGCATTTGTACACATCTCCACTGCCCAAAAGTGGTGTTCAGCTAGGAAATCCATTTTCAGTTCTCCTTTTACGTAACAGTTGTAATACCCTTTAAGAGCCCTCAATTTTTGCCGTATTCTCTTCTCCAGTTGCACTAGGCTCTCGTTGCAATAAAAGCCTGTTTACAGAGACCTAGTGCTGATCTGTGAAGTGCTTCTAGGCAAATATTACAGGTCACGAGTGTGTGTTTCGACAGCATTGGCAGTATTCTCAAATAATATGATGGTTTCTGAATGTTTCATTACAAGAGTTCTTTACCCAAAGTGCAGATACCTTTTTAATATCAAGCTGACTGCAGAGATCTGAAGAATGAGAACAAGGAGGAAGGTTGGGTTATTCTTCCCAATAGCCCTGATTCTCCACTTCCCTGCACCTTGTGTAGTCAGGTACCCAGGTGCAGAATGCCCTCAGTGCTGAGCTACTGAAGAATTCTGGCTTAGTAGATCTCTACACACTCTACACAAGTGTAAGACTGTCAGTATGCCAAGTGAGTTGTCCTGTAATATCAGTGAACAAAGAAATAATATTTTTTCCCTGCACTCTCCCCTCTCCCTTTGACCCCTTTTTCTCCAATCCTGGCTTACAGCCAACATTCAATTCCTCTGTTCCAAATCCCACAATCATGTGGGGTTCCCTCCCAGTTTCCCCTCTCAGCTGTGCCATTTGCCTTGTCAAACATCCCCACCCTTTCTCGCTCATTGAATCCCAGGCATGCTATCCCTGTGGTTCAGCTGCAGCCATTGACTTCCTCAGTCCCTCCATTTGCTCTTCTTTCTCCACTACTTCAAATTCAAGCTCCTAAAAGGCCCCCTATATAACTCAGCCCTCCCAACATACCTGCTCTTGTATCTTATTGTCACCCCAACCCACCGCCTCTCTGCTCCACTAATGTTGACAGCTTTGATCACCCATTTGTCTTTTGTCATCTTCTCCATAAGCACAGTCACACGTTTTTCAATGCTGTGCCTTGTGAATAGAACACCTTCTGCTGTCCTCTTCAGGATCCATTTCTATTACCATGTCTGTAAACTGACAACTAACAGCTAGGCAAGTGGCCAGCAGAAATGACTGATCATTAATAGATCTTATTTATTTATAGCCTTTAGACAAGTGTTCAACCTGCAAGTTGTAACCACATGTTCCTGTCACTGTTACCCTCTGCTCCTTCCCGCATTCTCTCCTTTTGTTTGTATAGCTATCTGTTATGTCTTGTCTGAACTGAGATTGAGGGATAGAGCTTGTTCCCTTACTCTGTGTTTGTACAGCATGTGGCCCAAGGAGTGCTGGTCTGCTTGAGACCTCTAGGCACTAGTGTAATATCAATAAATAATTCTCCCCTCTCCATCTTCACCCACTCCTCCATGGAGAAGAAAAACATGTATATCAAAATCCTGATCTGGCTGTGTCCTGCTGTGTAACAATATATAAACAGTCATAAATAGATTAGTGCATGCTCTCAGTAAATAAAACATCATTAGATATTGCTTCCTGATGTAGCAGCTTTTCAAATAGATAAACTTGTGCATCAGATCTGGACATTTTTAATGTTTATTATTTCCACATTAGTCAACAAGAGTGGGTTGACATTATATTTCAAGTAAGGGGTGGCAGAGGTCAGCAGAATAATGGAGAGTGGGTTGTAAGTCAGTATTGGGGGTTTTTTTTTATTTGATTTCATTTTTTAAATTGTTTGAAAAATGCTAATTTTAAAATTGATGAACTTTATAAAAAAAAAGTGATTTCTTAATTTAGATCTCTCTCTCTCTCTCTCCCACCCCCTCTCCGGTTTGTCTATGAGCTAACTTTACCAAAAAAACTTCCAAAATCTACAAAACATTAATAATGTTACACTTGGATTGCTTTTAAATTAATCTTAGAAGCCATAATAACTTGTTACCAGTGCCTTACAATAGCCTCAGTTACTTTATAAACTGCCAAAGAAACAAATGCTCATCTGATGGGATGCTCACCTGTATTTGTAATATATATTTCTGTAGAGTGGACACGTTTAAAAAGCTCATTCTAGTTCTACAGATGTTACTGATTCTAATGGTACTACTCATTTTAAGTACAGTGGGGAATATTTCTGAAGCCTGTATTATCTCTGAAACCAGGAAGAATTTACGAAGTGCCCCTCCTCTACTTCCCCATATGTGACTATAGCAGAAGACCCTGCCTTCTTTGCAACTCTACCAATAAATTACCTACCATATGAGGATTATGGTGATGAACAATTGACCTATTATGTAACCGGATCTATTAAAAGGAAATCTTTACATTGACTTCTCTTTCTTTAATATCCCTTTTAAGAAACTGAATTTTAAAATAAATCCCAGTTACATGTGTCGTCATGAGGCACCATATGCAGTGCCATTAGTTGACATGGTATGATCTACACAGTTACATAGTGGGGGAAAAAAATTCACAATCTCCATTGGCCTTAAGTCCTATTTAAAGTTAATACCAGACTAAAGCTCTAATATTCCCCTTTGCCTGTGCATGAAATGTGAGCCCAGACTCCACGTTAGAAGCATTCAGCATCTTCGCATCTCCATCGTTATCGAAGTACATTTCGCCTTTATCTATGTGGCTGCTAATTAGAATAGCAAATGAAGTACAATAAAAAGATGCCTATTAAAATAGCTAAGTGGGTAGATATCTCTTTCAGAGACAAAATTAGTCCTGTTGCTCAATACTTGTTTAGCCAATGTCCCAGTTGTGTCCAGACATATCTATACCAAAGCCAGTTGGCAATGAGAAGATATCAATCAAACTGAGGGAAAGACATGCCAACAGAATTGGTGGGTTTGTACACATTCATTTCTTTTCCCCCCTCTGTATGGATTTTTTCCTTGTACAGAATAATTGTTTAGCTGTAAATTGTATTCAGGTGTGAATGGCTCAGGAACTGGTAATGGGACCATGGAACTTTTCACCAAAATTGTCATCAGAACTGGTCTGACCTTGGTCAATAGTCAGTCATTTGAAATCAGAAGACTGGTTGGTCACCTGTGTGAAATGAGGGGAAACTCTGAGGTAGGTGGAGAGAACAACTCTCAGCCTTGTTGGCAGTCTCCGTAGAAAGGCATAAGAATGAAGAAGCAGGGAGCCTGCTACCCTCTTCCCCAGGACAGATGTTTCCTTCCAGAACATCCCTTTTGTAGATGAATAGCATTCAGCCTGAAGGGCTATCAAACTGGCGCTTTCAGCAGCTGAAATTAACATTGATGTACTAGATCTACAAAGGGCCTCATTCTATTTTATAGTGAAGCCAATGGGGTCACACTGGTATAAAGTAGGTGTGAGAGGAGAATTGGGCCATAAGTCTCTAAGACATGGGGTTTTATTTAAATTTACATTGTGCCAACAAGCCTAGGTTTGGGATAGGTACGGGGAGTAGGGCAATTTTTGCCTTAGTATACGTAACTCCCATTGCAGTCAATACACTAAAGAAAAACTTGTTTTATAACATGAGTTTTGCTGAGTGGCAATAAATATGGCTAGAAAAAGAGAGATTCCAGTAGCTAGTAAGCTTGCAAAATCAATACATCTTCCCTGGTGGTCAATTTATTTTGCGTACACTTTGTATGTGGAGTATTGGGAGTGAACAACCAGATTGTTTATTTGTTTACTGGCCAGATGCACAAATGGACTTAAGGGTTTTGATGCGAAGTGTCACAGCACCTAACTTAGGTGCCTAGAAAATCACAGGAACAACACTGCAATCCTAGGTGCCCTTTACAGTGGAATTGTGGGAGAGAGGCACCTATGAATGCAATCCACAAAAAGCCATTGCAGTAGGTGGGGAACGGACTAAGCTAGCTAATGGAAGATGCCAATGATGGGGTGTGCCATGAGCCCCACCCCTGTCTCGGAGATAGGGACTTATCTCTATTAGCAATTTATGACTGGAAACCAGCGTCTTAGCTGCCTAAGGTATTGCTCGTGGGAATGAATTAGGCACATACCTTGCTTCATGCAAAATGTCTGGGGAAGGAGATGCTGCTCCTGCCCACCTTATAACCTTTATCCTGGTGGTTAAAGCCCTTGGGTGGAATGTGGGAGCCAGGTTCAATTCATCCTTCTGCTGAAGGGGGAGAGAGGATTTGAACAGAGATCTCCCCGTTTCATGTGCTCTAACCACTGAACTATGAGCAATTCAGTCTCTCCAGCTAAAGCTGTTTCATTCTGGTGAATGACAGACTCAGTGGAGCAGAGGGACTGGACCAGGGTCTCCCTGTCCCAGGTGGGGGTCTTAACAACTGGGTGATTTTTGAAGTATTTATCCCCAGTGGAACAGTCCTTGGCACCACCACCAGTCATCTTCTCCAGACAGACTTTGAATGGGACCCAGTCTGATAGGCAGCCTCTGAGCATGCCTACCGGATTTGGCCCTGCATGTGACTTGGGTGCCCAATATCCTTCTTCCCTGGGTTTGTGGATTATTCTGGGCTGAGGTGGGAGATGGGTATCTGCACTCCTAGAGTGAGGCAGCAGAAGCAGAAAGTTTTACCCTGAAAACCTAGATGCCAACTGAGTTTTGGAGAGTTTTTGGGGATCGCAGTGGAGTCTAAAACAGACTTTAGGCAACAACGTCTCAGGTTTAGGGGTCTAAGTCTGGGGTTTATGTGCCTACATTCCTTTTGTGGATCAAGGCCCAAGTGCATAGTAGTCAGGGATGAAGCAGGAAGCTCCATTCAATGGAGCTATGACAATTTACACCAGCTCACTGCCCCCATGAGCCCCTGCTGAAAAGAAAGCTCTTCTTGGGGAAGCTGCCTTGATTGAATACGAGGATTTGGATCTTTAGGCAGAAGAGAGAAAGAGTTAAATCATTTTTATGGAAGGGAAAAGGAGACAGTAGAAATAAGTTTCGATACTATTTATATATTAATCAGAATTCTTTTAGAGTTTACCTCAGCCTTTCAGAATCTTTTTAATTTGCTGTAGGTCTGTCTGCCAAGCAGACTGCAGCGTCACCCTCTACTATATTTGCTTATTATATAATTTTGAAATACTTCTACAAATGCTTACCTATCACTAAAAAGCTGTAGGGTGTATGAAAAGAATGTAACAAAAAACAAAAACAAAAAAACCCTATTAATTCCTTAAGGCTACAGGGACCATTAGACTAGTCTGATCTTGACCTACCACACTTACAAGCAGCACCATTAGTGTTAGGGGCTAAACTTTTTGTAATGATGACATTGGCAGTTATTTTCAAGAGCAGGTATGTGATCAATTTGAAGTGTGTGTGTGTGTGTGTGTGTGTGTGTGTGAGAGAGAGAAAATATATATATATATAGAGAGAGAGAGAGAGAAAAAATCCACTACCAGAAGAACTTTATACTTGTTTCGAAGCCATTTTAACATGCATATACAATAATAAAGCTCCCATCGATGTATTATGTGGGCCTTCTATATGATTAAAAATACGTTAGATCTTTCTAGAAGACCTAATTTTCCCGCTTTCTAAGCAGACTTTTCCAGGGATAATGATTGTTTCCCAACATGTTGGTGTATAGTTTAGAGAAGGCTGTTTTTTAAAGAGGTGAATGTTGTTGTGATATCTATATGTGATGAAATTCACTTAAGAAATATTTGGATGAATTTGCAAGCAAATTTGTCCCATAATTGGTTCAGTCTACTAGCTCTACTTAGCTTTACTTAGATTTTGAATATCCTGAACCATACTTTTTTAAAAATATCCATTTGTCTCCCCTTATGTTTTCCTAAAAATGTATTTATGCCATTTCAGAAAATATTGAGGGGACTTTCTGAACACAGAGCTCCTGTATGTGGTTTATATCAAACATCTGTTTTACCTGCGGATAAGTGATATTTTTAGCTCTTTAAAGTTAGTCCGATAATGTTGGCTTGCTGTAGAGAACCCTTAAGCAAACTAGTGAGAGAGTTGCTCCTGACTGCTACACAACAGGAAAGCAATTTGTCAAATATCATAAGCAAATATACAATTATTTTAAATTTGTTTTTTGAAGGACTTCAATTTCTAGGATGGGAAAATTGCTTATGGCCTTGATTTAGCAATGCACTTATGCACATGCTTAAAGTTAAGCATGTGCGAAAGGCCATTTCAATGTACTAAAGCACTTAATTGCATTGTCCCATTTAAGCATGTGCTTAAGTTCCATTGAAGCCAATGGGCCTTAAGCACACACTTGAGTGCTTTGCTGAATCTGGGCCTTTAAGTAAGTCAAAAGGTCCTTCCTGCACATGACCCAGCTTGCTATCAAGAATACAGCACTACAGAGTATTGCTTGCTTAGTCCCTAGTCCTGCACCTAGTTCTGCGTGGGTGCGGGAGTCTGCTTTTGTGGGATTCGTTGTAGAATAAGGGCCTAAAGCATGGAGCTGTTTCATTATAAAGTCTTATCTATTTTTGTTAGGTCTTTAGCAATTCAGTTTGCTTTTCAAAGTTTTAAAAATGGTTTATGGTAATGAGGAAATAAGTGAGAGAGTATACATGAGACAGCTCCTTTGCAGGAATTCTGCCTGTACTGTACCCTTTAGCATAGGTAAGATTTTTAAGCTTTGTGTCATTTATAGCAGAGAATGTAATATTTGGAACAGAGAGCTTTTAAGGAGGCTTGTGATAAGGTGTTTTCAATCAAATCCTGTTTTTATAAGGTACACATTCTGCAAATGCACTTAATACAGTGTGACCCTTAATTCATTGCTGTCAAGAGAATTGAATTTGTACAGCCCAAAAGAAAAATGATTCATGGATTGCACAGCAATTGTCTATGCACACCTGAGAGGAATTGGCAAAAACAAACAAAGATTATTTTTAGTAGTCAGTGCATGTACAACAAATAATAATGGGCTAAAATTGAAGAAAAGAAAAAAGTAGGCTAAATAGGAGGAAGTACTTTATCTGATGGTTTAATTGGTCTCCGTTATAATCTTCCAGAAGAGGTGGTAGCAATATCAATGGTGTTATGCAAGGCAAGATGAGAGAACAAATTAATAGGGATTCTGCAATGACTAGTCATGCTAACCTGAAGCTTATGCAGGGAGATGACCAAAGGGGTCCTTCCCACTGCTAATGTCGCTTAGAACAGCCATGCCTTATCACCTACTGAACTTAAAATACACTGTTTATATGCATGCTTTCAGCCAGTGCTAAGGGCAATACTGCATAGTAAAGATAGCTTTCTAGCCCAAGACAAGTCCTGGTTTTGCATCAGTCAATGCAAATCATTTTGTTTTATTACAGGTTCTGTTTAGCAGACATGGGGGATGGAAAAGAGGTGGTTTGTACTATTTAGTGATAAAGTATATTGGTATTTCATAAAGAGAGAGGCTAGATAAAGTGCCATTACACAGGCTGTCTGCCACATTAATTACTGGGGTACACTTTAAATCCCTTTCCCAATACTCCTCTGAGAGTTAGCTAAGTGGTTCTTACTAAAGCATTAGGAAATGCTGAAGTATTTATGAGTATCAGACAATGCTTGTGTGCAATGAAAATAATACATAATGCTGTATTTAGCAGACATTATATACAACACTAAGTGCCTGAATATTTCTTATTAAATAGCTGGGAATGGACCTGAAGAAGAGCTCTCTGTAAACTTGAAAGTTTTTCTCTCTCTCTCTCTCTCTCATCAACAGAAGTTGGTCCAATAAAGATATTACCTCACCCACCTTTTGTCCCTCTACTACCCTGGGACCAACACGGCTACAATATTACATACATTATTAGATGGCTGTCACACAGCCATACTTAATTCTGATGCACTAGCTCAATTATGGTAGATGTTACATAGAATCAGCTACCTAAATACAAAAAAGCCATAAAATATCAGCTAAAGAAACCTCCTGGAAGTAATTAAAAACAAGGACTCTGTACATTAGGGAAGCAACCTAGAGACAGGGCAGTGGGTTACATTGTTGGTGTTGTGGTAGAAACTAAAGACTCAGGATGGGGCCCCAATGGGCCAGGCGCTACACAGATACAGATAAACACAGTCCCTACTCCAGTGAGCTTATGCTCTTAAATGACCAAGTGGGCCTCTTCTACCTCACTTTTCTGTGACTATCATGCACTTTTAGGGCCTGATCCTGCCACAAGGCCCTCCCCTGCAGAGCTCAGTGTTGGGTCATGGACTCGGGTTTCCATGATGCAGGAAGTCTTTCAATTAAGAATGCAACTGCTTACACATGCTGCTCATTAGCAATACCTTAAGCACACCTATGCTGTTAAAGGCCCTGAACAGGGGGAGGGAGGGCTGCCGCTGCCTAAGAACCACTTCTTCGGTATTGCTGTTACAAGAGGTAGATGAGGGAAGAGGAGTAATGTTTAGTTGTTGTGTGAAGGGATGAACAGGCTTTAATGGTCCTGTTTTGGAAGAGGAGAGAAGCTGAGACAACTTGCTGTCCTGTAAAGAAGCAAAAGAAGAAAATGTTTCTTCACAAGTAAGTTTGACCCCACGTTCTGAATTGTTTGATCCCACATGCTCTGTGCATGTAGAAACAATCACAATTCCATGTGTCTAGGGGGATGTATCTATCCAGAGACGCATCAAATATGTTCTCTACCAGTGCAACTCCACTCATGTTAGCTGTAGTATAGACAGGGCACAAATGACTTTACCAGCAGGGTTAGAAAATAGGGTAAAAATACCTGCACACTCCCTGTGCTACAGCACCCATTGCTTCTACCACCAATGTAGAGCTATATGACCAATTTTTCATTGTGGATACAGTCATGGTGTCGGGAAGGTCCTTGTGATGGCTGACCACTCCTTATTTTAAAGTTTATGGGTTCAAGTCTGTTCCCACAGAAGTGAATGAGAGTTTTGCCATTGATTCTAATGTGAACAAGAAGAGGACCTATATTTACTGTTTGCCTTCATTCTACAGTCTTGTGTTGACATCTCTTTCCTATATAACCTTCCTCTCTCTTGCAATCTAATAGGAGCTGTGCATTTCCCTGAAAGAACATGAGTTTGTTTACTCATGCAGTTCTCCATGTTTCTACTTTAGCTAAGGAGCAGTTCCATGTTCTGTTTCTGTAACGCTGTTCAGCAGAATAAGTTTGTTTAGCAAACCCCAGATTGGTGGTGTGAATTTTTTTTTTTTTTTAAACTCCTCTGGGTGACTATATATTGCTCACTGGTCTCAGTAAACCAAGCATGTCCAACTAAAGCTTGCTAAATGATTGTTTGTGGTGTTGGACAAAACCATTATTCCAAATACTTGATTGGAATGTGTGAGAAGAGACCATGTACTGTAAGTCTGAACTAGAGTGACAGTGAATTTCTGATTCTATTAGAAGTTGTACAAGTGCTTATTGCATTAACTCCTTTGGTGGTGTTTCAAAGTTCGGTGGGCTTTGGGAAAAGACAATTCAGAATATATCCTTTTGGGTTTTGATCTATACATTTTATCAAGCCATAAGGGTAATATGAACTCACTGATGTGCTTTGACAATTGGTTTTAAAAAACTACCAAAGAGAAACAGCCCTTGATAATTGCCTGATTTATGGATCATCCCATTGCTATTCATGCAGTGAGTTTTTACATATAAAGATATTCTAGTGTGATTTACTGTGGCTAATAATACCATAGAACAAGCTGCTGAACTGCATTATTTAACATCCTTTTCATAAAGTTTATTCTGCCCTGTTATATTTTTGCTCTCCTATTACTAACATAGAAACAGTCGGCAGATTGTGGATTGCTACCTTCCTTATTCTCCAGTGCTTTTTGCCTTGATAGCGTATATTGCATTTTTTTTTTTTAAACTAGATTTCACTACAGGTTGTACATGTAATAACACCCATTTCTCCACCCCCATTTCTCTTATGTAGGCCTTTAGCCACGGCCGGCCTTAGGAAGTGCAGGGCCCGATTCGAACAGTTTCAACGGGGCCCCGACAGGGATGACTTAAAAAAAAAAAAAAAAAAAAAAAACCACGTGAAAAAACCACGTGGGGCTTGTACTCACCAGGCTGCGCTCCTAGTCTTTGGCGGCGGGTCCTTCACTCACTCCGGGTCTTCGGCGGCACTGAAGGACCCGCTGCCAAAGTGCCCCCAAAGATCTGGAGCGAGTGAAGGACCTGCTGCCAAAGACCCGGAGCGCCGCTGGGTGAGTAAAAATTAAAAAGGTGCTTCTAGCCAGAGAAGGGATTCTCTGCCACTTGCCCCCCACTCTGGGCAGCCCTGCCACTGGGCGCGGGGCCCTCTTAAGCGCGGGGCCCGATTCGGGGGAATTGGTGGAATTGGCCTAAAGCTGGCCCTGCCTTTAGCAATGTGAATCCTAATTGTACTGGGATAAAATTATTTTGCGGTCATTAGCCCAATCAGAGAGGAATCTGATTCATTTATTTTAGACTCAGTAAACATGATTTAAGGTAATGATTATCCAGAGTTTTTCTTCACTCAGCACTACTGAAGTATTCTGCCCTTTCAGCCAAAGCCTTTCAAGATGGAGCGGAAGAGTAGAATATAATTTATATGTTGTCCTGAAGTAAAAATCAGATGTTTCTGTCAATTCTTGCTTCCCAGATTTTACAAGCTCTGTAAATTAAGTGCAATAGATGCTGTTGCTGCCTGCCTGCTTTTGACAAGGAAGTCAAAATTGATGGACATCAGTATGCCACTGGGAACTTAACATTAATTGAAGCTCTGGTGACTAATCCATTACTTTGTCCTGCTTCATGGATCCTGACTTAATAGGCATTCCTACAATCAGAAATTCATTCATGCAGATGTGGCCAAAGCTCCCATTCAGATCAAAGTAATCAAATTTATTTTCTTGACCTGTTGGGTACACTGCAGGCTCAGAATTACCCGTATAAGTTGACTGTCTGAGAAATAAAATCATGAGCATGCACCATTATTTAAGCTGCCAGGTCTTATCCTGGCGTAAAAATAGACACTGCTTTATTAACCTTACAAATGAACAGGTGGGCATTCTTTCTTGCATGTACTTAGTTTATAAACACTTTAAATTGAGCACGCAAGACAACCTGCAGCCCAGGCTTGTCACTGACTGTAGGCTCTGGAAACTGCCTGCCTGCGTTTTCTCAGTCTGCCTTTTTGCATGGAAGTGGGGGTATGATGTATTTACTTGGAAAAGCTAGGAGAGAGGCACTTAATCCCAACTCATTTGCTGAGATAATCGTAATCCAACTATGTGCAAAATGTGCTGAGATAGTGTGGTAGTGGAAGCCTCATAGACATATGTGCATATAATTGTTGAATCTGAGCAGCCTTAAAGTGGATTGCTTAATCACTGAGTGGCACTAGTAGTGTTAGTGTAAATCAGACGTAACTCCATTGGCAGGCTTATAGTGGGCTAGCAAATAGCCTTTCTCTACCTGTTTGACGTGTGTGTGTGTGTGTGTGTGTGTGTGTGTGTGTGTGTGTGTGTGAATAATCTTAACACTACTTTGAAGGACACGTATATGGCATTTCTAAATCTATTGCTCCCTTTTTATTAGTTTCATGCCAACATCACTTCTTAGTGAAGGCCTTTTTAAGGTGAAACATTTTGATGCATCTTAGTTTAGGCTAAACTTTCAATTGCTCATTTTAGGGCTCTCTATTAAATGGAGATATGCAATGTTAAGAGTGTTTTAGGGGGAGGAGGATGATTCAGCAATCAAGTGGGGATTCAAGATATTTGCAATATTGTACTAAAGTTTGATAAAGTTTTATAAGAGCGGAACCAGAAATAATGCTGCTTCTGTTTTCAGCTGAAATAGTAACTTGCAATGTTCACACCAATGTGAGGCTACGTATTCAATATCGTGCAGAACACTCTGAGCTATCATTTCAGTCGCCGTCTCACATTTCACGGGTTTTATAGGAGAATAAATTAGTAATGTTCAAACCAGTAGAACTAGGTTTCATCTCAAGGATGATACCATATTTATAACGATAAAGCTGGGTTTTCCAAGGCACCTTAGAGATTTAGCACCCAACTTCCCTTGACTTTCAGTGAGATTTGGGTTTCTAACTCTCTTAGGTGCCTTTGAAAATCCCAGCTGAAGGGTATGTCTTCACTACAGAATTAACTTGAGTGCTCAGCCCCTGGGTTAGCCAACCCAAGGTGTGAGCAGCCACACTGCAAATGCATGTCCCCATTATGGGGCATGTCTCTACTGTAATCAGGGTGGGTGATTTGCAGCTCATGCAGATGTGTAGTGCAGAATATCCTACATATGAGTGAAATCATTGGCAAAAGTCCCAGTGACTTTAATAGGCCAAGGATATAATCTACTGGGGAAGAGGGGGAAGGTGTTTTTTTTGGGGGGGGAGGGGGGAGAAGGGCAGTAGGGTGTGTGTATTATGTCATTAAATGGTTCATCAAATGTTGGCATAAGCTTGTTGGCATGAAAGATGCATGCTAATTGTATTAAAACAGGGAAAATAGTATTAAGTACATAGAAAGTATCCAGAATGCATATAAACCAGTAAATCTGCCTCATTTTCTTATTAATGTAATTTTCATAATTGAAATATTACTCATTTTCTGTATGATTTGGACACCCTCTAGATTTCATTAAATGCTGATATGCCTGCCATCTCTCAAATAAGATTTGTATCTCCCCTCCCCCCCCCGATCCTCTTCCCCCTCCCCGCCCCAACAATTTTTCCTAAGTAGAAGATGCAGCCAATAGTGTTTGTGTGAGAAACTTTTTCAAGCTGAAGTTTAAACTGATTCAAAACAAGTTCAAATGTCCTTGGTTATGACTGTCTGGCATCCATCCTAAATGCCTTGATGATATGATGCATCATGTCTCTCAGACTTCCCTTAATAAACCTTAATCCTTTTAACCCAAATTTGTCAATTTTCAAAGGTGAACTAAAACCACAATCTTCCTTTCATAGATTGATACATTCTAAGGCCAGAAGGGACCATTGTGATCCTCAGTCTGAAATGTATAGCACAAGACATAGGACTTCTCTGGATTTATTCCTGTTTTGAAGGGTTACTAGTCTTAACCCTGTCATTACACAGGCTTTAAGTACACTTGTGCATACAGCTCTCAACCATAAAACTTTGTTAAAATAGATTTGTCCACTTAATATACAGAACTGTAACTTGGATAAGGTCACCTACAAAATGACGTGTGCCTCCTTTGCTTCTTTAAGATGGTCTATTATAATTTTATTTATTAATTATTTAAGATATGGATTTTTTTCCTTCACACCTTAGAAATATCAGGAAATGTCAAGTCTGGTTTACCTGGATTTTATTGTGGTGTGAGCTCTCACTTTAACAAAGGCTTCCTGTATTCCAAAAACCTGGCAGCCATTGGAGTTAACAAAAGCAAAGCAAAAATCGGAAAAACCTCTTTGTTCCATTATTCAGCTTTTCCCTCTGACTCTTGTAATATCATATTACTAGTTCTCCATTCTTCCGGACTAGACAAAATCTGGGTTTCTAATATGGAAATAAAAGCATGTATATTGTAAACACTTTAGGCCTTCTTTGCATATCATGAAGAAGCAAGGAGGAGCACAATTGTTAAATATTTATGTACTCCTAAGGATCTAGATCAGTAGCTCTCAACCTTTCCAGGCTACTGTAGCCCTTTGGGGGTATGCAAGACAAATCAGATTTCTGAAGTTTCACTTCACTTAAAAACTACTTGCTTACAAAATCAAACCTATAAATACAAAAGTGTCACAGCACAATATTACTGAAAAATTGCTTATTTTCTCATCTTTTACCATATAATTATAAAATAAATCAATTGGAATAGAAATGTACTTACATTTCAGTGTATAGTACATACACAATAACTAGTTTATACTGTTCAGTATAAACTTTTAGTTTGGACTTACTTCACTAGTGCTTTTTACGTAGTCTGTTGTAAAACTGGGCAAACATCTAGATGTACTCCCTGGAAGACCTGTGTGTTGAGAACCACTGATCTAGACTGTAGTCACTGCCCTGGATTGGGGAAAGAGCAGATGTCCGCCACCATAATAGTATACCAGGCAGATTTAAAAAGGGGCCTTAAAGAGTTAGAGTAACCCATCAGCTAGAAACATTTCATTGCTACCACATTTTGGCACTCACCTGGTGGTCATCACCCGCAGGGCCGGCTTTAGGCCAATTCCACCAATTCCCCCGAATCGGGCCCCGCGCCTAAGAGGGCCCCGTACCCAGTGGCAGGGTCGCCCAGAGTGGGGGACAAGTGGCAGAGAATCCCTTCCTTGGCTAGAGGCGCCTTTTTAATTTTTACTCACCCGGCGGCGCTCCGGGTCTTTGGCAGCACTTTGGCGGCGGGTCTTTCAGTGCCGCCGAAGACCCGGAGCGAGTGAAGGACTCGCTGCCAAAGACTAGGAGCGCGGTCTGGTGAGTACAAGCCCCATGTGTATGTGTTTTTTTTTTTTTTTTTTTTTTTTTTTTTGTCATCCCTCCTGGGGCCCCGTCGAAACTGTTCGAATTGGGCCCCGCACTTCCTAAAGCCGGCTCTGATCACCCGGGTGGATATAGTTGCTGAAAGTGGTGCACTTTTTCTCTCTCATGTAATGTTTCAACATTATTGAGCATCCAATCTAAAAAAAAAAAATCACAAAAAGGATCATAACTCATAGAAATCTAATCTAATTTTGACCAAAACTGGCAGAAAGCATCTAAATACAATTGATAATGCAACAATGTACTCAAAATAGTACTGTTTTAGAAAGTTTAGGAAATATTTAGCCCCAGGTGATATTTTGTATGCATTTTCCTGTACTTGTTTGCCTTCGCTTAAAGAAAAGTCTGTAGCTCATTTGCACACTAAGGTCTAATATGGTTAAGGTACTGACATTAATTTCTAAAAGTACTTATTGTTTTCATAGAACATAACTATGTGGACTGTGGTATAAGTAATCTTAATTTGTTTCAGAGTAGTAGCCGTGTTGTTCTTCTTTTTGCGGATACAGACTAGGAGTACTTGTGGCACCTTAGAGACTAACAAATTTATTAGAGCATAAGCTTTCGTGGACTACAGCCCACTTCTTCGGATGCATATAGAATGGAACATATATTGAGGAGATATATATATATATACACACATACAGAGAGCATAAACAGGTGTATTAATTAAGAGAAAAAAAACTTTTGAAGTGATAATCTATCTCCCCTTGTAAGTATTCTCACACTACTTAACTGTCTGTACTGGGCTAGCTTGATTATCACTTCAAAAGTTTTTTTTTCTCTTAATTAATTGGCCTCTCAGAGTTGGTAAGACAACTCCCACCTGTTTATGCTCTCTGTATGTGTGTGTATATATATATCTCCTCAATATATGTTCCATTCTATATGCATCCGAAGAAGTGGGCTGTAGTCCACGAAAGCTTATGCTCTAATAAATTTGTTAGTCTCTAAGGTGCCACAAGTACTCCTGTTCTTCTTAATTTGTTTGTATGGTGAAATGCTCCCACATTCAGAAACTGGTCTCTTCAGGTGAGAGATCAGGACAACATAATATAACCTTGAGGAAATTTGCAATGTAGACATATTTACAAATATAGCAGTTACTCCAATTATTTTCATCCAGAATGTAACCTAGTTTAGCAAAGTGTGCAGGTCAGAAGTAAATGGGACAAGGGAGCACCATGGCCTTTGTCAGAAGGTAGCTCAGCTGACTAATATCCCCAATACAAATGGTCTTAGTCATAATGCTTAGTGTAACCCAAATGTTCTCTGGTGTGTGCGTACATTAGGATGGCATAGTCATGGTACGACAGTTCATCATTCTTAACCTAAACTGATAACACCCTGAACTGTCTTCTAATAAGGGCTCTTTATCTCACCAGTGACTTGATTTTAAAGTTAATGAAAACCCTAACCATGGTGTGGGTTTTGTTTTGTTCTTTTGTTTACTAATAAATTAATCTTGCTGATGTAATAAAGTGTCTTGTATGCAGCTGGATCCTACAGTACTAATCAACATGTGGACTTTATTCTCAACGGAGAGTCTGAAGTTGGGAAATCAAAGTGTGTGAAAGAAGTTTGCAATACAGTAGGTGGGCCACAAGTACAGTGGCTCATCCTAGATCATAGAAAAACTGAATTTAATACACCAGCAGTTGTACTGTGGATATTGAAAACATTTATCTCTTGAGGTCTGTGCCAATCCTACATTTCTATGATTACATACAGTAACAAATTCTTTGGTTAGAATTTTGTATGAACTGAGGTCCCAACGTTGTGACCACTATAGTTCACTTACCTGGCCAAATCTGAGAGTGAAAAGAGCAATATTAGTTCACTAAACTGTATCAAAGTAAATTGATAATATACCCTTAGTTCATAAACAGTTTTGATTATGAACACTTCAATATAAGGAGGTATGTAGTTTGTTTTGGGGTTTCTTGGTTACACCACCAAACTGCTCAGATACATTATGCACTGTTGCAAGGAAACTTTAAATCCTTATTTCAAGTCATCTGTGTAAAAAGAATTGACTACACAATTGCCTTATTTCAGATTAAAGTAAGTGTGTGTGTGTGTGTGTGTGTGTGTGTTGTTTTTAATAGTATGGAGATATTCTGATGCAAGACTTGTATGACTGCCTCCCCCAGGATCTCCCTAAAATGAAATAGCTCTATCTTTGGACTTGTCTCCAAGGGGACATCCAGGAAGATTAATCCAAATTAACGAAAGGTGCGAGTTTGAAGTGGATTGGTTAAACAGTATTAAACCCTTGTGTGAACACTCTCATTCAGAATTAAAGGAGTCTTTAGCTTAATTCAGAAAGTGGGTAGCCTATTGACATTTACAAATGGGTCCTGAGCCTGAAAAGATAGAGAACCACTGTCCTATATGGAGTCAATGGAGGTCCAGGGCACCTTGCTGGAGGTTAAGAGGACCTCTTGGTGACCCTTTGAGTATTAGCTCTTCATAAAGAGTTAAAAGCATTTTTTTTCTTCTTCCCTCTTTTGTGTAACTTTTGATATGATTTTCCTTCTTCCCATTAAGTTTTCTTTAGTCACTCACTGTTTAAACAAACGATCCTACGTGGTATGTGGCTGGCAGTTTTATTAGCAGTGTTATGAGCTTGATGAAAACTTGATATGGATTAAAGTCTCATCCAAACTGATCTGTGAACGAGTCCTTCATTTAACCTAGTTGTAAGAGACCGTTAAGGGATCACACCTAAAATGAAGCCTAAGAGTCTGCACAGAAACTAGCACCATGTGGCTAGTGTGACCAGGTTGGCCGGGGGTGGGGAAACAGAACATATGGAAACTGAGGGGGTGGACACACACACACACACACACAGAGAGAGCAAGAAAGCCAAGCAGTAGCCTGACAAAAGCTAGATAGAGAGAGCTTTTGGGTCTGTTGGCTAAAGAGGCTTAGGTCTCTAAGCTAAGAAACTGCTCCTTTTGGTTTTGGTTCCTCTTGCATTCTGAAGAGCAGAGCTTTGTCCATTCCTTGTAAATAAACAATATTGCATTTAAGAAATACCAGTCTCCATCAATTTCTGCTTGAATTGGAACATCCCCAGAGCCCCAAAATGTGACTGGCTGCTCGAGTTGAAAAGGGTCAACAGCAGTTGCAGTAAGACTACAAATCTCAAGTATTCTCTCTTGTTCGAAGTTTTTGGTTATTGCCCTGACTGGCTAAGCCATGAGAACAGAAAATGTTTCTCAAACTTCCTTTAAAATAACAGCAACATAGTTAATGTTACTCTGGATCCTGATGCACTCCCATGCCCTGTACAGCACCTGTGAAGAGAGCACCAACAATGTTGAAGGCAACTTAAAGCTGGGGTTTCCTGAGGTTTGCTTTGAAGGGGATGTTCTGGGGGCAACCCAAGTCTTCCCTGAAGTTCAATGAACCTTGATTTAATGTTTGTGTAAATTTTAGGATCTGTCTACAGTTAACACTACAAAGGCACAGCTGTGCCACTGCAGTGCTTCAGTGTAGACACTACCTGTGCCAACCAGAATGATTCTCCTGTCAGTGTAGGTAATTCACCTCTCCCACAGGTGGTAGCTAGGTTGAAGGAAGAATTCTTCTGTTGACCTTAGCACGTCTACACTGGGGGTTAGGTTGGGATAGGTGGATTTTTCACACGCCTGAGAGGCATAGCTATATCGATGCACATTCCTAGTGTAGACCAAGCCTAAGTGTGAAACCGGGACCACTTTCACATAATCTAGTCGTACTCCACTTTTTGCTATATACAAAGCAGATTACTTACAAATGAAGTTCCATAAATGGAGTCTGTGACCTATACACTCTCCCTCCTTAATTTGATATTGGTATCTCCTCTGTTTATGTAATAAAATGCTGCTTAGACACAGAAACTCTTGTGGTGGGGGAAAGGACTTAACTTAACCTGCCTTTCTTAGCCAATGTTCTGGAATGTGTTGTGACTGCAGAGCCACAGAAGTAATTCAACAAATTCTCATTATGTGTAAAATTTAAAACAGGTTTTGCTTAGTTGACAGCACAAAGGACTCCTCATTAATTTCTTTAAATTACCCATTTGTCTTCTTCCATTCTCATTTTTATTTACTTTCAAGCCATCATTTGATTCTGATGACCATGTTATTTCTCTCTAATGCCTGGAGATCTTTAAATGCCTGCCTGTTTGGCATAGTCCTAAATTGGCTTGGATTATGTTTATTCAACATGCAGCAATATATTTAATGGGTTGGCCTTTGTTCTCCTGCTAGAATAATTAGTTGCTATTCCAAAATAGTCTCTTTTTGAGCCCGGTGACTTCAAGCTTGACCACTCATTGGTATGATATTGATTTTCATTTCTTTGCCGCTAACACACAGATGTGTTAGTCAGCAAAACCAGCAGTTTGTGCTATTATGGTATTGAAAAAGGCATGTTAGGTTCCATTTTCCTCACTAAACCTCAACAAAACAGAGGTTGTATGATTAGATCTTCCCATCAGAGCAAGGTCACTTCAACATTTTGATCTAGTTTTAGATGGATATAACTGTTTTGTATAGTACACTTTAAAAAAAAAAATTGTTTTTCTTTCTTCCCAATGAACTATTTCATTTGAACATCTCTGTATTATGGCCACTTATCACATCTAAAATAGAATCCACAAACTGACGGATCCTTTCTGTGTCTCAAGCTCATTCATGCTTTCATATCTTCCCATGCTTGTTAGCTTGTCAAACAGACTAACTGCCAGGCCACAACAGCTGGAAAAACTCATGGTGGTCAAGTATCTGCACACATTATTTCACAAATTCTAATGTCACTATATTGCTGACTCACAAATTAATAGTAGAATTTTGCTGTTGACCGGCAAGCCCCTTCATGGTCACAAACTGGATTTAATTTTAAGACACTTCACCCTTAGCACTTATCAGAGAGAGAGATTTGCAAGTTCCAATTACAAAACAGCATAAACTGAATGGCAGAACAAATGCTTATTTGGAGACTCTGGGTCTTTCATTGCATTAAATATTGTAGAGTATTCTGCTGGGTGAGCAAAGCGAGGTCTTACACTCAAGTAAATGAAGTTTGTCTGTAACATAAATATGCCTCCAGTCAATTCCAAAATTCTGTTCTAGGCATCAATGGCCGGAACCCTGTAGAAAATGAAAACCAGAAAAGACAAAAAGTGGGGGGGGAATAGGGAACACACGGAGCATCTGGCAACTGGTTTGCAGAGCCACTAGCTTCAGCCATTTCTGTGTTGTCTGTAGATCAAAGAACTGGATGATTGCAGCCATTAACATCTTCTAGCATAACATCCCCCATTTTAGTTCTGTTCACGGTTAAATATTGCTACCCTGAAAGACTTCTCCCCTAGACCGACAGAATAAATGAGAGCGGTGGGCAGATGTGGGTGCACACAGAGCCCCAGCACGTGGTGGAGGAGGGAATGGGAGGCACACACAGAGCCCTTAGAATGGGGGAATGGGTTGGGAGATTTCAGGGAATCCTTTGAATGGAAGGGTGGCACACAGAGTTTGGGGGGCAGAGGTGGATAGAAGGATTCAAGGGGTGGATGTGGAGTGGTTGGCCTACAGAAGCAACAAAGTTTGTGACCCTCTAGTTTACCTGTTAGCCCATGCTTATGCAGAATCACGCATGAAAACGTAAACACATTTGCATGCCTAACTCTGTCAAAATTTCCGTGGGTGTCTGCTTATTCATGGTAGCTGTCTGCATAATTTGGGCAGGTAACTGACTGGTTCTGAGATCCTAAAACAAACTCTCACTGAACTCAGTGAGAGTTTGAGTAAGGTCTGACATCTAATGTCAAGAATCTGACTTATATGGTAACTTTGGAATTACAGATGTACAGACTTGGCCATGATTAGCTATCTAACTCTATACCTGTGTAGAATCCCACATGTATTTTTTCCAATATATAAAGATATTAATTTGTTCTGTACACCATTGATAAAGCTTTCTGTCTGTAGAACTGGCAGTGCTCCATGAATTGGTTCGTAGCCTCTTCCTACATCTCCAGTCATCACAATGTTCTGAATTGAATTGTTTTATGTGCTTCCTGCACAATTTCTGATGTAACCTGACCCTCTCTCAGATCTACCTGGCTGCTTTGGGCTGTCCACTCAGCAGCCCATGCCATTTTGACAGTCTTGTGCTTTGTTTCAAGTGAGCACTATCTGTAGGTATTGAATTAAAATGTGATATCATTTATTTGTGTACTTTACCACAAGTGTTAGGGTTCTTATGCAGGGTGCCCAATGGCTAAGCCATTCCGTGCTGTTCTGGTCCTCTTTCGTCTACCGTTCATGTCTTCTCCCTCCATGTCACTCTTATCATTTTCTCCATTCTCCTGGCTTCTCCGGGGCATTTTCTCAGATGCTTTTCTCCCTTTACGTTTCTTTTCTGAATATTCCTTTAGTATAACAAAGCTGACCCAATTCCTTGGATGTTACTACTCAGCCTTGTAAGTTCTCTTCTTTTCCCCCCCCTTCAGTGTGGCTCTAGTTACTTAACTCCCTGATGTGATTAGATAGTATAGTGATTGGCACCATAATACCAAAGCTCAGTCTGGGTTCACTGATGCTCGCGAGCTAAAAGTGGCACTTCAATGTCTCTCCCAGGTTTCCTTGCAGCCTCTGATATTAAAACCCCGTGTGATTAATTAGTAACCGATCAGGATGCTTTTACCATTAACCAATTAAGTTATCAATTTGCACTAAGTTACTCACTTATTTGCTGAGAGAATAATATAAATAGTAAATGAAACCATGAATTCACACTACTGTGGCTCTTTGGGGTAATGTTGGTCGCTAATTTGGCTCCCGAACCACTGAGGTCTAAGTATCCCTGCCCAAGCTCAATCTCTGCTCTCTTCTGCTCTTGTTCCTTTAATGGCTCTTCAGTACTATTGTGTTGCCTTGTGTGTCTCAGTCAGCTCCTATTAGGGTGACCAGATGCCCTGATTTTATAGGGACAGTCCTGCTATTTGGGGCTTTGTCTTTTATATAGGTGTCTATGGCCCCCACTGTCCTGATTTTTCATACTTGCTGTCTGGTCACCCTATCTCCTACAGCCACCATCATGTCATCTGCCTTTTTCGGACCCCAGTGGCCATTTCTCTAACTATCCCATCTTCTCTCACAAATGGATATTTGCTTCCTATAGATACTTGTTTTCTTAAAAATACATTCATCCTTCACTGCACTGAGAACTTGTTCATTCTCAATAACTAGTTCTGAGTTGTGAACCTAGTGATCATCCTAGCTAGCAAAATTGTTTGGTTAAAAGTAATGTTTTTGTTATGTTTACATTAATGCACTTATCTCAATATAGGCTAGCAATGAAAACCTATGAGCAGTTTGAACATTTTTAATTTTCAGACTAATATAGAAAAAACAAGACTTGCCTCAAGTTGGCATAGTTTTTGTGCATTCACAGCCCTTCTTCTTCCTCTTAGAATCAACAGAGAATGAGAACTAAATTGTCCATTTGTATGCTAGCACAAAAAGGAGCGCTTAGAGTCTGGATAAGCTAAGCCATTGACTAGTTACAGGGAATTTGGACCATATGTTTACCTTTATATACAAAGAAGTGGCTAAACCAATTTAATTTGTGGGGTGCAAAATTGCTTCTGAGCAGAAAGCTTAAATGTCAAATTTTCAGCATACAGATTATAAAACGGTCAGGTCATCAATCTCAGAAATGGGGCTTTATAATGGAAACTCTGAGTGACAGATCCTTACTCACAGTATTTAAATGTATCTATATAATGGAGTTGAGGCTTATAGTAGAAAACTATTGTCTAACTCATTGAAAAAAATGAACTGCGAAGAAATCCTTAAACTTCAAGGGACAATAACGCAGAAAGAAATGCTAAATGAAATTCTACTATGTAAAATTTATGTGACGCATAGGCTCTCAAAACAAAAAAAAAAAAAGCACATGGAAGAAGACTCGGGAAGATTCATATATATGCATCTTATAAGTGACATACATTTATTTGTACTTTAACATAGGATTGAAGAGAGAGAGGGGGGGAAAGGAATTTATTATACACTCAAGGGTGTAAGACATCCAGGCTGATTAGTAAACGTTTATTCAGAAAAGGGAGGTTTAAAACTAGACTAGAACATTGGTCACAGATTTCACTTAGGTTGACATTGACTGGAAAAACAAATGTAGAATGACTGAGACTACGTGTTATGGAAATATAACATGATTCTTTTTCAGTAGCTTACAAAGCAACTGTCAGACCCAGTGACTTTTCCATCCTGAGTCTGAAGCATCAGGGAGCTTTTCTGGTCATGGTCACTGTGGTTTTTTAATTTTTCAGATCTTGTATAAGAGATCATTCAGATGTCCTGGATATCTGCAACAAGCAGCCATTTGCAATGGGCAAAACATGGAGAGAACTGAGAGGCATTAATTGACCATACCAACTGCTTGAGGAGGATGACCTGCTATAGGAAAATGAAACTTTTTAAATGTGATGAATTGGAGGCTTTCTAGATCTTTTCAAATGAATATAACATATATTGATATCTACAAGAGATTCATGTGTGCAATAGACAATGGAAAAGTAGTATGCATGTCCACAGCAGGAAAACGGAGAAAGGAAATGATTGGGGTTGAAACCAAGCACCAATAAGCAAGTCATGTGGAGTCCTGAATACCAAACTTAAGCCTTTCTTGCAAGGTTCCCAATGTATGAACATTTTGTGCCTGATATAACCTAATATGACTGTTACCTTGGCACTTTGATAATTTTGTAGATGTTAACTTTATAGTACAGTAAACTGGTTTCGCATTTTTCCCCTATATGAGGATAGCTCGTCTTCTTATTCCAACAGTCATGGAAGGAAACAACCCATGTAATAAGCAACAGAGGGTCCTGTGGCACCTTTAAGACTAACAGAAGTATTGGAGCATAAGCTTTCGTGAATTCACCCACGAAAGCTTATGCTCCAATACTTCTGTTAGTCTTAAAGGTGCCACAGGACCCTCTGTTGCTTTTTACAGATTCAGACTAACACAGCTACCCCTCTGATACTTGAACCCATGTAAAGTGGCCAGTGCACACAGTCTCTCACATGCTTTAGCAGACAGTATTTTGCACATACCTATGGCTTTTGGGGAGAAGTGTGGAGAAGGAGACAGTCTCCCTGAAATTACAGTGCCCCAGAGCCACAGTTTGAAGTAATTTTGTTTGATCTGCCAGAGTTCTGGCAAATGAACCCTTGACTGCTGTGAGCTTTTTACTATTTCCCATGCTAGCCTCGTGCAAAAGTATCCCCACCATAATCTTCTCTAGCTGTTTTTTTTTCTATCCTCTTCCTCTCTCCACATTGAACGCTAAGCTCTCTCTAGTCTGCATTCACAAAGGTGATGGGGGCACTCTGATTTCCTCCCTCTCTCAGCCTGTTTCTTCGGCCCCAGTCCCAGAGCTGGATGGATTCATGCAGGGCAGGCCTATGAACCTACATCGAGTCCAATGAAAGTTGGTGAGATTTCCCACCTGTGTAAACTGGCCTTAAGTCTCCACTGCTTTGAATTTTTTAGTGTTCACTCATTAGCCCATATGGGTGTCCTTAAATGCTTTCATTGTAGATCTCTTTAGCTTCCCCTCTGCCATCTCTTCCACCCCTGATTCTGCTCCTTATGCACACAATCTTTCACTGCCCTTGTAATAAAACTCACTCAGATTAATGGGCCATCAGAGCTTTTTTAAAAAAAGTGAAATATTATAACTGTCTTGTAAGATCCAGAGTTTGTGCCATGCCCAAGTATGTGCTGAAGCAAGAGTAAAAATTGTAGAACTCTTGTGCTTATTATACACAGAGCTGGTAGTGCTGCCTATTATTAAGTTTGCTCAACAATTCCCATAATAAGACCCATTTTCAGTTGCTTACAGCGGTTTTCACTGAAATTTTCCATGCTGGATGTCTGCTTCAAGCCAACTTTTTCAGAAAGTTTCAGGAAAATCAGTTTAGCTATTTCTGAGAGTGAGACTAGTGGCAAGTGTTGTTTTGCCAATGATTAAAAAATTCTTACAATTCTTTCTTTGTTGAGAAATTGTAGCAGCTTTTGAAGAGGGCATTGAAGTTTGGCAAAGAGGCTTGAATTGGTGCTATTTGCTGGAAAAACAACCAAATCTGGGCAAATTATAAATCTTTGAAAAATCTGTTTTGTATGTGCCCAGTAGAGACTTGCTAGCATTTGGCAGCTCCGTTCTGAAAGATTCCATTTGTACAAATAATGTTCCAGTCCAGGTCCAAAAAAACTGAGCAGGACTTTCCTTGTAATTGCTGCTCCCAGATACCGGGTGCCATTGTGGTGCTAGGTACAAGATGCTTGCTTCTGCTTTGTCAACCTCAATTCTGGAATTTCCTAACTTTGAGTGCTTGACTTTGCAACCTTAATGTCCTTTTGACCTTTTTGCAGTGCATGCATGTGCGCATGCAGACTCTTTCCTAGTGTGCAAGCAAATGGTCCATCTTTGGAAGACCTGCTGTGGTGGTGGTGGTCTAGCTATTTCTCTGTTTGGAAGCAGTTCCTGGGATAGTCGCTTTCTGGGAACTGGTATGTGCCTGTATTGAAAATGTTGGAAGAGAGGATTGCCTTTGAACTTTTTGACTGCATCTGTCCCAGGACTGGTGCATATGTGTAAAAACAGGCAAGTTCTATCCAGACTACAGGTCAGAGGTCTGACCTTGCCAGAAATCACTATCTTTCAGCAGAGGGGCAACACTTATATCAGAAGAGGGGCAGCTATATACTAATTCACAGTAGTCTCTTGAAAATACTTCAGTTTTTTTAACTTATCAGCTCCATCTTTAGCAATATTAGATTAAACCATAAAAATAACCTGATTCTGTGCATGAATACTATTTGATAATTCATGTTCCAATAGCATCCAGAATGTTTAGGCACTGTCTATGCATGCATTAAGATGCAATACTTCCCCCGGGGAGCTTACAATCATGCCCCCATCCTTCAATCTGTGCTTGTACAAAGCCCCACTGACTTCCATAGCTGCATGCAGGCAAGATTGTGGGTCATGTAACAATAAATGTTTGGTCTCTTTAATGTTACTGTGTATTTTCATCTTTACTTTCTGTTTCATGGAGTAAATGAGAAAATCTTCAGAAAACATAATCTAATTAATCTAAGTGCATTTGGATGCCTATTAAAATTCACCTGTCCTGGATTTTCCATTTATCATGATTATGACTGAACAACCAAACTGAGAAAGGTGCTGCTTTTTCATTTAATACAAAATGATGATTTATTACCCTGAATGTTTCTAGTAATGGTTTAGATCTAATGGACATTTCTGCATGACAAATCATTCATCCTCAGAGTAAAATTAGACATGTTGTTCTTTCATGTAGAACACTTCACAGTAATTCATGGGATATAGAAATCTTGTATCATTAAGTAATTGCCCACAGCACTTACTGCATATAGCAATTTGAAGTGTATATGCAAATATTAATATGTAAATGTAATGTAGTTTGGAAAATCACTTTCCTGTTTATAACCTTATGTAAATAAATGTAGAGTTTGACCTAGGCAGTTAGCATACTACATTTTCTTTCACACTTACAAACTCATGGGTCACAGACCTTAAATAAGAGTGTGTGTGTGTGTGTGTGTGTGTGCGCGCACTATAATGTGTATTCATACTAGGGCTCTTCTCCCATCTACTGTATATACATACATAATTATCACAAACGTATATAGGATGCAGGTATACAAAAAGGAGACTAAGAAATGTACAAATTCCCCGGAGTACTGCACTGTCAGGGGAATGGATAACATGGCCATATTCATGATGTTGTATGTTAATGTGGATGATTCTACAATTAGCTTTAAGCACCTTTAAAGGAGGAGATTAGTCCAGAGAGGTTTGTTCCAATAATCTAGTCTGAATAACATACTGGAATGAAGAATCCTAAAGCATGGATTTTGACATCTGAAACACACTGCTGAACTCTTATTAAACAAGAAGAGTTTCCAGAAAGGTATATTCTATCCTTGACTTCCAGAGAGCTCTCTACAAGAGCTCTTCTTAGTTAATTCTCAAAACAGTTAATCATCAGTTTTAGGCCCTGGTCCTACTCCTGTTTAAGATAATGACACACATCCCATGACCTACAAGGAAAAGTTTTTAAAAAAACTGAGCAAGTTTAGTGTTGAGAAAAGAAGACTGAGCAGGGACCTGATAAGTCTTAAAATATATTAAAGGCTGTTATAAAGAAAAAGGTGATTAGATGTTCTCCATGCCCACTGAAGGCAGGACAAGAAGTTATCCGCTTAATCTGCAGTTTAGGTTAGATATTTCTAACTAGAAGAATAGTTAACTCCTGGAATTGGTTACCAAGGGAGGTTGTGGAATCCCAATCATTAGAGGGTATTAAGAACTGGTTAGACAAACACCTGTCAGGGATGGTCTAAGTATAATTGATCATGCCTCACCATGGGGTGGATGAAGGGAAGATGAACTAGATGTTCTACTTTTCTGTGATTCAGTGGGGCCCATAGGGCTCTATTCAACTTTGACTGAAGTCAGTGGAAGTGTTTCCATAGATGGAAATGGGAGTTGGCTTGGCCCCTTTTATTTAATATAGATGCATCCTGTAACAATTGCAATAATATATCTGCTTTTGTCTGTTTCCAGGCTCTTCTAGTCAATAGGGAAATTCCAGGCACCTAGTGTTCTAATAAATCCATGTGTAATAGACTGAGATAATTAATTCTCTCGTTGCAGGATTTGAACATTGTGCAAACCACAGTTCTAACACTAGGCCAGATTTTCTTCACTTCTTTGCACTCTGTGCTGTCATTTACACATGTGCAAAGTAGTAGTAAGTATTTATGGTAATATCCAAAGACCTGGGGCCCCATTGTATTAGGTGTTGTAGGGCTGAAGAGTTTGTAACGTGTAAACACAAACAGACAAAGGTTAGGGGACGGGGATACAACATCCTAGCAAATGAATCTGGTGAAGAATTTGCCCAGCTATGTTAGTTGCAAGGATTTTTTTCAAGTTGGAGAATAGAGGTGGGGAGAAAAGGAGCAGGAAAAGGAAAGGAGGAATAATCACAACTAGTCCACCCTTTTGTAGGCATCTTTGCAAAGGTGGAGCTGATGAGTAGTAGAGGGAAACAATCAAGTGATGTAAGGAGGGGTGGGTGATAAGAAGATACTGTGAGAGAGAGGGAAAGGGGAGGAGAAAAGAGACAAGGCAAAGAGGAACTATGGAAGCAGCCCGGCAGGAGCTATTGGAGAGCATGGCTAGGTGAGAACACTCAGAAAATTGAATTATGTTAAGTGGAGGTGAAATGCTACCACATCAGAATGACACGGTGTTATTCCCACTTAGTCACCCCCTGCTCAGGTTCAGTGAAGTCTGGACCTTATGACCTTCAGAACTAAAAACATGAGCCTCTATTGCTTGAGCCCAAGTGGTAATGTCCCTTATCAGGCAGATATAATAGACTTTTCTCCTCCTATATGGACCAGCTACCAGAAGGATAAAGACCAACACTTTGTAGAGTGGGTTACATTTGCACAGTTGTAATAACTGATATGAATATACAATTTATGAACTCTGATGTGAAAAAATGCCCTTTCAATTCTTGGTATGTGTTTTACATAAATCAGATTTAAGTGACTGGATTAATTCTATGGCATTAATTCTGGCATGTCTGGAACATGAAACTCTATTTGGATCGAAGTAAAAGAAATCCAACACCATCTAATATTTTTACTTCTAAAGACCTAGATAGCAGAAATTAACCAAAATGCTTTAATAGTTATCCTTTTCAATAGTCCCCTCCATCACCCAGTCAGCACTTCCAAGACCATGAAACCATTTGGGTAACTGTCTTATAAGAGTAAAGTTTTCAACAATATCACTGTGAAATGTCTCCAGGTATGATGAATAAATATTAGGTGCTTGCAGTGTGTTCTCTAGTAAACTGTGCTGTATTGCAACTATTTTGTCTGTTTTTTAGCTGACAAATATGTCCATCTCAGGTGTCCAAATCAAAACAGGTACTTTCTAGTTTTATGGCTAATGAGAGTCAGTGACAATGTTCTATTGGGATGCATTTGGCTTCAGTTTTTGTATTTAATTCTTGTATAGTTTTTAGGTTGTAACACAGCCAGAAGTTAAGGCAGTGGACCTTTCTAACTGAGCATTTATGGACTACCCATTGCTATAGTATTGTGGGCTCATAACACACACAATAATATATTTAAGACAAGTATTTGGGAGAAGGGATGGGAATCAATTTTAAAAGACGTGCTTGTAAGAGTCTTGGTTCTTTTGCGGTAAAACAGCTTAGTGTTCTGACAGATCAAAATTCTTTTGTGTGTAAGGTAGGTTTGCCCTCAACACCTACATGAAGATCATCAGGTGCAGCCTAATTAATCAAAAAATAACTCTCATTTTATGTGATCAGTCCACACTTATCAGAACCAGTTATTTTCCTGTTTTGCAAACTTAACTCACCTCTCCCAGTTTTATCAGTTCAGGCTAGCAGGCATATCTTTATTCTCTGGTTGCATTTTCTCCTTTGATAGTCCACTGATTTCTGCCCCCAACCTCTGACTGCTGCTATAGCCGTTTCTCCTGTGATGAGATTGGCTTCAAATTGACACATTTATTTGCCTTTTGGTTTTGGAGCTTTTAAGGTCCAATTGGATCATCTTTTGGGAGCTTTTTTTCACAAGTATGAGGGCTAGAAACTTTTTTTTTAATAAAAATAAAACCTGAGATTCTCATCTTACTGCTTGTTTCCTGGGACTCTAAGAAACACCAAATATTGCAAGATTCATAATCAAATTTTGAGAGTTGGCAAACGTCAGTTGTGATTCTAAAGCTCAAGCAATGTAAGGCTGCTCCACAGTGCACCTCCGGGCTCGCCGCATCAGTTAGGAAGGTTAAAAAAAAAATGTCTTGAGCCCCAGCAGCTCTTTCATTCCAAATTAAGCGCTGCTGCTCCAGGACTGTAGGTGAAGGTCCCAGCCATAGCCGTGCTGATGAATAGAGAGTCTCAGAAGCTGATACAGTAAAAATACATTTTAAGAAAATTGAACTTTTTATTAGCACACTACTGTATGCACAGGGAGGGAGAACTGAATGATAGTCCTGTGCAGTAACATGAATATTAGTAGTACTTGGCTAGCCAGATCATGCAAGGATATTTGGCCACACAAACCTGATTTGGGATGCACTGCCCTCAGGACAAAGCTAGTGGCTTAGATGAAAATCTTCAGGAAGACAATTGATCAGCCCTCTTACCGCTCCTTTCCTCAGCAGGACTGGGAAATGGACACCTCTCATTCCCATTGCTTTTGGCCCTCTCACATTCTAGGGTTGGACACGTTTCCCAGGGTGCTTTGGGGTGGAATTTTAGGGCACTCTACATCATTTTACAGAAGAAAAGCAGTGATGGGGAAGCAGCCTGCTCTTCTGAAAGTTATTTGAATCTGGGTGGGAGGGAGAATGAGTTTCTGCCTCCCATGAAGCCAGTTGGGTCGAGGTATCAGTCTACTTGCTGGCTAAAGACTTGGGGAAGGAAGTGCTATGTAATAAGGAGGCTAGATGCCTAGAAGATGACTTTAGGACTTCCATCCTTACAAGAGCTCTATTTCCATAGACAGACTCAACACTTGAATATTTGACAGACTGAACCTCACAGGACCAAATATCCACCTAAAACAGGTCCATTACTATGCACGTGGTGTGATTTGTCTTATGATATGAAGCAAATGTATTTTCCATTTCAGCAAGTTTGTGTTCAAGACTGACTTAATCTGAAGCTCAAACCTTTCAAACACTTGATTGAATCCTTCCTGGAGAATGTTTGTTTGGTACCCCTCACGTCATGATCACAATGTTCTGTGATGAATTACTGTAGTTCAAAGTGATTTCTTTAAATTTTCCCCAAGTATAAAAATCATTGATATTGTTTAAAAGCTGCTACTTGTTTGTTTGCCATCTACTCAAATGGTACTTTGTTACTTCAGCAGAAGTTCTGTAAGCTGTGACCTCTTATTGAATTTACAGGCCCAATGTAATAGGTACAGTATTTAATAAAAGAAACCATCTATATTGTGTGACAGCTCACAGAACAAATGTTTTGGTGAAAAAAGATTTGAAAGCCTCTTCTGCCATCCCTATTGCAATGATCAAGTGTATTTATACATACTTTGGTGCTTTGGATGAGTAGTTAAAGATTTCATTTTGATTGGCATGTTAGGATATTCAAATGCCAGTGGAGGCTAATTGGAGACTTTAAACTTTTTTTTTTTGTATTGATTGGAATGTATAGCAATACAGATCTATGGCTGCTTTAAAAACCGTATTCGTCTGTTGTCAGCTGAACAATTTCTGTGTTTGTGCATATATGTGTGTGTGTGTGTGTGTGTGTGTGTATACAGATACTTTAGAACTAGTTGTTCTCTGCCACACGCCCATATGAGCCCTGACTTGCTGGTATAAATCAGGTGTACATTAATTAACTCTATTAATTTCAGTGGCGTTCTAGTTTATGCCATAGTAAGAAGAACAGAATTGGACCATGTTGTTCTGGCTGCTGAAATCTACCTGCCTTATAGGAGATGGATCTTTATTTAGTTTCCAGAAGCTCATTGGTGTTCCTTTGAAGATTATTCCTGCTTTTTAAGCAGAGCTGGGCAAATTTATGTACAATGGCTATACTTCTGGACTTCTGCATTTGTTTTCCAAGAACATTCACACAGCTGAATGCTACTGGCATGAATGTTCATAGGAAGAGAATTTCAAATATGTATGTAAAATTTCTGCAGAAACCAAATGTTAAACAGCTACATAGGCAGTGACTGCATAACCATCCAACTGGGAGCACACCCCATGCCATGAAGGTTCTGGTTCTTAGCTGCCATTGGTTTAGCCAAGAATAAAACAAAACTTGATTCCAAAGGTTTTCAGCTACAGCCATTAAACCACTATCTGTCATCAACATTTGTGTTTTCAGATTAATAATTTATGTAGGTTTATAAACTCTTCCGGGCAGGGAAATTCTGACTTGTCTGTAAACACTGTGCTATATAAATAGTAGTGAGGAGGAACACTAGCCTGGAAATGCTTCCTCTGTCTACCTAGAGTAACAAGGACTTGCGGAATTAGAGAAGGATCCTAGTGTGTTTTCTCATTGTATACAAGGAGAATATTAGCAACAAAGTACAAGATGGTTCTTGTATCTCAACCTTCACCTTTTCCACTGGAAAGGAAGCCGTAGCATTCTGGCTTTCATGGTGTCTATGCAGCTTCATGTACGGCTCTTCGAATTTGAAATTCATCATTCTTATTTGTAATACATGAAATTCTGTACAAAAAGAATATGCCAACATCATTCGGGATGAGGGCGTTTTATACATTATAGAAACAGCAAGTCTTTGGAACACAGAGTAGATATGTCATCAGAACTTCCACCTAAGCAATGTAATTTTTTTCGGAGCCCATTATACCAAGCTCTCAAAATACATCCTTTCTTAAGCAGAGATTTTTTTTAATCTTTTCATAAAGTTGGTGAAACTTCCCCCTTGATTTTTAATAACATTTGCTAATTTTGAATTGTAGGGGACAATGTAGTTAGTTATGGAACTTGGCAAGTTATCTCACTGATCAGTTGGTAGAGTAATTCCTTAAAGGCATGTCTCTAAATATGAGATTTTGACATGCTTTCCCATGAAATCTATTGAAGGAAACACAACTAAAACGAGTAGATGTGATGCTGCTTTCGTGCTGGAGTAAGTCAGGCAGGATTCTACTGACGTTAATGGAGTGGTATACACACACACAGTGGTTATATAAAAGGAAAATCAGGAACATTTTCTATAGAAGAAAAATAAAGTTTAGTCCATGATCAAAATCTGAGAAATATACATTATGGCTCATGCCAGATATATGGTGAAACTAATTCTGACCTTTATGTGACACTAAATTAAAATGGCATGAGATCAGTGCTCATATAACACTATAGCACTCTCTAATTAGTTAGAGGAGTTGATCCAAAAGGATTTGGGAGTGACTATTCATACCTAAACAATGTTTGCCCATCATAGACCAGTAGAATGTGTGTCTCTATAGTTCTATTTCTGCAAATAATTAGTCAAGGCCTTGCAGATTCAGGCTTTTGGATTATTCTTATGTCTTACCTTTAAAGGTGATAAAATATTGTAGCAAAACTTCAGAACAGGTGTAGTAATGTTTTGATCTTTGGATGACACACATGAAATAAAATTATGATAATCTACAGGATATTGATGAACTTGTGATATCTTTTTCTTGCTGAACACTCAAATTCAATCCAAATGTCTTAATTACTTAAAGTTTCTAGTTTAGACACTTTTGGACGGATTTTTGTTTTCCAGAGGTTGCCAAATATTAGTAGGAATTCTAAGTCTAGTTCTAGTTTAAAGCGAGTTTGTTTTCCAATCTGATGCACTCTTAGAGTTCATAAACACATTTTGTAATTCTCAGTGAGAAAACTATTTTTTCTTGATGAGCATAGCTGCTAGTTACATGCACTTTGTATCCATGAGGATTTTTTTCTTTAAATCTTAATATGTAGACAAGTTTTCAATCAAATTGCCAAAAAGGGGATGGGGGAGAGAGACGAACTTCACTGAAGGAAGGTGTGAAAGACAGCCACATGGCCTCTTCCCTCTGGTCTGGAATTGTCATTCTCTTTTAAGGAGACTGCCATATTCAATCACATTCAACTTACATCAAGGGGTGGGGTCAGGATCAGACAGCAGTTCTTTAGAATCTTCTCTTTTTTATGGTATTAGAATGTAAACGGGTATTTGGCTTCCTGAAAGTTGTACACCATTGTAGTATATACTCACTTCCACTGGTATTCTAGATTTCTCTATCCACCAAGCAAGGACTGAATTTAAAGTAAACCCATGATTAGTTTGGCCAGATGTCACATTGGTGAAAGGTGCTGATTGATCATGTACATTCTCTCTGAATCTGGCAGCTAGAGTTTTGAACACCTAATCTGAACAAGCAGTCTGGAACCTTGGTAACATTTAAAATTCAGCTCTTTGAACGAGTGCAGACAGATTAATGAAGCAATATTTATTACACTGTTATCATGCTGTGCCTTTCTCCATATTCTGGGGGGGGCTAATATTTGATCCGACAATCCTATTCTTAAAGGAATATTTCATATTTTGATTACTCTTCTATTTGACTGCCCACCTAATTTATGCATGAAACCTGCCTGGGGAAATTATGCACAGTAGTCTAGTAGTTTTATTATGTCACTGTGAGCATGATTATCCATAGATAAAGCTACAGGTATTTAGACTAATCTATGCTATCTTCCCTGGTTAATTATGTTGCTTTTATTTTTTTTCCCTTAATTTATTCTTCATATTCCTAGCTATTTTTGTTTTAATCAAAACAGGATAAGAGAACTTGCAGCAGGTCATCACACAGAATTTCTTTGCAAAGCAGAGGCTTAGAGATATTGGAGAGAATATTATAAATTGGAAGAGTTTATTGTGCACTCCATTATTTTTTCTACCTTTTGAATTATTAACCAGACTTTGGTTGATTTTGATGACAAGGGTGTCTTAGAAAGGTACAGACACCTACACTGTACAACTGAGTGCTTCACAGCGTGGTACAGAAATTTAATCCATGTCCTTTGAGCTCTGCTTTGTTAAAGTCTATTTCAAATGCAAGCACTTCACAGGATTGAGTCCTCTTTGCTTCGGCAGTGAGTTTAGGACAAAAACATTACTATAATTTTAGAGTAGATGTAATATTTTCAGCCTCTTGGGCTGTGGAAGACATTGCTGGGCAGAATGCCCCAAGCATTCTTTCAGACCATTGATAAATTCAGTATTTGCCATGGGCAAGTGAACTTTAATACCTACTCCATTTTATAAAGGAGAGTGAATGTTGTGGGTGCTTTAGGCAGAATGGCTCTCCTCTCCTCACTCCACCAGCTCCCCACTCCTGGCCCTCAGCACACCCATACTCATCCAGCTCCTTTATCAATGGCAGGTTTTCACATGCTTGAAACAATCTGGAATTAACAGGCTTCTAACTGTACATGGTGGGTGAATTTAATACCTGCTGTAGAGGTGGAGAAACTTGAGGCACAAAGCAGTGAATTGATTCAGCCAATGTCATGTGGCAGAGACAGTAATTACAACCAACTGCCAGTCTCCTACTCTAACCATTTGACCAAACTTAGTGAGTTTTTGTTTTTGTTTTTGTTGTTTTTTTTCTCTTCAGTCTCCCACTAATTCAGCCATTTTGAACATCACTGTAACTCCATGCAGCTACGCTCCTAGGAGTGCAAACGTTATTCTGTAACATTAAACTTGGTCCATTACAAATAAGTAAAAATTATAATAGCCACAAAATGTATGTGGTTCTTTCTAAACAGGGAGGAAGCCACACCCCTTGCTCTGAAGAGGCTACCTTACATGTGACACTTTTAAATTGGAGCAATAAACTATAAGGTTTTGAACTTACTACAATGTCTTTTATCAGAGGATCTGGAAAGACTTTTACATCTAAACCTCACAACTCCACTGTGAGGTAGGGAATAAGGCTCCATTTTACAAGAGGTAGACAAGACAGAGATGAATTCCTGGCCCCACTGATGTCAATGGGAATTCTGCCACTGATTTCAATAGGGCCAGGATTTTACTGGAGACGTTAAATCACTTGCAACACATTTACTTCAGATGTGGGAATAGAAGTTGCATCTTTCCCCACTCCCCAATCCCAATCCTGTGATAGTCACAAGTCCGTTTTACCTCAAATACAATAACTTGAAAATTGTGGCTTATCTCAAAAAGCCACTGAAAAAATTATACCCAGATTTTAATTTGACATTGATTTACAAATAATTTCCTTCTGAATATAATTGCAAGAGAAACTACAGTTGTTCTTCCATTGTGCACGCCACATGGATAAACAGAGTACCCTATTTTTGCAAATACACTGGGTTTTTGTAGTCTTTCACTTTATCAGTTCTCTCAGTTAAGGTGCATGATCAAATATCTCATACTCATTACCAGGAAAATAGTAATTTTTCCTATTGTATTATGCCAAAATATTAGAGCAGCGAAATGGAGTCTGGTAACACAGCCCTGTTAGCTTGGAGGAGAATCTGTGATTAAGAACATCCTGTGAATGCTTTCCTCTGGCCAATAGGGATTCGGTGTCACTGATGTGACATCAACCCATCCCAGTAGATTGCTAGAGTATTATGTAGACTTGTAGAGCATGGGTGAAGGGGTCTTGCAGACTTGCAGGAAGTTGCCTGCACTACCCACTGAAGGGTTAGAGATGCATTTAAACAGACCGGTTCCATTAGAGTAGATGTGGAAAAGAGAACTTAGTGTGTGAAAACCCCTGTTAGACTGGCTCTTGTTTTTCAGTCCCTGGCTCAAGAAGAAGAGGCTGCTTGATATTGTGTGTTGGGATCATGAAGAGCTGGTGAGACCCTATGCTTGCTTTTGACTCTCTGCCTCTATAAAATGAAGATGAAAATTCTACCCATGTGGTAATTAACTCTGGTTCTTTCCTCTCTAGTCTCCTTTTAGTGGAGAAGTTGTTTTACAATGAATAGGATCAGAGTAAAGCTAGTAATTAAATAACTTTTCACAACATGTCAGAGTATATATCCATATATTCATTATCAGACTTGGTGCAGCTAGGCCAAATGAAGCATGCATAAATTAAGCTGGTGGTTGGTTTGTAAGAAGTCATTTTAACTCGGATTCTGCCCATGCTGTAATGGGCTGTGTAGTTTTTACAAATCTGCAAAGCGACAGATCTTTCAGGTCTCTTGCTGCTTTCATTATACAAAAATTAAATTCCAAGGGGACACCCCACAGAACCAGATGTTGTTGAAAAGCATATAAATCTGAATCACGTGGAAAAGCTTCAGAAACCAGACTACTCTATTATATTTCTAGTGTAAATGGCTGGAAGCCCTTCATTATAAGTGTTTGATTTCCATTTCTCTCCTGAATATGTCTGAATTCTACTCAATGTATCTGTCTTCATGACTAAATGGCAAGCAGTAGCTATTTCCTGGTAGAAAGTGCTTCTTTCTCAGGTAGAAAGTTTCATTTTAATAATGGTGTTACCCAGTCTGTAGTAGGAGAGCACTTATTATCAACTAGACATTCTTGGGTCAAAAGGCCTCAGCCTGGCCTCTTACTTTGCTTCAAAGACATGGAACCATAATCAGTAATGGGCACAGGTGTTTATAATGTTGTCCTCCAGCTACCTCCTTTGTAGACTCAGGCCTTTGTGAACCCACAAATCGGGCAGGTGAATGAATTTCCAGTATTTGTGTCCACAGTGGATAGTGCCTGAAACTTTGCAAGTCACTTTCAAAATTTGACCCAGTAGCTGAAAACAAGTTTGCAATATCTGAGGCACCACTGTTGAACAAGCACGCTGTGTGCAATAAAATCATAAAAGTATGAATGGGTACTTAACCTGCAACTTTTACCCCCTAATGAGTTTGGTATAAGATAGTTACTGTGTGTGTGTGCGCGCGCGCACGAGAGAGATGATATGTATGACATACTGAACAGCAGCTATTTTTGTCTTTGCACGTTATTAAAAAGCCCTGATTCAGCAACATACTAAAGCACGTGCCTATTTTTTTAAACACATGAGTAATGCTGTTTTACTCAATAGTATTACTCATGTACTTAGGTACTTTGCTGAATTGGGGCTACAGTTATTTAACCAATTCACCTGGAAAACACATTTTAAATTTCTGATTTCAGCCAATGCCACTGGAAAGAAGAGATCATTCAGGCTGCAGTTGGTTGGCTTAACAGAAATCCTTGATAGGCTCATCCTCAACTGGAACGAATAAAACAATCAATGCCCAATTGAAGTTGGTCGATACCAAATGCATGCAACTTTATTACCTATTTTGTGTGGTATTGGTGTCCTGTGATACACCAGAGTCAGACTAGTGCTCTTTTCTGGCTTTAAAGTCTAGGATTCTAGACTTTAAAATGTAAGAGCTCTGGTTTGCACTTGTTCTCTCATATAGTGGTACAATGTAAATGAATAAATGATGAATAAATGAGTCAAATGACACAGTTTTTATCCTACTTGAATTTTCCCATATATCTCAAGATACTTGCCAGGTTCAAAATGGTGAGCAGCAGTCCAAGAGCTGGTGGAGGTAGCTGGGGAAAAAAGGGGACATCAACCAACTGAAAAGAGCAAGTTTAAATGTATTCTTAATCTTCGTGAAACTTGAGTGCACACAAGTTTAGAGAGATTCTTAAGTTTCCTTAACTTGCAAACTGTCACTTAGCAGGTTAGCCCTAGGTCTCACTGATGTGAGCTTCATTACAGATCATGCTTTTCACAGGCCTGGAATGGTGTTGAACCATTTCTTGACAGGTCCAAGCAAGTTTTCCATTAATATCAGGCAGGCATGTCTTCCTTTCCCATATACTTTTGCTTTTCCTCCAGAGCAAACTTATTTTGATATAGCTTTTACAAGGAAAATCCCACTCTTAAAATTTGATTTTCTCTATACACTTGTTATAACATGTCAGAGCAGTGATGCAGTTCAGGGAACTGAAACATCCTCATGTCTTTTCAAAAAATATCACAGCTAAGGTTCCTGTTTCCATTCTAATAGCCCTCTTAATAGGATGGGGTTTTTTTGTTTTGTTTTTTGTTTTTTTCCCAAACCAGTGTCTTTCAGATTTTGGGGGGAGAGAGGGAAAGGGATTTTTTCTCTCTCAAATTATTAATTTGTTTATCACTAGTCTCAATAGCTTCCACTAGTGTAAAATGTGTGAAAAGCGTAGCAAGTGCTTTACTGCTGTTGAGATAACTGCATGTTGGATCCACTGCATGTCTCTTGTATTAACTCTTTTATTAATCAATATATATATTTCCCCCCCCCCCCCCGTTTTTTTTTTTTTTAAGTCTGGCATGATCTACCTTTGGTAAACCCATGTTGCATTTTATCCCACTTTCCATTTACCTATGTGTTGTTAATTACTCTTTGCTTCAAAATTTGTTCTTAAACTTTGTGTACTACTGAGTTCATACTAACGAATCTGTAGCTGCCTGGATCAGATTTTTCCCCATCTTAAATATAGGTCGTATATTTGCAGTTCTCCAGTCCTACAGTACTACTCCTTATTTGATAATTTGATTGCAAATCTGGTAGTGGGGATTTTTAATTTCATGTGCCAGTTTTCATTATTCTGGGCTGGAGATTATTCAGGTTCTTCCATCCCTCCCCGTTTGAGGACATTACGCTCTGAGTTTTTCTTCCACCTCAGATGTAATTTCTATCCCCTCTAGCCTTTACCCCCATGTCTACATTATCTTTAGTGATAATACAAAATTAGTCTTAGTTCTTGAGCTATACCTAAATTATATTTCATCTCTACTGCATCCTTGTTGTATAGTGGCCCCACTTGATCTCTCCATTTTATACAGCTAAAGAACCTTCTAGTATTTTAATTTTCGTTGCAAGATCTAACTCAGCTTGACTTTTGGCAGTTCTCACTTTATCCCTTCACTTTTTGACCTCCAAGACATAGTGTTCTTTGCTGGTTAGGCCTTTCTTCCATTCTCTCTAGGATCTCTGCTTGCTTCTTACATCCTTTTAGAGGTGGATATTCATCAACTTAGGTCTGGAGCCCTTTCCTACAAATTTTTCTTTCCATTCTTGCTCCTTTAACTTCAATGTGGAGGAGATTTAGAATTTAAGGACCTTGGCTCTTCAGTCTAGTTGACATGCAGGCGCTGGGCTCCTTAGCACAAGGAACGTGAGGCAAAAACATCATAAGGTGTTAAACATTCAAAGAATTCATAATCACACACAATTAATAAATTATGCCTAGACTGATTCCCCCAATTATTGTACAAATATTAGATACTAGAAATTGGTTGATAAGGCTATACATTAATTTAGTATATTAGAGTTTGTTTCTTATTGTAATATGGGAGTCTCAGTTGGAATGCAATAATTATGACTCATTTTAAATTTGCCACATATTCAAAGCCTTTTAAGTCAGTCTGGATTTTTTTTTTTTTCCCCAAAAAGCTAAGGGGCTTTTTCATATGCAAACCAAATAGCCACAGCCAAGCATTGAAACTGCTTGGATTGAACCTGAATTGACCATTACTCTTCTAGGCTTCAAATGTATTTTGATAAATGATCTATGCCAGCAGGAGAGAGGCATGATTTGTTAGGTTTGTTTTCCTTGCCTTGAACAAAGTAGAGTGTGTGTAAGTAAATACAAGTGTCTATCCTTTGGGATAGCAAACTGAAAAATGTAGGTGTTGCACACCCTGATGAAGATGTAATCCATGTTAGATTAGACTGCATTTTTACCTGAAGATGTCAGATCTTCACAAAGGCAGGTGAATAGTACCCCCATTTTACAGATGGGGAAACTGGGGCACAGAGTTTGAGACCTACCAAAGGTCACAAAAAGAAATAGCAGAGCCTGGAACAGAATCTTGGGCTCCTGACACCCTAGGGGGTTAGATCAGACAACTGGGAATGTCTCTACAACTGCATTTAAACACCTGGGGCTGTCCCTTGTCAGCTGACTTGGGCTCATAGGGATCAGGCTGTGGGGCTGTACATTTGCAGAGTAGACATTTGGGTTCAGCTTGGGCTGGAGGCCAGGTTCTGGGACCCTCCCCTCCTCACAGGGTCCCAGATTCTGGGTTCCAGTCCGAGCTGGTATGAATACACAGCAGTTTTCCAGCCCGGTGGCCTGAACCCTGCAAGTCCGAGTCAGCCGACATGGGGCAGCTACAGGTGTCTAATTAATTGCAGTGTAGACATATCCTTAAATGCCACTGTTTATCTCTGTGAAATCTCTCATATAATCTGAGTGTTTTTAGTTTGTATCTATATACACAAGCGCACAAACGAATATATATATGCGCATATATACGCATGCACTCCACACGCATAGGATTGCCAACTTTCCAACCGCACAAAATGGAACACCCTAGCCACGCCCCTTCCCCAAGGCCCCACCCCCTGCTCATTACATTTTCCCCCTCCCTTGGTGGCTTGGTCTCTCCCACTCTCACTCACTTTCACTGGGCAGGGGTTTGGGGTGCGGGAGGAGGTGAGGGCACTAAATGGGGGTGTGCTTCAGGGTGGGGCCAGAAATGAGGGTTTCAGGGTGTGGGAGTGGGGTCCAGGCTGGGGCAGGGAGTTGGGATGCAGGAGGGGGATCTAGGCTGGGGGGGGTGGGGCCGAGGGATTCGGGATGTGGCAGGGGGCTGTGGGTTGAGGCAAAGGGTTGGGATGTGGAACTAGTGAGGGCTCTGGGATGGGGGTACTGGCTCTGGCATGGGGCTGGTGATGTGGGGTTTGGGTTACAGAAGGGGGCTCGGGGTTAGGGCACGGGCTTATTTCAGGCGGCTCCTGGTCAGCAGCCCAGCAGGGCTAAAGTAGGCTGGCTGCCTGCCTGTCCTAGCTCTGTGCTGTGCCCTGGAACTGGCCAATGGGAGTGTAGAGTGGGTGCTCGGGCAGCGCACAGAGCCCTGTGGCCTGCCCTGCCTAGGAGCCAAACCTGCTGGCTGCTTCCAGGGCACAGCATGGTGCCCCAAGACAGGTAGGGACTAGCCCGCCTTAGAACTGCAGCACCGCTGACCGGACTTTTAATGGCCCAGTCAGCAGTGCTGACTGGAACCGCCAGGGTCTCTTTTCGACCGGGCATTCCCGTTGAAAACGAGACACCCGGTCACCCTAAATGACATGCATGTGTATATACACACACACACACACACACACACAAATTAAGATATAGTGGGTACTATTTAAACATGTCTACTTATAGACAAATATGAACAAATTAGACCTATAATTTCAATAGAAGCTGCTAGGTATTCAGCACTTTTGAAAAATCAAATCCCTTATTTAGATGCTTAATTACTAATCTAGGGGCCCAGCATAAGTCATCCATTCATCTTGGCCAAATCACTGAGGACTTCTAGTTCTTAATTGCTATATTTCTTTAGTGTTTAAGCTTTTTCATTTTCAGGGTTTTCTAATAAATTCTTTTTCCACACATTTTTATATATATACTGTCAGAAAGCTGAGGGGAAGTGGGGATGAGGACAATTTTCTTTATTAAAACACATTTCAATGAGTTTCTTCTGATGGCTTTTGGAAATGCCCAAATAGGATACACTCTTCCCTTCTCAAGAATCCATTGTTTGTGATAGGGAGTGATCCTGATTGTGAAGCAAAATTGCAACATGAATTTGGGCCTAATTGTGTGTATGCTAGCTGTCAGAGAAGGCGCGTGGGAGTCCAGTTTCCTACATTTGGCAAGAAACCCCTAGTGACTGTGAGCAAACTATTCACTGTCTGTGCCCCATTAACCTCACCTGTAAAATGGATAAAATAATGCCTCACAGGGGAGTTTGGAGAGCAAATCAATCTTGTGTTTTGTTGTTTTTTGTTAGTTTAAAAAAAAAACTTTGAAATTCTTGGATGAAAAGCTCTGGAGCACATGGATTTTTATTATATGTTTTAGGAAAAATTTTAGAAGTATAAGTGTGCATCCCAGAATCATCATTTTAGACCTTTTTCATAAATGGTTACATGACTGACTCAAATATTATTATTCTGAATAAAATGTATTCATGCTGTGAATTCATTTTGCTGTGAAATCGTATATAAAATTTTTTATTTATATAGTTATGGTTTCATGGTAGGCTGCTCCTTCTGAGAACCTTTCCCAGTGCCCTGAGTGGGGTCCTTTTCATGTGGTAGGTATGGGCCTTCACTTTTGTGTTGGATGGGATCCTGCAGTCCCACCACTCTCCAACTGGGTCTCCTGGTTATACCCCTGGTTGAGAACCCATGTTGTTCTGCAGGCCTTACGGGCTTAGCACTTGTAAGAATCTCCCTCTGGCAGCCTATGGACAGGGACAGTCTGCAACAATACAGAAGTAGCTTCTCCAGAACGAAGTATGACTGACTTTGCCCAAAAAAGTACACAGTGGATTTTAAACAAGAGACCTATAAGCATATTGTCACCTATGCCTGCCAGTCCCCTCAAGCCCCTAGGGAGACCTGACATAGCCCATTTTCTTGGGGACCAAGTTATAGCCTTTTGCTGTTGTCTCTGACTTTGTCTGTGTGTCAGCCCCACAATATGCTGATCACTTTCCCCTCTACCATTCCGTGGGGGCCCCTTTAACAGATCAGTGTTCAAATTCTCAGCCTTGGCAAACCACCCAATCCCAGAGTCAGGGCTGAGGAGTCTCCTCTTCATGGCTATACATCTGGCTATTGTTTGAGGGAATTCTTCTTAACTAGGCCATTGTTTTACCTTTCCTGCCTGGTTTCTTTTAACAATCTCTTTGGATCTAACGTTCCATCCATGCAAACCAATATCCCACAGAGTCACTAAGAGGCATATGACACTGACAAAAAATACAACTATTTCCCAATACTCCACAGTTGTAACCACTGAAGGGAATGAATTTTCAACAGTGCAAGACTTTCTAGGCAAGAACCAGACAATGCTGTTTATTTGTAGAAATTAGTTTAGTGACACTAAAGTGTTTAAAATAGGTAGCCAGGTCAGTATTACACCATACATGTATATCATTAATCTGAAATATGTTTGTGAAAAGCTAAGCTGATAGGATCATAACCATAAGGTTGATTTGTTTTACTGACTTGCATATTGTCTCTCTAATTGTTTGTGGATCCTGAGTTTCTCCTGGCTGCGTTTAATGATTCCCGCTTGGATTGCCTTGGTATCTGTTGATTGTTCCTGACTAGCAGGAAGAAAGACAAGCTGCAAGGGATGTGGTTTAATTAGGCCACAACTTTATTAACTTAACTCATCTGGGAACTATTCTAACATAACTCATACAGTGCAGGTCATTATTCCTTCCTTAATCGATCGCACCTGATAGAAGATGGCCATCAGACCTCCGTATCTGACTGCCAGCCTATTGCTGGAACCCTACTGCTGTCCCTTTACATGAGGGCTAAGGAGCTGGGAAAGGGGGTTGGCTCTTCATGGTACCAGACAGTAGGAGCCCCAAACCTGTTCCCAGCATCTTTAGGGGATGCCTACCCCCAAAGTCCATTTCCAGTTCCTTTCACCAGGGAACCAGACCCCTTATGGAATGAGTACCGGCCCTGGACACCTGCCACAGTTAGCTTAGCTGACTCTCATCCTCTGCCAGCAAGCTACAAGATTAACAGTTCTAGCATTGACCAAAAATATATCTGCTCCCAGGTTGGCAAGGTGTACCCCCTACTCCCTAAATAAGTCGGGTTCTAAATAAATTTTGGTGGGTAATGACTGACCTTCCTAATTCCCAGTTCACATCTTCTGGCTTTGTCAACTCATGGAGGTCTGGCAGCTCCCCACCATACCCTCTATGGCAGTATTTCAGATCAGTTTACTGTCACCCCCATTAAAAAGTCCTAGATCTGCCCTAAATCGTTCTCCAATCCCCTTTGGAAACCAAACAGGGTTCATCCAGGTTTACAATAATCATTTATCATTTACAATAATCATAATCAGGTGCATGCTTCATGGCTGCCAACGAGTGTAAGCAGGGGAATCCACTGGTCCCAAAACACACCCCATGTGTCATACCAACTCAGAATTGCCTTGCTACCAAGGCCCAGCTGTGAAACTCCAGGGAAACTGGCTGCCTGCCTGTAAGCACAAGCATGGGAACTAGGGCTGCGGGGGGTGCTGCAGCACCTCCCAGCTCCCAGTCCTGCACGCCCGGGCTCCCAGCCTCAGCTCTGGGGGTGGACAGGAATAAGGGGGCTGGCTTTCAACACCCCCACTATTAAAAATGTTCTAGCGCCACTGCCTGTAAACCCAAAACAGAATACCACTGGGTCTCCTGATCTTTCTCTTACTCCCTATAATGTGCCCCACCATCCATGTCAACTCATAGTCGCCTCACCTCTGAGGCCCAGCAGTGAACTTCCAGAAAGAACGGGCCACCTGCCTGTGGGCCAAATACACAATATGATTGAACATTCTTCACCAATAAGAGAGTCATGTAATCATGAAGGAAGGGATAAACAAGAAGAGTTTTGCCCATAAATTCATGAATTATTCTCTCCAGCAGGGGCCTCCGTCCTCTTGTATGCATTTGGATGCCACCATTGAGGAGCATAGCCCTCTGGGTTCCTATTCCAAGCTGTGCTGTGGATGTAACGAATTCACTGCCAAACTACTGGGATCCTGATTCACCAGGGAAACCTCAACAATGTGCACTCTTTGATGTTGCCGTGGGCTGAAGTGTTCTTTTCTGAGGAAACCTCCCTTCCCTGTGAAGAAAGAGTGACCTGGCACTCGGCCAACCTCTACTGCTTTGACAGCATATCCCAACCTCCCTGTGCTCTTGTAGTACAATGACTCGCCTTGGCAGATCTTCACTGGCTTTTTGACACTCTGAAATTCAGTGTGTTGGATCTTTCTCCCCCACAATAGCCTGGCACAATGCATTGCCTCCAGCTGCTGGTCTAGCATATACTGATAACCGGAATGTGAGAGAGGACGCATCCTGAAGGTACAGGGCTTAGATACCCTCCTCGAGGGCCAGGAAGGCTTACTTGAGCAACACCAGCTCAGATGATGCCTTCCCTACCACCCCCTCTCCCAACCTCTGAGTGAGGTAACACCCTTAAAGGAGCTACTACCATTTTTCTCCTTCCAGTCAAGACAAAAACCTTTGAGATTACAGGAGGTGCATTTTAGGCTATACGTATAGACGTGCTGTAGGCTTCCCTTTTCTTTGAATGCAAGATAGGTAGACAGAAAACATATCCACTCACCTAAAATTGCTTGTGATTTCTATAGGGTAGGATATCTTCTCTTCCTGTTCTAAACCACTATGCGGTATTGCAATGAAACTTTCTCATTTCACCCTAGAGGAACTATCCTTGGTTTTCTTTGACCAAGTTATTTGCAAATACAGCAGAGAATTGTGCAATCTAAGATTGTAGGGCCAGATATTAAAGGGGGGGAAAAACACTTGTGTTCAATTAATGGGAGTGCAAACTTCAAAGTGCATCTATTATAGATACATGAGTATATGACAGAGCTTGTACATAAGTGTGTGTGCAATTTTGAAAATCTGCTCTGTAAAGAATTTTGGGATTTGGTTGGATGAAAGGCATTATCGGAATGTAAGTTCATTATTATTACTACTGTGCATTCATGTAAATGTAAGGACTGTCATTATGTGTTTATACAGCACCTAACACAATCAGATCCAACCTGGTTGCAGCCTGTAGGTGCTAGAGCAATATAAATGATTAATAATGGTGAAATTGGATCTAATTATGAAACAGGTTTAAATCTGCAGCCCTGGTCTTTGACATTCTTCTAAACTCTATTCCTATACCGTTCATCCTATACTGCTGTGAGAATACTTTAATCAGTGTTCAGCTTCTTTGATACAGTCATGCATTGCTTGTTGTCCAGAGTATGGACTATCTGGAACCTGATGCAGCTCACACCATGTTTTAGGACTGTTCCTGTGTAATTTGTTACAAAATAGTAACAGACGCACAATTTCTTGGGAATGAAGTTAAGACTAAATCGAATGACACTTTTAGTGTGTTTATCCACTCAAATATCTGAAGAATGAGCTGACTGGCAAACAAGTCAGAGTTGGATTTCCTCTAACTATGAATAATTTATTTTATGGTTAAAATAATGCTGGGAATAGAGAGTTGTGGAAAATTCTATGTTATTGTTTGAGGTGTCTTACCTTTCCCCACCTCCAGCTCCCTTTCCAGGCTTTAACCAATGTCTTTCTTAAACGGTTTGCCCTGTAATTCTTTGATTCTGACAACTTTCACGCTGCCTTGAGAACCCATTGAAACACTGTTAAAAAAAAGAAAGGGGTGTCTGAAGCTATGAAATTGATGCTTTTTGTTTTCTATGCACTATGCCTTTGAATATCTAAGAGCCTTGTCAGTTTGTAGACAGGGCATCAGTCATGTTCTCAGAGTTGCTAGGGCCTGTAATGGACAAAGATGCACACTAGGCTCTCTCATGGAGAGTTTATTCTTTCTCTTGTTTTGTTGCTGTTTTCCTTCATCTAAAAATGTAAGTTTAGAATCCTTAGTGGAAATATAGAATGGGTATGACCAGCTTCTGTTACCTTGAGGTTGATTTGCTGCTCTCTGGCTTCTCTCATCCTCAGGGTTCCTCCTAATGGGTCCTCTTGAAAATAGGCAGCCCCATCATCCCTGCTTATAACCTGTACCAAGACTATTGTTCGTTCCCCACAATAAATGTTGCAGTTACTTTTGGAGGTTTTCTTAAATTAGGCTTCTAATAATTAGCTATCAAAAAGATGGTCTAGTGAAAACATACCACCCTAACTGCATGATTTGAAAAACTATTCTGTACATCTACTTACAGAAAGGAGAGTAAAATTTTTACATTCTGTAATCTTCTATGTGGATTATCTGGTATGAATGCATGACCAAATTGGCCCACCACACGAACCTCAAGTAATACTGTTCTCAAAGTGGAGTTTTTTTCTCTCTCTCCAATATTAGCCTTGGAAATGCTCACTCGAAGACAGATTCCCTCAGTTAACTTACCTCTTGTGGTCTTTACTAGTGAATGCATATCTCCAGTACTGCAGGGGGCCAATATTTATTTTCAGGAAGGACATTTAAGTCAAGATGTTAATCTACCTGGTGTGAGGTTTCCCTTGCATAATATTCTGAGAGCAATTGTATCTTTTTTTCCTCCTCCCCTCCCCCCCACTTCAGGGCCAGCTATGTTTGGGCTGTAGTTTCCTTTGTGTAGTATCTGTTACTGTGCTCCAGGTGGTACTGACTTCACCCAATGCTGCCATACTTGAGGATTTCTTTATTTCAATAACTGCATATGTTAAGCGTCTTAAGATGAGAAACATTATCCATTTTGTGTGACACCGGTCTCTTGACTGGAGGTTGCCAAGCTAGCTCTAGGCAAACACATGTCCCAGCCAATGTTCCCTCTAATTTTTGACAGGCCGCGTGAGCAAAAAATTTCTTCTGTGCAAATTTTTGTGCATGCGGTGTTTCGCCATGTGTGCGGGGTTTAGGATCTGTGTGTGCACATGCACACAGCTTAGGGGGAATAGTAGCCCCAGCACTTATAAATTCACTGGAGTGTTAATTAAGACCAGTTTTGACCAGGGCACAGATTGCCCCACCTTCAGGTCTGAGGAAATCCATGGAAGTTCTTAATTCACAAGTGACAAATTCACCATTCTAATATTACAAAAGTGAGTCATGTACAGATAATCCATTTGTAACCTAGGAGGTTGAAATCAGCTCTGTTTATACCCTTCTTAAGAGTTCTGGACCCTTTGACTGAGAGGGATGTGATGGAACAAAACACATTTTTATTTGTGTCTGAGAAGATGCGCTGGGAAGCTTACTTGGCCTGGGAGTTGATGGAAATAGTTCAGCTGTGACAAAGGGATACAGGGCCGCTCTGTGGTAAGAATGTGGGAAAGAGACTTGGGCTTTCAAAAGCTAAGCCACCACACAAATAGCCCATTTCTTAGGGTATGTCTACACTATGAAATTAGGTAAAATTTATAGAAGCCGGTTTTATAGAAATCGGTTGTATACAGCCGATTGTGTGTGTCCCCACATAAAATGCTCTAGTCGGCGGACCGCGTCCACAGTACCGAGGCTAGAGTTGACTTCCGGAGCATTGCACTATGGGTAGCTATCCCACAGTTCCTGCAGTTTCCGCCGCCCATTGGAATTCTGGGTTGAGATCCCAATGTCTGAATGATGCAAAACAGTGTCGCGGGGGGTTCTGGGTACATGTTGTCAGGCCCCTCCCCCTCCGTCAGAGCATCGGCAGACAATAGATTCCCACCTTTTTACCTGGGTTACCTGTGCAGACAACATAACACGGCAAGCATGGAGCCCACTCAGATCAGCTCACCGTCACCATATGTCATCTGGGTGTCGGCAGACGTGGTACTGCATTGCTACGCAGCAGCAGCAGCTAACTGCCTTTTGGCGGTAGACGGTGCAGCATGACTGGTAGCCGTGGGGCTGGCAGCCGTAGGGCTGCATTGCACCAGCCCCTTGCCTTTTGGTAGAAGATGGTATATTACGATTGGTATCTGTCGTCATCGTACTGCAGTGGCTGTCAATCATGGGCACCTGGGCAGACATGCTCAGTCCTATCGAACTGTCTTGATGATGATGGCTATCAGTCATAGTCATAGTATGCTATTTTCTGCCAATCGCCCAGTATTTTCTGCTAAGCAACCAGAAGAGGCCGAGGGCAATCTGGGTGCTGGCAGACGTGGGGCTGCATTGCTACACAGCAGCAGCCCCTTGCCTTTTTGGTAGAAGATGGTATATTACGACTGGTATCCGTCGTCATGGTACTGCACTGGCTATCAGTCATGCTGCACCGTCGGCTGCCAGCTTAAGATGTAAAAAATAGATTTGTTCTGTATTCATTAGCTTCCCCCTCCCTCCGTGAAATCAACGGCCTGCTAAACCCAGGGTTTTGAGTTCAATCTTTGGGGGGGGCCATTCTGTGTGACAGTTGTTTGTGTTTCTCGCTGATGCACAGCCACCTTTCTTGATTTTAATTCCCTGTACCTGTACGCCATGTCGTCATTCGCCCCGACCTCTCTCTCTCCCTCCCTCCCTCCTTCCCCTGGTCTGTCAGATACTAGTTTCGGGCCTTTTTTCAGACCAGGTGCCATAGCTAGCACTGGGATCATGGAGCCCGCTCAGATCACCACGGCAATTATGAGCACTATGAACACCACGCGCATTGTCCTGGAGTATATGCAGAGCCAGGACATGCCAAAGCAAAACTAGGACCAGACGAGGAGGTGATTGCAGCGCAGTGACAAGAGTGATGAGGAAATTGACATGGACATAAACCTCTCACAAGGCACAGGACCTAGCAATGTGGAAATCATGGTGTTACCGGGGCAGGTTCATGCCATGGAACGCCGATTCTGGGCCCAGGAAACAAGCACAGACTGGTGGGACCGCATCGTGCTGCAGGTGTGGGACAATTCCCAGTAGCTGCGAAACTTTCGCATGCGTAAGGGCACTTTCATGGAACTTTGTGACTTGCTTTCCCCTGCCCTGAAGCGCCAGAATACCAGGATGAGAGCAGCCCTCACAGTTGAGAAGCGAGTGGCGATAGCCCTGTGGAAGCTTGCAACACCAGACAGCTACTGGTCAGTCAGGAATCAATTTGGAGTGGGCAAATCTACTGTGGGGGCTGCTGTGATCCAAGTTGCCAGGGCAATGAAAGACCTGGTGATATCAAGGCTAGTGACTCTGGGAAACGTGCAGGCTATAGTGGATGGCTTTGCTGAAATGGGATTCCCAAACTGTGGTGGGGCCATAGACGGAACCCATATCCCTATCTTGGCACTGGAGCACCAAGCCACCGAGTACATAAACCGCAAGGGGTACTTTTCAATGCTGCTGCAAGCCCTGGTGGATCACAAGGGACGTTTCACCAACATCAACGTGGGATGGCCGGGAAAGGTACATGATGCTCGCGTCTTCAGGAACTCTGCTCTGTTTCGAAAGCTGGAGGAAGGGACTTTGTTCCCGGACCAGAAAGTAACTGTTGGGGATGTTGAAATGCCTATTGTGATCCTTGGGGACCCAGCCTACCCCTTAATGCCATGGCTCATGAAGCTGTACACAGGCAGCCTGGACAGGAGTCAGGACCTGTTCAACTACAGACTGAGCAAGTGCCGAATGGTGGTGGAATGTGCATTTGGATGTTTAAAAGTGCGCTGGCGCAGCTTACTGACTCGCTCAGACCTCAGCGAAAAGAATATCCCCATTGTTATTGCTGCTTGCTGTGCGCTCCACAATATCTGTGAGAGTAAGGGGGAGACATTTATGGCGGGGTGGGAGGTTGAGGCAAATCGCCTGGCCACTGATTACATGCAGCCAGACACCAGGGCGGTTAGAGGAGCACAGCAGGGCGCGGTACGCATCAGAGAAGCTTTGAAAACGAGTTTTGTGACTGGCCAGGCTATGGTGTGAAACTTCTGTTTGTTTCTCCTTGATGAACCCTCCCCCCCCCCCACCCGGTTCACTCTACTTCCCTGTAAACCAATCACCCCACCCTCCCCTCCCCACCTCGAGCACCGCTTGCAGAGGCAATAAAGTCATTGTTACTTCACATTCATGCATTCTTTATTAAGTCATCACACAACTAGGGGGATAATTGCCAAGGTAGCCCGGGATGGGTGGGGGAGGAGGGAAGGAAAAGGACACACTGCAGTTTAAAACTTTAACTCTTATTGAAGGTCAGCCTTCTGATGCTCGGGCAGTCATCTGGGGTGGAGTGACGGGGTGGCCGGAGGCCTCCCCCACCGTGTTCTTGGGCGTCTGGGTGAGGAGGCTATGGAACTTGGGGAGGAGGACTGTTGGTTACACAGGGGCTGTAGCGGCGGTCTCTGCTCCTGCTGCCTTTCCTGCAGCTCAACCATACGCTGGAGCATATCAGTTTGATGCTCCAGCAGTTGGAGCATCGACTCTTGCCTTCTGTCTGCAAGCTGACGCCACCTATCATCTTCAGCCCACAACTTGCTCTGTTCATCCAGCGATTCAGCCCGCCACCTCTCCTCTCGTTCATATTGTGCTTTTCTGCAGTCTGACATTGACTGCCTCCACGCATTCTGCTATGCTCTGTCAGCGTGGGAAGACATCTGGAGCTCCGTGAACATATCGTCCCACGTCCTCTGTTTTTCTCTTTCTAATCTTCACTAGCCTCTGTGAAGGAGAAATATTTGCAGCTGGTGGTGGAGAAGGGAGAGGTGGTTAAAAGACCCATTTTAGAGAACAATGGGTACACTCTTTCACGTTAAATTTTGCTGTTCACATTACACAGCACATGTGCTTTTGTTACAAGGTCGCATTTTTCCTCTTATAGTGTGGGCCTGCTGGTTTGGTGTGAGAGATCACTCACGCAGTGCCAGGCAACAGATTTCGGCTTGCAGGCAGCCATGGTAAGCCACAGTCTTTTGGCTTTTTTAACCTTCTTAACATGTGGGAATGGTTTCAAACAGCAGCACCCTCATTTCCCATATCAAGCATGAATTGGGTTGGCCATTTAAAATGGGTTTGCAATGTAAAAGGAGGGGCTGCGGTTTCCGGGTTAACATGCAGCACAAACCCAACTAACCCCCTTCCCCCCCCCCCCCCCCCCAATTCTCTGGGATGATCACTTCACCCCATGGCTAACAGTGGGGAACATTTCTGTTCAGCAGAGCAGGAACAGGCACCTCTGAATGTCCCCTGAATAAAATCGCCCCATTTCAACCAGGTGACCGTGAATGATATCACTCTCCTGAGGATCACAAAGAGCGATAAGGAATGGATGTTGTCTGCATGCCAGCAAACACCGGAACCATACACTACAATGCTTTGTTATGCAATGATTCCAGACTACATGCTACTGGCCTGGCGTGGTAAAGTGTCCTATCATGAACAACAAGGAGTCTGGTGGCACCTTAAAGACTAGCAGATTTATTTGGGCATAAGCTTTCGTGAGTAAAAACCTCACTTCTATCCGAAGAAGTGAGGTTTTTACTCACGAAAGCTTATGCCCAAATAAATCTGTTAGTCTTTAAGGTGCCACCAGACTCCTTGTTGTTTTTGTAGATACAGACTAACACGGCTACCCCCTGATACTTGTCCTATCATGGCAGACGGGATAAGGCAGCCCTCCCCAGAAACCTTTTGCAAAGGCTTTGGGCGTACATGAAGGAGAGCTTTCTGGAGATGTCCCTGAAGGATTTCCGCTCCATCCCCATACACGTTAACAGACTTTTCCAGTAGCTGTACTGGCCACGATTGCCAGGGCAAATTAATCATTAAACACGCTTGCTTTTAAACCATGTGTAATATTTACAAAGGTACACTCACCAGAGGTCCCCTGTATGCCCTCAGGGTCTGGGAGCACGCCTTGGGTGAGTTCAGGGGTTACTGGTTCCAGGTCCAGGGTGATAAACATATCCTGGCTGTTGGGGAAACCGGTTTCTCCGCTTCCTTGCTGCTGTGAGCTATCTACATTATCTCCATCCTCCTCTTCCTCGTACCCCGAACCCGCTTCCCTGTGTGTTTCTCCAGTGAGGGAGTCATAGCACTCGGTTGGGGTAGTGGTGGCTGCACCCCTTAGAATGGCATGCAGCTCCGCGTAGAAGCGGCAAGTTTGCGGCTCTGCCCCGGACCTTCCGTTTGCTTCTCTGGCTTTGTGGTAGGCTTGCCTTAGCTCCTTAATTTTCACACTGCACTGCTGTGCGTCCCTGTTATGGCCTCTGTCCTTCATGGCCTTGGAGACCTTTTCTAATGTTTTGCCATTTCGTTTCCTGCTTCGGAGTTCAGCTAGCACTGATTCATCTCCCCATATGGCGAGCAGATCCCGTACCTCCCGTTCGGTCCATGATGGAGCTCTTTTGCGATCCTGGGAGGACTCCATGATGGTTACCTGTGCTGATGAGCTCTGCGTGGTCACCTGTGCTGTGCACGCTGAGCAAACAGGAAATGAAATTAAAACGTTCGCGGGCCTTTTCCTGTCTACCTGGTCAGTGCATCTGAGTTGAGAGTGCTGTCCAGAGCGGTCACAATGAAGCACTGTGGGATAGCTCCCGGAGGCAATAACGTCGAATTCCGTCCATACTACCCCAATTCCGACCCGCTAAGGCCGATTTTATCGCTAATCCCCTTGTCGGAGGTGGAGTAAAGAAACTGGTTTAAAGGGCCCTTTAAGTCGAAAGAAAGGGCTTCGTCATGTGAACGTGTCCAGGCTTAATTCGATTTAACGCCGCTAAAGTCGACCTAAACTCGTAGTGTAGACCAGGCCTTAGAGTGATGCTGCTAGAGTCCTTGCTTTGTTTGTTAGGTGTTTAGAATTATCCAACAAAACCCCTTAACTGACCGCTTATTGGGATGAGGTGTAGCATAGGAAACCCTATGAATGGTGAGCGAAGATGAGGATAACTGTAAGTATGGAATTATTCACGCTTTATTGGAGCTGAATTTATGTACAAGGAGAGCCTCAAGAACTACAGGGGGGTATAAAAAGGTTATCAACTCAGAACATTCTCCTGTATGCATATTTTTCTGAAGAAGCACTCATGACAAAGGCATTTTTTGCTGACTCTTGTTTTGGAATATATAGCTCAGAACTAATTTTTACCAAATGTACAGTATCACTCTTAAATCAAAGACTGTGGCCTCCCTCTCCGTGAACGGATGCCTCAAAACTATTAATAGATTTTCCTATTAGCTTGAATTTTATTGAATGTTAGGTTATTAGAAGAGGAACATAAAATGCCAGTAACACAGTTCTCATGACTAACTTGCGCTATCCCATCTGTCATACGTCTGATTGCTGTAAAAACTTGCTCATTTCAGTTGTAGCAAAGAACAAGTTGAGTCTTGTCAATGAATTTTAACCTGTGAGCACTGGCATCACATCTCGAGCTCTGACTTAAGTTGGAAAAAAATGTTGTTTGTTGTTTTTTGGTAAGTTTGGAATTCTGAATGACATGGATATTGCATCATCATGAATTCTCAACCATCTTAATTCACAGGCCTTACTCCTAAGAGGAATAATATTTACATAAAGATTGATATCTTCAAAGGGTTGCATTTTCAAAAGTGCAAAGGGAGTTACACAACCAGTTCCCATGGAAAGCTGATAGGAGCTGGAAGGTTCAGTGCTTTATAAAGATTAACTGATCTCCCTTTCACTCGAACTACTCCACACACTCCTGCAAGGTAGTAGTATTATCTGTGTGTTTAATTAAAGAACCAATGAATAAGAAATATATTCAGTGAATTTCACCCCTCTGCTCACACAATGTCTATGAACATTGCAATACTTTCAAATGTACTTATTATTTCAGATTGTGTTGCTTAAATGTGATTTGTCATATAAGATGCATGGTACGCTTTGACTACATTTCTGTTCTAAATGCTCATGAAGAATTTGCTTTGCACAAGAATTCTAGTGTGCAAGGCTGACATCTGTGTTCTGCAGGCATTTGCACTAGTAACACTTATTTTGCAGGAATGTTTGCAGAAAGTGAATGAAAAAAGGGTATAAACCGAAACAATGGGAATTTATTTAAAAATACAGGGAGCTGTGGGTGCTTAGCACCTTTTAAAAGGAGGTAACCTGTTGAAAACCACCTATTTTATCTTCCTTCTCTGCATGTCTGCATTTACCCAGTAAACCCAAAGTTGAATCTAAACAGTAGACTACACACTGTCTCTGCAGTCAGCAGACTAGGACTAGAGGCTGAAATTCACCCTTTTGCAGAAGGCCAGCAAAAAGGTTAGGCACTATTTGAGTGTGACTTCAGCACTCAGTGGAGTATAAGGTTTGCCTTGGGCCTTTACAGGGTGGGAATTTCACCTCCAGTTAGAGCCATGACCATTATGGTAGTTTAGCGTAGTAAGAATAAACCTCTATGTATTGATCATTTTATTTAATATGTTGGCTTACTTATAAGCTTTGCACTTTAAGGTTGCATAGAATATATAATTTATGGTTTTTATTCTTTGTGCCCTCTGACTGTCCAGGTTAATTTACGCTTGCTCGCTCACTCTATTTATTTATTTATTTATTTATTTATTTATTTATAAAAATACGTGCAGTCTCATAGATAGATATAAATCTCCACACACACACACCTTATTATAAAACCAATACAGAATGTAATAGTCTTGGAGCTGGCAAATGTAATTCATTAGAAGAGTTACTCCACCCAATATTCCAGGGGTTGGCAACGTTTGGCACGCGGCTCGCCAGGGTAAGCACCCTAGCGGGCCAGCCAGTTTATTTACCTGTTGACGTGGCAGATTCGGCCAATTGGGCCCGCACTCACCGCGGTTCACCGTCCCGGGCCAATGGGGACGGCAGGAAGTGGCACAGGCGAGGGATGTGCTGGCCGCAGCTTCCCGCTGCCCCCATTGGCTTAGGACGGCGAACCGTGGCCAGTGGGGGCCACGATCAGCCGAACCTGCCGCGTCAGCAGGTAAGTAAATTGGCCCGGCCAACTAGGGTGTTTACCCTGGCAAGCCGTGTGCCAAACGTTGCTGACCCCTGCAATATCCCATAAGCATGCTGAAGCATTTCCAGTGTGTACATGGAATACTCCCAATAAGACAAAACACTTCGATCTCACAGGTTATCCTGGTGCTTAAAGAGGCAATTGTACACCATAAATATTAAAAACATTCATACACTGAAAACATGGTCACTGATTTTTTGCAATGATATCATGTGGGTGGACCCAAGCCCCTGAGCAGACCCCTCATGAATTCCGTGGGGCACTTCACAAATACAGATATTTGCTTCAATATGATCCATACATGCCTCTGGGCCCTCAGTCGTCTAGAACGTGAGGGCTAAATTCTGCATGGACTAATGTCTGTGCAATCCTGTTGAAGTGATAGCAAAATACGGGATTCATATGGTTGAAGGGAAGGAAAATGGCTGGATAAATTGGAAAATATCACCCCCAAAAAAGCAAAGACATACTTAAAATAAGCTTGGAAGACTGGAACAGATCTTGTCAGCTCTCCAGTTGTACACACAACTACATGACTGAACAATTAACTATTCCCCAGTGACTTTTAAAATACTGGGAATAAACAGAATATATTGTAACCTAACAAGCTGCAAGACAGTTGACAGTAACAGAAGATTGAGGATTTATATTAAAATACAAAATGTGTGTGGGGAAGCATGTTTTGAAGCAATCTATATTCAATATTTTTCAGGAAATGGTAGCAATCATTCATTTCTTACAATGCTTTTAGAGTGTTTGGCATTTTCTGTTACATGCTCGGAAATGCATCTAACCCTGAGTTTAAGCTTCTTTAAATGGAACAGAACTAGTGTAGCAGCAATATTTTAGTCACACTGTACTAGTACTATCTAGGCCCCACAAATCAGCCAGTCTTGTCTTAATCATGCTGAAAACTGGTTTGAGCTAAAACTGCAAAATTTGGTTCCTATTCCAAATTCTCAACCACTTCAAAGCTTCATGTGTTCTGATCCAGGGTTTCTATTTGACTCAAAATTCATATCTGGATCCAAAGTCTGATCCTGACCTTCAAAGATGGGCTTGTAAGATCTGGGGTTTTAATTCAAGCCCATCTCTACTGAGAACTTTGTTAAACTTTCACTACATTGCATGACTACTGCAGGCAATTGATATCAGGATTGGGCAAGGAAAGAATGGCACAGAAAAACCCAAGGTGTCATGGAATTAATGTCTTACAGTAGTAAATAAAAATGTCATCTGTGCCTTCGTGTTATAGCACTCCGAACGCCACACGGCTGTATTTAACTGCATGAGCTTTCCACTTCAGAAGGATTTGTAAGGAGGGAAGTACTTTTCAAAATCAGCTAACAGGATTTATTCTAAGATTTATTTAGTAATTTAATGTGGCAACCTGGAGAGATGAGGTACCCCATAATAAGTGCTTGAAGATTTGTAGTTTGAGCCGTCATTTTGCACTCCATGCAACTATCCGTACTTCGGGATGTCGCTGCTTACAGTGCTGCCTCTGGTAGGTAGACACCTTGGGATGTGAGAGCAGATATACCAATAGCAACTGGTAACACTCACAATTCATTGATTCGGATTGTATTCTGGGTTAATAAAACGTTTGACTTCCCTCTTCAAAAGACTGCTTTGCAGCATCCGTAACTAAAAGACTAAACACCAAAACCTGTTTTAAAAAAAATCATAGGGTATTTTTTGTATAAAGCATTTGTTACCATCAATTATACTGTGATTATTAGCAGAACGCATAGAAGACCTTGCATTAAATAGCACAACCCATCATTGTTGCTACACTGATGGTTAAAATACCCCTGTGAAGACGAGGCTTTAGACCCAATATCTACAGCAGTACTGAGGCATGGAAGCCCCAGCATGCACCTTTTAAAAGCTGTGCATCAGGCTTGACCTATCCTGAAGAAAGTCAGCACAGTTTGCAGGGAGGAGGTAGGGATCTGACCCTACTCTATAGATGGGAGCTGCAGAGCAATGGGAGTGGAAGAAGTGTAGCTAATCATGTAAAGGAGCCTCTCCTCCCTTCCTCCCTAAAAAGAGATGAGAATCCAGTCTAGGTCTGTTATAAAATCCCAGCACTGATCAAGAAGGAAGTGGTTGGGGAGATGGAGATAAAGGAAATAAGGTAAGGAATGGGCCTCTGTCCCTATTTGAATAATTATTAGGGTGGGTTAGAACTGTAGATAGTTTTGCTGTTGTCTTGTTCTCATTTGGCCTTATTGTGAGGAGCCCTGTTTTCTCACCCTGACTGAGCTCTACTTTGCAGCTATCATTCAAGGGGAGAGTTGTCTCTCTTGGTCTGCCGTCACTTGAATATCAGCCTGCTGGCGACGAACCTGCCCCCATTGAAAGGTCAAGGAAGTCTCTATACCTGCCCACTGCTTCCCAGCTCTCCATTGGTGCATGAAGGTCTTCCCAGAATGGATTCTGCCTGGGAAAGGGGGAAGAGTTGGGTAGCTGTTTAAGCATTAGGCGGTCACCTCAAGGGACACTTTCCTTGTTAGGATCCATTGTGGCCACACAGCTGCAGAACTGAGTTGGGCATTGCCACTTCTGCAGGCTTCGTGCTGCAGAAAAAGTGGCAAATGATATAAGTGGGGAAAAAAACATTGGCCAAGATATTTTATTGTGATGGTTTTATTCTTTACCAATTTAAAAAAAATACCTGTAATGATTGATGCTTAGATTTCTCTGTGCTGGCTAATGGGCAGTGTTATCCCATTGCATGGCAAATGATGGTTCTCCCTTTGTTCATGACATAACTATCAATTTTGTGCTTAGGATGGGGAGTGGGAGCCAGGTACACCTCTACCCTGCTATGATGCGACCCGATATAACACGGGTTCTCCTATAGCGCGGTAGCAATGGGGCTCCGGCGGCGCTTTAAAGGGTCTGGGGCTCTGGCTGCTGCGGGGAGCCCTGGGCCCTTTAAATCACCGCCGGAGCCCTGCAACCGCTACCCGGATATAACAGCGTTTCACCTATAACGCGGTAGGGATTTTTGGCTCCCCACCATCACATTATATTGGGGTAGAGGTGTAACTTGTAACTACAGCTGTGAACTAGAAGTCAAGGCTCCTGAATTCTTTCCAGGTCTGCCTCTGACTCAGTGGGGAAGATGGGGAAACAGAAGCGCAGATACCTGCCACATTTGTAAAATGGAAGTAAAACCTACCTGATAGGGATGTTTTGACTTTAATTGATTAACATCTGTTAGAAGCTTTGAAATTCCTGAATGAAAAGTGCTATGGAAGTGCCGTAAAATATTTTGTTGTGGGGAATTAAACACAACAACTCCTAAGCAACTTGTCATTTTTGTTGTTAAATCAATCTTATTCATTTAACATGTGTTTTTAATGCTTACGACAATTTAAACGGTGTATAAAGTGACGTGAACTAGAGAATTGAGGGTGGTTTTTTTTAAACATTTTATTCTATCAGCAGGCTTTATTATATTGAGAACTTGGGTTTTCCAAAGCAAGAGACTGAAAATTCTTACTTCCAGTGAACTATACAGGATCATGAACTGGATGTGTACATTCTAAAATATTTTCTTTAGCAGTGCATTTATATCATTAGCCTAAACTCTGGCAATGCTTTGCAAGTGCTGTTTTAAGACCTTAACATATTCTGGTTTATCTATCCTTGATTAAAATGCAATCAGGTATTGATTTGCTTAAGACTTAATAAGTGCTAGAAGCCGACATGTATGTAATTTAGCGACAGATTAAACATCATCTTTCATTTGAGCTACTGTCTCAAGGCATGTCTATAATGAATGTAGAGAAGACAAATTATGCCATTTAACACTGGTAATTTGCTTTGAAACTTTTTTGGTTACACAGCTACCAAAGGGTCAGGAGACTTGTTTCAGGAAAATAGAAACACTGAGAGATTAACCAGGCTGTAATGAGATTAAAAACAATGATTGATCAGATCTGTGCAGTTGTGGCTGGCTGGAAGGCAGCATTGCCATTCTGTGGAATGGTTTTCTTAGCATCAGGAAACGGTAACATTGATGGCTGCCTTCTCCTGGGTATTCAATCCGCTTCAGTGCTTTTGTTTATCCTAGCTCAAAATATTCTCTCACAGATTCTCCTGTCGTCATGCAGTGTGGCAAGGCTTTTGTTTCTGAAAATGCAGGAGCTCTATAACGAAGCAAAGGATGGTATAAGTAAATTGCACTACATATATAAAGTATTAATTAGCATCAAAGAGAGCATGGATTCAGTACCACTGAGTTTCTATGTACTCTACCGCTATGTCTCTTAAATGATCCTGCTGGACAGGCAGGACAATGTAGGGTGGAGGTTTTTGTTTTGTTTTTGTTTTTTTTTAAATGAGGTATATTTTTCTGATGCTGAAACTAGTACTGTGGCGAACAATACTGTGCTATTGATCTTGCTGGGGTTCTACAGAACTGATTGCTGTAGTATCCAAGTGCTTTGGCAAGGAGATGAACTTGAATGACCTAATAAATCTCTATTTATAAATTATAGTAATTAATCAGCTACCATATGAGTGAGCGGTGAAAATGCTTGATGTAAATATAGGAATGTAAAGCACACAGTTTATCGTCTTGAGACTGATTTTTCTGCTCATACCAATTCTATACTGTTTTAATTCCGCTGACTTCAATAGCATTAACTTTGGGTTTATCGGTTTCCAGAAATAGGGACTCAGGCCCATAAAAATTAGAGCTCAAAAACATCCAGCATGAAATCCTACCTCACTGGGGTCAATGGTAAAACCCCTGGTTGATTTCATGAGGGTCAGGATTTCACGCCATACTCTTCCATGTAAGCAGTTAGTATGTTTGCCACAGGAACTATACCATATATGACTGCAGATGATGGAGACGCTAATGGGACAATCTCTGTTAAGATGAAAAGCTCTAAAAATGCTTGAGGACTCCTGTTTTTAAAGTGTGTTTTTCCTGGGTACGTGACACTTCTCATTTGCATGAGGAAGTTAACTGGCCACTTCCCAAAACGAAGCTGGCAATACCGTAGAAGAAAATTGCCAGTCCCCAATCCTGATGGACACAGGGGAGGATGGTAAGCCAGGTAATGCAACAATGAGGGAAAACTGTAGTGAAAGACTGACCGTAAATTACAGCAGAGGACTAAAAATGAATGAGCACAGGAAAGACACTTGATCTGATGACTGGAGCTTTGTGCCACTAATAAAAAATCAGGAGGCGATACAAGAATTTTAAAAATTGTCTAAGTTTCCAATTCAACATTGCTCTTCAGCCTGACTTTTGAATGGCTGCAGTAACGCTATTATGGTTTTGACAGGAATGACACTTGATTCCTCAATTCTTAAGCTGCTGCTTTAAATTTATGGCAAAATGTGAAAGTCCAAAATCAAAATGCAAATTTTTATGTTGACTGAGTTCTAAACGCACAAGTGATAAAATATAAAAGTTTCTCCCATGTGTCATTAACTAGTGGCTGTTTTTAAAGCTATGTCTGCTCTTCCTGACTTTGCACAATGCAATTCACTTGATAGGATAGTTTAGGGTGCCTGTTCCTTTATGAATGTTCTGTTTTGCCTTGTGCATACTTATTTACTGTGAACAGTAAATTGTTGATAGTGTCTTGTTCACTGAAATGCATGAAAATATGGAAGGAATACTGCTGATTAGTTAAAATCTGTGAAAATGCAGTACATTGAGAGGAAGGATGACAGCAATAAACTCTGATATTTGCATAAACAATGGTACCACAGATGTAGTATATTGAAAATAGATGGGTATATACTACTTTCTATGTCGGAGTTTGTACATCGTTTTACAACACAATCATCTTGCTTTCTGTCAGCTTGATTTGTTACTTTTGACCTGAACTGTGTGGCTAGAATTTTAGTGCTCAGATTTTAGCATTAAACACTGGAGTCTTAGTAATGGAGTTATTTCCTAACGTGCTTTAGAGAAGCAGTGTATATTGTTCAAGCAACTTTACTGTTTTTGACTTGTATAACTTAAAGCTATTGTCTACCTAGTGTCTGGTGAAAGACCAGAATATGCATTGCATATTTGATTAGTTGATTACCCAAAAGGAAAGCAAGCCTAGTTCAGTGTTTGTAGAACTGTCTTGCGTGTTCAATTACACGCCTGTGTGCACGCACATGCGTGCGCTCAACTAGTCAATCTACAGGCAAAATATTTGTCCAATTCTGCATAATTTCTGTCCTATACTAAACATATTGTGGTAGTTCCATTAAAATATGCATGAGTGCATTACAGAAATGCCAAAGCTGTGTTTATTATGGATTACAATAGTCAGTCAAAATTGTGAGCAGAGATTATCACATTTTTTTGAGACCCCCTGATATTAACATAGACGTAATGTAAGTTTTGTGCCCCAGCATTCCTCCAAGCTGATAAAATGTGATCACTGATTATAGGTGCCATTCCCGAGGAAAAACAGCAAACTCGGTGTAGTAGCTAGCTTACATGTATTGATTAATATGAAGACATTAATATGTATTGAACAGTTACTTTGTTTACTCCTCTTGTTGTCATGTGAATGTGATTTTCCTGTTCAATAACTCACTGAAGTAATGATGCAAGCTAATGGGAAATGCATGAGGTTCTATTAGCCCATTTATCATCAGAAAAGAAAGAAGTGCGCAGCCAGTGAATAAATAGCAGTGAATTCATTATGACATCCAGACAGCTGCTGCTGTGCTTCGGGTTTTCTCCACATGTGAGAGAGTACTGTTAGCCAGCATTCTCCTGGTTCATAATTATTCATGGCAGTACAAATTAGTTACAATAACTATTTGTTGTAAAATCTAATCTACTCATTGCCAAAAATGGACAAACCAATGTTTCAGAAAATAAGACTCTGAACTGGAGCCCAACATAGCATAAATCTGAGGATCAGCTACTGATCTCGCTTACACCAGCATGAGTGATTCCAAGAAAATCAAGGGAGTTTACAGCAGGGATCAGGGAATAGGATCAGACTCAATCCCTAAAATACAGCCAGTTGCTTGCTGAGTTTTTAATCCTGATGTAATGCAGTCTTCCTGGAACAGAAGTGGAGAATGTTATGTTGCAGATATAGGAATAGATTTTTTTTTTTCCCCATCCGCAATGAAGACTATAAACTGCATAATAAATCCAATCCATTCCTTTGGCTCATCCACTTCCTCCTCCCCCAGCAGTACTTTCGTGGGTGGTGGTCTTGTTCAAATGCAGAAAATGTAGTGTCTAGTCAGTGAAGAACAGCAAGGCAGTTGGAATGGGGTCTCTGAGGCATTTCAAATCCCTTTCATGGAAGATAAATTCTCTCCCCTGACCTCATTCCACCTCCCAGTGGACAGAATGCACATTGCCATGACATTCTCCCACAGTCAGGAACCATGGCAGTGTCGCTGTTTAATCCATCTGTGGGGTCTTAACGTGTGAGACTTGTGGCTTCCCAAGCAGGTGGTTTTCTCCTGATAGTTGGGAAGTGGGAAGCCAGCTGTGTAGTGATGACAGAACAACTGCAATTCCTGGAATTTAGGCAACCTAGTGGAAATCTTAGCTCCACTGAAATCTATGGCAAAACTCCCATTGACTTCAATGGGGCTAGAATGTCGTCACCTGATTATACTATATTACAGGTATCTCTGATCTTTTTATGCCCTTCATAAACAGGAACTAAAGTATTACATTACTGTAAGGGATGCATTTAATACACAGTTATGGCCTGTGTAGTAAAGATTTCAAGTGCAAAGATAATAAATTACTCTGAGTTTACCATTCTTTATAGTGACTTCACAGAAAATTGTAGGAACAGGCTATTTTAATTGTTAGATGGCGGGGGTTTTTTGTTTACTTTTCAGCTTGTCTCGTAACCTCTGAATGTTTTCCCATAAGATGCATACTACCAAATCATTTTGGGAGAATTTTTTTTAACCTACCTATATGACTTCTCTAAACAAACACAACTCCCCATTATAGGTAACATTCTTATTTTATGTCAAAACAACAACAAAAAGGAAAACTGCTGGGGAGCAGTCAAAGTTAACTTTCCACCACCTATTTCAGTGTGCATTTCCACCACCATTATTGTGCATTTTAAGAGAACTAAAGAACAGAATTTATTCCTGCTGTGCACCAGAGAAGCAGTTACTTTCACAAAATGCTCTGTAAGTGCTGATGCTCATAAGAGATTTAACCAAGTCCTAAATATGTCTTTTCACACTCTTGGTGTAACTTGTTTATGTGGGGTGCAAAAAATACACCGTTTGAAATGAGTGAGGGGAGGCTTCACTGGGAATATTTTATAAACAAATCGCTGTTTAGCCAAAAAAAAAAAAAAGCCAGAACACAGTGAATCCTGTAACGATGTCCTTTCCTTTCCCGGGGCTTAGGGGCTGTGCTTTTAGCATTTGCAAATAGTTTTCCTATTTCCTTCAACTTTATATGTAGTATCTTTCGAGCCTGACTTTCATTTACATCATCCATACCACCTTCTCTAAAACCTCTTTTAGACGTACCTACAGACAAAGGGGGCAGAACTTTTCCATTGCATATGCCTGTGTTTGTGTGACCAAAGTGAAGCTGTGTGTGGGTTCTGAACCTCAGCCTCCTTCAATTGCAAAGAGTAAAAGATAAGAGCATAGATTCAAATGGTAGATCCATCCATGCACAACCTTTCCTTGTTAACGATGTGCGTGAAGCTCTCTGCATGGATTAAGAGCAAAATATGGGTCAGGAGTACCTCTTATTGTGCAAGGTAAAGAATAATATAAAACAATTTCAGTTCATATAACAAGCCCCTTGTTTTTAGGTTCCTACCATGCCTAGGCACACAGAGCTGGGATGAGGTCAGAATTTCTCCCCTGATTATGTATGCATTTGCTGCAATGGCTATAGGAATAAACACCTTTTTTACATGGTATTCCAAAAGCCTGATCAAAGATCATAAAAGTCAGGGGGAAGATTTCTAGACCCCAGAGGTCTAGTGTTGGTTGGTAAAAGTAGCCAGGGAAATTTCTGACCAATTTCCTTTGCTCAAGATAAGGTGGGAGGGGGGGATACTTACTGGAAAGGATGCTTGTTAAACTGTGTGGTTGTGGTTATGGTTCCGGGCTTCAGTTGCAATACACCATCTTTCTCAGTCTTGATAAGTGTAAATGTTTAATGTGTGAAGGTTGAAGCTGTGTGTAGTTGAAAGGCGTGGGATTTCTGTCTGACTTGCAAAGTGTCAGGGGAGATAGGGACCCTAATATTGTAAAGGACTTGGCTATGGCCCATTTCTGCATGATGTGAACAGGTAGGCGTGCAGTTCTTTGCACTGTTTCAGTCTGACTTTTTTGTTTGTAACTTCTCTACTACACTTTCTCGGAATTACTACTTACAGATGTAGGTAGCGGGCTATTTTGTTCTACTGGGTTACTCCACAGAGTCAAATCAAAATAAGCTATCCAAGATTTATGCTTAAGATTCCCTTTTTATCTGGTTTGATTTTATTTTTCTCCCCCCCCCCCCCCCCGCACCATTCACCTCCTATGTACTGTGGCTTCTCTAATCCTCCCAGTCATTCTGTTGATGAACATGATTTTGGTATGCTTAGGCAGGTAGTGATAGATGGTCATAGATTGGAATAACCATGTTAAGGGCTGTACAATATATCCTCCTCAGACCTCCTTGTTTTTAAAGCAGTGGCCTCTATCCTTAATCCTAGAACAGTATTGTCTTCAACTTGCTCTGCAGGGCCCTATATGGAATTGTCCAATCCTCCAGTCCAGTAGAACGGTGCTCAGCCTGGGACCCAAGTGGTATGGAAGCAATGATAGCCATAAAACTCTTTGATTGCCCCATTCCTGGGGATGGAGCTGGATACTGAGGCAACTTACAGCAACTCAAGAGGTCATTCCTGCAGCTGGAGATAGAAGGATCATAGCACTGTTTTGGCCATGACCTCATTCCCTAGCCACAACCTGTATGCTAGAGTGGGAGGAGGGGTACTGGCGACTCTGTGCCGCTTACGAATTTGTCCTGAGCTGGAGGAATTCCCTGGTGTCTGGAGGCAACCGTTCGATTGCTGTCGTACCACTGAAGCTGGTGTAAAGGGACCATAGGACAATGGTGCATCAGATTCAGGGAGCAACTTATCCAATGAATGTTGTTACTCATTTGGAGTGGATAATTAACTGGAGAGTTTTGTTTTTTAACAATGAACATATAAGTTCTTAGAATTTTAGATTAGTGCTTTAATTAAAAATAACATTTGGAATTGCATATACTAGAGCTGGATCAAATTGCACAGTGAAACTGAAGACAATTCACTTTTGGTATTTCATTGCATATCAAAAAGTGCCCTATTTGCCACACAAAAAAAGATAATTTTTCAAATGAAAATTTACAACTTAATTATAAATTCATCTGTTTTGAGTAAAAAGGCTAAATCTTTGCTAAAAATATAATTAGATTACATTTTTAGCAGAGTTGCAATTTAAAACTTTGTTTTTAATGCAAAACCCCCATTTTTGTGAAATTTCACACATAAAAATCTTAGGCACAAAATGAAATTGTGATAAATGTCAAACTTTCACTGCCTCACACAGCACAGTGTTTGAGGAGCCAAAGCCTGTTGTAGACTGAGAGGATTAAATTTATGGTCTCGTTACTGGAGAAGTAAGACAATGATAGAGGAATAGCAAATTATGTCCTGACCTTAACAGCACTGCATTTATTTAATGTAATTAATTGATATCTTTATTTTGAATAATGTGGAGAAGAGTTGTGGTTGCCTCTGTTTATTGCTTGAGATAAATAGTGTATAGGGAAACTAACTCAAATATAGGTGGAAAAGAGAGAAATATCTTGACTTTCATGCACACAAATCATGTGCACAAATACTGTTTTGGAGACTAAAGGGTGTGCAAATGTTCTTTGAAATGGCACAAAGCTAAGAACTGGTCTTTTGGCAGCCTTACAAGGCCACATCCAAGGGAACTGTTGTACTTAAGTGTGGGGAATTTATGGGATCCCTTTGTACAGGCAATCTAAATGTTAATTGGTAACTATACCAGTCTCCATTCTGAATAACTCAAGGCACAACATTAACTATTTTCTACTTGCTTTGTAATTTTAGTCACTTTGGTTTATGATGAAATACTTTAAATGCAAAGTTCCAGGCTATCCTATTATAGGAAAGACTTTTAAAACATGAGCGTCATAAACAGGTCAGATTATTCACCTAAACCCTGTGCAAACATGCTTTGAATAATGTTATACTTTGTCTATAATGTCTGCAGATAATCTGTTAGGCTAACATTCTCAGCAGTGCTCACTAATTTTGGATGCCCTGTCTGAAAAACCAGGGGCCTGATTTTCTGAGTACATGTAGTTTCCAGAGACTGCTCATGTATTTTAAGTGGAGAATCCCTGCTTCCCAAGTGTAGTAGTGCCCCTTATTCATCCCTCCTTGAGGTGCTGACACCCTCCTTAGAACCCATGCGCTTTCTGTTTTTTGTGGTCAGTGCCTCTACCTAGTGGCTGGGTGCATAACCTAACAGACAATCCCGACGACCTATAGAATATTACAAATCCTAGTTAGAGGGAATAAAGGCCCAATAGATCATAAGGATAAATATTTTATTGCACTGAAAGATGGGGGTAAATTAAAAGGAAGAGAAGGAACAGTGGGAAAACAGGCAAGGGAGTTGAGGATGTCAAATCAGTAACCAGCCACTCCTACAGAAATAACTGAAGGGGTTCCATCTGGTAAACCAAAAGGGCCTCCCTCTCTTCAGAAGTGGAAGATCAGAGAAAAATCATGGGGATCAACTAATTCTGGGGGATAACAAATGAAAAAACAGGAACTGGCATGCGGGTCTTAGATTTAAAATCAGGGTTCCAGAGGGGGATACTTAGCAGAGAGAGCCCTCAGCTCCTCAAGAGTCCAGGGAGCTTGTGGACTCTGTCCAGAAGAACTCTGCCTAGATATGTGAATGGACAGGTGTGCAAAAACAGGTCCCACAGTCACAAGGAACCCTGCCCCCCTGCAATACATACATACATACATACACACGCGTGCACACACCCCTACAACATGCTCCTCCTTGATTGATATATGGCCAGTTCGGCCAATGCCAGGAGGAGGTTGACAAGGAGGTCTTGCAACTTCGTTGGGGCCATGGATAGGGAGTGAATAAATGAAAAGGTGCAGGGAAAAGTGAAGCCAAAATCTCAACAAGAGGTAAAGCGTTACCTATACTAAAGGAAAGGGGAATGCAGCAATTTAGGTTTCCTGCCTGAATAACTTTTGATTCCTTCATTTGTCCCCATTGTCTCTTTAGATCCCAGTGTTCTTTGAACCATTTGTCAATGTAATCCCTCTGCCTATTTTCCCAGCCTAGGTGGAAGGCTACATCTCTAGGTTGGTGGTCAGTAGTGGATATTGAACCTCAGATCTCTGAATGTTGAAAATACAAGTAACTACTGCCTGAAGTTAAAGACCTGGGTCTATTAGCTAACACTATAGCAGTCTCATCAACCTCCATGTGTGGTTCAGCCACCACTAGAAGGGGACAAAGTGCCATATTGAGTGGGAGAGGATTACGAAGACAGGACCAGCAGCAAGATGTTGGCTTTCTCTGTGGTGACTTGTCTCTCTTCTGTTTTTATAACAGCAGTAAGTTGAATCAATGTGCCTACCACTCAATTTTTCTCCTCCTTCTCCCACACTCTGGGTGGCCCCTCAGCTACAAAAAAACCTCTCCTGCATCTGGAAATGGTCCGTTAAAGGGCAAAAGTGTGATGGGAAATTGTTTTGAAGTGAAAATGCTCCTATGACCGCAAATAGGTGATGTGTGATTCATACACTGATTTACAGTCTTACAACGTGCTAGCAGTAGTTTTAAACGTAATGTGAATTTATTGAGTATTTTTGGTTGATGTAAAACTGTCAGTAGGGAAATACTAGTGTCAATAAAAAATATATTTTGCTGGTGATTTTGATTTTAATTTTGAGTTGGCAATTATGGTGCTTCCTTTCACTGACCTGTGTTTTCTACTTCTCCATAAAGCCTGGATGAGTTCATATTACTAAGGTTCTCCTCTGTCAAACATCCCTCTATCAATCTAATCTAGTAATGGTTTTGTTTTTATAACTCAGCATTTTAGTATCAAGTTGCCATTCAGGTAAAATAGATCGGTATGATCATGATCGCATCCATAGTAGATTTCAGTGTTTTTGAAAATTTCATGGTAAACAGCTGCAGTGCCAATTCCTCTGATAATATTACAGGAAGGGTTTCACTTTTTGACTTCAAGTTTGCATGAGTCCTGGTAAATGCTGCATCTGTGGTAGCATATAATTTAAAAATACTTTGTAATTCCCTAAATAACTCATGACCTCAAATAAAAATAAAGAGCAGATGGTTTCTGGGCAAGAGCAGTAGTTGTTTGAAGAGCCTCAGTATCTGTCATGACTGATTGCAGGTCAGAAAAACTAAAGGAATCTGACCAAAGGAAGTGTGGTCCAGTGGTTAAAGGACCACAGAATTGGATGTTGAAGTTCTGGATTCTCTTCCTGACTCTGGGCTTAGACAAGCCACTTATACCGTCTGTTCCATCTACTTCAGAGGAATGTTACAAAACTTGTTAGGTTTGTCAAATATTTGAAATCATTGGATGCAGATTGCTATAGAAGTGCAAGGTAGAATTATTGCTATTACAAAATGAATCCAGCTTCCACTTTATCTCACTATTACTAATCAAATTTCCATGAAAACAGCGTCTTAGTTTCTCGAGACATTAGTTAATCCTATCCACAACCATTCTTACCCTGTCTGTGACATTGCAACTGGTTGCTGTGGAAATTAACACATCACATAAGATTATAGCTTCAGATGGAGCACATGGACTTCAAAACAAAACAGAACCTGTTCTCATGCTAATGTTCTTATTAATTAGAATGGAGGTAGAGAAATATGAAAAAGGCATGGTCTTTTCTTTCCAAATATGCTGGTGCTTTTCTGGTTTTGGTTTGTGTTCATGTTCTCAAGGACTACCACAGAACTTGAGTGTAGCCAATACACTCATTATTTAGGTAGATATAAAACACTTTAGTTTCCTTTATATTTGGTTGAAGCCAATTATGATTTTTTTAATGTACACAGTAACAGGAAAGCATCTAACATACAGTACATAGCAGGTTAACACGGCTATTTCTGTCCCACAATATTCTTTACATATATGGAGTATGAGATCAGGAGAAGAAAATACTCCATATTAAATTGCATAATGCAAAGATTCAGTCACTAAATCTTAATTTGATTTAAGTTACTGAGGTAGTTAATATTACAGGCTTTTAAAAGGGCTCTTTTAGCTCTTATAGCTTTAGTTATTTTCTATACCTCAGTCACTGCTGGTGTTTGTGGCACGTTGTATATAAAATTGTTATTAGATTGCAATCTAATTACACAACAAGGTCCAGATGAGTTTAGAAATTCAGAGTTCACGAGTATGCATTTTCTAGTGTATTCACTAACCTCACCTTAAAATGCATTGAATGTTTGGTAATAGGGAATTCTGCTAAAGGTAGAATATTATCACCTACCCCAATAATTTGAGTTGCCATGTCAGATAAATGACATGTCAACCTCTAGTATTTAGATACTTATTTGATGGGGAACCATACAATATAATATGACAACAGAATATTGGTAGCAAAAAGTTTACCCAATATTAAAATATCTTTAGTTCTTCTTAGCTCAATGCCTGAGACAAGGAAGTGAATGGCATTGAGGGAAGAGATTTCTCCCTAAGAGTAGGAAAAAATCTGAGCAAATCATCTTTGATCCTATTACAAACTATGGACACCACCCCGGCTTCTCTTAGACCCTGATCCTGCAAATACTTAAGCAAGTGTATACGTTTGCTTACAGGAGTTGTCCTGTTGAAGTCTATGGAACTACTCCCATGAGCACAGTTATAAATATCTTAAGTATTTGCAGATCTGGGCCTCAGATTATTTGGCAAGTGACCACTATATTACAAACCCAGTTTACCCTGCATACCAAATCCTGAGCAAACTTATTTTGCAACAGCATTATGAGCATTTTGGAGTAGACTTTTTTTTCACCCTTTGTCTTACTAAAATTGTGTGTGCAGCAACTTGTGCCTGTGCTCTGTATGCAGGGCCGGCTCCAGGCACCAGCCCACCAAGCTTGTGCTTGGGGCGGCACCTGGAGGGGGGCGGCGCGGTGCGGCGCTCCGGCTCTGGCCACCGGGGAGAGCGGAGCCCCGGCCGGGGCTCGCCGCCCTCCCCCCGGCGCTCTGGCCGCCCTCCCGCTCCGACACCCTCCCGCCAGCCGCTGGGGAGAGCGGAGCCCTGGCCGGGGCTCGCCGCCCTCCCCCCAGGACTCTGACCGCCCTCCCCTGCCGCGCTGGGGGAGGGGGGCGGCCGGAGGCTTTTTTGCCTGGGGTGGCAAAAAAGCCAGAGCCGGCCCTGTCTGTATGTATTTTTCAGGAGCAAACTTCCATCCTTAAACTATTTAAAGAACACAGGTAAAAGTGCAAGTTTGCAAATTTTGCATGGACACAAATGGATGCAGGAGATTGTAGTGATTTTTTACAAAAAAAAAATCAATCCTTCTGAATAGATCTTTATATGAAGCATTATGTAACTAAATATTACATGTAGGTTTTTTTACAGCTGCCTGCCAAACATTGCTTCAGTCATTCATATTTAAATTCCCATGTTTGCTGTATTTTACCCTAGGTGTTTCTCACTGTTTGCTTATCACTAAATGTACTTTACTATTATTTTCATACCATCTTTGTGGCTCGTAACTGTTTTCTATGGGGTTGCTTTCTTTTCACACTTTATTACATCTTTTCTGGGTTATTTTATTGTCTTCAGTTTTTCCACCTTTGAGTTTACGTAGTTCTCGAAGAACTAAAGTTTCCTGGTTCCCCACACAAATAAGGTGCATGCTATTGCAGTGATCACATAAGCTCCTTAGGTAACTCTGCATCCAAAAGGCTAGTTAATCTCTTGAAAAAATGCATTTGCCTGATTTGATATATAAAAATTTCAGTGTTCTCTTGCCCAAGCTCAATTTGCACACAGCAGCTTCTGAAAATCTTTCAATATTTTTTTGTTCCATGTTAAGATTTTTGATCATCTGCCACTTAGACCTGAGTGTCTTCTGTCTGTATTCCATTTTGTGCATTATATATGCCCATGTTTAAAGATTCTGTTAACATCAAGGGCTTGCTGACTAATCCTTTGAGAGAGTGGGAATGTTGAGAGATGATTCATGGACAATACTCTAATGCTGCATGAGATGGAATCCCTAAACATCTAACACATTTGTGTGATAGTCTGAACTGGATGTAGATTTAAAACACCTACCATCACAATATGTAATGTACGTGCAGTGTTTGACTAATGTGTACAATAGTGAATTCAAACCATGCGAACTATGTTAGCATTGAAATATTCCATATTTTCACTATTTATTTTGCTGCTTTACTTTGCATAATCATCTTGTAATATGACGTTGAGAAATATTTTTGCGGCAAATAACACAAACATTTCGAATGTTGACATGAGATACTGTTTTTTATTGGGTCTGTTGGTGTGATGCAATGGTAGAGCCTATGTAGTCTATTACATGTTACCCAACTATATCTACCTGTCAGAACAGTAACACACACTTCCTCTAAATTAAAAGAATGAGGAGTACTTGTGGCACCTTCGAGATTAACAAATTTATTTGGGCATAAGCTTTTGTGGGCTAAAACCAGGGCCAGCTCTAGGTTTTTTGCCGCCCCAAGCAAAAAAAATTTTGGCTGCCCCCCGTCCCAGCCCTGGGCTCCTCGCCGCACCCCTCCCCCCCGCCGCCCCAGCCCTGGGCTCTCTCCCACCCCCTACACACCCCCTGCTGTCCCAGCCCTGGGCTCTCTTCCCTGCCCCCCCCCGCACCCTCCTTCTGCCGCAGCCCTGGTTCACTGGTAACTCGCTCCCAGGGCAGGTCGTTCAGCAGGAATTTTAGGTGTGCACAGAACACAGACAGGATTGGTTCCCATATGGTTACAGAACTGCAGTAAAGTGGAACAATTTTTCAGCTTGTGTGATTGGAGGATATCTGGATGCATATTATAAGACTGTCCTACATAAATGAGGAAAAGTTGAGGGGCCTTTATTATTCGTTTGTTCCACTCATTCTTTTTATGGGGAATTTGCTAATGCAGTATCACTGTCTTCCTTTTAAACAAACAAACAAAAAAGGCAATGGCTGTTGAAAATAGTAATTGCAGACCTAATAACCACTGGGAAGCATTTCTTGCTCAATTTTATCCTACTTTTTCTATAGCAAGTTACAGTGCATCAGTATATTGGATTTGGGAGAAATGAAGTAACAGCTGCCCAAACTGAGCTTGAGCACTCCTGAATTTTGAGGTGTTCAAATCTGGAAGGCAGGTGCTGGGGGGGGCTGTGGCTCTGCAGGTGAGTACGGCATGTATGCAGTAGCGTGTCTGGCGCTATGCGAAGCCAGACACGCTGGTCTGAGTGGCACGGTAAGGGGGGCTGGGGGGTTGGAGAAGGGGTAGGGAGTTCGGGGGGGGGCAGTCAAGGGACAGGGAGCAGGGGGGGTTGGATGGGGTGGAGGTTCGGGAGAGCAGTCGGGTAGGGATAAGGGGGGGGTTAGATGGGTCAGGGGTTTGGGGGGGCAGTTGGGGGACGGGCAGCAGTTCGATAGGTATGGGAGTCCCAGGGGTATGTCAGGGGACAGGTAGAGGGTGGGATCCTAGGGGGGAAGTTGGGGGGGGGTCCCAGGAGGGGGCAATCAGGGGACAAGGACCAGTGGGGCTTAGATAGGGGGTGGGGTCCCGGGAGGGGGTGATCAGGGGACAGGGAGCAGGGGGGTTGGATGGGTTGGGGTTTCTGTGGGGGGCAGTCGGAAGGGGTGGATGGTGGCAGGGTGGGGCTACCCTCCCTCCCTGTGGAGCATCCTATTTTTTGGAATGTTAAAATATGGTATCCCTGCCCTTCCCAGTGCAGTTCTCCATTCACAGCAGGCTGCAGCATGAGGTCTCAGCTTCCTCCTCCCCTCCCTCCCCCTCTTTCCTGTTGGTAGTGGCCAAAGGAATGCTGGGAAATGTAGTTCTTTCCCTGCTCCAGGGCTGGCTCTATAGGCAGGGAGCTAACCAAGGAACTACAGCTCCCAGGACCCCCTTGGTTCTCAGCTCCAAGGCTGGATCCCTGCTGCCCCTGCAAATGGGCTGCCCCAAGCAGGTGCTTGCTTTGCTGGTGCCTAGAGCCACCCCTGGCTAAAACCCATCTACGAAAGCTTATTCCCAAATAAATTTGGTTAGTCTCTAAGGTGCCACAAGTACTCCTCGTTCTTTTTGCTGATACAGACTACAACGGCTATCACTCTGAAACCTTCCTCTAAATTGTTACTTAGACTAGTCTATCATCATTTAGAAAATTAATACTAATGTTTTCTAAAGGTTCAGAGTGTCATTTTTTTCATATAGCTTGTGTAACATACAGAGAGTGTGTTGCATTCCCCCTATAGTGCTGGGTGTATAAAAGGTCAACAGGCTTCTGCTGCTATAACCTAATGGAGCTACTTTATTATCTCAAGTAGTAGAGCTCTGTGCTGCAGTGCTTGTGGTGCTGGATTCAAACCCTCTGGATTGCCCACACAGGGCTCATTACACTTGTACATGTACTCATTACACTTATGTACTCCTTCATTGTTGGAAAAATGGAAGATCTTGAGAAAAGTGGAATTGTTCGAAGGAACATTTTAAAAATTGCTCTTGCAAAAAATCTTTTTCGGTGTGGGATTGAGCTAATGTAGCCAGAATAATAACTGTGTGTGTAACGGGGGGGGTGAGAGGGTGGTCAGGCAATATTCTGTATAATTATTACACTCCTTTCTTCAGCTTAACTCTGTGGTGAAGCACAGGCCAGAGTTGAGTCTCTTCAGGAATTTTCAGAAAGCATTACACAGCATTAAAACTCAGGGCTGTTTTATATAAAACCCTGATAAATGGACAGTAAGAATCCCCAGTCAATTTCACAGAGCGAGCACATACCCTTTTAGCAAAACAAACACTGAATGCATACAGAACACATTGCAAATAGTACACAATATAGTACATAGTGTCTGGAATAACAGGAATAATTTTTTAACGAAAGCTATTAGACAGTAAATCTACAGGTGTTCCTTTATACAGACTTCTCCCCTTTTCTGTTGCAGACATTCACATAAAGGTTTCAACATAATATTTTCTATACTTATGTACATATTAAAACTTCCCCTCTGATCTCAGAGATGACTTCTCAGTCGTTAGAGGGTGACTGTAGAGTGAGAGTGTAGGTCAGTCACCTAGAGTCTTCGGAGCTTGGGAAATGGCAGGGGGCTCAGGTATTCAAACACTTCAGACCCCTGTCAGCCAACAAACAGTTGGGGGATTTCCACCGCTAGCAGCATTCCGTCCCTCAGGTTACTGGCTGACTGGTCCTCTCGGTTGTGGCTGAAACAGAAATCTGTAGCCAGTATCCAAAGTGATACAGGGATTGGGATCAGCGTATAAAATATTAATTTTCTTGATCTCTATAGTACACAACTTTCTCTCCGTCAGCCCAGCTATGTCAGGCAGGAATTCACAACCCCTCACCTCACTACGTGCGTCCTCATTTGCTCTTTAACTGAGAGAAAAATCCCAGTTTAGAGCAGTTAGCTGATAATTACATGTAAGTTCCTCAGACTCTGTAGCTTCTAGCATAATGAATTCTTCTCTCCCCTCGTCCACCAAGTTCTCGCTAGGTCCATAAAACACCGTGTTGGACCAACCATTATCATAGAGGAGGGACAGCCAGTAAATAAAGCTGGAATAGCACTAGCCTGTGTCGTACTGCACCTGTATTTCACCTCAGTGGTCCTGCAAGGGCACTCACCCTCAGACATCCAGCTCCCCAGCCGTTGCCTTCTTTGGTTGAAGACTATGGGTCCCTCCCTTCTGACCCAAGTATTTCCAGGATGTACAGTTCCCTGCCTTCACTGTGGTGGTCCCAGCACAGACAGGCTGCCCAAGCACACCTGCTTTCTTTCTCTTCAGAGACCGCTAACAGGTAATTGCTACGGTTATAAGTTACCACACAGAATATCTTATGCAAACCTGCTTTATTCTTAAAGTAAAAGTACTACAGAGAAAGCACATTAAAAACAATAAAACAATCTACATGCATGCTAATCAGCTTACCAGAGAGCCCCGCAATACTCACATAGTCTCTGGCAGGAGCGGGATCTCAACACTCCATCCAGAGGGTTTCCTTTGTGGTCACATCTTCAGCTCAGAACAAGCAACCCAGTCCTACTGGGCCTCGGTAAGCCCCATCCTTCCAACCCTACTCTAAGGACTGGGGACCTCCATTGACCAGGGGTCCTGTCTGTTGGCTGGATCAGGAAGAAGGCCCTGAGTCCGTTTATAACCAGGCTATTTGTCCAAAAATCCTTTGTCTGTTGGTCCCTGGAGAATCCAGTTTGAACTAGTATATACTTACCTCTCAGGAAGTGACATCAAAGGGCTGATAAGGGAGGAAGTATTCTCTACTCCTACTCAAGAAGATAAACACAATTGTGTATTTAATGCAATGAACACCAAAGGTATTAACCTTAATTCAGTAAGGTTTAACTTACTTATCTTAATTCCATAAGGTTTGTTCAGGATATAGTCCGTCTCTCACAAAGTGGTACAAGAATTGGGACCCAGCCCTCACAGCAGCCCCCTTTCTTAGTCCTGCGTCCATCAGCTGCTGAATCCACAGGTCTGTCTCTAACTTCTGTATTTATACCCTTTCCCGCAGTGGTTTGATTGTCTCAGCTGTCAGAATGTGATGAGGGTGTCACCTGCCTGGTGGGTTGCCAACAGTGAAAACTTCCTAAATTGCTCAGAAACAGCTGCTGAGCATGTCTGGAAACTGCCACACCCTGTTCTGAATGTTTCTGGGTCCTTCTAACTAAGAGCCTGGTCTCCTCCCCGCTGCTTCTGTCTCCTTCCCCTGGAAAAATAAATTCAATGCCACACTATAAAGCGTATGGGTTACACATGCACTTGTGGCACGGTGCAGTTTTCTCTTTGCAGTCAGAACAGTGCCATTCTGTAAAGTAGCATTCTGAACTAATGTTATAATAAACAAATTGACAATATTAAAAGCTGTCTAGCCACATTTGATAAAGGCACTATCAAGTGAAGTTGTCCAAAATTTGTTTTGTAAAACCAAGCTTTTTAGAAAAGCTTAAGACAAGAAATAATCTTGACATGCTTTTTAAACAAACAATCCAATTGAAAGATGGTTTTTGTTTTTAAAGTTGCCTTGCACTGTATGCAGCATCATGTTAAGACTGTATATGAGAACAGAAAATGTGATCTGGACTATAAACAAAGTCCACTGGGTATTCTGTTTTCAAGATCAAAGCCTAGTGACTTATCCACCTCTTGCTTATTGGTGTACAGTAAGCTATCTTTGATTGTTCAGATTACTTGTGAGTAATAATGGTGAATGTCTCCAGCTTCTGCTGCATCTCTCTTCCAAAGACACTGATTCGTATTATAGTTAATGACACCACCCCTGAGGCAGCTCTGTCTCCTGCACATAGGAATTGTACCATTGATGTCAATTGCTCCATTGGGCCTCAAGAATGGAGCTGACAATTGTGGTCCTCATCCCAGAGCCTTAGGCAATCTTTTTGATATCCTAGGCCCAGGCCATTCAACGCCTTGAAGATAAAGACAGAGACTCTGAAGGTGACTCTGTATTCTATGGAAAGCCTGTTTAGAGAATGGAGGACTGGTTGATGTGCACATGGTAGCCTCTCTTGTGCTGAGAAGAGGTACAGAGCATGGCAGCACTGGTTGGTGTTTCCGAAGGGCTTGTGACGTGTCCAGGTGTATTCCATTGCTGTAGTCTAACCGAAATGTGACACAGGCAAATATACATGATGCCAGGTCACTGCCTGCCACAGGGACAGTTCACTTGCTAACCAGAGATGGCAAAAAGCATTATTTGCAGATGCTGCTAGGTAAGATTTTAGCATCAGTGAGGAATCCAAGGGTACTCCTAAACAGGGGACTGAATGGACCATTTGTGGGTGTGTACTTTTAACCAAAGGAGATGGAGAAATTTACAGTGACGGTGCTTAGTGCTTTCCTCTGTCCACCAGCACAACCTCTATTTTGCTCAAGTTAAGTTGTCAGCTGTCCTTCATCCAGGAGCTGATTTCATCCAAGAACTGCCACCATCTTGGTGCTAGTTTGCATAGTCATATGTGGTGAAGAATCAGTAGAGCTGTGTCTCATCTGCATATTGCTGGCTCTTGAGTGCATGTCGTATTACCAGTTCTCCTAGTTGCTGCATGTAAGTGTAAAATAGGACGAAAGATAATTGATCCTTGTGGGATTCCATACATGAGGGTTGTAGTGGAAGAGGTGAAGTTTCCCAGGCAGTTTTAGTTACTGCCTTAATTATTCCCCATTCAATACTATTATATAATCAGTTCAGTGAAGTAGTTTGTATGGTTAGGATGGCTGGTTGTAGAATTGTCTGGAATGACCTTATTCCAGGAGTATTGCATGAACTAGATGATGATGTAAGTTTGACTGGTCATGGACTCTAGATGCAGGTATATGTTGAGTGGAGGTTGTGTTTTCTTCTTGGGGAAGTTCAACGGGTATGTCTGGTGATAGCACATTTTGGTTCCAAGGGCTCTCTCGTGGGTTACCTCATGGTTAGTCTCTCTCTCTCCTGTTTCATATGCATTTTAGGATATGATCTGAGGAAATCAATACAATATGTGTGATAGTGCTTCCAGAATGCCAATGACACCCAGTTCTGACTTTGTTCACAATTGTTCACTTCCTCCCCCCCAGTACCTTCTGGGTTTGGGGACTAGATGAGGGTGAAGTGGTTCAGCCTTAATCCAAATAAGGCTGAAATTATTATATGGGGTTGAGGGAAGCCACTAGAAAAAATGGTGAAGATTATATTTGCTCCCTCAGATGAGGGTATTTGGAAACAAAAAAGCAGACTAGATTTGTGGCATTGGGTGTTGTTGAATCCTCCACTAGTGTTTGGGAGGCAATAGCTCACTGCACAGGGGCATTTCTATAACTAGCTTTCAGGCCCTCCAGTGAAAAAAATATCAGAATGGCCCCTACAGTGCCATGTTAATGAATGAAATGTGGGTTCACCCTAAAACAATTAAAACATGACTGTGTGGAGTGATGTCAGGAGCATTTTGGACAATTTGCTGAATGGAATGCACACACCCCGAGATTAACATTTCTGGGCATTTACAGATGCACTAGCCCAAATAACTGTCTTTAACACCGTGGAGATGTTGCCCTTCTGTAATTGCATTGATTTCTCTTTGCCTTTTCAGATTAAAGGTAGCGGAGAGGGCAAATCATCTTATAAAGATCACCACATAAACAAGCAAACAAAGTAATTGTTTGATTATATGTCTAACTTTCTCCAGAGACCATGATGTCATAGAGAAGGAGATTTTAAAAGTTTCACTAGAATGAGACTGCAGTTATAAATGAAAGGATGCAAGAATATTTTTGTACTGTATTTTTTTGTTTAACTCTTAAACGGTTACTCCAACTTGAAACATGAGCCTTATGTACATTAGCTCACCCATTGCTAAACAGAAAAAAACATTGCTACATTAAGCCTTTTAGATCTTCTGCACAGTAGTTGATGGGTTTTCTGTACGAATATAACTTTATAGTGTTGTGTAATGTAGGATTGAACTGGGGGGAAAATCGTTTACTCTTCCAAGCTCTGTCCACTAACTATGTCCCGATGAGATGCCACTTGCAGTAGATTGAGCAAATCTTTGCAACATGCTTGTGTGTTTTGCTGGACTCCTCAGGTTTGACTCCCCCACATTTGGGATTTAGATACGCTGAGCTCTGCTGGGTGCATGGGGTTTCTTTTCCCCTCAGGAGGGATTGAATGCCACCAGTGGAACAAACCTTATGGCATTAAGATAGACTTCACTGAATTAAATTAAACCTTATTGAATTAGGGTTAATACCTTTGGGACACATTGTATTAAAATTCAATTGTGTGTGTGCTATATTGTGGTGGTGTACATACTTTCTCTACTAGGATGGGGGATGCTAATGTACTACTTCCATTATGAGCCTTTTAAAACCACACTCCCCCGGGTTCAAACTGGATATTCCAGGGACCAACAGACAAAGGATTTTTAAATAAATAATCTGGTTTTAGACTGACTCGGGGCCTTTTTCCTGATCCAGCCAACAGACAAGCCCCAATCCTTTGGGAACGCTTGGAAGGACTGGGCCTACTGAAGAGCCATAAGACTTGGTGCTTGTTCCTAGCTGAAGCTGTGATGAATTTGCAACCACAAGGAATCCCCCTGGGGCGGGGGGTGGGAGAGAGGCTGTAGGACTGCTCCTGCCAGAGCCTTGGGGTGATCTCTGGTAAGCTTATTAGCATGCATATAGGTTCTTTTATTGTGTTGAACGTTTTCTCTATAGTGCTTTTACCTTAAGAATTAAGCAGGCTGGCTTAGGAAGTGCTGTATGGTACCTTACAACTGTAGCAATTACACCCGTTATCAGACTCTGAAGAGAAAGCAAGCCAGTGTGCTTTCCCTCTGCTGGGAAGGCAGGGAGCTGTGCAGCCTGGACATACGCTGGTCAGAAGGAAGAAGGATGTGCGTCTCCACTCAAGGAAGGCAATGGCTGGGGAGCTGGATGTCGGAGAGTGAAATATGGGTGCAGTTGCCCTGAACAATGACACTGATGTCCTCGCTCACGCACATACTGTACATTTACAAGTCAGAACCTGGAAAGTGTTTTTTCTGTTTTAACTCTGGATGAGCTAATGTAGATAAGGGCCATGCTTGAAGATGCTTGCGTCTTCTCTATGAGATTGGCTCCCCCTTGTCGGGACTCTGATGTTCCCTTGTGCACCAGTCCTTTCTGGTTTGTTGGCTTTCCGGAGTGGGAGAGAAAAATAAGTGGTGATACTCTCCCAAGTGACTTTGATGCGTGTTGCCAAAATGAGATGTGCAAATCTTCATAATATGGCCTTTCCCCTTCTTACATGCTTTGATCACAGAGAAGTAGTGATCAATGCTGACACTTAATGCAGATGCCCAGTGATGATTCAACAACTGATCAACATGAACGGGGAAGCTTACCCTGCTCAGAGCTATTGGTTTATGCTCTCTTCAAACTCAGGCAGACATCACTCCATGATTTACACTCCGTTCACATTTGTAAGGCTATCTTCACAACCAACTGAAGACTGATCTGAGATTTTGAACCCAACATGGTGTCCTCAACGTATCTGGCAAGTAATCTCAAGCTGGTCTAGTTTGAGCCTGGTATAAATATAATATATACTAATTTTTTTCTTAAGTGTAGTATTGCTCCAAAATCAATCTACTAGAGAATGTTTGTGAAAAAGACAACAGCCCTCTACTCAGTTAGCTCAATACGTGATAGGAAGGGGGTGTTGTGAGAATTATTTTCAGACATTTGGGATGATACAGTTCACAAGTAATGGAGACATGTGGACGATTAAAAAACACACTTCATTCTTAACCAGCACACAAGCTGGAGGGGGGGCAGGGGGAATCGCGTTGAAAATATTTGTGACCACAAGAGTACTGAAAAACTGGGGCAAATGACTCATTCTCTCCCTTTAAAAAAATAAAATAAAATAATGAAATTTCATGGCTAGACTGACTATTTCTGTCTTGAGTTTCATCCTCATGCCATTTCGAATGGTGGAGTTATAAACCCCTTGAAAAACGGTGTTTATAATGGTAACATCAACAGACTTTAAACTATAGTGGCACTGCTGGGCTTTGCAGTAATAACATTAGTGTTTAGGGCTGTCAAAGTTAATGTCACTAATCTATGTCTAGAAGGTAAAAGGCAATGATGAATGAATGTCATCTTCTGCCATAATAGGTTTCCTGAGTCCAAAAGACTCTTTAAGCCTTTAAAATAGCCATGAACAGATTAATGGGAGTGTTCGGTGAGCTGCACCACAGGGTTCTGCTCTCAGGGGGTGGTCCTCTTTGTCAAGAACAAAAACAGTTACAGAAGATATATTAAAATATAAAATATCTGTATGGCTTTGCTGCTTTGTAGTGGGTGAAGCAAGGAATCTGCTACAGGATTGGGGGATTAGAACTGGTTTTTAGCCTTGGGTTATCTGTATCTATAGAAAGCATAAGCTTTCCGCCCCAAATTGTCTGGAAAATATTAATGTCTCCTTACTTAAAGATTGGTGATGAGAAGTTATCTGTATGATATGGAAAGCAGTGTGTGTTTGTTATATACAGGCTTCTGCTCCTAGGTCTGGCAGGATCAGATCTTGCTTGTTTTCAGTATTTTCTGCAATAAGCCTCTGAATGTAATGTTGAAATGTTTGACCGACACCTTGCTAGATTCTTAGTTTGTCCAATCATGCTTTTGCTGCAAAGGTTATATTTAATCTATAAAAAGGAGTATGAATATTTAACTCTTATTATACAATAGATCCCCAAGTGCTTTACAGAGGTGGCATTTCCACTTTACATACTGTAGCCTGACAGGGAGGTTAGGTGCCTTTTTCAAGATCACCCAGATCTCCTGACTCCTGGCCCTCTTGCTTTAACTACTACCCCATACTGCCTACTATAGCTGTACTCAGTATATAGTGTACAGTGGGTACAGAATGCTGTTCATAGTTGATTACATTTGCAGGGTCCCACACTCTGTCAGGTATATGATTGGAATTAGATTTCTGGATTGTCCTAACATGTGGACCCTTAGGGAGCAGTATTGAATGAAGAAACTTCAACTCCTACAGGCTTTTGATTCAAATGCAGTCACCAGGGAGTACCAGTAATAAAATACTGATTTGGTTAGTGACAATGGACAATATTGGAATTGTCAGCTGATGCTTATGATATATGCAGTGATTTAAATTAAGAAATAAAGCAAACTTTTCAACGTCAGCCTCACTCTAGCATGGTTATGGCTTTGAGGTTTAAACCACATGACTCAAAATTGGTTCATTCCCGGGTCTTCCACTAACTTCCTATGTGACCTTGAATGGGATTGTGGCTCAGATTTTTAATAGTATTTTGGTGCTGCTCTGCTCAGCATTGCAAAGCCTTAGTCAGGTATGTCCCATGTTCAAAAAAGGTGTAGCACTTTCAGCCCCAGCTTGCTGAGAACAATCTACACCACCCTAGCCTGCTGTGGGCTAACTGTCCATGCGGCCCTCGCTGAAGCGCGCAAAAAGTTTATTAATGCGAGACTAGATCAGCATCATGAACTGTTAATGCACATCAGCAGGTCCCCATGATTGGTTAGTCCATGGCAAGGTAGATTCATACCCCAGCTAGCCAAAAACAAATTGTTCATGTAGGCAAGCTCTATGTTCAATTACAAGACAGTGGGACTTAGGAGCTCTAGGTAATATCTGCACTCAAGGGGGGGAAAAACCCCATGGCAGCTTGGCTCAAAGCCTGGTTCAGGTGAGTTGGGCTTGTGCTGTGGGGCTTAAAAAAAGCTGTGTAGACATTTCAACTTGGACTGGAGCCCAGGCTCTAAGACCCAGCAAGGAGGATGGGTCTAAGAGCCTGGACTCCAGCCAGTGCAGGAACATCTACATGGTTGTTTTTTAGGCCTGTAGTGTGAACCCAAGTCAGTTGGCCTGGCCATTGAGACTCATTGCCAGGGGGTATTTTGTGTTTTGTTTGTTTGTTTTTTGCAGTGTAAATATAGGCAGTTAGGGTATGTCACTCTTCCTTATCGTTTTTCCTTGTCTCTTCTATCTCTCCTTACTTTCTCCAGATCAGTTCCACCAGACTGATAAAGGAAGGATTTTATTGCGGGGTGAAGTAGCCTGTAATGGAGTCTTGCAAGACTGGACTTGCCTGGGACATGTACTATATAAGCCAATAAAATAGGATTAGTTTTGTTTTCATTTGTTCTATGATTGAAAGGAAGGGTCAGTGAGTAGGTTTTGTGCTGGGGCTGCTATATTTAATAACATTTTGCAAGGCTGATCTAACTCTGTGCCTGACTTATGTTGTTCTCTGTTATGAATTTAAATCCCAATAAATGTTTGGACATTTTAATATAAAAAAGGTGAAATACAACCATCAAGTTTGCTTATCTCTGGTTTGATTTGCACTCAAATCCAAAGCTCTCTGTATGTACCCTTTGAAAATCCCATTGAAAGCCTTCTGCCAAGGGTCTAGTCTTCAACCAGCCATGTGTATTAGAAGTTCTTGCATTCTCTGAAAGTAGTTGCATTGCTATAGTTAGATTGTGGAGATGCTTGCTAGTGACCATCTACAAACACAAGCATGAGCCTATGAACCCAAATTCTGCTGAGCATACTCATGTGGGACTGCTCAAGGAATAAGGCAACTAAAATGTGTCCCCAGTATTAGGAACTTAATGGACAAGCACATTTAGTAATTGACAATATATAAGCATCACCCATCTACCACAGTGAGCTAAAGATAGTATGCCTGTGTCATCTGAAGGTATTTCCTGCCAATACATTTGCAAGTACAGTAACTAAAACCACCGTCTGAGAGCAGTCTTACTATATCAGTGGTTACTGGTTGTCACAGTGAGATTTCCATGTTCCACATTTAGCATAACAATGCCAGTAAAATCCATCCCAGCCTTATGTTCAATACTGGTTACATATTCAAAGCCCTTCCTAACTTGCAGGTCATGGTGTTGGTTGTGTATCCTCTTTAGAGAGATTCTCTCTGTATCCTGTACCAGTTCAATGTTATGGTTTGAGCTGCGTTAAGGAATTATCTATCTTTGGCATGTAGGAAACATGGTGCATCATAAAATGATAGTAAACTTTGGGCCTCAGTCTAATCCCAGTTAACTATCACACACACTTTGGTTCACAATCTAAATAGTAATAAAGAACACACATAATGTCATGTGATCTAGGTATCCAATCTAATTTACACAATACTGCTTGAATACTAACTATTTTGGATAAATTGCTCATGAACAGTCTACAGACCTCAAATTAATCACAGAGGTGTTTTGTTGAATGATTTCCAATATATAAATTCAAGAAAATGGAAATCTGCTCATGGACTATTTGTGAACAGAAAAGTGTTTTGTTATGAATTATTCACTCACCTCTGATGCTTTCCAAGTGGTTTAACTAACTGGTACGTGGACTTTCCAAAACATGACTGTCACTGTTTCATCAGCTCTTATTTATTAAGAAAGCATGCACTTAAATCCTTTGTTTTCAATATCTTTTCAGATATAGAAAATATATGTTGAAAAACCTCCAAGAGAAGAGAGAGGATGAAAAGGTAACACTTTTAAGCATGGAATTGCCTGTGGGAAGTGTCCAAATACCCAAGAGGAGGGACAAGCATTGTATAACATTGTGGTTATGGTCCTGGAAATACCACTACAGGATTGCCTCTTCGAGGAGCAATGACAACCCTGGCTAATGATTTCAGTGACTTAAAGGTGGGTTCCATTATTTAAAAACACCTACAGCAGTCTCTTTACTTTCAAAGCATTCCCAAGGCTGCTCCTTTATACATCTCTTCCCTTAATTACACCTTGACCTCCAAGCTTCCATTTCTACCTTCCCCATTCTTGACTTCATGCAACTTGTGTTGTCCCTTATCTTGGGAGAGTCCCCTGAATAACATGTGTGAAGCATGACTCTGCCTCTCATCCTGCAAATCACTTCTAAAACCCCACTTGTTTTGTGAAACTTCCACATCAAACATCTTCTGAACTTTAATTGTTTCAGATTTCACAGTACTTGAACTGGTGTAAAATTATACTACTAAGATCATTAGTATTTACCATCTATAGTAATTGCTCAAATCACTGTTAGTTATCAAATAAGATCTGCAATTGTGCTTGGTGCTGTACAAGATTCAGAAATACTCTAAGAATCAAAGATACAGAGAAAACAGGATGTATCTGGAAACCGAGATAAAGGGAATAATTTGGAGGCTTTTAATTTCATTAACTCATTTCTTTTGGGCATCACAATTTAAGTGAGTTTTTACAAGGGATTTGAATAGGGAAGTGGATGGATGCCTTGACTTGAAAGATTGCTAGTGAAGTTGGGACACTACTTTAGTATCATGGGATTTTTTTTTTTATAATGGCCAGTTAAATAAAGTACCTGATCTTTACCCTAATGGGCCTCAACAGTTCTTAATAGAGAACAAGGGTTACCTACAGATGTATGCATAGTGGACTCTGCAATCCCTTCTCGTGTGAGTTTTTTCTCACTATTCAAGGAGGGGCAAATCCTTCCCCTCACCCTGCAGCGGAACTGCTATGGCTCCACATTGCAGTCAGTGTGATGGGGAAGATTCAGGGGGGTCTACGAAGTAGAGATTTTGGGGAATGGTATAGGGCATTGGCTGGGGTGAGACCAGTGGGTTTGCTGCTTTGTGAGCCTACCAGCCATCCGATGCTATTGGGTTATTCAGAGAGGATTCCTTGATCAGTGCTTGGCTTCCCGATATAGTGTTCTCTTGTAAATGAGGAAGCTCTGATCATCTGAGCGGGCTGAGCCGGTTTCTTGTAAATGAGGGAGAGATGCAGGCTTACCAGTTCATCTGCTCACTGGTGTTAGGACAAGGAAAGACAAGATGGGAGGGATAATGTTGGAGATGACTTACTGTCAGTGGGCATGCTAGCGAGAAAGCAACCCTTATGTTGGCATTGGAATAAACATGCTCTTTGCATAATTACTGACTCTCTTGGAGTACCCCTGAGTATCATCTGCCTGTGTAGCATTGTATAAGCTTTCACCATAAAGTCCACTTTGTGTGTCTGTGGGGGGGCAGGCACAGGGGCATCCTGTTGATTCATCATCTCTCGTGACTGAGCGGCAGTACTCTAAACTAGGCCAGTTCAGTTCCCTGCACATTGCTCCCTGGTGTTATGTACTCCTGTATAGGGGTCCAAGCACTATTCTGCGTGGACGTGATCCTCTCCTGTATCAGCCATTGGCAAAAGGAATTCAAATCTGCTGCCATCATTTCTTGTATTCGGATGCACAAGCTTTGCTGCTGTATTTTGATAGGAGTCAATTTGGAGCTCATCCCTTCTTCTATCTCACTGCCCTGAAGGAAGACAAGGGGTTTGGTGTCCTGGATTTTGACTTTCTTTCAGGTCTAAGGTGTGTTTGGGTCAAGAATTCCAGCTCAGGTCCACAACTAGTCTGCAGCTTCTTAATTATTCCATTAATGATCCTGGTATAAACACCAGGTAGCTATTAAATCACCATTTTAAAATACAAATGTTTTGGAAATAATGTCTGGATCTGTTTATAGTCACCTGTGAAGTCTTTAGTAAGACTCACCTGCAAACCTTGGAATTAAAGCAGGGCCAAAGAAAGTCAGGGAGCTCTGCACAGTACCTGACTCCCACAAAGCCAGCTTCCCCTTTTAATAAACAACCTGCATCAATGAGAACCTTGAAACAAGTGTTCAGAGGTCCATGACTCTGCTAATGCTTTGTGAAAATAAAGTGGAATGTTCTAAATAGAATACAGGTGTTTATCCAGAGAGGTGTCAAACTCTGTTAATGCAAGATAAGACTTCCTAGTGAAAATGACAGTTGCATGGGGAACACATTTTCCATTTTAAGTACAGACAGCATGAAAAGCCTCTTGCCCGCAAATAAATGAAAATTGGGCATTGTAGTCTGAAGATTTTCTAAGGCCAGAGCCCCCCCCAATGCAGTGTCTGTCATGTCCTTGATAATACATATTGGACATTTTGTAGATAACCCTGGAAGATTATTTAATTCCCAAATGGAAAAGTGTATTGCCGTTCACTGCAATGTGAGTGAACAATGATTAATCCACTGAAAATCTGAGCTGGATCTTGCAATCTTTCCACATGTGAACACTCCCATGGAAAGGAATGGGATTGCTCACATGAGTAAGGATTACTTATGTATGTGAGCATTGCAAGACCAGCCCTTTTAGATAAGGAAGCATAACAAGTACAATGCATAAACATCTCATAACAAACAGTGCAGCTGACAACAGTAAAACAAGATCAATTATTCATGTTTCAGGCACAAGGAGAGGGTAAGCACATTTCCAACACACTCCGGTTTCTTTTTATGTATCTTTTTCTCTAAGATCCCTAGAAAGATTTGTGTTCAGCACCATGGATGAGCTCTGCTGTTCATTCTTAAGAATGAAGAATTAATAAGAATGAACTTAATTTTCCAATGTGCTACTCTCTCCCTTCACTAGAAGCAGGCTTATGGGCAAACCTCTTGTGAGCTGCATAATAAAGATCTCTCTTCTTTATGTTGCAGCTACTTTCACAGGGGTGAATTATGATAATCTCCTGCTCCACCTCCATCTCTCTTCCAATGACCACATTCAGGACTTGAAGGATGTGAAATGCTTTTGAGACCTAATGTACTTTTTAATGTTGCTGTGCTCAAATCCTACCAATGACTCCCTCTCCTTTTGAGTTGGTTACATAATGATTTCAGAAATAATGTGCTTCCAAGTTTTATAGAATTTCAAATATTAATGTAGAAATTTGAATTGACAGAATAATGGTAAATTTTATGGAATTTCGCATAGTCACTGTATTTTTTTTTCCAGTTTGAAAGTGACCCCTTTAACGCAGTGGAAACTAGTACAGTATATGACCCGAACTGCTAACTGTAAATACAGTCACACTGGTTACAGACTAGTAAACCTATAATACCTTGATAAATCCATGGTTCACCACATCTAGGTCTTATACTGCCAACTCCACGGAAAGGAAATGCAAGTCCTCATGTATTATAAAAGCTTTAAAGATTGTAAATTAAGGTATCCTTTACAGTCTGATTTTTTTTCCCCTTCCCTTTTGTGATGAGCAAGACATCAAAACATAAGAAGCAAATGGTCAGCATAAGAGAGCTGTTTGAGAGAGGTCCAAGACTACTTTGATCACTAAATGCTTACCAAAATAAAAACCACTAGCTCTCATGCTGATCAAGTAAATTTTTTTCTTTCTACCTTCCCTTGAGCTGTACTTTTGCATCACTTATTTCAGGTTGGACTGAAGTTGTGGTGTGATGCAGAGAGCTTTGAAGTGAAATGCACAGATGGTGCACCAAGACATACTGTTCTCATTGCAAACAATGCAAATGCTAAGTTCATCTTGCATGTACCCGTGCCAGTGTTTTTTGTGGTGCTACATCAGTTGAAGGAAATGTGACATTCCCTGTCACCCTTCTCTATCTCTTCTCCCTCCCCCCCCTTTTTTTTGTTTAGGTTACTTTACCACACTTCTAAAAAGTTATTTTCGCAGCATCTTCTCTGTGATCAATTGTGGGAGGAGGGAGGGGAAAATAGAGGAACAATTCAAATGTAAATTTTGAAAGATGCATCTTGTTTTCAGCTTTCAGAAGCTAAATTTTATTCTTCATATAAATCGTTCGGCTCATATTCTACAAGAAAGCCATTGATAAAATGAAGTTAAACTGGTTTATTGCAACAGACAAGTCCAGAATTAATAAATACAAAAAAGATCAAAATCCCAAAATGTCACAAATAAACCATTATGAACCTTGCATTATTGTTAAACACAAAAGCATGTGGGGCATAAATGAAATTTCAAATATGGGCTTTAGATTTTTCAAAAATAAGGTATAAAAATTGTACTTTGTATCCATGTAGCTTTGAATTTTCCATAAGCAAAAAACCACTTTTCCCTGAAATATGAAAATAACCACAAAATATGCTAGAGGATGTATCCACAAAGTACAACCAAACTGGTTAAAATTTGACACTTTAAAACTCTTTTGCTACAAAAATGTTGCTGAAGGGGTGGTGGGGGAAGGTTTCACATAGCTATCTAGAAAGTGAAAAATATTTAAGAATGCCTCTGACATATATTCTGTAGATTTCAAAAGATAAAATTAATGTATTAAAGCATTTCTACTTGAAACCTGGTATTGCTCAGTGATGCCCAATATTGGATAGCCAGAAACATACAAAAACTGTAATTCTATTCCATGCTCTGTAGAGCTTTATTTATAAAGCTCTTTGAAGACTTATATAGTGCATAGGAAATACTTTATTATTTTAATGGATTAGAATTTTTCAGGGTAGTATTCATGACTTTCTATTTCACTTCTAGAAGTCCGATAATAGCAAATTTGTAAAATTAATATAGTGATTGTTACACAGGTGCACCAAAACTTCTCAGAGCAGGGTATGCTGACACCTTTGCTCATGTTGAATAGTTCCTTCCACCATCAGTGTCCCATCAGTTAGCAAGGGTATCAGGATCTCGGTAGATGTATAAACAATTCCCTCCTCCTTTTCTTTGGGGGACTTAACCAACTTGGAGACCTTGGATTTCAGATTTCAGCAGTAGCCCATTTGCTTATCCACTTTCCAGTACTGCCTGACGCTTGTTAATGGCTGTAAAATGTAGAAGCGGAGAGGCAAACTGCAGGAAAAGTTTTAAGTTAGAGGTCCAAAATTATTTTGTACAGTTGAAATGTACCTCTACTGGGCAGCTCAGCAGGCACTTACAGCAACTAAGCTTCATTTTTCTGTCAACTCTTAGGAACTAAAATTGGAGGAGTAATTGCTATGAAAAATAACACATTTTGCAGTCCTAGTGTTTCACTAGAACAGTTTTCATGCCTTAGCCCCTGTACTGTTGTCGCCATACTGCTAACTACTTTAACATGGCTTTCATAGTTCGTTACAATACATTTTTTTAAAAAAGTTTCTGCAGTTGTCCATTGTAGAGCCAATATTTATTTCAGAGGGCCTTGTTTGGAAATGTTACATGTGATGTCCAGAAAATAGATTCTTAAGAAGTGGACACCCAGCTGGTAGTATAATTGGTATAGTACTAGGAAAGTAGATTGCTACTCCTGGGAGAAGATGATAGAACCATGGTGCCTATGATAATTATACTTATTTGCACAGGATGTGGTGGTTCTGAATTTGTAATTAAAAAAAATTAGTAGTATATTACCTTTAAGTTCCAAGCAGAAAAGTCCAGGATCTGAATGGGCATGGAGTCTGAACTGTTCCCGCTCCGAGGTGTAGGGGCTAGATGGGGGAACACTTCAGCACAGATAATATTGCTCCCACCTCTTTCTTACGGTAGATGGTACAGGTCTTTCAATCAACAGCTTTCATTAAATTCACCCAATAATCTCTTGTTTTGTTCTTTAATGAAGCATTTTCTTTCTACCAGGAAAAGAATCAGTATTATAAAAGCGAAACTTCCAAACACCAGAGTCCAAATTTTGCCTTTATTTGCACACAAATTACAGTACCGTGATGTGTGCATGCCAGGACAGTATTTTGTAAACAAGGGTAAGTGCACGATTGAACTCTGAAAATTTTTGGGGGAAGTTAAATATGCACATAGAAAACATAGAATAATATACAGATAAAGGAAGCAGAGCTCCAGAAGTCTGTGTGTCTCATCCCAAGCAGTAAAACAGGCACTGGTACATTACTGTTGTGGAGCTGTTAAAAAATGTGGATTAGAAATAAAAGGACTTTGATCAGAGATAAAATTGCAGATGGACTTCAGTATTAGCACTTTGGGAATATTTAGACATTGTGCTTAACATCTGTACTGCCTCTTCCAAAATCAAACAATCAGGATGCTTCACACAGATGTAGCTGAAAATATATTTTGGCAAAAATAATACCTGATGTCCCATTTCATTAGTCACTGATTTGCCATATGTACTTTAGGCATTATGGAGGACATACCTCTAGCCTTCACTCCAGTCTAAATTCGGATTTGACGCAGTTTTCCTGCGTAAAAGGTGCCCTGTCTGCCAGCCTGGCATAGTTTTGCAATTTTGTTACTTTGTTACCTGTCAAGGCCGCGCTGCTGAAAATCCAGAAGAAAGCATATTTTCCTCTGGGACTAAGCAAATACTCTGCCTCAAAGAATGCTGGGAGCTGTTGTGTGACTTGGAAGGCAATTAGATTATGCAGGAAGACAAGCTGGTGGAGTATGCTTGTTTGGAAACAGCAGCAGTTATACAGACTTTTAGAGCCAGATCCTCAGCTGGCGTAAATCAGCATAGCTCTATTGAAGTCAATAACGCCGGCTGAGGCTCTGATGCAATAAAGTGAATGTTTAAGCTTCTTTCTAAACACTGTTTTATGTTGAATGGTCAACAGATCACTCAGATGAGCTACAAGTTTTCTGTCTCTCTCCCGATCTGAATGCCCTCACTCATGTTATGGGATCATGTCACATACAAATTGAGGTGGTCTGAATAGTTAAACTTATGGCTACAAACTTAACTTTGCTGCTGGCCAATTTTAGAACTGACTGTATAGAAATTGATGAGTAAGGAGGGTTCTAACCCATTTTCACAGGTATATCTTGTTGGTAACGGTTATTGCATACAGTAACTCCTCATTTAACATCCCGCTTAATGTTGTTTCAATGTTACGTCCCTGCTCAATTAGGGAACATGCTCATTTAAAGTTGTGCAATGCTCCCTTATAACATTGTTTGGCTACCTGCTTGTAAGATTCTGTGGCAGAGCAGCGACTTTACAAGGGAACATTGCACAAGTTCCGCTTCTCCGCCTCCTCCCCCTCCCTCCCAGCGCTTCCCCCACCACCAAACAGCTGTTTAGTGGTGCTTAGGATTTTCTGGGAGGGAGGGGGAGGAGTGGAGATGTGGGGCTTCTCCTCTCCTCCCCCTCCCTCCCAGCGCTTCCCCCACCACCAAACAGCTGTTTAGTGGTGCTTAGGATTTTCTGGGTGGGAGGGGGAGGAGTGGAGATGTGGGGCTTCTCCTCTCCTCCCCCTCCCTCCCAGCACTTCGCGCTTAGGACTTTCTGGGAGGGAGGGGCAGGAGCGGGGAAGCGCTGCATCTCCGCTCCGCCCCTCCCTCCCTCCCAGAAAGTCCTAAGTGCTGCCAAAGAGCTGTTTGGTGGCGCTTAGGACTTTGGGGATGGGGGGGAGGGATATGGCGTGCTCTGGAGAGGAGGTGGGGTGGGAAGAGGTGGGCCTGGAGTGGAGCAGGGACAGGAAGAGGCGGGCCTGGAGCATTCCTGGCAAAGTCCGGGCCTGTTCTTCTCTGGGGAAGCTGCAGCTGCTGCTGCAAAGGTGCAGTGGCTGTGCCTGTGTGGTGTAAGCTGGGGCACTTCCCAACCACAGTACAGTACTGTACAGTATATAATGCCTTTAGTCTGCCCCCCAAAAATTTCCTTGGAACCTAACCCCCCACATTTACATTAAATCTTATGGGAAAATTGGATTAGTTTAACATTGTTTCACTTAAAGTTGCATTTTTCAGGAACATAACTACAACCTTAAGTGAGGAGTTACTGTATTTGAATAACTGTAAAGTTTATATGTTCCAGTGAGAATTTAGGCCTCATTGTGCTAGTCACAGTACAAATATAAGTGAGAAACAAACCTTGCCCTAAAAAGTTCCCAATCTAAGACTGGATGCAGCATACAGGTTTAAGAATGAGAGGAAATAGGGCATGGAGGATTAGGGTAACAGTGATAGGAACATGGGGTCACATAGACCAGTTACATGTACAATTCATAGTCTCTAGTTTTAAAGGTTTTTGAGAGCTTCTCTTCCACCTGCTATAGTAGAAAAGTGCCTGAGAAGCCGAAGCAATTAGAGAAAACAGAAATGGAAATCTGATCAATGGACTTGGGGAAAGCAGTCCTTGTTAGTTCTCTGTAAAATTCAGTGTCTATTATCAGTTTTTAGTGATTTGCCTCAAGATTTATGAAATGAGTTTACTCAAGTTTACTCATCTTGTATGTCAGAAACATGGTCTAAAAACTGCATTAACATTGAACAGCATTTTCTCAATGCACTTGGTTCTAAGTCTTTTCATTCTGAAAGATCTTGACAACACACTAATTGGAGGTAGAGGTTAGAGCTGCCTGAAAAACAGAATTTCCCTCTTGTGAAAATTTTTGATTTTTCGCAATGAAAAACCAAACATTTTTAAGTTTTCACAGGAGTGAAATTGCATAGGAGTGAAGTCAATCCAGATTTTTTGGGTTTGCTCCTGGGCCAATTTGGGCTGTCTGCCAGTGGGATTGTTGGGGATGTGGGCAGGCAGGGGGACCTGGGAGCTATGCTGGCCACCTTGCTGCCTGGGAGCAGGGGAGCCCAAGATGAATTGGCAGGAAACCAGGCAGGCAGGCTTGCCCAAAAATTTTGATGGAGTTGATCCGTTCCACAGGAACACGTCAATTTGGTCAAATCAGCATTTTCAGACGGAAAACTGTTCCACTGGAAAACTTTGACCAGCTTCAGTATAGGCAGAGACAAGAGGAAACTGAGAAGGGAGCTGGTTTGGCAAACCTGGTAGTGTGTTAACCTCCTTGCACATCCTACAGTGCTGCAGTTACAGATGTTTTCTCTGCTCTTAGCTGCATGGGACATGAAACACTGATGGTAGCCCTTGGTGAGAGAGATCCAACATTGCTTTCCATGATCCCAGTGTTTGACTATTACAGGCAGTCAACTGAAATATAAGATACTTGAAACCATGCAGAAGGCTAATCTTTTAGAACCTAAATAAACTTCCTGAGCTGACCCTTGTCTGTGCTATTGGCAAAATAAAGGGATCATTTGGCCAGTACTTGCTCAATTTGCAATTAGATGTGCTGGCGCTGCTCCAGTGAGCATTCCTTCAGCAAGAATATTCAGCAGCACTGAGGATATTATAGCTGTATGCTGACCCAGGCTGTTGCCAAATGGAGTAGAAGAGTTTTAGTGAAAGTAAATCTACCCATATTTGAATACACAAGGAAGGCCTGTTCTGGAAATGGTAAGGATGCAGTGTAATGAAGGGAGGGGTAAGAGTGACTTGTTTTAATTTATTATGCTTGTTTTCTTTTGTCTTGGTTAGCTTTGTCCCCACACTTTTGAAGTGGGTTGTCTTTCATTTTGTGCTGAGCTGTGAAGTTGCACACAGCAGAACCACACTGGTCCACATGAATGGCTGAGAGGCCCCTTCTGAAATCTGTGAGTTGGTGAGCAAGGGGGTGAAATCCAGCTCTCCTCATCCGTAGCTACAAAGTTCCCTCTGGATGGTGGTGAGCTGCTCAGAGAGTATGCAGCCCCCACTCCTCCCCTTTGAACACACTCAGCTCTGTGGGGATCACCCTGTATGATGGTGCAGAGAGGCTTGGAGGAGGCAGTGAATGGGAAGGCCACAGGTGGGGCCAAACAATCCCAGTCAGCAGTGATTCCCATAGCCTTATCTCACAGCAAAGTCGTATGGGCAAGGGTCAAGGTGGGGAGAGAAAAGGTAGTAATACTCTTCCAAGCTCCACCCGCAGAATCAGCTGTACCTGCATGAGAGGTTGCACACAGTAGACTTAGCTCCCCGCAGTGAGATTTGAATACACCATGGGCTGTGCTGGGCTCCTGGGGCTTTGTTTCCCCTAGTGAGGCTCCCCCTTGAGGATGCTTAGCTGAGCTCTTCTAGGTTCCTGGGGTCTCGCTCCTTCTTGAGTATCTCCCACACCCACGCATTGGTGATACCAAAATGAGCTGTTGTTGACCACTAACCAGATCTTCATAAGATGATCCTTGTTCCTTACTCATGTGCTTTGAGCTGTGAGTTAGCAATGCTGACATCTTAAAGTATAGTCATCGGGATCTGAGCTGAGATGTATGGGGAAGCTTGCACCTCCAAGCCATTATATCGGCCATTATATTGACACAGCCAGACCTCACTTCATCACTTAGCCCCCAAAATGTGAACCCCCACGTGTGTCTCAGCAACCATAATGGTTAGAGACTTCAGATTTTTTTTAAATGAAGCTTAGATTCTGGAGGGCAGCATGAAAGAAGTGCTGGTACGCCATGCTGCTGAGTCCGAGCCCTGATTACGGGCACACAGGGCTACTTTGAACTGAAGTCGGCTGCATAGAACAACTCATCGGCTGCTCTGCAGGGCTAGAGGGGGAAGCAAGGACAAAGGGGCCCAGTCCTCTGCCCCAGATCTGGATGCTTTGTGCCGCCTCAATTCTATGCTACTCATTTCCTCAGGGTACAGAATGGGGGCGGGGGTGTTAGTCTCTATAGTGTTCTGCCTGAGCTTCAGCCAGTAAAACTGTCCCTATGATGCTACTGCATCGGGCATAACGTAGAGGCAGCCCTTAGGCTTTTCTGTAGTATGCTGGCCCAGGATCAGGGGAGAGGAAGATGGTTTATAAATAAACTTTCCTTAGTTGAGCCTACTGTGGTGCTCATTTATGTTGACAGCTGTTGTTTAGCTTTGATTATTTATATTTCACAATATGGTGGTAAACATGGACTGCAGACTAGTTTGTTAAAAATCATGTAAGCTTGTATGAGACCTCAGTACTTAGCTGCTAAACTTTTGCTGAGATATGGGGGAAGACTAAAATTTTGTATGTAGAGATTGTAATGTGTGGATAAGTGATAAGCTGCATTCCAGCTTCACTCTGAAATCACTTTTTATAATCCCAAAATTGGTCTGAGCTTCAAACTAAAATAACTTTAGACAACTCTCTACTGCAGAGAGTTTAATATATTACTGTTCGTAGTAATTATTTCTTTATCTCTATTTCAGCTGTATATATTCAAGAATTTCTCTAAGATACATAATGGATTTCCATTTTTCTCAGTTTGTGTTGGAAGAATACGGTCGTATGGAAACCATGTAGGCACTCTTTTTTTTTTTTTTTTTCTACTTGTAACCCGTGTCATATGTATTCCCCTCCTCCATGAATTTGATCTGTGCCTTTAGATTTCTGTAAGATCAGCATAGTTTGATTTGCTTTCCATAAACTCACTTCTTCCTTTGAAATAATGAACATCCAGCTCTAAGAGGATTTCAGCTGGACAGATGTCCCTTGATGCCTTGCAGCAGGATTTATCATTCTGTAAGACTGATTCTGGATTATTGTATTCTTGGATGTCATGAGACCACATATAACACAGATTGAGGCCTGGGTGAATGGTACAGTGTGTGCGCAGGACTGGGAGCAGGGACTCCATGTTCTATTCTCGGCTCTTGCAATGGTTCCCTCTGTGACCTTAGCATGTCATTAGTGACAAGCTTCCTATTGTTTTCTAATGATGGGTGTCTTACATTTTGGATGCCCAACTTGAGACACTGAGGGTGGGCTTCACAAGCGGGAATTACGCGGTAATGTTCAGCGTTGTGGCACCTAGCTTATAGGCACCGTGGCACCTAGTGGAATTCACAATCCTGAGTTAGGGGTCTATACTGCCCTATACAATGCATGGGGAGAGTTAGGTGCCTAAGAATGGGATATGCAAAGCCAGCATGCTTGGCAGGGAGCAGCCTGAGATAGCCAGTAGGAAATGCCACAGAGGGCGTGGCCTAAGGCCCACCCCTCAAAGGGACTTAGCTGTTTAAGTCCATGTTGGAGGGAAATGCCTATCTCCACTCAGGATTCAGAGATGTGAATCCTTTTTTAGAGCTGAGCACCTAAGCCACATCCGTTCTCTTTCAAGCAAAGTGGTGGTGGTGGTGCCACCCCTTCTATCACTCACTTGGGATGTGGGAGACCTGGATTCAAATCCCCCGCCCCCTTTGGTTGATAGAGAGCAGGGATTTGAACGTGGGTCTCCCACCATTCAGGAGAGTGCCCTAACCACTGGCTTTGTGGTGTTTTGCGGTGGGGTTCATTGTCCCTCCTGTTGAAGAGATTTTTCTGTAGAATAAGGCTAACTGTTCTATAGCTGAGGTGTGAGAATGCTTGTGCAGCTTTGAAGATGAAGCATGCTTTGTAAAGACAGTGTGGCAAGACAACCAAAGGGGTGTCCAGCCCAAGAAACTTAAGAAGAAATATTGTAAAATAGCACAAATATTTAGCATTATATTTTCTAAATGTGTGTATGTGTATATATCTATATCTATATCTGTGTATATATAGATATAGATATATATCTAATTACAAATCACTTATAGTTTAGTTCTAGAGATAACTTTTAAACTGATATGGGCCATTATTAAATCTTGGCATCAAACTAGTAATAAGTTTAAATATAGTACACATTTGTTTGTTCAGGGGTTTTTAAATTATAGTAGTACTCCGCACATGCTAGGAGCTGTCCTAATATAGAGGTCCCTGCCCTGGAGACCATACAGTTTAAGTATACTTAATTACATAGTTAAGTTTAATTATACTAAATTGTGCAATATTTCGACTGCCATATTGTACTACTTAAATAACAAATTCCCTGCAGCTGACCTCAAACTGGGGCAGTGTCGCGTTATGTGAAAAGTATAATTTCTATACTATAATTCACAGTGTAGTCATTGTTTCTGGAGAGATTAAGGGAGGGAATCATTAAAACTCTGGAATTATTAGCTGTGATGTTGACATCTTGGTATATATAGGGTGGGAAGATATTCTGCCTTCCCCAGCTTATCAAGTGGTTACTTTGGGTCTGAACAAAACTCCAGTCTTCGATTCTTATGAGTGGCTTTATGAAACAAAATATATTTATTTATTCAGGTTTAACATATAAGAATTATACTGCACATAAATATTCCTAAGTGATTTATTTAGGCATGGTAAAAAATCTGTGCATAGTGTTTCAATTCCTGTAGCTATTGCAGCCTAATTTATGTCGTGTGTGTACAGTGATGGCTGACTTTGAAGAAAATCATGCTGCAAGTCCCGTTCCCTGATCAACTGGGAGCTGGGGAGATATCTGACAAAAGGCATTCAGTTTCTTTTGTTTTAGAATAGCAATCACTGATGGACCCATTTTATGTTTATTCCTTGGAAAGACCTTTTGTGGGATGACAGCTAGCAGGCCTTGTTTAAACCACTGGTCCTTAATACTCTGACCTTGAATTTTCATTCTTGCAAGGCAGATGCATCACTGATGCTGTCTGACCTGTGTTGTGGGAGATGTGGAATTTGCAAGCTAATATGGCAACTGCTACGTTGTCAGGCCCTGTGCTTTAAGGGGCAGGATTTGCCCCTTAAAGCACAAATTTTGCATCTAGTGCCACAGCCTTGAATACAGCAGAGGGGCAGGATTTGGACCACATATGTAAGGATTCAAACATAACCCTGCATGGTTTCAGAGCTCCCCAACAGAAAAGGAACTTTGTGGGTAAGGTACAGTAACCACAGGGGATCTGACTCTGGACACTAGACATGCCCTCACCTGCAGATAGGGGTGTGGGACACAACAGCAGCTGAGGGTACAGTGAACTTGCCCTTATGGGAAAAGTCTTACAGCATTTAATAAGAAAGGGATTCTCTCTATAGACTCCTAACCATTGTAGAGAATTATGATCTTGTTATAGAATTTCTCTCACAATATTCACAAACCTACAGGAAAGCTTTCATTCTCTATTCAAATTCTATAGGTTTATTCATGTAATGTCTAAAGTACCATATTTCACGTTTATAGACTCCTACTGGATTAATTCCTATTACACTTTATATAACTTTTCCATAAGGCCTAAGGCTGCAATAACAATTGTGGAGCAGTTCTATTGAAACACACGTTTCACAGTACATGTTTTTGGCCTATGTCCTGGGATGAGGCTTTTGCCTTAAGTCCAGAAAGGCTTTGGGAATTCAGCCCTCTATAAAAATAACCAGCATATAATGTCATGCAAAAATATAGACTGGGGTCGGCAACGTTTGGCATGCGGCTCGCCAGGGTAAGCACCCTGGCGGGCCGGGCCAGTTTATTTACCTGCTGACGCGGCAGGTGCGGCCGATCGCGGCCCCCACTCGCCGCGGTTCGTCGTCCCGGGCCAATGGGGGCAGCAAGAAGCCGCGGCCAATACATCCCTCACCTGCGCCACTTCCCGCCGCCCCCATTGGCCTGGGACGGCGAACCGCGGCCAGTGGGGGCCACAATCGGCCAAACCTGCCACGTCAGCAGGTAAATAAACTGGCCTGGCCCGCTAGGGTGCTTAACCTGCCAAGCCGCGTGCCAAACATTGCCGACCCCTGATATAGACTTTGAACTTGTATATACATCTACTATGTTCAGATCCCCCAACCAATATATGTGAAAGGTTTTCACTCATTTGTTGTTCTTAGGCTGAGGGAAACTGCCAGTAGAATTACTGTTTTAAATCATTCTTACCTTAAAAAGACTTCCTTCTAATTCCCCTGACGTTATTGTTCTGCTTGTCTGGCTGAAATAAAACTGCATATTGCCTTACTCAGGTAGGCTTTTTTTTAACTACTAAGAAACAAAATTGTGCGTACGCAGTCTGCTTCAAATAGGATCAGTTATCCCTTGTCTGTTGCTTCGTATAATTTCTTATGCAGAAGAGTAATGTTAACAGCTGCTCAATCTAGTTAAAAATGAATCTGCAATTGCTGTTTGTTTAAAAACTACATCTGTTCATGTATTGATATTTTGTTTGTAGGATGTTTAAATCTGTGGGATATTCTTTATAAAACCAAGACAATTTGCATGACATTTTCCAAAAATAACATGATCAATGTTTGTTTATTTTTTGTTTTTTTTTAAAGAAGCAAAGAGCCAGATTTTCAAAAGCATTAGGCACATAAAGATGCCAGGAGGTGCTTGGTGGGATTTTCAAAAATAACACAATTTAGGCACCTAACTCCCATTGATTTAGGCACCTAAAGTACTTCTGCATTTTTGAAAATCCCCCTAGACACCTAAATACCTTTGGAAATCTAACTCAAAAGTCTTAATGTGATGGAGATCATTCCAATAGGATTTCATTCATTAACTTTCTATTCTTATTTCAATATGTTATTCAATATTGCAAGAAACCTTTAATGTGCCTATCAAGGATTCACCCTGTATACTTTAATACAATGTAGCATAGTAATTAAGCTCAGTAATCTCATTTAAGGCTTTTAATGAAATTGATTATTTTTAAAGGCGCTTGGCTGGTTATCAAGTTTTCTTAACATATGGATCAGTGTTGGATTATTACTGATGTTCTTTTTCAGCTGCAGAAGGATACTGATTTGTTAGGTCCCTGAGTTCTGGTTCTTCTGGTGCATGGGGACACAAGATGAAATGCACAAGAGAACAAGAGGCTTGATTTTAATATTTTCCTCTAGAAAATATTGGTCATTGTTTCCATGATTGATTTATATGTATGTTCAAAAAAGTATATAGCAAGGCATTGGAGTTCTTCCTATTTAAATAACCTTAGGGACCAGATGTTTCCACTTGTAAACCTTCTTGCACATACCCTACTGAGCACATATCTGTTTAGGCCCAGATGTGTGGAAATTCCTAATCTGCACATACACTAGACATTGGTACACACAGGTCCGGCACATGCAAATGCCTGCATGTGTTGCAAGCACCTCGCTTTAGAAAACTTGCCCTTTTATCGGCTCTCAGTGCCAACATGCAGCAAGTGACAGAATGTACTGAGTTCATATAACCTCCTGGGTAAGAGTTAAATGGCCCAAGTCAAGCAACATTGATTTATCCGTAGCAGAAGTTTGTGTCACTTGAATTTCATGCTTTGTTTGATGTACTGGGCCAGCACAAGGTCCTCCAAGCCTCTCACTGTGCAACTGAGGCTGCCAATGGAACACCATGGAGGATCCCTATCAGCCTTACCTAGGCCAATGTGGAAGGTGGTGTTGCGGGTGGTGCAGGTTTGGGGCCGTTATGCTGCCGTCAGGCTGAGAGAACCTGAAAGGTCACCCTGGATATGTTTGTGTGCTTGGAGGGAGTCGTCGCTTCCATAGGAATAAACACCCTCTCCTACTTCTCACTCTTTTTCTCCTCTCCCTGCACCCCTTGGCACCATCTCACCTACCAATTTCCTTTGGTGACAGCCTACAAAAAAAGGAGATATCCTTGTCAGGCTACCTATGGGCCAGTGATCTAGCAGCTGCTTCACACTGCGCCTGCAGGAAGTTGCCCCATAGCCGAGACACCCCACTGGTGGTGGACTCTGGTTGACAGGGAGACCCTGCAATGCATATAAACAGAAAGGTGGCAGAGGCTGAGTGAGTAGCTGCAGAAGCAGATGTATTTATCTCCCTGTTTAGATGAGGATCTATCAGGAGTTCCTGGAAAATAAGAATCCTGGAGGGAAAAGGGAAGGGTGAGATGTTGACTAGCACAGAGAAGAGAGGTGCCACCCAAAACAACTGGTCAGCTGCCCCGTGTGTGTGTGTGTGTGTGTGTGTGTGTGTGTAAGTGTAAATGACACTAGGGTGATACGGAAGTGGGTTTTGTTATTGTAATGGGAAAATTTGCTTTCAATAGCTGTTGTGTGTCTGTTATTAGTCGGGTAGGTAGATGTATGTAGTGATTAGTTGTTTTGCCTAATGCAGGATTTCATTGGATGTTTGAAATTTAAAAATGCAAGAAGTATGCCTTACTTTCAGACCTGAAAGCACATAGCTTGTTCTGGATGTCAGCTCACTGTATTCCTTAATAGCTTTCCCTTAATTTATCTACTTATGTGCTGCAAGATGGATTGAATCAAATATCACAGTAAGTGTAGCACTCTGAGTAAACCATTCCGTTTGCAACCTTGACACAGTGAACAAACCTGAATCAGCAATCTAAAAAGTTGGAAAACACTTAGTGCATTTGCCACATGTCATTCCACCAAATATTTCATCTGAGCTGCTTCATGAACAGATAGTTGCTTTCCTAACTAAAAGAAAAAAATCATCCGTTATATCACTCTAAATTGCCAGCAGGCATGTAGTGTAATTTTGACATGTCAAGCTGTTACATTATTATGTTGCTTTATGCAATGTAACTTGCTAGGTGATGAAATGCCAGCACTGTGACAAGTGAAATGTTTTATTCGTTTGTTCCACTGGGAATTATGCTATTTATTCTTACAGTATCTTCCCAGCTTATAAAAACACAGCTCAGCAATGTTAACAGAGCCTAAATTTAAAAAGAAGAGGACTGCAGACACTTAAGCACCTGCTTTTATAAGTGCATCTGTCACAAGTATATCCACAGATCAGGTATGTGTGCATGCAAGTGGGTCTAAAGCAAATTATACCCCAAGTGTGTGTGTCTTTTTTTTTTTTGTAAAATTAGGGCTTGATTTTTGTCTGTTTGAAAACAGTCACTTAGTAATTGACTTAACCTGTGCAGTTAAAAAGCCTTTATGTAATAAAAGTAATAGTAAATTTCAAAGATGTGAGAATACAGTGTGAACTCTGGCTGTGCCAATCAGAAATACAACTGTGGACATCTGGTACAACAGCAAACCAGGCCATATGTTTCTTATGCTACAGGTTAAAGCCATCATTAGATAATGACTTCCATTTATAAATGAATGACCCACAGACTTCTCTGTGTATTACATTAGGTCCTGCCGTATGTTTCTTTATGTACTTGTTTGACTGACAGTCTTTTTGGTCCTCTAATAATATGTCTGGTCTTGCCATCGTTAACACTGAATTGATGTTAATAGATTTAAAGTACTGGTATGGGCAGGTGAGTTCTTCTGGCTTTATATCATACTTGCTGATTTCGATGAGAATTAAGGAATCCTTTGCCATTCTTGTGCTAAATGAGTCAAACAACAACCAGAATCTATACACCTTTGGGATATGAACATCTGTTGCCCAGTGGTAGTTCATACCTGCTCCTGTTGTTTCATGCTTTTCACGGTCTTATTCCTGACTTTATTAAGAGTAATTTTTAATCTCTGTCATTGAGAAATTTTCAACCAGTTCTAAACTTTTTTAATTAAAAAAAAAAAAAAAACTTTTCCCCAAAACAGTTTTTGATAGAGATTTTGTGGTTTTTGTTTTTTTTTCCAATTTATTCATTCACTCTTAAATCAAAAATATTATTATATGATTTTCACTTACCAAAAATAGGAGTTTTGGTCAACTAAAAATGGTATTAACTATTTCATTAACATTTTCAGTGTTTGACTTTTTAATAGGAAAACAAAATCACTTAAAGGGTCTAGCTTTTATTTTTCAATCGACTATAAAGGTAAAGCCTAATATTGGTCTTCCTCCTGCTTTATGCAATTACCAGCATGCCCAGAATGAAGTAGGTGGGCCAAATATACTGATCCTATTACTTAAGTACATGTGCGGTCACTGTGTTAGCTCTGTCAGCAAGATGAGTTGGCTTTATGTGTGTGGTACTTCTAAGCTGGGATCATGCTCTTTCTTACCTTCTCACATACACAGCACACTTTGGCTGGGTGTTAAAGGGTTCTGGGAAAGATTTTTTTTTTTTGGTAGTTAATCCAATTCTATGTGTCTTCCCTGGCTTGGGGTGGGGAGGGAGAGGAAGCTTATGGACTTGCTTTGTGTTATAGACATTCACCTATTTCTTCCTGTCCCAAACATTTATCCTCCTCTCTGTGCCCTTATTGCAATTCTTTACAGCAAGGTCTTTCTTTTTTCATCAGTGCTGCCTTATTGGCTGGAAATAATCCACTTCACTTACACACTTCCTCTCCTCAAATGTCCTATTCACCTGTCATTGACAATAACCTCTTTTTCTTGCATGTTCCTCTCCTTGTGCTGCAACCAGAACACAAGACTCCATGGGCCAATGGGGTGTAAGTCACTGTGGTATCTGTCTCTTTTATTTAATGTCTTAAGTTCTGCTTCTTTCTTTTACTTTGCTTTGTCTTTGTTTACTGCCTTTCTACCTGTATAAACATATTCTCTTCCCTTCCTTTCCCCTGCCTCATTCTCCATTCCTCTTTCATTCGGTATTGCATGTGTTACCCTAATAGATAGATTAATTAATATATGGTTTAGTTGGGAATGCAGCCCCATTGTGCTGGGGGCTGTGCAAACAGAGAGAGAAAATCCTGGTCCTGCCAATTCCTTACAGTCTAAAGACATGGATGAAGAGTAGAGGATTTGATATACAAGTAAATGAGTCTAGTGAAGTATTGGCACAGCTTTTAGTTACATGGATTGTATGTCTTTTAAATGGGGATACAACTGGGGAGTTGGAAAAGGAAAGAAGGGGAATAGTCACCTGCCTAGCCATGATCAGCAGGCTGGGTTTTGTGGACCCCGTGGAAGAAGTGAAAGAAAGATAAGCTAGTGGCTGTTTGAATTTTATAAGGGAGTTTTCTCCAGGCACAAAGGGCCGCGTAGGAGAAAGTTAGTATGTTGTATATAACAAGACTTTTTTTGTTAAACTGTCTCAAAAGTATGCTCCAGATTCAGGCTCTTTTGGTGTTTTTGTGAGGGTAGGTGAGAAATGAAAAAGTCTAAGATAGAAGAGGGTTGGTCTCTCATAAACATACAGTTCCCTGACACTGGGCATCTGATACTACACTTCAGGTTAGTTTTTATTTGTTTTACCTCATGGCTTAGCCATGTTGATTTTTTTTTTAATAAGTTCCCTGCTGAATGTAAACACAGCCCACACGTTGTATTGCTGTCATTCAAAGTATTCAGCATGGGCCTATTTTTCAGAAAATCAAAGTGTTGAGGAATGTGAATGTGTTTAAATATGAGGAGTTTCTTTTAAAGTAGTTTCAGAGAAATGGAGACTATAGTACAGGCTCCTATAATCAGTTTATTTAGGGAAAGATATTGAAAAGTGTCAATTATATTGATCATTTCTCTGTAAAAATGGAAATGAATACACTTAGCATCACATCTTTAAAATGATGGGACCTGTCTTCAGGTGAGGCAGCACTGCAGGACTAATTGGCATGTGCAATTACCAGGAGTATACATGTAAATTCGTTAACTCATCTATCAAGATTGTCATTGAACCTATTACTATTGCCAGAACTACTCTGATACTATTGTGTCTGAGAACAGATATTTAAAAGGTATTTAGGTGCCTAAAGATGCAGATAGGGGAATTTTTCAAAAGCACCTTGTTCCCAATGGAAATTAAAAATCTGGCCCCAAGTGCTCGATGCAAGGTGGTGGTTGTCGGGGACTCACTTCTGAGGGGAACATAGGTATCCTTCTGCTGACCTGACAGGAGATCCCAGGAGGTATGCTACCTGCCTAGTGGCCACATCCGAGACATTACAGAAAGGTTGCAATGCTCATCTATCCCTCTGATTGCTACGCTATGCAGCTCATCCATGTGGACGCTCATGATGCTGCCAGGTCTGACTCTGAGCAAGTGAACAGTGCCTACTGGGTTCTGGGAGCTAGAGGGAAGGAGTTGGGCACAGATTGTGTCCTCATTCATCTTCTCGGCTGAGGGTGAGGGCCCAGTCAGGGAAACACACATCCTGCAGATGAATGCATGGTTGCACAGATAGTGTCGATGGGAGGGCTTCGGCTTCTTTGACCATGGGATGCTGTTCCAAGAAGAAGGTCTCCTGGGAAGAGATGGGGTCCACCTCACCAAGAAAGTAGAGAGCATTTTCGCACACCGACTTGCCAACCTAGGAGAGGAGGGATTTAAACTAGATTCAGTGGGGGCAGGTAACAAAACCCCACAGGTCAGTATTAAAAAAAGTGACCTTAACAGAGGGTTTAGATGTTGAAGGGGGGCATGGTAAATTACAATAGGGTCAAAGGAGCAACAGGAAGTAAATCAGTGGGGGAAACTGATCAACATTTTACATGTCTGTACACAAATGCAAGGAGTAGGGAGAATAAACAGGCCCATCAATGGCTACTAGCCAGGGTGGTTAGGGACAAAACCCTATGGTCTGGGTGTCCCTAAACCTCTGGCTGTCATAGGGTCTGGATGATGATGGATCATTTGAAATTTGCCTTGTGTTCATTTCCTCTGAAGTATCTACCACCCGTCACTGTCAGAAGACAAGATAATGGGCTAGATAGACCATTGGCTTGACCCAGTATGGCCGTTCCTGTGTTCTTATATTAATTGCTTGTAAACGCACATGGCCAGCTGGATGCATTTTTATTCACACTCATGGTAACTGCACAAATAAAGCTTCTTTTGGAAGATATATTTCCCAGTCCGTTACCAGTATAGTAGGCTATTACAACTGAAACCATGTTTATTATTTAATTTAGTATCACCAATTCTGTGTTTGTTTCCTTTCTGCATTTCACTGCATTTGGGATACTGATTAGTCAACTTCAGTTTTACTCCTTGGCACTTTCATTTTCTGGGCCTTGTGCAGTAGCACAATCTTGCAGTGTCTGGGAGCACATACTGGAAGGGAATGTTTGAAATACAATCAAGAAATTTAAAAAACCCAAAACACAGAAGCATGTTTTTTCTCCCTTGTTGTAAAGCTGCTTTCCAGACCTTATGGATGTTTTTCGCTACATTTCTGTGTACTAGAGAATTCTAATTATTTTTACCCACATATTATCTATAATATCGTATAATAAATGCAAAAAAATCCATGTTCAGTAAATAAAGGCTATGAATCAACCACGGGGATTTACTGCAGTTCATTAAACCATCTGTGGTATTACCATAGTTTATATAAGCAGAATACCTAAATGGAGACTCAGTTTTTGTAATCCAAAAAGTTTTTTCTCGAAAGGATGAGTTCCCTGTACTGGTGAAGGCAATGGGCACTGTTCTCAATTGTACCAATGTAAATCCTGAGTAACTCTACTCAAGTCAACAGAATGACCGAAACCTAGGTTTGGAATGGCGCTCAAGAGGTCATTAAGTCCAGCCCCTTATGCTGAGGCAGGACCTAGTAAACCTAGACCATCCCTGACAGGTGTTAGTCCAACCTGTTCTTAAAATCCTCCAGTGATGGGGATTCCACAGCCTCCCTTGGAGGCCTATTCCAGAGCTTAACAACCCTTGTAGTTAGAAAGTTTTTTCCTGATATCTAACATACATCTTCCTTGCTGTGGATTAAGCCCATTATGTCGTCTATGGAGAGCAGTGACCTGACAGGAGATTTTGTCCCAAAACATAACTTTTTTTATTTTATGTCTTAAAACTTCTAAGGTAGAAAAAAAATACACAATGTGATGTAAAGAGTCTTAATATTAAAATTGTAGATAATCTTTTATACCTGTTAATTACACATAAATCATAAATATTTAAATGAGTTTCACCAGTAAGTGAAATCTTCGGAGTAGTCAAAGGCTCCTGTTCAAAATGTTTACATTACAGCCCTATTCTAGTTTATAAACTTTCACATAGTCTAATTAGCAAAGTGAATGAATGTGGCTTTTCCCGTGAAGCTTAAACTCTGATCCAGAATTTCACATTTAAGGAAAAAGGAACAAAATGTCAACTGAGAAACATTCATTTCTCTAAAGCCGTGGGACTATTAAATCGTGCTTGCTTGAAACTGAGTTACACACCAGTGTAAAACCAGAGGAATGCAATGATGAATGAGGATCAGTGTCTGAGAGAGAACCACTGTTTTCATGCCCAGCACAACTCTGTGCCACAAGACTTTTTCAAGCAATAGTTCATATTTAATCTCTGTCTTCCACCAGGTACACATCCACAATATTTGCCCCCCCCCCCCCCGTCTGTGCAAGAGAGTCAAGTGGAATCAAGGCCCTGTAAACATGAATTACAGAGGGGAACCAAAAACTTCAGTGGATTGTCAGGTCTTAATTTTTATTTCCAGTCTCTCTCAGGAAAGCTGGTGTAATTATACGCTCAGATCCAATAATTACAGCACTTTGCAACAATGTTTAGTATTTTAATGTGCAAAGATGCAGTGTAAAGAGAAGTTTTATTAACCTAAAATAGTAATTAGTCAGATTTTAATTTTCCTTCTGTTCTTTATATTTAAAATGTCTTCCCTAATAAATCTGTAGTGAGATTACCCAAAGCCCTGTGAGTATTTGCCGTTACACATACCATTTATTTTACTTTCGCTACTAGAAAATTCAGTTCAAGACACATTGGCATAAAGATTAATAGACTTCATTTAAGAGATGTTTGGAGAAGATTCAGGCAACTGATTTGTAGAGAAGCCTGCAAGTTGGCACCTGCAAGGTAATGTATGAAGAAATGTTAAACCTGATAGGAAAGAGAGTTCCTATGGATTTCTGGCATTTTGTTGTAGCATGTTTACTCTTGTACATAATCTCAAATTTGTGGCTGGAGAAAATCTGGACTGCTATATAAATCCTGAGTAATTTGCTTTTATGTGATTGTTCCTGCACTGGACTGGGGGCAGAGCAAGGCCCCACTTCTGTTGACTCTAGCCTGTGGGCTGGAGTAGCAGCTGCTGCCCATCTGTGGCCTCGATATTAGGGCTTCCAGTTACTAAACACATGTAATGAAAGGATGCTTCCCCAGCCCACCCTTGACATTGCCCTCTGTGCTAATGTACAGAGAGACCCTGGCATGGTTTCTCTGCTTGCGACCCTCTGTACCTGATGATAGAATTTTGGGGCAAAAATGTACATGTTCTGTTCTGAATCAATCAATTAATTTTAATGCAGCGCTCTCGGCAAGATTGTACATATGAATCCACAATATTTGATCTGAGCTACATTGCTATATTTGTATAGGAAAGGTCAATTTTAACTTCATGTGCTTAATCACTTCCCATGTATCTCAGAAATTCTCAGTAAACTATTCTCAATGTCATTACCATATTTGAAATTGTAATAAGGGACTCTGAGTTACAAACTGACATTAAAAAAACAAGTGTTAGATTTGCTAATTAGCACCCTTATTCCTCTGAATGAAACCACTTTAGAGTTTGTGTTGTGTTTTCTGCTTATATCTAGCAATTCAAAATACTGATGATAGCAAAATCATGACACTTTCACCTGAATTCAAATGTTGGGGGAAAAAGCAAAGCTTTCCTATAGGCTTTTTCCTAAGATAGTCCTATAAAAACAAACTTTCAGGAGGGTAGATGGTGAGAGGAAGGAGAGTCCGCTGGTTACAGTGCTAGCCTGATCCATGAGGTACCCAGGGTCAGTTCTTCCTGTACCACAGGAAGCTTGTGTTACTCTGGGCAAGCCACATAGTGTCTCTGTGCTTCAGTTCCCCGAAGGCATAATGGTACTTAGTTATCTCATGAAGAGCGTGACAGGTAATGGAGGCTGGCCAAAAATTGAAATTTCCTGTGAACCAAAAACTTGGTGGTACTGTTTTGGGGTTTTTTTTGTGTGTTTTTGTTTGTTCTTCTTGGAAACCTAACACATGGTCTCACAATCTCTCCAGTAGAAGCTGCTCCACTTTGTATAAATAGCTATTCAGCGCCAGAGAGAAAGAGACTGACTTTGTAGCCTAGTGAATTGTGCACTCACCTGCAATGTGACAGTCCAGGATTCAACAGTCCCTGCTCCAAATCAGGCAGAGCTGGGACTTGAATCTGAATCTCCACAGGCCTGGTGAGTGCCCTACCCACTGGGCTACTGGCTATGCTGGGATGGGTGTTTCCCTCCCTCCCCGTTTTTTCATGAAAAATATTTTGCAATGTCTTTGCTTTGTTTTGCATTGGAATAAAAAATTCCATTTCCCCCCCCCCCCCAATATGTTCACAAATTGGAAACATTGTTTCCTGCCTAGCCCTACACAGAAACTTCATTAGATGTAAACTTGGTATTAACTCTGCAATGCTCTGTACATCTCTATCAATATTTACATCCATAGTTAATTCCCATTCCCTTTTTCAGTACAGCTGTAACACAGTACATGTATGTACAGAAACTGCAAGATTTTTCATTAGTGTTCATTCTTTTTCTTTGTTTAGAAAAACAAAATTCTCATTTTTCAGTGTGAATGTTGGTATTGAAGTGTTGTACATAGTGGTCCATACGTGTGTATAAAATGGCATAATAACGTGTATTGATTACATAGGCAAATATGCATTCATATAATGAAAGATATTTTATTGCATACAAAGGGCTAGAATTAAAGTTGATGGTTTAAACTCCATTGCACCTCTGCCTAAGTTCTCCACTTAAACATTTAATTGGCATAAGCTTATAGCATGGAATGTCTCATTGTGCAGTGTGACAGACTCAGACCAGTGGGGTACAGGGCAAATATACTGGTCACTGGATGAGTAGTTTTCTGTTCCCTGAGGGACCAGAGCAGGGGCTGCACTAGAGTAATCAGGAACCTACTAGAACCAGTTAAGGCAGGCAGGCTAATTAGGACGCCTGGAGCCAATTAAGAAGAAGCTGCTAGAATCAATTAAGGCAGGCTAATCAGGGCACCTGGGTTTTAAAAGGAACTCACTTCAGTTTGTGGTGTGAGTGTGAGGAGCTGGGAGCAAGAGGCATAAGGAGTGAGAGGGTGTGCTGCTGGAGGACTGAGGAGCACAAGCGTTATCAGACACCAGGAGGAAGGTCCTGTGGTGAGAATAAGGAAGGTGTTTGGAGGAGGCCATGGGGAAGTAGCCCAGGGAGTTGTAGCTGTCATGCAACTGTTACAGGAGGCACTATAGACAGCTGCAGTCCACAGGGCCCTGGGTAGGAACCCGGAGTAGAGGGCGGGCCCGGGTTCCCCCCAAACCTCCCAATTGACCTGGACTGTGGGTTCTTCCAGCGGGGAAGGTCTCTGGGCTGTTCCCCAACCCACATGGTGAATCTCTGAAGCAAGAAAATCCGCCAATAAGCGCGGGACCCACCAAGATAGAGGAGGAACTTTGTCACAGCAGTTACACTAGTAAGATTTGTCAGCATTATAGCCTCTTGTTTTCAGTTTATAAATCCTGAAAATAAATCCTTTGGGGCAGAAATTTGACACAGAAACAGTCAAATTCAGTGGTGATACTAGTGGCGTACATTTTGTATGTTGCATTCATTTTCTAAACATCTTCTATGAAAGTGGGACAGCAGTGCAACTTGCACCTATTTGTCTTACACCTACTGGATATTCTTTGGTGTTTTAATTCAGCCCTGTCATAAGAAATATAACTTCTGCTCAGATTAATGGGAGTTGTACCCGTTTTCACCTGGGTGGGAGTTTGGCCAAGGAATGTTTCATAGATTTTTAAGGTCAGAAAAGACCATTTAAATCATCCAGTTTGAGCTCCTGCAGGGCAATAGAATCAGGCCCCTTAATGCCAAATTGGTGCAAATTATTCTTAACTGCTTACCCAAGGGTCTGATCTGCCTTCCATTGACTTTAGTGTGAGTTGGGACAAGCCCATGCATCTGTTTTCAGACTACCTGACATCTGATGTGTAACTTACACCACTGTTTGTAAGCACAAAATTTGATTCAGACACCTGCTCTATTTCAGTTACATTTGTCTACTCCATGTGGAATATGGCCCATAGTCTCAGCCCAAGTGGGTGGAAGATGTCAGGGAAGGTACGTGTGTGTTTGGGGGGGGTGTGTGAAATCAAAGGTCTCTCTTTGCAAGAGATTTTATAAATAGTCCTGGGTTTTAAGATTGCATCTCTTCAGTGCTATAATTCAGAAACCAGTTTAATATATAAAACATTTTGCAAGCAATTAGACTTTAATGAGGACTAATTACTTTGCCTCTTCTGGATTTCTAATACAGGCTGTATGTTTAACGGCATCTCTTGGCAACATTTTATCAAAGGGGGCCATCAGCATTTTCATTATAAACTGCTGTAAAAATTTGCTCTGGGCTAAATCTTGGCTTAATATTTCCACACATCTATTTCAAGATCAGCTTCAATTAAAAATATATATTTTACAAGCTATTAGCCCAGAATATGGTCTAATCTCTTTTTTTGGTAATTTGACAAAAATGACAAGTTTAAAATGACTGAGGATGTTTTGTGAAAAACAGCTCTTGTCCATGCAGTGTATATTTCTCGCTAACTTCAATAAAAATGTCATTATATAAAGTGCAATCCTAAATATGCAGCTGACTTAACCAGACCCACTCTGTAAAAGAGCTATTCTGGTCTCTTGAATAAATCATCTACTTCTAAAATAACACCTATAAGGATTTAATAGATATCTATTGCCTGCCTTTTCTATCAGCTTCATCATAAACAGTTTAAAATATTCACCAGTTCAAAGTTGAAGAGATTAATGACAGAGATTTTGAGAATTTTCAGACATGTTTATTTACTAGGCTGTTGGAAATTCTAACTGGCAACTAGTTGCAGCACTGTAGAATAGAACTCCAGTTTATTCTCTTGTGCAACATATTATCTAAGGATGATGTTCATTTCCATGCGGTGGCTTTTCATTTTCCTCGCGCCTCCTAGTGGCAGATGCCCAGTGGAGGCACTTGCTATGGAAGGGATACAAGTATTGGATAAAATGAATTGGGAAAGGATATAAAAGGAAAGCCTCCCTTAGGGGACCTAAGGAAGGGGTTTGGGTATCTCCATCTGCAACAACAAGACGCTGATCCTCCTCCTTTCTATAGCCGTTGTTGACTTCATACAAGGGGAGAGCAGCAGGGTCTTAGCAACAGGATGACTGGCACCTGGTTGGGGATTATAAAGATATGATGATGACCAGCACTGTACAATTTGTTGCTGGGTGCTCCCAGGTATTTTAAGTGAATAGAGATGCAGCCTAATGAAACTACATCCATCACCTACTGTCTTTCTTGCGCTGTGGTATGCACCTCTTCAGTCCTCAAAATAGATCTTATCTGAGATTTATGTTTCTCATAGACTTTATTGACTCTATGCACTAGGCTGAATTGCAAGAAAACAGGAATGGGTTAGTCTCATCATGTTGTTAGTGGTATTTTCTAAACATTCCTTGTTGACCTAGATCTGGTCCCATTGAAGATAATGGTAAGTCTCTCACGGCAATGGGAGTAGAGTTAGATGCAATGTATTACAACTAGAGCTAGCTGAATTTTTCTATCTGAAACTTTTTTTGATGAAAAACGCAGATTCACAACACCAAAATATTTCACAAATTCATGTCTTGTTGGCCCAATTGCACATGTTGGAAGAAACCCCCTCAAAAAAATTTCTGAAAATGTTCAAATGTTTCCAAAATAAACATTTCCATCTTTTGGTTTGAAACATCTCAAATTTTTTTAAAAAAAAAGCAAATTTCAAAATAAGTTAAATGCTCAAAATTGAAACACAACTTTAGTTTCAGATTGAACTAAATGTTTTATTTGACCCAAAATGAAATTTCTTTTGACTTTTTGATGTCTTGAAAATCTTAAAAAAAAAAAAAAAAAAAAAAAAAAAAAAAAAGTGTTTGGTTTGACCTCCTTTTTTTTTTTTTTTTTTTTTTTTTTTTTTAATTGCCAGCAAACCCAAAAAATCCATACAGCTCTAATTACAGTACAGAGAGGACATTTCCCCCATCAAAGAAATTCTGGCCCCTTATATCTGGCATTGGGGGTGGTCTGTATTATGGGCCTCATTCTGCTACCTCTACTCTGGCAAAAGGTCTGTTGACCCTGACTAAAGACTTTGGAATTGGACCCTTTAATAGTTTTATGTTCTTATTAAATTAGCATTTTCTTCAGTAGTGGTTTGTTTTGTTGCAATCTATGGCTTTTGTCTGTGTGTTTGATATGCAGATTGTATCCTAAGAAAAACAAGTAGTTTCATCTCCCTGCATGCTGTTTAAAGATGAGTTGGAAACTTGGCATTATTACTTTAGCAGTGCTACAGTGAATGTGCTTAGTCTATTGGCACAAGCAAATGCACTCACCATTTCTGTCTATGGGGAAAATTAGTTTGCTCTTGAATATGTTGGAGTGCTGGCTAATTGAGAACCTTAATACGTATCCACTCATGCTTGCAAACTGTTTGTTTCCAGGTGTTGAGGAAACATGATTACATGAACACCATTTATGATCAAAATGTCAGTCCAATCTTCTAATAATAATAATTAGAGAGATAAGAGCAGGAGTTTATTTAAGCTATGCCCACACTAGAGCCTGTACAGCTGTACCAATGCAGCTGCGCTGCTGTAAGATCTCTCGTGTAGCTGCTCTGTGCCGACAGAAGAGGTCTCCCATCAATGTAATTAAACCACCTTCAACCAATGGCAGTAGGTATGTCAGCAGGAGAAGCTGTCCCGCTGCTATAGCACTGGGCACACTACCGCTTCCATCACTTGGGGGTGGGGGTTTCACACCTCTGAGTGAGAGATGTTTTGCTGACTTAAGTGGTAGTGTAGACATGCCCTTAGCCAAATAGTTCTGAAACTATTGGGTGTTCTGAAAACACTGCTTGAAGTAGAGTAATAATAACTATTGAAGGACAGATCCAGAAACATAACTCAAATTTTAACAGCGAGAGTGCCCAAGGAACATGAATAAAATATCCAAAAGTTTGGGATTCCCATATGCACATATGAAACATTGGACTATAGTGCCTCCAACCTCCTGGGAGCTAAGAATGGTGAGGTTATCTACAGCAGCTTTCAGTAAAACAAAGGACTTGTCTGTATGAGAATTTTGCCCCCCCCCTCACACTCTCTCTCTCTCTCTCTCTCTCTCACACACACACACACACACACACACACACACACACACACACACACACACACACACAGTTATACCTATATGAAAGTATTTACACAAGTATAGTTTACTCCAGTTTAGGAATAGAAATAAGCTAAACCAGTATAAGGGACCTATTATACCAGTATAAATCCATTCACACTAGGGCTTATACGAGTATAAATACATATGGATAAAAAAAAAATCACACTCTAATTACCAGAGACAAGGTGGGCAAGGTAATATCTTTTATTAGACCAAGTTTCTGTTTGTAAAAGAGACTAGCTTTTCAGCTCCGCAGAGCTCTTCTTTGGTCTAAGAAAGGTAGCTACTCAGTCGAACAGATTGTTAAGCATAAGGAGTTAACACATGTTGCAAGAAACTACTAAAAACAAAGAGGGCAATTAACACCTCTGCAGTAATAGGACAAAGGAGAGTTAGTGGTTTACAGATTATTGTAATGAGACATAAAGCCAGTGTGTCTCGAGTCCATGATTTTTGCTGTCTAACAGAGTTATGAATTAAGCTTCCAGGCTTGTCTTTTGAAGGTGGTGTTGTACAGGTTTCCTTTGAGGAAAGCTTCTCTCTTTCACAAACATAACTTGGTCCTTGTCTCCCTCATATCCTGAGACCCACACTGCAAACACTTTGACACCATTATACTGGTATAACTTTTCTTGTGTGGACCTGCCAGTGTGCCTGCTGTTTCCTTATCCATATGTTTTCCTCTGAAGTAACCCAAAGGAAGAGTTAGTCAGAACTTCACGACCATTCCCTGGGTAGGTTGACTTTAGCTTTTTGTTTATTTGTTTTTAAAAACAAATAAATACAGGTAATTGGTTTAATTCAAAATATCCCTTGTTGCTTCTTTAGTAGAGGAATGCATCTTTCTTGGCACAAGTAGAGATGTATAAGCTAGTTTCTTACATTGATGGATGAACCTCAAGTTCATTTGAGCTATGCATCCTTACATTCAAATGTTGTACGTATCCAGAAGTTTAGATGAACTTACCTAAATCTCTTTGGTCTCAAAATCAGGCTGGAAACTTTAACAGACTTTCTCAAGATATTTCTAATAATTTTCCAGTCCAGATGGGCTGAAGATACTGAATAGAACAGAGGAACAAGGAATAGAATTTCTCATGGAATTTCAGTACTTCTGTGCATGGTCTCAGCCAATCCCCCAAATGCTTGTAAATGAACATCAGAAATGTTAATTGAGCACTTTCATACAATATACATCTGCAGAGCACTCCACAAACCACTAAAGAATTAATTCTAACAGTAGATTATGGAGGATGGTAATACCTGTCTTACAGAGAGAGCAAATTGGGACCCGGGGAGGTTGTCTTGTTGAAGGTCACCCAGAGAGTCATCATGACACAAGGAGGCTTAGAACTCAGGAGCTACTTGATCAATCCACTATATCCTGCTGCCTTTCTGTGTGAAAGAATTCCATTGACTTCATTGTGCTACGGATCTGAACCAATTCACTGAGCCCTTGCAAGGAGAACAGTTGTTTTTTTGGTTTCAACTTTAAGCTTGTGGCCTCTAAAACAAAATGCAGATGTTTTGAATGCCGCATGGTTCTAAGAACCCATATGTAATGCATTGAATTGCTTCACTGCCTCACTGATGGGCAATTATTTGCCAGGGCATATTGGCAGCCTACTTTATGACAAAGTAATGTAATATAAGGTGTTATGACACTGCAATAAATGAAAATGCAGTTAATTTCATCTGGCATCACCACCTATCATATCAGAAAGCAAATATAAAGCCTAAAATAGAGCCATTGTATGAAAATCTAGTCAAACAGCAGCAGCCTTCAAAATTTATCCAGATCTACAAATATTTTAGTATGCCTGAATATGTAGTTAACAGAACAAAACAAAGGATAGGGTCCTAGAAAACTGGCAATGCAACAATTTGGTCCTTTCTGTGTAGCATCATGTCTTCCTGCATATTGCATTGGGGGGAGTGAAGAATGTTGAAATGGAGTTTGTCACAGATGGTGCTTGAACATGCATAAATTCACTTGTCTCAAGAACAGATGGAAATTAAAAAAACAAAACAGTATTTGCAATGGTTGCTCCAAGAAAATAGGTAACTGTCTATCAATTTGCTGCAATGTTTTTCTTGCAACCTGGCTATTGGAGTAAGTCTTGGTGGTGGGGCTGTATTAAAACCCCTTTCAATTTTGAATGGCAAACAGCTGAGGTGTTTGAGATTAGCTGTGCCTTTATACCTTGATACAATGGTTATCTGTTTGTAGTACCTGATGTAGCTGTTTTTACTGCACTAAAGTTCAGATATTATCCAAGTATTGGCTCCAATTCCTTCACTTAAATTTTCAATGAGACTTCCAGTCAAGGAATCACCAGAAAATATCTTCAGATGAGACAGTGTGGATAAAACACTGGATTGGGACTCAGGAGACATGTGTTCTTTTTCACTGTGTGACTGTAAGACCTTGGGCACCATTTATATTGGCTGAGGATTGCCTCTTAATGCTTAGTTCATGAAGGGGAAGATGTGAGCTCTGTTACGTCACCACTCACCTGAGCCTCCTACTAACAAATGTTAGTGAAACCTGTGGTGCTGCTTGATCTGTTCAAAGCTCTTCTGTGAGAACTGAGGCAAGAGCAGCAATTGCAGAGGCCAAAAATACTTTATGGACTCAGTGTGACCCAGAAATAATGGAACTCAGGTCAAGGAGCTACTGGTTTTTTGTCTGGAGCTCAAGGAGGGGAATAAATCTTGAAGGCAACTGTTTGATTCATTTTTAGAAAGTCAGTTCCTCAACATTTTTCTGGATTTTAGAAATACTGGTTCACTCAATTGCAAAGCACCTGCCATATAAAATATGTGGTTAAGCTAAGGGGTTTCTGTTAATTGGCTCTTCATCATCTGCAGCTGCTTATCTTCTCTTTCTATGTAATTCTCTATGGGGCTGGACATCAGCATTGTCTACATACGGTATGCCATTCATCAGCAAGAATGAATGAAATACATAGCAATATATCATCAGCTTGGCTGGGTTCCATAAAGCCAAGGAGAAGTGGAAGATTATTGCAATAATCTTAAATCTTTAATGATAATGGAGTTAAATGTATTCCATTTCCATGTCTCATTACTATTGACAGAGAGCACTGTAGGTGTAGGTATCTCTGTGGCACAAAGTGTACCACATTGTTCTGTAACTGAAGATCCTATTTACTTCCTCCTTTGAAACCACTTAAGTAAATGAGTACATGCTCTAGAGGGCACTTAGTACTGTATACACTATCTATGTGTATATGATATATAGCTCTGTGTGTGTGATTTTTATATATATATATATATATATATATATATATATATATATATATATATATATATATATATATATATATATATATTATATATAAAAAACTGGGGAAATGATGCCTGCAAATACTTGTTATTTTTTTATATTTTTTTCACCTGTGTTCATGCCCCTTTTCTGTGAATTTTCCAAGCAATCCGATTTTACTGGCATGGAAAAAGTTTATTTCAAATTCACATGCATGAAAATTCATTTGCATGCTCATTCAATGAAGGACAATAACAGACCTTTTTCTGGCCCGTCATAACTCACCCACCATAGCTCTAACACTGAGTAATCAATGAGAATTCTTGTTGGCCAGCCAGAAAAATGAGATGAATACGTATGAATAAATCTGAGGAAACTGTGATCTGCTTGCAAATATTGCATAGCAGAAAATGGTTACATTCATCTGATGCATTACTCATCGTGAATTATACTTAAGTTTAACATCATTTCTTGCGTGGTATGGATGTAGTCCTGCTGGTGTGTGTGACACTAAGTTCAGTTGTGGTATTGTGCCAAATGGCTCTCTGCTCCTCTGACATACTGCATCCTGTTGCTGATTGGCAGGCAGCTCTGAGAGTCAGAAGTTACTTAGTGGAGCAGAATGAGAATCAATGGTAGAACAAAACAATACAGTGTAAGAAGGAAAGTCCCTCTCATAAGGTATCTTGATCCTGTAACTCTTCTACTCCAAAAAGGGAGGAAGTCCCACGTATAGTTTTGAGACCAGCCCAGCTCCAAGTCAGAGCACAGTCCCACATCTCTCCTTCTCCTTCCAGATTATAAGGATTTGAGGACAAACAATCATTTCCGCTCCCCATTTGACTCTAATATTCTGTTCTTCCTACCATATTATTGGCATCAAAGGGATTTTGAGCATGTAGAATGCTGGAGTTGAGAGATACAGTGGAGATCTGTACTGTGCATTTGACTGAACTTTTGTTTTCAAAAGTGTTTATGGGACAACTAGAATTCCATCAGACCTTAAATATCTAAGTTTAGATTGCAAGCTCTTCAAGGTAGGAACTGTGTTTTGGGATGTGTGTGAACAGTGCCCAGAACAATTGAGCCTTTATTCTGATTGGGATCTCTGGGCATTGCCAGAGTATAAATACTAAATTAAAAAAAGCAGCATTCCCTTTGGGAGGGAACCAGATTATGAAGGGTCAGGTGGGGGCAATGAAATCTATCAAACAGTGACTCCACACAATGCAGCAGCGGCAGTTCCTGAAAGTTAGACTGATCCAAAATACTTAGCTATCTGTAGACCAGTAACTGCTCCTATGTTTAAACACTTTTTAAGACGTTAGTTTTCAAACCAGTGTTTGGTTTCTAATACTGTGCATTAGAAGGGGACATATTCAAATGTACTTTATTATTTTTTTAAGTTTTTAAACCCTTCCAGACAGATCAGCCAGCTATCAAGCTTTAGCAACTACACTTGTGAGAGTGGCTGCTTCCAGCCAATTTAAAAAACATCAACATTTGTGGGAAGGCTGATTTTAAAAAACAAAACAAAAAAAACAAAGAGGGCATATTACAAAAGCCCTAGGACCCTCCTGAGAAGGAATTGTTCCAAGATGGCAGCTGTATCTTCTCCTTTGAGTGATTGTCCACATGGATTCATCTCTTGGTACACTTACACCCCACATATGTTAGAGTGGATGTTTCTTGGCTAGCAGTGTCCATTATAGTTGAGGTAAAAAGACCGTGCTCTTACTACATCAACAGGACCAAATCATTCCGGAACATGCTCAGACTATTTGTGGCCTTTACTGGTAGGCCTAAGGGTCAAGCAAGCTCCTCACAGAGGCTATCAAAGCGGGTCTCTGCCTGTTTAAGAATGTGTGTTATGAGCTAGCCAAGTTATATCCCTCTACGTGCATTAGAGATCATTCCACTAGAGCTCAGGCAGCCTCTGCTGCCTATTTGAAAAACATCCCTATCTCTTGTAACTGTAAAGCAGCCCCGTGGATCTTGATCCACACCCTACGACCTACATCCTGACAGAGGGTTCTAGATTTGGTTCCCATTTTGGTAGGACTGTCCTACCAAAGTAATTGTTCAAGCAGGATTCCTAATATCCATTTCCAAGCAAACAAGCAAGTGTTTGGTAGTCAACAAGAGTGGAATCAAAAAGGTGAGGACAGTAACTATGGTTCTCTGAAATGTGTTGCCCACAAGGGTAGAGCTGGGCAAAATATTTTTTTGCAAGGAGTAAATTTGCTGCAAAATGCATTTTGTTGGGCTCCAAAACTATTTGTGAATTTGGATCAAATTGGGTGAATAATTTCGATTGAAAAAACCTGATAATTTTTTTGAAATGTCGAAATGTTTTTTTTAGCAAAAATCAAAACAAACCATTTTGGAAATGTCAAATTGAATTGACACATTGAAATGAAATGTGATTCAACATGTCCAAACTCCTTTTTCAGTTTTGGTTCAAACCAATAAAAATACCTAGAAAAACAAGACATGACAAAAGAAATATTCTGTGGGTTTGGACCATGGGCATATTTCTAGTGTGCGGCCACACTACTATATATGCACACGCACCCAGAACATCCTCTGGCACTGAACAATAAAGATTGAACCCACAACCCTCCATAATTACTCTTGGGGCTGAAATGTGTGCTGCCACAGCTGCTCTTGAAGGACCCAAGCTAGCTAGATTAAAGCTACCTCTCGTATGTCTGCTCGAGCTGCAGTCACACCCTGTGATTGCCGTATAGGCATATCCTACATGTAAGGGACAGCCTGTAGGAGTAACCAGAAATGGTAGCAGTAATTCTGTTGGCTTAGTGAAGTAGAGTCAGCTGCACTCCCTTTCAACCAAGGCATGGTTTCCTCCCTTAGAGTGGTGTTCACTTGCTCCTCAGATCCTGTTTACCCTCTTGTTTTGGATAAATGGTGTTGATTCACAGAACAGTTTGAAATATCACAGGGTATGTCTACACGGCAAAGAAAATCCCATAGATGGCCCATGCCAGCCAACTCGGGCTCGTAGGGCTCAAGCTGTGGGGCTGTTTCATTGTTCCTAGAGACTGGAAGTCTACCCAGCAATGTGGGGTGGGAGGGTCCCAGAGCTGAGGCTGTACCCCGAGCCCGGAAGTCTACACAGCAATGAAACAGCCTGAGCCTTGCGAGCCTGAATCGGATGGCGGGGGTGAGCCGCAGGTTTTTCTTTGCTGTGTAGACATCCCCATAGAGTAAATGGATGATCTTCTTTCATGGAAGAGTTCAGTGGCAACAGACATAGAGGTTGAACAGTATTTCCTGTAAAGCTTTCACTGGTAGAATCACTAGCTAACTCTAGCTCCGAATGCTGTACTTTGCCTAGCCAATCTAGCCTACAAAGTTTACATTAAACTTTTCAGATTGTCGTCTTTCAGCAACCTTTTTCTTTTCTTACCTTTCAATTATTTGGTCCACTCAAGACAGTATGTGCTCTCGCTGTTAACAAAGAGGACTTGAGGTAGAACATTCTCTGTGAGGCACTGTAAACTTTGGAACTCTCTCTCCCCTGGACCACTAGAACCTAGATGTGCTAACTTTTCAGTTATGTGGTACAATCCATCTCTTTCCCCAGGCTTTTGAAGATGGGAGTGCGCTGAGGACTGGTGGAGGGCTCCGGATATTTAATTATGTAAGAACAGTCCTTAATATTGTTTATCTAAATTTAGGGTTTGGCACCCAAAATGTTGCAAGGGCACCTTTTAAAGAGTTTCTGTGCATCTAAATGAATAAATTCCAGTCCTTCAAATCTGCTTTTCTTATAGGCATTTAGAAGTAAGCAAGATGGATGGAGGCACAATGAAAAGATTAATTTTAAAGCATCATTCTAAGCATAATTGGAGTGGAATATGTTGTTACTGCAATTACAATCTAGAGGTTTTGCACAGTAACTGTGTAGATAACTTTTAACATTCTCCAGGAAAACTTCCCAACAAATTTGAAAGGACAAACAGTAATCTAGCAGCCTGGACTACATGCCCTGCACAAGTACGTAGAAGATGGATGGTAGGATGGCAGAAGCAATGAGTTATAGATCTCCGAAGCAATATCATCCATCTATGCTGCTGAAGATGCCCTAAGAAAAATTGGAAGATGTTCTTTTATGTCTTTAAGATGTACTTCAGTATCTGCTGATGACAGCTATCATTCCAGAAAAGAATAAACTTTAGAACACAAGCTATATTTATCTCTAATTTATTGCCGTTCTAAAATGCAGTTCCTTAAAGTGCACAAACTATTTTGCAACATCTATGGTATATCGCAAATTATTTAGAACATCCATGATACACCGCAAATAAGAGATCATAATGATGGCTTTAGATGACAAACCCTGAATATATCGAACTCATACACCTCATATTTTCTTGACATAATTTTGAATATTAAACAGTTTGCTTGGTCAAAGTGGTATAATTTCAACAATGCGGCATTTTAATATTCACTTGACTGAACTGGTAAGAATAGATCTTTCCTAAATCACCTTTTGTCCTGAAGGATTCCAAAGAACTTGGAATAGTTTGAATAAATTTTGGGCTGGAAACTAGAAGGACATTTTTAACCACCAGGGTGTGAGCCTCCCAAGCAGAGAGGGATAAGCAACACAACTAGTTTTAAGATGGAACTTTATACATTTACAACTGCGATTATCTGACTGAGTTGCTTGCAATGTAAAGGGATTGGACTCAGTGACCTAGAAGTGCCCTTTCAGTCCTATGTCCTCTGTGCTTGTATTTGTCTGGTATACAACTATAGCTAGACCCACCTTTGAGATGAAATGGAATAACTTTGTAGAGTACTTAGGGAAGAATATTTTATCCAATTGGAACTAAGATTATGTCGGGGGAGGAGGGTACTTTATCTGTCTCTGAGGTTCTTACATGTGCCCAATTCCCATGGTATCTGATTGTCTCACAGGTTTAATGTGTTTGTGGTTATAACACTCTGTGGTAAGGAAGTGTCATTATCTGCATATTGCAGATGGAGAGCTGAGGCACAGAGAGTAAATAACCTGCCCAAGGTCAGAGAGCAAGTCTGGAGCAGGGCACTGAACCCAGGCTAGCACCCTAGCTATTGGGTGTAATACCCAGATGAGAATGTGTCTAGGACAATACAGTTAACACTCCCATTTTCTACAGGAACTCTGGTTTGAGTCTCATCTGAAGCACAGCACCTCCTACACCAAGGTAATTTGGTTTAGCTGTAACTCAGAAGGAGAGAGTACCACCTCATGAACTGCCAGCTCCACTTTCTGTGGCACCTAGCACAGATGTCCCAGGGGGTTCTCCCACCAAAGTTACTCCCTCTAGAGTTATGCCTAGTTTGAGATCTGCCTGACTCAGAGTAGCAGGTGGCATAGCTGGTGTTGATGAATTCTTTTTCTCCTGATAGCTTTTCCATCTTCTTTTAAAGATAGATGATTAGTTTACATGAGATATTATCTTTCACACTAGTAGAGGGTGGCATTTCTCTTATCTATGATTCTGCATTTTTGTCTCTGTGTTCTATTCTATTTTCTGATACTATTGCATTATCTCTGAAGTCAATTAATTAATCTTACAACAGTGCATCTATGTCCAATCCAATCCCTTCTGGCTTTTTTACAAGAGCTTCTTTCTTTTATTTCTGATGTTGCCACTATATTTTTTTATTAGGCAGACTGTAGTGAGAACTGATGAGCAAGCTATATCAGTAGACTCACAGCTTCTTGGTAATACTCCCCCTGTTCCGTTACCTCCTTCTGTAGCTCAATTATGTTGTTGTCCTCCCCAAAATTTTACCTTTGTTTCTTTGTGATCATAAAATATGTTTTGATTCATATCAGTCTGGTTTCAGATCAACAGAAACAACTGTTAAGGGTTTATCTACCCTACTTCTGCTAAATCCCATGATCTATAATTAGTTTTCCCTGATTTACCAGCACCCTTTGATCTTATGGATCATAAAATCCTTATGATAATTTATCTTCTGCTTTTAGCTTTCACAGCCTGATGCTCAAATGATTTAATAGCTCATTTCTTGTTACAGTATTTGTGGCTAAGTTTTATTGTGAATTCTTCTGATTGAAATGTAGGTGATACCTCAAGATACTTGTGTTGGCCAATTAATGTGTTCCTTGTCATTGCAGCCTCAGGGGTGTTTATTATTAAAGAATCATCACTCTGCTGAGGATCTCCATGCTGATGGCTACAGCCACACTGTGAAATAGGGGTGTGATTCCCAGCCCACAGAGACATACTCATGCTAGCTCTCATTAAGCTAGTGGGCAAAAAATAGAAGTGTAGCCATGGTAGCATGGAGACTGGCAGCCCACCACATGTACAAACCTGCCTGAACCCTGTAAGTATGTGCTCTGGGCAGCTAGTCCATGCCGCCTCTTGCCACTGCCCTTGCTACAGCTCTGAGCTAGCACAAGTATGTCTACATGAGCAGGAAATCACACCCCTAGCTCCAACTGTAGACCTAGCCTTTAGTTTCACAGTCCTTTGCATTTATTAGCCACCTTTTAAAAATGAGGGTCCTAGCTCGGTAACCACCCACATTTCAGAAACACTATTGCCCACTCCACTTCAAATATCCTTGGGAAACAACTCCTGAACGATACCTGACATACCTGTAACCATTTGCCATATCTGTGCTCTGTGTATAGAAATATAAATTTATGAAAAGCCAGAAGATAAAGGGGGAGATTTTCAGTGGGAGCGGAGTATCTAATTCCCTTTTGTGACTCTGAACATCTCCCCTGCGGCCCCCTCCCACCAAAAAAGTTTTCCTTTGCAAATTGTATCCACCCTGTATGCCTTTTTAAAACTGGCAGAGGTCCCAAGAAAGCACATACTCTTTTATATAAGTCTGCTACAATATGGTACATAGACACAATGGGGTACCCAAAAAGTGAAACATTACTCCAGTTAAATCCATTTGGGGATTTGAACTTTTTTATAGTAAAACCTGTGGATTATACAAATTTGCCCCAAAACAACTCACTGCATAATATATTGTCACTTTGCCATCAAGCTTATGGGCCTGGTTCTGTTGTAGGCTAAAGTGCTAAGCTCCAACTCCCCCATTGTAAGGCTGTTTGGTTTAGCTATTGTTCCACAGTGACGCAGAGGAATTACTCCAGATATTGATAGGAAATTTACGTATGTCGTCACAAGTCGTATCTGTTTCTGTTCTTTGGTTGGTTGGTTTTGTTGTTGTTGTTGGGGCAGTGAAGGTTGGAGAATTTAGTAGTATGATGCTCCCACCCTGGATGACTTTCTGCTTTTATGAGCCTTAAACTTTCACTGCTGCAGTCTAGTCATTGTCATCAAAACTAAGGGCAGCTAAATACTTATCAGGATCAGATTAAGGCAAATCGTGATTTTTTGAGCTCCTAGTCCCACCTTTGCATTGTGCCCACTAGCATGTCAGTGTGAAGCAGCATGGAGATCCCTGATCCCCGCTCCCCCATGGAGAGGCAGGAGTGGCAACAGAATCCTGCAGTAATTACAATCCCTCTGCTAGGTATTTGCCTAGAGGAGTCAGTGAGACTAGCTCCATTCTTCTCTTGCCACACATACAGCCCCCACATACATGGGACGGTGTTGGTAGGATGGCCCCAGAGCAGTAGGTCTCGTCTCTACATAGGACGTTCACTCCATGTTGGAGTTGACACCTCTTTGAGCTATTGTTGTAGGCTGTCTGCAGACCAGGCAGACATCACTGCATTGGTTTGCACTCCGGTCATGTTTTCAAGCTTTTCTTCACAGCCACGTGGGCTAGACACTTAGAAAAATAAGTTAAGATTGTGACCCTCAGTACATGACTCTAGGATTTGGGACCTTAGGTATCGATCTATGGTGCCTATGCCTCATTCCAGGCCAGAAGTACTTGTTAGGTGCCTCTATACAGCTATCAGTGACCTGATTTTTTCAGAGATGCTGAGCCTCCACAGTTTCCATTAACTTCAGTGCCATTTATTTAAGTGCCTAAATAGGGATGTAAGGTACCCAAGTTTGAAAATGTTGGCCTCTCACTCCCGAGTAGCGTATCCAGCAATAGCATATCTGATCATCTCTGCTTTCTGGGCCAGATCCTCAGCTGACATAAATCAATGTAGCTCAGTTGAAGGCAATAGAGCTAATCTGAGTTACATTATCTGAGAATCTGGCCCTATGTGCTCTGGTGTGGCACAGAATTTCACAGCGTTTCACAGTCTTGCATAATGTTATGAAGCTGGTTCATTATTTATACAGCTACAGGGGGGTGTATGGTGCTTTACAGACAAATATAGTGATAGATCCCAGATCCAAGGAGCTTACAATCAAATTTTGACTTAAAACATCAAAGCATAACTATAAACAGGTGGACGGGGATGGTTAATGGGGGAACGAGAGGACTATAAAGGACTTCCTGTTTCTAAATAAACCTCTGCAAAGCCCCTCCAACATTCAGCCCAAAAAGTTGTCCTATAAAAGCCTATACTCCTATAATTTGCTGTGTCCCCATAAGTGATTCCCAGCTGGTTTTCTGATGTCACATTCGTGTCTTTAGAATTCTATTTTTGTTGATCATGTTAATGGTAACTTCAGGATGCTATACTGCCTGGCTGTACTTCTGAGCAGTGCAGAGAAAAGGAAGCAACATTTCTAGCAACACAAGTATTGTGCTGTAATGTGTCATCAAAATATTGATAATAAATCATAGGCCTTATGCAGTGCTACATATCCTGTGATTTGAAATGTCAAAAAGGAGCTATTATGGTTCCAATTTGGTATAAAATAATCACAGTAAAATAGGTGGACCTGTCAAGTTGTTAAAAGATAATGCTGAAATACACCGTGCTCTGCACAGCAGTGGGGCTGTCAAAGACCGGAAATATTGGAATGTGGAAAACAGGCAGCTAGACAAATTCTTTGCATTGATAGCATTGTGAAAATAACTTGCATTTTAATGTTTCCATCTTGATTCTACATTGGGAACAATGGGCCAAAAATATTATGCAGAAATACAGCATGTTGGAAATGATTGCGTGACCTGTAGTACAGACATACAAAGAAATGTTGTGTTGTTTTTTAAAAAGGCACTCAGGCAAATTCAGTTTTATTTTAAACTAATCGTTAGGGTTCATTTACAGTACAAAGTCCAATAGGTCAGAAGGCTTGACAAGAAGGAACAAAAAGTTTCAGCTTCTTCCTACAAAATTACAAAGTCACCCTTTTATTATCAGTTGCCATAAATCTCCACAGTGCACTTAGCAGCCAGAACATTTTAATCATATTTTTGATTTGCAATGGCAAAAAGATCACTGATCAATCCAATAAGTAAGCCATCTACAAATAAAATACAAGGCATCGATTTTTGTTTTCTACCTATCATTAGGTGATGCGATAGCAGTACCAGCTGAGAGACCAGGTAACAGATTTCTTAGACAAAGGAATCGCAGTGGATCTAATTTACCTTGATTTCACTAAGACATTTGATACGGTTCCACATGGGGAATTATTAGCTAAATTGGAAAAGATGGGGATCAATATGAAAATTGAAAGATGAATAAGGAACTGGTTAAAGGGGAGACTACCACGGGTCGTACTAAAAGGTGAACTGTCAGGCTGGAGGGAGGTTACTAGTGGAGTTCCTCAGTGATTGGTTTTGGGACCAAACTTATTTAATCTTTTTATTACTGACCTTGGCACAAAGAGTGGGAATGTGCTAATGAAGTTTGCGGATGACACAAAGCTGGGAGGTATTGCTAACACAGAGAAGGACCGGGATATCATACAGGAAGTTCTGGATGACCTTGTAAACTGGAGTAATAGTAATAGGATGAAATTTAATAGTGAAAAGTGCAAGGTCATGCATTTAGGGATTAATAACAAGAATTTTTGTTATAAACTGGGGACGCATCAGTTGGAAGTAACAGAGGAGGAGAATGACCTCAGAGTATTGGTTGTTCACAGGATGACTATGAGCCACCAATGTGATATGGCAGTGAAAAAAGCTAATGCGGTCTTGGGATGCATTAGGTGAGGTATTTCCAGTAGAGATAAGGAGGGGTTAGAACTGTTATACAAGGCATTGGTGAGACCTCATCTGGAATACTGTGTGCAGTTCTGGTCTCCCATGTTTAAGAAGGATGAATTCAAACTGGAATAGGTACAGAGAAGGGCTACTAGGATGATCCGAGGAATGGAAAACCTGTCTTATGAAAGGATACTCAAAGAGCTTGGCTTCTTTGGCCTAACCGAAAGAAGGCTGAGGGGAGATATGATTGCTCTCTATAAATATATCAGAAGGATAAATACCAGGGAGGGAGAGGAATTATTTAAGTTCAGCACTAATATGGATACAAGAACAAATGGATATAAACTGGCCATCAGGAAGTTTAGACTTGAAATTAGACGAAGGTTTCTAACCATCAGGGAACTGAAGTTCTGGAACAGCCTTCCAGTGGAGACAAAAGACATATCTGGCTTCAAGACGAAGCTCGATACGTTTATGGAGGGGATGGTATGATGGGATAGCCTAATTTTGGCAATTAATTGATCTTTGACTATTAGCGGTAAATATGCCCAATGGCCTGTGATGGGATGTTGTCTGGGGTGGGATCTGCGTTGCTACAGAGAATTCTTTCCTGGGTGTCTGGCTCATGAGTCTTTCCCACATGCTCAAGGTATAGCTGATTGCCATATTTTGGGTGGGGAATTGGCAGAGACTCTGGGGGGGGGGTTCACCTTTCTTTGCAGCATGGGACATGGGTCATTTGCAGGTTTAAATTACTGTAAATGGTGGATTCTCTGTAACTTGAAGTCTTTAAATCATGGTTTGGGGACTTCAGTAACTCAGCCAGAGGTTAGGGGTCTGCCACATTGGTGTTTACCTTAAATAACTCCTCTCCCTCCCTGGTATTTATTGAACCCAATCATATCTCCCCTCAGCCTTCTTTTGGTTAGGGTAAACAAGTCAAGCTCTTTGAGTCTTGTAAGATAGGTTTCCCTCTGAACATCCTAGTAGCCCTTCTATGCACCTGTTCCCATTTGAATTCATCTTTCTTTAAGATGGGAGACCAGAATTGCACACTGTATTCCAGATGAGATCTTACCGATGGCTTGTATAATGGTACTAACACTTCCCTGTCTCTACTGGAAGTACCTCACCTGATGCATCCTAGGACTGCATTAGCTTTTTTTAATGATCACATAACACTGGCAGCTAACAGTCCTCCTGTGATCAACCAATAAACCCAGGTCTTTCTCCTCCTCTGTCACTCCCAAGTGATAAGTCACATGCTTACAGCAAAAATTCTTGTTGTTAGTCCCTAAGTGCACAACTTTGCACTATTACATTTCATCCCATTTCTATTACTCCAGTTTTCAAGGTCATTCATATCATCTTGTATGATATTCTGGTCCTTCTCTATATTGGCAATACCTCCTAACCTTGCGTCACCTGCAAATTTTATTAGCCCTTTTTGTGCCAATGTCCTTAATAAAAAATGTTAAATAAGATTGTCCCAAGACCAATCCCTGAGGGACTCCACCAGTAAACCTCCCTCCAGCCTGTCAGTGTGCCTTTCAATATGACCCATTGTAATTTCCCCTTTAACCAGTTCCATAGCCACTTTTCAATTCTTATATTATTAATCCCCATCTTCTCCAATTTAACTAATAATTTTCCCATGTGAAACTGTATCAGACGCCTTAGTGAAATCCAGATGGATTCTGCATTTCCTTTATCTAAAAAGTCAGTTATCTTCTCAAAGAAGGAGATCAAGCTGGTCTGGCATGGCCTACCTTTTGTAAAACCATGTTGTATTTTATCCCAGTTACCATTTACCTCTGTCGTTAACTATTTTCTCTTTCAAAATTTGTTCCAAGACCTTGCAGACAATTGAGGTCAAACTAACAGGCCTATAGTTTCCTAGATCATTTTAGCAATTCTCTAGCCATAAGGTATGTCCTCTGTTTACAGATTGATTAAAAATCCTTGCTATTGGACTTGAAATTTCATGCGCCAGTTCCATTAATATTCTTGGATGGAGAATTTTTGGGGGGAAATTTCATCAAAAAATGGGTTCCACTGTTTCTCAGATTATTAAGGGAAAATGTTTTTGTCCATATTGAAAAAACAACAAACTCTTAATTTTGTTGAGTAGCTCCAGCATCCATACTTTGAACCTGGGACTTGAAATTTAGCAGGGGAATTGCCTGGGTGTGCCTTTTGCTGTTCCTGTGATTATCTACCCAAATTCAGCCAAGTTATAAACCTTGGGGAAAATCTCAGTTCACACATGCTCAGTAGATATTTATTTGGCAGCTAAATTCTCAGAAAATTCTACTTGTACTGGGCATGCTGCTATTGGCCTCTGTGGCAGTGAGCACCAGAATTTAGATCAGGAATACTGTATCTTTCCTGTGTTCTCCCTCTCTCCCCCCCTTCCCCCCCCCCACTGGCACACAGCCAATGAGGAGGTGGAGCAAATACTCTGGACTGAAATGCAGTGGGGACAAGATCTGGACTTTACACAGAGTGAGGCAGAGTTCCTGTGGAAAAACCATGTGTGATAGTAAATTAAAACTATATCATGATTCATATGCACAAGGGAGCTGAATTAAGATTGCAAGGACGGCCTTCATTCTGGCATTTCTTAACGTCTGAGTGCTTGTCTTTGCAACCTTTTGTTCTTTTAACATAGTTGTTTGATGTGAGAGACTAGGTTAAAATGTGTATCACTAGAAGAGTGTGTTTCAGTTAGATTTCTGGTTTGTTCAGTACTGAAGGTTTTCAGACTGTCTCTTTTTAATCATTTGTCTCCCTCCCTGAAGGTAGCTTTCACTCCACTCTTCCTGCAGAACATCCATCCAATGCAGTTTGTTGTCCTACCTACCCCACATATTCCCAGTACTGGCTTGTTCCAAGGCAGGTGCATACCTTGTAGCAACAGTTTCATATGTGAGGTACTTAGAGGAAACACCAGGTCCTGAACCTTTTGCTGTGTTTGTGGCATGCAGTCTTGTTGGGGTATATGCCACTCTTAGGTGGGCATCTGCTCTATACTCCTCTACACATGCTGCTAACAGTTTAACAACTGGCATAGCCGAAAGGTAATTAAATGTTGAGTCTTGCATTTGCTCTAGCCTCTTAGCACTAATTGAATCACCATAATATGTATGTTTATGCTTGATACAATGTGGTAAACCAGCTGCACTTCTTCGTTTTGATTTTTTAGTTTAGCACTTCCTTCATATGATGCTGCTTCAAGATATGTATGTGATGTATGCCTTTTTATCTGTCTGTGCCATAAAACTATGCTGTACGCTCTCTAAATGCAGCCTCATTTTCAACCACTTCAGAACAGGCATTTTGTAATAAAAAGTTGAAAAGGGTTCATCTGGGGTATTTTTCAGAATTCCTGTAATTTTTACTTACTAATCAGTAAGCTCATGGAAGGTTGAACTGCAAAATATTTCTCCCTAAATTTTCCTTCCTATCATGTATGTGTTTTGATTTGTTATGGGGTTGCTTAAAACTGATGGTTTCCTAGCACTTTGGTCTTGCCAAAACAAAATTATGCAGACTTTGCAAACAGAACTACATTAAGGGCTCCATTCAGCCTCTCCCAAGCTAGAGCCACAATAGGAAAGGGGTGGAGGAACAGGGCTGGAGTTCCGGTGCCTGGAGAGGTTGTGCCTTTCGTAGACATACAGGCCTTGGTGTGGGGGAGCACAGGCAGATACAGCTCTTCAACAAATGTAGCAAGTACTATCTCTCTGCCAACTTTGGTTGCTAGTGAGGCCAACGGTACAATCAGGCTCCACTAATACTCCCCAACTCCATGGAAACTAATTATGGCTGCCTGCGAGGGAGGGAAAAGGTTATGAGCACCCCGTTTTTCTATTGCACCATCTTGTCGGACTCCTTTAAAATGAGAACCTGGGTTTTGGGTGTCATGCTTCAGTTCATGTAGCAAAGCAGCAGTAGAGTTGGGAAAGTTTTATTTCTTATTTCTTTTAGTACCAAGAGGCTCCCCACTAGAACCGTGGTCTTATTGTATGAGGCACTGTACAAACATACAATGAGTTCTCATCGTGAAGGGCTTACAGTCTAATTCCAGACAGGACCCAAAGTGTGTGTAATAAACAGCTGCCATTGGGTGAAGGAAAATGAGGACAACAGTAAGTAATAAGATCCACATTGTTACACAGATATATATACACGTGTATAATTCACAAATCTTTTAAAGAAAAAAGATATAAATGAACAAGAGATCTTAATGAATCTCTTTGAAGAACCAAACCTGGTTTGCCTGGATCCCTGCTGTATGTTGAGGTAGCTTTTGAGACCTTCTCCACTCAGTAATCTCCAAGACCTTATTTATTTGGTTCCCAAGAACCCCGCTCCACTTCAAACTTGTCACTGAGGTTTCTTTACTGGCATCCAATCAAACTATACTTGAGTTGATTAGGCTCAAAGGTAGGGGGTGGGTTCAGGGCATACTGCACATTCAAAGTTACACAGCAAACATTTGTCACACAGCAAACATCCTTTATATACATTTACACATTATGTTGTATTTACTATACATTGTATCACAAGCTTTGGGATTGGCTTGGTCACTTTGTAGGAATCGATTCCTGTACAGCATGCACTGTGTATGAACAACTTACTCTTTACCTCAATTTATGTTCCTGACTTGGCTTATCTTATCCATTGTTATCCTGTCCATTGTAAATGGTTCCCTGGCTATTCCCTCTTATTTTAGCTAGTAGAGACCTTCTGATCCATTTTCCTCCCTAATCTTGTCTCCCAAGAAATAAGACCTCACCCATGTCCAGTTACTCATGTCAAGCCAGGCCTACATTCTAGCTACTAGACAGCAGCACCCATTAGAAAGGAATTGTGTATTTATTATTCACCATAAAATGAAAAAGATATTCTAATTGGGCAGCATGGTAATCTCCCACTGCAAAAAAAACCAAATCAGAGTTTGAGAATTTGGTCAAATCAAGAGACTTTACGTTGTGACATAATCTAATCCTATGTAGTTTAATCTAAACTGATATCTGAGGTTGTATTGCAGCACATATTTTAAAAGATGCCACTTCTCCTAAAGAATATAAAAAAATCACAGCATATACCATAACATGGTATTTATTATGGTTGGGCATCTGGATACACAGTCCCGTTTACAGGTGTTTTGATCACCACAGTGTATTTGTGATGTCATTACCTGCAAATGTTGTGCACAGGCTCTGTTGAGTGAAATGCACTTTTAAAAGCACATTTGAATGCAATGTAACAAGCCAGTTTTAGTCCAACGTTATTTAAATGATAAATATGGTAAACACAACAGACATGAACACTGTAAAAGTTGCACGTCTTGTTAATTGTATATAAAATCTATCCCTGAATCACATCCATGTAATGGCTTCAGTTCCTTTAGGAAATCCATCAAAACACTATACCAGTCAAATTGATGAAGGTTTCTTCAATAGAGATGGGAGCACACTCCTATCACTAAATGCAAACTAATTGTTACATAGTTTAGAGAACTGCTAGAGTCCAAATTCTCTCACCCACATTTCCAACATTTGTTCTTAATCACAAACAAGCAATATTTTTACAAGCATTAATTTGTTTTTTTTTAATTTAAAAAAAAATACTTGTTACCCCAGATCAAGTTATGCTTTGGAAAATTTTCTTGCAATTCAAGTCTGAATGTTCAAAACTCTAGCTGCTTAAATGCACATCCAAAAATGTGTGAGCAATTATCACATCTTATGCAAATCAGATATTTTGGGTGAGCAAATGACCATGTAGATCTGGGGTGTTAAACAAAGAGGGCAAAAGCAGAAGTGGCCTCACCAAGTGATGTTGAATGCAACAATAAGGGACTGAAAAAAATTAAAATGTAGTTACAACATAAATGCTGTATTCTCTCCTTCATCTCAGTTCAATCCTCCGATTGACATCAGTGGGAGATCTGCTATGGATTGAGAGCAGTCCAGATTCCAGAATTTGTATCACATGCCTCATAATTAAACATGACACCCATGCTCTGGTCATTTGGGTGCCTATTTTCTCTCTCTGAATGTGATTTATCAAGTGATCCATCCCCTGTGCAAGTCCACAGACAATTACAGAGTACACATTTTGAAAATCAAGCCCCAAATAACATTTGATTGTGCATGGCCACTTGCACCAACCTAATGCACCACACTTTGAACAATTTTCTTATCATATTCATAAAACCCTTTATCAAAACATTATGCCAACAATATGAATATCCATCCCTTTTTCAGATATGACTATGCTATGCAGGGATCAAGTCTTTATATGGATGCCATTTAAAGCTCTCAGCATGTCTTTCCTGGAGATGTCTGCCACAAGTCTACATCAAAAGTAAAATTAACTGTCTGTACATGTCAGATTATCTTGCACATACTGTACAGAGAACTGAACCCAATTTGGAAAGTTTTTTATTATTTTAACAGGAGTTCATCTTATTCTAAGCAAACAGACAGTGAGAAACATTTAATTTCTTATAACTATTAAACTGAAAAGTGGATGTAACATGATAAAGTTGCATTTAGGATTTGAATTTGTAATCCAGAAAATCTTTTAAGATTCTCTATTCTACCCAAACACAGGATGGGAAAGAATAGGACTGAAGTGAGACAGCACTGTCATTAAAATCTATCTGAAATCCTCCAATCCTTTTGCTAAAGACCACCTACATCTGTTCCTATCCCTGTTCATTCACGAGCTCTAAAAATAAGTGGTTTCAAATGCTGGCACATATGGTTTAAAATGAGAATAATAAAAAAAGGTAAAATACTTTAGCACTTGCATTCCCAACATATTATATCAATATCTTCCACTTTAATAGAGATCATGAAAACTAAAGAGGGAAAAAGACCTGTTAAGTCGTCCCATTCATCCCCACGCCAATGCATAACTGATCCCTGCAGTCTTCTCGCTAATACTTTGTACGTGTATTTTTAGTTGGTCTCCCTCTGAGGAGGCTGGTGACATCTTAGAGCTGGGAAGCAAAATTTGCATATAAATCTGGGCTCAGCACAGCAACAGGTAAAAAGTAAAACCATACAATCTCACTCAGAAATGATAGGTGGTATGTCCCTCAAGAAGCCCTACATTGAGGCCTCGTTATGAGAAGATGGCAACTACAATAAGAAAAGAAAACAGCTAAGATCCTGATGCTTTCCCCGACTGAAGCAATTGAGAATTTTTCCATTGACTTCAGTGGCAGCAGAGTCTGGCCCTAATTTCTAAAAGATCTTGATGCTGACTCCATTATAAGGATTTTATGGACCATGCATCATATATATGAGTTTTACAAATCCCTCTGTGTATCCCTGATACTGAAGCAGACTGGCTATTAAAAAAGAGAGAGAGAGAGTGTACCAGGTTACCAGCCCACTGAAAAGCTTTCATCATCTATATGATGAAAGACTGAAACCTGGATAATCCATTTTTATTTTGATACCAATTATGGAATATATTCTTTGTTGTTGTTTTACCTGAATGTAATGGAATGCCTTTCCAGAGCTTATCAGTGTTTCATTTCTTCTCTTTAGCAGCATGAAGTATTTAAACTGAGCTCTTTTATCTTTGGACACTAGCCCTATGTCATCGAGAGAGAGTAATTAGAGCCTTCTCCATAGGAAGGAGGCTTTTTGTTCTTCTTTGTAAGAACTATGCCTTTTTAACAAAGCAACTGAATAAGGCTTTGTTAAATTGTAAACAATCAGATGTGTAATCAACTATTCAAAGTCACAAAGCCTGTATGAAATAAATACAGATGACCTCTGTTTTTCCAATGCATTTGCTGAGGGTCTGGATGGTAGAGCTCAGACTAGCTCAGCACACCAACACAATTTATTGTATAATATTTTAACGTTTCTAATGAGTTTGTGGCTTCCTGAGAACAAGGACTGTACAAACTAAGTCCATCCGAGAAAGACACAAACTGCCAGATTTTCAAAGGGGCCTCAGCAAAGCTTCGGTTTCAGCATGTGTAGTTTTTTTTTTTTTTTTTTCCCTGCATTCTGTTTAGCCTCCAAATGTCCGTGAAGATGGGTTTGGCACAAGTGATGGTATGCTGAAAATTGAGGTACAGACAACTGTATATGCAAAATCGAGTATGTATAAACAGAGATTACAGTTTTAAACCCATCCCTTACAAATTCCATATAAACAGTAGAGATGCTTTGAATTTATTCTGTCAAGTACTGAAAATGTACAAAACTGTCTTTTTATTAATAATGTTATCATTATTTAATGTTTTGTTACATTTTAAGCATCAACAATATGCTCAGTGGTATAAAAGAAACACAGGCAATCTCTGCCCTGTAGTGAACTGAATGGGCCCATGCTTGTAGTTCTGAGACAGAATCAGTACCTAAAAATAGAGGGAATGATCCCAGTATCCTGGCCAAATTCCAGCATGGGTAATTATTCCCCTAAATTCTTCCTGGTTTCCAATGTATTTTGGGTATTGTCACTTGCTGTGAACTTGTGAATGATGGGCTGCATTTTAGGTGTGAATGATGAGATTCCAGTGTTTCCTGCAATCCTACAAATGGGTCTCTGCAGGCAGACTGGTTCCTGCACTCACATCTATCCTGTGAGGACCCAATTGCAGGATTGGGGTCTACGTTGCTTTAGGTATCACAAGAACCTGTGGGATGAAACAATTTGTAAATGTAACTCATTCTGATTTCCTGTGGTTTTCAGACTCTCTTCAGCATTTTAATATGTTATGGGCGTGTGTTAAATTTTATACTTTAAATTTAAAATGGCTTTGTAATAGCATGTGTGCCTGTACATATATATCCATGTATTATAGGTAGTCCTGGCAGCAATGCTTATATTAAGGTTGCTTAACACTGTCCGTTATAAGACGCTGTTTTCCGTTCATTGTGACTGTCCCCTACTTGAAGAGTTCAGGCTCAAATTTTCTATGCTGGGTGTCTGCCTTGGTTTGGAAAGTTTTAGCTAAAATGGTTCAGCCATTGTAGAGAAGGAAAATAAGGAAAAATACTTTTGTTTTGCCAATGTTACTGCTTACATCCATTTCTCTGAGAACTTTCTTCACCTCTAGGCACTTGTGCAGGGACTTGAAACTTTGCACAGGGGCTGCCCTAATGTCAGGGATGTACCTTTGGTCATTTCCAAGAAAATCCACCCAAATCTGGCCAAGTTATAAGCCCCTGGGGGAGGGAATCACAGTTCATACGTGCTTTGTAGAAGCTTGCACTGAATGAGGTAGGGAACCCTCTGGATACATTAGTGTGTTACACTGTTTAACTACAGGATATCCCAAAGCATACACACCAGGGAGCTGAATTGCATGGGCATTTCCTAACTTTTGAGTAATCGACATTTCAACCTTAATGTTCTTCTAACATAGTGTTTTGTGTGTAATATTTGTTTAGATCATCCCATTCCAGTAACGATTTTTGTTCTTGCATTCCTAAACTTCAAATAAACCTTTTTTTTAAAATCTAAACAAAATAAAATAAATCTTTTTTTCAAGATTGAGCCCTTACATGCCAAGTTTCAGCCTAGAGCAAAATTTTTATGCCCAAATTATGAACCCCGATATGAACTGTATAATAGTTTGTGTCAGCACTTCCAACTCCAGCAGAGCAAATGCACAACTATAGCAAAGAGAGAACATATACCACAGTCTAGAGTCAGGGACTGACCCATAACTCATGAGAGACAAAGCGTTAAGGGAATTATAAAATGTAAGTCCCTTGTAATTTTCTGTATCTCATATTATGCAATCCTATATTCCTGTAATATATTTGATTTGACTTTCTAGTTGTACTTTCAAAAATAAAAAGCCAGCTGAGCCTAATTTCATTGGTTTGAGGGTTGTTGAACATTTTTCTTTTTGCACTCATTGGGCTTCTTAGCCTTCTTGTCACTTATGAGCTTTCAGAATTGTATTTTTTCCTTTGTACAGTTGTCCTAAGTTTTCCTATTTGAGTGTCAGCCAGATAAGAAAAACATTTCAAATTATATAGCAACTTGAATATTGAACCTGGAGTTTTGAAAGTTTTCCTAGTTGGTTTCATACCTTGGGTGAGTCGGGTGGGCAATGGAAATTATTGGGGAACATATGCTAATCACTAGCAAATAGTATTTTTTTCTAAATGATTGTTTCTCCATTTGAAGTTGGAGAATAAACGGAAAAACTACGGGTGCCATTTTTATATTTCTTCTCGGGGGGGGGGGAGGGATTTCATTTCAGTGGTGAATAAAGTGAACCCCATGTGTAGTCTGAGTATCAGTGAATGGGTCTGGTTCCCCAAGGTCCAGAGAGCTCTCAGCTCCCAGCAAGTTCTCAGTACTGTGAAGGATCTGTCCAAAGTATGCAAAGAATGTTGGAACCTTGTGAGGTGAAAGATGTCGGTATAAATGTAAGCTAACTATGCTCCCTAGCCTACTAAGAAATGACAGGGAGAGTCAAGGAGGAGGTCTCGATTGATTGATAGGGACCCATTATTGTGGTACCTCTGCTCTTTTAACATGAAATAAACACCTAAGTATCTGTCTCTTTCAGCCTTGCCACTCGGAACAAGCTTAGTGATTATTGGGGTTTATTTTTTGTAGGTATAGGGATACCACTGTAATTAGGTGGATTGTTATGGGAAAGCTAAATCCTAGAGTAGGATCTCGAGGAAGATGGTTAGGTAGGGGAGATAGTTCTCCTTCCAGTCAGGTACTTAGCTGAAATGAGATTCATACTGTACACCTTTGCTTTGGACTTTGGTTGAGGGAAACCCTATTGCATTTGTGTTCATGACATTCTTTACATATACCATACAGCCTACCTTATGCAGATGTTTGGACATGCAAAATTCTTTCCTTTCCAAGATGGTCTGAAAGGCAACCTGGGGGGTGGGGGAAATTAAATTCAAAGCTACTGAAAGAAGCTTGCATTTCACAGCAACCATGTTGTCATCAAATATTTTGGATAAGAACTTTAAAACGTAAGGCCCTTTATTCTGAACTGCTATTAATGGTCCCTTACCAGTTTTCCTAGGAGTTTGCTTCAGTACCCTGTGACTGATGAGTAGCATGTTGTATTTCACTTGTCCACTTGGCTGGTGGCCTCTGCCATAGAGGTGTCTGCAATTCTCTGATGTGTGGGAATCGCTTATGAAGCACTCTGGCAAGAAAGGCATTATCCATATATAAAGCAGAATATTGTGTGTCATGACTGCACTGTTCTCAGCATGAAGCACATTTTAAAACTGAAGGGAACATCCATTTTTTCCCCTTCTTTACATTTTAATAAAAAAAAATGTGTCATAACAAACTAGACTTGACTCTATCCTGAGTGTTCCCTCTGATATCGCCGTCCAGCACCTAACAATGGTTTTATGGCAGTTACAGAACAACTTAATCTGTAAGAGGGTGTTTTTGTTTTGTTTGTTTGGTGTTTTTTTGTTGTTGTTTTTTTTTTTTGGAGGTTTTTTTACAAAAATGTTTTGTCCTGCAATAAAATCTCTAACAAACAAGCTTATACAAATAAAGAAGGGCATTTTGTGAGTTCTAGTAGGGGAATGGATTTTTTTCTGTGTGAGCCATCAAATACTCTGGATTAAAAAATAAGCAGAAGAACATAGACAAATTGTGAATAAGAGTCTGATATTAAAAGCCATGCTGTTCCCCCCCCCCCCCGAAACAATGCTTTATTGGCTGTAACAATAAGGTGATGTGAATTCTGTTAAGTTAAATTTCCCCGCTCCCCCTGAATTTGCAGTTTCTATGGACAGTTTTAATTTTAATTTTATTTTCCCCTACTCTTAAAGTTTAATGTCCGAGATCATAAGACAAGACATAAGTAGGGTCACTCAGCAATATTTATTAGCTTATTAAATTGAACTACTCCTACTGGACTAAGAAAAACCTAGAACATTCCACAAGCTAACCCGCACAAGTACAGCACTGTGTAGTAGCAGACTCTCTTTTCTTCTGTCTGTTAGGCTTTCCTGTAGTTCTTATTGACGGTGACTTATTACTGTCTAGGGGTTTTATGTAAATACATTAATACTTGCAGCTGTATCCTAATGCTGTGCTCTTTCAAGTGACTAGAACATCAGAATGTGGTAAATAAGCATGTTAGCTGAACCTGGGGACAGTGTGGTGCACTGGGGGGGTCAGCTCAGGGGACCTAACTTCTCTTGACTTTGGCACTGACTCATTGAGTGATGTTGGGAAATTCGTGTCATCTCTCTGTGCCTGTTTCCTTATCTGTAAAATGGGGGATATTGGTACTTCTCTACCTTTGTAAAGCATATTGAGATCTATGGATGTAAATAGAGCATAAATTCATTATTATAATAATAGGTCTCTGGTACCACTAGCAGTGGTACCAGTTTGCTGTTAAATGGAGATATACTTACACTCTCTCTCTCTCTCACTCTCTCTCTCTCTCTCTCTCTCTCTCTGAATATTTGGGTGGAGTGCAGAGAAGCTGTAGTGGTGAAGTCCTGCACTCTGGATTACTCACATATATAAATTTACATGCGTGCATAAGCATTTGCAGGATTGGGCCCTAGATCATTCTGGAGGTTACAGTAAACTCTGCTAGGTTTGTAATTGCTCAATGTGTGGATTCCCCACCTCCACAGATTTCTATTATCTCAGTTTATAGTTCAGTTATTGTTTTTTGTTCTCCAGCCATGTAGGAGTATGCTGAGTGGGAGTTTTTCTGCAAGCCGAATGGGAGGGATTTTTTGTGCATGAACAAATTTCCATGTTGAAAAGGATCTTTTCATTCTCTTTTGGTGCTATGTAGTTTGTTTTGCCTGGACATTTACAGTCCCTGTCTCCAAGCTTTCTTCGGTTCTTCATAGTGTTTACTGAAGTTTTAATCTGCTCTCCACGTTTAAAAAGCCTCTATTTAAGCCCGGGCATGCTTCCATTCTAGAGCTGCTGTTACGCTATTGTTGACTAAATACAAAACAAAATGTGCTCCTAAATGACACATACAGAACATGAAAAAATACAGAAGCCTACTGTAAGTTTATATTGGTCCTATTTTATTGCTCTGTCACTGATTAAAATCCATAGGAAAGAATGTGTACAGTCGAAGCCACACAATTTCTTATTACCTTACTTTCACAGCTTAAAGAAAAGGAATTGAAAAATTGTTTAAAATAGAATTTTCTGAATAAAAAATTGATTTATTTTGGGAAGGAATTGGTAATTAAAGGAAACTTTTTGAGGCTCCAAATTAATGAGACTTCTGTGAAGTCCAGTAAAATTGCTTCATTCATTGCACATATAGGGCAGTATAAACCTGGTGGAAGAAGATTGTCATTCAGATATCAGTTCTGCTAAACCATTAGGAAAAGCACATTCACGCTAATGGCTCTATAGTTAGTTGGTAACAAAAGCCTACAGGAAAATAGATCTGTTTCACAGTTCACTGCTCCTGCAATTTAATCAATATTGTTTTTATTTTTTTTTTTTTTACTTTATCTATAACATCTCTTTCGAGAGGAAGTCTGAGTGCCAGCCATAAAATTACGCTCAAGGTATTACTAAAAAGACCAGTTAATACCATAGTGGGTCTCAAGATTATTTATCCACACAAAGCCCAGGGCTAAATATGTATTTTCTGTTTCAAATGAGGAATTTTTACTGCTATCTTAAGGCAGTAATAACCGTAACCTTTTTGCCTTCTCTATGCAAGGGCTAGGTCCTGCCAGGTGCTGAGTGTTTTGGTAGAGCAATTCAGTATGTGTACGGTTTAAGGTGACCAGACAGCAAATGTGAAAAATCGGGACAGGGTGGGGGGTAATAGGAGCCCATATATGAAAAAGACCCAAAAATCGTGACTGTCCCTATAAAATTGGGACATCTGGTCACCCTAGTACAGTTCAACTGGGTTATCACAACAGAGGGCTGCTATGGATAAGGGGCCATGGGATCTGAATTTATGTGGATCCCAAGTGGAGCAGTGGATTTCAGCTCACATTTGTATTTCAGCACTCCAGCTGCACACAGCCCACATTCTCACTGGGAGGGCAGAAATCTCAAATGATGAAGCTTCATCCTCTTAAGTAAAATGCAAGCTTGACAATCTCTCCATATATGCAATATCAAGTAATGAAAAGAGCGTGATAGGATTCAAAGGTTTGTAGCAGAAATAGTTAATTATTTTGTAACATTAATAACCAAAATCATATTGCTCTAGGTAATATTAAAATCTGAGCTCCCATAAGCTATTATGTATAGTAAGCAACAAAAATGTGCTGGCACAAAAATGTGGAGACCCATGATGACATTCTCTACCCCAAGAAGTTTATGGTTGGAAAGACAGAAGACAAGATACCCTGGTTATTCTGATTGTCACTGTCTTTTACTCTGATATGAATCTAGCATTGTGAAAGTGTTTCTTCCGGGAGGCATCAAACCAACAAGTCTTTTTAGCAAAGACTCAAATGAGGAGCGGCTGGGGTCTGGGTGTACTGAGATCAGAAGATCATTCCATGCCTAGGAGTAGTATGGAAAGGAGGATGTGGGAGATGAATGGGATAAGGAGGTCATGAGCAGGGATGTTGTCAGAAACAGGATCTGGATGGAGGCTGGAGCAGTTCTGTAAGGCTTTGAAGGCAAGGGTGAGAAGTGCAAATGTGATATGGGAAGCAAGGAGGAGCCCAGAATTCAAAGGGTGGGGGGGTGATGTGGTATGAATGATAGAGAAGAGATCATTTTAGCTGCATTTTGGAGGGACCAAAGGGAAGCAATCAGGAGTACTAGAGAGGAGGGGGTTAATGTAGTTATGGAGAGAGAACATCTGGGCACGGATAAGGCAAAAACAAAGACAATTTTCAATATGGTGTAGAGAAGCTGCAATATTTGGTTGGATTCCTGACATGTAGGGAGCAGGGGACAGTCGAGATTACATTACTGAAAGGTTTTTTTCATTCAGATGATAAATTAAAGCATGGTCCTGTGGATAGGGCACTGGACTGGAACTCCAGAGATTTCAGTTTGATTTCTGGCTCTGCCATTGACCTGTTGTGTGATTTTCAGCAAATCATTTAGACCTCCATTTTTCCATCTGTAAAATTGAGATAATACTTATCTTCCTCTTCTAAAGTGCTTTGGTAGATATGCATATGTGAAAGTCACGTATTGGCACAATCCTGCCAATCTAGCAAATCTCTTATGCACATGCTTAGTTTTAAACATGTGCATACATGTAGAGTGCTCAGCTTCTTGCAGATTGAACCCTAGAAGAGCAAAGAGTTACTTTAAATTCAGCTAGCACTCCAGCTAGCATAACAGTCAGTGCAATTATGGGAACTGTGGAAGAATTATACACAATCATTCAAGTACTTCCATTGTGTAACCCTGCATAACTGTCAGAGAATTTTTAGAAAGGGCTTTTTTCCACCACCCGGTATGTCTGATGTCTACATGTTACAAAGGGCTTTCATAGTCTTTAAGTTTCTGAAGCTTTCCCTTTTCACTATTTATAATAAAATGTATTCAAATAGAAAGCTTAATTCTAAATTTAAAATAGTATAAAGTCTAGTTAATAAAATAAGGCATAAAAGTGCTACAGTATAAGTGCTATTGTATAAAAACAGATGCGGACATTCTATTAATATATTAGATTTCTTTTGATTTGCAATCCGCTTGAAAGTTTTTTACTGGCATTTAAAATAGACAGAATGTTGGATATCATTTAACGTAATAGTTAAATATAGGTTATTGATTTTTTTAAAAAAAAATCACTTAAGCAAGGATAGGATGAAAGGGAACTTTGCAAAACCACAGGCTAAATGCACAACTGTTTGTTGATTTGCAGAGCTTGCAAAACTATTGATCCTGTGAAGTTTCTTGTCCAGTTGTTTAAACCCATATTGTGTTTCAAGGTCAAATTATTTTTAGAGGGCTTGATACTGCTCCTGTTGAACTCAACAGGAGGTGTCTCTCTGTCCTTTATCTTCAGGCACGGCTACACTAGAGAGTTTACAGCTGCGCCACTGTAAGCTCTTTAATGTAGCCACTCAAAGCCGACGGAGGAGAGTTCTCCTGTCGGCTTAACTACTCCAGCCCCCGCGAGCAGCAGTAGCTAGGTCAGTGGGAGAAGCTCTCCCGCTGACATACCACTGTCCTCCCCAGCGCTTATGTTTGTGTAACTTATGCCACTCCCGATTTATTCACCCCACTGAGCAACATAAATTATTCCAGCATCAGGTCTAGCATAGACATAGCCTTATACATGATATTCTTATCGATAAACTAGGCAAATACAATTTAGATGGGGCTACTATAAGGTGGGTGTATAACTGGCTGGATAACCGTACTCAGAGAGTTGTTATTAATGGTTCCCAATCCTGCTGGAAAGGCATAACAAGTGGGGTACCACAGGGGTCTGTTTTGGGACCAGCTCTGTTCAATATCTTCATCAACGACTTAGATATTGGCATAGAAAGTACGCTTATTAAGTTTGCGGATGATACCAAACTGGGAGGGATTGCAACTGCTTTGGAGGACAGGGTCATAATTCAAAATGATCTGGACAAATTGGAGAAATGGTCTGAGTTAAACAGGATGAAGTTTAACAAAGACAAATGCAAAGTGCTCCACTTAGGAAGAAAAAATCAGTTTCACACATACAGAATGGGAAGAGACTGTCTAGGAAGGAGTACGGCAGAAAGGGATCTAGGGGTTAGAGTGGACCACAAGCTAAATATGACTCAACAGTGTGATGCTGTTGCAAAAAAAAGCAAACATGATTCTGGGATGTATTAACAGGTGTGTTGTGAGCAAGACACAAGAAGTCATTCTTCAGCTCTACTCTGCTCTGGTTAGGCCTCAGCTGGAGTATTGTGTCCAGTTCTGGGCACCACATTTTTAAAAAGATGTGGAAAAATTTGAAAGGGTCCAGAGAAGAGCAACAAGAATGATTAAAGGTCTTGAGAACATGACCTATGAAGGAAGGCTGAAAGAATTGGGTTTGTTTAGTTTGGAAAAGAGAAGACTGAGAGGGGACATGATAGCAGTTTTCAGGTATTTAAAAGGGTGTCATAAGGAGGCGAGAGAAAACTTGTTCACCTTAGCCTCTAAGGATAGAACAAGAAGCAATGGGTTTAAACTGCAGCAAGGGAGGTCTAGGTTGGACATTAGGAAAAAGTTCTTAACTGTCAGGCTGGTTAACACTGGAATAAATTGCCTAGGGAGGTTGTGGAATCCCCATCTCTGGAGATATTTAAGAGTGGGTTAGATAAATGTCTATCAGGGATGGTCTAGACAGTATTTGGTCCTGCCATGCGGGCAGGGGACTGGACTCGATGACCTCTCGAGGTCCCTTCCAGTCCTAGAATCTATGACTCTATGAAAACATCTGCCAGGTATTTAGACACAAATGGTGCAAACACTTAAGGATGTGGGCACTTTACTCAGATAAGTTGTGTTATTGACCTAAATGGAAATATGAGTAAACTTAGTCACGTGCTTAAGAACTTTTGGGATCAGGGCTCCCTGCCACTTTTGTCAAAACTTTGGATTTTATCAGGCTTTATCTTTTCCCTTAAAGCAACATCTCCAAGAGTCCTGTGATCATGTGGGAATCTCAACTTTCATTTGTAAACAAAAGTAAGTTTCTAGCCCTCGAGGTTGCAGAGAAAAGCTGGAAAACTTGAACTGGAAAGGTTCAAACATGAAAAGGCAAATAAAAAGAATCCAACCATCTATTTTTTTAATAACTCAGGATTTTAAGCCAATTTTGTGATACTCGGGTTGGCAAAGCAATATTTCACTCACCACTGTGATATTAGTGAGAACAGGATCAGGCCTGAAATATTCTCTAACTAAAGGGGAAACAGTGCCCTGTGCTGAGGTTGAAAGAAACCCCAAAAGCTAAACTTGCAGAAACCAGTTCCCTATGCACTGGATTTTTTCATTAGGATGTTTTTCTCTTTCCTATCCCTGTCTCTGCTCCTTTTTTACCCTGTTGTTTCAGTGAATTCTGTTCCCCCTCTGCTCTTACTTCTGCAATCTTACCTTTAGCAGAATGTGAACTCAGTATTGTCTGTGGTGAACTTTCCAACCCGTTGTCCACTGTAGACGTGTAATTCAGTTAATAAGCTTGTCTGTGCCTAGTGCTCGCACTAGAGCTATCTTGTTAAGTGCCATGGTTTTCAAATGCCATTCTTGATCACCTTATAATACAAGGACACATACATTATTTAAATGAGAAATTAACTTTATATTGGCCTCTTCCTTTCCTGATCTGAAACTGGTTGCCTTCTGTACCATGTTCCTGGGCATAATGAGTGGTGTGTTACTGCTGTCACTGTGCACACACACCACCACCATCTAACAATGTGTCAAGTCCTTACACAGTTTGTACTCTGATTTTATTTTCAGACAAAAAACTCAATTTGCTGCTTTGGGAGCGTTGCCTGAGTTCAAGGATTTGTCCTAGTGGTGTTAGTGCCCAGTATTCTCCTCTGGGGCAGCTTTATTATTATTTTTTTAAATATACAATGCAAATTCTGCATCTTTCTTATACTTTCTGTGTATGTCCCCTTAGGCTCCTATCCCAGCACTAAAGCCCAATAGTAGTTCTAATACTTGTCAAATGGACTGATCCTGGTCCTACTGTTTCCATTTTGCTGCGCTTGTTGGGCATCTGTGGTAAAATACATACAAAGACCCATGCACACATGCTAGTAGTCACATTATGTAAAATTCACACAATAAACACCTTGCCAGTCTTCTGCTGAAAAATCCAACACACTTTAATTTGCCATACCGAAAAAAAAGGAGGCGAGGGGACCTTAATATCGGAATTGAGCCAAAACCAGAAGCTTGACTGCGAAAGCAATCCTATTTCACAGCGGCACAAGGTTTGACTCCTGTGATCAAAACCCACTCCTGTGGTCAGTGGGCAAACCTGGCCCCTATAAATGGAACTCTTAATATAGTAAGGATTTGAAATGAGAAGTTCAAGTTGCTGAACAGCCTTTGCTAATGTTTGTGCTAGTCTGCCTGTATGGCTGTATTACTTCTCTTAATGAGTTTGTCTTTAAAGCTCCTATACAGAAGCATGGCCATTCTTCTCCGTTTATCTATAAAGCCACTTTCAAGACCACCCACAGCAAACTTCAGTCTTTTATGCGCATTCGCTGAATGGATATTTGGTCCACGGTGGGTGCCATACCGATGTAAAATTAATGGTAAATAATTTAAACTTAATTACATCTTTTACCACATGCTATTTCACAATCACTAATACTTAACTCCTAAGTTTACAAAGAGTATGTAGGCATTGTTCCCATCAAAGTCTAGACTGGTCCCATTAAAGTCTAGACAAGTTACCCAGCTAAATGCCAGTTCCACGCTTGAAAATGTAGGAGGTTAATACATAAAGCATCTGATTAAGCATCATGCTGCTGTTTGTTTTAATAGGAAAGTAACTGTCCTTAAGATGTCAAATAAAATTACATGACATCCTTCCCACTCTAGCTCTTCTTAAAAGCTTAGGATTTCCTATGATCTTACGGGGATGCTTTTAATGAGCTTTTGAGTTTATAATGTTAGTGCATGGAAGATAATCTCCATGTGGTGAAGGTGCAGCATGTAGCACTACGAGGGCATTGCTTTCTCTTAATAGCTTGGAGTTTTTGAGCAGAATAATAGCCAAAGAATTTAGACGTTACAAATATAATTACATTCCCCTCTCCCAGATAACAAACCTCTTCCACAACTAGCAAGATTGCTTGTGTATACAGCAGTACATCATAATTTTTGAGGTGATTATCAAAGCATTTTCGCTCTCGCTCTCCTCCTAAAATGAACCCTCTCGTGGGCAGTGTATTAGTCACTGTATAAAGAAGAGTGTGGAAATGGATACCTGAAATGTGAACCGTTTTAAATGATATTCACCGAACATTACTGTGGTTGTAAAGTTATTGCCAAAGAAGCTTTTATCACTTTATATTGAAGGAGCATTTTAAAAAGTACAATTGAAGTAACAACCACGGAATGTGTGATCATCTAAGATCTAATTCAATTCAGCTGAGAGAATTCTACCCAAATCCCTGAAGGCCTAATGAATTCATGTCTGACCAAACAATGCTTTAAAGATCCTTTATTTATTATGGACTTTCTAGAATCAGCAAAATCTTTGAACTTGAGCCTTTTCTACCAATATTTTGAAAGTCTTTATTACAGAGCTTAATGGCATTCATGTCTCCAATAGTTATCTGCTGAACACTGATCTGTTTACTGGGATCAGCTTGTTAACAAATTAATGAGCAATTTATATTCTGAATATTTTGTTTAAAACTTGTATCTATCCCCAAATTTTTACTTTGCTCTGAAAACAAATAGGGCCTGATCCAAAGCCCATTGAAAATCTCCTATTGACTTCACCGAGCTTTGGGTCATGTCAACAGTATTCAGTGACTTTCGGTCTTATGCACAGAATTTCTAGCTTATCTGAACTTGTTCGTTAATCAGAGCAGCAGAGAGGAAAGACCAGAGGCCTGTCTAACATTTGCACACCTAAGTGCTACCAACTCTTTAAGAGATACCTTATAGTGACTGTATGCTGGTGAAAGTGAAACAAGAGTCAGAGTCTGACATGATGTATTGGACTGAAGGCTCTATCTTTTAATTAATGAGCTTTGATGGCTAAGGAGTGTGGTCCCATGTTATGGAAAATCACCTACTACCTTGGAGACCTGCGACAAATTGGCAAAAAAAAAAATGCTGTTCAAGGCCCCAGTTGGCACACATTTATTCCCACACCTGAGCAGTTCCATTCACAAATAAGTCTTTGCAGGATTGGGGCCTAAGTTTTACAGGCCTGATCCAGTTCTCAGTGGAGTCAGTGAAAAGTCTCCTATTGGCTGCAAGGGCATTGGATCCAGACTGAATTCTGAAGTTCCTGACTTCCAGTTTACATTGAAAATACTATATCATGATTTTCAACAGTTATTACTTAATGTATTAAGAATAATATGTAATAATAGAATAAATGTTACCATTTAGAGAGTAGTTTGGTCTTATCCACTTCAGACAGAAAATATTCTTTAAGGAAGAATCATGGGAAGTGGATAAGTCCATCTAATTGACTTTCCCTATTTCTGATTTTTATGACTCAATCTTTAATATTTTCTTTTAGTTTTTTTTTTTTTGCTATTTTATTCTGAAAAGACTAGCAATGGTATGAAGCAATCTTTTGTTACATGTTTCAGAATTATTTTTACTCATAATTGAATATAGCGTAAGAATGTACTTCTCTAGTAGACAGCTGAGCCCTGCCTAAGAGTAACAGTTTAAGCACCAGTTAAACAAATGACTTTCCCTTAATCTGCTTTTTACCAGTGCTGCAACTGCACTGTGTGACATTAAACAAGATTTGGAAACCATGTAGGTGGGCATTGCTACTTGGCACCTTAAAAAACTGATGTAAAGAATCTTTTGGAGAATCAAAGATGATGTTGTGACCCAATAAAATCTATCAAGATCAGAGACAGATGATTTATACTACTAAGGAATTGCTGGAGAGGAGAGGAAAACTGAAAGAGGATTGAATTGGGATAGACATGAAAGGAGAAAGAATAAGACAACTGAATTTTTCAGATGTCTAATCATATCATTGCATAAAGAAAGGGGACTAGGGTATAAATAAACCACAAATCAAACACAGAGCCACTTGGCAAATTATAATAGAAAAGACTTATGAAGAAGAAATCAGTTTTAAATAGTGTGGGCAAACACAGGCAGGCAGGATTGTTTGAACCCTGGAATGTTACTCTCCTTGAATTTACCAGACACCTTTGCAGTCATATTCAGTGCAAAGATTGCTGGGACATATTGGCAGGCTGGCCTACAGCAAATGGCACCTGCCAACCTGGGAGCTGATGTTGGAATTCCATCTCTGGTGCTATGTGAAAAGAAGCAGATGAAGTCAGGGTGATGGAAATAGAGCCCTCTGTCAACAGTGTGCTTTGCTGGGTATTTATGGTTACAGTGGAGGTATGCAACTCAGCAGACCTCAAAACAGTAGACCCTGAGTGGCCATGTAGGTGAGCTAGCCCCACAGCTGGCACGTCTTACACAATTCCCAGGTTCCGTCTCTGGCTACATTTATGTGGCTACAGTTTTCTGTAGTAGTTACACTGATAGGATATGAAGTGCTTGTGCTACATAAGGTATAGCATAGAATGAACCTTTACAAAGGAAAACCCACTGATCTCTTCCTTCTATTTTCTTGGGAAAATGTGTTCCAAGAAATATCCCATTGTTAGTGTGTAATGCCTTTTCCCCTTTTATCTCTTTTCCCTATTTTAAAAATGGGACATTCATCAGTCATTTTGATCCTGTTGGTTGCACGTAGAGCAGGATACAGGGTAACTAGCAGTTCTACAGCTAGACTGGCCCTACGTTATTAAGGGGTTATATATCAAAATTAAGACCATGCAGCATGCTCATTGAATGGTAACATGAACGCTTGTGAGTGAAAGCCTTGAGTTGTGGTGCTGCAATGTTCTGCTATAGCTGTAGTTTATAAGTGGCTTTCAAAGAAAACCCCAAATAAGATGTGCTAGATTCTAGCTATGTGTTTTGACCCTTCGAATACGGGTTAATCCTGAGGGGCTTTTAAACTTTCAAGACTGGCCTACTTCCAAGGATTTAGGAACTCCTGGAAGAGGCTGCCCAATAGAAGATAAATAGCTCAACAAAGCCAGTCCTTCTCGGACATGAATACTCATACATCCTGTCCCCCTGCCCTCTCAGGCTGCCCCTTCTGTCCTTGGTCTCGGGATAGGAGGCAGGAGTGAGTAGCTGGCTATAAAGTGCATTATTGGCTAGGGATGACAAAGAGCCCATAGATTGATTGACAGGTAAAACAACAGGGGAGGGCTAGCAAGTAGGGAGCAGGGAATAATCGGCCCATTTGGAGTGGAGAGGTCACCCAGGGTTTATTCAGAAACTGCCAGGCAATAAGAAGGGCGTGTAGAGAGATTGGAGATGGCAATTAAGTGATTAATTTTGGTTTAACAATTAGAAAAACTATAAAAAGGCTGGAACACTCAGAGTGTCAACAGTAGGCCTGAATATCAGTGCAATTAATCAGATATTAGTGACTTTGGGGACATGCTTTTCAATCTGCAATGTGCTCAATAGTCTGCATTTTAACAATAAAATATTCATTGGTTTAATTGCACCTTAATTTGTTCAGGTCCAATGCATATTCTATCTCTTGAGAGATGAAATATGAAAGCCTGTCTCTAGTCTAGTTGGAGTTTATTCTGTTGCAACATGTCTCTCTGTGGTCATTTGCAATATCAAAAATACAGTATTTTTCAGACCAGTAAAACCAAAGGTAATGCTACATTTTTCACATCTTTTTATCCTTTTTTTAAAAAGACACAAAAAATAATCTGTGAAATGTGGGTGTAGAGTTAAACTTTTCAACAATTGGAAAGGAGTTTTAAAACTGAGCTGATCCAATTTCTGCGCTTTTGGTTCTAGCATTGCATAATTAGATCTTCTGCAAACTTAATTGAATCTTCTTTTAGTGCTGTTCCAGCCTGCCTACAGCCTTCCATTTGGTTATATAATAAACCCGTATTGTGGTGTTTAATTACATCAGCTACACTATTCGACTGCACTGACATCGCACTGCTTATGTAGAGATGCAACATTTACTAGAGGGAGTATTTATTCTCATTTCCTTCTCGAGTGCTTTGATGTGTGTGCCATTTCCCTGTGCTCATCTGTTCAGTGTTTCTAGGTAATTATTACAGTTTAGCATCCATTTTAATTATAATGTGTTATATTTATTTTAATAAGTCCAAGGAGTATGTCCTTGCATTGTAGAAACTGAATCTTTTCTATGGAAATAAGTAAAATTCTGTTTTCACTAATGACATGGTTAAATTTTAATTCTGACAGTAATTTATTTGACTTAGTTAGAATATTGCTTGTCGGCAACCTTACAAATAATTTTATGGGCACTACCAGCCTACTCCTGTATCCCATAGATTTCAAAAGATTTTTATACTCATTGAATCACAAGAGAATAACAAATTCTGAATCTCATTTGACAGATCCAGTTAAATTAAACCACCGGGGAAAGTCTTAATTGATTAGTCTTATGGCTATACTGTGTATTCTGCAAATGATCTTTCTTGTACTATGCCCAATGATAGCAATAAATTCCATTCTCTCCTTTTGATGAAGTTACTAATACTTTGATTCTTGAAAAGTGTCTGAAAGTCTTTATTTAATACACATATGCCCGTGCACACAAGTGTGGCAGGATCAGGATCTATGAAATTAGCATTACCAATAATTCATCGGACGCAAATGGTTCTTTAAAAATCATCTTTAGGTTTTGCATAACAAAGAGCAAAATATTATTGTAGTATATGTAATTTGTATCGATTATGAGTTGGAGATATTTTTGTGTGTACCTGCAGCGCACTTATAAGCGGAAAGAAAAGACCTTTTGCATAGTCAGCTGCCATTGTGTGTTCAGATACAGCAGGGGTAGGCAACCTATGGCACACGTGCCGAAGGCGGTACACAAGCTGATTTTCAGTGGCACTCACACTGCCTGGATCCTGGTCACCGGTCCGGGGGGCTCTGCATTTTAATTTAATTTTAAATGAAGCTTCTTAAACATTTAAAAATCCTTATTTACTTTACATACAACAATAGTTTAGTTATATATTATAGACTTATAGAAAGAGACCTTCTAAAAATGTTAAAATGTATTACTGGCATGCGAAACCTTAAATTAGAGTGAATAAATGAAGACTCGGCACACCACTTCTGAAAGGTTGCCGACCCCTGAGATACAGCCTGCTATAGAGGAGACACACATTGTGTGTGGTCCTATGGAGAACTGACTCTTGGAAATAGATCTGCAGTTTGTACATCATCCAAATTGAAGCTGGAATACATCACAACCATTGCACATAAAACAAGACACAGAGCACTAACCAAATACATTGAATTCTAAACTCTCCAAACATTTACAATTTAGCTGGAGCTGTCTAGTAGGCAGATGTCATCTTCTCATAGAATCTCAAAAAGATTGCTTGCTTCTGAGTCTAACAGTTAACTAAGAATAAGTAGCTTTAAAAGCATTTGCTCTGAAACAGATTTAGCCTGAACGTTTTAACTTCGCACTGGCTACATAGTGAACGTCTTCTCAGAATCTTTGCCCTGATTCTTCACTGATCATGTCATCGTTTGAGTCACATCAACTGAGTATTAAGTGGTGTTAAATTCAGGCGTTCTGTTTGTAATAATAACCAAATGATGGAAAGCCATAAGGCTAAACTTTCCAGAAGTGCCTAAATCCAGTTGACAAAATGTATAAGCACTTCTGGAAAATTTAGCTTAAAAAACCTATTAATGAAAGGAGCACCCAAGTAATTAAGTTTGAGTGTAAAATAGATACTTCTATTGTGCCCATAATCATAGTATGTCTTTCCATGAGACAACTTTTTGTATTATACTTTGCTATTCTTTTCTTCTTCTTTCTTCCCCTACATTGGACCTAAAATGCAAGGAACATTGTCAGCATGGAGCCACTTTGCACAAAGAACAAACTGACAAAAACTCTTTCTGTCTTGTTTACTGGACTTACTATAATCTCAAGGAGCTTCCTGTTGGACCCCTTAGAGAAAGCTATAAACTAAAATTGTTTCATGCCAGCAAAACACTACCTCTTATCACAGTATGGTAGATCCCATCCTGCATTGCTAAATGTATAGCTGCACATACTGATTTCTGAACTATCACTTGGAATTTAGAGTAGAGGTGGGCTATGCAGGCTAAGAAACTTATGTAAGTATGGGCTATTTGGAGACCTGCTATTAGGGCAGGTATTGGGCTACCGATGGAGTCCCTGCCCATCAGGTGGGATGTACAATTTGCCAAACTTTCCATGCCTGCTCAAGAATTCTGAAGAAAATCCCCTGCATCCGCTTCCGGATATATTTCCATCCAGGAAAAATTAGGCCTCGTCTACACTATGCGTTAGGTCGATTTAAAAATGACCGCGTCCACACAACCAACCCCGTTCCGTCGACCTAACAAGCTCTTAAAATCGACTTCTGTACTCCTTCCCGGCGAGGGGAGTAGTGCTAAAATCAACCTTGCTGGATTGAATTTGGTGTAGTGCGGATGCAGATCGACAGTATTGGCCTCCGGGAGCTATCCCAGAGTGCTCCATTGTGAGCGCTCTGGACAGCACTTTGAACTCCGGTGCATTAGCCAGGTACACCGGAAAAGCCCTGGGAACTTTTGAATTTCATTTCCTGTTTGGTCAGCGTGGTGAGCTCAGCAGCACAGGTGACCATGCAGTCCCAGAATCGCAAAGGAGCTCCAGCATGGACCGAAAGGGAGACACTGGATCTGACTGCTGTATGGGGAGAAGAATCTGTGCAGGCAGAACTCCGATCCAAAAGAAGAAATGCAAATATATTTGCTAAAATCTCCCAGTGCATGTTGGACAGAGGCTACACCAGGGACTTACAGCAGTGCCGTGTGAAAGTTAAGGAGCTCAGGCAAGCCTAACAAAAGACAAAGGAGGCAAATGGTCACTCCGGGTCAGAGCCCCACACATGCCACTTCTATGAACAGCTGCATCCCATTCTATGGGGGGACCCTACCACTACCCCACCACGGTCCGTGGACACCTGCAAGGTGTCACGGAGTATTGGGGGACTCAGGGCCCTGCACCCCCGGCTTCCTGCGATTCACCATGACTCTCAGCCAGCCAGTAAAGCAGAAGGTTTATTTGGATGACAGGAATACAGTCCAAGACAGGTCTTGCAGGCACAGACAACAGGGCCCCCCTCAGTTAGGTCCAGCTTGGGGTCCCAGGGCATCCCAGCCCACCCCCCTTTGGGGGGGTCAGAGCCATCTCTGCCTCCCAGCCATCTCTCCAGCCCGCTTCCAGCACTCTGCCTTCAGCGACCCCTCCCACCGCCTTTGTTCAGTTTCCCGGGCCAAGGTGTCACCTGGCCTCCAACCCCTTCCTGGGTTCTCATGTTACACGCTCAGGTATTCGCCTTCGGCCAGACTCCCATCCCCCAATGCAGACTATCCTAGCCACACTCCCCTGTCAGCATTCACAGACCACAGTAAGAACAGTCCCAGTTCGTCACACAAGGGGGGGGGAGTCTCACGGAACACGGAGGAGGATTTTGTGGAGGAGGAGGAGAATGCGCAGCAGGCAAGCGGTGAATCCGTTCTCCCCGGCAGCCAGGAACTTTTCATCACCCTGGAGCCAATAACCTCCCAAGGCGGGATCCCCAACCCTGAAGTCAGAGAAGGCACCTCTGGTGAGTGCACATTTGTAACAGTACAGGGTTTAAAAGCAATAGTGTTCATGGTCACCTGGTTGATACAGGAGAATTTTTGTAAGGGAACAGTAAAAGGACCCTGTTCATGCTGGGCTGCACATCTATCCAAATAGGATAGATGTGCAGCCCAAGATGCGCTTGCCTAAAAAGGATCATCCCTGAGAATAGCCACGCGGTGGGGTGGGGGTAGGTATGGGCTGCACATCTATCCAAATACTACAGCCCCTCCTTTTAAATGTGAAACCCAACCCATTGCTTGCTCTGGGAAAGGGGGGCGCTGCAGTTTGAAAACATTCCCACTTGTTATGAAGGCATAAGAAGCCAACCCAATTTTACTCTCCTTTATCTCCCCGCCCCCCCAGGTGCAAATGTTTCTATGCTCCCCCTATCATCTCCGTCTCTGCGATTATCGCAGATTAGAAGGCAAAAAAATGCACTTGCGATGACATGTTTTCCGAGCTGATGCAGTCCTCCCGCACTGATAAGGCACAGCTCAATGCATGGAGGCATTCAGTGGCAGAGGCCAGGAAAGAATTGAGTGAGCACGAAGAGCGGAGGCAGGACATGGAAATGTTGGCTGTGCTGAGGTCTGACCTAGTCAGCAAACAGCACCAGCGAGCTTTTAAATGTCCAAAGGCACATTCTACTACCATTCTGCACTTGCTCAGCCTATAGTTGAACTGCTCCTTTTTACTGTCCAGGCTGCCTATGTATGGCTTCATGAGCCATGGGAGCAAGGGGTAGGCTGGGTCCCCAAGGATAATTATTGGCATTTCAACATCCCCAATGGTAATTTTCTGGTCTGGGAAGTAAGTCCCTTCTTGCAGCTGCTTGAAAAGCCCTGAATTTCTGAAGATGCAAGCGTCATGCATCTTTACCGGCCATCCCATGTTGATGTCAGTGAAACGTCCTTTGTGATCCACCAGTGCTTGCAGCACCATTGAGAAGTACCCCTTGCGGGTTATGTACTGGTTGGCAAGGTGGTCCGGTGCCAAGTTGGGGATATGTGTTCCATCTATCGCTCCACCACAGTTAGGGAACCCCATTGCAGAAAAGCCATCCACTATGACCTGCACATTTCCCAGAGTCACTACCCTTGATAACAGAACGTCAACGATTGCATTGGCTACTTGGATCACAACAGCCCCCACAGTAGACTTGCCCACTCCAAATTGATTCTTGACTGACCGGTAGCAGTCAGGCATTGCAAGCTTCCACAGGGCTATCGCCACTCGCTTCTCAACTGTCAGAGCAGCTCTCATCTTGGTATTCCTGCACTTCAGGGTTGGGGAAAGCAACTCAGAGTTCCAGGAAAGTGGCCTTATGCATGCAAAAGTTTCGCAGCCACTGTGAATCATCCCATACCCGCAACACTATGCAGTCCCACCGGTCTGTGCTTGTTTGCCTGGCCCAGAATCGGCGTTCCACAGCCCCAGTGCCGCCATGATGTCCCAATTGCCGCAGTCAGTGCTTTCAGGAACATCTGTGTCCATGTCCTCACCAAAAACCTCCTCGTGTTGGCATCTCTTAGCCCGGTTCTACATATACTCAAGGATAATGCGCGAGGTGTTTGCAATGCTCACAACAGCAGCAGTGACGGTAAGAGCGGGCTCTATGCTTGCCGTGGTATGGCGTCCGCAGGAGAGCAGAGTTGCAGCGGAAGCGGTCGATGACGACTGTTAGCACTGTGGAGATTTCTGACGACTTGGAGAAATTTGCTGTTGAGACTGAGCTCATTTACAAGAGCAGGAGAGCAGAGTTGCAGCAGAAGCTGTGGATGTCAACAGTTAGCAGTCCTACTGCACTGTCTGCTGACAGCAGCACCCAGGACACAATAGCAGCAGAGACGCTGAGCTGAGCGGGCTCCGTGCTTGCCGTGGTATGGTATCTGCGCAGGAAAAAGGTGCGAAACGATTGTCTGACGTTGCTTTCATGGAGGGAGGGGTGACTGACAGCATGTTCCCAAGACCACCCGCGACAATATTTTTGCCCCATCAGGCATTGGGAGCTTAACCCAGAATTCCAATGGGCGGCGGAGACTGCAGGAACTGTGGGATAGCTACCCACAGTGCATCGCTCTGTAAGTTGATGCTAGCCACAGTAGTGAGGACGCACTCCGCCAACTTAATGTGCTTAGTGTGGACATACGCAATCGACTGTATAAAATTGATTTCTAAAAATGGACCCAATTTCATAGTGTAGACATACCCTTAGTGATGAAAGGAAAAATTCAACGTGATTTAAAAAAAAAAATCTTTAAATTTCACATATGAACCAGGAGACTAACTCAGAGCACAGATAAAGTGAAGTCCACTTTAGAAATGTAATCCCAACTGAATTAACAATAACATTACTACATTTACATTTCCTGTGGACATATGGGCCACCCTGTCAAAGTAGATATTTTCAGTTCTTTGGGGAAGCCAAAGGAAGGTGGAATTATTATGCCTTTCTCCAATCAGTGCCCCTTTCCTGCCATAAAACACCAATTCTGAGTCTGTATAGCCACAAGAGAACAGTGAACAAAAACGACCTGTGTGGTTGTAGGATCTATTCTTTTCTGAGCGAACCCAGCTCACTGTTTAGCATTTGACTCCTGAAAGAGAACACTACTCAGTATACATCTGATCAGACACATGTAATTTTTAATGTTGAAAGCTAAAAATGTGCCAAAAAGGCTGAGCTGTTCACATTTAAAATATGACTCTTTTATATGAAGTGCTGCTGTTATGACCTGCTTTTATTTCCCTTTCCCTTCATTTAAAGAAACACATACTTTTTTGTGCACAATCTTGGCCCTATCCCATACGGTGTTACTGAGTCCTCAGCTCCTACTGAGCTCATCTTCTCGGTTTCGGCCCCATATCTGTTTGCCCAATCGTACCTTTAAAGACCCGACAAGAATTTTTTTGTAGTCAAAGCCAATGCAGCCACAACGTGCGAGTGTGCAAGAAATCTGAAATCACTATCATTCTTCCTTATGTCAATAAAATAGATGGATTTTAGTCAATTCATAAGAACAGCCATACTGGGTTAGACCTGTAGCCCAGTATCCTGTTTTCCGACAGTGACCAATGCCAGGTGCTTCAGAGGGAATGAATAGAACAGGTAATCATCAAGTGATCCATCCCCGGTTGCCCATTCTCAGCTTCTGGCAAACAGAGGCTAGGGACACTTCAGAGCATGGCTTTGCATCTCTGCCCATAAAGTTCCTTCTCATGTTCTCATTCACTCTGCAGAATTCCCATAGTATTTCCTCTACTTTCCATCTGCTATACCTCAAATCTGTGATAATTCAAGCTCCTAATCAACACACCATAATCACTCCTCCAAAGATCAAAAGGAATGTCCCTGCATACTGTATGTAGTATTGTGTCCAACTGTTGCTGTAGAAACAAGGAGGCTTTTTGAATCAGCTGGTAATTTTGGTTCCTTGCCTTGCCTTATATAGTCTTTCAGAGAAAAGAATGATAGAATGCCCTGGTAATGCCGAGTCTCTTTCTTGTGTATCTTGAACAAAGGTTAAGGTAACTAGTATTTATTCGGTAAACCATTCAAGCCTCAGGGTACTATTTTCTTGAACGTATACCCAAGAGGAAAATCAGAAATAACCATAGTGAATTATTCATTTCAAGGAAATCATTATACTTAATACCAAAAAAAACCACTTCTGAAATCCAGACTGGGTTTATATAGTTTAGCCCAATGTTGTTTATAGGTATAATTTATATTAAATGTAAAGTGCAGCTACACAACAGCCTGAACAAATCATTTCTACTGCTGAAAAGTCTTTGAATTAATTTAATAAATATAAATTTTGACATTTCCTACAATCATTTTGTAGACTTCAATTTTATGTTTATTTTGACCTGAATATCTATTCTGCTAGTATTTCTAATTCTCTGTGGTACAACTAGTGTTTCATCCATTTTCTTTGCATCTGCTATACAAGAAGCCAATTCAGTTATTTCTAAAAAGGGAGCCTTTAAATATTTAAAGAAATCTTGTTATGTCTCCAGAAATAGAAGAGGAAAGCGTTTTGAAATAAAAGTGCTGACTAAACAACGTCTGTGGGTTTTTAATAAACATGTGATGAATGTAATATAAACTGCTGGCAACAATGTCCTTTGTCTTCCATGTTATGTATGCTTTTTGAGTAAAACAATCTCTTGCACTTTAATGTTTTATACTGCAGCCTTTGAGTAAAGAAAAGTCAGTCTAGATACAATCAACAAATATAGTCTTAGGAAAAAAATTTCTTTCTATTTATAATATACAAAAAGCATCTGTCCCATGTGGTGTTGAATGTCTTCTTGGAATTAGGCTGGCAAGAGAGCTTTGCCATTATTTAGATTTTCCCCATCCTTGCCAACTGTTGCACATGAACCCCAAAATTGTTAACACTAGAGCCACTCAGAAATTTTCCATTGAAGAAGCTTTTTGATGGAAAATGTAGTTTCCATAGAACCTTAGTCAATTTTTCAATTTTCTATCTGGAAAATCAAAATGTAATATTTCATTTGGGTTGGGTCAACTCAAAATTAAACATTTCAGTTTTGTTAAACCAGATCAAAACATTTTATTTTGGATCAATTCGATGTTAACTTGCATCATTCTGAGCTACCACCATATCTTGCAAGAAGATGTGTTTTGGTTGCCTCAAGTTCTCATTCTCTGTGGTCTAGGCTCCGTGGGCCAGCCTACTTCTCCCATGATGCACCAGGCTCTCCTCACTCTGGCTGAACTGCTGTGGTGCATCATTGGACCCTGCTTATCCCTCATCTTTCTGATTACTTAATAAAGACATAAAATCTCAGATTAATTTCATCAGGAAAAGCTTCAGTAGACAGGGGTGAAAGTGGGCCGGTAAGCATACCGGTAAGAAGTGGCCACCGGTACCGGCCTGTACGCACCCGTGGCAGCGCTCTAACATCACAGCCCCTTTTGCCCGCACCCCATCGGCAGCCTCTTACCAGCAGGGCCGCTGACAGTGGAGGTAAAACAGGCAGCTGCCCCAGGGCCCGGCGATTTAAAAGGACCCTGGGCTCCTGGCCATCGCCACTCCTGCGGCAGCAACCGGAGGTCCCTTTTAAATCACCACCGGAGCCCCGGGCAGCATAGGCCAGGCTGCTCAGATGGGCTGGCTGGAGGGAGGCTGACCCACCAGCCCCACCCCTTCCACCCAAAGCCCCGCTCCTTCTGGGAGCCAGGCCTCCATACCGGTAAGTCCTCTGTGTTACTTTCACCCATCAGTAGACTTATTTGTGGAAATACTGTCATGTAGTTTATCATGTAACACTAATATTACTCCTGAATCCTCAGTCTTGGTGGAAAAAGTCAAATTGACATCTCCAGTGTATTTGTTGAACTGGCCGATTGTGCTAGAGCATGCTCCTGCATTAAGCTCTACAACAGAGCTTCTCACTCTTTTTCATAGTGTGGACCATATCTTAATAGAGAGTGTCTAGTGCGGGGTCGGCAACGTTTGGCACGCGGCTCACCAGGGTAAGCACCCTGGTGGGCCGGGCCAGTTTATTTACCTGCTGACGCGGCAGGTTCGGCCGATCGCGGCCCCCCACTGGCCGTGGTTCGCTGTTCCGGGTCAATCGGGGTGGTGGGAAGCTGCGGCCAGCACATCCCTCGGCCTGCGCTGCTTCTTGATGCCCCTATTGGCCCGGGACGGCGAACCGCAGCCAATGGGGGCCACGATCGGCCGAACCTGCCGTGTCAGCAGGTAAATAAACTGGCCCAGCCTGCCAGGGTGCTTACCCTGGCGAGCCGTGTGCCAAAGGTTGCCAACCCCTGGGCTAGTGGATAAAAAACAGGTCAGCACTTATTCTCCCTGACTATCAGTCAGGGTTACCCTTTGTGTTATCTCCAATTTTTGCAAACTATGGAACTTCTAGCATCAAAACTGAGTCATAAAATGCATTGCGATAGGAAACAGAGACTTGAACGGTAGCCATGTACAGAGGACCTAGGTTCCAATCCTGCGAACATTTATGAAAGGGAGTAACTTTGTGCACTTGAATAGTCCCATTGAGGAACTACTCAGGTGCTTAAAGTTTTGTCCCATGCATAAGTGTTTGCAGGATCAGGTCCATTCTTTCGTCTTTATCCAACCTCAGATATGTCAGTTCCACAGCAACAGAAAGTCATTGGCAAATTCTTGGAGATCTCAGAATAGGGTAAAGTAGAACAATTCCATGAGTCCCCCACTTGCTGTTTGGGGAAAACTCATACAAATAATGCTGCTACTTATACAATACTTGGAAATTCTACAACGTGTCTATTAAGGTTCCTATGAAATGCTGTCTTTATCATAAACAATGAGGCAATTATAACTGGAAATAATAGTTGTTTCCAAAGTATCTAAATTGTAAATGTAATCAAATCTTAGAAGCCAAAAATAAAAAAGACCTAGTACTATGTTATCCAGTTCATCACTTGCCAGTAGAATAATTTTTTATTCTATAATCATTTTGTGAGTGGTTAAAATCACCCCTTACTATCTGATGAATTGATGAAATTAAGGAGTGTTCTCTTGGAATAAACAATTCTCTATATTCTTGTCAACTTCAGCTACTTGGAATGACGGGTATAACATTAAACAGCATAAAAGATAGTTGACACTATCCAGTTGGAGAGAACATTTCATGATGAATTCATTTTATCATGCGAAAGAAATGCAGATCAGTAGTTTTTTTTTATATGAAATTTTACAATGAAGACCAAGTAAACTAGGAAACATTGTACAGTGGTCACCCTTAAAAATCAACTCTTATCAATGATTACCACACCATGGTATTTAAGACATCACAGATATTTCCTATTGTAGATAAAGAGAAATATTGTGGTGTATCAAATCTCATGCTGTGCTAACTTTTGGTAAATGTGAGCAATGTCGATGAAGAACATAATTTCACGAATACAAATCATTGGCTAGACATTTTGTATTCTTGTTTGTTATAAATGTGGCTATCTGCAGTGGGAAAAGACTTAACCTTCTTTCATTCCAGGAAGGAAACATAAGCCATAATGGGAGAAATTAATTGTAGCAACTTCTATAGCATTGGATCCTTTGTCAAGCACTTTATAGATTCATCCACTTTATCAACAGAAACTGCATTAGAGGGGTTTGCTGATAACACTACTGGTGGTGCCTTATTCAATGCTACTAGAGTTCCAGCCAGCCAAAGAACAGCAGCGTGCCAGTGCTAACTATGAATCTAACAAGAAAAATCATCTAGTGTACAGAAACCACCACAGATCTGACCCTGGATGTGCTCTAAGTATTTATTTCTTTGACACATAAGAGGATACTGATCAGTTCTACCTGGTTTAATTCTGGACATATTACTTGCCTGTCAGAAAGGATGTTTCCATTTTTTCTCTGGAAGTAATTTTTTCACATCGTGTTCCTGATTTTACAGCCTGCTGTCCTTTATCTAATCTCTCACTTACCCCAAAACAAAGCAGCTTGGCAATTTTCTTTAACAGCTGCAATATTTTTCTACTTTCCCATTTTTCATTAATTGGGCCTTAATTCTGCTTTTCTGTACACCTAAAACACCCTTTGAGTTAGTGGGACTTTTTGATGCATGAGGAGTGCCAGATTAGGCCATCCATCTGTGAAATATTTAGATTCTGCTTGGACTCTCTTACTATTAGCCTTGCAGATATTTTAGCCGGTTTTTGATCATCCCAGTTGTCTCTTTGTAGGTTTCACTCTATGCCCGGATTTGGATTTAGTTTCTCTGTTCACACATCCTCTTGTAGGTCATCTCCTTCATGCTGTTTTTAATGGGTCTTTTACACTATGGAGATTGTGGCTTTATAGTTTGATGAGTGATACCTACAATGTCTCTAATTTTCATCTCCCTCTGACTTGCCCGGTACCCATCATGTTCTGATCATGTGTCCTGTATTCAGTGCTGCTGGTGGCATCACAGTAGACAGAAACGTGCTGCTTAGTAGAGCTAGCATTCAGCCTTCCCCTTCTATGAAAACTTAAAATTACTTTTGGAAAGCCTCCCAGTGTAAACATCTGCCTCTCTAATTCAGACACTAGAGGCTGAGATTGAATGTGGAGGTAGTGAGGTTGATTGAGTAACTTAATAATGGCAAACTAATTTCACACTCTGTGACATACGTGTCTTTGAACCCCCTACCAAAAAAAAATTGACTGCTGCTTAGCATGCTTGCCAAATATCAAATTAAACACCTGCATGGCTGATGCGCACAGCTGTACCTGTCCGCATATCATGCGGTGTGCCATTTGCTTTGATTAAGAGCAAGCTAACAGAGGGTTTAATTAGCAGAAGTTCACAACACAGTTAACCCTGCTCCCTTCTTCCCCTACTTAGCTCCCCTTTTCCTGACCATACATGTTGGGCTCTTCTCCATGCCAAAGAAAGGCTGTTGGCTGCTGATTGACTACAATTTAGTGGTGATAACAAGTGATCATTTGCTAGCTAATATGGAACATCTGGTCAGCACTCTTGGGATGATTAATCAGCTGTGTTTTTTGTGAAACTTGTGAGTATCCTTGCAGATTGGGAATTGGAGCCAGTAAACTGTTCCCTGAAAAACACAAAGGCACTGGTCAGGGTACGAACTTTTGAGTTTTATCTGAGCTAAAGAGATATGATTTACCTCAGCATTTCTAGTAGCATCTAGAATTACAGGGAATACTTTATGCAGTGTAGTTGTAGCTTTGTTGGTCCCAGGATATTACAGAGACAAGGTGGGCGAGGTAATATCTTTTATTTATTGGAAGAACTTCTGTTAGTGAGAGAGAGAGAGAGAGGTTTTCGAGCCACACAGAGCTCTTCTTCAGGTCTGGGAAAGGTACACCCAGCATCACAGCAAAATGCAAGGTGGAACAGATCATTTAGCATAGTTAGCACTCTTGTAAGGGACCATTCAAGGTAGAGTGGCCTGTTAACACCTGTGATAAATGAAGGGGGGGAGCTCCCTTTTATGGACACCCAGCCAGCCAGTTAGCTATAAAGTCCCTCTTGGTGGCTACTTGCTTTACCTGTAAAGGGTTAAAAAGGCCCCAGGTAAAGAAAAGGAAGTGGGCGCCTGACCAAAAGAACCAGTCAGAAGGCTAGAACTTTTTAAAATGGGGAAAAAAAGCTTTCCCTTTGTGTCTCTGTTGTTCTCTCTGGGCTGAAGAGACAGGGGCAACTGGAATGCTGTGTAAAATTTGGACCAGGTATGAAAATTCATCGTGCATACCTAGAAGGATTCATTGGGACAGGGAACGTTATGCAATTAGGTTTATTTCTTTTATTTTTTGTAAGGCTTGTGGACTTCTCTGTGCTAACCCCAGATGCTTTTGTTTGCTTCTAACCTTTAAGCTGAAACCTCAAGAAAGCTATTTTGGGTGCTTAATTTTTGGAATTGCTCTTTTAAAATCTAGCAAAAGCCTAGGTTACAGATGTATTTTCTTTGTTTTTAATATTTACCGTTTTTAAGAACCTGATTTGTTTTGTGTCTGAAAAGGTCTGTGCATATGTTTTTTAATTAGCTGGTGGTAACAGCTGGGTTTCTCTTTTGTTTTTTCTCGGCTCTCCTGAAAGAGGGCTGGAAAAGCCGAGGGGCCTCAGGGAAAACTTCCCAAATAAGTTTTTCCAGGATTTGCAAGAGGCAGTTTTTCACTTGGGTGGGACAGTGTTTCCCAAGCCAAGGTGTGTTGGGGGTACTGTTGATCATTGTAGCGGTGGAGATATATCTATAGGATTTGCATCTGTTGTTCTGGCAGGGTCTGGGGCCGCTTTGAGTTGATGTCTTGGTCTATGGGGAGTTTGCTTTGGATGATGAGCTTGAAGAGGTTGGGAGGTTGTTTGAAGGCCAGAAGTGGGGGTTCAAGATGGGGTCCCTATAGAGAATGGGTTGTAGTTGTTTGATGATACTCCATAAGGGGTCCATTGTGGGGTGACAATTTTACATTCAACAACAAATACTTTGTCCAACCCATGGGAACAGCCATAGGTACTAGGATGGCTCCCCAATGTGCTAGCCTTTTCTTGGGCTACCTTAAAGAATTTCTGGACAAATGCACCATGAAACCAATGATATACCTGAGATACAAGGATGACATTTTCATCTGCTGGACAGACAGTTTAAACTCCCTCATAGATTTTCACCACAACTTCAGCAACCACCACCCATCCATTAAAAATTCTCCAGAGAACTCCCACACTAGCATCAAGTTCTTGGACACCACAATCAGCTTCATCAATGAACCCATACAAATATATACATATACCATATACAAGAAACCCACAGATCACCTACCTTCATAGATCCAATAACCACCCCCAAACACAGCAAGAAATCTGTTATCTACAGCCAGGCATGCAGATACCACAGAATATGCTCTGAGGAGAAAGTCCAAAATGTCCAAAAAAACTGCCTTCACCAAACAGGGACAATCCACCAGTAGATCTCATTATGGAACGGGCCACCCAAATATGCTGAGACAATACAGAAATAAACCCCCCTCTGAACACACATCTGTGTGTATCAAAAGCTTGTATCTCTCACCAACAGAAGTTGGTCCAATAAAAGACATTGTCTCATCCACCTTGTCTCAGGGAATACTTTGGGAATAGTTCAAATGCCCAGGGAATGCTGTTTTGTTATCTAAGGCAATTAGCAGGTTTGAAGGGGTGTCCTCTGTAACTTGCTGGTTGAGTTCTAAAAGTTCAGACCTGGAAGCTTTAATAAACGTCCCCACCCCACAGTTTATATAGAAGAATCCAGTCTCCCACCATTCAGCAAACCAATTTCCCTAGTCCACTGGGCATTCTGGGTTCAACCCTCGTCAGTCTCTGAAATACCCTTTGAAAGTCTGAGTGGATGAATGCCAGGCTAGAGTCACTTTTGACATTCAGTCTAGTAACAAAAGTACAATGCTATTCCGCTCTTCCTTCAATCAATGAGTTTTAAGGAAGCTTCAGAATCCAGCAGATTATCCCCAAAAGGCACACACAGATATTATGCAAAAAGAAGAACAGGAGTACTTGTGGCACCTTAGAGACTAACAAATTTATTAGAGCATAAGCTTTCGTGGACTACAGCCCACTTCTTCGGATGCATCCGAAGAAGTGGGCTGTAGTCCACGAAAGCTTATGCTCTAATAAATTTGTTAGTCTCTAAGGTGCCACAAGTACTCCTGTTCTTCTTTTTGCGGATACAGACTAACACGGCTGTTACTCTGAAACAGATATTATGTTTTAGGTTAAAATGTCTGGGGGAGGGAGGTTAACTCTACGTGCTACAGTAAGTCTCATATTGATTTTGCAACTTAGTATGGAAAATTTCTTATTTGGGGTGAACAAATGTATAGTGAGACAGAAAATAAAGTGGGAATCTCAGATGTTTAAACTACTGTACTTGGATTTGCAGTGTGCAATATTTCTTGCAGTGAAATCCAGAGTTTTATCCACTGCAGTATTCACAAGATTACCCCTCTTGCTGCCTCCTGCCCCTCTATCCCACTCCAGAGGAAATAATTTGAAAAATATGTCTGGGGATTATTTCTGGGATGTTGCTCAATAATTGAATAGAGCTTATTTTCTGGAAAATTTTTCTTAGGAGTAATTGATCTAGATTTGCCCACTATGTCCAGGGAGGAAGTGGTCCGTGTTTCTACCACCTCGCTTTCTCAGTTAGAACAACTGCTGAAAGACAGTTTAGCATCTACCAGGGGCTCCACTGGCAGTTACTGGAATCATCTGATTGCCATATTCCTTGGCTGCCCTGCCCAACCTGATCCAGGCTAGCCTGTTCGGCAGTAGTGTCCACTCCAAAGGATACAGGAAGGACCAAGAGTGGGGCTATGCTCCTGCAACAGCAATTGAGCTTCCAGAGTCCTTTACGACCCAGGCATTGTGGCTCCAGGGTAGGGTGACCAGATGTCCCGATTTTATAGGGACAGTCACGATATTTGGGGCTGTACCTTATATAGGAGCCTATTGCCCCCCACCCTCTGTCCTGATTTTTCATACATGCTGTCTGGTCAGCCTACTCCAGGGAGTTTTGGTAGGGCAGTCTGTCTCCATGCATGCACCACCTATTGAAGGAGGCAACTTAATCCCACAGGATATCCCACAGATATTATTTCAGGTCACCTCATGGAGCTGTTCTCATGGGGAGAAAAGAAGGTGAATGGGAGGAGAAAATGTAATCTGTAATAAAGAACAAAGGTAAAATTTAGAGAACTTGGCCTTCCCTTCCCTAGGCTATGAACCCATAAATCCTGAATGTCAGCCAGGCCTGGCCAGGTTAGAAAACCCTTTCTGTGGTGCTCAAACCATGGAAGAGGGACAATGGCTAGGCCTCCTAGTGAATGCAACATGACCCAATGAAAATACCTAGGGACACACTTAGACATGTTACATGGAAACTTAAAGGAATTAAGTCTGTCCACCATCCCCAAGGGAAATTAGAGCCCTCTAAATTAGAACCAATAATCCATAGATGCTACCCCAATCTAAACCCCTCTTCTTTCAACTGTCTCCAACATAGCTAATTTGCAATTTAATGGAAAATAATTGTAATTGAAACAAATATTACATGCCAAATCTATTACACCTCTAGCCTGATATAACGCTGTCCTCGGGAGCCCAAAAATCTTACCGCGTTATATCAAACTTGCTTTGATCCACCGGAGCACGCAGCTCTGCCCCCCCGGAGCGCTGGTTTACCGCGTTATATCCGAATTCGTGTTCTATCGGGTCGCGTTATATCGGGGTAGAGCTGTATAAACTTTACACAGTTAAGTCACAAAAAGGAAAAAATGCAAAGATTTTTCCAGCAGCACTGTTAACTTGACTGAGGTGGACTTCCTATATATTTTATGGTACCTATTGCATGACATAAGCAATGATACATTATCCTGTACCTTTTAAGCAAAAAAAAGTGCAGAACATGCTATGTTTGCAGCATGGCCACATGAACTTTTAGATTTCTTGATTTTTGTGCTTTTCAATGTGCAGTCTAAGATGGCATTAACATCATTCTTTGACTTCTCATTTACTTATTTTTAAAAATAAAGAAAGAATGAGGAAGTAGTTGTAGGGTTACCATACATCCAGTTTTTCCCGGACATGTCCAGTTTTCGGCAATCAAACCCCCGTCCGGGGGGAATTGCCAAAAAGCCGAACATGTCCGGGAAAATGCCGGCTGGGCACTTCCCCTCCCGCGGCTGTTCTGCTCCTCCCCTGACTCTTCGGCTCTGTTTAAGAGCCGAGCTGCCCGAGCGCTATGGGCTTCAGGCAGCCCCCTTGCCTCCGGACCCCAGCCGCCGGCCGGGCACTTCCCCTCCCAGGCTCCAGCAGCGCAGGGTCCGGAGGCACGGGGGCTGCCCGAAGCCGGTAGCGCTGGGGCAGCTCGGCTCTTAAACAGATCTGAAGAGTCAGGGGAGGAGCAGAGCCTCCGGCCGCGGTGGCTCTGCTCCTCCCCGACTCTTCGGCTCTGTTTAAGAGCCGAGCGCTACGGGCTTTGGGCAGCCCCCATGCCTCCGGACCCTGCGCCGCCGGAGCCCGGGAGGGGAAGTGCCCGGCTGGGGGTGCAGGGTCTGGAGGCAAAGGGGCTGCCCGAAGCCCAAGCGCTACCGGCTTCATGGTTTGCCGGGCAGCCTCCAGACCCTGCGCCCCCGGCTGGGCGCTTTCCCTCCCAGGCTCCAGCTGCGCTGGGGAAGCGCCGGCCGGGGGCGCAGGGTCTGGAGGCTGCCCGGCAAACCGTGAAGCCGGTAGCGCTCGGGCAGCCCTTTCCGCGTGGCTGGGAGTGGGAGGGAAGAGGGGACGGAGTTAGGGCGGGGAAGGGGCGGGGTTGGGGCGGGGCTGGGGGTGGGAAATGGACGGGGCCAGGACCCCGTGGAAGGTCCTCTTTTTTTTATTTGTTAAGTATGGTAACCCTAAGTAGTTGGCTATATCAGTCCTTAAATGGTTCCAGTTGGTTTCTGACGTTCACATTTCATAGAGGTGAATTAGGCAGGAGGGAAACATTTCCACCAATAATTTTGCATGCAAATTGGGCTCAAAACTGCATGCATACTTGTGAAAATTAAGTCTCTATTATACAGTATGGATTTTACACTTTTTAAAGGAGATACAAATTTTGTATTTAAATATGCTACAGTAAATCTGTCTCGTCTAAATCAAATTTACTAGAGACATTTCTAATTGCACAGCTTTGTCACTTGTAAGTAGAATATGTATGTAACCCTGCAGTTCCCCCAGGACATTGACACTGAGTGTATTGTTTCAGTTTTTTATCTTGACATGTACATCTCTAAGTACGGTAAAGTATAAATATCAGGGAATAGAATTATGTTAAGTGCAGCTCCTCCATACCTCATACTACATGCTTCATATCTACCATTCTTTCTTGCACTGAGTGATACCTTGATCCTCAAACCCATTGAAATCAGCAGGTAATGTGCAATTGCTAAAATAGCACTACCCACGAACTTTCCTAAGTATGCCCCTTGCTCAGAACCAATAGAACAATGCCAGACTGTCAGGAAATTGCACTGGAAACTCCACTGTGCATGCACCTGTTTAAATCCTTAAAATGTTGATCAATTATAACCGATTTCCAGCAGACCACCAAAAGGCACATCTGCAACTTGGGTCCTGGTCCTGCACCATTGCATTCAATGGGAGTTTGGACATTCACCTCAGTGGAAGGAGAATCAGCTCCTATTTCTCTGCCAAACTTCAATTTTCTACCACTAACTTGCTGGGGGGAGGAGGGAGAGGGGGGGAGAGAGGATTTTTTTAAAAAAATATTGCAATTAAAATATATAATGGATTTTTTCCACTGTCTTGATTCTTGAAAACAACTGTAAGACTAAAACTCATATTCTGAAAATGACCCCTTAGGATAGCAGTATCTGTGCAACTGTAACTATATATGCATTGCTGCACTCTCCACCTATTATAAACTTCTGATGTTCTGGGATTGTCTGAAAGCGGCGATTGCATTTATATAGTGCGTGGGGAGTGTGTCACTTCACTTGTTTCTTTTGTTCACTCAGGCTCTTATTGAAGAATGTTTGGGGGCTGGGTAGGTAGAGAGAGAAATAGCACATATGTCCAGTGTAATTTGCTGGCATCTTTATAGCCATTTATCAAGTCTCCCAAAAAACTGTGTAGAGACATGAATTACAGGAGGGCATTCAAACAAAACAAGGTAAAAGCCTTGCTACTAAAACTGTGTAAAGGAAGGTTCCGATATATTAATGTAATAAACCTTACTACAATTGTGGGGATAGGGGGAAGGGAGAGAAACAGCCTTCCTTTTCATTTGAACGGCAGCCAACTTTTGAATTAATGTCATAGCAAGAGAAAATGTAGCTTTACATTTGAAATGTATTGATTTTCATATCTTTGTCTCCTGATATTTATTTTCAAAGCTAGCTTGACCAGGCTCTGAATTTTATGTTTTTTGTCCTCAGCATATTTTCATACACAGAGCTAGGAAACAAAATTTGAGGGTGTATATCTTAGAGGAGAATGAGCAGGGCAGGCTTGGTCTTTTCTTTTATTCTGTAGAAACCTGCACAATACACTAGGACATTCTGGTTCTCCCCTGCAACTTCTCAGAGGTGGGATACGAGAATTTAGTGAGCCGCAGCATCAAATGTTGCACAGAAGTCCAGCAGGGTGAATAGGGCTTTATTTCTCTTGTCTAAGAACAGTGGCAGCTCATACCACATGGCAACAAGGGCTATTTCCGGACCATGCTCTAGCCAGAATCCTGGTTGATAGGAATCCAGGGTACTGGCAGCTGCCAGGTAGTTTGGAGATCATTGTTTGCTAGCTTCTCAATTATTTGGCTTAGAAAAGGGAGGCTAAACACTGGGTGGTAATGTACAAGATCCTTAGCTTGGAGGAAAGAGAACTAGTCAGACTGTTGCTTGTTTTAGGGTGGGTGGTAGAGTCCCTTCACCAAAAGAGGTGGTGACAGGTAAGCACTAATGCAGAATTTAATCTTTTTGATGTATGTCCCAATACAAAGAAAACCATATTCTGCCAACAAATGGCCACGTGTCAACAAAACAATTTATAACAGCTTGACATTACAACATCAATCAAGATGACAAGTTTTACAAAACTGACCTCTGTAAACAGGAGATATCTGAATGATAATCACTTTCAATTCTGCATAACACTGGTAAATTACCTTGTATGTACTTCTGACAGTTTGTCAAAATGGGTGCAAATTAAATATTTCACGATTTAAAGTTACTAACAAAAAGAATCCATCCATTTTCCCCACTCACACCTCAAAGCTCCACAACTTACCATTAAAATAAAATTTGAGCAATAAAAACTGTATGCAATGTTAGCATCCAGGAATTCTCTAATGTTAGTGTCCTTGCTTAAAATACTATTTGTTTACATTTATGGTGCTATGTAATTGTCTCATAATAATTAATAGACTACAATGAGAGTTCACCCAAATAAGGATTGAGGGGAAAATATGGGTTTGTCTTCTTTTCAGTGTTAACTCAAGATAAAACTTGAGTGTTGCCTCTAACCCTGTTCCTGTCCACACACAGATCTGTAGCTTTAGTTATATAGTGCTTTAAACTTGAACTATCTAACGTGTCTATCGGGGATGTGGTTGAAGCTCAAGTGCTGCTGATACTCACACTAACAATGCAATAGGGAGGCAGCAACCAGCTAGAGCTCATTAGCTGCTAATCTAGACTAGTTCAAGTGGAGTTAACTAGAACTAAGGGTTGGTCCTCACTAACCTCCCAGTTCGAACTAAGATACGCAACTTCAGATACGTGAATAACGTAGCTGAAGTCGAGGTATCTTAGTTCAAACTACAAGGTACTTACCACGAGTCCACACGTGGCAGGCAGGCTCCCCCGTTGACTCCGCGTACTCCTCTCGCGGAGCAGGAGTACCGGTGTCGACGGCGAGCACTTCCGGGATCGATTGCTTACCGCCGAACCCGGAGTTAAGTATAGACGTACCCTAATACTGCAGTGAAGACAAGCCTCTAAGTAAGCACCTTAGGATTTTACCCAATAATTGCTATACCTAGATATGCTGTTTCCTCACTGATCCCTTTTTAGGCTATGCCTACATTATGGAGCCTATACTAGCATAGTCCCCTAGTGTAGATTCAGCCCACACCAACAGAAGCGCTTCTTCCAATGTACTTTGAGTTGCAAATACTAGTATTCCTGCTTTTGCTTAAAATGTTAATCATGCATTTGACAAATTCGCTACTGTAGACATCCCCAAAGATTGGTATCATTGGTGAATAGGCATAGTAGTAATGCAGTAATATCAAGCATGCCTTGGATTAGAGAGCAGGCCCATATTTCAATTATTCATTCCACTGAAAGGTTTACTAAATTCTCCTTATTGAAGCTTTCATCCTTCTTGCTCGATTTGAATAGGGATAGTCCTATGGAATCTAGCCTAAAACTTTATTTGCCATATCCTGGGCCGAGATAAATTGCTGAAGGCAAAATAACCATGCAGTAACTAGGGACTGAAATCTGCAAAGTCCTGAATATTTCAACTCCCATTACCTTGGTAACTCAAGTTTCCATTAAGATTAATGGGAGCTCAGGAGTCCAACTTCACAACGCTGAGGCCATATTCTCAATTCCACTGTTACCTGCTCCCTGTACTGCTTTGGACCCAGGGCCTGCCCACAACATTTTGGCACCTGAGGAAGGGAGCTCAAATGACGCCCCTTTGAATTGTTGTTTGGGGTCTCTTATGGGATTATCCCTTGCCTCGTAATCAAAATGTCATTGTCTTTGGTGACTCTTGTATTCTTGAATGGGTGGGAAAATAGCTTCAGTGTGAAGTTCCTCTGCCAACTTCTGTGCACTCTGCAGAACGTTTTGAAATCCCTCATCTGACCGGTAAGACTGTAGGTATGACTTTGCTTTGTCCAGTTGTTTCATTGCTCCGGATATATCAAGGTCAACACCTTGGAGTCTCTTGCTTAAAACATTTATTTCAAACAGTATGTCATGCCACAACACTAAGCCACACAGAAATTTGAAGTTATGTATGTTTCTGGTGATTCCATTTCCCTCTGCCACTGTTCTCCCACAAACAGTTCCTGTCATAGCATTATCCTCCATAATGGCAACTATGGCATCATCTATCTTCCCAATTTGGTGTTTGATAGACTTTATCGCCTCCACTCGACTTTCCCATCATGTGGCATTCAGTGGTTTCAGTGTCAGAGAGGACATTCACAAATGTTGCTTCAAAATTTGCCATTGATGAGTTGATGCAGAGAAAAATACATAGATGCTTTGAATTCCATTAAAAAATTCAGCAGCCTCACTAGAAGCTGATGCTTCCAGCTTTTTAAGAAACACAATGGTCATACCAGCTCCTGTAGTATCATCAATGTCAATAAATTATAGAAAATGGTCTCTGACAGTCACCATTGCAGGGACTTTTTCACTAGGTTCTGTTGTTACAAAACGCACCATTAAAGTCATTTGTTCCGTATTGCTGATGTCAGATGTGCAGTCCAGAATAACAGAGTAATATCTTGCTGACTTCAGATCTGCCACAATCTTCTGTTGATTTTTGTTGCCAGTATGATCTCATTTTGAATTTTTTCCAAGGTAGTGGTGTGTGTACATTTCTTGAGTGGTGACTCTTCTTAGATGCTCCCGGAGTACAGCGTCAAAATCAGCCATCGGCTCCACAATTTTAAGGATGTTTCCATTGTTTGGCACATACAGCTGATCTGAAGTGCCACGCAATGCTAGGTTTTGGGTAGCAAGCATTCTCACAATGGCAATGAGCCTTTTCAGAACATTTTGCCAGTAGAGAGACTCTGATGCAATCTTCTCTTGATGCTAATCATCTATGGTGGCCTTTAACCTTAGTCTCATCTCAAGCTCTTTCCACCTATGGAATGCTCTCTAGTGATTTGCTGCCTTCTCATGGCATGCCAGATTTCTAGCCAGATTTTTCCAGTCATTTGTTCCTGTAGAACCCAATGTGACTGGAACATTAGTCTGGAAGAGTTTGCAACAAAAACAGTATGCAGCATTCTGGGTTTTTGAGTACATAAGCCATGGCCTCTCCACTTTGTCACCATTGGGGATTTCACGCGAGTAATGTGTTGGATGGAAACTTCTATTTTCATTGTCTTTGGGGAACATGAAGTTTTTCACTTGCTGTGGCCCATGCAGTACAAGGAAGTCCCTCAGGCTACTGCTCAAGTGGGTCCACAGTCCTTGATCATCTAAACTTAAGGAACTAAACTCAGCAGCAGCTGTTTCTTGCGCCTCCACCACACTCTTCTCTGATCTACACTTTTCTTCAGGAATGTGCATGGTAACATCCATTTGAGATGGAGATACAGATGCTGCAGTAGCTGCCAGGTCAATTGCACTCTGCCTAACTGGAAGATCAGGCATCTCCTCACCTCTCACATCCTCACTGGGACCGGAAGGCTCACCATGAATATTTGTCTGTGTATCTCAGTAGAGCTCCTTCCTGCTCAGATAGAAAAGCTTCCTTTGCTTGTTTGCTTTTTCTGAATGCTGCCCCAGAGGGGCATTTTCTTCTTTCACTCATGACTGCTGTTCTGTGCCAGCTATAGTGGCTCTCGACACTCAGTTGAAGGGGACAAATAAGCAGGCTGGTAGCAGGGCCTGAGTGAGGGAAGATATCAGTGTCTTAAGGACCTAACTAGCTCCTACTATTTCAGTTGACTTCCTGTTCTCCTCAAGTGGGTTCAGGGAAGCAGCAGGAAACAGGAAGCTCCCTGAGAAGTTGGTGTTAATCAGTCCAGGCTCCTGGGGGTGCTAGAGAGGTACATAAGAGGCTTCTCCTCCTCTCTCTCCCTGCAGCTCCTGCTGCTTTGTTATTCCCTCTCACCTTTTCTCCTACCTGCCTGTTATGTCTCTTGTGTCGTCCTTCCTCCAGCATAGCACTCCACCATCTCTGTGCATCTAGAGCAGAGAGAATACATATGCACCAGCAGCAGACACAATTTTCTACACTCTGGTCCTAGTGGAGCCCCCCTCCCACCCACCCCCACAGTCTGGCACCTGAGGCGGGCCGCCTCAGTTCACCTCATGGTAAGGCCAGCCCTGTTTGGTCCAAGTAAAAAGATGTTAGCCATATCTATTGGAGGTGCCTAGGAGTACCTCCTAACAAAAGACTCTAGCTGACTGGTATTTTCTGTCTCTGCTTCATGGGGTGGAATTTCCTTAACATTTCTGGAAGTACCACCACAGTGTGCAGTAGGCCCTGGAATGACGGTGTACTAGAGCTAAAGAACTAGAGTAGTGTTGTAGCTTAGTAAGATTTATTTATGGATAAGTGAACCCTTTAACTGCTGCTTCTTCCCCTTCTCCGGTCAGTTGGGGTCAGGATACCATGCAAGCATTCTCCATCTTCATCTGTCTGAGTTGCATTAAGGTCTGCAGCTTGTCATCTTCTTCGACGCAATCCATCCATCGCTTTCCCAACTTTCCTCAGGGTCTCTTTCCTACCACCCAGTCCTGCCAGGCTATCTTCACCAGGTCCCCTTCATTCATTATTGCATGTGCCCAATCCAGCAAAGTGGTGCTTCCTGGCATTTTATAGAGGTTGGGAGTTCATCCCCAGCTCTGGCCTGGCCATAACAGCCCTTCAGGGAGTGACCCCTTCAGCACTGTGTAATTGTGTGTGTGTCCTAGTGTGTGTATTAATCTCGGGATGAGGAAGTGAGGATTTCAACACAGGAGCTTTGATTCTATCAAATATGCTAAAATGATAGCTCTATGAATACACCGTCTAATAAAAGGCATTGTTATAGCTAAGCTTTGGCATTGATAATACACCAGTGATTGAGGAATCTAGGCATTCTATTGGTACATGAACAGGTCTGATACATCTCAACCGAGGACAGTGGTGCATGTACACACAACCCAGCACGTCTCAGGTTGCTCATCCAATTACGGCAAAGAGGAAGAAGTGAGGTTCTTGCATCTGAAGAAGTGAGGTTCTTACCCACGAAAGCTTATGCTCCCAATACTTCTGTTAGTCTCAAAAGTGCTACAGGACCCTCTGTTGCTTTTGGCAAAGAGGAAATTTGTTTTCTGATGAAAAATAAATACATGGGGGGGGGGGGGAACTGCAGGAGAGTCCCAAAAGCAGATATCTAGCAATGCTTGGGTCAGGAGCAGGCACAGCTAATCCATGAGGAAGTCAATAGTTAGCTACTCTCTGAATTTGCTAGGGGTTATTTTGGAGAAATGAATAAACAAGGGTATGTGTGGAAAAGAATTAAACCCCAATTGTGTCTGACCACATGCTCAGTCTGTCTCAGTTGCACCATGATGTGAGTGCAGCAGCACAGCACTTGCCTTACAAAAATGCAGCTTGGATGGCAGCCAGAGTTTGCTGGGAAGCTCTTCTCCAACGTGTGATAGAATAAAACCAAATGAGAGGAGGAAGGAGAGAGTGGGGAAGTGGTGGAGACCACTGGCTGGGAAGCAACAGGCCATGGTCTGTGGTGTGGTGGTGATATGCCTGATGCCGAGTTTTTACTTTCCTTCACCAACGCTGTGTTTTTACCTAGAGGAAGTGAAAGTGAATACAGCTGATTTGTCAGTACAGTGCAATCGATTAACTTCTTGTTGCATTTCAAGTGTCTGTCGTTGTAGGAGCCCTGTGGGGTTTTGTGGGAAGAGGGGAAGATTCACTAGAATGCTACAAACACCAATTATACTTGTTTGTTCCCCACAAATGTTTAGCTGGCAGCTGTTCATGCTGTTCATTCTGAGTAAGACTCTGAACTAGGGCTGCCAAGCGATTAAAAAAAAATTAATTGCGTGATTAATCGTGCTGTTAATCAATGGTAATTCCATTTATTTAAATATTTTTGGATGTTTTCTACATTTTCAAATATATTGATTTCAGTTACAACACAGAATACAAAGTGTACAGTGCTCACTTTATATTTTTATTACAAATATTTGCACTGTAAAAAACAATAAATTGTATTTTTCAGTTCATCTCATACAAGTACTGTAGTGCAATCTCTTTATCATGAAAGTTGAATTTTCAAATGTAGAATTATGTACAAAAAAACCCTGCATTCAATAAAACAATGTAAAACTTTAGAGCCTACAGGTCCAATCAGTCCTACTTCTTGTTCAGCCAATCGCCCAGATAAACAAGTTTGTTTACATTTGCAGAAGATAATGCTGCCTGCTTCTTGTTTACAATGTCACCTGAAAGTGAGAATAGGTGTTCGCATGACACTGTTGTAGCTGGCATCACAAGATGGTGTCACATGCCAAATGCGCTAAAGATTCAGATGTCCCTTCATGCTTCAACCACCATTCCAGAGAACATGCATCCATGCTGACGATGGGTTCTGCTCAATAATAGTTCAAAGTGGTGTGGACTGATGCATGTTCATTTTCATCATCTGAGTCAGATGCCACCAGCAGAAGGCTGATTTTCTCTTTTGGTGATTTGGGTTCTGTAGTTTCTGCATCAGTGTTGCTCTTTTAAGACTTCTGAAAGCATGCTCCACACCTCCTCCCTCTCAAATTTTGGAAGGCACTTCAGATTCTTAAACCTTGGGTCGAGTGCTGTAGCTATCTTCAGAAATTTCACATTGGTATATTCTTTGCATTTTGTCAAATTTGCAGTGAATGTGTTCTTAAAATGAACATGTGCTGGGTCATCCGAAACTGCTATAACATAAAATATATGGCAGAATGCAGGTAAAACCGAGCAGGACATGTACAATTCTCCCCCAAGGAGTTCAGTTACAAATTGAATGCATTTTTTTTAACGAGCATCTTCCACATGGAAGCATATCCTCTGGAACGATGTCCGAAGCATGTAAGACATATGAAACTTTAGCTCATCTGGCACATAAATATCTTGCGACTCCAGCTACAATAGTGCCATGTGAATGCCTATTTTCACTTTCAGATGACATTGTAATTAAGAAGTGGGCAGCATTATCGTGTTTCTATTAGCGATTGGTTGAACAAGAAGTAGGACTGAGTGGAGTCGTGGGCTCTAAAGTTTTACATAGTTTTGTTTTTGAGTGCAGTTATGTAACAAAAAACTATATTTATAAGTTGCACTTTCATGATAAAGAAATTGCACTACAGTACTTGTATGAGGGGAATTGAAAAATACTATTTCTTTATCATTTTTACAGTGCAAATATTTAATAAAATAATAAAGTGAGCACTACAACACAGAATACAAAGTGTACAATTGAAATCGATATATTTGAAAATGTAGAAAAACATCCAAAAATATTTAATACATTTCAGTTGGTATTCGATTAACAGTGTGATTCATGTTTTTAACCACAATTAATTTTTATGAGGTAACTGCATGAGTTAACTGCAATTAACAACTGAATGTGTTCAGAGTAGGGCTGTCGATTATCTATGAACAGACATTATATACAACCCTGCCTCAACATATATCATTAAATACTTCAGCTCATGGCTGAAACATTCTTAACAGCTTATTTACAGATGTCTAAACCACCCTTAAAATATTGTCAGGAATGTTTTTTCCAGCCTAGGTACAAAATCTACTCCCCTATTCTTAATTAGGACAACAGATTTTGATGAAAAAGAATCCATTATTTTTACTTGCCTATCAAAAAAACCAAACAAACTTGCACACAAGTGAGCAGGTATTTCAATAAGGCTGATGTAAATTATGCTTTTTCTGTGATAGGGGTTTAGTATGGGCTTCTCCCTGAATACAAATGTCTTCAAACCAGGTGGGAAGGGAGTGAATTCCTGATGCGAGTCTAGATTCAAAAAGATTCAGCTCAAAATTATTTATCTGAATCTTACCCCCACCCCCAAGTTTCCATGAGATGAAATGGGACCTAGATCCAAAATGAGTAAAACTGGTTGTTTTGTAAAACTAAACCTAGACCAGTTAGATTTTTACAAAATCTTTCCCCCACTCACGTTTTCCCATCAGTAGATGTAACTTTCCAGTAGGGATTCTGATGTAGGATTCAGTCTTCATCTTCAGTCGGTTACAATCTTCATAAAAATCACATTAGTTGCTGTTTGATAGTAGTATAACTAAAACTTGCCCAATGATGTAAAAACAAACCTCAGTAAAATAATTTTTGTTTTAAATAACTTGTTTTAAAATAAATTGAGTTTAAAGTTTCGCTGCAAATTGCACCAGTATTCTTTCATCTAACAGGGCTTGGCCTACCAGCTGTGCAGATGCTGCTACCCATCTATTTGTTCTGAAGTATTTCATTGGAATATAGATGTAGTTCTGTGCCTTAAAGCACATCATGATGCCTAGCTGGGAATATCTGTGTTGCCTCCTACTACACATCTAATTGTAAAAGCAATGCTTGAAGAACAGGCAGGTGCACACTTGTGCAGTTCCTGGTGCTGTGGACATTTACCAAATCTAGATGCATTTTCATAGTCTGATTCTGCAATGCTAAGAGTGCCCTCCTCTCCCTTTGACTTCAGGGTGCGTTGAGGGCACTCAGCATCTCACAGGGCCCACATCTGACTGACCTACGTGTAAATGAAGAGTATAGACACTTCTGCTGTTGTTTCACTTTAAGCAATGAGCAAAAGGCAAAAGGCTCAATGGGCAGGCTGGGTTCATACAAGGACTGAAAAGTCGGATGCTTATCCGGAACTCCAGACTCTGTTATGAGTTATGCTGTAAATCTTGAAAGTCTGAACTTCCTAGGGTTTTGGTTTCCTGTCCTGCCTGCAGCGCTTGATTTAGGCTGTACGTGATGGCACGAGATTCAAACACCTCTCTGAAGCTGCTGTCTTTTTCTTTAGAATCTCAGCTTTCATATTAAGTAGTAAGTCTGATGGTTACAAAGGTTATGTCTACAATAAAAATTACTTTTGGTATAATTTACGCTGCTCAGGGGTGTGAATAATCCACACTTCTGCGCAACGTAAATTATATCTACCTAAGCGCTAGAGCTAGCCCTAAATCCACTGACCTAGCTACCGCCTCTCACGGAGGCAGCAGTTATTAAGCCAGCAGGAGACCTCTCTCCCATTGGCTTAGAGTGTCTTCACCAGAAGTGCTACAGCGGCACCGCTGCACTGATGTAAATGATGTAGTGTAGACATACCCAAAGAAAACCTCAAAAATTTGGATCTCTTGTAACTAATGTCTACTGAGCCTGGAACAACAGCTCACAGAGGTGTGAAGTGCCCCATTCATCTCAATAAGATAACTCAGATGTCCAGTGGTGGTGGTTTAAATGTCAATATTCCTCATGTAAGACTGTCTACACTTGCAGAGTTTTTGCGCTGTCAGTTTCACTGGTGATATGGAACCGGTGAAAGAAAAGCGCTGGTTCATGTACTCACTCCCACAGGCGTCAGAGTGTTCACATTTGCAGCACTTCCATCGCCAATGAGAGCAGCGCACTGAGGGCAGCTATGCCACAGTGCAGCTCTCTCCATGTTGATGATAGGTCTCGTGGGAAGGGGGTGGGGTGATTGCGGGGCATCCTGGGTCCCTGCACAGCCCCCCTCTCCCCAAACACTGATCAGCTCCAAGCGCAGCATTTCTCCAAGCAGGGGATTGTTTGCAGCGTGGAGCAGGCATTGTCACCTGGCCAGATAAGTGAGCACTTGCCAAGAAAAGAGGAAGGGGAGTTTCAAAGTTCCTGGGGCTTTACAGGAGGAGGGGGTGGATGTCTGTTTGGCCAGCAGCTCTGCTGCCAGGTAATGTGGTCACCTAGGCACTTTGGGATATCCTGTGGAGGCTAAAAGCTCTGTACACAAGAAGAACGATTCTTCACTTGCACATCACCACAAAAGCATCACCGGTAAGAGCTGTACACCTCTCATAGATTCATAGATTCATAGATTCTAGGACTGGAAGGGACCTCGAGAGGTCATCGAGTCCAGTCCCCTGCCCGCATGGCAGGACCAAATACTGCCTAGACCATCCCTAATAGACATTTATCTAACCTACTCTTAAATATCTCCAGAGACGGAGATTCCACAACCTCCCTAGGCAATTTGTTCCAGTGTTTAACCACCCTGACAGTTAGGAACTTTTTCCTAATGTCCAATCTCGACCTCCCTTGCTGCAGTTTAAACCCATTGTTTCTGGTTCTATCCTTAGAGGCTAAGGTGAACAAGTTCTCTCCCTCCTCCTTATGACACCCTTTTATATACCTGAAAACTGCTATCATGTCCCCTCTCAGTCTTCTCTTTTCCAAACTAAACAAACCCAATTCTTTCAGCCTTCCTTCATAGGTCATGTTCTCATGGAGGTGGTTTTCTTTTTGCAGTGAAACTTCTGTGTTTCACCACAAAAAGTTATTGGCAAGTTTTTGCGCAAAAAAGGGACTTTTTCCACTTTAAATGGCAAGTGTAGACATGCCCTAAGAAAGGAATGAGAGGATCAGAGATGCACAATTTACTATGAGTGACTTCTCATTTTGGGGCCTCAAGTGGTTGGCATTTGGGAGAGTTCTATCATTCTTTCTCTCAACACCACCAATCAAGAAGCCACGCCTAAGGACCCTACCAGTACCCAGGGACATAGTCAAATCCCACCGAGGGGAAGCCAAACTCAAGAAGCCTGACAGAGCTCAAAGCACGCACACAATCGTATTTGGAATGCCTGTGCAAACTACAGAGAGTGGTGTCGTATTTTGTTGACTCACATGGGCAGAGCTTCTTTTCTGGGCGGACCTTGGCAGAGTCTCACCACCTCTTTCCCCACTCTCTCCATTTCACTCCTGCTTGTCTAGAACCCAAAGTGTGTCTCAATGGGGAAAAAAGGAAAGCTGCCTAAAAATGAACATTTCTGAACCTCAGCAAAGGTTCAGTTCAAGTTGGGATTCTAAAAACTGGTGAGAGTACAGACCAATTCTTTTTTGTTCAAACCCATATGCCCGTCCCTAACACAAATAAAGCAGTTTGGGGATGAAGGATTTTGACTTAATGGGGAGAGGGCTCTTTGGAAAGAAATAAAAAAAAAAAAAATTCAGATTAATGGCAAAAATAGGGACAAAAGAAAAGGGCCACACTGGATTTTCTAAAGGAGTAAATATAAGGAGGTGCAAGTTCATGAAAAGGTCAATAAGCAGAGACCAGGCCACATGCAAAAATGACCTGGATAGCAACAGCAGCTGCGGCAGAAGCATGAGAAATGGCAATAGATAAGAAAGGAGCAGATGCCCAAATGGCAGTAACAATAGTGTCTCCTCTTGCTATGCACTCGCAACTCTCCTGTAGGGGCAGCCAAATAGACTGTTACGAATCAAACAGACCATCATGAGCTATTGTGCAAATCTGTATTTGGATAAATATTGAAATTTGCTGCAGTAAAACAGACTTTGCTGGGCATGCATACTATCCTCAGCATCTACAGTTCAATAGCTCAACTCTTTCCTATTTATGTAGGGTGTGTATGTGAGTGCAATCAGACCATCTTATACACTTCTGTATATACTTGTCAATTACTTACTTTAAAAGGAAATACTTCCTTTTGGGACCCCAAATGTGCCTTCGTTAAAGGAAGATTTAAATCCTATGTAACATCCCAGGACTGGAGGATGACTTTTACAGCCTGTATTTAAATTACCAGTAAATAAAATTACTATGCTTTTAAAAATGTTGGGATAAACTTTCAGCGGGCATATATGAGCATATTAATTCCTTTGTCTTCAATAGAGCTACGGTTTACACCAGTGGGGATCTCACCCCTTGAGTTCTCATTAATATATGAGTTTTAAAATAACTTAAGTGGTGTTTTGTGTGTAAAAAAAAAAAAAATCAACAATTACTGCCAAGTTTTCAGAATATAAACAGGAGCACAATCAAAAATATATTCATATGGCACCTACAAAACCAGTATGTGCAAGCGTAAATATAGTAATTTCCCCTGCAACCCTGACAGGTGACATGCACATCGATTTCTTTCCACAATTGTGGGTTCTGGAATCCTGGTTCATTGCTTTTACCAAACAGTTCTTCCTCTCTTTTGATGCTGTACAGATGAGAGAGCACTCTTCAGAAATGCTGTGTGAGATTTAAATTGCTTTAAAGTGGGCTACTTTGTGGAAGCAGGCCCTGATTCAGTAAAGTACTTAAACACATGCTTAGTTTAAGTACAGCAATAGTCCCATTAACTACAAAAGTGAAGTTCATGTTTAAGTGCTGTGCTGGATTAGAGCCTTAAACAGCTTGAGGGTCTTGTTGAACAAAACTGTCTGTTATACAAGCATCTTGAAACACTTGAGTTCACGGGCCAGTTTCTGATCTTGGATACACACATGCGCAGCTTTCACTGACATCACTGAATTTGGCCCTAAGTTTTTTACCCACAGGTATAACCTAAAAATGTCCAACCATTTAAAAATAAATTAATCAAGAAACTCGCCCTTGTGCGATAATGTTGGGTGGTGACTGTCACCTTGGAATAAAGTTTTACATCCAAATTCTAATTCCCTGCAAACCAGGGATTAAAATGTAGATGCTGACACAGCCATAAAGAGAGCGAGTCACGCACTTTATTGTAACAGCTTTTGATTACCTAGCAAAGAAATGCATAATGAATAAACATTATTTTAAAAAGCTGCGTGGCACAATGAATTTTTCAGTGGGAAAAAACAGAAGAGCGAGTATTTAAAAATACATGAGTTTCATATTTGATTATAAGTCAAGCAGCAACAGAAAGATAGAAATGGCAACAGGCACCAGCCTTTCAGTCTTGAATTAATGAGGTTATTCATAATGGAGAGGGAGTGACATAGTGATTAGTTAATTACTGTGCAGAACGATATAATTAATGCACAACTGAAATTAGTATACAATGAATTAAGCTGCCACATAACGCAGGAAACAAAAATGGAAAAAGAGAACCTTAATTGTTGATTGAAGTTATTACAGTAGAAAGTGTACTGAAATCCTAATAGTGTAGCTATCAAACAGGGTGTTACTTAACTAGTGAGAACTGAATCCAACTGTTAATAGCAATACCATTGCAGAGACAATTATACTCCTCAACTGCACATGTATAAGCGAACAGGGTAAAAAGCTTCCTCAGCTAGGCTGTGGCACAAGGGATAAAGGATAATAGGAGATCCACAAATTCCAAGACAGAATTCATGCATTATTATAATTATTTATATTACTATAGTAATCCTAGTCAAGGACCAGGGCCCAACTGTACTAGGCACCGTACAAACACAGAACAAAAGGATGGTCCGCCCCGCCCCCGCCCCCCCCAAAAAGATTACAGTCGAAGTATAAGACAAGAGACAACAGATACAGACAAAAAGGGGAGTACAAGGGAAAATAAAACAATATTGGTCAATGGTTTGGCAGACCAGCAGCCTAAGGGGCTGGGGTGGGGAAGAGAAGGAAGTTTTAAGGTATTGTGGGGAAGGAGGGTTTTCAATGAGGATAATGAGTTAGTCTTGTAGATATTTATGGTGAGCTCCTCCCCAGTGTGAGGGGCAGCATGGGTGTGAGGGGCAGCGTGGGTCCCTTGCCGGTTCTATCTTATACCCTTTATTCCCCTTAAAACCTATAGCCCAAACTACATTGAAAACTTCTTGCTTTAAACAACCCCTTCATTAACTAGGAGAAAATGCAGGCAGAAGCCCAGCTGCAGAGTGGGGGCTATCCAGTTTATTGCACTGAGTGTAGCATGTATGATTACCTGCCCTGTGGGCGGGTGGCGTATGTGCGCATTCGGTGCAAGGAGCTCCTGGCCCTCAGAGACCACATACGGACTCTGGAGGCAAGAGTGGCGGAACTGGAGGAGCTAAGGGAGGCAGAGAGGTATGTTGATGAGGCTTTCTGGGCCACTGTAGAATTGTCCCACCTCCGGTCAGACAGCCCCTGTGCTGTTGAGGAGGATGAAAGGCCCAGGGAAGCAGAGCAGTCAACGGGAGCAGAGGGAAACCTTCCCATGGTTGGGACCCTCCTTCCAGACGGTGCTGGGGTTGCCTCTCGCACTGAGGTTACCTCTCCGGGGGAGGGAACTCCAGTTGCTAGGAAAAGGCAGGTATTAGTATTGGGAGATTCGATCATTAGAAACGTAGATAGCTGGGTTTGTGATGACCGGGAGAACCGTATGGTGACTTGCCTGCCTGGTGCAAAGGTTGCGGATCTGTCGAGGCATCTAGACAGACTTATGTGTAGTGCTGGGGAGGAGCCGATGGTCGTGGTACATGTAGGTACCAATGACATAGGGAAGGGTAGGAGAGATGTCCTGGAGGCCAAATTTAGGCTGCTAGGGCAGAGACTGAAATCCAGGACCTCTATGGTAGCACTCTCAGAAATGCTCCCAGTTCCACGTGCAGGGCTAGGTAGGCAGGCAGAGCTTCAGAGTCTCAATGCGTGGATGAGACGATGGTGTAGAGAGGAGGGGTTTACATTCATTAGGAACTGGGGAAACTTCTGGAATGGGGGGAGCCTATACAGGAAGGATGGGCTCCACCTAAACCAAAGTGGAACCAGACTCCTGGCACTAAACATTAAAAAGATTGTAGAGCAGTTTTTAAACTAGGAGATGGGGGAAAGCCAACTGCTGCAGAGGCGCATGTGGCTCGGACAGAGACTTCTCTTAGTCTAATGATAGAGACTCTCCAGGTTATAGTCAGGAGCAGAGGATGGAAGAGGATAAAGTAGGGGCCAGATCAGATGATAAACATTCACATAAAAAAGAATCTGATACATCAGAAAAGGGCAGACAAATAAACAGTGACAAGTTTTTAAAGTGCTTGTACACAAATGCTAGAAGTCTAAATAAGATGGGTGAACTAGAGTGCCTTGTGATAAAGGAGGATATTGATATAATAGGCATCACAGAAACCTGGTGGACTGAGAGCAATCAATAGGACACAATCATTCCGGGGTACAAAATATATCGGAAGGACAGAACAGGTCGTGCGGGGGGGGAGTGGCACTATATGTGAAAGAAAATGTACAATCAAATGAAGTAAAAATCTTAAGCAAATCCGCATGTTCCATAGAATCTCTATGGATAGAAATTTCATGCTCTAATAAGAATATAACATTAGGGATCTATTATCGACCACCTGACCAGGACGGTGATAGTGATGATGAAATGCTAAGGGAAATTAGAGAGGCTATCAAAATTAAGAACTCAATAATAGTGGGGGATTTCAATTATCCTCATATTGACTGGGAACATTTCACTTCAGGACAAAATGCAGAGATAAAATTTCTCGATACTTTAAATGACTGCTTCATGGAGCAGCTGGAATGGGAACCCACAAGGGGAGAGGCAACTCTAGATTTAGTCCTGAGTGGAGCACAGGAGCTGATCCAAGAGGTAACTATAGCAGGACCGCTTGGAAATAGTGACCATAATACAATAGCGTTCAACATCCCTGTTTGAAGATGTGGTGGGAAGAACATCTCAACAGCCCAACACTGTAGCATTTAATTTCAAAAGGGGGAACTATGCAAAAATGAGGGGGTTAGTTAAACAGAAGTTAAAAGGTACAGTGACTAAAGTGAAATCCCTGCAAGCTGCCTGGGCACTTTTTAAAGACACCATAATAGAGGCCCAACTTCAATGTATACCCCAAATTAAGAAACACAGTAAAAGAACTAAAAAAGAGCCACCGTGGCTTAACAACCATGTAAAAGAAGCAGTGAGAGATAAAAAGTCTTCCTTTAAAAAGTGGAAGTCAAATCCTAGTCAGGCAAATAGAAAGGAGCATAAAAGCTGCCAAATTAAGTGCAAGAATGTAATAAGAAAAGCCAAAGAGGAGTTTAAAGAACGGCTAGCCAAAAACTCCAAAGGTAATAACAAAATGTTTAAGTACATCAGAAGCAGGAAGCCTGCTAAACAACCAGTGGGGCCCCTTGATGATCGAGATACAAAAGGAGCGCTTAAAGACGATAAAGTCATTGCAGAGAAACTAAATGGATTCTTTGCTTCAGTCTTCACGGCTGAGGATGTTAGGGAGATTCCCAAACCTGAGCTGGCTTTTGTAGGTGACAAATCTGAGGAACTGTCACGGATTGAAGTGTCACGAGAAGAGGTTTTGGAATTAGTTGATAAACTTAACATTAACAAGTCACTGGCACCAGATGGCATTCACCCAAGAGTTCTAAAAGAACTCAAATGTGAAGTTGCAGAACTGTTAACTAAGGTTTGTAACCTGTCCTTTAAATTGGCTTCTGTACCCAACGACTGGAAGTTAGCTAATGTAACGCCAATATTTAAAAAGGGCTCTAGAGGTGATCCCAGCAATTACAGACCAGTAAGTCTAACGTCTGTACCGGGCAAATTAGTCAAAACAATAGTTAAGAATAAAATTGTCCGACACATAGAAAAACATAAACACAGAGCAATAGTCAACATGGTTTCTGTAAAAGGAAATCATGTCTTAGTAATCTATTAGAATTCTTTGAAGGGGTCAACAAACATGTGGACAAGGGGGATCCAGTGGACATAGTGTACTTAGATTTCCAGAAAGCCTTTGGCAAGGTCCCTCACCAAAGGCTCTTATGTAAATTAAGCTGCCATGGGATAAAAGGGAAGGTCCTTTCATGGATTGAGAACTGGTTAAAAGACAGGGAACAAAGGGTAGGAATAAATGGTAAATTCTCAGAATGGAGAGGGGTAACTAGTGGTGTTCCCCAAGGGTCAGTCCTCGGACCGATCCTATTCAACTTATTCATAAATGATCTGGAGAAAGGGGTAAACAGCGAGGTGGCAAAGTTTGCAGATGATACTAAACTGCTCAAGATAGTTAAGACCAAAGCAGACTGTGAAGAACTTCAAAAAGATCTCACAAAACTAAGTGATTGGGCAACAAAATGGCAAATGAAATTTAATGTGGATAAATGTAAAGTAATGCACATTGGAAAAAATAACCCCAACTATACATACAATATGATGGGGGCTAATTTAGCTACAACAAGTCAGGAAAAAGATCTTGGAGTCATCATGGATAGTTCTCTGAAAATGTCCACGCAGTGTGCAGAAGTGGTCAAAAAAGCAAACAGGATGTTAGGAATCATTAAAAAGGGGATAGAGAATAAGACTGAGAATATATTATTGCCCTTATATAAATCGATGGTACGCCCTCATCTCGAATACTGCGTACAGATGTGGTCTCCTCATCTCCAAAAAGATATACGGGCACTAGAAAAGGATCAGAGAAGGGCAACTAAAATGATTTAAGGGTTTGGAATGGGTCCCGTAAGAGATTAAAGAGGCTAGGACTCTTCAGCTTGGAAAAGAGGAGACTAAGGGGGGATATGATAGAGGTATATAAAATCATGAGTGATGTGGAGAAAGTGGATAAGGAAAAGTTATTTACTTATTCCCATAATACAAGAACTAGGGGTCATCAAATGAAATTAATAGGCAGCAGGTTTAAAACAAATAAAAGGAAGTTCTTCTTCACGCAGCACACAGTCAACTTGTGGAACTCCTTTCCTGAGAAGGTTGTGAAGGCTAGGACTATAACAGAGTTTAAAAGAGATCTGGATAAATTCATGGTGGTTAAGTCCATTAATGGCTATTAGCCAGGACGGGTAAGGAATGGTGTCCCTAGCCTCTGTCTGTCAGAGGATGGAGATGGATGGCAGGAGAGAGATCACTTGATCATTGCCTGTTACGTTCACTCCCTCTGGGGCATCTGGCATTGGCCACTGTCGGTACACAGGATACTGGGCTAGATGGACCTTTGGTCTGACCCGGTACGGCCTTTCTTATGTTCTAAAATACAAAGGTGCTTGTTTGAAAATGTAATAAGTGGGTGATGATGCTCAACAGACTGTTAGGGGTTGGACCTGGCTAACACACCAGCTGGCATATCACCCCCAAGGGAGCAAGGGGCATGTATAGGCCAGCCGGTACAGCCCATCCACAAAAAAAGATAGACAACTGTTTCTACATAGAGGTCAGTAAACAGCCCACCTCTGCACATGGAGCCCTGGTAGCGGAATGGCTCTGGTGCCAGACACCCAGCCCACTGCGTGACTGCATCAAATAAGTGCAGATCTCTCACGTAAGTTGTAGGTGTTTACTCCATCCATTTAAGTCCTTGAAGTGTAAGGGCAACGGCCAGTTCAGGAGCAGGGCCGGCTCTAACTTTTTTGCTGCTCCAAGCGCCAAAAAAAAAAAGCACCGCTCCGCCATAACAACCCCACTGAGCACCGCGCCGCCCTGCCCCGCCAAAACAACCCCCACCCCGGAGCGCCACCCTGCCCCGCCGAAACAACCCCCACCCCAGAGCGCTGCCTTGCCCCACCAAAACGATCTCCACTCTGGCGTGCTGCCCTGCCTCGCCGAAACAACCACCCCCCCCCCGAGCGCTGCCCTGCCCCGCCAAAACAAACAAACAAAACCTCCAGCGCCACCACACCGAACCAAAAAATCTCGAGTGCTGCCCCGCCACCCGAAGATTGGCCGCTCCTTACAAGGCGCTGCCCCAAGCACGTGCTTTGGTCGGCTGGTGCCTGGAGCCAGCCCTGTTCAGGAGTGATGTGTATTACTACAAAGCAAATCTAGTTGCACTTTAGTAAGATCTGGGGTGAGCCAAGCTATAATCAGCAGAGGACTTGTGTCTGGGGAAAGGTGGCTCTAAGCCATCAGAGCATAATTTAGGCGCTAGGGTCTGCTGTAAATTACATAAGCAGAAAGTGTCCTGTAGAGGATTGTTATGATCCAGGGATCGCCAGAACATAGTGAATTCCAGCCACCCTGCAAAACGTCCCCGAAGCTGCAGGGGCTGGGAATAGCATTGACAGAGCACCAGAAAACTGGCTTACTTTCTCTCTAGCACTGTGCCTTGTACTCTGAATATTGACAGTGCAACCTCGGGGTTGTTTAGATGAGAATCCACAAATGTAGCAGTTTATTTTAACTCATTCTAACCATTTTACGTTGCAGAAAATTGGACTGTTGATCTTACAAGAGCAAGCTTTCCCCAAGATTATTACTTTTATTATTGTTTAGCTAGTGCTATAGGTATGCATAACATTTGATAGGTATAAAAGAAGATTTGGTTTCTGCCACATGGAATTTATAATCTAATATATACTGATACCTCAAGGGAAATTAATGAAGGAGAAAAATTAGAAAAGTAGCATTTCGTATTTGTTTGATTCATGCGTGGGAACTCTGAGCTGGGATCATTGATTTATGTTACAGTATATTTATTGCTGTTTAATGTTTATTGCACTGTACGTGTAGTCCTCTTGATTTGAGCAATGTTAAAAATTAGGTGGGAATGGCTTTTATTGGGTTATGATATTTTTACCACCTTTTGCTTCTGGCTAGAACCAGGATATGAAAGGTACATCTGCAAAAATTAAAAAATAGAAGATTGCAGGCTGAAATATTTCTGTTACTTTAATCTCAAGATTAACAGTAGCATCATGTATGTATATCTTCATTTTTAAACTGAAATACAAAAAGATTTAGCATTTGCAATACAGACAGGATGCTGATTCTATAAGCATGAAGCATAAATTGTAAGCCCAGTTAATAAAGAGATTTCAGTTGTAGTGAATGACCAAGAATATAACCAAAAAATAAATCATAGAGGCGGGATATCCTGAGATGGGGCCCCAGTTCCGCGAATCACTCTGAGTTAAGGCCATTATGAAGAACATGTTACTTGAGTAAAAGTACTTCGAAAGCCTTTCATAATTTCACTGGTAACTGTAGTGCAGAACTGCAATATCTGATTTTTCAGTTCACTGCCAATTCCAAAAAATTGAGGGAGGGGAAAAAACATTTTGGGTTGAATTAAATATTTGCTTTGACTCGATACAAAATGTTTCATTTTGATTCTGAGATTTTTTAATGTTTTTATGTAGTGAGCTAAAAAATGAAAAGCTATTTTGAAAACGTCAAAATAAAGTGTTTTGATCTTTTAAAAGTTTGTGTAACTTGACTGAAACATTTTGGTGAATTCAACATAAATTCACAAAATGTTGGTTGTCCCAAATCTGCATTTTTTGCCCCTCCCCCCCACCCCAAAAAAAGTTTTGCTACGAAAAAATTCGCCCAGCTCTAGCAGTCACCGATCCCTTCCAGGCCATGACCTAGGGAGAAGGAGAACCTGTGTCATGACATTATATAGGATAGCCTGTGTTTAGGAAGTGCTTGATCACTGTCCTATTAAACTTAATGGCAAAAGTCCCATCAACTTTAATTGTGCATAATCAGGCTGCTGTTCTGGGAGTTAGAGTGCCAGTGAGAGCCACAACGTCTTATCTGGGTCCAGCAGTGGGAATGAAGAATCCCAGTTCCTCCTTTAGCACAAGACAGGAGGACAGTAACCGACAAAGAGATTTCAAGTCTGGAGTGAGACGTGCTCAAACAACCTAGGTTCTATGGAAATGCCCAAAAGCAAGAAGGAATAAAGTTGGCCAGTTTTGCCATAAATAAACAACTTTCAAAAGAGATGAGATGAGCCTCACGGGCAGACTTTTTCTTCTCTTTACTGTTTGCTGAAATCAGGGGCGGCCCTAGACTAGCTGCCAGTAGGGTGACCAGACAGCAAGTGTGAAAAATTGGGATGGGGGTGGGGGGTAATAGGAGCCTATGTAAGAAAAAGACCCAAAAATCGGGACTGTCCCTATAAAATCGGGACATCTGGTCACCCTAGCTGCCAGCAACTGGCACCCTAGGCGAACCATCCAGCCCAGTATCCTGTCTACCAACAGGGGCCAATGCCAGGTGCCCCAGAGGGAGTGAACCTAACAGATAATGATTAAGTGATCTCTCTCTTGCCGTCCATCTCCACCCTCTGACAGACAGAGGCTAGGGACACCATTCCTTACCCATCCTGGCTAATAGCCATTACCCTGTCTGTGCTCAGATCGAAAGCAGAAGGAAAGACAGTTGCCAGTGTCAGTGATTTGGTACTTAGAATTCCTCAAACACTCTGACCGGAGGCTTTTGGTGTTTTAGGCTGTCACTGAGACTAGTTTTTAAAAATCCCTCAACCCCACCTTCTTGTTTGGTACAATCATCCTGTGTCTTTCTAAAGTGTTTTCTGCTTTTGGTATCTGCTGTCATCAGACAGAAAAAAATAGTTTAGCCTATTACCATACTATAAATAGCCTCTTCTGCTTAAAGGTGGGGAAGCAAGTAGCCTGCTATGAGAGAAGGTATTTTCCACAGACGGTATCATTTCAAGGGTGGTTTTCAGCAGCAAGCAGGGGTTGCATTGTAAAATGCACAAGGGTCTGAAGTTTTTGGAGCGTTGCACACTACCATAGGTACTGGAATTAGCGGTGCTGGAGGGTGCTGCTGCACCCCCTGGCATGAAGTGGTTTCCATCATACATCCAGGGTTTACAGTTTGGTTCAATGGCTCTCAACACCCCCACTGTACAAATGGTTCCAGCTGCTCGCTGCGCAAGGAAATATGCAGCTCTGAATTACATACATTGCTGTGCTCCTCCCCACGTCGTCGTTGTAGTAGCAGAAGCTAGGGCTCAATCTTTAGGGCCAGGGCCGGCTCTAGGATTTTTCCCGCCCAAAGCAAAAACAATTTTGGCCACCCCCCAGTTCTTTAATTACCCCACTCCCGGCCCCGCCTCAACTCTGCCCCTTCCCCAAATCCCCAGCCCTGCCTCCTCCCCCCAGGCTCTCAAGCCTAGGAGGGAGGGAGGGGGAGAAGTGGCGCCCAAGCCTTGGCCACTCGGAGTCTCCCCCCCTCCCAGGTTTGAGAGCCTGGGAGGGAGGGGGAGACTCCGAGTGGTCGTGGCACGGGCGCCGCTTCTTCCCCTCCGGCCCCAGCCCTGCAGCTGCAGCCCCGCAGCGCGGCTCTGGCCCCGGCCCCGGCACGGCTCCGGTGGGGGTAAGCGGCATGGTAAGAGGCTGGGGCCAAGGGGGGGGGTTGGATAAGGCAGGGGCAGGGAGTCCCGGGGACAGGGAGCGGGGGGGGGGGGTTGGATCGGGCAGAGATTCTGGGGAGGCAGTCAGGTGATGGGGAAAGGGGGGGGTTGGGTAGGTGTGGGAGTTCCAGGGGTCTGTCGGGGTGGTGGTGGATGGGGTCGGGGCTGTCAGGGGACAGGGAGTGGGGCGAGTTGGGTAGGGGGTGGGGTCTGGGGGGCAGTTTTAGGGTGGGAGGTCTTGGGAAGGAGTGGTCAGGGGACAAGGAGCGGGGGAGTTGATGGGTTGCGGTTTCTGAGGGGGGCAGTCAGGGGCAGGACATGGGTGAGGGTCAGATGGGGGGGGTGTACTCACCAGGCGGTTCCCTACCAGGTCTTTGGCGGCGGGTCCTTCACCCGCCGGAGCCGTGCTGCCGAAGACCCGGTAGGGAACCGGTTCCTAAGATTTTGGCAGATTATGTCTGCAATGCCTTGTCTAAAATCAATTCAAATTGTAAGCCCCATCCTCACATTTTTTCAGCAGTTTCAAAAGCAACTTACTCTGCCATTTGTTCCAAGAATGAGACACAGGAACCCCAGCACTCCCATCACAGTAATCTGCCATATAATGCTCTGTCATAAACGGCTGTCAAAATCTCTTGAAAACTTCAGAAAATCAAGCCAATTGTTTCTTCTGTAGTCTGCCATCTGACTGTTAAGAAGTTTTTATTCAATTCCCTGTGTTCTAGAATTAGAACATGTTGTAAATAGATGTCTGGCAACATACAGCCTTACCAGACAGAGTGACAGATAAAGCGAGTCAAATCTATCCCCGGTGTATCTCCATTGACATCAGTGCACTATTTGACACAGACATAATAGGTAGAAAGGAGCCTAGTACCTGCAGAGACAGCAAGCTTGGCCCAAATGATATTATTAACTGCTAAACACAGATTGGTAAAGCTAACTAATTCAGACATCCCCTGTGAACATATAATTTGGCAGTGTTCCATCTACACCCGAAGATCCAGATAGCAGCTGAATGTAGAAAAATTCACAGCAGTGATCCGATATTTAAAAGAACTCAGACTTCCTTGGAGAGGTGCCACCTCGGGAACACAACATGTTACTATTCACATGTGGGCTTTGTAATGATGTATGTGCATTAGTTTCAATCTGATGCGTTTGGGAATTAAGTACGAAGGCAACACATACCTCTACTCTGGATAGTCAGGCTCTGAAGTGCCAGATTATAACAGTGAAAAGAATATTTAAAAATAAGCAGAAGCCAGTTTAATGCAGACGCTCTGTAACTTTGGATATATGATATTCTAACAAAGAGTAAAAGTTTCAAAAGCGTCTGAGTCCCGTGCTTTGGAGACTTTTAGGATCCCATGTGTCTGTCACTTTTGAAAGTGGGCCTGTGGTGCTTTTGAAAATGTGACCCATTTTCTCCAAGTGTTGCCTAGTGATATTTTGCTCTTCTCTCATTCCATCCATCTCAGGGTGTTAGGTTCCTTACAAATAGTAATGAATGGACCATCGCAGCACACCTGGGAGGTACATGAGTAATATTCTTCCCTATTACAGATGAGGAAAGGGAAGCGGGAAAGTTACGGATGCATCCTGTGAGGTGCGGAGTACCTCTTCTGAAGTGCTCAGTGCCCTCCACTTACATCAGCACTTTAGAGAGCTGCTCAGCACCTTCCAGGTTTGGCCCACAGTGCCTTCCACAAGATTGGTTGTAACAGGGTTGGGAACAGAGCCCAGATCTTCTGTGCTTAAGCCATAACAACTATCTCCTCTTTTTCTGTCTCATCTAAATTAGCATCTTTCTTACTGAGGCTCTGTAAATAAAATAGGTAACTGGAGTGTGTAGGTGCCAGGTATTACAGCAGCCAGATGTCAGTACTGTGGCCCCACTTAAAGTCAAATCACTCCACAATACCTTCCTTTGTTTCCTCTGTCTCCTTCCCTCCTTTCATGTCCTTTTCCAGTGTATTTTAAAATTACTAATATTTTTTTCTTATATTTCCATTACTGAGTGTCCTCTAATGTTCTTCCCACACATTTCTGACTGCAACCCTCTAACTGCTAACATCTGAAATATTTATAAAGGATTCAAGACAACAAGATGAAGTAAATAGAGATTTATGTAGCCATATGACTTGCACCTCTTTGTGGAAGTGGCAGTAGTTGTCTATTGTAGGCAGACCAATTGGTAACCTAACAAAACAATTCACAGGATACACTTATGGTGAGTTTACCAAAGGCACAACTTTACAGTATACCATCAGAGCTGCAATTTTTGCTTTATTTTTTTTAATTGGCTGCACTTTGTGTGGTCCTGGTTTTAGAATCCATCGTTAAATACATAACCATATATAATTGTGAACTGAATAGAAATGGTAGTGTCAGAAATTTCCTAACTTTTGTGCATAGAGGGCCTGATCTAAGCTTGTTGGAGTAATGGAAAGAATCCCATTGACTTCAATGGGCTTTAAATCAAGTCCCTATTTATTACCTCTTGGAGTTCTGTTTCCCAATTAATGCTTAACTAAAGCTAACAATATTCAAGAATGGGATTTGCGGTCTTGACACTCATTTCTTTCTTAAAAATAGTTATTCTAGTTTTATTGGGACTATTTTTCTTTTATCTTTTTTTTCCACATTGACACCAGCTTCTCATATGTGTTTGTATCTGTTTCTGGCAAATTTAAAACTTGATCTCCTGCAATCTCTGACATGTAGGATTATTTTTTTAATCTACAATGTGAATTTGGCTTTAATTTTCTTTTAATGCCCATAGACTTTTGTGTACTGAGGCATGACTTTGTATTTAAGGACTAGTTTCCAATGCTAGTGCAGACTTTTTGACTTTCTTTTGATATTTTTCTCCCTTCCGTTGCGTTTTCTTACTTTGCCTTTTTGTATTTCCAGACTAATAAGCTATATATCTGATCCTCCTGCAATGAAGCAATTTTCTCTATGTATTTTAACAAGTACCTAAGAGCCAGTATCTGCTTCTCTTTCTCCCACTGAGTAGTGCTTTACTCTTCAAGTTGCCTCATTGATTTCAGTGGGACTAATCAGAATACCCTTCTTCATGATACTGTATCACCAGGCCTGCCGACAGGGTGAGGCAAAGGGGGCAATTGCCCAGAGGCCCAGGTGATTTAAAATGGCCTGGCGGCCTCCGGCCGCCCCTGCCAGCAATGCAGCTGGGCTAAGGCAGGCTTCCTACCCTCTCTCGTTCTGCACCACTCCCGGAAGCAGCCAGCATGTCCCTGAGACTCCTGGGGAGTGGGTCTCTGTGCACTGACCCCGCCCCGAGCGCCAACTCCGCAGCTCCCATTGGCAGGAAACTGCAGCCAGTGGGAACTGTGGGGGTGGTGCCTGTGAGCAGCGGTGTGCGGAGAACCCCTAGGCCCACATCTAGCAGCCGCTGCCAGAAAGATGTGCCAGTCGCTTTCGGGAGCCACCCGAGGTAAGCGCCGACCCCCTGATCCCCTCCTGCCCCCCAACCTCCTGCCCCAGGCTAGAGCCCACACCCTGCACTCAAACTCCCTCTCAGAGCCCGCACCCATGCCCCAGCCTGGTGAAAGTGAGTGAGGGTCGGGGAGAGTGAGCAATGGAGAGCGGGGGGGATGGAGTGAGCAGGGGGAGAGGCCTTAGAGAAGGCGTGGGGCAGGGCATGGTCTCAGGGAAGGGATGGGGCAGGAGGTGGGGCAAGGGTCTTTGGGTTTGCATGATTAGACAGTTAGCAACCATACCGGATGGGCATGTGGAAGCTCTGGCCGTGCCGGAAGAGCGCACCCAGCAATGCAGCCGGTAGCTTGCTGGGCACTAGCCAGCACAGGCGCAAAACCACCCAAATGTCAGGCGGACTGCATCTGTGCGGGCACGGCTTGTGCGTGCATGGAGGCCCATTGACTGTTCTGCCCTGGGGCCTGGAATTACTGTCCACAGGCCTGGGTATCACTATAGTAATTACAGTACATGCTATTATTAAAATACAGTAATGTTTCCACAATGAAATATTTTCCCACTCTCTTGATATTGGAAAGTTTCTATTTTCACAATCCAAATATAATGTGAGAAGTTTTGGCTGGAACTATTGCCTCAGGCTTCCATTGCATAGAAACGACAGTGTCTTCATTAAGCGACTTACAAAAGTGAATGCCACTGCTCTTCTGAACGCGCTGAATGGAATCACAGGGCACCCACAAGCTGAGAGTGTAGAAGCAGCTGAGACTGAATGCATTTATTTGTACCTTTTTGCCTTCTTTTTCTTACTGGGAACAAAAATGGAGTTTCTGTCCGGCTTCATGACAGCAATATAGCATTAGTGGGGATTGGTTTCATGCTAGCATCAATTCCCAGGATGGAAGTTTAGCAGTATGATAAATGATATGTTTTTTTTAGATAGAAACAACATGGAAATACATTTAAGCCCTTACAGTTTGAGATTGCAAAAATTATACTGCAAAATTTTTGAATAACCGCTTACAGCGCGCAACAGATTTTCTTCTGCACAGTTAGCCTGTTCTAGCTTCACTGGTACAGTTGTTTCTTTGGAAACAACATCCAGATATAAGAGGGAGTTGTCTATGGCCACTGTCTTTTAAGTTTGACCTTGGGTGGTCAGTAGTAGTATATTACAAAAGGAGTGGTTATGTGATTGAGATGAAAACAAGAAATGAAATGAAAATTAAACATGAAATCATTGATTGCTTTCTCTGGAAAGAACATTTAATCTTTTATTGGCTATACAGTCCATTCACAGTCTGCAGTTCAGGATTACCCTTCAGTTAACATGTCTCTCATGAGCGTAGACTTGTCACTAGCAGTTCTCCTGTCTCACAGTGACTCTTCCACTTCCCCTTCCCTCCATTTCTAGCAACAATATGCAACAAGGAGCCCGGATGTAGATTAAGACTAAATATAGCATCCACATATTTGTTCCCTCTTCTATGATGTCCTGGATGGCTTCAGTGAATATTCGGATGTGCCAGTGTTGACAATTTTATTTTCTTTCTTCAACTAATTTTTAAGTACCAGTCTTTTTAATTAAAGATGAAAAGATTTATTGACAGTGCAAGTGATTTTAGTAGATAAGCAGTAAAGTGAAGGTGTCAGTGTGACAAGGGACACTCACCTCTTGTGAGTGCCTCCTGTCAGCTGGGAGTGATACTTCAATCTTCTTTTCTGCTTGTGGTGCCTCCTGTAGGTTGTCAGCCTCACTAGGTGGGTCTTCAGTGGCTCAGCCCTCCAGCCAAGTGTCACAGTCTAAAATGGACAGACCCCTTCTGGGATCCAGCTGAAAGTCTAAACAGACATCCAAACAAATGATTCTTTTCTTCCTCTTGGCTCATTCTTCAGCCAGGTTTCTGGGCTCAGTTCTCAGTGCTTTCTGGGCTAACTTTAAGTCCTTCCCTGTGCTGTTAATTAATTAATGGAGATATCCTATCTCCTAGGACGGGAAGGGACCTTGAAAGGTCATCGAGTCCAGCCCCCTGCCTTCACTAGCAGGACCAAGTAGTAGGACACTGCCCCCAGGGCTTTCTCCCTGCAGAATCTTCACAGATTCTCACTGCCCCAAAAGTTCAGCAAATGCTTAGCCCTCACCAGGGTCCTCAATCCTGTCTCTGAACCTGTTTAAATTCCAGCCTCTTTCTTGGGCTTTTAGTAAAGAGTCTTGTACCCTCTTCAAAACTTAGGCTACTTCCCCCCCCCCCCCCAGCTTCCTGGGAGGGGACCCAGGCCTGCCCACTACTCCAAATCCCAAATCAGGGACCCTACAAATAGCAGCCATGTGCTGCCTCCTTTACTTGGTTGCTATTACATTCCCTGGAGCTCTTCCCACCTGGCCTCTTTACCTCTCTCCATTACGTTAGGGCTAGAGCTCGCAGGTCCTCTCGCTCCAGGTGTAGGTAATGAGTTCCCTTTGGCCAGAGCAGAGCACTTGTCTTTGCCCGTCTGGCCCTGCTCAAGCCCTGTATCTCCTTTTATATTAGCCTGCTGGGCTCTGACTGGTTACTTCTGTGCCGCCTTGTTAGGCAGGCTTGGAGGACCCACTTCCGCTGCTCCTTTCTGGGGCAGGCTGTGGTAGAACCACAGGGCCTCAAAGGACCTGGTACAAATTTACAAGACACATGAATGCACCAGAATCAGTGCAGAGTAACTGTGAACGCAGTCAAACTTGAAACCTGTATCGCTTCAACCTGGAGTATTAAAGATATTGTTCTGGATATTCCATCCTATTTATAATGGTGGAGGAGAGTAGAAGGCTACTTTCTTCTTGCAGGCGGCATACAAAAGTGCAGTAGTAACTCTCATGATAAGCATCATCTTCCATAGCCCACAGGACGAATGTAAAATTGGGGCACCGTGGAACTGGAGTGAGGCACTGGTGCAACTGAAGAGCAACCACCACTGTTCCCTCCTGTAAGTTTTCTCCACTGGACATTGTAACTTGGGCGTTGGGGTAGACACTTTTCTTCACACTACTCTGAACCTGGAGAGGGGACAAGTGTCAAAGGCTTGACTCACCGCACATGGCGCCGCCTCCTGGCAGCTCTGGGGATTAGCTCATGTCGGGCACCACCCTCCTCTGGCGGTGTCTCCACCCATCATCTCTTTCACCCTACAGTCCCTCTCAATCCTGGAGCTGAAGCTTCCTGTTCGTGGCTTGGTCCTCTGACCGTGTCCCCAAAGTCCTCCCCTTCCACGGAAATCACAGTCCTTCCAGACCAGCTGTCTGGCTGGCATCTCCACACCCTGCACCACTTCCCAGTGGCTGGTAGGGGAACCCAGGACCACCCTCTGTGCTGGGTTCCAGCCCAGGGACCCTATAACAAGCAGCCAAGGTCTATATAATCCTATGCCTTGCTGTTGTTTTCCTGGGCTGCTTCTCACTTAACTGGCTTCCCTCTTTCTGGGTTTGCCAGCCCACGCTCCCTCTTCCCAGGGAGTGACTGTAGACTACTTTCTTGCAGCCCCCTGGCTGCTCACAGCTCCTGGGCTTTATACAGGCCCCTCCTGTGCCTACCCAGTTCAGGCCTGCTCCTTGCCTCTTTCAGGTGCAGCCTGGGCAGATAATTGGCCGGCCTCGCCCTTTAACCCCTCCAGCCCCACCAAATGCGGTGGGCACCCCATCGGGAGTGGGGGGTGGGGGAGGAGAATTCAAGAAACAGCATGTGGTATTTTCAGGAGTTTCCAGGTGTGCACTTATGTGCCTGAGTGAACATTGTCTCCTTCAGCTTCCTAAAATTCATTGAGCAACACATGCTAAAAATGCAGTAAAGAAAATGCATGGTCAAATAGAGCAATCAGTGCTACCTATTGCCTACTGGGTCTTTCTCTTTACCCCCAAGCTGTCCACAGTACCATTAGCCTTAAATGAAGTATTCTGATGACTGCAAAAATAACTATAATCTTTGTACACTGGAGGCACACCATGGTTTCCTGACTTTTCTGTGTAATCTGGCATGCCTACAGTATATAAAAAATCCTCTTTGAAAGCTCACAAAGGGCTAGATTCTCAGCTAAGGTCCATTGACTTCTTTGGAGCTTTGTCAGTCTATACCAGTAGAGGATTTGGCTTTCACTCATTAAACACGCTATAGGAAAAAAACTTTGGAAATCCTATAGGCAAAATCCAGTTGATTAAAAAACTAGAAGAAAATAGTGTGTGCAATGATGGAACAAATAACATTAAACTCAGAGATGTAACATGTAGAGATGGTCAAAATTTTACCAGTGGAACAGCTTTCCATCAGAAAAAGCTGATTCCAAGAAATCAAAATGTTTTTCAGGAACATATTAATTTGCTGCCATTTCGTATGGGAAATTTCAATAGGATCAAAAGGTAACATTTAATTTCAATTTCTGTTGTTTTATTTCATGTGTAAAAGTTGAAACAACTTCATCAAAACAAAACATTTCAAAAAGTTTGTTTGATGGTAAATGTTGGCACTTAGTTTTCATTCCAAATACGAATTAAAAGTTAATTTCAAAATGTCAATTTCCTATGGAACAGATTTCCATTTTTCTGATCACCTTTAGTAATAAGCTATTTAAAAAGAAATTGTTTTCCTTAGGGAACTGGATGAATTTGTGCAGGTGAGGTTTTATTGTAGCAAATGTATGCACAAGAACTAGTGGCCCTGGCAATCATTACATGAGATAACCTATTAGAATACTAAATAATAGTATAGCACCCTTTAAGGCAATGCAACCTTTTCCTCTGCATCAGTATCCCCTTTTTTGTGTAATGTGAGCTTTCCGCACCATGACTTTCAAGAGCTCAGAATGAGACTGCAGTATGCAATTCACCATTTTAGCCATAAGTAAAGCATCAACATGATCACTTCTATTTTGTTCCTAATAAGAATCTAGATAAGATAAACCAAACAAGGTAAACATGTTGAGATCACAGGCAACAGAATGACTACATCTGCAAGCTCATCCTTGAAAAGTTAAGGCAGGAAAACTTATTGTCCCAATTAGCCATTGTGGTGAGCATCTAGTGAGAAAATTGGTAAAGACCATTAAGCACTTACGTTTCTGATATTATTATGCCTTTTCCACCACAGATTATTTTCCTGTTGATAAATGGTTGTGGGAGGAGATAATTTACCACCTCTGGGAATTTACTGATGGTAGAAATCTGATCCATCCTGTGTGGTAGGGTTTGCTGGCAAGGCTGGAATCTTTAGAGATGCTGTATTGGACAGGAAGATATTTTTGTATTGAATAATGTAAAACCACTTATCCTTTTTACTCCTGCTCCTGCAGAGAGCATTTTATTTTGACTTGAAAAAAGCCAATAAAAATAATGATCTGAAAAAGCACACTCCATCCTGAAGATTACATAATGTTCTCCTTGTTATAACGCTGCTTAAAATATCCACTGGGAGATTTTCCTAATGAGTACAGGACTGGACCATACATTAAGATTAGGGGTAAGCGCAATGCACATCATCTGCACTGGAAATGGATTTTGAAAGTCATGTCCCCTCAACAAATTTTATGGTTGTTCACATCTGGGAATTTGATGCAAGTTTGTTGGTTTAAAACTAAATACAGTTACACTCGGACGACCTGAAAGTACTTGACTTGCAAAGATGTTTTCATACTAAAGGTGAAGTTAATTCTGTTCTAATACTGCCAGTTCATTTCACCTAATACATTCTTACTGAAAAGAGGAAAATTTATTTTTATATATATTTTATATATAATAAAATTCAGACATTGTCCAATATCTAGATCAGAAGATCATTGTAAAAACGAAGAGAGGTTGGGCTCAATATCACTTCTGTGTTACAGCATGCTAAGAAAATGGAAATTATTCCCCTAGCATTGAGGAGTAACTGAATCACACAGTTCAATTGCAAGCCCAATCTGAAAAAGCACTTTAAACATTAGATCCCTTCACTGATAGTACCACTTCTGTGTAGTTTAGTTTTGCACTAGTTTATTATGTTTAACTTAGTGTATGAGCCGTATCACTGGAACTCCATCCAAAGGAATATTATGTGATTTACTCTGTATTTACTCCTTAACCCCATTCTGTGCCTTTCTCATTCCTGCCTTTGGCACCTCCATGCTGAACAATTGCAGGACTCTCTACATAGGGTTACCCTGGAAGACCACTCAGGAGCTTCAGCTGGTACACGTTGTGCTAGTCTTCCTTCTTGGAGTGAGTCAGTGAGAGCTCATTAGTCCTGTGTGCTCTGAATTGCACTAGTTCTCCATATGCTGCAGTTACAGTTCAAGGTATTCAGTTGTAATCTGTACATACAAATATAATTTGGGAAATGGCTGCTTTAGAAACCACCTCCTTTGTGTTCACCATCATGTTGGCTGAAACTTTTTGTTTACGGTCTCTAGATGAATACTCCAAGTTGTGGAGGTAGGGCATACTCAGTGAATCAACTCCCTCTCCCGCTCCAGTAGAGTCTAAGTCTATGTCTACACTACTAGAGGTTCTGAGATCAATCCACAGGCAGTCGATTTAGTGGGTCTAGTGAAGACCCACCAAATCGACAGCAGATCACTCTCCAGTCAACTCCTGCTGTACTCTGCCTTGGCCAGAAGAGTAAGGTAAGTCGACAGGAGAGTTTCTCCCGTCGACTCCCCATGGTGTAGAGCCCGCGGTAACTCAACCTAAGGTACGTCGACTCCAACTATTTTATTCACGTAGCTGGAGTTGCGTAGTATAGGTCGACTTACCGCAGTACTGTAGACATAGCCTATTTTGCTAGATGGTATATGCTAGTATAAAGGAAGGCTATCTTCTCAGACAAGTCTTGCCAAAAGGGTCTCAGTTAAAGCAGTCTTTCTTTTCTTTGCTGCTTTTTTAATTGTCACTTCTCTTACTTTACTTATTTTGCTGCATTGTTATAAACTGTTCATTTGGTGTTTGGTTTTGGGTTTTGTTTTTGGTTTTGTTTTTTGCTGAACCTAGATATACCTCAGCATATGTTATGAAAACAGCTAAATACATGTAATGTTCAGTATGTTTTTTAAATCTGATGGTACAGTGCCATCTACAAGCAAGCATTACGATATGTGCATTTATGGTTAGAATTATGAATAAGAATAATAATTATACCATTTTACACTGATTATCTAAATTATTTATTTTTGTCGAGGGATGAGACTATATAGGTAGTGTTACTGCCATTAGCTTCCCCTAACATCTGCCAATGAAAGCTCAATGGCAGCACTCCTTCTCATGGAAGTCTAGGTTTTGCTTCACTTGCTTCAGTTCTCTGCACAGTCCAGTTCTGATTGCCAATAGACCAGATCAGCTAGTCTTGTCACTCAGTTAGGGATCTTCCCCCTGCCCCCATGTAAATTTTTGAAAAAACCTTCCATGGGGAATTCTATTTCCAAATCCCATTAACAGTTAAGGCAATGATGATGTAACAATGATGATGAATTAGGCACCATACTCACCTAGGCTCCTTTGAAAACCCCAGTGCACGTAACTTTTGTAGAGTGAATAACAACACTGGACTTAAGCCCTCCTCAGAGACCAAGTAATTCTACAAAAATATTAGCATTAACATTTCATGACCTCTAGACAATCAATACTATTGGGTTTTTTAATTTGAATGTGAAAGCATTTCTTTTAATGTGTGGACAAAAGAATACCCAGTAAAAAACACTGCGCGGGTGTAAACCAAACAGATTTTGTATATGCCAAATATTGAATTTGCAATTATATTTTATGTTCAATTTGTAGATCTAATGTATCTGCCTCTAAACCAAAATATGTCATCATCCTTTGATCATCACTGGCGATTATAAAATATTCTCTTATAAGTAATGCAGTTATTCTTACCATTTCTTTTTTTCTGCCCAACATTTATTATTTCTCCATCATGATTTTCTTTCCTGTAATATCCTTATTTGACATCTGTGCATTACCTCTCTAAAATAATTACTTAGAAATTTAAGGGGGAAAAAATCTTGTCACTGAGGAATGTAGACACAGGCATAAGCTAGGTCTACACTAGAAAGTAAGTTTTTTGTTTGTTTGTTTGTTTGTTTTTATGAGAGCTCTCCTGTTATAAACTCTTAGTGCAGATAAGACATGTGGTAGCTTTACCTCAGTGGAGCTGATTGAGGTCTACACTATGGTTTTATGAGATGACTCTCTTGTTGTGAAAAGTGCATCTTTTTTTCCAAGCCTGTAGTCACAAAAGAAATGAGCTTTCCAGTAATGCAAAAGTGACTTCAGGAGTTCGCAGGCTACTAGGGGTAGGACTTCAACAAAGTAGTTCTCTCGATGCCCAATCCTAGTGGAGACAAGGCACAGGTAGTTTTTACATTGAGGTAGTTAGTTGAGGTCAACCCTATACCCTACATCTGGGGATTACCTCAGTAAAAACTACACATGTCTTGTCTTCTCTGAGATTATACGTGGACATAGCTGTCTCAATGTAAAAACACAAGTTTTTGCAGAGACAGCCTGTGAGGCCATTCTGCTTAGGAATTGCTTCCCCCCATTTCCTTCTATGGCTGCAGTCTACATGGCTCCAGCTCACTTAGTGACCATTTCATAGTGGGTTTGGGGGAGGATGAGGCCAGCTAGGCCACATTTGTATTTATTTCATTTTCCACTAGCAAATGCATTTGTTCTGAGTGCCTTTGTGACTAAGCAAAAAACTCCTTCCAGAGCAATCACCACAGAGAGATTTCTATTAATCTTACAAATCTTAACTGACATGTGAGTTCCAGAAAACAAGCTTAGAAATCTCTTTTGAGGCCATCAATATAGAAACTTCTTGCCACTTATCCCCAAATCATAAAGAAATTTTGACTTAAGTTTCTAAGAGTTTCTTTATCCCTCAATGACTTATTATTTTATGGGATGCAGCGAAAAGGAAATAGATGTTGAAAGTACTATAAGCTTACCTGTATACTGTTTTGGCATCGCTTCCAACTAATGTCTACAGTCTATATTCATGCATGGGGAGTGGGAAAGCTGCATTAGTTACATTGCAGCCCTCAGTATTCATCAGGGCTCTCTAAGGACAGAATGACAAGGATTGAAAAGTTAGAGTTCCTAGTACTCTTGGGGTAGCAAATCAATTCCTGTGACGCCACTCAGACAATGCTGCGTTAAATTTGAACTTTAATATTTATTTAGCTTTCCATGTGCTGACAGCTTGAATCTATGTTAAATTGCTTGATTTCAGGTGAGACCAAGGGATGTGCACTTCAGAACTCTCCAGGAAATAAGCCATCATTGTTGTTCCTTTCTCGGGAGGTGCAGAGTGTGTCAAAAATAACTACATGGTATGGCGGTACAAATCAGTGTCAATATGTACTGATTCAAAACCTGGGGATTCTAAAAAGTCATCCTGTTGAGGATAGCTCAGTGCTTTCCATATGAATCCAAGAGACACTCATGAGAAAGAAATAAGGTGTTATAGGCAAGTATATAAATTCACATAATAAAACTAAGACAACAATCACAGTCTGTGTTCTGTTTACAAAAGACACTAGAATAAAACAGAGGGGAATGCTTTCCTTAGCACACAACTTGACCTGACATAAAAAGCTTGGCATAAAAAAGATGCAGTTTCATGCGAAGGAACTTATTTCATTCAAAAGTGATGAAATGTCATGTCTGGGAAAATGCAGAAGAGATCATTTGGGACAGATTCTGGCTGGCTTGTATAGGGCAGTGATCACAGATGTCCCTTTCCATTTTACAACATCACCGCAGTGGCCATGTGTAAAGGGGAAGGAAAAATCTCAGTGCATGTGTCAACAGCAAGTACAACAACTGCATCTGACAGACAAGTCATTCTCTACAACACTGAAATCAGTCTTGCTGTTTTTTAAATTCTCTGGATGATTGGGAATTGCTCCACATCCACTACTTTGTAGGCTAGCCAGTTATTAAGTTTAGCTGCAGTAATACTTTGATTGAAATATGGTGTCACTGAGTTGTGTGCTACCCAAGTTCTCAATCGAGAGAGAACATATCACGTTAATCAGGTTGCTGGCCTTGAAGGCTGACCCTTTCTGCTTTTTTGAATTACCTAAAGGGAGTATGCCACTGGCCCCCAATTGCTGTGAAATTCTTTGGACATCTTCAAGAAATTATCCATTCCAAACCCTTTAACTGTAGCTTTGCTGTATTCTGCAACCACAAAGACAGCAAACTGAAACAAGTAAGTTTCTTTCCTCCTTTGATTTGCTATATACACTTAACTAGTTGGATTTTCTAGCTTTGCATTTAATGGATGGTGTTACCTGTGAAGCTGCATTACTATAGTGGGTTCAAGCCATGGGTACATGTACCAGTAATGGTACGTCAGGCTTTTCTGGTTGGTCCTGGCATACACTGGTGTAACTCCAGTTGAAATCATTAAGAGTTGTCCTCTTATGCTGAGGCTGAATCCTGGTCTCACTTTCTCACATATATTGCCCCTGGCCACCTCCCACTGAGTATGCATGAAATGGATTTGAGGTTGCTCCAAATTTTGCTCTTGTGATGAAGCTCCATTACAAACTAGAGCATGTGCAATTCAGTGGGCCGTAACGGAGAGGGAAACTTGAACTTTTGGCTTGATAAACTAGTATCTAGAATTGTTTATCTGACATACAGCACCTCAAAGTGCAGCAGTAAACATAGTCTCTTAGTTGTGTTTTTTTAACTCCAGAGAGAGCTTCCAAAAACTCAAGAAAAAGCAATATCTAAAGCCTGCATAGTTTTACTGACTTTTAAATGACTTTTTTCCTATTTCAAAACATATTTACCGTAATCCTAAAAGCCTTCCCGAAACACCCAGCAATGCATATAACAGACTCTATTACTGATAATAAGCCATTCGGCTTATTTCCTATTCGTAGTTGGAAGACAACAATTCCAAACAGAACAAGTTTTGAAAGTTCAGGCTAGTTAGAATGAATATTATGTTTTCATGCAAATATCCTTCAGGAACAAAATTGCAGTAGTTATCATTCACAATGGTTTGGGTAGTAGAGGACTGGTGGTTTCTCACTAAATTCACCAGGAACCAACATTTTTCTACTTTTTGCCTCCTCTGACTCTTCCTTCTCAGTACCCAGTCACTATGACGTTAAGCTTTCTCTCGTCTGAAAGAGCAGAACCCACAGCCTCATCCCGAGGCAGTTGTACTATCATTTCAAGTGCCTGAGAAGATAATTTGTCCATCAATGGTAAAACTAGTGTCCTTTTGGTAGATAATGAAAATAGTAGAGTCACGACCAATCTGTCATATTTGGATCCAAATTGTGAACATAACATTCATGGTTACTTGTAGCTATCCAGTTTATTGGTTTGGGCCATTGTCTTGAAAGCAGAGAAAGAACAAACATCACATGATTTAGCAAAGCGCTACAGAATGACCTCCTCTTGGAAATATCTTCATTTATTAAGTCTCTAATACAATATGTCCTTGTCTTTTCTAGGAACTGGACTAAGAACTCTATGATGATAACTTAACTGCCATCTATGTAACTATATTCCTATCTCTAGAAAATACAGGACCTGATCTCTTGAATTACACTGGTCTGAACAAGGAAGTCAGTTACATCAGTGTGAGAGGAATCAGATCTTGAACAGACAAGAAATAGATCTGTCCTGCACGAGTTGAGGAAGTGGAAGTCCTCCATTATTACATTATACATTATAGTCCTCCACAGGGCCGGCTCTAACTTTTTTGCCGCCCCAGGCAAAAAAGAAGAGCGCCGCTCCGCCGTAACACCCCCCACCAAGCGCCGTGCCACTGTAACACCTCCCTCCACCCCCCCCCCCGAGCGCTGCACTGCCCAAACCTCCAGTGCACCGCGCCAGGCCGGCCAAACCCCCCACCCCCCCCGAGCGCCACGCCAGGCCGCCCAAACCCCCGAGCGCTGTATCGGGCCGCCCAAACCCCCACCTCCCCAGAGCACTGCGCCGCCCCGCCCAAACCCCCGGAGGGCCGGGCCGGGCCGCGCCGCCCAAACCCCCGCCCCCCTCTGAGCGCTGCGCCACCCTGCGAACAAAAACACCACGAGCACCTCCGCCACCCCAACATTGGCCGCCCCTTATAAGGTGCCACCCCAAGCACGTGCTTGGTCGGCTGGTGCCTGGAGCCGGCCCTGGTCCTCCAGCTACTCTGTATTAAGAGTGGATTGTGGCAGTAAAATAAAACCCATTTTCCACAGTAATCCTGGACTGATGCTCCATGAAGAGTTCTGAACAACCTAGCCTTAAGAGCACACAAGTGTAAATTATACTATTGATGTTACTTAGCATTTTTACAAGTGCAAATAAAAAACCAACTCAATTAAAACGTAGATTGTCTAATTTTATGGAAACAATGACCCCAGACCTTGGCATCTAAGTCTGAAGTGGGTCGCTTGGGATCAAGACTTTCACTTTATCATATAATCTTGAAAACAGTGTGAATTGATGTGTACTGTTCTCACTTCAGTGCAAATGCTAAGTGCCAGATTCTGTCTCTCTCTTACATGGGAGCAACATAAAGGGAAATGGGTGAAGGAGACTTTTGTGAAGTCTGTGTAAAGGCAGAGCAGTTATAAGGGCACAGGCACTACTCTATCTCTCTACTGCGGGGCTGCATAGTGCCCCAGAGAAGGCAATGCCCTGGTCTAGGTTCCCCTCCATTCTAGCTTGACCTGTGAGTCTGGCATGCAGGAGGAGCAAGCTGGTAGCAGACATACTCCCCCAGTGCATGGGGGATGTCAGAGAAGAATTCTACCTCGCTGTGGAATTAAGTGGGATTTGGTGAAAACAGTGAGCCAGATCTTCAGCCCTGGCGCCAGCTGTTGCAGTAGCACCAAGTAACCGCAGGGCAGCCAAGGATTTGCCCTGCAAGAGAGGTTTTTACCTGCTCTTCCCTTCCCATCAAACAGAAGGCACGTTAGCAAAGGATGGCATGGAGAAGGAAAGGGCAGAGCAAATGATGTTCTGGCTGATCCCTGGTCAATGCAGTTGGTCCAGTTGGTGTAACTTAAGAGTAAACACTGAGTTGCTATAAGTTACACTGGGGCCATTTGGGCGATGGTCAGGGCAAGATCAGAAAAGCTGAAAGGTGATTTAGAGTGACCTTGCTTTGAGCTGATGCTCAGCAAAGTTGAAGACCCATTGAAACCCTTGCCAGGGTTGAGGGCAGCCAGCAATGGGGAGCCCATAGCATTGTGGCTTTTAGGTGAGACCTGAGGGAGTAGTGAATTTGAGCCTCCTTGCAAATGTCCCAGCTCTCACTGGATGGCTCAGGAGCCATGGGATTTCCCTGCAAATCTGAGGCCATCCATGGTTATCAAGGGGTATGTCTCCAGCTGCATTTTACAGGGCAATCAGGGCATGCTCCACGCCCTCAAAGGGATGATCTGTAGAAAAGCTATAAGCTGAAACTGAGTTTTCTGGCCTTTGTGTAGGGTTTTTCTAAGCCATGGACAATCTCAGTCATAGCGCTTTCCAATCATTCGTAATTCATTAAATGTGGAAATCAATTGACTCACTTTAGGTAATTAATTAGGCTTAAAATGCTCTCACATGCTTTACCAGTTGGCCCTGACCATCACCCCGACCCTTGCCCTACAACCTGTTCATTGATTTGTGCCATCTCAGTTCGATGGGTTCATTAGGGTTAGCAGTCCTGAGCACCCAAATTTTGAAAATGTTTGAATGCCCACAAATTCTCTTGTGCTCTCCGCATGGACATTAAAGTGCCCCTTTGGGAATGGATTCCTGAACATTCAGACATAAGCACTTTCATTTTGCAAGGCATCCTCAAAAACAGCTTTCCCCTGGAGTAGTGTCTTTGTTTGGTTATTTGTGCTTGAAATGTAAGTTAGTTAGAAGTCTATTGACCCTTTGAGGCACCAATATTCAACTATTTGCTTGAGGTCCTTTACTTGATAAATTACTAATTTAGGGTGAAATCATACTCTTTAGTGGCTCCGTGTTCATAAATCACAATCTGACACTTTTCCTCTGGGGGCAGATTGCTGTTTGCAGCATGTTCCGTTTGCCACTAGACCAAATGACAATATTAGTTTATCAGGAGGGACTTGTATTTTAAAACAAATCCTGATGTGATAACTTCCCATCTGTCCATACTGCAGCTTGAATGTTTTTATTGTTAAACAGTCTGAGTGATCTTGAGCTCAGATGTCTTCTCATAGAAAGCAAAGAAATCTACTGTGGAATGCAGGATCAAATACACAAAAAAGAGGAAACAATGTTTCAACTTGACAGTGATTTGACAGCCCATATAGGTATTTAGCAGACTAGGAATGATGATGAGAAATCACACACCACTTTTCAATTATGTAGCATTTAATCAAGAATAAGATTTAACTAAAGCTGGGATCCAGTATTTTCAGGAACCTATTAAGCTGTCCCTGTTTTTAAATTGGAACCAAAAGATTTTGCTTCTCAGGCTAGCCTGCAGCTAATAATAATAAATGGTTTAATTATTTCTGTAGAAGTTGTTATAAATAGTTTGGGAAAATAGCATGATTTTACAACTCTAGCCTCGCTCGTCTGTTTGGGAGGTTGTGGCTTTGCTTTTTGTTGAATAAAAATTATTTTATTATTATTTCCTTTTATTTATTTACAACTTTAAAAATATGGGAATCTTGACTAGCCCTTTGTCTTCACCACAACACAACACAACAACCTTTCTGCCTCAAAGGTGCCACTGCTAGAGATGGGCAAAATACTCAGAGCAAATGTATTCAGGGAGAGATTCTGGCTGGCCCTTTTATGGATGCACAGCATGGGAGGACAATGGAAGGCACTTCCTCCCTGGCTCCCTTATGTAGTCCACTACTGTCCCCAGGGCATATGTTATCCCAAAGCCAAGCAGTCTTGGCTTAGCTACACACACCATTCAACACAGTTTGCTGACTGCTGGGCGGGGGAAATCAGCTGCCCCCATTAAGGGAAGGGTTGAGAGCAACTAAGCAGCCTCTGCGCATCCAGGAGCTCTGGGAGCCATTTTCTTCACTGTTCTTTATGGGGCAGTGTGGGCTTAGTGGGGCCTGAATAGATTCTGTTCCCTGATTGGCTTTTATTGCATGGAGAAAAGAGAGGAGAGATTTGAAGATGGCCATGGGAACACTTCCTGGGGGAACCTTCACACAAACGATGGTTGTCTATTATTTAGTAGTTGTAGAGTAGCACTTAAGGACGTCAATTAGGGATCAAGGCCCCCATTTTGATAAGACTTTCACTTTCTCCTACTGTTCTTTTCCCCTCAAAAATTGCTTATATGAATGGTCACAGGAAACTAATAAAAAGGGGGGGGGAATATCTTTGAAGCAAATTCATTAAGATTTGAACAATGTTCACGCAGTTTTTTGTGGCTTTCGCCCACTGCTAGTCACAGCCCAGCTCAAGCTGTTTTCTTCCCCGCAAAACACATTCCCTAAAAGCTGAGGCTGCAGTATAGCTGCAGTTGCAATGCACTGAAACAACTTTGACTTTCATCCTACTTCATTAGAAACCGAGTGGGACAGATGGGCCATTTGTAACTGACTTTTAATTGTGCATTAAATCGGTGCAAAACTTTGTCTGTTCTTTGCATTTCACGTGCAGTTAGAGCTGAGCGTTACAGACCAACGAGAACTGTTCATTTACAGATTAACAGAACGTTGTCTAGGACGGTGCTACAGTGCATGGGCTCGTCAGCCACACAAAGAGCACTCATTTTAAAAAACGCAGATTCCTGTGCATTCCAGCAGACGAGGGAAATGGTCAGAGGGCAGATCAGACTTGACTGGCTATCTGAAGTTCAAGAATTTCTTCACTTCTGGAGAGCCCAGGTAATGTGTAAATCAGACTTAGCATGTTTCTAGGATTTCACCGTGTTTGAAGCAGTGTATATACATAAGCTAGTTAATCCCCAATCCATTGTTGTGAGGTAGCTGAGTAAGCAGCATTATCCCCTTTTTAAAGGTGGAGAAATGGCGACAGAGATGTGAAGTGACTTGTCACACAGTACGTCTGTGGCAGAGCCAGGATTAAAACTCAGTGCCTGTTTCCTCCCAATCTTACACTGGTTCCTCCATATCCCGCTGCTGGTATAAATAAACACATCTCAAATAGTCTGTTTGAAATGGATACGTTACTAAACCATATCTGAACAAGTGTGTGTGGGGGGAATAATTTAGGAGAATGCATGTGAATGACTAGTCAATACGTACCGCGACTCAAGGAGAAGCAAAGAATAGCTGCTTTTATTGTAACACTTAATGATTGTACAATAATCCACCTATTTCTGGGAGATGAGACAACCCTCCCCAGGACACTTCTGATGAGCCATGCCGGTACAAGGGTGAGAGAAGCAAAGGTGCTTCTATTGCAGAAGCTGAAAGGGTAAAATAGGTTTTGAAGTTTAGCCTTTACTGCTGAAACAAAGACAGCTCCTCACATGACCTGATTGCTGAAGCTAGTCTTCAGCATGGTCAGTGCAGACCATCTGTGGTTTTCTCTATGGTTCTATTTTGTAAGTCCCTCAATATCAGAGTTGAAGTGAATAGTCCATAGCGGGGTTTGCAAACGTTACCCAACAGTTACAACGCTCTGTAACTTTCAAGTAGAAGGGGATGGGGAGGCCCTAAGGGGATAGTATGCTAAAGAATTCCCCTAAATGGGGTGATCCTACCTCTGTTGGTTACACTGGCTCTAAGGGCAAAATCTGCTGGTGATGAAGCACAAAAGCTGTAGCGGAGTACCAGGGCCTCTGTGTGTGTAGAACAGAGGATTTCTTCCTGGCCGTCGCTATATAATACACTTTATAGTGTTAAAAAATTATATGGAAGCGGCAGCATCTCCTTTGTTCAGGAGTCTACTTAACTTTACTTCCAAAAACCAATTCAGCTAATAAGAAACAAGGTTAATGCATCCTGGCAGTTTGATACAATTGCTGTTCTTTTCCACTCATGATGTAACCCATAAAAATGTCTTGCACCGTTTATGCAGAGGCTTTTGTACTTTACATAAAAAGGTGGAAAGAACTTGTTTCAGGGAGACTATAGTGTGTCCCTCTGGGAATCATTAAACTCCATTTTCCCTGAATGTAATTAATATCTTCCCCATTATCAACTCAAGGCAGGACAGGGTAGCCCCAAATGGAAGCAGAGTAATCAGCAGAAGAGACATGGCCTGGTTCAGTTCACAGAGAATCATACTTTGTGTGTTTCATTTAGAAAATGAACTTTGGGACAAATAAGAAAGAGATAATAACGTATGGCTTTAGAGCTAGTTCTGTACAACAACAAAAAGAGATGACTTTCACTGACCTACTGCAATCTTTTTGCAATTCAGTGAATACTTATTTTAGCAATTGTAATATCATATATTTGACTACGCACACGGGGCCAAAATCATTGCCTGGTGTAACTCTGACTTGACTAAAGTGACCCCAGGGGTGAATTTGGCCCAGACTTTCTGAGTTAGAGGCCTTTCTCACAAAGATGAATGTATTAAAAACTGAACTGTGGAGAACCTGCCTGTTTTGAATCCTACGGGTGTGTTTTGCCTGGATTCTCACTGGGTAGCCTGAACGCCAAGTGCACCCTGAAAAATGTGCCCGTTTTGTAATAACACTGCTGAGTTTCACCACTTCTCCTCTTCCTTCCAGAACTATCCTTCGTCCAGCTTGGCCCAGCTCTGCACATTGCCTGCTGCTGATGTATGCTCCTGCCTCAGTTGTGTATCCGTCTGATACTGGACTGGCTCACTTCTCCATCCTGCCCTTTGGAGAGAGACATTGGGTACTTCTGATGCACTGTACTCGGAGACCCTGGATAGCTAACTAGGGACAGGGTCGCTCAGCCCCTCCCCAGAAGATGGCACCAGGTGAGTTCAAGAAGCCCAGGCCTAGTGGGGGATGGGGTTTAGGAAAAGAGGGCACAGGACCTACATGAAGCAGTGCAGTTCTAATTTGCAATTATTTCATTTCTAATTAAAATCCATAACATCTGTTTTATGTGTGTTTATAAATACACCAGGCTGTTTTCCCATATTAAATAATGGCCAGATTTTCAAAAATGTTCAGCATCCAACTCCCTCAATGAATGCTGCTGAGTGTACTGTAAATGCTGCGATGCCTTCCACTGGGCAGAAGGATGATACGCACTAGAAAATCCAGAGAGGTCAGTTATTGTGTAGCTTACCAGGATTATGCTGCTTCTATACCTCTTCCTGGTGGATGGGAATTTCTGGGGGAACAGATGTGAGGCCACCCCTGTAGGCCTCCAAATCACATGTTGCTGACCTCTGCTTGTAGAACTCCACAGGAAATGTACTGTTGATGTGTAATAATAATAATTAATAATACCTATACTCCTGTGTAGTGCTTTTCATCAGTAGATCTCAAAGGATTTCACGAAGGAAGTCAGTATCACTATCCTCCTTTTACCAATGGGAAATTGAGGCACAGAGATGTGAAGTGACTTGCCCAAGGTCACCCAGCAGGCCAATGGCAGAGCTGGGAATAGAATAGAGTGGCCAGGTGTCTAGTCTGCAACTGGAAAGTCCGGTTGAAAAGGGGACCAGACAGTGGTTAGCTCTACTAATTGAACACCAAAAGTCAGGTTCCTGAAGGTGGGGGAGGCAGGGAGACTCCGGGTCATTAACTCGCGCAGGTCCCTATTCAGCCGGGCCACCTCCTTACCTGTATCAGGCAACTGAAGCTCCCAGCCCTGGCTCCACAAGTGAGTCCCTCCTGACCTGGGCAGAGGGAGGGTGGGGAGAGCAGCAACCTATGGAGGGAGGGGTAAAGGAGTGGAAGGGGGGAAGGGGATCTGAGGAAGAAGTGGGGCAGTGGTAGGGCATGGATGGGCCTCAGAGAAAGAGGTGGGGCAGGGTGGGGTACACTCCAGCATTCCTGCTGGAGTGTCCGGTTTTTAAATATTACAAAATTGGCAACCCTAGAATAGAACCCAAGTTTCCTGAGTTCCAGTCCAGTGCCCCCGGGTCAAACTGCTCCCTTTTAAGAACCTGGATAACAGTACATGTCAGCTGGAGCTCTGAGTAGACAGGAGCAGTATAAGGGACAGGAGGATTTACTACTCTAAGTAGCACAATCTAGTCCTGCCTCCTAACCTCACACTAGATAACTTTGTCCTGCTTCCTAGACCTATGTTGGCAACAGCAGGTCAGATCTGGTACCTCACTGGCCTCCCAGTTGCTAATGGGGCTACCTGCTACTCTGTATGAGTACAGGTGACAGAACTGAGCCTTTAAATAAAGAGTATTAACATCAATATTTACTTTTGATATTACCATAGCCCCTGAGGCACAACTGAGGCCTAGGCCTGGTCGTGCCAGGCCCTGTACAAACATACATGAAGACATGGGGTGTGCTGGATCATCCTTTTGCACACTTTTATTTCAACAGGCAGAAAAATGAGCCTGATTACCTCTGCATTCTCTCAGGGTATGTCTACACTACGAGAGTAGTTAGATTTTACTTAAAGCGAATTTGTGGAACCGATATTACAAAGTCGAACATGTGTATCCACACTAAGGACAGTAATTCGACTTTGTGAGTCCACACTATCGGGGCAAGCATCGACATTGGAAGCGGTGCACTGTGGTCAGCTATCCCACAGTCCCGCTGCCCATTGGAATTCTGGGTCGAGCCCCCAATGCCTGCTGGGGCAAAAAATGTGCCGAGGGTGGTTTTGGGTAACTGTCGTCATTCAACCGTCACTCCCGCCCTCCCTCCATGAAAGCGCCGGCGGGCAATCAGTTCACGCACTTTTCTGGTGATTGACAGTGTGGACGCCACAGCACTGCGAGCATGGAGCCCACTGCGATCATCGCTGCAGTTATGGCGGTTGTTAACACCTCGCACCTTATCATCCACCTTTTTCAGAGGCAGATGCTGAGAAATCGGGCGAGGAGGCTACGGCAGCACGGTGAGGACATTAAGTCTGAGAGGGGCACAGACCTCTCACAAAGCACGAGACCCCGCGCTGTGGACACCATGGTGGCAATGGGTCATGTTGATGCTGTGGAACGGCAATTCTGGGCCCAGGAAATAAGCATGGACTGGTGGGACCGCATAGTGCTGCAGGTCTGGGATGAACCACTGTGGCTGTGAAACTTTCAGATGCGTAAGGGAACTTTCCTGGAACTTTGTGAGTTGCTGTCCCCTGCCCTGAAGCGCAAGGACACCTGGATGCGAGCAGCCCTGACTGTCCAGAAGCAAGTGGCCATAGCCCTCTGGAAGCTTGCAACGCCAGACAGCTACCGGTCAGTCGTGAATCACTTTGGAGTGGGCAAATCTACCGTGGGGGTTGCTGTGATGCAAGTAGCCAACACAATCGTTGAGCTACTGCTCTCAAAGGTAGTGACCCTGGGAAACGTGCAGGTGATCATAGATGGCTTCACTGCGATGGGATTCCCAAACTGAGGTGGGGCTATAGATGGAACTCACATCCCTATCCTGGGACCGGCCCACCAGGCCAGCCAGTACATTAACCGAAAGGGCTACTTTTCAATGGTGCTGGTGGACCATAGGGGACATTTTACCAACATCAACGTCAGATGGCCGGGCCAGGTTCATGATGCTCGCGTTTTCAGGAACTCTGGTCTGTTTAGACGGCTGCAGGAAGGTATTTACTTCCCGGACCAGAAAATAACTGTTGGGGATGTGGAGATGCCTATAGTGATCCTCGGGGACCCAGCCTACCTGCTAATGCCCTGGCTCATGAAGCCCTATACAGGTGCCCTGGACAGTGAAAAAGAACTCTTCAACTACTGGCTGAGCAAGTGCAGAATGGTGGTGGAGTGTGCTTTTGGATGTCTGAAGGGGAGATGGAGAAGCTTACTGACTCACTCTGATCTCAGTGAAACCAATATCCCCATTGTTATTGCAGCTTGCTGTGTGCTCCACAATCTCTGTGAGAGCAAGGGAGAGACGTTTATGGCGGGGTGGGAGGTTGAGGCAAATCGCCTGGCTGCTGATTATGCCCAGCCAGACAGCCGGGCGATTAGAAGAGCCCAGTGGGATGTGCATCCAGGAAGCTTTGAAAGCTAGGTTTCAGAGTGAGCAGGGTAACCTGTGACTATTAAGTTTGTTTCAACAGAAGCTGAACCTGCCCCCGTTTCTTTACCCAGTTAATGTTGACTTTACTCCAGTTACCAACCCCCTTCCCCCCCCTTCCAACACACCTTTAAAAATAAAATAAACAAAACTTTGTTCATTAACACCGTTTTCTTTAATAAGGATTTCGTGGTAAAGTGTTGAAACTGGGACGCAGACTGTGGTGGGGAGCGGGTGTAGTGATGGAAAGGACGCTTCTAAACTCGAGGAATGACAGGCTCCTGCTCCTAGAGTGGTCCGCAGTGGTGGACTGGTTGTTTCAACGGAGCCTGCCACCCCTCCTTTTCAGGACTCTGTGTGGGGGCTATGTGACTTTGTGGTGGGGGAGGGCGGTTACAGATCCCCTGTTGCGTGGCTCTGTCATCCAGGCTAAGGACCGCTGCATACGATCTGTAACCGCCCTCTCCCGCCACAAACTCAACTAGCCCCCCCACAGAACATGAAAACCACCTCCCAGACTGACCAGGGTGCCTAGTGACTGCAATGTGTGTGTGACCTTCTGCTGAACCTGCCCCCGTGTCTGCACCCTGGTAAAGGTGACTGTCCTCTCCAATTACCAACCCCCTTCCCCCGCTTCAAACACACTCTCCCCAAAAAGAACATGACGGAAACAGTAATTAACGGAAACGAATTTTTTAACAACTACACAGTTAGGGGATGAAACTGGGACGGGGGCTTGGGTTAGGTGCTTTTGGAGTGAAGGAAAGGACTTATCAAATCTTTGGGAATGAGAGCCTTCTGTTACTTGAGCAGTCTGCAGGGGTGGAGTGACTGTTTTCACGGCCCCTGCCGCCCCTCCTTCTTGGGACTTTGGGTGAGGGGGGGATGGGACTTTGTGGCGGGGGAGGGCGGTTAGAAAGAGAATGCAGCGGGGCTCTGTCCTCCTGCCTCCAATCCTGCAGAACATCTACAAGGCGCCGGAGCGTGTCCGTTTGCTCCCTCATTAGTCCAAGCAGCGTTTGAGTCGCCTGCTGGTCTTCCTGCCGCCACCTGTCATCCCGTTCGCTGTGTGATCGCTGGTATTGCAACATGTTCTCCCTCCACTGGGTCTGCTGTGCCGCCTCGGCTCGGGAGCAGTCCATAGGTTCTGAGAACATCTCGTCCTGTCTCCTTCTCTTTCGTCGCCTGATCTGCGCCAGCCTCTGGGAGGGGGATGCCGGTGTAGCTCGGGAGACACTCGCAGCTGTGGGATGGGAAAAAGGGAGTGAATTCCTCAGAAAGATACAGTTTTGCAAACAATGAATATAGTCTTTCTCTGTGAACAAGACCATGCACAGCACCTATCACATGCGCACTCAGCACAAGGTTGAATTTTCAGCCTTCCCATTGAGTGCCTGGGGTCTTGCTGTACAGATCGCACAAGCGGGGCCGGACAACGGAATTCGGCTAGCAGGCGGACATGGTAAGCCGTAGACTTTTGGCTGCTTACAGCTTAATTTATAGCAGTGCCCTCCTTTCATGTTCCAAGCAATGCTCCTAGCGTTGGCCAGTTCCTGCTGCCGGCAATCCGGCCAGCATGAACTCTGCCCCTGTCCCACCCTCCTCGCGGCTGTCCCCGGGAAAGATCCCTGCATGCTGCCCCTGTCACGCCTCCACCTCGTGGCTGTAAACGGCCGGTTACAGTTATGTAAAGGAACAGGCAATCAGTCCCAATACTAACATTCCCCTAATTCAAAGCAGGTCACCATGGGTGATATCACTCTGATGAGGATTTCGGAGACAGAGAAAGACCGCATGCTGTGTGAATACCAGCAAGCACCAGGGCCATATGCCGCCATGCTTTGCGAGGCAATGATCCTGGAGTACTTGCTGCTAGCCTGGCGCGGAAAAGTTTCCTACCATGGAGGACGCAATAAGGCCGCTCTCCCTAGGAACCTGATGCAAAGGCTTTCACAATACCTCCAGTAGACCTTCGTGGAGATGTCCCAGGAGGATTTCTGCTCTATCCCCAGATATATTGACAGAATTTTCCAGTAGCTGCACTGGCAAGGACTAAAAAGTAAAGCGCCTCGGGCAAACTAATCATGAAAAACCCATTGTTAAGATACCATTCCTATTCTGTTCAAAATAAATGTTTAAAACACTTACCTACTGATGTTTCCCCTGATTCACGGTCTGGGTTACCGCCTTGGGAGGGTTGGTAGGGGATCTCTGGAAGGGTGATTAAGAGATCCTGGCTGTCAGAGAAATCAGCATTGAAAGCGCTGTCGATGGCCTCGTCCTCCTCATCTCCTTCCTCATCTACCCCATCTGCTAACATCTCCGAGGAAGCGGGCGTTGACAATATCCCATCCTCAGAGTCCACCGCGGTCAGTGGTGGGGTAGTGGTGGCAGCCGCACCTAGAATGGAATGCAGTGCCTCGTAGAAACAGCATGTCTGGGGCTGGGATCCGGAGCATCCGTTTGACTCTTTGGTCTTCTGGTACCCTTGTCTCAGCTCCTTGATTTTCACACGGCACTGCGTTGCATCCCGGCAGTATCCTCTCTCCATCATGGCTTTGGAGATCTTCTCGTAGATCTTTGCATTCCGTTTTTTCGATCGCAGCTCCGAAAGCACGGACTCATCTCCCCACACAGCGATCAGATCCAAGACTTCCCAATCAGTCCATGCTGGGACCCTCTTTCTATTCTGCAATTGCATGGTCACCTCTGCTGGAGAGCTCTGCATCGTTGCCAGTGCTGCTGAGCTCGCCACGATGTCCAAACAGGAAATGAGATTCAAACTGGCCAGGCAGGAAAAGGAATTCAAATTTTCCCGGGGCTTTTCCTGTGTGGCTGGTCAGAGCATCCGAGCTTGGACTGCTGTCCAGAGCGTCAACAGAGTGGTGCACTGTGGGATAGCTCCCAGAGCTATTAGCGTCGAATTCCATCCACACCTACCCTAATTCGACATGGCCATGTCGAATTTAGTGCTACTTCTCTCGTCAGGGAGGAGTACAGAAATCGATTTAAAGAGACCTCTGTGTCGAAATAAATAGCTTCGTTGTGTGGACAGGTGCAGGGTTAATTCGAGTTAACGCTGCTAAATTCGACATAACCTCCTAGTGTAGACCAGGCCTCAGTTTTGCCCTAGTATAGCTCCATTGAGTCCCGTGATTTCAGAAGGAACTCAAATGGCTTAACACATTTGTGAATCAGCCCCAGTATTGGAAAGGGGAGAAATTGTGGGTGAAAGGGACAGTAGGACACTAGAGTGAAAGTTCTCCTGTAGCATTTTGTTTCTTTTCTGTGAATTCACCTTGGGCGACTACTGATGTTCATCTAAGAGATTGAACCTCTACAGGTTGTAATCATGGTCCCTATGCTGTGAGATGCTACGCATTCAAACACACACATCTCAAGTCAAAGGGAGATCAGAGGGCTGAGTACTCTGAAAATGTGGGACCTATCTAAGTACTTCATTTGACAGTTATCTTTATCTGATGTCAGTGAACTTGATCACCAGCTGACATCTTATTTGTACAGGTCAACAGTATAATTGATTTTTGTGCATTTTGTACATTACAATACAGTCTGACTTGCCTAGAATAGAAACAAAGGCAAATTAAAGAGAATTTATGTCCTTATGTTGGTTTAATCATCAGACAGTTACAGGTAATTTAAATAAATTAAATGTTTAAGTTACTCAGAAAGCACTAAATTAATGTGTATGGAGTAATTTGCTACATTTTGTTGTATCAATCAATTTTAATTTTTCTTAATTATATTTTCTCTGCTTTCTAGATTGCCTTCTAGCTGTGGAACAGTTACATTTTATCAGCAGCAGGTATAAAAATTTTAAAAAATAAGTTGTGCATTCAGCTCTCAGCAGTAGACACCGCTTAAAGTGTTAGAGTAAGCAGCTTCAGAGACGTGGAGAACATGAAGTGTACAGCAGATCAGGGAAATGATTCTGAGAATCCTCTTCAGCTCAGTGCACTAGAAATGCTCTCAGGGTTCTAAACACACTGTGAAAGAGGAAAGGACCTGAGTTCAGTACACGCAAGAAACAAAGGCCCCAAATACCCAGTGGGCTATTTATGAATAGTTAATAAAAGTGAATATGCTTTTGTTAAACATCAGATTGAAGATTTTTAATAAAGTTAGCAGAACTCTCTTCTGTATATTATAGCGTTTTCATGATTCCATGCATACAAACAAACCACATGAAACTTCTTATATTAATATGAAGGACCTCATTCCCATTTCCTCTTACACTGATGTGAACCAGGGGCTATTCCAATGATGTCCATACAGGTAAAATAGGTGTAAGAATCAGGCCCCAAATGTCTCTTAGGGTATAAACCCAATCCCCCTGTGAGCATTGCGCCCACATGGAGACCCACTGAGTCTCTGTGCAAGTTCATGGACAGCCTGCGTCAAGCTCATTGCAGGACTGGAGACTCCTAAGAAGCTTTGAAGTCTGGGTCCTACATCTGAAATGATGAACCGTTGTGGAAAACCGGTGACATTCCCATTGAAATCAATGGCATGACACTAGAGCTATGGATAAGAAGGCATGTATTAGCTGATTTGTTTATAACTTTTCCTCCTCCAAATTATCCATATTTATTTTTAGCCCAATGCTGAATCTCTTTGACAAGTCTGGGAAAAGTGTTAGGAAATGTTTAGAATTTTTGTTTGCTGATTGTTTTTTTGATGCTTAGATAATGCAAACCTGCCTCTTATAAAAATCAGGGTTTCCATGCATGTATTTCTTTGACATAATTTGAAGAAAATGGGTCTACTATAACACGTGTTCAGTGTTTAAAAAAGCACACCCTGTGCATGTGCAGTATGTGGTTACTCCATGCTGCTTAGCAGTGCACTGAAGAGTGATGCTCCAGATCTCAGCAGACACTACTTTATGTGCATATGGAATTCAATGAAATCTTGAGCATTCCAGACCTTCCCATACACTCGCCAGGCAACCCATCCCCTGAATCCCCTCCTGCTGGTTTTATTCAGATTTGCAATGATTGGACTGTACATTCAGTGCCAATGTTGTTGTATCCAAAATGTGATGCCTCAGAGTGTTTTGAACCCTGCAGAATAGATGGTAGTATGGGTGGTCTGGCAGAGAGAGAAACTGGTGAACACACCTGTACTTCTCTATTAACCCCATTTTACGTACATGGCAAATGACTTACCCAGGCATATAGTGAATTTGTGAGAGAATTGGCAATAGAACCCAGAATTCTTGACTCGCAGGCCATGCTCCTTCAACATTAGTTGAGCATAATGATTGAAAGTTTACTTGCATGTAAATCAGGCAAATCAAAGTTTTGATTTCCTTATCTACATCGAAAGAGAGGGGGTGGGGTGGGAGATAGACAATGTGTTTAACACATACATACATACATACATGAATTCAGAGAGAACACATGCTGGTGTGATGTAAAAGTTTTATTGATGTGACTTTTGGATGGATACAGTACTCATGTGACAAAGCTCTGAGTGAGTTAAGCAGATCATCCCAAAAGAGTGCCAAAAAATCTTTGTGACAATAGTTATATTTAGCGTTCATGATCCCACACCATCATGGATTGTCTGTCTTTCTCACCCTTTCTCTTTTCATATCTATAAAACGTTGCCATCGCATTACATATAAACATTAATATTAACTCTAACGCAGTAAGACACAACATTACATACATGGGTGCGGGAGCCATAATTTTGGATTACTTCATTTTGTGTACATATAATCTCAACCAGAATTTTTGGGCCCAATCTCTAGAGTAGCTGCTTGACTTCGTTGGCCCTGCTCATGTCAAGTGAATATTATGCTTGATCATATCAGTGAACCTTGTGCTTGGTAATAATTGTTTAACAGGATTGGGTCCATGGTTTGTATATTTAATCATCTGGGTCTAAGCGACTTGTATAATGCATCAGTAGCAGTCATACAAAAGGATTCTTCTGATGAATCCTGCTGAGCTGTGCCTCTGTCTCTCTATTGCTCTCTTCAGTGAGACAATTCCAGTAAGGTAGTGTGACAGAAATAGAGCGGGTATGTATGAAGATTATGAATACTGTAGGAATTGTTGTACATTAATCTGACTACTGATATGTAATAATGGTGTGAACACTACGCAGTGATAAGTCAATGATGGGAAGTTGTTCTATATTGGGTTAGATTGATGCCTTTACACAAGAAAGCCTTCTGTTGGGGTTAGTAGAATGTTTACAGTGCTTGAATTCAGTGGGAATCATACAGGAAGGCAACACAATGGCTTCACAGATAAGCATACCACTTGAAAGACAATGGGGGCTCACTGTTAGCATCAAAGATCATGTACCTTGTCTCCAACACACTGTAAACCTAATTCAGCCAGGCTGGGAATTAAAGATCTAAAGATCACCTGTCAGCTGCTCTCTAGGGAGACAGGCTAACACGGGGTGGTTCGGGGGAATTCTGTGGTTTAGTCTGAAAGAATTGGGGCTATCAGATCCAGGGAATGGTAAGCCTTAGGGAAGAACGAGATATGCTTTCTTTTTAAATGTTTTTGTTCTAAACAAATGATCCTTTGCTTTAAGGAAGTGGTGTAGTCACTAATTACCACGGTCAGAGAATGAACTTCAGGGTTTGAGCCCAAATCAGATCTGCTAAGGTGAGACACAGCGGACTGCCACCCAGCGCCCAGTCTGAGAGTGGGAGAAATACACGTTTCCACGCCAAGAAAGAGGTGATGGCCTGAGACCTAGAGAGGTTGTGCTCGGAGAAACCCGAGAGTAGATGAAGTGCAGTTGGCCCAGTAACTGTGACAGAGAACACCATGGATTTAAAGAGAGACACTGACCTGGATTCAGTCTGGCTGTTTACTGAAGGTGTGTTTCCTTTGCTATTTTCTCATCTTGCAATATACCAAGTTTTCCAGTTTCTCTCTCTGAAATATGTATGAATGCTTCCAATCATGATTTTTTTTGGCCATCTGTGTAGTCTTGTGGGGAGTCCGTAGGCAATTTCTATTAAAATTTATTATTTCTTAGACTCTGGAGGATTTGGGGAGAGGTGATGTACAAGAGGTGCTGGAGGAATGCTCCCAATTTTTTTTAAAATACTGAAAAAAGAGCATAAAGAGGGCAGTGCCCCAAAACAAAGGCTCTAAATGCCCAGTGGGTTAGTCACAAATTGTTGTTAAAGCTGAACATTCTCTTAACTACATACCCAGTCCAGCCAGTGTGTGACTAAGATTAAATTGGGTTGGAATTCAGCAAAGGAAAATTTAGGCTATGAACAAACAAGGCCTATTCTATTGTGGAAAGAGAAGTGATGCAAGCTCCATCACGCACATTTAAAGTTGAGACTGGACCAAGTAATCAAGAATATAAGGAACAATATTGCACTGACTAGGGAATGAACAAGGTAGAGAAGGGAGGACTTGTGAGCCCAGAATCTTTTGTGAGCTCAGGTCTCTTCCGTCTCTAAATGTTCTGCTTCTATGAATATTCTCCAAATTCAGGTCATTCTAATCATGAGGTGCCTGCAGCCTTCAGGGAAGGTATTTCCTAGCCTATTTGCTCTTTATAGTCCCTGCTCAAAGGTTTAGCTATTGCATATGCAATCTCAAAGGCCCAGTGCTAGGTGGCACTGAGCTCCCTCTGCTCCCATTTAGGCTAACTCAGTATTTCACTCGAGACCTAATGTGGAGCTTGTCCAAAACACCTCAGGGATTTAGGTGCACAAGTGCCAATCTCCCTCGAAATCTCCAGGCTGAGAACAGAGGTTTAATCTTTTATCTTTTTAATAGAATCCTCACGTCAAACAAATATTGTAATTTTAAAGTCTCTGTAAAACTTCTGTGCTTACATGTCCTCCCTCTGGCATGTCATATACAGTACATGCCTGGTCTCTTCCCTGCACACACATACAAATGAACTGTACCAGTAGGCCTGGTACTTGCCACCCATAATGGTGGTGGTTTAATTGCTGACAATGGAGAAGTGACTCAGACACTAACCCAGTCCTATCTCAGGCTGCCAAGGGAACAAAAGGTTTTGCAAGAATTGGCTCAGCAGCCTTGGCATTGCAGTGTGCTGTGTGTGTCTTGAGGTAACTCAGGCCCCAATTCAGCAAAGCACTTAAGTGTGTGCTTAAAGTTAAGTGTGTGCTTAAGTGCTTTGCTTAGCACCTGTGTCCTGGAAGGAAGCTGGGAGAGCTGCTCCCTGGTGTGGTTATGTGACCCTTGTACCTCCTGCAGTCCAGGGATACGTTCTAGAAGGTGGGATCTTCAGGGCGGATATTCTGATGTGGTGGTGACATATTGCACATGTTGTTCCATTGCAGTGCAGTTTGGGTACCCTGAATGTGATGGCTAGAGAATCCAAACCTCCTTTTTGTACATATGTACAGTTGCTCTTTTAATTTCCCTTATCTTTACACTTGCTGGTTCCTGCTGGGAAAGCAACCCCCCCCCCCCCCATGAGAAAAGGCTGTTCTTGCATATTTCTGCCCTCGCCACTTCCATTCCAGAAGCTATCCTGATCCAGTGATGTTGTTAACCTCCAGACCTCTGCATGTGGGAAGGGGGGGTTTAGAATCAGGGATATGAGACTGCATCTTGCAGTGTATGTCTCGAAAGAACGCTGAGGCTGGAGTCTTGCTGTTGATCTCAGATATCTGCAGTAACAGCTAAGAGGCTGAAGTACTTAAAATAAAACAGTAAGCCTGGGGGGGTTTGATGGAGGCACTAATTAATCAAAAAGTCAGAGAGGCTTACAAGGCTTATTGGGGCACGAGGACTAGAAGCAAAGTTGGCTAATCACCTCCTGAAATTCTTGTTACAAAGGGGAAAGTGAGGCATAGCATTCCTCTTCATCTCCCTACAACATACAAACACAGAAGAGCCTTTATCATCTCCTGTTTAATGGTCTATACCCTATAAAATACCAATATTTATTCTCTCCATCTCCTATATCCAGTCTACCTATATAGTGTGTTTTGAATGTTTCTAGGGCATCATTCACTCCAATTCTTTCACAGTTTGCCAAAGCTTCGACTTTCATGTTCAGTGACAGGACTCAATAGGCACCATGATTAGAGACATACAATAGACATCCTCATGACAGAATGGTGATCACAAGGCCTGGAGAGAGACAGGTTAAGGTAGCACAGCAGCTTGATGAACTAGACCAGTGAGACTAGTCATTTGTGCCATATGAAAACTGAATAGGTGACGTCCTGGCCCCAATGGCAAAAATCCCATTGACTTCAATGGGACCAGGATGTCATTCAATGTTTGCAGGCATACGTGATGCCATTGTATGCACACACAAGTTCTGTCTCTTGCAGGGGCAAGCTAAATTGCTGGCACAAATTGAGAAGCGGCTTTGGGAAACTCAGCTCGACAGAAGAAGAGTAATAATGGTGGCTTAGTATTACAAAAACTCACATTCCATTTTCAGGTCTAGTGGTGAGCAATTGCAAGGTTGCTTGAAAGATGGCCTGAACCTTAAAAACTAATACAAAACTCATGCAGGGTCCATTTTTTAAGACTAGTTGAAACATCATGTATCAAAGTAACTGGAAGCTGAGCTGAGGAAAAACCTTTTGTTTTTTTGCTTAGCAAATTCTTTGCAGCCTGACTGGGAAAGTTCACAGGAACATTTTTCAGTGCAAGTTTGTTGCCCAGTTGTATCATGTTTCCTGAATGTGCTGTCACAATGAAAAATGTCACAGCAGGTTAGCTACAAAAATTCTAGAATATGGGAATGTTTTGATTTTTATGATAGAAGGAGTCGAAGTTTAACTGCTCCTAAGGTTTGCCTCTGTTTTCTGGTGGTATGAATTGGAGAGTTTTTTACCATCAACTTCAGTGGGGCCAGGATTTCAGTCTATCTAGTCTATTTATGCATGCCAGCTAATAGGTGGTTAGTCTACTGCTGCTGCTGCTAAGTCTATGGCTAATTCTTTGCTACTGACTTTAGGCTTCAAATTTGCCTTTTATTATTTAGTGGTTCCATCAGGTAGAATTTTTCAAACCCACTCTCAAAATTGCAATGGGGAGAGCAATGGTGTAGGTCTCCTGACAACTACTCCCCAGAAAAGGATCCTGCCGTATCTTGCAGGATTCTGCAACATGGGTCACTTTTTCTTTTTCTTTTTTAAAACTCGATCCAACTATTGGGGTAGGGGCAGTTTTTAAGTTCTGGTTGTAAAGCTATGAGAAAAAGTCCATTTTGAGAGACAGCGAGCGCATATTTTGGCAGGTTTAAAAACAAAACAACAAAAAGTAAATAATTTTTGCAACACTAAAAAACAGCTGTTATTGATTAAGTCATTTTGACTTGACCTCAAGATTACTTTGTAAGGCTTATACATTCTCCCAGTCTTCTGAGAAAGAGGTCAATTAAAAAGGTGCAGGTGAGTTAAGTGAGGGGTATCAAATGTTAGTCCTGATAGTAGTTTTGGGGCAGGAGGGTGAGTAAGAGTTATAACTACTATATTGTAAGTCTCGTCTATGCTTTCACCCAGAAGTGTCCAGCAGAGGCCGGTTCCTGGCCATTTACTGTATTTATATGGCCCACGTGGCATATATGGATTCTGCAGAAGCTGCACTTTCATTTATTTAAAAAAAGTTTCTCGGGATAGTGAAGAAAACCTTCCAGATGCAAAGCAAATGTAACTGATACAATGCTGTCGTCTTGAGTCTGAAACAATGCTCTGGGAGGTGCCAACTCTCCTACCCCATTCATCTCATTTGGGTGTTAAATCCTAATGATGACACCTTACATATTATTATTTCAGGGCTCATCGTTTTACCAGAGTGGGTAGGGAATGAATAAAACTCACAAGGGATTTAGTTGATGCTGAAGGGAAGGAAATGCAATGGGGAGAAAGGAGAGACCCAAAGACAGGGAAGATAGGAGGACAGGGAAGGCAAAGAACGAAGGGCGGAAACAGTAGTGGTCGTAAAGCTGGGCTTTATTTTTCCGCCAAATGGAACTGAAGTGGATTAAGATATAATAATTATAAGAAGTAAAAGCTGAGCTCTTCTTCGAGTGATTGTTCATGTCCATTCCAAGCAGGTGTGTACGCGCCGGGTGCACGCCAGCCGGAAGATTTTCATTTAGCAGCGTGCATAGGGTCGGCCTTGGCACCCCCTGGAGTGGCGCCTCCATGGCGCCCTATGTAGGGGCCCGCCGACCCTCCACCCCTTCGGTTCCTTCTTACCGCCGGTGACGGCTGGCTGGAACTTCGCTCGCTCCTGCAGCAAGCCTAGCAGTGTCCCGTTTCAGTGTATATAGTTGTTTCCTCTCTCCTAGTTTAGAGTGAGGGTTAGTCGTAGATAGTTAATAGTTGTTGGGGGGTTTCCCCAATGTACTCGTCGCCCCGCTGGGGCATGCCCAGGTCCCCCGGGTTTAAACTCTGCAAGGACTGTGGGAAGTTTATGCCGAAGAGTGACCCACACTCTTCCTGCTGAAAGGGTCTCGGAGAGAGCCACCAAAGAGACCGGTGCCATATGTGCAGGGGATTCCGTCTCAGGACTCTTAAGGACAGAGAGCCGAGACTCAAAGTGCTCCTGATGGAGGCGGTCTTACGGCCACACTTGGACCCTGAGCTGCCCGATCCGGTGCACAGCACCTCATCCTTGGTGCACAGCGCCCCGGCACTGCTAACAAGACAGGAGGCCCAGTCTAAGACCTCTAAGGCCTGGTCCCCACTAAGCACCCACTTCGGACTAAGGTACGCAAATTCAGATATGTTAATAACGTAGCTGAATTCGAAGTACCTTAGTCCGAACTTACCGCGGGTCCAGACGCGGCAGGAAGGCTCCCCCGTCGATGCCGCGTACTCCTCTCGGCGAGCTGGAGTACCGGCGTCGACGGCGAGCACTTCCGGGATCGATCCCAGAACATCGATTGCCTGCCGCCGGACCCTCCGGTAAGTGAAGACGTACCCTAAGTCCCGGCACCAGGGAGAATTGGGACATAGAAAATCAGCCTCCATAAGGCACCGATCACCATCTCCAGTGCCCGCAAAGAAGAGGAGGCCAGTGAGGGACGGATCCCCCCACCAGGACCTTAAAAGGCCGGTGGCATCCGCGAGTGTGGTGGGACAAGCCGTGCCACAACCGCATCCTCCCATGGTTCCGTCGACTGCCGCCCCGGTGGGGGTGCAGTTGAGTCCGGACTGGTAGAGATCCCCGGACCTCAGCGAGGATGTGCATCTCCCATCGACGCCGGAGGTGTTCGAGGCGGCCTCTGACTTATTAAGCCTCCCGGTGCCGGCCTCCCCGCACCGGTGGAAGAAGCTGCTGAACATGGCCCAATCCCCAATCCAATCAAGGGGCAAGCCAGCCATGATGTTGCCCCAGTCCCTGCGCCATCCCCGGCCCTGCAGCACCGCCCTCCGGCGACAGTGGGTACTGCTCCCCCTCGATCCTCCTATTCGGAGATCTCGGACTCAGAGGCGGAATCCTACCGATCCAGTAAATCAAGGAGCAGGCGGTCGGCTTCGCAGGCGAGCCAACAACCTTACCCAGCACAGTGGCAGCAGCCCTCCCAGTGGCCGTTCTGGACTCCCTGGGCTTACCATCAGACCATGGGACAGGTGCACGGCCTGCGCTCCAGGTCTGCGTCGGTCTCCTCGACGTCGGTGGCCCTGGCGCAAATGCCTCCACCACCGGCACCGCATCCCTCCAAGCAGCCCTGGATGCAGCAGACTCAGCCTCCCGCACACTGGCAACCGGGCTGGTTATGCGACAGGGAGCCTGGCTTCAGGTCTCAGGCCTTCCACATGAGGTCCAGCAGACCATCCAGGACCTCCCTTTCAAGAGACCCATGCTCTTCTCCAAAAAGACGGACAAGAGGCTCCATAGTCTAAAGGACTCAAGAGCTACCCTACGCTCGCTGGGCTTACACACCACAGCCACCCAACGCAGGCAATTCAGGCCGCAGCCGGCCCCGTGACCTTACCAGCCCCAGAACTGCACAGACACCTCGCATAGGCGGAGCAGAAATGGCAGAAGGAGGCAACAACAGCCCTCCGGCCAGTCATCCAGCCATCCGCGGCCCCCGTCAGGGCCTAGACCCCAAATTTGATGGTGCGGTCGGGGACGACCTACCGGACAGGACTCTGGATCCTACCAACCCTATCTTTTCGTCACATCTGTCCCCCTTCTATCGCGCCTGGTCCCGAATCACGTTGGATAGTTGGGTGCTCCGCACGGTAGAGAGGGGATATTCTATCCAGTTCTCCTCCCTTCCACCCCACCAGACCCCCTCCCCGTCCCTCTTCAGGGACCCCTCTCATGAGCAACTTCAAATTCAGGAAGTGCAGTCCCTCCTCATAGTAGGGGCAGTGGAAGAAGTTCCTCAGGAACTCAGGGACAGGGGTTTCTACTCCCGGTATTTCCTAATACCCAAGATGAAAGGGGGCTTCAGACCCATTCTGGACTTGCGGCGTCTGAACAAGTTTGTAAAGAAGCTCAAGTTCTGTATGGTCTCCCTATCCTCCAACATTTCCTCCATGGATCCAGGGGACTGGTACGCCGCCCTCGACTTGAAGGACGTGTATTTTCATATTGCAATAGTTCCCCAGCACAGGCGTTACCTCAGATTCGTCATGGGCAACACCCATCTCCAGTTCAGTCCTGCCTTTCGGCCTGTCAACAGCCCCGAGGGTCTTCACAAAATGCATGGCAGTCGTGGCAGCCTTCCTGCGCAAGCACGGGATTCAGGTGTTCCCCTACCTGGACAATTGGCTCGTCAAGGGCCGCGCCAAGGCACAGGTGGAGGCTCAGGTGGTCTTCATCAGATGGACCTTCCTCGAGCTCAGCCTCCTGCTGAACGAGGCCAAGTCCACCCTGTCTCCCATCCAGAGGATAGAATTTATAGGGGCAGTCCTGGACTCGACGCAAGACAGAGCGTACCTACCAGAGGCCAGGTTCCGGGCCATGTCCAACATCATTCTCGGTCTCCAACGTTGCCTGACCACCACAGCGTGGTCAAATTGCCTCAAGTTGATGGGTCATATGGCTGTGTGCCAGGCTGCACCCTCTCCAGTCCTGGTTAGCGACTGTGTACCGACCAGCTAGGGACGCGCTGGACTCTGTGGTGACGCTTCCCAGAACGATGCTAGATTCCCTCCAGTGGTGGCTCAACCCGTGGGAAGTCTGCGCGGGAGTACCCTTTGTCAGCCCCCAGCCATCCCTATCCTTGGTAACAGACGTGTTGGATCTGGGGTGGGGGATGCATCTGGGGACCTCAGGACTCAAGGCCTTTGATCCCCAGCAGACCTCTCCCTGCACATCAACGTCAGGGAGCTAAGGGCAGTGCATCTAGCCTGCCTGACCTTCAAATCTCGCCTGGCAGGCAGGTGTATTACAGTCCTCACGGACAATACCTTGGCGATGTTCTACATCAACAGACGGGGGGTGCATGCTCCTCTCCCCTGTGCCGGGAAGCCCTCGCTTTATGGGATTTCTGTGTACAGAACGCAATTCATCTGATGGCATCCTACCTCCCGGGGGTGCACAACGGACTGGCGGACGCCCTCAGCCGCTCGTCCCATGGTCATGAGTAGTCCCTTCGCCGAGAGGTAGCACGCTCAATCTTCCGTCTCTCGGGTGATCCCCAGATAGACCTGTTTGCCTCGAGGGACAACAGGAAGTGTTGATGTTTCTGCTCCCTCATGGGGCGCAGTCCAGGGTCTCTGACGGATGCCTTCCTCCTCTCGTGGGAAAGTGGCCTGCTTTACGCCTTCCCCCCGATTCCCCTGGTTCACAGGGTACTCCTCAAGATCCAGGGATCACGCTTGTGTCATCCTGATAGCGCTGGTGTGGCCGTGCCAACACTGGTACGTGTCGCTGCTGCACATGTCCACACGGGCGCCCCTCTCGTTGCCCCTGCTCCCAGACTTGATCACACGGGATCGGGGCCATCTCCGCCACCCGAACCTGGAGTCACTCCACCTCACAGCCTGGATGCTCCATGGCTAAACCCCGTGGAGATGCAATGCTCTCAGCAAGTCAGGCAAGTCCTCCTCGGTAGCAGAAAACCCTCCACCAGGGCCACATACATGGCCAAGTGGAAACGCTTCTCCATCTGGGCCGAACAGCAGGGTCAGGCTCCGTTGCTCACCCTGATCCCTCTCATCCTGGATTACTTGCTTCATTTGAGACAGTTAGGACTTTCCCTCTCTTCGGTTCAGGTCCACTTGGCGGCCATCTCAGCGTTCCACGCAGGAGCGGAAGGTGGTTCAGTTTTCGCCAACTCATTGGTTTGTCGCTTCCTCAAGGGCCTGGACAGACTGTTCCAGCATACTCGACAACCAGCCCCGGCCTGCGACCTCAATTTGGTCCTTTCTGCCCTCACAGGGCCCCCCTTCAAGCCCCTGGCTACGTGCTCTCTGTTATCTCTCTCTCATAAGGTCGCATTCCTAACGGCTATCACCTCGGCCAGGAGGGTGTCAGAACTCAGAGCACTGACGTCCGAGCCTCCATACACTGTCTTCCACAAAGACAAAGTCCAACTCAGGCCACACCCAGCGTTCCTTCCAAAGGTGGTCTCCCAATTCCACGTGGGTCAAGACATTTTTCTCCCTGTGTTCTATCCTAAGCCACACTTCTCCAGCATGGAGCGTAGGCTGCATTCCCTGGATGTTCGCAGGGCCCTGGCATTCTATATTGAAAGAACCAAACCATTCAGGAAATCAACCCAACTCTTTGTTGCTGTGGCCAACAAGATGAAGGGACTCCCTGTCTCATCACAGCATATCTCTTTTTGGATCACGGCCTGCATCTGAGAATGCTACGGTCGGGCTAAGGTGCCTGCCCCACCTATCACGGACCACTCCATAAGGGCACAGGCCTCCTCCGCAGAGTTTCTGGCTCAGGTCCCGACACAGGAAATATGCAGAGCTGCCACATGGTCCTCAATCCACACTTTTACGTCGCACTATGCCATCATGCACCAGGCCAGAGATGATGCAGTCTTCAGCCGCGCAGTGCTCCAATCCACAGTGAACTCTGACCCCACCGCTTAAGCTCAAGCTTGTGAGTCACCTGCTTGGAATGGACATGAACAATCACTCGAAGAAGAAAAAATGGTTACTTACCTTTTTGTAACTGCTGTTCTTCGAGATGTGTTGTTCATGTCCATTCCAATACCCACCCTCCTACCCCTCCGTCAGAGTGCCGGCAAGAAGGAACTGAGGGGGTGGAGGGTCAGCGGCCCCTATATAGGGCGCCATGGAGGCGCCACTCCAGGGGGCGCCAAGGCCGACCCTATGGACACTGCTAAAGGAAAATCTTCCAGCTGGCTTGCACGCGGCGCACACGCACGTGCTTGGAATGGACATGAACAACACATCTTGAAGAACAACAGTTACAAAAAGGTAAGTAACCGTTTTTTACTAGAGAAGCCATGTTCTCCCCAGATCTGTGTGCAGGCCTCCCATTGACAGCAGTGGCAGGTCTGTTATGGACTGGGGGAAGTACATAGTTCTCAATTTGTAACCTGGACTGCAGATTACAATTGTAAATGGAATTCAGCCCTCTCAAAAGGTGAGCTGGACTCCCCTGCTGTAGATGGGATGTTCTTGGAGCTTAGGAGACGTGCATTCTGTAAATGAATCCAGAAATCACTGCCTCTGAAATAACAGCCATAGAAGCCCGTTTCCCAATTTTGCATTATTTATGAAAATTTCACTAACTGCAGTTTCCTTGACATAAGGCTCTGAGAGAGTTGTGCAAAGTTACACAATCCAAGCAGCCCACTTGCATCAAATTTTCTGAAGTCCTCGTTTCTGGCCTCCCTTCTGATTAAAATGTGTAGTTGCTGTGATAGGAGTGCACTGCTGGTAACTGCTGTTTTCTCATGTACATACAGATAATGTCAAGAAAACAAATGAAACAAAAATGCTTTCTGATTGAAAGTATATACTTAGAAGAGTTTCAGTGGCCCTTTGGGTGGGAGCTAATATAAAGTTGCTTAGTAAATCAGTAAACAAGTTAGTGTGCACAAGAAAGATAAGCTAGAAAACCATCTAAAATGAAGGGCTTACAGGAAATGAACAAAAACAATCAAATATGAGAGGAGTTGGGCAGACTCTCAATCAACTGAGCTGTAGAATAAGGATGCTACTTCTCTCAGACAGATCCACATCAATTAATCAGTTAGATAATTAGTATTGATTGTAAATATGTTGTTGTTGTATCCAAAAGCTGTTGAACCTTGGTGGCCAATATTCCAGTTTTCCGTGGAATAACTGAATATAATTAATCATCATTATTAGCATTACTGTATCACTAATTAATACAGAGCCCTGAATATGTTTGTACATTTATGGCTCTACAGTAAAGGCTCCCAATGGCAATTATTTTAAACTGCTCAACAGTTTAAAAAAACGTATGAAACATGTTTGTCTGAACTAAACAGCCCAAGCTGCAGTAAAATGATGTCACTGATCTGACTTAAATTGACATAAGCCAGGAAATCTATTGCTTAATTTTCAGAGGGACTGAGCATTCCTGAAATCCATTGGAGTTGTTGATGTTTAGCACCTTTGAAAAATAATCTAGTGAATTTTAGGTTGCCACTCCACCCCTGATCCTGCTCTCTGTGTCCAGGTACTGAAAGAGGTCTCAGAACTGTCAATGGTCTTAGAAATCCTACATTATGCATAAGTACAATGTGGAAGCTAAGGTTGGAATAGCATTGATGGGCCTTATTTTAGCTGTTTGGAGTCAAATAGTATTTTTCATTTTTGTTTCCTAGGATATTTTTTTTAAACAATAGCCACAGGATTAGAAAAAAAAATCCCTTCCTATTGTTATAATGGCATGATCACTGATGACATAATTTGCACTCCATTTCACTGAACATGTATTGTCTTGTATAGTTCATATGTATCCAGAACCATGTGAAAAGAACCAGTTCAAGTCAGGCTTTAAATAAGTCACCTGAGTTTCCTCCTTTTGGGAACTTGAGACCAGTGGTATTGACCAACAGCCTCTTAAAACACTGTATTTTCATTTAGCAGTTGGAAAACGCTGAAATGCGGGAGGATGAAAACAAGAAATATATAGACAAAGACTGCAAAAAGAGAACTAAATACATTGGTGAGATCAAAGTCATTGAAGATGAAAGTGGAAATACATTAATCAGTGTGAACCAGATTAAGGAACGGTGGAGAATTTCTTTGAAAGTCCTATGAATGAAGAGAATCCAAGAGAATCATATCATATGATAAAACCAAACCAGTGTCTGGTGGCACCAGTATTAGAAGAAGTTGTTGCACAAACATTGAGCAATGGGAAAAATAAGAAAGCTCTCGACCTTGATGGCATACCAGCAGAAGTATGGAAGTGCCTGGGACAAGTAGCCATGAAGATATTGACCTAACTGTTCAATTTCAACCTGAGCACTGAGAAGATGCCTGATGCTTGGAGAAAGAGCACGTTAGTACCAATATTTAGGAGAAAAGGAGACCTACAAGACTGGTGGTAACTCCTGCAGCATTAAGCACATGAGCCACATGAAGAAGATCTGAGAGAAAGATATTGATAAGAGACTACAAACAGAAGTTAATCTGTGACAATCAGTTTGGATTCATGCCAGGCAAGTCAACAATGAATGTTATTTTTGCATTAAGATTTCTTATGGAAAAATATAGATGAAAGAGGAAGATCCTTTATATTCATCAATCTGAAGAAAGCTTATGACCCTATTCCAAGAGAAGTCATCTGGTGGAGTATGACAAGGAAACAGATACCTGAAGATTGTATCAGACTCAAGGATACTGTTAGCATAGGTAGAGGGCCATGTGGAGAAACTTAACGGTTTCTAATAACGGTCAGAGTACATCAAGGCTCGGTAGTAAGCCCCTCTTTGTCTCTGTTGATGCTTGATGCACTTACAGAAAATATCCAAAGTGGCACCTTGCTGAGTGCTTTTTGCAGATGTGCTTATAGGTGAGAGCAAAGAGGAAGCGGGAGAAGACTTAGAGAGACAGGGGTGCATATTTGAAAGAAATGCCATGAAAATAATCAAATAAAACAAAAGTGTATGGTCTATAGAATCAAAAATACCATGCAGGAAGTCTATGAAACTATGTCTGGGGAGCCAAAGGTACAGACGTTCAAGTACCTAGGTTTGATAGTACAGAATAATGGTGAACTCAACAACCAACTTAAAAGCAGACAGAAAAGGCATGGGCTAATGGAGAGAAGCAAGCAGAGTGATCTGTGTTAGGAGAATGCCCACCAAATTGAAGATGGTAATTAGGCCTACACTTTGAATGCTGAGTATTGAGGAAGAGACAGGAGCAGATCTTGAATACAGGGGAAATGGAAAATATTAAGATGGATTCTCAGCGTTTCAAGGATGGGCCATGTTTGGAATGAACAAACTAGGGAAAGTGTGAAGGTGGTACCAATTATAGAAAATTGGAGGGAATCCCGGCTTAGACGATTTGGGTATGTAAAAAGAAGATAGAAAGAATATATAAGAAACAGGGTGTAAAATTTAGACGTGGGAGGTAAGAGAAAGGTTGGAAGAGCCAGAACCAGATAAATGGGTGGCATACAAAAGGATTTAGTTAGCTGCAGCATTTCTGAGGAACTGCTTCAAGACAGACTGTAATGGAGTAACAGGACTTAAGAACTGACCTTGTCTAGATGGGACTAGGGCTAAAAGAATTTGGAAAAAATCAAAGAAAAAAAGAATTTAAAAACTGCACACAGCTTTACATGCATATGTAGTCTCATCCAATCTTCTATTTCACTACATGCTGAATTAGACAGGCTTTCTTCTTCTAGAAACAGAACTTAGCCAACTCATATTCAATAAAGGCTTGTCTACACTAGAAAGTTTTACCAACAAAATTCTGCCTGCATGCTGCTGCCAACATTGCTATTTTGGCAGAGAGCATTCATATCTGGCTGCCTTTGGTGGAGCAGTGTTGAATTGGCAACAGCCTCAAATTGTATGGGCATGTGTTCACTATGGGTAGGCATCCCAGTGCCCCCTGTGCCAACGTGGCTGTAGAATTTTCAGATGTGGAAGGCTGTATTCCTGGAGTTGTGTACAGAGCTCACCCCAGCACTGCAGTGGACAGAAACAAAATGAGAGCTTCTCTGATAGTGGAGAAACAGATAGATGGCAATTGCTCTCTAGAAGCCTGCAGCCCTAGATTGGTATTGGTCGGTGGGCAATCAGCTTGTACTGGAAAACCTACGGTGGGGGTGCTCCTCATCCAGATGGGCAAGGCCATTAAGTGTATATGTCCTGCTGCACAGGATTTTGACCCTGGGCAATGTGCAGGATACAAGATGGATTCAGTTAAATTGACTTCCCTAACTGTTGTGGGATGATAGCCAGAATGTTTATGTAGCTGTGGTGGGATGATAAATGGGATGCATATCTTACTTCTGCCTCACCACCACCACCTTGCTTCGGAGTATCTAAACAGAAAGGGGTAATTTTCCATGCTTTTGCAAGTGTTGGTGGATCATGGGGGATGTTCCACTGACATTAATATTGGCTGGTAAGGGAAGGTCCATGACGCTTGCTTCAGAAATACTGATTGCTGGGAATACTGGATTTGACAAGCTACAAGCAAGGATGTTTTCTCTGACCAGCATATTCACATTGGTGGGTGCCAATAGTGATTCTGGAGAACCTGGCCTACCCATTGCTTCCTGGTTCATAAAGCCTTACAACCGGAACCTGGACTGCAGCAAGGAAAGTTTTAACTATCTCCTGAGAAAGCTGCATGTATTTTAGAGTAGTATTTAGTCCCGTCACTGTGATTAAGAGATTACCACTGAGGATCAGATAGGAGAATTTTGCCCTAAAATTGCTAATTTGTACAGTATATTAATCATCTTTTATATTCTATATCTAGTTCTCATATTTTTAAAGCTGGTCAAATTGCATTTGCCAAATATATAATTTCACAAATTTTGTCCTTTTTTGGATTAAGGAAGCACTTATGAACCAGTCCCATTATTTCCAAATCTACTCAGTAGTCCAAAATATTCAATTAATATAAACAAACAGCTGACAAGCTACGGATTATTTGTGAAGTATCCAGTGTTCACATTTAGAACTCAAACTTTGAAATTGGTCACCCACGTTCCTAATGGATCAAATAGACACATTCAATATTTGGTACATTTACTCAAGTGAATCAGGTTGTCCAGATTAAATATCTGTGACTATAAAAGGGCTATGATATAATGGCGTGCCCTAATGTTCATAAAAACATACTTTTTTTTAGTATTCAACTAGATTCTATTTGCCACACACAGTGAAGACTTATCCAGCTATCATGATAAGAAGAAAAGATGTTCAATCAGAGAAATCTACTAGGGTCTGTGATTCATTCCATCTTTAGTGCATGGCAAAGTTTTATAATGTAATGGCTTCTCAGCATTATTTGAATTCTCTCTGAGTTTCTTGGCAGGTTAGTAACTTCAAACGTTGGATATGTTAAAATTTTACCATGAGTTAGCAAATATAATTGCAAGAGGAAAACAAAGTAATCTCTTTAATTAAGGATTAAAGTATCTAAATAAACAGTTATTAGAACACCACGTCTGTCAGAAGAAAACAGGTCTTTCTATATATAAATAGAGCCATATAAATTTGCATATTGTTTTCCCAGCAGCTCCTTTAACATGTCATCTGATTTCAAAATACAGCCTCAATCTACTAAAAATGTGTCCATCTAGTAAACGAAATGACAATTCCATTTGTTAGTTATTTCTCTGTTTTAATCCTATCTATTTCAAAATTAATCCTGGTTCCCACATAAACCTAAGTACTATCTGCTAACATACAATGTCTGGGTAATCAACAGTCCTAGATAATCCTCTTTGCTTTAGGCCTGATATGCAGTAATACTCTGAATGGTGCAGAGATAGGGAAAAAAACAACCCCAAACCAACCCCCCATCTCTCTCTCTCTCTCTCTCTCAGCTGTCATACTGAATGCTTTCATTATTTTAATGAGTTTTTATATGGACGTGTTTCATTTTCCGTGAGCATACGTCTTAGTGTATCATTTCACTTGAGTTTTTCATGGAGTGGCGTACATATTGTCAAGCCTCGTGCTAAAACTAGGGCAAGGCCCTACACCTGATTGTGGACCTGGAACAATGTGGACTGCTCAGCCTGTTGCATATTGGCCTTTTGTTTGCCATGTCACCATAACTGAGCTTCACATTTTAGGCCTTTAGAAATGTTAGTGTGTGTTTAGTGTTGATCAGATTAATGTGACAAAATTAATAAAGTACTTTAATATACAGAAAGAGGAGACTGAAGGGAATTTAAATTAAGGAGACAGAAGAACAAAGGAAGTTCTTAAATGAACATTTTGAGCAGTAGCTTAACATTATAAAGATTAATAGGAATTAATTTGCATATCTAATGCGATGTACAGAACACAACTCAAATTGACTATAGGTTCTAAGAGCATTATTATTGTAAAAGAGGCGCAACATAAAATAGACAGGTCTGTTCCCTTCCCCTTGTCTTGCTTGACTATAGATTCTACAACAAACACCAGACACTGTCTCAGTGCTCTTGTGTAGTATGTGCTTACATCTAGGTCTGCTCCTACGTGATCATTTTACATATAAGCTTCAGTATGAATTTCTGTACCTACAGCTCTGCTGTAAACCACATGCAGTCATAAGCAATTAATATGCAAATAACAGTATGTGTTATGCAGATAGTAAATATATGTAGACTGTCATTTAAATGATATTGGACCAAAATCAGATGTGACCTCTATGGTGATGTAAGTGGGGATAAATAAGTCTAACTTGTACATAGAGGCAACGATAGGGATGGATACACTAAGAAAAGAAAATAATCATTAAGTTAAGGTAGCCAGCTACTAACTTAATGTATAACTTCTGGGCCCTCAGCATGTAAGGGTCTGCCTGCATTGCAATCAGATGTGAAACTGCAGCCCATATAGACAGACATATAGCTTTGATCTACCTATCTTGAATAACAATAGCAGTGAAGCCGCAGCAGCGTGGCAAGCAGGTAATCTCTCAAATACATACTCCAGTCCTGGGCGGGTTTGTACGGGTGCTGCAGTCACACCTCCAACTGCAACATAGACAGACCTCCTCACTAGATTCCTTTTACACTTACTGCCGCTTTCCAACATTCCCTACTCATGACTTCTGAATCTGGCACATTATACTGATATCTATTGTTTTTCAAACTGCAGTGTTTATCACTACCTATTGGTCTCCATGTCAGAAATGTCCATTTTCCCCTCCTCTGTTCTGCGAGGTCATTTTGACTCTCTTCGTGAACTTTTCTTTGGCTACAATGGTCTCCAAGAAAGTGATTAAAAAAAAAAAAGGTCCTTGGAAAAAAGATTCCCCAACACCAGTTTAGAATGAGCATCTCCAAACATGAGTAATCAGCAGCAAATTAAATGACAACACATACATTTGCCTGCACACTGGATGTATGTACAGTGGGACATGCATAATCTTCTCAGGCAGCACAATGTAGCAGATAATTTAGCTCACTATGTCACTTTTTTCCCAGTAACTGCAAGCTGTTATCTCTATAGGAAGTAAAGGCAGCAATACGGATACTTAAACAGTGATGTTCTTATGGAAGATAATGAGAATCACCAAGGTGTGTACAAAGAGTATATTCATATGTAGCACACTGGAATGCAAACAGTGGGACTGCTATTATTTGTATTAGCCATCTGTGGTTGTTTGCTTGCAATAACATCCCACTTACAAATTGCTGTTTCCATGATGAGTTGCAATCTGTTTCCAAGTACAATCTGGCAATACAGTACATGAACATATAAATGGCATTAAATCTAATTTGAAAACAATATTTCCCAGAACTTACGCATACTGACGTTTAGGAGCGGTGGGAGGCTAAGGGGAATATGTATTTAAATTCCTAAATGTACACGTCAAAACAGTTCTGGATTTCAAAAAGAGAGAGGAGTGATTTTTGCATTTAAAAGTTTAAAAATCCAGGATTTACCTTACTGTCTCAGTGTGGTTGCTTTTTTTGAGCTACCCTCACAGATGCAGAGAAACTTGGCAAACACTGACTAACTGGCCGTACGTGCTGAGATAGATCAGGAGTGGTGTGCACTGGGTCCCAGCTGCTTTGAAGCCTAAGGACCAAATTCAGCCCTGGTTTAACTCCATTGGCTTCAGGAAGATTATGCCCACTTACACTAGGGTGAATTTTTACTCTAATCTGTACAGGATGTGTCCTTTTTTATCTTAATAAAGGAAATAGCAGGTGCAGTTCTAAACTGTGTGTGTGTATGCGCATGCATATGTAATATGTATATGTGCATAATATAACTTATGCATAGTAGGTGGCCAAAAACCTCTTTATATAGCTTCAAGTTTTTGGTTTGTTTTTATTTTAATATGGGATGTATTAAAACAATGATGCAATTCCTATGAAGATGGGCCTCGTGCCATGCCTCCAGTCATGGGTTGCCTGCCAACTTGTTAGTAACAAAGATATTTTCCAGTGTTACATGTGGGAGACGATGCTATGTCTGCAGTGCACAAAAGCCTTATTGCAGGAAGCATCGCCTCCATAAAGCTTGTAGTTCCAAAACGGACATTTTATTGCCAGAAATAATAATGGTTGGCTTTCATTACATCAATTATTTCAAATACCACCTTTGCACAGGAAAACGGATGATATGACCTATAGAGAGAGAAAAAACAAACTCCTTTTTATGTACCTGCTTGTGTGTGGAGAGTTCATTTTGGAACTCAGAAGCTCATTACCTTAACTACTGGCAGTTAAGAAGAGGAGGAGCAGCCATTTGGATGGAAACTTGCCCTCAGCAAATGTTTGCTCTTTTGGCTGCCTGCTTTGATGCACATGTTGCATGTTAGAATAGCACTGTAGCTTTGCTGAAGCTGGCAAGATTGTGTTTCTTGGAATCAGGGTTTCAGTGAGCAGCCAACATAATAAGTGAAGGAGGCTTTTTTTTTTAATTAATTTCTTCTTTGTCTTTTGGCTATAGAGCAAGTAGACCATCTAATATCTTGTGTTCTTAACCAGAGGACTATATCAAACACATGAGGGAGGATGCACTTGATGGTCTCACAGGTCTTTCCATCTCTAGCTACTGTAAGTCCATCTGTTCAGCAGTGCTGGCATTTAAGCATTCCATGGTGGTGACTGTTAGCATGTGATGGGGTGTACAAACCCCACACTGGGCAACAAGGGGTTAAGGGATTATTTGGGCTCAGCCAGACCCGCCCCACCACACCTGCAGCTCCATCTGCTGGAGGAATCTGCAGGGAATTGGGTGGCAGAGCTGGAGGTGAGCAGACCTGCAATCTGCAGCTCCAGCAGCGCAGAGCAGAGGGAAGCCTAAAGGCTCTGACACAGCTGCCCAAAGGGGCCCTCCCTGAGGGAAGGAAGGACACACTCCAGTGAAAACCAGTGAGGGAAGTATCCTGTGGACCTTGGATATTGGTAATTCCCTATTACTTCTTTTGGTTTGGATTTCCCCACCAGAGGATGGCTTTGGACTAAGCTGACCCTGGGAGGGGGCGTGGGGAGAGGAAAAGGCCCAGGGAGGACAGCCTTAAGCAACCTGGGTTGCCAGACTACTGGTAGCCCGAAGGGCCCTGGGTCAGAGCCCGGTGGAGTGGGAGGGCCCGCAGGAGCTTCCCTCCCAACAGCCCTCTTGATAGTCAGGAGTTGCGGCTCTGACCACTAGGCCACGTTCCCCAACCAGATCCTGAGTGAGGACCATTACATGGCACCATTTGTGTCTCAAAGACATTACAGAATTTGTGGACACTTCTAGCTGCCAACAAGATTGCTTATTTTGTAGGGGGCATGCAGATCCCACAAAAGGATGGCTTGTGTTCTCAAAAGGTACATAAGATAATACTGCTGAGTCCTAGGTACTTGGTGCGATGGCAAGATGATGGGTGCAGTAGAGTGAATATTGCTCAGCCAAAGGCACAGGGTAGCAGACTGATTGCATGAGCCGCCGCTCCTGCGGTGGTTCTTGGCTGTGAAGATCACAGTTTAGGTGAGTGCCTATCCTGAAGGCCACGGTGGTGCTTTACCTAGTGGTATAGTGTTTGCTTTTAAAATCCCTTTTCATTGTTTCAAGTCACAACTTAGTATTTATGGTCAAGGTGCTTCTTTTGGGGAGATTTTCCCTTTGACCCAACAGAACAAATATGTCTCTTGGTCTGTACCAGGGAACCCCCAAAATTCACACACAAGAGGATTTCTGTCAGTGGATCCAAAGTCTGAACATACCATTAAGGCACTCCTGTCATTTACAGACAAGTTTCTTTCATGCAACTGGAAACCTTCATTTCATTACGCAAATTATTTCTCTGAAAGCTGCTAAGAAGGATTGTGGTCTATAATTAGAATAATACCCCACAGGATTACATTCACAAATGTAATTATATAATCGTTTAGAACTAAATAGTGCCATGAAACTACATGGTATTTTAAAGTAGTGGTGGGATTTTTTTTCCAAAGTATTATACAGCAATTGCCACAAACCAGTTTGAAAATTTTTAAATTAAACAGTGACACTCCTTTCTCTGTGCCAGAAAAGTTTGTGATAATCCTAGCTAGTAAAGATCTTTTTTTTTTTAATTCAGACATCTAATTTAATTTAGAACCAATTACTTGCTAATGTGTCAATGAACCAAAAGATTCTTCTTTGGTAAAACAGGATAAGTTGTGGTCCCGGAAAGTTTAACTTAAGTCTTCATTGTTGGGGCTTGTGAGCTCCCCGTCCCACCCCTGTGGAGCTCAAGAACAAACAGAGTGCCCTCTAGTTATGGACTGCCCCTTTTTATCATCTTGATGGTGGTTGGATGGACGCACTTGACATCTCTGGATGATGCAGCCATGATAGTGGATACATCGCTTACCCAACATCTAATTCATTGTTTCCACCATCAGGAGCTATATGCCAGAAGAAGTTACTTGCTATATCCACATTAGATGTTTAGCCCTCAATATCTAGGGTCAGATGTGTAGATGGTGTAAAATGGAATATCTCCATGGAAATCTGTGGTGCTATGTGATTTACAGACGCTGGTGATCAGTCTCTGGTATTTATTTCAAAGGTACACCAGACAGCTGACTAAATGGTGTTGATAAAATATCCCGAAACACATACCCATTCTTCATGGGATACTTTGTCATGGGCCCTATGTTGGCTCTGCCATTTCACTTCATTTGTGTAGGTGACCCTGTTAGAATATCTATTAACATTTCTAGCCAAAAAAAAAAAGTATGTGTTGCTTTCTTTCTGGTACAAAAGTGGCAGTTTTGTCATCCTTAAAGAAATACACTACAGTATTGGTCTGTACACCCTGTACTACAACTGGCATATTGTTAGTTCATTGTTTGGCGCTGTTACTGTAGAATACTCAAGTATTGTATTAGTATATCTTGTAGTCATAAGCCTGACGTAGTGCATCAGTGCACTGTATGGCAGACTCCTGCTTCAAAGCCATTGCATAACAACCTCATCTTACGGCTTTTCCAGCTGAAATAATGAAATGTGAAAATATGAAGCAGAGCAGTTGTGATGGATGATTTTTTTCCTATGGTTTGCAGAGACCATTTCTAATCTTTACATTGCTGACATGTTATCAGGTCACATCATTTTTTAACATCAGTTTCCAGGCTCACAGTGCCTTGTCTTCCACATACAATGCAGGAAAACTTGCTTAGCATGGCACATTGGAGCAAAGCATCAGAAATCAAAAGCAATATGCTGGCTTGTATTCTTAGCAGTTCATCCACTGTACTTTGAGATGGCAGAACTCTGATTAGGCAGACAGGGGTCAATAGCAAGGTAAACTAATGAGAGGTTTCAATATTTGCAACCTGGGAAAAGCAACTACTTCACTGAGCGCTCCAATTATATCTGGGTAGCTCATACAGTACTAATGAGGACAACGTAATCAGGGTATCTCTTCTAATATATTAGCAAGAGCAGCTTAAAATTCCTGTGGTGAATTGACATATGGATTTAAACAGATAAATAAAGAGCTGCATGGGGGACATTTTAGACTGCAAGGACTGAGGGATGTTTTCTTTTCTCCATTACTTATCTCTGCCATTTGTGATTTGAGCTATACAAATCAAAGAACGAAGTGAATTTTGGAGCTGCCCTGGGTGGTCTACCATCCATCAGATGTACCTTCGAGCACATTACAAAAAAAAGGGATCTAATACCTAGGAGTTCGCTGTATTCACTTTCTAATTTATGACTCTAACAGCTCTATCAGGTTATGGATTAGTGTATCACAACACGCAAAAATAAACCTGAAAGCAGCAGCATTTATCACCTGGGACCTTACAATACTCTCCCGAATCAACAGGAATAGAAGGGCATGAGAAGCAAGAGCGAGAGAGGATTAAAGAGAGCATAGAGGAGTTGTTGGAAAGAAGCCTTTCTGGGCCCAGTGAGGCACAGTGGATCCACTACAGGTGGCAGAAAGGGAGGCTGGTGTAGCTATCTGACAGGAAGCTTTGCTATAGCTTGGTCATGTTGTAGCACCACAAGCAACAATATCTATAGCCACAGGGACTCCTGAAGCATCTAGAGATGTCAGAACAGTTTGGGACAAGTGAAATTGCATCATGCCATCAAATTCTCATAGGCTGATGCTGATTCAGGGTCAGATCCCATTCCCATTTACATCAGTGGGAGTTATGAAGATAACGGGTTCAGGATTGGACCTTTGATCATTTAGTATGATTTAGCAGTGTTTGGTATGCTATTTTCTGTCAAGCTCATGACACTGTGACTGTTCCCCAATTTCCCTAGTGGCCAGCCATGGCACCCAAACGATGTATATTTCAAATATATCTGGCTGGCGATAAGCAGAGTCAAAGCATGCCTTGTAATCTACCTGTTTTCTCTTCTACATGATTTTTTTTCTTTTCCTCTCTAGATCAATTGATCTGTATCTATCTTACTTATATGGCCTGCATTACCAAAGTATCTGAGTGCCTCACAAGTCACAATCTTTAATGTATTTATCCTCACAACACTTCTGTGAGGTAGGGCAGTGCTATTATCCCCATTTTACAGATAGGGAACTGAGGCATAGAGAATCTTCCTTAAGAAAACACAGGAATTCTGTGGCAGAACAGGGAAATGAATTCAAGTCTCCACAGTCCCAGACTAGTGTCCTAACCACTGACCCATCCTTCCTCATACCTGGACATAAATCAGTTGGAGAAAACTGTTCCAAATAAGTGTTACTGTCTACCTTCCCAAATGGAGAAATGATGGGGTCTGGGATTAGATGTTTTAATGGGCTATGAGCAACTTCCTTAGATGAGCACCCTCATCTCAACATGAGAAATAATTTAGATGTCAGCCAGGTGAATAGAACTTGTGAGGCTTCTTTCACCAGGTGTTAGTCCAATTTAACAATGCTGTGACTTCACTGCTTTCAGGGGAGTTACTTCAGTGTGAAACTGGAATAATCAGCGGTGAATCAGTTCACTTCAGAGTCGTTACATTTTGGAATTCTATGTGACTTCGCACACAGGCTTTTGCAGGATGACTATTCCACTTTAACATGGCTGCTGTATTCCTGTAATTTGTAAGGTAGACACTCAGGAAAATAATGATACAATAGTTGAGAGTTCATTGCTGTTCAGAAACTGATACGGCTTTTATTTATTAGAGTTTGGGGGTTTTTTTAATAGTAAAGGGGAGCAGGAAAGGGGAAATCATTACTAAAATAGGTGAACACAACCTTCATTTTGCCAGGGAGATTGGAATTCGCACAGATTAATATCTAAAAGAAACTTGGAAAGGAAAAAGAACTTGAGACCATTCCCCCGTCCAAACATCTGGACTGTAGTGTAATCAATTTACAAGCAGATACTTACAGGAAAAAATACCAGTCATTTAAAAAATTGAAACTGACAGTTAGTTGCATCTTATAATTCCCTAATCTGCAGTTGTGTTGAATTTAAACTTCCACTTGTTAAATTGGTGGGGACTGGATGACTCAGAGGATTGATATTGGAAGATTGTCTTTCCCTTTAGGATCTGTTAGCCTTACAAACACAGCCATATCAGGGTATCTGGTCACTCAGTTGTCCCCTAACCCAGTTGCACACAATCTGTAGAATGCACTGGACTTCAGCTGTATTTTGTAACCACACTAGACAGGCCTGAAATTTCTGTCTGGTTACAGAATGTGATTACGTTTCAGGGAGTACTACATATGAGAACCAGGTATGAAACAAGGTTGGAGGGCTACTGAGTTGTAACTAGCTTCTTTGACAGGGTTGTATTTGTCATGTTGACAGAGCCTGAGATAACTGGCTTGAATCAAGTAGAAAGCGTTGAAACACTGTTGGCATTTGACAGTTGCTCAGTGAAGAGTGTGTGCTGTCACTGTAGTTTTTAGTTGAAGTTGCCCATATAACCAACCAACCAAAATAATAATTAACAACAATTTCAGTCATCAAATCAGTCAGTGGTCGCAGCGTGTGAAAGATTGACTGGACACAGAGACGGAGTGACTCCTAAATAATGCCTGAAGCATTGGTAGAGTAGGTTAGGGACTGCCGTGCTTGTGTTCTATCTAAGATTGAACACCTCTCAGTCTTTAGTGTATTTATCCTCACAACTCCCCTTAAGGTCCCAGGGCAGTGCTATTAGCCCCAGTTTACACATGAGGAACTGAGGTACAAAGAAACTACTTGCCCAAGGTTGCACAGAAAGTCTGTAGTAGAGCAGGGACTTGAACCCAGGTGTCCTGAGTCCTAAGCTAGTGCCCTAATCACTGGAGCATCCTTCCTCTCTCAACCTTGTTTTGTGGATAAGCAGAGACCCTTGTGTTGCTCGCACTGTCAATCCTGGACTTTTCACAAACATTAAGTATTAAAAATTCACTTTAAAATGTAAAGAAAAAGCTACATTTGGCAAAATATAAGCTCCAGCTTTTGTTGTGGCAAAGAGATGAATACTGAAAGGCAGCCCAGTAGCAGAAAGGGGGCACTGAAAGCCACACTGGGTGATCATACTGATATTAGAAACACTGAGGGGAGCAGATAAATAGAGCGGCAGACTACAGAGATAGTTTTAATATTTTTTTAATAAAATGTGTGTATGTATAAAACTTCAATTCTAATCTCAGGCTATCAGTGATACCTGTTCTTGTAGTTTGAAGGCACTAGGACCTCTAAAGGCTTATTATAGGCAGTTGCATGAACATTAGTCTATTTATTATTCATCATGAGATTATTGACATTATTTTTACAGTGCTTTTACATTGAGCTTACTAAATGGATAGATTTGTGTTAGGACATCAAAGTAATTTCCCTGTATCAAAGACAGCCTAGAAATACAAGGGCCTAAACTGTTGCTGTAATGAATTTTCTGCTTCTCACAGGGATATTTATTCAGTCTCTTGTGTAAACAGAGAAGTGAGTTCAGACATGTGTAAATTCCTTAATGATGCTTAATTGGTTTAAGGGCTGAACTGTGAAGGAATGGTGTTTCCACAGACAAAACTTTTGGCCAGATCATTGGAGTACATTTTAAATTCAGCCTAGTCTCCTTTAAATAAAGAACATGACTTGTAATATATCAACTGGGGTGTCTAAGCCAGGCTTTGGAATCTAGATGAAGTATGAAGTACACAGTCACTCAGACTCCTGTTGCATTCACATTCTCCACCCCTAATTCCTCTTTGTTGGATAAATCAGTTGTAGGAAATAGTTTCAAATTATTTGAGTTTTACCATCTTTCTTCCCAAGTGAGTGAATGATGGGGTCTGCATTTTTTATAGTTCATACTTTCTAATTAATTAACCACATATCACTACATTAACTCATATCAGATGGTGGGCCCAGTTCTCTCCTATATTCTGAGTGGTTTGGTCCAATTTAACCAGCTCCCTGGGAATTCCCCCTCCTCCTTCACCCTCCAGCATATGGGGAATCTCCAGGTGTGATATTGCTGATGTAGCATCTCTATGCCACCCACCTGAGTATAGGAGTGTGGCCAAAGGAAAGGGAACATGGCTGGAATGTGCTGCACACCCATTATCACAGGAAAAGGCCTGTAGAATATTTCACATGTCATTTTGGAACATAGAAACAGGTTGGGAGAAAAGGATAATCCAAACAATCTTCCTTCTTTTACAGTATTTTACATTTTCCATCTTTACATGCTTTGGGAAGACTGAATACCCCTCACTTTTTGCTAGAAACCGTTCCAACTATGGACCTGCATGGGGGCAGTCTATCTCCTAGCAGTGGAGAGCTTGATGAACTCTTTGTCCTTCTCATCCCTTATAGCCTGTGGTTCTCTGGATCCTACACTATTCCTGTAATCATTCATCCAGTTTGGAGCTAAATTATGCCCTTACAGTCCATCTAGTGGTGTGGGCAGCTTCAAAGCCCACAGCCTCAGCAGGAGCTCCTGAAATTATTGATTCCCAGACAGCAGTGATGCCTCCAGGAGTGCAGGGTGTTCCTGGCCGCTGCACCACCCTCTGAGAGTGCAGTGTGCATTCTCCCCCACTCCTTGTGTGACACAGCTTTGCTTGCTAGTGCAGGAGAGTAGGGAGTGGGTGTGCCAGGGCCAGGGTTCCACTCCTCCCCAATCCCTAGACTTGCATAGTCTTTGCACCTATGGCCCATGTTTGTGCCCAGCTCATTCACAAGAGGACAAGAAGATTCCTTGCACCCGCTTCCTTGCGTCCCTCACCTGGGCAGATGACAATTAAATGCTGTGTGTTTTCCACAAATTTGCACATGTCAGTGATGTTACCAACATCATTTCTGTTTAAAGTGATATGTACCAGCCCAATACCTGTGCTCTGCTTGTTATCTTCCTTCTTCGCTTGCTATTCACATTTGTTATTGCAATTCACCTTCTGTCCTTGTCCAGTTCCATTCCTGGATGATAGGCCAGATTCTGCTCTCAATTACACCAGTGTAAATTCAAGATGATTGAAATCAATGGAATTACTCTGGATTTCCACTGGTGTTACTGAGACCAAAGTGCATTCTAAGCTGAATTTGCTAAATCAGAAATGTCTTTATGGCATTTTTCAGGGATATCCTGAAGTTCATTTTAATTGATTGTTCCTAGGTGTTTGTAAATAAATGTAAAGTGTTAGTGAATATGAACACATGAAACTGGAATGACTGAGGAAACCATTGTACAGCAAAGGCCTCATAAAATTTGTACAGATTATACACGTTTGAGGCATTAGCGCTAAACAAAAATATCTCTTGAGCCTTTGTTTCCTTTACAGAGTTTGTGATTTGGGGGTGTATTTATCTACCTGCAAAAAAGAATGATTTGTATCTCTTTGGATTTGCTGATGAAACAAATAAAAAAAAAGCCCTGTCCTTGGCATGAAAAGCTATAGATATTGGCCAATGAGTGTTTGAAATATGTTAGTAAAGCTTTTAAAGTCTCTGATTTAAAAAAAAAAAAAAGTTTGCTTCAAACTGCCCTTTTTGTATCTGTTATTATCTCTCTCTATGCATTTATACAAGGTTCACCCCTGCAGTGTGTGAGCAGCTGTGTATTGACTATATGTAGTAAAGTACATCCTCCAGTTTCGCACCTACTTCTATATCGAGAATTCTGTTTGATCTGACCTTAAACTATTTTGAACTTGTATTATTCTGGTCAAAGTAAGGGATAATGTTGCTAGATGGGCTACTGTGAGTTTGATTTTATTTTTAAAAAATAAGGGGAGGGATAGCTCAGTGGTTTGAGCATTGGCCTGCTAAACCCAGGGTTGTGAGTTCAATCCTTGAGGGGGCCACTTGGGGATCTGGGGCAAAATCAGTACTTGGTCCTGCTAGTGAAGGCAGGGGGCTGGACTCAATGACCTTTCAAGGTCCCTTCCAGTTCTAGGAGATGGGATGGGATAATTAATTTTAATGGCTGTACATACCAACCAGTAAACTGTGATGGTTGTCCAATTCCTCCAGTGATTAAAAACAGCATGGAATCAAATTATGGCATAACAAAAATATCTCCCCCCCTTTGTCCCTTCTTAAACCACAACTGATAAAGGACTAAATTGAATCTGTAAATTCCACATTTATCAATTCTATTTAATTTAGAAAGGGATTTCTAAGCACCTATTTCTTTGTGTCTTGAAAATATAATTCCTTAGGCTCCCATAATATAAATAGTAGTAATATTTCACCAGCTTTTAATGAGATAGTGAAAGCTACACACATTTTAAAAAACAAATGTCTCTAGCTTTATCTCCGACTGGGGTTAGTCAGGAGTGACTCCAATACTGTACAAAACTGGTGTGAGTAACATCAAAATCAGGCCCTAAATATCAATTTTCAAGGTGAAACTTAAAATATTTATAGTCCATCTATGCACATAAAGAAGTGTTTGGGGATTTGTTTGTTTCACAGACAAAGTGGATGAGAATTTTTGATCGTTCCAATAGCATTGTTCTGAAGATTCAGAGCAGGCGCAGCAGGGACAGAAGGATTGTGAGGAGGTTTGGCAGCATGTGACCTCCAGAAGAAGAAAGAGGAGCGTCCATGCACCAGCAATGGAGATACAGGTGAGCAATCGTTTCCATGTTCTCTCTACAGGTGCTAATGCGGAGAGTGGACTAGATGGCCCATCTGAGGGAAGGGAGCAGAAGGAGACTCCACCGATTGGAAGGCAAAAGATGCACTGTCCTAGGGATGGGGGTTCCACGACCACCACTCCCAAGAGGAGGAGGAGGGTGGTGGTGGTCGGGGACTCCCTCCTCAGGGGGACTGAGTCATCTATCTGCCGCCCTGACCGGGAAAACCGAGAGGTCTGCTGCTTGCCAGGAGCTAGGATACACGATGTGACGGAGAGACTGCCGAGACTCATCAAGCCCTCGGATTGCTACCCCTTCCTGCTTCTCCACGTGGGCACCAATGATACTGCCAAGAATGACCTTGAGCGGATCACTGCAGACTACGTGGCTCTGGGAAGAAGGATAAAGGAGTTTGAGGCGCAAGTGGTGTTCTCGTCCATCCTCCCTGTGCAAGGAAAAGGCCGGGGTAGAGACCGTCGAATCGTGGAAGTCAACGAATGGCTACGCAGGTGGTGTCGGAGAGAAGGCTTTGGATTCTTCGACCATGGGATGGTGTTCCAAGAAGAAGGAGTGCTAGGCAGAGACGGGCTCCACCTAACGAAGAGAGGGAAGAGCATCTTCGCCAGCAGGCTGGCTAACCTAGTGAGGAGGGCTTTAAACTAGGTTCACCGGGGGAAGGAGACCAAAGCCCTGAGGTAAGTGGGGAAATGGGATCCTGGGAGGAAGCACAAGCAGGAGAGCGCAACAGGGGAGGACTCCTGTCTCATGCTGAGAAAGAGGGACGATCGTTGAGTTATCTTAAGTGCCTATACACAAATGCAAGAAGCCTGGGAAACAAGCAGAGAGAACTGGAAGTCCTGGCACAGTCAGGGAACTATGATGTGATTGGAATAACAGAGACTTGGTGGGATAACTCACATGACTGGAGTACGGTCATGGATGGATATAAACTGTTCAGGAAGGACAGGCAGGGCAGAAAAGGTGGGGGAGTTGCGTTGTATGTAAGAGAGGAGTATGACTGCTCAGAGCTCCGGTATGATACTGCAGAAAAACCTGAGAGTCTCTGGATAAAGTTGAGAAGTGTGAGCAACAAGGGTGATGTCGTGGTTGGAGTCTGCTATAGACCACCAGACCAGGGGGATGAGGTGGACGAGGCTTTCTTCTGGCAACTAGCAGAAGTTGCTAGATCACAGGCCCTGGTTCTCATGGGAGACTTTAATCACCCTGATATCTGCTGGGAGAGCAATACAGCGGTGCACAGGCAATCCAGGAAATTTTTGGAAAGTGTAGGGGACAATTTCCTGGTGCAAGTGCTGGAGGAACCAACTAGGGGCAAAGCTTTTCTTGACCTGCTGCTCACAAACAGGGAAGAACTAGTAGGGGAAGCAAAAGTGGATGGGAACCTGGGAGGCAGTGACCATGAGATGGTCGAGTTCAGGATCCTGACACAAGGAAGAAAGGAGAGCAGCAGAATACGGACCCTGGACTTCAGAAAAGCAGACTTTGACTCCCTCAGGGAACAGATGGGCAGGATCCCCTGGGAGAATAACATGAAGGGCAAAGGGGTCCAGGAGAGCTGGCTGTATTTTAAAGAATCCTTATTGAGGTTGCAGGAACAAACCATCCCGATGTGTAGAAAGAATAGTAAATATGGCAGGCGACCAGCTTGGCTAAACAGTGAAATCCTTGCTGATCTTAAACGCAAAAAAGAGGCTTATAAGGAGTGGAAGATTGGACAAATGACCAGGGAGGAGTATAAAAATATTGCTCAGGCGTGCAGGAGTGAAATCAGGAAGGCCAAATCACACTTGGAGTTGCAGTTAGCAAGAGATGTTAAGAGTAACAAGAAGGGTTTCTTCAGGTATGTTAGCAACAAGAAGAAAATCAAGGAAAGTGTGGGCCCCTTACTGAATGAGGGAGGCAACCTAGTGACCGAGGATGTGGAAAAAGCTAATGTACTCAATGATTTTTTTGCCTCTGTCTTCACGCACAAGGTCAGCTCCCAGATTGCTGCACTGGGCAGTACAGCATGGGGAGAAGGTGACCAACCCTCTGTGGAGAAAGAAGTGGTTCGGGACTATTTAGAAAAACTGGACGTGCACAAGTCCATGGGGCCGGATGCGCTGCATCCGAGGGTGCTAAAGGAGTTGGCGGGTGAGATTGCAGAGCCATTAGCCATTATTTTTGAAAACTCATGGCGATCGGGGGAGGTCCCAGATGACTGGAAAAAGGCTAATGTAGTGCCCATCTTTAAAAAAGGGAAGGAGGAGGATCCGGGGAACTACAGGCCAGTCAGCCTCACCTCAGTCCCTGGAAAAATCATGGAGCAGGTCCTCAAGGAATCAATTATGAAACATTTAGAGGAGAGGAAAGTGATCAGGAACAGTCAGCATGGATTCACGAAGGGGAAGTCGTGCCTGACTAACCTAATTGCCTTCTATGATGAGATAACTGGCTCTGTGGATGAGGGGAAAGCAGTGGATGTGTTATTTCTTGACTTTAGCAAAGCTTTTGATACTGTCTCCCACAGTATTCTTGCCACCAAGTTAAAGAAGTATGGGCTGGATGAATGGACTGTAAGGTGGATAGAAAGCTGGCTAGATCATCGGGCTCAACGGGTAGTGATCAATGGCTCCATGTCTAGTTGGCAGCCGGTTTCAAGTGGAGTGCCCCAAGGGTCGGTCCTGGGGCCGGTTTTGTTTAATATCTTTATTAATGATCTGGAGGATGGTGTGGACTGCACTCTCAGCAAGTTTGCAGATGACACTAAACTAGGAGGCGTGGTAGATACACTAGAGGGTAGGGATCGGATACAGAGGGACCTAGACAAATTAGAGGATTGGGCAGAAAAAAACCTGATGAGGTTCAACAAGGACAAGTGCAGAGTCCTGCACTTAGGACGGAAGAATCCCATGCACTGCTACAGACTAGGGACCGAATGGCTAGGTAGCAGTTCTGCTGAAAAGGACCTAGGGGTCACAGTGGATATGAAGCTGGATATGAGTCAACAGTGTGCTCTTGTTGCCAAGAAGGCTAACGGCATTTTGGGCTGTATAAGTAGGGGCATTGCCAGCAGATCGAGGAACGTGATCGTTCCCCTTTATTCGACATTGGTGAGGCCTCATCTGGAATACTGTGTCCAGTTTTGGTCCCCACACTACAAGAAGGATGTGGAAAAATTGGAAAGAGTCCAGCGGAGGGCAACAAAAATGATTAGGGGTCTGGAGCACATGACTTATGAGGAGAGGCTGAGAGAACTGGGATTGTTTAGTCTCCAGAAGAGAAGAATGAGGGGGGATTTGATAGCAGCCTTCAACTACCTGAAGGGGGGTTCCAAAGAGGATGGAGCTCGGCTGTTCTCAGTGGTGGCAGATGACAGAACAAGGAGCAATGGTCTCAAGTTGCAGTGGGGGAGGTCCAGGTTGGATATCAGGAAAAACTATTTCACTAGGAGGGTGGTGAAACACTGGAATGCGTTACCTAGGGAGGTGGTGGAGTCTCCTTCCTTGGAGGTTTTTAAGGCCCGGCTTGACAAAGCCCTGGCTGGGATGATTTAGCTGGGAATTGGTCCTGCTTTGAGCAGGGGGTTGGACTAGATGACCTCTTGAGGTCCCTTCCAACTCTGATATTCTATGATTCTATGATTATCTGGAACCAAATTTAAAGATACAGGAAGAAAGACAATAGCACAAAAGCAAGAATAACCTATGAAAATTAGCACTGTCAATGGAGAAATATCAGAACTTTGGAAGCCCCCATCTTACTTAGAGGCAGTCAACACAAAATGAGAGACAATAAGAACTCCCCTGATTTTTCATTCATACTGAGCCTTTCCAGAAGTTCAGAAAAGTTCACCTCACTCTTTTCCCCTATTGCTTTAAATCTGTCTCTGATTTTGACTGAGACCTGAAGAAGCAGTGCTGAAATAAACTATAAATATAACGGCTTCATTCTGCCCCTGGACATCAAGAAGCTCAGTCACTGATTTTATGATATCAAGGGGCAGCTGGCTGATTTAGTGCTGCCTGATTTTGTTATGCTCTGCTACGCAGAGAGAGTGAGTCCTCTGTTACCTCTGCAACAGAGACATTGACATGCCCTAATCATTCATGTTAATAGCGAACAAATATACTGACCCAAACTGGACTGCATAGCAACAACAAACTAGCACACGCAAAATCGAGGAATCTTTAACATACATTTCTCCTAGTCTGTTATGGCCAAAGAATCTTAAAAATTCTAACTCTATCGTGTGCATTATCACATCACTCACCTTCAGCACTTCTCCTGGTGGCCTTTTTGTTTGCCTCTTTTTCAGCATTTAATGTCATCTTTCATTTTCTGACATTTTTTCTCTCCCTTCCTCTGTGCTCATATTATGACTCTTGCCAGTCTGTCGGCCTCTTTTCTAGAGAAACTCAAAATGCCATAAAAGCTTTAAGAAAAAACTTCTGAGCATGTGTATTCAGCCTCGCAGAGAAGCCCTCTTTCAATCCTATTACCTTCTAATTTTCTTTTTGCACTAGGTCAGGGTGAAAGATGGCATGCAGGATTATCAGTATGGTCAGGTCGTGATTTAACAGTATCATTCAGCAGATGAAAGCTAGTCAAGTTCTCAGCTGCTATAAGGCTTAACCTGAAAGCATTCTGAAACAAGCTAAAAGCTTAAGCATTGCTTCATCTCATACTCGCACCTAAAGATATGTGTGCTGACCTTTCGTACTGCTAGACCCAAAGTGTGTAGTGAAAAATCCCTCTGCAATTTAGTGCTCCAAGGAGTTTAGACTGACTCATCCTTTGAAAGCACATTTAGGTTGCCACTTCAGGGTTCAGAGTGGGAAAATATATTATTTAGATAGAAATAAAAGTGTCTCATGAAAACTGCAGTCTAACTAGGTAAAGATGGTTCCAGCCCATGTGTCATCTTGTATATTCTGGGACTCTGCAGCCTAAAATCAGGATGTTAGAAATGGAAAGAACTATTAAGTCATCTAGCCCACTCCTTTATCAAGGACAGATATTTTTTTCTCTAGTCTGAGTGGGGTGAAAGTGAGAGCATCATGCCTCACCAAACACTTTTTCCCCAGTTTTCTGTGTCCAATCTGGAACTGGAATGGCTTATGATGGCCTCAGCCATATATGATTGGGACAGACACCTGATCTAGGGTTGGTGGCCTGATTTCTTGCCACTGGAATGCGAATCTGCAGAGAAGTTAAGCTCATCTTGTTGAGAGTCACCAGTTCACCCTGATCCCCATGGAACCCAGTGCCAGAGCTCTCACTGTAGAATATCAATGCTAGTAGAGTTCCCCTTCTCTCTCCTTGGTTCCATTTGCTGCCAGAGGGAGCTTTGTGTTTTTCCCCCCTAAAGACACCAGAAGTCATTCAGCCAAATTTGAAACCCACCCATTACTTCCTCTTCTCCACCCTTCCTGATAGAGGGCAGAGGAGGGAGCCTCTCCATCGACTTTATATCAAGTTTGGAGTGTCAAATTTGCAATCTCTTTATGAAAATTCAAAGGGCCCCAGTTTTTCCAACTCTTACCCACACTGAGGGGAATATTATCTAATCAGTGGCACTATTTAAGGTTCTGAGGAGTAAGGTGCTATTAGTCAATGTGAAGTTGGAAGAACTGAGTCCAAATTTCTTTAAAATGTTTCAAGAGCCCTCTTGAATTTTATTTCCACACGGTTCCTCTTTCTGCATCTCCATTGGAGTGATGATCATCCATTTGAAAGTGGTCAGTTTCAGAGGAGAACAAAAATGGGGGAGGAGGGTATTTACTGTATAGACTAAAGTAGGTTAAAGAACAGCAGGGCAGAAAAGAGTGCCCAGAGCTCCAGCACATAAACAACTCCAGGTGACAGCTGGACATGGGCTCTGTTGTCCTGTGCACAGAACAGCCAGAAATGTTTATTTTTCTTTGTTAAATGGATTTCCTTAACAACCTCCACGATGAGCAGTCCCCTGCAGGTCCATGGCTCTTCTTGTGGGAAAGGGGGGGGGGGGATATTAAACTAGTCAGGATGTCTTTTGTGATCCCTGTCAGTTTAAATGGTCTGCCTTTTTGCCTAGCTCTAAACCTCACCTGTCTCGGTCAGTTTATTCATGTGTCTTTGTAAGGCTTTTCATATTCAGGGTTCTTTCAGCTGACAAAACTAATTGAACAAAGTTGGCAGAACACTCTACTTAAGAGTAAGTAAACTTGGACAAGAAATATATCTGCCTCTGCATAGATTTTCCTAAATTGTTCAATCGTATTGTTTCTTTAGCTGTCTTTTGCTGAACATGTTCATGCCTAAAGCACCCCTTTATCTTCTTTATCTCTTGCATTTGACTGGTTCTTGCAGGCTGAGATCTGTGAAAAGTAATTAAATTAAATCTTTTTTCCTAATTGGATTGAGTCTGTGCAGTCATTGTCCATTTCCTTCAGGCTCCGCAGAGTAGCCTGGATTTGGAGTCTGTAGTTTTGGTAACAAAATGCTGTTTCTTTTTAGTGAGTTCCTGTTTGTTTCTTCCTCACTGCCCAGAGACGGTCCTTATGTCTCATGGGCAGCATTTTCATCAGAGATGTTTCCTAGGAGCACTGTCTGCTTTGAGTGGGTGTTTGTTTTTGTTTGTTTGTTTGTTTGTAGTTCTCTTCCAAGGCCTTGTCCCATTGCTTTGGCAATAAGCATGCTCTACCCTGATCCAGGTCTTTAGGCATCTTGCAGGTTCAATCTGACCACAACCAGCAGCCTGGCAGATGGGCTCAGCAGTTCCCATGCCTCTTGGGAATGCTCATATTGCCACTTCTACTTTGCTCTTCCTTCCTTGAAAGCAAGAGCTGGTTTCTTTCCAACGGGAACCCCCAGCAGTGATTATCTCCAACATAACCTGAACTGGAATTGGTGACTTGTCTTTAAAAAAAAGCAAAGTTATTCGAGATAAATAAAGAAGATAATTGAAGTGAAAGATGGTAAAACATGAACACGACTCAGATTGATGTTTTTAAAAATATCACTAGGTAGACAAGAGCCTCCTGTTACCCAGGCTGGTAGGGTTTTTCCATTCAGCTCTGTTCTCACCCATATCTGGCCCACCCTTCTGCACTGCCCTGTGAAGATCTGAAACCATTATGCCACAGTGTTCAGGATGTGACCCTCAGAGCACCCCAGTAAAGGGTCCCCTGGTATGTCGCAGTAAATTTCTGTCGGCCTGACCAGCTCAATACACTTCACACAGTGTGGTCATGATATTTATTTAAAAGGTGTCTTGCAATATCATGTTCTGGAGTCTGTAAACAGACCAAAGGGTTCCCCCCGCCCCCCAGGCAAAGGAATGTGTATTTACTTGTCTGATCAGACTGATCACAGATAGAGGCCAATGCATGCACATTTACCTGTAAGATGAACAAAGTCATCCAGCTAATAAGCAGATGAGAAGACCGCTTGATGATCATGATGAAGGACAAAATCTGCACCCCTATTTAGATAAACTCATACTCCATATGCTTTGCAACCTTCCAAGGCTCTTTAGCTGGTCAATAGAACACTTAAAGGGTATATTACATATTAGATTGTTTGATCATTATATTTTTACTTGGGCTGATCAGAAAATGGGGGGAGGAGGTGTTTCCCCCTGGAAATTTTTGATTTTTGTTGAAAAAACAAAATCTGAAAAATGTCAGAAATTGAACATTTCAATTCAGAAATGTCACCACAGTCTCATGGGAATTGCAGTTCGGGTGCCTTGTGCCTCCATACTCTTCCAGGAGCTGGGCAGCCTATCTGCACTACATCATCCATTTCAATTTTCAGGGCGTTGGTTTTTCTACAAAAAGTCAACATTTTCTGGGGAAACCAAACACTTTTTGCAAAACATTTATTTCATCAAAAGCCCAATTTGTCATAGAAAAACAGTTTTGATGGAGAATTTTCAACCGGCCCTAATTTTTACATTGGGGGTGAGAAAAGGAGAACTCAAGTCTTCAGTTTCCAGGCAAAAATCAATCAATTAAATGGTTCAAATTGTGGATGGGAGAAGTAGGTTAGAGAGAATTAACTACGTTATTACAGAAATATGCAGAGGGCAAATGCTGTTCTCATCTGTGCCCATGCAGTCACACTGGGTGTGCATTGGTGTAAATGGGAACAGAATTTTCCCCATTGATCATGGTGACAGTGTTTGGTGATACCCTTGTACCTTAACTGAGTATATATCTGGAAGATGTGGAATTAATGAGGTTATAGACCAAGTGGATAATGACCATTCAGGGGACCGGGGGTATATTTAAAAATGCACCCAGGCCACAAAGTTCTGATCCAAATCTGAACTTCCTTATAGTTCAGGGATGTTCACGTGTGCTTGGTTCATTTAGCCTCCAAGAGTGCCAAGGAGCAGCCAGAAAGGTTGGGGACTAGATCAAGGAGGTTGGGTCAAGTCAAATGAAAAGGTTGACTAGATGGGTTGGGTTGGTTTGGTTTTAAGATTAGTTTAAAAAAAACTCTCTCAATCATGTCTCTGTTATGGGCCTGCTGTGGTGGTTGAGAGAAACTTCACGGCAAAGCTATGAAAACAAAAATAGTCCCACACAGCTGACAACACTGCAAGGGCTATTATGAGTCACCCCTCCAGCCCGTAGTGCTATGAATAGAGTGCCCTCTAAAATATAGATAGATAATGCTAGAAGCTAAATATCCGCAGAGTCAAAGCAATCCACTGGAAGCAATGACATGCCAAGTCACTTCCGGTGACTGTTACACGTATGGAGCTTGAGCTCAGATGGGAGAAACTGGAAACTATTCTATACGTTCGTTTAGTCCTAACCAAATTACTCTGCCTGAACAATGTAATTAATGTCTTCATGTCAATGGTTGGTTTGATTTTCTAAAATCTTCTTTTGCAGATCTCCTACTTTCTGAATCTTAGTTTTCCTTTGCCAGACAGAAATTGGCTCAGTGTTTCAAAGAAATATGCACAGTAATATACGAGATGAAGATAACAATACGTCAGCTGATGAGAAGCCTCTTTTCTAACAAAGGGTGTAGTAGTGAAAACAGAATAATTGTGAGTAAGACTGTCTGAAAATGTTGACTTAACTGTGCCTGGGAGAAAGGGCCAAGAGATGTACTTCCATTCAGTATGTTAGCTTGTTCCTGGAATCCTTGTTTCATAATTTATCACTTGGCCTTTTGCTTGGTGTGAACTGTACATCTAGGTATGGTTGGAAGTGCTGTAGTTAAAAACTGTAATGGAAGGCAGCACTTCTGATTCCACTCCACAAGAGCTCACTTTAGCAGCATCGCAGTTAAGTGAATAAGAAAAGGTCTAGTGTAACTTCAGTTGACAGTAAAAGGCCTGTGTATTGTTACCTTTATTTCTGTTTAAGGGTTCTTGTTAACAGTATAATTACTACTCCATTTTGGTCTTCAACAAAACTGCCTTCCTCCCTCCCCCCTACGTCTTTATTTTTGGCTTTCAACTGCCAAGCTGTGGTACAGGGGTTCTCAAACTGGGTGTCCAGACCCCTTGGGGGGGGTTGTGAGGTTATGATGTTGGGGGTGGTGAGCTGTCAGCCTCTACCCCAAACTCCACTTTGCCTCTAGCATTTATAATGGTGTTAAATATATAAAAAAGTGTTTTTAATGTATAAGGGGGGGTCGCACTCCAAGACGTGCTGTGTGAAAGGGGTCACCAGTACAAAAGTTTGAGAATCACTGCTGTGGTATGAACAGCTCAGTAATTCTAAGGCTATGGTTGCTTCAGTGCTTAGGCCCCTTCCTCCCATGGTGTTGCTGTTCCTCTCAGGTCTTAGGGTTTATCTAGTTAGCTGTAGCAGAAAACAAGGAGTCACTGACTTAAAATTAATTGAAAATAATACTATATTTTTATTTGTCAAATTCATGGACCCAAGGCAGAACTTCCTGGATTTAACCGCTTCCATATCACCTATTAAAAATCATACAGAGTACTGGGAGCAAACTGCACTACTAGTAAAAAGAAGATCAGGAGTACTTGTGGCACCTTAGAGACTAACAAATTTATTAGAGCATAAGCTTTCGTGGACTACAGCCCACTTCATCGGATGCATATAGAATGGAACATATATTGAGGAGATATATATACACACATACAGAGAGCATAAACAGGTGGGAGTTGTCTTACCAACTCTGAGAGGCCAATTAATTAAGAGAAAAAAAACTTTTGAAGTGATAATCAAGCTAGCCAAGTACAGACAGTTTGATAAGAAGTGTGAGAATACTTACAAGGGGAGATAGATTCAATGTTTGTAATGGCTCAGCCATTCCCAGTCCTTATTCAAACCGGAGTTGATTGTGTCTAGTTTGCATATCAATTCTAGCTCTGCAGTCTCTCTTTGGAGTCTGTTTTTGAAGTTTTTCTGTTGTAATATAGCCACCCGCAGGTCTGTCACTGAATGACCAGACAGGTTAAAGTGTTCTCCCACTGGTTTTTGAGTATTTTGATTCCTGATGTCAGATTTGTGTCCATTAATTCTTTTGCGTAGAGACTGTCCGGTTTGGCCAATGTACATGGCAGAGGGCCATTGCTGGCACATGATGGCATATATCACATTGCTAGATGTGCAGGTGAACGAGCCCCTGATGGTATGGCTGATGTGATTAGGTCCTATGATGATGTCACTTGAATAGATATGTGGACAGAGTTGGCATCGGGGTTTGTTACAAGGATAGGTTCCTGGGTTAGTGGTTTTGTTCAGTGATGTGTGGTTGCTGGTGAGTATTTGCTTTAGGTTGGGGGGTTGTCTGTAAGCGAGGACAGGTCTGTCTCCCAAGATCTGTGAGAGTAAAGGATCATCTTTCAGGATAGGTTGTAGATCTCTGATGATGCGCTGGAGAGGTTTTAGTTGGGGGCTGAAGGTGACAGCTAGTGGTGTTCTGTTATTTTCTTTGTTGGGCCTGTCTTGTAGGAGGTGACTTCTGGGTACTCGTCTGGCTCTGTCAATCTGTTTTTTCACTTCAGCAGGTGGGTATTGTAGTTTTAAGAATTCTATTTGCTACCCAAGATCCATAAACCTGGATATCCTGGACGCCCCATCATCTCAGGCATTGGCACCCTAACATCAGGCTTGTCTGGTTATGTAGACTCTGTCCTAAGACCCTACGCTACCAGCACTCCCAGCTATCTTCGAGACACCACTGACTTCCTGAGGAAACTACAATCCATCGGTGATCTTCCAGAAAACACCATCCTGGCCACTATGGAAGATGATCCTTTACTCTCACAGATCTTGGGAGACAGACCTGTCCTCGCTTACAGACAACCCCCCAACCTAAAGCAAATACTCACCAGCAACCACACATCACTGAACAAAACCACTAACCCAGGAACCTATCCTTGTAACAAACCCCGATGCCAACTCTGTCCACATATCTATTCAAGTGACATCATCATAGGACCTAATCACATCAGCCATACCATCAGGGGCTCGTTCACCTGCACATCTACCAATGTGATATATGCCATCATGTGCCAGCAATGGCCCTCTGCCATGTACATTGGCCAAACCGGACAGTCTCTACGCAAAAGAATTAATGGACACAAATCTGACATCAGGAATCAAAATACTCAAAAACCAGTGGGAGAACACTTTAACCTGTCTGGTCATTCAGTGACAGACCTGCGGGCGGCTATATTACAACAGAAAAACTTCAAAAACAGACTCCAAAGAGAGACTGCAGAGCTAGAATTGATATGCAAACTAGACACAATCAACTCCGGTTTGAATAAGGACTGGGAATGGCTGAGCCATTACAAACATTGAATCTATCTCCCCTTGTAAGTATTCTCACACTTCTTATCAAACTGTCTGTACTTGGCTAGCTTGATTATCACTTCAAAAGTTTTTTTTCTCTTAATTAATTGGCCTCTCAGAGTTGGTAAGACAACTCCCACCTGTTTATGCTCTCTGTATGTGTGTATATATATCTCCTCAATATATGTTCCATTCTATATGCATCCAATGAAGTGGGCTGTAGTCCACGAAAGCTTATGCTCTAATAAATTTGTTAGTCTCTAAGGTGCCACAAGTACTCCTGTTCTTCTTTTTGCGGATACAGACTAACACGGCTGTTACTCTGAAACCTGCACTACTAGTGCTGCCCTCTGCATTCAGCGCATCGCTACAGAAGGGCCAATACCCTCATAGAAAGGTTGCACTTAATTAAGAGAAGGCTGCTGCGTCGGAATAGAGCAGTGAAAGATTTAAAAAAAAAAACGGAATTAGGAACATCTTTCTGAATCTCAGACAGTTCACAATGGCCTGCAGCATCTGTACTTGTGTGTATTTCAAACGCAGAGCAAGTTAAAAGTTTCGAGCTTTGCTTTGCTTTGTACTACTAAATAGGGGGTCAGGTTGAATGACTAAAGAGAAGTGCTCATTCTTTTCTAGGTAGATGCGAGGAATTCCAGTGCGCCTGATAACCATTATAACTTCATGAAAAGGTGTTGGAAGAAAAAATAGAAGCTAAATTCTATCAGATCTTTCCTTAAAGTATGTGATAGATGATTAAGGCACATAGAAAACTTTAGTAGTATCTAAATGGAATTTCTCTCTGCAAGAGTTCATTATAAAATGAATCTACTGCTTTAATGATAATAGGATGGTATTATTTATGTAGACCGCTCCAGCAGTTCCTGAAGAGAAGTAAATGTTGTAATCCTAGTCAAAAAGCCCTGCCTGCTTGCACATTATTTGGTATTAATTTTAGTGCAGAATGATCACCAAAGGAATATTTGGATTTATCATTTGCAAAGGCATTTTTACATGAGGTATGAATCCAATAAGTATCCTTCTCTCATCAACATGAACCCAAAATAGGGTAGACTTCTTTCGCCAGATAAACCAGTGATCTCTCTGGGAATTTTGAAGGTATAACAACACGCGGCTGTTCTCAAGAATCAGAAAATGACAAATATTTACAATAGCAATGCATGACAGCTACTCCCATGTATATGGTCAGAAGGACCAAAAGATTTAGGGACAGATTCCTAAGGCCAACAATGTAGCATGGCCCATATCTCTCTATTGAATTCTAGTTTAATTTTTAAAGAAGTAAAATTATTGTTCTAAAATGAAAAACTGTTTAGTTTGTTTAGTTTATTGCTCAGTGTAATATTGACCGAAGTGACGTAGGATTTTTTTTTTTAATTCCAATGCTGAAATTTTTCAGTCTTTGAGCTCAATTACATATATATGCAGTGTGTATTTTTGTACACTTGGGGTATCAATGGACTTAGCCCTGCTCCTGACAGTTTATGAAACCAGTGTGTGCTTTCTGTCTGTTACATATCATGCATCACAGAAACACACAACCACCTTAGCAGTTCTTGGTGCTGCCTGGAAAGGGATCAGAGAATTCCGATGATTCGCTGAGGAAGGTGCTGTGACTCATTGTCCAAGCTAGATATAAGGGAAGTGGAATGTGTTTCTGCGGGCACAAGATGTGGGCTGAGCAGTCTTGAGGAAAGAATTCTAGGAGCAACCAGCCTGGGAAGAAAGTCAGGGTAAGCTTTGTTGTTTTTCTTTGTTGCTGAAATCCCTGTAAATGGGTCAAGTTTGGACTATACATCCCATTTGGAATATATTAATGAACAGGTCCATCACTGATTATGGGCAAAACCTCACCCAAAAGTCACAGGTCCATCCTTTTACTAGAATGAAAGAAATACCCTAATTTGTTTTGTAGGGGTTGTGGGCCAGTGGTTCGAAGATGGGACTGGGAGTCAGGACTCTGGTTTTTGCTACTCTTTACTAGCTACTTTGGAGCAGTTTGTGCCTAAATTTACCTGTCTGTAAAATGTGCATTAATGTTGATGTACCTCATCATAAAGGTACATCAACTTTGAGACTCAACATTTTTAAAAGTGTGTGGTGATTTTTCAGGTGAAGGGAAATAGAGAAGCATCAAGGATACTTGTGCACTGGTAGGATAAGCAACAAATCAAGGAATCCATTTTAAGGCTGCGCACTTCCTGACTGCAAGTGAGGGCCAGGACCCATAAATGTATTAGCCCCTCTCCTGATGTAAGCAAAGTGCCTATGAAAGTTGATACTACCAGTCTTGGGATCCCCAATTTATTCTATCCCTGAAATCCATTTGCTTCCCTACACGCAGAAGGAAAGAGTTGTCTAAAATATGTTAAACCAGCCCATAGTTTTTTTTGTGCCACATCTAGCAGTGTCTTCATGCCCAGACAAGCAGTGAGAGGCCTCCCAAACAGTCATCTTCTCTTCTTCAGTGCTTAGCTGAACAGTCGGTCATAGCAATTGTTTGTCATTTGGTCCATTCCTGTGTGGCCGCAAGGGCTTGACGAGCCAAAAGTCCAACCTCAAAACAGACTTGATGCACCCAGTAATCTGCAGCTAAGTTATATCACCACTTTCTTCCATGGCATTGCTATGTATTCTGCTATGGCTTTCAAACACCTTTCATAATTCAGCTGCCTCTTAATCCTCTAGATGTCACAGGACAAAAGTTATCATCAAACTCTGCTTCCCCAACATCATGAGCCTGCAGCAAGCTGGGAAGAACAATTCTTGGGTTGACCTGCCTCTTCTCTCTTAATACCAACCAAAGAGACATCTGCTGTTTGCAGTTTATGCCATTGCACCCCTCCCATGTACAATCTCTTCTCACCCCCATTCTTCTTCTAATGGTTGTGTGGGATACGGCCAGCCAGTCCCAGGGTGATCAATTGATCAAACATTGGGTGTCACCCAGTAGCTACCAGAAGCCCCTGGCATATTCTTCCAATAACAAGATGGAGGAAGAGCCTCCTGCCCACATACTTTGAGGATAATGCCCCAAACCAGCTCCACTGTAAATCACCCCAGAGAAGGGCTCTGTGCCAAAGGCAGGTGGAGCTTGCTCTGATGATCTACCAAGAAAGTAGAACTCTCCTTTCCAGTTGTGTACATTCTGGTGCCTTTTTTCCCTAAGAACTTAATCCAGCATATTAAATTAAGTCAAATAATCCTCTTGTCAGTATAATAACAATTAGTTTAGCTTCTTAAAAGGAACACATTAAGAAAAAGAATAGTTTAAAAAATAAGAGCTTTTCCTTCCCACTATTCTATTTAATGAGCTGAATGGTGGTGGATTTAAAATTCCAATTAATAGGCAAGAGTACAGAAATGACCAATTTTAATTTTAGACCATATATACTGTTATTAATGCTGTTTAATAAGCCTCCATGGCCATTAGTATTAATTGGCCTAAAAGCAGACAAAAGTAGATGTTTTAATCAAACCATAAAAATAAAGAAAATTTATATGAACAATTTAAAAATTCCTTTCTCTCAGACTATCAGACCTGTAAAGGAGATAAATCAAAACAGAGTTTTAGGGGCCAATCTCTCTAGCTGATGCTCTCACCCTGGATCTGCATGCAGAATTCTTGTCAACAGGCCAAGTTCTCGGCTGATCCACCCAAGTGCATCCCTGCTGAGTTCACCAAGTGCAGAAATCGACCCAATGGGAGATGGAACAACTGGAGACAGTGACCTTTAGTCAATAATATCCCGGTGTATCTGCTAGAAGATCTTACACACAGTTATTAGTTACAAAGAAAACTACTAGCTGACTAAGAAGCAATTAGCTGTATTCCTGTCCTCTTAGGCAAAAATGCACCAGCCAAGTGTTTGAATGTGAAAATAAATAGTATTAAATATAAAAAAACCCATGAAAATGCTATTGATGAGTGAAATGTACAGGGTTGGAGTTGATGTCCTGTGAGTCAAATCCTGCTCTTCTTATGCATAGGCCTTGTCTACACTGGGGATTTCAGCAGACAGACCAAGCGGCTATAAACAACCCTGGGCACCAGTGCTGTAAACAGGGCAGTTCCCCAGATTAGATAAAGCCTGAATGTTTGCTTGAGTATGGACAGCAGGAATGGTAGTTGGGTACCTTCCCCACCTTCGGCAAAAAATTTTCTTTTTTCACCTGGTAAACAACATTGTGTTTATTGTATTGTTACTAATCATTTATATTATGATAGCACCCAAAGGTGCCCTATTCTGGATGGGGAGTCTTATTGTGCCAGGTTTCAGCACAGCCCCTGCCTTTTTGCCTTTTTGAAAGGGCGTAATATGAACAAGGTTGATTTTAACAATGCGTACGTTGCTTTACTATGTTAGAACACCTTAGTTTATCCTCTAACAATAGCTAAAGTTGGCACCTTGAGCATGTCCCTTTAATAGTGTATAATCAAAGCCCACAAATGCAAGGAACACACAAATGAGCTTGATCCTGCAGATCTAGGCAAAATTCCTAGTGAAGTCTGGGAGGTCTGACAGGATTAGCATTACTTTTGTGGGGAGCGGTCACAAAATGTTTGTGGCAAATCTTACTCTATCCTTAATTTTTCCTTTGTGCCAACGTATTGTAGCTCATGTGATATTCTACATATGGTCATCCACTCGCTGTTCTAATCCCTTTTAATACAGTTCCAGTCATCAGTAACTCTGAATTTCCTTTCTTTTGTGTGTTTGTTGGACCTCTAGGGCCTGACTTCTGTAAATGCACGTGCACAACTGTAAGCCTAATTCGTATATGCAAATCAGGTATTTAGATCTGCAAATTGCCAGTTATGCTTTTAACTGACTTTTTATGCGCACACACACAATTTGAAAATATACTCGTATTTATATACATGAAACTACTATATAGATAGAGAGAGATATCAGTTCCTTAATGTCCATTAATTAATGTAACAATTGCATATCTGATCTGGGACCTCTCCATGGACAAAGGACAGTGCCTGTGGTATGTTGACAATTATATGATCTGGATAGGGCCATAGTACTGAACGCATCTAGTGTAAATTGGCAGGTATGTAATCTAATCTCCTCTTGGGGAAGGAATGTAGCTTCCAACAAAGGTAAAATAGCTCTTAAATGTAAAATGTCCTTGTTTAAAGAGATGATTCAACCCCTCAGCAGTCTGGATTACACCCCAGAATGGGATGGCCTCCTTTTACCAGAAAAATAAAATCTTCCTCCAAAATGCCTGTGAAACCAAAAGAACCCACTCCACCTTCCCCTGTAACATTGGAAACAGCTTAACCAATTTAAATAATTCTGTGTAAAATATTCCTATCTGAGCCAGTAATTTGTATGCTGGATTTCCACACGATGCAATATGAAATAGCTGAGATACCTTATCACAGCCTGAAAGCTGACATTATAAGGAACTACTAAAAATATTACACAGACTTTGCACAGCAAAGAGCATTCAAAAAATAGCTGGTGAGCATCATCTGTAACCATTTTTAAATGCAGACATCTCAGTTATTTCATAATATTACAAAAGGGTGGGGGAGAATCTGGTCTAGCTGTATGAATCTTTTTTTTTTTTATGTGCAGCCCCTTTTTTTTTTTAAACAACTTGGGGACAAGGGGAAGCATCTTAAATTGCCAAAAAGGGTGAGGGCAAGGGGGAAAAGCTAATTTTGCATGCTCCAAAGGCTGATTTCTCACTTGCAGGCATTTTCACCAGAGGAACCTTTTGCCAAAATGCAGACACAGGAAGGCATCATGTAGTGGTCTTCTGGTGGGGGGCTCCTATTGTAGGCATGGCAGAGGCATCCACAGGCCCACCACTCCTGTTGGACTGGGGGAACTGATATGTCAGAAGTGGCTGGCTCAGCAGCAGTGAGCCCTCCAGAGTATGGTGGCTGGTCTTGCAGGGCAGAAGAACCTGTCCTTTTCTATTTATCTATTCTTTATTTGTATTGTGGTAACCCCTAAAGACCCCTGTCAGGGTGAGGTTCTTATTGCTTTAAGAGCTAAACAATCACCTAGACAATGGTCTCTGCTCAGAGAGTTTAACCCTCTGCTGGCCAATGTATTTTTTCACATCTGATAACTCTGTTGATTGTCACTAGTGGGGACTCCGTGAATCTCGGTTTCCACAGAGCGCTAATTTGGCCTAGTGTCTACATTACCGCATCGAACCAATAGTGCAAAAGTACCATAGAGAGTAACTTTTACCTTACAGACAGCTGCCCTGACACACAATGCCCAGCAGTTTTGGGGTTTTTTTTGGAGGGGGGAGGGTTGGGAGGGGGGAGTTATATATATACTTGCATTTATCTGCTCCAGATAAAGTTGGTATTTGAAGTGTGGCATTATTAAGGAAATTGACACTTTAAAATGTCTTTCCTTTTCAAACAAAAACTCAAGCTTTCCTTCCTGGCATGCTTTCCTCAAAGTCTTTGTCTAGAATTGGATCTAGATTTCATATAGATGCAGAAATAATTTATAGATAGACTAAAAAATAGTTTTAAAAACATCTCTCTCATAATTGCTAAATCCTTTGCTGGTTGAGAAGAGTACACATTTTTTGCCAGTGGTGGATTGGTGTTTTTCATGGATTTGTAGCTCTGAGCTTTTATTTTTCTACCAAATTATGCTCCCAGACAGAGATTTTAAAATGGGCTATTAATTAATTGCAGCAGCAGACACTGCATTATTTGTTCCCATCACTGATGTTTGTATTGCAGCTGATGGGGGATTTTTCCAGCAGGAGTTGCAGACAAGTGGGTTGCATTCTTCACTGATAAAAATAATTATTCCCTTAAAGTAAAGTAGAAAAATATCTTGGGACTTTGGCTGTGAATAATACACCACACCAGTGGTAGATTCAGCAATCTGACTTGTGGACCAACGTGGGGCTAAATACAAATGCCTTGTGAACATGGTTAAATGAGTGTGACCCAAATCTAAACTGACAAAGAAAATTTGCACTCTGAAAGCTCAGACCTTTTGAGAAGGTCTTATTTATTCCATGCTAATAAGAGCTGCTGTAAAAATGACTCTGAAGATATGAAAAAGGCGGAGGTATTTTTAGGTACAAATGCAAGAAAAAAGGAAAATCAGAGCAATGTTGGCCCAAGCTAGCTAGTAAAATAAAATAAAGTACTGTATTTCTATTCTGCCAAACACAGAGCATTGCTTCTCATTTTTAATTGTCACCTGAACAATGAGCGCACAACTACGTAGATTGGATGAAAGTCTAAGGGTTTTAAACTCCACAGTGAAGCCATGATAGGCACAGAACTAACTGTTCTCAACTTTCCTGCATCCCTGGAAGATAAATTAGGAGGATCTTGGTCTGGTACCTTAACCTCAATCCTGCACTCATGGAGTTCAGTGGCCAATTGCCCACTCATTTCTCTGGGTAGAGGATCACGCCCACAATGATCTGTGGTACACCCATCTCTCCTTCAAAAGGTTAGGCTTTTTCCCCACCCACGCACATAATTACCAACACTTGAGAATTGCTAGCAGAGACAATTTTCCAAATGAGCCAGGAGCCTGTGGACCACCACAGCCACTTGCCATTCTGGTGAATTTTAGGGGATTTAAAAATATTTTTAACCTCAATTATCAGAGTCCCCAAACTGATACTCTGTTCAGGTCTGCTTTCCTGTCAGGCCCCAAATCCACTAACTCTTTATCCTCTGCCTCATGTATTGCCTTCACTTTTGTATCCCTACCTGATGTTTCCTCACAATGATACAACGTTGTAAAAGTATACAAGGGCAACAAAGCTTTCCATCAATGCAGTAAAACGACATGTACAAACCGGTGAGGGGGGAAAACCCAAAAGATATGACATCTGGATAAACATCTGAAAATGTCAATCCTTATTCAAACCTGCAAAGGCTCCAGAAGTCTCCCGCATAAAGCCACATTCTGACTCTTCCTGCTTAAAACTACCTCTCCCTTGGGGCCCTGACTCTCCTCCTACCTGGTACCATCTTGGAAGATAAGCCTAGTGGCTTGTTACTCCATCCACTACAGACTGGGTGGCCTGCTCATTCCTTCATAGTGCACATTGCCCCTCTTCTCTACTCTAATTCTAAGCTTCCCCCCTTCCACTTCCTCCCTGTGATGTCTTCACCCACTTCCCCTTCTACCACTTTTGATGGGTCTTCCTTGCTCCCACCCTCATTGTAGGGTTTCCCCATCCTTTGCCTCTTTCCCTTTGCCCCACAGGGGTGTTCTCATCCTCTTCCTCCTCGGTATGGGGTTCACTCGCCTTCCTCCTGAGGAGAGTTGAGTTGAAGCTACTGCTGGTAGCTACCTCCCGTATGAAAAGTCTAAAGCAGAAATATTGCCAAGTAAGGCAGTGTACCACAGTCCTCAGCACTGACAAAGTACACAAATTCAGAGAATCGTGAGATTCCTTGGTACTCCTCTACCCAATACTGTGCTCTAGGGCAGGAATGTTTCTCTGTCCCGAATAATCTCTTCACCTTTTCTGCATAGCAGTAGTTATGATGGCAGACACCCATCTACCATTCTCCTTCCCAGTCTTACTAGCAGCATGAGATGTGCGATGTCCTTCTCTCAGCCATAATTCATTTCGTTTTGGTGCCATGGAGAGCTGAGGAAGAACAGGCCTCAATAGATACTATGATTGGCACTTGACTATGCCCAGGGCCTGTCTAGCTCCAAACTACTCCCAGATATGGACTATTTGCAGAAGGGGCTTCTCTGCCCCAGTCAGCTTTGCAGTGCCAGGGAAACGACTCCCTTGTCTAATCAGATACACATAAGCAAAGTTGACAGGTTTATGCCCCACACGTCACCAACAAGTCCATCATACATCATATGTTTTTACTCTCTCGCTTTTTGAGTAGTATGGACTCCATTGTTTGTGCTCCAGCATTACTGCACACTGGCCTCACTTGTCCTCTTCAGTTTTTGAGAGGTCTAATAAGATCCTGTACATTTACACATCTCTGAAATCCATTTTTTTCATCTCTCTGAGGAGCTGGTGGTAGGTACCCTAAAGTCAGAAAGCAGCATCAAATACATTCTTATGGACAAGAGCACACATTTTACTCAGTCTGTTTATCCCTTTTTGTTTGTGAAAAAAACAAACCACCTTTCACCTTAATAAATAGAATTAATTAAAGCTGCTTTTGGGGCACCCTGACTATTCCTTTTATATAACTGTCAAAAGGAAATGTGAACAGGATTGACAATATTATTTGTCTTTGTGATAGAAATGCAAAGTCACAAATTTGTAGCAAGTTATGTGCACATCATAATAAAAGGGCAGCAAGAAGCCCTTTTCCAGCCAGTGCAATTTATTTACCTCTTTTCAAAATCAGCTCCTTATTGTGTGCCTACAAATCTGCATGCTCTGAATATGCATTCAGAGGGAAAGAAAACAGAATAACTTTGAAAGGATATTACGTGGGAAATTGAAAAAAGTCCTTTATAATTACTTAGAAGTTCTGTGAAATTAGACAGTATATTTTTATGCATTTCAATCAGGAATAAAAATGCACTCAGCTGATGGCCATAGAAATCAAAAACAAGCATATGATTATAGTACAATGAATGTTTGCTGCATGTTTGTAACAATATTCCTTTAACATTCCAGTGCATTTCAGTCGTCCTCCAGCAAATTGTGGCTGCCTTATTGATCTACGAATATAGAATATGATGATCCTGAGTGCAGACTTAGTGACAGGTGAGCTACAGTCAAGGGGCACATAGAGCCCTTGATCCACATAAGCAGTGACACGAGTTCTTCAGATGGAACATGGGTTGGATATGAGGTGAAGGGATTGAGACAGTTGAGCTTGGGATGCTGAAGATCTGGATTCAGTTCCCTGTTCTGCCACAGACTTCATGTGTGACCTTGGGCAAGTCAACTAGTCTCTTAGGGCCTTGGTTCCCCATCTTGTCGATGGAGATAATAGCACTGTCCTACGGGCTGTGAGAATAAACACATTAAAATTGTGACATGCTCAGAAACTGCAGCAATGAGGACTACATAAGTACCTAAGATAGATAAATAGAGGTCAATTTGTTAAAGACACTGCTGAGTAGTTTGGGTCCAAAACTTGACCTGCCTGTAATGTTAGTGTTGTCGATCATCTGATAGAGTCTAAATGTATATTGAAAATAAATAAATAATCCATTGTTCTTCTATAGGGAAATTTAAAAATAATCACCCAACCTTTTCAGCTACGTGACCTGAGCAACCCCAACCCCCTCTGCCCCAGCATCCAGACATCAGGAGTTCCAGTCAGACATGCCACATTGGTTCGCCTCACAGCCTTGCTGCAGCCCATGGTTTCAGAATTCCTAAATAGCTCTGTGATTCAAGGCCCCCACTTGATCCCACTTAAAATCAATAACAAAATTCCTGTGGACTTGAACAGGAGCAGGCTTGGGCTCTACAGGCCTCTTCCTGCAAAGGGAATGAAGTGCAGTTTCCTTCACAGGACTGGGGCCTTAATCATTGACCTAATCTTTAAAAATGAGTTAAAAAAATCAGTGTTAGCTACATGGATAAGTAGGAAATAGACTGTGGGGAAAATGGTTCTCTACATTCTAGAGAGTGTTACTAACTAATAAAAAGCAAGACACAATCATTTTAAGCTGGCGTGCTAGCATCCCTTTAAGATGAGCCAAACCAACTGGTGCATAAGGGATGATTCACAGTGATGACCAGCTGGGTAAACAACAGACTCGTTGCTCTTCATGCTCGAGGGTTGAATTCCTCTATTCTTTCCTCTCGTGTGGCACCAATATCATAGCCCTGATCTCTCATGTCAGCTATCGCAATTCCCCTATCTTCCAGCTTTTTAAGAAGCACATTTGTCATACCAGCTCCTGTATTGGGGATTTCATGCCGGTAATGTGTTGGATGGAAACTTCTATTTTCATTGTCTTTGGGGAACATGAAGTTTTTCACTTGCTGTGGCCCATGCAGTACAAGGAAGTCCCTCAGGCTATTGCTCAAGTGGGTCCACAGTCCTGGATCATCTAAATTTAAGGAACTAAACTCAGCAGCAGCTGTTTCTTGCGCTTCAACCACTCTCTACTCTCATCTACACTTTTCTTCAGGAATGTGCATGGTTACTCCATTTGAGATGGAGATACAGATGCTGCAGTAGCTGCCAGGTCACCTGCACTCTGCCTAACTGGAAGATCAGGCATCTCCTCACCTCTCACATCCTCACTGGGGCCAGAAGGCTCACCGTGAACATTTGTGTCTGTGTATCTCAGGAGAGCTCCTTCCTGCTTAGATAGAAAAGCTTCCTTTGCTTGTTTGCTTTTTCTGAATGCTGCCCCAGAGGGGCATTTTCTTCTTTCACTCATGACTGCTGTTCTGTCCAGCTATAATGGCTCTCACACTCAGTTGAAGGGGACAAATAAGCAGGCTGGTAGCAGGGCCTGAGTGAGGGAAGATGTCAGCATATTAAGGGCCTAACTGGCTCCTACTATTTCAGTTGATGGCCTGTTCTCCTCAAGTGGGTTCAGGGAAGCAGCAGGAAACAGGAAGCTCCCTGAGAAGTTGGTGTTTATCAGTCCAGTCTCCTTGTGGTTCTAGAGAGGTACATAAGAGGCTCCTCCTCCTCCTCTCTCTCCCTGCAGCTCCTGCTGCTTTCTGTTATTCCCTCTCACCTTTTCTCCTACCTGCCTGTTATGTTTCTTGTGTCCTCCTTCCTCCAGCACAGCACTCCACCATCTCTGTGCATCTAGAGCAGAGAGAATACATATGCACCAGCAGCAGACACAATTTTCTACACGCTGGGTCCTACTCCCGCGCCCCCCTTCTCACCCCGCCCCCCCCCCAGTTTGGCACCTGAGGTGGCCACCTCAGTTCGCCTCATCGTAAGGCCAGCCCTGGGGGATGGAGTGGGTGGGGGCGGGGCTTTGGAGAAGGGGCAGAGGCATCACCTCAGGGAAGAGGGCGGAGCAAGAGCTCAGCAGGGGGCCTTGTGGTCCCTGAAATTTTTTAAATCAAAATGGGGTTCCTCAGGTTGCTAAAGTTTGAGAACCACTGCCCTGTTGTATTATACCATCTAATACAACTTTAGAACAAAAATCTGTGTAAAATTAATAATGTACATAGAAACAACAGGCATCATTACACTACCAATTTCAATCCCCATCAAATTTTAACAGTAATAGGAAGGAGGGGAGGTGTTATGCACTAATGAAATTATAAAAAAAAACATAATTATAGACACACATGGAGTCACCAGGGGCTGTTTGGATTATACTTTCTATAGTTGGGATGATAAAATGTTGGTCTGAATTTATGAAAATATTGTGCAATTCAGTTATCAGCTAGAAATTGTGGTTTTGATTTAACTGGGAATTTATCTAAACGGCTCCATCTTTTTATACCAAAAGTGTTGCATCAATAAATATTGTAATAATCAGTTGGTTAATAGTAATAACAATATTGTCACCTAGTAAGAGAGTGAGACAAATCACATACTATTGTTTCATAAAACATAAGCCCCTTCAAAATGGTTCTCTCATTTCAGGAAAAAAGCCATACATACCTCCCTTCCACTGTCAGGTGTTCCCTACGGTAATGTACTGCAGTCGCAGGGCAAACACATTCTTTCCCCATTTCTCAGCATTGGCACACGTCAGATATTGAAATGATGATAATTCATGACTGCAACCAGCCCTGCTTTTGGTTTATTTTCACTGTCTGGTATTTAACTGAATTTACAGAAGTCTGATGAATCTAACTAATCATTAAAATGTGTAATAACAATAACAAAAATGCCTGGTTTGAGTGAGCATGCACAAAGACAGATGATGAAGAAAAATAAGTTGAATTTCTAACTCACAGTGAAGCAACTGTGAATAATCTGGTTAGACGGTTTTAGTAATTCGTCATTTATTCATTAACTTATACTGTAACATTCTCTTTACTTATTTTTTAGCATAATGGCAAAGTAGAGATGCACAGAATGCAAGCATAATGCTATCTAAAAGATAGCTTTAGGACAGATGGTATCCTAGATTTGTAAGAAGGCCTTTCTATAATTAACAGTTGGACTCATTACATCCAAAAACATTCACTCATGTAATGTGCTTTTGCATATTATCAGTAATATACTAAAACCCATCAATTACATTGCCGTATTTGTAAAAACACAGAGATCTCACATGTTTAAAGAGTAAAATACAAGTCATTAGCTGCAGTTTTAACTTAACAAGTCTAATTTTATAAATGAGTGAATTTTTCCCAGGCTATAATTTCTAATTATGCATTTACATAAATTCATGATATGTGATTGATGAAATATTAATACCAAAGGCAATTTTCTGTCTTTGTGGAGCACTGAGGAAAAACTTTGTTCACAGTACAACTTAATATCATATGAAATTATAATCCCAGCACTTGTTCCATGTGTTTGTAACTGGATCAGTATCAAAAGTGCAGCTCTTCTTTTACCCACTGAAACCACCAGCTAAGTGCAGTCAGGTGAACATTTTGGTCTCATCTTAACTTCAGCCATGAGACAACAGTTTGGAAAATCATCAGCTGTTACGTAAGAAAAGGTCAAGAATAAAAGCTGCCAAAAAGCTTGAATTCCTTGTTGCTGAATATGAAGGTCAATCCAAGGGCAGCCAAAAACAAAAAAAAAGCTTTGGAGAAAAAAAGAAATAAGAATGACTTATTTATTTTTTTTTTTTAAGGTAGAGATATTCGGCAGTGTGGGGGGAAATCCATCCACTTTGGTAATACTCTGTGGACTGGATTCTGTTCTGATTAAAATTAAGAGGTGGAATCGCACCCTCCAAGAATACCGCAAAGTACAAGAGTCACAATGGTAGGGTACAATTTCACATCCTCACAAGAGGAAAACTAGCTGAAGTAAACCACAGGCTACTACTTTGAGTCTTTTATACTGCACCATTACATGCACTGCCTTCCTTGGATTGCCTTCTTCTGATTGTTGCCCGGGCTGTTTTAAACTACTCCTAGCAGCGCCAGAATTTGCCCAAAAGTGAACTGCTGTTGGATTCCCACTCAATGGAATATGGTTCTTCCCCCACGAACACCAGTGGGGCAGCTAAGGCCACACTGGTTACAGGCAGTTGCTGAGCCTCCTTGGTAACTAGCAACACCTACAGCTGGTTGAAATTTTCCAGACAATTTTTCTTCTTGAGAAATTGCCTTTTTTCTAAAACGAACACATTTCACAGAAAACCTGCCTTTTTTCAATCATTTCTCATTGTTTCTTGCAACGTTTTTTAAATCCAAATTATACTAATTTTTAATTGAAAAGTTTTATCACCATTTTTTGTTTGCTAAAAAACCCACATTGTGATAAACAAAAAAAAGTCTAATAGGTTCAATTTGGAAAAGAACAGTAAAACATTTACCTCCCCGTGACCACCAAGAAAACCCCACTGCATCCTGCAAAATGAAAAGAAGTTCCAAATTGTGATGATTATTTATTATTGTTATTAACAACATGCTTTACCACCATTCTCTCTTCTGGGTAGCACTGAGTACTTAGAGTTGTGTTCCCAGCTCTGTTCTCTGCGCATATGTAGAAACACAGATGACTCCAACACGTCCCTTTTTCTCCCCACTGCTGCTCTCCCTTTATTAGACTTAAACAAGCAAACAAAAACTACTGTAGTTAAGATAGGGAGGGTTATGCATGGCAAGACTGAGATTTCAAAGCCAACTATGGGATTTAGTCACTCTGAAATGAATGGGAGTTGTGTGGCTAAATCCCCTAGTTGATTTGAAAATCTCTACCACAGAGTTAACATCAATAGCACAGTGTGAAATTCAGCAAGAAAATATTCTAGGGCCCTGTAAGAGGGTGTATGCACTCAGGAGCTAACTCAGCACCCTGTCACTCAAATCCCCACCAATTTATATCAATTGGGCACTGACTGAAAGACAGGCAGTTGGCAGAGGAGGCCAATTAACTGAGTGGAGATATAGCTGAGGGGCTAATCGGATGGAAGTGTTGCCAGCAGCAAGGGCTATATAAGCAAACAGGAAGTAGTGGTGCTGGAACAATGTTATAGTAGGGGTGTTGCTGATGGAAACCATGTATTTGAAGTTTGTTATTATTACTTCAAGCCAAGGGGGGCGGTAGCACCCCCAGTACTCTGAGTTCCTGCACTACTGCCAGGAATGAAGTGCTGGGAGGAGAGTTGGGAGCCTGGAACGAGGCAAAAGTAAGCTGGACCAGCTATTGTGATTGTACCCTTCCCCAGCAGTAAGGGGAGTAGCTGGCAATTGACTCTCATATATAATAAAGCCTAGTGGTAGTTGAGAACACCTGGAGTGGTTGTGGTCTGTGATTAGGGCCTGAAAGGATTCTCAGGACCACCCTGTGACAAGTCCTGTCATGCTTTGTCCAGAGCACAGGTTGGGGTGGAAGGGGAATTTAGAGGGCAGTTCCTAGAGGCACAGCCTAGCAGACAGCCTCAGGTGGGCAGGATGAAGTGCTCTCCAGTGATTCCACCTTCTTGCTGGCGATGTAGCACTTTTCTTTAACCGTCCACAACCCAGTGCTGAAAGAGAAAAGGCTATGCAACACCCTTGCCCTGTGAGCTATTGATGGCCACAACTGTGCCCATCCTTTGAAGTACAAGGAATGGTGCTGTTGCTGCTCCTTTGTGATGCCTCACCCCACTTGCAACAGCCACATCTGGCTAGTCCAAGGCCTAAAGCCCAATTAAAAGGGGCCTTGTTACTACTATGTAATGCAGATAGTTAAGCAGAAATGTGTCATAAAGGCTAAGATTTAGTCATGGGTATTTTTAGTAAAATTCATGGACAGGTCACAGGCAAAAAAACAAAAATTCACAGCCCTGTGACCTGTTCATGATTTGTACTATGTACCCCTGACTAAATCTTGGGTGTTCTGGGGGGCCACGGGGCACCCGCTGGTGCTCAGGAGGGGGGCACCACTCTGGGGCACTCGCTCATGTTCGCGGGGGGGGGGGGGGGGCGCTCCAGGGTGCCTGCTGGTGCTCCGTGCATCCGGAACCGCATGAGTCCACTGCCACCATTGCTGATGGTGGGGGGCAGTCCGGGACCGCCGTTGCTGCTGGTGGGGGGCAGCCCGAGACCACCACTGCTGCTGGGGGACTGGTGCAGCTGGCCCCAGGGCCACCCGATCTGCTCAGGCAGCCCTGGGGTCAGGTGCCCCGGCAGGCTACAGAAGTTACAGAGGTCGTGGAGAATCACTGAATCCGTGACCTCCGTGACAGACTCGCAGCCTTACACATAGTCTTTCACGATCAGAAATATTCTAAGGCATAATATACTGAGCTTCCACAGAAACTGGTAGAAGTTCAATGTGCTGAGTACAGAACCCAAATGCATCCACAGCTGTAACACAAATATTCATTTTAGTCAAAAATCTTTGATCAATCTTCTATTTTGATTTCTTCTTGTAGAGCTCACCTGCTGAATAACATTGACTGGGTTAATTCTGGTTATCATGTCTGTCAATGTCATCTTCGCTGCCTTCTGGTTTTCTCCTCTTCCCTTGAGCCCTGAAGACCAAAACTCTGTAGCTGCAGCAACCATTGCTGAGTGCTAGTAAGATCATTTCTATGTGCAAAGTACTCTAAGGGAGAAAACTTATTACAGTCTACCCTACAAAAGATGATGAGACTTAAGTCCTATAACAGATCAAAATAAAACGTACTCCTTTTAGAGTGGAAATCTGTCTCCAGCTAGCAATGTCAGCATATACAATTTACAAATAATAAATATTTGCATGGTTGATTAATCTCTGTTGGTTATTATTATGTAAAGGGTTTTGCCTTAATATTTATGATGATGTAGATTTTAAATTATAACATTTTTCTTCAGTAGGATTGTTTGTTTCCTGCATGTCACTGCTTATCATTACAATTTATACCCTGACTGGTGCTTTTTAAATTCCCTACTTGTTGGTTGTGATATGTATGAACATGTGTAGCGTTCAAGATTGCTAGAGTCTGGTGGAATCAAAGTACAATTCCTATTGGTACAGCTGAGTTGGACTCAGAATACTGCACACTACTTCTGAATACCTGTCAGTGGCTAACTTTCCTACCAAGTAAACTACTTGACAAATGTTGTCCCTGGGATTTGACACACAATAAAACAAATGAATTCCTAGGACCATGTGACACTTGTCAGTTTAAATTCATTTGGATCCCTGCACTTTAATTTCACATGAATGAACACAATGAGCTTTTTGTGAATAATCTGCAGATGAAGTATTGATCACTATGGGTGAAATTCACCCCCAGTGCAAAGTTTAAATGAGACTTACATGATGTACAGGCATCATGCTGGCTCTCTACACAGAGGTGAATTTCACTCTTTGAATAATTTAGAACAAATAAATTTTGCAATTTACTGAAAATTTGCAAACAGAATCGGTCTAATTTGTCTAACTAATGGTGTGTTGTGAATTATTGCTCATCTCTAATCATTCATTGGATCCTTTCTTAGGGCATCTTTTCCAACACAGTTTTGGGGATCAACTGCTAAACCCCACTAGTGTAACAAGGATAATAGGGAAGTGTGTCAATATTTTATACTGAATTTTCATCAAGGCATCAACAGCCAATGTATTGCCTGGTTTTCAATTAATTCTTCTTTCCATATGTTCAAGAAGTTTCCTGCACTTCACTGGACTGTCCAGGTTTGTCTGTGAGCAGTATTTTCTACCCACTATCTTTCTAATCTGAAAGCTCCCCTCGATACTGTAATAACTAGTCAATTGTTGTAGCACAAATCTCCTAATCTAAACATATTGGTTATAGTTGAAGTTTTGGTGATTCCAATTTTTGTATGATGAAAGCATCAAGAAAGTCAGACTAGGAAACATTGGTCAGAAGGTAACCAACTGATTTTTTTCCCCATCTTGTTTTCATCTTAATGCTGATGGGGGGGAACTGCCATTTCTCCAGACAGGGAAACATGACTGTGACCCGCTCTTCAATTTACGTCTCTTCTTTGTTTCTGTTCACCTGGCCTAGCCTGATGGCAAAACACCTCCCTGGGAGAGGACATCTCCACTTCTGCCCTTTGACCAAGACTGACTGAGTGGTTTAAGTCCCATGAAGGCTTTATCCTTCAGCATCTCTCCTTTGAGGTGGCGGGGGTCTTTTCTCTTTTGGAAAGAGCAATTAGACACACCGACCCAACCAAAGAATTCCTTCAAATGAGATTTATTAAAAACATAAAAACCTGATTTAAAATAAAAGAAAGTTTGCTTTTCATGACTAGATTTAAGATAAGGCATTGTCAGCTTAGTTACAAAAAGGAAGAGAGAACGTTACCTGTTCCAAGAGCAGATCCTGAAGACCTCTCCTGCCATGTGTCTGGGATCCTTGAGTCTCCTGCCAGAGTTCCAGTCCAGAGACAGAGAAGCCCCTCTTTTACTAAGAGCTCTTTTATTATGTGGTTTAAGATAGAGAATTGGTGAAGTCAGTTCTTATCAAAAGATAACACAAAATATGAACTGGAAACTTTTTTTTTTTTAAGTATTCTCAAATATGGGCCAGCCCATATGTGGTTTGACTAACAGTCCTTTTGCTCCTAATGTCATTTATGGTATATGTAAAATCTGCATAACTTTCTGCTTGTACCTGAAACGTTTTTCCTTAGTCTCTCTCCTTTCCTTTGCCAATTAACATTCGTACTGAGAAGTGGAACTACTGCATGTTTTCTTACTGCACTACTCTAAGGAAGCCAGCTATGACTTGAGCTATATCAGTTAATCAAACTCCCTCCAGCCTTAACAGAGGCTTCTTCTCTTGCTATCTCACTTACTCCCTGGAGATATTACAAGAGCAACATCTCTAATTAACACATCATGAACCAAATGCTCAGCAGTGAGGTTTGTTGCATAATCAAATCCCAATGTAGCCAGCGGTTGCAATAAGCTGCACTCAATTCACATTATTAACTTCCCCTCCTCTGCACCACTCAAATTGCATTTATGAAGGTATTTACAACATAGAATCTAACTAAACATTTAAAGAACAATAAACAATGGTTAGGCTAGAGCAGAAAGCTACTCTGCTTTAACTCTGAAAAATGTAAAACAAAATGTGATTTGGAAAACAAAGACAAACATGTGACAGGTTTCCCCAGGGGTCCCACCTGGAACTGGTGTACCACTGAGCCCTCTGACCCACCAGCCTGAGATCCCTCTCACACTGTACTGCTGTGACAAGCTGCAGACCCATTCCAAGTCTTACACTTCCACCAGCATACACACAGGTAGGGACATACCCAGCTGCAGTTACATGGAGGCTCTCTGATCAGCTGCTGCATGAACCACCAATAGAGAGGCTACAGCCAAAATAACCACCAGCTTCCCAGCCTAGGACCCTCCCCCTGGAGTATAAACCCCAAATTATACCATCTTGCACTGCACAGGGAACTGTACAGCATAAGCTCATCTACTTTGCCTCTCCTTCAATGTGGAGAGGAACTGCAACAGCCCCCCGAGCTGAAGTTCCCAAGAACTTCACTCCAAACTTACTGGTTTAGATTAAAACATAAAATAAGTTTATTAATTACAAAAAGAGAGATTGTAAGTGATTATAAGTGATAGCAAACAGATCAAAGCAGATTACCCAGTAAATAAACAAAAATGCAAACTAAGCTTAACATACTAGAGAGACTGGATTTGAATTAGCAGTTTCTCACCCTAAGAGATGGTACAAGCAGGCTGCAGATTCTTAAGGGACAAGCTGCACTTGCTTTACAGCTTGGAATCCCCAGGTCTTTCATACACAGGCTAGAAATCCCTTTAGCCTGGGTCCAGCACTTCCCCCAGTTCAGTCTTTGTTCCTCGGGTGCTTCCAGGAGTGTTCATGTGTGGGGAGTGAAGAACAGCAGATGATGTCATTCCCTACTTTATACAGCTTTAGCATATGGTGGGAACCCTTTGGTCCCAAACTCAGTTTGTGGAAAAACACTGACATCCCAAGATGGAGTCCAGCGTCCTGTGGCCTGGTCACAGACCCTGGCGTACCTTACTGAGTCATAGCAGCCATTACTTACAGGCTGTCTGGAACCTTTACAAGAAGGCTCACCAGGTGATGGATAAGCTTCTCCAAAGACCTATTGTTTTCCCTAATGGCTCATTACCCTGAATAGGCCCTTCCCCACCCACCCACCCACTATCTAGCCTGAAAACATCTTGCCTAGGGAGCGTCACCCAGATGTCACGACATTTAAAATACAGATACAGAGTCAATATTCATAACTTGAGATACAAAAATGATACATGGATACAAATAGAATAATCATATTCTGCAAATCATAACTTTTCTGATGACACCTTACAAGACCCATCTTGCATAAAATGCTTCATAATTATGTTCTAATCATATAATAACATTACTATAAAGAATATGGGGTGCAGTATCACAAAACTGACAGATCCTGGCAATGTGACCACAAGCCATGGTAGCAGGGGTAGCGGTACGTACTTGGATAACCAGTAAACGAGAAATCCTGCTGTCACAGGACAAGACATCATGCTGGCTCAGCTCATTTTTCACCACTCCTTTCTGCAGGAGCAATGTTCTCACTGCTACGGGGCCAGTTTGCACTGGCTAGATAGCAACATGGGGATTAACAGGATTTTGGGCTTCCGTTTTATCCCCTCCAACAGTGCCCTTGTGCCACAAGTACTCCTGTTCTTTTTGCGGATACAGACTAACACGGCTGCTACTCTGAAATCTGTCATTATGAACATTGTATCTGAGGGATAGATCAGTCCTCATGCCCCAGATCAGGATATCTTCTGCATACCAGAAGCCATGTCTTTGCCCTTTGGATACTTGTTATTCTCAAGTTTGAACATGGAGACCTATCTTCCAGGTCTCCGGTTTTATAATCAAGGTATTGTCATCTATTGTGAACTCCCTGCAACTCTCTGATGCTAGAGCCCTTAACATGAAGCAGAGTGTATGTGGTGGGGTGTTTGGGTTTGTGACCATTTTCTGTTTTTAGTGATGTAGAAAGAAGGCTGGGGGGGTGGGGAGGAGAGTGGTGTTTTAAAAGGGGGTTGTTTATTTTTTTAACCTTAGAAATATCCAGTCTGTTCTCCCTGGTTTTGCTGCAGGTGTTCTTGGAGGACTCAGAGATATAGATTGGAAGCTGCCTCAGCACTTGAATGAAGAGAGATGGACAGTGAGTCTTTAATAATGACATATTGTCTTCTAATAATTTATAGGGCATTTTGAGTTAACAAAAACAAACACTGAATGTTAAATAATGAATAAAAATCACCTCTCTACCCCCAATTAATTGGAGGGGTTTTGTACAGCTCTTTCCCACAGTGTGGCTTAAGCCTCCTCCCTGGTTCTTTCTACTTAGTGGCTTCTCCCTTCTCCTCACATGAGTTGGGTCCTGAGTTGTTTGTGATGCCTGGTGCCTCCCCACAATGTGACTCCTCACTGGGCCTAGCCTAGAAGGGGTGCTGATCCTAGGGAAAGTGAATAATGCTACCACTGCTGGCAAGGACTGTAAAACCCAGTACACAGGAAACAATATAGTCCATCAACATAAACCCCAGCACAGAAATGACACACCCAAAAATAAGAATAGAGCAAACAGGGTCTTTACTGAGAGCAGAAAAATAGGCTCTGGGGAACAGGTTAAAGGTAATTACTATCTCCCACCACTCACAACTCTTCCCAACCCCCAGCGCCCTCCCTGGCACCTTCCCAGCTAGATGGCACACAGAGCATGAGGCCGGAAGCAAGTGATGCAGAGCTGTGAATGCTGGCCAGCTAAACCAACAAAGGGATCCTCTTCATGTCTTCATCACAGGATGCTCTGGAGTCCTGTAGGGGTCTCAGCTGGCTCGTGATAGCTGGTGCTAGGTTGGATGGTTGGTGCCAGGTTGGATCCGCAGGGCTGGAAGGAACCGTCTGACCCTTGCACTAGATCCCGCAGCAGTCCAAAGCCTCCTTTTGTGGGGAGGGGAAGTTAATCAGATTCGCTGAGCTGTTCTGCTTCTCCCTCCGTTCCCACTCTCAAAGCTCCTCAAACCTGAAAGTAAAACTAGTCTCTTTGTCTCTGAGACAAGCTCTCCCCTCCACTGAGGGGCTGAGCAGCCCTGGCTCATCATTGGCCCAGTAAACTGCCTGACCACATCATCCTATTGAGAAGCCTCCCTATTGGCCTCAGCTGGAGTCTCTAGTCCATTGTGTCACCACACCTGACTCTGAGCATGCTGGGAAATGGTGTCGGAGGGCTCTAGTAGCCACCATTGCTGTTGTGCATAGGGTAGATGCCCTAGAGCAGGGATAGGCAACGTTCAGCACACGGCTCACCAGGGTAAGCACCCTAGCGGGCCGGGCCAGTTTATTTACCTGCTGACTCAGCAGGTTCGGCCGATCACGGCCCCCACTGACTGCGGTTCGCCGTCCCGGGCCAATGGGGGCGGCAGGAAGCCGCAGCCAGCACATCCCTTGGCCCGCGCCGCTTCCCGCCACCCCCATTGGCCCGGGACGGCGAACTGCGGCCAGTGGTGGCCACGATCGGCCAAACCTGCTGCGTCAGCAGGTAAATAAACTGGCGCGGCCCGCTAGGGTGCTTACCCTGGTGAGCCGCGTGCCGAACGTTGCCGACCCCTGACCTAGAGACTCAGTCCAGAATACAGGAGCAAACTCCCAGGGTAGGGGAGGGTACATTTGTATGGTATGTGCGGTGTTCCAGTAATTACACTAGTTCTCCCATCATCCAGAGTGTCTTCCTGGCAAAAAGAGAAGGCATAACCTGAATTTCTAATGCATTTGGATCAGGAACTGTTGGTACAGCACCTAGCACAAAGGGGTCCCAACAATATTAATAGTAATAAAACAAGCCAAATATTAGTTTTTAAAAAACAAAACAAAACGTACTTTTGTGCATCTTCGTACATCACAGGAAACAAACAAAAGGGGCAAAAAAGAAATTTGTTTTCTATAGCAGGTGACTTTTATAATCCCGTAGAGATGTTCTCCTCAAGCTCTGCAATTTTAGCAGTATTTTTCTCTAGCTTAGTGTTCAGTGGGACTACACATGGAGACCAAGAATTCAGTCATTAAGGATTTTCAGCAAGGATTGTCCGGGGTCAACCTCCCCACAGTCAAGTCCAAAAGAACAAAAGGAATGAACTTAATCCTTAAGTACTAACTTTATAAGATCGTATAATGATAAAGAAACATAATAAATAATAACTTACTTTCTACAGCATAACATGGCTATTTTATAATCCACATACATTATATTCACAGTTACACATACATAAACAAAGAAGACAAATTAAATCTAAATAGGTCAGTCCCCACAGAAACAGTGAGAAGTAAGTCAGAATTCCTAAAAGCTTAGGTTGAGTTCATCTGAGTCTCCATTACAGACTTTGATCCCCAAAATCTGTACAGTCTGTTGAGTCAAAAGCACTGCAACTATACTTCTCTCCTCTGGCTTGTAGAAACCTTCAGCTGGAATCCATGCAGACTATTCCTCCTCCTCTGCTGAAATCGCTTAATTAGCTAGTCAGCTAACTAATTAACCAACCACTCAGCTTAAGTATATAGCTTAAAAAAAACTCCTGCAAAAGGCTTCAGAGTTAGGGGAAACAGCCTGCTTTTTCTCATCTTCTCCCAACCCACCCAGGGCACATGGCTATTAGTAAAGCAGCTGCACTGACGACTTGCCCTCATGGTTTCTGAGTCCAGCATCGGGAAACTTGTTCAGTATACTCAAAACTACCACACCCAATTCCAGAAACTTCTGGCTATGAGCGCTAATCGTGCATCTGCCTAGCAACACTGACCCAGCCACAATTAATTCCTACCACTCCCCCACCAATAGATCTCTTAAAGAGATATCTCCCTATTAGTTATATGGGTTACAGTACCTCTTGCAGGCAATGCTTCCCACAGTGGCATTAAAATCTGGCTGCCTCTATGCATTTAGCATATTTTTGCAAAGCATGGTGCACTATAAGACACATTACTATTGCCTCATGATAAGCATATTTTGCCTCCTTCTTCCACAAGCTCTTAAAGTGTACATCTTGTCTTATAACTTTAGATCTTACATTTATTAACAAAAAGCAGATGAGGAAAGCTGAATGAGATGGAAATGAAAGCCAATAAAAAATACATTTACCGTATAAAGCAAAAATGTATCTCCCCAAACTGCAGGAAAGCTCTATCTTACACACCTTGTGTTGAAAGTAAAACAAAACCTAGCGCTGAACATTTGATTTGTCTAAAGTGAGAAGAGGCTTCATAAATAAACCCACTAAGAAACGCATGGTTTTCTCATTGTTTTAACCCCATTGTGCCAGAACATGACTAGTCAATTGCAGCTAGGAGAATCTGTTAGATTTCTACCTATTTTCTAAATCCTGGAATTGCTTCAAGACAATGCGGCCCACTGTTTGCTAATGGGAAATAAGGAAGTAATCGTGTATATTGAAAACAATGTGGACCCTTTGAACTTGCTGCATTTATGACCTTTTACAAACTTCTTATGGGAATACAAATATCCTGCCACTTTGGTTTTGGCTTGATTGGAATTGAAATCTCATTGGTGGGGAGGGGGAAGGAAAAATGCAATAAAGTCTCCTGAATTGATGTTAAACCACTGACATTTTAAAAAGAACCATGCTGGCAGTTGCCAGTCTATTGTTATGAGCTACAGTGAAGCAGAAACTCCACAGTGAAGGTCACAGTGCTGGAAGCAAAGATGTGAACATTTTAGCATCACTTTTTTGGTGGTGTTGTTTGTATCCAATACTTATTTTTTGCTCCTCACCTATTTTCTAAAGATAATAGCCTGGAGAAACTTGTTAAAATACACTACTGGATTATTCATATTCCTGGGGACAAACATCAAGCACTAAAGTTTCCTATGAAACCTGTGTCTAAGCTACAGTGGTGCTAGACTGAGTAGTGTAAAAGTGTCTTTCTCACATCAGGGGGCGGGGGATATATATGAACAGGGCTGCCATTACCATTATTTGGAATCACCTGGAAAACTAACCTCTCTAGCAATCGCAAAATAGGTCCCCTGTGATTGTGGGGGAAATACTTGAGTCTCTAATGAGAAAAAGCCCACAATACAAATCTAAGAAAGGAAAGGGGCTCTAAGGAACAGGACCTATTTCTGACTTTGGGAGAGTGATGGGTGAGGACGGATTAGATTAGATGAGATACTACAGGGATGGGAAAACCCAGAGACAGACAGATCTGGGATTTCACATTAAGACAAAAAAAGTGACTCACCATATATGCTCTGGGCATGAGCAATAACTGGGAAAAACGTTGCAGTTTTACCCCTTTTAAAGGGTGGACTACATGGTTTCTTTCCTGTAATGAGTTAACCCCGAACAGCAGAATGAGCTGTTAAACCGCAAGTTCCTGAGCCAGTCATTTGAAAGTATTTTGAAGATTTAAATAATGGAGTTGCGGCTATTAAAAATGTGGGGTGGGGGAGAGGAGAAATGGCCTTAAATGTCATCAGCTACAGATTACTGGTGTCTTTATATGGGATTTAATATGTGTCTATAAAACATGGTCCAGCAACAGCAAAGGCAAATAATTCACATTAATAATCTTCATAACATAAACATTACATAAGAACAGCCATACCAGGTCAGACCAAAGGTCCATCTAACCCAGTATCCTGTCTACCGACAGTGGCCAACGCCAGGTGCCCAGAGGGAGTGGACCTAACAGGCAATGATCAAGTGATCTCTCTCCTGCCATCCATCTCCACCCTCTGACAAACAGAGGCTAGGGACACCATTCCTTACCCATCCTGGCTAATAGCCATTAATGGACTTAACCACCATGAATTTATCCAGTTCTCTTTTAAACGCTGTTATAGTCCTAGCCTTCACAACCTCCTCAGGTAAGGAGTTCCACAAGTTGACTGTGCACTGTGTGAAGAAGAACTTCCTTCTATTTGTTTTAAACCTGCTGCCTATTAATTTCATTTGGTGACCCCTAGTTCTTGTATTATGGGAATAAGTAAATAACTTTTCCTTATCCACTTTCTTCACATCACTCATGATTTTATATACCTCTATCATATCCCCCCTTAGTCTCTTCTTTTCCAAGCTGAAGAGTCCTAGCCTCTTTAATCTCTCCTCATATGGGACCTGTTCCAAACCCTTAATCATTTTAGTTGCCCTTTTCTGAACCTTTTCTAGTGCCAATATATCTTTTTTGAGATGAGACCACATCTGTACACAGTATTCGAGATGTGGGCGTACCATCGATTTATATAAGGGCAATAATATATTCTCAGTCTTATTCTCTATCCCCTTTTTAATGATTCCTAACATCCTGTTTGCTTTTTTGACCGCCTCTGCACACTGCGCGGACATCTTCAGAGAACTATCCACGATGACTCCAAGATCTTTTTCCTGACTTGTTGTAGCTAAATTAGCCCCCATCATATTGTATGTATAGTTGGGGTTATTTTTCCCAATGTGCATTACTTTACATTTATCCACATTAAATTTCATTTGCCATTTTGTTGCCCAATCACTTAGTTTTGTGAGATCTTTTTGAAGTTCTTCACAGTCTGCTTTGGTCTTAACTATCTTGAGCAGTTTAGTATTATCTGCAAACTTTGCCACCTCACTGTTTCATAATTCTGACTGTCTTTTTAAAGGGCCAGATACTCAGCTTGTGTTAATCAGCATAGAATAAGGATGAAAGCACAGGGTCCAATGGAAGTCTAATATGGTCCTATACAAATTATTCTGAAAACTGTTTCCTATATGTTTTTGAACCACTTGTAGAATTATATAGCAGGGATGTAATTCTCTATTAAAATCTAATCATTGACTCAGAAAAAAAATCCTATGGAAATGCTATAGGACGTTTCTATAAAAGCAAGTCATTTCCATTTACCCAGTGGTAAAATAGTGTGATTATAGCCACCTTTATACAGTAACTCCTCACTTAAAGTCATCCTGGTTAATGTTGTTTTGTTGTTACGTTGCTGATCAATTAGGAAACATGCTCATTTAAAGGTGCGCAATGCTCCCTTCTAAGGTCGTTTGGCAGCCGCCTGCTTTGTCTACTGCTTGCAGGAAGAGCAGCCCATTGCAGCGAGCTGGTGGGGGCTTGGAACCAGGGTGGACCGGCAGCCCCCATCAGCTCCCCCTATCATCTCCCCGCTCCCCTAAGTTCCCTGTGCAGCAGCTGCCTGCAGTTCAGCTGTGTCCCTCCCACCACTGCCATGGAGCTGCTCCCCGAGACTCCTGCTTGCTGTGCCGGGGGGAGGAGGGAAGGAAGAGGGGGGCTAATGTCAGGGTGTCCCCCTCCCCCCTGCTCCTGAACCCCGCTTACCCCATCTTCCATAGAGCAGGGCTCAGGACTGAGGGAAGTTGCAGCAGCTGCCGTCTCAGCAAGCTGATCTAATTAACAAGGCAGTGTATTTAAGGGAAATGCGCATATCTCCCTCCATTCCTGCTGCTTTGCAGAGTGAGAGAGTTAACCCTTGAGGGCTCAGCCAATTCCTAGTTCATCATTTAGCAGTAAGGGAAATATCCCACCTTCTGACTCCTCCACCTTAACCAAGCTTCACAATCATCATCACTGTGTACCAGTATTAAATTGTTTGTTTAAAACTTATAGTGTGTGTGTGTGTGTGCGTGTATATATATATATATATATATATATATATATATATATATATATAGTCTTTTGTCTGGTGAAAAAAATTTCCCTGGAATCTAACCCCCCCTCATTTAGATTAATTCTTATGGGGAAATTGGATTTGCTCTACATCGTTTCACTTAAAGTCACATTTTTTCAGGAACATAACTACAACGTTAAGTGAGGAGTTACTGTATTAATAGTCACAAGAGTGCTGTGAGGTTCAACTAATAATTGCGAAGTGATTCCTTGCATGGAAAGTACTATGGGGCCTTGATCTAGCAAGGTACCTAAACACATGCTTCACTTTAAGCATGTGAAAGGGTTTCACTGGGATTTGTTTGAGTGGATCCACTGAAGGATCTGTGACTAAATGTGCAGTATATGTTTGCAGCTTCTTGTTCCAAGGAATGGCATTCTTGGCTTTCATCGCCTGCGAGTTGTAAATGACATAAGCAGGTAAATGATGGATTCCAGGTTCTGGCAAACGTATTTAGAGGCAGGGCCCAATCAATAGCTAACTCCAAAACTTGTTGACACCATAGAAGCACAGTGATGTGCAATAAAATGTTTGCTCCTCAGATTAATATATAATAGTATTGTTATTGTTTAGTATTAGACCAAAGCATAAAGAGATTTATCCTTTCCCTAGATTAATAATTGTGAAAAATGATAATTGAGTCCACATGTTTCCTGTTTTAATTGTATGGCATGATAACGTAACTGGAGCACTCAGTTGTTACATATAAAATCAGATTGGCTGGTTGTGATACAAACAGGATATCCCTGGAGGACTGTTTTTAATCCAAGGGACACTGCTGATACAAAAAGACATTGCAAATTGTGTCTGTTACTAATAATGTTAGATTTATTGCAAATAAAAGGTTATTTTAAAATTTATATTGCCATCTCGCTTTTCATATTCTTATTTTTTGTGTGTCTAAGGAGTGAAACTAAATTATTACAGGATGTTTAGAGTTAATTTAATGCTGCAGTGTTTGAATTGTAAATATTTTGAGGAATACTTTAAATATATACTTTAATAAAAATCTAAATGTTAAGTAAAACTATTTTATAAATGTGAAATGTTTGCCATGTTTTCATTAATGCACTTGGCAGTTTGATATGTAAGAATACAGATAAAATCTGAAGACATCTGGATCTGCAAGCCACTGGAGCTTCCTCGGCTAAGTACTGAGGGTAAGAAAGCAGAAGAAGTTGAGTGTAAAGTCAAGATCATCAGCTACAAAATGCTGCAGCTTTCTCAGTTCTGCAAGGAACTCAAGTAAGTAACTTCTTCCAAACTCTGGAAGATATTTATTTTGAATCTGAATTATAATCTGACCTGACACTGTGTTATCTTGATAGGTGTTTTGTAATCACCACACTTGTTGGTAAGTGATAAAGCAAGTCATGGAGTTACACCAATCTATTGCTAATGATTTGATGCATATACTATAAAGTCCAACCTACCCACTTCCTAGGATTTGTTTTATTAGTAACTTAAGTAACAACAACAAACTTTCTCTCCAAACTTACTTGGTCCTAGATTTTCCTTGCAGGATCTATCTGTCCTAAACCATGGTTATCTTTTTTCCTAAGGGAAGCAACATGGCTTAGTGGATACTGGGCCCAGACTAGAACTCCCAAGAGTGGGGGGTGGGAGTCTATTCCCAGTAATGCCACTGGATTGTTGAGTGACTTTGAACAAGTCATTTCATTTCCCTGATCCATCTTTAAAATGGGGAATAATGCTTACCTCCTTCACAAAGATCTTGGAAATCAATGGAAGAAAAGTGTTGTGCAAGATTATTGCATTATTATTTATTACATAGGCTCTTATATCATGGTTGGAGCTAACTGACTCCACCTGCTAGTATAATTCACTGTACTTACAGGAATGGTTCAAGCACCTGATGAACAGGCTGACTACAAAGAGGAGCCCTGTATTACTATTATAATAATATACAGGGTCTTAGATGCTGCCAGCTGTTAGATGTTTTACAAACTTTGTAAATAGCTAAGTTTTACATTGGTATGTGATTAATTGAGCAGGTTAAAAAATTTCCAATTAATCTAAACAGTCTGTGGGATCATGTTGAGTCCATCAAATCTTTCAGCACAAACCACACAGACTTGATTTCCTGCTATCCTGCCCATCAGCCAGCCGAAGGAAAGGCAGAGTGATGGGCAGTCCACTTCCCAGGGCTGTGCGTCCAGTGGCCAGACAGGCTACTTGTTCACCAGCCACGCAGCCAATTTGCTGACACCAGCCAGGAAACTGACTTGCCAGCTCAGAAATTTTCCAAAAATTCCATTTTGTTTTTTTTCAAAATTGTCCATTCCACAGAACATTTTGTATATCTGACTTTTTGTACCAATTGAGAATGGAAAAAGTTTTAGAAACCTGAAATCGCCCACAGGACAGAAATTCCAGTTCCTGCACTGCTCTAGTGATTAAATGAAGACATGGATGGACAGTGATGTCACTGAATCAAATTCAAAACAAGATTAGATGTTGGAAGTGCATCTCACACTTATTAAAACATGTCTCTCTCCACATGTTAGACAAATACCAAACTACCATGTGATTATAACACACAGTGTAGGCCCAACCATGCAGCCTTTACTCATGGAAACTTTGTTTTCATTTTGAATTCTGCCAGAGAGCGGTTCCAATCCTGTGAACCTTTTTCTCTCTATGATATAAATGATCTGTATTTTAAATGAAAATGCATTCACTAAAAACAGTTTTATTAAAGAAGGGACAAATCTATTGAATATGGAAAAGCTGGTGATAACTGAGAAGTCAACTCAACTCATGGAGCAAGCACTCCAAGAAAACGCTTGGACGTTGGACAATGTGCTAACAGTGCAAAATTAATTTATTGCTGTTCCAATGAAGTAATTTTAAAGTTACTTTTAGACAGTGAGTAAAATCTTTAAAAAGCTGTGGTAATAGTTAGAGTGCCAAGGAAACTACATTGCATGAAAAATGTTGACATTACCTGTATAATTGACATTCCCCAGCCAAACAAACAAATTCAATTTGCAGAGCTGTGAATGTAGGAAGCTATAGAGTCACACTTCGGATTCACTGGGAAGGATCAGTTAAATGAATAATTTGGTGTCTCTCTCACACCCATATGCATATATGAAGCATAATATATTATTATTTTTATTTTATTAATTTTATTATCTGATATCGAAGGATCTCAGGATGCTTTATATTAACTTACAAGCATCACAACACTTCATGCCTAATAAGCGTCTCCCTATCCCTCTGAGGTGACCAAAGGTTATTGAAAGGTCACATTCCCTCTCACTGAAATGCAGTCACAGCTGAGGTGGAACACAGAATACAAAATAGGAAATGAAACTGAATACAGTGAAGCCTGCAGGAAGCTTCCTATACACTAAGCTTTTGTACTAACAACTTTCTCAGAGTTGCTATGATTGATTCAGTGATATCAACAATGTAGAAGCTAGTGTATACAAAGCTACTGTGTCTTCAAGATCTGCTCTGAGTAGGGTTAGGTGACACCATGGTTGAAACCCTTCCAGCCACCAGAATCCTGTCTATAGCAGCTCTCCCACTCATGCTACCAAAGTTGAAGATTAAGTAGCTGTAGCACCAGTGGGAATTTTTTGACAAAAAAAGCCTTATGTACATCACCTTTGTCAGACAAACTTCTGTCTTAAAAGAGCTTATATAGTGAAATAACGTGTTCTACCTTTATTAAAAGTGATGACCAGTTGTTTTTTTAGTTCCTTTTGTGGTCACTTCATACAGCTTTTAAATTATTCTTTCCAGCTGGAAATGCAGGGCAAATCTGAGTACAAAAAATACAACTACTGAGGCACAGTTTGAGTGGGTCCTTGCTTTAAATTGGTCATGACTTTTTTTTTTAATGAGTATAGGTGCCCAGATCATCAGTTTCACCTCTCATATGAAAGACAACACCTTCAGCAGCACAGTGCACCAAGCCACTATTGAGTATTGATTAGTCACTAACACAGAAGGAAGAGTGCCACCTGCTGAATTCCCAAAGCAGCTTTCTGCAGCTACTTGGGAGTCTCCCATTCTGACCAAACCCACCATGAAAGATTAGATAGTGAGCCATACTAAACTGTATTCAAACCACCATGATCTCTGCCAATGACAGAGATACAAGGATGCTTCATGCATAAAAAAAACCCTACTGACTAGTTATGAGTTAGTAGTGTGTCCTCTATATCATTCCTTGTGGTTGACTACTGTCCTCACAACTCACCACTCACACATAGACAGCAACCCTAGCCACCTCATCTTCTCTTGTCATCCAGGTAGCAGAGGGAAAACTTTTGGCTGATAAATATTGAATCAGAAATATCAGTATAATATTAACATGGATATGCTCCCATTAATTCAGTAATAATAACTGGCTCCTCAAGTAAAAAAACTCTAGGCCCCAGGTGTTTATTAGCCAAAGATATGGTTATGACTGAGCTGAGAGCACTCTGAGGCTATTTGCCACATAGTCTCCAACGTTTCATGGAAATGGAAATTTATTGATTAGTACCAATGCAGAAAATCATCTGAGGCTGCAAATGCAAATAAAAATATTTAAGGTAACTTTTATTAACTCAATAGATGGATAGTCATCTGTTCAGTTAATAAAAAATGAAGGATTAAACAATTAAAGCTTAATGTCTCTAAGAAATAACCTTTCCTGTGATTGCTTTGCCAACACCACCTATTTCACTTTTCAGTTTGTAGCAAATGTTCAGTGCCAATTGAAAAGCTCCCTGAAAGTGCGCTTTCTAATGAAGACTGTGTGTGATAGCACTTGTATGGATGACCATATAACGTTGACTAGCACTGGAAAATGCTGCAGATTGAGTAAGTGGTGTGTGTTGTAATTTATTTAGCAAAATAATTATACAACCCACTGCACTACAGAGAAGAGGAGGAGGGGACAAATATAGTCTCTGCCCGGGACGAGGTAGAGGGTGGAATTCCTTGTCTTCCATCACTCCCCCCCCTCTTCCAAACACATCCCCACTCCTACTTCCTCAGGGAATCGCATGAACCAGAACACGACTAATTCCAGAGAAACTCTGCCCCGGCACTTTATGATGAATATCTGGCGTTGTATAGAGCCAGAGACTCTGATCCTTTCGTTCCCCTCCGGCGAGGCAGGTGAAATACCCTACGGCTCCACCACTGGGCTCTGTAGACTTGCACAGTGTGACATGCCGGGAAGAGCAGCTAGGGCTAGTTCCGTGTGAGCTGCCCGGCCAGCCCCGGAGTTAATGAAGCGCCCGCAGAGATCTGGGTCTCCGGGTCAGTCCCTGGCACCGCCATCGTTATTTCACTTCCCGGGGGAGGGGGGGTTGCGGCAGGGGCGTTTCTCTGCCCCTGTCCGGGCAGCTGGCCGAGGAGGCGAGGCGAAGCTCGCTCCGCCGAGTCTGTTGGCACCTTGGCCGCTGTCCAAGCGCCCACCCCCGCTGCTGCGGCTCTGCGCCGCCGGGGACCCGAGCTCTGCCCCGGCCAGCCGCCGGAGGGGGCGGACGGCGGGAGGGGGAGCGGGGACGGTCCGTCTCCCTAGATGAGGGCAGGAAACACCCCCTCCCGCCCGGGGGCCCAACCGGAAATCTGCCTTGCTCTGAATCAACTAGTCCCCAGCCCCCGGCTCCGAGCGCGGCACCTGGGCAGGGCAGCGCGCCGGGACCCCTGGGCGCTCTCGGGCACCGCTCGCTCGGTCTGTGCGCCCCGGGTTACCGCTGCTGGCTCCGCCGGGCACTTCGGCTCCGTGTTCGCCCCGCCGAGCTTTGCCCACCATGGGGCAGCAGCCGCGCCGGGCTGGCAGTGGGCGAGGCGGCGGGAGCCCCAGGTAAGGCGGGGGAGACGGGGATTGCGGAGGCTGCGGGCTGCCCCGCGGCACCGCCCGGGGGTGAGCGGAGAGAGGGACCAGCCAGACGCCGGGGCGGGGAGTTATTTCTGCCCACTACAGTTCACTGGGGAGTGGGTGTGCAGCGGCGTCCGGCCGGGCCGGGAGCTTGGCCTGCCTGGTGAACTGCATCCAGATGTTGGTAACTTGGAGTCCAGCTGTTCTGGGGCCCCAGCCGTATTCACGGGCGATCTGCTCGGCTCCGGTCGCTCAGCCCTGTTGGGCTCCCAGTGCCGATCGGGGACGCGCTGCTGTGGGAGTAAAGGGGGGAACTGGCTGAATCCTGTAGCAGAGGGAACAGCCCCCAGCCCGTGCCCGGCACCCGCGCTAGCAAACGTGTAACGAGACCCGAAGGCGCGGAGGGCGGCAGGGGGGGGGGGGGGGCAGGGATCCTGCCTTGTGTGGGGAATTGTCAACACAAACTGTGGGCGCTTTTTGCTGCGCGGCTTGGTTGCAGGGATGGGAGCACAACCCAAGCGGTCTAATTCTCTTTGTGTTTTCGGGGCTGCATTACGCGGGGACGTCAGCTCCTGAAATTCCCTCTCATAGGTCGAACCGCGTGTTGGTGTGAGAGTGGCGGGGGGGAAGCCTGTGGTTTCGTGCCCGGGCCGGGCTGCACATCGCACCAGAAGCAAACGGCGGATTTGGACCTGCCATCCCCACCGCCGGCAGAGACACCCCGGGCCACAAACAGGAAAGGATCGATTGCGCCCCAGATTGAGAGTGAAGCGAATAATTCCCTGCCGCCTCCTTAGCCCTTCCTTGAAAATCGAGACCAGACTGGCCATTGTGAGTGATGGGTCTTGGAGGGGAGCTCGGGATCCGGCCCCTGCTTCTGGACGGCAAAAAATCCTATTCAACACAAGGAAGTTGAATCCCGCTTAGTGTTGGGGAGAATCCAGTGGGGGGGAAATACCAGAGACAAGATTTATAATTTCATCCTCAGGAACTACCCTTCCTCCCGACAGCACATGCGATCAGCCGGCTGTGGATTTTATACTTGCGTCCAAATGTATTTATTTTTTTAAAGTTAGCTGGGTGGCTGTTGGCTTTTTTTTTTTTTTTTTTGAAAGAGTCTTACCCCTGGACTAGTGTCGGAGACGCGCCTTCTCTTTGCAATGGGATTGCAGATTTCTTAGCTGTGTTGTGGTCACGCTAAATTCACGACTTGCCCTCCACCCTGAAGTTTCCATATATGAAATGGAAAATCGAGGGCTGTTCGGCGCCCTTTGTTACCTGATGTTCAATGCACCCCTGCTGTTCATAGTAAACGGTAAGTAGCAAACTTTCGCTTCTTCCTATAGCAAATTGCCACCCCAAATACAGCTTGCTAGAAAGGAAGCCGAGAGAACCGTGCGCGGAGAAATCTAAGAGGGCTGGGAAGGGCAAGTGGCCAGGGGAGCCGTGTGTTTGATTCGGTAAAAACCTCATTCTCCTTCGAAAATCTGTTGCCGGCAGATAACAATCTGTGTTACGTTATCGGATCCGATGTTCCTGTCACCGATCGCTATTGAGCGCAATAGACGTAACTGGCTTGCCCCTTTGTGGTGTAAGAACTTTACTGTTTGTGTAGCGTATGTTATGGGGGGGGGGGTTATACAGAAGAGGAAAACAAGGTGACGCTATGGCTATTGCAGGTGGTCACTGGGGGGGTTAGTTCTCTGGAGCCAAGCGGCACAGGGCACACCAGGATCTGCGGGACTGCAGCCTGCCTGCCTGCAAGGGCTAGCGGGCTGGTTGGAGGAGAGCGATTTGAAACATGCAGGTGTTGGCTGTCGATTTGTGTGACAGATTTTTGACCCTGGGAATCTGAACATCGTTTTTTTCATATTCGGAGAGGAGCTTTTCTGTCAAACACTCCCCAGACTCGTCTCCGTTGTCACTGGCGCGGATGCACCAGTAGGTGCCCAGGCTGCGGGGTGAAGGAGAACCAAGCTCGCCTGTGTTCTCACTGAGCCTGGCGGCCGAGCTCGGTCTTTAGCCGCTGAGACGCGAGACACTCATTTACCCGACAGCGTTCAGCCCTCGAGTTAAAGCAGATCAGATTACGATGAACCGGACTGATGTTGTCTCTTAATCTCTCCTGTTAACCAGCCCTTGTAATTCTATCTTCTCCTCCCAGCTACATTTACTGAAGTTCCCAAAGATGTGACTGTTAGGGAGGGAGATGATATTGAGATGCCTTGTGCGTTTCGGGCCAGCGGATCCACCTCTTACTCCTTGGAAATCCAGTGGTGGTACCTTAAAGAACCAGCCAGAGAACTTGCCCATGAATTAGCCATCAGTGCCCCTGGCAGCAGAAGCAAGGTAACAAAGTGCCACGGAAACATATATATTCATTAAATGCAACATGCGCAGAGAGTGGTTAAATAACGCTAACAGACACTGCCGGTGAAAGGAGCTTCCCCGTTACATCCCGTGAAGTAGGTAGGAATCCCCAGGGGTCCTAAACTCGCCCCTGGAGTGGAGGAAAGACTAGAATCTGACAGCACCTTGGGGATTGTAAACGTGTTCTTAAAGAATGATAAATATCGGTCTCACTGCGAGCCCCATCGTTAAGACGCAGAGAGCAGCTTTAAATCGGTTTAGTGTATTACATTACAAAGCGGGGATAAACAGGAGGCAACTGCGAAACTGTGCTAGTCTGAACCGAGCTGGAAATCACTACGAACAAACGTGGGAGAGGTTGATTAAACAAGATGAGCTCCTCTATGTAGATGATTAATAAGAACAGATGGAGGAGAGGGATATGCTCCTAGCTGGAGATCCTGCAGGACAATTCTGCAGTGGGATGATTTATTTACATACTCAAATGAAGTGATTAACATGCCTTAAGGAAAGCAGGTTAAATCTTGTGTATTCTGTCTCAACCCACAGAAGGCCTCTTGGCCGCAATATCGGCTCCAGTCTTAATATCTAGGCTGTATTTCCCTGACACCCAGTTTATTCTGCAGCCTAGATCTTGGCACAACATCCTTTATGGGCAGCATAATGCTGCCCAGTATATAAACAAGGTTAAACATCAAAGAAGTCCTAAGCAGGAATTCCAAGATGTGTCTTTCTAAAGTATATACAGCTTCTGACCTTTTCCTACCACAGAGCCATTAAGCCTGATGATACTCCCTGAGGAGCCTCTAATGCCTACACCAGGTCCTATCTATATGGCAGGCTTGTTTTCCTGCCAGGCTCAAATATAGATGCAAAGCATATAGACTCCGAACTAATGTGATGCCGTCTAGATGGGGGAAATGTAAGTCTGTTGTCAAGAGAGGGAAATAAATCGCTTGGATTTAAATGTCTCCTTTAACCTTATATAAAACTGTGAGCTGCTTTTACAATAAATGGTGACAGGGAATGCCCAGAAAATGACTATCTCCTTGGGAGGCGCATCAGAGAGATCAGAGGCATCATTTCTTTTTACAGTAAAGTTGATTGTAACAAGGAAATAATCAGATTCAAAAACTGATGAGCTGCATCTGATCTTGTGCTGTTTAGGGACCTCATCCCTGCACTAAAGCAACTCAGGATCTGGCTTTCCCAAGTCATTTCCATGAGCAACGCTGCACTACCATAGAAAACAACCACCCCTGCCTACAATGGCTATTTCAAATGTAATTGGTCTTTTTACAATTACCGTCGCTCAGTTTATACAACGAGCAAATATTCTTCTGCAGACATATATCCCTTAGCAAGGCAAAACTTTTACTACAGGCATCTAATAAGCCCAGTTACATTTTACCAAAGCAATCCTGTTCCTTAAGCACTAATTGATTAAATCAAATCCAAATTCTCCCAATAGTCATGCACAATCAGTTTGAAACAAGTTATGAAAGTTGCACTGAAGATCTCTGTCCTACCATCTGTTTAGCTGGGGACGTGGGTGCTTATAATAATGTTAATATGCTTTAGGAGTCTAGTCTAACATGTTTCCTTCTCTGCTTTTTTAGGTAACAAATAAGGATGCAACTAAAATCAGCGTAAGTGCAGATCAAACTGAGTGACGCACATTTCTATATGTACGTGCTGGTTTTGTAACACCCCAACACATGATTTCAGCCAGTTTAACCCTCTAGAGCAACAGAAATGGTGGAGCAGAGTGGGCATGTGCATCTTTTCCTCTCCTTGGTGTGCCATATCGCCATCAAAATGTTACCATCTGTTGCTATTTTAACTGTCAAGTTTTATTACTTGCAAATCCAGGCAAGAGGCATTTGTTTTTTCTCCCCTTCTTTGATCTCACCTGGAAAGTACTGGAGGTCAGATCAAGTGCTAATTCTGGTTTTCATTTGGCTGCCTCCACTACTGAAAACCCACCACTCCCCCCAGCAATGTCAAATTTCTTTATAGCACATTATAGCCAATTTCTGTTGATTTGGGGCCCGATCCAGTCACTGATTTCACTGGGAGCATGAGCAGGCCCATTTGTTTGTTTGGCATTAATCCCATCACTGTCACTCTTCTGTTTCCATCTGTGCAGGCTAGTGGGAGTAAGAAAAGAGTGCTAGGGAAGGTAGGGAGAATCTTGCAGAGATTAAACACTGCAGTTGGGAGTAAAGATAGATGAGATCTTCAATTCACTCAGGCTAATAGTCCCACTGAAATTAAAGGCAATCAGTAAAGCCAGCAGAGTTTGATCCTTCATCCTGTGTTTATAATGGGGATATCTGAGGGTAGAAGGCACTAGGTAATAGCTAGGGGGTGTCAGACTTGGGGATGGTGTGTGCAGTCTGGCCATTACATATAAAGGTATTTGGGTATTTTGTGTTGGATTGGGGGTAGGGAGAGATGTATTTGTTAAGGCATGTATTTTTTAGAAGGGAGGGGAAAGGTTAGTGGCTGGGTAGTTTGTGGGGGTAAGAGAGAAGAAATGCATTATTTTTAGCAGGCTAGGTGTTGGAGTTGGGAGGGGCTGTCTTTCATTTTGGGGGAAGATTAGTACTCTGATTTATTTTTAGAAAGGCAATTGGAAGATTAGTGGCTGACTGGTTTTAGATGGGAGATGCCTTTAGTTTTGGAAAGGATGAGGGCAGGATTAGTGGCTTTTGAAAAATAAATTTAGAAAGAAGATGGCAAGTTTAATGTTTTAACTTCGGGAAGAGGGAGAGACAGAATTAGTGACTGGTTATTTGAGTGCTGTGGAGAGTGCATTTAGTTTGGAAGGGAAGAACTGGAATTGGTGGCTGGGTTTTTGACTTACATGGGGAGATGCAGTGCTTGAAGTATTTATTTATGGAAGATAACGGAGTAGGAGCAATGGTTGTGTGTTTTGTGTTTGATTTCGGGGGTGGGGGAGGAAAGAGATGCGTTTACTTCTGGAGCTGAGGGTGGAGGCCATAGGTGGGTGCACTGTTGAGTACATTGGAAGTGGTGGATTCGGTAGCTTTGTGCTTGACTAGACTATGCATCACTTATTGCATTTAATTTTAGAAGGGCTGGGATAGGTTCAGTGACTTGGTAATTTATTTTGAGAAAGAGCTGGATTACAGAAGGAGAGAGATTTTATTTTGGAGAGGAGCTGGGGTGGTCTCAGATAATTATACAACCCACAGCACTACAGAGAAGAGGAGGAGGGGACAAATATAGTCTCTGCCTGGGATGAGGTAGAGGGTGGAATTCCTTGCTACATGTTTGGTTATTGGGGGGGGGAGGGGAAGAGGGGAGATCCTCCAATTTCTTAGAGGTGATGAAGCAGGTGGGAGGGGAGGTGCATTAATTTCGGGGAGGAGCAGGCTTGGGGCTGGGGCAGGAGGGAAAGGTCGGGTGCACTGGGGCGGGGGAGGTGCATTGGGGCAGGCTTGGGGAGGAGATGGGGAGGTACATCAAGGCAGGCTCGGGGAGGAGATGGGGCGGATGTATTAGGGTAGGCTCCGGGAGGAGATGGGGTGGGGGGGAGAGGTGCATTGGGACAGGCCATGGGTGGGTGGTGATCAGAGGGGAGATGCATTGGGGCAGGCTCGGGGAGATGCACTGGGATGGGGGGGAGATGCACTGGGATGGGAGGGAGGTGCACTGGGGCAGGCCCCGGGGAGGTGCAGTGCGACGGGGGCAGGTGCAGTGGAGTCGCCCGAGGAGGTGCAGGGGACGGGGGCAGGTGCAGTGGGGTCGCCAGAGGAGGTGCAGTGGGACGGGCCGAGAAGGACATCAGAGGGGAGGTGCGCTGGGCAGGGGGAGGTGCATTGGGGGAGGTGCACTGGGACGGGCCCGGGGAGGAGATCAGAGGGAAGGTGCACTGGGACGCGGGCAGGTGCATTAGGGCAGGCCCGGGGAGGCACACTGGAACACCCGAGGAGGAGATCAGAGGGGAAGTGCGCTGAGCAGGGGGAGGTGCACTGGGACGGGCCCGGGGAGGAGATCAGAGGGGAGGTGCACTGGGACGGAGGGACGCGGACTGGGGACGCCCGGGAAGGCGCACTGGGACGCGGGCAGGTGCGCTGACTGCCGGCGGGGCTGCGCGGGGCAGTGACCGGCCCGCGGGCTGTGGTCTCTTGCAGACGGTGCGGGTCCAGGGCAATGACATCTCGCACCGGCTGCGGCTGTCCGGCGTGCGGCGGCAGGACGAGGGCGTGTACGAGTGCCGGGTGTCGGACTACAGCGACGACGAGACCCAGGAGCACAAAGCCCAGGCGCTGCTGCGGGTCCTGTCGCGCTTCTCCCCGCCCGACATGCAGGCGGCCGAGGCGGTCTCGCACATCCAGAGCAGCGGGCCGCGCAGGTACAGCCCGGCCAGCAGGGCCACCGCCGAGCCCGGCCTGGAGAAGCGCCTGCTGCCGCCCCAGGGAGTCGGGGCCGCGGCCGCCGCCTCATCATCCGCAGCTTCCACCACCGCGGCGTCCTCCTCGGCCTCGCCCCCTCCCGGCAAGGCCGCCATCCTCCGCCAGCAGCACGGATCAGGTAGGTGCCCTGCGGGCTCGGGGAGCGCGGCGGGAGCGCAGCGACACCCAGCGGGGCGCGGGGGGAAACGCGAGGAGCCGAGCTGGGCTCCGTTTTCTACAGGGAGAAATAAAGAGCCATAAAACTGGCCCTGCCATAAAGTGAGTCCTCGGCGTTAGTAGTAGTATTGGGAGGCTCTTCGGACTCTGCCCCTTTCCCCCCCGCTTATGATTCAGCGTGGCACACAGTCAAAATCCTCTAAGCAAAAGGAATTTGGGAGCTAAGAGACCAGGCCTCTAGTGGGGAACCCTAGTCGAAAGGGTTGGAAATGGGAGGTTTGGAGGATCAGGGTTGGTTTGTTTGTTTGTCGAGTACATCGATTTCCTTTCCACCTGGCATCTGCAAATTATATCTGCTAGTAAAGGGGAAAATTCCATTACTGGTCCCCAGTATTGCAAATTCTTTTGGTCTAGTCATTGTAGCTACCAGAGAGAGTTTCCTGGCCTCTACTATGGGTATTTGTTTTCAATTGCACCTGTAATAAACATTTACCTTTTACTTCAATGGATGTTCCAGTTGTCTTTAAAGGCTTATCATGGATTTATCTTTTCATAGATAAAAGTAGACATAAGTTGTATTGAAAGTAATGGATTAAAATAGGGGTTGCAATTGTGTATGAATTAAAGGATAGACAATTTTAAATAATAATAAAACCTTTACATGTGGAATGGACCAAGTGGCTCTAAAGCACTTCAGAGTCTCTGTCATGACAACATTATAAATAGTTTTAAATTATTACCTTTATTGAAATATAGTAGTGCAGACCAGCTGGAGAAAGAAATGTAATTAAGGTAGTAAAAACTAAGGGTCCAAGTCTGCAAATAGTTAAGTATCTGAGTAAATTTATTTATATATTTAAGTGCTGAAAGAATCAAGTTTTAAGACTCAATCCTGCACTATTTTAAAGTCAATGAAAATTTTGTGGGGAACTCCACTAGGAGTAAGATAGAAGCCAGAGCTTTTTATGTAGGTATAAACTACACTGTGTTACATTTTCAAAGTCATTTTCTACATCTGTGCTTTTTGTTTTGTTTTGGTTTTGAGTAGTAACAACATTCATAAAGTAAAATGTTACAATTTTTCTATATTAGCCTCAATGCTACAAGTTGACTTGTGTGGGCAAGCCATTGATCCCACATAGAGCTGTATGCAGAATTTGGACAGAAGAATTCTACATTTTAGTTTTTAGTACTCAAAGTGATTATATTACAATTTCTTTTAACAAAACTTGCAAATGCAAACACTGGGAATCCTTTCTAAGCTAATTTCTTTCTTTCTTTCAGCAGAGTAATTCTTACTATATTATGGCCCAATCCTGCTCCCATTGAGGTCAGTTGTAAAATTCCATTTACTTTAGTGGTAGCAGGATCTGGCCCTTTTTGTTCTGCATTGTGAAGATTGTCAGGATATTCAGCATTATTCTGTCTGTGTTTGGTTCATGTGTTGCCCACTACCTTTTACATAATGTAGAGCAAGTAATCATGCCTGTATATATGGAAGATGGCATATGGATAGGTGAGCATGCTCAGAAAAAGAATTGAGGTCACCTCACAGGAGAGTGCTCTTGGAGCGAGACTCATCTTTAAATGGAAATATACGCCTTTATTTATTCCCATTTACACTCTTGCATCAAACATTTACAGGCTTTGGATCAGATAATTGAAACCAACCAGGTCAGTTATTACTATCCAGGAACTGTATGTAGCTCACAGATGAACTGTCTTCTGTGATTTTTACCTACCTCTGTTCTTTGTACAGTCAAACGTCATCCTGTGAAATCTGGGTTTTGTTTTGTACCATATGAAAGAGTATTGTGTACTGTTTTGTTGACTAGTCACTTGGGCTAGTGAGGATGGCATGTCATCTGTCTCATAGTGACTTTTCAAGACAAATGAAAAAGTTCTGTCTTAAACCTTTCTGTGTGCACTATTGGTTGTAGACACTCCCATGGCTGACAGTGACACCAGGGAATTAAACTAGAACAATAGAATCCCTGTGAGACATTCTTTTCCATTAAACATGTAGATTGTCATTTTAGCAGCCAGAATTGGCTTTGCATGTTATTTTCACATCTTTCCCTTTCCCCTGTTGATCTAAGTTTAACAGATATGTGGAGGATTAAAAAGTCTTGTGATGCCAGTGTTTCATTACTGACACATGGAAGGGTCTTGCTATATAAAAGAGGTCTCATTTAGGCTATGTACTGTTATGCAACCTGCCCATCTAAGTCAACACTTGCATAGTGCATATGCCCTGATAAAACAGTCTGATCAAATTGTAATTGGCACAGTGCCACCTTAACAGATGTGCATGAGTGTGTGCAGCCAAGAGAGCATGTTAGCTGTGTCTGTTAGGGCAAGATCTGCTGCCTAGATTATCTAAATTGCTGTCTAGCCTGCTTTTTACATGCCTGTTGTTAGGGGATGTGTCACTGCTACATCATTCCTAGACTGGACTCATTTCCAAAAATAAAACACAACTGTTGCAGCCAGATATGGAGATACTGGGCTCATTTAAATCAAGTGAAAGATGGTGGAATGCAGAAAAGCGTCTTGTAGTCCTGTCAGGGAGAGTCAGAGATTTGCTGTTGTGACATCCTCTTTGCACAGGCTAGCGTCAATGAACACTGCCACACAATGGAATACAAACTGGTTACCTTTCAGGAAGAAAGTTGAGGAGGTTTTGTAGAGCTTGGGTAGTTGTTAGTTGTCATAGTGCTTATTTAATAAAGTGTGCAGGAGCCATTACTTGTGTCTACCTGCAGAGAATACATTGTGTTTTATATTCTGTGCTTGTGGCTTGTGAAGATAAAGTGCATTTCCTCCACTTGACTCAGGAGTCACCAAATGACAAAATTTTACTTTTGGTCTGTTACAGTTTCCATAGTTTTGCACAGGTTGGATCAGCCTAGAATTATTCTGATAATAAAATGTCGGTAAGGGAAGGAGATCCACGATACCGCTCAAGGGATTAGTAACATGAAGACTTGACCTCCAAGTTGCTCTTTCTAATGCAGTCCAGATTGATAGTAACTGAAAGTTATTGCCATTTGGTGGCCTCTGTGAAACGAATTGGTGGTTGCTGTCCAGATTGTAGTGAACTGGGGTCCGCATCCTAAAAACCACAGTTGCAGCTGATGCCATCTTTGCTGTAGAGAGAGACTGATTTGAATGGAGCAGTCCCTCCTGCTCCGAACTAAGGCACAGGGGCAAGGTGTTTTGGGGGACGGTACCAGTACTAGCGTTTTGCGGAAAAATAGAAAAGTTTGCACTCTAGGGCCCTTACTTGGACATGTGCTTGCACAAACACTAACCTCTCTTAAAATGTGTTTAAAGAAACAGTCAGCATCACACTGTAAGGTTTCTAATAATTCATATTTTAATGGCTGGTGTTTAGCAGATATTTTGACTGAGGTAATTAGGCATTTTTCATAAATAAATACATAAATAATGGCTTCTCTTTCTTCATCTTGCTCTCAAAAAAGAAGCCTTATTTTGAGTTGACCCACTCATGGCAGTTTCTAGTTTAGCTCCTCACTGAATAGAGCTGACGATCAGAGGTGACTGAGCCCACAAGACACTAAATCCTATGCTGGCTTACAGAGCTCAGGAGAGTCAATAGCTGTGGAAATACAGGGCATCTGTAGCACCAGTGGGAAAAGCATCTGACAACTCACGTTGCTGGGCTCTAACTCCCCATGCACTTTGCAGGTATGTGGGAGCTTTCCACAAGGGAAACTAGAAGGGGAAAGTGAGGATGCCTCCCACAAAGAAGGGCTATTCCATATGCAGAAGCACAAATGCTCTGGGTACCATTGGTGTAGGAGCTGAGCAGCAGTAACTGGAGATCTATTTGCCTGCATTCCTGCCTGAGTTAAATTCCAAAATGAAGAGCTAAAACCAAAGTTAGCGAGAGGGGATGTAATGTTTTACACTAGGCACGTGCCACTTCATTACTACACAGCTCTAGATCTGAAGCTGGTGAGTGATGCAATAGGCAATGCATCCAGAAGGGGTGTGCGTATCTTTTTGTTTGGGAAGCCTTCTCAGTGTGCCCATACTACCTTCTGCTCCAAGTACACACTTGCCTTTCTGGCTCTTAAGTCTGTTCGGCATTCAGAGTGCTCTGGGATATCTTGTTAGCATAGTAGTAATCCCAATTTATTGGAAAATGCAGGATTGGGACCCTCAATGGGTAAAACAGCAAGTGAGGACATGGCATAACATGGTAGAAACATCAACAGGCAGTAGAGGAAGTTTACAGACCATCAAGAAAGATGTGAACTGAATAAAAGGAAACTGCACAGGGAAGGAAGGGAGCAAATCCCACTAAATATGAACTCAATAAGACATCTGTTAAAAGTGGTAATATAGGTCACTGCCTTGCAAACCCTATTGCCTGAGTGGATCCATGGGCTTTAATGCAACTACTCATCTAAGTAAGAGTTCCCATTACTGGGCCCATGTTAATTACCTGTAAAGCAATAATTAATTATCAATATATGCTGCTTAAATAAAATGTTATTGACCTAACATACTGAATGGATTTTGATGAAAAGTAGTCCATTTACCATAAATAATATAGTACCTATTGTAGAAAATATTTTAAAACAAGAAAAACATGCGTGTTCTCTGTTGGCTCTTTGGGAATATTGCCCTTTATTAAAGGAAATGCAAAATATGACAGTTGAGTGGCAGAAGTCAATCTTTCCACTGTGGCATTAGCTATTTGTCTCGCCTATCTATTCCATTTAGCAAAATTACACACATCTTATGTTGTTCTGGGTTTTGTAAAACACATTATTTATATAGTGCCGTCAATGTATGTCCAGTTATTTGCACTTTAAAAATATGCACACCATCATTAGTAGACTGTTTGTAATGCCATAAGCCCAAAAATATTTTGTAGTTGTAAAAGACCTAATCCTCCTCCCAATATATTATGTGAGGTTTTGCCATTGAATAAAAGCAGAAATGGTCCCAAGCACAGGGTATATAGTTGCCACCAGTTTTTAAGAAGAGCTCCTGTTTGTTTGAATGGGCTGTTCAGTGTAAAAGGTGATGACATGATATGGGCTACTGTATGCTGTTTAACTTGGGACTCCTCCTGTTCCCAGTGCAAAAATAGTTTTCCCAATAGTTTCAGTGTAATGGGATAGGGCTCCCTGTGCACTATACTCCAACAGTTGTAATTATAGGGTAAATGGCTGCCCTCAGATGTGCTTGCAGGGCTCTTGTTGACTTCAGTGAGAGTCTCACTCATGCATTCAAGGACAAAAATATGGTCCTTTTTATCTTCTAATTGATTTTAAAGTGGATTAAATGTGGCTGTTATAGACATTTTCTAAAGGATACATAATTCCATTTAACAGCCCCAGATCTAAATGGGAAACCCATAATATGGGGCCTGTAGCAGGGTGCTGGAACAATGTTTAGAATGGGGGTGCTGCTGATGGAAACCATGTATTTGGTATTACTACTTCAAGCAAGAGGGGTGCGGCAGCACCCCGATCTTCCCTAGTTCCAGCATCACTGGCATGTAGTTAAAAATAGCATGTAGTGCAAACTTCTGATCAGCTTTGTAAATATAGAAGAGAACAAATCCAATGTTATTGTAAAACTGTTGCATAATATGTCAAATATTAGCTGGTCAAATAGAAATTATCTGTAATATTTAAACTACTGTATAAAACAACAGAGTTGTGGTCTAATGAGATTTAGAGAGATTATTGCTTGCCTGCCATAAAGGTGGATTATCTAAAGTATTTAAATCAATGTGGAAATTGTTACTTAGGCTGTAAGTAAGGCAAGCAATACTACTAAGATTATCTTTGATAATAGTCATATTGTAATACTTGGGGTTGTCTGTATGGGCCCCAAAATGCAAAGAAGACCAAATTCAACTCAATTTAAAAAATAAAAGTTAAATTAGAACTGTAAAATAAAATCAGGCTGCGCAAGTATAACAACATACAGAGTATTAATGTTTTCAGAAGTGCATCTGTGTTTGACTTTATTGTACTGAAGTAGCATTTAGTGGCTCTATGTGTATCAGGGCCCCATTATTCTAGGGATTCTACAAAATGTACAGTACAAGAAAGTCCCAGCCCCTTGTCTAAATAGACAAGGCAGACAAAGGGTGGACGGGAGAAAAGATCAAGTGATTTGCCCAAGCTGTGGCATAGCTAGAAAATGAACCCATGACTCCTGAATTTCAGTTCACTGCCTTAACAAGATAAACCTTACTCTCTGATTAAGTATCAGGCACATATAATCTACATATTTATCTCCCGAAAGACAAGTTGGCTGTATTGTCTGCACAACAGTAGTGTAAAGAATGTCCAAAAGGGGCTGCCCCTAAGCTATGTAACAAATTATGGAGTGGGTGGGTCCTTCATTTTGCATGTTTCAGTGTTACAAGGGAGTAATCACCAAAAAATGTGTCCCATAATTTATGGATTGCCCCAAATATGTGCCTATATATTGGCTTTGGGGCAGATTTTAGACAAACCTGTGCTTTGAACGTTGATTACAAATAGGAGCTTCAGAATTCCCTTTTATTTGCTTGATCTCTAGTCACAAAATTCTGAAGCAGAAGCCTTGAAATAAAATAAACAAAGATAAGAATGTGGAACAAAAAGCTATTCTTCATTATGCTTGAAATGCTCAGAAGTACACTGCAAAACTCAAGCCTGAATGCAGAGATGGATTGTTCATAGTAGGGAAGCAAATGAGTGCCAAAAAAGAAAAGCTTTTTCTGGCCAATGCTAAAGAAATCCCTGTTTGTGCCTAATCTGTTGGAGCATATATTCTGAGATAATATGGCCAATGAAAGAACCTAATTCTGTAGTCCTTGTGCATGCAAAACTTCCAGTTCCATTGGAGGGAAGTGCATATATGTAGACAGGCCTTGAGCTGGGATGGGCCATGGAACCACAAAGTTTGGATCAGAGAATCCACTGAGGTGAGGAAGACGACCTGAGAGGATATTAGGGCCTGCTATGGGGACTGGGAAGCAGAAGGCGTGTTGTCAGAGCAGGGAAGCTAGAGTGCTCTAAGCACTTAGACTTGTGTGGTAGCCCTTTGTTGTGGTTTGTTAGAAGCCCTTTGTTCAGATTGGATTTGGGTTCAGTTTGAGACTGGAATTGGGGACAAAAACTACAGCTTGGGTCTAAAGCTCTCCTGAATTTAGTCAGACTCAGGCTGGTCTGATGCATGTCAGTCAAAAGAGTTTCCAGTGGAGCTAATTTACCTTTATGCATCAGTTTTTCATACAGTAACTTGGAAAGGCAAAACCTTGTAACTTCTTATATGGCTCAGTTTCCCCACTCTCCCAGCTCTCCAATGTCTGCACCTGGTGCTTTCAGTGAGATCACCCACCACATTCCAAAAGGCTGACTATTGCCATTGCACAATGTAAATGAAATCTTGGTCATATCACTTTTTTCATATACATTAAGTACAATACGAAGACACATTGGGCATAAATGAAATCAGGATAAGCTCCTAAATGTCACTGGGTAATAAAAGTGCAAAAGGAATTTCTCATTAAATACACATCACTAATGTTTTAAAAGCTAGGCATATTGAGGATTCTCTTGGTTTCCAGTAGGGACACATGAGGTCAAGTGCTTTTTTGTAATGTGATATTGATTAGTTCATAGACTGGACAAAAGTAAGAACTCCGTTGCAATGTCTTCAGCACAAACGAGTTAGGTCAGGCTAATTATTGTGAAAAATATGATTTATTTGATTAGCTCTCACATGCAGTGCAAAAGTATACTAGCCTATGCCAGACTAGAACAAAGAAATCTAGACATTATTTATTTATATATTTTAAAATATGTGTAAATTGTAATAAAGAAAAATAATGGAAACTGGGCTCCAGTTTCTTTTTAAATGTTTGGAAAGCCTTATCTATTGTGGACTACATTTTCAAAGAGCTTTCTTAAATTGTATTTGCATCAACAATACTTGCCCATATATCCATTATGAGTGAAAAATGGTCATTTGCAGGTAGAAAACTATGTGCCTAAATGTCTGTCTGTGTACCCAAGCATATAAATTGCATGGTTTCTGTGCATGCAAACAAGTACACTTTGCAAATTTTGAACGTACATTTCCAGTGGTTGTTTTGCAAAATCAGTCTCTATGTGTAGGACTTGTTCACAATCAGTACTTCTTGCAAGAGAAGCTGGTAATAGATAGTCGAGGACTCCAGTATATTGATACAGAGTTAATGATGTATTAATTTTTTGGGGGGTGAATTGTATTGTAATATTTAATATTGTATTCCCCTAATCTTTAAAGTAGTACACTTAAACTGCTTTATAACACCAGCATTGGGAGCCAAGAATGTAATAAGCAAACCTAGTTATAAAGAGGATTATTATAGTGGGGTTTGTAGTTGAAAAGCGAAAGTATGACAGCATCTGCTAGAAAATGAGTCTGATAATAGTCCTATAAAGACAGTAGTTTGTCTTTACTTACCAGAGTCTGACAGGACTGTGTTAGTAATAAGATGGCTTCATTATAGGTTTTAATTTAGCTCTGCTAAAGCAGTGAGTATTGTGACAGGTTCACAATTGCTATTTACTATGTGTTGTTAAAATTAGATAATGGCAAAGCAATTCCATGTGTCAATAATAAAATGGGGGTGTCAGCAAAATAGTATTATTTGTCACAACAGCAGTTAACAACCAAGTATTTTTTATTGCTAGGCTATCATCAGTTGGGAGGCAATTGTGTTAGCAGGAAAGTAGAGCAGTTTGGCAGAACAGCAACTGTGTTCTGTGAAGAAGCTGGTGTGTTTGCATTACAGATCGTATTGTGACACAGTCGGAGAAAAGAAATTTAGTTATGATGTCAAGTGGTTACAATAACTTGCTGAGGCCTGCTCATATATTTGCATAGATTAGTGGTACGAAACAGAATGTTCTTTTATGTGCTAATGACAGGTGTTAACCTCAAAACTAGTCTAACCAGGATTAACAATTAATTTGATGCTATCTTATGTCTATCCTGTTAGTCAATTGTAAAACATACTCTAGTTTAGTTTAACTAAAATACATTTTACTAGCCTTGTAGATATAAAAAAGCAGTGTGCTTCCAAGTGCTTCTAATCTGAATCTTAATGTTTTGGGGTTGGTTTGTTTTTTTTCCATTTTATATAAAAAGATGGCATTCGCTGTTATCCCTCTGTCCACACTTTTTCCCTAGCAAGTGTATTGTTGGCTGTTTCTATAAAGATTATATTTCATAGCTCTCAATGGAAAGTGTTACAGCTACTTTCTTTTAATCCAGAAGAGGATGGTGGCTGTCCTTTTTGTCAGAGTGAGTGCCCTACATAGATTCACCAGTGGAAAGTGTGTGTGCATGTGCACATGTGCACACACAAACATTTGTTAATGTTTGTATGTATAGACAGAGGAAAATTGATCTCTTCTTCATAGATATTGAGGTTTGCAGCTCTTAAAATATTTACTTTTCCCATGTAGACTTAGGCCTGAGATTTCAAGACTGCTCCTGAACCTCACTCTAGTACTTATTCTTTGACCTATGGAAGGGACAGAGTTATTGTCTGGAAAATTCCAAAGTAAAAGTACATTGACTTCAGAAATTTCCAGATTTAAATTTCCAGATGGAGGATAGGTCTATCAATGGCAATTAGCCAGGATGGGCAGTGATGGTGTCCCTAACCTCTGTTTGCCAGAAGCTGGGAATGGGAGACAGGGAATGGATCACTTGATGGTTACCTGCTCTGTTCATTCCCTCTGAGCACCTGGCATTGGCCACTGTCGGAAGACAGGATACTGGGCTGGATGGACCTTTGGTCTGACCCAGTATGGCCGTTCTTATGTTCTAAATGCTAATTAACAACATATAGGGACGTCTCCTGTGAAGTCAAAGCTATTTCACAGTCAAGTGTTGGACCTATGAGTGGTAAAACCTTGTTTGCTACCTAAGGCCCCACTCCTGTGAACACTTAATACAGGACATAGTGTTTATTACTAGCTTACTACAGTGAAGATAAAATTGCCATCTTTTGCAATTTTGTTGTAAGCCATGCAATAGTTGGTGTTTCTCTTGAAGTCCAGCTCCTGGAATCATTTGAATACATAAATATCCCAGCTTTCACTTTAAAAATAGTTTCTAGCTGTCATGGTTGCAGACGAAAGTTTGCAAATGTGGCCTAAGTGCACTCTAAAAACCAGAAGGCAAGTAAAAAACCCCAAATTTACTGTTTATACAAAATCTCATTTTTAAGTCAATCTCTGAATTTGGGTGCTGGCTCATTATTTTTGGATGTTTGGAGTTGGCGCATAGCAACGTGACTATTCACAGAAGGAAGCACTAAGCCTAATAGTAAAGTGTTTGCAGACTGGGTCCTAATTTATTAACATTTTAACACCTACTAATGTGGTAATTTATTCTCTTATTATATCTTTTAAAGCTTATTAGTTGGTGAAAGATTGATCTTCAATCTCACTAGTCTTTCCTTTTTAAAAGAATAGCCTATTTTATCCCACATTATCAAAGCTTCAGGGAAAAAATTAATGACACTTATTATTGTTATGTTAGCGTCCTAGTCCTACTGCTATAGGAAATTCTATAACTGGCATACATCCACAGCAATATATTCTTATCTGATTTTTGGTGTCTTGGTTCCACGTCATGGAGACTTGCTCACGGACACCAGAGCAGAAATCTATTATATTAATTTACCATGGAGAAGAATCTGACTGCAGATCCCAGAAGAGGAACTGTATTAGTTTATTTAAATTCAGACTGGTGTAATAGTAGTCTGGCTGTATAAGCTAGAAAGGACAAATTACCATAGTTTATGTGTAGAGAGACATTTCTCTGCTGGGCTTTGTGGAGCTCAGACCTGATTCAACGGTTTCCATAATCAAATGCTGGTATTTATGAGAGGCAAAATTAGACTTTCCTTTAGATTGCTCTGTGTGGCAATTCCTATCCTAAGTGGTGCAACTGGTAAGCGGTTGTTTGGGAATAAGAGCACACTGATTCCTTTAAACATGCTCTTCTGATCCTCCTTGAGACTTTCCCTGGGAGCTCGGCTCTACCAAGTTTACTAACACATGATTTGTATATATCCATCCTACATGGAAGAACAGAGATGCTGTCTTGATTTCCTGCTCTCTTCCTTATGTGCATTCCAGCAAATTTACCAAACGCATTAGTGTAACTTGCCTCTATTAAATACAACCATTAACAAACAGTAATCAAACAATAGAAACGATGTGCTACATAGGAACATAGCAGTTGTCCTACTAGATGTCCAAAATCAGATGATCCAGGGGAAACTGTAAAAACCTCCTAAAAGGATGATTGATGGGCCTCTGTACCATATATATGTTTGTTTGGAAGGAATTGTCAGTCCTAATGTTTTGGTAGGGTTACCATATTTTAAAAATAAAAAAAGAGGACACTCCACGGGGGGCCTGGCCCCGCCCCAACTCTGCCCCTTCCCCAAAGTCCCCCCCCCAACTCCGCCCCCTCCCCTGAGCACCCCGCACTCCCCCTCCTCCCTCCCAGCCACACGAAAAGGGCTGCCCGAGCGCTACCGGCTTCACGGTTTGCCGGGCAGCCCCCAGACCCTGCGCCGCCGGCTGGTGCTTCCCCAGCGCAGCTGGCGCCCAGGAGGGGAAGAGCCAGGGAGGGGAAGTGCCCAGCCAGAGGCGCAGGGTCTGGAGGCTGCCCGGCAAACTGTGAAGCTGGTAGCACTCGGGCTTCGGGCAGCTCCCATGCCTCCGGACCCTGCTTCCCCGGCCGGGCACTTCCCCTCCTGGGCTCCGGCGGCTGCTGTGCTCCCTGAACTCCTGGGCTCTGTAAGCGCCGAGCTGCCCGAGCACTACCAGCTTCGGGCAGCCCCCGTGCCTCTGGACCCTGCACCCCTGGAGCCTGGGAGGGGAAGTGCCCGGCCGGCGGCTCAGGGTTCGGAGGCACGGGGGCTGCCCGAAGCCGGTAGCGCTTGGGCAGCTCAGCTCTTAAACAGAGGCGAAGAGTCAGGGGAGGAGCACAGCAGCCGCAGGAGGGGAAGTGCCCGGCCAGTCGTATTTTTCCCGGACATGTTCAGCTTTTTGGCAATTCCCCCTGGACGGGGGTTTGATTACCAAAAAGCCAGACGTATCGGGGGGAAAAACGGACGTATGGTAACCCTAGTTTTGGGAATACAGTATTGTATTTGGCCTTAATAAATTTCAGTTGTAATGAGCTCTACTATAATCAGAGATCCATCCACTTTTGATAATTGTGGTGGCTTACGGAAGATACATTGTACTTTATTTCTCCTTCAGTTCCTTGATCTGTCCTATGTAGCCCCACGGGCGTGCAAACAAATTCGCTGCCAGCAAAACATTGTAATGCTTTAGAAAATAAACATTGAAGGAGGAGCCTAATATTGCTTCATGGCACAAGCTCACAGATTTCCCCCATTGCCTCTCTCCTCTCCTCCCTGCATAATCTGTTTATAGACTTCTAATGCATCCATAACAGTAGTATTTAGTTCATAGTGATGCCCCATATTTAAGGCTGCAAGTCTGTCACAGAGATCATGGATTCCATGATTTTCCCTGATCTCCATGACTTCTGCAGTGGCTAGTGTTTAGGTGTGTGGAAAGGGGATCAGAGGATTGGCGGTGGCACTTACCTGGAGTTAGGGGTCCCCCTGCAGCTTCTAGGTGGCGGATGGGCTGGGGGGGTCTCCATGCCGTGTGCTGCCGGCGCCCACAGGCCCCGCCCCCGCAGCTCCCATTGGCTGCAGTTCCCACCAATGGGAGCTATGGCAACCGGCGCTTGTGGCAGGAGCAGCAGAGGAGCCCCTGCCTTTGCCACCTAGGAGCTGCAGAGACGCAGAGCTGGGTAGGGAGCCCCGCCAACCCTCCCTCCCCCAGCACCAGTGGGAGGTCCCAGGACCCACGCTGCGGCCCGGCCCTCCCCATCCACAGTACCAGTGGGTCTCCCAGGTCACCTTGACCCCCTCTCGCAGCACCCACAGCGCTCCTGGACACCCCCCGCCCGGGCCCCGCCACCCAATTTTTAGTCATGGTGGGTATTTTTATTAAAAGTCATGGACTGGTTACCGGCCCTGAATTTTTGTTTACGGCCTGTGACCTGTCCATGACTTTTACTAAAAGTTAGGGCTGTTAAAAAAATTAATCATGATTAATCGCACTGTTAAACAATAATAGAATACCATTTATTTAAATATTTTTGGGTGTTTTCTAGATTTTCAAATATATCGATTTCAATTACAACACAGAATACAAAGTGTACAGTGCTCACTTTATTTTTTATTACAAATATTTGAACTGGAAAAAAACAAAATAAATCATATTTTTCAATGTACCTAATACAAGTACTGTAGTGCAATCTCTTTATCATGAAAGTTGAACTTACAAATGTAGAACTATGTACAAAGAAAACAATGTAAAACTTTAGAGCCTACAAGTTAATCAGTCCTACTTCTTGTTCAGCCAATTGCTCAGACAAACAAGTTTGTTTACATTTGCAGAAGATAATGCTGCCCGCTTCTTGTTTACAATGTCACCTGAAAGTGAGAACAGGCATTTGCATGGCACTCTTGTAGCTAGTGTTGCAAGATATTTACATGCCAGATGCACTAAAGATTCATATGTTTCTTCATGCTTCAACCACCATTACAGGGGACATGCGTCCATGCTGATGACGGGTTCTGCTTGATAACTATCCAGAGCAGTGTAGTCCGATGCATGTTCATTTTCATCATCATGAGTCAGATGCCACCAGCAGAGGTTGACTTTCTTTTTTGATGGTTTGGGTTCTGTAGTTTCCGCATCAGAGTGTTGCTCTTTTAAGACTTCCGAAAGCATGTTGCCCACCTCATCCCTCTCAGATTTTGGAAGGCACTTCAGATTTTTAAACCTTGGGTCGAGTGCTGTAGCTATCTTTAGAAATTTCACATTGGTATCTTCTTTTCATTTTGTCAAATTTGCAGTGAAAGTGCTCTTAAAATGATCTTAAAAAGTCATCATCCGAGATGGCTATAACACTAAATATATGGCAGAATGCAGGTAAAACTGAGCAGGAGACGTACAATTCTCCCACAAGGAGTTCAGTCACAAATTTCATTAATGCTTTGCCTTTTTTTTTTTTTTTTTTTTTTTTTTTAACAAGCATCGTCAGCATGGAAGCATGTTCTCTGGAACGATGGCCGAAGCATGTGAGGCATATGAATCTTTAGCTCATCTGGCACATCAATACCTTGTGATGCCAGCTACAACAGTGTCATGTGAATGCCTCTTCTCACTTTCAGGTGACATTGTCATTAAGAAGTGGGCAGCATTATCTCCCATAAATGTAAACAAACTTATTTCTCTTAGCGATTGGCTGAACAAGAAGTAGGACTGAGTGGACTTGTAGGCTCTAAAGTTTTTGCATTGTTTTGTTTTTGAGTGCAGTTATGTAACAAAAAACCCCTACATTTGTAAGTTGCACTTTAAACATGGTAAAGAGATTGCACTATAGTACTTGTATGAGGTGAATTGAAAAATGCTATTTCTTTTATCATTTTTACAGTGCAAATATTTGTAATAAAAAATAATATAAAGTGAGCACTGTACACTTTGTATTCTGTGTTGTAATTTGAAATATATTTGAAAATGTAGAAAAGCATCCAAAATATTTAATAAATTTCAGTTGATATTCTATTGTTTAACAGTGTGATTAATCGTGATTAATTTTTTTGAGTTAATTGCATGAGTTAACTGCAATTAATCGACAGCCTTATTAAAAATAGCTGTGACTAAAACGTAGCCTTATTCTTTTTTCATATAAAAGCAGAATATCCATTAAGACACCAACATCTTCCACCTGCTGAAGGAGCAAACAAAATAAAAAGGCAACTGCTTCACAGAGCTAATTTTTTTTCACAAAAATATGATTTTTCACCAGTGTTGCGCATATACCTTGTGCAGCCTTATACACAATCTCTGCAAAACCCTCTGTATCCTCTCTAATCAACCTCACCCCCTCCCCATGTTTTTCCCTAACCCAGCACCATGTGATAGGTGAACCTCAAAATGCTTTTTCAGATAAATACTGAATAGTCCAGATGCTATTTCAAGCCTTATCTGAACTGTCAGAATCTTTGGGTCTGGGCAATTGGGCTGGAAATATCACTAGAATAATTTTTCTTAGGCTGTTTTTGTACATTTTGTATTTTTCCACTATAACTAGAGGATGGACATGATTAATAAGTACAATAAGGCTGTGCTGAGATGCAAATAGATTTGGAGTAAGTTGAGGGGTGGAACTGGGTGTGATTGAAGAGACTTGAGATGATGATGCAAGATCTTCCAGATCTGTTGGCAAATAAAACGAACTTCCATTTCTTTGAGGAGTTTGATGTATAAATGTGTGGTCAGGTGGGAGGGACATGGGGGATGGACTTTTTACTCTTTCAGGAACCCACAAAAACAGGAAATAAGAATATCTTTCACCCAGACATATAAGAGGGTCTGTCGGTGACCTGGGAAACCACAGCAATAGGTAGAAGAAGGGAGAGAGATGGACCACCACTTGCATCCTCTTTCACAGCTGTATAGGAATGTAAATCCAGTCTGATGTGAAGTAGATTTCTCAAGACAACATAGTCATGGAAGGAGATTTAAAAATCTAAGTCATAAGCAGAAGTGTGCAGCGGGTGGAAAACTCATTCCCATCACTTCTTCATGCTTCATCCCGTGTGGCTCGATATGGATTCATCCCATTCAGTTATTTAAGAACATGTGGGAGGACAGCATTCTATCAGCCAAATCTAGGCCCCAATTCTGCTTCTAGCTGCGCAGTGGCGTTTATCTAAGATGTGCAGGGTCTAACTGTGCAGAGCCAGTTGGAAGTCAAGACTTTAAACCAGTGGAGTGCAGAGAGTTTAGTAGCCTGGCATGAATGAACCTTCATGTTATCAAAGGTGGGGAATAATTTTGTGACAACTGAGCACCTGCTTTTATCTAGTGGTGTACTAGGGTTTCGCTCGAAGTTTGCATTAAGTTAATGAGTGATGTAGATAAATCCCTCTGCACCACACTGAATATTTGTGCTTGCCCAGCAGTAGTAAAGCTGGGATACCAGCTGTGGGGCCTCATAGTTCTTCCAGTATAGTGGTCTTTGAACCAGTCGTCTTGTTTTTGTTATCGCTGTTGGTGGGGGACTTGTTTCTACCCTGTTGCTGCTTTCATTCTGTTGGTCCCCTGTATTTCTGTCATGCCAGCTCATGGCTGAAGTTCGTTCTAAATCCTCTTGGTCTTGGCCCTGTCTGGGCATGCCAGCTGTCTTCTGCTACTCTGCAGTTGTCTTGGGTTTGATCTCCACTGCTGCACTGAGTCTGTAGCTACCTCATATGATGCATATCCCACTGTTATCTTTTGCCATTGCCTTGTGTGGCTCTTTCATGGTTGGACCCAGCCCTGCTTATCTGTGTGTAATGGCCTCAGATCCTTGGCTCTTTTGTTGTAGTAGGCTGCTGGTTAGCTTGGCATTCTCTTAACAGCAGTTGTTCCTCTGCTGGACTGCTCCTCACAGGAAGCCCAGTCTTGGTCTTCTGATCCACCAGTCCCTGTGCTAGGCAACTATCTAGTCCCTGGGACAATGCATTGTGATGGTCCAATATTAACAGGTAACGACCCTTTCTGATCTGTTTTGCTTTTACCATTGGTCTCTTTGCTGCCTTTACTGTCCATTCTGCCTTCCCATTGCTTTGTGGGTACCCAGGGGAAGACATCTTGTGCTGAATCATTTGAATCCTGCTGCAGTGTACTGTGGCCTATTTGAGCATAGCATGTCAGGAATGCCAGATGTTGCAAAATGCTGATCACAGTTCTCCAGATAGTCCAACACACAAAAAGTGGAGTGACCTACTGTGACCTTGTAGTTCCTTTCATTAAAAGTGGACAGGTGTCTTCTGACCTTTTCCCAGCATCGGGCTGAGATTTCATTCAATTGTAGAGCCTCCTCCAGTTGTCGATCACTATGCTTTTTTTTGCACACCTTGCTCTGCTTCCAGGTGCTCTCTCAAATGGGCATTCGTGTTTGGCCGGTAGAAACTCTGCTTGGCTCATCTCAGGTACCTCCGTACCCAAGTGCGAAGTGTGTCTTCGTCTCACAACGTCAACTCTTAATTTTGCTGGAATTACTGCTTAGTACTGCTCTTTGAAATTTCACATTTCTGTTTTGCAGGAAATTTTGACATTTTGAAATTTGTTTTCTTTCCAAATTGGAATATTTTCAAAATTTCCAGCAAAACAGAAATTCTGAAGAAGAAAAAATGTTTTGAAAGCTTGTTTTAAAATGAAATTTAAATTTCTTTAAACGATTTCATTTAAATAAAATAATTTTAGATATTTTTTATTTTTATATTATTTCATGACACATCAGTAGTTGTAGTACATAATATGTCATGTTTTACATGTACATTTGCTATATTATGCTTTCTCTTTAAACCACAAGTAATTTAAATAGATTTTTAAAACATCAAACTTTTAAATATTTAGTTACATATTTTTGTATGATAGCAATAAGAAAATAAAAATAGCAAATATATATCGGAAGATGAAATTTCATTTTATTTTTAAAGTGTCTGCACTACAGAAGTAACTGCATAGAGACAGATACCCCTGGTCGGGATCCTCAGTACAGTAGTTTGCTACTTTTAAATCTGGATCCAATCCCACAGTTCTTTCTCATGACAAAATCCTGAAAATCTGGGTCCAGGTACTGCTCAATTACACCTGGGCTTCTTAAGTCACTTACTGAATCAAATTAAGGGTCATCCCACTGACTTCAAGGGAAATACTTACTCTGTTTTGAGTTGCATCAGTGTAAGTCTATGGCTCCCTGAATTCAAGTAGCCTGTAATAATTGTTAAAAGCAGTAAGGAGGATTGGCCAAGCTGAACAAGAGGCAAGCTAATGAGAGTTGTGCATTTGACCCAGTCTTGCTTCTTCCAAAGTTATGCCACCTGAATCTCCTTTCAGAACAGTTTTACATACATAACTTTATTGATTTCAGTGGGTTTGCTTACACTGGTATGAAAGGAAAAATTGGTTTTGGGGTTTAAATAGAGAGATCTGCCTTTCCTCAAAAACAAGCAACGAAAAAAAGGTTTCTTTAACTCTAACTGCTAAAATTAATTGTGAAATAAGCATGCTCAGATGATCTTAAAAGGGTTACGAACAGTTCTCCTGCAAAAATCAGACAAGGGAATATGTGTAAAAACATGGAGATTTCAAGTTCTTCACTCGCACGTAAAGTGCTAAATACTGGTTTTAATTCAGAGGTTTAAATGGAGATTTAAACCAGATTAAGAGTACTTAAAATTTAAAATTTGTCACGGCAGATCTTGTAAATTTACAGTTATTATACATAGTTACAGATGATAATTGCTTGGCATAAGAAGAGAAATCCTAACCAGGTGCTGTTGGCCCCACTTCAGAATACCTAAAAAGACCAAATTTATAGACGATCAATTCTTAGCTGCTGTTTCAAGGGGATTTTCCCATTTATTAAAATTCTCCTTTTTTCTTTTTCCTTAAATGACCTGTAGCAACCCTAGAAATCAAAGTCCTATTTATTCACCGCCAGCGGCAGCAGTGCTCCGTTACCCAAGCTTAGATTTTAATAACATACTAAATATACCAGGCCAAATCCTCACCTTAGTGCTGTGCGGGTGTGGAGCTGGCTGACCGTCTGTGCCCTGGCAAGCTTTACATAGCCATCAAGAGCTCTTGCCTCAGAGGCAGAGTCTTAGGCTTCACTGCAGATGGCCACATACAGGAACTGTGGCACTTCTGTGGGAGATGATGAATCCTATATGCCCTAGTTCAAGGGCTGGCCCCTCCAAAGCTGTTAGAATGGTCCAGGCATGAGACGAGGTTGCTGACAGGTTGGAAATGGTGGTGTCAGCTGGAACCCCTGGTACCAGTGATTTAGTCGCGTATAATAAGTGTAGAGATACTGTTTATTTTTATTTATCATTAAACATTAGGCTTAAAGTGGGACGTTGAAGTGGTCATGTTTTTACATGTTACATTTGCTGTATTATACTTGCTCTTTGAAACACAAATAATTAAACGATTTTTTAAAACATCAAACATTTAACTATTTAGTTACATCTGTTGGTATGATAGCAATAAGAACATAAACATAGCAAATAGAGTGGCAGTAAAGGATGTGATCGACTTAACAGCTTCTCTGGTCAATTTAACTTTGCATTTTCTGACCTTGATGCATTTATGTTTTCAGACATCACTCTGTATCAGCATATACATATTTATGCACCGACTCTTTTTTTTTTTTTTATGGAAAAATTAGGAGAATGGCTTTTGATCATGTATATCCGTAAACACATTATACAAGGGGCTGATCCTATAACCACTGGCATTCAAATCTCCTGTTGCTATAAACGAGAGTTTAGAATGTGTGTAATGTGCAGGCTTGGGCCCTTAGGACCCAGACCCACCAAGTGCTGAACACCCTCAGTTCCCATTTAGATCAGTGTGTTTCAAAGACACTTTGGAAGTTATAGGAGCCCTTCAGCACCTCAGAGGATTGGGCTCACTGTGCCTTTATTTTAATGTGCACAATGTATTAATGCCAGCAACTGCAGTATGATATTCTGCATTTATTTGACTGAGTTTTAACTGTACTTGGTCCCTCTGTTGAATTCAGTGCTCCCGTATGTGTACAGGATCATACGTAGAAGTAAACGAGCCCCATTTATGTGTAATGCACAGAGCTCCAGACATACCGACGTGAAAAGAATGCCTGGAATGGGAACTCTCCCCTGTAGTTATTTCTGAACTATAGTTCTTTCTACATGCCAAAGACCCTTGTCCCTAGACCTGCCCCGGGCTTCCCTAAACAGAACATTTGTGAGTTATATAAGCATAGACACGAATCTGGAAAACATATCGATATGAAAATTTCCTTACGTTTGCCCCTGTTCTTGAATGACTTCTCCATCTCGCCCCAAAATTATTTTTCTTTGGGCAAAGAACAAGCATGAGAAAGGTCACTCCAAAGGGGGGAGGGAAGAAGAGAGGCTCTTACACCAGGTGACCCCAGTCTCAACTGACAGAGCAGCCTTTGGAGACTGTCATGGGGACTTGCCTGGTGTCCAAAGCCATTCCTGTATACAGGTTCCATTTGTCCCAGATACTGTTACTCTGGCTGGCTTCTCACAGGCCTTCATTGACCAGCCACTCGGGGCAGGATTATGGCTGGGGGATGAGGAGGCCCACTGCCTCAACCAGGAGCTCCTTGAGGCAGTACAAAAGGTGTATGTCTGCTGATACATCCTTCAGAAGTGTTAACTATGCACTCTCCCCTGCATGGAGGTAGCTCTACTGGCTCGTGCAAGGATTTGGGGGTGGGTATCATCCCACCTCCTCCTTGCCTATTTTAGGGGAGTCTTACAGTCTTGTCAATGGAAATCTTGCCAGAGTCTTTGTGCTTTCTGAGTGCAAGGACTGGGGATGTACCCAGCCCCTCCAAAGGGACAGAAAGGCACAGGCTCCTTGCACCTGACCGTTACCTAGCCCTTTGTGCTTCCACAGGACTGTCACAGGCTGACCCTTGGAGAACTGAGTTACGCGTTTCCTATATTAGGCTCATTCGCTGCCTCATGAAGTTTAGTTGGTTTAGATGCACGAAGTGTGACCCTTTCTCTTTGGGAGCTGTTTTTTTCCACTTGTTCCTTCCGCCTCCCTCGCAGCAACATACAATTATAGGACAGAAGATGACCAGAAAGTACCTTTTAGCTCTTGAGTTTATACAGCTATGCCATGCTTGCTGTCTTCCCTCCTTTCACACACCTCTCTAATGCCCTTTAAAAACAACTTTATGAATTGCTTCTTTTGCTGCCTTAGTTAATTGCATTTGTTAATGATTTTCTGTAAAAATTCCTTTTCATGCTCAGCTAATACTTAGTTGATGGTCCCATGTACAAATGTACATGGAAAGACTTAAATTAAAATGCCAGTAACTGAAGGCAGGCAGCATTCATGCAAGGTGGCTTCTCATAAACTCATTGGAGTCTGGAAACTAGATGGTGTGAAAATTAGTTCTTAATAACATCCTGGCAGATTTGTGATTGAATATTTTGCTATTGAATAGTAATGTATCTTTGCTGGTGAGGAAAATGTAGACCATGAGTTAATTTGAGCAGTGGTGCCATGTTTACAGAAGAGCATTTCCAAGTATTCCCTGTGACTGAACCACAGAACGCACATGGAGAGACTCACAATGCATGCAAACCTGTGTAATAAACCCAGACTAACATTTTCATAATAGGTTATATAAAGCTTGGCTCCTAAATTAAAAGTAGACTGATTTTTTTTCAGAGATACTGAGTGCCTACAGGTCCCACTTAAATGCTTCCTCTCTGAAAAGTGACTGTAAATACAGCACTGGGTGGTTCCCTGTTTGTCTCTCAATGACTCCATAACTAATACGCTTGGTGGTTTACAAGTGTAAAGCTGTTCCTTCTGCCAACCCTGCAAACTCAACCTGGGATCTGAGGGTCAAGCTGGGCTCTTTCTGTCTTTTGCATTATCTCCAGTAATAAAGGTTCCACAAAGCAAACTACGTCTTCAGCTACACTTATGCAACCCCCATTGCCTTCCAGTTATGGCCTCCAAGTCCATTGCCTTCAGTTGGCTTGCATAGCTGTAACTGATTGTGTACTAACTGCCAATCAATTGATGATGCAGACAAATCCTGCTCACATAGTCTCGGTTGTGTTGGCTCTGAAGCAGTAACAACTCACCCTGCAGATAGGATTGTGAATAAACAAAAGAAGCAGATCTGCTGAGTAAGAAGGTGCCATTTTTCACATTCACTTCTCTGAGAAGAACTGAGCTGTAAAGGGTGTAGAAGCAACCGTGGTCCCCACACAGCTCTAGTAGGTATTGGTCCCCAGTCACAGTGTGTCCAGGCGCTTCTTCTGGAGCAGGGCACCTCTACACTACCCTTATAGGGGATTTGGTCTTGTGACACAGTGTAAACTTCTTTCTTTTTAATGCAGGTAGCTAATGAATAGAAAATAAACAAGTATTTTATCACATTTTTAGAAATATTTCTGTGCAAACTCTTTGACAGTTATGATTCATGGAAAGTGTTTGGCTATGGGAAGAATCATTTGCAACCTCTCTGCATTGTTATAAAGTTAAACATTTAACTTGTAGACTCCCTATATTAAAAGCTCCAGCACTTAATAGTGCATCCAGTAGCTATTAAGGCAGAGGGACGTGCTTAAGAAGCAGTAATGCCTAAAGGTGATAGTGGATAGCAAACTAGATATGAGTTGGGAATATGATAAAATAGAGGGAGGACCCAGTTTTGATCTACAACGTAACAACCTGTAGCAGGGCAGTTATACTCCTTGGTGCCTCTGCTGACAATAGGGTTGCCAGGTGTCTGGTTTTTGACCAGAATGCCTGGTCGAAAAGGGACCCTGGTGGCTCCAGTCAGCACAGCTGACTGGGCCACTAAAAGTCCAGTTGGCTACAGCAGCCGGCTCCACGCAGCTCCAAGAAGCGGCCGGCATGTGCCTCTGGCTGCTAGATGCAGAGGTGGTCAGGGAGGCTCCACGCACTGCCCTATCCGCGGCACCGGTGACGCCCTGAGCACCAGCTCTGCAGCTTCCATTGGCCAAGAACCACAGCCAATGGGAGCTGCAGGGGCAACATCTGTAGATGGGGGCAGCGCGCAGAGCCCCCTGGCCACCCCTCTGCCTAGGAGCCAGGGGGACATGCCAGCTGCTTCCGGGAGCCATCTCAGGTAAGTGCCGGCCGGAGCCCACACCCTGAACCCCTTCCTGCATGCCAATCCCCACCCCAGCTTTGAGCCCTCTCCCACACCCAAACTCCCTCCCAGAGCCTGCACCCCAACCCCCTGTCCCATCCCTGAGCTCCCTTCTGCACTCCAAACCCCTCAGTCCCAGCCCGGAGTCTCCTCCCGCACCCTGAAACTCTCATTTCTGGCCCCACCCCGGAGCCCGCACCCCCAGGCCAGAGCCCATACCCCCTCCCATACTCCTCCTGCCCCAGCCCAGAGCCCCCTCCTATACTCCAAACCCTTCATCCCTGATCCCACCCCAGAGCCCACACCCTCAGCCAGAGCTTTCACCCCCTCCCTCACCCCAACCCCCTGTCCCAGCCCGGTGATAACGAGCAAGTGGGGAGGGAGTTAGCGAGGGCAGGGGGCGGGACAAGGGTGTTCGGTTTTCTGCAATCAGAAAGTTGGCAACCTTAGCTGACAATACCTTGAATTCAGTGCTCCAGTACTCTCTTTGTGACTCTGGTGAGAAAACACCTTGTGTACTAATTCCAGGGTTTTATCCTCTCTGTGGACCAGATTCTTCTACTCTTACAGTCATAGCGCCTGGTTCAGTCTTGCTCACGTCAATGAGAACATTGGTGGAAAGAGGCACTACTTCACATAAGGGCAGCAGAATCTGCCTCTATATGGGTTCTCTCTAGTGCAAGAACCTTGGTGCTAATTGCAGGAACACCTCCCCTCCCATTCACTATCACAGATCACTTGCAGTCTGTATAACATCCTTGTGGCATCTAAAGCAATGTCTTACATGGAAAAGTAATATAGGAAAATATTTAATGCATTTTTATCTCTATCTTAATGTGATTGAGCAGATGGAAACCAGGAGGGGAGCCAGCACCATGCAGCCAGCCAGCTTTCCACAGGCCACCAGCAAGTGGTTCACAGGCTCCAGTTTGAGAATCCCTGCCGTTTTGAGCTCTGGGCACTTTGTTACTGGAATGATTAAGACAAATGGGGAAGGGGGGGGAATTTAGAGATGAGCAATAAAAAAGAGTCAGAGATTAGAAACTGACTTGCAAGGAATGGTTTAAAAGAATTAAATATACTTGGCTAAGGGACAATTTCCTGGGAACATAACTGTTTACACCTTTTGAGTACACCGCTACCTCGATATAACGTGACCCGATATAACATGAATTTGGATATAACGTGGCAAAGCAGTGCTCCAGGGCGGTGGGGCTGCACACTCCGGTGGATCAAAGCAAGTTCGATATAACGTGGTTTCACCTATAACGCGGTAAGATTTTTTGGCTCCCGAGGACAACGTTATATCGAGGTAGAGGTGTACTTGTAAACATCACAGAGAGAAGAATTATTTAAGGTAGCACAAAGTAATAGATATAAGAAATTTTATCTGTATGTGAGAAAATTATTCTTAACTATGAGATCTACTAGACTGTGGAGAAGTCCCAAGAGGCAGGATGAAAGTCCCATCACTTGTGGCATTTAAAACTAATCCGGATAAAGCCTTTGAGACAATAGTGAATACAACAATCTTGCCCTTCCCAGGGTTTGGACTAGATGTCTTTAATAGGTCTCTTCCACATCTGACTTTTCTAGATATTGCTCTTTATGTGTAGAAGGTAAACAAAATGCAAGGTCTTGCTGTCTCAATTCCAAACAAAAGTGGTACATGTCTTGTTGATCAAGGAATGTTGCAGAGTACAGCCACAGCATTTGTCATTTTCTTTTAAAGTGATGGGTGTTGATACCTGTCATCTGTCAGGAAATGGTATAATGGATTAAGGTATATTTATAGCAGTCTCAATTGCTGCTATACCAGATGCCAAGTTTAGGCCATACCATTAGTAATGCATAATGAAATGACCTAAGTGAGAGGTAGGCTTTGGGGAATAAAGGCATTTGAGCTGGATAGCTCTAGTATGTGATCTTACTATTAAAATTAAGCTTCTGGCCTCTGACTGAAATGATGAAAATAAACCCTCCTATATTTTTCTATATTAAGAAGCTATGTATGTAACACGTTTTTAAAGACAGAATATTAATCTCTCCCTCTCCTCTTGTCTTTTTTTTTCCTAGGTACAGGACCTATTTATGCTACAGACCCACTCCTATATATGTTCCTGTTAATACTGCATAAGCTTGTACACTTATTAGTAAACCACTGATGGACTATTTTATCCAATATTCCTAAACCAAACAAAAAGGAACCTATTTAAAAACAAAACAAACCCTTGATAAGAACTGTAGTTTTAAAGATGGACAGAGAGAGACTGAAAGAAGCATGACAAATTGTACATGGGGAGGGGGAAACATATTTTTGGGGACGTTACACAAAATAAACCACCTAAAATAATGCATCTAGTTTCCAGATTATATGGTGTAAAGCCATGCTCTGTGCATGGCACCTATGATTTCTCTATTTTAATGTAATATTTTTTCTTTTCTAAACCTTCCTTCTGACTATTCATTTTGCACGAACTGTTGAGCAGTTATCTTTATGATAATATGTAAAGATGTTGAGTCAAAGCCCTTCTAAAGAAGGGAAATATTTTTAGTAGATTATTGTGTTTTAGGTTTTTTGGATTTCCTTTTTCTGTTTTTTAATTAAAGTAAATTATTTCTTTTTGAGACATTTTGATTAAAAAAGGCACATCTTACCATAATTAATATTCACTATCAATAATATTTATTTTTAAATAAAGATTGGAAGCAAGGTAAGACATTTGTTTATAAACTGTATTGTATATTGCTGAATAACAGTTGAATAAAAAGATTTTGAAATAATGTTTCTACAGCTGTGTATGAGTTTTAATGCCTTTATACATAGACAGCACTGAATTGGTACATGGATTGTGTGTTCCTCCTTCAGTCACAATTCATGGCTGTTTGCCTACTTTATGAAGCGCTCCGAACATCCAAGAATCTTGCTATCTCCTGCCTGTTCACAACAAGCAGGGCAAAGGAATGATGGTGCAACATATAACTGTATATTAAATCTATATCAAAAAGGAATCTAGTGCCAGGTGTGTTAGTTTCTGGTCACAAAGCAGAGATTTATTTCACTTTGCTGATAACCTCAGTTTGGGGAAGTTGCTACATTATGCAAAGTCAGAAGGACCATTAAACAATTTGGAATGTTGAAGGTAGGTGCAAAAACAGTGGAATGAAAAAAAATTAATTACATTCTCAAATGTGCAATATTAATAAAATAAAAATGAATAATGTATTGTGTGGCATAGATAATACACCTCTACCCTGATATAACATGACCCGATATAACACGAATTCGGATATAACGCGGTAAAGCAGTGCTCCGGGGTGGGGGTGGGGGGGCGCTGCGCACTCCGGTAGACCAAAGCAAGTTCGATATAACACGGTTTCACTTATAACGCGGTAAGATTTTTTTTTGGCTCCCGAGGACCGCGTTATATTGAGGTAGAGGTGTAATTAGTCCTGCCAGGAGTGCAGGAGACTGGACTAGATGACCTCTGAAGGTCCCTTCCAGTACTATGATTCTGTGATATAAGTAGGGCCTGAACCAACATGCATTGACGGCAATGGGTTCTGGATCAGGCTCTTAGATTTCTGTTGACAAATACCAAATAGAGCTGGTTGACTTTTTTTGAATGAAAAGGTTCTGCCGGGGCCTCCCCACCCAAATGGACTCTTTGAAACAACTTTTTTTTTTTTTTTTCACCAAAAAATTGTTTGAAAAAATTTTCATTAACAAAAATGTCATCCCTTAAAAAAAGGGAATGGTTATTGAAACTTCATCTTCATGAAAAATGGTTATGTGGGGGAGAGGTCAACTTCAAACTCTGAGATTGGTTTGAGACTGGGATAAGGTTTGCCTATGCAAGCTTTGCTTTACATCGGAGCAATGCAGCTATACTGGGGGTTTAGACAACACCCCTAAATATGTATTGCAAATCCTCCATTTTTTTAAACTGTTACTGCTTAATTCTCTGGTGTTTGTAACTGATATAGTTTATGTTTACATCATTATGCAATATTTCCATTTATGTGTTTGAATTTCTGTCAAAGAGTAGGGAATTTATATTTAATATGCTTACAGTTATGGAATTTTTGGGGCAAATATTTAGAAACAAAATAGGAGGTTAATATTTTTACATTTGAACAACATATTCATTTATCTTAAAGCCCTAATGTGATGAATCTCAATAGGCTTCACTAATGGTCAAATGGAGTTTGATTTTTAAAAAGAGGAAAATAATCTTACCAATATAAAGAAAACCAACCCATAACATAAATAAGGAGTTGCCTGCTAAATGCCAGTACACATGGCTCATATTTTTGTTGATACATTAATCTGTTTCAGATTTCATTCGTATCGATCAATAATAAATCTAGTTGTCAATGTAATCTTGTTTTTTGGCGATAAAGTGAATCTGCCCTGAAGGATTTTTTAAATAGTTCATTCAATACTGCACTGTGCTAATGTCAGATTAAAGAGTTAGCTATTATTGTTATATAGGGGACCAGAAGGGCTGGATAGTGAAACAGCAAAATCTGTTTCTGTTTCATTTTTCTGAGAAAGGGATATTATTGGAGTGTCCTCTGTTTGCAAAAGAAACACCCTGAGTTGATATTTCAAGATCTATATTTCCTACAGATGTGTTTTATTTCCAGAAAGATTTGCCTGAGGAAGCAGATGTACAATATTCACTTAAAGTACTTAATTAAGGTCCAGTTAAGGTTGCTGCTGCACCATGTCTGGATATCACTTACAACGAGAAGACGGTTGTAGCTACAAGACTGAATCCAAAAAAAGAAATAACCAGGTGGCAGCGGGCAAAAACGGTGGTAGGTTCATTGACTTCAGCAGGTGTTGAGGATGTTCAGTTCCTTGCAATTGACTTTTTCGGTGTTTTGATTAGCAGGAAACAAATGAGGTTTTTAAAGTTCTTTAGTGACCATGCAGTCCTCTGCCAATCATGTACATGCAGCACTGGAGATGCAGCTCTTGATGTCTGATTCAAACAATGAAGGATTCTATATAACTCTAGCTCAGTCAGCTTTAGTGTTTTAACAGTATAGTGGAAATTGGAGTATTTCCTATACCTAAACACTTAGATATGAATCTTCTTCCAGAATCTCTTCCTTTGGAACAATTCTGTGCTCCACTCTGCACTGGTCAACAGCAAATATACTAATTCAAATATTTGTTGTATGCTAAAATTCAAATTTTTAAAGGACTCTTCCTAATGTGTTAAACTGGTAAATAAACACACACTCTCTTACCTGGCAGAATCTGGCAGAGTGCTTCTGAGAGTTCATGGGGACTGGCTATGGTTTCATTGCTTGCTTTTGTTTATATATTTAAAAATAAATGAATTTAGTGCTCACGACAGGTGCTATATTTACCATGATGGAGACAACAAGCTTCTGTCAACAGAACAGGTACAGCAAAGGTAGTAATTTGTGCAAGCTTCCTCAGACTATCTACCTGAATCCTCTCTTCAGAGAGCAAGAGGGTTGTTCAGTCTCCCTGCATATTAAGACTCTGGCTTCTCTGATGAGACTACCAATCACAGTGATGGATTTGTGATGAAAACTTCTCAACTAGCCATTGGATTGAAACACCAGCTCATTTCCTATATACCACAATGTGGTGGTAACTTTGAGTCACTACCACGTTGTGCTAAACTCAGGCTGGTGAGTCCATATCACAGTACTAATTCCCTTAAATCCATTCAGTCTTTCATGGGTATGCAGTAGATAGAGCTATACAAAAAGCAGAACTTTGGAAGAGCATGTGGTGGAAACAGTCACTCTGAGGTTCTGGAGCCTGGAACATCCTATACATCATCACTGTTCTAAGATGGTGGAAAAGGGATACTCCTGCTTTCAGAAAGTGAAGGTGAGTGGGATTCTCCTTTACAGTGGGGAAGAAAAGGAGGAGTGAAAAGAAAAGAGGTGAATGCTAGATGCTGCCTAAATTAATACTAGCATTTAATTCATGACCAGAAAATTGTTCATGGACAGTTATTCCATCGGAAAGTACTTTGTGGGCATGCTAATGTTAACAAGAGCTTTGGTAATCAGGGTGGGCAAACTTTTTGGCCTGAGGGCCACATCGGGGTTCTGAAACTATATGGAGGGTGGGTGCAGTGTATTAAGTTGCTCCCTGTAGGAATGTGCTACTTACGGAGTACTACTTACGGTGCCAGTCCTGGTGCTCTGAGCGGCATGGTAAGAGGGTGGGGAGCAGGGGGGTTGGATAAGGACAGAGGGTCCCAGGGGCGGTCAGGGGACAGGGAACGGGGGGATTGGATAGGCAGAGTCCCGGGGGGCTTGTTGGGGGTGGGGGGTGGATAGGGGTCAGGGCAATCAGGGGACAGGAGCAGGGGGGTTGGATAGGGGATGGGGTCCTGGGGGGGGCAGTTAGAGTCGGGGGGTCTCGGGAGGGGGCAGACGGGACAAGGAGCGGGGGGGTTGGATGGGTCGGGGATTCTGAGGGGGGCAGTCAGGGGGCAGGAAGTGGGAGGGGGCTGATAGGGTGCGGGGGCCAGGCAGTTTGGGGAGGTACAGTCTTCCCTACCCGGGTGTAGTGTATTAAATTGTTCCCCGTAGGAATGTGCTACTTACGGTGTACTACTTACAGCTGCCAGTCCTGTGTGCTCCGTAAACAGCACATTCCTAGGGGAGCAATTTAATACACTACCCCCGGCAGCGCTCATAGCCCTGCAGCCCAGAGCACTGGCAGCATGGTGAGCTGAGGCTGCAGGGGAGGAGCCGGGGGCTAGCCTCCCCGGCCAGAAGCTCAATGGCCAGGCAGGACCGTCCCGTGGGCCAGATGTGGCCTGCGGGCCGTAGTTTGCCCACCTCTGGATTTTAACTGAGTTCCCTAGATGAGCTCAACAATATTCTGGTGAGAATGGCAAAAAAACTTCTCACTGGAGGAAGTAGAAGAAGGGGGACAAGAAAAGGGTAAATAGTTGAAGCATAAAGTGGTGGAATGTTCTAGTCCAATTCTTAGACTACACTCATCACCGTAGTATCTGATCATATAACATGATTTGCAGGAGATAGGAATGCAATACATCTCATAACAATTGCCCTTGACTTTATATTTTGGTCACAGAACGTGTACCTGCAGAGGACTTTGACATCAATTAAAAGCTTTGTGTACTGGAAAAAAATGAAATTACCAAGATTTTTAATGTTTCTGACTTTAATCACCTCTTTATCATTACTGAGATGAGAATTAAATTAGACTAATGTAGGAAATAAGAAGAGTTTGAAAAGTGAAACAGTAACCAGAGGATTGGGTGAAAAAGTTTTATTAGAAAAGTATGAATCTTAAATACAGTTAAATCTATTGGGCCAAATTCAGGACTTTTTCCATTCTATGAGCCGTGACTGTACTCTACCACAGCATCTTCAGTATTGTATTCTGACCTGACTAGCCCGAGCCCTCCCTCCCATGCAGGGCTGGCATTGCTGCTCACCCAGCCCCCTCCCTACACGTTCCTCTGTTGGCAAGAGCAAACGGGACTGTGGTGGGGCGATTACCCCACACCTAGAGAGACTGGGCTGCGGCAGGCCTGGGCGCCTGCGTAGACATGCGGCCAATCAGGGAAGGGCTTACAGAGGGCCAATCAGAAGGCAGAGTGTAGCCAGCCAATCAGGGCCCGGCTTAGCCATATAAAAGGCTGCCCAGAGCAGGAGCAGTCAGTTTGTCCCAGGCCTTCAGAGGGGAAGGTCTGTCTCCAGAGCTGGGAGGCCAGCACCACCGACAGCGCAGCGCAGTGCAGGCCAGCCTGAGAGAGTGGGAGAAGGCCCTACTCCATAGCCTGCTAGGCGGCAGGCCTGGGAGGAGGAGGCCTAGCGGAGTGAAGGGCTGTTGGGGGAAGAGGTCCAGAGGGATAGTCAGAGGAGGAAGGAGAAGGAAGACAGTGAGACTGTCACCCGAGGGCCTCTGGACCGGGACTCAGAGTAGTGGGCGGGCCTGAGTCCCCCCCCCTCCTTTTTCCCCCTTTGTTTGCTGTGCTACCCCACGCACAGCCACGGGCCGCAGGGAGCGGCCGGTCAGAACCACACCAGATCCGGGACTGTGAGGATCGGACTCGAGGGTGTGGGGCTGTTGTGTAACTACCCCACCCCCCCGGAAGGGGGTGTGATTGGACAGAGGGACACTGTCGGAGGGCAGTGCTCCGGAAGAGGACGCCGACGTCGGGAGCAACGCAAGTCCGTGCACCCCACAGAGGCGCGACGACAGGCGGAACGCCACCCAAAGAGGGCGCTCTACTGGCACAAAACTAATTCCCCGAAGCGGCCAGGAGGAGGCGCCACAGCGGTGAGCTACCGACTCTGTCACACGGACAAATGCATAGTTTTGCCAAATAAAAGTCAGGACAGCCAGGACAGAGCTTAAAAAAGGGACTGCCCTGGCCAAAATGGAACGTATGGTCACCTTACTCCTAGAGAAAAGTGCAGCAGTTCTATCTCACTTGGCCAACCCTTTTCCCAAATACACATACATAGAAGAAGCAACTTGGAGTTGGCCCAATATTTTGAGTAGTACCGGGAAGCGTTGGCTGCAAAACATGGAGGCAGCACTGCTTATAATACAGTTGTAGTCTTAAAACTAAATGTAATGATAAATATTCAGAAGGAAAATGGCACTAATACCTGACAAACTTAAAATGTATGTATGTTGGGAGGAGGGTTTACAGCTTTATTGCTTCTGAATGTGTTGGGGATTTTTACTAAAACATCTTTCCTTTGAGAGCGCTACTTCCCTGAAAAGGGAAATGGCTTCACTTCTCCTGATCATATTCACAAAGGGCAACATACCTGCACAGTTTCTGCTTTAGTTTTAATGGCCAACGCCTTGCAGCAAATTTTGCTCTTTCATAAGATTCAGTCATCCTGATGGTGTGTGCTGTCAGTGTCCATTAGGAATAGGTCCTGTGCACTATACAGCTTTCAGAGGGTTTTGTTTCTTCCAATTGCCTACCATAATAAGTCAAAAGGACCTTCAGAACCCAAAACTAGGTTAATTGAATCTTTGACATGATACATCAAATCCAAGTGCTGTGGGCGTTTTTTGTACATTACTTCTAATATCATGGGACAGTACACATAACTCCTGGGCTACTGCAGTGCCACTGCGAGCTAAGAGTAAGCAAGGATTTTTATGTACCCAGGCTAATAACCCAGTACACAGTTTCACTGAAAAATTAATGGAACTTTGCACTTTTCATCATAATGGCTCTACGCTGCATCGTCAGTCTAGCTGCACTTACACTAGTGTCAATCCACTGACATCAACAGAGTTAACTCCAGATTTACACCAGTGTTACAGATCAAATCTGGCCATGTGTGTACTCAAAATGCACAGGACAAATTTAGCTTTTGCAATACATATGTGTAGGGATCTATTTAAATCATGTTACACATCTGCAAAATTTGGTATTTATGCCGTGACCAACACGCAAAAAATGTATGGTTTCTCCGCAGCATTTCTCAAAAAGGGGTCGCAAGCCTATTAAGGGGTTGTGGTATTGCCACCCTTACTTCTCCGCTTCTGCTGGTGGTGGTGCTGCCGTCAGAGCTGGGCTCCCAGCCAGCAGCTGCCGCTGTCCACTTTGTCTTCAGAGCTGCGCAGCCGGAGACCAGATTTCACAGGGAAACCATATTTTATGAGGGAGATCAGATTTCACAGTCCATGATGTGATTTTTCACAGCCATGAATTTGGTAGACCCCTACATATGTAATCTTTAAAGATCAAAGAAATATAGCCTACAAGCTGTTAGTATAGTGTTACAGAGTATCTATTTGATGCACTTACATTTTTTTAATGTCTTCCAAGCCTACATCCGGCAAAACTACCAAAGAAGGCAGTGGATGAAATCCTCCCTCTATTGACGTCAATGGCAAAAAACTCGTGGACTTCAGCAGAGCCAGGATTCCACTCAATAAGGAAGGATAGCAGGTTTAAAATGTAAAAAGGACATTTGAGAACATCTTCATTTTTCATTTCTAACATGAAATCAGGTTGTGAGATTTATTTTAGTTGAAATTTAGAAAATAAATAAACTGCTACATTGTGGAGAACTTGTATGTCAAAAACAAGTTGGTAACGTAAGTGCTGCTTCCATAGTATCTTTTACTAAACAATACATTTTGTGCTTAGCCAGAGGCTGGTTAAAGTTCATTATTCACCATCCCGAATCTTTGGGCAGTTATTATTCAAACTCCCTCAGTACTTCTATTTAATAAAAAAGGACCGAACATTGATGGGATCAAAAATGTTAGTCTTAATGCTTTTAGCAAAGACAGATTGGAGGGGTGCTTTTCTGAGAATATTAATTTGTAACTTATTGGTTTTAAATAGAATGTTCTCTTTATCAGTGCAAAGTAATACAGGGCCTGCTCCTTCAGGGTGAGTTTTGTCTGACTGAGGACTGCAAGTTTTGGTCCGTAATTTGATTGATTTATTATCCCTGGACTATACCAACTGCCTCTGAGACCCAGGTTTCTGCACATCAGGATAAAAGCATTTAACAGCATTACATGGTTAGCATTACAAATCCTGGGAGAGCACTGATATACCAAATGAATGCAAATTAATTCAAATTGAGATAAAGAGCATTTAGATGGGGTGACATTCAATTTTATCAGAGAAAGGACGATGTTTTTTTCCTAGTAAGCTCCTAGTACTGTAAATCACTGAACTCGATTAATTCAAGAGGTTAATCATCGATTAGATAGGGCCATATCCTGCTTGCTTTATGAGTGTGACTTGTCCTGATGACATGAATGGGGCTGATACTGATGTACGTGTGACACAGAGGCCCATTGGTGCCAGCTGACAAAGAGTTCTCTACTCTGTGTCAGGAACTCCTAACAAAGTCACTACATGTAGCACAGTGTTTGTATAGTATTTATCCATAAAGAATATCATGTAAGGTATCTAAAAATAGCTTATATCATATTGAGCCTCATAATTGATGGGAGATGTATGTACAGATGACATTTCAAGAATTGTGTATGGGTGCTGAAATCTGTGTCCAAGTCAGAGTTCACTAACAGATTTTGGATCAGACAAAGGTTGTTGATTCATCTGTCTCTGTTGGCTATGTAATTTAAGCATTGTAAGCCAACACAATGAAAGCCAAATCTGCACATGGAATAAACAGGGAGATGGGAAGATACCGGAGACTAAACAACAGGTGGCTGTCTTGTCTCTGGGGTGCAAAGATAATGAACTTTGGGGATATAAGTAAAAGGCAAAAAGGACACCATTTGATCTTTCCCTGAGGAAGCAAAAAAGGACAGTGCTTTTTGCATTCATGAAAACTGGATCCCAGCCATGTTGGATGGTGGTTGCTTTAGTGGAAAAACTACTTTAGACAAGGATTTTAGCCTATGAAAGCAATCATTTCTGTTTCTGTTAAAACTTTATCTTTGATAATAAACTTCATGATAGCTTTCACTATAACTGTACCTCAGTGCGGTGATTGTTATAAAGGACCTGATCCTGAGTTGTACCAGTCAAGTTGTGTGTATATTGTTCCCTCAGGAACAACAAACCTAGTAATTTCTGCGAGGATTCAGTGATGGGCTGGATACTCCAGGGGGACGCTTTCAGAGGGGCTCAGAGCTTGGAGCACACCTATTGTTATCTGCAAGGCAAAGTAAAGGCTGGCAGAGCCCTGTGGAGATTGTATGGATGGCTAATAGACTGGTGTGTCAGGGAGCTGACATCCAGTTAAGCACAAACAAATTTTGCTCGCTCGCTGAATCGGGGGGCAACAAGGTGACTCCCATTCCTGGGCACCCTGAGAAAAGGAAACAGCAGGCAAGCAGCTTTTGAGCAGTCTACTGAGATGTAATAAGTCCAGGTTTAGTTCAGACAGCACGAAGTTGCAATGAATCCATATGCAGACACACTGGTTGTCAGCTAAACCATACACATGTGATATTGAGGTGGAACAAGGACCTTGGACTCCAAAAATACAAAGCTTTACAACTTGGGCTACAGTGTTAGAGATCTCCCATACTTGGTGGTGGTAGCAGTAGTAAGTCTCTTATCCTTTTTTTGGGTCAGTCACTGGAGGGCAGCGTCACAAGTACTGAACCATTCAGTCTTCTGAAGTAATCCAATAAAAACTAATGTCATAGTATCTGGGTTCGCATATAATATAAGAGAAGAGCACATTCTGACATTTCTTTTAGAACAGAAACCACAAATTATGCGGTATGTTTAGTGTTGCAAATTCTGATCTTGCTCCATTGTATTGAAAGTGAATAAGCCTAACAAAATCCTGCAGTTATTGACAGGGCGCAATAGGAGTCTGAAATGAGAGCAAAATCCTGCTCAAGTTTTCAACACTTCATGTACGGGACAGTATAAGAGCATCCTTTTCCAATTAGTATTCTTTTGTATCTGAAGAAGTAGAAGTTTTGGAAACAAAAAAAAAAAGTGCATGTAATAACGAGCAAAAAGAAACCAAACCAAAAAAAAAATGTTAATTATTTAGATAGAGTTGACCATTGTCTTTGTGAATAATCATAAAAGCAGAATTGTACTTACATCTAGAGCAAAGTAATATTCAAAACACTTCTGGTCGAAAACTTTTGATGATTTATTTGTGAAGTGACAGCCCTCCAATCCAAAGTCTTCTCAATTTAACCATACTACTGCAATGGCACCAGCTTCCCCACACCGACCCACCAGTGTGCTGCACATCTGATCCAGAGGTGAGAAGATGGTCTACTCTCTCTGCTGAGTCAATCTTTGTTCTCTTTGCTAGCATTGTTCTCATGGGTGCAACGTTGGAACAGGCCAACAAAGGAATTTCTATTTGATTAAAATGGTTTATTCTTGTTATGATGCTTACTAATACACTTTACAGAGTTGGCTATGGGTTTAAGGGTCTCCTATGGAAGGTAGGTTGTTGGGGTTCCAGTTCAACTCCCTTCTCTTCTTGAAATAGAACTCAATGACCAAATTGGTATTCATGTTGCTATCCCCTGACTTCTCCCTCAACCATGAGGCTCTCTGCAGCTTCACGTGACATCACCTGCTAAGCCAAGTAGGAAGTGAAGGAGGCATTTAAGAAATTTGCATTTTGCCATGGCCCTCTGACACCAGTCTCACAGAGGGACAGGATCAGGGATGGTGCTGTGAACAGAGGCTGTGCTTGTGATGTTGAGTCCCATTTGGTTTATAGGTGACATAGTTTGAAGGGCCACCACTGACACTTTGAGATCACTGAGACCAATTTTAAAATAAGTAAAGCTGAAAAAAATTGTACCTTTCTATCAAGTCTGAACCATAGAGAATCAAACATACAATATTAAAAAAAATGCTTTAAAAGAGCACATTTAATCTGTTCTTTAATGGCAGGGAGCTTGTATCATAACTCCAGTGACATCCAGCCCTTTCATTATAGCAATTCATGAGAGTTCTAAACCCCCAAATGAAAATTAAGAATAAAATTGAAAAGGAACGTGCAGCAGATTAATTAATGGATCTCTGTGTAATGTTGTAGATGTGTCTCCCTTAAATTATTTTCCTACATCTCTAATGGAAAAGTCCTCTACAATAGGGGTGAAACTAATAGGATTATATGGAAATTACTCAAAATGTATAATAATGTATAGAGGGTGTTTTTTGTTAACTATTGTCTTCAGTTTTATAGCCAGGTCTTTCTAAAGGAAGATGCTTTAGTTTAACTTCATGTGAATGGGCTTGATGCAGGAATCACTGGTGAAATTTTAAGGCCTGGGTTATACAAGAAGTAAGACTAGATGACCACAGAACATGCTCCTTTCTGGCCTTAAAATCTTTGAATCCATGTCATTTCCAATGAAATTATAAATGATAGTTTTTAAAAAACAATAAAGTTTATTTCTTATTAAATTTCATAAGGGTTATAGTAGTTCTGACAGTCAGTGGGAGTCTGGTCACTAATTTCCACTTCTGGGTCTTCAAGGGCAATATGCATTGTGTCTGGAGCTGACTGCTGATGTTGGATCTCTCAACTAAATCCACAGCTGCTTTGGCAAAATCCTAATTCTGAGTTCCATACACGTAATATCTTTTAGTAAATGTTCTTATTCAAAGAGAATATTATAAGCCACAGAGAACTTGTATTTACACAGTGTGTATAAAGTGCTGGATGTAGAGTTGCATTTTGAATTTCTTAATTTATGTAATGTATTCATTCACTTTTGGTTTGCACTGGATAGTTCCATTTCAGTACTTCCTGGGTTGTCAGAATTGCTCTGAGTGATGGATATCTGTCAGTGTGTCATTAACCAAGCTGCTTTTTCATCTTAAAATATGTGTCATCTGCTCTACAGAAAGGTAATTTGTACTTCCATTTGGTTGTACTATCTGTAATTGTTTTGTTACTCTGAAATTTACTCCCTTTGACCTCCCCCTCAGGTAAACGATGCACCACGTATGAATATCTCGGCTAAAGGCTAAGGGGAGGCACTCAACATGATGGAAATTCCCTGGGCTAGATTATTATTTGGATTGTGTGCCAACACAACAAAGTAAGAGAGGGAATATGAATCCCTCCCGCCCCCCTCCAGGTGTACAGGTGTAAGCAGAGCTATGTGCATGCTTATTCTTTCCCTGGGTGGGGAGCAGTGGGGAACCAGCTTAACCCCTTGCTCAATTGTCATCACTGGGCGTGTATAATTTATACTGGTGTAGACTACAGCAAATTACTATTGCCCTAAGCAAAGAGGGAGCAAGGGTGAGCTTTGTGACTCATGGGTGTGTCATGGAGATTCCTGGGCTGGCTTCTGGGGTGATGTAGTTTATGAACCACCCTTTTTTCAGGGCTGTGCTGAAAGTCCAAATGAAGCCCAAAAGTGATGATTTTTGACTCAGGGTGTAGAATAAAGAGTAAGTGGATAAAATTATGAAAAAAGGTAAATTTAGGCTATCAGGGAACAGATCCTCATGGGGATACCACATTAAAGTGCGGAATAGCTTTCCAAAGCAATTGGTGGAAGCCCTATCACCCAAGATATTTAAGGCTACAATAGACTGGATGAAGCATTAGGGAAAAAAAACTCTGTGAGGAGCAATCCTATTGTGGCCTCCAGAGCCTTCTCTGCTTTCTCTGATACCGTGGCACTAAAATTAAGGCCACATGAAGGGCCAGATAATTAACTCTTTAGTCACTCATAGGTTAGTCCTGTAAGTAACTGCTCATCACTGCAAGGGATTCACAACCTCGGCCTTACAGATCAGCCTTATGAAAGGCGCTTAAACACACTGAAGTATATGCAGTTGCACTGAGGGTGACAGGCCGGAAGGAGACAAGTTGGAACCTTCCTTAATTGTGTGTGCACAGCTGCAGGGTAAATTAGATTCAGTGGTAAGAGTGTGAAATCACCACAGAGATGAGTTTATGGAATTGAACAGGAAAACAGCAGTATTCTACAGCATACCCTATACAGGAGCGCCACCAGCTTTTCTGCCACCCTAGGTGGTGGAAGGTCCCGCCACCAAAATGTCACCGCGGTCGCCGCCCCCCAAATTGTAGCGCCTTAGGTGACCACCTAGGTCGCCTAATGGGTTGCACCGGCCCTGACCCTCTACAGAACCCAATCTTGCAATCTTTGCTCCTGTAAAACTCTCAGTGACTTTAATGAGAGCTTTGCCTGAGCAAGGCCAGCTGGACTGGATCTAGGGAATTCAAAGAAAAGCTGCATCTTTCAGTGTTTCTGAAGAGTTCCATAAGTTGTTCACAACTTAAAATACTGCTTTCCAGTTCCACTGTATCTCTGACAAGTATTAGGACTTTAACCATAATAGGCTGTAAACTGAAACATTCCAAACTGTCATTTTATTGCACATCAACATATATTGCTCCAAGGTTTGGAAAGCTAGAAATATATAGTCAATGTGTCATGCTGTGAATGAGCCAAACAGTGTGTACACGTGGGAGTTGTGTTCACTTGGGAATGCTGATAAATCATTGGAGAAGGATTGTGACATAGTGTGCATGTCTAAACCTGAGTCAGGCAGAGGAATAACTGTACTGAGTGATGATCCAGAGTGAGCTATGTCTGGCAGTGATATTGATCACTAGCTTGGAACTGCAGCTCTCAAGAAAATGTGCAATGCAAGTTAAAGACCACAAAATCAAACAAGACAATGAAAATTTATAATTTGATTAAGGAAACATCAAATACTCTACAATCTTTACCAAATTTCACATCTGCAATGCATTTATGCTAGTTCAATATCATATAGTAAAAAATTAATAATTTGGTACTACAAATAATGCTGCATAAAGTGTAATCCATTTATAGTGACTTGGATACAACTTAAACTTGTAGTGGAATGAAAGTCTTCAGTTGGTTAAATGGACTACAAGGTGCTAATTGCAACTCTAGTTATAGTGACTCTCAGTTAAGCTGCTGGTTGAACAAACAATTTCATTCTGAGCCAGATTCCAGTGCCATTGAAGTCAATGCCACAACTCCTTGTACAGTAGAATCTCTTAAATGGTTTATAGCAATAATTAATAATAATACACAGTACTGCAATCTACAGGGTAATGGGTAGGGGTACACAAGACAGAAAAATAAAATCTGGTCTACGTTGGTGCATAAACCAAAACTGAGTTTTTCAGTTTCATTGGTTTTGCCTAGTCATATTTCTCAGAAATGCATGGAATCAGAGAACAATGAGCCATCTTTTTGCTTCTGGAATTTTGTGTGCTCAACACCTGTCAAAATCAGGCCCAAACAGTAATATAAAAATGCATGATGAGAATGTGTCAAAGTCTGCATTTATTACCACATTATAACAACAAACAAATGTATGACTGCATAAATGAAAAAAATTCCAAGTCGCTACAAAATACAAGAGTGGGGAACTAAAATTTATCTGTGATTTCATGCATGCAAGAAATTAATGGTTTTATTCTGAGACCTATTTTGGTAGGACATCTTGTGTTATAGCCAGACTACTCTATTTCATAAAGCAAAGCATCTGTGAAGAGAATATCTAGAGTTTTCCTAGTCACAGGAAAGTATCTGTCAACATGGTCATAAACGTACATGGAAAAAGTCAACCAAGGTTAGGATCATTACCCAGTGGTAATTTAAACCTTGTCACTGCAGCCTTTTCTAGGAGAGCAGTGCCAGAAAAAGCACTGCTCATGTTCATTTCCCATGAAAACACCATGTGTTTAACACTGCGTATTTCACTTGATTCAGTGTTCATCTATTGCTGCTGGTATATAAAGGATTGGAGGAAAACATTAGTCTGATTTGTTGCCTATAACTGAAAGTCCAATAAATGTATGGAAAGGGGAGTTTGAAAGCTTCAGGATGGTGTTTACCTAAATACGGTGTAAAATTTGGTAGCTGGTGTTTTTATAAATTGGAAGAGACCAATAATATAGATAATTCTGCACTTGAAATTAGGTATGTGATTAAATACAATCCATTTCTTTTAATTTGAACAATAATGCCAAAGACCAGTATCTGAAAGGTCAAGGAGATATCTGAAAAATTGAGATTGAAACTTGGCAGGCTTGAGGAGTCTGAACATCTCAGCTGCTCTGAAACAGACACTTCAATAATAAAAATGTTACAAATATTTATATTTTCATATGCACTGAACCATATATAATAATGTGGCGTTTTCATAAATGAATCCCACTGATAATCATTTTCACTGTGCAGCTCTACCTAATTGGGGTGTAATGAAGTGCATAATTCAAATGCCATGGAGCTTGAGGGCCTAAAGAGAGGCTTAGCTGAGATAGCAGGCAGTTGTCATACTAGCTATCGATAGAATTTCAGGCTCTTAAAAGAGCCCATAGCACAGGTACAGCATTGGTGTCATACATGATGGTTTGCTATTACGGTCAAATTCCACACCTGTGAAACTCACAGTAGTCAAATGTACAGTATTATTTTATCAATACATTAAGTATTTAAAACATAACAGGGAATAATAGTTCAGGGAATAATACTTTTAATAATATGGATTAACAGAACACATGCAAAAAACGCAGGACACTGAGCTAAATTTTCCTTTGTAACGACAATATTGAATTCCTGCATTCAGTGGTCTCACCCTCAGTTTACACTTACGGTTTAAATGAGATCAGATTTTCACTCTCTCTGTTTAACTTACACTGATTCTTCTTTTAATTACACGAATTTGAGACCAGAGGGCCATTTTTTGGAAGGGGTTCTGAACAGCCTCCAAATTTGCAGCACAAACCCCAAAATTTTCTCATGGAAATTGCTTGTGCAAAGTAAGCCATTAGATGGTGGCCCCATTTGCACACACATTTGTCACACAGGTACATTTAAACTTGCAAAATTGCAGTCACAAATTAAGAGGCTGTTTTTGGAGATGTTATTCTTACCTGAATTTATTATATACAGTGCTATTATGTGTTTTCTTACTAAAATTAACATTTGTATAAGGGTAGCTCAATTCAATAATCTTAGCTGATTTACAATGGGGCCCTGATGATCACCTTACCCTTAATTTATTTAAGGATGGGTTGTTGGGCTTTTTTAAAATGTAATGTATGGAATGCTGAAAGTTTTTAAGTCATAAGTATCTTACCTAGATGTTGCTTTCTTTTAGGGTCAAAAATTGGTTTTGTTAGGGTTACCATACGTCCGGATTTTACCGGACATGTCCGGCTTTTTGGGCTCCAAATCCCCGTCTGGGGAAAATCGGACATGCGGTGCCGGGCCGGCGGAGCGGGGCCGGGCCGGGGGCTCGGGGGCTCGGCCAGCGGCTCGGGGGCCGGGCTGGGGACCTGCGGTGCCGGGGGTGGGCCGCGCCTTCTCCCCCCACACTCCCCCTTACCTGCTTCAGGCTTCCCGCGACTCAAATGTTCGCGGGAAGCAGGGGAGGGGGTGGAGACTTTGGGGAGGGGGCAGAGTTGGGGCGGGGCTGGGGGCGGGGCTGGGGCCCCGTGGAGTGTCCTCCTTTCGGAGGCACTAAATATGGTAACCCTAGTTTTGTATACCTGTATCCTTTCTTTTCTAGCAAAGCAAACTTCAGAATTGGAAAGAGTCCATTAAATTGTTGTTTTCATTTATTAGCAGCTCCTAAATCAGTTAATATTTCTTTCCCATAGTGAATGCACTGTATTGTGAGACTAAACGCTGTAATTTCTATTGATCTATTACCACAGTCTATTTAAGTGAAATAATTAAAATGATTTATAAGCTTGGCCCAGTGCCTCAATGGTTTAGTAAATCATATGGCACTGTGAACGGCTCAGATATTCTTAAGTGCTCACATATTGGCACCTACAAGAGCTAGGACTTGAACTGTATTTCCTTCTCCTGAGGGTAGTTCATGGAAGTCAGTGCAGCTGTAGTCAAAATGCTTGTTCACGCGTAGGGCCTCCATGAAAACGTAAGGTCAGATTCTGTTCTTGTCGTACCAGTGCCCATCTGGAATCATTTGCCCTTGGCATCAATGGAATTAGCCCTGATCTGAACTGATATAACCTTGCATCAATGGAATTATGACAGATGGGCGCTGGTGTAACTGGAAGTAGAATCTGCTCTCCAGTTTGTGGGAAAGGCATTTTTAGTAAAAGGTTGAGTAACTTGGTTTAGTACTCATAGCTGTACTGGTGTAATAATACTGGTTAAAACCAAGAAAAGTTTTCAGGGGTTCCTAGAAAACTTCCCCATATGGCTGTACTTACACCATATCCCAGCTCCTGTTAGCTAGGATTAAACTATGCAGCAGCAACAATGAGCATGAACATTAATTTGGTTTGCTTCTTCGAGTATACATGGATAATAAAAACACTGAGGTGGTGGGGACAGGGGTGGGGGGAGAGAAGTCTCTTCAGGCAGATTTTAGATAACAGTGTATTCAAGGTGCATTGATGAGAAACCAAGAGCAGCATTGTTTACTGTTAGGCCCACATTTTATGCTAATTTACAGGTTGACAGAAAATGTGTTTAAAATAATTTATTCTGGCTAAAGGCCTGATCCTGCAGTGTACTGTGTGGGGGCAAAGGATGACCCATATCGGGGAGGGACTCTTCGACCATCAATGCAATAAGAAACACTAATGGGAGTTACAAAGTAAATCTCCTCATGCCATAGACAGAATAGATTCCTCAATAATTCTGAAAGAAGGACGGGAGCCCATGACCTTGACCTCAGCTGGTGGGTAGCTAAATTTAGCAATAATTGTGAAACCAATTACATTTTAGGATATATACTGTAGTATTTTTACTTTGAATATACATATATACTATGCCTAAGTAAGCCTCAAGCTTAGCTTTATTATTGTACATTGTTTTGGCTTTATTCATTTGTGTAACATGTTGGGGAGAAATTATACTAAGAAAAGGAAAATGCCCTTGTGGAAATATTAAATTTTTAAGATGTTTTGTTGGATGCACTTTGAAACAGACGTCATTATCTTCTTTCTTGACCTTAACCTGCCACCATTTCCATTTTGCTTCAAATGGATCCATTATTCTACAAAGTGAATTCAGCTGGAACTAATTGTTTTATTAAATAAAGTTTATTTTTGAACTGACTGCTCCAGGCACTAAGAAAAAACACTTCTTGCCACGGCTGTAGCAAATCTAGGTCAGAAATTCAAAAAGAAGTATTAGCAAATGGATGTAATCAAGCTGAAGGACAAGTAAATATTCTACTCAAAGGTGGAAAAAATAAAGAGGAAACAACTGCTTTTTCTTCTGCTGCCTGACCACCACTACTTTCACAGACCAGTGGCCTTTTTTTTAAAAGAAACCTGCCATACTGAAGTGTAACTGTCAGTGTTTTTATTTTAAGTACCTATAATTAGGCTTGCATATTCATATTTAGACACCTAAATAAGAGACCTAATTTTCAAGAGAGCTGAGCAGCTGGCAGCATCCCTTGGCATCACTGCAACTGCTTGGTTTTCTCTGCACTGTTGAAAATTGGACATCCTATTTAGGGGATGAACCATAGACTTAGACCCCTAGTAATAGGCACCCATTTAAAAAATAATCTTGGCCCCAGTTTGACTTTGAAAATTTTCAATAACAAATTATTTTCCAAAATGGAACATTCCCAAACCAAAAGAAGGACAGCTCCATAAAGTAAATGGCAAATTGCTAAAACAGACATGCTCCCAAAATATGAACATCAAGCAGTCCTCATGAGGGAACGTATAGTACATGAAATTATATCTACCTGATTATTGCTTAAAAGTATCATTTGAAGTACAAGTAAATTCTTTGTGATAGCTCTTATGTACAGATGGTTGAGATAGAGATTGATCAGAGGATCATTAATCTCACAAATAATAGCTGTCTTTCTAGTAATAGTGGCCCTGATTCCCCAGAGGGGTGTTCCCAACTGTATGCTGATGTAACACCCGTAGAACCTCATCAAACTGGAGTGTAACAGTGGTGAATCTGTAGTCTATAAGGCTAGCTTGCTTGCTTGCTTGCCTATATATTTTTTCTTATAGGTTTCTTATTTTTTATGGCGCCTTAGAGACTAACAAATTTATTTGAGCATAAGCTTTCGTGGGCTACTTCTTCAGATACATAGAATGGAACAGATAGTAAGAAGATATATATACATACAGAGAACATGAAAAGGTTGAAGTTGCCATACCAACTCTAAGAGGCTAATTAAGATGAGCTATTATCAGCAGGAGAAAAAAAACTTTTGTAGTGATAATCAAGATGGCCCATTCCTTCAGTTGACATTTGTTAGTCTCGAAGGCGCCACAAGTACTCCTGTTCTTTTTGTGGATACAGACTAACACGGCTGCTACTCTGAAACTTATTTTTTATGGTTTTGATTGTTTGTTTTATTATCATAGGTTTATAAATTTATATTAAAATAGTTTGGCTGTAATGCAAGAGACCTACAGGCCATATTCTATATGTTTAGCTAAAGCAAAGTTAGCATACATATGTCTGGGACCTTTTACCTAGCTAGATAGTGATAAGTTAAAAGCATAAGGTCCATATATAGCAGTGACCTTTAACTTAGAGAGATAAAAGATGCATTGAAGCAGGGGGGCATAGAGGCTTTCCAAAGTTCATGCCCTCTGTAAACAGGTACACCACAAGTAAAGAACCGAAATAACCGGGAGGACAAAAATAATAAATGTATGAATGATCTAATGTCATTAATATGTATGTAAATGTAATCAATATGTACAAACATACCAGCCTATGGAGTAAGTGTGCCCCAATACTTTGAGTGAGGAAACTAGGTCTAGACAGAGAAGGAGGGCTCAAGCACCCATGCCCTATAAGATGGGTGACCCACCCTCCCAAGAAATCTAATCTAATCTAAGCATCTGTGCATCTAAGAATCTAAGCTCCAAGCGTCTTTCTTCGTTTGTTACTGTTAGTTTAATTTTAAGTTTTAAGTCAGTCAGTGAAGTGAAATTGTAAGTCAGCTTCAATAGCTCTGAGCTCTTGCTTCTTCTAAGCTCTGCCCCTCCCATTCAAGAATTGAGGAACTCGAGGCGAGGCTGGTCCTTGGTCTCTTATAACCAGGCCATCAAGGAAGGCTGTGAGTCTATTAATCAAAAGCTTTATAGTATATAATAGCACATGTATCTTTAAAATAATAGTATTTCATTTGCAACTCTGATTATTTTACCATTTGATTATAATTCCTTTTTATCTCATTAAAAGCCTTTAAGACTATTTTGGTCTCAGTGTGCATGTCCTGTCATACCCCCCCAGGGTCCTGTGCACATTCTATGTAGCCTGATTCTGGGACAAGAACTTTATCTTCTGATCAGATTAACTGGCGAGTATAACCCATACTATCCAAATTAATATTAACCTCCTAAATCAGGCAACAAAGCCGATGTTTGTTAAATAGAGCTCTATGCTCGCTCCCCTGCAGAAGAGCAACATGGTCCCTAGGCAGCTGTCTGCAAACACAGTTCAGCTTCAGCCACAAGTCAGTGAATGGTTAACTCTGTTTGCAGGATTGTTCAAATTAAGTATTTTAAGATGTGCACAATTACAGGAGCCCAAAAGCTGCTACTCTTTTATTTTAACAAGTGTAAAGAACTGAAATGTCACTCTCTCCTGGAGTAATCCTTGGCAGGCTAAAAGGTTTTCTCTCCTTGTTCCATTACAAAATGTATAAATTAATCTCATGATAAAATTAACATAGTGATGAGGCAAATGAACTAGCATCGCCACATTCATCTATCAGCTTCCGGCATTTCTTGAGATTAGGGTTCATTTAATTAACAGCCTGACAAGCTAGCTCACTCCAGAGCTGCAGCTCTACTTATTACTTTTGATCTCTTTAGACACGAGTCTCTTTATATTTTATCACCTTTTTGTTGCAGAGATTGAAGGAATATCTTGTCGTGAACAGGGCAGGTTTTTTTAAATCACAATGGTGTTGACCCCAAACAGAGTTTTTATTTAAAATTCAATAAAATAGCATTGACCCCAGCCAGAAGTCTGCAGCTCATGAGAAACTATATTGTGTATAGTCTGATCAAATGTCTTTAATCAGTTACATGTCTTTACTCTGATAAAATGATGAGATGAGCACTCTCCACTCCCACTGCCTACAGTGCAGGAGCCAAAATTAGATCTTCTCAGTTGTTTTCCTTTCCTTGTGTATGACAATCTCATGAGAAAATATCAGTGCAATAGAGTCCTTCAGTGCATGGACAAGTGGGCTCATTTTAATTTCTATTATTGGAGTCTACCTGGACTTCTCTTGAAGTTTTATGTCGCACTTCATGTTATTAAGGGTCCGTTTATAAAGGGTTAATACATGATTAATTGCGGCTACAAACATGTTGCACACATGAGTATGAGTGTAACATAGTTATTATACTCACATCAGTAGAAAGTATTGCAGATGGTTATAAGCAATCTATTGAGCTCTCTAGAGATCTATAACAATTAATTAAGCCATCTATTAATCATTTATTAACCTGTGACAGAGTGCAGGGAGTTAACAGATGAGCCTGCACTCTGATCACTCTCACACCAATTGGTTCCCCAGACAAGGCTGATTGGGGTAATGAGTTAATTATCTAATCAGGTGTGGGGGGAGGGTGGGCTGGGTGAGCTAAAGAGCCAATTAGCCATCGGCTCCAGAATTGTAAGAAAGGCACAGGAAGAGGACATGCAAGATTGAGGAGCAGGGCTAGCTGAGCCCAGAGTCAGAACGGTCTCCAGAATGGGAAACCTCTTCTTCTTTTGGTCCCTGGAAAAATGCTGTGAGAATACAAGGGATGTTGTACATACTATTGTTGCACAAAACTGTAAAGGGGTTTGTGACCAAATACGCCCCTGTATTCACACACTATTATAATAATCTTTGTACAAAATGTGCCTTGTCACGTATCATTTGATCACTGAACAATAATAATCATGATGAAATCTGTGTAGCAACATTATATGTAAACTTATGAATGCCCTTTAAATGATGTTGGTAACACACATTGATCCATTAAAATAAAAATCCATTTCACAGTCATTCTGAACATTATGGATGGAGCCAATGCAGACTTTTTTGAGGTAGATAATGAGCATCCATGTAAAAAAACAGAACAAAAAAACCACCCAAATCTGCCATTCCCCTCATCTCCAAAAGCCAGACAGCTCCACACCTCTCCCATTTCCCTTTCCGGAAGACCTGTGAGGTATGAGAATGACTGAGACTACCTCTATCCACGTACACTGCACTTGGTCTCAAGAGGAAGGCATGGAAGCTTGTGGTGACCAGCTCTTGGCTGGAGGTTCTTCTCACTAGATTCTGTTAATTGGAAGGCAGTTTCAGGGAAACTCAGGAGAAGATAAATGGATGTGCCTCAGCCCTGCTCTCTCTCTCTCTCTCTCTAACCAAGCACCAAGACCCAAATTCTGAAAGGTATTTAGGTTCCTACCTTTCATTGAAATCAGTCTACATTAGGAACCTGAAGACCTTTTGAGGATCTGTGCCAAACTGCCATGTCTTGTTACCTTGGAAGGCTGCAGGTGGATTTATGTTTGTTAGAGGCACAATGCTTAGAGACTAGGGGCCAGATTTTGAAAGGTATTTAGATGCTTCAAGCCCTTTAAAAATCTGGCCCTTGGTCTCTGAAAGCAGTCTACATTGTCTAGCAGGGAAAAGATGCATCCACCCCAGACATAAAATTCCTCTGTAACCTATCTGTATGGGAATACCTCAAACTTGTTACAATGACTGTGCAGAGTTGCCTACACAGAGAATTACATGGAGAGATCACTTCCTAAAGAGGGACTATTTATGCTCACTTATCTAAATGCACTGACACACAAGTGACCATGTGTGTCTGGCAAATGGGACTTTCCCTGTTTTCAGGGACTCTCCTAGTATCTGTGAGTTTTATCAAACTGGCACCTGGTTCCATTTTTTTGTAACCTTCTGAGAAGCAAGGGGCCAGCTGAGCTGGTTAAACTGACATCATTCTCGTTGACAGCATGTGTGCTCAAGGACCAACAGTACCAAGCAGGCTTGTTTTTTGTTGCTGCCCTGACATTCCCCCCCAACAGATCTCTTGGTAAGTCTTCACTCTTCATGAGTCCTTGAGAGTCAGACTCACCATGACTGGGCAACCTTGGAAGTAACAAGGCTCCAGGGAGCTCAGGCATGCAACCACCAATTGCAAGTGGCTAGGGATACAGCCTGGTTAATATCTGCCCTCCTATTCATCAGCCCTGCCCTGGATTGTGGCAGGGTACGAAGTGATAAAGGTATCTGATTCTAGGGAGTAGTAGAAAGAAGACAAGAGACTGACAAAATGAATCTGGTAGAGAAAGAGAGAGGGAAACAGGAGGAGTTCAGCGGAGAGTTAGGGAGGAAAGAATAAAGGGGAGTAGATTAAAACATGGGAAGGGAGGAAATAAAAAGGAATGAGTAGAGGGGAAAAAGCCAGGAGAAGCAGAAGAATAAAGAAACAATAAGAGAAGGAGAAATTGGGGAAGGGGGAAGGACTGTGCCTGCATACACAAGGTAAAAATAGAGTAAAGGGGCTGGACCTTAGAGGAAAGGGAACACAAGTGTAAATACTATTCGCCCCTATTCTGCCCTTTTCTATGGCATGTCTAGGGTTTTATTCTGGAAGGGGAGAAGGGGAAGGGTGTTATCTTAACTGAAGAGTGGGAAAGGGAGACCTGGACATGCTTTTTCCTTCCTCCCTCACCTATCCGGGCCCTTCTGGGCACACATCTCAGCCCTGACCACAACCTTTCTATGAACTCCAGCCCTACCACCATCACCTACAACACATGGCCCTATTTCTCACTTTGGAATTATGGTCATCCTAGTAACACAGTACTGCTTTTAATTCTCCTTTTCTTGTCCCAATTTCTGCTATTCATGTGGAAGGTACTGTACTGCTGTTAGGTTAATTATCACTATCAAGATCTATAGGAAGCCTGTAATGCTAGAACAAAAGGTGGCCAAATCACATTAACTCCTGGTTGGAAGTAGGCTGTGTAGAATTTGCTTCTACAGAGAAGCACTGATTGTACACCATCTCTGTATACCTGTAATATCAACAGAGAATGCCCTGAAAGACACAGATGTGACCACAATTCTGATTCTTCATGTACCTGCAGGTAACTACCACCCTAATTATTGGTTCTTAGACTACCAGTCTATAGCAGTCACAGCATGTCAGGTTATTCATCAGGAGAACGAATGGAAATTCAAATAGGATGGGAAATGGCCATGTACAGAACAAATCACCACTGATAGCAAAGGAGGCAGCTGAGAAGTTGCCATTCGATAGCATCAAACGCTGAGTGAAAAACCAAACTAGTGTGGCAGTGATGTTCCTGTATATAGTAAAGAGGGTCTCCAAACTTAATCCGCTCTACAGGAATAATTGTTTAACAGCAAACAAATGCTACACAACAGTTTGACACGGAAAAGAAAGATGATCTTTTCTGAATGAAACTGCAGGAAGAATTCAAGTGGGCAAAATCCAATTATTCACCCTGAAATTGGGACAGGATATTGGGGTTCACAATCGCAACTCTGCTCTTATGATTGGTTTCCTTGAAAAACAGGCAAATGTATCTCCCTCCAAAACCCCCTTTTCCCAAAGATGAATGTCCAGCACACTTCTCCATACAAACAATTTTCAATACTGTAAATGTGATAAACATCAGATTTTCTTTTCTGTCTATATTTTATTAAAACCTACTCTAAGGTATTGGACGGGAATTTTATTGGTTCTTGGCTGTTACTAATGAAATGCTTTTTATGGGCCCAATTTCCATTTCTACTAAGGCTTCTTTACACTGCTCTGGGTGAGTTATTCATGACTGTCCCTTTACACAGCTGGAGTGGTGCAAAGGGGCCTTAGTGGAAATGAGAATCTGGCCCCTATGTGTTGAGAGAAGCTGCAAATGTGTAATATGCAAAATCCTTTTAATGAGGTGCACTACATGGTTCAAATAGCAAGCAGGTACTGCTGCCAGATTTGAACAAAGGTGCCTGCAAGACATGATAAAAAGTCTCTCTTTGGTAGACCCACAGTAATTGGTATCTGAGACTTTTTCATTTTAATTCTTATCTTAGGCTGCCATCTAGTGAAAAAGGTACTCCTTACACTGTGCATTTGGCTCATGCTGAGTTTATTTTTTCAGTATTTCCAACCACAAGCTTTCAAAAATCATGAGTCAGACCCTGCAAATAATCATATTGGCTTTAAAATCTAGCAATTTTTTTAAAAATGCACTTTGGGTATTTGCCTTATTTGCCTTATCTTTTCTTCCTTTAGATTGCACTTGAGGCATGTGTTCAAACTTTTCTCCAAAACCATGAGGGCCAGTAACTTACTTTTTCTTTTGAATGAAAGCTTAGATTCTGATGTATTCACAGAATTCCAGGACTTGGGGTTTTAAGAAACCAATCAAATTGTAAGTGTCACAATAAATGGGGCAAGATAGCAACATTGTTTTTTTTTAACCACGTGTATTCCTGTTTAATATCCTGTGCTTTAAAGGCAAAATGAGACAATCTGAAACCAAACTGGTAAGAAATACTAATAGGATATTAGGGTCAAAGGCAGAGCCTGGCACACTACAGGTGAATTATACAAAAAAAAATGACATTATGGCAATTGTGGTGGACTCCTGCACAAAACAGGTGAACATCCTCAGGCTTCCTATTAATGTACTCCATGCATGTACTAGGCTGAGAGTCAGAGTTCATAATATCATCAGCCTAAGTGCCCCAGAAACACAGGCACAAAACCAACCTGTGCACTAAACTCAGAGATGACTTGCTGTCCAGTGAAGAGAGTCTGAGGGGAAATGTCAGGAGAAGGAATAAGGGATAGAAGGTCCTAGGAGGAAAATTCTTGAGAGAATTGAGAAGTGGAAGGGATATGAAGAAGAGGACTGGGCCATGCATCCATCCCCAAATTATTTCTTTGAGGTAAGAAGAACACCATTGATTTATCCAAGAAGTGCTACTGATGGTGGTGGTTTGGTAGTGAACAAGGTTGGATGGAGGATTTGCCAAAAGGACTGGCATTTAGATGGAGGAAATCAGATCATGAGAATTTCAGAGAAAATTGTTTTCATTTGGCCTAGAGAAACAGAAAGACATCAGTCATGAGAGATTTAAAAAGCTGGATATGTTCCCTCTATGTATATTTATTTATGGTAACAGCTTCTATTAGCATAAGTGTAATATATATAGGTTTGATATAACCTAGACTAGTTTTACACATATCCACCAACTTCATTTGCTTCCCATCCACCTCCAAATTCAATTGATAATTTCCCTCCTATTTTCCAAAACTTTGTTCCCTCTTACTTTGACCTCATATCTACTATTGTACTTGTTCACTTTGCTCCTCTAATTTTAGCCCTTTGAAATGGAAAAGAGAAGAAGCCACTCTCCCCCCTTTTTATGACTCTGCACAGTTAGGTCATCCTTTCATTGCTTCCATATCTATCTGCAATTTCCCCAAAAGACCCCCTAAACTTGGACTACACATAGTTTTTGTACCGCTTTAAGTATATTGGTTTAGAAACAGATACTGTTAAAGTAATACAACCACCTACTGTATAAAGTTATACTGGTATAAAAGTGCTTTTATCGGTATAGTTTACTTCCCTAAATTTAGGGAGGATAATAAATATATACTTACATTTAGGGGAAATAAATTATACCAATATAAGCACCTTTATACCATATAATGGTGGGGGTTGTATCACTATAACTGTTTCTAAACCCCTAAATTACTTCATCCCTTCAAATGCTTTGTGAAAGCCATTTGATGGTTCTATGTATTGACGGAAATGTATTGTAATTATGTCCACATTGTTCCACTTCGATTTTTTTCTGTCTACGTTTCACTTATTGGTTTTCATTTCCATAATCCCACTTGCACTTCCTTTTCTACAAAAACTTTCTTTGTATGCTTTCTGTTTATTTTCTTATTCTTCCTCACATTTATTGGATTAAATTTTCAACTCCTGCTTCTCAGAATTTTTTTGTTGGGACATGCCCACTCATATATGCATTCCTCCCTCACTCATACATTAGACCTAAAGGTAAATTGGAGGATGAAGACATGGAACAGCTGGAAGAGACCGTCTTCCCCAGGCACTAGTTTAGCCTGGATCATTGGATTTACAACACCAGCATAGCCCACGCTGATTTGACTATTAATCCCTTAAGTGCCTCAGGAACTGCAGCATAAATCCAGTGAAGGAGCACTCATATGGCTCTAAAGACCTATAGTGCTTATTTCCATTCAGAAAATTGAGCTTTTCTTAATAGCGATGATAATTCAAAGAGTTAAATCTTTTTAAATTAGAGAGATATGCTTGCTGTTGTGGTGGTGCTGAATGCTGGGAAGATATTTAGGATGATTCGGTGGATACCCATATTTACCTCCATAGGGATTTGAATTCGCCACCAGCCCATTTCTTGCTTTCACTCATAAACTTACAGTTGCATTCACTGCTATCAGGTATCTAGCCAGTGCTTTACAGCCCCACAATAGCACTCAACAGAGTAGTCATCTTTCTTATACACTGTCTCAGTAAGTAACTATCTCTCATAACTATCTGTTCCTCTACCAAAGAGCAATTCATTATGCACCAACTCCATTTCTACCCCTGTGACATGACTTTAGCATTCTTCTTCCTTTAGTGAACCAAAATCTCTGTAGATTTAGTATTTTAGGGTTTAGGGAATATGTACCAGGATGGAAGCTGTGGCATCAGGGCGTATGGGGTATCGGGAGGATACTGCGGAGTTATTAGTATCTGGGTGGTTCGGATGGTATCAGGGTGGTGATACTAGGGAATGGTACTGGGGACTGGATGGTATCAGGTAGATATCAAGATAGGAATAGTATCTCCTGTGGTATCAAAACACAGATGACACTGGTTGGTAGTGGGGAGAGAATTGTGTTAAAATCATAACATAGAGCGGGTAATATAGGGAATGGATGGTATTGCAGTGGCACTGGTAGGTGGATGATATCAAGAGGTTATCAGAGGGTGGTATGAGGGAGGTATCAGTAAGGGAATGGTATTAGGGAGTGAGTGGTATGAATGAAGGGATGGTATTGGTGAAGTACTGAGGAGAGGATGGTATCAGGGTCAGATAGGCAAATGGCTGAAATCAAGGAAGTATTGGTGAGTGGTTGATATCCGGGAGATATCGGGGAGAGGATGGCATTGGCAAGGGGGTATTAGGGACAAAGGGATGAAAATAGTGGTAGGGGCTAGAAACAGGGAGTGAGTGAAATCAGGAAAGGGGTGGGATTGGGAAGTATCAAAGAGGTACCAAGCATGTGGTAGTGACAAAGGGATAGTACCGGAGAGGAGTGTTTTCAGGGTGGTATTGGGAAGGAGATAGTATCAAGCAGGAATTAATATCAGGAGTGAGTGAAATCAGGGAGACTGGAACTGGGAAGCATCAAGGAGGTATTGATAAGTGTGGGGTACTGACAAAGGGATGATATCAGAGAAGTATCAGGCAGGAAGGGTACTGGGGATATGGCAAGGGGGTAGTATCAGGGAGTGAGTAGTACCGGGGGAAAAGGTGGTATCAGGGAGGGTTGGTATGAGAAAGCTTAAATTATTGGGACAGGGTAGCATTGGGAGGTTAAGGTCTGGAGTAGGGAAAGGAGGGAGGTATTGGGGGGGGCTATCAGTAGCTGAACGGGTGAGTAAGTGGGCTGACAGTTGCTGTACTAGTGAGTGGGTGGGTGAACAGTGGCTGTATTGGTGAGTGCAGGGGCTGGCACTAGGTGTATTAGTGAGAAGCTAGGCTGGCACTGGGTGCATGGGTGAGTGGTGGGCTGACACTGAGTATATGGGTGGGGGTTAGTGAGAGTGGATGTGTGGGTGTAGGGTTTGGTGACACTGGGTGTATTGGTGAGGGGCTGGCTAACTGGGTGTATTGGCACAGGGCTGGGTGACACCGGGTGTATTGATGAGAGGCTAGCTAACAGTGGATGTTGTTGGCAGAGGGCTGGGTGACACTGGGTGTGTTGGTGAGGGGCTGGGTGACAGTGTATGTACGGGTGGTGCCAATGGTGTGTTGGCGGGGTTGGGATGAGACTGGGTGTCTTGGCGAAGATTGGGGGTTGCCTCCTGTCCAGATTGTAATGCCATGCTGTTGCTGTTGGGAGTTATTCTCGAAGCCCCTGCAGCAGCGCCAGATGAATTCTCCTGTAGGCCCAGGGTTATTAGATTGTGTGCGGCCCCTGTATACAAGTCTTTTTCCTAATTTAAAACAAAATTGTCACAATTATGGCATCGAGGCTATTAATGCTACAGTAAACTTGCCTTTTAATGAACATAAAGCTGTTCTGTGGTTACATTTCAGTCTTAAAACATGTAGAATATAGTTAAGTTAATTCAAAATAGCCTACTTCTTACCTTAGAACAGCTGTTATATTAGTTTCTTTCTGGGAGGGAGTTTGGGTGCAGGAGGGGGCTGCAACCTGGGGCAGAGTGTTGGAATGCAGGAGCGGGTGAGGGCTCTGGGAGGGAGTTTGGTGCAGAAGGGGATTCTGGCCTGGGAGTTGGGGTGCAGGAGGGGGGCGAGGTGTAGGCTCCGGCCGGGAGGCACTTACCACAGGAGGCTCCCGGCCGGTGGCGCAGCAGGGCTCAGGCACGTCTCTGCGCGCTCCTGGGGGGGAGGAGGGCAGCATGTCTCTGTGTGCTGCCCGCGCCCGCAAGCGCTGCCCCCGTAGCTCCCGTTGGCCAGGAACTGGCCAATGGGAGCTGCAGGGACAGTGCTGGGGGCAGCGTACGTGCTGCCTCCCAGCACCGCCAGGGGCGGCAGAGACGTGCCGGCAGTGGGAGCAGCATGAGGCCACGGCAGGCAGCCTGCCTGAGCCCTGCTGTGCCGCTGGACTTTTAGCAGCCCAGAGCTTGCGATCGACTGGCAGAGGCTCCGGGATCGACCAGTTGATCTCGATCAACGGGTTGGTGACCACTGAATTGTATATAATGATGGATTTATTTTTGTGGGTGTCCCCTCTTCCCGAGACCCTGGGCTGCAGCCCCTGCGTTAATCCAGCCCTGCTGCTGCTGGAGTCCTGCGAGCTTGGGGCTGCGATGCACCTCGCTCAGCTCGGGCAGGGCAACCTCCCTGGTAACCAACATCTCAGGGCTTCTGCCCGCCAGTCTCGCACTTCCCCGGCTCATGGGGCTGCAGCAGCATCGGGGTTGGCTGGGCAGAGTGCCGGCCGGCGGGCGAGGCTGTACTGCCCCGCCTCGCCACGAGAGGCAGCACCAGTCAGGGGCCCCGCCCCGCTCCACCTCCTCCCTTAACCTCGGGCCTTTCAGGGCGGGACTGTTGCGCATGCGCCCTTCTCCGAAAGCCCGTTCAGCCCAGATCAACGCGTATGCGCCCTCCTGCAGTAACCGCCGGCTCCTAGGTTGCAGCGCATGCGCGCCAAGTGGGTGGGGATAGGTCGAGATACACGGGCGCATGCGCTTGGCTTGTGTTGGCCGAAGGGACAAAGCCCCCAGCGAGGCTGTTGCGCTGCAGGGTGTGAACTCCTCGCGGATGTTTGTGCGCGCGCACCACTTGGTGCGGCCCCGCCTCCTAGCTGCTACGCATGCGCGTTCCTTTCGGAGACGGGCTTTGACGCGCGTCGGGCCGCCCCCGGGTTCAGTCGCAGCGTCTTGACTTCATCGGTAGGAGCCGGAAGCGCTGCCTCGTTACCAAGATGGAGAGTAAGTGCGCGGGGGGCTGGTCCATTGAGCGGGTTCTCTAGCCCCGTTCTCGCCCCCAGTCACGTGGGCCGGTGTCCCTCCGCCCGGCTCCGAGCGGTACCTGGGACAGACAGCGGCCGCTCCGCGGGCTCGCCGCGTGTGTCAGTACAGTGCGCCGAGGGGTTAACCCCCCTCCGCCCCCGTTTGCCTTCAGCCGCGCTCCGCTGAGGGGCGAGCGGCATTGCTCAGCGCCGCCCCGGCGGTGCTCGCGGGGGGTGTCCCTGTCCCCGGACCGCGCAACCCTTGGCCCCGTGCTCTCTGCCGCCCTCGGGCATGGGCTGGGGGCGGGTCGCAGCCCGGTCAGACCCCGGCGCCCTTCGAGCCCCGCTAGGTGCCCGGGGATTGTACAGGGCGCGCGGGAGGCGGCGGCGGCCTTCGCCGCCCTCGGAAGCGTCAGCTGTTGGCCCCCAGCGGGGCAGACTCGCTAAGCTGGTGTGGGGAAAGGGGGTGCCGCTGCTAACAGGGCCGTGTGTTCCTGTGTGTTCCAGGTGTGATTTACAGTAAGCTACCGCCGCAGGCTGCAAAGCTATTGGATCTCCAGGTATCCGCTACTTTAACTGTTAGCTGCTAATATAGACAATGTGAGAGCTGGACTGTGCATATACAATCCGCATCTCGTTTGCAGCTGGTAACGTGAGTTAATGCTGTTTGTTTCTTCTTCAAATTGTCCATTTGATCTAAAACCTTGGTCAGGATAATTTTCATCTCCTACAGGGAGGTTAATCAAGATAATGTTAGAATTGAATTCTAGTCTTGGCGTTTTGGCCAGCACCATTCAGCAAGCACTAAATATTGTTTCTACTTTGGCCTAGCAAAAGACATTTTGATCATTTTAGAGTTATGAGCCAGTTTAAAATCACAGACTCAGAAACCTGACTGCATGTGATTCAAGATGGTATTTAGAATTTTTTAAACTATTTTTCCACAAAGTTTTTTTAACAACGTGTTTCAGAGTAGCAGCCGTGTTAGTCTGTATCCGCAAAAAGAACAGGAGTACTTGTGGCACCTTAGAGACTAACAAATTTATTAGAGCATAAGCTTTCGTGGACTACAGCCCACTTCTTTGGATGCAACGTGTTCATTCTCAGGGCCTCAGAGCTTCAACTTGATCTATGCAGGCAAGACCCTGCACCTATGTTGAGCCCAATTAGAGACAATGGTTCTCAACACAGATGCGGGACCCTAATTTTTTTTTTCTTTTCTATACATTGTGTGTATGTATGTATGTGTATATATATGTTTTATGTTTACGTGGAAACTTTCAAGCAGATAGAGCTTGAAGCAGCTGTGTTACATATCTCTGAAAATAATGGTTTCTGTTTGAAATTGTTTCTTTAAAATCTGTGGAGCGTTCAGGGGAGAAACTTGGACAACACTCTTCCTGCACAAATTGCTGTCTTATCTGTATTTTTCTTTTTACAATTATTAGGATGTTTGCATGAAAATGGGAATGTTTGCTCTTAAGAGTGAGTTTGGAACTGGAGAGAGCAGAATTTTTAGTAGCATATGAACTCTTTTGCTTTAAGTCACCTGTTAAGTCATTAACAAAGTCAGATTTGTCTGATTACTGATAGCTTATTTGTAGGTCCTACCAAATTCAAGGTCCGTTTGGTCAATATCATGGTCATAGGATTTTTAAAATTGTAAATTTCATGATTTCAGCTATTTAAATCTGAAATTTCACAGTGGTGTAATTGTAGGGGCCCTGATCCAAAAAGGAGTTGTGTATGTGTGGGGGGGTGTCACAAGGTTATTGTAGGGGGGATTGCAGTATTGCTACCCTTACTGCTGCTGATGGCGGCACTGCCTTCAGAGCTGGGCAACTGGAGAGAGGTGGCTGCTGGCTGGGAGCTTAGTTTTGCACTGCTGCCTGCAGAGCTGGGCCCTCAGTCAGCAGCTGCCACTTTTTGGCTACCCAGCTCTGAAAGCAGCAGTGCAGACGTAAGGCATGGTTTGGTATTGCCACCCTTACGTCTGCGCTGCTGCTGGCGGGGCGCTGCCGTCAGCGCTGGGCACCTGGCCAATAGCTGCTGTTCTCCAGCTGCCCAGCTCTGAAGGCAACGCAGCAGTAAGGGTGGCAATACCTTTACCGCCCCCCTAAAATAACCTTGTAACCGCCCCGTAACTCCCTTCTGGGTCAGGGCCCCCAATTTGAGAAACGCTGGTCTCCCCTGTGAAATCTGTATAGTGTAGGATTAAAAAGCACACAAAACACCAGATTTCACGGCCCGTGACGTGTTTTTCATGGCCGTGAATTTGGTAGGGCCCTACTTCTTTAAGCTGACTCAGTTCAAATAAGTGAAGCCAATCTGTTGTACGCAAGCCTCTGTGCAATCATTTTCTTCTCATAGCTAATGTCTAATGAATAGTCTTCCATGTCACAAAATATAGTCACAGTGAGCACTAATATGGCACCCATTTAGCCTTCTCAGATAAAAGGATGATGGAATGGCCATGGAAACTAAACTACCATCACAACTCTAGAGTTAGTCCCCTCAGTTAAGGATTTTGAGGCACTTTGGTGGGTCAGTGTGGAAATGTTTCATGGAAATACAATTGACTTAAGTATCTAGAATATTATCAGTTTTTCATGGTACATTAACATGTATTTAAGATCAGTGGTATCAACTACTGATGAGATACTAGTCAGTGATATTCTTAACTTTAACAACTTTTATTTTGGAGCCTCAAGGATCAAAAGAGGCCGAAGCTTTTGTAAATGCCTTTCTGAAGCGTAGTATGCCACGACTGAAAGATGAAGCCATCCAGGATAAGCTAACCCGAAAAGCTGTAGTTCTTGAGCATTGTGCTAGAAGAAGGAAAAAGGAAAAAAGGAAGAAAACTAAAGGGTTTTCTGCAAAGCAGAGGAGAGAAATGCGGCTCTTTGAAGTTAAACCAGAACAGCAAAAGTAAGAACTTAAAAGGCTTTCTTTTTGTGACTTATTAGTAAAGGTTGAAAGGTTGTTGAAAGCAGTGTACGTGCAGCAACATGTATGTTTTGGTGCGAACAGTTATTAATTAGTACTCCTAATATTTTGTTGAGTTAGGTCAGTTCTGTGCTGCTTATGACATTTGGCCATGCGAGGACAGTTCTTCATTTTTTATTTTATAGATGTCTACTGTATATTGTGAATAGCACTGACATTTGTGTTTTGTAAATCTAAATATGGTGAGAAGTCAGTATCAAATTACTATATGGAGCCACAGGTCCCTGATAGTGACCAGACTTAGTATCCAACAGTGCATGAAATGATTTTATTAAAATGCATCCTCTTTGCACCATAGTTGGGAATTGAAGTAGACAGAGAATACAAGAGTAGGAGTTTCTCGGGACGTAAAATACAGCATCTTATGTGATGTACATTAGAAACCTCTTTTTAGAGTAAGTAATCTTACAGCTTGGAATGTTGTATAGCTAATAACTTCATGAGATACTCAAAGAAACAAGTTCTAACTTTGTATGTAAAGTATAGATTGGTTAGTAGTTAAGCTGTCATGTTGTATCATACAACCTTCTGAAAAGATACCATATAATCTTTTTTTTGTCTCTTGCTGACTATTGTAGATATGAGTTGTTTCAACCATTACATGAACTCTGGAAACAGTACATCAGGGATCTGTGTAATGGACTCAGACCAGATGCGTAAGTTCAGTTTATTTAAAAACATGTAGGGTCTAGATTGTTTATACTTATGGTAATATAATAGTCTTTTTAAAAACATTATGCAAAATTATCTTTCAAACAAGCATGTATTTCTATATTTTTATAAATACAAAAGTGTACTGACTTTAATACCACAGACATTTATTGTAAATACAGATTTTTTTTTAAATGTTTTTTTGTTTTGTTTTAAGACAACCACAGATGATTCAGGCCAAATTGCTAAAAGCTGATCTCCATGGAGCTATTGTTACAGGTATTACTTTTTCCATTCTTTTTTTGAAGGCTTCTTTCAAAGCCCTATGGGGTAACAATCACCCTACACTTTGTTTCTAAACCTACATTTTCCTTTCCCTTAACTTCTGCCACAAACACACATTTAACTGCTATTTCTGTAGTCTTAGTACTTTTGTAAACTCTCCAAATATTATCTACTTTGGGGTCACATATTGAGACCAAATTATTATTTGACTTATTCCCCTTCCCAGACTCAACCCCAATGCTTCATTTAAGTACTTGTGGAAACCCTCCTTTGTTAGAATTTGTTGTTAATATGCACAGCCACCAATAGCTATGTGATTGCTACTAGTATTAGTTTGACTTCATAGCAGAATTAGGTATATTTATTCTGAATTACTATAAGCTATCTTTTAAAATTATGAAGCTACAATATAGATCATTTTCATTTGCAAATTCTTCCACTGATACATCTGTTTGTTTTTTATTTTTTTATTTTTTTTTAGTAACTAAATCAAAATGTCCCTCTTATGTTGGGATCACAGGAATTATTCTACAGGAAATGAAGCATATTTTCAAAATTATCACTAAAGAAGATAAATTAAAAGGTATGTAGTACAAGTTTTCTGTACCTTTCACATTTTGAGTAGTCAGAAATATTACTTTTGCACATTATTCATCTGATGCTTTCTTTGTAAGCCTAAGTGGCAGTGTAGGCTGCATAGTACTTATTAATACAAATCATGCAGCCATGTTCTTGTTGAACAGAATTCTCACCAGAACAGATTGGCTTCATGAAAATAGCAAAAGAGATACCAGAAGCAGATTGTTCTTGATGATCTGATTGTCACTTCTGATGCTCTTTGCGACATACTAATAGGATGTTTCAAAACATTGGATGCTTTTAAACGTTGGAATTCTTGAAGAAGGGCCTTTGAAAACTTAGTCATGCCAAAGTACCAGAACCTTGAAGGACAGAGATTTACAATACATTACTGATCGGGTTTTTTTGGTTTTGTTTTTGTTCCCTCTTCAACTTCTCTTTCAGTTATTCCCAAGATTAACAATGTATTTAGCCTGGAGGTTGATGGCTTTATTTCCCACATCTATGGTAGCAAGTTCCAGCTTAGAGCAAGTGAGCGTTCTGCAAAGAAGTTCAAAGCAAAAGGAACTATTGACTTGTGATTTTAAGGAAATTCAAAGATATTGGGGCTTCGTTCATAAACTGAAAATCAAGTTAAAAAACAAGAACATATGGAATTCTACATCTTCTAAAGTACTTCTTTATACAGAAGTATGAGTTACAAGAAACATTTAAGTTACATCTGTTTTATGTACTAGGTGGTCTCCCAAAATCCTCAAATTGCAGTAATATGTCAATATTTCATTTATTGAAAATATATAGTGTATAACTATATATATTTTTTTAATAGTAAACTAATATTTGTGGTGATTCACATCACTTTGTTTGTCAAAATAAAATCCTTTTCCTAATTATTGCTTGACTTAATATAACTTTAATTGTGTTGGTTTAGTGTGTATAATAAATGTCTCAATTTACATATTTTCAGGCAAATCAGACTGTGGAACATGTATGAATCCCAATTCCTGATGTTAAAAGTTGTTTCCATGACCTGTTTCATGGACAGACAGGGTTATATGGAGGAATTTACCATACAGAAAATAAATTAAATCTTGTTTACAACTTTTTTTTTAATTCTGTGGTTTGGCTTCCATACATATTACAGTGCTTATAAGAACATAAAAGACTCAAGGTTTTTACAGTATAATCACCATTTGGTGATGTAAACACAATATTTTTTTATGATTTAAATTTTATACACTTGCTTTGTGTAAACTATTTTCTCCTATACCGGGAGCGACTGTTTCATCTGATCCGTTTTATTTTGACCTATCTGTGACACATACCAGTGCTTACAAACAACATACAGATGAGGGAAGTATAAATGCATAGCGCACTCTTTCTAGCTGCAAAGAATATCACTATAGCCTGTGCCTTCTCACTGTGGTGTGACTTGTCACTTCATTAAATTTCTCATGTCTACTCTGCCAGATCACCCACTCTGGCTCTCTTGCATTTGGAAGGGCTAACTCTGCAATGATCCCTTTAAAATAAGACATTTCTAGATTTCACTGTGTAATAAAAAAATAGCATCTTCACAGGGGAGAGGTTTGCTCAATCCTTTTTCCACCTTCCTCCAATATTTCTGATTTTTTTTTTAATTGTATATTATATGGAGGTCTCTCTGTTTTGAAACTCTGACAATTATTAGATCAAGGTTGGCTAAGAGGGAAGAGCATTTGAATACTAGTATTCTGGTGTGGCAAACAAGAAGGCCCAGTCACTGGCTGCTGTTGAGGGCCTTTTAAGGTTGTTCAAAGAATATTAAATGGGGGGTGGGAAATGGTTTAAACACTCCTAAAAGCAATGCTGAGAGTAAGCTTTGTAATGCAAAGCTTCTTTATAATTGCACCCTGTCTGTGTTGAGGAAATGAGGGGACTATCCTTTATAGTCCTGCTTTGGTCCTGCTTTGAGCAGGGGGTTGGACTAGATGACCTCCTGAGGTCCCTTCCAACCCTGATATTCTATGATTCTATAGAAACTGCAATTCTTGAGCGAAATGTGTTTTACAGATTACTGTGCTGAAATAAAATAAGACTGCATTTGATTTTTTTTTTTTTTATGGTGTAGTAAAAGGGAAGAAGGATTATAAAGGTAGCATGTCTGAAAACAGAAAAACTTCGTAGGTAGAATTCTTAATGCATAAAATATCTTGCCTTTCAAACATTAATATTTTTAAATGTATTTACTGTATATTATAAACAGATGCTTGTACCACTCATGTATTTTGCTGCAGGTGATTCTCTGGATTTTAGTGTGGGTTCAGTGAATGGGTAAGAGAAGAAGCAACTTTCCACTGACTGAGCTTTTTAGGTCAGACTGTGGGATGGGGGAGGGGTCCTTCCCTGTCCCCAACACCCTATAATTTCCTCTTCCTCATGCTGACTCCACTCCCGCTGTCGGCTTCTGGCATCACCTGCTGCCACAGGGGCCTAGTGCCCCCCTCACTAGGGCCAGGGCAGGCTGACCGTCTGCCCTAGTCCTGAGCCTCTCCAATGCCCCAAACCCCTCATCTACAGCCCTCACCCCTGCACCCCTTCCTATCCCAAAACTCCATTCTAGAGTCTGCACCCTAGACCCCCTCCCCCATCCAAACTCCCTCCCAGAGTGTTAGGTGGGGGGGAGGGCGGAGTTTGGGGGGATTAGGTTCTGGGCACCACCAAAATTTCTACAAACCTGCCACCCCTGGAAGAGGCAGAGCAGGGGTTGAGTGGTGGTGCAGCCCAGTGCAGTGGGGGGGAGGCTTTACTGAGTTAATATATTTTATTAAAACCGCTTGGAGGAGGAGGTGGAGAAGAGACTGGGCAGGAGCGGGGCCTCATGGAAGCGGTGGAGTGGGGGTGGGGTCAGGGGCAGCGAGCGGGGGTGGCAGTGATGCGGCCCTTGGGCCAATGCACTAGTCCTCGTGGCCATTTGACTTTGAGACCCCGTTCTAGAATGTGAGTCAGGACTGTTGGTGTATGTTAGTGATGCTGTTCAGGAAGCACTGGCAACCACCTCTAATAATAATAGTAATGATAATAATCCCATCTAGAGGATTGTAAACTACACAGTAACCTCTTTAAGCAGGAAAATACCCACTTAAAAATAGTGGTCTTAGTGTCCGCTCTCAACCACTGAATGGGAAATGAAATTGAGGAACATATAGGGAGATGGAAATCAAAGCAGGTAGAAAGCAATCCTGCTATTGATGTGTGCAGCTCCTTTCCAACAATATCAATGAAGGAGTATTATGGTTTAGAGGTGAGCTGTACCTTTGCCCTCTCAGTGGGCATCCTTTCCAAGTGACAGGCTTAGATCGGCCTCTTTTTGTGAGTGAAATCCTGTGCTTCACTCCACTTTTAAACTGGACTGATGAGGCTTACAACACCCACTGTTCACCAGCTATATTACCCTGGCACATCCAGCAGTGTTTGGTCCTGCTATAGACTTAGTTTGGGAGGTTGTGACCTGTATGCAATTGCAGTGACTCAGGACAGCCTCTTCAGAACATGTGTTATTTGGCCATGGGAACATAACAGAGAAAAGGGTTAAAACAACAAAAGCCTAAAAACATTGGCTAAGCTAAACTTAGCCCTTCCTTGCCAGTTTGTCAGTCTGGAACATAAGACATAGCATGTCTTATATAGGTTCCTATTACCTCCCACCCCCGTCCTGATTTTTCACACTTGCTATCTGGTCACCCTGACTGGAAGGGACTTCCTGGGTGCAGGCAACCCAGTCAGATAATCCCATTCATAAACTTTATCAAGCTCCACTTTCAAGTATCAGAGGGGTAGCCGTGTTAGTCTGAATCTGTAAAAAGCAACAGAGGGTCCTGTGGCACCTTTGAGACTAACAGAAGTACTGGGAGCATAAGCTTTCGTGGGTAAGAACCTCACTTCTTCAGATGCAAGTATAGTTTCTTTCTTGCATCTGAAGAAGTGAGGTTCTTACCCATGAAAGCTTATGCTCCCAGTACTTCTGTTAGTCTCAAAGGTGCCACAAGCTCCACTTTAAAACTAGTTAGGTGGTTTGTCCCCATTGCTCCTATTGGAAGACTGTTCCACAACCTCAGTTTTCTGGTCATTAGAAGCCTAATTTCTAGCCTGAATTTAATCAGGGCCTGTTTATACTAATTTCTTTTTGTGCCACATTGTCTTTTAGCTTAAATAGCTCTTCTGCCTCCCTAGTGCTTAACCCCTCATATATTTATAGAGAGCAGTCATATCCTCTCAGCCTTCCTGGCTTGTTTAGCCTAGCACAAGCTCTTCTAGTCTTCTCTCATAAAATAGGGTCTCCATTCCCCGGGTCATCCCAGTAACCCTTCTCTGAACCAGTCTGACTGGGCTTTGGTGCCCCATCCCCCATCATTGAACCTATGAGACAGGCTGCAACCTACAACTTCTGCCTCTTGGACAATCTGCCCCCGCCCACCACTCTGTGTATGTGTCTGTCCCTCAGGTCATAGGCTTATTTATTTCAAAGTTCCTTTGTTTCAGAGTTCCTTCTTGCAGATCTTGTTAGCCAGCACACATAGATTAGGCACAGGGCATACCATATTAATATCATGTTATACTCAGCATGTGGGCAGTTATGTTAACCAAATTATATTACAGTTCTCTCCACATTGCTCACTTAGGTCAAGAGATTATATCCCACATATCCCACAACTCTCTGCAAAGCAAAATGTAACTTTTGGCATTCGCAACTATAAATTCTGTCCAAAGACAAGATACATTTGCTCTATGTCTTAGTACAGGTTCCTTCACAGGCAACTTATTTAAAATGTAGTATCCAAAACAGATAAGAAAGGTACAGAACAAGTTAAGGAAATAGTAGGCTGGATCTTATAAAGTGCTTTCCAACTTGTAAGCAACTGTGCTATAGGAGTGGTTTTGGGGGCGTATTTTGGGAAGTGCAAACTGACACGCTGCTAGAAACAGATTCCGGAAGGGTCAGTAATGTAACTCCTTCCTGTGCTATACTATTGATTTTTAGCAATAAATTGGCTAGGTTTGGTTAATTAGTCTCTTGAACATATTTCATAATGAACCACAAGTATAGTGAAACTAGATACATTTGTAGCAACACTCTCCTTAGGTTTCCAGCAGGGCTGCTGCATTGGTGAAAACTGATTTAAATGTTTCTCGAGAGGGGGTCAAAAGTAGTCTCCTAACAGTAGATTCACTGTATTGTCCATATGACAATTGTAGTGGTTTGTTGAGTTAGGTCAACTGAAGTAGACTAATTGCTGGTTCCTGAAGATCTGAGCAGAGTCCAGCCAGAATTTAAGCCTGGGGTACCATAGATCCAGCCCCGCCACAATACTCAAGCAAGTAGAGAGATGCACAGCATTCATAAAATTGTATTAATAGCTCCCTCAGTCTTCACAAGGAGCTTTTTAACATTCACAACGAATGCATACCATAGGCTTCTTAAAAATATACACAAAGTAATTGTTACTCTTCATCTGTCCGTGTTGTTCTAAATTTGATTTACATACAAGCTGTAACCTATGAACTGTCTGTTTTCAAGACTATCTTGGGTTTTTACTAATAAAGCACTTGAAGTTTAAACTGGTAATATCCCAATTTAAAAGTATCCCACAACATAAATTTATTTATAACTAATAGTGAAAACAAGTAAATAGTGTTTAAGCAGGTTTTGTTACTGGAAAACCAGACTCTGTTTGAAAGCTGGTCTGAAATATGCAAAGTTTATGCTACTGTATATATAAAACTACTGCACTTTGATTTGAGTATCAATGGTAATTTTAGTTCAGTATTTAATGCATGGGAGTGGAGCATGAATATCTACCAGGCCCTATAAATTCTAATAGAACTGTCATCTAGAAGTTTGGACTACAGTGCTATCTGGTACTTTTTTTAATGAGCACAAAATTCACTTTAAGAATGTTGATTTAATAGATTTATTCATAGTCTGCAATAATCTCATTGTAATAAATTGTACTTTCATGGACCGCTAGCCACCTTGACCCTACTTTATTTCCCCTTTCTCTGCCTTGGCTACAATTGACTAGTTTCGGAGAGGTTCTTTTTAATTTTTAAATGGCAGCTATCAGAAAAAATATTTTCTTTATACCCCAAATGACGAATTCTTCCCCTTTGCACCCCTCGTCACTCCCCTCCCCCGACACCCCCCCCTTCAAAAAAAATACAACACTCATAGTCCTCAACTTCTGCCAGGACCAATATAGCATCTAATGTAGATGTTTCATCGGAAGGGAATAATCCCAGTTTTCCAATGAGGAACAGCCCTCAAACAGCCTAACCCTCAAACATTGGTGTATCCATCTAGTTTCTTATCTGATGCCCAACAGCATTGTCTCTTAGTCCTGTCATTAAAGAACTAACATAAGATGGGACCTAATGAGATGACTTCATTTCTATGTCATGGCCCTGTGTGCTTCTTTTTGGGGAGTTATTCCAATACTACAACAATAATTAGAGATCTACTTTTTCCACTTCTAAGGCCTATACAGTTGGAGTCATGTTATTCAGAGCCTCTGGCTTTGGAGGTGAAAGGTATGAAAAAATATCAATTTGTAAACAACATTTCTAAAAGTTTTGTGTCAAAGTTTGTTGACATGCAGAAGTGGCATTGTGTAAAGCTTTACTTGCCTTCAGTTTGGGATGACCTGCAAAACTTGCTTGTGGTTTTGCTGTTCATCCTACATGCATGTCAATAAAAGCTTTTAGACTGTCTCGGTATCATGTTTGTGTCTTCTCTCCTACATTTGTATATAATATGGCTAACAATGTATAACCCTTCTTTGCATTGCCCTGCCTTTATCTGAATATCTAGTATGTCCTAAAATAAATAAGCTTTTAATTATAACTAATACCCTCTTTCATAGAAGTAGAATAAAAATCTTTCATCCTATATTATTTGCAGTTTACACTGCCTAACTGCTGTCTTGCATAGCCCTATATCATTAAAACTTACATGATGTTAAGTAGCTTCCTTTTGTAAATAACCCTCAGATTACTAGCCTTTTATACCTGCACTGCTTTTAAAAGGCTTCTACCATTCAAATCTTTTATAAATACTTGTTTTTGAGAGCAGTCCACAGCAACACTTGTAATGGAAAAGCCCAAGTCTACAATAATTTCCCATTTGAATTTAATTGAATTTTCAGTGAGTTCACATATAATTGTTGTCGTCCGCTTGCTGCACAACTCTTAGGCCCCATTGTCACCTCTTCCTCCAACTCCTTTTCTTCTTCCACTCGCTACTTGACCACCTAGTCGCTCTCCAGTCTCTGCCTCTTCATATCTCTCTTCAGAACATCCTTCTGTGAGGCAAATTGGACTTTATTCTAGAGAGAGCTGGTAGTGACCCCTATATGTAGGTTGCTTAGCATTGTCCTTTATAAAAAATTCTTATGCCCCATCCCTACCTTTTCTTTTCTTTTTAAGAAGCTTGTTGGCAACAGGCTTTTGAAATTTGTCAGGGAGAAAGTCAAAGTCTGGACCTTAGATTGTCTTTCACTTGCAATTCTATTCACATTTAGCTGTTGAAAATCGCCATTTCCCTTCTTTCACTTTTGTTCCTCAGGAAAATGGTGGCAGCATGTCAATCATAACTAAACAAAATATTCCCAAGAGCCATTCCTGTGCCATTGCCACAGCAGTACATGCTGTACTGGGAACAGCTGGGAGCGGCTGCAGCAGATCTAGTGGAGGGGTCGAGGTGGGCAAGAGAACCCATGTACATAGCCCCATACGCAATCCACCTGCACTGAGGGCATCACAATGAGCAGAAAATCGTATAGGGTAAAGGCTAGAGCTGTGCTGGGCATCACCCAGCTACCTCTCCAGACCCAGCACCTGGCCACAGCAGCTCATGCCCCTCCCTTGACTCACTGCATGCAACAGAAGCCCTTACCTCTTGGGATAGGAGTAAAGAGACTGAACAGGCTCCTCCTGACCACACCAGCTACAGCATCAATTATCCCGCTAATACTTCCCTGGACTCAGTTACTGACAATCACACCACCAGTGGCTCAATTGTTTCTCAACAGAATTAACTGTTGTTCCGTTTCTTTTAGGGTCACGCCATGTGGTATTAGCTTTCATCTCAATAAATTAAAGCACCACCATGGGGATGCCTCACCGGCAAGAGGGGGAATTAAAAGTGTGGTTTATGGGAAGAAAGGTGCAGAAAGAAACAATCACTTTAAACTAATGTCGCTATTAGTGAGGTGTAAGTAATGGGAAGGGTATTAAAACCAGCAAATGGTTCCGAAAATAAAAAACTGGCAGGTCTTTGATTTCATATAGAGCTGTGCAGCAGAATGCGTGACTTGCTGTTAAAAGTCAACATGATAAAAGAGCAGGCAACGTCCTGTACTTCTCCCAAGGGTCTTTGGAAATGTAAATCATTTTGTTCCCTTCAAGATTGTAGAAAGAACAGTAAACAAAATTATATGAAAACATAAATCACACACAAACTTTCAATGGCCTGATTTTAATGTAGCTCATATTCCTTGATGTAGTGTCTAATTAAGACATCTGTTAAATGTCTATAATATTAATTTAATAGGGGGAAGCTAATAGAACTTTATTGGCACAGTCCAGTTCATTAACATTAAGGGCCTTTAATGGCTGTCTTAAATAGACATCATTAGTGAGAATGCTGTACAAATTAGAATTAGGCCCAATCATGTTTCATTGTGCTGTGAAGGACACATCCTCTATTGTATGTGTACACACCACAGGAACAAAATACAATTTACTAGCCGTAGCACAGGGTCCATTTTTTTCAAACTATATTTCAGCAATCAAAAATGAACATCACATAGTAGGCTCCTTTCGATAAATAATAGCAAGGTGTTTCATTATTTACAATGGCGTGGGCTGAATAGATGTTCAAAGGTCTCTTCAAGGTAATCACATGCTAGTAGCACATAAAGACAGATGACAAATGAAGAATAATAAGGCATCTGAGCAGCTAAAGCACTCAAGAAGCCTTTACTGCAGTTGGTAAATCACCTAAAGAGTCCTTTTTTAATGACTCTTTGAGGCGTTCCAAACAGCTTTCATAAATCACTTAAGCAACAACAAACTACTGTACAGTGGCAGCCATCGTTGTCTACCAATAGGCTCCTTGAATTGAACGCCTATCTGGGCTTCTAGAGCAAAAATACAGTACACTTCCCCCTACTATTTGTGAAAGAGGAGAAGCTACGTAACATTGAAGAAAGACGTGATCACCCACTAATGTGTCTCTGCTGATTCATGACTACTCTCCTTCCCTTCATTAGGTGAGATATTTAATACTTAATGGATTTAATACTATAATATAGGAGAACTAATTACACCTGTCCCAGACACACCTACCGCATCATATGTTGAACACAAACTTACATGCAGCAGGAACACGTTTTTCTTAAAGGTTTTTACACCTAGTCTTTCTTGAGGACTATGTTATCTGTAAGCCAATGAACAGGCTTGCTTAGCAGAAACACATGTTTTTTTCCAGCTTGCTTATAAAGTTCTACTTTCCCATAAATAATAATAGAATATACATTTCAAAGCAGTGTCTTAATTATATACTCTGGAATCACTTCAGCTACGGCTGTAATGTAACTATCTCTGAGGTAGAACTTGGTAGCTATTGACTGTGACCAACAGTTAAAGACAGGGCCGGCTCCAGGCACTCCAGGAGGGGGGGCGGCGCGGCGGGGCGGGGCGCTCCGGCCCAAGGGCGGGGCTGCGACTGGCCTCGCCGCCCTCCCCCGGCACTCTGGCCAGTCGGGAATTGCGGGCCCGCGGCTGGGCTCGGCGCCCTCCCCTGCCACGCTGGGGGGGGGAGGGGCAGGGGGTGGCTTTTTGCCTAGGGCGGCAAAAAAACCCAGAGCCGGCCCTGGTTAAAGACAGTAGGGGAAGAAGAGAACCATCTCGATTTGCCATGTGAGGGTAGGCAATGCCCCAAATGAACCAGGTGGGGCACAAGTTTTACTCACTGGCACAAGATGGTTGATGACTAAAGTGGCTTTACATTTCATCCAAAAGGGGACACCTCCAGCAGCGCTATGCATGTCTTTCTGGACTATTGGGTCAATATTGATTTGTCAGGCAGAGTCACATACACTGAATCATCAATGCTACTTTCTTCAGCAACTCTTTTAGTAAGAGACTCACTGGGGGTGTTCTGCTGGGGATTGAACAGTGTTTGTGTAGTAAGAAGACAGAAAATGATGGCACAAGGCCAGCTTCATTGACGTTGGCGGTCTTAAAATTATGGGCCAATGGGCCTAACGTCTCTTGGCCTGGGGAACTCAGGCTGGTTACATATAAGGGTATATACACAGGCCCAGCGCTTCCACTAGGCGACCCTAGGGCATCAGGATTTGGGGGGGGGCGGCATTTTGCTGTCCTCAGCGGAAATTCGGCGGCGGGGGGTCCTGCCGCTCCAGGTCTTCGGCTGAAATTCGGCGGCGGGGCCTTCACTCGCTCCGGGACCCACCGCCGAAGTGCCCCAAAGACCCAGAGCAGATGGACCCCTGCCGCCGAATGCTCTGAGGAGGAGCACTGCCGCCTAGGGCGGCAAAAACCCTGGCGCCGCTCCTGCATATACAACTGATTTTTTAAAATTAAATTTCACCCCAGTGTCAATCTGAGACATTTTGGTGCTCAGAAAGCCAGAAGAGCTGGCCGATTTCACACAGAAACATTGTGTATTTTTTTGCATGTATGGTTGAGGAAGATGTCTGTTGAAATGCGCTTATGTGCAAAGCTAGCATCATAAGGATGAAAATGGGAGGTTTGTTGAGTTTCCACAAAACCAGCCCATTCTTGCAAATGCAAAATAAGAAATTTGGATTTTGCTGCACATATTTTCTACAAACCATCAGGTGAATAGCAGGTGAGATTTATGCTGTTTGCTAAAATATGCCAGTCCTTGTTTTCAACTTTCGTCCCCAGAGATGTACAGCTCATATGAGTCCTACCCATAATTCTTCTTCATTGCCCATTCACACTTTCATCTTGGTATAAAATACTGGGTTACATACAGCAGGCACAGAAGCAAGTTATGACATTGTATTTATGGGGCTATATGTTTACGTCAACCAACCTCACGGAAAGCTTGACAAAACCATAACCCAGTCCTCTCACCAAACACATAGACATGTATCTTGCTCAGACTTGTCTTTAAGAAAAAGGCTGCAGCATTGGAAAAGCTCATCCAATTTACATGCCAGTTACTGGGAACATTTTATTCTCATGAGTTCCGTCCGGCAGAGAATAGTTGTGTCACAGCCTATAAGCAAGCTCTTCAGTTACACCGGCTAAGAAAATATTACACGTTATAACTGCAAGTTGACAAGGTACTATATAGCCCTATATGTATTCTGTTATTGCACATTGCTGGACAAAGTAGGAAGCCTACCATTTGCTTCACATTGTAACAGAAGATCCTCTGTATAAAAGGAAGCAGACTGTTTTTAATTAGGCAAAGGTGATGGTACATCCCGGATTGGAGCAACAAAGCTTTAGGAATGGGGTGGCACATTAAAAAGGAGGTGTATGCACAAGAGCTGAGCAAACCAGTTTTTGCCTAATGTTAAGCCCAGTTGACCACTGTAGGTTGAATAATCTGATTCAGAAAGACTAAAAAAAAAAAGTGTTGTGGGGCAAAGAAAAAATGGAATAGAGTGATAAATAACGAGTGAGGTGGTGGAGAGGCAGGCATAGCGAGGGCAAAGAGAGAAAAAAAAAACTGTGGAAGAACTAAATAGAAAGTATAGTACATCCACTTGTGTTAGCCTAGATTTTGGGAGTTCATCTAGCTGTGAGCCACAGCCTTCTCTTTACTAGAACAATATTGTCAGATCTCCATGTCGGTTTAAAGTACAGGAGAAGAGTTTTGTGAAAACAAACAAGTTTTGCAAATCTAACAAAAAGTTTCACCTGTGTTCACCCAGTTAGTGGGGTTCACTGCCAGCTCATCACAGCAAAGGTGCTGGGAGCATGATAGAAAAGCAGCCTTGGTATATTAATGTGGTTTGGTAGCTGAAGAAGTGGCATAGCTTAGCTTTTGTTCTGCCATTAGTGTCATTGCTAGGGCTCTCATGCGGAGGACCCCCACAAGAAAAGTCAGATCTACCTGTGACAAAAAACCCTGATTTGGGTAGAGAATTGCATCACATGTTTTCATTTGCATTTTTACTTCTCTTTTGTTTGTTTACGTATAAAAACATAAAGCTACACTTTAATAGTTGTATGAATCACTACAAAATCCTATAACAGTCCTGGGGATGTGAACAAAGACCCTCTTTAAAATGAATAGAAGTGTTCACTTCCTACAGGAAATATGGTCTCTGAGTGCAATGGCTGATGGCTGCTGAGACTAATATATAACTCTTATAATAATCCCAGTAAAGGCAATACCTCATATGATGTGTGCGTTGTCTCAGGAGTGTATGTGTGTCCAGGAAATATGCATTAGAGGAAGCTGCTAATACAGTTAGCAATCAGTAGAAAGTATTTCTGTTCATAACTCCTTCTTTAAATAGAATATTTGCAATACGTGCAGTTTCCTAATCTCTCACATCTGGAGACAAGCTTCAGCAAATGCTGAAATCATAGTGTCTTAATACAAATGAGCTCACATATTTCTTCCCCCTTTATTTTTAGTTTAACCAGTAATCTATAGCAGAAGCAGCACTGAAAAACGTAGGGCAAATGTTATTAAATCAGCTACTCTGCACGTGCCTGTGGTGCTGCCTGCCCTACAGGCGCTTGGGTTTGGAAGTAAAGTAGGGAACTCTTAGGGCCTAGCTACAGTAGGGAAAAAGGCCGTGCAGAAACATGATGGCTGAAATTCCTTGAGCTAGCAACGTTCACACTCCTTGCATAGCAGCTGCCCCAGCTGTTTTACAAGCATTCGTTCCTTGATGTGCTTGGGACAAGAGCTTTAGCTTAGGTTCAACTCAATTCGTGCAACAAAGGACAAGTCCACTCTACTGTAGCGATGAAGCTAAAGCTGTGTAGAAAGGCTAGTAGAAGTGGTTCAGTTAGCAACCAAGACTGAGCTCAGAGACCACTGCAGCTATAGGCAAGGTAGGCAAACACCTAGGATGGCCGATTTGGTCCAGTCACTTCTCTGTCATGATTCTCCTTAGGCTTTTTTTTCTTCTCCCCACTCAGAGGCACCTACATACCATTGAGAATCTTGACCCAGGTTCCCTTATTCTAAACTATATGCCCTGCCCTGAATTGCCAGGTCACTCCAGTGTGCCCCATACACACTCGTTACCTTCCTATTCACCTCCAGCATCTGACACTTGGAGGAAAAAGGTGTGTTCTTATATCAAGCCAGCTATCGCAAGGTAAAATCCTTGTTGCGACAAGGCACAGCTAGTTTTTAGTGTCAATGTAGCTAGTTGTGGTAAATCCAAGATGGTGAGGTAAAGAGTTGACTGTGACTAGCTATACTGAAGCAAAATCTGCCTGTGCCTTGTCTCCATGAGAACTTTTCACTGCAAGAACCCTATTGTGATGTAAAAAATCACACCTCACTTTTGGAGTGATGCCAGAGCCAATGACAACCCTGGTTACTCTTATCCCAACTATCTTACCAGCTTGCTTCTTGTAGCAATCTGTTTAGTGGTGGGTGAATGAAGGGTAGTGAACAGCAGTTATGCTGAAACACACAACTTCAGATATATTTGTCAGCCAAAAAAAGCTGCCTGACAATATTTATCTGGGCTTGGAATGTCCCCTAGAGCATTCCCCACACTCTAGTCCAACACAGCATGTTGAGAACCTTGATGCTGGGTTACATGGCAAAACTATTTTAAAGGCCTTGAATAGAAACCACTAGTTTTATGGAACTTTGTGAAAGTTTTAGCCTCCTATTTCATGCTGGGTAGCTACAATGCCCCACCACCACACACATAGGGTAACCAGATGTCCCAATTTTATAGCGACCGTCCTGATATGCGGGGCTTTGTCTTATATAGGTGCTTATTACCCTCCACCCCTGAGCCTGATATTTCACACTTGCTGTCTGGTCACCCCCTCTCCCCCGCCCCCCCCCCCCCCACATTTACTTACATTCTATCACTTTTCCACTAACTAACTCCCTATGCTGAGCTACATTCCCTGTGGTCCTTAGTTGATAAATGCGCATTGGATTGTTATGATAAAACTCTCACTCTGTATGCTCATTGAATTAAATTTATGAGCAGAAGTGGAAAATACAGGATCAACCATGTCACTGTTGCTGAGAGTAGCAGCTACATCTGGCAAATGCACCCCTTCCCCTCCCTCCTGGCTGCTGACCAAACAAACAGTAGCTTGGGGTCTATGGGTATTTCTAAATCACCTACCGCTGAAGTGTCTGCATGCTTGGCATGGATTACAGAAAACAATGGAGACCCAAGGCCCCTGTATCAAAGAAAAAATTAGTACTGGTGGTCAGTGCTCTCCCCTGAAAAGCCCTTTCATGAGCTGTCATTATATTAGTGTCTGGCTCTGGAGCTCAATGGTATTTCACTTATGTAATGGTCCTTGCTTGATCAGAGAGATTGGCCAACTTGGCCTTTCTAGTGTTGTCTCAGCTGTGCATCAACCTAACAGTACATAGGACATCATCATTAAGTCTGTCACAGAAGTCACAGATTCTGTGACTTTCCGGGACCTCTGGGACTTCTGTAGCAGTGAGTGGGCCAGGGGCCAGCCACACTGGTCACTGCTGGGGCAGTCTCAGGCCACCGCGGTCCCCTCTCCCTCCCCCTCAGCAGCACTGTGCACCACTGCCCGGCCCGTCTCCCAGCAGCAGCCCGGGTTATAGACCGCATGCCGCCCCACCCTCCACCCCCCAGAGCATCCATGGCGCCCCTGGGCCAACCTCCCCAGCACCCATGGGGCCCCCAGGGCTCCCTCCTCCAGAGTACCCCCCCCGACCCCTCCTGCTGTGGGGCAGGAGAGACAACTTGAACAACTCTTGTGCTCTCTTGCCACCTACTTTAAAAACAGCAGTAGAATCATCTTAACACACTGAGTAGACGGGAGTCTTCTGTTCTTGCTGATGATGAAGACTACATTTTAGTCACAGGTATTTTTAGTAAACGTCATGGACAGGTCATGGGCAGTAAACAAAAATTCACAGCCCCATGACCTGTCCATGACTTGTACTATATATCCCTGACTAAATCTTGGGTACCATGGGGCAGGGGGTGGCCAGGGCCCCAGATGCAGCTGGGGGGATGGGGGGGGTGGCGGCCTGAGACTCCCCCCCCCCCCGCTGCTGCTGCTGAGAGGGTGGGGGGCGTGGCAACCTGAGACCCCCCCACTGCTGCTGCGGGGTGGGGGCGCACGACAGCCTGTGACTGCCCCAGCAGTGGCTGCTGTGGCTGACCGGGGGGGCTACCCAAGCTGCTCAGGCGTCCCTCGGGCCAGCCGCATCCACTTCTGCATCTCTGATCTCTTACCCCAGCCTAGCTCTGACTCTGACTCTTCCCTCTGATTCTTGCCTGGTAACTGTCTCTGACCCCGTTGCCTGCTAAGCCTGGCGCTAGTGATTTCTCTGATCCCAGCTCGCTGACAATTGCCCCGTGGCCAGCCTCGACTTGTGGGCCCCCAGCCCAGCCATGACCATTAGGCCAGGCTGCCTATGCCCTGGTCTGTTACACTAGGTTTATGCCTCCAAATTGTGTCTATCTTACCTATGCTACATCATGTGACATTTTGACCCTCAATGCATGGCTCCTACAACGCTTACCTCCATGAAATCCCATTGACCTCAGTGTAATTATTAGTCAAATGACAGTATTGCCAGCCCCAAGCATTTAAAGTCAGCCCCCGCCCCCAAAACCCCCCCACATAATTGACTTTAAAAAAAATCATGAGAGTTTTAAAAAACTAATAAAATGTGGGTTTGTTTTATTTGCCTGCTGGGTGGAGCCGCTCAAGGACACTTGGGTCATGTTTTTGAGATTGTCTCCCAAACCATGTGGTCTAAAAACATACTTTAAAAAAAAATGAAAGTGGAGATTAGCACAAGCTCTGTTCATTGCAGCAGCTGGGACTGTAAGAAAATCAGCAAGCATCAGGAAATGCTACACGCAACACTTTGTGAGTAAAGCATATGCCTTTGAATTGGGTCTCCAGATCCAGCCCCAGACCTCGATCCTGCAACAGGATGCATATGGGCAGCCCCCTTATGTGTGGGTGGAGCCAACTGCAGGTTCAGGACCTTAGCCTGTGAGCTTCTTGGGATAGGCACAATACTTTCGTTTAAGGTGTGTAAAATTCCAAGACCACTGACAGTGCTCATTGTTGGTCTGGAGGGTCTGGGGGAGGGGAACATGGGACTACATGTGTCTTGTGTATGTCAAAACTGCCACATAAATCTGTATGAACGGTGAGTTTCTTTCAGTAAGATTGTCTGCAACATTCTCTGCTAAGTGGGTTCTATGTCTAACAGATTATTTTTAAATTATGGACTTGCAAATGTTCAGCTGGATAGTTCTCGGGTGGTTGAGGTGTCCATTGAAGAATTTAAATGATGTAATAGCTATTGAACACCCCATTATATGGCTGCCTAATTAATGTAAATGATAGTTATGCCTCACTCACAGAGGATTATTTTACACAGAGGAAAATCTACTCACTGCCACAGTGGCCATTTCAATAGTTTTTATAGGAGCAGTTGCATTATGGCTTCATTGAGTTAAAGGTAAGTAGCCGTCCTAAATAATGAAGATGGAAGGTTTAATAGTGCCAATAAAGGATTCTACAGTTTTTTATTTCAAAAATTAGAGTTTGATTGCAACTCTATGATAATGAGCGGGGAAAGAGGCACTGGCACATGGAAGCCTTCTGGAGGCTGGGCTCCTGGGGAGCTCGGGAACAGATTTTCATTTATTCTGTATGGAAATGCAGAAGGAGAGGAAAAATAGAAAACCAAATTAAATTGTTCTTTATTGTGCACAATATTGGGCCCCATCCTGCATGCCTTGCTGGGAAAAAACGCCCAGTGAACTGAATGAGTACAGAGTGCTGGATCTCACCCACTATATTTAGATGCAAAAAAATCACTTGTTTCATTGACGGTAGAGCCAATCTCTCTCTCTCTCTCTCACACACACACACTCAAATAATGCTAAAGTTCTGGCCTAACCCCAGTAAAGTGATGAAATTCAGAGTTAAGTGGGCCTTGCAATCTTCACCTCATTCTATTTTGTCTTGGTATTGCAGCTCATTACTGCAACATTTTTTGCAAGGCTATAGTCAAGGGACTCAGAATTTCCATTCTAAAACCCTGTTTTCGGGGTTATATATCACAGTTTATAGCAGCTATAAACATTCAGATGAGACTAAAACATGGCATGTGAGTTCTCAGCCCACGTGCTAATAGTCTTAAAACAAAGCCTTGCTTGAAAATATAGAAGTTTACTTATTTTAGATGCTTTTTTGGTCTCCATTACTAAATAAGGCGCTATCTATTAGTGTCTTATGCAGCACCCACTACTGCAATGTTAGAGCACGTTATTTCTAATGGTGGTATTTTTAGTCCAGTAGGGCTGTCTCAGGTGGGAAAATTTCTTTGATATTTGTGTCTCAAAACAGCAAATGTTCAATGTGGGTTTATTTTTAAAAGAGCTACTGTGCAGGAGCAGCCAATTTGGGGGGGGCCACAAAGCCCCATATGCACACCTTTAGCAAAGACACTTTGAACCCATACATAGCTGTGTAGCGGAGCTGGAACATGCTGGAACAATGTTTTGGCTCTACTAACATTAACTTAATATGCTGTAGCAATGTCCATGAGATAATATGGTCAGTGGTTTGCAAATTAGAACCGCCTCAATTAAAATCTCCAGGTGATTTTTGATTTTATCAAACACACATTAGCTCACGTGTGTAGAGTCTCCCCCATTCCCCGTAGCCCAAATGATTTTTTTAGAGTTGGCGAAAGGTGCCGGCCTATTTGAATTCTGGGGTAGGGTTGGTGGAGCCCACAAGCACAAAAGCAATCCATGGGCAATGGAAAGGCCACAGAGCCCAGAAATCAATTAGTTGCTTCCAACAACAAATGGCTAAATGGAGCTGGGGGAAAGGTTGGAGGTTGAAAATGAGGGAACTGGAAGGGGCCATTGAACAGAGAATGCGCACCACTCTGCGAAGGAGTTCAAGGAGTCATTGGACACCACCCAGAAGAACTCTGCCTGAATATATTAAACAGAGTAGGGAGTGAAAGGTGCCAGAATGAAAGGCCTAGAGCCGGTAGTCCTCTGTTTATCCCCACAGAACAATAGCAGCACAGGCAAACCAAGTTTCTGCCCCACTAATGAGCTTCAGCCTTGATTTAGAAGGGCCACACTAAAGGGTAAGAAGGTCATTCACTCTCCAGTCTCATTCAGTCCATGACCACTCTGCTGAGTCTCTGAACAAAGGTACCACTTGAAGCCTGCTGTGGAGGTGATTTTTGTGATATGGACGCCTGTCCCCCTGGCAACTGAGTTGAATTAAACATACTTTTTTCACATCGGCCTACAAACAGCCACCCTAATAGAAAAGCTCTGCATTTTAATAACTCATTATCTTGGTCAATGGGTGGTTTGCCCAAGTAAGGACAGCAGTATTGGAGCCATAAAATTTATGTTCCTTCACCTCCTTTTGCATAGTTCTTTTACTTTTCTGTATATATCCCATATATCCTAGAATTAATAGTCCCATATATCCTAAAACTAATCTCCAGCGAAAACACAGACAAGATGTCTAAAAAAAAAAAAAAACCCAGTAAGTAAAGCAGAAGCTCTATATTTTTCATCACATAGTTTGCAGTGTGACATTTCTTGTTGGTAATCACTTGCAAATAGGATTAGCACTACATATTTTACACAATATCGTGTTTTGTTTCCACTGTTGTAATTGTACTAAAGGCCAATTGTTTATGATCTTAGGATCCTATTGAAAACCTGGAGCTTTTATTAGAGATGATAAACGTAATGCTCCACTTAATAAAATGAGGCGGCTACTGCATCAGAGACAGATTTAAGCTCTTCATGCTTGTGTGATAGAATTTCCCTACTCTTAATGTAAAATAAATTACTAAGGTGAACAAAATTATCACTCCTATTGATTAATCTCTACTAACAAGAGCGAGCCACACTGGATTGACATTTATTATTGGGTGAAGGGAAACAGGGCTAACATATTTTTTCAGGGAATACCGCTATGTATTTTTTCTTTGGATTCTGGCAGTTGCATTGCTGCCAGTCTGCCTCACAGAATCATCCACATCGTCCACTACTACAATTTCCCACTAATGTTCTGGTGATGACATATAATGAACTGGAGGCACCTAGAAAAGGACATGAAGGGTGGCGGGGGAGAGCAGGGCTAAGGTATTTGAGCAGTTTGTGGCTACATTACAGACACAATATGAGCCCCTGAACTGGTTAGGTTTTGCAGGTAGCGCTCCATTGAAGATGGCCATAGACCATGATTTTGTAGACTACTAGGTTTTTTTTTTTTCAGTTGTCTAGTGGGTCTAGTAGTTTATGCTCGTCTTCCCAAAGCCAGTTTTCACTACATGCAGCAGACTGGGCTGCAGCATCAAAAAACCCAAATATCAAAACTTAGGTCTTGGTTTTGCATAGTGGAAATCAGAAGCTAGTGGAGCTGCGTAATAATGATGTACATGACAGCAGAATAAATCAGCTTCCTGGGCCAAAATTTTCAAACTTGGGTGACTAATATTAGGTGCCCAACTTTAGGCACCCAAATTTGAAAGTTTCAGCCCTTGTCTTTTATACCAAGGTATTAGGACAGACTCAGTCAGCAATAAGCCCCGCATCCTGCACTGGTGCACATTTGTACATGTGCAAAGGGAGTATGTCTAACACTACCATTCTGATTTCAAATCACCTTGCAGTTGTGTAAATGATGACACAAGCTGTAAGGCACTGCAAGGCTGTGGATAATCTGTGTATAATATTCTCACAATAACACTTTTATAACCAGGATTCTATTGTATAGGTTTCTCAGTGGAGTCCCATTTTAAACTTTTTGCTAACAGAAAAATACATTATAACTATTTCCTTACTCTGCTTATTCTGATCTGTATTTTAACAAGTAGGGTACATTCTTGCATTAGTACCAGAAGGTGGCGCAACAGCCTCACAAAGTGATTTGCTCTAGCAATAACCACACATAATCTACCAGCCAGCTTTAAAAAGGGGTCTTATTAATGAATTAGGGTAACCCATTAGGTAGAAAACAGTTCATTGTTATCACAGTAGACACACATCTAGTGATCAAGCCCAGCGTGAATGTAGCTGCTGGATGTGGTGCAGTTTTTCTGTATCTTATAATATTTAAACATTATTGGGCATCCAATCTGAAAAAAAGTCATTAAAAAATCACAAAAAAGGCCATATCTCAAAGAAACATAGTCTAATTTTGACCAGAAAACTTCTAAATCCAATTGATAATGCAACGATGTATTCAAAATGGTAGCGTTTTGGGAAATATTTAGCCCCAGGTGAAATGTTTTATGTATTTTCCCAGTACTTTTTTGCCTTTGGTTAAAGTAAAAGTCTGTAGTCACCTGACAGTATAAGCTTGTTTGTACATGTAATACATCAAACTATTTGTCATTATGTGTAGAATGGACTGATCTGAGAAAAGTTTTTCTGTCTGCTATTTTATATTTGATGACTATTGTCCAAAGATTCCTGAACTGACAACTGATGTTACTACAGTGTACACCGTGATGAAATTTTTTTAGGATATCTTCCACTTTCTGGGCCATGACTGGATCCATGTCATGTAAGATGAAGCAGTATACTGCCAAGCACAGATGATTAAATGGAGAAATCAAAATGAATGACAATTACCACCTTAAGGTGTGAGGCATGAGTCATGCATGAATTTCACGGGTGAAATAGCCCGTGTGATGCATGAAAGTGGGTTTGAAGCCATCCTTGTGGAAGCCAACAACTATGTACTTCTGCCAGGCTCTACAAGGGAAAGCATAGAACTGTGGCTTTAGAATCCACAAACTTATGAATAAGCCAATGAATCATTTGAAATGGATGGCATTTTGTGATTCTATGAACAACGATATTCTCCCGGGTGCTGAGAAGAGACATAACTTGGAGAAAGCTAAAATGGTCACTGACGCATTTGACGATGTGGAGAAGGCACACAGAGAAAACAGAATGGAAGCACAGACTTCTAGCAGACTTCATAAACAGCACCCAGTCACTCCACCAGCTTATGGACACTTACATTACCCAAGGGAAAAAAATTTCAGATGCATTTCTGTTCCAGGAAAACTATGTAATGGATTTCTTCCAACTACTGATGGGTTACTTAGCAGCAAAGAGAGACAATAACAAATCCATGGAGTTTGAGACATATGCAGAGATGATTCCATTTGCTTTCCAGTGTGGTCATGTGAATTATACTAAATGGGGTTGTGTAAATGTAGCAGAAGCCAGGCTATATATCATGTCCTGCCTACTTGATACATGCCCTGCCTACTTCAGGGAGCAGTTTACCAGACTGCCAGACACTTCAGTGGTATATGGCATGACCTGGCCATCTTGAGCAATCTCTCAACAAAGACTGTGAGAAGCATCAGCATCTTTGCACAAAAGATAAGGCTCTGACCAAGTATTACCTGACTGCAAATTTTAAGGCAGCTGTAATAGCAACAACAAAACAAATGTGTGGACTGCAGTCTTCACCAACAGCTCTTCACAAAGAAGTTACCACAAAGGGCATGGCTGCAGATGAAATTGCTGTCTAAGCTATTATAGAAGTTGTGCCTGAAAGAATGATAAAACCTTTTAACACTGAACCTGGAACAAGTGCAGACAACAGCCACTTGTGAACATTGCAACATCTACTGTGGGCCCACCTTAAATTTCAGAAAGTTTCAGAACTGCATCATGGACTGTGAAATCTGGTCTTTTGTGTGCAAGATTTCATGGGGGAGACCAGCGTTTCTCAAAATGGGGGTCCTGCCCCAAAAGGGAGTTGCAGGGGGGGTCACAAGGTTATTTTAGGGGGTCACGGTATCGCCAGCCTTACTTGTGTGCTGATTTCAGAGCTGGGCGGCCGGGAGAGGGGTGACTGTTGGCTGGGCACCAAGCTCTGAAGGCAGCACCCTGCCAGCAGCAACACAGAAGTAACAGTGGCAAAACCATACCATGCCATCCTCACTTCTGCGCTGCTGCCTTCAGAGCTGGGCGGACAGACAGTGGGCCCAACTTTGCAGGAAGCAGCACAGCAGTAAGGGTGGCAATGCTCCCGGCCACCAGCCGCCGCTCTCCGGTTGCTCAGCTCTGAAGATGGTGCCACCACCAGAAGCAGTGCAGAAGTAAGGGGAGCTGTACCACAACCCCCCCCTGCAATAACCTTGCAACCCGCCAACAACTTCTTTTTGGGCCAGGACCTCTCCAATTACAACACCGGGACATTTCAGATTTAAATAGCAGAAATCATGAAATTTACTATTTTTAAAATCCTATGACTGTGACATTTACCAAAGTGGACTGTAAATTTGGTAGGGCAATACACGTTGCACTGCATTTACTATACATTGCCCCACATGTTTGGGGATTGGCTTGGTTACTTTGTAGGAACCAATCCCTGAACAGCATACTCTGGCCACACACTGTTCACGTACTAATTACTTTTTATTCCATTTTTGCATTCCCGACTTCTCTTAGCCATTGTATCTTGTCCATTGTAAATGGTTCCCTAAGTGTTCCTGGTTATTTTAGCTAGTGCAGACATTCTGTTTCCATCTTGCTGATCCATTTACTTCCCTAATCCTGTCTCCCTATGTTAAAAATGAGGCTTCTTAGTTAAATTGTGCATGCTTGAAACACATCCATGTAGGGTGCATGCATGCAATAAAGAAGGGTTATGCATAGGTTTTGCAAAGTTGGGTTATGCATAGGTCTTGCAAAATTTCAGTTCCCTGCAAAAGGCACAGGGCGGGAAGCACAAAAAGAGTGGGAACCTACCGGGGAGTTGCCTAGCAGCCAGAAGGGTATTTAGGGAAGCCGGTCTGGTAGGGGAAGAGGTTTTTTTTTACTCTTTCTCAGGAGAGTGAGAAGGTGCCTGCTTGCTGAGCTGTGATTTTAAGCACAGTAGCAATCAGGATCTCTCTCTCTCCCTAACAGCAGGGATTAGCTGTCAGCCCCTGACAGCTGTTGATACCAGTATTGTCGGGGTTCGTTGTTTTTGGAAGCACACTTGCAGACACTCAGAGGTAGGCTCTTACTTGCAGCCAGGACGGCGCAAAGGGGTTAGCGTGGGAAACTAGTGTCAGGGACACTCACCTGAACTCGGCAGCAGTCCCTGTTGGAGGCGTCTGATCCAGCTCAGATCAGAGTCAATCGTCCTGCAGTGTTGCTGGTGAAGGAGTTAAGGTAGAAGGTCTCCAGTTACCACCTTGTGTGCTTGCCTGTGTGTTTGTTGGATTTAGGCTCTATTGTTATTCCCCTCCCTTCCCTTCCTCCCTTTGCATTCTCCCTTAGTAATTAAAGGAAAGTTTACACTTAAACAGCCGTGTGGGTGGCATTCTTCCTAGGCAAACGCTGATAGACGGTGCGGAGGGGACCTGCAAAGGATTAGTAACCTCCTGTCAATCTCTGATTCAGAGCCTTCAGGAAGAGTTTGCTTCTCAGAAGCATTACACTTGGGGTGCTTGGGTTACACCTAGAAATGAGGCCTCATCCATGTCCAATTACTCATGTCACACCAGGCCTAAAGTGAGAAGCAAACATCTCTGGATAATGTGCATTACGAGTTATTTGCTAAGAAGAGCAAAACAAGTGAGAAACTGCCAATGGCTTCCTTCAGGCACCACCTGAAACGTGCAATTTATCAGTCATACATAGGGAATTATGCAACAGATCAGTATCTTCAAGGGTCATCTGTCAATAACAGATGAGTGACAAATAATACAGGACGGCTTGTTCCTAAAATGATGTTGCCGTCACATGCTCCAGAAGCCATTCTCCCCTTTGTGCAGTGTAGCTATGAGAGTACCTGTACAACAAGGAGATGCAAATACCGCCGGGAAGATGGAGTGTGCTCCCATACTTACAACTGTGACAGTGACACGTGTAGCAACAGGATATTGAACCATTAGACACAGATTCTGAGGGGGAGTAGCTCAAAGGGGTGTTGCGTTAGACATTCAGTAGCTCATAGTTATATGTAGGGTTACATAAGAGTACATAGCTCTACTTTGTTATTCACACTGTATATTCATACAAGACATTCTACAGTCCTTCTGCTAAAAGTTGTTACTGTTATATAAGTCGGTTACAGGTATTGTCATTGTATTCAGTGATAGTAAGAAGATAATTACAGTTGTGCCATATGTGCTTTCGACCTATATATCTGGTGGAGTAAATAACATCAAATATATATTTTATAATTAGGGATGGGGGTCTTATTATCTGCACAATTTCATAAAAATAGCAGGCAGAAAACCTTTTCTCAAATCATTCCATTCTACAAATAATAGCAAATATTGTGATGTATTATGAGCTCATAGTGTCATGTGATTACATCTTTTGCTTTAACTGAAGGCAAAAATGTGGGAACATGTATAAAATATATCACCCAGGGCTATATATTTCCCAAACTTTCCAATGATCCTGTTTTGACTATACAGCTGCATTATCAATTGTATTTAGAAGATTTGTGCTAATTTTGGTCAAAATTAAACCATATTTCTATAAGTTATGGCCCTTTTTGTGATTTTATTATTTTTTTGGATTATTTAAACATTACATGATTTTAAAAAAAACCTACACCACTTTCAGCATTTACATCCACCTTGGGGATGACCACCAGATATGTGCCTAACATGTGGTAACAATGACATTTTTCTACCCTTTAGTGTCCAAAATGGGTCCCAGCTGGTAGACTAACGAAGGATGAGAGACACTGCTGCAGTGTATGAAAAATGTTCCATCATCTTACATGGACTTACTTAGCTACTTTACTGCACTTACATCTATGGCCAGTCTGGTGAATGTGATATCCTGTTGCCAGTTGCTTTCCTTTACTGTTTCTATCACAGTTGAGTTTTTCTTATTGCAAATATGTATTCTAAATCAATGGTTCTCAACTAGGGATCCGAGGCCTCCTGGGGGACCACGAGCAGGTCTCAGGGGGATCGCCAAGCAGGGCCAGCATTAGACCTGCTGGGGCCCAGGAAAGAAACTCAAAGCCCTGCCGCATGGGGTTGAAGCCTGAGCCCTGCCACTCGGGGCTGAAGCCGAAGCCTGAGTAATGTAGCTTTGTGGGGGCTCCTGTGCCATGAGGCCCCCGGCAAGTGTCCCACTTTCTACCCCCTAACACCAGCCCTGGCTTTTCTATGCAGAAAACCAGTTATTGTGGCACAGGTGGGCCGCAGAGTTTTTAGAGCATGTTGGGGGGGGCTCAGAAAGAAAAAGGTTGAGAACCCCCATTCTAAATCACTTTCCTCATCAAGATGAAAATTGGACACAGACCCAAACCAAGTCAAGCATTTTCATATTTTGAAGCATCACCTTTTATTTCACCATCTATAGAGTGTTCTTAACGGAAATTACACACTTTATAGACCCATACATAAAACTGAGAATACAACTTCCTGTCTTTTTGGAGGCCAAAAAGATATAGATATAATTGTGAAGGGTTCCCCCCAAGGTACCGCCTGGAACTTGAGAACCACTGAGCCCTCTGACCCACCAGCCTGGGCTCCCTCTAAGACTGTGCTGCTGTGACAAGCTGCAGACACGCTCCCGGACCTACACTTCCATCAGCATACGCACAGATAGAGACACACCCAGCTGCAGTCGCATGCAGGCTCCCTGCCTAGCCACTGCATGAACCAACAGTAGAAAGGCTAAAGCCAAGGTAAATCTCAGCTCCCCAGGCACGCTCCCGTCCCCGGAGCATAAACCCAAAATTCCCCCCCCTCAATGTGGAGAGGACTATGCAACAGCTTCTCTGAGCTAATATTCCCAAACACTTCACGCCAACTCACTGGTTTAGATAAAGCAAAAACAAGGTTATTAACTACAAAAGATAGATTTTAAGTTATTAAAAGTGATAGCAAACAGATCAAAGCATTACCTAATAAATAAACAAAAATGCAAACTAAGTCTAAGATACTAGAAAGATAGGATTTGAATTAGCAAATTCTCACCCTGGCTGATAATACAAGCAGGCTGCAGATTCTTAAGGGACAAGCTGCACTTGCTTTACAGCTTGGAATCCCCAGGTCTTTCATATACAGGCTAGAAATCCCTTTAACCTGGGTCCAGCACTTCCCCCAGTTCCTCAGGTGTTTCCACGAGTCTTCTTGTGTGGGGAGTGAAGAACAACAGATGACTGATGTCACTCCTTGCCTTATATAGCTTTAGCATTTGGCAGAAACCCTTTATTTCAAAACTTGGTTCCTAGACCAGTTTGTGAAAAAATACTGACATCCCAAGATGGAGTCCAGAATCATGTGGCCTGATCACATGTCCTTGTAGAGTCATGGCAACCATTACTTACAAGCTGTCTGGAGTGTTCTCAGGAAAGCTCACCAGGTGGGAGATAAACTTCTCCTAAGGCCTGTTGTTTCCCCTAATGGCTCATTGCCCTGAATAGGCCCTTCTCAACCAGCTATCTAGACTGAAAGCATCTTGTCTAGTGGTGTTACCCAGGTGTAACTACAATTGGGGCTGGTCTACACTGGGGCGGGGGGTTGATGTAAGATACACAACTTCAGCTACAGGAATAGTGTAGCTGAAGTCGACGTATCTTATTTTGACTTACCTCGGGTCCTCACGGCGCGGGATTGATGGCCGCGGTTCCTCCGTCGACTCCGCTACCGCAGCTCGCCCTGGTGGAGTTCCGGAGTCGACAGGAGCGCGTTTGGGGATCGATATATCGTGTATAGACGAGACGCAATATATCGATCCCCTATAGATCAATTACTAACCGCCGATTCGGTGGGTAGTCTGGACGTACCTTTGAAGTACAAATACATAGCCAGTATTTATAACTTCAGATACAAAAATGATATATGCATACAAATAGGATAATCATATTCAGCAAATCATAATTTTCCAATGACACCTTACATAATCCATCTTGCATAAAATACATCATAATTATGTTATAATCATATCATAATAATATAACTATGAAGAATATGGGGTGCAGTGTCACAATAATATTGTGCTTACTCTTTATTCTCAGGCTTAAAAATACAAACAAAACCAGAAAACTCTTATAAACCAAGGAATTTATTCACTTGTCAGTGCTTGGGAGGTTTAGGTTCTGAATTGGCATTAGAGCAATAATTCATTCATAATGAGGCATGCTTTGGTATGATACTGATACATGCAATGGATACAGGAGCCTTTAACCACCCAGGACAGGGCCGGCTTTAGCAGGTGCAGGGCCCCACGCCAGGACTCAAATTGTCTTGCCCCCCCCCAACTCCGCCCTGGCCCTGCCCCCTCCCTGCCCCATTGGATCCCTCCCCAAATCCCCGCCCCAGCCCCGCCCCCTCCTGGCCCCATTGGATCCCTCCCCAAATCCCCGCCTCCAGCCCCGCCCCCCGCCCCATTGGGTCCCTCCCCAAATCCCCGCCCTGGCCCCGCGTCTTCCCCAAGCACACCGCACTCCTCCTCCTCACCCCTCCCTCCCAGGCTGGCGCTGATCAGCTGTATGGCGGCGCAAGCGCTGGAGGGAGGGGGGAAAAGCAGGAGCGGCTTTTTTTTTTTTTTTTCCCCGCTCCTCCGGCAGCCCCGGACGGTGCAGGGCCCTCTTAGGCGCGGGGCCCCATTCTGGGGAATCGGCCGAATCGGCTTAAAGCCGGCCCTGACCCAGGACATGCACCAACAGTGCACTACTGCCCATCTCAGCAGGGCTTGTTGTTACTAGAGTAGGACCCCGTCATTTAACTGTACTGTACGTCACTGTTTCAAAACCTGGTTTCCAACTGGAACCAAGAGAAAGTTTTCTACTAGGGCAGCCGCAGTGCCCTTCCTCCTGCTGCCTCCCCATTATGCTCCAACTCTGACCAGGCAGAACTGCTTCTAGTGGGGAGAGAGGAATACAGTCTTCAAGCCCATTCAGTCCTTGGCCTCTTCTGAGACTACAAACAAAGGGGCCGATTGGTATCAGCTGAGAGGATGGGTTTTACATTTATCTACTAGGAACAGGCCTGAGAGCCATCAAGTCATTTAACAAATGCCATTAAACAGCCATCAAATACATTTAGTTTTCAAGCTTCCAATGGCAGCTTTTACATAGAAAGGGTAGGCAAGGAGTACCACCAAACTGGAGCCAAACAAAGTCTCCCTCCTGAATCCTACACAATGATGACTCCAGAACCCTGGGGGCCTGATTTAAAGCTCACTGCAGTCAACTGAAAGACTCCCACTGACCTCTATGAGCTTTGGCTCAGTCTCCTAACTCACCATTCTATGATTTTTGAGATGAAAGCACGTTACTGTGCTGAAGCTGTCAGGGAGCATTTATGGTGTGCTGACCTGCGTGTCCTCATCAAAACTTCTCCCTGATGTGTGATAGTCCTAGACAAGTTTAGTTTTATAAAATGGTTTGTATTTAATCCCTCTCCACTACCTGATAGAATATTTTCTCAGCTTTCTTTTTACCTCATGTGGTCATCATTGTAGTATATCAAGATAAATTAATACAGGATCTTGTAAAATGTCATAACCTGCCTGAAATATTGTGAGGGAAGGGAAAGGAAATCATTTAACTGATTTATTAAAACATCTTTAAAATCTGCCTACTAAAACTTTCATTTATTGGACACTCAGAATTGAATTTTATGTGTAGCCTGTCCCAGTGAGTTAGGTGAACGCTAGATTAATATGAGTTCTGATAAAGCTGGTATATATTTGTCAGTCACAAATGCTTATTTGAAAAGGAACAGTCTCTAAAGTCATTTTTCTATGAATACATGTTCTCACTTAAATAACACCCTCAATGATTACATTTAAAAAAAATTAAAATAATTTTTAGTAATTCTTTTTGTTTATATTTCATTCAGTTTGGACAATTAAAATAGACTGGTCAGTTTCACCTTTCCTCACTCTCACTTTCTGGTTCTCATTCATTAGCCCAATGAGGGGACTTTTTAGGTGGCAAATGCTCCACAGCAATATTTAAATCTGTCCAACATTTTAATTTTAATTAGATTTTTAAAAATTAAGTCAGGAAACATTCTATCATTCTGGTGTGTACAGCTGGTCAGAACATCTATGACCAAACGCGTTTTCATTAAAGTATGCTGTTTGTTAGAAGCTGAAACATTTCATGGAGACTTACCAACTTCAGTGACATTTTTATGTCAAGTTTTCTTAGGTACAGGCACTCTGGTCACTGATCTGATGAGAGGGAGAGAGAAATAGAGATAGAGAAAAAGAGAGAGAGAGATAAATAAAAAATCTAACTTTTTCACTTGAAAATGGACGTTTTGACACAATTCTGTTTCATGAAAAATTTGAAAGGTTTTGGCTTTGTTCCAGTGAGGACTGAAAACAAATTTCAAACCTTCAAAGTTGCCATGAAACAGAATTATCAGTCTCTGGCCTGGTTTAGTGGCTTATAAGACGTAGAAAGATTTTTTTGAAGAAATCTAAATTTGTGACTGAAACTGCCTGACCCTTTAGATTGAGCATCATTAACCATGTTGACTTTCTCTTTTTCTCAGCAACACTTACCTTCATGTTGTCATATAACCACATCCCTGTCCCCTTCCCAACTGACTTCATTTTCTTGTGGGCAACATTTTCTTGAGGAACAAGCATTTAATCCATGAAAATATCAATGTGTTTGCAACATTGCCCTGACCAGTTAGCTTTTGTCATGATGTCTTTCTTTATCCAGAAATCATTGATGCCCTGGTAGTTCTAGGTTTTGGTAGGTGGAAAACACAGGTTAAAAGTTGCTGATTCTGATTCTCGTGCCAATAAACTGTCAGGGAGCAGTGGTGCTTCACCATTTTCAGCAGCGTCTCTATCAACTAGTTTAGGAGCAGCACTGATTGACTAATTTTCAAGCCAATTTCATCTTGTCCTTCTTTTCTCTTAATAGAGTGGTATTTCTAGTCGTCTGATATAGATTTGGTATCTGAGAATCCTGGATTGTAATCCCAGCTTTCACACAAATCCCTTCTGAGGTTTAAGGGAAGTCATTTAAAATCTCTGACTTATTTTCCCCTTCTGTAAAATAGGGATAATAATTGCCATTCTCACAAGAATGTTGTGCGAGTTAGCTAAGGTTTGAAAATCACTGGGGGGGGGGGTGGTAAAGTACTGAATAAAAGGATGGCAGTTACAGTGAGGTGTCTTGAAGGACATGTGTGAAAACAGGTGGGAAACTCAGGAAACCCTCAGGACAACGAGGGAAGCAGATAAACTTTGTGTGTCTGTAATGTCTGTAACATAAATTGCTGGGTTAGGAGACCAAACATATAATTTAATAAAAACAAGGCATCCTACAATGAAGCTCACTTTCCCATATTTATTCCTCTCTAAACACAGCAGCGCACAGATTATAGGAAATGGTTTTACATTTAACTTCAACCCCAAGTGGTGAAGAAATGGATTGTATCTCACAACATAAATTTGCATCTACCATCATTTAATGGACGTTTTATACATGCTATGTACTACTGTGTTTTTCTGGAAGGCAAAAAAAATGAATTACTTGGGAATTTGTTTTTAATTAAGCAATAAGGCTCAATGGGGTACTGCTATCATGCAATAAAACCACTCCTGGGGTGTTGTGAGGCATTTGGTCCAGATGAGTGCCTCAAATCACCCCCAGATTGTGATTAGATGATTACTCCCTGGAGTTAATATTAGATGGTTCTCTCTAGAGTTGTCTTATTGCTATTATTAAAAAAAGGCTTTGATATGGGGAAACTAAGTAGCTTTTGTGCTTGAAGAAGATGAAGTTGGCAGTTTAGACCGTTGAGCAGCATGGCTGAGCTCTATGGCTTCCATAGATCAATTCACCTATTTAATATGCTTGAAAGACAATCACAATGCATTCCCTTGATCCAAGCAGATTTACAATTAAGTGACTTTTTTTCCCCAGGAGGTGGAAGGATGCAAAGAGATAAACAGCTCCAAAATAAAGCTATCCCAAAACAAGGGCTGAGGTATTTGATCCTGAGATATGTATTACTGGCTTTACTCCCTTGCAAAGAATAAATGAATCCTAATCGGTATTATGCTAATTGTATTAATGAAAGATAATGCATGCAGTAGTAGCAAGAAATTCTCCCAAGCTGGGTGCATTATGAGGGATGGAGCCTAAGGCATTAGAGGAAGCGCCTGTTAAAGAAACTCAAACAGCCAAAAATGTGTAGAGGCAAACTAATGGGAGTGCCCTTTACAAATATTACCAAGGTGGGGGTTGAGGGGAGGCTTGAAAAGGAAACATTGTATTTTGAATCAAAAGTGATGTCTCTTGTGTACATATCAATACACCAGAAATAGAAATATCTGAAAACATGAACTCACAGAGACCCCATTCCTCTCCTGCAAGGGGGTGGACAGGATACCAAGCAAACACAGAGCATGCAGCACGTCTTTTGGAACTGGAACGCAGGGAAGATGTCCCACCATCTCTTGGGATATATTCACAGTTGCAGGATAATGCTCTCTGTCCCCTCTTTGATCTCAAAAAATACCCTCTTACCCAGTGAGAGGATGCCATGGGAACTCGCTGAGCTCCCTAGAAAACTTTTCCCCTTCTACATGCTTTTCTATAAGAGGGGGTGATCTGGCCCTTGGTCAAAGAATGGTCACTTTGCTGATAGACCAGGTCTGTCTGCTTGGAAGAAGGGGATCAATGGGATAGTTCACTGCAGTCTGGTCCTATTGAATCGAGCTGAACAGAACAGCTGGTATACAGGGGATTCCTTCTCAAGGATCTAATTCCAAATTTATAAAAATAATATAAAGGCACCAGTACATTCAGGGCCTTAGTCTCATTTACACGAAGGCCCCTTGGCTGTCAGAAGTTGAGACTGGACAACAGGAGACAGCTCACTCGATAAACTGCCCTGTTCTGTTCATTCCCTCTGAAGAACCAGACACTGGCCACTGTCAGAAGACAGGATACTGGGCTAGGTGAATCAGTGGTCTGACCCCGTATGGCCGTTCTTATGTACATCACTCTATCAACATAAACTGGGCATAAATGTAATGGACACTCACTTTATGGCCCCTTAACACTGCCAAAGTGGTGTAAAGGGTCCTTACTGTAATTGAGAAGCAGGCCCCATGGGTCCACTATGCCTGATTGCCTTACTGCATCTACTGACCTTTCCCCAGCAGATTACAATGGGGTTTGCATGCAGTAACATTGGTTGTTTAAGGAAGGAGGCAGTGGGCCCTTTTGGGGACATAGGGTTATTTTTGCACTAAAAATCAGTTGTAGTTCTTGTAAACATACTAAGCCGTGAAAATTCAAACATTTCTATTACTGCTGTACAAACATTACACCAGGCTTTTAGTTCCAGGTATAAAGATTGGTGCTGAGCTTTTCTCTTGTATCGCTTGGAAGTTCCGTTCAATCCAGATACACACCCACAAGTTTGCTCATTCAAACCTTAACCAACCTTCCCTACCGAAAGAAATTCCCTTTCCCTTTCCCGCAGGCAGCTCTTTTACTCCTTCAGACTAAGATGTGATACTCTATAGCCTTCCTCCTCACTCAGGTTGGCATAACACTTCTATAGCCAGCATAACCTACCACCCTGTCACCTCCACAGTCAGGCTGAGAGAGATCCCATTTGTCCAGGAGTCCACAAATCTCCTTCCACCTTTAAAGATGTCTAATAGGGTGCTCTGTGACCTCAGCACTGCCACATTTCATTCTGATATGCTGGTGGCATCACATCCAACTAAAGCTTTGCTCTTAAGGTTACCAAGATGTCAGCAGGGCACCTTGAACGTGTGCTCACTTTTCCTGTGTTGTACTCGCTGGACATGTCAGAGCTCTTTGCACATATGCTGTACGCACAAAACTCAGTCGAGCGCCGTGGGAATGTGCAGCTCTCACCTCACTTTAACACGGAAAAGTGGGTGCCGTGTGGGCCGTCTTCCTGAGATGAATTTTACCTTCAGTGTGTGAGTCTTACTCAGGGCCATCCCTGGGAGGGTGCAGGGCCCAGGACAACCCCCAACTCCGGCCCCACCCCCACCCCCACTCCACAACTTCTCCCAAGCCCCCGCCTCTTCCAGTCCCAACCCTGTCCTGCCTCTTCCCACCCTGCTCTGCACCCTCTTTGCCCCCATTCCACCTCTTTCCCCAAGCCCCTGCCCCTTTCCGGCTTCCGACCCCTCCCCTGAGCAACGCAGGGAGCCGGCAGGGCGGACTGGGGCTGGGTTGCTCTCTGCTGCCGGCGCCAGACCCCGTTAACCCTCCAGGCTGCCCTGGACCCTGTGTCCCAAAGTGCGCCCCTCCCCAAAGCTCTGCTCTTACTCTAACTCTCTTCTAACTTCTACACTGCTGCAATTAAAAACCTGTGGCTGACCTGTGCCAGCTGACTCAGGCTCACAGGGCTCGGGCTAAGGGCTGTTTAAGTGCAGTGTAGATAGTTGGGCTTAGGCTGGAGCCCGGGCTCTGGGACCCTGTGAAGAGGGAGGGTCCCAGAGCTCGGGCTTCAGCGCAGGCCCTAATGGCCACACTGTAATTAAACAGCCCCTTAACCTAAGCCCTGCGAGCCTGAGACAGCTGGCATGGGCCAGCCATGGGTGTCTAATTGTAGTGTAGACGTAAAGTGAAGTAAAGAGAGACTAGAAATACGTTCACCACATAAGTAAAAGGCATATCAACAGGCGACGTGAGGTTTTTGAATGAAACTTTTTATGTGTCGCTGAATAATCAGTCAATCACAGGTGAACGCATATAGAAGTTTTTAAATTAACTGATTATTATCGCACTCTTGTACCCTGTGCTGGGTTTTTTTTTCAGTTTTAATATTTGAAATGCCTAATCTACCCAAGTTTTAGTGTTTGAAATACCTAATCTTTCATCATGATTTACCTTGTGCCATAAAAGCACACACTGAATATGAGATCACTGTTTAAATAAAATAGCAACACTGTGGGAAAAGAATTCAGAACAGGAACATGCACAGAATTATACTAGCTAAGCTGGGAGACCAAAGCCAAAAGATACAATTTAGCTGGACTGTCTGCAAGTATATATCAACCTATTGGATCACCCTTTTTTATACACTCCTCTTTTCCTCACACCTATTTTATGTGCTGAGTGTATTTAGCACTGAACATAGTGATCACATCTCACAGTTCGACCAATTGCATCACTCTCTTTCTCTTCTCTACCCTTTTATCTCAAGGTTTCTGCAGAGGCTGGTCATGGGAAAGGGTCATTACTGGGCAGAAGCATCAACAAAAAGGCAGTCCTGGCATTCTGATCTGGATACTGTCAGTCGGCGGCTCAGGTTCAGCAATGCGCTCACATAATTAAGTGCATTCTGCCCCAAAACCTGACAGTTTTATCCTGGGATTTCCTAGTTAAGTTGGCACAGATCCTCAGAGGCATTTCGGCTCAGAACTTGAAACCAATAGGAGTTAGGCACCTAAATACCTTTGAGAGACTCTGGGGCATTGTCCCTGTGGAGCGCAGCTCTCTCAGCGGATTATGGTTATTTGAGATAACCCGCTTCAAGCCTGTTTAGGCCCTTCTGGATTAAATCAATAACTTTGAATCCAGTCAGAAAATGAAAAGAAGCCACTGACCTGCACCTATGTTTACATCTGCCTTTGCTGCTCAAAGAGCAATCTGCTTCCTGCTGTAATTGTAGCTTCCCTGTGGCATAAAGTAAATGAAGTTCCCATAATCTAACCTGGGGATGGTGAGGGTGAGGTAGAGTGCCTAGATGCTCAGCAGAGAAAGGCAGGCACAGTCTCCTAGCCAGCAGAGGAAGTCTTCACCACTGAGGCAATCGATGGGTCAGATCCTCTTCTGATGCAAACTGGCATAGCTCCACTGACTTCAAGCTAGCCGCAGTCTCTCTGTACCTGAGATCCTCATCTGCAGAATGGGGATAAATATACTTCCCTATCTCATAGAAGTGTGGTGAGGAGAAATTCATTACAGCATTGAAAAGCCTGTGAACAAGTCCGTGTATAAACTCGTAAGGGGTTCCCAAATAGGGATACAATCTAAATGTCCGGAAACTGGGAGTAAATAGAGAACCTAGGCAAATACTCACTTCTGAGCCACTGGTTATTCTGAAATGGACACAATTTGGAGGCCTCTTGTTTATCTTTATGGTGTTTATGCAGTGATGTCAATGTTACTAGAGCTCCAGCAATCACTCCACATTTGCTATAATGTAAATCATTGGGAAGGCTTTGGACATACACTCGTTTCCTTAGACGGAAAGTACACTAGACATCCTTAAGCTGGCTAGTTCATTAGCAAAAGACCAGATCCCAGGTCACCACCACTTGAACACTTTGTCTTCAGAGTTTTGAAGGGAAGGGTAGGAAATCTGGTTCAGGATGTCAGGAGCAGACTGGAGGCAGGGCGAGTCCAGAATCTCGAAAGGAGCAAGTTCTGGCTCAGCTCCTTTCCCTGCACTTCTGCTTGCATTCTTTCATGTTCTTCCGACACTCCCCACCATCCTGCTACTGATTCTCAACTTGACCAGAGAAGTATAAAGAAGTGGATTTTACTTGTTCATGCCTTTAAATTGTAAGCTGTTTTGAGTCTGTTATTTATTTGTGACCCATTCCTTTCATACAGTACTATCCATATGTATGGCATTATATAAAGTACAGTTCATTGAGAAGAATATTTATCCTCGGTATTTTAGGGTCAAAAAGATAGATGCACAAAGAGCTTAAACTATATATTATGTCTTGGATCCGAAACCCATTGATGTCAATAGTAAAACTCCCTTTGATTTCAATGGGCTTGGATCAGGCCTTATATAATTGTTGAGGTTAAATGTATCATCTACTGTGAATAGAACAAGCTGTTTAAGCTGCTATTTGCTTCCTAGGGAAACCCCTAAAAAGCATCTCTCCATCTAGCTGCCTCATTATTGCTATTTCTCATCCAAAACTGGCAAGGGACAAATGAAGCCCATGTTTCCTAGACTTTTTCAAGTACTGAACTGCACAAAACACTGCCAGTGCTAAGCACAAATGTTAGCAAAAGCAAAACACTTCTTCAGAGCCTAACAATAAAAGTGTTTTGAAACCTTGCCAAAAATGCTGCTAAATACAAATGGTTTTATGATAGTTTAACACTTCGCTTTCCTATTTTTTCTTAGAATTCAACCCTTGGTAAGAAGAGAATTTGTTATTTCTCTATATACCAAAGGAATATCCTGTGTAATTTACATAGTCATTCTTAATTATTATTCATTAATATTTAAGTTGCAGCAACACCTAAAGACCAACAAGATCAGAGCCCCATTGTGCCAGGCACTGTACAAACATTCAGCAAATGACAGTTTTTAAGATACTGATTTATCCAGCAGTGGATAGGGATGAATCACAACAAACTGTAATACTAGGATGATCCAAATGTGCAACCCAAGAAATCTGTCGATTTCTTTTTAATGAATGTAGGGTGATCCCACATATTTGATATAGCTTCCATAATTTCAACTTCAAGCGATGGAATATGGTCAAGTAGTTAGGCGCATGAGACTATGAGTCATGGACTTCGGGGTTCTATTCCTAAATCTGCCAATGATTCATTGAATCTGACTCTACTCCCCACTGAAATCAATGGCAAAGCTCCCATTATTTCCATCTTCAGTGGAAGTGTGATCAAAAGCTCTGCATCACCTTGACTATGTCACTCTGCTTCTCTGTGGCTCAGTTTACTTATTTGTAAAAAAGGGTATAAAATATCTACCTTGTTCACCGATTGTGTTACACTTAATTACGGTTTGTAAAACACTTTTAAGATCCTTAGAATAAAGCTCAGTACATGAGCGAAATACAATAGTAACGTTTTTAAAAGGAAGACAGTGTATTGTTGATTCATCAGCCAGACCTACTCGGATAATAGCACTAGGAAAGATGGGACCTTCCCCTATTCAGGACAATGAGAGGCTAACTTCAAAGTCAACCTGTGTCAAAATTTACTTCCAGCAAATGGACTGGATGTGTCTGACAGAACATCAAGACTTCTTTATTTGAATTAATGATCTGTTGGAAACTGACATTTTTAAGTCTAGAAAAGCTATTTTAGGTGATTTAAACATTTATTAGCTCTATTATTTTTGTGAGCTCTGCACAATTGGACTCAAAGACTTTTTAGCAAAGGGGGAGTCTTTCCAATGAGTCCAGTGGGAGCCAGATCAGGCTCATGCAAGAGATAGGGTGGTGTGGTATAAAGGTTTTATTGGCAGTTGTTTGTGATATGTGCATAACTTACACATTGGCTGTGCCACTCATAAGTAGTATGATCATTCCAAATTCACGCTAATTAACCTTTATAATCACACTACACCCTGCAGAATTCCTGATTGACAGATACCTATATGGCATTATTTTTAAAGCTTGTTTTGTCTAATGTTACGTTTCATGAAGCAAATTAAAAAATAGTGCCCACTGGAGTTCTTAGGACCCTACTGGCTCTGAAGTCCTAAGTATGTTAGTTGAGTCTTTCCACTGAATTGTGCTGAGAATAGTTTTATAAAATGCCTGTTGTTTTTTAAATGCTCAGTTAAACGTACTCTTAGCTCAGGATTTACCAGATGTTTTTGTTAACATTATAGACTAATCCTTTTCCTGCAGGCTGTTGTAATAACTTTGCCACTAGAAGATAATAAAGAGCCTTTTTCTCCCCTACAGAGTTTACCTTTGGCTGACTCAGCCTGAACAGCTGCAATTTCCTTTATTTGCTTTGAAATAAAGGAAATTTATTTCAAACTTGGGCTGAAGATATTTCTGCTCTTGAGAAACCAGTGTTGTTGGAGAAAAAATGCGATGGGCAGTAGATTAGATAGTTACAACTACAAACAGGTAAATGGACTTTAAAAGCTAGTACTTCAAGCTGTAGCTTTTCTGACTGGTCTCACAAGTGCTTAATTTTTAGGACTTTGTCAAACTGTGGGTTTATTTTTCCACTTCAGGCACTTGGGCCAAGTTGAACTAAGGAACGGAAGCCAATTTTAAAGTGTGACTGGCTAACAGACCAGGACTGATACATACCGGGGTAGGCAACCTATGGCATGGGTGCTAAAGGCGGCACGCGAGCTGATTTTCAGTGGCACTCACACTGCCCGGGTCCTGGCCACCGGTCTGGGGGGCTCTGCATTTTAATTTCATTTTAAATGAAGCTTCTTAAACATTTTAAAAACCTTATTTACTTTACATACAACAATAGTTGAGTTCTAGATTATAGACTTATAGAAAGAGACCTTCTAAAAACGTTAAAATGTATTACTGGAACTCGCAACCTTAAATTAGAGTGAATAAATGAAGACTCGGCACACCACTTCTGAAAGGTTGCCGACCCCTGATATATACTTTCAGAGACAGCAGCCTCCATAACATTGTACAGCAGTTGGTTGAACTGTTCCACTTTTGACTGAGGATGGAGAAAATAAAGATAATCATAAGTCACAGAATGTTCATCCAAGCCAGGTGCTAGTTCTGCTCAACAGTCCAGTGTTTAAAAATATTAACGAAACAAAAATGATTAGGGGGATGGAGCAGCTTCTGAATGAGAAGAGATTAATAAAACTGAGACTTTTCAGCTTGGAAAAGAGACGACTAAGGGGGGGATACGATCGATAGAGGTCTATAAAATTATGACTAGTGTGGCGAAAGTAAATAAAGAAGTATAATTTACTCCTTCCCATAATACAGGAACTAGGGGTCACCAAATGAAATTAATAGGCAGCAGGTTTAAAACAAAAGAAAGTATTTCTTCACACAACACACAGTCAGCTTGTGGAACTCTTTGCCAGAGGGTGTTGTGAAGGCCAAGACTATAACAGCGTTCAAAAAGAACTAGATAAATTTATGGAGGATGGATCCATCAATGGCTATTAGCCAGGATGGGCAGGGATGGTGTCCCTAGCCTCTGCATTCCAGAAGCTGGGAATGGGCGATAGGGAATGTTCTGTTCATTCCCTCTGGGGCACCTGGCATTGGCCACTGTTGGAATACAGGATACTGGGCTAGATGGGCCTTTGGTCTAACCCAACTGGCCATTCTTAATCACACTTCAGAAAAATCAAAAGGGTTGAACATATTACAATTAATATGAGAAATCCCAGAGAAAAGTCATTCAAAACATTGAGTCACTGGGATAAAGGATATGAATAGGAGAAGTTAACAATGGATTGAAAGTGAGCTTAACACCTGGAAAAAGAAAGGCTTAAGCATTATAAACTATTACTGGCTAGACCTGAATTACACAGAGTCCTAGGACTGCTTTTGATATATTAGTCAGTGCACCGATTTCTGCCTGCTGCAACCTTTGCATATCTGACTGCAAGTATTATGCAAACAGCACTGAGCTAAGTATTAAATTGTAAGATCTTTCCAATTCTGTGGTATCATTCTGAAGGCAGTTAAACTCTAAGATAATTTTTATTGGGGTTTAACATCAAACAATTTTCAATAATTTACACCCATTTCCAGTAAAAAGGCTGGCGAGGGAGGTATACATCCGTTTCCCACAAACTGTGGTTTAAAGCAGTCTGCCTTTTCAGTGCTTCTCTTTCTCTGGTGTATTTGGACAGCACCCTAATATCCTTCACCAGCCGCAAAGAAAAACGAATCTCAGAATAAAACTCTAAGAGTGAAAAACTGAGCTCAACATTGATGCCTACTCTGTGCTGCTGTAAACTGAGCCCGCTTCCCTCTCCCAATTTTTAAAAAATATATTTGCCCTTCAAAGGTCCATTCCAGCAAGGCTTACTCACAAAACTTCAGTGGGGCTATGTGCATGAGTAAAGATGTCAGGAACGGCGTATCATTTGTACCCACAATTAGTCAGTCCACTTTCAGCAGTCAGAAACGCCTATGAAGTATGAAGAACAGTATCAAGATGTAAGGGCTGACAGACAAAAATTGACCTTGTAAGTTCCCATGATTACAGAGATGTTTTAGCTTTAAAATATATAGAGCTATTTCCATATTTTTCTTACCAAAGAAAACTAAAACTTGTACAAGAAACATTTAATATCTCGAGAGATCCATCAGTTCTCATTATAAATTGGGAAAGCAAGCAAGTCTCTAAATTATAGAACAGTGCAGGCTCATATAACTCTAATGGAGGTTATGCAGAGTTACCACAGTAAATCTAAATTTTCAGATGCTTTCATTAAATTTGCATTCCTCCATTTTTGAGTGCCCAACTGAGACACCGTAAAGGGGGATGATTTTCAGAGGTGCTGAACATGTAGAGTTCTGTATTAGATCATTGTCAGTATGGGAGAACTTCTAGGGTGACCAGACAGCAAGTGTGAAAAATCGGGGCAGGAGGTGGTGGGTAATAGGAGCCTATATAAGAAAAAGCCCCAAATATTGGGACTGTCCCAATAAAATCAGGACATCTGGTCACCCTAAGAACTTCCTGTACTTAAAACCACAAGCTCCATTCAGAGGAGCATTGCCTGAAAGCTTTCTCATGGGGAACTCAGCTCCCATCACTGCCCTTGTGTGCTTCAGGAGCATGAAGTGCACCATCCACAAAAGCACTAACGAGACTGGTGGTGCGCTGGAGTGAGACATCTGGTCAGACTGTGGCGAGGGGAATCACTGAAACAAGAAGAAACAAAGAGGGTGAGATTCGAGCCCTATGGCAAAATTCCCATTGACAATAATGGGGTCAGGATTTCATCCATGAGGTTGAGAGCAAAACAGAAGAGAGATACAACAAGACATGATTTTCACTGCATCCATACACTAAAATAGCGCCCAACCCCACAACATGCAAACTTCTCCAAGCCTTTGGAATGTATGTAGTTCCAGATCTTCTACATACCTCAGGCACTGAACCCCTTATCATCCTCTCTGAACCTCAGCAAGTCAGGCCATGATTTGCCCCATCTCTCACACACCCTGTGGCACGGAGAAAGGCTCCAGCAGGGTCTGCGCCGACACAGAAAACTTCCCACAAACTGCTTCTCTGCCTAGTCCCTCGGGACAGCTGGTGTCCCAACGTCCCTTCTCTCCGCGGCTAGGTGGCTCCCTTGCTCCCCAGCTGGTACCGTGATGACTCCTCCTGCTCCCCCTTACTCACAGCGGCTGGGTGCCCTGCCCTGCCTCACCGACAGCAGCCGGATCCTTCCCTCAGCCCCTGCTGGCTCCCGCCAGCCTCGCTCTCCCCCCACCTCCCCCTACTCTACGGGCCCTGGATCCCCGAGCTCCCCGGCTGGGGACCCTACGGCCCCTCTGTGCCCCCCCGCCTCCCCATTCAGCCCCCTGGCCGGGCTCTCACTCTGGCTTTGCGATTGGTCGATGTCCCCCAGAGGGGCGTGGTCAGAGCGGAATGCTGAGTCGGAGCGTTCCAGAACCGGACGGTTCTGTTCCGGCTTCCGCGCGCTGATTGGCTGAGCGCTTTCCCCTCCTCCGGAGGAGCAGCGAGGAATGCTGCGGTGCGTTCCAGGGCTGGGCGGTGCGGGCCGCGGGCAGCCGGAGCGCAGTAGCCCCGGGAGCGAGCGGGGATCTGCGGTGTCCGCGAAGCCTCTGGCGGCCGCGGGACGGGCACAGGGGATCCGGCTGGGAAAAGCACAAGGTAAAACTTGCAGGGGCGGTGCGGGTTGCTCCAGCGCCGGACCGTGTGCACCGGGAGAGGCGTTCGCTGCCGGCCGGCGGCAGGACCCCAGCCCGCCTCAGCTCCCCGTGCCCCCAGCAGCTGCTTCTGAGTGACAAACAGCAGGAACTTTATCGCACCCCAGCTGACTTTCACGTGTCCCTGGCAGAGCCACGCCGGGGATCGCGCCTGGGCTGCATTTCACCTGGGAGCGCCCAGCGCTTAGATAGTGGGAAATAGGTGGCAGGGTTAAGTCCGTGGAGCTGCGTTGTTGACAGGGTTGTACTCACTGGCTCCCACTGGGAGTGGGATCGGGTCTATTTATACAGGTACTTCTCTAGTCCCAGAGCACCTAGAATCTGAGCACCTTGTAAACTTTAATACATTTTTTTCTCACAACCTTGTGAGGTAGGTAAGTAGTATGATCGCCAACGTACAGCGCTGGAACTGGCAGGGTTTGGCTCACCCTCTGTGATTCAGTTACACCCTGCACCACAAAAAAGTTCAGTGAAATCAGTGAGACCGCTTGCATAGTAAGCTACTACTCGCTGTGAGTGAGGGTGCCAGGACTGGGCCCTTAGAGCTTGGTACAAGGCCAGGCAAAAATCTTCCCAGTCCAGTGTCACCCTTCCCCTGAGTCAGTTTAGAAATGTTTGGATTGAGCAACATGTTTGGAAATCTGTGCCCTACAAACATGAATGTTTATTACTGAACACGTTAGTCATAAGATCCAGTAATATGAAGCACAGAGCACATTTTAAACACTGTTTAGCAGAGAAAGTTCAGAACAGTAAATGCTCAAGAATCCTTCAGGGTATGATTTAGTCCAGCATTGCTTCTGGGACTTCCGTTGTTTCTTCTCACTATCTTTTAGACTGTAAACTCTTTGTGTTTGTTCTTCTACAACACTGAGCATGTTGTTGGTGCTTTACAAATACTGAATCATAATAACAGTAGTCATAATCCTTCTATAATGCCTCTGTAATGTGATTGCAGTGTTTCTAATCTCTTTTCTTAATGTATATGATTAGCAGTAATGTACTCATCTGTAAAATGGTATAGTAATACTCACCTAATTCACATGTTTGTAAGGCACTCTAAGATCCTGGATTAACAAGAGCTATATATATGCTAAGGGTATTTACTATCTTTTTTTTTTTTTTTCTTTTGGAAAAATAGGCTTAAAATACATGACCATGTTTCAATATCAATTGCAAATTTTGTAACTTTTTGCCATTTAAGGAATTATGTATCATGCATTTTATGTGGTATTGTGACCTGCACAGACAGCTTTCAGGTGCCGGGAGAGCAGAGTCTGTGTGGAAATCAGTATTATAACTGAACCAATATAGTTTGAAATGCTTTGATATGAAATCAGGAAACTGTTTAATTGCAACATCTAGAGTTATATTCTGATTTATTTTATTACTTTTTCACGTGCAGTTATGCCCCTGCATCTCTCTACTCTTGCAGAGTGTGCACCTCTAGCAACTTAAGTGGTTTGTAATACCATCCTGGGGCATTTGTTTAATACCAAGATGAAAGAGAAGAGTGCCAACTACTGATTACTAGCAACACTTCCTGCAGCACCTTGGTGTTACATAGAGAAGATGCCTCAAAGAACTGATTAGATTTTTAAGGCCAGAAGGGACCATTAGATTGTCTAGTCTGATCTCTTGTATACCATAGGCCATAGAACTTTACCCAGTTACTCCTGTATTGAGCCTAATACGCTTTAGTCAGACACAAGTTATGTTCTAGAAACGGATCCAGGCTTGATTTGAAGATTTCAAGAAATGGAGAGAGATGCCACCCCTACCCCTTCATACTTTGTTCTAGCGGTTGATCACCTCACTGTTAAAAACATGTGCCTTATTTCTTATTTGAACTTATCTGGCTTTAAGTTCCAGCCATTCATTCTTGATATGCCTTTTTCCATTAAGTTAGAGTCCTTTAGTCCCCAGTATTTTCTTCCTGAAATCATATTAGCTAGTGACAAGATCACAGGCCAAGGTGGCCTGATTCCAGCTGGTACTCTGTTGAAGGGTTCCAGAGGGAGACATGCCCAAATCTCTTTTATTGGAAGGATATCAATTATGACATGGAGGTTTCTGAATGGACAGTGGATGTGTGGTCATTCTCATGGACTCCACGGGGCACTTGGAGTATCCCCTGCCTGCACTCACAGCTGTTACAGCACAGAGGGGGAGGTGCCACTGCTGACGCTTCTACTTCTCCATAGGAAACCCACCAGGCCTCTGTGGTTAACACTTAAAGGTTGCATAAGTCATTTGTGTATATATAGTCTGGTTAAAAATGTTGAGCCCATTTTTCAGGAGTGAAAAATACCTGTGCTGCACTGTTCTGAGGCAGCATTCCCCAAAGCCATGCTCCCTTTCAGTTTAAAGGACTGAAACAGCTGTGCACTGTGTTTAATTGTCATGTTGTTAATGAACTATTTAATTTTTTAATATATAATTTACTACTCCAAATGATCGAATAGTGGAAACAAAGAGTTCAATGTATTTTATTAACTAATATATATTAACCATCTATAGAGCAAGTTGAATACCACAAAAAAGGTGTTTGTCAAATGCCAGGGAACCTAGAATAGTATGCAACCATCCCCACTTACTACACCTCTCTTGTTTTGGCTGTACCTTGGTTCCGTTTCTTTCCTTTCCTTCCTCCTACAGATCTGTGTGTACACAATACTTCTCTCACATGGCTATTCCCATCAATTGCAGCAGGCTGAATTGGGCCCTGTTCTGTAACGAGAGAAAGTTTTTACTATTTGATGGCTGTTTGTAATGAGTTGATGGACTGGTGACCACATTACACAAACCCACCGTCACAACTGGCACCTCTGTGTACGTATGTATGTATGTATATGCATGCCCACACTTTACTGTTTATTGGTAAATATACTGTAGTGATTTAACTAGCTCCATAGCATTTATTTTAATAACTAATATTTCTCTGAGCCATTGTAACACACTTTGATACAAGCAGAACAAAAATAACATTTTCCCAAATTAATAGTCTGGATCAGAAATTACATCCTGAGTTTTTAATTTGCTTGTTACTTTATTATTCCTAAATTATGGTATCTCACTTAATTGGTGGGGGGAAAAAAATACAATATTGCATGTTCCCAGAAGTCTGTTTTATTTACCAGTAAAAAAAGCCCTAAATTCATGCAGTGCCTTCCATTTGTACAGAAAACTAAATAATATTTTAAATTAATCACAATGTTATGAAAGTAAAATTGGTTTTGCAGCCTGATGCATAATCCATAAACCAACGGTAATTTACAGTTTTTCTGAGAAGTATACACTCACTTTAATAAGCCGTTTATTCCTTGGGGAATAAGGTGGGAAGTTAACTTCTTTTATCTTTTTGAACTGATTAAATCAGAGCAAATTTTACCATAGAGGCAGAAATCCATGGGCGGGATTATGAGATACCAGGGATGTGTAATAAAACTGTTTGCCCATCTGACCCCATACTGGCAACACACTAACAAGCAGTGGTTTGGAAGATTTTTTTTCTTTCCTTGGGTAATTAATGGTTCTGCTTTCAAAAAGTAACAGGTTAGGGTTCTGGGGTACAAGGATATAATCTCCAGATCCAAGTATGCCACTAGACTGGTATTTCCTTTCGTTTCTCTCTCATTTGGGAGTGGAAAGGGTGTTTACATCCAGGCTGCTTGTCCCATTGTTCTGGTGTAACAAAATTTGCAAGTGTTCTGTGCTGTGTAAGAGCCAAAATAAGCATGATAGTTAAAAAATTTCCTAAATGATTTAGGAGCCTAAGTCCCACTGACTTGGAGTAAGGTGCTTATGAAACTTTTACCCTATGTTTCTGGCAGTATATCCTTAATCTGGGGTTACATTGTCAGTTTATTTAGAAGTGTAGGAAGTATATAGAATTCTCCCTCTCTCTCTTTCCTTATCGTCCATGCATTCCCACTCACTACGAAACTTTACCATTCTTTTAAAATAGAGGATTAACCTAAAAGTCACAGACTAATATGGAAAGTTGAGGTTCCACTGTCCAGGTCCAATGCCGAATGAGAAGCCAACCAATCCCTCAACATCTGGGAAAGAAGGGGGCATGGTGGGATTCTCACCAGGGCATTGTCCTGAACCCTGCTCCACCTTTCGAATTAGCTGCTAAACACTCTACGCATACTCAACCCTTCTTAAATACCCTAATAGTCTCACAGAGCCCCTCTGAGAGAGCTAAGGCTTATTTTACCCATTGTACAGATAAGTAACATGGGAAAGAGAGGAGGCGATCATATGGTAAGTCAGTAGCAGAGCTGGGAATAGAACCCAGGAGTCAAGCTCTTATACTACCATGCAGTGAGATTGCCATAAGCCGGATCAAGAGTCTGTGCAAAAACTATCCAATTCTGCATTGATAATTCCAAAATTATCTGCAGTATTTTCTTATACTCTGAATTCCCCCACACCAGTCTGCCCTTGTCACAATCTCTCCTCTATTATTTCTATTTCTCTTTTGGCTGTGTATCGTTCTGTCTTTCTTATCTCCTTTGTGCTCAAAGCTCCTCTCCTACGGTTTTGTTTGTACGTGTCCAAAAGTAGGCAAGACTCCAGATGTGGAAAATCAGTGTACATGGCATTTATCCAAGGGCCATGCTGTGCCCTCTGTGCACAGTCGTTCTTCTGTTTAAACCTTTCATCCATTTATTGTGCAATGTCTGTGTAGGCAGGAGGGAGAACGATGTTTGCAGGTTGTAGACTCGTTGTAATGGGAAGTGCAGAAGTTAAATCCTGGCTTTGCCATGCCTGCAGGAAAACCGCCTCCGGCTGGAGGAGTCTCATCTGCTCCGACCAGCTAAGCGGTTACACTGAGACTCTCTCTCTCCACTCTCCCCAACACAAAGGGAAGACAGTTATTCCCATAATGCAACATTCAAAATATTTTTATTTAAAGGGAAAAGTCACTAGAACATTACTTCAGAAAATGTAGATCTCGTTGCTCCCTTGGGCCTTCTGGCATAAGTTGCATGTAAGTCCCATTCTAATATCGCTCACAAGCACCACCTTGAAATAACTAGGAAAGGCCGCCTCCAGCAACAATCTTATGTGTGGGAGTGGAGTAGATGGGTACGGAGTTTCAGCTGAGTTCTTAGTGGGATGGGCCTGGGGGCATTTGTATCCCATTAAACATCCCTGACACAATTATTGGTCTTTCTTTTTCCTCCGTTTGTACTTCACAGAGCAGAAGTCATGGTCTGCTAATATTTTATTTTTTCAGAGAAATTTTCCAACAACAGACAAATTTTTCCTGTGTGACCTTTAGAGGAAGAGTGAATAAAATCTCTGCTATTTTTGTGCTACTCTCCCTCACTCATCAGTGTATGGTAGAGGTTGCAATTGGATTTAGACTACACTACACATTGATGAATAGATGTGCGTAATGCAGTGTGAATCCATCAAATCTACTCTGTCTCAAAGCCTTGAAGAAATACTGTATATCCTGATAGAAGTGAGTCAGAGGGTCATTAGAGCCTTCTCCGAATTCAAGGGAGGTCATGGGTTTGTCCTTTTTTGGTTGCTCATAGCTTGCATTCGCCTCATCATGCCTGTGTGGGACATGATCCCAACAACGCGCAAAAGGTAGCTATTGTGGGTTCCATCATTTCTTAGGAAGAAAGATTGCCAAGGAAAACACAGGTGCTCCAGAAGAAATGTTGGCTTTCCCTCTGAATCCATACAGAGCCAATGCCCAGTATGGCATTTGGGGCACCTTGCTGCTGAGGCACTGTATTTACATGTCTGCTAAAGACATGGTCTTGGTCATCTGTGGTCAGCCAGATTCAGCACCCAAGAGGGCCCATTTTACTTCATGATAACTGGTGGGTGCTTGGAAAATATGGCCACTTTATCTAGGTTCCTAAGTGGCAGCTGAGCTGTTTTGAAAACTTGGCCCTAAGCTTCCTGTAAACAATATGGTTATTGATAGCAGTCTCCTGGCCACAATCTAAACTGGAGAACTTAATTCATTGTCTCCAGTAATTTTCACTGGCTGCTGCTGCTTTAGAAACTGCTTAGTGTCACTGTATGATGTTTAATACTACTCTGGAGGTGGTTGTGTTTTCCCTATCCCTACCCTAAAAGGGTGTGTTGAGATGAAAAATGCTCTATGAATGTAAATTGTTTGTCTAGAATTTTCTCCATGTAGTTATCTATCACTGACGCTAAGAAGTCTAAGCACCGTGTGGCTTTTAGATCTTCTGAAACCTAAGTTTTTTGAGAGAACAAGTAGTTATGTATTAGCCGTTATAAGGAACGTTAACAGAAACAAGGACCTGTGCACATCCCCTGTGAACTCCGAGCTACCTCTGTCTAAAAGGAAGTGATTCAGTTTATGAAGTTTCTTGTGGATTATTACACCTAGACACAGAGACTTGGGGCCAATACCAGTAACACAAACAGCATTTTAAATGTGTAAGTGGAGGAAGGTTTTACGTCATGGGCGTGAAAGTATTTAATTGACCCCAAATTAGGGACTTAAAGGAGTTACTTTCACATCACTTAACCCGGTACTTTTAAAATAAAAAATGTTGAACAGGGGAGTAGCGTTGTGGAGGTGAGAGGGAGGAATGAGTATGCTGTGATCTAGTTCCTTTAATACTATTCAGAACGTTTTCAGAATGACGTGTCTTGTAACTGGAAACACAAATAACAAAAGGAACACTTGGTATGATAAATGCAGGGGTTGGGTTGCGTGGGCTGGGTTGTTTGGGGTGGTTTTTTGGTCTTGTCAGTCCAATAAGAGGAGGATCACAGGGGATAGCTCAGAGAATTGATAATAGAACACGCAGCCTTCCACTTCTGGAATTCTGGTTCGGTTCCAGCCTGGGTTTGCGGTGATCAGAGCTGTTACCATTTGGGTGGTGAGTGGTATCCTTGAATTCAATTAATTATTTCATTCCAATGCCTAGAGCAGGGGTGGCCAACCTGAGCCTGAGAAGGAGCCAGAATTTACCAATGTACATTGCCAAAGAGTCACAGTAATACGTCAGCAGCCCCCATAAACTCCCCCACCCCCCAGTGCCTCCCACCCACTGGCAGCCCCGCAGATCAGCGCCTCCCCCTCCCTCCCCGCACCTCCCGATCAGCTGTTTTGTGGCGTGTAGGAAGCGGGGGGGGGGGGGGGGGAGTGAGGGCACTACAGGCTGAGGGGAGGGGGCAGGAAGGGGTGGAGTGAAGGCAGGGCCTGTGGCAGAGCCCGGGGTTGAGCAGTGAGCACCCCCCTGTGCATTGGAAAGTTGGTGCCTGTAGCTCCAGCCTATACAAGGAGCCGCATATTAACTTCTGAAGAGCTGCATGTGCCTCCGGAGCCACAGGGTGCCGCGCCCCCCTCTCCCCCCGGCCTAGAGGAAAGTGACTGTCTATGCAGCCTTAGTTGGTAGCCTCATCAGAGAGGCCAAGAATTGAGTGGGTGTGGAGACTGCACTGCCCTTTCACCACTTAGATCACTGCACTAGCAGCCTTTCCACCCATTAGTAGCAGGGAGTGCAGCTGCACTGGGGTTAGTACCAATAAATGCTAGTGTAGATGGTGGTAAAAACAATTGCACTCTATTTACACTAGCACTTAGTACAGATGGACCAGTTGCTAATAACAGGTTAAATAAAAACAACAAGGAGTCTGGTGGCACCTTAAAGACTAACAGATTTATTTGGGCATAAGCTTTCGTGAGTAAAAACCTCACTTCTTCGGATGCATAGAGTGAAAGTTACAGATGCAGGCATTATATACTGACACATGGAGAGCAGGGAGTTACTTCGCAAGTGGAGAACCAGTGTTGACAGGGCCAATTCAATCAGGGTGGATGTAGTCCACTCCCAATAATAGATGAGGAGGTGTCAATTCCAGGAGAGGAAAAGCTGCTTCTGTAATGAGCCAGCCCCTCCCAGTCCCTGTTCAAGCCCAGATTAATGGTGTTGAATTTGCAAATGAATTTTAGTTCTGCTGTTTCTCTTTGAAAACAACAAGGAGTCTGGTGGCACCTTAAAGACTAACAGATTTATTTGGGCATAAGCTTTCGTGAGTAAAAACCTCACTTCTTCGGATGTTTCTCTTTGAAGTCTGTTTCTGAAGTTTTTTTGTTCAATGATAGTGACTTTTAAATCTGTAATAGAATGACCAGGAGATTGAAGTGTTCACTTACTGGCTTATGTAGGTTACCATTCCTGATGTCCGATTTGTGTCCATTTATTCTTTTGCGGAGGGACTGTCCGGTTTGGTCAATGTACATGGCAGAGGGGCATTGCTGGCACGTGATGGCATATATAACATTAGTGGATGTGCAGGTGAATGAGCCCTTGATGGTGTGGCTGATGTGGTTGGGTCCTCTGATGCTGTTGCCAGAGTAGATATGGGGATATAGAGACAGACTAACACGGCTACCCCCTGATACTTGACACCATGCAAGGTTAAATAAAAATTGCTAGTATGGACACACTTGCAAAGGCAACCCCTTTTAGGGTAGGGGTCTGTCTGTAAAGACAGAGCTCTAGTTTTTATGCCTGTCTATTAAGAACCTTTCATGAGTGACATTTAAAAAAAAGGGGGGGGGGATTGTAAGATTGTATTGACTTCTATGGACTGGTCTCACAGTTTTTGTATCAATATAATTGTTGGTTAGGGGTGTCGTTTTTTTAAACACCGATATAGTTATCTTGATACAGCTCCTAATGTGGATGCAGTTTTGCCAGTACAAAGGTGCCTTAGAGCAGTATAGATAATTCCCCTTCTTCAGTAAATATTTTGTATGTATTTTGGGGGAAAAGCTTGATGCAGTCTCATTATATAGTGATAACACTCTTTCCATTCCACTAGTATCTCTGGAGGATGCTCATCAGAAGCTACTGAAGTTAGACATTTTTAAACCAGCAGGTTCAGAAAACTTGTATCCAAGAGTTTTAAAAGAATTGGCTGAGGAGCTCAATGGACCATTAATGTTGATTTTTCAATAAGTCAGAGCACTGGGGAATTAGAAAAACTATTGTTTGGCCAATTTTTAAAAAGGATAAAAACAGGGTAATTAGGCTTGTCACTCTGACATAGATGCCAGGCAAGATAATGGAACAGCTTGATATGGGACTCTATTAATAAAATAAAAAAAAAAATGGAGATATACCTATCTCATAAAACTGGAAGGGACCCTGAAAGGTCATTGAGTCCAGCCCCCTGCCTTCACTAGCAGGGCCAAGTACTGATTTTGCCCCAGATCCCTAAGTGGCCTCCTCAAGGATTGAACTCACAGCCCTGGGTTTAGCAGGCCAATGCTCAAACCACTGAGCTATCCCTCCCTCCTTCAAAAGGAATTGAAGGACAGTAATACAATTAATTCAAATCAATCTGGGTTTATGGACAATAGACCTAGTCAAACTAATTTTTATCTTATTTTGATGAGATTACAAGTTTGGTAAAGGTAACAGTGTTGATGTGATATACTTAAGAACTCTGTAAGGTATTTTTGACTTGGTACCATACGACATTTTGATTTAAAAAAAAACAACAAAAACACCAAAACACTAAACATGATGCACATTAAACGGATTAAACCCTGGCCAACTGGTTGGTCTCAACATATAATTTTAAATGAATGGGGACTCATCCTCAAGCTGGTGTGTTTCCAGTGGGGTCCCGCAGGGATAGGTTCTTGGCCCTATGCTATTTAGCACTTTCATCAATGACCTGGAAGAAAACATAAAATCGTCACAGCTCAAGTTTGAACAGGACACAAGAATTGAGGGACATGGTAAATAATGAAGAGGAAAGATCACTGATCAGAGCGATCTGGAGCTCTTGGAAAACTAGGTGCAAACAATATGCATTTTAATAGGGTCAAGTGTAAACGTATACATCCAGGAACAAAGAATGCAGTTCATACTTCCAGGATTGGGGGACTCTATCCTGGGAAGTGGTGACTCTGAAAAAGGTTTGGGAGATTGTGGTGGATAATAAGCTGACCATGAGCGCCCGCTGTGATGCTTTGGCCAAAAGAGCTAATGCAATGCTGGGGTGCATAAACTGGAGAATCGTGAGAAGGAGTAGAGAGGTTATTTTACTTCTGTATTTGGCATGGGTGCAACTGCTGCTGGAATATTGTCCAGTTCTGGTGCCCACAATTCAAGCAGGATGTTGGTAAATTGGAAAGGGTTCAGAGAAGAGCCATGAGAATGATCAGAGGATTAGAAAACATGCTTTATAGTAATAGACTCAAGCAGCTCAGTCTATTTAGCTTAACAAAGAGAAGGTTAAGAGGTGACTTGATTACAGTCCATTAGCACCTACACGAGGAACAAATATTTAATAATTGGCTCTTCAATCTAGCAGAGAAAGATATAAAACAGTCCAGTGGCTGGAAGTTGAAGCTTAGACAAATTCAGACCAAGTAAGCGGTACTTCTTTTTTCTTTTTTTTTTAAACAGTGAGAGTAATAAACCATTGGAACACTGTACCTAGGGTCATGTATCAGAAGGGTAGCCGTGTTTGTTGCTTTTTACAGATCCAGACTGAGTCCTGTGGCACCTTATGGACTAACAGACATATTGGAGCATAAGCTTTCGTGGGTGAATACCCACTTCGTCAGACGCATGCATTCACCCACGAAAGCCTATGCTCCAACACATCTGTTAGTCTTAAAGGAGCCACAGGACTCTCTAGGGTCATGGTGGATTCTCCATCATTGACCATTTTTAAATGATGAGTGAATGTTAGAAAAGTGGATGTTATATGTTAGATTGGATGTTTGTTGGTGCTAAACCATGTGACAGCTCCCAGCCAGCCAAGCAAACTCCTTAGGACTCTCCCTACCTTTATTTTGCCTAGCAGGGAGCACTTGGTGCTCCCAGTTCCCGAACCCACTTTGCAGTATTCTGTCCCTGGACACTAACAGAAATTACCAAGTCTGCTGTCTCAAAGAGATCGAATACACTGCAGCCTGTTGGCTCAGCTGATGTTGCACACCAGGTATGCAATTTACATTAGAGAAGGGAGACAGGAGGGAAAATAATTATCTGGAAGAAAACCTGTTTTTTTTCCCTTTGCTTTGTTACAGACTTTAAAATAAAATCAGTAAGTATCCATGATTTGCTATAGAGTGTTAACACATACATTGCACAATGATATTAATGACCAGTGTGTCACTGGCTTTCCTTTGATATCTTACACAACATTCTTTATAGATCAGTATCATGAGAGCAATGAGCTAAGTGTGGTGAGTTTGTCAGGCTTGATACAAGTCGCTGTTACATGAGCAGTGAACCCTTTGCCAGTGGGCATTGAGGGGGCTCTTATGGTCACCGGGCTCTTCTGGCTTTGGTATGTATGAATGGCAATAAGCTACACGGGTATAAGCACTTTTTTATCCTGGTATAATTGTGTCCACAGTAGGGAGTTTTATACTTATCCAGTGTGTGATATAAGAGGGATGGGTAACTGAATTCTGATTCCTGAGATGGGCAATATCAGCCTGCTACAGAATAGATCAGAGACTTCAGTGGATTTTACTTTTTATTTTAAGGAGTGCTTTGATAAGTCATTGCTGGGTAGTACCACCCAGAAAACAAACTCCTCCCCTGGCTCTTTGAAAAGCTACTTACTGCTATTTAAATTTGCTGTTCAGTTTGGAAACTAGGATTGATGCAATTGTTTGCTGAACACAGTTTTATAACTTTATTTCCTCCCCCCCGCTCTAGAGTGAAGGAAGGAGATGGTGGACCATCTGGTTAACACTGAAATTAACAGCCAACGCATTGCTTCCGTGGAAAACTGCTTTGGGGCATCTGGACAACCCTTAGCTGTGCCAGGAAGAGTCCTTCTGGGTGAAGGCATTTTGACCAAAGAATGCCGCAAGAAGCCGAAGCCTCGGGTATTCTTTCTTTTCAATGACATCCTCGTGTATGGGAGCATAGTGATAAACAAAAGGAAGTACAACTCCCAGCACATCATACCTCTCGAAGATGTCACCTTAGAGACACTGCCGGATACCTTACAAATGAAGAACCGATGGATGATTAAAACTTCAAAAAAGTCCTTTGTTGTTTCTGCAGCCTCCCTCACAGAAAGGAAAGAATGGCTCAGTCACCTTGAAGAATGCATTAGGCATCTGCTGACAAAGACAGGCAGGCAGCCCTCCACGGAGCATGCTGCCCCCTGGATACCCGACAAGGCCACTGATATCTGCATGCGCTGCACACAGACCAAGTTCTCCACGCTCACTCGCAGGCATCACTGTCGGAAGTGTGGCTTCGTTGTGTGTGGGGACTGCTCCAGACAGAGGTTTCTGATGCCACGCCTGTCCCCCAAGCCGCTGAGGGTCTGTAGCCTATGCTACAGGCAGTTGATAGCAGAAAAGAAGAAGGAAGCAGAAGTTGACCTGAGACAGCCAGAGCAGATTGACTCTTCCATGACTGGTTATGAACCATCTAGTGGTGATGACAGTGATAAATCTGATGATGACAAAGTGGAACGGTGGCCGGGAGACGCAGAGTTTTATGCCTCAGAAGTACCTTGGTCATCTTTCCATAGTTGACCTTCTTACCCTTGGCTTAAAGCCTGAGGAGCCAAATTCTGACTTCTGATCCACGCATAGCCCTCAGTATTTTCAGTGGTGAGCGTACATTAGAGGGTGAAATTTAGCCCCTCTTTATCTCGTTTACTTTCATGTGTTTTCCTGATTAAGTCAGTCTCTAGTGATTTAAGAGAACTAGTATTGTGTCATATTACTCTCGCAGGGCATGGCCTACATCAAGACAGTGTGGTATAGTGGGCAGAGCACTGGACTGGGAACCAGTAAACCAAGGTTGTGTTCTCTGCCCTGCCATTGGCTTGTTGGCTGATCGTGGGCAAGTCACTTCCCCTCTGACTCAGTTTCCCATTTGTAAAATGAGGTAATAATGACATTTTTTGCTAAGAGCTTTGAGATCTACTGATCTCTATACAAGAACTAAGTATTATTGTTATTGTCTCAAATATACTACTCACCTGGGGGTGGACCCTTTCGTTGATATTAGAGGGCCATTGATGGGGTAGCTTGTGCTGCTACTGCCTGTGCTGTACCTCCTCTGTTGGGAAGAGAGGACTTCGCCTCCAAGGCTGGGATTTGTCATGAGCACTAAATACATATAAAACGATAGAACTAGAAATCTGAAGTACATAGAAACCTGGGCTGGTGCCCTTTGATCTCAGTACAGTAAGATACTGAAAAATAACCAGCAGAGACCTGGGTTAGACTTTTAGACTACCTTTTGCTCCCCAAGCTACCTGAAACTGGGAGCCCTGGGGAAACGGTGATCTCAGGAACGGGAAGTCTTGTGTGGCTCTGAAGCGAAACCTGTTGACTTCTCATGAGCATCATTAGAACAGCACTGGAGAAGTCCTCCCTCCCAGCCAGAGAACAGCCATTGTGATGACAGAAGGTAATGGGAGAGTTAAGGTTTATATTAGGGGTGAGGTGAGAAAGAAGAGGCTGGCTCAACTCAGCAGAATCACCCCACCCCTGCCCCATACATATATATTTCCAGGTCTCAAAATCAGTAACCCAGCCAGATTCCACTGCCCCAGGGATGGAAGAACCCCAGCCTGGTGGGTGATGTAGCACAGAGTGGTAGAGCTAGTGCAAGAGGTGGTGAGGGATGGGTGGGATGGTCAAAACTAAGGTCAGATTCTATGAGGTGCTGAAATTACTCAATGTCCAGTGACTCACTTGCTCATTAAGGCCCCAAGCCTTTGCTGCAAACGTATGTTGCATAACTTCAAGCATGAGCAGTCCTGCTGACTTCAGAGTTATGCACATGTGAGTGGCTTCAGGTTCAGGGCATAAAATTATATGCTTAATTAGAATTGAACTTTGACATTAAAGTTAATCTCAAGTGAGACTGTGTCTATTCAAATAGCCTTTCGTCTCATGTGTAACTAAAATCATTTACTATCAGTGAAAATTAGACAACAGCAATTGTATTGCAGCAAATAACTGTACAACAAAAGCTCAGTTGCTACCTTTTCTGCATATTTTATATTGTGTATTTTATACTCTAGAGCAGGAATTTAGTTAAAAGTAATTTTCAACATAATTTTTTCCTTACCATAGTCCAGTCTGTCTAAACACTGAATTGCATGCCAAATGACCAGGTTGGGTTGGTTTTTTTTAATTAGTTCAAAGCAATTATTCTCATGGGTTTTATTTTTTCCTTTTTTATATACTGCCAATGTCCAGCCAGTTTGTATTATTCAACCAATTGTCAATAAAGCTATGGCCGAGGAGAGGGGGAAAAAGTGACAAAAAAGTAAATGTGCTGTTATTTAACAAAAAAACAAGCATTGGGTCATATGCTTTGATCTAAACACATCCAGTCTAGGGTGAACTCAGCAGCAACTCTTCAGTCATGTACTGAACATTGGGGTTTTCTATTTACTACTTGAAAGTGAATATTACTGAAAAATATCCAAGTCTGCGGCTTCCTTTCTGTTTATTCCATTCTTTCTTAGCAGACTAAGTTTTCCCAAGACTCTTGCTACCCCTGCAGTAATTGAAGTGGTATTTTCTGTGGGGGGGGGAGGAGATGGTGCAGAAATGGCCAACAAACCTCATGACCAAAACACATGTTTCTGGTTTTTAGAGTAATAAAGAACATTGAGTCCTACTTTTTTCCATCCCGCTTCAAATTCTAGTTCATAATTATGAACAGTGGCAAGTGCATTTATAAAGCTTCCCTCCCAGAAGTGAGTATAGGCTTCACAAACAAAATAGGACCTTAACAAAAATAAGTAATTACAAATATCAAATACGAAAGCCCAGAACAGAAGCCCCAAACTTCCCTAATGTGAATCTAAACAAGATACTGGGGTTGAAATATACTTGGCATTTGAGAGCTCTACATGTGCTATGAGTGCTTATCTACAGTAGGCCTTTTTAGGCTTTTTTCTACAAAATTTCTCACTGCTGCTAACACTGATTTACCACCACCAGTAGTAGGCACGTTAGTGTAGACAAGAGTTTCAGATACACAGTGCACAAAACACCAGGAGCCATGCTCACAATGGGTCTCCCATGATCACTGCCACCAGTGGATCTAAACTCGTGGCAGCAAGGAGGAGACTGTTCAGGCTGCGGAGCCCTGGCACCACACTTATTTGGTAAGTTTTACAACCATTGCTGGGCAGGGAATTTCATAAAACTTTTGTTTCTTTTAATTGCCTGACCAGCTAGTTGTGACTTGGGTGGGTGTTCAGAGCCTGGGGATTCCTGGCTCCCAGCCTGTGAACACACAGGCTTTACAGCAGGGTTTGTACTAATACAATACCACCTGCATTTTTAACGTGACTAGCTGTTTGCTCATTTTGTTTTTGTTTTGGCCTGATCCTATGACTGCTCCACTTAGAAAGAGCTTCCTGTTTTGGAATTAAATAAATCCTTCTGCTGGCTTGATTATGGAATTTTAAACAGGGGAGAGTGGCAACGTGCAGGTTGTGTGTGTGTTAATTGCATGACAACTGAACATAACTTGGGCCTATGTTAATCACAAATACTGACCTTGAGGGAGAAAGTATCCAGGTTTGTTTTTTGGGGGAGATCTTCCTGCAGCACTCGCTGGTGGCTGCTATGCAGTGACACTACTCTTGCTGAGAGGGTTACCTGCCCCTCCAACTCCAGTGCAAGTGCCCCATTTTGCACCAGTTTGGGGGAAGTATTGCCAGATGTTGAGTTCTGCAGCTAGGCAACTGACCCACTGCAGTGCTTTCAGAAGAGCACTGCACGGTGTACGTGGTGTTAGAATGGTGACAGCCAGCTCCACACACAAACTGTGAGCTAAAGCAGGGAGGACTAGAACCAGCTGACTACACCTGGACTAAAGTGGGTGCAAGAGCTGCAGGACCAGAAAGACAAGCTATAGGAGAGGTGCAGAGCTGCAGGTAGAAGGGTTGTCAGGCAAGGGAAGGTACCAGGGCAAGGAGGTAAACAGGGGAGTAAAGTCTGGGCACTCAGAGAAGTTCATGCCTGTTTCAATAGACACTGGAGCAAGGGGGGGTGACAAGCCAAGCGAAATGGAGACTGAGTGACTAATTGGCATCCAACCATTGAGAGAGTTGGGAGACATTTTTGGCATGAGAATGAGCTGCTTTTCTGGTGGACGTGGCGGGGGTAACCTTTCTTTTTTCTGCAGCAGTGTAAGGGGTGTCCCCGAAGCTTTTGAGAGCAAAGAGAAACATTCCATTTGTTGAGCAATGCAAAGAAATGTCAGCTCTGGGGCATGTGACCTACTGAATGTGTTGGAGGCTTTCCAAGCAAAATGACAGGAAAACAGAGCTAAAGTTCATGGAATGTTGAAAACCACAGCTTCAGCTCTCCAAAGTCAATAGCAATATAATGAAGTGAACAAAGGAACTAGCGTAGCAGCCTGCTACAAAGGCAGCAGAATGAAAGGTAAGAGTGACCCATCTGAGGTGTGAGTAAAGTGAAATGAAAGGCTCTAAAGAGCTGCAGTAAATTAAAGACATGTTCTAGGCTTCTAGATTCCAGAGGGTGCTGCCTGGACAACACACACTATGTGCCACAGTGATCATACTGTGGACTGGGAGCAGCTTACAAGCGTGAGAGGGCACCCCAGTAAGATCAGCGCTGGAGAATGGGTATTTGAGTAGCCAAGTCGGAGACTTGGCCTGCCATTCACCATTGGCTCTGCAGCAGCAAAGAGCCGATCTTTCAGTCAATGTGGACTTTATTTATTTAATTTATTTATTAATTTATTTAAAGAAGGAACTGAGAAGGCAAATCTATACTGAGCCTTGAGGCTCATCCTAAAAATATTGGTTCTGCTTGTCTGACTCTTTGGTCTAAGTTTTAGTTCTTTAATATGTAAAGAAGAACAAAGTTGCTAAAGCCATATTTGCTCTCATTCACCAGAAGCTCTTGTATATTTTGTACATGAACCCACAGCGAATTCCCCTGCAACTGGGACCTGAGTGCTGAATGCGTATGATGGTTCCTCAATACCTGTTGCTGTAAAAATAATATTCTGCTTATAATCTAGAGTGGCTCTGTGCTAACTTTTCCCTCCTGCCTCTCAATTGTCCTGCACACCCCAGCTCTACCATGCCTGGGGCTTTCCTCAGCAAAGATACAGATGACTCGCTTGCACTATACTGAGTGGGGCTGTCTGATGTGGATGACTAGGGCAACATTTCCAAACTTTAACAGCCTGCTTGGAATACTATTTACGGGAACAGTGCAAATAATCATTTCACGTTATAGTCCGCACCAGCAACAACCAAAAAGCAGCCACCCTTAACAGTTTGGTTTCAGATGGAAGAAATGTCTCAGCCAAGTGAGGCAGATGCTCCCCGGAATTAGAGCAGCTTTGCACCTCTCATCAACAGAAAGCTGCCCTAAAGCCAGCTTAGCTACCTTGCAAGGACTTCCTAAGACTTCCTCAGGCGCTATATCCATGCTCTGCCCTCCGGAACTCCCACAGCCGCTGGACAACCCAGCAATCCCTGGCTCCCACTGGCAGCTGGTGCAAGCTAGAGCAGTCTTCAGAAGGGTTTATTAGCACTGGGGAATACTTTGTCCAAAAGCAAGAGACCCTCCTTTAGCAGCTGATGGGTGGATCCTTACATACTATTAATTCTGCTGCACCTGGCCCAAGCCAACCACAGCCGGTTCAACAGTGGCAAGAAGAGGTGTGCTCACTTAAGCCCAATCTCAGGCTGCAGTTTTCAGGTGTTAGGATGGGTGTGGAAGGAGTTAAACAAGGCTGCATCAGGCCAGATTATACCAAACCGCTAGGAACTGAGTTACCTAGAGACCTCCCAAGAGCTCCTACCTTCAGACTGCCACATGAACCACTTGGGAGTACAAGCAACATGGTCAAATATGCTCTTGCGTGCACAGCCTGGTGATATAGCTGAGATCACGCTGCAAGTAGAAGTGCATGAAAAGGCTCTGGTTTGTATGCTGGGTGCTTTTGCTCCCTCACCCCGAAGCTGCCACTTCTTTCACAGGGAATCAAGAGCATGCAACAGCTTAGGACAGGAAGTGAAGGGACATAAATAGTGCTCTGTGTTTTTTGCTAATGCAAAACAACAAACAGTGTATGCCACCGAGCCAGGTCCTGCTCCTAGCATGATGGAGGGGTGGCTGGGCCAAAGCTGAGCCAGCACTGCACCCCTGTATACCAGGTCACAGTGCCCACCACTGGCAGCCAAGCTCCACGGGACAAAAGCTGCAGCTGTGGGGTGAGAGCAGGACAGGCTCGTTCTGCAACCAGTGCTCAGTTTGTGCCAGGACTGAGCCCTGGCACTTGGAGGCTTGGCCATTCAGAGCCCCAGCATCTCTGGGCTTGCCGCATCAGTTATAAAAGTAAATCGTTGCTTGAGCCCCAGCACTACTCTCATTACAAATTAAGCACTGTCTGCAACCCCCACACCCAAGGGCTTCCACCCCGCAGGGGGCAGGACGAAACAAAACAACCCATTCCCACAAAGTAAAATGAAGAATTATAAAAAGAATGTCACAGGGCTCTGAAAAGGTCTCCAGTAGAAACTGCTGGGGCAAACAGTCCCAGAGCTTGAATGACAGTGAGCAGCCGCAACTCCCATTAAACCCAGCAGGAATTGAGTGTTCAGCTGCTCTTGCGACGTGGAAATAGTTAACCCTTGTGAGCAGGTTGTCCCAGCGAGGCTGCCAAAGCCGCAGCTTGTGCACTACTGCCACAAGTTCAAGGAACTTGTCTTTACTTTGCAAATTCTAGTCAAAATGAATTATGTGCCTCTTAAGAGGACTAAGATTTTCCATCCAATTCTAATTTCTAGGGGAGGGCAAAAACAGGACCAAACATCAGACTTTTGTTCTATCAAAAACTATTACAATTTGGTGCCTACTCTTGGACTCATGAATAAACTGCATACTCTGCAGTGTAGTAATTATTCAACACTTGGCTTTCACCCCACTGCTAAAGATCACTTTGTAACTCACTGCGGGGAGGATCAAAAGCACACATCCTCCAAGGCAGCCAATCCTTTTTCTTCTCCTAACTAAATATATTTCAACTCCTGTTATTATAGTTATTTCATCACACCACATGTTTTGCTTTTATATTTTTACCCATAAAAACGATTTCAAAATGTTTTTGTGTGACCACTTACACAAACAGGCTTTGAAAAAGGAAAATGTTAGCTCGGGTGGGCAGGCCTCTCATCTTCCCGACAGTGTACCAAGAAAGAACTGCTCACATCCCTGTTATCAGAAGAGTTACATCCAAGGTAGAACAAATGCGCCTGTGTATTTTTCATATACGATGCATCTTCCATTAGCAGCTGAAGATTCTTTGGTCTTGTGGTTAAAGCATTAGATTGGGTGTTAGATCTGGGTTCTGTTCAAAGCTTGCCACATAAATAAACGGACGGAAGTAATGAAATCAAGCTCCTTAACTTCTTGAGCACCAACACACTAAGGTGGTGGGGCTCGTGACAGCGCCTGTGTCCCCCCGGTGCCACATCAGTCTGGCAGCAGCTCAAGGAGCAGCTGGTAATTGGCCACGATAGTATTTTTAAGTGCAAAGCCCTTCATTGTGCAGTATTATGTGATGCATCCAGACAAACCAAAATACAAACGTGCAACATACACAATATACCACAGGCATTAAATACTGCCCCAGAGAGCTGTACCGGGGATTGGGGCAACCATCCACAAGCCTGGACACTTACGCAGGGAGTGCTGTGGGCAGAAGCAGCATGACTCGGCTGCCGCAGTGCCAGTGGAAGTGACAGAGTTTTCTGCTGTAGATGCAGGCTGGCAGGCCCAGGATCATACTGGAACAATAAATACTCCAGACACAACCATTCTGAATACTCAGTCATTCCGCAGCAAATTCCAGATAGCCCAAACAAACAGTCTCTAAGGCCACACTTCACTCCAATGGCAAGTCAGTTTATAGCCAGTTCTAAACAATGGACTTAAGTAGAACGTCTCCTGTGGCAGGTGGGCCGCAAAGGAAGCCTTTATCCTGTGTGGCCTTGTCTGCAGAAGGCCCTTTTCCAGAGTAAATTCCCACAGTGCTACTCTGCTGGCGGTTGTAAGGCTGGGAGCAATCGTGCAGCCACAACACTGGCTTTGCAATGGAGCTACAGAGATGCATCATCACCAAGACTTCACACAAGAGCAGGAGTCCACCGGCATAGGTCAGATTGCGGGATGCAGGCCCAGGGCCTATAGGAGGCATTACAATCTGGGTGCAAAAAGTGTAAGTATTTATCAAGGGTGGTGCCTGACTAAAGCCGCCCTGCCCATTCATCTACTATGTGAAGTGTAATCTGTGATGTCACCGATGTTCATATAAAACTGTAGTAACAGCCATTAAAAAAGCCGTTCCAGTGGAGCGACATCATAGCTTTGGTTTACGTTGATTTTTATTCCATCGTGGCACAATGTATCAATAAAGTGAAAAATCCAGCAGAAATGCTTAGTACTGCTGCTTGAGAGCGCAGGGGGCTTCGTTTTTTCTGTCATTAGGGTATTGCTAATGAGGAAATAAAAAATGGCCTATCCCTGCTTAAAATCTATTACCTTCTATTGCATTGTCTTAGCACACGGGGTCTCACTGCTGTCGCAGCCTGGTCCTTACCTCTCTATAAAAGTGTAACAGGGTAAAACAGGCGTCGTCACACCTGTTATGTCTTCAGAAAAAACAGCTATTCTTGTTTCAGGCCAAAGTCTTAAAGAAACATACCATGATGCCCCAGGAATTTTATATTTTTATAAAACTTTAATATTCAGTGTGTGAGTATCACTAAACACAGAAGAGCTCCCTTCCCAGATCCATTGCTGAGTTCTATATTACATTCTAGGATTTAAACAGGAAGCCAAGATTTTCAAAGGTGATTCATGATTTTAGGTGTCCATCTCCAGATGCAGTCGAGGGGTTGATTTTCAGACGGCTTAACACTTTCTGAAAGTCAAACCCGTTTAAGGTTTCTCAAATTGGGAGCCTAAAATCAGGACACCCAAAATCAATAGTCTCATCTGGAAACCTTGACTGTAGTCCTGTCAGGCTATTTCTCCCTCCAGAATATTCAAACTTTCCATTTCTCCCCCACTACCACCCCAAATCTCTCTGCCTCTAGTTTTAAAGGCTATATTTTCCTGGAGCTGGGCATCCACAACTCTTTCCATTTATACTGGAGAGCGGAATATTCGTAATTTCCTAAAGTACCATGTGAATGGCAGAAAACATCTACCTTAAAACTGAATGAATCTTGTATTGTAAACATTTGTGTGATCTGAGGGTTCACTAGCACTGTCCATTCATGGAGAGGTAGCAAGAGCATAGTTTGGTAAAAGCAGATATTTGGGGCATTGTAGATATCAGTAGTTAGCTCTCATACATTGTGAAAGGATTTAAAGATGCTGATTTACTCAGAGAAAACATATCAATGATCACAGGACCAGGGAGCATCTCACTTTAAGACAAACCTCTCCTTGGACTCGTATAAGCAAAGAGTAATACAATGATGGCCTCTCAGTGTCATGTTCATTGTATCTGGGCTTGAGACAGTCATATGAGCTTTGTAGTCTTTAACTACACGACTATTTGGATTCAGATGGCATGGAAACATCAGGGTAAAGGACTTCTCTACTTAAAACAAGCCATAAAGGTATTGAATATAATTCTTATTTTCAGGCTGACTCTGAGATCCAGCTGGAGGACATTATATAAGAGTTCTCAAGTGACTAGAGAGGTCAATTTTTCCTATCATTTGTTTAATTACATGCTTGTACAATGGAAAACTTTCAGGGAGGAAGAGCAGGCACAAAAGCAATGGGTGGGTTTTCCTCTCTTACAGGAAAGACATTTCCTATAGCGTCAAATGTGTTGCAACATCCTTGTAGTTTGATTGTTTTGGACAGGGTGTGTCACATTTTACATACAGTAGCGTATGTGTTGGAATATTAACACCACAGAAGTGACATGTATGTTAGTGTGTGTCTATGACACGCATGCCAGTCTGACCAGAAGAGGAAGGAAAGATTGTGGAGAACGGAGTTTCAGGGATAAGGAGGCTTGGCTGGGTTGAAAAGGTTTGAAATCATGCAGTCAAAACAAAGTGTTCACATACCTCCCTAAAAAGTGTCACTTTACATGTACAGATGTTTATGAGTCTGTTATAGTGTTTGAACTCTGGATCCCAGGTTGTTTAGCTCAGGCATGAGAGGTTCATAGTTTTAGATCCAAAGGTCACCGGTTCAACCCTCTCCACTGATACCCTATCTGGATGCCTTGAGCCATAGCTGCATTAGATCTGAGCCTGGTAAATGGTGCTATATAACTTTTAGGATGAGAGTGGGAGGAAAAGAATATGCACACAGAAGCTGGGCTGTTATAAAAACCGGGAAGACACTAGGAATGCTAGATTTACTCTGTGCTGTTTCACATAAATACCTGAGGTTTATAAAGACATGCCAAAACTAACCAAAAAAACCTGTGGCAGTTGCCCTGATATGATGAATATAGGCAGCCTGTGATGGGTTAATTCATTCCCTTATTTCTATGTAAAGGCCCAGTCTGATTTTATTTCCAAAACAAAGCTAAAAGTATGCATAATAGAAACACACACTTGCCTTCCTCACAGGGCTGCTTTGAGGATTAATTAGCTAATATCAGTACAGCTCTTTGAAGATGGAAAGCAGTACAAAAGTACCCATTATCCTGGCTACTATCTATTAGTAGGATTAGAACAAAAAGTCTAATCTTCATCCCTGACTTCAGGGGGATGTGCCACAGCCATTGGCAACATGCACAGTTCCACAGGGCCTGGACTGTGGACATGAAAGGCCTGACCCGAGATTAGGCTCAGCAGCACCACGGGCTCCCACAGAGTCAAACTTCAGAAGGGGAAAAAAGCCTCAAATATGCAAACAGCTGCTATGCAATGGAAGGATGGTCACCACAGGTCTGGCACAAGCTTCCCAGACTGAATGGCTCAAGCTAGAGAACAAGAAAGCAAACTCCTTTTATGGGACTACCAACAGGACCCAGCCAAAACCGGTCACTGAAGGGCCCAATCCTCATTGAGCAGTCATGGACACCCGTGCAAAGGGGGTGTACAATATTACCAGAGCAGATGGGAAGCATTTTATACCCACTTTGCACTGACGTGACTACACAAGGTTGCAGGGCTACAGAGAATCAGGCCCCTACTGAACACAAAGTTTAACTAATTGACAAGATTGGAGTGGGAAGCTGGAGAGGACTTTGGAAAGGTGATTCATGGCAGTTTGCCTACCTGAACTGGTCCTGAGGGCATGTAAGAAATCGCTGGATTCTCTTAAGCCAATCTAGCAAGTCTCATTCATGCTAGGAAGAGCACGGTTGTGTCTTTTTATAACTTGGAGGATGAGATTATAGGGGGCTGAAGGACTGAGAGAGAGCTGTAACGGTGAGGAAGGAAGTTTGGGAGAGCCTCCGAAATTTTGGCCTTAGGGTCGAATGTTTAGATGAAGGGAAGAGCTGGCTAGAACAATGGTAGACATGAGTTAAAAGTTGAGCCTGGGGTAGGAGCCATGGGCTGCCCTATCCAGGCAGGAGGATCAAACAAAAGTTGCGAGCTGGATTGAGAGTAATAATATGTAAATATACATTGGCCTTTGGCATTTTCAGCTGGGTGAAAATGAAAACTGAGCTGAATATACAAACAAATGTGAGGGAAAATTACCTACAGTGCTGCTTTTCTGAAGATATCCTTTAGACAGAATCCACACTCCTCTCTGTGAGCTCTATAGCGCAAGACTGGCAGAACTTCAGCTCTTAAAAAATGTTGACATCCAAGGGAAGCAGTATCAGGGTTGTGAGCCAGGTGCCCTTATTGGCCAGCTGCAGCAAAGGTCACCTCCAGTATCCTTGTTCTTTAAACCTATAAGTGTTCATCGGGTTGACTCAGCCCAATTTTCATGATTAATATGCCATAACTTCTTTCAAGACATGGAACTTCTGTGTGAAATACATTACAGCTGAGATAAAAATATAAATCCCTTAAGGACAGTTTTATTAGATCAGTTTTGAGCCAGAATTACAATGATTATTCACTCCCATCATTTCATATTTCATAATAGCAGGTCATGTTATGCTGTCATCAAACTATACAGCAGGAGAGTATCTGACATACGCGTATTCAGAAGAACCACATTAACTTAAGATAATGGTTCCACTTTTTTACCTCTTGCACACAGACTGTGGAGAAAAAAAGGTTAACTGAAAGGACCAAAACATGTTCAAATTCCATTATATAGATTCCTTGAGGCCTAAGTATAGAGGGGTCCATACTGGCTTAGATCAAGTATAATATCCATTTAAGTTTGGATATAGTCTCTCAGGAAACAATAACAAGCCTTTGCAAGTAGCTGGACTTATGGGCTATTCATTTTTTACCCCTCTTACTAGTATGAACCTATGCTAACATTTATATATTCTTCCATGTCTTGACATCTTGATTGTAGAACTGGAGGGAAGCAAATAGCAAAATAATAATAAGAACAAGTTCTTACTAGCAATCTTCATCAGCAGATCTTAAAGTGCCTTACAAAGAAGGTCAGGAGCATAATCCCCATTTCACAGATGGAGAAACTAAAGCAAAGTACACAAAGAAAGGAAGTGACTTGCTTTAAGTCACTCGGCAAACGATCAACAGAGGCAGGAATTGAACCCACGTCTTTCAAGTTCAATACCTGTGCCTTATCCACTAAGCAATGCTGTCTCCTTTGATGAGGCCCAAAATGTGAAGAGAGAGATCCCTGTGGAAATGGAAACCACACTGTTCATTAATAATCACACAGGCAGAGAAGTTCAGATACAGGATAAATATGTTTTCACCAAATTTTGAGACTTTTTTAACCTTTGTATAAACTCTTCACATACAGCAGCATGGTTCTGGCGACATCTGAGCCATCAAATTAAACTGGAATGTCGGAATTTTTGCAAACTTTGGAATGGAATTTATGTATTTCCTATTATGCTCTTGTAGCATTCATAAATCATATTTAATGGGAAGTATTAGCACATAGTTACTGCAATTATGTGATGAATGTTTGATTTCTGGCTCACAGCTTGAGAAATGCATTGGATTTCTGTGATCTCTAGAAAGGTAAAGAAGAAACCTCCTGTTCTAATTAAAGGCTAATAGCTTTAGTTCACTGCAATGCAAAGACATTAGTTTAAAAAAAAAAAAAATCATCCCTATCAAGCTGAAAGTCTGCTGTTAAATTAGACTTGAGCTATACCCCAAATCTGCATTCTCCTTTATCATCCAGCAGTGTCAGTCTCCCCAGCTAGCGCTACCAGCAGGAGTGCCTCTACAGTAGAAAAAAACAGCCTCATTATTCCAGCAACAGCCAGCAATGGGACAGCTGCACTGGTGCTAAGCTGTTCGTGTAGACAGAGCTCAGGGGTTACCACCGCTCTGTCAGGACAACCTATTCAAAGCAATAATGACACAGTGGTAAGATCCCTCCTCCCCCCAGCTCTGTCTAGACTAGTGCTTATACCATTGCTTCCACTAGTGCAGGGGTTCTCATAACAAAATATTGGTGATCTCAGAGCGCGGCCACCAACTCTTGCTGGTGGCTGCTCCTAAAATACTTAATTAACTTTAGGAAAAACAATAAATAGACATGTCCAAGGGCCAACCCATCTCTGTCCCCACCTCCCATGGCCCTTCAGCGAGAGCCTGCCCCGGGGAAGGTGGGTCGGGAATTCACTGGCTGCCTGCGGAGTCCCAGGTTCCCCATGCCCCAGCTGGGCGGGAGCAGGGGAGCTGCCCAGGGGCGGTCCCAAGCAATTTAACATCACAGCCACCTCCACTGATGAGCCACTTCCGGTGCCGTACACACCGGCCCCAAGTGTCTCCAGAGGTGCTGTCTGGAGCCCCCAAGGAGGCTGCACGGTGCAGGGCGCCACTCCCTGCTGGCAGCACCAGTGCAAACACCGAGGTGGCGCATCTCGCTTCCCTTGTTAACAGCGATTCAGGAGCAACAGCTGGGCACTGCAGGGAGGGGCTACTGCTTTCCAGGAGGGTAGACTAGGGGTGGATGGGGGCTGTGACTCAAGCCATTCAGGGGGTGGACGAATGGCTTTAAATTGTGCCTCCCACTATCAACATATACAGTTGGGGGAGAGGGGGAGATGCAGTGCCCCCCATGCCTCTCCTCCAATCTCCACCCATGCTTCGGAGGCTGCTGTGGCCGCCTTTGAGAAACGCTGCACTCGTGCCCTTGCAGCACTGATGGCAATTGCTAGAATAGGGATACTAATTTTTCTAGTGCAGACATGAACCGGTCTCAAGAGCATGCGTGCATTTAAAACATTCATCCAGTCACTGCGTCATCTGCCAAGTAAGTGTCAGCTGAGAGTGGGGTTAATAGCTTGGCACTGCTTGCACTACACTGCGTCCTTCTGCCAAGAGAGGAGCTGGCCCAGTTTTTCAGAGTCCTTCACCATGGGAGGGTTCTTTCCTAAGAGAAGCAATGAAAGGTAAGCAACAGAGTGTAAAGATTGCAACTGCCCAGCGTGTTAGTGCACCAAAGTGTGCACACAGGTAAAACTGCACGTTTGCGCCAGGATAAGACACCACTGAAAGTCAGATCCTCTAAGGATTCGCCAGTCTCCTAAAGGGTAAAGCAATCAGAGTGCTAATAATCACAGATTGTATCAGTGGAATTGTGTTTTTTTTTTTTTTTTTTTTTAAATCTGGGAAATAATCTAATATTAAGAGTAGAGTGATAACACTGTGCCCTTCAATAGCTCCTTCCAAACCCGGACCTCCTGGCACTCTATAGCCAGCAATTAATGATTAACAATAAGAATACCAGAAGGCAATATTGGGTCAGATCAGTGGTCCATTTAGCTCAGTATCCTGTCTTCAGATGGAATGAACAGAACAGGGCAATTTATTGAGTGATCCATCCCGTGTCATCCAGTTCCATATTTTTGCAGTTGGAGGTTTAGGGACACCCAGAGCATGGGGGTGTGTCCCCGACCACACTGGCTACTAGCCATTGATGGACCTATCTTTCATGAACTTATCTAATTCTTTTTTGAATCCAGTTATACTTTTGGCCTTCACAACATCACAGTCACAACCCTCTGCGAAGCAGGTCAGTGTTGTTATCCCCATTTTACAATCAAGGAAACTGAATGAGGAATTTAAATCACTCATCCAAGGTCACACAGCAAAGTATTGCTACATCAGATCAATTAGCTGCCTTCAAAACTTTACCCCAAAACAAGTACAAAAGATTCCTCCAAACTGCTCAGCTGTTCAAACAGGGAAGGACTTGGCAATACAAGCTGCATGGGGGCAAAAAATGAGCTAGTCATAACTTCTAGGAAAGACTGCCATTATGTCTCATCATTCAGTCACTACGATAGCTAGTGCAGGGGTCGGCAACCTTTCAGAAGTGGTGTGCCGAGTCTTCATTTATTCATTCTAATTTAAGGTTTCGCATGCCAGTAATACATTTTAACGTTTTTAGAAGGTCTCTTTCTATAAGTCTATAATATATAACTAAACTATTGTTGTATATAAAGTAAATAAGGTTTTTAAAATGTTTAAGAAGCTTCATTTAAAATTAAATTAAAATGCAGAGCCCCCGGATCGGTGGCCAGGACCCGGGCAGTGAGAGTGCCACTGAAAATCACGCGCCATAGGTTGCCTACCTCTGAGCTAGAGCAACAGCATAGGAGGACAGCGCCCCACTGTGGCAGCCAAAATTCCTACTTGTGCAACATCTGGAGGAGATGATAAATGCAGAAGTTCTGCAAATGTTTTTCAGCAGCAAAGCCAAGCTACGCTGACTGTACGTGATGTGCGAGGGACAGAGAGGGTTCCATAGAAACAGAAGTGTTCAGAGTGAAATTAATCAGCCATTTGCCTCTTCTCTCTTTGAGACTGAGGTTTTTCCATACTTGCATGGCAAGGGTGATGAATGGTGATGTGACTAACACCAGACAGATATTTCCATATCACTCCATCCTATGAGCACCCACGCCTTACTGCTTGTGTCTGCTGGTTAGAGCACAGGACCAGGAGTCAGGATTCCTGGGTTCAAATCTCAGTTCTTTCACCAACTTGCTGTGTAACTTTGAGACCTACTTTCCACCTATAAAATGGGGATAAGAATTGAAAAGCTGCATTTGTGTCTTAGGCGTCAGATATTCCAGACTCTATATTTTTACAATACCTCCATGGACTTTATACGGTTTGGGATTTTTAGACATCAGTGGTTGAGTGTGCTCAAATGTCACCGAAAAAACAGTCCTGCCAAGGCAAAATCTGAGCTACATGTAAGCGTCATAATTAGAGGGAATTTGTTACCGTGTGTGTCCGTGTGCACGGAGTTAGCATTTCTTTGGGATGCTTTTGAAAAATAAGTCACTAGGAGGATCATTATAGGGAAGTGTTCCTCCAAAGCCCGTATCGGAGTAGCCCCAGTTCTCTCCCAGTGTTACTATTCAACATTCATATGAAAGTTATTGGGACAGATGGTGAGACAACAGAGGCTAAAATTCCAGCAGTTCACAGCTTAAACACCCAGCTCTCTATCTCCTTTATGTCAAATATAAATAGAACCATCTCCCAGCTCTCTCAGTGCCTAGCTACAATCAGCCCCTGGAAGATGAGCGAGTGGTTAACACCGAATCAAGACTGAGGTGATGGTCATAGGAAAACATAAATCCTTTGAAAAACCTGCCTCTTCTGTAACATTCCCCACTATCAAGGGCATGCGCCCTCAGATTACTTCGCAGTACTGATGCCCAAACAGACATGCTGTCAAAAAGAATCCATCTTCCCTCTGCTCACTACCAAGAGATAGAGCCCCATAGTATGGGGCTCTATCTTGGCTAGAGAGATCCATACACTATGCCTGGAGGAATCTGCACCAAAAAATTAAGAATGCGGTGTCCTTCCATGACTTCTAATACAAACACGGACAAACAAACCAGCACACAAACCACCCTATAAATGAATACAACTATTTACCCTGCAGCCTGGGAAAAAAAGAAAGAACGATTGTTCCTGTTCTATTTTTTTTAAACACATGGGGAAGTGCCGGGGGGCAGGGGAGGAAGAGATTAACACACTATAGAGATCTAGATCACTTGAAAACTGGGTGCAAGCAAACAATATGTATTTTAATATGGGCTAAGGTAAATGTATACAGCTGGATACAAAGATACTTTCAGGATGGGGAACTCTATCCTGGGAAGCAGTGAGTTTGAAAAAGATTTGGGGGTTGTGGTGGATAACCAGCTGAACATGAGCTCCAAGAGTGAGGCTGTGGCCAAAAGAGCTAATGCAATCCTGGGATGCATAAACTGGGAAATACTGAGGAGTAGAGAGATTGTTTTACCTTTGTATTTGGCACTAGTGTGACCGCTGCTGGAATACTAGGTTCAGTTCTGATGCCCACCATTCAAGCAGGATGTTGATAAATTGGAAAAGGTTCAGAGAAGAGCCATGAGAATGATTAGAAGACATGCTTCATAGTGATAGAGCGCCATCTTGTTAGCTTAACAAAGAGAAGGTTAAGGGTAGACTTGGTTCCAGTCTGTAAGTACCTACATGGGGAACACATATTTAATAATTGGTTCTTCAGTCTGGCAGAGAAAGGTGTAACAAGAACCAGTGGCTAGAAGTTGAAGCTAGACAAATTCAGACTGAAAATAAGGTGTAAATTTTTAACCGTGAGAGTAAAACCATTGGAACAATTTATCACGGGTCACTGATGATTTTTAAATGAAGATTGGATATTTTTCTAACAGATCTGCTCTAGAAATTATTTTGGGAAAGTTCTCATGCACCCACTGTTTAGAAAGCAGGGCTGGTTAGGGCCTATAGAACACCACTGCTCCCGAAGCCTTCGCAGAGGGAGTGGAAGGAAAGAGGCATTCAATAGATAGAAAGCATTTCTCTCCCCCCGAGCTTTCTGCCATGTTGCTCGGTCAGGGACGGATCCAGTAATGCACCAGGACTGTGGTTTTGAAGGGTTTGCGTATACCTCCAGCTTTGTCAGACCTGACTTTCTGTATGTTACTTTGAAACCCACAACCATTAACAGTTGTTACCTCAGAGGGGAGGGAGTCTGTCAAGGATTAGGTCTTAGCGTAAAACCACCAGTTGCGAAGATCTGACCTACGCTGTTGGAAAGCTGTCATACACGACTAGTATAACCGTAGTCAGTCAGTAACCCAATATTTAAACTTGTAAAGTAATAGTTAATTTTTACACCTTACGCTCACTAAAACTAATGAAAATTGAACAATAAATACACGTAGGCAAAACCAAAGACTGAACAATTATCTTTTAGTGGCTTTCCAGCTTCAATGATGATTAGGCTTGGAAGGATTTGAATTTTCTCGGTAAACATCAATTTCCCCATACACACACACAAACCAATGGAAAAAAATATTTCCTTTGATGATCATCAAAATTTACAGATAGGCAAAGTAAGAAAAATGCTATGTGAAAACTTAAGAGTTTCATTTAAGGACGTTTACTTTGAGTATTTTGACATATGATGCTGATAAATTATGTTTTAATGGTTTTTGAATCTCAACGTCTACTGTCAGATAATTATTGTCACACCGCTCCAATTTCTGGTAACTGAACATTTTAATTGATAAAAAACCGCAAAACTGCTCAAAATCCATAATTTTGCACAACTATGAAAAATTTAAGTTGACAAAAATAAAAGTGTTAAAAATAAACTGATATCTGTCAAAACTTATTAAAAAAATAAAACCCAATTCTGCCAAACCTACTTATGATCAATGATTCTTTGTAAATTGGCAGCAGCTTAGATCTGTCCAGTTATTTAGTTGGTTGTTACTTAGCAAGTATGCTAAGTCCAGTTGGGTTTATTAGTCATTAGAATGGTAAAACTGACTTCCTGCGCAACTAAAATCACACAAATTCACAATCTCTACAGATGGCATATACTTTTCTAAATAGCCAAGATGGGTAGGGATGCAACACCATGCTCTAAGTGTCCCTAGCTTCTGATTGCCAGAAACTGGGAGTGGACAGGGAAAGGATCACTTGATGATTGCCTGTTCTGTTCATTCCCTCTGAAGCATCTGGCATTGGCCACAGTCAGAAGACAGGATACTGGGTTAGATGGACCATTGGTCTGACCCAGTGTGGCCGTACTTATGTTCTTAATAGTCACCAATAACCAAATTTATCACGGACATAAGTCAATGCAAGTCATTGGTAGGCTAATATTTGTAGCCTTGTAAAGAGTTTTATGAATTAATAGCAACAAATAAGATATACTGCAGTTTCCTGGGGGAAGGAATTAGAAAGCCCAGAGATTGCTGTGTCCATATGACAATAAAGAGTCTGGTGGCACCTTAAAGACTAACAGATTTATTTGGGCATAAGCTTTCGTGAGTAAAAACCTCACTTCTTCGGATGCATCCGAAGAAGTGAGGTTTTTACTCACGAAAGCTTATGCCCAAATAAATCTGTTAGTCTTTAAGGTGCCACCAGACTCTTTGTTGTTTTTGTAGATACAGACTAACACGGCTACCCCCTGATACATATGACAATAGACATGGATTTAAGAAAAGCTTCAATTTCCCCCCACTAGATGGCGTATCTCAATGACTAATCTGCACTGGAATTCTGAATCTTTTAAAAAGCAAGATCTTTCCTCCCTTTGCTACAATTTTCCATCATGTTTGCTTTCCACTTTAAAGCCAGACAGCTTAAAAAAAATAGGGGGGGGTGGGGAAAAAGGATAATTTTAGCTAAAAATACACCATCTGCCTGTGGAAAAAAATCTAGCTTGAGTCTGTCACATCTACAAGGAACCAGGTTAATATCCAGCATTGGAGCAGATGGTTTCTTTATATAAATATGCCCATCTCCCCATAGTGACTCTTCTTCAGCTGCTTCCTGAAACTGCTGGCACTGCTTTACCTTGTTTCCTAGGTGATGACTGTCTCTTACACTCAGCCCAGACATTATGCAGCTGGAATGGATTTTAGAAGTTGCCATCTCCTGCCCATGACTGCTTCCAATCCCTACAAGGGATGCTGTGGTGGACAGACATCTCTGTGCCAAAGAACAGCAACAGATGGATGTTAATAAATTAGCTTACAACTGCCCTTTTGCTCCAGATGATCAAGTTTGCGGAGGAGTTCTGAACCCAACCAAATAAATATAGTTGCAAGCTCAAGGCTGCAGGATTGTAAGCGGGAGGGCTAGGGGATGAAACTGGATCTTCTGGCAACATTCAGCAAAGTTCTGCTAACGTGGATTGGGACAAACATTTAAGCGGGGCTACTTTGAAAAGGGACTCTGTAAAAATGGCATTGAGGGCTCCATTCTCCATATCAAGTGATCTCAATTTACAAGTAGAAAGGTATTTTTCTCACTGCCAACCCCAGAAACTCAGGTTGGGCAGAGATTTGAGCTGCATGCTTTGCTTCTTGTGCACTATCAAAAGCAATAATATGCTCTGAACACCAAATTAGGTTTTTGGCCCAGTGGCACCCGTGCAGTCTCATTACATTCAGGAGTTTATTTGCATCAGTGCTTCGAACCGGACAATGATGCTGAGAAAGAAGAGAATTCAGCTCACTTCCTTTTGGCACTGCAAGAGGTTTTGATTTTGGTCATCTGCTCACCTAAAGACGACTCATCTGTGTTCACTGCAAGCCAGTGTTATTGTGATTAAGTTATAGGCAACACCCTGGTGTGTTCAGCCATTGGGATCACTCAGTCATCTGAACATTCTGACATCACAAGAGAGAGCACCCTATTGTCACTGCATTGGGAGCAGAGAGAGATGGAGAACAGGCTGAGATTATTGAAATGCAGAATAAAACAAAGTGATGTTCTTAGGAAACTTCAATTTGTCAGATGCAAAACGACAGCCCTGGAGCCCAGCGTAATCCATTAAAGATCAGTCACACTCTGCCCCAACAGTATGGGTGAAAAGAGGAACCTGTGGGTAGTCCAGTCTACAGACTGAGCTTTTCCAGCTGCTAGCAAGGATGCTTGTAACAGGTTCTGATTCCCAACAACAGTCAACTGAAGCTAATATGATTTAAGTGTTGTCCTGAATCAGAGCCATCATGAGGACACCTGTCTACAGGAGGCAGTGGGACCTAGTGAATAGCGTGCTGGATTGGGACTCAGGGGACCTGGGTTCTGCCACTAATCGGTTGGGTGACTTTCAACAAGTCACTCCACCCGTTCCTTAGTTTCCCCATGTGTAAAATGTAAAGCATGTTGAAGCCATAGCCATTTTTGTTAGAACAAAAGAACTGAAGCCAGCATCTCACTTTACATGGACTACTTTACAATCAGATGTCAAATTACCCTGAAGTGACTACTGATCTTGGCTGGATTTAAATTGATGATCCTGACATGAAAGGCTTTGTGTCTCATGAATTATCCAATCATTGTCATCTGCAATCCCTCTTTGGCAATGTCTCATTTTAAGTGTTGTGACTATGAAGGCAACTACTTCAATTTACAGTTTTCTACAGCTTGCCCAACTTGTGCACAATGATATTTCTAAAACAAATACCAGATTGTATGAAAACATGTAAGATTACATTTATTTGAAAATCTTTGAAGATGCCAACTGTTGCATTACAAGTACCCTGCAAATTAAACTGTACTCTCCTGCTTTGGTATTATTATGCACTCTGACTGGTCCATTTATAATCTACTTCTGTTCTGCTTTCCAATAAAGTGGAAAGAACTACGGTACTAAAGACAGCGACACACAACCTAGCCCATGAACTCTGCAGGGGAAGATCAATACAGGCTTACTCCTAGCATGTTACAGGTGTACAAAGTAAATTAGGTAAACCCAACACATTTGGTAAGCTGTCAATAAAAAACACCTTTCTCCAGTCAGATTCAAAATTTTAGAAGCCTGACAAAAAAAAGTCTTTATTTTGATTTTGCTACTAGGCAAAGAATATAATATAAAAACAATTTCGTTTCTTGTACGTTTTTACATATAAAAGAAGGCACCTTTGTACATGTGAGCTTGTCTAACAATGTTTCAATATAAATAGTGGAAAATCAGAAGATAACAAGCATAATTCCATCTAGAGTCTGCAGCTTCAACATGTGTAGGAAACCATCCCAAATCATTATTCAATAGATAGTCTGACATAATAAAACAACGTGCCTCATATTTGCTCATATTTCAGTTCACAGTTTTGATGTACTTGATTTGTTTTAAAGCAAAACACATAAAAACATGATACTCTGCCAGGGTGCAGGGGTACATTCTTTTCTATCACAAGACATACATATACTGCACTACTGCAGCACAGAAAAAGGTTAGTTCTGGCTTTAAAGATAATTAATTTGAATTGAAGATTTGTTGATTATACTACTACACCTTGAAAATACTTTAAAGAAATGATAATTAACACCTGCAGTTCAGATTCAACACATTTCAGTCAGAGCAAAGCATTTTTCTTCTACAAGCCAATGCTGAGATGACAATCCCAATTCTGCGATTGGATGGGAGATGCCAGCCACCACCATGTTAGCAGCCTTCTAGGTCTAGCCTTTCCATACAACGATAGCAGGAGCAAACTAGCTACGCACATTTTGTCCACTGTTGCAATAAGGTTCAGCTAGGCATTTGTCAGACTTGTATGTGAATAAAAGACTCAATAATTAGCATAAAGTTGTAGCAAGCAATGAAGAAAAGTTTGAGAAGATATTTACCTTCTCAGCAGAAGTCCCTTCATTCTTGCAACCTTTACAGTCCATGAGTAGACAGTGGGTAAAATTTTCAAGAGTGCCTAAGTGACTTACGTCACTCTTAAAAGTGGAACCTAGGAGCTTAAGTCATTACAGTGACTCTGAAAATTTTTCTGAGTGATAATTGGTGTGAGAAACATAGCTCCTTTAATGCTTTATGATCTTGATTTCAGTTTTCAATACACAGTAGCTTAAACGGCACAGCAAGGCAGTTTAAGATAAGACAGTACTATAATTCTAGATTCACAAAAACCAAAATAATATTTATATCTGCCTACTGCATTTACTTAACTTTATAATTAGCTGCACTAACTAGTAATCGTTATGTTAAATAAAAGATCACAGTTGTCAAAATAAAATTCCCTTCATTGTAAAGTGAAAACACACACTCAGAAAAGGTTTAATCCCCATACCGTATTTCTGCTCTTAGCTCATGTGAAAGATAATTTATTAACACTGCTGCCAACTTCTGTTGGAGGGCGGCATTTCCCATTACAAGTGCAGTCAACTGTGCAGCATCAGTCCAGTCTAAGTTCCTGATAATAGCAAAGGCATCATCATAGAGCTTCTGTTGCTCAGCAGGAGGCAGTTCCAGTATAATCTGAGGGATTGGCTTAAACTGTCCAGCAGTCATCCAAGCACCAAATAAACCACCAACTGCACCCCCTAGAAAATCAATGAAGATGTAATTAGTCAGTCTCCACTTTTTTTATTATTAAATTTCAAATCCTACCCAACAATAGCCAGGCTTCAAACAACAACACTGGTGCTGCTAGCTCTATCAGAACTCAATGAGGAGAGTTGGGAGGCCAAGGCACATTTACTTTAATGGTTATATATAAAACTAGTTAAAGCCAGAAAGAGTTTCCATGATTTTAAGTCAGCGCCCATCGCAAAACAATTCTTAACACAATCAGTACTAATAACTTAAAGCCCTAAATCAGTGAAAAACAATCATCCTTTATGGCACTGACTGGTCTCTTCAGGAGACGACAGAAGATCACAGATTCTGGATAAGACCGTTTTTTTAAATAAAGCCCTCTGGTCAAGGAAACTAGGAGACAAATCATACGTTGGTGGCCAAAGTTAATTTACTTCTCTCTCTCCTTACAAATCCACAGCACGGTACCTGTTTTCTGCCTCTGTTAAATAAGGCTTATTACTCTTGTTCCTTTGTAAAGTCCCTGCATGGCTGGTGCTTATATGATGCCAAACAGAAAACAAACCCAGCAGTTTGGGGAGTACTGATTTAGAGACAGTCACCCTATTGATTACTGAATCAGCACTTTCTCACTGGTCAGGCAGTACCATGGATTCCAAAACATGCTCTTATCTTTGGTACAGAGCTGATCCGTCCCATCCCAAGAATACTGGGGTGGGAGATCCTATGGGGCTGTCAAGGTGGTCACTGTGCCTACCCCAGGGGGAAGTTTCAATAGTAAATGCTATAATGGGTGCTCCCTTTCAAAAGAGAATCAATCCCAAGCTGTAAAGTAATTCTCTAACATAAAACAGCAAATGTAAAGTCTTTAATAATTGACACCACCACCAGGAGAGTCCTGGTTAGCTTAGCTGCCTTAGGTTTGCAAACTGGATTCAGAACCACACTGCTCAGCTTCCAGAACCCTCACACTCAGGGACTGCTTCTAGAACATCATTTATATGCCCATTTACCCATTTCACACGACAAACATTTTTCAATTTGCAAATTTTACTGAGCTTGCAACTCTTCTGGTGATGCTAGTGAAATGCTTGAAAGCCTATAATGGCTGCATTCATCTGCATCAAACCTTTATGAGAACATCAATATCTGATTTAGAGAGCACCACATGCAAAAAATCAGATGTGGCTCTTAGACTGGAAGGCTTCTTACACAATCATTTGGTCTTCTTCAGTTAACATTCACCAATCCACTCCCCTCAAAGGGATCCAAGCAACTGATCTAAGCACTGGAAAGCAAGATAAACTGCACATTTCTCAGGGGGCAGATGCAGTAGGGAAACTCACCGTATGACTTCCTCACAGCCAGGGATAATGATAACTCTCCTATTCAGTTTACAGTAAAAGAATAACACAGCCAAGGACCCATCTACACCATGGTTTGTGCATATCCCTGCTAAAACTTAATTAAAAGTGCCTCCATAACCAAGCTAAAACTTTAGAATGTTCAGGACAAGTGTTAGTTCAGTCACAAGTCACTTACTTCTACAATGTAAGATTCTAGATAAAATCAGAGTTCTCTGACTCAGTTACAGTGGTATATAGACAAGGACACACACAAGCACCCAGTCTCCCTTCCAAACAATGCACTTGTTGCACTGTCCCTAGCAGCAATGTCAGGAAGACAGTCACTTAAACTGGGGTATATAGGACAATGCACCTTTTAGTTTTAAGGTAGCTGTCCCTTTTTATTTTATTTGTGGCTGTAACAGGTTGGTTTCATTTGATGATTTCTATAATTCCAGTTATTTAAGTATATGGACAGCTACATTCTTCTTAGTACTTCCTACTGGTCTGGATATTATAAATTTCTTACAACCATTTGGTTTTACCTATTTCTTACTGGAAAGTTTAGTAGCATCTTTGTTACAAGACTTTTTCTGATAATTAAGATGCATGTTTGTAATGCTGGTAGCTTTACAGTTACTCTTTGCATCTCCGGCTGTGCTGTTACGTGTTTATTTTGTATTTCTCCAATGCCCTTTTGTGGTATTAAAGCTATGAATGAAGTCACTTGGGCCCCAATTATTCAAACTCATGAGCAGATGTACAACTTTACTCATATAAGTATTCCCATTGAGGTGTATGGGACTGCTCATGTGAGTAAACTTACATGCGTGGCTCAAGTGTTTGAAGGATTAGGGCATAAGTGACATCAGTAGTAATCTAGCTTTAATGCCACAAAAGGTTATTAATAAAGGAGATATCTGGAATTTTCTCTTCTGTATCTCTCATTGCTAGTAAGCTCAGGGCTTTAATATAATTTTTGTTATACAGAGAAACGCTAATTGACAGGGAACATGGTACTCTGAAAAAACTAAAATACATCCAGCATGACAAGCAGCACACTACAAAATGTTAAATAAATAAACCTTACTGTCAGAAGGATATTTTTATTAAGGAAGGATCCTAACTCCCCTAAATATGGTTAGACTGGGAAGATTTCCTCCCCCTCACTTTATACCCAAATGAAATAAATTTCCTTAAGGGGTAAAACTGGGAGTCTCCAACCCATTTTTCTCTATCTACCAAAGGTCTGTAGGAAATGATCTAACAATAGTTCCTCCAGGGGGCTCCATATCAGCCATGAATTTAAGCCGAAGCACTCTGCTCAGAGTATCTTTTCACTGTCAGAAAGTATTATGAAAACCTGCTTTACCTTCTATTTAAACCACATCGCACATCAATTCTTTAATTCCTTAGTTCAACAGCTCATCTTATTATGAGCCAAACCATCTTTCCTTATATGGTACTGTGTATTTACCTATGGCTATTCCAGGTGGACCCCCCATTAAGCCCCCGAGAAATGCTGTTGCACCCGCTACTAGCGCTCCTTGTCCAGAATGCTTGACAGCAGCCTTCATCTTCCTCTCCTCAGAGATACGGCACAAAAGGTGTATCACATCATTAACGTCGAGCGGCATCTTGGCTGGTTAGCGCCCTGAAAAGATATTTTAAGGTCAAGTTTATAAAAAAGGATCAGTTCTTGGAATAACATTTCTTCTTCCAAAAGAAAACAGAGACCAAAAGTTTTGCAAGTAGCCAATGAAGCAAATTAAACAGGAAAGTAGGTGACAGGTGTTGCATACTTCCAAATGTATTTGGTTTTGTGCAGATTTTTTAATCTGGTCACAATCACAGCAATGAAACATTTTTAAATGTTCTGCTTATTTGTACAGTGTGTTGTCTTTAGCCTTGAAAAACTCATGTCCATTCAGTGTTGCAAACAACTACATGTGAAAAAAGATACAGGCAATGACTCAATCTTACATCAAGATAGGATTAGCAGATTATAATTTACAGGCATCCTTAATTCTGGCATTTCCTAACTTCGCAACACTAATAGCATATTTTTCAATGAAGGTTTGTGTATGTATAATATACATTTAACAAGTCAATTCCTTACTTTCTTGTAAAGACAAGCCCTTAGATGTAGAAGTGAAAGTAAAGAGTGTCAGAGAGAAGTGAGATTTTTTTTCACCTTAACTTTAAATTTGAAAGCCATTTCATAATGAAGAATTCGATCCCTTTCTGTAACATTTAAAAGGGCAATGACAAATGTTCATATTGTGCTAGTACACAAGAGTCCCAGTCAGGGGATTTGACCTTACTGAGCTAGGTGCCGTTAAAACAGACCACCAACAAAAAGCAGTCACTGCCCCAAAGCACCTTACAACCTAGGTGTCGATTCACTGCAGCTGCCTCATCCAGGCCATGAGTGAGGGCGAGTGTGAAAAGGAGCCCCCAGAGCTGCAGGAGGATGCCTGTGGTGAAAGAGGTAGATGTGGAGGGTTGGTGATGTGGAACTGACAGGGGGTTAGGGAGTAGGTGAGATACGAGGCTGAAATTAGTATCAGGCCAGGAAGCTACAGAAATGACATGGGTTGGAGCGTGTGCCTAATTAAACGACACAGGTGAGGGCCAAGGGCAGATGTAGGGCTCAGGGAGCATTATAATTAACATTTGTAAGTTTTGGGAGGAAGCCGCTGAGCCACCAGCAACACTTCCTGCAATTTTAGGCAAATATTAAATCTTCTGTTTGCCACAAGATGCTAGTGGGTATGTATAAGGCAGGGAAAATAGTTTAATGTATATTTTTAAATATCACTGTTTCTCTGACCATGTGTTCTTTGTCTGTGTCTAAATAATAAAGACGTTTCCATGCTCTATGGTATTGTGTATATTGCTCAGATGCACTGTACTGACACACACTGCTCCTACATCTACATCTACCCTTGATTGTCTCCTCACTGAGACTGTTGCATAGAGAAGTAGACTGAAGACTGAACTTTTCATCCTGGTGCAGTGATAAACTAAAAATAGTTTCTAGATGAGGAGCAACAGCTGGCAGCAGGGTGGATAAAAATCAATGATTGATTAAAAACAAAATCAGATTTTTTTGATAAAATGCTTTTTGTGGAAAAACCTACCTAAAGATAGTTTTAATTAAAATACATTATAGCTCAAAGATATCTCATAATGGAATAGGGATTATAAATTCTAATTCTATACTATGAGAATATATTCATGTAATGTTTAAGAAAAGTTTTGTAAAGGAGTTCCAATAGTTCATGGATTAGGGACCGAATCTTATAGAATTCCAGGGGCTTCTGTATAGATTATTTAAGTTAATCTTTCTATCTACCCAATGGGACTCAGTGCTCAGTCTAGAAGCTACCATCAGAGATGCTTAGTTTTGCAGTTCTCAAACTGTGGATTTGTGTCTCCAGAGATAACATGCTTGTTAACAGCAAAAATGTTTTTAAATAAATATTATAGAGAATATGTGAGAAATAGACTTCAACCCTATTGTCCCTCTGCAAATTTGTGTACACAGAATCAATCCCTTACCTCTATCTAAAAGTGCAAAGTTTCAAAAAGTTCAACGAACAGATGATTGTTGGGGGTGGAATAGATCTGGACAAGGAGAAGTCTGGAGATAAATGTGAGAAGGGAGGGACAGACAGTAGAAACAAAAGTAAAACTGTTTGAGCAGCATATTCCAGAAATCTTGAGGTCTTTCTGAATATAGCCTTAATTGATTTGAGATCTACCGTACCATTCTCTCACTAGAAGGGAAAACCTATAATGGCAGCGGGCCATAAAAGAGACCCAGTTTGGGAATAAGAACCATTCAAGAAATATGTTTGCTGATGGTGTTTTAAAGAAAGTCACGCCAGTGAACTGGTGGAAGTCACTTAAGCACTTGGATTCAGAGACTGTTGAAGTGATAATCTCACTTTTAACAGCAGTAGCTTCTTCTGCTGGTGTAGAAAGAATATTTTCTTCCTTTGGACTAATTCAGTCCAAATTGAGAAATCATTTGGGACCTGAAAAAGCAGGAAAGCTTGTTTTTCTTTTCCAGATTATGAACAAAGAGGAAAATGAAGGTGAAGACGACTGAGTTAGCAGCAGAACTCAATATTTTAAGTTTATCATGTTGACCTGGCTGACAAAGTCAATTTAATGTTTGGTTTAAAAAAAAAAAAAATTAATTTAACTATTTTAGTTAAAAACAATTTTAACTAAAACAAACCTGATTTTAAAAAACTTGAATGTTTAATTAAATTCAAAAATTTATATGTTTGTTTTGTTAAAATATTATATGTTTGCCATTGAAGAAAAAAATTCAGAATACACAAGGTTGTTGTTTTAGTTAAAACAAAACAATTTAAATGTCTGTCTGGTGATGTTCTCCTCCTAATACAGCGTAGCAAGAAAATCCTCCAAATATTAATGATTAACCTGTTGAACTGAAGATAGTTTACCTCCCAATGACTTCATAAATATCTGCTTCACTTTCCTTTGGTAAATGAAATAACCAAACAATCATTCATTTTCTGTTATAGCTGTAAAACTAATCTGAAAATTTTTCAACATAAATCACTTTAAAAATGTATAGTGTGTACCTTCTAAAAATGAAACCTACATCTATCTGAGTTGTGAAGAATACGTATTAAGGTTGTAACAATCAACAAGAATGCACTTTTATGTAGAAATCCATGTTAAATTGTGTCTTCCTGACTAGTGATTTAAGTCAATTTGATTTAAATAAAATCCACCCTGGCTGGAAGGGTGAATAATATGAATTATCAGGTTTCATCTTGTGAAAGTTCATTGCTGAATTCAAGGTAATCAAATTTCACCCTGAATGAAGGCCTGAGAATTAGGGATACAGTCTGGACTGATACATAGCACCCTCAACTACTGCCAACTTCTCTTGTTGATGGGCAGGAGGAGAGCACAGAAGCACATGTATATACATCCTGCTGACCTCTATGCAGCATCTGGTACTATCAGTCATCAAATAGCCCTGTCAAAGGCCCAAGGACCTCAGGAGTGAATGGAAACACCTGGAAATGGCCTTCCCCTTAGGCCAAATCCAGAGATTCATGAAGGACACCTGTTTAACTCCAAACCCCTCACCATGAGGTATTCCACAAGACCCCTTGATAGGAAACTATTGCAATGCTGATGAGATGACAAACTGCTCTCTAAATCTCCTTTATGTCCAATTTAAACAGCACACAGCCCCAGACGTGCATTTTGGGTGTCTTTTTGGCCTCCTCAAGGATTCCGTCCTGCGTGGCCATACTATGACAGTCTGCACCCCTATGTTCATTCCTTTTTCAAGGCTATGATAAATTCTATACAACGTATGCCTTGTGAGGTATCATTTGAAAACTCACAATTTGCTGATTATTATTGTCCTGGTAAAATGTGCGTAGCAAAACTGTATGTAAAGTTCTAAGATTATACTGTATGATATTACCAGGAATCCTATAAATCCATTTGCCACAAAAAACAACCGCAGAAAAACACAGAGAATCTTTAGTGTTTCTGTTTTGTGAAAAAATAAAAACATACATTAACTATTAACTAAATTTTATTGAAAGTACACGTGTCATTTATTCAATGCATGCAACCTCCCCCTTTTTTGGCTGATTTTTGAAAGAGCTTTAAATTTACAATGGAACTCCATTTGTCCAATCTAATTGTGACCAGGGCGAGATCGGATAATTTGGATAATCAGGAGAACTGGCAAAGAGCTTTCTATCCCTTATTTTAAGATGGGCGGGGGGGGGGGGGGGGGGAGAAAGAGCTGACAGCCAGAGCCCCAGCAATTATTTTTTTTAAGTGTTATTTTTCAGTTTCTTCTCCTTTAAATTTTTTCTGCAATTTCGCTTAAAATGTTAAAAAATGCTACTGTGTTGTAGATATCAGTCAGCTACATCAGTAGACAAATGATGAGGAAGTAGACAGAGCAAATCTGCAGCTCTGTGTATGTGACACACACAATAGGAAGAATTCTAAATTACTCCAAGCTAGAGAATTTGATTTTAACCCTCCCACCCTCCCTAAAAAAAAAAAAAAAAAAAAAAAAAAAAAAAAATCAATCCGATAGCTTGGGAGGTATATATTGAACTTTAAATTTATGTTAAATCTGGGTCATGAAATACATGACAGTTGCCTTAAGAGTAATCTCTGGGAATGAAGAGCAACGGACAATTACAGGCATAATAACCAGAGCCACAGTTGTTGATCCCATTTAAGTTCTACTTTTTAAACTAACATTAATTCAAAAAGGTTAGGTAATACACAAAAAGCACGCTCATTAAAGCCAAGGCAGACAGCTCACATACAAATGAAGTTATGCCTTTAAAAAAAAAAAAAAATCAAATATGCTTTTTTGTTAAACATCAAATGTGTGGTTCTGAATATTAAACTCTAATGAAGCCTCAAAATCAGGTTGTTAAATTACACAACATTATTTGCTAAGAGGTTTTAAGCCACTTCTACAACAAGATCCCAATTCAAATATTTCCATTACACAGACATTACGATGCCCTGAAAGAGGCAGGTAGGACTGCCAGATAATTCTTCCATAATATAGGTACTGTAATAATACGGTACTTTTATTATAAAAATGCACTGATAGATCCTGGAAGTTCTGAAAGGTCTGCACCTAAAATGGCTAAGACAATCACCTCAACTGGTTATCCCATCCAAAAACCTTTACGTGTGAAATTTACTGTATTTCAATAGACAAAGTTATTCATATAAAGACACATTTCAAGAATTCTGCCCTTATTACTTCTCTTCTGGCTATATTCTTTATTACTATGGACACCTGAATGAAAATAGGAAGGTACTAATTATAAAAATGTCATATGTGAAGATATCCACAATGGGGCTTGAGTGCACATGTAGCATATTGAGAGTCACAAGCCTTCCCTATTCCACACACCAGTTCCCTTCCCAGGCTCACCTGTCCTGCCAAGTTAGATGTGAATTCTAGTAACTGAAACTAATTCTGCCACCTCATCAGTACTATGCTAGATCACTGGTCAGTGAGCACATGTGGAGTGATTCAGGAACAAGATTCACAGAACTGCTTATTTACCAGTTTTCAAAAGTGGATTATGTAACAGCTAATCAGTTCCTGCATTGTAATTCAAACATTGTTTTTAAAATAGTTGAGAAAAGTCATCCAGTTAAAATATTAACACTTCTGCAAACAGCATGTCTGCAGCAGGCTGTATTGCTTTAAATCAAAGTGATTTAAACTACTGATTTTAATCATGATTTAAATCAACAAACAGGAAACCTTGATTTACAGAAGTAATTTTAATCTTGTGTTGCATGTGAACTCTCTGGTTATTTTCCTAAACAGAGGTTAATTCTCATTCATTGGTAACCATTAAAACATGTTGATTTGTAAACAAATACCATTGTCACAGTAAATTTGGTAAAACTTCCTTTTGGTAATCAGGATACACAATCTATACATTTAAGTAATTATATAACTTAACAGACATTTATTCAGATCCTTCATTTTGACATTCTGTTATGTTAGAAGTTGGTGAAATCATTCATTTCTTATTTACTAGATCATTTTTTATTTGGGATTCATGTCAAGCTGCATTTGAAGGAAACTGGAACTCAATTAAAGATGTTCAAACCCAGCATTTTAAAATTATTGCTATTAGTTAAGTAAAATTACCTTCAAGGTGCTGGATACACAAGAAAAAAAAGAGTAGATTTATCAATCTATATTTTGAATTTACAGCTAGCTGACTGAAAACAGAGGAAGCATTATCTTAGTGAATTGACAGACTGTTTCTGGTCAACAAGGGCCAAATTTCAAAAGAGATTTAGGTGCCTAAAGATATAAAGAGGCACCTAGTTGGATTTTCAAAAGTGCCTAGGCACCTAATGCCCATTGAGATCAACGTAAGCATATGGAACCCCAGAAGATTCTTGGGGTCAACGTTAGTTTCTTTTCATCTTAGCTCTCTTTCCTTCTGCCCAAGACCATCTCAGGCCCCTGCAAAACATGTGTCCCTCCCCTCCCCGTCCCTGCGCTCCTCCTCCCCCCACTTCAGGGAGTGTCCTTTTTACCACAAGCAAAAGCCATTGTTCTCCAGGTGCCCAACTTGGGCCTCCTCACTTGCCAAACTCATGACAAGTACACCCAGGGGTTGAGCCAACTCTCAAGTGTTGGTAGATGGATAGCTAGCTATCTAGAGCCACACTCCCTCTTGCCACGGTGCATTCGTTAAAACCCCATTCTGAATTAACACACCATATGCATTCAGAAAATAGCTTTACAATACTTTGAAAAACCTACAGAGCATACAGCATTCATAGGTTATCAAAGCCAACTCCAAATCCATGACAGTCTTCAAATCAAGTATTTGTATACGATAAACCAGCAGATTCCCCTGCTCAATTAGCAGCCACCTCTACTCGTGTGACTGTAAGGCAGTGGTCACCAACCAGTCGATCATAATTGACTGGTTGATCCTAGAGAATCTCCCAGTCGATCACGATCTCCAGCAGCACAGTATGTCTGCCGCTAAGGCAGACTCCCTGTCTACCCCTGGCCTCATGCTTCTCCCAGGGCGGGGGTCTCCCTCCGCACGCTGCTCCTACCTGCAAGCACCGCCTCCACAGCTCCCATTGGCTGGGAGAGCTGCGGGGGCGGTGCTTGCAGAGAGGGGCAGCTCGCGGAGCCATGCCCCCTCCCCCCCCGGGGCACACTGGCCCCTTCTGGGAAACAGTGTGGGGCGATGGTAGGCAGGGAGCCTGCCTGAGTCTCGCTGCGCCTGCCGCCAACTGGGAGCCACCAGAAGTAAGTGCTGCCCAGTGGAAGGCCGGGCCCCAACCCCCAGCCCTGATCACCAAGCCAGCACCCTATACCCCCAGCCCCCCCCAAAGCCAGCACCCCATACCCCCTTCTGCACCCTGAACCCCAAGTCCCAGACCTGCTCCTCCTCTCACAGCCAGCACCCCATACCCTCTCCTGCACCCCAACCCCCTGCCCCAGGCTCAGCCCAAAGCCTCCTCCCACGCTGCAAACCCCTCCGCCCCAGCCCAGAGCCCGCACCCCACCTCCTGGCCCCTGCCCCAGCCCCAGCCCGGTGAAAGTGAGTGAGCGGGGCGGGGCTTTGGGGAAGGGGCAGGGTAGATCCTGGGTTGCCCTTAGATTTTAAAAGTGATCTTGGGCGTAAAAAGGTTGGAGTCCACTGCTGTAAAGTGACAGTAAAAGTTGGACCGAGACTCTCTGGACAATTGCTGGCAGATTCAAGTCAAGTCAATATCTAGTAGTAGAAAACATATATAGGGACCTATGGTGATCTTCAAATTGTATCCTGATTGAAGTAAAGAATAAAAACTAAAGGTAGGCAGGGGAACTCAACAGCCCTCCCCATTAGATCAGCTCTAATTTCTATATATCCCTTTTATGCATTTCCAATATACATAGACATTTTAATTTCATAATCTATCCATAAAATGGCTGTTATTACAGAAGCTTTTGAGACATCTCCCCTAGTAACTCTGAGTAGATGACTGGCCTAGTTGTTACACAATCACCATATGATCCCAGAGACTAGACTGTTAGCCACAGTGACTCAACAGTCTACATAACCTTCATGGTTATCTGAGGGCAGAAGTCCACAAACTGCTGTAGCAGAAACCGCCAATAAAAGAATCAAAGAGTAAAAACATACCTATCTACAAAAGGAGGATCTTCCTCTCTAGAGCCCACAGGTACATTCTGCTGCCTTGAGTGGGACTTGTGCACCTAAAATTCCTAAATCATTTACTGTAACCTAAAAACCACTTGGCAAAGAGTCCCCTGTTCTTTGCAAATAACACTCACCTCAGACCACACACACTCATCGCATCAAACTTATCACACAGGAAATTTATCCATGAAGAGTAACATGTAAAATACCTACAGAAAGCTTGAAGATATTCATCAAGATTCAGAATCATTGCAAGATGTATGTACAGGTAACATTTAAAGTATAATGCATTTATTCTGAAAGTATGCTTTATGCTCTTGGAGTAGAAGGGCTTGTCTACACTGGCAATTTACAGCGTTGCAACTTTCTCGCTCAGGCGTGTGAAAAAAACACCCCCCCTGAGCACTGCAAGTTTCAGCGCTGTAAAGCACAAGTGTAAACAGTGCCCCAGTGCTGGGAACTACACTGCTCGTTGAGGTGTTCTTTTTAGAGCTGAGACCACACAAGCCACGTTAAAGCCCCAAATTAGTCACCAGTATCTGAATGATGACTCATTCAGGCAAGAGAGAGCTGTCATCCTTCCCTAATCAACCAGTGAAGTAATGAAAGGTTCTAATCCCTCCCCTTGCCACATCCCAGAACAGTCAATGGGAAAACCAGCAGAGACAAGGAAAAACAATTAAAACCACTTGAGGGGAGAGGGGGGGAAATTAGGAGACTGCCTAAAAACAAAAGAAAAAAAAAAAACACCAAAAAAGCTCACCTGTTCTAGAGAATTGGCAAGACTCTCCTTGCTGCAACACATCAGATTAACGTCTATTAAGTGCTGCATCCTCACCTCCCCACTACACCAGCCAGACCAATGGTCCATGTAGTCCAGTGGGAGTGCTTTCTAGTAGTTAGAGCAGCAGCTTGGGAGCCAAAACACATGGTTCTATTCCAAATTCTACCAAGGTCACACAGCTCACCAGTGGTAAAGTTACATCACTTATTTGTGCCCCAGTTTCAACATCTGCAAAATAGGGATGCAACCTGTGATGGGATGGATCACAGAAACCCCCTTGGAAGCTGCCACCTGATGTACCAAGACTACCGCTGCTTCTGTTTTCCCTGCCAGCTCAGGACTCCAGCACCCTGTCTTGCTGGGCCAGACACTCCCGTCTGCTCCAACACAGACCCAGGGTCTGAATCACTTGTCCCAAAGCTGCAAGTTTACCTGAAAACAGCTCACAGAAGGGTGCTTGTCTTTAGCACTCCGATGCCCAACTCCCAATGGGGTCTAAACCCAGATAAATCCATTTTACCCTGCATAAAGCTTATGCAGGGCAAACTCATAAATTGTTCGCCCTCTATAACACCGACAGAGAGATATGCACAGTTGTTTGCTCCCCCATACTCTGAGTAAATTACTAAATAAAAAGTGATTTTATTAAATACAGAAAGTAGGATTTAAGTGGTTCCAAGTAGTAACAGACAGAACAAAGTAAGTCACCAAGCAAAATAAAATAAAATGCGCAAATCTAGGTCTAATCAAACTGAATACAGATAATCTCACCCTCAGAGATGCTTCAGTAAGCTTTTTCTCAGACTGGATACCTTCCAGGCCTGGGCACAATTCTTTCCCCTGGTACAGCTCTTGTTGCAGCTCAGGTGATAGCTAGGGGATTCTTCATGATGGCTCCTCTCTCCCTCTGTTCTGTTCCACCCCTTTATATATCTTTTGCATAAGGCGGGAACCCTTTGTCCTTCTGGGTTTCCACCCCACCCCTGGAAAAGCACCAGGTTAAAGATGGATTCCAGTTCAGGTGACATGATCACATGTCACTGCAAGACTTCATTGCCCACTTGCCAGCACACACACATACAGGAAGACTCACAGGTAAACACAGCCATCTGCAGACAATGGTCCTGGTTAATGGGAGTCATCAAGATTCCAAACCATCATTAATGGCCCACACTTTACATAATTACAATAGGCCCTCAGAGTTATATTTTATATTTCTAGTTTTAGATACAAGAGTGGTACATTTATACAAATCGGATGATCACACTCAGTAGATTATAAGCTTTGTAATGATACCTTACAAGAGACCTTCTGCATGAAGCATATCCCAGTTACGTTATATTCACTTATTATCATGTTTTTATAAACCATTTAGGCTGCACAACATCACACAACCTTTTGTCCAAATCCATCCCTCACTTCTTCTGAGGTGTGAGTAATATCTTGCACGTGCACAAACTATAAAACCATGTGATCATAATGTAAATCTCATCCTCCATATCCACATGTTCCCTTCTCATCTTGTGCCTAAAATTGACTCTAAGGGTACGTCTATACTTACCTCCAGGTCCGGCAGTAAGCAATCGATCTTCTGGGTTCGATTTATCGCGTCTTGTCTAGATGCGATAAATCGATCCGGGAAGTGCTCGCCGTCGACGCTGGTACTCCTGCTCCGTGAGAGGAGTATGCGGAGTCGACGGGGGAACCTGCCTGCCGCGTCTGGACCCGCGGTAAATTCAAACTAAGGTACTTCGACTTCAGCTACATTATTCACGTAGCTGAAGTTGCATATCTTAGTTCGAAGTGGGGGGTTACTGTGGACCAGGCCTAAGCTATTTGACATCCTCTTATGTCTTCTGGATGCTACAAATTTATAACAACTTGTAATCTCTGATCAGCCAAAATGATGGCTATCAGTTTACAAACCTTGGGGGTGAAATGGCAAAGGAAAACATCTTAAGGACCCAGCAAGCAACATCTTGAACAGCCAAGGAACACAAAACTGCACTTATTATACATCAAATAAGTTTTATTTAATATTCAAGTCTAAGGTTTTAAGTGTGTTTGAAATGTGATCTTTAATACTTTCTTGGGACTTGACAAAAGGTTAATAAATAATCTCATTTCAAATAACTACACCCACAAAAAGTTAGGTTTTGGTTTATCTATTTGAGAAGGACATTTTCATGCCTACTATGAAAAAATCCAAAACCAAACATTACAGCTCCACTTTTTCCAGCCCTTGGGAAAGTCTAGCAGGAAAATCTCCCTCATCACGTGAAAAGAAAAACAAACTCCCCATCCCCAAGCCTTTGGAGCTGTGATTGAGGCCAGACACACCCTGTTCTACACCAGCCAAAAAGTAACGGGGAAGCGCACAGCTCCAGAGGCTGCTAAAGCCGATCCGGCAGGGCTGGTTCTTGGAGTCAGTGGTTGCCCAAGGGCTGTGGCCCCCATACCAGGCGCTCCCTAGGGCGGTGGCACACACACATCTGGCCAGCGGTGACAGCAGTCACCGCCCGCCCGCCGCGATGTGCGCGCAAACCACCTCCCGACTGGGGAAGGCCGAGGCTCCGGCAGGTCCCCGCGAAGCCGAGCAGGGCTCTGGGGCCACGGACCGGGAGGGAGGCGGAGCGCGCCTTGCCCCTGCGGGCCGGAGCCCTTGGCTGTGCTCAGCCGCATGTCAGCCGGGACCATGGGCTCCCCCCCCGCACCCGGGGCCGCCCGCGCAAACCGCGGCTCCCAGCGCAGGGCGCTGCTTTCTCTTTCGCCCCCGCCCCTCTCTGCCCCCTCCCCCGCCCCTCTCTGCCCCCCCCGCCCCGTACCCCGGGGTCTCTGTACCCCCAGCCCCGTACCCCCCGCCCTGTCCCCCCAGCAGCCCCGGGCCTCTTGTACCCCCAGCCCTGTACCGCCCGGAGCCCCTGTACCCCCCGCCCGCCCCAGCAGCACCGTACCCCCCAGGAACCCCGGGCTTCCTGTACCCCCAGCCGCGCTGCGGCCCTGGGCTCCCCTTGCTGCAGCTCGGGCTACCTACCTCGGTGCGCAGAGCCGCGAGGCTAGAGAGGGCCGGGCCGCCGCAGGACACGGACGCGGAAGGGCCCAGGAGGTTTCAGACGCGGGAACGGCCCGGTGCGAGCGGCGCCGCCACTGGGAGCCGGCCGGCGGCGCGGGGGCCGAGGGGAAACACGTGGCCGTTGATAGGTTGTGTCTCGTCCCCGCCCGAGCGCCCTGGTTTGCTACAGAGGCCGCGCGGGCGGGCGGGCAGAGCCGGCCGCTCTTGCCCTTGAAGGGACTCGGAAAGTAGTTCAGCCGCGGGTGTCCTCTGCTCTCCCCACAGATACTGGAACTAGGGGCGCTACCGCACCGCCTGGCTTGAAGTAGTTTCCATTAGACAAAGGGTTTAACAGTTTGGTTCAATGGCTCTCAGCCCCCCCCCCTTTCTTGCCCCCTGCTCCAGGCACTGAGCCCCCAGCAGCAGGACCCTCAGGCTGTCATCCTTAGCATGATTGTGTGTATTGCCCCAGCAGCCTCAGGGAATGCGGGGATTTGCAAAGCTTGGGTTCAGACAGGTCCCCAGCCTCAGGGAGCAAACCCTGGGTTGTTGTCTGCTCAGCCTTCAGAGACGAAATCACCCCCAGGGGAAGCACTCCAGCAACAGCCAGCAGATACTGGCAAATATTTAGTTCAACCTGTATGAATCACTTTACTGCAAACTGTGTTTGCTATAGCACCTGAGCGGGCAGGTGTTCATAGTGCATATTGTTGGCATCCTCTCATCTATGAATCTAGACAGCCTGGTGTAGATGGTTTGCAATGTCTCATGTGACTGAATAGGCCAATCCGAGATTGGCATGATCCTTGGCAGTTATTGCAAATGTATATATCTTAGTTGGGAGCTGCTTGCTTCCTATGGGCTCTTTTCTCTTCAAGCTGTAGGAACCAGCTCCTGTCATGGACTTTGATACCCTGATGGCGCTACTTGTTATGATCACTTGCCAAGATGTCCCATTGGTCGGGATCAATACCAAATTCCTTCATATCTCACTTGCATGTGTCTTTATAGCGAAGCTTGAGATATCCTGTTGTTCTTATTCCCTCTGATAGCTCCCCTTATAGCATGTCCTTAGGTGTGCATCTGTCTTCCAACCTACTCAGATGGCCCAGCCAGTGCAGTTGTCTTTGCTTGAGCAGGGCTGTCATGGTTGGTAAATTTGCCCTTTGAAGAACCTCTGCATTAGTGACTTTATCTTGCCATTTGATGTTGAGTATATGGCATAAACAACATAGGGGGAAACTGTTTAACCTTTTCTCCTGATGAGCATAAGTTGTCCATGTTTCCCTGCCATACATGAGAGTGCTGATGCAAGCTCGGTGCACTAGCATTTTGGTCCTGATGGTCAGCTTTGAGTTGTTCCATGCTCTTTTAGTTAGTCTGCTAAAGATAGTGGTGGCAGCCTTTCCAATGCGAACATTTAGTTTTCCATCCAGTGAGAGGTTGGTGGTCACTGTAGAACGTAAATATCTGAATTTTTGGACTACTTCTAGCTGGTTTGCATTTAGGGTGACTGAAGGATCTTGTGGAACCCCCTGTCCTAATACAACCGTTTTCTTGATGTTGATGGTGAGTGCAAATGCCTGACAAGCAGTTGAAAGGCAGTCCGTCCATGAGTTCTTGTAGTAGATCTTCATCATGGGCTATGAGGATCAGCATCAGCGAATAGAAGTTCCCTGATTAGTGCCTTTTTGACTTTGGTCTTTGACTTAAGTTGTGACAGTTTGAAGAGTTCCGATCTGATCTTGTGTGGAGATACACTCCATCTTTCATGTCCTTAAATGCACAGTTCCAGAGTACCGAGAAAAAGATTCCCAAGAGTGTAGGGGCAAGAACACATCCTTGTTTCACTCTGCTTTTCATCTCAAAGCTGTCCAAAATGGACCTGTCAAACTGGACAGTTGCTCTCATGTTGTTGTGGAATGAACGTTTAAGAGTTAACTGGGTTGGTGGGCATCCTATCTTTTCTAATATTGCAAATCAGGGTGGATAAAAATCAATGATTTTTTTAAATCAGATTTTTTTGTTTAAAAATAGTTTTAATTAAGATACATTATAGCTCAAAGATATCTGATCATGGAATAAGGATTATAAATATTTATTCTATAGTGTGAGACAATATATTCATGTAATGTTTAAGAAAAGTTTTGTAAATGAGTTCCAATAGTTCATGGATTAGGGACCCAATTTTATGAGGTTCCAGGGGCTTCTGTATAGATTATTTAGGTTAATCTTTCTATCTACCCAATGGGACTCAGTGCTCAGTCTAGAAGATACCATCAGAGATGCTTAATTTTGCAGTTCTCAAACTGTGGATTTGTGTCTCCAGAGATAACATGCTTGTTAACAGCAAAAATGTTTTTAAATAAATATTATAGAGGTGAGAAATAATAGACCCTTCAACCCTATTGTCCCTCTGCAAATTTTTGTACACAGAATCAATCCCTTACCTCTATCTAAAAGTGCAAAGTTTCAAAAAGTTCAACGAATAGATGATCGTTGGGGGCGGAATAGATCTGGACAAGAAAAAGAAGTCTGGAGATAAATGTGAGAAGGGAGGGACAGACAGTAGAAACAAAAGTGAAACTGTTTGAGCAGTATATTCCAGAAATCTTCAGGTCTTTCTGAATGTAGCCTTCATTGATTTGAGATCAACCGTACCATTCTCTCACTAGAAGGGAAAACCTATAATGGCAGCAGGCCATAAAAGAGACCCACTTTGGGAATAAGAACCGTTCAAGAAATATGTTTGCTGATGGTGTTTTAAAGAAAGTCACACCAGTGAACTGGTAGAAGTCACTTAAGCAGTTGGATTCAGAGACTGTTGAAGTGATAATCTCACTTTTAACAGCAGTAGCTTCTTCTGCTGGTGTAGAAAGAATATTTTCTTCCTTTGGACTAATTCAGTCCAAATTGAGAAATCGTTTGGGACCTGAAAAAGCAGGAAAGCTTGTTTTTCTTTTCCAGATTATGAACAAACAGGAAAATGAAGGTGAAGATGACTGTTAGCTGCAGAAGCCAATATTTTAGGTTTATCATATTGACTTGGCTGACAGAGTCAATTTAATGTTTGTTTGGTTTTTTTTAAATATTTAATTTAACTATTTTAGTTAAAAACAATTTTAACAAAACCAAACCTGATTTTAAAAAACTTGAATGTTTAAATTCAAAAATTCACTTTTGTTTTGTTAAAATATTATGTTTGCTGTTGAAGAAAAAATCCAGAATACACAATGTTGTTGTTTTAGTTAAATAAAACAATTTGAATGTCTGCCTGGTGATGTTCTCCTCCTAATACAGCATAGCAAGAAAATCCTCCAAATATTAATGATTAACCTGTTGAACTGAAGATAGTTTACCTCCCAATGACTTCATCAATATCTGCTTCACTTACCTTTGGTAAATGAAATAACCAAACAATCATTCATTTTCTGTTATAGCTGTAAAACTAATCTGAAAATTTTTCAGCATAAATCACTTTAAAAATGTATAGGGTGTACCTTCTAAAAATGAAACCTACATCTATCTCTGAGCTGCGAAGAATATGTATTAAGGTTATAACAACCAACAAGAATGCACTTTTATGTAGAAATCCATGATTAAATCAAGTCTTCCTGACTAGTGGTTTAAATAACGATTTAAATCAAATCCACCCGGTTGCAAATAAACCTGCTTTGCTGACAATGCACATGTAACACTGGGCTCGAACCTGGAACTGCTGAAGCTTTGTACATGAGCCTCTACTGCATGAGCTAAAAACTAGCTGGCTCTTAGCTAAGGCTGTAGTAGACTTGTTAATCTTTAGATGGTCTAGGCTATAATGGCCCAAACAGTGTAATAACACTAAAATGTGAGCAGTAGTGATCTGAATTCTTTACGGCTGAATATAGCAATATTTTTCTATAAAACAAGATATTCAAAGCCAGAAATAACATACTCTGTTTACACTCCTATGCAAAGAAAAGGTCACTAGCCTAATCAAATGTTATCTCTCTGGTATTTTAAAGGTCTTAATTCTGCAAACACTTGGGGCTTGTCTACATGGGAGGTTTAAATTGCACTAACTTTAACCAGTGCATACTGAAATGACCTTCATATATATGCCACACTCTTTCAAAGCACTCTAATTGACCAAGTAATATGTATTCCATAATCCAATTTGAAAGCGGATTAAGTTAATTGTGGATGAGTTAGTGTGGACTAATGTTCGTGTGCCCATACTGCTCATTCGCACTAGGATGGCAGTTCGCCAACTGCTATCCACACAGCTTTGCATGTCATCAGGATCAGCCTGTTTACCTGTGTCCTCTCCACTCTTCTGAGGTCATGTTACCCAGATGTCACCTTCCCTGTTCAAATGCTGGCCAGAAGCCAGGACCGGTCCATTTGCTCCTGGATTCACATACCTCAGCATTTGAGCAGGGTATTACTACTACTGTACAACCTGTACTACCATACAATGACACGTGCACCTTCATGGAGCTGTGCAGAAATCATTGAGTTTCTCACCATCTGGGGAGAAGCAAGGGTGCAGAAAGCCCTTGCAAAAAATCACGAGAATAAAGCAGTGTGTATGGACATCTCTAGAAAGATGGCAGAGAAGGGTTCCAGCAGGAACCCTTTTCAATGCTGCAACAAGAGTAAAGAACTCAAAAGTCTACACAAGAAAACCAGGGACAAGAGAGACCTCTGGTAATGCTCACAGGACCTGCCCGTACTACAAGGAGCTGGACTGAGTAGTCTCATTGTGTAGTCCAGGAGCATTTATCTCACGTCCTGCCTGCCTGAGCAGGTCATCCTGAGTTTGTGCATTATTCTGTTGGATCTTGGCCCTTGGTTGGGAAGCTGTACCAAGCATCCGGAGAAGCATCTGCTACTTCTAGTCACACACAAGATCCTCAGTATTATTTACTGAAGAAATTAAAAAAAAAAATGACTTGAGAGGGTTTTCATGTGTTTTTTTTCTTAACCCTCCCCTTTCCCCAAATTTTATCTGAGCAGCTCAAACAAATAAACAAACAAAACTGCAACCAAGGTGTGTCCCTAGACCAAGCAGGCTCATCCAAGGGTACCTCTGCCCTCCCTTCATTCTGGTTTATTTCAGTCATCCATTTGGTGTGATATGGCGTGATAGTCTGATACACTACCATATGTAATCAAGCAAATGATGAACTAAAAGAATGTTGGACAGCTGTGTCACATATGACTTCAGAAACATCACAATGTTTCTTAACAACAGTAAAATCTATAAAAAGTTGTCTACTGTAAAAAACAAACAAACAAACAAAAAACCCCTAGGTTGTGTTTCCAAAGCATGGATTATTAACTGATTGTTTTTGTTTCTTTGCCACTGAAGCCTTATTATAATACCATCGCTCTGATGCTAAAGTAAACCATCTCCCATTAGACTCCTCTGTGGGAGGTGAGAGGAATGAATGAGGAAACCAATAAGAAATAAAGCTTCCCATCTCTGTGTCTTTCTTTCCCTCCCTGTGGTTACACTTGGGACTTCTTAACCTCCCACGCTTTATATGATCACATAAAATAACCCTCTGAGTGTAACATCTCAAAATGTTACAGGCCTACTGGTGCTCTTGATTTTTATGACTTAGATGCAAAAGGCGTTTAACAAAACAAAACAAAAAAGAATAAAGAAACAAAATGTCATGTAAACTGTTTAAAAAGCGAATAATTCCAACTGTAAGCAGCTTTCCAAAGGGGGGAGGCGTTCGGAGCACTGGAGTCTGGCAATATTCGGGGGAAGGAAACTAAATGCTCACTTAAAACTCCATTAAAAGACAAATATTCATAGTTTACTAGGGGCAGGTGACTGGAGATTTCATTAACTTGCTATATTTTTTCTAGGGTAAAATACCAGCAAAATGAAGATACAAATATTCAGTAATGATTAATGTATCCTAGTTAGGCTATGAGTATTACTGTAAATATATATGCACCATGGGTGAAATCTTGCCCACACTGAAGTAGTCAATGGGTGTTTTGCCATTGACATCCCTGGAGCCAGGATTTCACCCGGTATGTGTATAGCAAACTGCACCGGATGACATAGGTAAGATACTATCATTTTAGAAATATTCTAATTTCAGTACTAACCTATTCACTCTCACACTACATGTCAAAAATCCCATCAAACTTTTTGAATAGGCTGGCTAGAATATATAGCACAAAAGTCAGAGTTGTTCTTGTTGGAACAGAAAAGTATACAGTACAATAAATGAACTATGATTTCCTTTCAAACTGCTTTTATTACACAGATGGCTCCATCTGGTGGCTACATTAACACCTTCTAACCCTGCTATGTTGTTTTATATTGCCATTTAGAAGAAAGCTTTTAAACTGAACAAACTGACAAATATTTTCATTCTATGTAGTTTCTATCAAATTATGTGCTTTAATAAACATAGATTTGCCTAACTATACTTCAGAATCACATGGTCCAGTTTTAACCAATAACTAGTGCCACACCTGAGGCAGAGTTTAGTCTGCTTTGTTAATTCAAGGCACATTGTTCTGGTCTCTGGCTCCCTAGTAATTTTCTTCCTTGGAAGCATAGTATATTGTCTTCCTAACTGGAGGTGACATGATCTGTCAGAAATGAAAGGATAATCTGAAGTTGTTTCCTTTTGGGTTATTCTGGAGAGCATTTTGTGAACTTGACATATATCAGAAGTGTGGATCAAAAGTGTGTAGTGGAAGGACTTAGACTGTCACATATTCAAAACAAAGCACCTCGGGAACACCTACAGAAATGTACCCACACTCAAAATACCCATAAAACCCTGGATCTTCCTTGCAACAAAGGAACATTTGTATTTGTACACCAGTTAATTGCACATGCAAGTTGGCAAGTATGCAAGAACCCAGTTTGTGCATGCAAATGAACATTGCAAAGGAAATGGCACCTCTAAAAAATTGTCCCATAAGGCTTACTGGCAAAGGACAAGTAAGAGAGAATTAGAGAAGCAAGGTAATGATGCAATTTGCTGTATGCTGATAGTGGACTTCAATCATGGTCTTTTACAGTAACTTGCAAAGGTCTACTGAATTTAGCACTGTGTATTTAGAGAACTATGCGACTATTCCAAACAGTCCTGAAATTTAAGAGAGTAATCATATTGCTTATGGGAAAGTGAGGGAAAACCCATTTTTCAATCTTTTTTTCTTGTTTTTTCATTGCTTAACTTGAAACCAAAGTTTAGTCTTGTTTGCCTAATGAATGTCTAGATATCTTCTATGATATGTCTTCATCAGTACATATCATAGAAGCAGCAGGAATTTACATTTGTTTCCTTGGAACTCAGTGGCATTAGCAACAGCAGTTCAAGGCAGCCCCATTGTGAGATAAAACCTTTCCATAATCTCAAAGTGCTCAGTGCAGTGCTCCTGGCTCTTACAAATGTATTTCATTTCTGTTCCTGCTGCATTGTCTTCCTTTGTTCCCTTTTCCAATGTCAATGCATTACATTATTTATTTTCCCAGTCACACTTATAGTATCTTTCCCTTCTCCCGCCCGGGTTACCAGGAATTCTACAGCTTAATATGTAACAAAAAGAAAAGAACAATCAAGAGACAGGACCATGCACTAGCAACCAAGTCAAGGTTGCCACATATTTTGGCTATCGATACTTAATGTAAATATCGTAAGGGGAAGGGGTGCCTACTGCCATTATCAAGGATCTCTGCCCTTCTGCAGGGGATCATGGAAAAGAAATATCACTACTGCTGAGACCCAATCCTTTACTCAGTGACAATGTCAGGATCCAATAACCTGCTACTGCTTGTAGTAGAGTGTCCTGGCTCCCAAAAAAGCAGAGATTCCTAGCCCGCTCGCTACTGGGGCTCAGGCCTTTCAGACCAGGCACTTAGGATGGTTGTGTTTCCAGGGGGATCATGTGACCAAGAGGGAGCTTGGTGAGCATGGGCAGCACTGGCTGGAGAAGCTCTCCCCTAGATTTCCCCTGACCCTGGTGTTTTCCTGGGTATGGGTGAAGGGCTAGCCATGGGCAGACCTTTCAATCGTTCTCCATAGTCTCAGGCTTTCTTTTAAAAAGAAAAAAATAAATCTCTAGCTGTCATGCTTGTAAAGAAAACACTTCAAAAGCTGCCAGGAGTGTAACTAATATAGAGATGTCTACCTGAATTTGCAGAAAGCCTGAAACAATAGCTCTGAGAGGTGAACTTCCCTGATCATTTCAGTGGGCTCTAACTCAGATGCTATTGGTGATATTTTAAATGTCAATATTGTTAACTATTTCACTGCTTGTCAAAGCATGTCAGAAAGGAGAGAAGTGTCATATTATGAAGATCTTTGCCAGTGTTTCTGAAAATGTGTGTGGGAGTGGGAAGCATGGAAGAGTAGTCAGGAGGAGGGAGATGCCATGACAGATGTATTAATTAGGAGGAGTAGGTCTTTAACACCACATAACAGGACTGCAGGGTTGCAGTTGGCTTAAATTCTCTGAAGAGTGGCTGAGCTTTCAGAAGTTTGGGAGACACTGCACTAGATGGAACAGAACACCACACCCAGGAGATATGTGGGTTACACAATACATGTCTGAAATTTCAGAGTTCCTGAAATTTGGCTCTGGATTTTCATAAGCACAGTGCACTCTGGAACATCAATACAGGGAAAGCCTCACCAGGAAAGAAAAGGTGAGTGAAAAGTAGTGTCATGACATACGGAATCATAGTCCTTCTTAAAAAGAAGGCATTTATTATAGAAAAGAGTTACAACTGAGCTTCCACATGGCTTCAATTCCAGTTTTGTCTCTCTTGTTTACCAAGAGCTACACCTTGTCTAGAACTCTGTACAACGCAGAGTTATAGTTAGGTTCCTAATTCCATACTCAGGGATCCTCACATGTGGCCAGATTTTCCAGAAGTTCTAGAAGCTCCCATTGATGCTCACTTTTGAGTGGCTAAATAATATACTGCAAGTGACCCTATCATTAGTCAGGACACAGTAAAGGGACTACTGAGGCCCACTGTAAGGGGAAGCCTCAGAGGCAATTCTTTTCCTCTCATTTGACGGTAGATATTCATTAGACCAGTGGTTCTCAACCAGGGGTACGCAGAAGTCTTCCAGGAGGTACATCAACTCATCTAGATATTTGCCTAGTTTTACAATAGGCTACATAAAAAGCATTCGCTAAATCAGTACAAACTAAAATGTAATACAGACAATGACTTGTTTATATTGCTCTATATGCTATACAACTGAAATATTAATATTTTGAAATTATTAATATTAATATTCCAAATAATGTATTTTATAATTATATGGTAAAAATTAGAAAGTAAGCAATTTTTCAGTAACAATGTGCTGTGACACTTTTGTATTTTTATGTCTGATTTTGTAAGCAAGTAGTTTTTAAGTGAGGTGAACCTTGGAGGTACGCAAGACAAATCAGACTCCTACAAGGGGTTCAGTAGTCTGGAAAGGTTGAGAACCACTGCATTACACTGGGTTTTCTCACTAAACATAACTAAATGATACAATAGGTTTTGCATATGAAGTGAATCCTTCCTTGCTTTCTATGCACCTTTTGTAGTATTAAACAAAGAAGAGGTTTGCCTCATCAGCTTGTTGGGTGATTTCGGAGAACAGTATGAGAGAGCTAAATTATCCCACTTTTGCTGCTGATGCAATAAAAGGTTCTCGCTTGATCTCCTTCGCACTCAGGTGATGGAATGCCGAGATGGGCAAAATCAGTTTCAATGCCAAAAAGATGAACAACTGGTGCAGAAGGTCACAAAACACTATGAATTGCTTTATGTCACCCAAATCTTGAAGGATGATCCAAAAATATATGCAAGAGTTTTGGAATAATAGTGAGCTACACAGTACCACTACCCAGGGGACACTGTGCAATACACATAAAGCAACTCACATTTTAATGGGGAGTGGAATTATCTTTTGCATTAAGTGCAAAAAGAGTCTGTTTTAAAGAGAGAGAGAAAGAACGGGAAAGAGGCAGGTCCACCGTTAAGGAAAAGCAAGTTTATGCCTAATGTCCTGGAGAAATAGTTGAAGAATAATTCAACCCTATGCAAAGATGACTGTTTAAGGCTACCAAAGTCAGTGAGATTAGTAGGGAACTTTAGGACCAGATCCTACAAAGGGATCCACTGTACAGACACTCAGGTCTGCATGGAACCCATAGATTTTAGTGTGATTCCAGAAGGGTCTAAGAGTCTACGTGAGTGGATCCTTTAGTGGGATTGCAGTCTTAATTTGTTTTCCTGATCCTGATGTTTTAGATTTGTGATCTTGTCAGATCTCATAAGCTAAACAGGGACAGACCTAATTAGTATTTGAAAGGGTAATTACTTAGGAAGACCCAGGTGCTTACAGAAATGGTATTGGTGCCTTAGGCTGGCACTCTGGCACTCTGACCTCTCCGTCAGTATTGAATCAATCCCCATTTTAATACCAGGGATGGTATGGACATAGAACTATGATCCTGACCATTTCTGGTGATTGAAGACTCCATGGAACTTTTTTCACATTCTAAATTCTAGAGCAGATAACTCCATTCTACTTTCTAAAATTCTTTATAGTGTCACTCATTTATGCTGTTCTGCACTTGCTCTGCTAGACGATTGCTGAGTCATGTTACTGGTGCAGAATGACTACTGGGCTTCCCTCTCAAAAAAAGCTACGTGAACCCGAATGTTAAAGCCAGTATTCTGAACCAGCAGAAACAGCATGTACCCAGGTACTTGTGCACACACTATAGCTGAAAGTGTGCTTTTGGCTGCCTTTAAATAGAATATCATTAATAAACACACATAACTACATATATCTCCACATCTTTCAGAGGTAAGGAAAAAAGACTATTCCCAGATCACTGCCTCCCACTCCTCTCCAGAACATACCTGAGAAAAGTGTACACCAGAGTTCAACCTTATGGGCAAACTGCAAATAAAGTAGATGCTCTGGATTTAAGATTTCATCTTAAAGTCCTTATCACACATTCCTTCACCAGAATGTCTTGGTCTAGTGCAACATGGGCAGAGTTAAGATATTTGGGATTACTTTAACAACACATTTCCAGTGTTTAAGGGGTTTTTAAGTGTGTCCTTGACTTTGAATTTCCAGACTTTCTAGTGTTTGTGGTTTTTAGAGTAATACATGTTCTGTGAAGGATTTTCAGGTACATACTGTCACAACCCAATGGCCCCCTCCCCTTAGGGAGTCCCTTGGGAAGGTAGATCAGCACTGTATATTGCTAACACTGTTGCAAGCATCGCAAAGCATTTTGGGGAAGGTTAAAGGTGTGTAAGTGGAGAGTGGAAGATTCCTTTGCAGGTGTACGAGAGCCTGAGGGGGCAGAAGAGAAAGAAGAAAGCAGAGAACGGGTTAATTCAACACATCAGCTGGCAAGCTCAGTCTGAAGAGGAGAAGCTAACTCCAGCCCAAGGCCAGCTGCTCCCTGCCAAGACAGAAGGGGGGAAGTCCAAGCCCCCCGACCAGCCATGAGAAGAGAAGAACTAAGTTGAGCAAAGCTGCAGAGATAACGGCAAGAACAGCGAAAGAACAGTGAGAATGAATGAGACACTGAGCTGCAGAGATAACAGCGAGAGTGAATGAAACGGCAACAGCAAAGGGCAAAAGAGGGGAAAACAGTCTCTGCAGCCAGGAAGTTTTGTGAAACCGGGGAGGCCACAGAAAGCTTGTTTGGACTGGTATAAAGAGCACCAGGAACAGAGGGCCCTGGACAAAAACATCCCCAAAGGAACGCAGGACTTATAACCCTCCTGAGAGCCAGAGCAAGTCGGAGAGCACAGCAGATCCTTGGACGACCTGGGCCCAGGACAGCACTCCCGTCCACCTTCCTCTCCCCACCTTCTTCTAACGTTACACCCAGACTTGGCCAGTCTGGGTCGTGCGCGTGTGAGTATGAAAGTGGGTTAGGGCTTAGGGCATTAACGCTTTCTTTCTTCCCCTGAGTGACGTGGGAGCACTCCCAGCACTCTCTGCTGTTATTTTATTATTTTATCAATAAAGCTTTAAAATTTAGACCCTTGGTGTGCTTCGTCATCTCCTCCCTGAAAAGATCCGGAGGCATCAGCCTGATCAACTGACGCCTTCAGGCAGATTGGTAATGAAAATCTGTCACAATACAACCCTAGCTCCAAGTAAACACAACTTTTATTTAATTAATTAATTTATTTATTGCTAGAAATACAGTAACTCCTCACTTTAAGTCATCCCAGTTAATGTTGTTTCGTTGTTACGTTGCTGATCAATTAAAGTTGTGCAATGCTCCACTGTTATGTTGTTTGGCTGCCTGCTTTCTCCACAGCTGGCAGCCTCCTTACACCCCCCCACCCCCACTCGGTGTGCAGGCTCCCACTCCCTCCACTGCCTCCCAAACGCGACAAGCCAGCTGATTGTCCCAGGCGGGAGGGAGGAGTGAGGACTTGGTGTGTAGGCTCCCCCTCCCTCCCCTGCCTCCTGCCGGGGCAATCAGCTGGCTTGCGGCATTTAGAAGGGAGGGGAGGGAGCAGGGAGGAGTGAGGACGCAGAGGGGGAGGAGGTGGGGGGATGGAGAAGAGGCAGGTCAAGGATGGGGGTTTGGGAGAAGGGGGGAGTGGGTGGGCTGAGGGTTGAGCCCCCCGCCCCTGCTGCTTGCAGAGTAGGGAAAGCTGCCACTGCTGCGCAAGGTGCTTCTCCTAGCCTACAGCACCTTCAGCTTCCTTGCCTGCCTCATCTCCAGTGCCAGCAGGCTGTGCCTGTGTAGGGTAAGGCAGGGGCACCTCCCAACTGTAGTACAGTACCTGTATTAAATTGCTTGTTTAAAATGTATATAATGCCTTTTGTCTGGGTGAAAAATTTTTTTCCCTGGAACCTAATCCCCTCTATTTACATTAATTCTTATGGGGAAATTGGATTCGCTTAACATCGTTTCACTTAAAGTTGCATTTTTCAGGAACAGAACTACGACGTTAAGTGAGGAGTTACTATATGCACTAACAGCCTGATCCAAAGCCAAGGGGAATCTTTCCATTGACTTCAATGGGCGCTAGCTCTCTTGTGTGACATAGGGGTTAGCATGTGTTCTGCTCATTCCTTCCACACACACGCACCTCATTGCCAGATGATGAACAAGGTTGAATAAAATTATTTTGATACATTGAGAGCCTGATTCAAAGCTTCTTGAAGCCCATGGAAATACTCCCACTGATGAACTGAGGAGTTTCTCAAGCTTTCTCAGAGCTTCCTCATGCAGTGTCAATCTTTTCTTAAAGAGAGATTATCTCATGGGCCATCTCCCATCCCCTTTGCAATCCCATGGACGATTTCCCTTCCCATTTAGGATCACTTTGTGGCTACCACAGCAATTGCTTACCTGGGAAGGCATAAAAACATAAGAACATAAGAAAGGCCATACCGGGTCAGACCAAAGGTCCATCTAGCCCAGTATTCTGTCTACCGACAGTGGCCAATGCCAGATGCCCCAGAGGGAGTGAACCTAACAGGCAATGATCAAGTGATCTCTCCCCTGCCATCCATTTCCATCCTCTGACAGACAGAGGCTAGGGACACCATTCCTTACCCTACCTGGCTAATAGCCATTAATGGACTTAACCACCATGAATTTATCCAGTTCTCTTTTAAACTCTGTTATAGTCCTAGCCTTCACAACCTTCTCAGGAAAGGAGTTCCACAAGTTGACTGTGCACTGCGTGAAGAAGAACTTCCTTTTATTTGTTTTAAACCTGCTGCCTATTAATTTCATTTGGTGACCCCTAGTTCTTGTATTATGGGAATAAGTAAATGACTTTTCCTTATCCACTTTCTCCACATCACTCATGATTTTATATACCTCTATCATATCCCCCCTTAGTCTCCTCTTTTCCAAGCTGAAGAGTCCTAGCCTCTTTAATCTCTCCTCATATGGGACCTGTTCCAAACCTTAATCATTTTAGTTGCCCTTTTCTGAACCTTTTCTAGTGCCAGTATATCTTTTTTGAGATGAGGATACCACATCTGTACGCAGTATTCAAGATGAGGGCATACCATTGATTTATATAAGGGCAATAATATAGTCTTAGTCTTATTCTCTATCCCCTTTTTAATGATTCCTAACATCCTGTTTGCTTTTTTGACCGCCTCTGCACACTGCGTGGACATCTTCAGAAAACTATCCACGATGACTCCAAGATCTTTTTCCTGACTTGTTGTAGCTAAATTAACCCCTATCATATTGTATGTATAGTTGGGGTTATTTTTTCCAATGTGCTTTACTTTACATTTATCCACATTAAATTTCATTTGCCATTTTGTTGCCTAATCACTTAGTTTTGTGAGATCTTTTTGAAGTTCTTCACAGTCTGCTTTGGACTTAACTATCTTTAGCAGTTTAGTATCATCTGCAAACTTTGCCACCTCACTGTTTACCCCTTTCTCCAGAAAGGCAACAGCAGGGAAGTGTTTATGTACTTTTTAGCCATCTTGGAATGTGATTTAGCAGCTGGAAACAAAGAGAGTCAACACCACGTGACCAGCCAGCTCTCCATAGACTATCAGCAAGTGCTTTATAGATCACACTGGCTCTCCAGGAGCCTCAGTTTGGGGGACATACTAAATAGGAATTAGGAACTAATTAGAGGAAAACTGAAGCACATTAGTTAAATAAATAAAATAAAAAATCTTACATTTATATAGAATCTTTTAACTTAAAAAATCCCAAAGCATTTTACATACAAACAATCCACATACAGGAAATCATGTCACCAATGAAATGCAGCTATCTCTGGGATGGAGGGCATCACTCAAGCAGACAATCTTAAATTGGAAAGAGGACATTTTGGCCAAATTGGGGCCAGCCCTTTCTCTTATGAAAAGCTATATGGGATGTTTTTATGTCTGCACTGAGCAGACAGGAACTCAGTTTTCCGAACCCTGTTGAAAGACTCACATCCTGATGTGCCAATTTTTACACCACGGAAGGATAAAGGGCTGAGATTCTGCTGGGATTAGAATAAACAAGGTTTATTAATTTCTGTCAAACAGTAGATGTCTCCCTTTGCCTGGATTTGATCTGTGTGTAAAATGTGCATTAGGCTACATGTCTACAGCCAGCATTACTTCTCTTTTTTTCAGCTAACATTCCCATCATGCCTTGTTGAAAAATCCACAGGGGAGGAAAGATAACGCTGAGCACAAACCCTGAGAATAGAGCCCCATGAAAGCAACAAATTATAAACTCTACAGAAGAGATTTTCTTCAGAAAGATCATAGGTCTCATGCTTTAGTCATGGCCTGTTCCTTTGCCAGCAGGTTTGGAAAGAGTGATCTGTGAGAGCTAAGTGATTTCTTTCAAGTAAGCTTCTCACGATGACTACAGAAAGCTAAAGGATTACAGTACACAAACAATGGGAGAAAAGCTGCTTCAAATAATACATCCAGACAATAGGGTTGCAGTTATGGTAGCAATGCAAAATATGGAAGAGGATTTAAATGAAATGAGTGCTATTTGTACACCTCTGAGGACTCACGTGTGACAAATTTGGCAGCACTAATGTTTATAGCGCTTGTTGCTCCACCCCTTAAACAATGAGGCTAAACCCCATATGTACAGGAGTTGGTAGTGCACAAGCATTTTTGCTAATCACATTGCATGCAAAATCAGGAAGACAAAGGGAACTAGTAATGCTTATACTAGCATTGGGGAAATAATTAAGCATGAATGCAATATTGTATGTGGATTTGAAATAAAAGTGAAGCGCTCTTGGAAACAATTGTGTTGTTTTCAGTTGTGCTGGTTTTTCCTTGTTTCGCAAAATAATTTGCATTTCATTTAAATAAGGAACATATATTGTTGCGAGCTTTCTATTTTATTTACATAAAACAAAATGCTCATTTCCATTATTGTTTAGATAACCTGGCATCTGCAGAGTTTTTTTGAAGGTAAAGTTTTCTCCCTCCCCAAATTACGACAGACACCATGATGAGTAGGGGCATAGATAGATAGATAGAAATCCACCATAAGCCCTGCTGTACAGTAGGCTAATATCTTTCTGTGGGCATAACGAAGACATGGGACCAGATCATTGATTCCAGCCATGTTCTGCTTTGTGCTCCTGCAATCCTTGAGGCATTTGGTGTTGGTTGGACCATTGTGTAAATTAGAGCAGCCTCATGGACAGTTATGCTGGCTGGAGTGCAGTGTGTTTTGGCTGTGCCCTTTCTTTCCCCAGATGCATGCTCCCTGAACCAGAACTGGGGGGCAAAAGGCAGTGTCGTAGGGGATCTGCTGAGACAGCTAATATTTATACCAGCTTTATGGGCCCTTTGCACCACTGAAGTGACACAAATAGCCTGGATCAGGGTCAGTCTCTACGATTACTATTCTGTCCAGTTTTTGTTAGAGCAGGGAAGTGCACTGTGACTTTAATTCAATGTTACTGTGAAGAAGTGAACTGCCCTTTGAAAAAGCAACAGAGGGTCCTGTGGCACCTTTAAGACTAACAGAAGTATTGGAGCATAAGCTTTCGTGGGTAAAAACCTCACTTCTTCAGATGCATCTGAAGAAGTGAGGTTCTTACCCATGAAAGCTTATGCTCCAATACTTCTGTTAGTCTTAAAGGTGCCACAGGACCCTCTGTTGCTTTTTACAGATTCAGACTAACACGGCTACCCCTCTGATACCCTTTTAAAGGACAGGCTGGAGCCTACAACTGAGACAGCCTAGGTGTAATCAAGAAGGTCCCCCTTCCCCATTCTGGGGCTTGGCCTGGGCTATTTAAACATGAAGTTGGGTAGGAATAGAGAGGGATTAGAAGCCATGCAGGCTACAATGGAGTCTCTCAGGTTCAGGGGTCTAGCCTGAATAGGCCCAGAGACTTTGTTTGGGGACTTTAATTTTGGGAGCTCTGCACCAGGGTCTGAACTGTTGTTACAAGTCCTCCTTCCTTGAGTCCATATGAAAAGGGACAACACATGTCTTTTATAGTCACCTTCAGGAATCTCCCTTTATTGGCGTGGATATATGTTTGAATTCTCATCCTCACTAACCATAAATAATAGGTGATTTTTGGATCCTAAACCTTCTCTCATTCCTTAATGTATGTGTGCAAATAGCTCAGTGCTCTCCCTGCAATATTGCCCAGGTTTATTACTGATTCAAATCCACCTCTGCTGAAAGGCTCTTCATCTTCTCTCCTCTTGACTATTTTAACTTCCTTCTGTGACCTTCTCAAACTCATCTCTTCCATCCTCAAACAGCTCCACCAGCTCCCCATGTAAAACCCTCCATGAATTTGTTTCAAATCATCTCACAGGCCTTGTCCGTCTATTTCCGTCCCTGTTCCCATCACTCTTACCTCCCTTCTGTCCTTTCACACCTTATTGCCTTTCTTAGATAACAATGCTGAGCAATAACAATTCAGTACTCTTCATAAGCAGTAAATCCACACTATGAAAAAGAAACCAAATTATTCTGATCCTGCCAAAGGTGAGTTCAATATTGCTTAAAAGTTAAACATATACATATCCCTTTGCAGGATCAGTTAGCTATCTAAACCCATATTTAGGTTCCAAAGGACCTCTGAAAACCAGACTACTTGTACAGGTATAAAAGTAGGTATTACATTGCCTAATTTTAGTTTGAATATTTTAGCTGTAAGACAACAGAAATATATTAATCATTCTGGTTTCTGTCCCATGCAGAATCTTAAGCATTGGTCTCTTTCAAAATATTGATAATAATTTCATTTTATCCTGCTCCGATCTGTACACTGTCCTGAGACTTAAACAATGATCATTTTCCTCTTTCCACACAGCTATTGCTGCTTTTCCTTGTGCTCCGTTATCAGAATATGCCCAACACTTTCAATTTTCAGAAAAGGAGATGAAGTCATTTAACAGATGCTCTGTTTACAGAAGAATATACTGTAGTCTTATAGTTTCTTAAATCTAATCTTTTTTTTTTTGGTCTTCCTAGAAACAAAAGAATTCAAACGTTTTTTCCAAGTCAGAGCTGAAGGAATCCCTTTCAATAACATAAGTCTCTCAGTGGGGCTAACTGCTCTGTTTCACCACTGAGTAAGCTGAAGTGATTGGGTCTACTTCATGATTCCCAGATATCACTAGGGTGTGCTATAGATCATGAAATTTCAGTAAAGCACTTGTTAACAAGGCAATCTATCTGCTATACTAAATATTTTAAATTAATTCCAAAGATGAAAGCAATGCACACTGATCCAAATACACGTTTAAAACAACATTTAAAGCACTTGAGAGAGGTAATATAATAACACTTGTTTAACAATTTAAAACTTTTTGCTACATACGCTTGGAGAAACATACAATAGTGCATGGCTACAAAGAGTTAGTGAGAGCTAGACAGATAATCAATCAATCTAAAATGCCTACAAATCAATAAAACCTAAAAGAAGAGATCTAAATAGTGATTGAAAGATTGGAATGGAACATGTATATATAAGAAGCATAACCAATAAGGGACCTATTGTAGAAAACTTACTTTGGTGTGCACTCATATGGAGATTGGCATCAAATGGGATTATTCACCTGAGTAAGTGCTTGCTCATAGGTAAGGGCTGCACATTCAAGCTCTAAATATTAATGATAAATAACATGTAATTAATAAGTAGATATGAAAAATAGAACTGCTCTTACTTCCATTTACGTCAATGGCAAAACTCCTAATGACTGAAGTGGGAGTAGAATCAGGGCCATCCTGGGGGATTACATAGCTGAAGGTCGGTAATGGGAGGGGGAACTCACTAGCACTTGCATCTTGATTCAGCAGTACTTAAGCATATGCTTAACTTCAAGCATGTATCTGGATTTAAAGTTAAGCTCATCCTTAAAGACAGGCACGAGCTTAAGTGCTTTGCTGAACTGGGGCCTCAGATACCAATTCAAATCCAGGCTACAGTATGCTGATAGCACCAGAAGAGCATTGCCGTCTGATGGCCTGGTGGTTCAGTGGCCTATGTGAAATGGGTTTGGTGGCCTCAGTCCATTTCCCAGTGCATGATTATTATTTCTATTACTATGACACCTAAAGCCCCAGTCCTGGATCTGCACCCCCCTGTGCTAGGTGCTGTACAAACACAGAGCAAAAAGATGGTTCCTGCCCCAATGTGTACATCACAAAACCCATCTCCCTAATTAGCTCTCTTGCAAGTCATCTCAAAAGAGCAGGGCCAGCTCCAGCATTTCTGCCGCCCCAAGCAAAAAAAAGCCGCGATTGGAGGCGGCAGTTCACTCCTAGAGGGAGTGAGGGACCTGCTGCTCCTGAATTGCCGCAGGTGCCGCCACTCTCCCATGGCCGCCCCAAGCACCTGCTTGTTAAGCTGGTGCCTGGAGCCGGCCCTGCCAAAGAAGGCCAAACACAGAACATGCTTTGAATCTAAAATAGTTTCTCCCCTTTTGAGGTGGCCCCCCCTGCATCACAATTGAAACATGTTGGTGGAGCCGTGGGAGGAGGCTTATGCTGTCACTCTCTGAGCTGGTTCTGTCTCACAGAGCCTTTAGTCTCCAGGGCTCTCAATCCAGCTGATCTCATGAGTGTCAGATTCACCCCAAATGTCAAAAAATAAGATCTCCCTGGAAGTGTGCAGCTGAAACAGAAGAATTCGGGACAGATCCTCAGACGACGTAAACTAGCATAGCTCTGTTGACTTCAATGCAGCTACACTTGTTTACACCACTTGAGGATCTGTCCCTTAAAGTTTTAGCTGGATGTTTTCCTCACAGTTTTATCCCTGCTCTCCACCCTAAGCATTAATTATTCTTCCCCTAAGCTGTCGTTAAACCATATGGTGACAACTACTGCTACTCAGTGGTGGAACAAATAGGGACAGTTAGCAACTTCTGATCTACTTATACTGGAAAAAGACAACAACAAAAAATCCGATCCACTTTAACTGAAGTCTGAAAAGAGTGACCTTAATGGACAAGGGATGTGAAGCATGTGATATATTCTCTATCACTGATCTATGTAGCCCTTGCCAGATCTCTAATTATTATATGCATCTTCCCGTCCTGTGCCCAGGACATTTTCTCAGGTTTGCCTTGGATCATAAAACAATATGTCCTTTTCAACTGCATGAAAGACAGCACCAGTGGTTCTACTAAAGCTGGTAGGAGAAGGTAACATTTTGAAATGGACAATGTAAAATTCCAGAGTAGTTTGTTTTGATCATCTTCATGAAATTACCTTCTTTTAGGTTTAAAACCTGCAGTTCACTGTGAAAAAACAATGTTTCAGCATAATCTTTTCATTGCATAACAGAAGAAAAAGAGGCACCTGGAATTTCACCTCTACATCTGGTAGCATGGAAAGTATAAGGCTCTATCCACAGAGAATTTATTTACCGCTAGTATTTGGTCCAGTTCTCCATGACATTGCTAACAACACTATCTAAGTCCTTGATCTTGCAAATAAATGTACTTTACACATGTGTGCGGCATTCCACTGAAGTCAATGGGAGTTTTCACATGATAAGTTCAGCATGTGTATAAGTGTTTGTAGGGTCAGAAACATAGTCACAGCTGCATATACACTAGGGAAAGGGCTTGTTTGTGAGTTATGCTGCAGGTAGGCTCTGGTGTCTTGCTGATTCTTGTTGCTCTAGTTTTGCTAATTTTTACAATTTAATTTTTAAGATGCTTCCTTTCAATCTCCCTTACTGGGAAACTAAAGATAATTCTATAAAGCCTAAAAATAAACCTGGATCTGCTAAAAAATTCAGCATTTCACTCCTAGGCTTCCACCAGCTGGGCCCGTCTGCTTTAGATTTGACACAATTTATAAAAATGAACAAGTTTACATGAGGAAGATGAACAGATTCCTTTGTATATTCATTTTGCCAAAATACTGTGCAGGGCACTTATTACTGGAAGACGTTTATTTTTGTTGATTTCTTTCCCTGTATCCCTTTAACACTATGGATGGGTTACATTAGTCTTCCTTCCGGAAAGTATGTCCAAACGCACACTCTTTTGCACTCATATTCCCTTCAGGTTTTGCTCATCACATTTATTAAGCTACTTAATTCTCAAGGATCTATGGTAGATACGGTGAAGACCCCCTGAACACCAGTTAAGAATAAAGGTGTAATGAGAATAAATGACACACACATACCAATTTCCACAAGTCCTACACAGAGTGTGACCTTTTTACATAAACATCTACTGCATAAATAAATCAGATCTATTAATAGGTACCCCCCCCCAAAATCAAACAATGAAAGTATAACAGTTAGCAGACCAGTTAAAAGAATCAACCTATTAAATAAATAAATTTGCTCTACACCAATTTATGTCACAGCTGTACTTAAGGCAAAACCTTTTAAAGGAATAGATTTACTGTGCATACATATCTCCACTGGGTATGTGTAATTATACAAAGGAAAGGCATTACTTTTTTAAAGTGGATGAATGGGTGATACTTTTTGATTTACTGCAAGAAACAGAAAAATGGTAATGGCATGAAATAAGCATTTGCAAAACTGTTTTGGCAGACAGAAAATATTTGATTTACCTAGGGCATCCATCAGGTTCTGTATTTCAGATCAAAGTAGATAAATGGCAAGGCAAATGGATATTTGGGGGGGGGGGAATCTACTGCTTTTCTGTCAACTCTGCAAGTAAGTTAAATGTTTGAAGGTGAAAAAAAAAAACGGCTCTCACATGGACCGAATAAAGTAATGATTCATCACTAATCTAGCAAATATGGGAGTTGTGTATTTACCTGGAAAGGTGAGAATTTCATGGACGGAAATGCTACACAGGGCCCCATTTGTCATTGATGTCCTGATTCTGAGAGATTTCAATGAGGGTTGAAGTGCTCAGCATTTCCAATGCTTAGACCCTCAAAGGAGAAACATTTTACCTCCTCCCTTTGGCATCAAGTTGGTTCACAATTATTTTCCTTCCTATGACTTTCAGTTCTGGCTTGAACTCATATGGGTTTATGAAAGATATTCTAATTCAGGGCAAAGGAGCCCTCTCCCCCAAAACAGAAATCTGTGCTTCCCTTAGTAATATATATATTTTTAAATAAGACAAAGGGCCAAATTCATCACTGGTCTGATGGGGTGAACTTGCCTTTACTTTTCTCAGCTATACAGAAATAAAGGTCTTTAAGGATTTTATACATACGAACATAAGAAAGGCCATATTGAGTCAGATCAATGGTCCATCTAGCCCAGTATCCTGACTTTTGATAGTGGCCAATGTCAAATGCTTCAGAGGGAATGAACAAAACAGAACAATTATCGTGTGATCCAGACCCTGTCATCCAGAACCAGCTTCTGGCAGTTGGAGGTTTAGGGTTGCATCGAGCATGCTGTTGCATCTCTGACCATTTTGGCTAATACTCATTGATGGGCCTATCCTCCATGAACTTATCTAATTCTTTTTTGAACCCAGTTATACTTTTGGCCTTCACAACATCCTTTGGCAATGAGTTCCACAGGTTGACTGTGCATTGTATGAAGAAATACTTACTTGTGTTTATTTTAAACTTACTGTCTATTCATTTTATTGAGTGACCCCCGTTTCTTGTGTTGGGAAGGGGTAAACAATACTTCTCTATTAATTCATGATTTTATAGACCTCTATCATATCCCTCCATAGTAGTCTCTTTTCTAAACTGAACAGTCCCAATCTTTGTAATCTCTCCTCGTATGGAATCTGTTCAATACCCTTAATCATATTTGGTGCTCTTCTCTGTACCTAAAAATAATAGCTCACATCCTCTTCCTCACATCCTCTGCAGTGAAGACCCATGCTAAGAATTCATTTAGTTTCTCTGCAATGGCCTTGTCTTCCTTGTATGCTTCTTTAGTGATTGTTTGGCATGCTTCCTACTTCTGATATACTTGAAAAAAATTGCTGTTAGCTTTTGTGTCTTTTGCTAGTTACTCTTCAAATTCTTTTTTGACCTGCCGAATTATACTTTCACACTTGACTTGCCAGTGTTTATGCTCCTTTCTATTTTCCTCAGTAGGATTTGACTTTCAATTTTTAAAGGCTGCCTTTGTGCCTCTAACCACTTCTTTTACTCTTCTGTTTAGCCACGGTGGCATTTTTTGGTCCTACTATTATTTTTTTTTACTTGGTATACATTTAGTTTGTGCCTCTATTATGGTGTTTTAAAATAGTTTTCATTCAGCTTGCAGGCATTTCACCCTTGTGACTGTTCCTTTTAATTTCTGTTTAACTAACTTCCTCATTTTTGTTTGTTTTCCCTTTTTAAAGTTAAATGCTCCTGTGGTGGGTTTATTCAGTATTTTCCCCCTACAGGGATGTTAAATTTAATTGCATTATGGTTTCTATTATCTAGTGACACAGCTATATTCACCTCTTGGATCAGATCCTGTACTCCACTTAAGACTAAATCAAGAATTGTGTCTCCCCTTGTGGGTTCCAGGACAAGCTGCTCCAAGAAGTTGTCTTTAATGGTGTCTAGAAATTTTATCTTTGCATCCCGTCCTTAGGTGACATATACCCAGTCAGTAGGGGGGATAGTTGAAATTCACCATTATTATTGGGTTTTCTGTTTTTGTAGCCTCTCTAATCTCTCTGAGCATTTCACAATCACTGTCATCATACTGGTTAGGTGGTCAGTATATTCTGACTGCTATACTCTTATTGTTAAGGCATGGAATTTCTATCCACACAGATTCTATGATACAGTTTAATTCAATTAAGATGTTTATTATATTTGACTCTATGATTTTTTTAACATACAGTGCCATTCCCTCAACAGCCTGATCTTCTCCATCATTCCTATATATTTGGTACCCTGATACTACAATATCCCATTGATTATCATCGTTCTGCCAAGTATCTGTGATGCCTATTATATTAATATTCTCATTTAATACCAGGAACTCAAGTTCACCCATCTTAGTATTTAGTCTTCTGGCATTTGTATATGAATACTTACAAAATTTGTCAATATTTAGTTATCTGCCTTCATGTGATATAATTGAATGAAACTCTCTTTTGTTTGACTGTTTCTCTTCAGTTCCTACCTGTATGTTATCAACTCCTATCCCAGGGGTTGGCAACATTCGGCATGCGGCTCGCCAGGGTAAGCACCCTAGCAGGCCGGGCCAGTTTATTTACCTGCTGACGTGGCCCGGGACGGCGAACTGCGGCCAGTGGGGGCCGCGAGCGGCCAAACCTGCCGCGTCAGCAGGTAAATAAACTGGCCCGGCCTGCCAGGGTGCTTTCCCTGGTGAGCCGCGTGCCAAACGTTGCTGACCCCTGTTCTATCCTATCCTCTTTCCTAGGATATAGAGTATTCCCTTTAGCAAATCCTCCCTTAAGGGATATCTCTGTCTGAACTGTGTGCTCCTCTGCACCTGTCGACTTTCCCCCAGAAAGGCTCAGATGATATGGGGAAGACTGATAGCCAACTGGGAGGTGCAGCTCTGCAAGACTGTTCCATGCTGTTCCTTAAACAAAGAGAAACTCCTGTGCTGGGGCTCACTGGCAAATTGATTCTTCTGTGCTTCTGTGAGGAGGCCAGGAGGTGGCAGAACCAAGGACCAGCTGCTCTCTGTGGCAGAATTCCCCCGGGGAGCTCCCCAGTGCACAGAAGAGCACATCTGCTGTTACACCACTTCAGCATACATCCCCCACTCATTTGACCATCAGAGAATGAAGTCGGGCCTGGGGTCAGGGACTCACTACTCTTCCAGCACTCTTTGAAATGTCTTGAATCACCAGAGGGCAGTAGGAAGTAGCCCCTGCAATCTACGGTGCACAGGGACCTCTTATGTACTTGTCTACTGCAAAGAGGTGAAAGAAGCAACCAGGTCCAATTTATTTTGCACAGATGTGTAAAAGCCCAACCACACATTAAAACTTATAATAACAAGGCAGAGCTGGCCAAGCTCTAGGATATGCACCTTGCACACTTAGAGCAAAAAAAAAAAACCTGGTTCACTTCAGTGGAGTTACACCCAGGATAGCCTTGGCCCTGTGTGGTTTTTCCCTGGTGCAGTTCTTCGTTTATGCCCTAAAGAGCATGAGGTGATTCAGTGATGGTTTGAACAAGATTCCTGTCTAAAAATCTGGGAGGTCTGTTACAGTGGAGGAGTGTGTTTGGTAGATCCTTCTACATCACTATAGCACAGAGGATTCCCTTGCCTTCCAAAGTGTTATTTCACTGTTCATGCCATGGAGTTTTAAATGCCATGTATATCCCAAAGCTTTAATACTGTGGTGCTCAGACAGTGCAAGGGAGCTCTACTGAGGTAGTAGGCCAGATCCTCCACTGTGATCTGGCCCCTTTGCACTATTTCCTGGCAAAAAGGGTCTCAAAAGTAGCTGGGTCTCACTTGCTAGAAAGAGGTCATACAAGATGTATTAGGGCCGAGAAGGCACATGCCAGAGCTCTCCTTTGCTCCCACAGTCCATGTTGGTGGACAGCCCCTAGGGCGTTGTTCTAACGAGCATGCTTTAGAACAGCCTTATATGCCAGGGTCAAGACTGGCACAGAACTTGTCTCAGAATCAAGGAACCACATCTAATTCTTTTGTAACCCCCCCTCCCCCTCACACACACTTCAGCTGTGCCTGGTATCTGCTGGGCACAGCTAAGACTTTGGCACACACACAATGAAGTCTGAAAAATTTGGGGTCCTGTTTGCAGGAAGAATCATAATTTAGATGCCAATAGTACTCTGAGCCTACGTATAAAATGAGTGCGCTAAAACAGTAATCTGGGTAGTAAGGCTGGATTGTATTTCTCCTCCTATAATAAATCTGCATTGTATGTGTATATTAAAGCCAGTCCCTTGATGCATCCAGTTTCAGTGATAAAAACTTGGTGAGAGGGGCAAAAGTTATTGGGCAGGGATTGATATGCTTGCTGGTTGTCCTTGATTGGCAACAATGCTACATTTTCTCCTGAACTATAAGAGGTGCCTTTGTGATTTGGGAGCATGAAGAAATTCAGTACTTGACAGATTTATATAGTAGGAATATGCTAATGTCCTTTGACCCGCTTAAGAATAAATACAACCTACCAAATTGTCATTTTTATGGGTATTTACAACTGAGGCACTTTGTAAACCTAAGAACTAATATTCCCCAAAGGAAATCTGTACTCTTGAATCTTGATAAATTATTGAAAATACAAGCCACTACTAACCCTGCAATCCCTCTCGTCTATATTTCCTGGTTTTAGTTACATAGGAATTGTCATAGTGGACTGGACTGCTGGTCTATTTAATCAGCTATCCTGTCCCAGCTATGGCTAGTGTTTGACACTTCAGAGGAAGGGAGAATCCCATATTGCACCCAGCTAATAGATCAATGCGAACAGTATTCTTTCCTGAACCTGGCAGGTGACCAGCATCTGCCTTGAATTACTCACATCATTGTCCTAGCTTGCATATTGGTAGTGTAGAAATGTTACACTTCTACCTCGATATAACACTACCCGATATAACACGAATTCGGATATAACGTGGTAAAGCAGCGCTCCTGGGGGGCGGGGCTGTGCACTCCGGTGGATCAAAGCAAGTTCAATATAACGTGGTTTCATCTATAACGCGGTAAGATTTTTTGGCTCTAGAGGACAGCGTTATATCGAGGTAGAGGTGTACTAATGGTCAAAGAATTCTCCAGTCCTGTTTTGAAATTCAGCTGCAGCATCTGTCCCCGTGAATTGCACAGGTTGACTATGGTATGAACAAGAGTTTCCCTTTGTGGGTTCTTAATTTACTGCCCTTTACATGCCAAATGGCCCAGGGAACCTCCACTTGACTACTACACCTCAGTCCCACTCTGTCCCATCCACCCACGTGCCATGCATCACACTGAAACAAAACTAGAATTTAATCCTTAGATCTCTGCCAAACAATCCTCTATGCTGACAGTCTCTGCCTCCTTATCTACCTGGGATTTCCTAAGAAAGGTTGAAGAGAAGACAAGCGGGTATCTTTGTGCCTTTGAAAATCTCCCCCTACAAGCTGAAAGGGTGGTTATATCCCTACCCTATTTGAGGGTGAGGCTAGAGGTTATCAGAAAGGGTTCAAAGGAGAAAACAGAACTCTTGGACTGGGTTCTGGGCTTGATAAAGGTTCATATAGAAACAAGGGATGGATTTAAACATGGTCACCCTTAACAAAGAGTTTATCCTTGCATTTTGGCAGCAGTGTAATGTCCTATGGACACACTGTAGCACAGTAAGAGAGAAGGGTCAGCACACATCCTTCTCTTTTGGAACCTCAGTCATGAAGCCAATACCTCCCAGAACAACATCTAGAAACCATAAGTCAAATGTTATTTCCCACCAGATGCTTCCCTTTTTTTTTTCTTTATTAGCGATTAACCAGAAACAAAATCAAGATCCTCTCACCCACTGAACTTTCAGGCAGTTTGGATCCCAGATAAAGCCTGTGATAGAGAGCTAGGAGCTGGCACTCTGATCACTCTGGCACTAATTGGCTCCCCAAGAGAAGTCTGATTGGGAATGAAAGATAATTAATTCGCTCATCAGAATGGCAGGCTGAGGGAGTTAAAGGATTGATTAGCCCATCAGCTGAGGACTGATAAAAAAGGCATAGGAAGGACTTATAAGGCAGTGGAAGAGGGATAGTTGAGTATGCAGTCAGAGGGGTCTCCAGGAAGGGAGAAATCTTCTCCTCTTGGGCCTTGGGAAAAGGGCTGAGGATAGAAGGGATGTTGTACATAGTATTGCTGAACAAAACTGTAGGAGGGAGCATAAATAAAAAGCACAACCTGGATAGCCAACCAGGAGGGTCTGAGCAGGTTTCTATAGTGCAAGAAGGCAGAAGGGCCCATCGCTATTCTTCACTTCACTTCTAGATGCATCTGCTTTTCTATTTATTTGTACGCATCTGGTGCAAAGAGTCTTTTGTCTATCACAAGAATGTCTTTATTAAGTCAGTTTCTGCCCTTGTAGTATTCCTAATTCCACTGTATAGTATGCTTTAGTCTATGTGTATATACAACGCAAGGGTGAGAGGCAAAGGGAAAGAACAGGAAGCTGGGATAAAGCTAAACTATCAGAGGGCACTTTTGGGGGTGGGGAAATCTTTCCCTGTGCCTAACATTAACACAGACTCCATCTGGAGACATGGCCAATCACTGAGCCTCTTTGCCTCAGTTTCCCCATTTGTAACATGGGAATGGTAATACTTATCATGCCTATCTCAGACCTCATAGGGGTGTGGTTGTGGGGATGAATTAGATGTTGTTTGTGATGCACTAGAATGGTGCTAATTATACCCCACAGTGCCACACAAACCTGTTGTTATCTCACTACGCTCAGCAAGCTGATTAGCACACACAAATGGAGGGAAGGGAGGTTGCATTCACAATTTTTAAACTGTTGGTTAAGGATTGATTGTAAACAATGGGCCACTGAATTTGACCCACTGAGTATGCTAACGAAGGGGATTCTGCACCCTTCTGAAATTTCCTCAGTCTAACATTTTGCGTATGCCCTTGATTTTGTTTTTGCAAGGTTGGATGCTGGTTTCAAAAACAATGAAATCCTTTCAACAGAGCACATCGTTCGGAGCAGGGACACACGATAATCTAGCATCCCAATCAAGTGAATGGCATCTCTGTCCCATTCATTTCAATGAGAGTTTTGTCCTTTGGGAAAAAAGAAATCCTGTGAAATGCAGTGGCTCGCTGCCCATAGGCTCGACTTTGTGGAACTATGCATTTTCCCCCGCACAGAATTTGTGGGGAGAGGATGGGGAAGGTTAAGTGGAGAAGGGTGGGGAGTCATCTCAGCCGAAAGCAGCAAAGTCACTTTTTTGATGGCTTGAACACAAAACCAAGTCTGAATAAAACAAATCCATTTTTAATCATACCAAAACGATTCCCCTCACATATCTCTGCCTATCTAGAGAGGTTCCACAAAGAGAGCTCCCCACAGCTTTACCAGCACTTCTGCAACTTCAAATTGTAAGCAAATAAACAGAGGTTGGGTCGCCCGAGGTGAAAGGTTATCAAATTTGTACGGAGGAACATGTGTTTCCAGTTAGCTGCCTGGTTAAAGGAGGAAAAGATTTTATCCTTTACTCTCTAAGATTTTGCTGGAGACCCCTCTGCTGCTGTGCTTCAGCTGCTACCTCTGTTTTCTGTATGTGATGCAGATTGTACATAGGATGAAAGGCAGTGACAACTGTTCACTGAATGTGAGTAAAGCATAGGGGAGGAAGGAAGTCATCTATAATGAGGACAGGCATATTTCAATGACCCAAAGGCATCAATCTAAAATAGCATATAGAGGAGAGGAGTGGTAGCACTGTCAGCTGAAGAATAATCTGAGATAAGTATTTAATAGCTCTGTCTGGGCTAGAACAAGTGAGTGTCTGAAAGTTTCTTGTTGAGAGAAGAAGTCAGGAATATGAATGGGGCTAAGTGACAATGTTTTCAAGCTTGGATTGACTGAGCATAGATTTATCAATAGAAGATTCTGAACTATTCATCATGTTGGAGCGACACGATTGAGGTGGTTAGACCCAATATATGTCCCTTTTTTCAATTAACTTTTTTGGTAAATGAGTTTTCTCCCCAAAGTAAACGTTTCAAAGGGTCAAATCATCCCTCTAATTGGGAGAGGGAAAGGGGGCTGAGATTGGGAAAATTCCATAAGGTTCAATGTGCAGAATTTCCTGTAAGACATTGGGTAGATCCAGGGTAGCCATGAGAGGATGAGATCCCCCATACACATCTGCAGAGACAGGGGCTGTCTGCAGTAACAGCTGTTCTTAACCATAGCTCCAGTGGGTCTCCTTCCCCCGGCACAATGGCTCCTGTAGATGCAAGGCAGCTATTGGGTACGTTTCCTGCAGTGCTTCAATAACACCCGTGGAGGGGACCCAGAGAAACATAACACTCCAAACCAGATTTCTGCACTGGGCTCTGCAGGGACAGTGCAATGCAGCATGGATTGTCCTCTGCTCCATCCCCCAACCCCAGTGGAGAAGAATTGATGTTACAGAGACATGAGAGACCTAGCTGCAAGAAGACATCCCAGTCCAATGATTTGCCCTTTTCAAATCATCAGCAATACTAGTCTAAGAAACCTGTGTGCACAATAATCATGAATGCAAGGAAACAATTCAGATAGGAGACAGCTCAGCTGCAAGAACATAAGAGTTGTTATACTGAGTCAGACAATGGTCTATCTTGACCAGAATCTTGTCTCCAACAGGGGGAGTGCACAGAACAGGGAAATCATGTAGTGATACACCTGTCTTCCACTTCTAATTAATGACTGAATATGTATAGTTGGGATTATTTTTCCCAATGTGCATTATTTTACACTTACAAAGGTTTAATTTCATCTGGCATTTTGTTGCCCAGTCATCCAGTTTTGTGTAATCCTTCTGTAAATCCTCGCAGTTTGCTTTGGACTTCACTATCTTGAATCATTTTGTTTCGTCTGCAAACTTTGCCTCTACACAGTTCACCCCCTTTTCCAGATCATTAATGAATATGTTGAATAACACAGGTCTTAGTACAGATCCTTGAGGGACCAGCAGTTCACCACTCTCCATTGTGAAAACTGACCATTTATTCCTACCCTTTGTTTCTTATCTTTTAGCCAGTTACTGATTCATGAGAGGCTCTTCCCTTTTATCCCATGACTACTTACTTAGCTTAAGAGCATTTGGTGATAGACCTTGTCAAGGCTTTCTGAAAGTCTAAGTACACTATATCCACTGGATCACCCTTGTCCATATGCTTGTTGACACCTGTGATGGGTTGGACCCCACTTCTGAGATGCCTCCTGATGCACTGGGATTTCACTGAGCCTCCCCTGCTCGATCAGCCTGGGCTCCCTCTCCCTGCTTTGCTGAATTAGGCTCTCCAGCCTCGTGTAGCGTGAGCGCACACACACACACACACACGGCCACACCCCGCTGCAGACACAGACTGGAGTTAGCTCTGTGCGAGAGGACTCCCCCAGCACTCAAGTGCACACCCCTTTTGGGAGATAAATCCAAAATAATACTGTCTTGAGCGGTATAGAAAAATCTGCACAGTGCAAGCTCATAAAAATCCGCTCTCTTCCTCAAGTGGGGAAAGGTATGCACACTTCTTGCCCCCTGCAGTTAGAAATTACATAAACTGGGTCATATTATAAACAAGCAATAAGTTTATTAACTACAAAAGGTGAATTTTAAGTGAATATAAGAGATAACAGATAGAACAAAGCAGATTACTGTCCAAATAAAACAGAATACGCAAACTAAACTCAATATACTTAAGAAATAGGTTACAAATGTTATTTTAGGCAGGTTGCAAAGTTTCTGTGGTTCAGAGTTCCAGTTATATTCCTTTTCATCTGGACCCCTGTCTCAGTCTGGACTCCCCCCTTGCCTTCCCTTCAGGTGGCTTTTGCAGTCTTTCTTCTTGGGCAGATAGCCATGGAGAGGAGACTCATTTGCCTTCCTCCCCACCTTTGAGGCGGGAATCCTTTTTTTTCTCCCAGACTTGACTTCCCTTCTCTTCCAGTGGAAAGTTACAAGAAGCCCCAGGTAATGTTTAGTATCAGGTGACAAGACCCATGTCTCTGCAGGGCTGTGACAGCACTGCTCACAGACTGTCTCCAGCGTCCACAGGAAGACTATGCTCTTTCACAGTCCATTGTCTCTGCTAAAATTCCCATTAGCCCTGTCCGGCTTTTCCATTGTTGTACCTGAAGCACTGGTTGGGGGTGACACCCAAAGTAACACATTTCAAATACAGATACATAGTTAATATTCCTAACTTAAGATACAGAAATGATACAGGCATACAAATTGGATAATCACATTCAGTAAATCATAACCTTTCCAATGATATCTCACATGAACCATCTTGCATAAAGTATATTTCAGTTGTCATTCATATCATAAGCATATTTTCATAAGGAATATGAAATGTAATGTAACAGCACCCTCAAAGAATTTTAATAGCTTGGTGAAGCATGATTTCTCTTTATAGAAGCCATGTTGACTCTTCGCCAACAAATCATGTTTATCTATGTGTCTGATAAGTCTATTTTTTACTACAGCTTCAACCAATTTGCCTGATACCAAAATTAGGCTCATTGGCTGCAATTGCCAGGATCGCCTCTAGACCCTTTTTTACAAATCAATGTTACGTTATCTACGGTCCAGTTACCTGGTACAAGAGGCTGATTTCAGTGATATGTTAGGTACTATAGTTAGTAGTTTGGCAATTTCATATTTGAGTTCCTTCAGAACTCTTGGGTGAACACCATGTGGTCATGGTGATTTAGTACTGTTTAGTTTATCAATTTGTTCCAAAACCTCTACTATTGACACATAACCTCTGTCGTCTAGTGACCCCACTGCCTGTTTGTCAGGCTTACTGCTTCTGATGTACTTAAAACAAAATTTTAGTTAGGTTTTGTGTTTTTAGCAAGTTGCTTCTCAAATTCTTTCTTGGCACTCCCTTAATATGCATTTCCATTCTACTTACCAGAGTTTGTAAATCTCCCTATTTTCCTCATTAGGTTTGGACTTCCAAATTTTAAAGGATACCTTTGCGCCTCTAATGGCCTCCGTTACTCTGCTGTTTAACCACAATGACATTCTTTTGGTACTCTTACTGTCTTTTTTTTTATTATTATTATTTGGAGTATACATTTAGTCTGAGCCTCAAGTATGGGGTTTAAAGAAGTCTCCAGGCAACTTGCAGGCATTTCACCCTTATGACTGCTCTTTTTAATTTCTGTCTAACTAGTGTCCTCATTCTTGTGTGGTTCCCTTTTTAAAAATTAAATGTTACTATGGTGGTGGTTTTTTTTTTTTTTTGGTATTTACCCCTCTACATTATGGTCACTATTACCAAGCGGTTCAGCTAGAGTTACCTCTTAAGTGGAGTACAGGATCTAGTCTATGATTAAATCTAGAATTGCCTCGCCCTTTGTGGGTTCCAAAAGAAGCTGCCCCAAGAAGCAGTCATGTATGGCGTCTAGAAATTTTATCTCTGCATCATGTCCTGAAGTGACATTTATCCAGTCAATATAAGTATAGTTGAAATCATCCATGACTGTTATGTTTTGTAGCCTTTCTAACCTCCCTTAGCATTTCACAATCACGGTCACCATCCTGGTCAAGTGATTGGTAATATATTTCTACTGCTCTGCTCTTTTTATGTAAACATAGAATTTCCATCCATAGAGAGTCTATGGTATAGTTTGATTCATTTAAGATTTTCACCTCCTACTATTTTTTTTAACATATAGTGCTACTTCTGCACTAGTATGGCCTACTTTTGCCATTCCTATATATTTTGTACCCTGGTATCACTGTGCCCCATTGATCATCATCATTTCACTAAGTTTTCAGGGTGCCTATTATATCAATATCCTCATTTAATGCCAGGCATTCTAGTTAGAATATAGACTTCTAGCATTTGTATATAAGCACTTATACATTTTCCTCAATATTTAGTTACTATGTATTATGTTTAAATGGGATTCTTTTACATTTGACTGTTCCTCATTAGCTCCTACCTGTACTTTACCAACTTCTTTCCTATCCTCTATACTAGGATATAGAGTTCCTCCTTTACTAAATTCATCCCTATTGGATGCCTCTGGCCAAACCGTGTGCTCCTCTGCATCTGTCAGCTTTCCCCCAGACCTTAGTTTAAAAAAAAAATGTCTACACCCTTTTTAGTGTTACATGCCAGTAGTTTGGGTCCATTTTGGTTAAGGTGGAGCCCATCCCTCCTGTATAGGCTCCTTCTTTCCCCAAAGATTCCTCAGTTCCTAATAAACCTAAATCCCTTCTCCCTAACCATCATCTCATCCACTTATTTATCTGTCTTCCTGGCCTTGCATGTGAACTTGAAGCATTTCAGAGAATGATACAATGGAGGTCCTGGACTTCTTACCTAGCAGCCTAAATCTGGCTCCAGGACCCCTCTCCTACCTTTCCCTAGGTCATTTGTACTTACATGTACCAAGACCACCAGCTCCTCTCCAACACTACCTAGATAGCCTTACAGATGTTTTGTGAGATCTGCAACCTTTACACCCTACAAGCAATTGACCATTCAGTTCTCCCAGTCACCACAAACCCAACTAATAATGGGGATTCTAATAATTGAATCCCCCACTATTATTGCCTGTCTCTTCCTAGTAACTGGTCTCTGGCCCTGGATGGATATCCCCAATGCAAGAAAATATCATGACAGCATCTGGAAGATGGGTCCCAACTATTGGACTGTTTCCCTCTGCTCCAGCTTGATGTTCTCCTGCCATGAGACTTTCATTCTCCTTAACAGCACAGGGGTTGTTAGATAGGTGGTAGGACTGCTCTACTATGACCCTACAAGTTTCCTCTATGTACCTCTGTCTCTTTTGGCTTCTCCAGTTCAGCCACTCTGGCCTCATTAGCCCGAAATGTCTCTGAAGGCCGTGAGTTGCTTGCACTGCACACACACACACCCCACCTGCCCATGAGGCAGGTAATCATACATGTTGCATTCAATGCAATAAACTGGATACCTCTCTGGGGGAGGGAACTCCAGTTATTAGGAAGAGACAAGTATTAGTAATGGGCGATTCAATCATTAGAAACAGATAGCTGGGTTTGCCATGACCGGGAGAACTGCATGGTGACTTGCCTGCCTGGTGCAAAGGTTGCGGATCTCTCAAGACATCTAGATACACTTATGTGTAGTGCTGGGGAAAAACTGGTGGTCATGGTACATGTAGGTACCAATGACATAGGGAAGGGTAGGAGAGAGGTCCTGGAAGCCATATTCAGATTGCTAGGTAAGAGTTTGAAGTACAGGACCTTTATGGTAGCATTCTCTGAAATGGTTCCAGTTCCGTGTGCAGGGCCAGGTAGACAGGCAGAACTGCAGGGTCTCAATGTGTGATGAGACAATAGTGTAGGGAGGAGGGGTTTAGATTAGGAACTGGGGAAACTTTTGGGGAAAAGGGAGCCTATACAAGAAGGATGGGCTCCACCTAAACCAGAATGGAACCAAAATCCTGGCACTTAAAATTAAAAAGGTTGTAGAGCAGTTTTTAAACGAGGGGCTGGGGGGAACCAATAGATGTGCAGAGACATCCCTTAGAGAATCTCCATTAGTAGATCCTCCCCTATGTCCTAGTAAGGAAGAGAGGATGGAAGATGATAAAATACAGGTAGGATCTGATGAGAAAGAGTCAAATGAAAAAAGTCCCACTCAATTACATCATGGAATGGCAGACAGCTAAAAAGTGACAAGTTTTTAACATGCTTATATACCAATGCTAGAAGTCTAAATAATAAGATGGGTGAACTAGAGTGCTTTGTATTAAATGAGGATATTGATATAATAGGCATAATAATTGCAGAACTACTAACTGTAATCTGTAACCTATCATTTAAATCAGCTTCTGTACCAAATGACTGGAGGATAGCTAATGTGATGCCAACTTTTAAAAAGGGCTCCAGAGGTGAACTTGACAATTACAGGCCAGTAAACCTGACTTCAGTACCAGACAAACTGGTTGAAACAACAGTAAAGAACAAAATTGTCAGAGATATAGATGAACATAATTTGTTGGGGAAGAGTCAACATGTTTTTTGTAAAGGGAAATCATGCCTCACCATTCTGCTAGAATTCTTTGAGGGAGCCAACCAGGGGGATCTAGTGGATATAGTGTACTTAGATTTTCAGAAAGCTTTTGACAAGGTCCCTCACCAAAGACTCTTAAGCAAAGTAAGTTGTCATGGGATAAAAGGAAAAGTCCTCTCATGGATTGGTAACTAGTTAAAAGATAGGAAACAAAGGGTAGGAATAAATGGTCAGTTTTCAGAATGGAGAGGTAAATAGTGGTATCCCCCAGGGGTCTGTACTGGGACCAGTCCTATTCAACATATTCATAAATGATCTGGAAAAAGGGGCAAACAGTGAGGTGGCAAAATTTGCAGATGATACAAAACTACTTAAGATAGTTAAGTCTCAGGCAGACTGCGAAGAGCTACAAAAGGATTTCTCAAAACTGGGTTACTGGGCAACAAAATGGCAGATGAAATTCAATGTTGATAAATGCAAAGTAATGCACATGGAAAACATAATCCCAACTATACATATAATACGATGGGGTTTAAATTAGCTGTTATCACTCAAGAAAGATCTTGGAGTCATTGTGAATAATTCTCTCAAAACATCCACTCAGTGTGCAGCGGCAGTCAAAAAAGCGAACAGAATGTTGGGAAACATTAAGAAAGGGATAGATAAGATGAAAAAATATCATATTGCCTCTATATAAATCCATGGTAGGCCCACATCTGGAATACTGCGTGCAGATGTGGTCGCCCCATCCCAAAAAAGATACATTGGAATTGGAAAAGGTCAGAAAAGGGCAACAAAAATGATTGGGGTATGCAATGGCTGCCATATGAGAACAGATTAACAAAACTGGGACTTTTCAGCTTGGAAACGACTAAGGGGGGGTATGATTGAGGTCTATAAAATCATGACTGGTGTGGAGAAAGTAAATAAGGAAGTGTTATTTACTCCTCAAAACCAGAACTAGGTGTCACCAAATGAAATTAATAGGCAGCAGGTTTAAAAAAAACAAAAGGAAGTATTTCTTCATGCAACGAAGAGTCAACCTGTGGAACTCTTTGCCAGAGGATATTGTGAAGGCCAAGACTATAACAGGGTTCAAAAAAGAACTAGATAAATTCATGGAGGATAGTCCATCAATGGCTATTAGCCTGGATGGGCAGGGACGGTGTCCCTAGTCTCTGCTTGCCAGAAGCTGGGCATGAGCTGCAGGGAATGGATCATTTGATGATTACCTGTTCATTCCCTCTGGGGCACTTGGCATTGGCCACTCTCAGAAGACAGGATACTGGGCTAGATGGACCTTTGGTCTGACCCAGTATGACGGTTCTTATGTTCTTATCTCTACAGATTTAACAAGGATTAGTCAAAGTTTGTACATTGTGTGACAAAGTTCCTCCTTGGCCTTGGTGGGTCCTGCACTTATAGGCAGATTTGCTTGCCTCAGAGATTCACGGCAGCCCTCAGTTCGGCCACTTTTGCTAATGGCTCAAACCTGCCATCCACTCAGCTAACCTCATCACTGGCCAGCATGGGGGAAACGGAGAACAATCCCCACAGTCTCTATGTCTCACCTAGTGGGTCGGGGACAGGCCAGATCCCTTCCCAATTTAGACCTTCCCTTCTGGCATTTCTCACAGACCAGGTCAACTCCTCCTGTGTCCAATCAGGAGTTGGGGGGATAGGGGGGAATCCGGGCCCACCCTCTACACTGGGTTCCAGCCCAGGGCCCTGTGGATAGCAGCTGTCTACAATGTCCCCTGTATCAGCTGCGTGACAGCAACAACTCCCTGGGCTGCTTCCCCATGGCGTTCCCCAGCACCTTCTTTATCCTCACCGCAGGATCTTCCTCCTGAAGCCAGATCATGCTTGAACTCTTCACTCCTCCAGCAGCACACCTTCTCACTCCCTGCTCCTTGCACACACACCCCTAATAACTGATGGGAGATCCTTTTTAAAACCAGGTGTCCTGATTAGCCTGCCTGCCATAATTGATTCTAGAAAGTTCTTAATTGGCTCCAGGTGTCTTGATTAGTTTGCCTGTCTTAATTGGTTCTAGCAGGTTCCTGATTGCTCTAGGGCAGCCCCTGCTCTGGTCACTCAAGGAACAGAAAATTGTTCATCCCGTGGCCAGTATATTTGCCTTCGACCAGACTCCTGTACCCCAGTGGTCTGGGTCTGTCACAATAGATTTAACTACAGAAAGTAAGTACTATTAACCAATTTTGTAAGTTTCACAATTGCAATGCTTATAGTGTCACATCAACTCCTTGAACCCCATTTACATTACACTGGTCTACAATTTTTGAGAAGTCGTCTGCTTCACAGATAAAATGTGCTATTTATTATGTATTTTGATGTGCTGAATTCAAATATGACAACTGATTGGCTACTGTTTCTAAGATATTTAAGTTTTTACATTTTATGTCTATGTATATTGTGTAGATAGAGTTTTAATCATAAATTGTAAACCTAGGTTTTTTCATGTGTTTATAGTTGCTTTACATGATAATATTTCACCTGTCCTGTTTATGTAACACTTTAAAAATCAGCAAAAGGGTTATATAAATAAAATGTATTATGAAACAAAAGGCAAAAACTATTATGTACATAGTTTAGTCCTATTCAGTGTCTACTCGGCGCTTCTTGGCTTGTCTCTTGTATTCATTAAATGGAGCATCTCTTGTGACTGTCCAGCAATAGTCTGCAAGCATTGATGAGCTCCATTTGCCCTGATAGCGTTTCTCCATTGTTGCAGTGTCCTGGTGAAATCGCTTGCCGTGCTCGTCACTCACTTCTCCGCAGTTTGGTGGAAAAAAATCTAGATGAGAGTGCAAAAAATGTATCTTTAGTGACATGTTGCAACCAAGGCTTTTGTATGCCTTGAGGAGGTTTTCCACCAACAACCTGTAGTTGTCTGCCTTGTTGTTTCCGAGAAAATTTATTGCCACTAACTGGAAGGTTTTCCATGCCGTCTTTTCCTTGCCACGCAGTGCATGGTCAAATGGTCAAATGCATCATCTCAAAAAAGTTCACGAATCAGAGGACCAACAAAGACACCTTCCTTTATGTTAGCTTCACTTAAGCTTGGAAATTTTCCACGGAGGTACTTGAAAGCTGCTTGTGTTTTGTCAATGGCCTTGACAAAGTTCTTCATCAGACCCAGCTTGATGTGTAAGGGTGGTAACAAAATCTTCCTTGATTCAACAAGTGGTGGATGCTGAACACTTTTTCTCCCAGGCTCCAATGACTGTTGGAGTGGCCAATCTTTCTTGATGTAGTGGGAATCTCTTGCACGACTATCCCGTTCGCGGAGAAAAACAGCAGTACTTTGTGTATCCAGTCTGCAGACCAAGCAAGAGAGCAACAACCTTCAAATTGCCACAAAGCTGCCACTGATGTTGGTCATAGTTTATGCACCTCAAAAGTTGTTTCATGTTGTTATAGGTTTCCTTCATATGGACTGCAATTGATGGCAAAACATTGACATTATGCAGTAAAACAGCTTTAAGACTCGTCTTCGATGAATCAATGAACAGTCTCCACTCATCTGAATCGTGAACGATGTTGAGGGCTGCCATCATACCATCGATGTTGTTGCAGGCTACAAGATCACCTTCCATGAAGAAGAATGGGACAAGCTCCTTTTGACGGTCATGGAACATGGAAACCCTAACATCACCTGCCAGGAGATTCCACTGCTGTAGTCTGGAGCCCAACAGCTCTGCCTTACTCTTGGGTAGTTCCAAATCCCTGACAAGGTCATTCAGTTCACCTTGTGTTATGAGGTGTGGTTCAGAGGAGGAGGATGGGAGAAAATGTGGGTCCTGTGACACCGATGGTTCAGGACCAGAAGTTTCATCCTCTTCCTCGTCTGACTCAAGTGAGAATGATTCTGGTGCATCAGGAACCGGCCGTCCTTCTCCGTGGGGTACTGGGCGTAAAGCTGATGGAATGTTTGGATAATGCACAGTCCACTTTTTCTTCTTTGACACACCTTTCCCAACTGGAGGCACCATGCAGAAGTAACAATTGCTGGTATGATCTGTTGGCTCTCTCCAAATCATTGGCACTGCAAAAGGCATAGATTTCCTTTTCCTGTTCAACCACTGGTGAAGATTTGTTGCACAGGTGTTGCAGCATATGTGTGGGGCCTACCTCTTGTCCTGATCTCCAATTTTGCAGCCAAAATAAAGGTGATAGGCTTTCTTAACCATAGTGGTTATACTGCGCTTTTGTGATGCAAAAGTCACTTCACCACAAACCTAGCATAAGTTATCTGCACTGTTCACACAAGTACGAGGCATCTCTGCTCACTTTGGCGAAACAGAAATGTGTCCCTTTGCAAAATCAAACACTGACAAATAAGAGAGCATGACACTGTATGATTTCTAGAGCTGATATAGGGCAATTTGTTCAGCAGAGTGATGTAAGCTTCGTTATGATTGCATCATCCATGACTTCTAGGAATAGCATGATGCAATTCATATCATGTATGACGCAATACCAGCTTCAGATTGCATCATACATTGTTTTGCCTAAAAAGCAAGTACTGTCCAAACCCAATCATAGATTTATTCATAGATCCAGTCAAAGATGTATTTTAGTCATTTCTGGTTTAAATTGAGATCCCTTCCCTTTATAACTCACTTATCCTCCGCCATTCTCAAGTCAAGGGTCGTATATACTGACCCAATAACATATCTTGAAAACTAGAGCCAATCAACAATTTTAAGCATCATTTTCGTTCTCAGATATCCACAATTAGTAAAATTTGACTACATTTATTTCAGAAGCATTTTGGCTGTAGAGTAGTGTTAGTTGCCCAATTTTCCCAGGTAGCCACCTAAATTATAGGTGATATTGAACTTCTATGCATGGGCCCTTACCCGCACAAACAGGTAATTGTGTACCTATTATCTGCTCACAAGCAAATGTGTGAAATCCAGGTGATTACAGGGCTGTGTATAGTTGAAGCCAGATTTTCACATGTTCTCTTTGTCTAAAGTTTCTTCAAACAGTTTGGCTCATTATTTGTGTCCATTCTATGCTCAGAAGAAAGTGCAGTATCTATGCAAGAACAAATCCAACAAGAAAGAGGCCACTGACATTTTAAAAGGGCAAATCGAAAACAATCAACACACAACAAAATGCTTCAGTGTAGGCTAAGGTTGTACTTTAGGATACTATAACGAAGCTAACAAGTACTGTAATGTTTTAATGTAAATTAACACAAGATAATCTCTTCACATATTTAAGTGATGCACTTCAAATTAATTAATACATATTTAATATAAGTCTTCTTGAACAGCTGTTATTCCCTTCTAGAGTTTCTACACATAACACTGGCTGCTTTGTGCTACAGTAAAGTTATTCATGCTCTGCAGTACTCTGCGAACTTGTGTAAAATTGAGCATTCTTCCCAAAAGACACAGCCGTCCTGATAACTTAATATTTTTACATTAAATATTCAAGCATTTTCTAAACAAAAAGGTCAAATTCTATTTACAGCATCTGTGTGCAACAGACAAGCAGATGCTTAATGCTGCTAGACAAATACTTTCAGCAGAAAGAATGATAAAGAATTGGCAATCAATCACCCTCTCTGGCTTTAAAATCAGCTGTTGTTTGACCAGGGTCCCTAAATCCTGCAGTTACATTTTTATATAATAATTTAGGGCCAAATTATGGCCTTGGTCCTCTTTTAAGAACCGTACACTGGGGTGTGGAGCTGTAGTATCATTGAGTGGAAATTCTCTGTCTGAGACATTCAGTGCATATTCGGAGCATTGCACAAACTCACTAGAAGGTTTCTCTCTTACAAGGTTACGATGTACCTGATGTTATTTCATTTTAGACCTTATAGACATTACCAAAACGTGCAGATTCCTTGGTTCCTAAGAATAGCTATTGCAGAACTAGGGCATGTTGTGTTCCTCACTTAGTTCACAGCAATGGGATTAAACACATTGAGCCTGATTCTCCTCTCACTTAACCCCCTTTCTTTAATCTTGTAACTCACTGATGTCATTAGAGTTACTCTTGACTAACATGGTATAAGTGAATAGAAAATCAGGCCAAGTAATTTTATTTTTCTTTGTTTCTAGTAACACTACAGTAACACATTAGATTTTCACCTTCACAGTAATTAATGTGACTTTTAGCAACCGTAAGCAGTGTCTTTAAAAACAATCATCGCTGCACAGTCATTATCAATGTATTTGTTGCACTTTCCGATTGACTGCTTTAAAATGTTTCCAACACTAGATTGATTAGTAGCTGGTGCTCTTTGTTCACATGCTAGTCTTTCTATTGCATCATTTTCTTAACAATGAATTTCAAAGTTGGTGATAATTCCACTAGAAAATGTGTGACACTACAAGAACTTCATCTACTGTGCAATCAGGTATGGAAATATATGCAAGTTGTGAATTGCTTGAAACCTCCCCAGAAACACAGAGGTGGGGAAAAAAATCATTATTAACTTTAAAACATGGAAATCAGTTGTTTTTACTGAATTCTAAACACACTGCTTTTTAATTTTATACAGCATGTGCCTTTGTAAACAGGATAAGTACTATATAATATGGGTCTCATAATTTAGTATTAAGGACTTACAAAAATAAACAAAGTGAACATCCTGGCTAGCATATAGATTTATATGTTACAATATGTAGTGTGTAAATGGAATGGATGAAAAATAATTTAACATATGAAGGACCCCATGCTTCCCAATACTTCTGCACACAGCCTGTGCATGCAGACTCTGTTTGGGGGCTGGGGATGTATGAAAAGGTAAGAGTATCATCTTTAGGACATTGTCTACTCTTCCCTGCAGATGTTCTGTAGTTCTGGAGGGAATAGACCAGCCAGTCCCACCAAATCGCAGGGAAAGGAGTGCAAATTACTGCAGACACAGAAATTTGTAACCATACACACATGTTTCTGAAGCATCTGTGCTTTCTACAGACCACAGCAAGTCAGAGGACTCAACAGCCTTTGGTGGAACCATTGGACAGACAGGTAAGTCCAGGGAGAAGGAACCATGGAAGAAGGCTTAAGTTGAGCTTCACGCTGTGTTTTTTGGAATTACCTGTATCTTTACAAAACAAAACCTCTGGGAGATGATGTTTTTGCTCTACAATGAGTGTGCTGCTTTTGTTTGGAGATGGATGGAGACTCCACCAGCTTACAAAGGGTTTACACATTTATCCTTTGATATACACAACATCATTTACATTAGCATTAATGGAAGCTACGCACAGATGACACAGATGTCAAGAGACAGATCCCAGTGGACAGATTTCACTCACAGTCCCAAAGAATGAAAACACACATACATTCATGACACTTCAGATTCTGGGTTTTATCCCGTTTAGAGCCAAATGATCAAAAATGAAAGTAAAATCTCTCAAAATAGAATCAGAACTTGTCATTTTTATTTACATTTGACTGTTTTTTTTCCATAAGATAGTTCATGAAGTAAAAACATTTCCAACCCAACGAATCTGCAAAATACAATATAGATAATTATAAACATAGTATTGTGCACAATTTCTTCTCTTTCATTTGGGTGCTCATATAAAAACACCTCTCTGAAATGTATCAATGTAGAACATGTCTGGGTCCACACCATTCTCACTAAAACATCACACAAGATTTTCACATTATGAACCCAAATAACAAAAAAGATTTTTTTTTAATCTTTTAGCACTTCTAATCATTCTCTGATTTTACATAAGCACACAATGACTTCTAGATTTTTTTTGGCTAAGGAAAATCATTTGTATATGTGATAATTTTAGTTTTAAGAGATGATTGAATCTATCCAATATTGTTTTCTATGACAACGAATTCTTTGTGAAAAATGAAAATCTGTGTTTACCCCTCAGTACTACAAGAAAGGCTTCCATCATAATTACCCCTGTGTGTATTAGGAAGGATCTTGGCAGTCTGCAACACCACTAATACTAATCATGAGAAGTGCAGAGCTGTATTAACTGATCTGGAAACAGCATTAAATCTTCTTTCCAAATGTTTTTTATTAAAATATTTTGTCAAAATTTCAAAAAAAAATTCCAGAAGCTCTATTTAAAATATAATTAAATATTTACACTTACTCTTCATTAAGTAAGTGAATCCATTTCCCAGTTGTTGTTTTTTTAAATTTTGGTGGTGGTAGAGCATTTTCAACCTGATGCTGTAATGGCAGTAGACCGTACCACCTACAACTGCCTGAAACCTCAGGAAGTACTAATGGCTTCAGACAGATGAACTCCTGGGGAAGATATTGGGACCACCAATGGAGGAAATGCCATCGACAGGGAGAAAAGTTATTAAATCATGATTAAGCAACGGCAACCACAAAGGGAAGGCAATAGGAAACCACCCCCTGTATTTTCTCCCATGAGACCAATCATGGCAGAACAAAGGCAACGTGATCCATGTGTGGCACTGGATGGTGAGATACCTCCCATGCCAAAAGGCTTATCAAATTATCCTGGGGAGGAGATTCCAGCCATCAAAAGTACCAGCTGCAGTTAAGATGGTGCTGTACCAAATCTTTTGGGAAGTACAGTACCTGATGTTTGCACCAAGGAAAAGAATAACTTGAACCTTCGTAAAAGAATTATCAGAACAGGAAGATGGATTGTAAGGAGTATGTATGAAGGGAACTTTGCCACTGTGATCAAAGATGTAAGATAGATATATATGGAATCTGAGCTGTGATGGAATGGTAGAGGTCATTTTGTGATGATGGATGGGTATGTGGTGTACACTCCTGTTCCGAGAAAGTGAGAGAAAAGGGGTTGCATTTATTTTATTTAAGGAGACACCAAAGTGTGTGCTTGGATATAATCCAATCAGCGATACAATCATTACAATTCGCCTTCAAGCAAAGTCAGTTAAAATGTTGATCATACAGGTTTATGCCTCTATGCAGCTGACAAGTGAACAATTTATGGCATTCTATGAATGATTTGAAGAGACACTTACTAAAAACACCAAGTGAAGACCTCACCCTTGTAATTGGAGATCCGAACACGAAAGTTGGAGCTGTAAGCTCTTAAAGAAATAAAGGGAAACGATGGTCTGGGTTTACAATATGAGAGGAAGATGTTTAGTTGAAGTCTGTTACTGTAATCATCTGGTCATTACGAACACTATCTCCACCCAACATCCTATATGTTTACATATATGGAGGTCACCTGACGGTGTAACAAAGAACCAGATCAACTATGTAATGATACAGGGACACTGGAGATAAAGTGTCCAAGGGACAAAGACGTCCCTGAGTGCAGACTGTGGGTCAGACCATCAACTGTTACCCTCAAATATAAAATTAAAATATAAAAAGATAAGACGTTTGGCAGGTCTGCTGTGTCTGCACTTGTCGCAAATCAACAAAAACTACATGTAAAGAACAGGTCTGAGTCACTATCATAGGTGAAAGAGAAGAACAACCCAAATGAATTTTGGGATAAAATGAAAACTATCATGCTTGAAGCTGCCAAAGCACACATTCCAAAAAGCCAGTGTCGGACCGCATCATAATTAACAGAGAAGGTGACTGAGCTGCCAAAATGACTATGCAGAGTGGGAGTGGCTTGGAGACTGAAGAATGCAGGACAGAAAATACACTGTAAGGAACTGAGCAGACAGATTGAAAGGCAGACTAGAGGAGACAAGAGCAAATACATTAGAGCAAAATGTGAGGAACTTGAGAATTAAAATAATAAAACAAAAGGTATGTTCACAGTGGTCAGACATTTTAGTAAGAAGTTTTCCCTGCAACCAAGCATAATAAAAGATCGTGATGGCAGTGTTTTTTATTGAAGGTGGTGATTTCAAACACAGAGAGATTACTGTGCCAACCTCTATGCCTCATCAGAGCCACTTACAATACAGGATGATAGAAAAGAGAGTACAGACCCAGAGCCATCAATCCTGAGCGAGGAAGCGGTGCGTGCTTTTATGAAAATGAAGCCTGGGAAAGCACCAGGGGTAGATAATGTGCCAGCAGAATTGCTAAAAGTGATCAGTGATGGTGGTATTGATCTCATGTGGAAAATTTGCAACGATGCATGAATGACTAGAAATTGACTGGATGATTGGACAAAGGGAATTTTTCTGCTCTTACCGAAGAAAGGAAATAGAACAGTACAGTGACTATTGTACCATCTCCCTGATATAGCATGCAAGTAAAGTGTTCCTCTGTATAATTCAGGATGGCAAGAAGCAAATGACAGAAGCAGAACTACCATCACCACAAGTTGATTTCAGAGAGGGTCAAGGCACATATGATCAAATTGTGAATATCCAGCAATCCACTGATTAGGCATTTCTCTGGCTACGCCAAAGCATTTGATATCATCCATCATAACACCCTCTGGAGGATACTGGCAGACATGGGGATTCCAAAGCATCTAACTGAATTCATCACAAGTCTCCACTGTCAACAGATTATGGTGCAAACAGCAGTAGGTTTTCCACTGGCACATGGGAGACAAGGGAGCATTCTGTCCCCAAGTCTTTTTAACATGTATGCAGAATTTATTCTGAGATAAGCCCTGAAAGTTTTGATAAAGTGGAAGGAACTCAGAAATGTTTTTGTTGCAACCATCAATGGAATTCAACAAATGTTGGAGTCTGTTAAAAACTGTTAATGAGAAATATGGACTACTGCTGAAAGGGGCAAAAATAAAAATGCATATATCTTGACACTATCAATAACATCAGGATGCAAGTGGACAGCAAGATTAATGGTCAAGCTGTAGAGGTAGTAGATTAATTTAATTACCTGGGATCATACATATTCCAACCAAGAAGGCTATTCTAGAGAAATCGGAAGAAGACTAGTGATGGCTTGTTCAGCCATGGCCTCCTTTATAAAAGTGTGGAAAAACCATGGCCTCTCAAAACATACAAAGGTTCAACTGGTGAAAAGTTTAATTTTTTTCCATAGCGACTTATGGAGGTGAATCTTAGGGAACTAATGTGGATGACTAGAAGAAAACTGAAGCCTTTGAAATGGGGTGCTGGCATAGACTCTTATGTTTGAAATATTACTGGAGAAAAGAGGACTCTCTGCTCTCGGAAATCAACAGGCACAAACTTATGTAGTTTGCTCACATTAGCCACAGAGATGGAAATAATCTTGAGAAAGTTATCATGGAAGGAGTTCATGATGGGTCATCATAGTAAAGGACCAGCAAGGAGATAAATAGATAGGGTGCCACTCATAACTGGGAGAGGCAGCTGCTGAGTGTCTGAAGTTAGTGATGGATCAAGACTTCCAAAAATTCTGCTATGTCGTCACCAGTATTCAGACATGAATAAATGGACTTTTCTAACTTATAGCATTTTTACTGTATTTTTTGACAGTTTGATTATTATTTTATTAGATGAAACTGCTTTACAAAAACTCATTCATTATGTCCTACAACATTTTTTAAAATAGGTATTATCCTGATTTTACAGATGGAGAAACTGAGGCACACAGAGGCTAACTGACCTGCCCAATTTACAATTCTGGTGGCTGCAATCTTAGGGTGTCCTATTATATTCCACGCATAAAACAAAACTCAGCTAATTCTTAAGCTGAACAAATTCTTTACCTGTCGTAAAGAATATATTCCTGAAAATTTCTAAGAGGTAATTTAGTATTGGAACATGGGAGTAGAGAGCTGCAGAAATGTGCCTACAAATGAAACTGAGAACAACTGTTTTCTTTAAAATGCCCCCTGATTTATTGGCTAGCCATGGAGAAGATTCCCTCCCTCCCCCCATTTAATATTGTATTAACCAATTCCAATTCCCATGCAACTCCCATGAATGCTAATGGAGGTTACTTGTGCATGGTACTTATATCATATTGGATGTGTACGGTAACCCCACAGAAGTTCTGCTGTGGCCAGATTTTATTCTGCACAAACACAATACTATATGATGATAAATTCATTCTCTCAGTTTACCTATATGATCCATAAATTTCTTTACTCGGTCAGGATCAACACTATTTGCCCAGTAACCTTCTTTCTTGAAATATGAACCAATTATTAAAGCATTTGCATCCAGGTAGCTCCTTGCATTCTCCAGCGTCACTCCAGACCCAATCAGCACTGGAATCTTCACAGCATGTTCAACTTCTAAGGTGAAGAAAGCCACGCATGTAAATCCAACATTAGGATTAAGCCTGCTCTAGAATCATTCTCCCTTCTCCCACCCTTAAAATTATAGAGACAAAATTAACCAGCCTTGACTTATCCAATTTCCAACTGATACTTTGCTAAAAAATGATACTGACTATCCGCAACACATGGTCTTGGTTTCTCTGGTAAAGAATTACATGGCTTGTCTATTGAAACCACTTGCAATGACTGCTAACAAAAGAAGAAGAGCTCTGTGTAAGCTTTCGAGTTTGTCTCTCTCACCAACTGAGAATAAATACAAGCTATTACCTCACCCACCTTGTCTCTCTAATATTCTGGAACCAATATGGCTACAACAAAACTGCATACTAACAAAACTGCATTTGTTTTGTACAGCACTATTCAAGCAAAGGAAACAGAGTTGGGGTCACATGAGACCACCATTGGCCATGCATCACATGGCAGTTTCAGTGCTGAGGAAGAGGCAAAGCCCGGGACTGAAATAATTAATGGCCACTCTTGTGACCCCCACTCCACATGGGGCAATGAGTGAATACAGTGGCCTCACTTGCGCTAGCCCTTTCTTCTCCTGCCCCCACAAACCAGGCTGCACAAAGATGCCCAAGAAGTAAGGTTGCCAACCCTCCCGGTTTTGCCGGGAGTCTACTGAAATCACGCTCTGTCTCCCGGAGGCTACTGCAGCCAAACTGGGAGATTTTAAGCGCTGACAGTCTGGCGGTGCAGCTGGGCTAAGGCAGGCTCCCTACCTGCCTTGGCTCCACACCGCTCCCGGAAGCGGCCGGCACATCCCTCTGGCTCCTGAGGGGAGTTCGGGGGGGGTGTCTCCGCATGCTGCCCCCGCCTAGGAGCCGCTGCAGTGGGATATGCTGGTTGCTTTCGGGAACCACCCGAGGTAAGCGCCATCCCCCTCACCCCTTCCAGCACCCCAACCTCCTGCCTCAGCCCACACCCAAACTCCCTCCCAGAGCCCGCACTCCCTCCTGCACCCAAACTCCCTCCCAGAGACTGCACTCTGTACCCCCTCCCACACCCAATCCCCTGTCCCAGCCCACACCCCGCATCCCAAACCCCTGCCCCAGCCTGGTGAAAGTAAGTGGGGGAGAGAGAGGAAGGGGAGATGGAGTGAGTGGGGGCAGGACCTCAGAGAAGAGGCAGGACAAGGGCATGGCCTCGGGGAAGGGGCAAGATGGGGGACGAGGCAAAGGTATTTGGGTTTGTGCGATTAAGCAGTTGGCAACCCTACCAAGAAGTCTCTGCTGAACTGAGCTTTTGAGGGAGCTCCCTTGCACAGCAGAAGTATAATGATTCTTCTGCATCTTGGATTTCCTTGTTACTATTATTTTTACAGCAGTACCTAGCATCCAAATGAGATCAGAGCCTCATTTTGCTAGGCGCCGTACAAACACATAGAAAAAGGCAGTCATTTATATTGCAATAGCACCTAGAATAGAACCCAGATCACTCAAGTCAGAACCCAGTGTCGTGGGGACAGAATTTATTCCGATGGGAGTTACTTAAATATCAAAATAAGGATTCTTAACTGTGTTATCAATTTCTCTTTCATTCCAAAAGGAAAAGAATAAAAACAAATCTTTCTATATGGTAATTAAAGTGTAACAGCAACAAGAAGACAACATTATTCTTGTTTCCATTTATGTCAGCACAGATGGGGGTTTTTTGGGTGGAGGCAGTGAGATTATTAAAATGGCAGAACTATTCAATAATGCTGTGTTCATTACAATTCTTTAGTTATCAGTTTAAATCACAATAATGGTAGTTAGAGCAGTGTATATTTCTACCAGGTCTCTTTGCTGAATTTATGCTATACAGACGACTAGAACAAGATCTTCAGGGAAGACGCAACAAACCAGTGTTATTCCCCATGAAAGGAAAACTGAACAGTCTCTCTGGTTGATCTTCTAATTTAGGGGAAGGGAAGCAAACAGTGGTCATGAGGACTATTTGGAAACTCCATCTACTTTATTTGCAGGCCAAAGGCAGTGCTAGTAAAGATTGTTTTTGTTTTAAAAGGGCAGTGGGACATAAAAGCAGCACATTATTTTATCTAGAAATAACACATCACTTAACAAGTCGAACCTTCACCAGGTTGCATATGGTGAAATTCACCCCTGGGCAGAAGACAAGGCTTATGCAACACTGAAGTCCTTCTTCAGCCCTTGTGCAGTCCCTGTGCACAAGGGTGAATTTCCCTCAGATTTATTCAAGTGACTGTGTTCACTGTGAGACTGAAGCATTCTGAGGTTTTGGGTTTTTTTTTTTTTTTTTTTTTTTTAAAAATATGACAGAAATCGATACAAGGCCCAGAGAAAGTAGTTTGTTGTTCAGATCACAAATTTATTATTATGTTCAGTTTCTTTTATGGAGAAAGGACAGATGATTAACAGGAGTCTCTGAAAGGCACAAGTCAGTATCTAGCTATGAAAAAATAAAGGCCCAATTTTAATAGGTGCTGAACTTCCTCATGACCATTCACTTCAAATTGGTTCTCACAAAAATGACTCGGTGCCTTGCAGGACTGGATGCTCTATTTGCTTCCTCAAAGAAAATGGTGTTGAGCATTATTTCTGACCTTTACAGGCATATAAAAATTGCTTTACTTGGTGATAACAAGCTGGCATAGGTGGTTAAAGCATCAGGGAGCTAAGGGAAAGGATACACACGTAAAGTATAAAACTCTGCAAGAAAATGCTGTTTACTTAAAAGTTTCATAAGAAGTGTAACTTGTTAATGATGCTATAGGAAAGACTAATTATTTACTGCCATTCTGCTTCACCAAGAGAAGAACTACCTATACAAATGCTACTGAAGCTTTCTCTAGATCAGATGTGCTAGCATTCTTCCATCTAAAACAAACACCATCTGTCACATAATGTAAACACAGAAGAATAAGACCATCCTACAGCAGAAGACAATTTTAAGCAAAGCCTTGCCCTGAATTAGACACATCAGATTAGTCCGGCTATAGCCCTTTTCATGCCTATTTTATATCCTGACAGGAGTCCTGCTCACAATAATAGATTCATTAGCTTTCTACTATATTACCAAACAAAAACAAAATCAGAATTTTATTTATAAAATGCCCTATCTATTAAGAGTACCATATCAGCTTTACTTAGGCTCAAATACAGATTTAACATGACATTCTTTTCACAGATATGCATTGCAGTATTCAACTGCTCTCCCAGGAGAATTTGGTCACAAGTCTGTATTTGTTTTTATGAAAAGTGCACAGGACACATTGCAGGCACTATATAATTATACTACGTCAATAAGTAAACTGATGATGCAGGAAGAGTAGAATATCTAAGCTGACATATGGGCCTGAGAGAAGCCCTAAGAAGCAAAGACTAAGACAATGAAAACTGAAATGTGCTATTTCAAAGGCTTCCTTAAATAACAAAGGATCCAAGCATCCTGCTGTAATCTGTGTGTGAAACAGACCCTCCACACACAGATCTGTCCCTTCCGGTGCAGAAGGTGGGGCCAGCCAGAAAGTGCCAGGATAGGAAACATACATCATCCCTACTGCCCACTTTGGCATTACATTGGGTTACCAAATTGAGTGTAAAGTCACTCAAATTATTTTAAACAGATACTTTCACACAGTGTAAGACATAATGTTGATCCATATCAAATGGTTTACATTTTGGTGTTGTTTAATAAGACTCGTGCTATACCACTGCCCAAATTCTAACTTTTTATTTTTTAAATAGGCAACAGCATTATGGGAATCAGTACGGTATGATGTTTCTGCGTAGCAGAATTAAACATTAATTATTATGTTTGTTAATTGTCTCTAAACTCAAACCTTGTTTGTAACTCTCAAGCCAACTCTTCTCAAGCTACTGTACTTTTTCAGATAATTTTGTGACTATGTATTCTATGTGACAAGATCTCAAAGTTTATACAGTTATACTTAGACATTCCTCTGCTTCAATATACTATAATTAGAGGGCACTGTGCTCTTTCTTGGGACAGTATATCTGCATACATGTCTAATAAAAATCAGATGAAATAGCATTTAGTTGCAAAGCATAATGAAAGCTTTTGAACTAGGATATGCACAAGTTGCATGAAATAAAGGCCAAAAATTCATAGCTTTAAAATAAAGGCAAACAGTGTAAAACTAAACAATGCCCCAATAACTTGATCAAATACTTTTCTTTAACATTTTTTTCATATGCAATAATCATTGTACCATACACACCACTGTGTTTATGGTATATGCTGCACTGTAACACATTTTAGTTATTTGAATTCAAAGGGCTTTTTTTCATCATTATGCTTAGTGCTTGTAAAAGGTGCAGATTAGTGACAGAAGTCCTCTCTTTATCTATAGAACAGGTACAGCACGGGCAGCAGCAATGTGCCCCTACCCCAACATAAGTGAACCACCTATGTGCAGAAAGGTAAATTGGTCTCCATGTCCCTAGTGTGAACAATGCCAACAAAAGTACAAATTATTACTATCTATGCTGGTGGTTTTTGTGACCTGGGCACTTGTCCAGTGGTTACTGGACTACGACCACTAACTCATTTTCCCACAGTTCATCAAACAGTCATCAGATAGTAAAAACTTTTTAGTCACTTCCAACCTGGACTGGATATGGACTGGAGATCTAAAGATGAAAGCACCTATCCTCCAAAAGCAAACCTTGAGCTATTTAGACTTGGACAAATCTCCCACCATAGACATTTTTATAATATAATTTTGCCTATCCGAAAGTTAAACACATTCTCAAATGGAAACAGTCTGCTAAGAAATTAAGTGCAACATAAAATGCTCAGCATTCTAGGCTTCTTAATGGCCTGGCAGGGACAGAGTGCAAGAGCACAGGGGACTCTGGGTCGCTCACTTCCTAGACCAGTGCTGCTTAGGTACTTTGTAGAACCCAAGTAGCTGGGTACTACAGAGAGGCCAATAGTCACTGGCTGTACAAGCAATGCCTGCCAGCTGCTGTGTGGAATGGACTGGTAGTTGACTCAGAGGAGCCTGCTTGCCTGCACTCATAAACAGAGGAAAAGCAACATATGTGTAGTCCTCTATAAAAGATTTACAGAGATTAATACATGAGAGATCCTCAGGATATCATGTGAAAGGACTTTTGGTCAGGGCTGGTCATGGCAAAGTATCACCACATTAGGCGGCTTAAATTAAGGTATCAACACAAACTAAAAACAAAATTCTAGCCCCTATACACAGTTTCCTTGTTTGACAGAAACCCTTCTTTCCTACCTCAAATCACAGTCAATTCAATACATCAGAGAAAGGCACTCGCATTTCTGTATTGTTTCATAACAAATCTGAAAAAGGATATGGCAAAATCTCAACTCCCTTTTCAATTCTGCTTTCAAGAGACAGCTGATCAGATCAAAGCTTAAGTTGGCATAAAATGTTTTAAATTATACATTTTGTAACATGATGAAAGGTGTCCAATTTTGTCTACACTTAAAGTCTTCATTGTAACACAGTACTTCTAACAACACAGAAACTTGTGAAATGCAAAACTTCACTCACACCAACACTCAACTTTGTGTACTGTAGGTCTGATTCCTTTAGAGAGATTACCAACACTAATGTGCTTAAACTGTCATTTCCTACCCTAGAATACTGATTTTTCAAGAGGTCCCTCCTCAATTAACAATTCAAAACTACCACCCTTTTAAATGAGGGATTGCCACACTGTCACAAAATCTCAGCACTTAGCTGCGTGATCCAACCAAAACAAACCCAGGATAATAGGTTTGTTGTATTCATGACAAAAAAGTGAAAGCCACACAAATGAGTATACTTTGTGTCATTTCTCTTGTCTCTGTTCTTTGGACCCAGAAAGAGAATAAAACTGGCACACGTACACAAATCCTAGAATCCATAGTTTGGCTTGGTTGGTATCCCACTGTAAAAACTACAGGACAAAATCTGCTTTCTGATGCGTGAACTGGCACCCACCAAAGTCAAGGGAAGCTATGTGCACACATCAGAGAACAGAATTTTGCCTTTTGGTTTTTATGACTTTTTGAGACTCATTTGATTTTTCCATTGAAGAAGGGGGAAACAAAAAACTAATTTAAGGGTGTGGATGATACAAAGGCTAGGTCTGTCAAGCTTTATATTCACATTGTTTTCAGAAGGTTCTGTTTCATGAAACAATTTTTGTTTAATACTGAGAAAATCTATTACTTTAAGAGGCCTATCTCCATAGAAGGCCAACTTTCCACTGCAGTTTACCTAATCGTGGGCTAAAATGTAGTCATTTATCATCTATTCTTTGGCAAGGGCTTTGTTTTAATTCTGTATATACACATGAAAACCTATTTTGCCCAGTTTAATATGCCTTGTAACAACATAGTGTTGAACCTGTATTATATGGATAAATACTGGAAATTTCCAATAACTATGTAACATTCTGAATGTGGTCTGATGCACAGGTCTCGAGGCTAAATATGTAAAACATGTAGTATGTTTTTCACCTGCCTTTTCTTCTTTAGAATTGTAATAAGGAAGGATGAATGACTGGCTGTCTTTAGACCAGAAAGAGCCATGTTTAAAGCAGGAAGAATGGAACCCATAAAAGCAGACTTCTTGTTTCTTCAAATAATTTTTGCTAAAAAGGTGCTAAAAATGTTCCCTGTCTTGGTTGAGCATATGATGATTACTTTTAGAGCCTGATCCTGGGAGGTTATGAACACCAGCCATGTCGATGGGAGCTGACTTCAAATGAAAGTTGCGGGTGCTCAGCATTTCTCAGATTCAAGCCATTCATCTACATGAATATCAGTCCTTTGCAGAATCAACTGCAACAAAGGAGGAATCCAATTTGTTGAAGACAATTCCAGCCTGTGCTAATATAGTAACATTAGGCACCATATAGGATATCTACACAGGTCAGAATTCATGGGTCAAGTTGTTCTCCCTTAGAAACAAATACGCCATTTAAAAATAATTTAAATGTCACATACTTTTCCATTTATCAGCGAAAGAGAATTCTTTTTCAAATCTTAAAGGCTACACTTCCCCTAGTATTACTGCACTGAAATGTCTAAGGGCATGGCTACACTTGCAGATGTAGAGCGCTTTGATAAACCAGTCTTCATAGAGCGCAATAGGGAAAGTGCTGTAGTCTGTCCACACTGACAGCTGCCAGCGCACTGGTGTGGCCACATTAGCAGCCCTTGCAACTGCCACAAAGAGCAATAAATTGTGGTAGCTATCCCAGCATGCAAGTGGCTGCAACATGCTTTTCAAATGGGGCAGGGGGGGTGGAGTGTGACAGGGAGTGTGTTGTGTGTATGTGGGGGGGGAGAGAGAGTGGGTTTTGGGGGGATGAGAGCATGTCAGCATGCTGTCTTGTAAGTTCAAACAGCAGCAGACCTCCCCCTCCCCCCAGCCTCTCTCTGTCACATACAGCATTCCACAGTAATGGTTACTTTGTCTCGGAGCAGATAAGCATGCCAGCTGTCAAATGGAGCTTTCAAAGGGCATATCCAAAACTTGACTTAAGGGGATTATGAGATGTTTCCGGAGGCTGATCAGAGCGCAGTAATGCAACACTTTGCTCACACTGATGCTGGGGCGGTCCAGCAGGGGCGCATCAAACATTATTCTACTCGCCGAGGTGGAGTACCAGGAGCGCTTTAGCCGTGGAGTCAGAGTGCTCTACGTGCCTTGCCAGTGTGAATGGATAGTAGCTAGTGCAACCAGGGCTCCTTTAATGCGCTGTAACTTGCAAGTGTAGCCAAGCCCTTAATCTCAGCAGATTCCTGTCTTCCTGCTGGAATATCAGTTTCACAATGAGAAATCCAATTATAAATATTCTTTCCATGTTAATAGTTAAGTATTTTTAGTTAGCCTAGTCATTAGCCTTTTTTTTAAAAAAAGGCTATGGAGAATCTCATTCTTAAATTAAAATCATGTAGTAATTGAGCCTTCCTTTTCTTACAAGATGCCAATATGAGTAACACTTAATTTTACCAAGCATATTTTCCCAATACTTACAATAATTTTAGCTTTTACGCTTTAAAAATTGTTTTTAGAAACATGCTACTGTACATCCAACCAGAACCCAAATCACTATGGTTTGTGCTAGACCAAATCAAACTCTACAGTGAAAGAAAGCTTCTCTGTTTTTAGAACAGAGAACGTATAGATTTCTCTCTATATTAATCCAGAAAATGATTCACGGGTTGTTGCCCGACCTTCGTGTGACAGCTCTCACCTTTCAATTCTTTAGGATCTGCCTGCATTCCAGTAGCTGTTCCAGTCAATACAATCCCGTCAGCAAGGAAGAACTCAGCAGCCTTAGCAGTCTCTGATATACTGACATCTGCTGTCAGAGCGTGAGCGCTGTAAAGAGCAGAAACATAACCTGCTGTTACTTTCAGCATACATACTTGCTATCCACCTTGTTTAATGTTAGACTGCTTTTCTTACAACTCATGAATGTATTTCAGTTCCCTATTGTCAGAACAATTGAAGATTGGCTTTTTGAGTGTTAAGTGCCCTTTTTTACAGTTGAAATTAAAAACACAATGTGAGGAAGAAAAAAAAAGTTTGGCCATCCTAGACCCCATAACCCACTTGTCTCTTTGTCTGGGTCTCACCCTGTCTACACGGTGACTGCTAAATGTGCTAGACTGTCACCCCGGAGTACCAACTGAGCTGGCAGCTTTTGTACTGAGCGCCTAATTTTCATAGATGCTGAACTCTCCTGATTTCAAGTGGAGTTGTAGGTGCTCGGATCTTCTGTAAATCAGGTCCTTGTCCTCTAGGAACTGGACCAAGAGCATCATCTCATTTCATAAAGGCCAACAAAAAGTACTAACTTTCAGTCATTAGCAAGCACTATATCCTGGATATTTGTCTTTGGAGAAAAAATGAGAGCAGCTATCATCTTCAAACGGTATTTGCTTCATGCATCCAAAGATGTGCCATTCAAATTTAAGCAGTAACTGTCGGTAAGATGTGTAAGCTAGCCTCTTTTTCCAAAACCTACATCTATCTACAGCAACTTCAGCTTTAGACAGCTTCAAAAATTTGAGAAAGTTTTAGCCTTTGAAACATCAACTTTTACATTTATAATTTCCCCTTATCTTTTCTACAATAGAATCAGGAAATATGATAGTTACGAAAGACAGTATTATACAGTAACCTGATGCTCTGTACTACCATAACAGGGTACTAACCACAAAAGACCAGTAGTCCTGGGACTAGTGTCTTTCTTTTTGGGCCAACCAGATCTGGGAATGGAACAGATGGAACTTGCTTCACTAATATTGAGAGGCAGTGCCTCTTCTGGCATATTCACTCTGCCATGACCCTCTCTAGTAGTGTGACTGTGCTAAAAAAAGAATATCAATCTATTTTTTGCACCCAGAAGAAAGTCATTGTGATGGCAGGGCCTTGATGAGATAGTGCATATATAAAAATATAGAGGGAAAAAACAGAGTGAAAGGAAACTGAAATCCCTGAAGCTAGAAACAGAGGATAACCTGGGAAACAGTTTGTCAAGTTAGAGAATTGGATACTGCTAATTCTTGGTGCCAGGCATTTTGTTGTTGTTGTTGTTGTTGTTGTTAAGGAAAACACCTCAGCCCTTTAACCCCTACCCTTTAGTTCAATAATCCTGTGAATATTTGTTTCCCATAAACTGGTTAGATGACATTCTCCTTTCCACTATTAACTAAGCAAATAACAAACACCACATTGCATCAGCCGATGAACAGCTCAGTGTACATTCTAATTATCAGTATCTCATATGACAAAGATGAGAATATGTGCACAAAGTACCACGTTCTGGGACTTCTCAGGAGAAGAAGAAACATCACTGCGTGGATGTTCAGAATATGCAGAAATGAAGCTATAATGAAATGTTTCTTTTTTAAAAATCAGATATTAAATATGTCCAAAACCTAGTTATTTCCATGACTTTTCCCACACTCTAGACAAACATCTTTCTTGAATTCAAGTTACTTGATACGTGCAATTCGCAGCTTTTTGGTTCTCTCTTTTTCTGAAATAAAATTCAAAGAAACATCTAATAACGGAAAGGACTGTGTGACAATTGTGATGAAATGTCAGCTGGAATTCACATAGCTGTCGTAAGATGCTGCTGTCTGATAATCATAAAACATACTCCATATCCACATACAGCATTGATTTAAAATTGAAGAAACCAATATTAGAGGGAGGGGAAGGGATAAGAGCTTTTAATGTGGCAAAAATCTCATGATTCGTATGTGTCACATTTGGTAGCCACCCATATAACTTGAAATAGCCATTTTAGATGCTTAACCTCATGAAACATGATTTATTTGTAAACATAATAAGGAGATACATCTAACTGATATAAAGCATCACCTTATGTCACACATAAGACATTTACAAATTCTGAAAATTAAACAACTGCAAATTCCACAGACCCAGAAAGCTGCAGTTTATAGGTGCAAGTTTAATAGTTTTGCAAAACCGTGTGAGCAGTAAAGTTCTCCCAATATTCACTTTCTGAGCAATTAATAAGATGAATGTAAAATGAACATCAGATCATTTTTACATTAACACATACGTAAACAGGGCTCATATTTACCTGTGTTTCTTTTTAATATCGGCAAAAATTTGAACATGCTGTGCTCCAATTTGTTTTCGGTATCTTAGCAGATCACCTGCACAGGCATTTATCATCCCTTCATCAGCTACATGAGAAAAAACAAACCCTTCAACTCGGATAAAATCGAGACCTAGAAAAGAAATTTGAAATCTGAAGATGAAATTGAACTGCAAAGAGAAATTACATTTCTCCTAAATTTCATCCTGTAATTACATTTTTGTCTATTCTGATGCAGTATTGAGAGGTTCTCAGACACTGGCACAAAAAGCAAGTCTTTTCTGATAAGCAGTTTGTCAAGCCTAGTTAAAACATGTTAATAATTTTAATGCAACCCATTACTGTGGCCTTTGGGTGCAGGGCATACATCAAGAGCAACACAAACTGAATTTCCACAAATGGACCCCCACACACTTTGTACCTCCCAGGCCCACTACAAGGAAAAATCCGTAAGCTGGATGGTGAGAGATATCTCCTAATTGCAGCTAAGGTACAATCTTTGGATTTCGATGTACAAATTTCAAATTTTAAAATCAATTTCTAAAACTTTCTGCAGTTTTTATTTAATTGGTCAAATTTAGAGATCTGGACCTGCAATCCTTACAGAGGTTGAATGACTATTAAAAGTGAAAGGGAGTTTTGCTTGAGTGCAGAATCGGGCCCAATTAAAAATGATTTTCAGTTGTGAATTTAGAACATTACTGGTTAACCCAGTAAAATGGCAGTTCTCAAACTTTTGCACACTGTTTGGCACTATTTAAGACAATGACTTTCATTTTTCCCTTTTCCCCAAATTCTCTCCCCTCCCAGTATACCAAACTCACATCTGCCTTGCATCAACTATAATGTTTAATTCTATGAAGAAGCAACAATAGGTAGTAGTAAAGGAACAAGATGAATCTAAGGTAGTTATATGGCTCCCAGTACTGTAGTATCTGAGAACCTCCCTATCTTTAGCTTATCTATCCTGTAAAGTAGGAAAGTGCTATTATCTCCTGTGATGGGGTGTGCACTCCACACTAGCCCTGCAAGAGCTGAGTTGGACCAGGTGGAACAAATCACCTAATTAGGCTGCAAACAGGGGAGCTTTAGGCTGGGGACAGTTAATTAGAGAGTTCACCTGTGAGAGACAGGAAGGGCTTCTATAAAAGACAAGAAAATGGAAACACAAGGGGTAGCAAGGAGAAGTATTTGAGGGGGCTACAGAAGCAAGTTGCCTAGTTATTCCCTGGGAGGAGGGAGTGAGACTGGCAAACCCAGAGAAGTGGGGAAGGCCAGGAGATCTAGAAGCAGCTCAGGGAAAGGCAGCAAGATACAGGGACTGGACTTCAACTGCTGTGTAGAGGGAACCTGAGCCAAACCTGGACTAGAGGGTAGGCCTGGGTTCCTTTGCCAGCTACTGCAGTAGTGGCACTGAGTGGAAGTGAGACAGAAGACTGCTGGAGAGCAGGACCCTTGATTCATCCACCTGAAAGGGAAACCAGGATAGTGACCTGGCTGGAGGGCGGAGTCAGGAGGACAGCTGTGGCTCCTGAGAGCAAGAGAGGAGCTGCAGAGGAGAAGCTAACTGGGTATAACGGCTGGAAGGGGTGTTGGACTGACCAAGCTAATCCCCAGAACGGCCAGGAGGTGGTACTATCCAGTGGTTGGTAGAGCACTTTGTCCCATCCCCATTTTACAAATGGGGAACTGAGGCACAAAACAGCTAAATGACATTGCTTTCTGTTTTGTCTTCTGAAAACTGTCAGGTTCAATCTTATCTCTTGTGGTCAGGAGTTCCACAGAAGGGATCTGACACCGAGAATGTTGTCCCCAGCCCCTTAAGAGATTGTGCAGTAAGCAGTCATGTTGAGTTGCGGCGGAAAAGACTGTCTTAAAGACAGTGAGGCCCTAGCCTATTAAAGGCCATGTAGATAAGGACTAGGCCTTGGAATTGACACTGGAAGTGTCTGGGTATCAGTCAATGATTGGTCTGCTTAATAAACTACGAGTTGCGTGTTATGCAAATTGACATTTCTGTGTGAATTTCACCTCAAGTCGAATGAGTTGCCGTTGTCTATCTCTGCAGTGATGACTGCACAAACTTCAGTGGCACCATGCTCATCAGATGGGAAAGGGCTAGATGAAGGTGAAAGAGGACAATCCCTTTTGCAAACTGCATGTTTTAAACCGTGAAGAGTCCAAAATAAGACTCTACACTTCCTGGATGATGAGTGGCAGATACTCTCGGCAGAGGACAATGTCAATATTCCAGCAGCTTCTCAAACTGCTTCCTTCAACCTTTGCAGCATTAATTTAATCTTCCCTGGATTAATCATGAGTCAGCTGTTTTTAATCCACATTTATTTCTTCTAAGCACTGCCATCTGGTAACAGCGATGACTCAGTTTGTTTAACAGTTTAGTGTTGTCAGCATACTGACCAAGCATCTCTTTCACAAAGGCTAAAATCTTGATTAATATTAGGGGAGAGGAGTATATTTCACCAGCCCAATAAAAAAAAAGATAACAAGTGTGTTGTGAATTCAGATTGCTGGCTATACCTTTGATCATTCCTCTAGCTAACAGTAAGAGCCTGGCCTCCTCTGTGATATGGTTACTGCTCCATTTTGAAAAAAAGTGTTTGGTGTTTCTTTGGTTAATTTGCAAAGAAAACCCGAGTTACGAACCACGCTATGAGGAAAAGCACAACAACAAATAACAGCACTGGCTTATGGAATCTAGCAGATATTGGTACATGTGCAATGGTTAACTTTAAGAAACCAGGCACACTGCCCATCTAGAAAAGGCTGACAGCATGCTGATCTGAACATGTACTGAACATTCCTGAGCATATACAGAAAGATGCTTGCTGATCAGCAGAGGCAATAATACATGTATTTTTGTCTCCTCCACAAATGTTCCTGAGACCTGGTTATATGCATCATTCTATGTAAGCCTCAAACAGATGTAGTTAATTAAATCAGGATCTACAAACAGGAAAACATGGTAAGAATACATGGTTTACCTGCTAATAATGAACCAATTGAGAACTAACTGTAGCAAACAAATTCAGACACAGAAATTCTTTGCTTCTCCACAAAGAGCATTTTAAGTTTAATAAAAACAGAATAGAATGAAGATGACATGGTGTTCTGAAGAGGGTATTAAAATCAACTCTTATATGGTTGTGTTTTAATAATGTGAAAATGCATTGGATATAAAGATATCCTCCAAACAAAAAATGAATGGAGAACTACACAACATTGTATTATCTCCAAGTATTATGGTCTATGTTGTTTGTTTACAGATATTACTATTTTATATTTTTAAAAAATTCCATGTTAAAACAAAGTGAAGAAGTCAAGCGATCAAGTTAGGAAATGCCAAAAGTAATTTAATTTGGCCCCCTCATATGTATGGATTATGTTAGCCTTTATTTACATGATCGAATACTTTTTTTAAACAGGAAAAAATGTTTTTACATAGTTTTTTTTTAATATAATTTCCTAATGAAAAAAATCCTCAGATATTCCATCACATAGATTCATACTGACTGACCCTCAAGTTGGGTGAACAGCAGAGTTTGGACCTTTAGATCCACAGCACAGACCTCAAGACCTGAGCTAACAGAATAACTGATAGACATAGCAGGCTGTGTCTGGATCAGGTACTGGAGGATGAAACACACATGTTGCCAGTGGATTTCACAGCTATTTCCTGAGATAAGAAGAACGTAGCGACTCAGGGCTCCAAAGTTCAATTCCAGGTTCTGGAAGAGAGAGTTCTCTACTGTCATAGACCCTTCTACCGCATCTGCCTCTGCTCCTATCTTTTCACCACTCTGCTTTTATCCAACTCCTCCTTATCCCCTTCTGCTCTCCCCAACTCCTATCACTCAGTGCTCCCCATCACTACTTTCCAGCAACTGTCCCTGCCCTCTGCTTCTCCCCATCTGTTAACTCCTACAAGCCATAGCTAATTCTTCACTCTTTGTCCTTCTCCCCACTCCCTGGGCACCAGCAGGGAGGCACTGAGCGCACAGGAAAGACAGTTTACTTACTTTCAGTTTTGGTGCTCAGTGCCAGAGTGGTCCGGAAGAGCAAATTTGGGGAAAATCCTTCAGTCCCTCTAGCCCCATGCTTAGTCACTCTCTGAGGATGGCATGAGGGTGACCAGATGTCCCAATTTTATAGGGACAGTCCCGATTTTGGGGCTTTTTCTTAAATAGGCACCTTTTACCCCCATCCCAATTTTTTACACTTGCTATCTGGTCACCCTAGATGGCACACATGCACTCTGATCACAAACTCTTGTGAAGGGTTGGAGCATGCTCACTACAGACATAATCTTCGGAGAATTTAGCAGTGAAACTAACAACTCTCTACTGAGCATGTGCAAACTGCGATTTTTTTAAAAAGAGGCTATTAACTTGGTCTAATTAGGACAGTTTTTCACAGAACTGACACAATGGCGACCCCTCCTAACAAGTTAGTCCCTGCTCCAAAGCATAGATGCTAGAACATCTAAAAAGACACTCTTAAAACTAATTTGTTAATATGGCAAAAATGTATTTTTCTAATCTCATTCTTGGAAATAGCTCAATCATTTTTGCTGAAACTTTCCAAAACAATTCAGCCTGAAACGATTGCCCGGCATAGAAAATTTCAGCCTGAAGGGTTTAAGTTTGGGAAATTTTAAGAAACAGAGAACAGGGTCCTGTAACAAGAATCTTAACTATAGATGGCACTATCAACTCCACATAGAAGTACACAGCACTTTCTTTTGCTACTACAGTTATTTTTCCAGACACCGCTTAGAACAGATGTCCACCACAATTGCCAACTTTCATGTGGTAAATAAGCACCTCGACTTCCACAATAAGTCCAAAATCAAGCTAATACCATTTCAAAACAAGCCAATCCCTAAGAACCCCAACAATGTGACTAGATCCCCCTGGTGTACAGTTTGGGACTGTGGTGGGCCCACTGTGCATCACTGACTCTCTTCCTCGCTTCCATTCCCCACCCCCCCACTGGCCCCTGCTTGCCCTCCTTTGCCGGAAGCCGATAAAAAAAAGAAGAAGCAACAAGCTACAAGCCAAAAACTAGCCAACAAGCAACTCAAAAGTCAATTAAGCCAAAACCAAGCCCAATTTCTCCATTTTTTCCACGGGTTTGGTATGTCTGATGTCCACAGTTGTTTATCTAACCATTGTTGTTTTCTGCATAATCAGCAGACGACATTGCATTTTCTTGAGGCTGCTTGAAAACAATGCATGTTGTCATGCACCTTGATCTCTCTTTTACAGAGCTGTAGAATTAATAAATATATAGGTCTGTAAAGAAACCAAGTTCCACCAAGTGGGTGTATTTATGATCGGCTTTTTTCCTTTAGTCCATGTTCCTTTCTGTGACCATTACTCTTACACAATAAAAAAAAAAGAGGAGAAGGTGCCTTCCTTTAACTTTCTTAAACGTAGCACCATATGACTGCCAATGTCAGATTTATCTGAGAATTCCTTTGAGTTAAAATATTGGGGGGAAATTGAGATGTTCATCTCTCCACTTCATTCCTCACCTACATACAAAATGTTTGTGTGAGTGACAAAGTGCTGGTACTTCTTCTGATTTCCCTCCACTTTCTCAAAAAAAAAAAAAAAAAAAAAAAAAAAAAAAAAAAAATTGGGGTGGGGTGGGGGAGTAATGCCATTGTATGTACCAAGAAGCCAATTGCTGGTTTCCAGCACAATTCTGTTCAAAGGCATTATTACTGACAGAGAGTAGACGGACACATTCCCCAAAGGGAATGAAATGGCTGCATAATAGCAGGAGATGTTGCTACTGCTGCATCTGCTTTTTCAAGTACCACACCTTTAAGTATTTTTGTAACAAAGACTAAAAATGTGCAGTGCTCTGTTTATTAATAGTCACCTCTATTGACCATTAAAACTTCAGCATTACACAATCAAGTCACTACTGCATCGCTACAGAAATACTTATCAAAGATGCGGTATCTACAAAGCAACATTCACTTTAATTAAGAGTTGTTGAAAGGGGCTCTTCAGATTACAGTGATTCCCTCTTTCTTCTTGCTTTCCTGTTCACTGAGCTTGAGACAATCATTTTTGCAGTAGCTGAATGAAATGCATTAAACACAGGTCCTTCAGAGCTCCAGTCCCCCAGTTACAGAGCAAGTAGTGCAGAACAGCAGCAGAGATGTGCAAAACTCTAACAGTACCTTCAGGAATTCTCTCCCTCATTAATAATGACTAAGAAGTCGTAGAAATATATTGTTCCTTCAATATATTCTCCTTTTGGTATTGCAACATGTCCCTAAATGAACCCTAGTTCACTTAAAGCATTCGGTTCAGGTTTTTTGAAATACAATAAATTGATGTTTTTGCAAGCACTTAAGCACATCAAGTATCCTTACATGGAAACTGTACCTTAAAATTAAAAGAGAACGGGATTTTGTTAGTTAATTTTTATTGCAGCCATAGCTTTTTCTATAGGCTTTAGGGCAGCAATGAAAATGGATTAAGCTTGCTAGTTTACCAACCAGATCAATAGCAAAAATGCAGTTTCCACTTTTTAAAATGTTGAAAAGAAATCACAGTTCAAAAACACTTCTATTAATAAAAACTCCCTTAAAAAAGAGACTATTAAGATTTTCAGAGAGAAATTCAACCAAATTACAGCTGTCACTCTAATAGACAAGTCTACATTTTTTGAATGGTGTTTTTAATTTTTTTAAAACACAAAGTTAAAATAAACATCTTTTAATTTTGTGGGTCTTACAAAAGAAAGTGCCAGGTTTTTGGAACTATACATGCAAAAATATGTGAATATACTGCTATTGCATGGGCAATCTGGGTAAATGCACATGCAAACTTAGTCTGAGCAGTTTAAATGGTCCTTTATATGTGTGTCCTGTGATTTTAAATGCATCAAAGAAAGTGTGCGCACATATTTTTGCATGCACACAATTCATTGACATGGAATGGTACCTGCTGCCTGCCTGGCTCTGGAGCAGTAGACATTATTTCCAGAGTTGAGCTTTAAAAAAAAATCAGAGAAGCTCAATCACCAACAAAAATATTCTGATATGACAAGAATCTTAGTAATCAAAGTTACTGTCATTTGTATTAAAATTAAAACAATGATATTCAGATGAACTCCATTCAAAATACAGGGAGAAAAGAAAAGTGTTTTCTCAACAAAAAGGATCAAATCATTAGGGGAAAGTTTCTAAAATATTACAAAAGCATTAGAAACAAAAGCTGGTAAAAACAACCATTTAAATGGTATGATATTATAAGAAGATGCATCTGCTCTCCACTCACGATGACTCTGTAGCTAAAAGACTACAGTGGTTCAAAGGAGCCTGAGAACTTACCTGCAACAATGTGGATTGTGAACCATGGAAGAAAAAGGCAATACAACAATGCAAGAAGATAAAATAGATCGTGGAAAAGATACTTGCAAGCTAGAAAAGAGCATGCCGATATAACCTGAGATTTGTTTGTCACTACTTAAAGGTAACGATAGGAAATGCAAGCTTTCAGTGTTAATTCAGCCATTAGCTTTAAACCAAGAAACAAACATGGGGAACACAAATTGTTTTAACCAAACTTTCAGCAGGGAGGAGGAGACAATACAATCTTTGCTAGCCTTGCTGTTTCTTATACGATTCATGTAGCAAGGGAAGTTGAATTTATATTTAACTTTTCTAAGCACAATTTAAATAGTTAAATATTTTGGTTAAGAGTAAAGACAGTTACATTTTCCTGTAACTGGTGTTCTTCAAGATGTGTTATTCATGTCCATTCAACTTAGGTGTGGTATGTTTGCCACATGCACCGGTGCTGGAAGTTTTTCCCTTAGCAGTATCTGTAGAGGACCGGCTCTGGTGCCCCCTAAAGTGGCATGCGTATGCCACGGCATATAGGGCACTGCCAGCCCCCTCCACCCTCAGTTCCTTCTTGCCGGAAACTCCGATCGTGGGGAAGGAGGGCGGGTTGTGGAACAGACATGAGCAACACATCTCAAAGAACACCGGTTACGGGAAAAGGTAACTGTCTTTTCTTCTTCGAGTGATTGCTCATGTCCATTCAACTTAGGTGACTCCCAGCACTAGCCCTGGAGGCAGGTAAGGAGTTCAAGGACATGTAGATTGCAATATAGCTCTGCCGAACCCAGCATCGTCCCTGGCCTGCTGCGTGTGTACCGAGGATGATGTTGCGGCCCAACAGATGGCCTGGATTGGGAAGTGTGCCAGGAAGGCCACTGAGGATGCCTGTGCTCTAGTCGAGTGGGCTCTGAAAATCGGTGGCGGAGGGACTCCTGCTAACTTGTAGCAGGTCCAAATGCAAGAGGTGATCCAGTTAGAAATCCTTTGTGTGAACACTGGGAGGCCCTTCATCCTATCAGCTGTAGAGATGAAAAGCTAAGTCGATTTACAGAAAGGCTTTGTCCAATCTAGTAGAAAGCCAGAGCCCTTCTTACGTCCAAAGCATGAAGGCGCCTCTCTTCCTCTTCATGAGGAAGTCTCATGGGACTTAGGGCAGAAGACCAGAAGAAACATGTCCTGGCTCATGTAGAGAGTAGACACCACTTTGGGAAGGAAAGTTGGGTGGGGCCGGAACTGGACCTTGTCCTTACAGAAGGCTGTGTACACTGATTTCTGAGGTCAGGGCTCGCAACTTGGAGACTCGCCTCCCCGACATCACCACCACCGGGAAAGCTACCTTCCATGATAAGTGAGAGAGAAAGCATGAGGCCAAAGACTCAAAGGGCGGGCCCATGAGCCTGTACAGAACCAAGTTGAGATCCCACTGCGGGGCCGGGGACCGGACTTGAGGATAGAGCCTCTCAAGGCCTCTAAGGAACCTGACCATCATGTGATGGGAGAACACAGTCTGCCCCTAGATTGGCAGAGGAAAGGGCGAAATGGCCACCAGGTGCACCCTGATAGAGGAGTGCGCCAAGCCTTGGTTCCTTAAATGAAGCAGGTAGTCCAAGATCGACTGCACCAAAGAATGCGAAAGGGAGATGCCCCGCTCGGCCGCCCAGCGGGAGAACCTCATCTACTATGCCAGGTAGGTCTGCCTAGTCCAGGGCTTTCTACTCTCGAGGAGGACCTTCTGAACCCCCGTCCGAACAGGCCTGTTCATCTGGGTTCAGCCATGCAACATCCATGCCATGAGGCAGAGGGATGTGAGGTTGGAGTGCAAGAGTTGGCCATGATCCTGTGACAACAGGTCCGGTCAGTTCAGCATCGGCCAGGGAGGGATTGCTGACAAGCTTGATAGCGTCCCAAACCAGTGCTGGTGAGGCCACGGCAGGGCAATCATGACAAGCTGTGCCTTGTCCCTCTTGATTTTCACTAGGACCTTGCTGATGAGAGGAATTGGAGGAAACGCATACATCAGGCTTCCTGTGCACGGCAGGAGGAAGGCATCGGAGAGGGAGCCCTTGCCCAGGCCCCATCTGGAGCAAAACCTGTGGCACCTCCTGATGGCAAACAAATCCACTTGGGGAGTTCCCCACCTCTGTAAGATCATGCTGGCTACCTCCGGGAGAAGCACCCACTCGTGGTGAGCGGAGAAGTCCCTCCTTAGGTGATCTGCTAGCATGTTCCCGGCCCCTGGAAGGTGGCAAGCTTCTAGATGGATTCCGTGATCAATGCAGAAGTCCCAGAGACGGAGTGCCTCTTGGCAAAGGGCCGAGGATAGCGCTTCCCTTTGCCTGTTGATGAAGACCATCGAGGCCATGTTGTCCGTGAGGACTCTGACCACTCTGCCCGACAGGTAAGGTAGGAAGACTGTGTATGCTCTGCGCACCGCCCTGAGCTCTTTGATGTTTATGTGTAGGTGCACCCCCCATCTGAGGTCCAAGGCGTCCGAAACCAACTTGATTGAGTGAGGAGTGTTGACAAAGGGAACTTCTTCCGGGATTTCCCCGGGGTCAGTCTGCCATCGCAAGCACTGTCGCGGGGATGCCGACAACCTTCTCCAGGTGGTCCCTGGACTGGGAGTAGACGGTCGCTAGCCATTGCTGCAGGGGTCGCATCCGGAGTCTGGTGTGGTGCACCACATATGCACACGTCGCCATGTGACCTAGTATGCGGAGGCAAACCCTGGCCGTGGTCAGGGGAAATGTGGAGACTTCCATGATGAGGTCCGTCAGTACCCTGAATCTCTCTAGCGGCAGGAATGGTGCCAGAGCCTGTCCCGCCGCTAGGGAACCTTGCTCCCACGACTAGGGAATATTGAGCCCGAGTGGTCGCTCCCCTGCGACCAAGATGGGGCTGATTGGTGGCTCTGTCCCGATCGGTACCAGTCACCCCTCCCAAAGTTGGATGTGGCTGACCTTGACGAGCATCTGGATAGGGGCCTTGGCGCCCGGCAGTGCTCGGTGGATCCGCGGTGGCCCCTGGCTGGCGATCTATGCCTCACACTTAAAGAGCAGCACCAGGATGTGGAGCGGGATCGGGCACTAGATGCAGCCGCATGCGGTGACGCTGCCCTGAGGGATCAGCGATAGTCCGGGGAACGGTACCGTTGGTCCCTTGACCTGTCCCTGGAGTGGTACCAGTGCCATGGAAATTCTGGGCGCCGAGAAACTCCTGCCGGGAGGCGCGTGCCTCCAGAGGTCTGCACCCGGTTAACGGAGAGCTGCACCTTGAGCCTCTCTGCCCTTGTCCTAGGTCCAGAGACTGGATGGGGCTAAGAAGCTTCTGCCTATCACGGTCAAAAGTGTGTCAGCTGTGAGAGGGCGACCGCTGGCAGAATGTCCCCCGCAATGGTGAGCGCTGCCAGAAAGGTGGAGACTGTGGTGGTCCCAACACGGGTTTACCCTGGGACCTCGCAGAGGCCGGAGTAGGTGGCACCGGGAGGGACATAATGTTTTGCACCGCCTGGAGGGCCTCCAGTGTGGATGGCACCTGGAGCGGATGAGGACCTCCACCGCTGCGGGCTGGGCTACACCACTCGACCTGAGCTGGGGCCCAGGATCCCGAAGGGGGTGAAAAGGCACCCAAGACAGGGCCTTGGCCTACACCAGACTTGTCCTTTCCCTTGCGGGAAGCTGGAGACCTTCCTTGCCCCATCTTCCTGGGCTTCTTGGCTGGAGCCATGGAAGGAGGCCGGTGCAGGCTCATAGGCAGTACTGGTGGGGCACTGCACATCGAGGTCATGGTGCTTGGCACTGAATCGGAGCACTGCTCTAGCATCGGGGTAAAGGTAGACTCCATCAGGAGCACCTTCAAGCAAATGTCACGCTCCTTCTTTGTCCTGGGCTTGAAGGATTTGCAGATTTTGCACTTATCACTAATGTGACCTTCAACCAAGCACCGTAAACAACTATTATGTGGAGTGCTAATGGGCATGGGCCTTTTACAGCGATCATAGGGTTTAAATCCTGGGGACTGGGGCATGCCCCATTCCGAGGCGAAGTCCCTTTAGGGACCTACTAAGTCTCTAACTTAAGAAATAGGCTGAGCTAAACTGGAGGGAAACTACATACAGTAATATTTGCAAGAGGCAAAAGAGTTTGAACAAACAAAAAGCAACAGCTCTAGCTGAAGCAGCACCAGTTCCATGAAATGTCACTGGCGGCAAGAAGGAACTGAGGGTGGAGGGGACTGGCGGTGCTCTATATGTTGCAGCATATGTGCGCCATGCCAGGGGGTGCCAGAGCCGGTCCCCTACAGATACTGCTGAGGGAAAAACTTCTGGCACCAGTGCATGTGGCGAGTACGCACACCTAAGTTGAATGGACATGAGCAATCACTCGAAGAAGACTATCTTCTTATTAATTACCACATCAAAACATTAATTTCATTCATTTCCGAAAATGAAATGACAGTTACAGTAGCTAGCAAGAGTATCCTAAGATATAACTGAAATCAGATGTTTAACCATTGTGGATTAAATTGATCTTTATTTGCCTCTCACTGGAGCAATGAATAGGGATCATCTCTTAACATGAAGTTGGCATCTTTTGTACAACCCTCTTCCTGCCTTTTCAGGCGAGAGAGAGTACTGAAGGATCTGTGCCCTTCCTGTCTCTTTCTTGAGGGTGTCTATGTTAGCACAGAAGTTTCAGAGAGGAAATATTACATCAATTACCAGTACCACATTAGGAGTCATTTCTATTACCTGCAGCAAGAGCAACAGCTACAGCCTGTTGATTTGCAGAACACAGAATCTGGATACCCAATGGGAGACGTGGGCAGGTGTGTTTCACTGCAGCACTAATGACTGCCATTGCTGCAGTTATTTCTGGCCCAACAGAAACGGTGTAAGGAAGGTCATGCATATTTTCCACTATCAAGCCATCCTGTGGAGATTATTATAGAGAAATCTGATTAAACCGAGAAGGGCCATTTCAAAAAAATCATAGCTATTTTGATATTAGACAAAGACCTGTATTAAAAAGAAACACTATATTTAAAGGTTTTTCTTCAAAGAAGGGATTATCTACAGTAAATTGTTGATGCAAATACCCACTTGCAAAAATGCTTTAATCAACACCATGATATCTGTAATCACAAAATGAAATAAATGTGATTTCAATTACACATTTTGTCAATTAGATTTCCTTTGAATCTGTGCTACAATGTGAGCTATAGAGGAACAGGTTAAATCATAAATCTAATTTAAAATATATACTGTAGAGTCAAACCTCAATTATTCAGATGGAATAGGGTATACTGGGTAAGTTTGGACAATTGCATTTTTAGATAATCAAGGAAATTTTCAAATTAATTAATATCAAGACACTACACTTATTTTGGATAAACAAAGGTTGTTGTTTTTTTAAACTGTATCAGTGAAAATGTTTTCAAATGACTAAAATTTGAGGGAGAAAAGGAGGAGTTAAATATCTATCTACAGTATTTTTAAGATGCCTATAACTTTGTTATTAAGCTTCAACACTGCTCATATTTTGGATTCAAGATTGCTTAACAGAAGATGTTGCCATTTATTGTCTACTATTATGTCTCATTTGGTAGAAACACATATTTGGTAAACAATGGAGTGGCTATAAACTATTCTGCTGATTCAACCTGTGTGATTTACTAAACATCTTTGTACATTATGTGGGATGTTGGTTGTTTTTTTAATTATCAGTATGGTATACATTAGAAAATTGTCAATAGCTGAAAATCATATATAATTATGTCCAGGACTAATAAGTTTAAAAATATATCCTTGAAAGATCAATTCAAATCTAATGTTTTGCATTTACATAAGGATTCTTAAAAGACTTTGGAACTTCCTAACCTATCTTCACTTAAATCTAAAAGTACAGAAGGAAATAATTTGAAAAAAATACATAACTCCTATTTTCTTTACAACTCCATAATTAGGGGAAAGGGAGATTGTTCCAAGAGGACTTAGCCTATCAAGGGTGTCCTAACTGAACTAAACATGTTTGGAAGGCACCAGAGACAGCATTTCAACAAAGAGAATTTTACCACAGGGACGATAACAGGTGAAACAACAATCAATGATGGTGCGACTAATAGTAACTTAAGAATGTAGAACCAGGAAGAAAGACAAATATTTTAAGGAAACGTATTTGTACATTTTTTTCATTTTAACGGTATTTTTTAATGCAGAAGCTATTTTTGTAAACAAAAGATACAATATCATAAATGTGCAGCCAGCATGTGATGGCTAAGTTAAAGACTAAACATCTGACATCACAAACAGACACCTAAAATGAAGGAATGGGAAAACAAATTTGAACAGTCTCTTGAAACAGTGTGATAAAACCAAATACATGAACCATACTAAAATAAATATGATATAAAATAACATAATAGGATACTGCTGATGTCCCGAAGTGACTGACAGTTAAATACCTAGATAAATAGGAGACGCATCTCCTTAAAGTCAACAGGTCAGTTTTATTAGTTGGCTAACAAATGGTTATTCAGCAATGGATCTAGTCCTAAAGCTCAAACCAATTAATGGAGCCATTCACTGTCTGATGTTTCTTCACTGGGAGGACTCAGCTTTGCAAGTCAAGGATCCTCCAACCACCTAATCTCCCATGAGAAACAGTACGGGTATTGATAAAGAAACCTCAAATCTGTTCTTAATCATGTCCAATTCAGCTGCACCACTTAACAGTTTAACACCTTCACTTCTCATCCTGTGCTCATACTTTGTGATAAAGATGACTGACTAACCATTAATCAACATATGGGAGTCTCAGAATTACACAATTAAAAACATTTCATAAAAATCTCTGGGATGCAGCAAATCATTGTTCCAGAAATTCCAACTTGATCAAATGTTCTCTAGTCTACTCATTCAAGAAAGCCTGCTGAACCCAGCTGACGTCAAAGGAAAGGTAAATCCCTCACCCTTTTCTCATACACACTCACACTCTAATGTCAATCTACTTTAAAAGACAGAATTTCTTCCTGGTCCCAAAGTTCCTGATTTGTAGACCTGTGCAATTCCATTTTGCAGAGGATTTAAGATATTTCAAAATTTGGTTTTATTCAAATTTCACAACTCTCTTCAAAACAGACTGGAGTCCCAACTCTGGGCAGTCCTCTCAGTGGGTTACCCCAGAGCTGTGGACCCTGAAAGCTCTGGGACCCTGGCTGAGCCAGGAACCTCATAAGTTGGGAGTTGAAAACCCTAAGAAGACCCGTTCCATGGTACTCTGCCAGGCAACCTATGGAAGGACCAAGGAGCCTGGGAGTTTAGGAGCTGTTGCTCCCAATGCTTGCAGGCGCTCGGCTGCTGAAAAAACTAGGAGCCTGCGCTGCTGCAGAACTGGGTGGATGAGCTGGTAGGAAACCAGAAATATTTCCATTGAAAATTTGTCAAAGTCTCTGTAAAAAGTTTTTCAAAATTATGATAGACTAGCAATTGCCTGACCGAAAATGTTCCATTGAAGAACTTCTGACCAGCTCTGTGGGTCAGTTTATTTATTTATTTTAAATAGTCTGGCCCTGGCAGAAATGTTCTTGTGCATAAAACAAAAACTTCTTGTACTGAAATGCTACTGGCACGGTCTCTCTTTGCTTAGCATGGTGTATATGCTGTTGAGTTCTTTGATGGCTGCTCAGTCCAATGCGAAAGTGACAGTCCCATCCTCAGGTAGGGCACATCTACGCATTAGCAATGCTCTGAATCAGAGCAGCAGATTCTTTCCTCCTCTGATGTCGGTCATCACAAAGCTCAATCCAGTCCGCCTCACAATGCCTCACTCCATCTACAAGCTGACTCCAACAACCAGAACAGCATTTCCCAATCATCCACAGAGATTCCAAAGGATACTAAATCATCCTGGCAAGCACCCTGAAATCTATACAGCAGTCTGCCTCTCTTTTTAGACCCTTTGCAATCTTCAAAGTACGGCACACTCTTTGGGATCCTGTTATCTGGCATTCGGTTGACATGTCCAAACTACCTTAGTCTTTTTTTACTAATCAACATTGCCATGAATAACATACCAGCACAATTTAACACTTCCATATTTATCAGCCTGTTGTGATATTATTCGAAGAATTTTACACAAGCATCTGATATGAAAGCTGTTTAGTCTTTTGATATATTTGACGTAAGTTGTCCATGTTTCTGAGCAATATAGAAGACTGAATAAAGCACATCTCATAAATACAGATTTTCACTTTAGTTGAGAATTTGTTATTGTACCAGGCTCTGTCTTGCAAAAGACCAAAGTTCCTGGCTGCTTTGCCGATTTTTCTAGTCAGCTCAGCATCAAGATCTACATTGCTGGTAACAGTAGAGCCAAAGTAGCAAAATTGAGCAACAACATCCAGATGAATACCATTTAAGGTGATATCTGGAATTGGTTCTGAAGAGCCTTGGTGCATGATAGGTTTTCTTCAAGCTTATTGCTAGCCCAAAGATTTTACATGAAACAGAGAACTTAGTAATAAGAAGTAGGCAGTGTTTCTCAAAGCCGGTCCGCCGCTTGTTCAGGGAAAGTCCCTGGTGGTCTGGGCCGGTTTGTTTACCTGCAGCATCTGCAGGTTCGGCCGATTGCGGCTCCCACTGGCCGCAGTTCACTGCTCCAGGCCAATGGGGGCTGCAGGAAGCAGTGCGGGCCGAGGGATGTGCTGGCCGCCGCTTCCTGCAGCCCCTATTGGCCTGGAGCAGCGAACCGTGGCCACTGGGAGCTGCGATCGGCTGAACCTGCTGATGCGGCAAGTAAACAAACCAGCCCGGACCACCAGTGGCTTTCCCTCAACATGCGGCAGACCGGCTTTGAGAAGCACTGATGTAGGGTATCAACACTGTGAGCCACAAGAGCTGCATCATCTGCAAACATGAAATGCTGCTTTGCACTAAACTCTGATCCATCACCAAGCAGATAACAGCCACCAGGAGGAACCAGAAGGTGGCCAACAGATAGACTATAGAAGGATTCCTTGCTCCCACTGGCAGCATCATATCTCCCTCCAAAATGGTGAGGCAGTCAGTCACCTTGGGCAAGCAGTTTCCAAACCCTCCAATCTCACAGAAGGCCTTTTCCTGGATCACAGGCAATGAGGTGGCTGCCCACTGCGAGATTCAAGTCACCTGCCAGAACCTTGAGCACAACGAAAACGATCACCATGGAGGGAGAAATTATGCTATATTCGATTTTTATTTGCCTGAGCAGCAAGAGGGCAAAAGTCCTCACAGTTTTAAGAATAACTAATACAGAACACCCTACAACTCAAAGGCAAAAACCAACCCCCAATTATGTTAAGAGTTTATACTGTCGTACAAGATGTAGAAGCTAGTAGAGCCCTAGAACTGTAATAGTAATAATTTATTGTGTTGTTTGTGGGGGGTTTTGTTTATAATTAAAAAATACTATAGATAGTTCGAACTCATGAGATGGGAATTCTCTTCTTCATCCCAGAGTTACAGAAAAGTCTCTTCTTCACTGCAGAGTTACAGGAGAAGGGCTAGAACTCCTGTCCTCCCAGGGTGAGAAGCCCCCACTCCCATATTGCTATTGTGGTAGGAAGGGTTCCCAAGTCCTGATCAATGCTATGGAGTAAGAAGAGAAGCATTAGTTCAATGAGCCCAACATCAGTGTCTCCTATCCCTCTCTCAATTCCACCCTGTTAGCCAGTCTCACCAATATACCCGCCACCAACATACAGCCTGGGAAGATGCACTGCTTTGTGTATGCACTGACCAAGCTCAATCCACCCCAAAAGATCATTCTCATGAACCATAAAACAATCAGGAAGAACAGTGTCTATGGCTGTTCCTATGAAGAAAGCAGACTTGAGGGACTGGATTGTGTAACAGCTGGCATTTCACAGCAGCTTCTGAGAAGAGAGGAAGCAGACGATGTGCTGACCCACAGTTTGAGAGGGAAGTCACAGAGGGCTATGTCTAGGTCTCAAATTAATGCTGTCCACACTGTGCTTCATGATGGGGGGGGGGGGGGGGACTACTGAATGGCTCAAGTGGTAATTTTTGATTGTGTGGTTTGTAGATATCACAGTAGGTGATCCAGAGAATACAAATATTTTTATATTGATAACAGTCCAGATAGAAAATTATCACTAAAATTATTTATGAAAACTTCTGAAATTCTTCTATGAGCATTAAAAATACACAGTATGCCATTTATTCATTAAAAACTAAAAATGAAAGCCTCTCCTATTACCGTTCTGATGAGCCTGACCATATGTGTATACTATTTATGGAGGCATTACCAAAATCAGTAGGACTTTGCATTTTATTATTGTAACAGCTCCCGCCACAAGATACGAAAACACATTCGCTCCAATCAAAAACGTACATGCCGTTATGCACAAAAATTGACCTTTCCCATTAACCCACCTATAGCCAGACACTTCAAGAGATCTGTTCCTCTGCCAGAGTGCCCCTAAGCCCTGGGCAATGCCACAGGTTCTGGGTATTACTTTAATAACATGTTATTCTTTGGGTACCATCAGATAGGACTGTGTTCTTTTGCACATCGTGTTTTGTTTAATTAAAAAAAGAGAACATATGTTCTGCAATACAGTGAGCTGAATTACAGATACATTAACTCCAAGCTTTCTTTCTTATTTTTGTGTCAAAACTATAATACTTACCACAGATTTTTGTGTTTTTATATGAATTCATATGTATATAAAACAGATTTCATTATTATCAGACAGCTAATTAAAATGGTGGCGTGAAAACAGTTATGCTGCATTAAAGTTCTTGGAACTTAAGCTTATAGAGCAGAAATCTATGGCAACAGTTACTGTATTACATCTTCCAAAACAGAATTTATTTGGATAGGAACAGATAAAACTCTTGTAATTATTTCTCTAGCATTTCTTTTTAGTTGAATATTAAGATTATTTATGTCTTACATATTCAGACAATTGCCTCCCTTCTCATGTAAAATATTGCCTGTAATCCCTTTCATACTGAGTGATGTGTAAGCGTGTCTTAAAGCTGTTACGTGCAAAATAGTATAACAACAAAAAGCTCTCCTTTTGTTACAATTAGCCATTGGGTATTTGTTCTTAAAAAAAAAAAAATACCCTTCTGACTACAAGGGGAGTCTACCATTTTCCTTAATGTTGATATAGTTACACAATCAACAGTCTAGAAGAAAACTAACTTTCACTTAGGAATCATCAGTTATATCTCCTTTCCAGCACTCAGGTGTGTTCTGGACAAATCAATGCCTCTAGCTCTGCCTCAGCCGCTCCCCTATAAACAGGAAATCAGTTGGCACATTATCCTACAACAATGGTCACCAACCGGTAGATCACGATCAACTGGTCGATCCTGGAGCCTCTGCCAGTCGATCACAATCTCCAGCCACTAAAAGTCTGGTGGTGCAGCAGGGCTAAGATAGGCCCTACGCCATTCCCGGAAGCAGCCAGCACGCTGGGGGGGCCGGAGTCTCTGCACACTGCTCCTGCCTGCGAGCACCGCTCCCGCAGCTCCCACTGGCCAGGAACGGGAAACTGAGGTCAACGGGAGCTGCAGGGGTGGTGCCTGCAAAGAGGGGCAATGTGTGGAGCCACGTGCCCCCGCCAGGGGCCGCAGGGGCATGCTGGCCGCTTCTGGGAGCGGTGTGGGGCGGGGGCAGGAGGGAGCCTGCCTTTGCCCTGCTGTGCCGCCAACTGGGAGCCGACCGAGGTAAATGCCGCCCGATGGGAGCCCGCACCTCTCCCGCATCCCCAGCCCTGAACCCTCTCATGGAGCCAGCATCCCGTACACCCTCCTGCACCCCAACCCCCTGCTCCAACGCTGAACCTCCTCCCAGAGCCGACATCCCACACCCCCTCCTGCACTCCAGCCCCCTGCCCTAGCCCTGAGCCCCCTCCCAGAGCCAGCACCCGGTACACCCTCCTGCACCCCAGCACTCTGACCCAGCCCAGAGCCCCCTCCTCTACCCAAACTTCCTCCCAGAACTTGCACCCCTCACCCCTCCTGCACATCAACCTCTGACCCAGTGGGTGAAAGGAGTAATTGCAGCACTTTCCTGCCTCAGACTCAGCCCGGAGCTCCCTCCCACACTCCAAACCCCTCGGACCCAGTCCAGAGCCCGCACCCCAACCTCCTCCCCCAGCCAGGTGAAAGTGAGTGAGGGTGGGGGAGAGCGAGCGGGGGGGGGGGGTGGAGTGAGCGGAGCGGGGCCTTGGGGAAGGGGTAGGGCAGATCCTGGGTTGAACTTAAATTCAAAAAGTGATTGTGTGTAAAAAAGTTGGAGACCACTGTCCTACAAGAACTACTTTCTGTTTGTAGGAATAATCTACCCTAAACACAAGGCCAGCTTTTCTTCAAAAGCTCTACTTGAACAAAAAGATTTCTTCTTTATCTAAGGTAAGTAAGGGGTCTTTTGTGTACTACTCTGTAACTAAATCAAGATATATCAGATAATAATTGTGCAAGATTCCACCACACTGTAGTGTGGATGGGACTTAAGAAACTGGCCAGTGCAAGGATTATTCCTGGGGGAAATAAAAATTCTGTGCCTAAAAATTTTGTGCACAATATTTTAAAATTCTGCATATTTTATTTGTCAAAATAACACAATATAATCATGCCAGTTTCAATTATTTTGACAATTTATTTCAAAATACCTGTCAGCAAGTATATCTGTAACAATACAGGCAACAAAAAATATTCAGAAAATGTTTTTTTGACAAATAGATTTCTTACTAGGCATATTAATATAGACTTCTGAGTAATTTAAATGAATTATTACAATACAGAAATGTATTCCCCCAGCCCTCAGAAGTAGTGCAAAGGCTTGGGGGTGTCAGCGGTAACGTCCCTGCACCCCCACTCAGCCACCCGGCTGCCCACATCCTCATGTGTCCCTGAACCTCCACTCCCGTTCAGCCCCTGGCCCAATGGTGTCACCCAAATAGCTCCTGTGGCCTCCGCTAGCCCTTCTGAACCCCAGTCTAGGTGACCTCCTAGCAGCACCATGTGATGCAGTCTGTCTCCGTCCTCCCCCCCCATGTCCTGTGCCTCCTCACCTGGCCCTGCTGGCAGGGTGCTCTGAGGAAGGCAGCCATTGCTGCCTCCCTCTCCATGGCTGGTTGCTTGGCCGAGAGTCATCTGCCCTTTCTTTTCATGCCACAGCAGTCTCTGGTGGGCGAAAGGAGTAATTGCAGCACTTCCCCGGCAAAATCTATTTTCTACCAGGTAGGAAGGGGAATCTGCGAGGGACATGAATTCTCTGTGTGCAGGGGCTCAGAATTCCCTCAGGAGTAAAGGATACTTACAAAGATTTCTCTCCGTGCTAAAGTGCAGGTTCCACTAAGACTCCAACCATCATTCCTTGCCATATCCATGCAGCAGCTTTTAACAGCAGTTAAAAATATGGTCAGGTGCTCATTTTTCACTGCCAAAAAACTAATACAAATTAGGCATATAGATGTAAAACTTTCCAAGTACAAAGGAGGTAGGAAGAACCCCAAATTCTTTACAAGGAGCCAGTGCGACAAGAAAGACTTGTTTGGGAAACTATATGGGTAAAAAGCATGACAACAACATAGTCAATGTTTCTTTAGCAATGTCCTCATGCTGAGTATTTTGCTGTATTTTTAAATTGCCTGTACTTCATTTTAGTATTTAAATAGTCTCAACTAGGTGATGAAAGTAACTGTTAATGAAAGTAAATGATGTGAAGAAGGAAAACTTGAACCTTTGTTGTTTCAATGTAGAAGCTTTCTGTGAGGCTGAGTTAACATAAGTCCAGTGATTTACATTGTGAACCCTGTATTTTTGCTATAAACACTTTCTTAAAATGAAAGCAGAACACTGGAAAAATTGCAGAGACCTTAAAGTCTCAGAAGCTGTCACTTATAAAATCTTGTGTAGACAACCTGGTTATTTGGCAATACAAGAACATGGTATTTGATATTTTTCAGCACAGATGGCCTCATATCTGAGCACTCACTTGTCTTCATTATTGTGCTCCAACATTATAAATCCTTCATATTTATTATGTTAAAAAACTGCTAATGGACTGGGCAAGTCACCTTCTAAAGATGCAGGACTTCTTTTAATCAATGATGTGTATATAGAATGCTTTGAAAATTTAAAACTGTCTGTAGCTTTGTCTACACTAAGCAATTTTAACAATTCCCAGCCTTGAAGTCACGGAAGCCTTATCTACAATGGGAGTGGTGATAGCCCTAGTGAGAAATGCTTGCTAAAAGGTCTATTGTAGATAGAGTTCATAAGCGATAGTGGTAACATCCTGTGTTTCCTAGTGGGTGACCAAAGTATGAATCTTAAAATCCAACTTCTGCAGTAGGCTTGATTGGGCCTGGCATTGTTGCTGTGTAAGTGCCTCTTCCAAAAGAGGAAGAGTCGCTTCAGTGGTAAAGTCGGCCAGCTGATCTTGTCAATTTCCTACCATGGTAATGGGCATGTTAGGAATGCCTATGATAGATGGTGCTGCATCAAGATCAGCTAGCTCAAAAGCAGTTATGTCCAATTAACTTAGCCAGAGAAACGTTACAATATTGTGATGATTCTTAGCATGGAGGAAATAATTATATGCAAATGATGTAGGGGATCAAAGGGGGAAGGCCTTTTATGAAGACCCATAGCTATTGTTCAGGACTTCTGATTCTATCCCATAGATACTAAATTCTTGATTGGCTTGGGTATACAGGGCACTCTTGCCTATGTAAACAAGTAATTATCAACAGGTAGTTGCCAGACAGCAGTTGGGTAGATTTGAGCAACACTCCCAGTGTCTGAGGCACTAAAGAACATCCATCTTCTAGTGGGAGAGGAGAACCATCAGGACCCTTCAAGAGAAGTGAAGAGGCAGTCTAACCATTCACCCCAAGTCCCCATGGGGGAGAGAAACAATAGATTCCTCGCCTCCCCAGAGGAAGCTGAGCTTGGAGGAGTTGAGTGCTCTCTCAATATCCAGAAACCAGGAATCCTTTGAAGTATTATGAGAACCAGTATACCACTCGAAGTGCTAAAGAAAATGGTGCAAGTGATATAGGGTAGCAGAAGGAAAGCATTATCAGGGTTCTCAGCACAATTTTATAACAACCTCCTTATTGATAGTCACAGCTATTTCTGACCCTCGTTATCAAAAGAGCAGGTGTGTGGTTTTCGTTGTTTTTCAGAGTTCTCATGTGTTTGGTGTTGCAATCACAATGTAATAAGGTGTTTCAACTGTAAAGCCTATTTCAAATGTTCAGCTTTGGAATTACTGCACTTGTGAATGCTACGTGGAATGTTTGTGCTCTTACTTCTACTTAGGAGTGAATATAAGATTTAATATGCAGAGAAATTACTGCATTAACCTTTCATCTATCTACAGAGCGAGTTTTAAAGCTTGCAAGTGAAGAGTTTAGCAATTTTGATACTGCAAATTATAGCAGCCCAGTCAGTCCAGGATTTGTTACATTAATTGAAGAAGGGGAATTGAGGATCCAGCAAAGAAAGGCAAAAACTAAAAAAATTTTTTTTAACAAACTCATATATTAATACTAGTGACTTATCTAAAATTGCTGAAGGCCTAAAACTGAGGCCAACGAAGGGAGTTATATTTAAGTGTATATATTTTCTTCATCAGATTTTTTAAAATGTATTTTTGATGCTGTTTCAGTTTTGTCCCTAAAGGCTTCAATTATAACTCCTTACATAAGGGAAACAAAATTCCCCCTGCTAAATGTTCGTTTAAGCTCCAGTAGTATAGTCAAATAATGGAATGTGTGACAGCGGCTTTAAGAGAACTACAGATTACTTTTGTACCCAAACCCTCTACCACAATGTTAATCTGTAGCTTCTCTACCCCGGCCATTCTACACAAAGCCCTACTGCTAGTCTTTTTCCTCTCCTGCCATTCTAACCACATAACACTCTAGTTGCCTTAATTCTGTCACTTATTTCCTGTCATATTTTCAGTAAGTGCTCAGAGTGGTTTGTGCTATAGAATGGCAGATCTCAACTGGGAGTCCGCAAGCAGGTTTCAGGGCCTGCGCTAGACTCCCTGGGGTGCAGGGCAGAGACTAAGGAGCCAAAGCCCGCGTCCCACCACTTGGGCCTCAAGACGAAGCCCGCACCCTGCCAGATTTACACTAAGTAAATACAACAAAAATAATGTTCAGTTTTTTTATTTTTGTGCCTATTTTATCCTTTTTTATATTATATATGTGTGTGTTTAACTGTATAACTATCAATTTAATACATCTTTTAATCTACTAAATATACAGAAAAACAGTTGTGGTACAGGTGGGCTGTGGAGTTTTTATAGCATGTTGGGGGGGGGGGGGGGCCCTCAGAAAGAAAAAGGTTCAGAACCCTTGCAGTAGAAGATGGAAAAAACCCCAAAAACCCATCGATCCCGCCTCAACTATCTTATAGTCTGAGGCATCAGTCCAGAAAACTCTGCATGGGTAAACTCTGCGAAGCCAATGGCCCTCTTTGTAGGCACAGAGATCTACCTCCATGGAGCAGTTCACATGGTTTGGGCGTAAGTTTTTAACATCTCAAATTCTACTTTGGTCTCTGCCTTCAAGGCCACACATAACCTCGTGCCCACTTACAACTGACATGTCTTCTACTTCTCGCAGATTTCTTCTTAATACTCCCTTTCATCTCATTCTTTCACTTTCATGCACTCTGCTCTCCTTCCCCACTTTTACCATGACTCCTTTTAGTTTATCCATCCAATACTCTGCACATTCTTCTTTACATTAAATGTTGTTCTGCATCTCATTTCTAGCTTTCTGTAATTTAAGATTATGCTCTTAGATTCAATCTTACTCTGACTGTAAAGTACCATGTGAATTTATGATACTATATAAAAATAAACATATTCAAAATGTTATGCAAAAATAAAAGTAGTTCATGGAGTGACTATTTATCCATTTAAGCCCTGTTTAAAGTCCAATCACTGAGACCCTGCATCATTGCCATGCTAGAAACTTGCACTCCAGTCAAGTCAAAGCAAAAAGTGCAGCAACATATGGATACAGAGCACAATGAAATGTTTAAAACATACCCTGACCTTTTAGAAGGACATGCACCCTGTTAAAAATCTGCTGAACTATGGAAATTACAACAACACCTGAGGTCCATAGAAATTCAGTCACTAGTACCTGCATTTTGTTGCCTTTGGCTGAGACTGGCCTTTCAGATCTTCTCTTCTAGATATGCAAAGTAGAAGAGCACTTGCTGCCAGGGGTATGTCATGGAAGGGTTATACTTAGCAGAAACAGACACAGGTGCTTTTTGTACCCTGCATAATATATACTACAAAGGGGCCAGCACAACCAGAACAGGTTGAATCTGCTTAGAGGGGAAGTGGAGGTGCTTGATCTGCTGCCTGGGCATACTCCATTCTCCAGTGAGTCCACAAAACAGAGCACTTTAATTACATTAAAATACAATCTGTAGGGAAAACAAATATACCACTTTGTCAGCTTTGTTGAGCAATTTTATCAAAGAACAGAGTTGACTAGATTTTTGGCAATAACCAACTTTTCTTAATCATATTAATTAATATTTGTGTTATCATAGTGCCTAAGAGACCTATCTGTGGAACAGGAAACCATGTGGTAGGCACTGTACAAACACAAAACAAGAGATGACAATCTAACTTCCTTAACTGGTCTGATTCTTCTAGGAGTTGATTGTAGATATGCTTATGTGATTGGCTCTGAGCTGCAAAGTGCTGATCCAGATTCTTCCAAAGCTCAGAAATACTGAGATCTAGACTATTATAGAAATTGAGGCCATCTGCAAAATGTGGATCTAGGATTCAATTTCGAACACCTTCTAACAATCTGCATGTCAGTCTGGATCCAGGTTTTGGCAAGAATTCTAATATAAATGTGATCTTGAAAATATTAGCTCCACAGAACCAAGATCTGTTGTATTCTGACATAGCAATATCTTTATTCAAAAATTAAAATAGAAGGATGAAAAATGAAACTTACAACTCCAGCATCTTTGTAAATCTCAGCCTCATGACAGGCTTTATCAGTGATCTGGGTCAATGGCAAACTGCTCCGTGGCGTCCCTGCAAAGAACAATAATGTTATATGCCATGATACAAGCAGAAATCAAAACAAAGCCAGAGTTAGATTAAGATTATTGCAAGCATTGACAGAAATGCCAAAGTAGGCACAAACTGCCAGAGTAAATAATGTGAGTAGTAGGCTATTGCATAATGTCTCATACCTTAATGGTATCTTGTCCCTAGTAGAACTTGATTGACATGCTTTTACTACTGAGTTCCTAAAACTGGTTTAAAAGCCCTTATACTTCAGGAATATCAAACGTAACCTTACACTGAAGCAGATCAGCACCTAGCTTGTCATTCTTGCCTGTAATTGTGATCACCTCATTCTTTACCAGTGACAATGCATGTATTTCAATCTGTGGCAATGTCACAGACAACTACTCTGCACCAGTGATGGGAAATTAATACGAAGAAGACCAAAGGAATTGACAGGAAGGGATCCTCCAATGATTCATGAAAAGTGGAGGTTAAGTCTTGCATGCCAATTTTCCCAGAGGCACACAAACAGGAATTATGCACAGGAGAAAATGTAAAGACTGCATTAGTGCTAAAAGGAAGGTTCTCAGTACACAGGACTGTAGCCAAGACACGGAGATAAAATAACTCTTTGATGAGTAACAGACAAAAAGCAGTGAAGTCTGTTGTTTTTCTGTCTGTTCTCCTTAAAGGTAAGATAGAGTCCAAAAACTTTCACGTGTCCTCTGACATTTTCGTGCCTAACTTTAGGCTTTATTTTCAGAGGTGCTGAACACTCACAATTCCAACAGAAGAGGCATTCTGCATCTCTGAAAATCAGGCTGTAGGTGTCAGAAATTGGGCAACCAAACTCAGAAGGCACTCTAAAAATACTGAGCCTATTGAGTGCTCACCTTCAATTTGTCTGCCACAGCCATAAGATCTCTCTGGGCAGGGCCTGAAGAATTTGCCTGACACTGACTAGCTAATATTACAGATGCTCCATTGTGAAGTCAAGGGCAAATGTCCCAGTGAAAAACCTGCATGCTCATCTCAGTTATTGGGCTTCCAGCTAAGTCACGGTCACTGTATCCTGACAAGAAACCCTGATCTTTTATCTCCCTCCCATAAATTCTCAGTTCCCCCCAGTCACTCTCGGTCATCTTCCCTCCATGGGAATGGTGAGCTCAGCAACAAGGTTAACATCCAATATTCCCTAAAAACAACAACAAAACAAACAAACAAAAAAACCCCCACACAACAACAACAGGGACTGCGGTTCTTCTGGCTCCCTTCCCTAGGGCTCAGTGTGTGGCAGCTTAAAAGTCCGGCTCGGCCAGGGACGGATGGGGATCTCATAAAATGTCACCTACTCTAACGTTCTGGACAGCAGAGCAAATCCAGCCAACAAACTTGTGCAACTTAAGTAAAGTCCAGGGAGCGCACTCCTACGCAAAGACTGGCTCTGGTTACACATAACAGCACCTGCTATGTTGTGATCATATGGTGCATAGTGCATTTCTACCTTGCTAGATTCCAGACATATGGAGGTAGGCAAGAGGCAGCAAGGTGGACAGTGTGGAAGAATGTCGATATGCTAGCTCCAGCCCACTTCTCTTCTGTGCCTTCTTGGATGTTGAGAAATAGCAAACATAGGTCAGTGAGGTATTTCTTAAATCAGACTCACTGGACACAGGTTTATCTGAGCTGCAATCAATATAAAAACTCTTTTATTTTTACCTGGCAATGCCCCCACATGCACCATCCCAATGACAACTGATTTTAATCGCCCAAAGAGCTTCAGAAACGTCATGACCTATGGAAAAACAGACAGGGGTGTCAGTCAGCTCTGAACACTCCTGTGGTTCGTTCCTGAGAGGTACAGCCCAGGGTGACTGCGGCAATCCACGGGAAGGGAAGAGGCGCGATTTAAAGCCCAGGAGCTTCCCGAAGTGGAAAGTCGGGATGTGCTGACCTAGGGCAGGCGAACAGCCCACCCAGGCAGGCGCTATGAAGCTCGGCCGGGCCGCCTGCCCCAGTCAGTTCCCCGCGGGCTCTTCCCCTCCCAATGCGGGAAGCGTCCGGCCCTCAGCCCTGCCCCGGCCGCTCCCCGTTACCTGGTGCGACCCCCTCGGCCCGGCCGCCTTGTTTACATCCAGGGGAAGCCACGCTGCTTCCTCTCGCTTCCGCGTCTGGGCCGCCGGCTCCTCCCCTGCGCCCGCAGGCCCCGCCCGAGCCGGCTGTCCGCCGAGCCGGGTGGCCGAGCAGCCTGAACCCCGCGCCTCTCCTCCTGCCCCCGGGCCCAGCCCCCTGCGCCCCGCCGCCTCCCCGCGCAGACCCCGCCCCGGCCGGGTCCCGGCGGTGCCCCGCGCGGGGCCACGTGTGCGGGCCGGGCAAGGGAGGAGGCCCCGCGCCCTCTAATTTAAATGTCCCGCTCGGCCGGGGCCGCTCTCTGCGCAGGGACGGGAGCGACCGCGCTGTGAGGCAGGAGGCGCCCAGCGGAGCCCGCCCGCGCCTCGCTCCCCGCCCGCCTTGCCCTGCCCCGCGCCCCGTCCGCAGCCGCACAGGGCTCGCGCGTCCCGGGCGCCCTCTCCCCGGGGTAAGGCGGGGGTGGGCGGTGAGGATCGGGTGCTTGTGCCCGGGGCTCCCCCTCGGCCATTTCCTGGAGGTGCCCCAGGGAGGGGGAGGGGGAGGTCCCGGCCCCATCCGATGCCCCCGGCCCCAACGCACCCCGCATCCGACCCCGGCGGACTCCGCTCAGGTCCCCCCGCCCGGCGATGAGCCCCCCCCCCCCCCCGCGCGTCTGGAGCCCTTTGTGGGGCTGGGGAGCTGCAGCTGCTGCCGCCTTCGCCTTTGTGAGGCGGTGACCTGCCCCCCTAACCCTCTGCCTTTCTCTCCTCCTAGGGTCGGAGCCAGCCTCACCCCGTCCCATCCCGGCACCATGCGCAGGGAGAGGTGAGTCTCTCCCCAGCCCTCTGCGGGGCGTGTGGGGGTAGAAGTGGGGTAGGCCACGGTCTCCATTAGGCAGATCCCAGAGGAGACTCCCTGAGGGGTTTATGGCCCTGTATCTCTGTTTCTTGGCAGTGATTACGTGGATGAGAAGGTTCCCTCCAAGGGTGAGGGTGCTGCTGATCTTGCCATGCGAGCCCGAAAGAGGAAAGCTGATGTGGCCACTGTAAGTACAAAATGGCTCACTTTGATCCTCTGGGGCCAAGCCCTGCTCTGTCATTCCAGTGTAAATGTGGATTTTCTCTGCTGAAATATTTGGACCATGGCCTCTTGTGCCCTTGCTGGATTGTGAATGTCCATGTGGCATTTTGAGTGTACAGTAACTGGGTCAAGTGCTGTGCTCTGTCACACGGGCGTTGTGATATTCTATGTGCCTGGAGTAACAACTGGATTTACACCAGTGTGACTCAGAGCGGCAGAGTTTGGCCTGGAGTCTGTATTCTTGTTAGCACATGGCTCTCTTTTCTTTTCTCCCCTCTGTAGTTCTTACAGGATCCTGATGAAGAAATTGCTAAAATGGAAATGAATAAGAAAAAGCAATATGAAAGCCAGGTAATTGATTTGGCTGTGGATGCATAGTTACTGATATTACTGTAGTATTTTTAATTTGTATAGTTTTCTTGGAACTTAGAGCATTTCACCAACTCTATACCTACATCACCACTAGCTTGCTGCATGGTAATGGGGGAGGGGAGACTTTTGGCCAGGAACACTAAGAGAACCCCCCTCAATTTACGCAAGGTAACATGGGATCTTTAACATCGTCGTAAAACAGATGAGGTCAGTCTGAATTCTTGTGGTATTACTCTAGCATGACTAAATGTCCTGGGTTTGCATGGGCTTCATGTATTAAGGCCTTACTTTTTCGTGAGTAGATAGCTGCACAGAACCCCATTTACTTCATTAGAGAGTTGTACACTGCAGGACTGAAGCCTAGGACACATGTCCTATCCACTTTCATATAATTGACAGTTTGGACCCTCTTGCAGCTGTTGCCCTACTTTAAATATGAATGTGGAAAAGAGGACATCTGTATTCCTCCTCCTGCCCATAAATGATTTGTTGTTGCTGTAACACTGAATGTTGTCTGAGTGCCAAAAAATCAAAAGGTGCACAGTTAGGATTTGGAAATTTTAGGTTCTATACTAGGGGATGTACACTTCAGTGGCATTGCTGGGACTGAAGCTTCTAGGTAAGGCATAGTCCTTGCTATAAAGGCACTAGGGGTTGTTCAGATAGACTGCACTAAGTGGCCTAGGAGGAGTGGAGATGGGGAGGAGAAACAATGTCCTTAGCAGGCAGTGCTAGCTTTCTAAATCTCCCTGTGATAATATTAAGAGAACTTAATTTTGATTTTGAAACAGTAGTATTCTAAACTTCATTTGTTTGTTCCATTCTACTTCGATTCTTCCTTTGTTCCACAAACTTGGGTATGCTATCAGTTATTGCCCCATACTTTCATACACAATGTGAGATGTGTACTGAGTTTGTGAGGTTGCACTTACTGTACACCTTTAAGGTATGTGCAGATTAAATTTGGCTGAGGCATGAAGAAATAGAATATACATACATGCTCTTCCTTGTTAGGACTTCAGCTAATTAATGCACATGTAGGAGGATATTTAAGCTACAAAAGTCATAGGTGGGGAATACAGTACCCTGTTCATTCAGTAATAGGGTTACTTATGCATAGGGCCCTACCAAATTCACGGCCATGAAAAACACGTCACAGACTGAGAAATCTGGTCTTTTATGTGCTTTTACCCTATACTATACAGATTTCACTGGGGAAACCAGCGTTTCTCAAATTGGGGGTTACGACACAAAAGGGAGTTGGGGGGAGTGTCACAAGGCTATTTTAGGGGGGTTGCGGAATTGCCACCCTTACTTCTGTGCTTTTCAGAGCAGGGCGGCCGGAGAGCGGTGGCTGTTAGCCGCGCACCCAGCTCTGAAGGCAGCGCCCTGCCAGCAGCAGCACAGAAGTAAGGGTGGCAATCCCATACCATGCCATCATTTACTTCTGTGCTACTGCCTTCAGAGATGGGTGGCCGGACAGCGGTGGCTGCTGAATGAGGCCCTAGGTCTGCAGGCAGCAGTGCAGAAGTAAGGGTGGCAATACCATCCCATGCCATCCTTACTCCTGCGCTAGTGCTGGCAGCGGCTCTGCCTTCAGAGCTGGGCTCCAGGCCAGCAACTGCCTCTCTCCAGCTGCCAACCTCTGAAGGCAGCACCGCTTCCAGCAGCAGTGCAGAAGTAAAGGTAGAAGTAGTGCAATCCTCCCTATAATAACCTTGCAAAAACCCCCCCTTCCCCCCCCCCCACATACACACCCCTTTTTGGGTCAGGACCCCTACACTTACAACACCATGAAATTTCAGATTTAAATAGCTGAAATCATGAAATTTATTATTTTAAAAATCCTATGACCGTGAAATTGACCAAAATGGACCGTGAATTTGGTAGGGTCCTACTTATGCATAATGTGGTACATCTAACCAGAAGTGGCAACTGCAAATTTGAAGACTGAAGTACTACATAACAGATGGACATCATTGTTTGGAATGGTCTATGCTTGTTGCAACCGCATATACTAGTTATCGCTGAACATATTAAGCAGGGCTCAAATGGTGAGCATTTAATGAGGGGATCTCTCCTTCCCGTCTGTCTTCCTTTTATGCAGTATATTAAACTAATTTCTCACTTTTGACAAGGGAGAGCTGTCTGTCCTTCATTACAATTCCTTTTATCCCTCCTCCCAAAAAGCATCCCTCAATTTGAGGTGTTTTTTTTTTTTTTTTAATATTACACAGTAGCTACTTACTAAAATAAACTCTAATAACATGTACCCAGGTATTTATCCCCTCTCCCCAAAATGGCAGTAGAAATAAAGTTGAAATGTTTAGCATAAAATGCTCTTACTGTAACTCTTATTCCAGAACTAGAAATGGAATTACAGTCCTGTCTTAACCTGAAAATCAGATTTTTTTTTTAAATAGATTCTGGGATAGTTCCTTCATGAATGATTGTTATATTGAAATGCAGTTATAGCACCAATTCCTGAAGTGTAAATTAAAGACTGTAAAGCCACTTGGCACTGATAAGGCCCTGCAACTCTGTAGTTCATAAATAAGAGGTACCTGAGTATCAGTCTGTACATTGAGAAGATTCTGTGGATACTTTGTTATAAAAGTTATCCTTTGACAAATCCATGAAGCTAACATTTGGTTGCCCAGCAGCAGCTCTTCGGTCTGTGGTGTGACACAACCTATTCTCTGATCTAAATTGCCATAGGCCACTAATGATACTGTGTGCAGTTCCACCAGGAGTAGAGCAAGCTAGTATGTTTTCTACTGAGAAAGCAAGATGGTGCACAATAATAGCATAGCAAACTTCAATGTTCAAGTAGCCGTAAATCCTGTGCAACATACACCATGTGGCTTTTTGCATTAAATAAATTATTGTATACTAGTTGAAGCTCCATTTTGCTCCGTGTATAAAGTAGCACTGTCACATCCCACTTGTGGCATGTTAATACCCATTTCATTAGTTTTTCTGTTGAACATAAGGCCTGAGCTTTTAATTAGGATGCAGTTACCCTTTATGTGATGAAAGGGTGGTTCTATTCGGCTGATGGAAGCAGAGTACTGCAGAAGTTCTGTATTTGGTTTTGAAGTAAGATAACAGGCACTGTTCACCATTTTCAGTCTAATTTTGGTCATACCTAACTTGAGTGTTGATACATTAGCAGGATGTCTTGTGAAACAAAAGACCTTTAAACTGGGATTATTTTTTCATATAACATACCAAAGGGAGACCCGGATGGTGAGTTTAGTAGCCAATGTAATCTTTGATTTATAAATTATGTGGATTATCAAATTTAGGGTTGGGAATTGAAGCGTTAATCACAATGATTCCTTCCCTTGTCTGACTTCTTTAACATTTCTCTTCACTTTTTGAAGCTGGCTGGTAGAACTGCCTTGTATATCTTTCCTGTGCCATAATACTTGACTCTAGTGCAGTGGTTCTCAACCTACTTATCATTGTGGGCCACATCTACTGCCTGTATGGCTCTGAGGATGTCACATGGGTCGCAGCTGTATGCTGATTGGGTTGCAAGCGGTCAACGGGCCTGCTGGTTGAGAACCTAGTGCCTTCAGTGAATGAAACTAATTAGAATTACATTACGTGTCACTTTCTGTAGGCAAATTGCAGGAGAACAGCATTATTCCTAACACTTGGCTTCAGGCACTAGTTTCTAGCACTTGCTGGGTTTGGTGGGGGGAAGGGCTAAGTATATATCCCTCTTTCTCTTCTGATCCCACCTTCATGTTTGGTAACTTCAGCTTCCATGCTGACAGTCCATCCAATCTTCTTCTTCTGATTTCCTCTTTCCCTCAGTAGTTCTGAGTCAACCTCCTACGTACAGCCTGGTCTAGACTTTATTTGGAGCTGTGCATTGCTGATTGTTCACTCATGGATAGATTTCTTCATCTGCCTTCTGCCTTTGCTTTTTTTTTTCTTTTTTGTCCTATGACCGCCAAGCCATTAACTTTCTTGAATTCTCCAACTCCTCCTTTCTCTTGATATAGGTAGCATATAAATATAATACAGGTTTTTTACCGCAGCCATCATAGCAGTATCTGAGCCTTGCCAAAGAACTTCATGGACCTCACATATAAAACCGCTCCTCTTCCACGCTAGATTCTTTGGCTTCCCTTTCTTGCTGAATCATGGTCTTGGCTTACATCCCACTTCAGCTCCTGCCCCAGCATTGCGGAGTGACTTTGGAGGAGCCCATGAACCATAGAATTTCCTTTGCTACGCTACCAAGATTTTCAGCTGCATCTGCCATCCTGAATATGCGGGTCCCTGCAGAGGAGCTGATTGCAGCTCCAGGATTTGGGGACTAGTTAACTTTATGCAAACCTAAACTAAGCTTGGCAAAAATTGAACTAGTTTTTCCACCTAAGCCTTTACCCATTTTTTCACAAATGGCAACTTGACAATCCTCTCAGTTGATGTAATACAACTCTTTTGATACATTTCCTCATCTGAAATTGGTGCTGTCACAAAATCTGTAGCCGACTCCATTTCCCCTGCAAAAACCCTTATCTAAGCAATAATAATCCCTTACTTCAATGACTATAGCCTCTTCCTCCTCACTAGCTTGCTGGATAGCCATCTTGCTTCTCTTTAGCCTATCTAAAATGCTGCCTCTAAAGAGAATCTACCTTTCTTGCTGCTCTGACCACACCTAGCCCCTCACCTGTCATTTCACTCTTAAACAGCATTTTGCTCTTAAACCCTAGCATGTCCTCTCATTCCAATCCTGTTGAGGTTTGTTTACTTTTTTTATTTAAAAACACCCACTTTACTTCAGTGCACTGATTAATTGCATTGCCTTTTGTTGTTCCCCTTTGCCCTCATTTTGCCTACATGTTTAGATTGTGAGCTCTTTGGGGCAGGGACCTTGTCTTTCTGAGGTGCTGAGCATGTGCCACATTATACAGAAATAATATAATTATCCTTCCTTACAGCTCTTATCTAACACGGTCTGTTTGATTAACTGCGCTCAAAGGACTGTCATCCATGCCTGCCATGTAATTGGAGAACAAGGTGTGACTAAAATCTAACTTAGAGGAAGGACAAAAATTAACTTAAGTGCCACTGTGACACTTCAAACTTTCAGTTCATAGGGAATCTACTGTCATCTTAATCAGATTGATACATCTTTCCCCCCAGTTGAATAGTAACACAAACAGCATTGGGATCTTGGACACAGCTGTGCACATGGCTGTGATAGATTTGCATGCACAATTTTGAGACCTCTTTTTAAAGAGGAAAACTGCCTAGCTTTTTCAGGCAGTGGCTCAAATAGTACAAAGCAATTTTCACTATAAATAAACCAAAATGTGGTTATGAGCATTCTGAATCTAGTGCTGGAAAGTGTTGTCAGTTGTGACAAAGGCAGACGAAAAACCCAGGTTTGGAAACTGATTCATAAGTCTTTATTTTTAACTTGTAAAACAAGTGAATTCTATTTAAAGCAGGTTGGGGACTTGCTGAAGCTTTTTGACCCTGCCACTGATACAAATTACATCCCTTTTTTAATAAGATGGCTGCCTCCAGTACTAGGCTCAAATGCCAAGTTTTAGTTAAAAATAAATGTGCTTATTCATAGTGATAGGATTTTATTACTTTGTGAACTTTCAGAACATTGGGCTAAGCAAAATGGGTTCTGTCTTTCTTTAGGAACTGAGGTGATAACTTTATACCAATGTCTTGCTTTTTTTAAACTCTAGTTTGCCAAGATGAGCCTTCTTTAAAGGGAAGTAGCGTTAGGTCTGTGTCCTGTCCCAAATACATAAATAACAAGTTATAATAGCTGGAATGCCAGGTGTCTAACATTTGCAGATTTGTTAGTATCTATTCTGTGTATGAATGGACTAGTTATGAGTTTGTTCGTTCTTTTCTAAGAGGGAACATCCTTGGGCAAATAAAATGTATACAAAGTAATTTTCATATATCTGAAGTGATAGCAAAGTGTTAGCTTTGTGCTTAACCATCTTCACAAGATGAGCGGTCAATAACCTCTTAATCTTGAAAGACAAAACAAAATCAGCATTCCTCCTCTGTTCCTTACCAAGGACATTTTGCACAAAAGCAGGCTCTTTGTCTGGGAATCCCATTTGCCTATTCCTCACCTGAGTCCTAATCCTTGATTGTCTTTTTAGCATATGTACAACATCCCTCATGTGTAGGGTTACCATACGTCCGGATTTTCCCGGACATGTCCGGCTTTTTGGGCTCCAAATCCCTGTCTGGGGGGAAATCCCAAAAAGCTGGACATGTCCAGGAAAATCGGGACATGCGGCGCTGGGCCGGGGGGTGCTGGGCGGGCCGGCGGGGCTGGGCCGGGGGGTGCTGGGCGGGCTGGGGGTGCTCGGCTGAGCCCGGGGCCGGCACCCCAGGGCCCGAGCCGATCCAGGCTGGAGATGCCGGGGGGGCCAGACTGGGCCGCGCCTTCTCCCCTCACACCCCCTGTACCTGCTTCAGGCTTCCCGTGAATCAAATATTCGCGGGAAGCAGGGGAGGGGGCGGGGACTCTGGGGAAAGGGCGGAGTTGGGGCGTGGGAGGGCACGGGCGGGGCTGGGGGCGGGGCTGGAGCCCCGTGGAGTGTCCTCCTTTTAGAGGCTCAAAATATGGTAACCCTACTCATGTGGCATGTGACCAGCATTCATCACTGAATTTGGTCCGCTGGTTTTGGATCATTAGTGCCTGGCCTAGGCCAGGGACGCTGGCTGGGATTGTGATGCCATAAACCAAGGGATTAGAACTTCAGGTGGGGAATAAGCAGATGCAACTCCCAGACAAAAATCCTACTTTCATGCAAAATCTCCTTCCATCTGAAACATAGAGACAGAACTCTCTTTATAGAATACTTGTCTTTCTATGGGACATCTGCGACCCTTCAATCCCAAAACATGGAAGGTAAATGACTTGTTTAATATCAGCAATTGAAAGTCTTTCTTAGTGTGAAAATACACCTTTAAACTTGTTCTGAGTTTTAGCTGCCTACAGGAGTGATCACCTCTCTGATGTAATGTGTCTTGTGTGGAGTCTGTGTGCATTAATAGCCCTAGAAACTAAAAAAAAAACCAGTTATAGTGCAACATTTTTTTTCTTTCCTTTAATAGCCATCTTGGAATAAGGATGTCCAGAAAAGTCCCCATATGCTGATTCCCACACCAGATAAAGATGAGCCAGTTAATATTGGCTTCTCTCATTTTGTACACCTCAGACTTAGTCCAGCTAGAACTTCACCGCTACCAATTCTGGGGTAATTGTATTTCATTCCCCCTTCTTTGTCTGTCCCATTCACCACTTAACAGTTGATACTTAACACGTTTATATTTTTTCCTTAGCTGGGCAAATAGAGATGATGTATGGAAAAACATGCTAAACAAAGAACAGACATATGTGAGAGATCAACATTATATGCAAAAGCACCCTCTCTTGCAACCTAAAATGCGAACAATTCTTCTAGACTGGCTAATGGAGGTGAGCTTTGCTGTTCTTGCTAACACTTTAAGCATGCTATAGGTAGGTATAGAGATGTCTTGAATAACATGGATTTTTCTAAATACCTAGTATGATCTGCATTTTCATGAACTTTACATTATGCATAAAGCACCAGAATATTAGTGGAATTTGTTTACTCAGTGCACATCCAAGAAATTTTACCAGAGTGTTGGCACCAAATAAGTAGAACTTAATGGCTCCAAGTTTCAAGTGTGCAATTGATAAACTATCGTTATATTAGATATGAAATTATCAAACTTGAACTCTATGAATGTGAATGATTACTTCTGCCTGGAACTTGCATGAAATGTTTTATTGCAGCATTTTGTGTTCTAGACTAAAGCAAAACAAATGAAGATGAAATTATGGTGGAGGGGAAGTGACGGTGTGTGTAGAGAAGTTGGGAACCCTGATGTGACACCTAATGTTTCATAATTGTAATAGTTTCAGCGTATACTACATGATATACAACTGTTTCTAACATGATAATCTTAGAATTGAAAAGATGCTATTTTTAAACATTCTTGTTGCACAGTATCTTCCTGTTGGCCACCTACTGGCTTAGAAGACTGAAGAGTTCTGTCTCAGTCACAACCAACTTGTGAGAATTTTTTTTTCTGTTATGAACTGTGGGGAAGCTATATATTTTTGAAAATGAAGACCTGATGCTCTGGTCTTGTAACATACATACTTTCCCACATGTGTGGGTTTTTTGTTTTACACACTACAGCCTTGTCCCACTAATGTAAGTGCCGTTCTACACTGACATAACTCCACTTCCATAAGAGCACTTCTATTGGGCTTATGTCAGTGTAGTTAGGATAATGCAGCGTCTGTGCAGACGTGTGAAAATTGACAAGAAAGCCAGGCAGTTAGAGCCCAGCTGCCTCTGTCTCCCCACTCCCAGTTGGGCTACTGCCCAGAGGCTCCCTGCTTAGGGAGCTGAAAAGCCCAGGTAACTGCTCCTCCACTCCTGACTGGGAGCAGGGAGGCAAAAGCCTGGGGTGCAGCTGGGCTCCCAGAGAGAGTTGTGTGGAGCTGAGAGCCCTGTCTCTAAGCCCCTCATGCTGCTCCTCTTAAGTTGGCATCAGTCACTGCAGTAATTATTAGAATTGAAGGGTCACAGATGTCCCATGGAAAGACATCACTGCGGCGGCTGCAAGTTGACCTACCATAGGTCATCTTAGGGCTGTAGTGTGGACATGCCACCACTCTTCTTACCCCATATTTGATTTCAGCTCTCTTTATATATTAAAAGCTACTGTATGAAAAATATCCCTAGATTTGTCTTATTAAATGTTATACACTGTTTGAGACAGAACCCCCATTGCAGGTACATGAATTGTTTTGATACCTAAAAGGACTTCTATGTACTGTGTGTTTTCCTTATGAATATGCATTACCGTTTATCTCTTGCAGGTTTGTGAGGTCTACAAACTTCACAGAGAGACTTTTTACTTGGCACAAGATTTCTTTGATCGGTTTATGGCAACACAACAAAATGTTGTAAAAACACTGTTGCAGCTTATTGGCATCTCATCTTTATTCATAGCTGCAAAGCTTGAGGTAAGTCTTTAGCTTCTGCCTAAACATGAGTGGCAAGGAAATGCTTGCTTCTGTTGTGTGCTGGGCGCATCTTTGCTTTATGGCAGTCATTAAGGGGAAAATAATTTTTGGAGGGGTTTGTGGGAAGAAAGAAGACTCAACTCTTGCTACAATTCCCCCTCTAACCCATTTTACTCTATATAAGGTTACATCAGAATCTGCCATTCATTTGTACTCATAGGAAATACAGAAACTGAGGTCAAGTTAGTTACCTTGGATTTTAAGGTTGGCCTCCGTATCCAGAGACCACTTCTAAGTACTCTACCAATAAAGAGCATAACTGACATTGGAACTAGATGACCTAACTCAGGAGTTATCCCTCAATTGTTTGAATAACTCGACTATTAAAATAAATGTCTTTCCCTGGTTTTAACTCTTAAAGGTGAAGATGAATAGAAATCTTTGGAATGTGTTTGATTCTTTAAGGTATTCTTTGGCACACATCCTTGCTCTGTTTCTAAATCATAAGGCCTCATCAGATTTTTTTTTTTTTTTTTAAGTGCGAGTAAGGTAAAGCTCAATTGAGTGGAAGGGTTGGGGAAGTCAACTTATCTGAAAAAACATATGTTAAAAGAGCATTTAAATTGTTGAGCTAAACTGGGGCTAATGTCTGTTTCTTCCGCCCCCCACTGCCTCTTTTAGCAAGCCAGATTTAGGATAGATATATCCTATAACCTCTAGAGGTACATCCTCATACCACATCTGCATTGGACACCAGGTTTATAATCCTACATTTCGGAAATTAGAATAGCTCATTGGCCATGTTGTTCCTAATAATATTTCTTTTAGAGGGCTAATCCTCTTGTAATGTGACACAAAAATAGCCCCCCACCCTCCCCCAGGCTAAGATTGGAACCTGGCCCCTAGAAAATGTGGTGGCACAATATTCAGCTTTTAATAAAACATTTTTTGGGATATGCAGGTGTTATCTCTCCATGTATGCAGTAGGAGTATGCAGAGGTGAATTTGAGGTGGTGGAATAACTGACATGAAGATCTTCTTATGAACTATAAGAGCATGTATTGTATCCCTTGCAGCCAAATTCTATTTTGCACTTGTACTGATTATGGAAAATGAAGACTATGAACAAGAAATTTGCTATTTGCAAAGCCATTTTTTATCACTACCATGATTCATGAGCGTCAACGAACACTTGGGCTCCCATGAGATTTTAGTTTTAAACAACTTGAAATGTTCAGTTTTTTTACACGTGGAATTTGTGAGGTGGTGGAATAACTACTTGAATTATATTTTTGATCTTTTATCTTTCAGGAAATCTATCCACCAAAGTTGCACCAGTTTGCTTATGTTACAGATGGAGCTTGTGCAGAAGATGAAATCCTCAGCATGGAATTGATCATTATGAAGGTAGTAATAAAATAGTATTGTTTACATTTCTGTAAGGACCAAAACATTGTGTGGTGGACTACAGCAGAGAGCTACAATTAGTGTTGTAATATTCTGGTAGAGTAATATTTTCCTGTAGTTAAAACTAGTGCCCTATAAGATGGAGTAAATGCATACTTCTCAAATGTTACAAATAAGATGGTTTGGTTAGGTTTTTTACATGGGGAAGTTCAGTTTCACTAGGAAAAAGAACAGTGTTTTCTTTGGACTGCTACCATAGATGGGAATGCAGTCTCCCACCAACACTAGGTAATGATGTAAAGAGTAAGCTACATATATTAACATTTTCGTTAACTTTATATGTATCTTTTTTAGGCTCTTAATTGGAACTTAAATCCACTGACAGTTGTATCATGGCTAAATATTTACATGCAAGTTGCATATCTAAATGAGCTTTATGAGGTGTTGCTGCCACAATATCCCCAGCAAATCTTTGTACAGATAGCAGAGGTAAGGGTGATTTCATCCCCAAACACCATGCATCTCATGCTAAGACTTGTCATTTGTAATATGAGATTGTCTTCTCCCTGTGTAGCTTTTGGATCTCTGTGTGCTCGATATTGGCTGCTTGGAATATACATATGGAATACTTGCCGCTTCTGCTTTGTACCACTTCTCCTCATCTGAACTGATGCAGAAGGTTTCGGGTAATTAACGCTTTCTAGTTGCAAATGTTTGTCTGACAAGTAGGTTAACCTAAGGCTCACCAAAGTATCTTTACCTTCCAGGTTATGAATGGTATGACATAGAAGAGTGTGTAAAATGGATGGTTCCATTTGCTATCGCTATCAGGGAAGCAGGAAGCTCCAAACTCAAACACTTCAGAGGCATAGCTTCTGAAGATTTGCACAATATACAAACACATATAAACAGCTTGGATTTGCTGGTATGCTTTTTTTAAATCTTCACTTTGTAATCTCTAGAGGCAAAAACTATATTCTCTTGTAGAGTGTAGGAATTTCAAGGCTTTTTTTAAATTTGTGACCTGATAGAGCAAATTCAGAAACTAAATGCCTTTAAGAAGTGATACACAATATATATTTAAGGACTTATACTTAAGAGTGCTGCTGATGACAAACTTGAGCTTAAGTTGCAAGTTCTTTTGGGCAGAGACTGTCCTCTGTTGTGCCATGCCTAGCACAAAAGGGCCACTCTTTAGGTTGTGGGCTCTTGGTGATGGCATAATACACTGAGCACTTGATACTTATTTGTATAGATTATGTCAGAAACATACTACCATCTTGCAGATACTTGTCAAAGAAATAAACAAAACCCCTCTAGCTTGATTTTCCCCTAACTTGGTATCAACTTTGGGATGCTTCACAAGGATTATAGAGCATGGAGTTTCCTCATTATGTTTGGAAAGATAGAATAGTCTAATTTTAGGAAAGAAAATGTGTCCCCAATTTGGGTGACAGCTTTTGGTTTATTTTTAAATGCTTTTTTCCTCCACCAGTGACTAAATTCTCACTATAGGCCAGTAAGATCAATATCTTATGGTCCCAAGGTTTGCTAGCAATTGACTAGTTGAATAAGTCAAGCAATAATGTTTTAAGGGTCAGAATATATTTGCTTGATGCAATTACAGCTCCATGTATCATAAACTGGAGTTAACTTTTATTCACAAATTCTTTTATATTAAAATGATTTTGATTTAAAATGTAGTAGATTATAAAAACACCTCTAAAGCTTAGTAGCAACTGAAATTCTGCTTTCTTATATACTTGTAAGGTCTATATCTAATATCGATGAAGGGAATTCAAAATGCTGCTAACTTTGATTTATCATGATTTACAGTGTCTGACTAGCGATATAATACAAGCATCTTATTACAGTAAAGTTGTTTGGTAGGTCAAAAATATAATTCAAGTAGAATGTAGATATTGTACTCTGGACTCACATTGGTAATACTTTTAAGGCAAAGCTGCACACTTGAAAATAACCTAAATTGAAGAATTAGCACTGCTGCGTTACTTTCAGACTTACTCTGCTATCAGCTGGTTGTTCAGAGGCAGTCTTAGCTTTGAAGAAATTTCAGTGGTATGGTGTCAGGGATAATAGGTTGGTGAAAACAAACTAGAGAGGTTTAAATATGTAAATGATAGCTTTGGAAACATAATGGGCATTTAAGTAATACCTCAAGTCTTTTGCATCTTTTATTAATATGCATGGCTGGAATATCAAAGTTGATTTTGTAACACACTAACTTAAACATTACCTTTTTTACTTGTTCAGGACAAAGCTCAAGCAAAACAGGCCACGTTGGCTGAGCAAAATAGGACTTCTCCTTTACCCAGTGGTGTCCTCACACCACCACAGAGTAGTAAGAAACAGTCCACTGGGCTGAAGCTGATATGACTGCAAACTGTCTACATCAGAGACAATTTAGCTGAAGTGCCTGTTTTTGCTGGTTCTGAATCCTGCTCCATTATGGAAATGCTGCCAGTGAAGTTTATAAGCTTTTATGGATTCTAAAAAGGAAACTTGCATTTTTTTGTGACAGAAGAATCTTCTATATGAAAAAGTTTTTATTAACTATTGATATTTTAAATAAATGGATCAAGTACACCAGCCACTTAAAAGAACACCGAAGAGTGCTCCAAATGCTGCTAAGGAAGGTGATACTTGATGTGACCAACTGTTCAAAAAAAAGGCTTGAAGTTAAAAACTGCAACTGTGTGTGTGCGTCTGTCTGTCTGTCTTTGGATATCCCGGGGTCATTTCACCTTGTGGGGGCAAATAGGCTTGAGAATGCTGTGGAAGACTACATTTTAGAGCCTCTTTACAAGCTGTTGGCTTACAACTTGATGACTTTTTAAAAACCCTTTACGTAAATGCTGCTATGTCTCTGTATATCAATTTTTAAATAAAAATGCTGTCCCAGACAGCTGGTTTTATGTGTATTTGTTGTATCAGTGTGGTAACGATAGCTGTTTCAAAGCAGAAAACACGGGGCTGTGGGGGAGTTAAGAAAGTAAGGATATCTTCTGTTACCACCAACTGCTTCCCTGCGAACTAAGTCTCTTCTTGGATACAGAAATGTGAACATCCAGAGAATGAAGCTGTTAATGCAACTGAAAACAGGGACTATTCATATTGTGTTTTTTCCCAAATATTTTGAATGACTACCTCTGGAAACTGATATTCCCCCTCCACATATTGCAGAGAGGAAGAGATGTAGAACAGCTTTTCAGTTCGTCGTTGCACATGTTTTTCAAAATGTCAGTGAGCAGTTTCTACTGCAAATGCAATGCTGAAAATTCTGGGAGGCTTTCAGCATTACTCATGCTAGTTTCCCATAAACTAAGCATTAGCAGCATGAAACTGAAGAATGGAATACAAGTTGCTTTGTGTTTTTTCATTAAATTTCTGGTGTTCAAACTAAAGCTTGCTGGTAACTATAGTGTTTGGAAGTAATTTAGTGCATGGAGTGGGGGGGGAAATCTGACAAAATCTAAAGCCCCAATACATTGAAAAAAGCATAAACTTGATCAAGTGTTAGATAATGCTGCTAATGGTTAAACAATTTATTTTTATCTTAGTGATGCTGTTCAGTCTCTTGAAAGATCCTTTTCTGAAAGGTTGTAAATTGGACGTTAAAGGAACAAGTGTAAATGTCTGCTGAACAAGTTGGCAGCTACCAACTTGAAGTTCTTACTTCTGGCAGCAGCTATGACTAACAGTGAGGCATGGACCCTATTGAAAGGAATGTTAGAAATGCTCGTGAGTGGTGAAAATGCATGTAGCTTAGTACTACTCTTAAATATCCTCACACTCATTTAAAACCCGAGCAAAAGTATTTCAGAATTGTTTCATTAAAGAGTAGTCTAGGCATACTTTGTAATTGATGAGAAATCCGTTTTTAATGCAAACCTTCCTGTCATTATTTCTAATGCTTTCTATAAAAGTTTCAGTATTAAATAATGAGCACCACATACCAAACCCCCATTGACTGCTTGTAATGGGATGTTACTATTAAGGTCCTAAATTAAAAGTATGCCCTCTCCAATTGTGAAAAATTGAAGACCGTAGCAAACACAGCAAATGTGACAGGCCCACTAATTTTCAGTTTCAATTAGAAAAAAAGATCTTTCTGGTTTGACATCCTAATGTTTGAAAATAAATGCATGTTTTCCATATCCACTGTGGAAAGATACGTGGATAGAAGTAAGTTGTACCTCATGGAACTCAATTTCTATGAGCAGTTGTCTCTTGCCAAAATGAAGCCTGACTTATATACTGATCCTACTTTAGGTTCTAACTAGAAGTGATGGTAACTTTGAAAAAAGTTTAAAATGCCTTATTTCTGAGGAAAGGAGACTTGTGTTCAGAGTACACTTAATCATAACTCTCCCCAAACCCTTCTAATTATCTGCCGCTACAGCCTAGGCCACGATAATACACAGCTGTTTTCATGAGTTAAACAAAGCAGAGTTTAAATTTTTTGGAATGTGTTTTGAATTCATTTGACTTGGGCATGGATTATATGTAGAGAGGGGTAGAAGATGGGAGTCAGTGTAGTGAGTGGTAATGAGCTATGTTACATTGTCTCAGAATGGAAAGCTCTCTGAATAACATGTGAAAATAACAGTAGATTTCTAGAAATTGATTGCTTGAATAGGAAATGGAAATATATCTTTCCTTTTTTTCCTTCAAATTTCAAAGTGCAACATTGTCTGGGAGGGAGGAGTAGGCTGGATGGAGTGAGTGTGATTGAGGAATCCTTTCACTTGAGTTTTCTAAAAGTTGTTGAACTTTTATACTATGTAAAGTGCCCATAAAAACACACTTTTAACCTTTAACTCTTTTAGGTTCTTGCATAATCAATGAAAATAATAGATAGCATATTTAAACCAAATAAAAGGAAGTATTTCTTCACACAAAGCAGTCAACCTGTGGAATTTCAACCTTTGGTGACTAGATCATTCACCATAGTATCTGGAATTCATCAGCAAACAGTCTGAATTAAATATTTGTTTCACTTTGCATATAATTGCTCCTTTCAGGTTTTAAATTAACATCTGTCTCTGACAGAACCTGCACCATTTTTAAATGTCAGCTGTCAATCTCTTGAAATATCCATTTAATTCTCAAAGAACTTTTTGTCAAGCACAAAACAGTAAACGTTACATAAGAAAGGCCCTACTGGGTCAGACCAAAGGTCCATCTAGCCCAGTAACCTGTCTCCTGACAGGGGCTAGTGCCAGGTGCCCTAGAGGGAATGAACAGGTAATCATCATGTGTTCCATCCCCTGTCGCTCATTCCCAGCTTGGACACCCTTCCTGCCCATCCTGGCTAATAGCTATTGATGGACCTATCCTCCACGAATTTATTTAGTTCTTTTTTGAATCCTGTTATGGTTTTGGCCTTCACAACATCCTCTGGCAAGAAATTCCACAGGTTGACTGCTTTGTGTGAAGAAATACTTCCTTTTATTTGGTTTAAATATGCTGTCTATTATTTTCATTTGGTGACCTCTAGTTCTCTTGTTATAAGTAGTAGTAATCAACATTTCCTTATCCACTTTCTCTACACCACTCATAATTTTATAGACCTCGATCATATCTCCCATTAGCGGTCTCTTTTCCAAGCTGAAAAGTCCCAGTCTTATTAATCTCTCCTCATACGGAAGCCGTTCCATACTCTAATCCAGGGGTCGGCAACGTTCGGCACACAGCTCGCCAGGGTAATCACCCTAGTGGGCCGGGCCAGTTTTATTTACCTGCTGACGCGGCAGGTTCGGCCGCTTGCGGCCCCCACTGGCTGCGGTTCACCGTCCCGGGCCAATGGGGGTGGCGAGAAGCTGCAGCCAGCACATCGCTCACCCGCGCCGCTTCTTGCCGCCCCCATTGGCCCGGGACAGCGAACTGTGGCCAGGGGGGGCCGTGATTGGCCGAACCTGCCACGTCAGCAGGTAAATAAAACTGGCCCGGCCAGCCAGGGTGCTTACCCTGGCGAGCCGTGTGCCGAACGTTGCCGACCCCTGCTCTAATCATTTTTGTTGCCCTTTTCTGAATCTCTTCCAATTCCAATATATCTTTTTTGAGATGGGGTGACCTCACCTGCACAGAGTATTCAAGACGTGGGCCTATCATGGATTTATAGAGAGGCAACACGATATTTTCTGTCCTATTATCTATCCCTTTCTTAATGATTCCCAGCATTCTGTTCGCTGTTTTGACTGCCACTGCACATTGAATGGATGTTTTCAGAGAACTATCCACAATGACTTTTGCTCAGGACTTCCCTTCCCATATATTTCAAGCTTGATTAGGTAAGTTTGTTCAAGTGTGGCTATAGGGCTCACAAAAGAACTGAGGTTTGTAATTGCATTCTGCAATACTTCTTTTGTTCTGGTGCCTGTTATTTCACAGACAGTAGGGGAATGTTGAATTTTTAAAATTACTTCCACTGCAATTTTAAAAAAAAAAAAAACTTCAAGGGATCTTAGCTTTAAAAAAAAGACTTTTTATAAAACACCTAAATGGTGGGCCAAAAATGAGTTGTCTCTTGAACTTCAAAAGTATAGTAAAATGGCCTGGGTATTTGTACAAATTGAGATTAAAAAGACAACCTTGACACTGAAGCTATGCCACATCTTGGTTAAGAAGTAAATTAGGCTTGCAGCCTTGAGTCCGTTTTACTAACCTAGAAAGAAACCCTTACCTAACCATAGGAAATGTTTTATTCATCCCAAAAAATGGAAGTATTCCAGGAAAGTGGCATCATTACAGAAATTAGGCTCCCAGTACGAAAAGCAAAGACCATGTACACACTACTCAACATAGGTATATCTCCATATATTATATTATCTCATAGACCTGGAAGGGACCCTGAAAGGTCATAGAGTCCAGCCCCCTGCCTTCACTAGCAGGACATCTCATGCATTTCTCTGTACTAGAAACTGATTCTTTTAGTTTCTGTGTAAATAGAAGAAAAACTTAGATATTCCAAGACTTGTCTCCCTTCTTCCCCTCCCACAAAATTACCTTCTTTCACAAGTAAGAACCTTCATTAGCCAACTGACTCCCCGTGATAGTGCAAGGAAATGAAAGCTAAAAAATTGAAATTGCGAATCTGCAACTGCAACATATTAGCTGGAATAAATGAGTTACTTGCACAAGTTTAAGTTTTTGCAACCCCTTCTAGAGCAAATCAGTTGACCTCTGAATCTGAGCCAGTAACTTTCTAATGTGCATGCAAGGAGACTAATGAACCAAAAATACAGGAAGTTGGCTGGAATTAAGCACCCACTGCAATGACCATATAGGACCAGTAAAACTGCAGGAAGTACTTTTCTTTTTTTCCATGTATTTATAAAATTGAGAAGCAGTAACAGCTGTGCCTTGCCAGGTCTACAATTATTGTGGTCTGATTCACTTGTGTGCACTTAATACATACTGATCAGGTAACTAGAATGACTAGTATGAAAAAAGTATTTCTCACCCGAGTCCTAGAGTTACATCATCAAAAAGAAAGGCAAAATGAGTAATATAGTACAGCAGTGGTTCTCAACCAGGGGTATACAGAGATCTTCCAGGGGGTACATCAGCTTGTCTAGATATTTGGCTAGTTTTACAAGAGGCTACAATAAAAGCACTAATGAAGTCAGTATAAATTAAAATTTCATACAGACAGTGACTTGTTTATACCACACTATATACTATACAATGAAATGTAAGTACACTATTTATATTCCAATTGATTTATTTTATAATTATATGATGAAAATGAGAAAGGAAGCATTTTTTCAGTAACAGTGTACTGTGACACTTTTGTATTGTCTGATTTTGTAAGCAAGTAGTTTTTTACTGAGGTGAAATTTGGGGTACATAAGAAAAATCAGCCTCCTGAAAGGGGTACAGTCATCTGGAAAGGTTGAGTACCACTGCAGTACAGTATTTTAATAACCCTCATACTCAGCTGTTGCTTTTTTAATTGGATACTTTACAAAGATGTAGAGGCTATAGTTGCTGCAAACGGGTGTTCCTCCAGTCAACATTTGTGTATGCTAATAATTATTGGGAGTGATGAGTTCAATAGGCAATAGTTCTTTCATATAACATTAACCTTCCAAGTACTTATCAGTTGTCTAAGTAATATTTTTGAGCTCCCAGTAAGGACCAGTTGTGAGACATCCTTTTGAGGCCACTCAAAGGAGGCAAGTCCCTTTGTCCTCTCAACCAGCTCTGCAAAATGTGCATTTTCTATTTTTTCAATGTTTAACATTTCTAGGGATATCTCCCACAACCCCAGTTACACACATACTGGAACATAGTTTTTAGCAAAGTGAAGGGAAAAATAAAAACTTCTGTTTTAAATCATAGTTTGTGAAGTGGCAAATCAGAGAGACAGGTATTAATTTTGGTCCAAATCTTGCAGAATGAGAAATGGTTGGTTTATCCTTAGTTGTTTTATTAGTATTCTGTGCTTCAAACTGTAGATTAATAATTGCTCTAGACAATGGTTTTTTCATATTAAAGTATTTTCACATGAGTAGTTTGGGTGAGTGCAAAAGGACTGCAAGGTAAAAGCAAATTGTCTTCTGACCCAAACTGAACATGAGTCAAGCCTTTAACATAAAGCGGACAGTTGGAAACAGTTATTAACATAACAAAATACCCCTGAGAATTCTCAATATTCATTTTGTTATACTTAAATATATTTTCCCCTCACCAGCGACAACAGAATAATTTATTAAATGTTTTGCTGCCTGGGCCACCTCTGTTCTACAGGGAAATGGTACAACATTCAGGCCATCAAAGGATCCTACTGGATTATCCGTGAGTTCTTTATGACAAGAAGACAAGATAGGTACCAAAGAAGAGGTTTATTTTCTACATATCATTTGCTATCCTATGTTTCAAATTACACTAGGAAGGCATGAAAGATCTATTTGTTAAATGACAGAAAGAAGCCACCTAGGTTATGCAGCTAAAACACATTATCCTTGTGAGCACCACAAGCTGTATGGTGTCAAGTATCAGAGGGGTAGTCGTGTTAGTCTGGATCTGTAAAAAGCAACAAAGAGTCCTGTGGCACCTTAAAGACTAACGTGTATTGGAGCATAAGCTTTCGTGGGTGGATGCCCACTTCGTCAGATACGAAGCAATGCGTCTGACAAAGTGGGCATTCACCCACGAAAGCTTATGCTCCAATACATGTTAGTCTTTAAGGTGCCACAGGACTCTGTTGCTTTTTACAAGCTGTATGCACTCTAGGACCATACTAAATAGTCAAACTACATAGGAGCATGCATCCACAGGGCTGTTTAGAGCCACATAGTGTCCTGAGAGCTCATGCAAGTGATGTAGTGACTGCTACTATAGCGTGTATATGGTTGTGCTACAGCTCTGTGTCCAGGCCTCATATTGCAAATATGAGATTTTGTCTCATAACATCCCTACAGATCATTTTCTTAAAGCCAGGTTACTTGGGTTTGAGGTGTTGGAGTGGCTGCACCCTGGATAATATGAAATGAGTGTGCATACAGTATGTATTACTACTCAGAGTAACATGTATTACTTCCTGGTGTTCTGTGAATGGAGTGGAGAGACTGGCAAGGCTTAAAGGGACAAGTACTCTAAGGGTCATATTTTCTAAGGGATCTCAAGCCAGGGGTCCTGGAACAATTTGTATAGTGGGGATGCTGAGAGCCATTGAACCAAACTCTGAATCCTGTATATAATGAAAAACACTTCAAGTCAGGGTGCTGCAGCACCCCCCACTCCCAGAGTTCTAGCACTTACGCCTCCATCTAGCCTTCAGATTTGCACGTCTGATTTTGTTTTTGTCACAGGGTGAGTTGGCCCTTTATACTTACTGAGCTCATCCTACTTTGGATTTATACATAAAAAATCTTGGATGTTGGAGCGCAAACATTTTGGTGTTCAGGTGTATGTGTGTGCAGTTGCACCCATCAGTCTGTTATATGTATTACAGACAATAAAGTCCAGGCTTGCCCTGAGGCCTTAGTAGCATTTTTCACTCTAAACTAGAAGACAGATTTGATTATTGCCTTTATTTCCCCTTCCCAAGTCTGCAGGGGCTGTGTGCTTAGTCCTTTGGGTTGGAGAAGAGGGAGAAAAGGCAAACCCATCAATCCTTTGTGGCCTCTGCTGAGTGGTTAGTGAGTGATTTTAACAGATTCAGAAAGCAGGTTGGAGGAGATAGCTGTGGGAAGACTTGGATGAAAGAGGGGAGTATGGAGATGATATGAGTATTATAGGCTTGATGGCAAAACTCTCAGTGACTTAACTGGGAGCATGATAAGGACCTAAGAGAGAAGAGTGTTAAAAGGCAAGGATTTTCAGGACCCATCTAGCCAAATTTTGGCCGGAGTGGGCATGGAGAGATTCCACCAGCAAAAACAATGAACAGTGAAATCATTTACATCAATTAAATACATTCTGTGTAGATTACTGACATGTTATTGTTACATTTCTAAAGGAAATATAATTAATAAAACTCACCATCATGCACCAAAAAGCTAGCCTTTTGTGCCCTTTGCTTTCTTATTGACTACACTATCTATCTCGTCTCGCAGACTTGCATTCCTTTCAACTGCTGTGAACAACATTAACATTTGAATTAACATAAAATCACTTTCTGAAATCTGTTATAATGTTGCTGTACTTTGCCTGATCATTGCAATTTTTCTGTCAGTTTGAGCTCAGTGAGTTTTTCCAATAGTTCCAAACATGGACCTATTATACTGCAAAAATCACATATTGGTTTAATGATTTCCCATTGGTATCTTTGTTGCTATGAACCAAAGCATTAAATAGGAGCTAGCATGTTAATGCCATATTGTTCTACATAATAAAGTTGAATATTCCCAGATGAATATGCTTAAAAGGGATTTTCTGTATAAAATGCATACACACCAGCATATTAGTAATCACTTAAAATCATTTTTGACATTTAATGTTGGCATCTAACATCATTTCCTTTAATTTTTCATTGCCTCTGAAAGCATGAATTATGACATTTGTCCTGGAAAAGGCTCAGTGGCCAAACATCATTTTTGCTTATAATGAAAGGAAAAGCAAATAAGATAATGTCGGAAATATCAACTTTAAAGAGTATATTCTGTTAATGCATTATGAAGAGAATATACCATGAAGGGTCCAAAACCCAGATTTTAAGTAATGTAATATATTTGAATATTAATAGATTGAACATTAATCCACTGTTATGGTTAAATTTTCAGCAAATTGACTATTTAAGTATGTTATTATCTCTATAAATCCTATAAGATCTCTTTGTGGTAGCTAAAGCATGAAAAATAATTATAAATCTGAATTTAAATACAATTGAATTTTCTTCAGAATTCCACAAATTTTCAGAGAGAGGCAAAAGATAAGGAACTATTGTTTAATTCCAATACACTTTGTATTTGCAGAGGTTGTTCATACCAAAAGCAGCAGATTAAGAGTGTTGGATGTCTCAGGGGACTGTCAAATAGCCTAAAATATTTTCTGTCTCTAGCTTGCTATTTCGGACTTCACTCTGGTGAGTCATGACTGGAAATCTTTACCATTTGACAGAGCTTTGATAGCTTATACAAAACAAAACAAAACTATGTACATTGGCTAAACTGGACAGTTCCTACGTAAAAGGATAAATGGACACAAGTCAGATATTAGGAATGGCAATATACAAAAACCTGTAGGAGAACCAGGGCCGGCTCCAGGCACCAGCTTAACATGCTGGTGCTTGGGGCGGCCAAGGGAGAGGGGCGGCACCTGCAGCAATTCGGGGGCGGCAGGTCCCTCACTCCCTCTAGGAGCGAAGGACCTGCCGCTGAACTGCCGCCGCTGATCGCGGCTTTTTTTTTTTTTTTTTTTTGCTTGGGGCGGCAGAAATGCTGGAGCCGGCCTTGAGGAGAACACTTCAACCTCCCTGGACACACAATAGCAGATTTAAAGGTAGCCATCCTGCAGCAAAAAAACTTCAGGACCAGACTTGAAAGAGAAACTGCTGAGCTTCAGTTCATTTGCAAATTTGACACCATCAGCTCAGGATTAAACAAAGACTGTGAATGGCTAGCCAACTACAAAAGCAGTTCTCCTTCCTTGGTGTTCACACCTCAACTGCTAGAAGAGGGTCTCATCCTCCCTGATTAAACTAACCTCATTATCTCTAGACTGGTTCTTGCCTGCATATTTATACCTGCCTCTGGAAATTTCCACTACATGCATCTGATGAAGTAAATATTCACCCACAAAAGTTTATGCTCCAATATGTCTGTTAGTCTATAAGGTGCCACAGGACTCTTTGTCGCTTTTTACAGATCCAGACTAACACAGCTACCCCTCTGATACTATACAAAACAAGTTGGTCAACACAGTTCAGTTTCTTGTGGAGACATGTCCATATCGCAATTGGCACTCTTGTTGGAGGTCTGAGCAGGAAGAAGTGAATAGGCAGGTGCTCCGCTCTCACAAAAGATGATCTCTAGAGGTCACAGTAGAAGTGCCCTGGCGGGAGCAACATGGAAAGCATTACACAGCTGAAAGCCTTTGACAAGGTCCCTCACCAAAGGCTCTTAAGCAAAGTAAGCTGTCATGGATCAGTATCAGGTTAAAGATAGGAAATAAAGGGTAGGAATAAATGGTCATTTTTCAGAATAGAGAGGTACATATTTGTGTCCCCCAGGGTTCTGTACTGGGACCAGTCCTATTCAACATATTCATAAATGATCCGGAAAAAGGGGTAAACAGTGAGGTGGCAAAATTTGCAGATGATACAAAACTACTCAAGATAATTAAGTCCACAGCGGACTGTGAAAAGCTACAAGAGGATCTCACAAAAATGGGTGACTGGGTAACAAAATGGCAGATAAAATTCAATGTTGATAAATGCAAAGTAATGCACATTGGAAAACATAATCCCAACTATACATATAAAATGATGGGGTCTAAATTAGCTGTTACCACTCAAGAAAGAGATCTTGGAGTCATTGTGGATAGTTCTCTGAAGATATCCACTCAATGTGCAGCAACAGTCAAAAAAGGAAACAGAATGTTGGGAACCATTAGGACAGGGATAGATAATAAGACAGAAAATATAATATTGCCTCTATATAAATCCATGGTACACCATCTTGAATACTGCATGCAGATGTGGTCGCCCCATCTCAAAAAAGATATATTGGATCATGGCCAGCATCAGGACAAGCTATGACCTGGCAAAGATTCCGGCCCCAGAGTTGACGGCACACTCCACGAGAGTACAGGCTTCATCTGCAGCGTTCTTGGTGCAGGTCCCCATTCAGGACATCTTCAGGGCGGCGACATGGTCATCTATCCATACCTTTACGTCACACTACGCCATCATACAGCAGGGATGATGCCGCATTTGGTAGAGCCATGCTTCAGTTTGCAACTCGGTGAACTCAGAGGAATTTCTTGGGAGTCACCTACTTGGAATTGACATGAGCAATCACTTGAAGAAGAAAAAACGATTACCTACCTTTCATAACTGTTGTTCTTTGAGATGTGTTGCTCATGTCCATTCCAAGACCCACCTGCCTCCCCGGTTGGAGTATCCGGCAAGAAGGAACTGAAGAGGTGGTGGGTTGACAGGGACCTATATACACGGCCATGAAAGCACCACTCCAAGGAGCTTCACAGCCAACCTGATGGGTACCACTAGGGGAAAAACCTTCTGACGATTGTGCATGTGGTGCGCACACCCCTGCTTGGAATGGACATGAGCAACACATCTCAAATAACAGTAGTTCCGAAAGGTAGGTAACCAGTTTTTAACTCAGCTGCCTTGTCTCTCTAATATCTTGGGACTGAGACAGGTACAACAACATTGCATATATGTAAATAGTTAAGGTGCTAATAGATAGTGCTCTAGAATATGCAGTGTAGAACCCGGGTTTAGCAGGACCAATAAGACTTCTTGTTGTACACTGCAAATATTTTGTTTAGCAGCTCTTAATGCAATCTAGCTTAAACACGTCACTTTTTAACACTGGCCTTCTGTGCATTAAATTACACTATAACAATAGCTGCCACAGACACCCATTTGTCTTTTATTACCATTTTCATGTGTGCTGTACCATAAGAAGAAACTCAAACTAGGAATGTGCCAGCATTCTTATAGAAAAAGAGATGGTCATGTTTGGGTGCTGTTAATGTACTGAACCCTCACAGCAATTATAGAACTATATCTTCAGAAATAAGAATTTTTTTTTTGGTAGTGGGATTGGGTTTGGGAGGAGGGTAATAGTGTAATCGCTTATATATTCAGATGGTATTGCAGAATTTTTGCAATATTGTAGTTCAGGGGTTCTCAAACTTCATTGCACCGTGACCCCTTTCTGACAACAAAAATTACTACACGACCCCAGGAGGGGAGGGACCAAAGCCTAAGCTCATCCGAGCCCCACTGCCCCGGGTGGGGAGGCCAAATCCTGAGCCCCGCTGCTCTGGATTGGGGGAGGGAGGTGTGGGTGTCAAAGCTGAAGCCCAAGGGTTTCATCCCCAGGCAGGCGACCTGTAATCTGAGCCCCGCTGCCCAGGGCTGAAGCCCTCGAGCTTTGGCTTTGGCCCTGAGTGGTGGGGTTCGGGCTTCAGCCCCAGGCCCCAGCAAACCTAAGCCAGCCCTGGCAACCCCATTAAAATGGGGTCCTGACCCACAGTAGAGAACTGCTGTGTAGTTGAAATTTTCACTATGGGGAAAAATTGACATAGTGGATGAAATCTTGACCCTATTGAAGTTAACGGGAGTTTTGCCATTGACTTCAGTGGGACCAGAATTTCACCCTATGTCCTTTTCTCTCATCCTAGCTTTTGTACAACTTGAATGACATATGACTGTTATCTCAGAAGAATGATGTACCCATGCTGCTCATACACACATTGGCTTCTCACACAAATGTCATTATTATTATTTATTATTATTTTCTGTCTGGATTCCCCCCTCCCCTGGAAAAATAATTTCAATTTTTTGTTTTATATTATTCTATTATTATCTATTTAGTTACCAACTTATCCAAGGGGAAGGGCAGAAAATCTGTCAGATTCAAGCCTCACACAAAGTTAACAGGCCTGTTCCAATAATACAAATAATAAATAACAATGATAACGTCAGGTTAATTTAAAGAAGTGTGAGAAACGTATGCACACACAAATAACAAATCCAGCACGGACTCACCCCCAAATCCAGTGATCAAGACCTGCGCAATTAGGGTTTGATCCTGTGAGGTGCCGAGTACTCTGGCTCTGATCCAGCGAAGCACTTAAGCTTGCGTTTAAGTTTAAGCATGTGAGCAGCCCCATTGACTTCATTGTAGGATTGAGCGTATAAACTTAGGACAGAGCACCTCAGCTGTGAATTACAACAGTTCCTTTCATAGCTGCAGCTGTCTGTGTTGTCTCATAGTGTGTAGCTGCAGCTGACTTTACCTCTGAAATTGTATTTGATAAATCTGATGGATGAGGGTTTTTTTTAAATTCCTCTCAATCTTTTTAAATGAAAAAAAAAAAGAGAGAGAGAGAGAGAAATTGAAAAGAGTTGTAATTGCAAGTGAGCAGCCAGCAGGCATGCTTCAAAGGGAAATGTGGACAGGCTGGAGGCTTCAAATGCTGGCTAGCAAGGGTTTCCAGTGTGCTCACATGTGGGGGCTGCTTTAAATCGTGATTTATATTGAAAGAGCTTAATTGGGGCATATTGTTTTGTTTGATTTAAATGTGATCTTTTATTCAGTATCAGTGGAACATTGTCAGAGCAGATGCCAGAGCGGGTCTTTAGTAGATGGAATGGCTGTCACTGCAGCAAAGATCCTGGCTGGGGAGAGCAGCACTAGTTTTGAATGTGGAGAGACAGGGATCATAAATAAAGGAGAGGAAGGTCTGGGCTTGAAGGGATTGGTTTGAAAAGGTCTGTATTAGAACATAAGAACGGCCGTACTGGGTCAGACCAAAGGTCCATCTAGCCCAGTATCCTGTCTCCAGAGGGAGTGAACCTAACAGGTAATGATCAAGTGATCTCTCTCCTGCCATCCATCTCTACCCTCTGACAAACAGAGGCTAGGGACACCATTCCTTACCCATCCTGGCTAATAGCCATTAATGGACTTAACCTCCATGAATTTATCCAGTTCTCTTTTAAATGCTGTTATAGTCCTAGCCTTCACAACCTCCTCAGGCAAGGAGTTCCACAGGTTGACTGTGCTCTGTGTGAAGAAGAACTTCCTTGTATTTGTTTTAAACCTGCTGCCCATTAATTTCATTTGGTGGCCCCTAGTTCTTGTATTATGGGAATAAGTAGATAACTTTTCCCTATCTACTTTCTCCGCATCACTCATGATTTTATATACCTCTATCATATCTCCCCTTAGTCTCCTCTTTTCCAAGCTGAAGAGTCCTAGTCTCTTTAATCTCTCCTCATATGGGACCCTTCCAAACCCCTAATCATTTTAGTTGCCCTTCTCTGAACCTTTTCTAGTGCCAGTATATCTTTTTTGAAATGAGGAGACCACATCTGTACGCAAGTATTCAAGATGTGGGCGTACCATCGATTTATATAAGGGCAATAATATATTCTCCATCTTATTCTCTATCCCCTTTTAATGATTCCTAACATCCTGTTTGCCTTTTTGACTGCCTCTGCACACTGCGTGGACGTCTTCAGAGAACTATCCACTATGACTCCAAGATCTTTTTCCTGATTCGTTGTAGCTAAATTAGTCCCCATCATATTGTATGTATAGTTGGTTTTTTTTTCCAATGTGCATTACTTTACATTTATCCACATTAAATTTCATTTGCCATTTTGTTGCCCAATCACTTAGTTTTGTGAGATCCTTTTGAAATTCTTCACAGTCTGCTTTGGTCTTAACTATCTTGAGCAGTTTAGTATCGTCTGCAAACTTTGCCACCTCACTTTTTACGCCTTTCTCCAGATCATTTATGAATAAGTTGAATAGGATTGGTCCTAGGACTGACCCTTGGGGAACACCACTAGTTACCCCTCTCCATTCTGAGAATTTACCATTTATTCCTACCCTTTGTTCCCTGTCTTTTAACCAGTTCTCAGTCCATGAAAGGACCTTCCCTTTTATCCCATGACAACTTAATTTACATAAGAGCCTTTGGTGAGGGACCTTGTCAAAGGCTTTCTGGAAATCTAAGTATACTTTATCCAGTGGATCCCCCTTGTCCACATGTTTGTTGACCCCTTCAGAGAACTCTAATAGATTAGTAAGACACGATTTCCCTTTACAGAAACCATGTTAACTTTTGTCCAACAATTTATGTTCTTCTATGTGTCTGACAATTTTAAAAGCCAAGAAATCTCTGCTCAAGAGAAGAAGGGTGCTGGGCTTTAGCTTGAGGCTTGCTCTTGAGGATTATAATGTTACGATATAAAGTAATGAAGTGTTTCAGATAGTTAGATCATTGTGGGGTTGCCACTTGTCCTTGTTTTCAGAATGTCTCCATGTGTCTGCAAGATAGTTCCTTGAGGTATTAGCTTTATTTTGTATTGGGCCAATGTAATGAATAAGGTCTTTTCTTGCAGGAGTGGGAAATCTATTTTATGAATTTAAAACCATAAAGCAGGCTCTGAGATTTATATTTGGGAGATAGGAGTCCATCACTTTTCCATATCCTCATATCCCCCCCCACACACACATACACACACAGCTGATTCTTATAGATCCCTCATCCACATGCACATGGCTCCCCGCACACTCACACGGGTGGTTAGCCCACATGCCCTCTGTGCCCACACACATTAGCTGTGGGCCAACCCACTGTGTCCTTTCTCTTCCAGACATGCGCAGAGGACCAATCAGTGTATCCTCCCCCTCCTGCCCACACTGGGACAGCCCAAGTGCCCCCTTCTGCCCACAGGTGGTGGGGTGGGCCTTGTCTGAATTACAGCTCCCACTCTGGTTTGCATTGATGGAGCTGCGCCTGTGGAGAATTATGCACCCAGTTTTCATCAGTGTTGATACACTTTGCATGTAACTATAAACTACCTATTAAGGCTATTGATTCAGATCAGTGAAGGTATTACTTTCCGTAGGTATTACAATGAAGGTATTACATTCCAGTAGGAACTGAAAAAAGAGACACTAAACTTCTGGAGACAATCTGTATAAAGCAGCTAATTTATCATCTTTATATATCTTTAAAAAATGCATTGATAATCCTTGGTATGTAGCGCCCAACCAGTATGTGTGTATTTTGAGTCCTTTACTTCTCAGCTGTTTCTAACCGGGACTGATTTGAGCCAGACATCGCAAATTGTTGCCCTTGGAGAGTAGTTTGTTATCCTTTATTAAATGAGTCAATGCTCTGAGCTGATGAATTCTACAGGATGACTAATCACTGCATAAGGATGCCTTTGCTTTTACTAATCTATGAGTCAAGACACTCTTCCATTATTGTCTAGGATTCTGAATTTGCAAACATATTCACTAGCATGGACCCTGGTACCTGTGTCACATACCATTCTCTTTAGTGGAATGCCAGGTTTGTGGAATTGGATGCTCAATTTGCTTTGTTTTCACAATAAATTCTACATTCAGAGTCCAGGGCCAGAAGGGACCAACGTGATGGTCTAACTGAGCTCCAGTGGTACATTGGCTGTAGAACTTTCTGAAAATAATTCCTAGAGCAGATCTTTGAGAAAAACATCCAATCTTGATTTAAAAATTGTCAGTGATGATGAATCCATTATGAACCTTGGTTCATTGTTCTAATGCTTGATTACCCTCATTGTTAAAAACGTACGCCTCATTACCAGTCTGAATTTGTGTAGCGTCAGCTTCCAACCATTGGATAATGTTGTACCTTTCCCTGCTAGATTAAAGAGCCCATTATTAAATATTTAATCCCCATGTAGATACTTACAGACTGTAAACAAGTCACCCCTTACCTTAACCTTCTCTTTGTTAGACTCTAAAAGAGCTCAATTTATTTCACTTAACACTATCAGGCATGTTTTCTAATCCTGTAATTATTCTTGTGGTTCTTCTCTAAACCCTCATCCAATATATCAACATCCTTGAATTGTGGGCATGTAGCAGGGTGATCACCCGCTCCTGCCTTAAAAGGCTTAAAACAGTCCAGGGAGAGGGCTGTGGCAGGGAAGGAAAAGCGGGGCTGATTGGGGAAAGCAGCCTCAGCTGGGGGCCACACCCCAATCAGGCCAAGGCTGGCTTAATGAGGGCCCAGCTGGCCCTTATAAGAGGGCTGGGGCCAGAAACCAGAGACAGACCCTTTCTAGCTTTGAGAGGGAGGGACTTGGCTGCAGGGAGCTGAGAGAAGGTACCTGGAGTGGAGCAGGGCTGGGGGAAGGCCAAGGGAGCTGGGGAGCTCCGACCTGGAACCCCCCCAGGCTGCGGCCTAGTGGAAGGCCAATTAGGTACTGGGGTTTCAGGGGGCAGCCCACAGGTAGGCAGAGGCAGCAGGTCCAACCCCCCCCCTTGCCTATGATGAGTGGCTTTTACACTGCAGTCTGCCCCAGTGAGCAGGGGCCAGATGGTGACTGGCAGTAGCCCACGACTGAGGCAAGGTGGGGATAGAGGGTTAGGGGTTCCCTGGGGTGGGAAGACCCTGAGACTGCGGTGGTATTGCCAGGGGGCAGCACCCCAAAGACAAGGGGCACCGGGTCCTGGGAGGAACACGGGGGCCAGCAGTAGTGGGACACCGGCCTGCAGAGGGTGCTCCGGAGGCTGGAAATGCTAATTCCCTGAGATGACCAGCAGGAGGCACCGCAGCGGTGAGTCGCACACCGCGACACGTGGTGGAGAATGCGAGCACGTGCAGCCCAAGGGGTCAAGGCAAGGACTGTGGGACAGTTGCCCAGATCTGAGTGAAGGAACTGAAGGTGGAGATGCAAGACGGAATGAGGGACTATTATTGGAGAGCTTGTGTGGCCCAGCTCACCGAGCAGCAAGCAGGGCTGCTTCAGCTGCTGCGGGGGAGGGCACATGGACCTCAATGGGGGCCAGGCACCTTGGGCTGGAGGCCAGTGCTGGGGCCTAAAGACTGTTTCACCTGTGGGCGACAAGGACACTTGAAAGGGGAGTGCCCCTATGGGATGGAACAAAGAAGCCCCACCTGGGACATGGTGGAGAGATTCGAGTGCCCCCCTGTGAAGTTAACAGGGGGACTCCCAACTTGTTGGGCCTCTGGGGAGCCGGGACACAAGAAGAGGGAGTGCCATCACAGGACTCACCGGGTCAGGTCTACCCCGGAGGTGGCCAAAGGAAGGCACTAGCTGTGCTTCCTGTGCCACAAGGGTGGATGTGAAAGATGGCCTTGCCCCCAGAGAAGGAGGGGGAGGCCGGAGGATCGGGCTGGGTCTGGAACTACCCTGAAGGAGGGGGTGGTTAGGACCAGGGCCCTAGAAAGGGGATCGTCTGGGGCAGAAAGGCCCCAGATAAAAAGTGGAACCCACGCAGGAGCGGGACGGCCTATGGTGGGGACCCAGATGGACAGGGGAATCCATGCAAGAATGGGATCAGCTATGATGGGGACCCAGACTGCAGAAGTGGGAAGCAGGTGGCTTCTCTTGATAGAAAACCTGCAGCAGGAGAGGGACCTCCTGCGGGCCCAGCTGAGCGGGAAACTGGGGAGATAGGAACAACTCCCCCTGTCCCCTGGTGGAGGGGATCTTGAAGTGGGTGGTGTGTACTGGGGTGGTCACCCGCTCCTACCTTAAAAGGCTTAAAACAGCCCGGGGAGAGGGCTGTGGCAGAGAAGGGGTGGGGAGACCCTGAGACTGCGGGGGTATTGCCAGGGGGAAGCACTCCAGAGACAAGGGGCACCAGGTCCTGGGAGGGACACGGGGGCCAGTGGCAGCGGGACACCGGCCTGAAGAAGGCACTCCGGAGGCTGGAAACGCTAATTCCCTGAGATGACCAGCAGGAGGCGCCGCAGCGGTGAGTCGCGCACCACAACAGGGCACCAGAACTAGACAAAGAATTCCAGCAGAATTCCACTACTGCCAAATATGAGAGGCAAAATAACCTCTTTACTCCTACTTTAGATTCCCAGGATTGCATTAGCTCTTTTGGCCACTGTGTCACACTGGGAGCTCATGTTCAGTTCATTATCCACCATGACTCCCCAATCTTTTTCAGAGTCACTGCTTCCCAGGATACAGTCCCCCTTCCTGTAAGTATGGCCAACATTCTTTGTTCCTAGATATATAAATTTACATTTAACCATATTAAAACATGTTCTTGATCCATATATGCTGGAGATGAGAATTATCTTTTAATTATTACAGTATAACCAGTTGATGAGCACATTAGAACAAGATTTAGAGTGAGAATTACTTGCTACCAAAAGCTATTGATTTCGGTAACAACTTGTCCTGGAATATATACAAACCTTCATCCTCTGTCATACTCAGGAGTTGGTTCCGAAGTTAAGAATGACTGACTCTGAGCAACAAGAGTGACCTATGTCTGCTCAATGCATTACACCAGATGAAAAAGCTGATCGTATGTTTGAACCAAGAAGGAGAGATAATATGAAGAATATTATTATTGCACATAGTAGAAATTTCAATAATTAAAAAATTGAATTCTTCAGTGTTGCAGCAGAAATAGCAATTTTCTACCAAGTGAATTGCCAAATTATTTTTGAGCAAATTAGATATATTTCCTGGACTACGATGATTATGAACGATTTTTGGATGCTACTAAACTATACTAGGTTTCAGAGTAACAGCCGTGTTAGTCTGTATCCGCAAAAAGAAGAACAGGATTACTTGTGGCACCTTAGAGACTAACAAATTTATTAGAGCATAAGCTTTCGTGGACTACAGCCCAATTCTTCGGATGCATATAGAATGGAACATATATTGAGATATATAATGGAGATATATATATATCTCCTCAATATATGTTCCATTCTATATGCATCCGAAGAAGTGGGCTGTAGTCCACGAAAGCTTATGCTCTAATAAATTTGTTAGTCTCTAAGGTGCCACAAGTACTCCTAAACTATACTACTCACTCAAGATTGGCAATGGCAAACTATATTTCCCTCTCACCTGATGGTAGTTGGGAGGTTGAAATACCAGAAGTTAAAGGATTATCAAAATGTTGGTGTTTGTTATGTAATTTTCTTGGTGTTCTCTCTTCACCTGAACATAGCACTGGAAACGGTCTAAGTAATCCCTGTATATCCATGTATGCACATTTTCTTTTTCTGGGTTGAACTTAAATGATTATTGGCTTTATGTACAGTTGCAGTATGAGAAGCTCATTCTATTATGGTTAGCAGAATGGTGCAGTTACTAAGACCTCAGTACTTTTGCAAAATACACTATGGCCCTGCAAGAGCTGAGTTGGACCAGGTGGGTCCAATCAGCTAGTTAGACTGCAAACAGGGGAGCTTTAGGCTGGAGGCAGCTAGTTAGAGAAAAGCTCACCTGTGAGAGACAGGCAGGGCTTCTATAAATGACAGGAAAATGAAAACAGAAAGGGTGGCTGGGAAAGTCTGCAGTCACTCCCTGAGGGAAGGGAGGTGTGTTTATGCTGGCAAACCCGGGGAGGAGGAAGGGAAGCCAGGAAGGTAGGACAGGGCTCAGGGGAAGGCAGTAAGATCTAAAAGGGAACAGACCTTGACTGCCAGAGGGGTCCTGAGCCAGAACCCAGAGTACAGGGTGGGCCTGGATTCCACTGCCAGCCAGTGCGAGCGTGGCACTATGAGGCAGTGAACAGGAAGACTGCCTGGGATTGTTGAAGGAGACTTTGGTATCCCAGAATGAGAAAAAATGTAGAGCAACCTGGCCAGAGAGCTGTGTCACGAAGAGACCATAGCAGCGCCTGGAGCAAGAGAGGGACTGCAGAGAGAGAGAGAGAGGCAGAGGATGGCGTGCAACTGTGGGAAGGGGTGTCAACCTCAGGAGCTATTCCCTAGAGTGACCAAGAGGAGGTGCCATTCTAGCGGTGAAGTAGAGCACCCCATCAGAAAGACCTTTACTAGCATGCTGCAAGGTGTTTTCATAAAAAGTTAAAACTCTAAACTTTCCCTGTCCAATAAATTATATTTAGTTTCTCCACACAACCTACATGGCTCTACTACCATGATATAGACAGCTTAGTCTGAGGCTGAGATCTGCAAAGAAACTTGAAAACTCACGATGAGAAATACTTATTTCTGTCAGCAGATACAAACAGCCTTGACTCCCTAGGTTAGGCATAAATTTTGCCTCCTCATCAGAAATTCGCAGATGCTGTGGTGTGATGGAAATGAAGAAACCTTTCTCCACTACTTTCATAAAGGTTTTTTGCCATAATCAGTCCTTTTGGCATGAGACTTCTGGCATTCTAGTCATTTTGCACCCAGCGTGATCTGCCACATGCAACCATATTGTTAAATGGCTGTGAACATAATGACAATGGAATATTTGAGGTATGTCTATGCTAAAGTTTCCCTCTAGTTTTACCAGCTCACTCAATGTAGTTATCACATTTCTAAAGGCTTGTTTGAACATGCCCCAAAGATTTGTCCCAGGTTAGAAATGTTATGGTTTAGCCTAGGGATCAAGGATCAGCCTAAGAGGTAAACTACAAATGATTGATTCAGTTAGCTCAAGGTAAAAGATACCTTTACAGGGGTCGGCAATGTTCGGCATGTAGCCCATCAGGGTAATCTGCTGGCAGGCCGTGTGAGACATTTTGTTTACATTGACCGTCCGCAGGCACGGCCCCCAGCAGTTCCCAGTGGCCGCGGTACGCCATTCCCGATATAAACTTTATATATTATATATTTATATAAATATAAACTTGCTGCTGTGATTGACAGTAGACATTTCTTTAAACAGCAGCATGGTGATGCAAGTTGACAAGTTCTAACAAATGTTGATAGTCTGCTTCAATGTCTCAGACTATTTCTCCTACCTTTTAATTTTCTTCCATTGAGTAGAAAGTTGGGTTTGTGCTTAATGTACTGGACTGCAACCCTCTGGATGTTGGTTCAATTTTTAGCTCTGCTACAAACTTCCTTTTAGACTGTGGATAGTTAATTTAATCTCTTTCAGAACCCTATCTATAAAGTGTGGATCGTAATGACCTTCTTTCACCCAACCTTTGTATTGTCTATTTAGGACTACATTTCAAAAGACCTCCGCTCCCATTTAGGCACCTGTGTAAGTGGCCACAGTTTCAAAATAGCTCAGCTCTCTTTTGGGCTCCAAAGACCCTGTCTACATCAGAGAAACTTCCATGTAACTATACTGAGGTAATTACACCAATGTGAATTTTCCTATTGTAATCAGGGTCTTTATAAAGATGCCAGATTTTCAAAAATGCTGAAGATTCCATTGGGAACAATGGGAACTGCTAAATGCTGAACACATCTGAAAATCTGGCCTTTCAGTGCAAGCTGTTCTGGGCAGAGAGTGTCTCTTACTGTGTGTTATGTGTAGTGCCTAACACAAACGGGCCCTGGTCTTTCTTGAGACCTTGGGTGCCAGTGTAATACAAATGAATAACATGCCTTGTAGGCTTTCTTCTTTACTGCAATAATCCAGTAGCATCCCAGGTGGATCCATATCCTACACCCCTGTACTGCTGCACTCTCCCTTCCTTCCCTGCTGGAAATCTCCAGCTGCCCCAGGGTATCTGTGTTAAACTAAGGGCATGCCTACACATACAGCACTGCAGCAGGGCAGCTGCATCAATGGTGAAGATGCTCTATGTCAATGAGAGAGAGCTCTCCAATCAGCATAATAAAACCACTTCTGCGAGCGGCGAGTGGTGGGAGAAGCTCTCCCGCTGACATAGCACTGTCCACACCGGCGCTTAAGTCAATGTAACTTATGTAGCTCAGTAGTTTATTCACACCCCTGAGCAACATAAATTCTGCCGACGTAAGCTGTAGTGTAGACATAGTCCAAGAGACAGTGAGAGGCTGCTCCACCTAGCTGTTGTGGAGAGGTCAATTGAGGGAATATATTTTACTTGCAGAGCTGACATAATTGTTTAAAGCAAACAGACAGCTCAACATTTTTGCTTACTTACAAAATCTGGCATCTCATAACAACGTGTTCTGACTCAGCAAGGCCATTTTCACAGAAGTATTATCATTAATCTGCATGTTTGGCATCACTGCCGAAGATTGTCTTATTTTGCTATGGATAAGATGAATATTCATACTCTGAAACTTTGAGTGCATCCCCCCCTCCTTCTTGTGTGTGTGTGTGTGTGTGTGTGTGTGTGTGTGTGTGGAAACACCTAATCTCTCCATATACCTGCAGTCAGTATTTCCAACTACACTTTGAAAAACCTCTGGTCACTTTTATTGGTATTTTCAAATCTAATGACATGGAAACTGTAATTGTGCCAAGGTCTGTACAATGATTGCCTGACTGATGCCAGTTATATTATCTGTCACTCTGGGAAAAGAACCAGTGACTAAATAAGATGGTGGAGTGAATGATCTGTTCAGAATGAAAGGAATAACCAGCTACTACTGCCTGTTGCCAATTTCTGTATAACCCGAGAAAAGTTCACAGGGTGCTTTGTATTCTGTCCAGCTGTGAGCCTCACACAACCTTCATACAGCAACCCACTGCAGAACACTTGTAAAAGGAGTGTGCGTACAGTAAGGTGTGGGACCCCACTTTATTTATTTCATTATTGATTTTCTATTATATCCTAATCCGGTCCTCATATTGTACCCATCATGATGGTATCAGAGTACTTACTAGATATGAGGCCTAAAGAATATTGTTCTTCCCTTCAATCATTGCAAAAGACTATAGGGCCAGATGTTCAAATAATTTAGGTATGCAACTGTGTGTCCAAAATCCTTGTGCAATTGTGTGCCTAATTTACAAATAATATTGCTGCCATTGTGTATGCAAATCAGATAATTATGCATGCAAATAACCAAAGTGGACACTGTCTATTGTTGGGATTTTCCAAAGCAATTGAAAATTAATGGGAGTTAGCTATTTAACTTGCTAACGTACTTTTGAAAATCTCACCCTGTGTTCTTAAGGTATTTGAAAAACTGGATTAGAACATGTCGTGGTACACACATCTTCTGAATGATAAAGAACTGTGTATCCGGTAAAGAGTTACTTCTCCATTTAGCCTCTCTCCCTCTTGACGTTTCTATATATGACTCTGCTCACCATGTCTTTGTGTTGCATGTTTGCTATTGTCTCTCGCTCTGTGTCTTGATATGTGTCAACTACTCAAATTCCCAAGGGCCTTACAAGATGAATGGCTTTATCTATGAGAGTCCAATAATAATCCATTTGTGTATGTAATATGGTGTTCATTATTACTGAATCATGGAGAGGTAGTATTTTCTGATAGTTATAGCAGGTGAATGAGGACTGGAACTCCTGAGTTGTATTCTGAATTATGCCCCTGAGTCTGGCTAGCTTTTAAAAACTCATTTTAATTCTTAGTGACTCAGATTACCAGATTTATGTTACTCACCATGGGTAAACTGAGTCACAAAGATTTAAAGTGACTTTTCAAAAACTATCCAGAGAGTCAGGGGCCTAGCTCAAAATAGAACTCCCTTTCACCACAAACATATGCTACAGGGGTTGTGTGGGTTAATTAGTGGATGTCTGTAAAATGCTGTGAGGTCCTTGTATGAAGTGCAATATGTAAAGAATTACTGTATCAACAGTATGCTTAAGTACACTGTGATACTATTAAGGCTAACCATAATAGCTGATAAGAGACGTGTAGCATATGTCTGTGGTAAAAAGGGGTGACGTGTGTTTTTCAGTCTGCTTCGTTCACAGAATGTTGCCATGTTTAAAGTGCAATTCTAAACACTCATTGGCGCTTTGAAAGTTGTCTACCAGGATCTGCTTCAATTTCAAATGATCTCAGTCCAGTCAAGAAATGCAGAATATGCCAATCAAGTAGTACAGTGCATACAAAAGTACAGTTCAGAAGTCACATCATCCTTATCTATTAGTAATCATAAATTATCATGAAGGTCAGCGGGCACCTTGGAAATGAGTCAGAGAAGAAGGTCAGAAAGAGGAAACTGTGAATACATATGCAGTGTTCAAATCATCGCAACAATGGGGGAGGAGGGTAACATTAAATAATCTCACTGTCAAACTGCCTCAGCCAGTGTGTAAATCATGGATGGTATAATGGTGGGGATTTTTTCCAATGCCAAAAAATCATATTGTATTACAGTGAAGTTTTTCTATTGCAAACAGTCCTCCTTCCACTCCACCCTGAAAGTGCTGGCCAATTACACTCCTCATGCATCGCATGCCTTCAACAGCATAGCAGGGACAGTGGCTTACTGTGAGTGCCACTGAAGATTTAAAATTCTACTCTTCCGCTTCCCCCAAAATGAGCTGAATCAATGGTGAAAGCGATGCCCGCAAGGCATGAGACAGTGGGAGGCAGGAAGGCGTCGACAGCCTCCTGACATTACCCAAGCAGGAAGTACTTTTCAATACAACGTTAATGTTCTTAAAAAAAAAAAAGATATTTGTAACCAATTAATTAACTTGCAAATTTTGCACAGATGATCCAAGTGTGTCACATTAAACAGTAATCAGCCCTTCCCAGTGTGTCTGTGCACCCTGAGATAAAGACAAAGGTATTAAAAAGCATTAATGGGAGTTACACGCTCACAGCCAGGGTGGTACAGGCCTCTTATTATGATCATATACTCTAGCTTGGTTTCTGTTGCAAGCTGTTACAGTTCAGGCAGAAACTGCTGGGCAAATCAGTTACGTTCTTGCCAGTTAGGCATTATGGTACATTGACTTTTTGCCTAAATGTTATTTTTGCCTTGTCAGTTATTGAAAACAAGTATGCTTGAAATAATTCTATCCTGTGCTGAGTCTCCTTTAACGTGGACATTGATGAAACCAGCCAGAGGGTGCGATGTACAATAAAAAACGGTGACTGTGCTAGCCTTGGATTCAGTTAAAAATGGATAGAACACAAATAAGAAATGAAATGGAGGCCAGGCTATCTGTTTTCATTGACTCACATGTGTAACTTTGGGGTGTTTAGGGAGAGGTCGAAGGTCTTTCAGGGGCAGATTGATTGACTTTTTTTATAAAGGAGCTGAAATATAAAATGTACATGACACAAGGTTAATGCATAAGAATAGAAAATCTGTCTATCTTTCTGTGGTTCTGGGGCAGACCTTGGAGACTGTAATTCTCTTCAGAGCTCTCCACAGAAAAAGTAGGGCACAGACAGAAGCACTACACCCTCCCCACAGGCTGCACAGTCAATCTGATTCCACTCTGACTTGGAGGGACCAAGGGTAAGAGGGTAGCCCATAGGTCCTATTTTCTCCTGCATTACCTAGGCCATCAATCCCCCTTTCCCTGCAACAGGGTCAGTCCCAGCTGTCAAAAGGCCCTGTGAAAAGTAATGTGGAGTGTACCATGACAGACATGGCAACCCCATACAGGGCTTTTTATTAAATTTATGAATGGTTTGTGAATGACTGACTGTGTTTTACTTCATGGAGAAGGGTTACCACAGATCCTACCGGAACTAAAAACAGTGGAGGATGATTAAGGCGAGTGACTGAGACTAAACAACTCTAGAGAAGTACCAGCTCCTGGAGTGGTTTGCATATACTGATTCAAGCTGGGTTTCCAGAGAGTAGGAAACAAAGAAAGGGGTTTGGGTATAAAAAGGCTGCATTTGTAGTGATCCAGGGCCGCCTTTTTGATCCAGCAAATGAACAGGACCTTCTATCTAAGGGGGTCCCAACCTTTGCAGGAGAATTGGAAAGACTTTGACCTATTATGGCCCCATGAGGCCGATGGGTGATGGCTGGTAAGCTTTTTGCATGAGAACATTTGCATAGGAACATTTAAAAAAAAATTTCTCTGTATACTTTAAAATAAATGTGCTGGCTTAGAAAGAGCGGTGTGGTAACTTGTAACTGTGGGCAAAACATTGTTCGTTGCCCTTGGAGAGAAAGCAACACAGATGCTGGGGATATCACAGTGTAAGGCAGGGAGCTGTGCAGCCTTAAAACCCCTGGTCAGAAGGGAGTGGGACAAGGGTCCCTGCCCAGAGACAGGTGATGCTAGGATACCTGACTAGGCACTCCTGGAATGGACCATGGGGTTTGGGGGGAGTGCAGGTGAGGTTACCCTGACACTGTGACAGATATTACTTAGTTATGTTCTGCCTCCTGCTTTCCCCTCCTGTTGGGCTCAGACTAACACCCCTCTTTCCAAATGCTGTTACTCAAAATGGGCTGGGCAATTCTAATTTTAACAGTCTGAGGGTCCCTGGGTCCCTCTGGATTTGGATCCCTGGGTTCCTGTGTGGGAGGAGATCATCAAGTCATGGACAGGAGCTCACAGGAGGGCTCTCAGTGCTTGGGGCCTCTCCAAATGCAGAGCAGTGACAATTAGACCCCTGCTAGGACCAGCCCTGGTCACTAGCATGTATTTGCAAAACATCTGAAAGGGGAGGGGATCATCTTTTCCAGATGCCCCCTAGGACAAAGATTGAGATAAGAGCACCTCCCCCATACAGGGTGTGTCTTCACTTCAGAGTTAACTCAGGCTCTTACAGTGTTTTAGCTTTAACCGCTCTCCCCTCCTCCCCTGTACTGTCCACGCACACAACAAACCTTTTACCTGGATTAATATGTGCTTTGAAACCAGACTATCTTATCTAACTGGGGGTAAGCCAAGTCTTGTGAAGGCCAAGACTATAACAGGGCTCAAAAAAAGAACTAGATGGACCTATCCTCCATGAACCTATCAATGGCTATTAGCTAGGATGGGCAGGAATGGTGTCCCTAGCCTCTGTTCGCCAGAAGCTTGGAATGGGCAACAGGGCATGGATCACTTGATGATTACCTGTTCTGTTTATTCCCTCTGGGGCACCTGGCATGGGCCGCTGTTGGAAGACAGGATACTGGGCTAGATGGACCTTTGGACCTCCTCCCAGCACGCTTCTCGCTAGCCAGAGCTCCCACCAAGGTTCTGAGGGATATCTAGTGTGAGGTCAGTAAAGTCCACAGTTTGGGGAGATGTACCCTGAAATCATCACTGGGGCGATAGAAGCACCCAGAGGCTGGCAGAGGAAGGGATTAAGTGGATGGCAATTCAATGCAGGGAGAGATTAAAAAACCTGAAGACTTCATACCGCAAGAAGAAAACACCAAAGGCAAGTTAGGAAAGTCCCCCTCAACCTGACCCGACTACAAGGAATTTGACTGGGTGCTCAGCTCTGAGCTGCGTACGGAGCCCACAGTTTTGCTGGATGAGCTTTGGACATTGAATGAGCTAATTTTTGGAAAGGGGCCAGGAGGACCAGAGGGGCCAGAAGAGACCATAGTGGCAGAGGATCTGGAGACCCCATGTGCCGGGGGACTGGAGAACGATGATGGCCTGGAGTCCATGATCTGTTGGGAAAGGGGCTTGGGAACGGAGCAGGGAGGATGCACCATCACAACTGCAGCTGGTTACGTCACCGCTGCCATCTTTGTTATTGTGTGGGGAGAAATTACCACATAAGTGGGAGGGGTTTGCTGGTTTATGACCAATGTAATTATTGCCACGGAGGATATTACGCTGTGGGATGGCCTTTGCTTCAGTTGAGGTGGAAATGAGGTCATTTCCTGGCCCCCTTTCCTCTCCTTTCCTCCTGGACACATGATCCAAGATGGAATCCAAGCAGAGAAAAGAAATGTAAACATGCAACTACTGATTTATTCTATTACATGTGTGTAAAGCTGGGATTTTAAACTGAGCAATGCCGGCAGATACAGGGACACATGCAGCATAAGCATATATGCATATTCATATACATATTGCAATCTGTTTATTCTCACAGTGACACTAGCATTAAAGTATTGTCTAAAATAGCCTACACTGTATGTCCCACTGTATGACCTGCAACTGTCTTAAGTGCAGAGCAGTTTAAATTCTCCTGATAACTGCCAGTCTGCTCTCCATGCAGGGTGATTTGAAAAGCCACATCTGTTGTAATGAAGTGTTTGCATCTTAGTTCAGCATCCTGTTTATCGTTCCTCCAAATTTTAGTCCATCCCTGGTTGATGAATTTCTCTTCTACAAAAAGCTCTCAAGCATCAAGATAGTCTGAGATTACAAGGCAGGGCAAACTTTCCATTACCCCCTATCTAGCTTACTAGACATCTCTGCTAGTGCTGGTTGAAGTTCTGAATTTCATCAGAAAATGGCGATTCACTGAAGCAAAATGTTTCACCAAATCTATTACAGATTTGACAAGACTTTTATCAAGCCACAGGCAGGCTTTTACTAGAGTCAGGCAGCTTTGGGAACAAGCCACAGACTCAGGAATGTCAGTTCCACATTTCATTTTGGAAAGGCAATGTTTCAGTGTTTCCTAAACAAAATTTTTGATTCTCAGAGACTTTGGGCAAATTTGCTTTAGTTTTGATGTGGAATGAACCCAAATTCCAAAAAACAAAATTTCTCATGAACCAAAAATCACAAGTTTTGGCCAGTTCTACTCTCCAGTAATTTGCTGATGAGTCATCAGGCAGTGAAATATCTCTTGGAAAAGGCTCAGGGATGACTGGCTGCAGGACACGCAGAAGGACTTTGGCCACAGATCAGAGTATCACATAGAAGTGCAGAGAGAAATGCTGGAGAGGGAGGAGAGAATGAGGTGAAATACACTGAAAATGACAGGATGATGAAGGAGCAGGACCAACAACAGCAGAGGGAACTGTTCGAGAGACTGCTTAGCCTGATGGCCAGAAAGCAGCAGATTCCAGTACCTGCCTCTGCATCCTCACTGCTCTGGTGCAGCATTACTACATCCTGCAGCCACTGGATAATTGTGGGTGGGCAATGAGCCAGTCCATGCACTCCTGGAATGGAAGTATGTAAGTGTGTGTGGGCAGATGTTTCCTGTTCACTTGACTCTCATGCAACTGTGGGGGAAAGGAGAACAAGTGCAGTGTTGATGTGCAGTTCCATTACCAGTGATGTTGCTTTATTGTTCGAATTTATTGTTGGTTTACTTTGCACTTTCCACTCCTATTAACATTTGCACTGTCTGTGGAGTGGCAGCTAGGCCGCCTGTTTTGTTTTTATGTAAGTATTTGGGTACACAATCCATTGGCGCGTGAGTGCTTGGGAAACAATAAAGAGGCAGGAAGATTAAACCAAAGCTTTTAATAGCTCATAACAACACTAGGTAAATTGATATGTGTAGTATGGGTGAATGACACTATCCCACATCACCACATTTCCCCATGCATGCCCCCTGTACAGCAAGGATGTGAGCATACAAGTAATTCTTTTCTTCCCTCAGTCTACTGGATCCAGCTTCAGTGAACAAAGGTGCTCTTCCTGCTTACCTGTACTGGGCCCATAAACAAGACAGACATGCACCCTTTCCTTGTTCAAATTCTCTCCTTTATGGTCACATATGTTGTGTAATTCAGAGGCTCTCAACCTTTCCAGACTACTGTATCCCTTTCAAGAGTCTGATTTGTCTTGTGTACCACCAAGTTTCACCTCACTTAAAAACTTACAAAATCAGACATAAAAATACAAAAGTGTCCCAGCACACTATTACTGAAAAATTGCTGAATTTCTCATTTTTACCATAAAATTATAAAATAAATCAATTGGAATATAAATATTGTACTTACATTTCAGTGTATAGTATATAGAGCAGTATAAACAAATCATTGTCTATGAAATTTTAAGTTGTACTGACTTTGCTAGTGCTTTTTATGTAGTCTGTTGTAAAACTAGGCAAATATCTACATGAGTTGATGTACCCTCTGGAAGACCTCTGCATACTCCCAGGGGTACATGTACCTCTGGTTGAGAACCACTGGTGTAGTTTATCATAGCAGGTACCAGCAACATGAATGGCATTATACACACTTGCATCCGAGCAATTTGTAGGCAGTACCATCTTGCCTTCAGTCATCTAAATACACATTCTATCACCATGCTGCAACTACTCAGTGTGTAATTAAACCTCCTTCTGCCCAGGTGCTCTGAAATCAGGATACAGCTCCATTAGCCAGGGCAGTAGAGGATAGGCATGGTCCCCAGTGAGCACAGACACCTGTTGATATCCATTTTATCAGGAGTGAATAAAGTCCCTTCTAGTCCAAAAAAGTTAAAAGCCTGGTCCTCTGACCATGCTAGTGTCATGCACTGCAGGTGCATCTGACATTAGTGTTTCTGAACCTCCTTCTGTGGTCAATCAAGCTCTGCATAACAAACGAGATAGTATCCTTTCTCTAACATACTTATGGGCATCTTGAAGGTGAGTAAACAATGGGCAGATGTGTGCCAACCATAGCCCCAGCACAAATTGGGAACCCTATTCTCTTAAAGCCAGCTAATATTTTGTGGATCTTAGGAATTTTCACCATTTGTGGCTAAACTACAGCAGTAATTATCCCAAAAATCTCCAACCCCACAGTTGATTTTTCAACTCCAAATTGATTAGCCACTGAGCTGAGGCAGCTTCCAGATGGCAATAGCAACCCACTTCTGGATGGGTATGGCCTCTCATCTGTGTGTACTGGTGCTGAAGGGTCGGGGCAAGCTCGTCACACAGCTCCGTGAAGGTGTCTTTCATATGGAAGTTCTGGAGCCACTGCTGGTCATCCCAGGTCTATAGGACAATATGATCGCACCACTCTGTGCTTACAGCCCTGCTCTAGAACCAATCAGCACAGGGTATTCTGCAGCTATTAAAACCTGCATTAGCTGTATCCTCTCCATCATGTCTGCATGAAGCCTGCAAGATCTTCTAACCAACGTCTGCTTCCTCCTCCTTCTCAGGGTGACAAGCCACTGCCAAAATGCCCTACGCCATGTCTCATGGCCTGTAGCTGCCTCCTGTTGAAATGAGAGTTGCATTAATGCCAAAAACTGGAACAGGTCATCATCCTGAGCTAAATCCATGCCTTACTACCAGCTGGAATGGATTTTCTTAATTAAAAAATGAGAGTAAACTTTGGCACTTTCCATAAATTCAGATGATTTGATAAAATATTTCTTGTTTTCTCAAGTTTACATATCCCAAGCTTTCACTGTTGCTATGGGGCAGGTTGGAGCAGAGATGAAAATAAATCTGTGTCATTTATTTCTCTGTGTGAAGTTTATTTCTGCTTATTTCTTCCACACATACATATATCTGTACACATATAGAGGCTTACCAAAATACTTAAACTCTCTGAATGCTCTCTGCGTGAAGGAATACATGTGTGAAGGAATACATATGTACTGTGCTTTCAGCTTCTGTTCTTGAAATACCATATGTTCCAGACTGTGTGCTTAAAATAGCTTGATGAAGTGATGCTTTAAAGCAATAGATAGGTAAATGCAGATTTTCTCCACCAGTTTCTCAAGGTTGATTAAGCCCCTTAAAATAAAGAGAAATAGGTACTCTCAGTATTAGGCAACTGAACTGCCGGTTGAAGATAATGAAATATAAGTACAAAAGAAAGTAGGTAAGGGTAGGTTAAAACTGTGTTTCTGCCTCTGACAGTTTACTTTGATGAATGCACTCATTCACTCATATTCACCTGCATAATCAGAGATAACAGGCTGATGGTTTGCATGAATAACTAAGTTTGGCATGTTTAATTTTCTTTTAAAAAAGAAACAGCAGTTGTTTCACCCGCATCCTTCAGTTCCAATACATATTTATAATTTGTCAAAAAATGAAAAGCCCTTTAACAGCAAGCAACAAGCATACAAAACTACTACAAGAAAGAACTGGGATAGCAGTAATCCAGGGGCGCAGACCAGATTGTGAGCAATTCAGACCCACTCACCCCACTGTGGGCTGTGCAGATAATATGGGACGGAGGAGCTAGTTGCTTGAATGATTAGTAAGTGTGGCACTTCTATTTGTTTTCTTTAGACTGTGTCTTCTGACAGCTTGACATTGCAAAACAAGATGCACTAAAATTGAAAAGTAAATCCACACTGCTCAGCTAGCTAGTAATTTGGAAAGTGAATGTGCTGCTTAATGTTTGACGGTTTATATTCTTTAGATTACTTTAAAGGGCCTAACCCAATGGCTCCAGGCACTGTTTCAATTTCTTGAAATGTAAATAGATGCAACTAGAGGTCACCAAGATGGCAGAGGGTTGTTCTACCACCAGGATTGATTTACCCCCCGCCAAAGTAATGAGATGGCAACGTCTAAGAACCCCAGGAAGCTGGCAGGGATGAAATACAAAGGTAAAATGACTGATTCACCAGCTGACTCTGATCTAGAATCAGACCCTCTAGACCCAGACCTAGGGCAGGACATCAGGTGTTGGAAACCCTGAAGCCACAAATAAAAATATTCTAGAATTATATTCTCCTTACTGGCCAAATGATTTCTATGCAGAAAACAGTAAATGATATTAAACACGGTCTGGAGGAGGATTCCAAGAGAGACTCTCAGGAACAGAGACTAGACTGGGAGCATGGACAGCAGAGGGTCTGCAGCCCAAGCTTTGATCAGTAAAAATCAAACTGAGATTGCCAGGAGCCAGGGGCTGAAGAAAGAAAATTGAATCTGAGGTTTGTGAGTCTTACAGCAGGAGAGGGAGGAGGAGATACCCTTTCTTTCATAAATAACTCCATCAAGGAGATCTTTGCAATGGAAGACCTGGATCTGATTTCTATACAAATTGATGTACATCACAATGTGCAAATCCCAGGAGCAGACACAACAGTATTTAAAACAAATGAAAACTGCCAGTTCTAGGAGAGAAAAATGCAATTAGATTAGAGGAGCACATATGTTGGTGGAGAGTGAAAGGACTATAAACAGCAAAGTCTGGGAGAAACCCAAGCTGGACGTCTAGGGAGCCAAGTTCTTAACAACTTTTAGGCAAGAACTTATGCCCTTATTAAGTTGAGTCTTTGCTGAAATTTTAGAAAAGAGTAGTTTCCTGGAAAGCATGCAACAAGCAACTGTTAATTGCACTGATTCCAAGGAGGGTGAAGCCAGGGATAATTGTGGATCCTACAAATCAATTTCCTTTTAAAATGTAGAAATTAACACTTATGCTAAATGCTGGCAGCAAAGAGGAGACTATAATCAGACAATTGCTACACAGAGACCAGACAGGATTCCCTACTGGAAGACAACAATATGGATTTGGTCCCAAGTTTAGAACACAGGTGAGTGCCTCCAAGAGCGAAATTCTTGGTATATGGCTCACTCCTTAAGAGTTTAATTTGCTCCTATACAAAGGACCTTCATAAGGCCTAGGCACAGGACCAGAATACACCTTAAAAAGCTGCTGAAGGGGATGGGGGCAAAGGTGACTTTAAGCCACCTCTGTGCTCTCACCTCCCCAGTTCCTGGTGTTGCTGGGAATAGGTTTGGGGGGCAGTGTAACTCTGAACTGTCTCTGGGATGTTCTAAATTACTCTAGTTTATAGTGGATCCCCCAAAGGCCATTATACTGGCCTGGGATTGCTGGAGCACAGTGGGCAGGGGCTACACACTTGGCCCAACACATTCTTTATGCTATGGTCAGAAGGCGGGGGTGGTATAGAGATGGGATTCCCCCATGCCAGATGAGTCGTTCATGAAATTATTGCCACGCAAGCAGTGTTGATGAAATTGCAACGAGGAAGGAAACAGAAAATATATAATTTGATATTGTTGCCCAATATGCAGATTTAGTGGCAAAAAATAATAAATGGTACCACAAATATCACTGGGATGAAAAAATATTAAATCCTCACCACAGGTGGTTGTCTTACGAATAGACAATAATGGAATAGGAAATGCAAGACCACAGAAGCCTTTAAAATATTATTTCTAGCAGGGAAACATCATAAGAGTTTGAAAGCCTGAGTCTGTCTCTTTTGATATGCCTTGATTCAGCAGGGCGTTTGGGCACCTGCTTAACTTTAAGTACTTGAGCAGTTCTGTTGACTTCTATGGGACCCCTCCTATGCTTAAAGCTAGGCCCATGCATCAGTGTTTTGATAAATTAAAGCCATAATGAATGGTTATGGAGAATATGGCAGGTGGTGGGAATAGAGAGCCAGATTCTCATTTACACAGTAGCCACTTTACATGGCTCTGGTAGTGGGGGTAAATGTACGTGAATTCTAAACCATGTAACTGGGGTAAAATTCCCTGAAGCTAACCTAAAAATAGGCAGGATATTTTATTTGTATGTGCTGGGAGACCACAGGCATCTACACAACTTTACACCTTTGTTCTCTGCTCACGAGCTCCCACTCTTTCATGTGAAGGGCAAGAGTCCTCCAACCATGGCTCTTTCAGCTAGAGGCCAGCAGGTGGCACTGAAGAGCTTGTAACAAGGACCTTTTTCCTTGTGAATCATGCAGATGGTTTCCATTGTGCATCTGGTGTCCAGCCGGTCCCTGCTGATGCTGGGTTAGCAAGGAGTGCCACAAATGCGTGATGTAGACTAGCATTTGTGTTACTATTTTAAACAATGCAGCGCGAGTGGGAGGGGGGGAACTTTGCTGTGTCTAAATCACGTTAAAAAGCAGCGTATCTCATTAGTTTATTCTCAGTACATCCTCAGCTGTCTGGACTGGAGAGCCTCCTCTCAGCTAGAGACATTAACATTTCAGTTAATAGGGATATCTATGTGGCTACTTAGTGTGAATCCAGCCTCAGTTACTTATTAATGAGGATCCAAAAGTGCCTATACTTAAGGCCTCACTTAGCTGGGGGAAGCCTTGTAGGGCCAATTTGAGTTCTATTAAATGACTAATGGCTATTGAGACATAATGTCCACCAAGCAGATATCACATCATATTTAGTATTTAATGTTTAAATATTTAATTAATTAAACACTGCCAAATATTTAATTAAATCCCGTCAAAGTCATCCTGACACCTCCACTATGCATAATGCAGAGGAAATCAGGGCCCTTTTTATCAAGTAGCGTAAATTTAGCATTACATAGAAATAATGGGTCTGTTCAGCCAAAACACTTAAAATCATTCCATAAAGTAGGCTAATTTTAAAAACTTCTTTTTTGTAAAGTAAGCTGGGCTAAATGTTTTGCTTGTAAATCAGGTTGTGAAAGAGCACATAGCGTAGACAGAGCGGCAGTGCTGAATTCTGCACTGAAACAAGAATGCTGTGCTTGTATATTGACTTTTAATTATTTAAAAGTAAATGACTGCTACTTAGCATGGCATACCTGCCAACAGTTTACACTAGTTTTACTTAAATATTTACTCTGCTATTCAATAAAAAATGAGTCTACTGAAGCAAAAAATGAGAAGCTCCCACATCACATGGTCCTTGTGCTACCTGTGGCGTGCAGAGTTCACACTGGATAGAAGAATAATTTGCAAACATTCTAAACTTTCCTCTTTCTAAATTACCCAGATGAAACTTTCACATTTGGATGCTTAATGTTAGGCACCTACATCAGAGTCACCAAAATTCTTAATTTAGGCACCACGAGTAGATACCTGTATTTAGCACTTAATTAATGAAATGAAACTATTAAATGTAGGTACCAAACTTGAATTTTGAAAGTGGGCTCCCAACAGGTAGACGCATTGTGGGGTTGAATGGCTAATTTGAACACTTACTACTTCGTTCCAGCCTCTGTTCTGCACATGTAGCTGCTGTGTCCTGTTTCACTGCACTCCCCAGGCTGTAAGAAAGCCATGTTGTAGTATTCCCACCTGGGACCTTCAGCTAGTGCAGAATACAGCTTCTAGCATTGCAAGTGGGATAAGCCATTAAAGACGTGTAACACCTGTGATCAGAGATCTTCCATTATTCTATGAGAAGGGGATAAAAAACAGGGTTCTTTGTATTAATTTACATAATCCTCTCATTCACTGCAGTTCAATTATATTTTAGTGATGCAGTTCCATTGACTTCAATGGAGTTTTAAACAGGCAGAAAATTTGACCTTTTATCTCAGAAGGACGCTCAGTATAAACAATGCAAAAGTTGATATTGGTTTCACATAGCAAAATGTGCGTTCCATTATCATAAACTCCTTCCCCCCTCCAAGGTACAGTGATGTTTTACTTTAAGTACATTTGCATTTATCATCAAACAGTTAGTTGACTAGCTGCTGGGTTTAGCTACTTCTACAGGCTCCTGGGAGCCAATGTTTTGGATTTGCTTATTGTCCCTCTACCCACCCAAACAATGAACTGTTTGATAACACTATTCTAAATATATGTAGTCATTGGGCCTGGGTCTCCACTGTGCTGCACATTGTGTAGTCTTTTAAACAAGTGTAAAATTATACCATTACATCCACTTTGCAGGGGTAAATGATGAGAAGACATCCCAAATGGGGGAGACCCATAATTTCTTGTAAACAAAAAATTGATCTTGTTTGATGTTCATGGGTTGTCCTTGCTGACATTTACGTTAGCCTTATTTATGTATCAAATGCACACTAATAGGCTGTATCAGGTTATAGCTTAATTAATAAGGTTAATATGTAAACTGCATAGTTATCTCACCCTTTGCCCTAAGGTGCATGTACAATAGGCAGTAGTCTATCTGGTTTTTGCTACTCAATAAAAAATGAAAGTTAAACAGACTTTCTTTCTGATAGCTGTTCTCTGACAATCTCTCTAGCAAAAAGCACAGCTTGTTTTGCACAGATCGAGCTGGAAGTTAATTAGTAGTATAGCAGTGTCCAAAGGCTCTGGTCAGGTTCACATGGTGCATATGATGACATGCTGCATGCAGGCACATAAGATAATAATATATGGAGATATCCTATCTCCTAGAACTGGAAGGGACCTTGAAAGGTCATTGAGTCCAGCCCCTGCCTTCACTAGCAGGACCAAGTACTGATTTTGCCCCAGATCCCTAAGTGGCCCCCTCAAGGATTGGGCTCACAACCCTGGGTTTAGCAGCCCAATGCTCAAACCACTGAGCTATCCCTGTCCTTTACAGATGCATTAACTAAGTCACTGGATTGGGTTACCTAGGGAGGTGGTGGAATTTCTTTCCTTAGAGGTTTTTAAGGTCAGGCTTGACAAAGCCCAGGCTGGGTTGATTTAGTTGGGAATTGGTCCTGCTTTGAGCAGGGGGTTGAACTAGATGACCTCCTGAGGTCCCTTCCAACCCTGATATTCTATGATTCTAAGTTGATTCTCTTTCCTTTTTTATTTCTTCCCCCATATTTCGCTGTTAAAATGAAGAGGATTGTTACATTACAAAGGGAGCACAGGAGGAGGTTATTAAACTTGCCACATTCACCTTATTCTTGCTGACTGTCCTTGCTGACTTTTCAGGGATCTGTTTTCAGTGCTTTTCTACCAGGCAGGGCTGGCTCTGGCTTTTTTGCCGCCCCAGGAAAAAAGCCTCCCGCCGCCCCCCCGCGGGGAGCGTGGCTGGGAAGGGCGCCGAGCCTGGCCGCGGGCCCGCTCTCCCCAACCGGCCGGAGCGCCGGGGGGAGGGTGGTGAGCCCAGTCGCGGCCCCGCTCTTGGGCCGGAGAGCTGTGCCACGCCGCCCCCCTCCAGGTACTGCCCCAAGCACATGCTACCAGCCATCCTAAAGACTGTTCCCTCAGCTGCAGAGATGGCAAGGAACTGACTGCTGTTGTGAGCAGAAGGAAGAGAGGCAGCCAAGAGTGGGGGTTTGGATGTTTATATGAACGTGTCTCAGTTCTTACTGAACTGCGTCCTTTAATCATCAGCCCCATTTGGGCTGTGCAGTAGCTGGGAGGGTAGAGCAAGTGAAAGGCCGCATGGTGATGTTTAAAAAGCCCTCATCCTAAAATGTTTCGCTTGCCCAGATGAGGTGAGTACAGAAAGGCACTGTAAAGCTGGAGTATTTTTTGCTATCTTGAGCTTGCAGAACTGTTCCACTAACTCAACTGGCAGAGCACTTGCAAGGGTAACCGGGGGATTTGGGTTCTAGTTGCATCACTGTGTCCTTCCTGTACTCATTTATTATTCAGAATGTCTTGACTGCTTAATTGAGGAGATGTAGAGCAGCTTCTATTAGTCTGTCTGGAAAAAAATCACAGTGTGAACAGAGCTTCTGTGTTAATATTCTCAACCTTAGGATGGAAAAACCCCTTAACCCTCCAAGATTTATTTACCTTAGGTTGAATTTTTATGGTATCATATTTGAAAGTAGGTCAGTGATTATGCCTTGTGATTACATCTAACCACTGGCTGGCTTGTCTAGTGCCTCATGTCATGCCTGGCCGGCCCGTTGTGCTGGCAGCAGCAGCCCTGGCCCATTCATTGCAAGTCAAGGCCTGTCCAGACTGACTCAGCTTTTGATTATAAAATCACAGAGGTCTCAAGTCTCATTCAGTGTTTCAAAAGTGGGTTTCTAAAGTTAGGCCCTTGAGTCCATATTTAGGCACCTTAATAAGTGACATGATTTTCCAAAGCCTGGGGGAGGGAAGAAACTTCTCCCCAAACCTAATGTCTAGCATGTTTGATGGGGAAAGGGTCCCTAAAAACTTTTGTGCCCTGGTGCTCCAGGAATATTACTCGCTTACAAGTGATTTATTGCATTTCCTCTGTGATTGGATGGGGGCTTATGCCGTTTTGTAAAAATATTTAAGAAAAAGGGTTCTCTTTTTATTATGGTAACAACATTTCAAGTATTCAAGTCTCCAGCCTTTGTAAGCTGGAGTCACAACAAGCTGCACTTAATATGGCGAGACTGTTAGAGCCTGATAAGGTGAAGAAAGGGATTTTGTTATAAAGATAGCGGTTATAATGATTCTGCTTTCTCCTGGTCTCTCGCCTATCAGGTCTAAACCAAGGGAGTCAGGCTGAACTAAGCTACCTTCTAGAGATACTTTCATTGCGTTCTATAATCCCCTCCAGAGAGATGATAAAAAGGGATATCCTACTTCAATATAAAATCCCACTGAGGGAGATTCATTACACAGGCAATCTCTGGACTTTCACCTTCAGTGTGAATATATAAGGTAAGGGTATTATTGAGTGAACAGTACTATCCCAAGGTCCTAGCATCCCTCAGAGGTGGATCTGAGTCACAAAGCTAAGACCCAGTTCTAGATCAATTTTGAAACTTTCCTATAGTTAGGAGGTGCTGGGTTTTGATTTGGACCAGTCTCTAGCATCAGTACAGTGAAGGAGAAGAGAACGTTATCTCTGGGTAATTTAGTTATTATGTTATATGCAATGAACTAGCAAACACTCCTACAGGAGCAGTGGAATTCGAAGACCACTTTACAGCTTTACTGTTGCTCTTTAATTATTTTTATTTCATTAAAAAAAAAAACGATCTGCATGTAGTATCAATCCCATGTGCCTGGTTTCTAAACCTACATTAGGGAAAGAGGGAGCATGTGTGGATGTGCTGGGTGGGATGACAATTATCAAGAGGGGAGTGTTTGGGAATTTGGGAATGAAAAGCTCTGATTAATCGATTGAGATTTATAACCAGACCATGACATTATTTAGATTTGTTCTTTGTTCATTAAAAGAAGTGAATGAAAGAATATTCCAAACATGTTTAGCTTTACTGTGCTTGTTTCAGAATAAACCTACTTTCACCTAACAGTATTAAATGTTATAATTCGAGACCAAACAGTTGCACTTTCATTTATTTAAAAATGCATGTAGGTATTGATCACCTAGCTAGGATATTTCAAAGATTCTACTGCCATCTTGTGGATAAGTATATACTTATGCAAATATAACAGATTGGAGAAGAACATCATCCATGTTCTGAATATTCTTATTAGGTATTATATATATGGCACCATATATGTGTATAGTGCTTTGCAGACAAATAAAAATGACCGGTTTCTACCTTAAAGAATTTACAATCTCAGGGTCTAATCCTGCAAAACTTTGAGAGCCACCTTTGAGGCGATTGACTCCTTTTGGCTTGGGATGGTTTTGACATGAGCACAGGCAAATCTTGGTCATTTCAGCTGGATTTCATTTTGAGTTTTGTGGTTTGCTAGAACCTGAAACTCAAAGTGAAACACCAAAGGAACGAACCCACATGAACTGAACAAAACAATGGTCAGCAAAGTAAAATCGCCAAGTATTGCATAGCTCTAGCCTTCATTTTGCTTACTGATGGGGATCTACACAGGAAATCACTAATTTCCTTAAGCCTGGCTATATTATTATTATAAACTGATTGTGTCATAATGTGTAGATTAGGATTAATTTAAAAAATCTGTTTTTAATTTTAAAATTTAAACCTTAAAGAAATAAACCTACTTTTTCAGGTGTAGGAATTCTGCTACAATACTGCATTCTTGAACAACAAGTGTTTACATAGAGTGAATTTTTGTTGCATTCTTAATTAAATCAGTATTTATGTGGAAATTGCCATTTCCCCATCCATAATTTCAAATCTTGTGTATTGTGCTGCATGGTATCCTATGGGATTTTATCAGGCATGCTACTTTGATTACAGCTCAGGACATAATGCAGTGTAACCTGCAAAATTAGTCACAACATGATACATCAGCCTGAAAGAGACAAAAGATTTCACAGAACTGAGTACTATCTGGTATTTGGCTATGGACGTTTCTGGGCAAACTACGGTTTGATGGCTATGTTCAAACCCAAAAGTATCAAATGTTTTCCAAATAGTTGAACATAATGACATTCAAATGTATAAACATAATAGGGCAAATTCAGTGGCTTCACTGGAATTACAATAGTGATCAATTTGACCTAGTGGCATTATTTCTCTCTGTCTTGCTTCTGGATTAGAGTATTACACAGTATCTGGGAGACAATTGTCCTACATTCTAAAAATAGGTTCTAGAACAGGGGTTCTCAAACTGGGGGTCGGGACCCCTCAGGGGGTTGTGAGGTTATTACATGGGGGGTCGCGAGCTGTCAGCCTCCACCCCCGAACCCCGCTTCACCTCCAGCATTTATAATAGTATTAAATATAAAAAATATGTATTAATTTATAAGGGAGGGGGTCACATTCAGAGGCTTGCTGTGTAAAAGGGGTCACCAATACAAAAGTTTGAAAACCACTGACAGAATAAAGGTGATGCACTAGGTTTTATTTTGATTTGTTGGTTTTATCAGCTGCTGTGATTTAGAATGGTCTTTCTTACTCAGACTGGAATAGAAGAATTGTGATCATGTGGTCTTGGTCATGTGATTCTGCTAAAGTGTAACACCAGCCTTGCATCAGAGGTCAGCATCAAAAGGTTTGTGTTAGCAGCTCAGGTATGCTGTGCTTGGGAGAAGATGAACCAGCTGCAGGATATGTCTGTTACTCGAAGTTGGAGTTAAGACTCAGTGAAGCTCACAACTTTGAGACGGTTTGAAAGTTATGGGCCCAGTCCTGCTCCCATTAAAGTCAATTGGCCATGTTCATTTCTCAATGTCTACAGTGCATCCTTGTGCCTAACTAGACTTCAGGGAAGCTTGGGTGGATATTAAGGGTGGCTTCATAGGCGAGTGCCCACTCAGCCAACCTGCTGCCAGTGCAAATAAAGGCCTATTCCAGTCTGTTCAGATTCTTATACCATGCTCTTCACCAGGACCAGTTCTAGGGGCAGGAGAGCAGGGCAGTCACAGTGGGGGGCAGTGTCCAGGGGAGGTGCCATACCACTGTGTGCTGATAAGCTATTTGTTGGTTTTACTTTGTTCTGGGTTTTGTGGCTTTTCTTGTGTGTGTGTGTGTGTGTGTGTGTGTGGTGGGGAGGGGGGGGGGGTCACAAATGTTTTCCATCTTGGCTGGCAAAAAGCCTAGGGCCACCCTTGCCACAATGTCTGAGCACTTTCATGAGACATCACATGTCATATGCGCAGGGCCAACTCTAGGTTTTTTGCCGCCCCAAGCCAAAACAAAAAACCAAAAACCTCCGGGAGAGCAACTGTTGAAGCAAAAAAAAAAAAAGGTGTCCAGAATGCCACCCCTGAAATTGTGCCACCCCAAGCATGTGCTTGGTTTGCTGGTGCCTAGAGCCAGCCCTGCATATGCAGTTCCTTCTCCATTCCTCTCCTCCTGCAGCGCTCCAGCCCTTTAGTTGTGGCTCATGCTGTTCATCCCCCTAACTTCCTCCCACCTCTTCTCCCCCCCTCACTCTCTGGCCCCATCCCCTGCGCCAGCCACCAAAGTTTCTGCCAAGTCCCAGCCCCCATGGTACTAGCACAGGCTGAAGGGGACAGGAGGAGGAATTGCTGCAGTCTCTGCCTGCCCTGTTGGGGGGCTCTGTGAACAGGGGAGGCAGATCAGAGAGGCCCTCCAGGCCAGGTCCCCAACTCTACTTCTCCCCCTGCAGCCACCTCAAGAAGAGAGACAGAGTGAGTGGAGTGGGGGCTTGAAAGAGTTAGATGGGGACATGGGGGGGAACCCACAAGGGATAACTGAGGGTCCCCCTGAGAGATCCAGAAAGAGGGGATTGGGCCACAAGGGGCCAAGAGGGATTCTGAGAGATCTGGGGCAGGGAATGGGGACGGGGAGGCTGAGGGACCCAGGATGTGGCGGTTGGGGACCCAGGGGCTGAGATACTCAGGTGGGAGTCATGAGGGTATATGAAAGATCCAGAAGCCTGAGGACCCCTGAGAGTCCAGAAAAGGGGTGCATTTAGAGGGTGCCCAGAAGAGGTGGAATAGGCATGATCTCCATTAAGTAGTGGGTGGATGGGTTTGTGGGGAAGGGCACTAGTGTTGGTGTACATGGTTCTGCGTGGTGGATGCCCAGCTGTGGGAGTGGGAGCAGTGTTGGGCCCTAGCTGGCCACATGCAGTTGAGAGGCACTAATTTAAATAATTCACTTTGTGTGATGTGACAGATCTCTCTGTTTACATTTCTAAAGGGAGAAACAATAGTTGCCTCCGCAAACATTTGACTTAGTTTAAATAACCGTGATAATAACAACACTTAGCGCTTATAGTCTGCTTTTTATCTTCAGATGAACTTTCCATATACTAACCAGCTATTCCTCTCACTACTCCTGTGGCTGTTACTCGTCTCATACTACAGAGGGAGAAAGTGAGGCAGTGAGCTTATTAGTGTCACTGTTATTATTTAGCATTGTAAGGGACCCATAACTTTGGCCTCTGTGTGCTAAGCTCTGCTAAATGACGTGCCCAGGGCCAGTCACAGAGCCAGGACTAAATGCCTTCTAGTCATGTGCTCACACTGCTAGACATGCTGTCGCCAGAGGGCCTCAGAAGAGCTTATCTCTCAACCTGTTTAAGGTAACTCCTGTTTCTCTGTAGTATAAACGATTGTCAGTTGATCCTTCACTACTGCAGTGGTGACAATCTGCTTTTGAACTGCTGTAAATGAGGCCAATCAACATTACTTTCGTTTCATTACTTCAAGAGCTTACTCATAAATTTCCTCTTATCCTACTTCCCCTTTGGTCTGGAATTAGCCTCAGTACTTGCTGCATGCTACAATATCTCGTTCTCCTCAATCTCAGCTGTCTGATCTCTGCTAGGTTTAGTAATCAATTGGCAAACGTGCCCTGCTTGGTGTGGCCTGAAGAAATCCACCTCTCGGTCTGTCCTTCTCTGCTCTGCATGTGCATGATTTTGTGGGTGAAGTATTGAGCAAGCTTTGGCACTTAACCGACCTCAGTGTTGCACAAGAGAGAATGAACTGGGAATGACCGTATAAAATAATTAACAACAATCTCTCACTTAGCTGTGTGAATTTTATTACTCGGTTAATGACAATAGGGGAGGATGGATTTCACTACATATTAAGGAGTGTTTACCCCCTTTAATGCCGAGGGCACATGATCCACTGTGTGGCAGGAATGGGAGGGTTTTGAGAGCTCTGCTCTTTTCAGAGATCAGTAACTGAACGTTTTCTCGGAGATATAAGAGACATGTTAATATTCTCTGCGCATTTTGTAATTTTCATTCATGCTAAATACAGCTGGGCTGAGGAAATGACATTTGGCTCCAGTTTAGATTCATGGTTTGGTATTGAGGAAGAACTGGGGATGGAACTTGAGGTCTGGATTTGATGGTGCTGAAATTTTTGCAAGCTGTTCCCTTGAGATTTTGACTATTTCTAAACTGAAACCGGACAGATAGGCCTGTTCAGTGTTGGATTGTATCTAGGATCTAGGGATCCATTTCCAAATGACCCAGAAATTCAAAGGGGCTCAACTGAAGACTTTGTTTTGGTCCATCTCTGACACACAGGCTTGTGGGTATCTGCTCAATGACTTGCAAAACCTGCTAAAATGTAAGCAAATGTTATTGTACATAAATTCATCTTTTAGTATAATCTTTTAAAAATCAGACTGCTCAGTGATCTCTCCTGTCTTTCATTGTTCCCTGATGTGAATAAGTAAAAGAAAAACTGAGCTTTTAAAAATGAAGGTCTGGTATTCACCCATGGAAGCCCCCTTTGGTATAACAGAGAGCAGAATTTGCCTGATCTGTTTGCCTATTATGGTCACTTTGCATTAAAGGATTGTAATTAGGAACTGGGACTCCTGTGCTCTATTCCTTGGGTTTCTTATCCAGCTCTCTACATATTTCAGTTCATTCAAACAGTAAAGAATTATGATGACATGGCAGCCTCACAGTGAGGCATGGCCTCTTCCTGGGAGCCCCATTTATAGAAATGTAGAACATCTTCTCTCCGTTATGTCTAGAGGTTTTACTGTGCTATAGTGGATCTAATTTTAAAGGATTTGGAAAATTCTTGGTTTAACAAAATTAGGTTTATTCTCCAAATTATTGTTTTTTTTTTCTTCTTTTTCCATTCCTTAAATTGGCTTGTCAGCATGATAGTATAAGGATCTGACTCAGGCCAGGTCTACACTACAGACCTATATTGATATAACTACATCACGCTGGGATGTAAAAAATCCACCCCCCGAGCAACGTAGTTATATCAACCTAACTCTATCAGAACCAACCTAAAAAAGAGAAGACGGAGAAACTGGGGAACTACAGACCGGTCAGCCTCACCTCAGTGCCTGGAAAAATCATCAGCAGGTCCTCAAGGAATCCATTTTGAAGCACTTGGAGGAGAGGAAGATGATCAGGAACAGTCAACATGGATTCACCAAGGGCAACCTGACCAACCTGATTGCCTTGTATGATGAGATAACTGGCTCTGTGGGTATTGGGAAAGCAGTGGATGTGATATATCATGACTTTAGCAAAGCTTTTGATACGGTCTCCCACAGTATTCTTGTCAGCAAATTAAAAAAGTATGGATTGGATTAATGGACTATAAGGTGGATCGAAAGCTGGCTAGATCGTCGGGCTCAACGGGTAACGATCATCAGCTTGATGTCTAGTTTGCAGCCGGTATCAAGCAGAGTGCCCCAGGGGTCAGTCCTGGGGCCGGTTTTGTTCAACATCTTCATTAATGATCTGGATTATGGGATGGATTGCACCCTTAGCAAGCTCGCTGATGACACTAAGCTGTGGGGAGAGGTAGATACGCTGGAGGGTAGGGATAGGGTCCAGAGTGACCTAGACAAATTGGAGGATTGGGCTAAAAGCAATCTGATGATGTTTAACAAGGACAAGTGCAGGGTCCTGCACTTAGAATGGAAGAATCCCATGCATTGCTACAGGCTGGGAACCGACTGGCTAAGCAGCAGTTCTGCAGATAAGGACCTGGGGATTACAGTGGACAAGAAGCTGGATATGAGTCAACAGTGTGCCCTTGATGCCAAGAAGGCTAACGGAATATTAGTAGGAGCATTGCCAGCAGATCAAGGGAAGTGATTATTCCCCTCTATTCGGCACTGCTGAGGCCACATCTAGAGTATTGTGTCCAGTTTTGGGCCCCCCACTACAGAAAGGATGTGGACAAACTGGAGAGAGTCCAGCGGAGGGCAACAAAATTATTAGGGGGCTGGAGCACATGACTTATGAGGAGAGGCTGAAGGAACTGGGATTGTTTAGTCTGAAGAAGAGAAAAATGAGGGGGGATTTGATAGCTGCTTTCAACTACCTGAAAGGGGGTTCCAAAGAGGATGGCTCTAGACTGTTCTCAGTGGTAGCAGATGACAGAACAAGGAGTAATGGTCTCAAGTTGCAGTGGGTGGGGGGGGGGGGCAGTTTAGGTTAGATATTAGGAAAAACTTTTTCACTAGGAGGATGGTGAAGCACTGGAATGGGTTACCTAGGGAGGTGATGGAATCTCCATCCTTAGAGGTTTTTAAGGCCCGGCTTGACAAAGCACTGGTTGGGATGATTTAGTTGGGGATTGGTCCTGCTTTGAGCAGGAGGTTGGACTAGATGACCTCCTGAGGTCTCTTCCAACCCTAATCTTTTATGATTCTATGATGACCCCCTGTGTAGACAGTGCTATGTTGATGGGAGAGCTTCTCCCATCGACAAAGCTACTGCCTCTCTGGAAGGTGGATTAACTACGCCAATGGGAGAAGCTCTCCCGTCAGGATAGGAGCATATTCACTTAAGTGCTACAATGCAGTGTTTTAAGTGTAGATCTGCCCTAAGGGAACTAGTCTGTGTTTGTGGACCTCATCTATGGCTAGATGCGGCACCTCATTATATCATATGAAAGTTTCCATTACAAGGGGAAACTCTTAACTTAGAGAAATGTAAATGACTCATGAATTTCTTCTGTGTAAAGAACAGTGATTTGTCCCCCTTTCCTAGAGGCCTGTCTTTCTTTGTTGAGGATAGCAGTGTGACGCAGATTCTGCCAGTCACACTTCTCAGCTAACTCCCTGATAACTTTAAGAGAACCCTGCTCAACTTGGACTTGTGTTCTTCACTGTGATTTCTCTCTTCTCTTCAGCTTACCCACCTCAGTCACCTTTGCTGGCCTATGAATGTGGAATGGCAGGGTGCAGAATACTTCCCCCCGTTCTTCCCCTTTCATCATTTGTTCCTATTTCAGCTGGTACTAAGGACTGGAAAACTGAACCGTATAGCCATGTGCAGTGGATGCGTTGACCCTATATCCTCATCTCTGTGGGCTTCTGTGCTGAGAACTGGATTGGGAGCTTGATGTGGATTTTGACTAGGCAGTGATGTACATGGCACCCAGCTTATTATCTTTGTATGCTTAGTCTGTCCTTCTTAAGTCCATAGAAGGACGTCCTTCAGTCTATATACAATTTACCACCAGTTAGGACTAAACTATTAAAATTGGTGACTTGGAATGGAAGAGGGCTAAATAATCTTAAACTTAAAAAAAAGATTAATTTGGAGGAAAATAAAGCAAACACGGGAACACATAATCATTTCTTTACAAGAATTCCATTTACCTGAAACTGACACAAACAGAGTAAGAGTGGCAGTATCCAGTATTTTCTCCTCCACGATTACAGGTTGTATATTTTATTCCACAAAAAATGTGTGATTCTTATTTACACGAAGGCCCTCTTTCATTGCATTGGAGGTGTAAATGGGCCTTAAAGTAGATGTCAATATAATTGATTACACTGCTAGAGCAGTTTCAAAGGGCTTTAGTGAAAAGGAGAATCAGGCCCTGTGAGTCTAACTTCGATAAACAAAAAAAGTTGAGGAGAGCCGTGTAGTAATTAGGAGAGTTAAGAAGTGATTCCATAATGAGGCCGAGCAATGTCTCCAGTGCAAACAAGAAAGATTCTATTTCCTTCCCACATTTAGGCCTTGTCTACGCTACCCAGTTTTGTCGGCAAAAGACAGCTTTTGTCGACAAAACAGTGGAGCTGTATACACTACAATGCTCCTTCTGACGACAAAACTGTCCTGCTTTGCTGACAGAATAAAACCACCTCAACAAGAGGTGTAAAACTTTTTGCAGCAAAGTTAGTTCAACAAAGCGTCAGTGTAGACACTGCGTTCCTTATGTCGCCGTAATTGGCCTCCAAGTATCTCACAATGCCCATCATGACTGCTCTGTTCACTGCTTAGAACTCCGCTTCCCTGCATCCAGCTACAGGCCCCTCCCCTTTCAACACCACAAGAAATTTTGAAACTGCTCAGCGTGGAGAGCTCACATAGCTACTGCCCAGCTGACGAATGCACTCCTGTCTGGGCTACAGGGGAGGGGGTGGATCTCCTTGGTCTGTGGGGAGAGGAGGCTTTGGGAGAACTCGGAGGGAATCATGGAATTGAAACATTAACATGGAATCCTGTTCTTCCCGGCACTAGGACCACAGCAGCAGGCAGGCAGGCAGGGCAGGCTGCTGTTGCGGGGTGGAGGGGTGGGGCTATTGAGGTGGGGGTGGGGGAGACTGCTGTGTTGTGCAGAGCTGGGGACTGAGGTGGGGGGCTGATGTCAGGGTGTCCCCCTCCTTGTGCCAGTGTACCAGTCTCTGCTGAGCTGGGTGGAGGGACTGAGGGACACCAGCTGTCCGTGAACCAACTTCTGCCACAGGACTGGTTGCTTCCAGCTGCTGTCTGAACTTAAAGGGACAGCATGCCGACACACTCACTCTCCCCCAACACAATCTGTCTCTAGGGTTGCCAATTCTGACTGAAGTTATTCCAGGAGATTTTCCCCTCCAACATGACATAATGTAATTTTCTTAAAATATCCTATTAAAATCTCCCAGATTGCTTTCAGTAGTCACCGCGAGGTCGATGCCGATTCTGGGAGACTCCAGGCCAATCCTGGAGGGTTGGTAACCCCTCCCCCTCTCACACACAGACACACACACACACACACTTACTTCTGTGGGCTTCTTTTGTTAGTGTGCAGCAATGTCTGTACCAAGTGCTACTTTAAAAAAGTGATTTAAGATGTGTTACTTTTCGGGCACACACAGCAATCATTACAAGGTTCATAGCACAGAACAATAAAATAATACCAGGCTCAGCACACTCCAGCAATACACATTACTGTGGCTCAGTGTTAATATGCTCCTTCAAGGCCTCCCCCAGGTGAATAGCCCTTTGTTTGGCTCCTCTTATAGTCTTGTGTTCATAACACACGGCACAATACTGAACAGCAGTGCGGGATCCAGGCTTCCAGAGATCGCTGGGTTGCAGGTTATCAGGGCAGTTGAAAAGCGGCTGGCAATCTAGTAGGATGCCCATGAGAAACCTTCATCATGTGACGCTGTACCTGCCCCCAGGAGGCATTGCAAACCCTTCCCAAAGCACCTTATGGCCAGTTGCACAGTGGGATAGCTACGCACAGTGCACTGCTCTCTGTGTTGATGCAAGAGCTGCTATTGTGGGTGCACTCCACCGACACAAGGAGCATAGTGTGGACATGCAATAGCGGTTTAATTACAGTGATGGCTGTGTGTCAGCATAACTTGTGTTGATAAAACCCTATAGTGTAGACAAGGCCTAACTGTACAATTAGTGGACATGAAGGGTTCCCCTAATCTTTGAGTAGGGACTTCAACACAATTCAACCCTATTTTATTGGTTTTAAGGTTCAGCAGGATTTGAACTCAGCTTGCAAGGTAACCAACACTCCTGCACTATCACCCCCCAGCAGCTGTAACCTGGCTGCTCCCTGTGACCCACAAGCCACAGAGATTGCACGCCACAGGAAGTTCTGCCTCAAGAGCTCTAACAGACAATGGTCTTAGCGATTGCTTATTGGCTCCTTGATCTTATATAAGCCCATGGGGTATACCAGTAACTGTCCAGGAAACAATGCAGGTCCTGTATCAAAGGGGTAGCCGTGTTAGTCTGGATCTGTAAAAGCAGCAAAGAGTCCTGTGGCACCTTATAGACTAACAAACGTATAGGAGCATGAGCTTTCGTGGGTGAATACCCACTTTGTCGGATGCATGACTTGGTTAGCTACTATGATTATCCTGCTTCTCATTTCTTGGTATTGACCTTTCCTCTGCCTTGGATTTTGACTCCTGATTGATCCTGGGATCCCCACATGGCCCCTGATACCTCAGCCTCATTCCTGACTCTGACTCCAGCTTGAACTTCTGGCAGACGCTTCGAGCATGATACTGGCTTTGACCCCTGGCTTCAGTTCATGGCTCCCAAGCTCCTGCCACTAGTCCTGCGTACCTTCACCCAGGATCCTAACACTCAAATGCTTCAGGTAAGGTAAAAGCAGAGATACAGATATGTAGTGGTTATTAATAGGGATGGTTTTGAGAAAAATTGTGGTCACTGCTTTAATCTGATTGAAATGCACTAAGCCAGATAGGAGGACAAAGCAAAATATTTTTTTAAATAGCATAATTTTTTTACTGAAAGAACTAGCTGGAATGAATTTCTAAGATACACCTCAGTGATGGAAAGAATAAAAATGACCAGGTGTTGAGGTGGAGCAGTACTGTAGGGATTCAGTGCTCTAGTGATTGTTATGGCCACATAGGTCCAGGGCATCTGGGACCTATGTTTTTGGAAGAAAAAAAGTTATTGGTGAATATACAAAATATACGTCCTAGATCTGTGAGTACTTTTCCATCTGATTCCAGCTTCTCTAGGTAATTCACCCCTGAGGTGAATGCTTGGGTCAAAGTTAAATACAGCTGCTTTGGGATTTTGTGAGTATGAAAACAGACTAATTTGGTGCATCAGTCATTTTTAGTGCACTAATTTCCTGCTTTACGTGCAGAAATGGTCCATAAATGGCACACAAGACTTCAGTAAACTGAACCTAAAGCATGCTGTTCAGATACATTGAACTCTGGAGTTTTCCTTAAGAGCATATTATAAGGAAACTCTTGCTACTTCAGTTATTACTAAAGCCCAGCAAATCTCTACCAACTTATGGCTTGGTTGACACAAAACGTTATTAGTTGTTTCAGGCCTATATTTCTCTGTTTTTCTCCCCTTAATATTAGGCTTTTATCTTTCTGATTTTTCCAAAGAACTTTAAGTCTACAGGTTTGAAGATCTGATGCCTTTCTTTATTAAAAAAAAAAATACTGTATGTGAATTTGGTGCTTATGAAAACAATGGCTAGAGCCACAGGCATAGGACAGACAATTGTTATGAAGGCTCTCACATAGTTCAGTCAATATGTCTCCATCGTAACCTTGTCAGTATAATCCTGGCCCATTTGAGCTGAGACTTCCAATCACGAAGGACTATGTGGTGTTTTCATGCAATAGACCTGTGACGGGTTGGACCCCTTGGGAAGTCACCTGATGTGCTGAGATACCACGGAGTCTACCTGTTCTGCCAGCATGGGCCCCCTTTAACCTGTCTTGTTGAGCCAGGCTTTTAAAACCTCCAATAACACACACACAGGCAGGGCCACACTCAGCTGCCGATCAGCTCTGGGAAGACTTAATTTAAGGGACTTGCTCCTGCACTCAGATGGCCACCTCCCTTGGAGTACAGACCCAAAGATATATTATTTTTGCCTCTTCCCTCAATGTGGAAGAGGGTATGCAGAATTTCTCGCCCCGCCAGTTAGAAATCACATAAACTGGGTTGTATTATAAACCAGAAATAAATTTATTAACTATAACAGGTGTATTTTAAGTAGTTAAGGAGGTAGCAGACAGAACAAGGCAGATGACTAAGAAAATAAAACGGAGCACGCAAACTAAGCTTAATACACTAAAGAAACTGGTTACATGTGAGTTCTCACCTAAATGTGGTTCTAATAATCTTCTTCCAGCCTGGGCCCAATTCTTTCCCCCTGTTCAGTCTTAGTTGTTTCCAGCAGTCATCTTGGATGGAGTAACAGGGGAGAACTCATGACCTGGATTACCTCACTCCCCACCCTTAAATATGATTTGCATAAGGCCGGAGTCAATGGTTTCCTAATTTGACCCCCCCTTCCCTTACAGTGGAAAGTTACAAGAAGTCCCAGGTAATGTTTTAGTTTCAAGTGACAAGACCACCTGACTCTGTAGGGTCCCTGTAGCCATTCTTCACAGGATAACCCACATGTTCACAGGAAGACTAAGCTCTTTTACAGTTCATTGTCTGTGTTGATGGGCCATCCGCCCTATCTAGCTTTTCCATTGTTGAACCTGAAGTGTTGGCAGTGGGCGTCACCCAAGGCAGCACAGTTGAAATACAGATACATAGTCAGGTTTCAGAATGGTAGCCATGTTAGTCTGTATCATCAAAAAGAACAAGGAGTACTTCCGACTGTATTTTCCACTGCATGCATCCCATGAAGTGGGTTTTAGCCCATGAAAGCTTATGCTCAAATAAATTTTTTAGTCTCTGAGGTGCCACAAGTACTCCTCGTTCTTTTTGCAGATACATAGTCAATATTCCTAATTTCAGATACAGAAATGATACATGCATACAAATAGGATAATCACATTCAGTAAATCATAACCTTTCCAATGATATCTCACATGAGCCATCTTGCATAAAGTATATCTCAGTTATGTCATATTCAGAGGTCTTGGCTAGTAGATCCTCATAGCTTGTGCTTCTGCTGACCACCCAGTGTCTCTCTCCCAGTTCACCCACCATGCTGCAGCGTGGTTTATCTACCGCCTCCTACTGGTTCCTCACATAGCAGAACCACAGTGGTTCCACTGCTTTTGGAATCTTGAATTCCCGTCTAGGAGATGTAGGTGATTTGTCCCATAGTGCTAGAACCTTCCCTCGTCGGCTCCAGTTCGCTGAGTGTCGGGTGCCTCTTCCTCACCTGCAAGGGCAACAGGGCAGGATCTCTCCCTAATGCTGGAAGGGAAGGCATGGGTGTATTCTGATGGACAGAAACCATTTCCAGCCTGTTCAATGGCACACTACCATCTCATAGACTATAAGGCCAGAAGGGACCATCATGATCATCTAGTCTGACCTGCACATTGCAGGCCACAGAACCTCACCCACCCACTCCTGTAAAAGACCCATGACAGTCAGGCCTCCCTCCCTATGCTAGGTGGGGGCACATGCTGCTCCTGTTTAGAGCAGCAGCAAAGGACATCGCACCACCTGTCCCTCAGGCCACTTCTGGAAATCTTTTCCTGGCCAATAGGACACAACTCTCAGTGTTTCCCTTCACAACACCAGTCAGGGTTGGAATTGACCCTTTAATGTTATTTGAACAGATTTTTAAACATTTAATTTACATGTATCCAGTTTTAATCAGTCACTTCATGATCTAGAGAGAGACACGCAGATTCAATACCTTGTTCAAACTTTCTCAAAGGAAACACAGTGAGGTTCCGTCTGTTCATTTATGTAGCTCTATTTCTCAGACACATCCTGCTAATTTAGTAGTATATTTCTGAATACTGTATGTTGGATAAAGGCTTTATCGGAGCCAGATGCTGCTGATGACTTGAGGTTTGGCTTTTGTTCACTTAGAAAAGATCTAGCTATTGAAGGACTGAGGCTGGGACTGGCTATCTCAGAGCCAGATGGTTCAGTTCCAAATGTTTAAAATCTATAAATCTTTAAACTATAAATTCTGTTGTCACTATGAAAATGATAGGTTAAATTTTGCAGTCCTCACAGATAGTTACCCTTTGAGTAGATATCATCAAAGATTAAAAAGTCATTATTTCTTGGCTTTTTATATATTTTTCCCTCTTTGTCACTTTTGTATAAGTTCTTACAGCGGGAAAAATATTCTAAGCTCTGAGTTATAGAACATTAGAAAGAAGCTTCTATGAACTTGATTTGAAATCATATTTTTCTAGTGTACTGCTCCTCTTTAGTTTGTCTATAACTTTTTTATGACCTATTCTATTTGTGGTAGTTTCTGTTATTTATATTCTGGCCAACTGCTGACTTCATTCTCTCAATGCTATTTATATCTTTTACAGACATTGCAGAAAAGTGGTTATTTATTTTACTTTGTTCCTTTTTATTCTTGTATTTTTGTTTTTAAGTCTCTAAGCAGCAATATTTTTCTCTCCTTTTAAAATTTACTAGTTGTCAAAGTTTACTACTTGGTAATTAGCTGTCTGTGGGCAAATGCTGCAATTTAAAGGTATTGTAGCTAGCCAAGGGCCAAGCATGTCCTCTGGCAGAAGAACCCACAGCAGAGCTAAAGATACTCTGAAAAATCACATTTCTGCTCAGAATTTCTATGGTATCAAGCAGCTAGAGGGAGATGTGAGGGGCTCACTATGGTGTGGGTACAACCCTCTATCCCCACAGATGTTCTGAGTTCCAAGGGGCTAAGGAAAGTGCAGAGGGGATAAGAGGGGTGTCCCGCCTGTATTACTTTCCAAGCCTCCTCGTGTTACCTGCCCTCATGGCTTTCTCTGGAATTGTGCTGCCAACATCTTCCTGTCCTCAATGCACCAGCCATTGCCATAAGGAAGGTTGGGGTTGCTCCAAACACAAGTCTGGTGGCTTAGAGTAGCCAAAAGTTATGTGGTAGGGTAAAGAGAATAGATTTCTTGTTGAGGCACAGAATTGGGAGCCAGGAAATCCAAAAACTTCTTGTGTGACTTTAGCAACAGAGGCCAAATTTGCAAAAGTGACCTCTAATTCTGGGTGCTTCCGTTTTTAAGGCCCAACATCAGACAGCTGTGTCCTTTCTGAGGTATTGATCCCCCTCAGTTTCCATTATTTTATCTTGGAGTGGTGGGGTCTCAGCATCTCTGAAAATAGGACTGTAGGTGTCTCAGGTAGGCACTCATAAACTGAGCACCCAAAATCAGAAACCACTTTTGAAAATTTCCCCCTGAGGGGTTCTCTGAGGCTGTCATTAGTGGTTTTAAGCCTCTTTTTTGACCCTGTGGTCTTCAAATGGAGTGCATTATATAAGTGCAAGGTGGTAGTAGTGGGGTTATTATTACAGAAAACTGTGATATAAAGATTTTGGGCCAAATTCAGATCTTGTCTAAACAAATACAACTCTGTCAAAGTCAGTGGCATACACCATTTACATCAGGTTGAATTTGGACTACTGTATGGCAAATTAAGATATTAATTCTTAAGGCTAATAACAGAGAGCAGAAGGACATTTATAGGCAGACGCAAGGGAGAAAAGATGTGTCTTTTAAGATGAGATTTGAAAAGAGATGGAGTCAGTGAGCAGACTTGACAAGTCTTACTGTTTTCCCACTGCTTTTCTATAGGTCTGTAGGGAAACTTGAACAATCTGCTGTTTTTTCTGGTGATTGGCTCAGTGCTGTGTACAGGAGGGTTTCATATGAAATCAGAGTGATTTGTGCTGTTAACATATAACCCTTGCACTAAAATGTTTCAAAGTCATCTTCTGTTTCCTTGATTTCTCTCATACTCTAGATTATACAAATCGAGCTACCTCAGACTCTTTCACAAGATAAACTTCTAAGCAAATATTTCTACCTTTCTCTATTTTTTTAATACACACATTTGCCAGAATTCTCACTTATTACTGTTTGGGTTTAAAATTTGCTATCAGATATTCTCAGGGTTACTTAGAAAACTTATAGGTTGTTCCCTGAGGTAAAGGAATTAACACTTTTGTATAAAAATGGAAATATGTTTTTTGGAGCCTTATTTTTTGATGTAAAAATATAAAAGTGTTACTAATTCTTCTAAACACATCAGTACAGAGGAGCTGTAAATGGCTTGGCTTTCATTCCCTCTCCCCACCCTCTCCTTAGAACTTGTTGCCACGAAGTAAAATAATATTGATATGCAAGATAACTTATTTATTATTATGTTTATGGTATTTCTGTGCATAACTAATTGCATGGAATATATATATAGTGTAGTATATAGTCTTTAGCCATCCCATAAATGCAATTAGCTACCCTCACAGGGATTTTGCTAAATTAGTTAGGTACAGGCTTCTGATGTTTTTGCCTAAATTTATGCAAAATTTTCTATTTTGTATTTTTTTAAAGGATATTGGCAGACATGAATGAGGGGAAAAGACCTGGAGCTTATTTTTCACTACCTTGAATCTTGTCTAGTAATTTACACTTGGGCAAAGTCAATGCAAAGAGTATGTGAAACACTACTAAATCAGGATAATAGCATTTTACACCCACTTTGCAGAGATGAAATGACTACATGAAGTGGAGAATCAGGCCCCAGGTCTGTGATGTAGTTTGGAGCAAGTTCATGAATAGTTTTGAAAACAAGGAGGACAATCTTTTGGTGAACCTTTACATAAGTGAATTGGGAACTAGTGGACATATATGTGGATAGAAGTGATTTGTATGTACTTTTTTAGTACAAATGAGAAGTTGAACAGCAGCAGCTTGTCCATGTTTTAGTATTGTCCATGTTCTCTCCCTGTGGTGATGCCCTTGACAGTGCCTCGTCTACAGAACGAACTTATGTCATTATAACTTTTTCCCCTAAGGGGAAAATCCACACCCCTAAGCGACGGAGTTATATTGACTGAACTCCCAGTGTAGACAGCGCTATGTTGACAGGAGGGCTTCTCCCATTGAGGTGGGGCACTTACACTGACGAGTCTTTACTAAGTGCTACAGTGGTGCCGCTGCAGCACTGTAAGTGTAGACAAGCCCTTTGATATGTTTATAGAGATTCAAGTGATAGCAAATAGAAAATATTGGAAACAAATGGTGACCTGTAAAATAAAATCCTAACATACATTCTAGAGCCTAGACTTAAGTAACAAGATACTCTCATACATAAAGGATTCCTCACCAGTGTTATACATCCAGGCTTGGCTGTGATCTTCCATTTATGAGACAAGTCATGCTGTCAGCTTGCCTCCTCAGTAAAAACTTAGGGTATTCTGCACCCCCACATATACCCCAACAATCCATTGTCTTTACTTGTAAACAGGATTTCCTTCTTCTATTTCTTCATGTAAATTTCTTCTCTTGAAGATTTCACAATCTCTTAATTAGCATATGGCTTAGTACACAAACAGGCATCCATTGTGAAACATACAGTGCCAAATACACACATTACTAGGCAGAGAGAGAGAGGCATTGGTTACCTTCTTCTTGAAAGCAACCTGTCTGCGACATGTTACTTACTGGTTATCTGCCTTAAGAACATAATTTTTTAGTATAGACACATAAGTCCTTAAATATTATCCATGATTATGATGACCAGTGGGCTAGTGGCTCTCGGTAGAGACCTTACTCACCACCCTTTAGTGAATTATTATGCAGGTATCTGACCCAAGGGATCCCTATAAAACTTTATGTACCCCCTTGTGTTCTCTGCCCGTTGGCACCAAGATATTCCTGGGTCACAATATGTTGATCAACTTTAGCAAGAGGTTTGATATCTTCATTTGATAAATTAGCTAACGTCTCAGCTGGGCCCTATAAGTGCTACCAAAATAATAACAATGATTATGGATGAAGCACCTTTATGTAGGGTATTAACCATTTTGGAGTAGTCTCAATTATCTGTGTCATGTGATGTTTCTCTGTCAACTCTTGTTTCCATGCCAATATTGTAACTGATTTTGTCATGACATTAGTTTCACATAGACCATGCGGGAAGGAAAGATCCATTTCTAATAAAGCAAAACCTAATTTGATCATCAGTCAGAAGTCTTCCATTCCAACAGTTTGAATATACAGTTATTAGAGGCAATACTCATGTTTGAGAGCAGAATTAATATCTGTACTAGGACAAAATTCAAGCAAATCTGTGCTCACTTTCTAGTTAATAGTCATTAGATCTGGTTGACATATGCCAATTTTAAGATAATAAATTCAGAATTTTCCATGAAAATATTTTTTTTTTCTGTGAAAAACGGAAGCTAAAAACAGGAACATAAGTTTCTGAAAATGTTTTTGGTAAAAATTTTGGTTTTCAGCACAAACTTTTGGTTCTCAAAAATCTAAACTAAACCTTTTGACCAAAACCTATATTTTTTAACTGGAAAGTGAAAACTTTCCACCCCCAAAATGTTTTTTCAATGAAAAACCACAACATTTCAAACAAACCAAATTTTTCTGCAAAGATTTTGTATTTTATTATTATTATTAGTTGAAAAGCTATTTTTTGTTGAGGAAATATTCTGATGAAAAAATATTGACCAGTTTTCACAGTAATATTAATAGAACGATCCTGCTTGAGGTGAAAGATTGGAATGCTTTTGTATAGTTTGTTATAGAATGAATATTTTATATTAGTAGGCTCCCTTAAAAACCTTGAGATAGCAACAATCACCATGTCTGCTTCTACGTAGAAATCAACTAAATAAAACAAGTTTGTTGCTAATCTGCAGCTAGTGTATAGTTCTATTCACCGTAGAGTCTAGTTAAGATCTAAACCTACTGTTATATGGAGCAAATATGATATGCTGTTCTTCTGGTTTAATATACTATTTGCTTAATGGGCCACTGACATAATCATTTGACATAGATCTTAGTCATACCATGTTACCATGCTATGATATATTAATATAGTTATGTATTAATATTGGAGGGCAAGTATAGTACATTATTATCCATGAACAATTAGTTTCTATCTTAGGGATACTACTAGCTAGGTTTTAGTCATTAGAAATCTGAGTACTCTCAGCTCCAGTTGAAGCCAATAGTATTTTCTGATGGATCCATTATTCAGGGTTATCCGTAGCTCTCTTTCTAATATAATCTTTGAGCATGTAACTATAATTGTATATTTCTACTATGTACTTGGATGTTTTATGTTTAATTACTAGCTGCTTTTTATTCTTATCCAATGAATAATTAAATAATACTTTTATTTCTCTTTTCAGTTCCCCAATCAAGCAACCATAGGATGGTCTATAAAGCCAAAAGGAACCACTGATGTCAGGAAAGCATGGTATATCAGGATTCCCTGTGTCTCTGCATGTCCAACTTTTGCAGCTTTTCATTAATATTTATATGTGATTTCTATATTTCTTGAAAGTGGTAGTATTATGCAAAAATCAAGATATGTTATATGCAACGGTTTTCCCATGCAAATATGGTCTATTTTCCTCTTTCCTCCGCTCCCACCCCCACCACCAGATTATTAGTTAAAATATGGGAGACTAGCACAGAAATAAAATGGCATGGGAGAAATTCTGCTCTTGGTCATATGTCCACAGCCCTATTGAAATCAACCAAGAACGGAATTTAGCCGAATATATTTATAGCTTTGCTGTTATTACTATTAATATCTATATTGTTGTTGTGCCCAAAGGCTGATGTCAGAATTTGGTAGGTGGCAGGTGTTGTACAAACACATGCAAAGAATTTACAATCCAACAGCCTGATTTTCAGAGATACTAAGTGCCCTCTTGTTCCCATTTACTTTGGCTGGAGCTGTGCGTGCTTAGCACTTCTGAAAAATCAGGCCATAAAAAAAGTGACATTCAAAGTGGGAGGAGAGAGGGGTATAACTAAACACATGTATTTACAGACATATATACATTTGCAATTTTTAAATGATTATTATAAATAGGTTAAGTGCCAGCTATCCCTATCTGCCCCACAAGCTGTCATTAACCAACTGATTTCTGGCAGACGTGGCAATAGTGGGTCTTTCTGAGGAAAGATTTGAAGGCACAGAGAGGGTAGTGGCCTTCCAGATCAGTTCAGGGAGGGTGATCTGTACACAAGGGATAACACAGAAGGAAGTGTGGAGAGATTTGTGTAAGAAATTGACAAAATGGTAGATGAGGAAAGCCTGGATGAGAGTTTTGAATTTGTGGATGGAGAGAAAATGGGTATGTCTACATTGCAATTAAAAACCTGTGGCTGGCCCGTGCCAGCTGTTTTGGGCTCACAGGACTGGAGCTAAGGGGCTGTTTAACTGCAGTGTAGACATGCAGGTTGGGTCTGGAGCCCGCGGTCTAGGCCCCTTCAAAGTGGAACCCCAAATCCAAATGTCTACAAGGCAATTAAACAGCCCCTTAGCCTGGGCCCCCCGAACCTGAGTCAGCTGGCATGGGCCAGCCGCGCATGTTTAATTGCAGAATAGATATGCTGAATGACAGCTCTTAGAAATGTGGGCACAGCCTGGATATGCATGTGAGATTAAGGAGCCCACATTACAGGCCTGAGCACCAAGGTGAATGGTGGTGATGTCTATAGTGACAGAGAATGGGAAAAGTGGAGAGGGGGAACCATCATGAGCATATCACTAATACCAGCCTGTCCATGTTACAAAAGGAATAGATTACTGTGCATTTGGGATTATTTTTTAAACTATTATAATGAACATGTACAAAACAGACAAAGTAACTCAGAGATATTGTCTGGACAAGGGAAACTGAAGTCCTCCAAATAGCTACAGAACAGCATGAGCTGTGGCAGTAGAAACCTCCACGCTATCATCCCTGAAGTCCCATCCAGACTTCCACTGAATGGACCATACCTAGGGGTGAGAGAATAGGTCACTCTCCATGCTCATTCAACATTTGACCGACTCTGAGAATGCCAACAGGAGCACCATTTGTGGGGGTATTTTTTATTATGTGAACATCGGTCCACAGGTACCATGCTAAAACCACCAATTCATTTTTCATAGGCTATCAGATAACCCTGAATATTGAATGATGGTCAGTCAAGGCATCTTTAAAGAGAGCATCTTCATCAAGTTTCACAATTCTTAAATGGCATGCATTTATATATATAAATATTGAATAGCTGCTCATTCAGTGAGCACTGTTCATCTTGTGCACTGACTGAAGCAGGGCTCTTGTAGAAAAACTAGTGTGATAATGCAATTAAAGACTATATCATAATGCACACACACAAGGGGGCTGAACTAAGGTAGCACAGGCAACCTCAATTTCTAAATCTGAGTGCTTGACTTTGCAACCTTCATGTTCCTTTAATAGAGTTTCTGGTGTATAATTCCATAAGTTACTAAAAAAGGAAACTGCAAAAACAGAAATTCCATCTTGTAGAACCATATTGACTCAGCAGAGTTAGAACCTATAGATCCACTGCAAAGATCTCAGCCACTTGAGCTGACAGAGTAGCTGACAGCAGAAGTAGGTTGTCATCCTCTGCGTGGGTCATGAGGGAAATGAGGTGCACGTGCAAGAGGGTTTCACAGCTGTTTGCTGACAGCAGAGGAATATTGAGAGTTAGGAATCATTCCTGAGGTTTTGAGTGGCGTGTCCTCTTGTGGTTACAGACACTTCTGCCCATCTGATCTTTTCTGCCCTTGGGCCCTCCAATCTGGCCTTGTCCCACTCTCCTCCCTAATCCTCCCTTAGCTCCTCATCCCAGCGTCCCTTTCCCTTCCATCAGCTCTATGCTCTAGTCCCCGCCCCTCTGCTCCACTTCCCAATCCCTCACCTGGAACATGCCTTGTCTCCTCATCCTAGTCCCCAGTTCCAATCCCCCTATTGGCTCCTTATCCCCATCCCCCATCATTTGACCCACTATCTCAGTCTCCTCCTTCATCAGCCCCCAGGCTCAGTTCCTCACCCCTCTATATGTTAGTCAGGCTGTTTCCACCTCCTTCTCCTTGCTGACAGGGCACCAGAAGTGGGAAGCATTGAGAGTACAGGAAAGACAGTCTTCCTGCTGTCAGTTCTGGTGCCTGGTACCACAGTGGCCAGTGACCACCAGGAGGAGCAATTGCAGGGAAAGTCCTTCTCAACCTCCGTGTGTTCAGTACAAATCTTCGAAGTATACCAAAGTCTAACAAATCTCTATTGAAGGTGTACAAACTGAGATTTTCAGAGGCTCATATCTTGGTCAAATCTGGGCAGATTTTTCATAAGGACAACAAAAGACACATCCTTAACACCAGCCTGATCCCCCCGCCAAATTTCAAGTTCCTGCTCCAAAGCATGCGACTTGTAGAGCTTCTCCACAAAATGTTTTTTTTTTAAATTAACGTGAGCAAAACAACCTCTTTCTCATTGAGAAACAGCTGAGCTGTTTTTACTGAAATAAAAAAAAAAATAAAAAAAAAAATCAACCTGAGCAGACAACCAGCATGGAAAATTTCAGACTAAATGGTTAAAGTTGGGAAAGTTATAAGCAACTGAAAATAGGGTCTCATAATGGAAAGTGTCTGGCAGTCTTAACTATAGGTGTTGCAACCTACATAGCCTATAATTTATATGAGAGAGAGAGAGAGAGAGAGAGAGAATACTTCAGACCTTAGCTAAATCCTGAGTTAAAAGACTGGGGGTTACAAATATCGTACACGGCTGTTGTGCTCAGCAAACAAAGGATTGGCCATGACTGCAGATCCTTTTCTGTCCTGTGTTTTGTTTAATCTATGGAAATAGCCACAAGTCCTTCTATATATATACCTCATTAGTTCCCTAGCAGGCCATCCATGGACTAATTTCTAGCTTTTACTAGTAAAGTGTGTTCTGGTTAACACAGAGTTGTTATCTCTGTAGAGGTGTGAAATAGAATAATGTAATGGTTAGAGGCCTTTTCAAAAAAGTCCATATACAGAAGGTGGGGGAGAATTAGAGGCTTTGTGGGATGCATGCAGAAAATAAAAATCCTCAGCTCTCCCACGTGAAGTTAGACAACTGGCAGCCATATGTGTAAGCAAGCAAAGTTTTACTACTTCTTTCTAAAAGAGATCATTCTAAAAGCTTTATTTTCTTGCCAGTTGGCTAAGAAGCGAACAAGGAACAATAGATTCAAGCTGAAATAATTTGCATTTATGATGAATACAAGGAACATCTACCTTGCATTTTCCTAAAAAAAGAAAAATTAAACCCCATTTTTAATTAACTGATAAACTATTAATCAAATTTCTGCAATGTTAGGTGACACATTATTCATTTAGATAGAATGACTGTGAACTTAAACTAATCAAATCTGATTTGCCCACATATGCTTGATTGAAATACATTTTAACTAGCATATACAAAGAAAAAATCTTGGATTTCTTACCTAATCTTCAGAGTATACTGCTGAGTTAATAAGGGCAGCTTTTTTTTTAAATGAGACCACCATTTCTTAATCTGCATATCAAAATCAAGAGCAACTTAATTGCAAAACACATATTCCTGAAATCTAATCATTATACTGCTTTAGGGTATTTTATTGAAGCATGTTAAATTATGGACAGAATATTAATGATGAAGCTAATCAAACCCAATTAGTCACTTCTAACAATAGTCACATAAATATACAAGTCAGGTACTAAAATACTGTAGGTATGGTTTTTAAAATTTTAATATAAAATTTATGTGGTATTTATGAATTATATACTCGTTGTTTTTAATCTGAAAATCTAAGACAAGTCATTTCAGAGAAAATGAGCTATGCTAGAAGACAAAGGAACTTGTCCCATTGTATTAGAATTGGCATTCCTGATATCTGAACATATAAACAGTGCACAGATTTTATGGTGATGGGCACATAATTAGTAGGATAGAAAGGTAGATAGGCCCTGGCTTTCAAATATGGGAATGCAAAAATGAATATAGAATTGCATGCCTAATTTGTGCAAGTGATTATCATGATTGTATGCACAAGCTGGGTATTTGCATGTACAAATTTATATTGGCCCTGATCCTGTAAAGACTTAAGCATGTGGTTAACTTTAAGCTGAACTTGATGGAAACCAAAACAGGTTCAATTATGTATTGATATTGTGTATGGCCTTCTATTGACAGTTATCTGTCCCTCTCTAGATGCAAGACCATGTGTAGAGGTTTAAGAGTGCACTATTGCCTCCAGTCCAACTGGGCTGGTTCTTTAGCTCAAACAGAAGAGGTTTAGGTTTTTAGACACAAAGGTTTAGTGTCAGTTCCTGCAGAAGCCATGTCAGGGATGTCACTGCAGCTAGTGGCCTGTACAGGGTTTGAACTGCTGTGGACTGCTGACACTCGGGACAAGATTCCCTAGCCACAGGGGAGTGTGTGTCCATGCTAACTCAGTGAGGCTAGCGGCTCAGATAGACCACAGCTTTGAGTCTGCGTCTGTCTGCAAGCAAATGGACCTGGTCTTCTAGCTCAAGCGATGAGTCTGATTTTTTTTTTAATCTAGAGATTCCCAGGTTCAGCCCCCACAGATAACTCATTCAAGGGCATTGTCCATGCACTCTTGGGGATACTAGGAGGAAGCAGTCCCTATGATCCCATGAGCACAAGGACTATGACAGGCTCTAATGTGCAAGTGGCAAGAGACTTTCCAAATGCTCTTTCCTGCCTGCATAAGTACCAACCATGATCTTGCTCTTGGAAAGGAAAGTACCTTTGAAAGAAGAACTGCCCTATCAAGAACTAGCACTAATTTCAATGTACCTGAAGCATACTAAGCATATAAATACAGCCTCATATTTTGTGTTTGAAGTTATTATGTGCCCACCATCATCTGAGGAAACAAATGATCACATTGAGACATCTATTTGATCTGCAGATGCAGAACATAATCAGGTAATTAATAATAAATTCTATTATTTGTGACCACAAAAAGAGATTGAAGAGGTTGAGTGCCCTTTGAAAACTGGCCCATACTTCTTTTTCATATGGCATAGAGCTCATTCCAAGAGGAACTTAATGCTTCTGGCTGCATTTTAAAATTAATAATAAGAGTATGGCAAATTAAGCACACAACGGCATTCAGGTTTTGCAGGCACAGTTGTATGCCTAAATTTTTTTTAAATCTGACCATCACTAACAGTGAACAAATCAGATCCTACATACACAGTAACCCTTTGAGAAAAACAAATTTAATCCAAGTTTGCTATAGGGTTGTACTAGAAATAATGTGGGTCATGGCCAACTAATTCAAGTTTATCGGCAGAGGCTAGGTCAGAGTCCACTGCAAGGCTATTGAAAATGAAGAGCTCCTGTACTATTCTATGAAATCCACATGGTGCTGATGTCGGTGAGCTGCGCTCTCACCTTCTGGTTATATTCTTCAGAGCAGGCTCAACTCCAGTGGCAAACATACATACACTGGATTTGAGTTGATCACAGGATTTCAGCAGAATATCAATACTTTTAAATACATTTAAATAAAAACTCTGTATCGAAATAACCTGGAGATGGTAATGAAAATAAGATCAAGATCCTGCACTGAGCTCTACATGGGAAGTCAATGGGGTTCTGTGTGGTCACAGGGGTTTGCCCACTTGGAGCTCAATGCAGGATCAGAGCCTAAATTAAAACATGCACCATCATGCACCTTTTCGAGGTTTAACATCTTCCTTCTTGGTAGGCAGGGGGTTTCTAATATACTCTTTGGGGACCACGGTGTGGGATGAACTATGGAGTCTGAATCAACCATGTATTTGAAAATGATGATCTGTCCAGCACTACCAATATTTAACTGTTGGAATAATCTTTCTGTAATTTTTTTTGACAGAGTAGATAATACATGGACACCATAAGGCTCATTCACCAATGCCTTACTCCATCTTCAACTACAGCATCAGGTGGTCATAAGGGATGGAGATTGGAAGGGGGTTTATCCTTATCTGCTATCACTTTGCAGTAAGTTGTTAAATTTCTGCAGTTTAGAGGAACATCCTATGTTCAGATTCGCATGATAGATCTTGACTCCATTATCCTGCTTTCAGACATTCTGCTATCCGTGCAAATCGATGGTGGTGGGAATCCTGCACATTTATGGAGAGCACAAGATCCACGGTATTACAGAAACATGAACATAGTGTAATCTTATCTATTGCTCTATCAATATCTAGTGCATCAACAGACAGTTCACTATTGCATTATTCCAGTTTTCCCTGGAGCAGCTCCAAAGTACCAGAGGAACAAACAAGCTCAAATCTTCTGAATTTTGTTATTAAAGAAGGAATTAAAGTCCTCACCCAATGCTGCAGAATACTCAGCACAGTGCTGGGTCACAGTCGCAGATTGCGTAAGAGAATCAGGGCTTCTTTGAAAGACTGCTGCATCTCATCCTTTGTTCCATGATGTATTTCATTGGTCGTTTATCCAGAAAGAATAATCAGACCCTGACTTCCTCAAAGCTTGCTCTTTGCTGTTTCAGATCAGAGCCACTACCCCACAGTTTTCAAACATGTTTCTTCTCATTATTGAGAGGCAGGAGCACACAAAATGAATTCTTTCTGGAGAGGAAGATGGTCAGTGAGAGTTGATCACAATAGTTTACATTGATTCCCATTGGTTTGTTTGCAGAGAGGGCTGTCTGCCAAGAGACAGTTCTCTATTTTCTGCATGGAGGAAGAGTGCCACCTCCATGGCAACATTTCCACATGCTGGCTTTGCATGGTTGCCCTTCTGTTTGGGTTCTGCCTAGAGAGATTGCTACAGATTTTGGGGACAGTGAAGAAGGGAAGGAGCTATTCTTTGTAGCACCGTCCCTTGCTCTGCTTCCAGATTTTAGCATGGGTAAATGGGCTTCTTAGGGCTGGTCCACACTAACCCCCCACTTCGAACTAAGATATGCAACTTCAGCTACGTTATTCACGTAGCTGAAGTCGAACTATCTTAGTTCGAACTTACTGTGGGTCCACACGCAGCAGGCAGGCTCCCCCGTCGACTCCACGTACTCCTCTCGCCGAGCAGGAGTACCGGCGTTGACGGCGAGCACTTCCGGGATCGATCCCAGAAGATCGATTGCTTACCACCGGACCCGGAGGTAAGTATAGACGTACCCTTAGAAACTAAGCAGGGGAAAAGCGTTAGAGAGAGCACACAGACCACAGGCAAAACAGAGGCCTAACTGCCTTGCATGCTGAGTAGTCATTTACACTGGCCAGTGTGTGTGGAGAATTCTGATTGGATGTTTACACTCATGGTGCAAATGTATAAATGTCAATACAGGTGCCAAAGAAAGAACGTTCATGTCTACTCTTTCTGGGACCCACAGGTGGGAATGGAGAAGCTCACCGTGAAATCTTGGCCCCACTGAAGTCAATAGGAAAACATTGGCTTCAGTGGGGCCAGGAATTCACTGGAGCTCTTCAGTGTGGTTTGTGGAGTATTGCCCATTAGGATTCTTGTTCTCTTTGTGATGATGATTATTGCCACAAAAAGTACTTTTCTAAACTTAGAACTTTTAATTGAGGTAAAAGTTAACTTTTAACCACAAAGTGCATAAGTCTACATTAACTGAGAGCTTATTACTGCAATTCTCAGCCTTCCCTACCCAATACCTTCCCCACTTGTTTTCCCCCAATCATCACGTCTTGTCTAAAAATAGATTGCAAGTTCTTTCAGGCAGAGACCATATTTCTGTTTTGTGCAGTAACCAATATTCATGCCTTGACTGAGTTTGTGAACATGAATACAAGGGATGCATGTCTGGAGGCATGCTTTCTACATACACACATTGTTCCCTTTTGAAGACATCTGCATTTGTAGAATTCAATTCAGGTTTTAGCCCTAGAAACTTACCATTATTGTGCTCTGATCAGTAAAGTATGATATCAGTGGGTTTTAAAGTTAAGCGTATCTGGATTGAGGCCTTATACTTTCTTGTGTGTGCTCCTATGACTTAAAATGGTCAGATATTTAATACTGAAGATGTTCAAGTCCTCACTCTGTCATATTTATTTATTTTGATTCATATATATATCCTAAACTCAAGATGTTTTTACCAAAAATTCAAAATATAATCAAATAAAAAAAGCAGCATCTGCTTCTCACCCCCAATGTGGAAAATCAACCAATCACATTAATATAATTCCTAAACTATATTAATCAGCATCCACTTAAACACAAACAGTGGTGCCTTATTCTGTCTTTTCCTTCCCCCAGATGTGGTTTAATAGATGGGCTTGTCCTGATGGTCAATACTTTCAGGCTATTTTGGATCAAGGGATAGTGATGTCAATTCCAAAGTTTAGGGTCCCTTGTAGTTAATGATCTACAGACAGGTTTTATGCCATGGGGACTCCAGTTCAAGCACCTCTGCTGATCACAGCTGTGGCAATATGGACTAGGCCTTCATACTACTGTAAAAATAAAAGTGGCCTACTTAACAACATGTGCAGGCAGTATGTTTTTTGCACTGTAAGCCAATAATTATGTCTGTGTTTACACTTCAATGATCTATTCTGTAAACTGATTAAGTCCTCAAGGCAGATTGATAAGAATGATTAGAATGTCTTCCAAACTAAAAGAATTTTTTCACTTGACCAGAGCTCTAGATCAATAATGCTTAACATGTTAAAACATGTAAAAATACCTTCTTATACTTCTGCCTGGAAATAGTCTAAGCAGACCTGATTTATTTTATAAAAATCGATTTTTTATATGTTTGCCCGTGGGATCAAAATGGCATCTTTGGAGCCATTCTAATCTCTTGGGTCCAATGGAAGCCTAGCTAAATGCCTTGAGTCATCTTTGCTGAATTATGCATATTTTATAACATTCCATGAAAATTATTTGTTTTTATAAAATTCAATTTTATGTTTAAATAATGATAAGGTTTAACACAAATCCACCACACCCACAAAATATAAAGTTATGATATTCTGTTGGTGGATTAGATTTTTTTTTTTTTAAAAGTTTCGGTGAATTTAATATCAGTGGAAGTTTCTGGATTTACATTCTGGGACTGGAGACATTCATTCTAAGTGTCAACTGTGATGCTGGTTTACCTGAGATGGAGTCTTCATCATCAAGAATTATACTGAGACCACTCAACCCCTTTTACATACGCCACTGATTAGGACTCAGATGATCTGTCTTTATTGACCTGGCCAGATTTGAACTGGTGACTTAAAGTGTATCTTGCTCCAACTCTCCTAAGTCAGCTAGTTCCCCAAGAGATGATACTTTTATCTACAGCCCAATCTTGCAATCTTTACTTGTATGAGAAGTCCTTAATCATTCCACTGACATCAATCAATAGGACTCTTCACATAAACAGGATTACTTGTCTGAGTTAGGGTTTGCAGGATTGAGCCCTAACATTGGCTTTGTTTCTGCAGTAGCACAAATTAAGGACACATTTTCTGGCTTCTCTCAGGGGTTGTTTTTTTTTTTTCCATAGCCTTACCACAGTTTTTCCTTTTAATAAAGATTAATGTAACACTCCATAGTATTTGGAATTTGACTGAGAGGAATTAAACAAAACTGGTAGGGAGTTGGTAAATAGACAATGCCTTGGGCAACAGAGTAGAGTATGTTAGAGCAGAATAGATGGCAAGAAATGAAAAAAGGTGAATGAACTAAAAGAAGTGGTAGATAGGGAAATATGTATAATTTTAGCAGGAAAAACATGCAGTTTTCAGATTAATGTATTAGTAAAGTGAAACAATAAATGTGTATACAATAGGTTTACTTAATTGTCTGAAGAGATGGAAAATTTGCAAGTAAAAGAATAGGAAGAGTTTTTGAAATTAATATTGAAGTGCTAAAAGCCCACCAATCTTGGTGAATTAAACACCAAGGGAAATATCAGCTCCAGAAACTCAGGTAAGTACATTTTAAGGCTATGGTAGATTAAGGTGATTCAGAGGACTGGATCATCATAATGTATGAAGAGAATGGTACTACTTATGCAAAACACGTCACTTTTATAATTTTGAAACAAGAGCGTGTGAAATACAAAGTAGCAGGCTCGCCTCCTTAATGGCCATTAAGCGAAGGAGCATTTAAAGTGAAAAACAAAGGGGGAGTTTTGTACAAGCCTAACAGTGTCAGCCTGGCTCAGGTATAGCAAAAATAACACAAAGCATAACCTACACTTGGTCAATAATTAGCAGAAACATTTACCAAGTTACTGAGCACCCAACAATTCCACTCTCAACTCAGAGCCCTTTCTGGCTATAAGTCTATCATCAGAGAGCTGAGCACTTCAACTTCACTGAAGCAACAGAGGTTACTAAATATGACACCCTAACTACATAATTCCATATACCTAATGGGTCAAACTCCCAAAGGGCCTCAACTGGGCTTGTAAAATTCAAAATGCAGTTTTTCACACACGTTTTACATCCACCAGTACTTTGATTTGAACGTGGAAAGTGCCTTTATGTTTAGATTAAATTAGATGGTTAGATGTCTACTTAGGCTGCGTGCACACAAGCAGCTTGTGTGTGCTAATGTTAAAAAGTTCATTTGCAAAATTGCAAGAGAAGTTTTAGAGGACTCTTAAAAAACTAGTGCCATGTGTCTGTATAATTTCACCATTAACACTATCACAGGCGTCTTCATAATTACCTCAGCAAATGAATACAGTAACTGTGTGGGCCAAATTCATCCCTGATGTAACTTTCTGGACTTTAATGGAAACATATTAGAGTGAGTCAGGTGCTAAAAAGTAGCACAGGCATAGTATTATCCCTAGTAAAAGCCTTGGGTCTGATTCTTCTCTCGCTTATACAGGTATAAATCATCACTGAAGTCAATGAAGTTATACCAGCATTAAAGTTGGAAGAAGTGAGAGGAGATTCAGGCCCTTAAGATATTCAGCTATCTGGACTATCTTTGCTAATCTACTGACATGATCAGAAAGTTCTCCTCCTTTACAGAGAAAAGATAAGGAAAAAAGCAAAGGGAAGCTAATCTGTTTTGAATCAGGCTTTCCTCTTGGGTGTGACTACATGCAGAAAATCTGGCATTTCCAGGCGACACAAATCAAAGGTGGCAGAAGAACCTACAAAGCATACAAATAAACCATCCAGATTTCATGTACTAAACCAACCAGGACAGCATACATAGTGTAAGAACTAAGATATAGGCAACTATGTTTTTTGTGAGGTTCCTAGAGCATTATCATATACCAGTGCCATAAAAATAAATTATATTAATGTATTATTAGGAAACGTATAATAAGATTAAAATATAATACATATTAACAGTGGGCTAGCTTCACTTTCAGATATTCTTCTACAGAAGCTTGTTGGAAAAGAATATAGAAATCTTAGAGGTGCCTTTCCCTAGAAAAGCGTGTAGTCTAGCCAATTCTTTTTAAATAGCTGGTCAAAAAATGAGTTTTTAATTTCTCTGTTTTCTCCCATAGCCTGACTGCGAGCCTGATTCTCAGTCAGATTCAAACTCTTTTACACCATCCTGGTGGGTGCAAATGGGCCACAAATTGCACTTACATCCACTTTAAGGCCCCTTTACATTGCCAGAGCTGCGAAAAGGAGCCGTAGTTTAAGTGAGAATCAGGCCCATTGTTTCCCCTGCTTGAGAGAAACAAATAAAAACGGAGTTATCTTAATAAGTGTTCATACTAAAACACTGATCCTAAGGATTGATCATTTTGATGGTGCTTAGATATCATGGTATCAAACATGGGACAGATAAGGTAACACTGAGCAAATATCTTGTCACCCTCTATAACTGAACATTTCAATAGTAATTATGGTGTTTAAACTGAAAAAGAATCAGCATGTTGGTGTTGCCTCTGAAGTCTCATATCTTCCTTTTGTGACAGAGACGTGGGAGAGAAGGAGCACAAGGGGCTTTAAAGGGCAGCACTGAACATGCCAATGACAGCATTATGTCTTGATGCTTCAGTTCCCTTTTCTTCCACTTGATCATTTATAGCCTAGAGACTCCTGGTCAATGGAAGCTTCCCGAGTAGTCCCACTGTTCTATCTGTCATCCCACAAACATGGCAAAAATATTGACAGATATAATAAGAAAAGGTTGAAGGAGATACAAATCTAGGCCCCAATCCTGAAAACACTCAAGCATGCATGAGTAACTTCACACACATAAGTAGTCCTGGTGGAAGTGGAATAGAGAAAGCACATTCCTGGAATCCTAATAGTAGGAACATTCACTATATGGCCACTCCCAAGGTAGGCCAAATTTTTAGAATTAACAAACTTGATGGTGGCCCTTTAAGATTGATCTCACATCCAAGTTGTGTCATTTGAGACCCTTAGGATTCTCAGAAGGACAGAAAGAAGAGAGAATCATATTTTTCAAAATGAAACTGAGAGGGCTGGGGAGAAATCCTGCATCTGTTAACAAAGCTAAGGCAGTTATTTTTACAAAGTCTACCAGTTCACTGACTCTTCTAGCATGTAACAGCAACTAGGAAGATTTTTTTTTTTTAAGTAGTAAAACCACCAAGAGAATCTCCTTAAGAGGTCAAAAAGAGGCCTCATTAGAAGAGCTAACACCAGAATACGATTAAGATGCTGGGTCAGAGTGAGTCTGATGACCAATCTCAATCGTGAGACAGCTGTAATCCTTTAGGTGCTGGTTCTTCATTCCACTTAAAATCAGTGCAAAGTTAGGCTACTGCAGTCAGCAACATAATATCTCTTACCTAGCTAGAAATGGAATATGTGGCAGTGGTAATGTTTAAAGAAACATGAATCAGAAGGCACTTTTGCAGAATTCAGAGCTGGACCTAAGGAACAGCATTATTCTGACTTCTATATTCTATATTAACTTTACCCACTGAGTGTGACTCACACTACTCATAGCATGTAAAATTGATCATACACATAAATCTTTGTGAGATTGGGGCCTAATTGTGTGAAGAGAGGCATGTAGAAATCTCTTGCTTAATTTGATAGAAGCCATTGTGAGCATGTAAGCTCTTGTGTTTGGGATCTTGCAGCACAATGTTCAGACATATTCATTTCAATTTGATGTGGAACAGCACTCCAGTTACACAATGCCTGGATTAGTAGCACAGAGGGATTGGTTTAGCAGTTGATGAGTGTTTGTAACTTGCTACATTCCAACTGCATTACTGGCGTTAGCAGCAGCAGCATTCAAACTTTAACCTACCCCATAAATGGACCAGCTAGATAAAGTCTAAATCACCACTTAACTCGAGATAGACATTTTGGTGTGTGGACGGGAGTTGGGTTTGGAGCAACACATGAGTTATTGCTTGCGCTAACAATGCAGTGAAGGCAACTACCAAAAGACTTGACCGGAGTCATCAGTAACAGAGATTCTGCAATTAGAGTGCTTATATTATACCCCATGCAGTCCCACTGATGACAGTGGTTTTGCACAGCTTATAAATCCACACAGAGTTTGGCCCAGAGACATGTTTCTTGTTCCTCTTTGGCAAATGATGCATACCATCTGTTTGTCACTATTAAAACATTTTTCTTTGGCATATGAAATGCAAAAGGGTCCAGCAAAGCATCCCACATTTCAGTTAATACAATAGAATCTATGTCGTTACGACTCTGACAAGTGACATGCCCTTTTAATTGGCCCAGTTGCCAAAACCATTCAATGCAATACATTTTGAGGACTCTAAACAATGGATTAATGGCACACCTACTAGTAAAAAGTCTGCATAATTGGCACACATGGAGCTGTTTGCATGCTTTTTCACTGTATTTAACAGATGTAAAATGGTGTTTGGTGACATACATTTCCCATTCTGTGGCTCCTCTGCTTACTTCATGCTGCTTTTGTTCTCTATTATGACTGAAGAAAGATTGAAACGTTATATTTTAAAAATGTTTTAATGCTCTGGTTTGCCTTAAGTTGTGAAATAAAAAGGGATCTTTCTTAGGAATTTAAAAATTGTCCATATCCATAGTTTTTTTGTGTTGTGTATCAGTGAGCCTCTGATGAGAATGTTGATTACTTAATTGGAATATTTCTAATAAAGTTCAAGAGAGGTACTAAGCAGATTAAAAGGAAGCTATTTAGTATGAACATTTAGAAAGGATACAAGATTTACATAAAGTATTTAAAACTAGAAAGGACAGATCCTTTTGCTAGTGAGCTGCTTTCTGAAGAATATGTATGTAAGCATCCTGGTCATTCAAGGGGCTCCAAGAATCCATCCATAGCTGCTAAAATATATGTAGGTTCCAGCCTAAATTTCCAGTGGCCTTCAATATTGTGAGCTCAACCCTTTTAGAATTCTAACTATCTGATTGCACTTGGAATACTGGAGGCCAAAAAATAAATTGAGGTCTTCCTGGATAAAAATTGAGGTCTTCCTCCTGAATAATTATTTTAAATTCTGCATATTTAGAACAGGAAAATGTTGATCCATATTCTTAGGAATAATCTGTTTTTAAATTGTATGTTCTTTGGGCAGGAACTGTGTCTTCCTCTGTGTTTGGAATGTTCCTACTACATTGGTTCTCAACCTTTTCCGTACTGCATGTAACAACAAAAACAAGTTTTGGACCCTCCTCTCAACTACACATAAAAAAAAAAAAGAGAGAAGGTGATTGCAAGCCCCAGGTTAAGAACCCAGGGCCTAGCACATGTTGGGCACTTCAGCAATCTAAATAAAAAACAATAAAAACTCACTGTAAAAACAAAAATGGCAAATGAAACACTGTTGGATACGTAATATGGAACAGGAGTACTTGTGGCACCTTAGAGACTAACAAATTTATTAGAGCATAAGCTAAGGTGCCACAAGTACTCCTGTTCTTTTTGCGGATACAGACTAACACGGCTGCTACTCTGAAATATGGAACAAGCACACTACAGAACGCCTGGAAAAGCTAAACAATGTAAAAATAAATAAAAGAGCTGTGCTGGCTCCAGAATGCACTACAAAATATGCACGTTAGAAAAATAGAATAGCAAGGAAAATGAATTTTAAAAAATGTTAAAAATACATTAAAAGTCTAACTTAAGACCATCCCAAGCATGAAAATGGAAAGAGCACGTAGCTATGTTATTGAGTCTCCAGGCTATGGAGCGTGTATAGCACAGAATGTGAGATAACAATAAAAATAAGGGTGGGGGTTAATCCCAGTGCTTTGGCCAAATTCCATTTCAGATAAATGGTGACACTATTCTTCAACTGCTGTGTAGTGCTATTGTGTGCTGCTGAACTGCCACCCCATCCTATTAGCAACAGGTGACTTTGTTTCAGTGGTGGATTAAATGATCCCAGTGGATTTGTAAAATGTGTTGTGCTGCTTCTGGCCATAATAGCTACACAACATTATTATTTTTTTTTAATCCACGGAGGTTGAAATTTGGACCCCATTCATGTCAGTGGTAAAACTCCCCCTGAATTCAGTGGGGCCAAGATTTTGCCTTGCAATTGTGAACTCTTTAGGGTAGAAATTCCGATTTTGTTGTTGTTGAGCATGAAATACCTGATGTAAAGCACTGTGCACAGATAGGATAAAACACACATTACAATATATACACTCGGATCACTCGGCTTTTTTTTTTTTTGCTCCCCCCCGCCCCCCCCCCCCACTGTCCCGATATTTTCTTCATCTCATCTGGTCACCCTATATCTGCATATGTCTATGCATGATAGAGAGAGATGATAGAGAGAGATTGAGGGCAGGGTGGGGATAAGAAACCTGTAGGGGTTCTTTAGGGGACTGAAGTGAATAATGTAATGCAGTGTTTCTCAAACTGAGATCTGCAAGAGCCCTTCCTGGTGGTCCATTCAATGCAATGTTTAATAACCAAAGTGTAGATTTGGGCATTAGAAAGAATTGGGCCCATTAATGGATATTTTGCTTAAAAAGTGAACTGGAGAATGAAAAACATATAGAATAACTGATCTAATGAGTCTATGATCTGGGATCTAATTAATCTATAGTATAGTATAAGGGGTTTTTCCAATTTGCACTATACCAAGATACTGTGGATCTGAAATTAATAAAACTAGATTCTTGTTTTTCTATTACTAGAACATCTATTATGAATCCAGTGTAGTGGTGTAGGCAACTTTTTTACGTGCAGGGGCAGGCAGGCTAAAAAATAATAAAGTAATAGCTTTTGAATATTCCTTCAGTGAATAGTTTTGTACTGTGACTGAATTTATTCTTTCTAACAAAGTGAGATAAATGAACTGCTGTTCCCAAGTCAGTGTTTCCTTTATTAATGAAATCCCTATTTTTTTTTGTTGGGGAGAGGGGGCTAAAGCCCTTGCAAGCCCCCATTTGTCTATTTCCACAAAGCAAGTTTCTGATGTAGAATCCAGTAGGCCTGGAGCCCAGTATAGTCATTATTTGGGCTGTTGTCAGTGTAGGATCAAGTGGGTTTGTGATTTATAATCTTGCAGGTTGTAAGATTTGAACTCTATTGGGTCTGTGTTCTGGTATCTAATGGATCTGTAATTTGGGATGCAGCATCTAGTGATTCTATGTTTGGGGTCTGAGACTTTGAATCTGATGGCTCTCAGAGACAGGAGGTTATGATGGTTCTGTATTCTGACAACTAATGGGCCTGAAATACAGTGAGGCATTTTGAATCTGAGTATTGAATCCAATTGGTCTGTGCTTTGTGATTTGATGGTTATGGAAGCAAGGGAGTCTGTGCTGAGGGATTTGATGGCCATGGAATCCAGTGGATCAGGAATTTGTGATCTGAGACCTATGGGATTGTGGCTCTGTGCTGTAATGGCAATTGGATCTAGTGTCTCAATGCTTTGTGGTCCCATGGCTATATGATCTAGGGTCCGTGTGAGTTGTGACCTGATGGCGATGGGATTCACTGGCTAAGTGCTTTGGGCGTTCGGATCCAGTGGCTCTGAGCTTTGGGAGCCCATGATTATGGGATCCAATGGCTTTGTGCTTTGGAAGCTTGGTTCAAGTGGCTCTATGCTTTGGGATCTGATGGTTATGGATTCCAGTAGCTGTGTGATCCCATGGCAATGAGATCCAAAGCTGTGTGCTTTGGGAGCTGGGATCCAGGGGGCAGGGCTGTGTGGTCCCATGGCGATGGGATCCAGGGGGCAGGGGCTGTGTGGTCCCATGGCGATGGGATCCAGGGGCTGGGTGCTTTGGGAGCTGGGATTCAGGGGGCGGGGCTGTGTGGTCCCATGGCAATGGGGTCCAGGGGCTGGGTGTTTTGGGAGCTGGGATCCAGGGGGCAGGGGCTATGTGGTCCCATAGCGATGGGGTCCAGGGGGCAGGGCTGTGTGGTCCCATGGGGATGGGATCCAGGGGGCAGGGGCTGTGTGGTCCCGGGGCTGGGTGCTTTGGGAGCTGGGATCCAGGGGACAGGGGCTGTGTGGTCCCATGGGGATGGGATCCAGGGGGCAGGGGCTGTGTGGTCCCGGGGCTGGGTGCTTTGGGAGCTGGGATCCAGGGGGCAGGGGCTGTGTGGTCCTATGGCGATGGGGTCCAGGGGGCAGGGGCTATGTGGTCCCATGGCAATGGGATCCAGGGGCTGGGTGCTCTGGGAGCTGGGATCCAGGGGGCAGGGGCTGTGTGGTCCCATGGCGATGGGATCCAGGCACTGGGTGCTTTGGGAGCTGGGATCCAGGGGGCAGGGGCTGTGTGGTCCCATGGCGATGGGATCCAGGCGCTGGGTGCTTTGGGAGCTGGGATCCTGGGGGCAGGGGCTGTGTGGTCTCGGGGCTGGGTGCTTTGGGAGCTGGGATCCCGGGGGTAGGGGCTGTGTGGTCCCGGGGCTGGGTGCTTTGGGAGCTGGGATCCAGAGGGCAGGGGCTGTGTGGTCCCGGGGCTGGTGCTTTGGGAGCTGGGATCCAGGGGGCAGGAGCTGTGTGGTCCCGGGGCTGGGTGCTTTGGGAGCTGGGATCCTGGGGGCAGGGGCTGTGTGGTCCCGGGGCTGGGTGCTTTGGGAGCTGGGATCCAGAGGGCAGGGGCTGTGTGATCCCGGGGCTGGTGCTTTGGAAGCTGGGATCCAGGGGGCAGGGGCTGTATGGTCCTGGGGCTGGGTGCTTTGGGAGCTGGGATCCTGGGTGCAGGGGCTGTGTGGTCCCGGGGCTGGGTGCTTTGGGAGCTGGGATCCAGAGGGCAGGGGCTGTGTGGTCCTGGGGCTGGGTGCTTTGGGAGCTGGGATCCTGGGGGCAGGGGCTGTGTGGTCCTGGGGCCGGGTGCTTTGGGAGCTGGGATCCAGGGGGCAGGGGCTGTGTGGTCCCATGGCGATGGGGTCCAGGGCCTGGGTGCTCTGGGAGCTGGGATCCAGGGGGCAGGGGCTGTGTGGTCCCATGGCGATGGGGTCCAGGGGCTGGGTGCTCTGGGAGCTGGGATCCAGGGGGCAGGGGCTGTGTGGTCCCGGGGCTGGTGCTTTGGGAGCTGGGATCCAGGGGGCAGGGGCTGTGTGGTCCCGGGGCTGGTGCTTTGGGAGCTGGGATCCAGGGGGCAGGGGCTGTGTGGTCCCGGGGCCGGGTGCTTTGGGAGCTGGGATCCAGGGGGCAGGGGCTGTGTGGTCCCATGGCGATGGGGTCCAGGGGCTGGGTGCTCTGGGAGCTGGGATCCAGGGGGCAGGGGCTGTGTGGTCCCGGGGCTGGTGCTTTGGGAGCTGGGATCCAGAGGGCAGGGGCTGTGTGGTCTCGGGGCTGGGTGCTTTGGGAGCTGGGATCCCGGGGTCAGGGGCTGTGTGGTCCCGGGGCTGGGTGCTTTGGGAGCTGGGATCCAGAGGGCAGGAGCTGTGTGGTCCCGGGGCTGGTACTTTGGGAGCTGGGATCCAGGGGGCAGGGGCTGTGTGGTCTCGGGGCTGGGTGCTTTGGGAGCTGGGATCCCGGGGTCAGGGGCTGTGTGGTCCCGGGGCTGGGTGCTTTGGGAGCTGGGATCCAGAGGGCAGGAGCTGTATGGTCCCGGGGCTGGGTGCTTTGGGAGCTGGGATCCAGGGGGCAGGAGCTGTATGGTCCCGGGGCTGGGTGCTTTGGGAGCTGGGATCCTGGGAGCAGGGGCTGTGTGGTCCCGGGGCTGGGTGCTTTGGGAGCTGGGATCCAGAGGGCAGGGGCTGTGTGGTCCCGGGGCTGGTGCTTTGGGAGCTGGGATCCAGAGGGCAGGGGCTGTGTGGTCCCAGGGCTGGTGCTTTGGGAGCTGGGATCCAGGGGGCAGGAGCTGTGTGGTCCCGGGGCTGGGTGCTTTGGGAGCTGGAATCCTGGGGGCAGGGGCTGTGTGGTCCCGGGGCTGGTGCTTTGGGAGCTGGGATCCAGGGGGCAGGGGCTGTGTGGTCCTGGGGCTGGGTGCTTTGGGAGCTGGGATCCTGGGGGCAGGGGCTGTGTGGTCCCGGGGCCGGGTGCTTTGGGAGCTGGGATCCAGGGGGCAGGGGCTGTGTGGTCCCATGGCGATGGGGTCCAGGGGCTGTGTGGTCCCATGGCGATGGGGTCCAGGGGCTGGGTGCTCTGGGAGCTGGGATCCAGGGGGCAGGGGCTGTGTGGTCCCATGGCGATGGGGTCCAGGGGCTGGGTGCTCTGGGAGCTGGGATCCAGGGGGTAGGGGCTATGTGGTCCCGGGGCTGGGTGCTTTGGGAGCTGGGATCCAGGGGGCAGGGGCTGTGTGGTCCTGGGGCTGGGTGCTTTGGGAGCTGGGATCCTGGGGGCAGGGGCTGTGTGGTCCCGGGGCCGGGTGCTTTGGGAGCTGGGATCCAGGGGGCAGGGGCTGTGTGGTCCCATGGCGATGGGGTCCAGGGGCTGGGTGCTCTGGGAGCTGGGATCCAGGGGGCAGGGGCTGTGTGGTCCCGGGACTGGTGCTTTGGGAGCTGGGATCCAGAGGGCAGGGGCTGTGTGGTCTCGGGGCTGGGTGCTTTGGGAGCTGGGATCCCGGGGTCAGGGGCTGTGTGGTCCCGGGGCTGGGTGCTTTGGGAGCTGGGATCCAGAGGGCAGGAGCTGTGTGGTCCCGGGGCTGGTACTTTGGGAGCTGGGATCCAGGGGGCAGGAGCTGTATGGTCCCGGGGCTGGGTGCTTTGGGAGCTGGGATCCAGGAGGCAGGAGCTGTGTGGTCCCGGGGCCGGGTGCTTTGGGAGCTGGGATCCAGGGGGCAGGGGCTGTGTGGTCCCGGGGCCGGGTGCTTTGGGAGCTGGGATCCAGAGGGCAGGGGCTGTGTGGTCCCGGGGCCGGGTGCTTTGGGAGCTGGGATCCAGAGGGCAGGGGCTGTGTGGTCCTGGGGCCGGGTGCTTTGGGAGCTGGGATCCTGGGGGCAGGGGCTGTGTGGTCCCGGGGCTGGTGCTTTGGGAGCTGGGATCCAGGGGGCAGGGGCTGTGTGGTCCTGGGGCTGGGTGCTTTGGGAGCTGGGATCCTGGGGGCAGGGGCTGTGTGGTCCCGGGGCTGGGTGCTTTGGGAGCTGGGATCCAGAGGGCAGTGGCTGTGTGGTCCTGGGGCTGGGTGCTTTGGGAGCTGGGATCCTGGGGGCAGGGGCTGTGTGGTCCCGGGGCCGGGTGCTTTGGGAGCTGGGATCCAGGGGGCAGGGGCTGTGTGGTCCCATGGCGATGGGGTCCAGGGGCTGTGTGGTCCCATGGCGATGGGGTCCAGGGGCTGGGTGCTCTGGGAGCTGGGATCCAGGGGGCAGGGGCTGTGTGGTCCCATGGCGATGGGGTCCAGGGGCTGGGTGCTCTGGGAGCTGGGATCCAGGGGGTAGGGGCTATGTGGTCCCGGGGCTGGGTGCTTTGGGAGCTGGGATCCAGGGGGCAGGGGCTGTGTGGTCCTGGGGCTGGGTGCTTTGGGAGCTGGGATCCTGGGGGCAGGGGCTGTGTGGTCCCGGGGCCGGGTGCTTTGGGAGCTGGGATCCAGGGGGCAGGGGCTGTGTGGTCCCATGGCGATGGGGTCCAGGGGCTGGGTGCTCTGGGAGCTGGGATCCAGGGGGCAGGGGCTGTGTGGTCCCGGGACTGGTGCTTTGGGAGCTGGGATCCAGAGGGCAGGGGCTGTGTGGTCTCGGGGCTGGGTGCTTTGGGAGCTGGGATCCCGGGGTCAGGGGCTGTGTGGTCCCGGGGCTGGGTGCTTTGGGAGCTGGGATCCAGAGGGCAGGAGCTGTGTGGTCCCGGGGCTGGTACTTTGGGAGCTGGGATCCAGGGGGCAGGAGCTGTATGGTCCCGGGGCTGGGTGCTTTGGGAGCTGGGATCCAGGAGGCAGGAGCTGTGTGGTCCCGGGGCCGGGTGCTTTGGGAGCTGGGATCCAGGGGGCAGGGGCTGTGTGGTCCCGGGGCCGGGTGCTTTGGGAGCTGGGATCCAGAGGGCAGGGGCTGTGTGGTCCCGGGGCCGGGTGCTTTGGGAGCTGGGATCCAGAGGGCAGGGGCTGTGTGGTCCCGGGGCCGGGTGCTTTGGGAGCTGGGATCCTGGGGGCAGGGGCTGTGTGGTCCCGGGGCTGGTGCTTTGGGAGCTGGGATCCAGGGGGCAGGGGCTGTGTGGTCCTGGGGCTGGGTGCTTTGGGAGCTGGGATCCTGGGGGCAGGGGCTGTGTGGTCCCGGGGCTGGGTGCTTTGGGAGCTGGGATCCAGAGGGCAGGGGCTGTGTGGTCCTGGGGCTGGGTGCTTTGGGAGCTGGGATCCTGGGGGCAGGGGCTGTGTGGTCCCGGGGCCGGGTGCTTTGGGAGCTGGGATCCAGGGGGCAGGGGCTGTGTGGTCCCATGGCGATGGGGTCCAGGGGCTGTGTGGTCCCATGGCGATGGGGTCCAGGGGCTGGGTGCTCTGGGAGCTGGGATCCAGGGGGCAGGGGCTGTGTGGTCCCATGGCGATGGGGTCCAGGGGCTGGGTGCTCTGGGAGCTGGGATCCAGGGGGTAGGGGCTATGTGGTCCCGGGGCTGGGTGCTTTGGGAGCTGGGATCCAGGGGGCAGGGGCTGTGTGGTCCTGGGGCTGGGTGCTTTGGGAGCTGGGATCCTGGGGGCAGGGGCTGTGTGGTCCCGGGGCCGGGTGCTTTGGGAGCTGGGATCCAGGGGGCAGGGGCTGTGTGGTCCCATGGCGATGGGGTCCAGGGGCTGGGTGCTCTGGGAGCTGGGATCCAGGGGGCAGGGGCTGTGTGGTCCCGGGACTGGTGCTTTGGGAGCTGGGATCCAGAGGGCAGGGGCTGTGTGGTCTCGGGGCTGGGTGCTTTGGGAGCTGGGATCCCGGGGTCAGGGGCTGTGTGGTCCCGGGGCTGGGTGCTTTGGGAGCTGGGATCCAGAGGGCAGGAGCTGTGTGGTCCCGGGGCTGGTACTTTGGGAGCTGGGATCCAGGGGGCAGGAGCTGTATGGTCCCGGGGCTGGGTGCTTTGGGAGCTGGGATCCAGGAGGCAGGAGCTGTGTGGTCCCGGGGCCGGGTGCTTTGGGAGCTGGGATCCAGGGGGCAGGGGCTGTGTGGTCCCGGGGCCGGGTGCTTTGGGAGCTGGGATCCAGAGGGCAGGGGCTGTGTGGTCCCGGGGCCGGGTGCTTTGGGAGCTGGGATCCAGAGGGCAGGGGCTGTGTGGTCCCGGGGCCGGGTGCTTTGGGAGCTGGGATCCTGGGGGCAGGGGCTGTGTGGTCCCGGGGCTGGTGCTTTGGGAGCTGGGATCCAGGGGGCAGGGGCTGTGTGGTCCTGGGGCTGGGTGCTTTGGGAGCTGGGATCCTGGGGGCAGGGGCTGTGTGGTCCCGGGGCTGGGTGCTTTGGGAGCTGGGATCCAGAGGGCAGGGGCTGTGTGGTCCTGGGGCTGGGTGCTTTGGGAGCTGGGATCCTGGGGGCAGGGGCTGTGTGGTCCCGGGGCCGGGTGCTTTGGGAGCTGGGATCCAGGGGGCAGGGGCTGTGTGGTCCCATGGCGATGGGGTCCAGGGGCTGTGTGGTCCCATGGCGATGGGGTCCAGGGGCTGGGTGCTCTGGGAGCTGGGATCCAGGGGGCAGGGGCTGTGTGGTCCCATGGCGATGGGGTCCAGGGGCTGGGTGCTCTGGGAGCTGGGATCCAGGGGGTAGGGGCTATGTGGTCCCGGGGCTGGGTGCTTTGGGAGCTGGGATCCAGGGGGCAGGGGCTGTGTGGTCCTGGGGCTGGGTGCTTTGGGAGCTGGGATCCTGGGGGCAGGGGCTGTGTGGTCCCGGGGCCGGGTGCTTTGGGAGCTGGGATCCAGGGGGCAGGGGCTGTGTGGTCCCATGGCGATGGGGTCCAGGGGCTGGGTGCTCTGGGAGCTGGGATCCAGGGGGCAGGGGCTGTGTGGTCCCGGGACTGGTGCTTTGGGAGCTGGGATCCAGAGGGCAGGGGCTGTGTGGTCTCGGGGCTGGGTGCTTTGGGAGCTGGGATCCCGGGGTCAGGGGCTGTGTGGTCCCGGGGCTGGGTGCTTTGGGAGCTGGGATCCAGAGGGCAGGAGCTGTGTGGTCCCGGGGCTGGTACTTTGGGAGCTGGGATCCAGGGGGCAGGAGCTGTATGGTCCCGGGGCTGGGTGCTTTGGGAGCTGGGATCCAGGAGGCAGGAGCTGTGTGGTCCCGGGGCCGGGTGCTTTGGGAGCTGGGATCCAGGGGGCAGGGGCTGTGTGGTCCCGGGGCCGGGTGCTTTGGGAGCTGGGATCCAGAGGGCAGGGGCTGTGTGGTCCCGGGGCCGGGTGCTTTGGGAGCTGGGATCCAGAGGGCAGGGGCTGTGTGGTCCCGGGGCCGGGTGCTTTGGGAGCTGGGATCCTGGGGGCAGGGGCTGTGTGGTCCCGGGGCTGGTGCTTTGGGAGCTGGGATCCAGGGGGCAGGGGCTGTGTGGTCCTGGGGCTGGGTGCTTTGGGAGCTGGGATCCTGGGGGCAGGGGCTGTGTGGTCCCGGGGCTGGGTGCTTTGGGAGCTGGGATCCAGAGGGCAGGGGCTGTGTGGTCCTGGGGCTGGGTGCTTTGGGAGCTGGGATCCTGGGGGCAGGGGCTGTGTGGTCCCGGGGCCGGGTGCTTTGGGAGCTGGGATCCAGGGGGCAGGGGCTGTGTGGTCCCATGGCGATGGGGTCCAGGGGCTGTGTGGTCCCATGGCGATGGGGTCCAGGGGCTGGGTGCTCTGGGAGCTGGGATCCAGGGGGCAGGGGCTGTGTGGTCCCATGGCGATGGGGTCCAGGGGCTGGGTGCTCTGGGAGCTGGGATCCAGGGGGTAGGGGCTATGTGGTCCCGGGGCTGGGTGCTTTGGGAGCTGGGATCCAGGGGGCAGGGGCTGTGTGGTCCTGGGGCTGGGTGCTTTGGGAGCTGGGATCCTGGGGGCAGGGGCTGTGTGGTCCCGGGGCCGGGTGCTTTGGGAGCTGGGATCCAGGGGGCAGGGGCTGTGTGGTCCCATGGCGATGGGGTCCAGGGGCTGGGTGCTCTGGGAGCTGGGATCCAGGGGGCAGGGGCTGTGTGGTCCCGGGACTGGTGCTTTGGGAGCTGGGATCCAGAGGGCAGGGGCTGTGTGGTCTCGGGGCTGGGTGCTTTGGGAGCTGGGATCCCGGGGTCAGGGGCTGTGTGGTCCCGGGGCTGGGTGCTTTGGGAGCTGGGATCCAGAGGGCAGGAGCTGTGTGGTCCCGGGGCTGGTACTTTGGGAGCTGGGATCCAGGGGGCAGGAGCTGTATGGTCCCGGGGCTGGGTGCTTTGGGAGCTGGGATCCAGGAGGCAGGAGCTGTGTGGTCCCGGGGCCGGGTTCTTTGGGAGCTGGGATCCAGGGGGCAGGGGCTGTGTGGTCCCGGGGCCGGGTGCTTTGGGAGCTGGGATCCAGAGGGCAGGGGCTGTGTGGTCCCGGGGCCGGGTGCTTTGGGAGCTGGGATCCAGAGGGCAGGGGCTGTGTGGTCCCGGGGCTGGTGCTTTGGGAGCTGGGATCCAGGGGGCAGGGGCTGTGTGGTCCTGGGGCTGGGTGCTTTGGGAGCTGGGATCCTGGGGGCAGGGGCTGTGTGGTCCCGGGGCTGGGTGCTTTGGGAGCTGGGATCCAGAGGGCAGGGGCTGTGTGGTCCTGGGGCTGGGTGCTTTGGGAGCTGGGATCCTGGGGGCAGGGGCTGTGTGGTCCCGGGGCCGGGTGCTTTGGGAGCTGGGATCCAGGGGGCAGGGGCTGTGTGGTCCCATGGCGATGGGGTCCAGGGCCTGGGTGCTCTGGGAGCTGGGATCCAGGGGGCAGGGGCTATGTGGTCCCGGGGCCGGGTGCTTTGGGAGCTGGGATCCAGGGGGCAGGGGCTGTGTGGTCCCGGGGCCGGGTACTTTGGGAGCTGGGATCCAGGGGGCAGGGGCTGTGTGGTCCCGGGGCCGGGTACTTTGGGAGCTGGGATCCAGGGGGCAGGGGCTGTGTGGTCCCGGGGCCGGGTACTTTGGGAGCTGGGATCCAGGGGGCAGGGGCTGTGTGGTCCCGGGGCCGGGTGCTTTGGGAGCTGGGATCCAGGAGGCAGGGGCTGTGTGGTCCCGGGGCCGGGTGCTTTGGGAGCTGGGATCCAGGGGGCAGGGGCTGTGTGGTCCCGGGGCTGGTGCTTTGGGAGCTGGGATCCAGGGGGCAGGAGCTGTGTGGTCCCGGGGCCGGGTGCTTTGGGAGCTGGGATCCAGGGGGCAGGGGCTGTGTGGTCCCGGGGCCGGGTGCTTTGGGAGCTGGGATCCAGAGGGCAGGGGCTGTGTGGTCCCGGGGCCGGGTGCTTTGGGAGCTGGGATCCAGAGGGCAGGGGCTGTGTGGTCCCGGGGCCGGGTGCTTTGGGAGCTGGGATCCAGAGGGCAGGGGCTGTGTGGTCCCGGGGCCGGGTGCTTTGGGAGCTGGGATCCTGGGGGCAGGGGCTGTGTGGTCCCGGGGCCGGGTGCTTTGGGAGCTGGGATCCTGGGGGCAGGGGCTGTGTGGTCCCGGGGCTGGGTGCTTTGGGAGCTGGGATCCAGAGGGCAGGGGCTGTGTGGTCCCGGGGCTGGGTGCTTTGGGAGCTGGGATCCAGGGGTCAGGGGCTGTGTGGTCCCGGGGCCGGGTGCTTTGGGAGCTGGGATCCAGGGGGCAGGGGCTGTGTGGTCCCGGGGCCGGGTGCTTTGGGAGCTGGGATCCAGGGGGCAGGGGCTGTGTGGTCCCGGGGCCGGGTGCTTTGGGAGCTGGGATCCAGGGGGCTGGGGCTGTGTGGTCCCGGGGCCGGGTGCTTTGGGAGCTGGGATCCAGGGGGCAGGGGCTGTGTGGTCCCGGGGCTGGTGCTTTGGGAGCTGGGATCCAGGGGGCAGGGGCTGTGTGGTCCCGGGGCTGGTGCTTTGGGAGCTGGGATCGTGTTTGGTGCCCGGCGAAGCGCAGGGGGTGGGGAGCAGCCGCCTTTCCGCTCGCTCGCCGCGGAGCCTCCGGCGGGCGCTGTGGCCGCTACCCAGAGTGCAGCAGGCAGGCGGGAGGAGGAGGCGCTGCAGCGGCTGGGCTCGGGCTGCTCGTGCTCCGCGGCCTCTCGGCGCAGCTGGTCCCGGGCGCAGGCGGCGGCGCGGCCCAGAATGCGAGTGTGAGATGCTTCCCCCGGCAGCGGCTCCCCGGGCCCAGGCGGCGGCGGCCCCCGCGTGGATGCGGCTCCGGAGCCGGCGCTTCACGCTGCACAAACATTTCTATAGGACTCATTCGCCCTGCTGAGGAGAGCGGCCCGGCCCCCGCCCCGGCCCCCGCCCGGGCCATGCAGGCCCCCGGCACAGCCCCGCCGCTCAGCGCCGCGCAGGTGGGCCGCCTGCGGGAGGAGCAGGGAAAGGTAAAGGCCGAGCAGCAGCGCCGGGGGCCTGGGCCGCTCCGCAGCGGGGCACGGAAGGGGGCCCGGAGCGCCGGGCCCGGCTGGGGGGAAGCGGGGCAGGGGCCCGGGGGAGGCCCAGGCCGCGGGGCCTGTAACGGTTGTTCTCGCTTCCGCCGCACCCGAGAGAGAGCGCGTGCGGGGAGCGCCTCGCCCCGGCGCGTCAGGCCGGCACCGCGGAGCTGGTGGGAGGCCGCCCGCGCGGCCGGGCTCAGTTGCCCGCTGAGCGTCTGGAGTCGCCTCAGGCCGGAGCCCAGCCCCAGGGAGGCCAGGGCCCCCGCCCCCCGCAGTGCCACTGACGTCATCGCCCCCCAGCAACTCCAGGGCTTGGGGGGAAGGGGTGACCCCCAAAGTCGGTTCTGTCCCCCAGGGTAGAGGCCTGTGGGTGCTTTAACACAGGGGTGCTTCAAAAATGGACCCTGTCCCAGCGTATGGAGTGGAGCTGAAATAAACAGGGTCAATGTCCTAGCTCTGCCTAAAGTGTTAAAACACAGTTGACCAAGTTAAAGATGATCTGTCAGCCCTAAGGCTTAGTGTCCTGGCTTCCGGCCCTGTGTCGCAGCCATGTTACTCAAATACCATCGTTTCTTCTAAATTCAAAGCATACCTTTTAGAAAAGTTGGAAGATACCCATATGTTTACTGATGCACCATGTGGGGCTCCCTAGGGGTCATTGCAATCTGTTGTGTAAATACTTGCTTTAATGTGTAACAAACATCTTTAAGGTTTTATGTCAGGGTGTAAATGTACATGCATAGTAGTACTAGTTTTTCAAATTACACCTCTACCTCGATATAACGCTGTCCTCGGGAGCCAAAAAATCTTACCATGTTATAGGTGAAATCGCGTTATATCAAACTTGCTTTGATCCACTGGAATGTGCAGTCTCTCCCCTCCCCCCCCCCCCCCCCCAGCACTGCTTTACCGCGTTATATCTGAATTCGTGTTATATCAGGTCGCGTTATATAGGGGTAGAGGTGTATTATTCTCTAAGATGCTTAATCTTTTTTTAATAGGAAAGGTGATTATGCTTTTAGGTCTGCAAGTTGGTCCACATAGAGCCCCGTTGAAGTCAGTGGAGCTTCATGTGGGCCATAAGGTCTCTGCCCATGTGAACTAACTTGCATAGGTAGGGCATTAGGGACTAATCAGTCATGAGCCTTCTTTTAAAGAGTGATTACTTTAGAGTTGCGTTTAAAATAGCCAAACCATCAAATGTCTTTTTAAAAAAGTTTCTTGCCTTAGAATACTGAATGCCTTCGCTTATTCCATACTATATATGGGCTTAGTGCAAAACTGAGGATCTCTCCATCTTAATATTAGTCATATTCACTTACTAGGTGATTGATGTGATTTTGGGGCTGATAGGCCCCTATTCTGCAACTAGCTCTGCGTAGATACGGGTGTCTACCTACATGTAATTAATTGCATGATCAGAGCCATATTTAGCGCACCATAAGCATTAGTATTTCATGCCAATAATCTGCATACCTTTTCAGTTGTCCTCTTGGTCTCTTCATATGGTTAAAAATTTTGTATGCATCTTAAAAGTAGCTCCCTAGGTATAAAAGAAAACTCTTAGTAGTTCCTTTATTGTATGGTGCTTCCACCAACATCGCTTTAACTGAGGGTAAGGAGCCTAAGTAATGCATACATGAGACAGACCATGAGCATCTTCTGGAATATTATGTATAAACAAGATGTCTGGCTTTGGAGGAAAAGACTCACATAATTACCAAAAGATCTACCTAAATTGATGGGTTGTTAACATGGATGAAAATTAGGATAATCTGGTGGGATACTCTGAATGGTCTCTTTTTATAAGGACATCAGATGAGAGAGTAAACTGTTCCCCTTCTCCACAGTCCAGTTACTTTCCTGGCTAGTTGACTGTGATGGAGAATTACGCTTCTGTGGTGCTTTAGTGTCAATTGGTCATGGAGTGTAAGTGGATGTCTGTCAGGAGCATGTAGAATTATTCCCAGTTCATGGCAAGGCCCTTCAGTAAGCAAGTTCAAGATTGTTCTCAAACAGATCTGCTCCAGTGGAAAAGAGACCCAAGAGGCCATTAATTAAGCCTCAGTTAGGCTGCTGTACTAAAATTGTATTTTATCATGAGGAAACTTTACATAATTTCTGCAGATTGGCTAAAAATATTTGAACCCTTCAGCTTCATTATGAAAATATCCTGAGGAGCTAAATATCTTAGTTACAATGGAGTGTCAGGATGAATATATAGTGGACTCTGCCTCTGTGGAATAGAGAATTGGAAGCTGTATATAATTGCATTACAATAATGTTTTTGATTATGAAAATATTACATTTTAATGTTGAGGAGACCATTTCATTTATACCATCACCTTACTTTTCAGATATTCATAGTTTTCATAAATTTGAGCAAACTCCACTTGGAGGTAATCTTGAAATTAGATATTATTGCTATAAAATTTTGCACAGTGCTTTTGCTAATCTAGTAATCATTATATAAATATCTTTCACAGCCTGTGTTCTAATACCCTACGGCATTTTCTGTATATATTCTCAAAAGAAGTGGTCAAATAATATTTGTCAAATAACTTGAAAATTTCTCACTTTAAAAAAATATTTAATTGATATATTTTTATTTTCACCCAGCTCTGACTCTCATTCTGATATGCTTAGATTTACACAAATGCACCCACACCACACTGTTTATCCAGGTGACAATATGCCCCTTTTAGGACTGAACCTTGGTTGAGTAAAAAGAAATTATTTAGCTTTAGTCCCACTAGACTGAAACTTATACCATATTGTGTCCTTTTTCCCCTCTAGGCTGTGAAATAATGAAGTACACTATTAATTACCTGCTGATCTTGAGATATTTTTATTTGAATCAGGATTGATTTTTAGCATGCATTCTGCTCTGCTAAAGTGGATATGTGTTGCATTCTTTTACTGATTTAGGCATGAGTTTTGGCTTTTAAAGTGTAGTGAGTAGTTCTCAATCTTCTCAATAACAGGAGTCCCCTTTCATCTACCTAGGACCTCTCTCCTATTTATCAACATAGAAAGAGCAAAAAGAAGAACAGGAGTACTTGTGGCACCTTAGAGTGTAAGCTTATGCTCTAATAAATTTGTTAGTCTCTAAGGTGCCACAAGTACTCCTGTTCTTCTTTTTGCGGATACAGACTAACACGGCTGTTACTCTGAAACTTGTCATAGAAAGAGCAGGAAGTTCATGACAACTGCTTGGGGCTGCAACATCCCAGTTTAGGAACTCTGTTGGAGAGTGATTTTAATTCTTGGTTAGAATAGCCATTTGCCTGTTGAATGGTTTTCATCTTGTTAGTTTGTAGTGATAATCAGGCCAAACCGTTAAAAGCAATTTTCAGGACATCTACTAAAGGTACTTGGTAGAAAAACATGTCTTAGAATGTGTATCTTGGGGATAAATTATAGAAGAATATCTAGTAATTTTCATGATAAAGACTATCACTGAAAGCATCATGACTGCTTAAAGTTTTGAGTGTTAGTGTAAAAAAAATATAGCACATGTATCACTGATTGCTTGAAAGTACAGTACCTGTTAGCTGGAAATACTATGTTAAGCCCACTGCTTGTAAGTGTAGGAAGTACAATACAGATATTTAAAGAGGCAGAATCTCATGCTCCAGAGCAGCGGTTCTCAAATTGTGAGTTTGGACCCCAAAGTGGGTCGCGAGCCCATTTTAATGGGGTTGTCAGGGCTGGCTTAGACTTGCTGGGGCCCAGGGCCAAAGCCCAAGCCCACTGCCCAGGGCCAAAGTCCACCCATCAGCTCTGGGTGGTGGGGCTCAGGTTACAGGCCCCCTACCTGGGGCTCAAGCCCTGGGCGGTGAGGCTCGGGCTTCAGCTTTGGCCTCCCTGTCCAGGATGGTTGGACTTGGGCAGGCTCGGGCTCCTCCCCCCCCAGGGTCGTGTAGTAACTTTTGTTGTCAGAAGGGGGTCGTAGTGCAATCAAGTTTGAGAACCACTGCCTTAGAGCCTGAATTTAAATTTAATAGTTTATATATAAATGTGATTCTCAGTGACTAATGGATCATGGGTTACTAACAGATAAGAGGTAGATGAATGTTCTGTACTGTTTGTCACAGTTTTGCAGACAGTTAAAGTGTTGAAGAATTGAACAAGTTATTTGTTACAAAATGGGAGATGTTTACAGAACCAATTAGACCCAGGAGGGACATGTTGAGTGCAAATGCAATCTTGAGTAATCTAATGAACTCCATTGAGGTCTGGAAGTGTGGTGGTTTGTGTAGGAATAGATTTTTAAGGTTTTCATGTTTCACTGATTCACGTTTGTTTTTTCTTCCTGGTTTAGGAAGAGTAGGAAGGGAAAGTGACTCTCCTGCAATTTACCATGACATCTAAGTATCATGAGGTTTTAGGGCACCTGTTATTGTGACTACTGGTCAGTGTATGTTACATGTCCCTGACAGATTACTCTCTCATGAATTTAATTGATGTAGGGTGATGTTATCTTTAACTCCAAATGGTATGCGTAAGGTTTTGTCCGCGTGTACAGTTTTTCAACAGTTGAAGAAAACAATTGAAAGTGGTGTACATAGCTTGTGTCCCGGCCTCTTAGCTGCAACCACTGCTTTTGTTTTGTCCTCTACCTGTATGAATAACTCCAGTACCTGTCACTGCTGCTGTTCAAGTCTTTTTCAAGCAGCATCTGCAGTACAAAATTGATAAGATTCTTGATGGTTTCAGAGCTGTTCCCACAGTTCTAAAGAATAACAGTGTAACTGATCAGAATCTTAACGCCTCTTAATTGTGGGCTTGTCTGTACTTCCTGCTAAATCAGCACTGCTGTTGGTCTGGTGAAGACCAGCTACATCGATGGCAGAGTGCTCTCCCATTGATGTCTGTACACCACCTCCCTGTGAGGCGGAAGGTAAGTCAGCAGGAGAGTGTCTCCCGTCGACATAGCGCAGTGTAGACATGCTGTAAGTTGACTGAAGTTGCATCAACTTCAGTTATGTAACTGAAATAACGTAACTTAGGTCGACTTACAGCTTTAGTGTAGAATAGCCCTCTGATACTGCAACAGCGGCGTCACTATAGGTGTCTGCAGACTCAAGAAAATGACACTGCATTGTTTTATACATATTTCATGTTTGGAAGCTTATCTTTACCGCCATACGTTCTAGAAATATTTTTTTAAAATGAAGACGTCCTTCAACAATTTCAGCAGATTTTAGATCCTCTTGCTTTTGAGGGCAAGCTTCCTCCTTGTTGGGGGCCATGTAGATTTTACAAGCCCCAATGGCAAATATCTATTTTCATACTAGGAAGTAATCACACAAATAAATATATATTTATTATACAAAATACTTGTGACAAAGAGATATAGCAGTATGCCAAAATAATAGTAGCTACTACCACTGTAAAGTACATTAAAAGTACATCATTGTGATTCATTAAAAAGGGGGAGTCACTTACCATGTTGCCCCATTAAAATGGTAGTACCTATCAACATAATCAGAATATTTATAATATTGATGATTTCAGATGGGGTGACTGATTCTCTTAATATATAGATGCTCATTATCTTCATAGTGATTTGATTTATTCAGTGTGGATTACAGTGCAGTACCTTCAAGCATGTTGGACTCTTTCAGTCCCATTGTCCAATGGTGCTCATATCTGGAGAAAGCTCACTAGTGAGAAACCAATTCTGTTAGCGTCCGCTCTGAAGCATAACTTTCTGGGTAATGCCCATTATAGTTAGTCTAGCTTCCGAAGCATTATGTGATTGAATCCTTTTTAAAAAAAAATCTTCACCCAAATACCACTTCAGAATCTCTATTTAGGCACAGTCCACCCTGTCAGATGCTTTTCTGTATTTTCTGATTCTACCCTTGCTTTCTCAAGTGCTGTTCATAAAGAAAAGGGCACATTCAGTAGTTGGCTGAAGCTATCAGATATAAATGTCTCATCATTTTATGTGTTGTGTAGCACATCTGAACTGGTTTCCAGAGGGCTAGCTTGAATGCTATAAGACACTTGTGAAAACAAGTTAATTTAACACAGGTTAAATTGTATAACTGTGCTAATTAAACTGTTTTGTGAACAGTTTAACTTTATCCTGGTGTGGACAGAGTCTTTAAGTACTCTGCCTATATATTACAATGCACCATTTGACCATTGTAGATTGATTAAGTAATGTGTGATTGCTTTCACAAAACTCATAATGTCACTACTGTGTAGTCACTTTCAGAGTATGTCACCAGATGGAGTGACCAGAGGCCTGCATCAAGATCTTATCAATTTCACAGCCCACTACAGTAACTTCTGATCTTTGAGTAATTTCTGTTTGTTTCTGCTGAGTTACTGTATCTATCACATTTTAATGAATACAGCAAGTGTTATTTTAATGTGTAGAAGAGGTTACATTTGTTACGTGGAATTTCTTATTTATGTGATTTTGAAGACCCCATTGACTCAGTATCTATTATTTCCCCTCCCTGAAAATCTGGATGACTGTTCATAGAGTAGGGACTCACAGGACTTGATAGATGTGCACTCAGTACTTCCTGAATGTTATGCCACAGATGGAAAGAGATTATACCACCCTTTTCTCTGCTAGTAGTTGCGGTAGTCCGTATAGTGTTTGTTTCTTAAAAGCAGTTCATCCAACACACTAGTGAGCCCAGCCTCTCCTTTCCTCACATAACAACCACTCAGACAGATGACCCTTTATCTCCATGGAGGACCCCCAGGCCTCCTCCAAGGAGCACTTTCCTATTCTGTTGGTAGCCTAGCTGGGCTCTGCTCCTATAGGAATCCAATAGCCCCTCCTGCAGGCAGCTGAGATGGAGTAGGTTGCTTTCAAACAGCAGTGCCCTAGCCAGCCCAGCAGGTTCCCTTTAAAGACTAGCTCAGGTAGCCAATAAGGAGTTCTCCACCTCTCCCAACTGACCTGATACAACAGAGTTTGTGCAGGATGTCGTAGAAGTTTACACATTTGTTTCTTTTATGATATAAATCCTAAACTTTCCCTCAGAATTACAGTGAAACAAATAACAAAACCTTTACCCCTCATGAGAGACATGGGCATCCTCTTCCTCAGCAACTGCATAATCTTAATTCTGTAGCCCTTATTCTCATGTTCTTCTTGCCTTTCATAACCCCTCTACCTGTGTCGTCATTAAGGCTCAGATTTTGTCTCAGATATTTTTAGTAAAAATCACGGACAGGTCACAGGCAATAAACAGAAATTTATGGAAGCCTGTGATCTGTCCGTGATTTTTACTAAAAATATCCCTGACAAATTGGGGTGGGAGGAGAGTCCAGCACCCACAGTGGCTGGGGGATCTGGGGTCCCCTTGCTGCTCGCTGCAGCTGGGTCACTGCAGGGAGCCCCACCACCCGCAGGGGCTGGGAGCTCTGGGGGACCCACCAGCAGGGGCTGGGAGCTGCTGAGAGCTGCGGGGCTGCCTGCTGACAGCAAAATGTCACAGAGGTCTCTGAAAGGGTACGTCTTCACTACCCGCCGTATCGGCGGGTAGCAATCGATTTATCCGGGATCGATATATTGCGTCTTATTAAGACGCGATATATCGATCCCTGAACGCGCTCATCGTCGACTCCGGAACTCCACCAGAGCAAGCGGCAGTAGCGCAGTCGACGAGGAGCTGCGGCCGTCGATCCCGCGCCGTGTGGACCCCAGGTAATTCGATCTAAGATACTTCGACTTCAGCTACGCTATTCGCATAGCTGAAGTTGTGTATCTTAGATCGATTTCCCCCCCCCCCCATTGTAGACCAGCCCAAAGTCTTGGATTCCATGACTTCCGTGAAATAATAGTAGCCTTAGTCATCATCCCTCAGTACATCTTGTCTTAACTTAAAGCCTCAGTGTTGCAAATGGATTCACTTCCAGAAACCTCTACAGCCTCACAGAGTGAGAATAGAATTGTGAGATACGTGATTTTTTCCCTTATTTACACTTGTGCTAGGTACTTTTGACGTTTTTAAAGTTTTAAAAAATTAAGTTACATTTTCACTCACGTTAATTGGCCCAGCAAAAGAATGGCAGTCCCTTGTACTTGTCAGACTGAGTAGACAGTCTGTGATTTCTCCAGCTCCCTAGATAAAGTCATGAAGAAGGAGGACTTCTTTGGGCTCTGCTAAAAACTTAGAAGTTATTGAAGTGATTCATACCCCCAGTAATTAATAATTTTGAATTCATTTTCTCAGATTTAACAAAACCTGTACCCTTTCAGGACAGTTGACATGTAAAGGTTTAGTTTTTCACTTTTTTTGCTGTGGAAATAACTAAGAATTATTATTAGGGTTTTTTTTTATGCTTGCCAAAATCATAATTTCCTCCAATTATCCCTCCCCTACTACACCCCATCTCATCTCTTCTCCGAGCCAAGAAAAATCACCTTTGGACGGAGACTATATTAATAATTTTGAAATGTAATATTTAATCAATAACTTGATTTAAGCAATGAACATTAAATTTCAACAACGCTTTTTGGCTTTCCATTAAATCAAAAAATGTACCAACTGACTGAAGAGCTTTAATAATTTTCTTTCATTTTGTGCCATTTAGTTTTTGGAAATGTCAAAAATGGAAATATTTTTGAAAAGGTAAACGTGATTGAAAACGGGACTCAAGGGGAAACCATTTTGCAAATCTTAATTATATCTTTCTCCATCAGTGCTTGCTATGTTTTAGACTAGAAACTTGTGGTTTCCTAAGGAAGATGTGAAATTTCATTTTACATGTTTATGTTGCATGCGGCTTGTTACATCCTGGGTATCTAGCTATTTTATTATTGTGTAAATGTAAAGTCATATTCTGAATTAGTTACAACTTCATCAGTAAATTCAGTTTCACCATGTCTTTTTGCTATGTGGTGTGGCAAAGAATATCACATATGGGCTACCTGACACAATGAGTCTCGATCCTGGAAACAATCACGCATGTGGATAACTTAATTCACATGAGTAGTCCCATTGAAGTTAATATTCACATACATAAAGTTAAACAATTAAACTCTGAAAATTTGGAATCATCCTAATTAGGTCAGGAGTAAAAATGAGTTTGATTTTATCCAGGACCCTAATAAACATTGAGCTGTATTGCAAAGAACATTATACAGTTTGATTATGGTAATCTGATCATGGGAGGGCCTGAACCACAGAACCAAGGTCAAGACAGAGTTCTTTGCAAAATCTCAGATGGCAAGGCCAAATTCCTAAAGGTAAAACACTGGTTTTAGATTTATTAGACTATTACTTTAACACCTCATTACTTCCCTTCACTTTCACAAAAAGTATTAGAGCTAAGATCATCTATACTCTCAGTTTTCCTTAAGTAACGTGATTGAAAGAAAATGTTTAAAGTGAGACTAATTCAAGATTAAACTGTCACAAATTATTTTATTACAGCATGTACACAAATTGCTTACATATCTGATCATATTCAGATTACTTTTCAAGTGGTAAATAATTCTACTTAGCACTTATACAGTGCTTTACATCTTCAAAGTGCTTCTCAGGCATTAGCTAATTAATCAGCATAGCACTCCTGTGAGGTAGGTAAGTTAGTACTACTTATCCCCATTTTACAGATGAAGAAATTTAGGGCTTGTCTACACCACCCAGCTTTTAGTGACAAGGCTGTGTCGACACAGCCTTGTTGCTAAAAGTCGGCGTGTGTGAACGTTCTTTTGTGGTTTTGTCAGCACTTTTGTCGGCGCTTCCAGCCTCGCGAATGGCATAAGCTTTGTTGGCAGGAGAGCGCTCCTGCCGACAAAGCCGCGTTCACACTGCCGCTTGCTTCGGCAAAACTTTTCTTTTGTGGTTTTTTTTTTAAAGTACCTATGAAAGACAAAGGTTTTGGCGACAACAGTGCAATGTAGACAAACCCTTAGACTGAGAGATGATTTGCCCAAGGCCAAACAAGCATTCAGTGTCAGAGACTGGATTAGATCTTTTGAGTTCAAGGGAAGCACATACAGGAATGGGGAGCTGGTGTGACATGACATACATGCACAGGTAAGAACCTGTTCCCATGTTACAGGATCAGAATTTTTTGCAATTTTCTGTTCTGTCCTACTGTCCATTCAACCCCATCTTAATTCCTAAGAAGCATATTGTGAGGGAGTGTTGTATTTAGTGATTATATCCCATGACTATGAGTCAGGAGATCTGGCTTCTACTCCTGGCTCTGCCACTGACTGATGTGTAATTTCAGTCACTCAGTACCTCAGTAAAATAAGGATAATACCTCTTCAGAAAGGGTGTAGTGAGTCAGCGTTCATAAAGGATGTCGAGTCCTCAGATGGAAGATGCATGAGAGGAGAAAAGAGAAAATAATGATTGGTTGGCTGGACGGTGTGGGAAATGGGCTTAATGTGGCTGCAGGAGAAGGGAATTTTCCCCTTTAGGACAGCAACAGCATCTTCTGCTGTGGAACACGGGCAGCCTTTGTATCCTCTTGTCTCAACAGCCTGCAAGCTGCATTGTGCTAGCATTGGGACTGCAGGATGCTTAGAAAGTGAACATAATTCTAAAAATCTAATCCATTTAATTTTAGCCACTTTTGTGTTAGCATTTAGTACATATTAAAAATAAAGAGTATTGTATAAATATATATTGGTAAGATTAGCTACATTTATGCGACAAAAGAAAATCTGCTACTTTAATTACAATAGCCACTGTCGCTCCTTTGTACAATATCCACCTCTCAGTTCATCTTTCAACTGTGATGTAGAAATCAGGCCTTGCAGTTGTAAAATTTAGGAAAAAGGGTTTAAACTTAAAATAGATTCTTAAACAGCATTAATGTAAACTTCCCGTTTAAATAGTTCGAAATAATAAAAATCAGATCCAACATTTATTATTCCATTTTTAAAGTTTGGTTCTTAATCAAGAAGGAATTGAAACTCAGGGGAGGACAATTTGAAGATATGCAAAATAAGAATCATTTAAAAGCTGTGCTTCTCTGTTTTATTGTCTGTTGTACATGAGGGAGACTCGCAGTATGATGCCCCCTTGTGGCTACCCACAAAATAAATAGCAGTAAGTGAAATAAATAAAAGTGCAGAAGCTCTTCAAGCAGGTGGCACGCTTTGTGATCCAACTGAAAAGCATCAAGCATTTCTGAAATCAAATACGCAGTTATTGAATCAGGATCTTGAGAAATATTAAATTGCAACAAATCATTGTTGGGGGTGAGGGAGGAAACAAGATACTTGTCTGTTCCCTTTTCATTTAAACTGTGAAATGTATTTTCCACAAGTAGATCCTGTTTTAATAACTGAACACTTGATTAGGTAATGTTAAGTTTGCTGCAAGTGTAGTTTAATAACCCTCTACACTTTAAATATTTTAGTATGCAAATAAACCATTGATAACCTCATAAATTTGCAAATGCATACATTGTTATCCCTGGAGGGGAAATAAGTCAGGATTTATTGGTATCACTTATGCTACAGTTTCTTAAAAGTAAAGCAGTATTGGTAGTGTTAGTTGTCCAGACAAAATGAACTTTAACTCACCTGCCCATTTGTTGATTATTTTTATTTAGCCTGGCAGTAGCTGCATAAAAATTGTGGATCTAGGTATACGCTGTTCTTAGCACAGTAGAGCACAGCATAGAATCTAAAGACCTGTATATATATTTTTTCTCTACTTGTTTCTTTGCTGCTGTATTACCAACGGTTATCAAAACAATTTGAGTGTCTCAGCAAAGGACATGTAGGTAATGTGTAATTGATCTCTGACTGTATTTTTTAAAATACTGTCTCATTAGTATAGTAGGTGCTTCAGCCTACTATATTAGTATTACAAATAAAAATATATTTAAGATGGTGTATTGTAGCACTTCTGAAAGATCCCTCACTTCATCCTGGCCACTGAAAGGTTTGTTATTGGTTCTATCCTTCAGTATCCCTTCATGAGGGATTATATCAAAGAATGAAATTATAATTGATTGGTGTTATTGATTTTTTTTAAGGGGGTCATGGAAACAGCGTATGTCCATGTGCTCTTTCACTGATGGCCCATTTTTTTAAATATAAAAAGCATATGTGCCCAATTTACATATTTGCTAATTAAAAAAGCTTCCTGGAAACATTAAGTAGACTATCTTCTGTAACCTTTAACATTGTAGCTAATGGATATAGCCTGGAAATTTTCATAGAAGGTTCTCTAAATAATGTAAAATGATTATGAATATGTAACTAGTTAATATGCAGCTATGAAAGGATTATCATGTAGAGGTTAATGAACATGCTGCTCTTATGGTTTGCAGGGCTTTTCTTTTTGTGCTTTTAGCTCACTTCATGCATGGAAAGTCATGTATTGGGAATGGAAAGCTTCCTGTCTTTTCTTTTTTTGTAGCTTCATCTTTAATGGGGCAATTAAGCTGGAACTTTCTTAAAGGATTTCGTAAACAATTTTTGTGCACTTAATTATGTTGTGTACTTTGCAATCTTTCAAATCTGAAACAGTGAAATATGTTGCTATAATATTCTCTAATTCTTCTACTTGTAAAAGCAGTACTCTGTTGTGTACTACTACTATTATGAAATGTTGCTACTGTATGTGACATACTAGGGAAGCTTTATTTTAAAATAGATTTGTGTATGAAGCATTAATAGTATAGTTTTCTGAATGTATGTCTTCTAGAAATCTTCCTCTTTGTGCCTAGCATTTTTTTTAAAATTAGCAAATCCATTAGGTGAGATTATTTTATAGAAATTAAACGTAGGATTTAAAATTATAAGTCTTCAATGCAAAGGACATTTAACCTTGGGGTAAGCACAACCAACTGGATGGCTGAATTTGTCCCAACATGTAGGATTATTATGATGGTAGTGAGACCACAAATGTGGGACTGATCCTTCAACCCTTACACATTTGAATAATTTTTAGCTCTCAAAAGAGTCCTATTCTGTTACTTTTCAGGCATATTTTCCTATTAATTGCTTTCAGATGTTAGCATTCTTGTGGCCATGTGAGAAACAAATATTTGCAAAAATATCTGAAAAATGTTATATTGAGGAGATGTCTAGACATATTTAATTGCCTCATAGCTTCTTTGCATTTCATGTAATTGAGTGAAATTGTCTTTGTTATACTTTTCAATATGTGTTATTGAGAGTTCTGTATGTATTTAAACAAAATGTCCATGCAATTGTGGTACAGCAGACCAGCATCTTGTCTGTATGTGATTGTGTCTAGTATTACTAAACTGAGGTACCCTCCCAAACTTAATATTTTAAAGTATGCAGTCTTAAAAATATTCCGAACTGGTTAATTTTCAGTCTCTATGGGAAGCCTATATTTTGAAGAAATAAGTGGGCTATTCAGCTCATAACTGTTTCACTTAAAAATATATATAATAGAGGTATTTTTTTTGCATTTAAACACTGCAAAATTAATTTGTACTGTTTTAGAATAAAACTATAGGTGAAAACGCTTGTAGGTGTACTGATAAAGTAAAACATTTTCAGGGCTGGTTTTTCTTTTAACTGAACAGGCACGGATGTTACATTGGCATCTTGTTATAATTTATATTGGTTTCTTATTCTACAAAACATGTAACATTGAAAATAGATCTGTAGATTGTACAAAATACTAGTAATCTTGTATCATGTGTCACCTAATAGTTATGGAGCAGGTATTGTACCAAAATATGAATTGGAAAGCTGTAATTTGTTCTCCAGTTATCAGTCTGCATTAGTGTTGTGATAAAGTGTGCTGCTTAAGAACTAACATTCACATGCCTTTGCATTGACAAATAAAAATGTATATAGAGAAGCTACCAAATCTGTAAAGCTATTGTTCTAGTTTCTGATACATTGACATTGCAGCTGTGTGCTTAGCCTTGTTTTTTCATGAGCAGTTATCTGTTTTAATGACAGGTGGTCACTAGCTGCCAAGAAAAAATCCAGCACTGGTAAGTGAAACATGTTTGATTACATGCTTAAAATACTGATGAAGTAACCTACTTGTGTTTTAGTAAAGTACCAAGCAGTTATAGTATTTATAACAATGTTAGTCAAATTCTACTATTATACTTTAGGTGTATAGTTTGAGGTATCTCTGATTTATTGCACTGTGCCCTCTTTAAAATTTGTATTTTCTTTCCTGTGATATCACTGCTCTAACACACACATATATTTGAACCTTAATGTGTATGCTTCTTTTATACCCTCTTTCCCCTTGCCATTTTTTGCACAAATAATCTTGTATAAAGAATACTGAATCTGCCTGACTGGATAAAAAGGTGTCAGCAATTTGGAAGTTATTCCTGGGTGTTTTTTGTTTTTTATTTATTATTTATTTATTTTATTATTACTACTACTACAGGAAAGAGCAAATGCTTATTTTAAGTAATTTTATGCACATATAGTGAAAATATAACATTTCAATATTTTTACAGTAAACTGTTTGGTAAGCCTTAATATGTAATGTTTAGGAAAAAAGTGTCCCTTGAAGCATTATCTCTGGGCACTAATATATATATATATATGCTGCTGTTTTAATGTGGTAATCCATAATTAGTAGAAAACATGCCCAGTAAATAGCAGTTTCATATGGCATTTGAGGAAAATGTACATTTAATGGTGAATGAAATCTTGTGAGATATAACATTTGATCTTACAGATATCAAATTACAATATATCCATGCTGTGTTTACCATGATTTTACTGAGAGAACAACAGGAGCTGTCTTGATTATTGTCTGCAGGGTTATTGCAAAATCACAGCAACTGCCCCTTTAGTGGTGAGATTAAACCTTTGGTTATACACCATCAAGCATATAATATTTTAAATTTATTTTAAGAGGCTTTTTCTTCATGCCTGAGAGATCTCCAAGCAAATAATTTATAGTTAGTGTGTATCAAATGTTTTTAGTTTAAATGCATGTAAGCTGCAAGCAGTGGATAAGAGTTAAAAAAAATCCGGGCAATCTGTACACATCATCATATTAAATTCTGACTGTTGGCTTGCAGAAAATAATCTACAAGTAATATGTTTCACTTATGTTTAAAATTCAGAGACTGCATTAATTTTCAATAAGGAAAGTATCATAGTGGTGCCACTGTTGCTGTTGTAGTTAAATCTGTCAGCATTTCCATAATACACTTTTCAGGAGTTTATAACTTACCATACCAATTTAGTCCAGGATATAAATTCTCATTCTGGGAGTCTTCTTTCCCAAAGAATGTTGACCAAAAGTCTAACTTTTTAAATTTTTACAAAATGAAAAGTTTACAAAGTTTGTTTTGCTTCTATGAGAATGTCTGGAATATTTTTGTTGGTGGTTTGTTTTTTTGGCAGGGTATGGTTTGTTTGTTTTTTAAACGAACCCTTAGTTCATATCTAATTTTTGGATTTTTTTATAGAGAGTAGGAGAGAAGGATTTGAAATTGGCTGATGTATTTTATATTGAAAAGCAGTTTACAGAGCACGTACAAAATTTTTGTTTAAAGAAAATGTATTAACATTTGGGGCCACATGGTGCAAGAGCTGAGTGCCTATGTGTTTCAGCTGAATAATATCCTCTTATGAGAATCTTTAAATAGCCAATGACACAGATAGATGTTAAATAGAATTGGATGAATAACAGCACAGTTTTAAAATACTCCACTTTAATAAGTTTCCATTAAAAATTCATTTTTTTTCTTTTTAATATAATTAACTTATTTTAAAAGTATAGATTCAGAGACATAAATAACTGCTAAAATAATGAGTAAAGCATGGGGTCAGCTAAAGCATTTCCATTTATAGAGGCACTTCATAAGTTGAATCTCATTCCTAAATAAATATTTATTCTGCCTGAAAGTATAACACTGTTGGTTTTAATTTCTTAATTGTCTATGCAACCAGGAGACCCATGAGTTCACATGATCATGTGTCATTAGATGGGAAGAGAGGAAAAACTTCCTACATAATACTGTTTCAGGCCAATTCAATTAATAGATTTATTTTTATTTTCTTGGTTCTGTTATACCTTTTTAGAGCATTGCTGCATTTTCAGAGACTTCCAGAGTAGAGTCTGACCAGTAAGATCCACTGAAAAACAAAGATGCATCTTTTAGTCATTCCCCAATACTCTTTCCATTGAACTTTCTCCTACCTAATGGTAGGCAACCACATCAAGAAATCAGTTTCCAAGGCTCACTAATATAGAATATGTGCAATGCAGTAGAATCCTTCTGCCTTCGATGCAGAGCAGTTCCTGCAGCACTTTTATCTGGTTATTCAGTAGTGGGCAACTCCCTAATCCTAAAGGACACCACCTTCTTTTCAGATAAATGGAGAAATTGCTTATCCTGGCTGTCAAATCTAGGAGATGTTTTAACACTGAAATGATCATTTTTTGCATTCTTGTTTTACTAGGGATTTCCCTCTTTGTATTTCAAAGCCAGCAAAAGGGTTTTGATTGCTTTTGTTTTTGTGCATCTTTAATTAAGGTTTTCTTACTTTAGAATATGAATTGTCTTCATATCATAAGCAAGGTGAGATTTGTGGTGATGGGTTTTGAAGAGTCTATATCTTGATGTTTTTCCTAAACCGTACAAAAATACTTAAAAGTTCTTCTGTTACATGTTAGCACTCAGTCTTAAACTTGTCACCCTTTTGGCCAGTCCTTCAACAGCAAAGTGTTGACCTCACACTACATACCCAGCTGATCATCTGTGGGAAAAGATTTCAAATATTTAATCAGATACCAAAACACACAAGGTTGCATCAAGATAAACGTATTAAGCTTTCAAACTCCAACAGAGATGACCACTGGTAACTGTAGAGTCCCTTTAACAAAAAGCTGGAAATGGTGCAATGTTAAAGATCTTTATCGAGCCTTCATTTCCAGTTTCCTAATTAGATGGTTATATAAAAAAAGAAGGAAAGTAAAAACTTCTGGCTCTAATTCAAAGGACCAAAACTGCTAGAAAGATGGCAGATCTTCAACGATGTGTCTTAAGGATTCCTGCTCCAAAAAACCTATTTAGAAGAATGGATTGATCTGTTTTCCCTTGACCTCCATCCCCCACACCTCCAACTAGATTTTCTTCTCATAGTAGCAAGCTGAAACAAATTGTCCCCATTTGTTTGGGGGATATAAATTTGGTATGACTACATCGTTGCCAATTTTCCATAAAAATAGGAATATCGTTGGGGGCAGAGAATGGAGCTTAAGACTTTTTTCTTCTTCTATTAACAATAAGTTTTCATCATATTGCTTCTCTTCCAAGACTCTCACTGTACTTCGTAAATGTTAATGAATTTACCTTACAACAGCCCTGTGGAGAAGGTGAATATTATCCTCATTTTACAGGTGAAGAAACTAAAGTGCAAGGGGGCTTGTCTGAGTGTCAGGAAGTGTGCAGCAGAACTTGAGTAGGACCCAAGTCTTCAAACGCTATTTTGTGCTTTAATCACAGGGGGTAAAATTTTCAAAAGTGTCTAAGAGACTTTGGAGCCTAAGTCCATGGGACACAGTTCAGCATCTTAGATATGTACTTTGAAAATACAAAGTACTGCAGATACCTTGTTGAGTGCTTGAATACTGCAGGGTGATAAACTTGGGTGTTTCTACTAGTGACCACTGTAACAGTAATCTTCCAGAAATTAAATGAGACAAAAAATTGTGGGATTATTGCAACTTTTTTCATGATCCCAAAATGATCAGAGATTCTACTTTATTTGGGAATTGAAGAAAGTCAGTAATAGTTGGCTGTTGTTTTTTTAAGATGTTCATATTGCAGTTTCTTCATCCACCCGGTCAAGCTAGATATCTACTTCTAGTAAACAAATGTACAGGATGCCTACTTGAACATCCTCAGAAAACCATCAGAATTTGCATCTTTTGGTCAGCATTTTCAGTTCATATCCATGATGCTGGCTTCCATCCCAAGATTAAATACAGGTTGAACCTCTCTAGTTTGGCACCCTCGGGACCTGACCAGTGCTCCAGAGAATTTGCCAAACCACGGGAGGTCAATGCAGAGTGCCAGTGGATCTCCATAGATGCAGGAAGTAGGGTTGCTGTGGGTGCTGCAGCCTGCCCAGAGGTTCTGATGCCAGCCCCAGGTCCCAGCCACCAGCCCCAGTTCCTCCCCGTCCTTCCTGCAGTTTGAACGCCGCAAATCAGGTGTTCGTGGCGCTCCAGAAGCGCTGGGACGGAGGAGGAAGTGTTGGTAAGCGTGGGGCTGCTGGTGTGCAAGAGGCGCGGGGGAGGAGGGCAGCTTGGAGAGCTTGGTGCCGGTGGATGCTCCGCACCCACTAATTTTTCCCAGTGTGTGCTCCAGCCCTAGAGTACCCATGGAGTCGGCACCTATGCCAAACCATGGATATTGCTGGACCAGGGAGTGCTGGATTAGAGAGGTTCACCCTGTACAAAGATTACATGAGGTGCTGTATTGGGGCAGAAGTAGAGAATATCCTCTACCCTCAAATGTATATGCCTGATAATGCAATGCACGTGTTAGCTGATAATTTACCTTAAAAAAATCTTTTTTCCAGCACACCAGTTTCAATATTCTTTCAGAAGAGGACTGGCTTTTTTTTTTGTTTGTTTGTATTTTTACTGCTAGCAAACAAGACAAAATTCCTTAGGTAACTGTTTCTTCCAAACTCAGAGAGTTCCTTATCTTTTCACAGTATACACTATTGGGATTGTTTGGCCAGATTCACCAAGACATTTCTAATTTCTTTGGCCCCCTTCCCAACTTTGTCTCAGCGACCTTTCTTGAAATGGACCAAATACCACTTCCGCACCTCACTGGCCTATCCTAAGTAAATTGATTTTGTGACGGAAATCTGACAAATTGGTGGAAGGAACCAACCTGAACAATTTGGAAACTTGGTGCAGAGCAGCTATCAACCATTCATTATCACGAGTAAGGGTAGTAGTAACAGCTGGGGCCCTTGCACACCCTCTATGGGGACCTTCTGCATGTGGATCCATGTCATGCCTGATCTACTGCCTGCTACCTTACTGTGCTATGTCACCAGCTGCCCAGGTTGCTGCAGAAAGTACCAACGTGGTCAGAGCTCCAGAGCATGCAGGGTCAGAATTCTCATGGCCAAAAGACTACTGTTAATTGAATCACTTTGGCTTACAGCTTTTAAGTTTATGGGAATGTTTTTCTGTATCTCTTTTTCTGCTGGTGCATGGTTGTGTGAACTCAATCTCGATAGGTGCTATTGGATATGCTGCTCATGAGTAGGAAACATATATTTTGGGGGCGTATGTTTGAAATTATCCTGCTTTGCAATGTAAATTACTGACATCCCTTCTGCCACTGACTTTCTTACTGCACTTGCCCATAAACATCCTTGTTGTTTAAGATGGGGAGTTTGTTGTCCTATTCAAGACACTTCCAAGATCACAAATTTGTTCATGAGTTGCTATATAGTAGAAATAGATATTGAAAATGCTCATCCAAGTTGACGGGAAAAGTCGTGTACAAAAATTCTGAGGAATATGTTCTATGGGAAAGAAAATTTCTATGCAGAATGTTCTAAAATGCCCAAAAGGAGAGTAGAGCAATATGTAAACATTCAACAATTGAGCATTAGTAATTTTTTCTTGGTCAGGAGAACTAGAGTAGTGTTTCACATCTACACTCCTTGTTGATAGGTCAAGAAGCTACAATAACCCTATGGTCAAATCATCATCTTTCAGGAATGTTGACTGTCCATCGGGAGAGAAAATTCAGCTAGAAATCAGATTTAACTTTAAAGAGTATTGCCCCTTTTTTTAAAGCCCACACTGATTGTTCATTGCAAATAAGGTTTTGAAGATTCTGCCTCTTCTAAAATATAAGCTGGAATTCCAGTTTGTCTTCTAAACTATGATGGTGATTTAATTGTTGAACCCATGCAGTGTGCTGAGAGACCTACAAAATACAGAGGAAAGCACTATTTTTTCCCCAAGGAACTTGCAATTCAAAAAGATGAATGATGTGTATAACTGGGCCATCACAAGAGTTTTTAAATAAATTGTTAAAAATGTTAAAGTAAAAAAAATTAATCTTCCATGATATAAAATGTATACATTTATGAATAAAAACAGTTCTCCCTCCCATATCTTTCCATGGAGCACTGAAAATGCATCAGCAGAAAACCATTAACTTAACTATTTTACATTTAGAAATAATTAAACTCACTTGAATTTGTCAACAGGAGGAAGGTGGAGAATGATTATGAGGCTCTTCAAGAACGTCTCAATACGTTGCCTGATAAACTGTCTTATGATATCATGGTATGTACAGTATAGTTTATTCAAAATAATTGACTAATGGTTTTAGTATCTGAGGTTACTGCACTGGCAGTGAGGTATATTATTCAGGTTTACCATATAGTACTTAGTAATGATATATTAATTATAGTAATAGTTAAACCTTTGCTTCTTTTTCTCTCTCTCTTTTTTCACATCCATAATAAATTATAATGTTACTGACAATTGAGAACTGATGACATAAATGTTAACACAAAATATTACATATTTGGTATGCAAATCTATTATACCAAAAACTGTAATTATGACTGAAATATGGTACTTAGTCGTTTCCTGTTAGCCATAGAAGAAACAGGCCATATTTCCTGATTCACCGAATTAAACTCTGCGACATTGATTTTTATATAAAAAGGTGGTGCTAGTTTTTGTTTTAATGATCTTCACATTCATATAGTGAGTTCTTGTGTTTTGAGTCATTCCTATCAAAAGTACGTTAGCCTTGAACATCCACCAGAATTCAAGTTCCTGACTTTACAAAGTTACTATTTCCTTGTTTGAGGCTATTTTTTGCCTAATTCAGAATACACTTCGAAAGGGACTGCATTGCTCAGTGAATTGGTAATGGGATACAGAATCATTTATCTCTTAGGCATCACTTCAGAACTACTAAATAAAATTAGTAACCATCTGCTGGTTAGTTGACATATCAGAATATGAAATAAACAGATAGTTTCAGTCCACTTCTAGATACATCTCACTTGCTGCTCACTGGCATTCAGGTTGTCATTCTCAACAAGGGAGGTCAAAGGCTAAAGTGAGCATGAATGCTGAACTCTGTTTTCACACAGGTTTTGGGAACTGTAGGGCATTGGTGAGCTACCTTGGTAGAACAGGCGTATACTGCCTGTTTTGTGGATAAAGAAAAGACTGGTGTTACCAGTTTAGCACCTATCCACAGCATTAACTTTACTGGGAAGGGGTGTGTGTGTGTGTTTATGTGTGTATATACACGCACACACACACACACAAAATGTGGAGAGTTTGCTGTTATCTTATACTTGAGAGCAAAATGGGTATGCAAAACACTGCAAAAACCACCAGACTCATCTGGATGTAGTTTTTATTTTAAAGTGACAGTGTCAACTCATATTTGCAATTTTAAATGTATATTAACAATCCCTGTCCCGTAGCCAGCTATCTGCCTATATTTTTAATTTTATACACAATGCTGCTTTTGGGTGTGTGTAAGTGTTGCGAGCTGTTGTTTTGAAGGCCTTTGTAATTTCAGCCTGGGAGAATACATCTTTTAAGAGGAGTATCCTCCACAGAATCTTTCCTCAAGATGGTCTCCTACCCCCCACTCTCCAATATGTGCTCCAGGCATTGCCACCTACTGGCTGTTCCTTCTGGAGAAGAGGAACTGCCATGAGAGGGAGAGAATATATGGTCCAGATGCCCTGCATCTGAGGGATGAAGGGGTGCTGTTCCTGCCCTCAAGAAGTGAGGGAAGACATTGATCCAGGAAGTGTCTCTGAAGTGAGGAAGAGCTGGTCCAAGGTTGCAGGGTGACAACGCTTTCTCCTGTGGTGGAGAGTTACTTGTCTACAAGCTGAGCTAGGCAGTAGCTGCTGGACTTGTTTCCCCTTCCGCTTCTCTTCAGCTGGATCACAGCTGATGGCTAACACGTGCAACCGTCCCCCTTTGAAGTTGAAGCCTGAGTGAGAACCAGATATGGGAGATGAGGCTAGTGGGTGGGCAACTAGTACATCAGGGATAGGGTTAGTGTGGGGGAGGGTCTAGTGCTCATAAGGCCTGAATGGGTTTAGGTGAAGTGAGTGGTGTGGGGTCTGCCTGTGGCTTGTGTGTAAAGCGAGCTGGTCTGTGGGGTGGGTGGAAGGATCATAAACATAGTGACATGTCTACTGTAAACTTTAAGAAAACGGGATAAACACTTTTAAGAAACGTGTCTTAAGCAATATAATTTATTTACCACTAATTATTTACTCCCATTGCCAACACTCAGATTTTAAACAGTTTATTGCTTGCTGTTCCTATGAGTTATTGGAGGGAGACATATATGGCTTCCAGAACATTGACTGAGGATGATGTACCTTCATGTTGGTGAATGAGAACAGGAAGTGTGTGGATTAGTAAACAAACTCTCCCACTCTATAGGAGTATTGGCAGGTAGCAACAATCTTAGGCTGGAGACAAACAAATTTGATTTGGGGACAAATTGGGGTTTCTAAATAGGTGCTAGTAACACAACTAAATAAAACAATTGATATTTGAGTTGACTGTTCCTTTAAATAATATTTTTGTTATAAATCTGAGCAATGTTATACTTAACTGGGAAGTGAAAACATTTATGTATAATAAATAGTTACAATATTTTTATTTTAAAAACCTAAGTAGTAATATAGTATGACTTTTTTGTTTTCCTGTCTGCATCCATTAGTACTTAAGTTTTATGCCTCAGAACGGTTTTCTGGTTAAATATTAACCTGTTCTGTTTATTACAAGTACAATATTAAATTCAAACTGTGGTTGGGATTCAGATCTGGTAGTTTGAATGTTTATCATGTGTTTGTCATTAAATAACTGTGCTATAGAGTTTTGAGTCCTTCTAACCCTGGTTGAATTTTAATGTATTTGTTTGGCTAAGTGGTCATTAATGACCTCTAATTTAATTTTTAATAGTGGTTTTTAGCTGTTTGCTTTCTGACTTTGACAGGTACCTTTTGGTCCCCTTGCCTTCATGCCAGGAAAACTTGTCCATACCAATGAGGTCACTGTTCTGCTTGGGGACAACTGGTTTTCCAAATGCTCAGCTAAGCAGGCCATTGGCCTGGTTGAGCACAGGAAAAAACGTATGTATATTTATAAACAATTATTATTTTAAGAGTCAAAATTATTAGCTCCATACTAAAAATATGTAAAACTAGAGGACATAATTTTTAAGTATCCTTTGACATTGCATTTCTTTTAAAGATATATAGGTCTGGTAGTATGATTAAAAAAAAGTTTAAGTAGCTTTTGCAGTATTTGGTTTGATGAACTGACTTATGAAAATCTGGTTTGGAAATAATTATCTATGCAGCACAGTTCCATAAGATATCAGGTAAGAGTGGGAAACATGGTTTTTTGTTTTGTTTTTTTAAGCACTTATCAAAACTTTAGGCACTCTAAAATAAACAATTTTGTAACAATTTAAACTTATACCAAAATCCAGTTGTTGGTGTTTACATTAGTAAGCCAACACAAGGAGATGGTCAATCAGATGTTGTTCAGGTATAAAGTTAAACCTATAAAAACAAACACATCAATTCTGTTAAAATCACATGTTCACAAAACTTTCATAGTGAGGACTGTGTCTACAGACAGTCTCTTGGACACCACATTTTCCATTTGTGAACATGTTGACCACCTGTTTTTGAGCTCACCCTTACATATCCTCTCTGTAAATTACCGCAATTGCTTACATGAAATAGTAATAATAAGAAAATATTTATTTCTTTTAACTTTAATATGCAAATGCTTTATTCTTTTTGAAAAAAGTGAATCACACGCTACTTTTGCTCTTCATTTAATCTGTCTCTCTCACGTGTGCTACTTGCGTCCCTCTGCATGTTGTTCCCTGGCACGTGGTTTTCTTTTCTTTTCCTTCTCTGGACATGCTGCTCAGTTCCTTTTGCTCCATTCTCCTGGGAACACTACACTTCCATTGAGGGCAAGCAGATCAAGTACCACTGTATGCCCCTGTTTCTTTCCTCCTTTTATGTAGCAGCAGCCCCTAGTAAAGGTGGCTGATTGGCAGTTCATTGTCTCCAGCTAGTTTTACTTGTCACCAGACTCTTTGCTTTAAAGAGCCTATGTGTCTTTAGAAGAGTTTGGAAAGGGGGACAGCCAGCTATGTGATCAGCCAACTTTCTGGACCACCAGCAAGTGTTCTTCACACCACAATTTATCTTTAGTTTAACTTGCCGTGTTACAATATGAGCCTGAAATATCAGTGTAGATGTCAAAGAAGGAAAAAAGTAAACTTCAATTTTAAAATTGGCACTTTTTAGCTATGAGCTACTAATATATTTTTCAGATTAGCATTTGAATTATATTTTATATCAGTTTTACTTCAGAAAGTTTTGTAATCTGCCTTGTAATGAAAAGACATTCAGACACCAGTACTTTTCAGTACACCGCTCGATATAACGCGACCTGATATAACACGAATTCGGATATAACGCGGTAAAGCGCACTCCGGTGGATCAAAGCAAGTTCAGTATAATACGGTTTCACCTATAACGCAGTAAGATTTTTTGGCTCCCGAGGACAGCGCTATATCGAGGTAGAGGTGTACTTTCATTTGCCCTGGTTAGTTATCCATGTTCCTGCCTGTAGTGGAAAACCACAGAGGCTCCCCCTCTCTGTGTGATTTAATTTGTTTATAAATAGTAGGCATGCATGTATGAAAATACATTTCTTGTTACCTTATTTTAAAAAAATTCTTTATGAAGAGTTTTAACAAAAAAAGGTAATTTGTATTTCAGTTGTTTTATTTCTTTATCCTTTCTCTGGGGATCACATAGCAACAGTTTCCACATATCAGTGAAAACTTCCTTCTTCTTCACCATAACCTATGTTACTTAATGTGACTTCTGCTAGATCTGAGATCCCGTTTCCTTTTCTGTTATATCTTACCAGTGTTGCAGGATATTTTTGTCACCACTAAACTCAGTGAAACTCACTTGACCTTTGCATAGTAGATGTCTGATAACACCAAGTACTCTGCAAGAACACATGCACTAGTAGATGTGGGATTTTTTTTTCTGATCTTTTAAATTGCATTAGGATATGAACTCAGAAGTTTTAAGTTCTTTTGAAGCAAAATAGTGAAGGATCTCTAGATATAAGTACTCCATTCTGACAATGTCTCAAATATCACTTTTTGTCCGTATGATGGTTGCCAGTGGGAGGCTCCAAAACACTGATATTAACTAAAAACTTTCATTTCAAATACTAAGTACAGTGTCTGTATAAGAATCTTATTAACATACATGACTCAAAAATAGGAATTCTTTTCAGTTGATATAATCACCCATGAAAATTAAATACATGGAAACACAGACTTATGAAATTCCTTCAACCATTTTCTAGTCAGATGAAGCAACTAAAAATAGAATTGTAAATCATTTCCCTGTTTTAGCTTTTCTACTTTTTAAAAAATGTTATCTTAGATACATAAACTAATTGCGGGCTATTGGTATAAAATGTGAACTAACCACTGGTGACACTTATAAACATGAAAAAGTGTTACTTCATAAAATATTTTGTAAAATATACTTTACATATTGCAGTGCAGTTGTTTTAATAGGCTAGGTCTCATTGATTTCAATGGGATTTTTGTATGTTATAAAAGTGGCTTCATAATTTACAGTGTGATAAATATTGGCATTATCATTATATTGGTGCTTCATTGTTGGATTCCAATACCCCTTTTTTTTTTTTGTTTTGAACACAACATTTATCAGGACTAGGTCCATCCCCATGGGAAAAGAGGAAAAGCTGTTTCAAGGGATCAAACTCTTGCTGTCTCAAAAATGATGGGCAGTAACAGTAAAGTCCCAATTCAATAAAGCACGTGCTTAAGGCTAGCACATGCTTTCAGTGCTTTGCTGAGTTAGAATTAAGGTCAAATGGGCAACAGTATAGGAGAGATTCAAGCTGAAATCTCTTGTGATTAAAATGTGGGGATTTCTATTGAAGATTCTTTTCTTCTAGGACTTATACTTTATGTAATTGACAGTCTCATACTCATATTTCCAAACACTAGGATTTTTTTGTAGTACACCTCTACCCCAATATAATGCTGTCCTCGGGACCCAAAAAATCTTACCGCGTTATAGGTGAAACTGCGTTATATCGAACTTGCTTTGATCCGCCAAAGTGCGCAGCCCCCCCCCCCCCCCCCCCGAGCGCTGCTTTACCACATTATATCCAAATTCGTGTTATATCGGGTCGCGTTATATCGGGGTAGAGGTGTATTAGGTATTTTTAAATTAAAAGATAAATAGAATTTTTAACAATACAAGTTATTTTCTCACATTAGCATTATAAAAAGAAGATGCCAGATATGTCAGATGATACCAGCAGAATAGTGTCAAGATCATTAATATTATGGGTAAAAGTAGGATTTTTTTTACTGTTTGTAAGTTAAAACAATTACTTATACATTAAATCATTCCTTTTTCTCTTTACTAATAGCCTTTAAACTAGTTGTTTAAAAGAGATTGTTGGTAAAAAATGTTGCAGGCTCACCTTTTGTCTCTCTCAAACAGAGAAATGCCCAGGTACAACAGAAGAATTTATCAGTTGAAATGTATTTAATTTAAATGGGTGATTAAAGGATGACTGGTTCTGAGTTTTAAAGTAAATGGTTTTAACGGAGATAACTTCAGAAAAATACCAATTTCAGTGCATGAACTTTTGTTGTTGTTTAACTTTTGAGTTAGACCTTGAGTTATTCAGTAGTCTGATTAGTTGAAACAGATTTCAACTGTTATAACATAGGATAATTACTGTTCTCAAATGTTACTCTTTTCATAAAATATTGATCATGTCTCCCTGTATAGCATTTATGTGTATTGCAATAAATCTCTCATTTACTATACAAGTATACGACATCCCTAGATGTTCATTCAGATAGTTACAGAACTCTTTAAAAATCAAAACTAGATCTAATAAAGTTTGTAGAAAGACAAGTATATTTTTAAATTATTTTTTAAATTAAAATGTAATGAAATATAGTAGTGTATAAAATCTAATAATACAGGTAATGGTAACCACCTTACACACTTGCTCATGTATATAAATGAGAAGAAAAAAGTGAAGTAGATTAAAGATACACATATACCAAATTCCATTATAATAAAAGAAATTAGCTTTTTAAGTATGTCACAGTTTAGCACAACAATAATGCACTAGTAATTCTTTTTCTTACAATTATCTTGCTTAAGGTACTTCATAATATTTCTGTTCTCCTTAAGGCATGTCTGTATTGTTTCAGAATTCAAAGAGGGAATAAAGATTCCTTTTTGTGGATATGGGATTATACCCTTTACGTGTTTGTGATGATATAATTTAATTTCCTCCCTTTATCAGTAATCGCATTAATTTCTTAAAATGGGGAAATTTTCATGACAATAGTCCCTGTGATAGTTACTATAGAAAGAAATTAAATTGTTTTTCATGTAAATATTTGTGGATTAATTCAGTATGTTTGATATTCCAAGTGTCTGAATACTTTAAAAGTTGGAAAATTAAATCACAAGCACCACCCCCTCCAGGAAAAAAAAACCAGAAACCCCCCAAAACCCAACAACCTAGAAGTGGTTTATGGTGTTAAAATCTGTTGAATAAAAAGGAAAATTCTACTTAAAGAACTCTTGAACTGCTTAGTAATTGTGCTTCCAATATATGTAAGAATACCCTTGCAGTGTGATGCTGCAAATGAATTCATGAAATGAAAATACTGATTACATTAACATACAGTATTGTGATAGTACCCAATTGTAAATTGCAGTATGTAACCTTTAATACAAATATTTGTGTCAATCAAAATTGACCGATGTCTTAGATTGCAGTATTATACAGTGTTTTTCAAAAATCATTGTTTGTAATAAGATAAGACCAGGCAGATAAGAGAAAAGGCTGAATTTGTTCATTATCAGTGTTAAAAGAGAGAAAAATATTGCCTTTGATAAATAAATAAAATAAAAGCTTTCAATTTTCTGTACAAGAATAAGTAGGATCTTCAGGATCAACACCTTTATCGTTTCATCTGGGGTATGTGAAAGTATACTGTATAAAACAAAACAGTTGACATTTACTCGTCCACCATTTTTTTGGGAAAGGAGCATAAGAAGGTGGGTAATGTTATGGAAGAAAACTGTCCCTTGCTTTTCTTTATTAGCATTACAATATTGATGTTTTACTTTTAACTGTTAGTTTGTGCATCTGTCTGTTTAGATTGCAGAATTACAGAACATTTTTTAGCTGCTGCTTTTTAAAAAAATATTTCACCTGTTTATTTGATGACCCCTATCACTTCCTCATTTATTGTTGTTGTATAAGGAACTGATTCGGTGCGATCTTAAGGGCCCTAAAATTGGGCATCAACTCCCAGGAGGCATTCAGCTTCTCATAGGACCATGGCCTAAGCATTTTAACCAATGTAAAGAGGAAGAGAGCAAGGAGGAAAGGTTCTTTCCAGTCAGTGCTTGATAAAGTCAGACTTTCCAAATATCAGTGAGGAAGTTGTCTAAGGAGTTGTCTACACACAGTTTTTGTACCAATTTGACTCTATTTGTTTAGAAATCAATATACACCTCTACCCCGATATAACGCTGTCCTCAGGAGCCAAAAAAACTTACCGCGTTATAGGTGAAACCGCGTTATATCAAACTTGTTTTGATCTGCCGGAGTGCGCAGCCCCGCCCTCCTGGAGCGCTGCTTTACCGCATTATATCCGAATTCATGTTATATCGGGTCGCGTTATATCGGGGTAGAGGTGTAGTTAAATTGGTACATCTCCCTAGTATGGATGCCGTTATATTAGTAGATGGACCTAAGAGGCAAATCTTACAGATTCATTGTAATTGCTCAGATAAGGAGAAAATTTACCAATCAGATAAAAGGTTTAAACCCAAAAGGAATTTTCGTTCTCTTTGAAGATTACAACCCTAAAAAATGTTTGGTTGACTAGAGGAGAGTTTTGAAAAGCATCTAGTACGGTAGGTAGTTTTTCAAAGCTACAGATCTCATTTAATCTCAGTGACCAATAATAGTCTGTTGAATTAATACCAGTTTTAATTTTAGTTATAAACCAGTTAAGGTTTCTTAAGTGCCAAATCCACCCACACAAACTTTTAAAAGAAGGAAGTAACAAGTTAAAGGAACCTTCTTTATTGTGCTTTAACACCCACTCATCACATTAACTATTCTCTGCACTCTCTTCCAACTCCAACATATTAAGAAATAGAATACACTCATCAAATTGCAAAAAAAAAAAAAAAACCCTTAACTCCAACCTCAGTAACATTAGCATATATTTACTGTGTACGTTCCTCAGTAATGTTGGCATGTATTTATTGTATGTTATGTGTGTGTTATGTGTATGACATGATAAATTATTTGTTCATGGAGTAAATCACATTAACTATATATGATGAAGGGATCTAAACCACTAAATATCAGTTATACAGGAAGTTATACACTGTGGTTACACATCCAAACCAATGTCTCAAGAGGAGACTCGTGGCTGACTTTCTTAAATTTTCCTTCAGCATTAAGCAAATATACCTAAATCTATTTGTAGAAGGGTTTTGTGTGTTCACAAAGACCACGAAGAGCAAGGCAGAAAAAAGCAAGGCAGACCAGTTGATATAGCTCTAATCCATTTCTGCTCTGTCCTGTTTCACATAATTTAACCTTTCAAAGTAGATCAACCTGTTCTCACTATTCTTATCTCCTGCAGCCATTTAAATTCCAAAGTAACAGACAGAATCCAGTAGTAACCAAAATAATGTCTGTGGTTCCCCAAATCTTTATAGACAACACTCCTAGGACATTAACATCGAACACAGATAATTACAATTTGTATCCAGCCAAGTTAATTAACCCATTGAAACCAAAATGCACAGATGAGAATTCATGCCAGTTTGGCATTAGTATGTTGTCGTGTCTTGTAAAAATGGTCTTCAGAGGGCTTTATTTCAACATGATAAAATGCATTCTCCTGCTAAATTGTAATTTTTCTCCCCTTAAATCAGAGTTGTAAGACTAAACAGAGGCAGTATCTTTAAAAGGGCATTTCATACTATAATAGTAGGCTTGGAAAGATTAGATTTTTATTGGTAAATGTTGATTTCACTATAAACAAACAAATCAACAAAAAAAATTACAAAAAGGTAAAATAAGAAAAATGCTGCTTGAAAACTGACATTTTATTTTTGTATATTTTCACATGATGTAGACAATTTGTGTTTTTAATGGTTATAAAGCTTTAACTTTTTGAATCTCCGCATCTATTATTATTAAAGAATTATTACCTGACTCCGACCTTAATTTTGTGCAGCTGTGAAAATTTAAATCAGTCAAATAGAAAAAAAAGCTTAAAAACAAACATTGATTTTTATCCCTCAAAATTATAAACAAATACAAATCAAATTCTGCCAAGCCTAACTATAAACTAGGCCAGCTAAGGAATTTGTACTCATAAAGTCTATTCAAACTGATAAGATGGCTAAAGGCTGAGAACTAAATATAAAGAAAGCTCAGTTAGCCATTGGTTTCTGTAAATATTCACAGATTATGCAGAAGAAATCTACAAATAATATTTTTTGATTGTAGCAACTTTTTTTTTCCTTTTCTCAATTCTAGAAACCAGTCCTAGAAATTCCACCTTGTCTATAACGCTAAACTATCTTTACTGAGTTGTTTAACTCAGGACTTGTCTACACTGGCAATTAACAGCGCTGCAACTTTCTCGCTCAGGGGTGTGAAAAAACACACCCCTGAGCAGAGCAAGTTGCAGCACTGTAAAGCACCAGTGTAAACAGTGCCCCAGCGCTGGGAGCTTCACCAAACGCCCCTCATTGAGGTGGTTTTTTTAGAGCTGTGACCACACAAAAGCACGTTAAAGCGCTGCCGTGGCAGCGCTTTAGTGTTGCCAGTGTAGACTAGCCCAAAGACATGCAAAGAATATTAGAGTTCACCTGAAAGCCACATCAGCCTTCCCTAAAATGACTGAATGTGACAAAGTTGGACAACTTCTAGTTCAATCCTTCTTCAAACCATAGAGGAGCTTAAACCACAGAACAGGAGGAGGAGAAGGCTATGAAGCCTCACTTTAAGGACATGTTTTCTGTTAATGCTCATTTAATAAGGGGCTGCAACTCTTTAAATGGATTGTTTCTATTTAAATCTGGAGGATTTTAAAATTCAAATATATCATGGCCTGTACAAAGACTTTAAAAATGTATAAGGCCAAGTCTAAAGCACAAAATCCTGTGCTCTGCTTCAGGGTTACATGCACCCACCATTGTGCCATGAAACTGAGGCTTCATAACTAACAAACTCAAACATAAGAAAGGCCCTTCCTTTGAGTAATGGAAGATCTGTATCTTCTATCTATAATAGGAATCAGTATGGTCCAGTAGACTGACAACAGGACAGGGAACTAGGAACTGCTTTATAATCCCAGCTGTCCTGATTTATGTGTGGCCTAGGACAGATCACTTAAACTGTCTGTTCTTCATGTGTAAAATAGGAAAAAGTAATACTTATCTAGTTCACAGGAGTATGGTGTGGATTAGTTAATGCTTGTACAGTATTTTAAAATGTAAAGCACTATATAAGTGCTGAGTAGTATTACATAACAGAACAAACTGTTGCACACTAGTGTGGCCACAGAAAGTAAAATTGAAACCTGGCTTTCAAGAAATAAAGATAATCTAGACCAGGGGTCGGCAACCTGCGGCACGCGTGCCAAAGACGGCCCGCGAGCCGATTTTTGATGGCACGCTGCTGCCTGCCGGGGTCCTGGCCCTATTCAGCCTCCCCCTCACCGATTTCTCTGCAGGGGCAGGAGGCAGAAGCTTGGTCATGCCGGCAGCCAAGCTCCCCCTTCCCCGCTTCTTCCCACAGCGTGGTGCTTTCCTGCCCCTCCCGCTCCTCCTCCTCCCTCTCCCTGCTGCCGATCAGTTGATCGCCCGGGGACGGGGAGCGGAGCAGAGCCGCAGCGTGCTCGCTGCTCCAGGGAGGAGGCAGAGAAGAGGTGGGGATGGGGCCCTGGGGAAAGGGGTGGGGACGGTGCATATCCCCTCCAGCCCCCTGCTGTGAGCACCCCCACGAGCAGAGAACCCCAGCCCTCTGCCCTGACCCCTGCACCCCCCCCCCCCCACCCAGCCCCTTGCCAGCCGGGGTCCCGCAGGCCCCGCTCAGCCCGCTGCCAAACTAGGTGAACGGAACCCCAGGCCGGCAGCGGGCTGAGTGGGCCGGCAGTGTAAGATCAGCATTTTAATTTAATTTTAAACTAAGCTTCTTAAACATTTTGAAAACCTTGTTTACTTTACGTACAATAATAGTTTAATTATATAATATAGACTTATAGAGAGAGACCTTCTAAAAAACGTTAAAATGTACTACCGGCACGCGAAACCTTAAATTAAAGTGAATAAGTGAAGACTCGGCACACCACTTCTGAAAGGTTGCCGACCCCTGATCTAGATGAATATGTTGAACGATATGTAGATGTAGAGACAGTGACTGAAAACCAGTGGTGTTTAGGAGATAATTGAGCATCACATTTACTATGAATATAAAATAAAAGCCTGAAGAAAATTGGTCTCAAGCTAGAAATTTTGTATATTGGGGCTACCTTCAGGAACTGAAACACAGATGGAAACATTTTGTGCAGAAGCTATTGCCCACTTTCTTTGTTTTGGACTTGGAGGGTATTTTATATATTGAAAAAGCTACAGAATGTGTTGATAGGAATAAACTAATGAGCTAAAATAATGGATGTGAGAGGTGATTGTTGCAGTGTTTGTCACTGAGGAACAAGAAACTCTTGAAGTTGCTTTCAGCTAGATTTAGGATATTTTTTGGAAATAATACTTCAGCTAGATGTGTGCTGTAGGAAGAACAAATGTGGATCAGTTATCAGAGGAGGACCAAAAGAGTTGATTGGTTTGACTAAGATAATTAAAATATTTATCTAATTGGTCTTTATTTTAAAAGACCAATATGTTTGAAATATATATGTAAAAATATTTCCTAGTTTGACATTGGTACTATAGATACGATTTTGAAAGAACAACATGTCAAGTTTTCTTTGAAGATATTTTGCAAGACTAACATAGTGGACCCTTTATAAACTGTGTACTGTAAATAATTATATTTTCTAAGAACTTTTTAATATGGTATGTTAAATTTTACAAGCAAAGTGAGCATATAAGTGAAGTTTTGTGAAGTAAGATAGTCTAACAATGTTGGTAGTCATTGTGCCCCAGTTTTCCCATCTCCTATATAATTTGTCCCAGTTGGTGGTCACAATTTCTCCTCTGCTGACCCATTTATTATGATTGTTTATTTTTTGTATTATTATAGTGCCCAGGAGCCATAGTCCAGGACCAGGAACATGACCCCATTGTACTAGGCCCTATATAAACGTAGAACAAAAAGATCTCTGCACCCAAATAGCTTACAGTCTAAGTATAAGACAAGAGACAACAGTTGAATTCAGATATATGGGAGAATAGGAAGAATCAATGAGACGGTATTGGCCAGTATGGTAGGCAGTAGCGTCAGCAAACCAGCAACGTAACCCTAGTCAAGTTTTTTGTAGGCATCATGGCAGAGGAGAGTTTGAAGGATGATAATGATGTAGGTTTGTAGATGTTTACAGGGGGTTTCTCCCAAGTGTGTGGGGCAGCAGGGTAGAGAGCATGAAGAGGCTTATTTGAAAATGTAACACAAGTGATGGAGACTTGTCATGGGCAAAACCTGTGCATGTCCACACTATGATAGCGAATGAGAGATTATAGGTATGGTGGGGTAGACCTTAAAGTGCCTTGAATGTGAAGCTAAGCAGCCTATTATGTTTGATGAAACAAAGAAGGGGGATCCAGTGGTGGGATTCAAACGGGGGTGGGGGAAGGATCTAGCAATACTGTCTTTTCAGCAGCATTCTGAATGGATATGAGCAGGGAAAGATGACATTTGTCAAGACCAATAAAAGGATGTTGCAGAAATTGAAAAGTGATATGATGAAACCCTGGACAAGAGTGTTAGCTGTGTGGCTGGATATGAAAGCCCATATCTTAGTGATGTTATGCAGAAAGAATCTGCAAGATTTAGAAGTAGCCTGTATGTGAAGACCCAGATTGAGATTTGAGTCAAAGATGACATCCAGGATCTGAGTGACAGGCAGAAAGAAGGTGGTGGTGTTGTCCACAATCATTGAGAAAGAAGGTGGTATGGGGCAGGGGTTGGAGGGAAGTATTACGAGCTCTGTTTTAGCCATGTTGAACTTGACCTGACAGCTAGACAACCACGTGAAGACTCAGAGAGAGGCTGAGATTTTAGTTGGGAAAGAAGTGGACAGGTCTGGAGTAGAGAGGTAGGTCTCTGATTCTTCAGCATACAGATAATTACATTTATTTGGGATGAGATCACCTTGTTTCTGGATATAGTGGGAGAAGAGGAGGGGACTGAAGAGCGAGCCCTGCTGAAGCCCCACAGAAAGTTAGATGGGAGATGAGCAGGATCCTCAGAAGAGCATGCTGAAGGAGTGATTAGAGCTGTAGAAGGAGAGCCAAAGAGGAGAGAGTCGTGAAAGCCAAGGGAAAACAAGATTTTATCTTGTTTGGAATGCTTCGCAACTCTCAGGAGAGGGACAGAGAGTAATTTTTATTTTGAAAGCTCAACTTCCAACTCTGTCTCTGTAAGTTATGACTGGTTCATTCTGTAAACATTGTATAATTATTAATATGAATTTATACAGCATCATAATTTTGCATGGTGCTGTAATGATTGAGAGGCATGGCCCTTACTCCAAAGAATTGTCATAATAATGACCCCAATCCTTAAGTAGTTACAGTTGCATGCCTTCATCAAGAATCAGTATGAGAGAAACTATATGCACAATTATAATTCTTTGCAGGATCGGTCTCTGAACTAGAGAAATGTACAATAGAATACTAAAGATAACTGACAAAGGAAAATACAAGGAGAGGAATGAGAAGAGATTAAATGAATAAAGTGTGAGTGAAGATATTGTGAGAAAATTTTATTCTTTCTGATACTTTGAAATAGAGATTGAAGCCGAGCAAGAAAGGAAGTGTAAAAATCATAGGAGTAGAAGTCACCAGTGGAAAGGAAGGCAAAAGAATTAGCTTTTGAGTATGAATTTGAGGAAGAGAAGTGAAAGTGCTTAGCACACCAAAGGAGAGATGGATTTATCATTTTAGGTGTTAGAGCAGCATGAAAAGAGACCTAAGGGCAAGAGTTTGAGGAGGAGACAAAGGAAGAAACAAAACTAGAAGAGTTGGCAGAATGGAAGGTGGGGGAGTGAGGTAAGGAGCAGAAGATGTAGAGCAGTGATACTCAGTCTGAGGCTCGCAAGTTGCAAGTGGCTCTTTAATGTGTCTCCTGCGGCTATTTGCAGCATACAATATTAAAACACTGGGATTTAATCATTAACCTATCAGGATGCTTTTACTATGTTATTTACCAATTATAGTTAATAAAATAATAATACTTGGTCAGCCATTTTGCTGTGAGAATAATATATATATTACATAATATATAAACTAAATATTTCCCCTGTCACTGTTTAAATATGAATATAAAGTACTATACTAAATAAAACAATTAATTCACACTACTGTGACTCTTTTGGGTAATGTTGTTGGCTAATTTGGCTCCTGAACCATGGCGGTCTGAGTATCACTAATGTAGAGGGATAAGATCTGGGTGGATCTGGTTAAAACACCCAAAAAGGGAAGAAGAAGAATCTGAATTTTTTGTGCAAATCACAGTGAGACAGTGAAGGACTGGAAGAGGGGGATGACATAGTGAAAGAGAGATTATTTTAACTGATGTATTTTGGCTAGATGGATGAAGGTTTTGGGTAGAGTTCCATGGTCTAATGAATGTTATGTCTTCCATGTTGAAAAGCCTCCCTCATTACTTCAGTAGAATGTAACTGCTGTATGAGGTCATGGTCACAGAAGGAAAGATTATCTCTTAGGTAGATATGGGCAATCTCATGGAGGTCTTTGAGATCAGGACAGTTTACCTTGAACTTGCACTGTGTGTTGAGTGGGGAGCCAGTGCAAAGAGCAAAGCAGTGTAGTTCATAGGGCAGGTCTACACTACGGGGTTAAGTTGACCTAAGTTATGCAGCTCCAGCTACTTGAATAACAATGCTGGTGATGACAGATTAGGTTGACTTATTGTGGTGTCTACACCATGTTGGGTTGACGAGAGAGTTTCTCCCGTCAACTTACCTTACCCTTCTCATTCCGGTGGAGTACCAGAGTCGATAGAGCGATCTGCGGTTGATTTAGCGGGTCTTCACTACCCCCGCTATATCGACCCCCGGTGGATCGATCACTGCACTGTTGATCCACGGTAAGAGTAGACATACCCATAGTGAGCTTTGCTTAGTGCATAGGCTGTGGATTTTTGTGCTAGTTGGAACTTTAGTAGGGGCTTCATTTGTAAATAAAAGTTGCAGTAACCAAGCCTGGATTGCTGTGACGAGATCTGTGGGATCTAATTGGATGGGGTACAATCTTCTGATCAGTTGCAGTAAGCAGAGGTAAGTGGGCGTTTTTACTTTCATGGCTATGTGGGTATCAATAGAAAGGAACATCCAGTCGTTGATGTGCTCGCCTGGGATTTGGGACCTGGGTTCATTTTATTCTGCTACAGACTTCTGTGACATTGGGCACATCACATATTCTCTCATTGTCTCAGTTTCCCATCTTTAAAATGGGGATAATAATACCTCCCTACCTTACAGGGGTGTTGTGAGGATAAATACATCAAAGACTATGAGGCATTCATCCTACAGTAATGGAGGCATATAAATACCTTAGGGAGACAAACAGATGGAAATAACACGGAAGTACTCAACCTTCCAGGTTTGAGTAGAAGCAGTCTGGATTTACAAAGCAATTTACAGTAGAGTTTTGCAGCGTGTGGCTTTGTTCCACATGGCAGAAAAGTAGGATCTCTTTGCCTCCTTCACAGCATTGGATAAGACATCTTATACTTGTCTTGCTTTTTGTTAATGGTTCTGAAAGAGAATTTTAAAACAGAAAATCAGCTTATTTTTCCATAAAAGCTTCCAGCTCCTTCAGGGTACGTAGGACCAACAGGTGAAAGGTCTTTTAGAACCTCTTTTTGAACCAATTTATGCAATAAAACTTTTCTCCTGAAAAATAGTTTTGAGATGAACAAAGAGTGGAAGTCTATTAATGTTATTAGTAAAAGGCTTTAATGGGGCTTCTCTTTCTTAGTCTTAGTAGGGTTGTATTTCTTTTTCAGCCATTCTTTACCTTCTTCCTTTGCAAATTTATTTGTTTTTATGAAGATTTTTGAGCAAAAAGTGAAACTTCAGTGTCTAACATTTTCTAAGTTGCAGTTGAAAGATATCATCATTTAATTAACATAAAGTGATCTAGAAAGTAGGACTTCAAATGAACCAGTGTCTGAACTCGGTGTAGTTCTTTAAACTGATTTGCAAATGCAAATGCACTAGCCCAGGCAAAAAAACTAGTTGCCAGCCGTTTACCATATGAATGATTATTAAATCACTAGTGATATTTTACTTGACCATCAAAACAAAAATGCTTGATCTGAGTACATGGGTGAGCAGATTTTGGAAGACTCTCCTAAATATGCTTAGTCTGATCCCATTAAAGGGACTGTTTGCCTGGAGTCGCCTTGAATTTAAGAAAACTAAACAAAAGTCAGCTTTTTAGATTTAACTGTGTACATTATTTTAAATATTTGTCAAACAGCTTTCTGGTCTCCCCGATTTACATTTATGGAATATTGAAGGTAACTCTAAGGATAATTTTGTGCCAGTTGTTAGTATGTAAGATAGATAATATGTATAGTCCCCCTGCAGAAGTTGTGCAGATGAATGTAGAAGAAAAGAAGGCGTTCTTCAATTTTGGAAATAATATGTGCTTGCTTGAATTCAGTCTATAAAGCATTGTGCCAGGATCACTCCCATTTTTCTTCTTAAATAGTTCCACAGTTTGTATTTAAATTTGCACATAAAAGATCTTCAACTTCTCCCTAACGAATCAAACAGTTAATTTATGTTTATTATTAAGAATTTTCCATTCTGGTTTTAAGTAATTACCGATTTGTGCAGTTGTTAACTGCAAGCGTAGGAGTCCCCTTGTATCATGACCCACCAGTGTTAACAATTGTCCTTTTTAGTTTTAAATGAGATTGAATTCTTAATTTTTTCATATTGTATTTAAAAATTTTAAATTCTTTATTTTTATTTTATTATTTTCTAGGTTTCCTTTGTCTTGTTTTGGTTCTACTAGCTAGAGAATGCTACATGATGATTTATTTAGATATGTGCATAGTGAGTCTTATTGTTTACATTACGTCTTTATATGGTTTTCTGTACTCTCTTGGTTTCTGAATGAATTACTGTAAACAGTTTAGAGTTTGAAGAGAGTCTCCTGTCCTGAAAAATATTTGTTCTTTTTTTAGCTGTTACTTTCCA